>NC_059110.1:93218745-95718745 GCF_020740685.1 Jaculus jaculus
GGCTCAGCATGTGGGATGCTTACCGGAAAAGCCTAACAACCTGGGTTAGATTCACCAGTACCTACATAGAGCCAGATGTACAAGGTGGTGCATGCTTCTGGAGTTCATTTGCCGTAGCTAAAGGCCCTGTGCACCCATATTTATATTCTCTCTCTCTCTCTCTCTGCTTGCAAATAATAATATTTTTAAATTAGGGGAGCAGAATTAGGGAGGGCTGGAGAGCTTAGTGGTTAAGGTGCTTGCCTACAAAGCCAAAGGACCCAGGTTCCATTCCCCAGGACCCACACAAGCCAGATACACAAGGTGGTATATGCGACTGGAATTCATTTCCAGTAACTGGAGGCCCTGGCACACCCATTCTCATTCTCTCTCTCACTGTCCCTCCTTTCTCTTTCCTTCTCTCTGCCTCTTTCAAATAAATAAAATACATATTTTTTTTTAAAGGAGAATGAGGTAGAGGTTGTAGAAAAGCTGAGAAATCAGTGTTTCATTCCTTTGGTATAACATCCTCCCCTACATTTCACCTAGCAAGTATTGACTGAGCCAGGCAGGATGTTGTACTCTTAGCCCACTGTATGAGCCTATGTAAATAAGAAGTATTATGTTCTAGTGTATACATTGGGAGTGCTATAAGAGGAAAATTAGAACTTTGTGGAAAAAAATTAAATATATTTTATATATTTATTTGAGAGAGGGAGAGAATGGGCGCACCAGGGCCTCCAGCCCCTACAAACGAATTCCAGATACATGTGCCACCTTGTGCATCTAGTTTATGTGGGTCCTGAAAAGTTGAACTGGGATCCTTTGGCTTTGCAGGCAAATGCCTTAACTGCTAAGCCATCTCTCCAGCCCCTGTGAAAAATTTTAAGACTGAACTGAAAAGTGAGCTAGGTTAGACAGTCAAAGCTTAGGGAGAAAATGTATCAAACAGAATAAACAGCACAGAAAAGGCACACAGAACTGTGAGTTACAGTACTGGGGAGCAAGAAGTAATTTTTTTTTATATTTTTTTTTTGTTCATTTTTTATTTATTTATTTGAGAGCGACAGACACAGGGAGAAAGACAGATAGAGGGAGAGAGATAGAATGGGCGCGCCAGGGCTTCCAGCCACTGCAAACGAACTCCAGACGCATGCGCCTCCTTGTGCATCTGGCTAACGTGGGACCTGGGGAACCGAGCCTTGAACCGGGGTCCTTAGGCTTCACAGGCAAGCACTTAACCGCTAAGCCATCTCTCCAGCCCAAATTTTTTATTTATTTATTTGAGAGCAACAGACAAAGAGAGAAAGACAGAGGGAGAGAGAGAGAATGGGCGTGCCAGGGCTTCCAGCCTCTGCAAACGAACTCCAGACGCATGCGCCCCCTTGTGCATCTGGCTAACGTGGGACCTGGGGAACTGAGCCTCTAACCGGGGTCCTTAGGCTTCACAGGCATTAACTGCTAAGCCATCTCTCCAGCCCAAGAAGTAATTTTTATATGATTGAAGTGGAGGAAATAGCCTAAGGAAGTAAACAAAAGTCAGATCCAACGGAACCATTTATTTTTTTGAATATTTTTATTTTACTTTATTTATTTGACAGAGAAAGGAGAGAGAGAGAGAAAGGGAGAGAAAGGGAGGGAGGAAGGGAGAGAATGGGCATGCCATGGCCTCCAGCCACTGCAAACAAACTCCAGATGCAAGTGCCACCTTGTGTTTCTTCTGGCTAATGTGGGTCCTAGGGAATTGAACCTGGGTCCTTTGGCTTTGCAGGCAAACACCTTAACCACCGCTAAGCCATCCCTCCAGCCCAGGACCCCATTTATTCTTGAAACATAGTTCTAGCCAAAGGTAAAAGTTTAAAAACTGTAAAATGCAAGTTTTTGAAATTTATTGTATAAAACATTAAACATTTCCCCAATAAGTGACCTATACATTTGGTCCTTAAAAAAAAGATACTATCAAGGCACAATAGCAAGAAGAATCATTAAGCTAACAGTTTGCCAGTAAGCTTTTTCAAAATCCTCTCTGATCCCTTTCTAAGATAATATTAAAATTGCAGACAAGTCAAATGTGATTATCTTTAGTTATGAAGAGTTCTCAGTAAGAAGAAAACAGGAGATGGTTTTGGGGACGGATCTGGAATTCCAGCCTAAAAATATGCAGAGTGCTTGAGCTCTGCCTGGGTTTCTTGGAGTGTGCTTGCTTTTATGGTGCTGGTATTTTTCTCTACATGGATTTATATAAAGGGAGGCAGTTTTTCTGCCATTATGGATATTCCCCTGGATCTGCAAGCTTCAATAAATCCCTTACTCACATTTAAATAAATTAAAAAAAACAGGAAATAGTGAAAATAGAAGTCTTGCCTTGTCCGTCATCGGCAGAGTGCTTCAGCATTAGGCGCTATGGTAGGTGCTCTACAAATACTGCCTCGTTATCTTTGGAACAACCCGTGAATTCAGCTCTGGTCTTATACTTTGGTGGGTAGGATACCAATCTAAATACTACTTGCCTCAGTCACACAGCAAGCATCAAATCAGGTGTTATGGCTCTTAGGACTACTCCAAAGATCTGTCTGTTGCCTCTGGTTGGAGGACTATGTACAGCACAAGTCCTAGGGCAGTCTTCAGAATGCTGCATGCGCATTTTTCAGCAGGAGCTCTCCTAGCTTTCATCTGCTTACAGGGATCTAGAAGAAAACACTGACCTGAAGGAGTGATTCACGGTCTTTCTGTTGAGAAAGGGCTATGATTAGAATAGTAATCTCAGGACAGATGTTTACAGACTCAGTCAGGCTTCTTAGAAAATATTGTTCTAGGGGGACTAGTTGGGAAGAGGAAGGGATTCAGATGAAGTAGAGTGTGGGGTGGATATTATCAAAACAATTACATATGTGTATCAAATTATCAATTTTAAATTTTAATTGTTTAAAAAGAAAACATTGCTCTAATTAGTTGCTTATCTGATTAGTCTCCCTAGGTACTTTTTCCACAACACCAATGCCAGATCCCAGGTGTAAATGTTGTAATTCTTTGTGGGTTTTTTGTTGTTCTTCTTCTGTTTTGTTTTTGTTTTTTGAGGTAGGGTTTTATTCTAGCCCAGGCTGACCTGGAATTCACTATGTATTCCAGGGTGGCCTCGAACTCAACAGCAATCCTCCAACCTCTGCCTCCCAAGTGCTGGGACTAAAGGTGTGCACCTCCACGCCCAGCATAATTCTTTTCATATAGGTTGGGTCCCTGGTGACTGTTTTTAAAACCTATCCAGGGCTCGCTGTTTTCCCACCTGTTTGTGGCAGAGGTGATGTCCAGCCTCTGCACATGCCATGCTTTTCCTCTGCCATCATGAGCTTCCCCTTGAAACTATAAGCCAGAGTAAAACTTTCTTCCCATCAGCTGATTTTGGCTGGGTGCTTTGTCTCAGCAATGTAAATGTAACTACCACAGAAATTTGGGATCAGAGGAGTTTAGGTTCATTGCTGCTATAAATCTGACTGGTGGCTTTTGGCCTTTTGGAACTGATTGGCAGAAGTGTGGAAGGATTTGAAACCTTGATGAAGAAACACCTTGCAGTGCAGAGTTTGGTGGACCATTATGGTCAGAGTTTGAAATACATGCAGAAGAACTGTGGACTGTGCAGGCTAGGTTTATGAGGGGAAGAAAGAGCTTTGTTCAGACTAGGCTAGAGATTCTGTGAGAGGCTGGCTATGTTCTGCTCGTGTTCTCAGAACTTGAGCAGGGTTGAATTTGGAAGAAATGTACTGGTGTGAGCAGATGGATATGGCACAGAAAGTAGGAAGTCTGAAGGAAGAATGCTGAAGGCATTTTCCTGCTCTTCAAAGTCAGCTTTATCTCCCCCACCCCAGGATTAGTAAATTTTGTAGCCCACTTAGTTCTATGTGAGTATATTTAGAGACAGAGTGTGAGTATGGGCACGCCAGGGCCTTTAGCCACTGCAAATGAACCCCAGACACATGCGCCACCATGTGCATCTGGCTTATGTGGGACCTGGAGAATTGAACCTGGGTCCTTAGGCTTCATAGGTATGCACCTTAACCGCTAAGCCATCTCTCCAGCCCCAGTTTGTTTTTTGGAAGTAGCCACTGGGCAACGTCAGGCAGGGTTGTTATAGTCTCTTTGTGGAGGCCTGATGGAACCATGAGGATGAACCAAAATTTGCAGTGGAGACCCCAGAGTATAAAATGGCTGCCAAGGACAGCTGTTGAATTGGGATGGAGTTCTCCCCCTCTATCCCAGCTGTGAGCAGCCCAGCTGGAGGGATGTAATTGGAACCCCTGAGTCTTTGTTGTGGGTCCCAGGTGAACACAGAGCAGCAGGTATTGCCCTGCTTTTGTTAGATCTTGCATTGCTTCATGCTTTCCTTCTAATGCACATTGTCATCTTTTGCAGTGTGAATGTTTGCTATGTTCCATTTGTGTTTTTGGCTTCACAGGTTCACAGTTAAGAGACCTTGGACTATGGGTGTGTTTGAACAGTGTTGGGATTGATAAGAATTATGGGACTTTCAAAGGTATACTGAATGCATTGCATTTTACATCATGGATAGTTGTGAGTTTATGGTGGCCCTTGGGTGAAATTTAGTGGTTTGAATCAGATGTTTGTAATAAATTCACTCATGTGTTCTGAATGCTTGAACCCAAGCTGGTAACAGTTTGGGAGGTGGAGCCTTGCTAGAGGTGATACGTAGTTGGGGGTGAGTTTAGGGGTGTTATAGCCAGCTTCCCCTTGCCAGTGTCCTGCTGCTGTTTTCTACTTACTATGGTAGAGGTGATATCTAGCTTGTCCTTGAAGATTGTAAGCTAAGATAAAAACTAAAGCAAAACCAAACCTGTCCAAATGATTTTGATAAAAAGTCTTTGATTACAAGCCACTGTCTCTTGAGTGAGAGTGGGTTTTATTTCTCTGTGTGTGTGTGTTTCAATTTTTTTTTACCTCCCTCCCTCTTTTTTTTTTTTTTTTAAATTTAAGAACAGCAGACAGAGAGAAAGAGGCAGATAGAGAGAGAATGGGCACACCAGGGCCTCCAGTCATTGCAAACGAGCTCCAGATGCATGTACCACCTTGTGGATCTGGCTTACATGGGTCCTGGGGAATCGAGCCTTGAACCAGGGTCCTTAGGCTTCACAGAGAAGCACTTAACCAGCCATCTCTCCAGCCCTATATTTCCTCTATCTTTGGTTGTATCTCAAATGCTTAAAATGTAATAAACATTACTACATGGCTTGGAGATACACTGTGAGATATAACTGCTTTCTACTCAAGGATGATATTAATAATAGTCACTAACTTTCACAGAGCCTGGCACTGTTTTGAGATCTTGGTGCCCTCACTCTAATCATTCTCCTTGTCTTCTATTCTTATGCTGCATACCCACCCGGGGAATTAGAACATACGTTGTTCCCAGAAGCCCACAGTTGCTTTAACCCTCTGAAAGTGGTGCTGGGGTGCACCCTGAAGAAGAACTGGGCCCTTTCCTGACATTAGGCTGCTTTAATTTGGCAGCCTCATCCTCCTGTCATTCATACTGTCTCAGCATTTTAGGTGTCAGGCTATGTGATACAGGCCAGAAATTTCTAGGCTTGGTAACTGAAAAGTTAAAAGCCCACCTTACAAGGAAAGCAATTGAAGGAGTTCTGAGAGAGATCAGAAAGCCAGCATCAGGGAGACATAGCCAAATAATTATGGAGGCAAAAGTAAAGGAATGCTTTGAGGTCAATAATACATATGAAAGGACTGTAGTACTTGAGAAAGAAAATATTTTTATGTCATAGCCAAAATTTTGATAAAGATATAGGTATGTGGCTGAGGAGAAAAAGGGGGAAGGAGATTGGTGGTACTAGACAAACATATTTGTCTGTTTACTTTCTGATTTTGTTTGGGCCATAGGATCTGTCTGTATATGTGACTCAGGCTGGCCTCAAACTCACTGTAGCCCAGACTGGCCAGGAACACACCAGAGCCCACATCTGCCTACTGAGTGCTAGGATTATAGGTGTGAGCCACTACACCTTGTTTATTTTACTTTTTAAGAGCAAAATGAAAAAAATAAAAAAAAAAGACACGGTTACTGATCATAGAACTTTCCCAGAGAAATGTTTTCCTGCAGTGCCAAGAGCATAGGTAGGAAAGTCACTAGAGACAGAAACCAGTGGGAGGTGATGGTTCTGAGCAGTTCTCCTGCTCTCTCTCCTCACCGTATATGGGTCTGGAAGCTGCTGCAGTGGAATCTGCCTTTTCCTGAGCGCATGCCTCAGTCAGTGTTGCCCCAAATAAAAGTAGCTAGTGAGCTTTTTCAAAGCCAGCATGCTTTGAATTGAGCACACCACAGTAAAATCGGAGCCTAGATGTTTGCATTGTGAAAAAACTCACTTCTTTGCTAAAATGTTCTCCTTCTTAAAGTCATCAGGTTTAGGGCTGGGGAAATGGCTTAGCAGTTAAGGTATTTGCCTGCGAAGCCTAAAGACCCTGGTTCAATTCCCCAGGACCCACGTAAGTCAGATGCACAAGGAGGCACATGCATCTGGAGTTCGTTTGCAGTGGCTGGAGGCCCTGTCATGCCCATTCTTTCTCTTTCTTGCTGTCAAATAAATAAATAAAATAACAAAATCATCAGGTTTATTTTGCTCAACCCAAAAAGCTTTTTCCTATGGTAGGACCTCAGAAAAGGAGGTCTTATGAAAGAAATAACTTAAAGCCCATCTATTTAAAAAGGGGTAGTCTATCTGGATGCTGTGGCTCACGCCTTTAATCCCAGCAGTTGGGAGGCAGGGGTAGGAAGATCTCTGTGAGTTCGAGACCACCTTGAGAATACATAGTGAATTCCAGGTCAGCCTGAGCTAGAGTGAGACCCTACTTCGAAAAGCAAAAAAAAAAAAAAAAAAAGAACTAGTTTTGTGGAGGAAAATGCATAGTCAAGGTTTACGATCAGACATTTGAATTTGAATCGTAATTTTTCTTTATGGTCTATGTAGTCTGGGATGTTACTTTTTCTTTGTGAGCCTTATTTTCCCTATCTATAAAATAAGACTAGAATGCCACCTACTTTAGGATAAAGATTAGAAACACCATTAGTGGAGATGTAGTAAGTAGTAGTAGCTACTCTCAGTCATAGAAAAAGTTGAAGAGACTCTTATGTTAGAAGGTATGCAGTGTACATGGTCCTGGAAAAGAAACTCTTATGTTAGAAGGTATGCAGTGTACATGGTCCTGGAAAAGATTGGTTACAGGTGGCCACAGTTACATGACAGTGAGTGAGGAATGCTTTGCTGATGTGTCTTCATTTGGTAGGCCTACTCTGGCTGTAATAGAAAAGTACATTGCCAAACACACACCTGCTCTTTCCCTCCTACCTGGAGTCCTTATTGATGTCCTCATTTCTCCTTGTTGCTTTCTTGGCAGGTGGCTGTTAAAAACAATATTGATGTCTTCTACTTCAGCTGCCTCATCCCACTCAACGTGCTTTTTGTAGAAGATGGCAAAATGGGTTAGTATATTCTTCTTTCCTATTAAATATACCATTCCCTTCCTTGGAATGTGAGGCAGAGCATAGCCCCAGATAGACAGGTCATTTTGAGATTTAAAAAAATGGGCTAGGATATTCTCAAGCCATAATAATTGCTCATTTTTAATGTTATTAATTTGCCATTGTTGTCCAAATCCAAGCCAGTTATCTGAGTAATCTAGTCACTCAGTAATTACAAAGACTGAGGACAGATAGATGTGAACTTAATCTTTGCCATTTTACTAGCTGTGTGTGATCATGGGCAAGATGCTTGATGTTTCTGCTTCAGTTTCCAAAGGCTTTGCAAAATAGTAGTGTTTTAAGATTTATTTTTATTTATTTATTTTTTTTTTTTTTTTTATTTTTTTATTAGAAACAGATGGGGGGGAGAGAGTGACAATGGGCACACCAGGGCCTCTAGCCACTGCAAACAAACTCCAGATGTATGCACCACCATGTGCATCTGGCTTACATGGGACCTGGAGAATCAAACCTGGGTCTTTAGACTTCGCAAGCGAGCACCTTAACCACTAAGCCATTTATCCAGCCCAGAAATAGTTTTTATAATGATTTAATAAAGTAATATGTATAAATTTAGGACTTAGATTATACTAAGTTTGTACTGCCTTAAGATAAGAAATCAATAATTTGGGACAGGCATGGTGATGCACACCTTTGATCCCAGCACTTAGGAAACAAAAGTAGAAAGATCACTGTGAGTTCTAGGCCAGCTTGAAACTGTATACAAAGTGAGTTCCAGGTCAGCCTGGGCTTGAGTGAGACCCGACTTCATAAACTCCACCACCATGAAAAAAAAAAAAGTAAGGTGGAGGGTGGGCTAGAGTGAGACTCTACCTCAAAAAAAAAAAAAAAAAGTGGAGCGCCTAGGAAGATGGTTGGCCCAGGTTCAATTCCCCAGACAGTCACATAAAACTGGACAGGCATTCCACTGAAGCAGCAAGAAACACGAGTAAGTAAGGTGGAGAGCAATTGAGGTAGACACCCAACATTAACCTCTGGCTTCCACCTGCACATCCATACACACACATGTACTCAAACACATATGAAAATGCATATACACATGCACACACACCACATACACAAACTGAAAAAAATGAGTAATTTGGAATACACCACTATTTCATTAAACTATTTTTATTTCTCATTCCTTACTTATGAAACTACCATCCCAAAAAAGTAGTTTATACTAAATTGTATTGATGCTTGATTTGATTCTCACAATGACTCTTTGGTCAGTCAGAAAAGTTATAATTATATGTAAAGAAATTAAGGTTTGCCAAATGTGGTGGCATACGCCTTTAATTCCAGCACCCAGGAGGCATAGATAGGAGGATCACCATGAGTTTGAAGCCACCCTGAGACTACATAGTGAATTCCAGGTCAGCCTGGGCTAGAGCAACATTCTACCTTGAAAAAAAAAAAAAAGAAAAAGAAACTAAGGCTTGAAAAGTTGCCCCAAATCATCCAGATAGGAATACAAGAGAACCAAAACTAACTCTGAATGTAAACTTTCTTCCAGTGTATCTTTGTACAGTTAATAAGGAACTAATTGGTCTGGGGTATCATACTTTTGCATGAGTAAAATTTGGCTCAAATCCCAGCCTGCTGGCATGCTGAAGGAGAAGTGATGAAGGGCGCCAGAACTGAAAATTCTGACTGATCATACATATCCACCTCTCCCTCTCCTTCCCTTACAGAGCGCCAGGTCTTCCTTGCAACATGGAAAGATATTCCCAATGAAAATGAACTCCAGTTTCAGATTAAGGAATGCCATTTAAATGCTGGTAGGTAGTAACTCATGGTTGCATTTTCATCTTAATAAGTCAAATCAGATGCTTGAAAAGTTTGCTTGTACCTACCTATTCTTTCTTTATTCTGGTGAGTATATGCTAGGCACATTACTTTGTAAATGACTTTAAACGCTTGAAATGTTGTCCAGACATTGTGGCGCATCTGTAATCCCAGCACTCAGGAGGATCACGAATTGGAGGCCAGCCTGAGCTACATTGCCAGATCCTGTCTCTTAAAGAAAAACCTTGGGATTATTTATTTATTTATTTATTTGTACTTACAAGGAGAAAGAGAAGAATGAGTATACCAGGGCCTCCAGCCACAGCAAACAGACTCTAGATGCTAACACCACTTTGTGCATCTGGCTTTACGTGGGTACTGGAAAATCGAACTCAGTCATTAGGTTTTGCAGGCAAGTACATTAACTGCTGAGCCAGCTCTCCAGCCCCTTGGGATAATTTAATGTAAGATACCACATTACTCAGAAGCTAAGAGATTTAAGAGACAAACTAGTCCTGGCATAGGAAAGGCCTTGGGTTTGGTCATCAATACCAACAAAAACTAATAAGAATCAAACCAGCCGAGTGTGGTGGCGCATGTCTTTAATCTCAGCACTCAGGAGGCAGAGGTAGGAGTATCACCAGGAGATTGAGGCCACCCTGAAACTACATAGTGAATTTTGGGTCAATTTGGACTAGAGTGAAACCCTACCTCAAAGAAAACAAACAAACCAACCAACCAAAAGAAACAAACTAAAGTCAGGTATGGTGGCACACACCTTTAATCCCAGCACTTGCTGTGAGTTTGAGGCCACCCTGAGACTACACAGTGAATTCTAGGTCAGCCTGGTCTAGAGTGAAACCCTACCTTGAAAAAACAAACAACAACAACAAAAAGAAACAAGCTACAACAGATCCTTCTACTTACTTCCTCAGTAATCGATGAGGTGTATGGTAGTCATGTTACCTAAATACACCAAGCATCAAATAAGTGCTACTTGCGAATGGGCATTGCATAAGAATTAAAAGGGCTGTTTCATCTCTGTCAGCTCATTTGGTGGTGAAGCAGAGTATCCTGGATTTGGAATTTAAAGCATACATCATGGTTGATTAAAGCCTAGCTGGTATCCTTTTTGTTACTGCCTTGCCTTTTGTCAGCTTTCATATAATGTTGCTAACCTTTTTAATCACCATTAATCCCCATGCTTTTTTGTAGTTAATTTTGTTGCTGTAGTAACACATAAAAAGAGGTAACCCAAGAGGAGAAACAATAGCAGCTATCAGTCCCTAGGGCTTTGGCCCACTGTAATATTTGCCATTCCGTGTCCTGCCTTTTGTACCAGCCTCTCTCGCACTGCCTCAGTACTCACCCACCCATCACATCCCTTCATGCATTGGAGTCCTCATTAGGGACTTTCAGCACACTGCCATTCTCCACTACAGTGGGGGCAGAGCAGCAAGGAAGGAGGCAGTATGTCTAGGAAGTCTAGGAAGAAGAAAAAAGTACACACTACCTTCTCTTTCCAGCTTCTTTTTAATTTTAAGTTTTGCATTGTATTTGTCTGGGGTTCATATCAGGTTTTGAAACCCAGATGGAAGCTGACTAGCTGCTTCTTCTGGTGCTTCTTTTCAACATGGTGATCAGTGCACCCTCCCTGAGGTGTTCAGGAGGCTGAAGCCCTGCTTGAACCCTCACAAATAAAAGATACATACAGTGTACCTGTGATAAGGATTATTTAACATTTCTTCTGAAGATGTGGGGTTTTTTATTTAAGAGACAGAGAATGGCACACCAGGGCCTCTAGCCAGTGCAAAAAAAACTCCAGATGCATGCACCATCATGTATATCTGGCTTATTCAGGTTCTCGAGAGTCAAACCTGGATCCTTAGGTTTTGAAGGCAAGTACCTTAATTGCTGAGCCATATATCCAGCCCCTAGACATGTTTTTGAGGAGACCTCTGCTCATCAGTGAGTTATCTCCATTTTGTGCATTCTTGAGTGAGTGGCAGTGTGACCTGTCCCTCAGTGAAGCTTTCTGACCAGTTATGTAGCTTCATTGGCAAACATAGGAGCCTGGGCAGCCTTCCACAGAAGAGGCTGTTCCTCAGCAGGCATGAAGCGCTAGCTGCAGAAGCCACGATGCACGTGGTGAGGACCAGACTGTGTCCCTCTGTACCCCACTTAACAGGCAGCAGGCTCTGTGTTAGCCATGATCCTTGTGCAGTATAAAAATACCTGAGAATATTTGTGCCTCGAGACAAGAAAAAAAAATTTTAAACAAAAGCAGGGAGTTATCATTAAAATTAGAAACCATTAGCTGCACTTGGGAGGCAGAGGTACATAGGTAAGAAGATCACTGGGAGTTTGAGGCCACCCTGAGACTACATAATAAAAGTTAACACCATATGCCTCTCTTTGAAGCTGCTACAGTAAGCTGGGTGTGGTGGCACAGGCCTTTAATTTTTTTTTTTTTTTAATTTTTATTTGAGAGCGACAGACACAGAGAAAGACAGATAGAGGGAGAGAGAGAGAATGGGCGCGCCAGGGCTTCCAGCCTCTGCAAACGAACTCCAGATGCGTGCGCCCCCTTGTGCATCTGGCTAACGTGGGACCTGGGGAACCGAGCCTCGAACTGGGGTCCTTAGGCTTCACAGGCAAGCGCTTAACCACTAAGCCATCTCTCCAGCCCAGCACAGGCCTTTAATCCCAGTACTTGGGAGGATTGTTGTGAGTTCAGGTCAGCCTGCGAAAGAGCAAGACCCTACCTCTAAAAACCAAAAAAAAAAGAAGTTGCTACTATATATTCATATACTAGTCTTGATGAGTCTGACATTAAGAGTTCTGTGTAACTGAATTTTTGGATTATAGAAGTAAAAGTCAGAAGTGCTTATTGTTAATGCCATGTCTCAGCATGACCTGGGAAGGAAGCTCTGTCCCACAGGAGGGGAAAAAAAAAAAAAAGCTAAAGTAACAGGAAAACAGGTTTGACCTCAGACATTCAGTGTTGTTTTTTTTTTTTTTTGAAAGAAAATAGTGACAAAAGACTATGTTTTTTTAGCCTAGCATGCCAGAATAATAGAAAGAAAAGAAATCCTTATTGCACCTTAGTGTATGTGATCTTGCCAAAGAGGCAGTACCTGGCCTTTATCCTGGCTGCTTCCTTTCATGCCATCCTCAGAGCAGATTCAGTTTTGATTAACCCCACTGTGGCCTCACGCCAGTCTCCCCTGCCTTAGGTGTCCTAAATACCAGCGAATCTGTTCTCGAGGCACTGTTTCATGACAGTGGAGCAAGTGCAGCGTAGAGAAAAACAGCCAGTTAATTTTCTCCAGCAGCCCTGAGCCATCATTTCCCACACTAAGGCACTGCTAATCCTCAAGAACACTTTCTACAACTAATCCTTCCTTTCTTTCTTTCTTTCTTTTTTTTTTGGACTACGCCCTGGCCTTTACGTTCCCTTGTGATCATGAGGACTGCATTAGCAGCATTTGCAGATTAGTGCCTTCTGATTCAACAGAAGTGTCTAGCTGTGAGCTAAAAATACCATCTTTTCCAGCTGATCTTCCCTAATCACAATAGCACCAGCACTTAAAATAGTTTTTCTGTGCTAGCGTAGACATTTGACAGAAGGAGGGAATCTTCAGGGCTACAGGAAGTCACAGCCTTAAAGGACATTGCAACCTCACTGAGCTTCCCTTTGCTCTTTCATCTCTTTCTAGAGAAGAAAGATCCGTTCTTCCCAAGTCATAAAGCTAATGCAGATTGTAGTAGAAAGTTGTATGTGATGGGAGTGCTTATGGTGACACTGTTTGTTATAAATATTAGAAACTTTTAAGTTGAAAGGGTACTATGGGCTGGGCATGGTAGCTCACACCCTTAATCCCAGCATTT
This sequence comes from Jaculus jaculus, assembly GCF_020740685.1. NCBI lineage: Eukaryota > Metazoa > Chordata > Mammalia > Rodentia > Dipodidae > Jaculus > Jaculus jaculus. The sequence continues at coordinate 93,231,947 of NC_059110.1, forward strand.
GGGAGTCAGAGGTAGGAGGATTGCCATGAGTTCAAGGCCAGCCTAGGATTATAGAATGAGTGCCAGGTTAGCCTGCACTAGAGTAAGATCCTACCTTGAAAAACAAAAAAGGGGGACAAGGGGTACTAATGGACTGGGGAAATAGTATAGTCTATAAAATGTTTGTCCTACAAGCGTGAGGACCAGAGTTCCATTCCCAGAACTCATGTTAAAAATGTCTGGCATAGCCCCGCGTGTTGGCTCACGCCTTTAATCCTAGCACTTGGGAGGCAAAGGTAGGAGGATCACCATGAGTTTGATACCACCCTGGGCTAGTAAATGAGTTTTAGGTCAGCCTGGGCTAGAGTGAGACCCTACCTTGAAAAAGAAAATGTCAGGCATAGTAGTGCATGCCTGCAATCCCAGTAATAAGGAGGCAGAGGTAGGAGGATTGCCATGAGTTCAAGGCCACCCCAAGACTACATAGTGACGTCCACGTCAGCCTGGGCTAGAGTGAGACCCTACCATGCATGCATGCCCTTGAACTCACTGCAATCCTCCTATCTCTGCCTCCCAAGTACTGGGATTAAAGGCATGTACCACCATGTTAAAAATAAATAAATAAATAAGGGCTGGAGGGATGGCTTAGTGGTTAAGGCATTTACCTGCAAAGCCAAAGGACCCAGGTTCAATTCCCCAGGACCCACATTAGCCAGATGTACAAGGGGGTGCATGCATCTGGAGTTCATTTGTAGTTGGCTGTAGGCCCTGGCACACCCATTTACATTTTTTTTTTCTCTCTCTCTCTCTCCCTCCCTCTTTTTCTGTCAAATAAACAAATAAAAATAAAATATTTAAAATGCTTTAAAAAAATTTTAAGGTAGATGGTGTTCCTTATGAAGGACACCAACAGTTATGCTCTGTCCTACACACACACAAATAAATGGGACAGAGAAAAGGTCCCAATGGATGGGACTACTGCTTCCCAGAACCATCCATTTCCAAAAGTGTCAGATCTATCTGAATCTGTTTCAGAAATCTTACCATTTTGGCTACATTTGGGGTTATTTCTTATCTGGGACCACTACCTTAAGTGTACATCCATATCCCAAAAGGAGTATTTGTGGCAAGCAGTTCTGCAAACCCACTTTTTAATTGTTTACTATGCTGGAGAAAGCACAGGCCATGGCGTGTCTATTTTCACTAGTCAGGCCCTGAGGAAGAAGCATGTGCTACTTCGGGCACGGGAGAATGAGTTCAGTGTCTGATTGTTGCTTTCCCCACACTTCGGAGCATTTCAAAAACGGGAACTTTCCTAACCAGGACCTAATGGTAGTTTGTTTCCTTGAATGGTTTTTAAAAATTAATGTACTTTTCTGAAATTCCCTTTTTATATTTTATTTTTGTTTGTTTACTAATTTATTTATTTGACAGAGAAAGAGGAAAAGAGAGAGAGAGAATGGTCGCACTAGGGCCTCCAGTCACTACAAACTAACTCCAGACGCATGCGCCCCCTTGTTCATCTGGGTAACGTGGGTCCTGGGGAATCAAACCAAGGTCCTTTGACTTAACTGACAAGCCATCTCTCCAGCCCTGAAATTCCCTTTTTAAATTAGCAGTTTTGAACTTGCTAATAATACCCAACAGGGCCCCAAATGCAAATTCCCACTCTCTACTTCGAGTACCTTCTTTTACTCTTTTTTTAAAAATTTATCCTTGAGTCAATCTTTATTAATTCTTATTTTTTTATGTAAGATTTTATTTTTTTAATTTATTTACTAGAGATAGAAAGAGAAAAGGGCACACCAGGCCCTCTAGCCACTACAGACAAACTCCAGATGCATGTTCCACCATGTACATCTGGCTTACATGGGACCTGGAGAATTGAACCACGGTCCTTAGGCTTCACAGGCATATGCCTTAACCACTAAGCCATCTCTCCAGCCCCTTCCTTACTCTTTAGTTTAGTTTAGTTTTGATTTGTTTTGTTTTGTTTTTCGAGGTAGGGTCACACTCTGGTCCAAGTTGGCCAGGAATTAACTATGTAGTCTCAGGGTGCCCTCAGACTCATGGCAATCCTCCTACCTCTGCCTCCCAAGTGCTGGGATTAAAGGCCCGACACCCTTATATACTCTTAATGCTGCCAGAATTGTGACCTTAGCTAAAGCAGAAAGATGAAAAAAGACCATGTCCACACCTGCTAAGAGTTCAGACACCCAGATCCACATAGCCCAGTGTATGGAAGGACACAGAAGAAATTACCTCTTGAAGCAAGTATAATCATATTTGACAGTGTTTCTTTATACTTTGGGACAGATCTTAGTGTCTTATGCCTGGGATGGTGTCATTAGCACCCACTGAAACAATTAGCATTACATTCTCAGAGTCTTCAAGATTCCATCCTGTGTTTACTAACAAACAAAGATCACTGTGATATCAAGAAGTCTGACATCTAGCTCTCATTTCAACTCTTCCTACCTTACCCTTCTGGGTGCAGAGGTTACTGGTGTCTGCCACCATCATTATCACTCTTGGTCAGTATGCCTCATTATCCTTCAGTCCTTACTTCCTCAAACTTAATACTAAAATGTTTAAGACAGGGGTATAGTTTAGTGGTAGAGTGCTTGCCTAACATATACAAGGCACTGGAGGTACAGTCTTTCACCACAAAAATTGAAGTTAAGGGAGCTGGAGAGGTGGCTTGGCAGTTAAAAGCACTAGCCTGTGAAACCTAAGGACCCAGGTTCAATTGTCAGTACCCACATAAGCCAGATGCACAAGGCGACACATGGATCTAGAGTTTGTTTGCAGTGGCAGAAGCCATGGCATGCCCGTTCTCTCTCTCTCTTTCTCATGTACACACACATACAAAAATAAATAAATAAAATATTTTTAATTAAGGCTGGGGAGATGTCTAATCAGGTAAAATGCTCCCGTGCAAGTGTGAAGACCTGGATTTAAACCCCCAGAGCCCTCATACAGCCAGAAACAGTTGTGTCTGTCTAGTCCCAGTGGTCCTATGGAGAGATGAGAGGCAGAGGCAGAAGAATCCCCAAATGTTATGAACCGGAGAACAAAGAGAGCCTGTCTTGAACACAGTGGAAGGTGAGCACTGACAACAGATGTTGTCCTCTGACCTCCACAGGTGCTTGGCATATGTGTGCTCACACCCACAAAAGTTCACATGCACATAGAAGAGGTGTGGGTGGTGTGTTTTGGTTTTTGTGTTTGTTTGATTTGGTTTAGGTTTTCTTTGTTTTTTTTTTTTGTTTTGTTTTGTTTTTGTTTTTTCACTAGCCCAGGTTGACCTGGAATTTATGTAATCTCAAATTCATGGCAATCCTCCTCTGCCTCTGCTTCCCGAATGCTGGGATTAAAGGTGTTGTTGTAGTCAGGTTCACATTGCTGGTAGAAATCACCCAATCAAGAGCAGCTTGTGGGAAAAAGAGGTTTATTTTGGCTTACAGGCTCAAGGGGAGGCTCCACGATAGCAGGGAAAACAACAGCATGAGCAGAGGGTGGACATCACCCCCTGGCCAACATAAGGTGGACCATAGCAAAAGGAGAGTGTACCAAACACTGGCATGGGGAAACTGGCTATAACACCTATAAACCCACCCCAACAATACATCACCTCCAGGAGGCATTAATTTCCAATTGCCATCAGCTAGGGAGACTGGTATTCAGAACACCTAAATTTATGGGGGACACCTGAATCGCACCACCACATTCCGCCCCTGGCCCCAATAAACTGATAATCATACCTGATGTAAAATGTAATACATTCAGTCCAACTTTAAAAGTCCCCATAGTTTTTATCAATCCCATTGATGTTCAAACATCCCTGTAGTACAAGATTATATAACTGAGCCATAATACCAAAAAATAACCTCAAAAAACCCATAATGGCACAAAATCAACATTCACACTGCAAAAGATGGCTTTGGGCATAGAAATACTCAAGCAATACATGATTTAAACAGGGCAAACATCAAACTCTAGCTCCAAGTCCAACAACTCTAGCCAGAGACAAGTCTCCAAAGTCCAGCAATTCTAACCAGCAGCAAGTTTCTGCAGTTCCAATTCCGTTCCTCCACTTAGGCTACTCATAGTCCCAGAAAACTGCATCAGGACCAGCAGCTTTCCTTAGCAGCCATCTCGTGGTTCCAGATCTCCACTGAGTCCCCACTGCAATCCACGGTTCATCCTCATGCCCCCATGGGGGTCTCCATGTAGGCATCCAGCAAACCTGCTTCACACTGCACATGGCCATTTCCAAAACACAAGACCCCATTGCAAATTCAATAACCCTGTCTTTCCTGCATTTCTTATATTCCATAATACCAGGTAGGGTGCCAATTTGTTAATCCAGGGGAGAATAAAGCAGTCTTTGAAGAACAGGACACTCCTTGAACATTCAGGCCCTTCAAAAAGAGTCTACATTCAGGTCAGCTGACCCAATCACAAAGTTTGTAATCTCTCAAACAATTTGCAAGTGAATGGGCAGCAGTTTAGGCCCAAAGACTTCATTTTTTTCTGTGCCATCCCCCTCTGCTCACACCAGTTCATTTCTACACAAAGCAACCCTGCACAACTTCTCAGGACATGGGTAGACCAGCAAGCTTTTCACACAAACTGCTAGCTCAGTCCAAGCAAAGCTCTTTCTCACCCTCATAAGCCAAACCTCACAGTCCATAGTTCTTACTGCATTCAGGTCTTTGAACTCTGACCAGAATACTCCCCTCAAGCTGTACTTACAGCACTGCAAGGCATCTCTTAGGCCAAGGTTTCAAATCCTTCCACATTCCTCTTGAAATTCAGCTCCAAAAGGCCAAAGCCACACAGTCAGGTGTGTAGCAGCAATCCCACTCCTTTGTACCACTTTACTGTTGCAGTCAGGTTCACATTGCTGGTAGAAATCATCCAACCAAGAGCAGCTTTTGAGAAAAAGAGGTTTATTTTGGATTATAGGCTCAAGGGGGAAGCTCCATGATGGCAGAGAAAATGATGGCATAAGCAGATGGTGGACATCACCCCGTGGCCAACATAAAGTGGACCATAGCCACGGAAGAGTGTGCCAAACACTGACTATAGCACCCATAAGCCTGCCCCAACAATACACCGCCTCCAGGAGGTTTTAATTTCCAATTATCATCAGCTGGAGAGACTAGCATTCAGAACACCAAAGTTTATGGGGGACACCTGAATCACACCACCACACCCAAATAGAAAAGTTTTTTAATATAAATATGAGTGTGTGTGTGTGTGTATTTGCAAGCAGAGAGAAGAAAGACAGAATGTACGTGTCAGATCCTCTTAACTACTGCAAGTGAATTTCAGCTACTTCGTGCAGCTGGCTTTATGTGGTTACTGGGGAATTGAACCCAGGTTGTTAGGCTTTGTGGGCAAGTACCTTTTCCACTGAGCCATCTCTCCAGCCCGCACAGTTTTTTTTTTAAGAACTAAAGTCAAGGGCTGGAGAGATGGCTCAGTGGTTAAGGTGCATGCCTGTGAAACCTAAGGATCCAGGTTCAAACCCCAGGACCCACATAAGCCAGATGCACAAGGTAACACATGCTTCTGGAGTTCATTTAAACTGGCTGGAGGTCCTGGTGCACCCACTCTCCCTCATTTTCGTTCTCTCGCTCTTTCTCAAATAAATAATAAAATTAGAAAAACTAAAGTCAAAAATAGCCAGATGCCTGGCATGGTGGTGCACGCCTTTAATTCCAGCACTTAGGAGGCAGAGGTAGGAGGATCACCGTGAGTTTGAGACCACCCTGAGACTCCATAGTGAATTCCAGGTCAGCCTGGGCTAGAGCGAGACCCTACCTTGAAAAACCAAAAAATAAATAAATAAAAGGCCAGATGTGCTGGTATGCACCTGCAATTTCAGCACTTGGGAGGCAGAGGCAGGAAGATAACGATAAGCCTGAGGCCAACCTGGTCTACATAGCCAGGGATATATATTGTGAAAAACTAGCTTAAAAAAAAGTGATAATAAATACAAAATAAATAAAATCTGACTCATACATCGTGTATATTATAGACCCCTCCTTCCATTCAGTCTTCTGGTAGAAATTACAATATAAAGCTGGGCGTGGTGGCACACACCTTTAATCCCAGCACTCAGGAGGTAGAGGTAGGAGGGTTGCCGTGAGTTCGAGGCCACTCTGAGACTACATAGTGAATTCCAGGTCAGCCTGGACTAGAGTGAGACCCTACCTTGAAAAAACAAAAAAAAAAAAAAGAGAGAGAGAGAGAGAGAGAAAGAAAGAAATCACAATATAGCCATTTAATGTGAACAGAGCCACATTCCCAGCCTTTTCATTTAGAGTGAGTGAGTGAGTGAGTGAGTGAGAGAGAGAGAGAGAGTGTGTGTGTGTGTGTGTGTGTGTGTGTGTGTGTGTGTGTGTGTGTTTCCAAGGTAGAGACTTGCTCTAGCCCAGGGTGACCTGGAATGCACTATGTCGTCTCAGGCTGGCCTCTAACTCAGGGTGACCCCCCTACCCCTGCCTCCCAGTGCTGGGATTAAAGGCATGTGCCCCCACAACTGACTTTTTTAGCCTTTCATTTCTTATAAAAATGGTAAAATTATAAAAAGTCAGTACTGAGCTGGAGAGATGGCTCAGCCATTAAAGGCACTTGCCTGCAAAACCTAAAGGCCTGGGTTTGATTCCCCAGTACCCTTGTAAAGCCAGATCACAAAGTGGTGTATGCATCTGTAGTTTGCAATGTGGCAGGAGGCCTTGATGTGCCTACATCTCTCTTCTCTCAAATAAATAATAAATACTTTTTTTCCAAGGCTCAGGGTCTATTGTGAAAGAGGTGGCAAAAAGACTGTAAGAGCCAAAGGAAGGGTAAGGCTCCTTACAACATGCTCCTCCAGGCACAAAATGGCCTGGATATCCATGACCTCACAGTGCCTGATACTACCTACATAAGACCATCATAATAGGAGGAAAAGATCATGACATCAAAATAAAAGAGAGGCTGATTGAGAGGGGGAGGAGATATGATGGAGAATGGAGTTTCAAAGGGGAAAGTGGGGGGAGGGATGGCATTACCATGGGATATTGTTTACAATCATGGAAGTTGTTAATAATGAAAAAGAAAAAAAAAGTCAGGGGCTGGGGAGATGGCTCAGCATTTAAAGGCACTTATTTGGAAAGCTTGATGGCCTGGGTTCAATTCTCCAGTAACCCATGTAAAGCCAGATGCACAAAATGGTATGTGTCTGGAGTTTGTTTGCACTGGCATTAGGCCCTGTCACACCCATTATCATATTTATTCTTCTCTCTCTCTCTCTCTCTCTGTGCTTGCAAATAAATTGTGTGTGTGTTTGTATGTGTGTGTACATACATATATTTATTTGCCTTGTAATTATATAGATATATGGGGGGTTCAAGGTGGGGTTTTACTCTAGCCCAGGCTGACCTGGAATTCACTGTGTAATCTCAGGGTGCCTTAGAACTCATGGTGATCTTCCTACCTCTGCCTCCTAAGAGCTGGAATTAAAGGCATATGCCACCTCACTCAGCCTAAATAAAATATTTTTTAAATCAGTAAGTATCTGGGCCTTGACACTGACATGTATTAGAATATGTCTGTGCCTTTAAAACAAGAAAATTCTTAAATAAAGGCTCCTGTCCTGTATGTTTTCTGTTGTTCTGAGAATTGGGCAAGGGCCCTGAAAGTTAGAAATAGCTTTTACAAGCTGGGCATGTTGGCACATGCCTTTAATCCCAGCTCGCAGGAGGCAGAGGTAAAAGGATCGCCGTGAGTTCGAGTCCACCCTGAGACTACATAGTGAATTGCAGGTCAGCCTGGGCTAGAATGAGACCCTACCTCAAAAAACCTAAAAAAAAAAAAAAAAAAGAAAGAAAAGAAAAGAAATAGCTTTTACAATTTAAAGCAAGCCCCTGTCTGTTAAAGATAGTCCTGTCAAAAGGTTTAGCCAATCTCCAGCTGGTGATGTTGCTTAGCAACCCATTAAGCTGAAGAGCATGTCACTGTGGGAACCAAAGCAAGAGCTGCCTACCCTTCATAAGGTGATTGTATAGCATATTGAGGCTCTTCCTCTGGTAGTATTACATGTAACTACCCTGAGTTAAACTTGTTGGCTCCTCAAATAAAGCTGTTTCTTAAATTATAGCCACTTTGCTTTGATGTTAATGAAAACTTTAGAAAAGACAGAAAGTTATAACTGTGGTGAAAATATTTAGTAAATGGACCTTAGCACTGTCTTCCTCCGCGCATCCCAGCTATCACTGACTTGAATGTGGAAGTGCCTCCAAAAGTAGATTCTGTCTGAGTAGGTTGTTAACACTATGGTCTTAGTGGCATCTGTAACACCTGGGTCAAAGGTGTATTCTCAGACGATGATCCCAAGCACTTGTTGTGTCCTAGTATTGTGGAAAGGAAGGAAGTCCTGTGATGAGAATTCCAGGATGCCTGTGCTGAAAGCAAACCATTTAGGAAAGTGGAATGCCATCCATCATGCTTCCTTTTCCTAGAGAGCACAATAGAATACGACAGATTTTTATGTGGGAGAGTTTAGTTCTTGAAGTAGGCATGAGTAATTTGAATCCTCATCAGAAACTAACATAATAAACAGTTAATAAAGAAGCTATGTTTATCATCTCTAGTCTTAGCTTCTCTGATACTGTAGCTAAAGCTCACAAAGGGAGAAATGACCTTTAGTTCTGGACCATCATGTCTCTTTGATGCTGTAGTCGTGCTAAAGAGCCAGGCACCAACCTGCTTTTACCCTGAGTTGCCTGACCAGTTTAGCAGCTGGGATTTGAGGCCTGGTTGGCAGTCACCTCTGCACAGTGTCCATCTGAGAGTGTTTTATTGAGACATTTTGCTTCATTATTTGAAGGCACTGCTTTCTCTAACTTCTTAAGGAGTCATTTGCTTGCTTTTAAAAAAAATTCTTCAGCAACCAGGGTAATAAATGTGACTTAAAAGGACTTTTGCAGCTCTTACCTTACTTCTTTAATCCTGACAAATTACGGCCCAGGTGGCTCACAGTGAAGTAATAGTGGCTTGTGGGGGAAAAAGAGATTTGCTTATTGTTCAGTGTATTTCCACTGATTTGAGACCAGTATTCCAGAAATGAATACCAACATAATAGTCACTGTGGGACTCCCACACACCCATCTCTTTTGTCCCCTCGAGAATATTTTTACCTGCCTAACACTTCCTTTGATCTTACTAAATTCTTAGGTCCAGCTATTGTATAATCTTCTTAGGTAACTCTTACAGTAATGCTTAGTTCTAGTTTTGCCTGGCAGTCTGCAAGGCAGGCCCTTCATGAGCCTTCATTCTGCATCTTAGAAGAGCTTCCTGGAGTGAGCATGTGGAGGTCCTCAACAGGGAACCCAAGCATAGGGGGCTTATAAGGAAGGCAGAGGAGAGAGGGCATTTGTTTGACATTTTAACTGAAAGTGTGTAATTTTTTATCTGTATTTCTAGACACTGTTTCCAGCAAGTTGCAAAACAACAATGTTTACACCATTGCCAAGAGGAATGTGGAAGGGCAAGACATGCTGTACCAGTCCCTGAAGCTCACTAATGGCATTTGGATTCTGGCTGAGCTACGTATCCAGCCAGGAAACCCCAATTATACGGTAAGACTTTTCTCAGAATGGGTGAAATGGATTAGAGGAAGGAGGTAAGAGCCCTTGTATTTCCTCATAGTATGCTGCAGAAACCCACAAAGATACCCAAAACAAGCAGTCAGAAAAGAAAGCACAGTGGTGTTTATGGAAGACCTCCTTCCTATCTGTAGTATATGCCCCCTCCAAAAGACGTGGCACCTTTGGCAACAAGGAATACTGCAAATTCATTGCTGCCCCTTGGATGTAGAATTGCTCGCCAAACTTGGCAAGTCATCTCAGATATTATTTACCTCCCATGTCTGTGTGTTTGGTCCTCTGTGTAAGCTAAGAGGAGTGTGTCCTCGCTGATTTCAAATTGACCTTTCCTCCTTTATATATATATATATATATATATATATATATATATATATATATATATATATATATATATTCTTTATTTGAGAGAGAGAGAGAGAGGAAAAGGCAGAGAGAAAGACAGAATGGGCAAGCCAGGGCCTCCAGCCACTGCAAACGAACTCCAGACGCATGTGCCTCTTGTGCAGCTGGCTTATGTGGGCCCTGGGGAATTGAACTGGGGTCCTTAGGCTTCCCAGGCAAACGCCTTAACCACTAAGCCATCTCTCCAGCCTAAAACTAATTTTATTTTATTTTATTTTATTTTTGGTTTTTGATCTTTTGAGGTAGGGTCTCACTCTAGCTCAGACTGACCTGTAATTCACTATGTAGTCTCAGGGTGGTCAAGAACTCATGGCAATCCTCCTACCTCAGCCTCCTGTATGCTGGGATTAAAGGCATGTGGTACCACATCCAGCTGCAAAGTAATTATTCTTAATCATGAATTTCCTTAGCCTATAGGGAAGTTTCCAGTCTTCAGATTTTCCTTTAGTTTGGGAAACTTCTTCAGTACTGCACTGAAGTAAATTATAGATGTTTTGTTAATCTTAATCAAAAATACCTAAGGTTGGGCTGGAGAGGTGGCTTAGCTGTTAAGGCCCTTGCCTGCAAAGCCTAAGGACCCATGTTATACTCTCCAGATCCCACATTAGCCAGATGTACAGAAGTGAGGCAAGGGCAAAGTTGCACATGCCCACTAGGTGGCACAAGCATCTGGAATTCTATTATGTGGCTGAGGCCCTGGCATGCCAATTCTGTCTCTGTCTGTCTGTCTGTCTGTCTCTCTCTCTCTCTCTCTCTCTAAAAAAATCATGTAAGGAGCTGGAGAAATGACTTAGTGGTTAAGATGCTTGCCTACAAAGCTAAGGGAGCCAGGTTTGATGTGTCAGGACCCACATAACCCAAATGCACACGGTGGCACATGGGTCTGAGGTTCATTTGCAGTGGCTGGAGGCCCTGGAGCACACATTTTCTCTCTTATAGGCCTCTTTATCTCTCTCTCAAATTAAAAAAAAATGAATAAAATATGTATTTTTTAAAGTCATGTAAGGGCTAGAGAGATGGCTTAGCGGTTAAGGGTCTTCCTGCGAAGCCTAAGGACCCATTCTCTAGGCCCCACGTCAGCCAGATGCACATGGTATTGCATGTGTCTGGAGTTCATTTGCAGTGGCTAGAAACTCACACTCTCTCTCCCTCTCTGTCTCTAATAAATAAATAAAAATAAATCTTAAAAACAAAAAAAGTCAGGTAAGCCAGATGTGGTGGCTCACACCTTTAATCCCAGCACTTAGGAGGCTGAAGTGGGAGGATCACTGTGAGTTCAAGGCCATCCTGAGACTACATAGTAAATTCCAGGTCAGACTGGGCTAGAGTGAGAAATCATGGGCTGGAGAGAGAGATGGCTTAGCAGTTAAGACAGTTGCATGTTTTTTTTTTTTTTAATCATGAATTTTTTGGGTGGGAGATACATGGCTTAGCAGTTAAGGTACTTGTCTGCAAAGCCAAAGGACCCACATTCAATTCCCCAGGACCCATGTAAGCCAGAAGCACAAGGTGGCACATGCATCTGGAGTTGTGTGCAGTGGCTGAAGGCCCTAGCTTGCTCCTTTCTCCCCCCCCCCCAATAAGTGAATATTTATTTTAAAAAATCATTAATTTTTTGATGGATGAGTGATGTTTAGGTGTCAGCTATTTCTTGATGCTTCCTATACCTTATTTTATTTTGAAAAGGGCTTCTTACTATCAGTATCTTAACCTCAGGGTTGTTTTTTTTTAGAACCTTTTAATTTGATATAATTAAAGTTTTTTAAATGGAACAGGTTTTTGAGGCGAGGTCTCACTTTAGCCCAAGCTGGAACTCACTATGTAGCCCACACTGGCCTGAAACTCACAGCACTCCTCCTGCCTCGGCCCTCTGAGTGCTGGGTAGCACCATACCCAACTTCATGGTTTGTTTGTTTAGTTTTTTAGTTTTATTTTATTTACTTGAGAGTGTGAAAGAGACAGAAAGAGAGAGAATGGTCACACCAAGGCCTCCAGCCACTGCAAACGAACTCCACACCCATGTGCCACCTTGTGTATCTGGCTTTAATTGGGTACTGGGGGAACGAACCTGAGTCCTTAGGCTTCTCAGGCAAGCACCTTAACCACTAAGCCATTTCTCCAGTCCCTGTTTTATTTTTTGAGCCAGGGTCTCATGTCCTTGATTTTGCTGTATAGCCAAAGCTGAACTTGAACTCCTGATTCTTGTGCCTCAGCCTCCCAAGTGCTAGGGTTATAAGCATGCACCACACACAAGCTTTCATGTATGTTTTACCTAGTTTTTCCTGTTGGTATCTTACACACCTGTAGTGCGTTTTCAAAGGTAGTAAATAGGTATTGCTACAATATAACTATAGACAGACATAATTGAGATTTTACATTACATATTCCTTGGGGGGGGGTTACATAGTATGCAATTTCATAATATGAGTAGCTCTGTATAAACCATCACCACAAAAAAAAGGCTTCCTGTTGTTCTCCCTTTGTAGTTACAGTCTTACCTAAGTGACAACCCTTCACAACCACTGCTTGGTTCTCCTACTGTGCATATGTCATTTCTAGAATGTGTTAGAGCCGGGCATGGTAGCACATGCCTTTAATCCCAGCACTTGGGAGGCAGAGGTAGGAGGATTGCCGTGAGTTCGAGGCTACCTTGAGACTACATAGTGAATTCCAGGTCAACCTGGGCTAGAATGAGACCCTTCCTCAAAAAAAAAACAATAAAAATATATATGGTACTTATTAATATAAAGTCTTCATTTGGCCGTTCCAATCATAGGAGGTCCTCTCCTACTGTGTTAAAAGTTGGGGGAGGGGTTGTTTTGTTTTGGTTTTGGTTTTGTGAGGTAGGGTCTCACTCTAGCCCAAGCTGACCTAGAATTCACTGCTTATTCTCAGGGTGGCCTCGAACTCACAGCGATCCTCCTACCTCTGACTCGCGAGTGCTGGGATTAAAGGCATGTGCCACCATGCGCAGCTGTTGTTGTTGCCCTTAATTTTTTATTCCTGGGATTGCTGCCACAATTTACAAGGCAATATACCTTCTGTAATGAGAAGACAAGACAAAGACAAAGCTAGAACAGATAAAGAGCTCAGGAAGGTGCATCTAATTTAACATTATATTGCATTAATCAATAGTTGCACTTTTTGCAAACTGTTAAAAGTTTTCTTGAACAGAATGCTTGAATACCTTTAGAGCTAATGCCGTCCTTCATGCTAATCTCCCTTCTTTTTCTCCTCACAGCTGTCGCTGAAGTGTAGAGCTCCTGAAGTCTCTCAGTACGTCTATCAGGTCTATGATAGCATTTTGAAAAACTAATAAACTAGACCACTACCCTCCAAGCCACCCTGTAATCGGTGCACACCAAGAACTGTTAACTGGAACTGTACTGCTGTGTAGAATCTGAACCCACACATACTACGGCACCCACCCAGGTAGTGACCAAGTCTACCCTGTGCTGACATTAGAGCTCACCTTGTTGGATAGTTTTAGCTTTCTGTGAACATTTGTAACCGCTGCTTCAGTCACTTCCCGCCTTTGCCACCTGCTGCTGCTCTCTGACCTTACTGTGGGCTTCTCCATGTGCCAGTGGCTGGCCTTTTCTGTGCCCTCTTTTGAGTGTAGTGTGATTTTTTTTTTTTTGTAATTGAAAGCTCATTTCGAAAGCAGAACAAGACAGCAAATATTAAAGCAAGGAAAAGTGTCACTGAAACATAAGCTGCACTTCATTGTTGTATATTTTTGTACATATGAGAAACTGAGGAACTGTCCCCAGTGGAAAGTGTTGAAACAACTAGCCATCATTCACTGTAGTCTAGAGGCCAAGATGCAGTTACTGGCCCACTCAGAGGGGTTCTGTCCATGGCAACCTTGTATTTGGTCATTTGGATTTTTGCTTTTTTTCCCCCTCTAGCCAAAATACTTTTTTGACCAAGCCTTCGAGCTCTCTGCTGCCCCGTGCTGTATTCTTATTTGATTGCTGCATACTTAGTAATGGTGAGCTTCACTGAATGGTGTTTCAAGTACAGAAAACCTAGGGCCTGTCAGCACCAAAACTGAAAGAAGTTGGAACTTCCTACATTCCTTTCCACTGAACCAACCCAGTAATGACAGGGACTCGGGAAGCTGGGTAGAGATACGAGCAGGAACCAAATGCTCTCCCCCAGCCCCTTTCCCTGTGGTTCTCAGGGCCAGTTCAGATCTCCAGTCAGAGTCTAGGCCAACTTTAATGACTCACCCAACCCTGTTTTCCTATAAAGGAAAAAGAAAGGCAAGAAGGTCAGTCATTCCATTCGTTATTGCCAAGGCATCTTGGCTGTTCTGCAGCAGAGCTGAGGCGGGTCTCCTCAACTTCCTTCAGTGCTGTTCTCACTGAAGGACTTTCCTGTTCTTCTCTCAAAGCCCGCTTTCCCTGTGTCTACTCTGGTTCTGCATACTCCACACTGTTTGGCACCCATCCATTTGTAGACATCAGATGACAGCAAGCATCTTTCTCATTTACTTGAAGGTACTTCCAGATGTCTCAGTGAAGGTGGAACTAACGTGTTCCATGGGTTCAATGAGCCACGGTTTTTGAGGCCAGAAGGAAGTGCACAGGAGAAGTGAGCTTAGGGCTGTTGCCAGTTTGCATTATCCCCTCATCTCTGATCTGCTCTGCACTCAGTTGCAAAGCAAATTAGAATCATCCCAGAAGGTCAAGTAGCTCTTGTCACCTCTCAAAAGACGGGTATGTGAAGTCTCCTCAACACATTAAGTGTGATTGGTTAAAGAACACCTCATGCCCAGGACACTACCCTGCTTAACACTGTCCACACAGTTGCAGATCCTAGCACCCGGTATTTGGGATCTGTGACCAAAACAGCTCTTCTCAGCGTCCCCTGCTGAAGTCAGAAGCACTCCAGGGTGCAGAGACCTTCTGTTGGACTCAGACCTAACCCACTGGACTCAGAGAAGGGATTGTAGAAAATCAGAGCAGAAGCCAGCCCCCAGCCACTCTGTGTCTGCAGTGACCCTGCTTCATACCAGCTGCAAAACCAGTGGAGTGTGAGGCCTTCAGTGTACTTTCTAAGATCTTAAGAATCAGAATTACTAAATGATGAAAAGGAAATACATCCCTCACTCTCTACCGCTTAGGCTTGTGGGAAACAGGATATAACACAGGGTTATGTGTGGAAGGTGGGTAGGTTGGTGATATGTAGGGTAGGAAAGAAAGCAAGTTGATAAAGTTCCCTTGTTGAGACTCATACATGGAGTCAGTTGGATACAGGCGCTATAAGAGATTCACACTACAAACACTGTGCTCTCATCTCAAAGCAAACTGTAGTTCCAGAAGGAAGAGAATGTGTCAGGACAAGCAGACAGAACATGCTTTTATGCCAGGATATGTCCTTCAACCCCTGAAGCTAAGGCTTCTTTCAGCCTCCCCACCACTGATGGATAACAGCTGCTGTTCTCTGCTGGCCTAACTGAGCCAATCCATATGATGTCTTCCCTCCTGGGGGAGCCTCCTCCCATTTGCACCCCAGGAAGAGCTGGGGAGGAGCTCTGCTTCTTGGGAAAGAACCTCTCTCAAAGAGACAGCCTGTTGCCTCTGCCACAGCTTCCCCTCAGGCCCCTTTCAAGCTTGGCCAGATTAAGGGAGCTGGATACATGCCCCCACACCCCACTCTCTGCCCAAGTGTGTCTGATGTTACTGGCATACAGAGGGCTGGGGAGGCAAGCACATGCCCAGGGCTCTTACTGGTCAGAGATTTCCTGTCCTCACCCAGTCCTGTTCCGTGTGTCTGTATGTGAGGCTTGGGATGCTGGAGGAGCAGGAGGAGGGGTAAAGGCTGTCCTAAGAATGCTTCTTATTCTGTTCTTGTTGGGATCTGTTTGGGCGGGGGGGAGTTGGGGGAAGCTTGACCTTGTGTATTCGTCAATAAACTCATTTACACAAAATAAAATGTGCAGTGTACCTTTGTTTCCAGAGCTGACACTTGGACAAAACACGTTGGCCAGGGGAGTGACAGCACATTAGTGACCATTCTTTGAAAACACTTTTAATGGCCTAGCCCTCCCAGGAGTTCAGCCAAATGGAATGACATGTGGTTTGAAAAGGAATATACCTCAGGGAGGTCCCTGGCTGTCTGAGCCTCGAACCACCTCTGCTGTAAGTAGAGCGCGCCCAGGGCAGCTAGCCTGCCTGACGTGTTCCCAGGGGCACCAGACAGAGTGACTGGCTTTTTTCTGACTTGTGAGTAGGCAGCCTGCCAGCACACCCAAGGGCAGGAGTACAGTTAAGTTGCTAGTTTCCCATTCCCCAGGATGTCTCATTCCAGCGCTCACAAAATTCCCAAGTAAACAGAATTGCTTCTGCTTTAAAGCAAGCTTCCTCAAGAAGTTCAAGCCTAATGAACTACATTCATGTCTCTAGGGATATGTGTACATGTTCTGATAAGCTGACAGCCACTGAATTATCCCACAACCTGCACTTAGGGAAGAGCAGAGAAGGTCCCAACAATAAGAGGCCCTTGGAATAATTCCTTGCGCCTTTCATGGCTGGCTGGCATGTAGAACAAGTGTATGCTGTGCAGAACTTGGTAGGTGATTAGAAAAATAGCTTTTATTTCTTGCATGTCCAAACACCATGAATGAATTGCTTTGAACAACTAGAAACATTTTGCTAGGCTACCAAGCTAGAGCAGGATTCACACTTGAGTGGGATCAGGTGATCTCATTTAAAGCTCAGGGACAGAGACCTGAAGAGCAAGCTTAGGTCAAACGGGTCACCAGTAAAGAATAATGTCAGTTCAAGAAAAGACCCCAGAGAGATTCAACTCTGGTGCACATTACCTGGTAAATTTTCAAAAATGATACATGTGTGAGCTGGAGAGATTGCTCAGTGGTTAAGTGCTTGCCTGTGAAGCCTAAGGACCCCGGTTCAAGGCTCAATTCCCCAGGCTCCATGTAAGCCAGATGCACAAGGTGGCGCATACATCTGGAGTTCATTCAGAGTTGCTGGAGGCCCTGGCAAGCCCATTCTCTCTCTCTCTCTTTCTTCCTCTTTCTCTCTGTCACTCTCAAATAAATAAAAATAAATTAAAAAAAATAAATAACAGAGGTGGGCTGGAGAGATGGCTTAGAGGTTAAGGCACTTGCCTGTGAAGTCTAAGGACCCAGGTTTGATTTCTCAGTGTCCACATAACCCAGATGCACAGGTCGCCCATGCATCTGGAATTCATTTGCAATGGATGGAGGCCCTGGTGCTCCCATTATCTCCTCTCTAACTTGCTATTTCTCTCTCTAATAAATAAAGTAAAATAATTAAAAAATTGGGGCCTGGAGATATGGCTTAGTTGTTAAGGTAGCACACGCATCTGGAGTTCATTTACAGTGGCTGGAGGCCCTGCCATGCCCATTCTCTTTCTCAATAAAAATAAAATACTTTTTAAAATAATTCTTTAGGGCTGGAGAGATGGCTTAGCGGTTAAGCGCTTGCCTGTGAAGCCTAAGGACCCCAGTTCGAGGCTCGGTTCCCCAGGTCCCGCGTTAGCCAGATGCACAAGGCGGCGCACGCGTCTGGAGTTCGTTTGCAGAGGCTGGAAGCCCTGGCGCGCCCATTCTCTCTGTCTCCCTCTATCTGTCTTTCTCTCTGTGTCTGTTCCTCTCAAATAAATAAATAATTTAAAAAAAATAATTCTTTAAATTGACAAATGTTTCTATTCAATGCATCTGGGATGGAGCTTGGAAAATCTGCATTTAAAAAAAGTAATTGGGTCGGGGCTGGGGAGATGGCTTAGCAGTTAAGGTATTTGCCTGTGAAGCCTAAGAAACTGGGAGGGGGAGATAGTGATCAAAATACATTGTATGCATGTACAAAAATTGTCAATCAAAAAGCCTTTAAAAGCCTAGTGTGTCACATGCCTTTAATCCCAGCACTCAGGAGGTGGAGGTAGGAGGATTAGTGTGAGTTAGAAGCCAGCCTGGGCTAGAGTGAGAGATCCCCCCCACCTCAAAAAAAGTAATAAATGCTTTAAAATTACTAAAAATTAGAATTTACATATTAAAAATATTCTGGGGCTGGAGGGTATCTTAGCGGTTAAGGTGCTAGCCTGCAAAGCCAAAGGACCCAGGTTCAATTCTCCAGGAGTCACGTAAGCCAGATGCACAAGAGGGTGCATTCTTCTAGAGTTCATTACAGTAGCTGGAGGCCCTGGCATGCCCATTCTCTCTATCTGCTACTACCTCTCAAATAAAATAAATTTTAAATATATATATTTCTAAAATATAGATAAATTATTGTTTTACAATATTTCTTTCAGAGAGTGAATGAATGAGGGAATGTGCATATCCCAGGGCCTCTTGCTGCTGCAAAGGAACACCAAGAGGCATATGCCACTTTGTGCATCTGGCTTTATTTACATGGAATCAAACCCAAGCCGGTGTCTCTCCAGTCCTCTTTTTTTTTTGGGGGGGGTGGTTTTTTTTTGAGGTAGGGTCTCACTCTAGCCCAGGCTGACCTGGAATTCACTATGTAGTCTCAGGGTGGCCTCAAACTCATAGCGATCCTCCTACCTCTACCTCCCAAGTGCTGGGATTAAAGATGTGTGCCACCAAGCCCAGCTTTTTTTATTCTTGAAATGGCCTCACTCTAGTCAAGGCTGACCTGGAACTCACTCCGTATTCCCAGCCTGGCTTTGAACTCACAGTGATCCTCCTACCTCAGCCTTTCAAGTGGTGTAATTAAAGGTGTGAGCCCCAAAGTCAAGCTAAAAAGATTTTTTATTTGATTTTGATGCAGTGTGTATGTGTGTCCTGCTGCAAGAGAATTTCAGATGCACACACCACTTTGGGGTCCAGCTTTGTGGGTGTTGGGGAATCAAACATGCATCAGTCAGAAAGCTTTGCAAGCAAGTACCTTTAACTGCTAAGCCATCCCCCCAACCCTAAAATGATTTTTAATATACATTACATAGAAATGTTTTGATTAACATAAAGCATTTTCTGGGCTTGTTTTTCTGTTACTTTTGACTTTAAAATATATATAGGGGGCTGGAGAAGATGGCTTAGTGGTCCCCAGTTCGATTCCCTAGGACCCACGTGAGCCAGATGCACAAGGAGGTGCATGCGTCTGGAGTTCATTTGCAGTGGCTGAAGGCCCTGGAGCACCTATTTTCTCATTCTTTCATGCTCTCAAATAAATGATTATATATATGGGCAATGGGGAGACGGCTCAGTGGTTAAAGGGGCTTGTTTGCAAAGCCTAATGGCCCAGGTTCAGTTTTCCAAATGCACAAAGCGTTGCATACATCTGGAGTTGGTTTGCAGTGGCAAGAGGCCCAGGCACACCCCTCACCCCGCTGCTTGCAAATAAAGATATTTAAGTACATATTAAATACATACATACATACATGTATGCATACGGGCTCACATGCCAGTGGTCAACGTCATTCACTCCATATGTTTACTGGGACAAGGTCTCTCACTCATCCAGGGGACCCCTGTCTCCACCTCACCGGCCTCTCTAGTGCTGGGACTACAGACGGGCAGCCAAGTTCACCTGGCATTTATATGGATGCTAGGAATCTGGTCCTCCTGCTTGAGAAGCAAACGCATTATCTACTGAACCATCTTCCTAATCCCTTAATTATTTGGGGGTGGGGATATCCCCAGGATTAATAATGTTCAGTCAGAGGTTCACACCTGTTCACCTGTATTCTTCTTCAGTAACTCAAGGTTTTAAAGCAGGGGGAAAAAAAAAAAAGCACTCTGCCCATTATACCTGCTTAGTCTATTCCTTGCCCATCTCCTTAGTTCAGTGTCGCTCCTGCCCCTGCTTTTCAAATGACATGTGGCACTGCATCCAACAACACTACAGCTTCCTCCTCCGAAGCATGGAAGGTTCTTTTTGCTACCACATCCAGCTTTGCTTAGATAGAGCACGTTGGCCCCAGATTCATCCTTGAGATTGCACTGGTTTCTGCCTGCAGAATAGAAACAAGAATAAAAACTCACACCCTTACATTATTTCTGAGGCTAGAAAAATAGCTGAAGACTCTCAGGCCTGAGCCTTCGTCCTCCTACTTCATGTATTAGTGCTTTTTCCTCATTTTGCTTGGACCCAGATTCTTTCCCACCACCCCCAGCTCTAGGAGGCAAGAGCCTGTTTATTTTAATACCTGGTGTGGCACTTGGGAAAGATCACACCTCCTCCGTTGTTACCCATTCCTGTCTCCTGAACACTAATCCTAGAATCCCAACCAGCCCCCAGACATGGTATTAGCAACAAGGATGTTTCTTGAAAAGTTTCCGAGTTGGCTTCAAACTTGCCATCTCTGATTCTCATTTCGCTTTTGCCCTGCCGTTCTTGATGCTGGCAACAAGGGAAAAGGCTAATTTGGGGACTAGTTAGACCCAGATTCTTAATTGGAAAGTGGCTTTCATGAGTTGTTTCCAGGAGCATTGTTTGGGGACAAGACTGCAATCTCTAGCTAGGATCATGCCCTCCAGCAGCACCCCAGCACAAGAGCTAAGAAAGTACCACTTCCTCTGCTGTGTTGGTATTGAAGAGTGAGGTTCAAGACTAGCCTCAGCAGGCGTGGTGGCGCACGCCTTTAATCCCAGCACTTGGGAGGCAGAGGTAGGAGGATCACCGTGAGTTCAAGGCCGCCCTGAGACTACAGAGTGAATTCCAGGTCAGCTAGAGCTACAGCAAAACCCTACCTCAAAAAAAAAGAAAAAAAAAAAACAGAAATCAGTGAGGTATGTATATGTATGTATATATTTCAAACTTTCAACAAAATAAAACCTTGCAATAAAAAAAAAAAGACTAGCCTCAGGCTTAGCGGTTAAGCGCTTGCCTGTGAAGCCTGAGGACCCCGGTTCAAGGCTCAATTCCCCAGGACCCACATTAGCCAGATGCACAAGGGGGCGCACGCGTCTGGAGTTCGTTTGCAGAGGCTGGAAGCCCTGGCGCGCCCATTCTCTCTCTCTCCCTCTATCTGTCTTTCTCTCTGTGTCTGTCGCTCTCAAATAAATTAATTAATTAATTTAAAAAAATTAAATTAAAAATACCTTGCAATAAAAAAAAGACTAGCCTCAGGCTTAGTGGTTAAGGGTCACTTGCTATAGCTAAAGGCCCTAGTGTGCCCATTCATATTCTCCCTCTCCCTCTCTCTCTCTCTCTCTCTCTCTCTCTCTCTCTCTCTCCTTGCAAATAAAAATATTTTTTTTAAAAAAACTAGCCTCTGAGCCAGGTGTGGTGGCACACGCCTTTAATCCCATCACTAGGGAGGCAGAGGTAGGAGGATCACCGTGAATTCAAGGCCACTCTGAGACTACAGAGTGAATTCCAGGATAGCCTGAGGTAGAGTGAGACCCTCCATGCTCCACTTACAGTCAACTGTCCCAGGACACCTCAAGGGGTTCTCAGCTCTGAGGGAACAGGGAGGTAATACCAAGGTGGCTGGGTGGG
Organism: Jaculus jaculus; assembly: GCF_020740685.1. Classification (NCBI taxonomy): domain Eukaryota; kingdom Metazoa; phylum Chordata; class Mammalia; order Rodentia; family Dipodidae; genus Jaculus; species Jaculus jaculus. Next base: position 93,253,443 of record NC_059110.1, read on the forward strand.
CTCTGTCTTATCTGTCCCTTTTCACCTCTGGGCCTCAGGTACCGCAGATGAGCCCATGTGTGTGCTCACCTGGAACCTGAGCGTGTGAGCTGGTACCTCAGCCATCAGACATCCTCAGCTGAATCACAGCTACAAGGGGGGCTCAAGGGCAGACAAAATGAAGGACAAGGCTCTCAAACTTTTCCACCAAGGTAATACTAATGACAGAGGAGTGTAAACAAGTCTCGAGGAGTGAATGTTCTTGATTCTCTACAAATGAATCAACTATCTTAAATATATGTAAATTTGACACTTCATGAAGCTATTTTTTTTTGTTTTTTTGTTGTTGTTGTTTTTTGATTGTTTGTTTGTTTGTTTGTTTTTTCGAGGTAGGGTCTCACTCTGGTCCAGGCTGACCTGGAATTAACTCTCTCATCTCAGGGTGGCCTTGAACTCATGGCGATCCTCCTACCTCTGCCTCCCGAGTGCTGGGATTAAAGGCGTGCGCCACCATGCCCAGCTATTGTTGTTGTTGTTTTTTGAGGTAGGGTTTCACTCTAGCCAGGCTGACCTGGAATTCACTATGAAGTCTCAGGGTGGCCTCGAGCTCACAATGATCCTCCTACCTCTGTCTCCTGAGTGCTGGGATTAAAGGAGTGTGCCACCACGCCTGGCGATATTTTGCTTTTTTTATGGGAGAAAAGAGAGAGAATTGGTGCCCCAGGCACCAATACCAACCACTGCAATCAAACTCCAGATGGCAGCACTGCAATATCTCTATCACACCTTCCAAGGCTCAGGGTCCATCGCGAAAGAGGTGGTGGAAAGAATGTAAGAGCCAAAGGAAGGGTAGGGCTCCTTACAACGTGCTTCCTCCAGAAACAAAATGGCCTAGATATCCATGACCTCACAGTGCCTGACACTACCTACACAAGACCATCATAAGAGGAGGAAAAAAAGAGAGACTGATTGAGATGGGGAGGGGGTATGATGGAGAGTGGAGTTTCAAAGGGGAAAGTGGGGGGAGGGAAGTTATTACCATGGGATATTTTTTATAATCATGGAAGTTGTTAATTAAAATTTGAAAAAATAAATAAATAAAAAGAATGTAAGAGCCAAAGGAAGGATAGGACTCCTTACAACGTGCTCCTCCAGACACAAAATGGCCTGGATATCCATGACTTCACAGTGCCTGACACTACCTACACAAGACCATCATAAGAGGAGGAAAAGATCATGACATCAAAATAAAAGAGAGACTGATTAGGTGGGGGAGGGGATATGATGGAGAGTGGTGTTTCAAAGGGGAGAGTGGGGGGAAGGAGGGCATTACCACTGATATTGTTTACAATCATGGAAGTTGTTAATAAAAATTTTTTAAAAAGCTCCAGATGGGTGTGCACCTAGTGCACATGTGGGCCTTGCGCACTTGCATCACCTTCTGTGCCTGGCTTATGTGGGATCTGGAGAGCTGAACATGGGTCCTTAGGCTTCACAGGCAAGTTCCTTAACTGCTAAGCCACCTCTCCAGCCCTTTGCTTTTGTTTTTAATAAAAATAATACCTTTGGGCTGGAGAAATGGCATAGCAGTTAAGCACTTGCCTGTAAAGCCTAAGGACCCGGGTTCAAGGCTCACTTCCCCAGAACCCAGGTTAGCCAGATACACAAGGTCTCTCTCTCTCTCTCTCTCTCTCTTTCTCTATCTGCCTCTTTTCTCTCTACCTCTGTCACTGAATTAAATAAATAAAAATGAACAAAAAAATGAAAAAAATAATACCTTCACTGTGCATGGTGATGATGCATGCCTTTAATCCCAGCATTCGGGAGGTGGATGTAGGATGATCACCGTGAGTTGGAGGCCAGCCTGAGAGTACAGAGTGAATTACTCTAGGTCAGCCTGTGCTGGAGCAAGACCCTACCTCGAAAAACTAAAATAAATGATGATGATTGGGCTGGAGATATGGCTTAGCGGTTAAGCGCTTGTCTGTGAAGCCTAAGGATCCCGGTTCGAGGCTCGATTCCCCAGGTCCCACGTTAGCCAGATGCACAAGAGGGCGCAAGCGTCTGGAGTTCGTTTGCAGTGGCTGGAGGCCCTGGCACACCCATTCTCTCTCTTCTCTCCCTATCTGCCTCTTTCTCTCTCTGTCACTATCAAATAAATAAATAAATAAATAAAATAAAAAATAAACAAATAAATGATGATGATGATGTTTTAAATGACCCTCCACTGAAGGCTAATGAGACCATATAGCCTGTGGCTTTGTGCTCTCCTAGTGTAAGCTACATGAAGAAGTTCCCCCTCCCCAATAAGACTTGGTGTCTTAGGAAATCCAACAATCCTGTTCCCACCCTCCTCAGCACCCAGGGCCACAGGGATATGTGACATCAAGCTCAGATCATCGTACTGCACAGCAAGCACTCTTACCAGCTGGGCCATCTCCCCAGGTCCCATTGAGAAGCTTTTGAGAAGATTGGCCCTAAAATGGTTAAGTTTTGTGTCAACTGTTTAGTAATCCACAGACTTTCCTCATAAGTGGGTCTCTGAAGTTGCTTCCAGGAAGGAATAACTAAAGGAGGAAGTCCTTCTCTCAGGGTGAGCCCTTCCTGCAGAGTGGGCGGCCTCTCTCAGAGGGGAATTTTATCTAAGGAAGCTCTGGGATAAAGGAATTCCTTCCTCCCACCTGGCTGCTGGTGCTGCTTGCTGCCTTCCAACATGGACTGAAGACCAGCAGCTCTGCAGGAAGAAGCCTCCAGGCCTTCAGGGCTGGATTGGGACTGCTGAGGCATCCAGCCTCATGGACACAGCAGCTACTGGGTTCCTTGACTTTCAGGCCTGCCAACCGCTATTGTTGGAATGCTGTAAACTAATCCAATAAATTCCCTTTTAATACAATTCATTTTATCAGTTCTGTTCCTCTAGAGAGCCATAACTAATACAGGCCCCAAGCTATGAATGTAAGCATTGCTTGATTTCTTATTTCTAGCCCCCCTTGGGCTGAAAAGGAGCTATGCCCTGGGAGAATGACAGAAAGTTTAGGGTTTTCAAATAACGTTAAGGATGAAAGATTTTCAGATACAATGGAAAACAGTGCCTAGAATGATTTAATCAAGTGAAGAGGCCTCAGTGACCCCCACTGTGGTCTGGTGGAGACAGTTACATCTGATTCCTGCTCTACTCCCTAAGGTGGCACCCTGGAAGGCCCTGCCATTCCCAGTCTGAATTTTGCATCAAGCTACTGTACTGGCCCTTCTCAAACCCACCTGCTAACTCTGGGAGCCCAGGTAGAAAAAAATGGAAATATTCCCATAGTAGTGTTCAGTCTCCCAAGAATGCAGTGTGTGTGTGTGAAAAGGCAAGATAAAGCAAAGGCCACACACCAGACTTACTGCATGCCACGCATCGTGCTAGGCACTGAGTTGCCGCATGCCAGGCATCGTGCTAGACACTGAGATTACTGTGTGCCAGGCATTATTTTAGACACTTTTCACACCTTAGTACACTAATGCCCAACAAGCAACAGTGGGACAAGAAACCACATCCACATGTCATGAAAAAGCAGTGTCTGATTGTTGGAGAGTTACTTCAAATCCAGATCTGTCTGATGATGAAACACAGGCTCATAGCCACTAAGCTTTCTGGGGAGAGCTATTAAGAAAAGTGTCAGCCGGGCTTGGTGGCGCACACCTTTAATCCCAGCACTCGGGAGGCAGAGTTAGGATTGCTGAGAGTTCGAGGCCACCCTGAGATTACATAGTTAATTCCAGGTCAGCCTGGACCATAGTGAGACCCTACCTCAATGAAAAAAAAAAAAGAAAAGTGTCCAGGGCTGGGCATGGTGGTGCACGCCTTTAATCCCAGCACTCGGGAGGCAAAGGTAAGAGGATCACTGTGAGTTCAAGGCCACCCTGAGACTACATAGTGAATTCCAGGTCAGCCTGGACTAGAGTGAGACCCTACCTTGAACCCCCACCCAAAAAAGAAAAGTGTCCAACAAGTAAATGAAAATATTTTATAAAAAGGAGGGGCTAGAGAAGGCTCAGAGTAAAGGTGCTTGCTTACAAAGCTTGACAGCCCAGTTTCTATTTCCTAGTATCCACATAAAATCAGGTACACATAAAGTGACCAGTGCAGCTAGAGTTCCTTTGAGGTGGCAAGAGGTCCTGAGATCATGTTGGTCTGTCTGTCTCTCTGTCTCTCTCCTTCTCCACTCTCTCATAAATAATTTTTTAAGAAAAGAGAACGTGGGGCTGGAAAGATAGCTTAGCAGTTAAGGCACTTGCCGGCAAAGCCAGAGGACCCAGGTTTGATTCCGCAGTACCTGTGTAAGCTGGGTGCACAGGTACGCAAGATGGTGCATTTGTCTGGAGTTCGTCTGCAGTGGCTAGAGGCCCTAGTGGGGGGCTGGGGAGCATTCTCTCTATCTGCCGCTCTCACTCTCTCTCAAATAAATAAAAATAAATAGAATATATTTTAAAAGAAAAGAGATAGTGCCCAAATGCAGAGCACAAAGGGAAGAAGGAAAGTGTGTTCTGTGAGTGAGCTGGAGTCCACAGTAATAAAATAAAATAAGCTTTGGCAGAATATGTGAGTCCCAGTTCCAATGGGGGAAACCCTGGTCCTCCTCCTCCTCCTGGAAGCATTTAAACACAACCTGATAGCACAGTCCTGCTTCAAAGCTCTTCACTGTGTTCCCATCCAGCCAGCACTGGGCTGAGTTCAAACGACCCCTAGCAATTCAGGCCTGCAATGCTTAATCTCCATTGTGAGCATGGTTGGGTTTGGGGTCATCTAGGAAAGATACCTCGGGGTGTGTCTGTGAGAGTGTTAGCCTGAGAGGTATCACTGAGGAGGAAAGATCCATCCTTAATGTAGGTGGCACTATCCCATGAGCCGGGGTCCTGGACTGAATGAAAGGGTAAAAAAGAAAAAAGTGAACTCAGAACCAGCATTCACCTCTCTGGCTCCTGACCGCCCCGCCACCTCACACTTCCACCGGCCAGGATGGTCTAGGTCCGGTTAACTCTCGAGCGGAAATAAACCCTTTCCTCCTCGTCGGGTAGCTGTGACTGCAGCAAGGAAAGTAACTAATGCAGGGCCTGTAAGTTGTCACCTTCACTACCCTTGCTCCAGTTCAGGCTGTCTTGTTCCTGATCTCCCTTCTCAAGCAAGCCCTGACCACTTCTCCACACCTCCACTGAGTCCTCTTGGCCCACCCGCAGAGCCTGGACTTTGCTCAGAGTGCGTATGAGGACCGGTTGTCTGTCTGTTTTGGACTCTGAGCCCATGCCAAGCTTGCCACCAGCTGCCCGGCTAGACCCTTGGTCTTTGTATGTCACATTGCAGTTTAAGTGAGAGGAGTTCTCCGGCCTCTCTCCACCTCAGCGGTCTCATCTGTAGAGTGGGTGGAAACGTCTACTTCATAGAATGTCGTGGGGCTCAACGTGAGGGTGTGGGCACAGTTCTTGCCACATTGTCTGGGATAATAAATGTTAGTTATTGGTTAAAAAAAATATGAAGATTTTAGAATAAGTTCAATGAGCGAGTTTCGCCTTCAAGTCTGGCAAAGGCTGGTGTCTCCCATTCTAAGAGAGAGAGAGATTAGCAGCTTTAGAGGAGTGGAGGTCATACATTGGCAGGGACCCAGCTTGGCTTGGCGCTAGCCTGGGCTGCCTTTCACTGCCGCAGTGAAGGGTGAGGGTGACCACCCTCCTCACTCTGTCCTCCAGGGGTGGAGAGGAACCTGGATGCCCAGGACCCAGCGCAGGGCACTGGCCGCCTGTCAGTCACTGACTGAGTGGACGGGTGAGAGTGCAAAGAACAGACCCCCGGGGTGGCGTTGGGGGGCGGGGGATGGAGAGAGGATGGATGGAGGACGAGGTTCACGGCATGCGGGGATGTGAGGGCAGGAGTGGGAATGAAGCCCGAGGAGGGAGGAGGCTTTCGGGGCCCTTTCGGGTCCTTGTGCTCCCCGCTCTTCCCGGCTCTGGCAGGGAGAGGGCGGAGAGCGCAGGAGGAGGAGGAGGTGAAGAAGGTCGAGGTTAGGGAGTAGGGAACCACTCACTGGTCCAGCGATGCCCGCGTGAATCCGTCGGGCGCGGGGACCCAGCGGAACGCCCCCCCCCCACCCCGCGCCCGCCTCCCCCGCCGCCGGCGCGAGCGGGCGGGCGGGCGGGCGGTGCGCTCCGCTCGGCGGGGAGAGCAGCAGAGCGCGACCCCTCGGCGCAGCGCCCCCCGCGCCCCGGCAGCCGGCGGCGCCGCTCCTCCCTCCCCCGGGCGGGCCGCGGAGCCGAGCCGGGCGCAGCGCCGGAGCCCGGGGGGGAGCGCGGCCCCGCCGGCCGGCCGGCCAGGGCACGGGGCAGGCGGCTAGGACGGCCCCGGGTAAGCGGCGGCGGCGGCCGGAGGTCAGCGGGCGGGCCTTGGTGGGGGGGGGCGGGGAGAGGAGAGGGGTCGTCGGCGGGGTGAGGGGCGTCCGGAGGCCGCCACGTGAATGCTGGAGCTGGGGTGTGTGCGGGGGGGGGGTGGGGAGCCCCCCGGGGTGCCCGCACCGTACTGGAGGCAAGGGAGCCCGCTGGGCTCCTGCATCCCTCCCCCACCAACTCCTGCCAATCAGGTCAGCATCCCCCCGTCACCCCTTACCCTCACGCGAACGAACGTGGTAAGGGATACGCGATGGGCGGACGTGTGACCCTGCCTCTCGTGATCCTCAAAAGCCCCTGACCTCTCCCCCCACCCCACCGCCCGCCAACCAAACCCCACGTGATGAGGCAGGGACCCAGGTGTCCAGGCTAAGGAAAGGGGACTAGAAGGAGGTTTGGGCCTCAGTGTGTGGCCCCTGTCTTTTGCTGGGAGCTGTCTGCAGACTCACTGCAGAGCACAGGCCTTGGGGAGCAAGCTCAGGGGCCTGGGCCCAGCTTCCTAGGACAAACCTTTCAGTCCCCACCTCGCCAGGCATGTGGGCTTGGTAACAGCTGAGACCCAGGACCTCTGCCTGAGAAGAAAGAGGGGACACCTGTCACATCTGAGTTGGAGACAGGGCCGCACTCGGGCCTGGTGAGTTCCAGGAGGCTGGACCCTGCCTGGGGGGCCTCTGACACCCCGTCCCTGGATCCCAGGCTCTGTCTTGCGTTCCGTTGTGCTACTCCCCAGAAAGGGTTGGTTTCTGGGCAGGGAGAGTCTGCAGGTAAACTATATCCTAGAAACCTCTTAAGTTGCCACACCCAGAGACCAGGACTCTCTGTTCCTTGCCCTCTGTCACTCCCCTAGGTCTCCCTCCTCCCCACCTGCTTGTGCTGTTATGTAATTAACCCAGTCTTTCTGCCAAGCTGGCAGCAACCAGGGATGCCCAAGGGGGCTAGGAACCTGGAGGGATGTATGGTGTGGAAGGACTGGTTCTGCCTCAGCTGGATCTGACACATGTGTGAACACCTGTTGGGGAAGGGACGCGCACGGGGCACAAAGGGAGTTGGGGTCCTAGACTTAGTGCACAACTCAGCTGGTTAAGAGACCTTTCTTCCCTACTACATCTTTGGGGGTCTTGTTTTGGTTTTTCCCTCAATAAAAGGAGAGCAATCACGCACATGCACGCACACACGCACACGCTCATGCATACTACATCCATGTGAGCTCATGCAACACTGGCTAGTGATCGCTTCTAGGCAGTCCCACTTCGAGAGTGTGGAAACTTTAAATGAGCAACAGGCCCCTGCACCTAATAGTAGTCATATGACTTTATTTTATTCATTTATTTCTCTATTTAAGCATTTGTACTTGTTTATTGCATACCTACTCTCCGCCAGGCACTGGGCTTTGCACAGACAACCCCGCAATACCCTGTAAAGTTCCTTGCCCAAGCTTACACTTTAGGTGAATGGAAAAATTGGGAAGCAAACCTTGACAGTTCTCGCTCCACATCGTATCCTTTATTTACTATTCTGTATGCACGCACACACATACACTGAGTCCTTTGGTCCTGAACAGCCTGGGGGACACTTGGCTGTGAATCATGTATATGTGGAAAGAGCCACGCATCCACCCAGAACCGCACTTACACAAAAAAGTGTGGTCCTTTTGGAGCCCAGCAAGCCCACCTGCCCTGGGCCTACTTAGCAGCCACTGGGAACATCATCCAGTTCAGGGAAATGATGAGAAAGCCCCCCGCCCCTCCACACACACACAGTTGAAGGATTATCTCTGGAAGTGGGGCACCTTTTTTGATCCCATTCACATATGTGCAGAGCACAGCTCTCAGGCAAGTGGCTTGCCCCGCTGGCCAAAGACTAAAAAGAAAATGTCAAAGCTGGGGTTTACACCCAAACTCTAGAAGTCACAGAAACTAAACAAGCGAGTTGCTAATGAGTTCCCCTCCAAGTTCAACCCCTTTCCTAGGCACCATCTGTGTGCCAGGCCCTCCCTCTTGGCTCCAGGGCATGCCAGAGAGTCAGACCCAGCATTTAGTCTGTATGCAGTCACCATTTGGAATGGCTACACGTGGACGCTGTAAGTGCTACAACCTGTAGACAGGAGTAGCTGCCATTCCCAGCTGTGATGTGGGGCACACAGAGCTTCCTCTGTGAAGTACGACTGGCAATCCTTCTCCCTTGGGGATACTGTATTGACCGGAGGACAACCATGTGGGCGTGCTGACAGCAAGCACTCGCTGGCCAGAGTCAATGCTGTCATCTAGTGCAGCGGGACTTGGGGAAATGATGAGGGCATTTCTGGTCATCGCAGTCACTGAAGGCTGCTGCGGGCCAGCTACCTCCTGGGAACCGTGAAAGTCGAATGTCCTGTAATGTAAGAGCAGTCCTGTATGAGGAAGAGTTCTCTTCCCCACCGGACACCGGGAGGGCCTCTGCTGAGGTGTTCTTGCTGGGTCTTGCCCCTTCAGGATGAAACTCAGACACGGGGGAGCTGCCATTTTGCCCCAGCCTTGGGGGAAAAGCTGGAATCTGAACTCAAGTCCAGTGCTGTGAAGCCTGCCTTGGGCTGGGGGGAGGGGGCCAGACCTGCTCACAATGCAAGTCAAATGGGTTGCAGGAGAAGCGGATAAGGCGTGGTGGAGGGGGCTTTCGGATAGGCAAGGACGCAGGTTCTGGAGAAGGGAAGGCATTCAAGGGGGAGCCTCAGTAAAGACCAGCAGTGAAAAGGGCAAGGCAGGAGCAGATATAAGCCAGTGCACTGAGCCACCACTTGTTTCCCCCCCTCCCCAGTCTAGGTGGAGGCCGCAGAGGGCCCAAGGCAAGCAGAGGCAGCAATGCTTGGTCCTGAGGGTGGCTGAGCCCCCAGCCCCTGGAATATGCAGCCCGGGGGAGCCCCAGGCAAGGACGCGGTGGCGGAGTGGGGCGGAAGGCATGGTCTCCACCTACCGGGTGGCTGTGCTGGGGGCACGAGGTGTGGGCAAGAGTGCCATCGTGCGCCAGTTCTTGTACAACGAGTTCAGCGAGGTCTGTGTGCCCACCACCGCCCGCCGCCTCTACCTGCCTGCTGTGGTCATGAACGGCCATGTGCACGACCTCCAGATCCTGGACTTCCCACCCATCAGCACCTTCCCTGTCAACACACTTCAGGTAGGCAGGCCCTGTGGGGCAGTGAGGGGCGTGGACAGGCCGGGCTCTAACCCTCCTTAGCTCTCAGTTGCTAGGAGCACTGCGCTGCACCTTGGGCCTCCCTTCTTAGAATCACCCCAGGAAGCCATTCATTTGTATGCTAGTTAATTCAACAAATATTTGATGATTGTTTAGTGTGTGCCAGGCCCTGCGCTGGGCATCAGGAATGAATGGTCAGCAAAACGGATATGGAATTTGCTTTCAAGGAATTCAAAGTCTGGTGAGGAAAGACTGACGGGCAGCTGTACGGTGGGTGAGGGCTGTGATGGAGGGAATGAGACCACCAATTTGGCTCTTGTGGGGGGGATATCTAGCCTGTTAGGGTGTGAGGTGGTGGAACAAAGTAGGTTTGGGGCTAGTAAGGGGTCGTGGGGAGAATGACGAGGAGCACCAACTTTCTGTTCATCCTCTGGGCTCTGCCTGCCCTGGCCTCAGAGCCTCACTCCTCATTGTCAACTATAGAAGGGACAGCAGGACTGTCTGGAACCAGGGAAAGGGGTGTTCTCAGAGTCGCTGGAGATCCACTCAGGTCTCTGTCTAAGGGCGTCCTCCCTGAGGTGATGGATGCTTGCCCCCCATCCCACTCTCACCCCTCTGCCTTAGCAATACCTCTAGGGCCCCTCCCTGCAGCGTTTGGGCTCAGGTGCCCCCCTCCCGGGGTCTCCAAGCTCCCCATGAACCTTCTTCCAGTTTCCTGAGACCAGGCCCTCCCTCCTTCCCCGTCTCTCTGCCCTGAGAGGGAGCAGGTGTAGGAAAGCTGAGTGCCTGGATGCATTTTCTTACTGTGGGGTCCTCTGACCAAAGCTTTCTGAGGCTTCACATGAGGATAAACAAAGCTGTAGATACCCAGGAGGTAGAGGACAGGTCCTGGGCAGTTGTAACAGCAGATTCAGCAATCTGCCAGGCTGGGGCTAGCAGCTGCTGAGCATTCAGCGCTGTCTCAGCAGGAGGGCCTGGGCCCAATCTGCCAGCGTGGCTGGTCTCCCTCGTCCCAGGTGCCTGAGCTCACCATACAAGACAGGTCCCGACATCTGCTCTAGAAACAAACACGCCTGAGCAGGTCAGGGCCGTGGGTCCTGGATTGGGGCCTTCTAATTCCCTAATGGAGCCCTTGACGGGGATCGTGAGTAGACACTCAAATCTGGCTCCAAGCCTGACACTGAGCTTTGCTTCTTTCTCTACATTTAGTTGTGTATTTATCTTCAGTGTAATTTCAATTTGGGAATAGGTCAGACAGAATTTTAATGTCATTTCAATTTGGGAATAGGTCAGACAGACTAAACACCCAAACTACAGCCAGAGAAATCTTGGTTTCAAGCCTGGCGTGGTGGCACACGCCTTTAATCTCAGCACTCAGGAGGCAGAGGTAGGAGGATCACCATGAGTTCGAGGCCACCCTGAGACTACATAGTGAATTCCAGGTCAGCCTGAGCAAGAGTGAAACCCTACCTCAAAAAAAAAAAAAAAAAAAAAGTCTTGGTTCCGACCCTGGCCCCTTTCATCCTGTGGCTCTGCTCTCTAGCCATTTTGTGCGTGTGTGTGTGTGTGTGTGTGTGTGTGTGTGTGTGTGTGTGTGTGATGTTTTTCATTCACACTTTCAGTATTTGTTGTTTCTTTCTGGGTGTATATGTGTGTGTGATCTCTTTGTATGCATGTTCCTGTGTGTGTTGGCACATTTGTGTATGTGGGTGCATGTGCATGTATGTGGAGGCCAGAGGTTCACATGGGTGCCTTCTTCAGACACTCTCCACTCTACTTTTTAATTATTATTATTTATTTATTTATTTATTTATTTATTTGAGAGAAAGGGTGCTGAGGACTTGAATCCAGTCGCCAGGTTTGCACAACAAGCACTGGTAACCACTGAGCCATCCATCTCCCCAGTCTCCTTTGTTGATGGTTTTCAGATTTATTCATTTAAGAGTGAAGAGAGAGGGAGGGAGGGATAGAGGAAGGAAGGAAAAGAGGGAGTGAGTATGGGCACACCAGGGCTTCTTGATGCTGCAAATAAACTCCAGACACATGTGCCTCTTTGCTTGTCTGGCTTTATGTGGGTGCTGGAGAATCGAACCCAGGCCAGCAAGCTTTGCAAGCAAGGGCCTTTAACTGCTGAGCTGTCTCTCCAGCCCCTGTTGATGTTTTCAATAAGAGGCAATATCTCGCTCTATTGCCCCAGCTAACCGTGAACTCAAAATCCTCCGGCCTCATCCTCAGAGTAACTGAGATTACCGGAGTACAGCCCCACGCCTGCTCTTATTTAACTTAATGTCTTGGCCTAGAGCTGTTTCATGTCACTATCTGAAGAACTTGCGCATTCTCTTCTCTTTGCTACTTCGTACTTCCTGGAAGAAATGTTTCATGGTTCCTGTCTTACTGGGCAAGTGGGTGGTTTCCAATCTTTTGTCGCTTTGGGCATAAGTCAGTTTGTGCATAGGTATATCTCTCTATGTGATTAGCTGCTGGAAATGGCATTACTGGATCAAAGGGTAAATGAACCTGGATTTGGAAGATGTGTCCAGAGTCCTTTCTATTCTGTTTTCTTTTTTAAAAATATATTTTATTTATTTATTTATTTGAGAGAAAAGCAGTGGGGGGCAAATAGAGAGAGAATGAATGTGCCAGGGCCTCCAGCTGCTGCAAACAAACTGCACATGCATGTGCCACCTTGTACATCTGGCTTACATGGGTCCTGGGGAATTGAACCTAGGTCCTTTGCTTTGCAAGCAAGCGCCTTAGCCACCAAACCATCTCTCCATCCCCAGAGTCCCTCCTATAAAAGTTGTACATAATATGGCCTGCATATGTTGGGTGTGACAGCTCAGTTCCCTAAAGCCTTACCATGTGAATATATTATTAAACTTTTGGAGTATTCACAATCTAGGAATTGAGATATAATATTCAATGTACTCTATTTACATTTCTGATTAGTGAGGTTGACCATTTTTTATATATGTATTTAAAGCCTTTGTGTTTCTGTTTCTTTTTTAAAAGAATATTTATTCATTTATTTATTTGAGAGAGAGAGAGAGAATGGACATGCTAGGACCTCTAGCCAGTGCAAACAAACTCCAGACACAAGCACTACCTTGTGCATCTGGCTTGCATGGGTACTGGGGAATCAAACCTGGGTCCTTAGGCTTCACAGGCAAGCACCTTAACTGCTTAGCCATCTCTCCAGCCCTCCTTTGCTTTTTAAAGACAGGCTGTCTGTCATGTAGCCCAAATTGGCCTGGAACTCTCTATATGAGGACAATCTTGAACTCCTAAACTTCCTCCTCTGCCTCCTGAGTGGTGGGATTACATATGTGTCCACCATGCTCTGTCAATGTGTGTGTGTCAATCTTTTTAAAGTTTTTTTGTTTATTTTTATTTATTTATTTGAGAGCAACAGACAGAGAAAGAAGCAGAAAGAGAGAGAGAGAGAATGGGCATGCCAGAGCCTCCAGCCATTGCAAATGAACTCCATACACATGCGCCCCCTTGTGCATCTGGCTAACGTGGATCCTGGGGAATTGAGCCTTGAACCAGGGTCCTTAGGCTTCACAGGCAAGCACTTAATCACTAAGCCATCTCTCCAGCCCCTTGTGTCTGGCTTTATGTAGGGAGTTGGGAAATTGTACCCAGGCCAGTAGGCTTTGCCAGCAAGCACCTTTAACCACAAAGCCATCTCTCTAGCTCCCTCTCCTTTTTTTTGGTTATGTGTGTGAGAGAGCATGCACATGTGGAGGTCAGAGGACAACCTTTGGATTGGTCCTTGCCTTTTACTTTATTTGAGGTAGGGTTTCTCAGTGGCTGTTGTTCACCACTTCCTTCACCAGCTTCCAAGTCTCTGGAAAATTCTCTTGTCTCCTCCCTTCTTGCCATAGGTGCAGCTTCCAGTTTTTATTTATTTACTTAGAGAGGGGGGGGGAGCAGATAGAGAGAATGGGTGCACAGGGCTTCCAGCCACTGCAAAGGGACTGCAGATGCACACACCACTTTGTACATCTGGCTTACGTGGGTACTGTGGAATCAAACAGAGGTTCTTAGGCTTTGTAGGCAAGCACCTTAAAACCACTAAGCCATCTCTCCAGCCTACAGCTTCCAGTTTTATATGGCATCTAGGGATGCAAACTCAGGTACTCAGAGACGTGCAGCAAGTGTTTTAGTCACTGAGTCATCTCCCCAACTCCTCTCCTGTGTTTGTTTTGGTGCTAGGGATCGAACCCAGGGCCATACACACTCTATATGTAGGTTCTGCCATTGAGCTGTATGATCTGCCCATCCTCTGTCTTAACACAGCTCCAAAATGGTCTTCCAGGAGACAAATTAGAACTATACACAGAGCAAGCTGGACAGAAAACCGAGTGTTCTCAATTATTCCCTTCAGTCAAGGAGTAGAGGGACAGCCCAACCAGTCAGCAGGCTTTTCTCTCTCCCTTTTTGGAGCCTCCACAGAGCAGGGAGTGGGAGGTAGCCTGGGGTCTCCTTGAGGAGGCAGCATGTTGAGGGAGGGACGGGGCTGTCACCCTCAAAGGCTGGGAGCCTCTCCTCCCTCCCTCTTCCCACAAGTCTTCACTCCTCGTGGGTTGAGGGAGGATCTGCAAGCAGGCAGACCCCTGGCTCTGTGAGGCCACCGTGTCCTGGAGAACGCAGTGTTCCCAGGTCTGTCTGAGAGGAAGCAGGTCCGTGATTTTCTACAGTTTTAGATTTGCCTTCAGCATCCTCCCTCTGCACCAGAAATTAAAACCTCAGCACAAAGCGAAGATGCCACATCACCTCCCCAGGGAAGCCCGCTGCAGCATCTTCCCAGCCTTTGGGTTGGAAATGCTGTTCCGAAGTCAGATTTCACACACCACAGCTGCCACCCAGCTTCAACCCTCTTTGTGCCCAGCCCTCGCCCCAACTCAACTCAAGCTGGGTCAGAAGACATGACCTCTACCTCCTTCTAATCTTGCGTGTGCGTGTGTGTGTGTGTTGGAGGGAATCAGAGAGTCCCACACATGCTAGGCAGCTGCTCTACAGCTAAGCTATATCCCTCCTCCACCTTTTAGTCTTTTCATGAACCCTCAAGGGAGAAAACCTTGATTCTCTTTTCCCTCCAAATACCTCTGCCCACCCCCAACTTCAGGGATCTCCTTTCTGCACACTGTCTGCCTGAACTTCCTCTTGCAATTACATCTGTTGGCAGGTTAATTAGCTAATTAATCTCTCAAGGAACCTTCTCTTTAGCACATTCAGCCTTTCCAAGGGCCCTATTCATCTTGAGCTGAAGCCCCTCCCTGAGAAGTTGCCACAAACAAACATTTAGGAAGTCTCCTCTCAAGCCCCGTGTGGTGGTGCATGCTGGTATTGCCAGCAGCCGGGAGGCAGGAGCGTCGAGGTTTCAAGACCAGCCTTTGCTACACAGGGAAGCACTGTCAAAACAAGAAAATCCCCAAATTTCTCTGCTCTCCCTGGGCTCTGCTCTGTGTCTCTGCAATGCCACCCCTCTCATGCTCCCAGTCTCAGTGTTTTTTTTAATTTTTCTCTTTATTATTCATTTGCAAGGAGAGAGAGAGAGAATGGGAGATTGGCACTGCAAATGAACTCCAGATATATGTACCACTCTGTGCCTCTGGTTTACACGGGTACCAGGGAATCAAACCTGGGTCCATCAGCCTTTGCAAGCAAGTGCCTTTAACTGCTGAGCCATCTCCCCAGCCCCCAGTCTCAATATTTCAATCCTCAGGCCTCCTGTTTCTCATCTGTAATTGCTGAGAGGAGCGGGAGGAAGCCGCGGAAGGGCTATGTTAAAACAAGACCTGCCTGGATCTCAGGTTTGGCCCTGTGGAATTCAGGACCATGGAGAGCTCACAACAGCGTACATCCTGCAATTAAGGGGTATCTCCTAAAAGCCAACTCCTTTAGCTGACAGACAGAGGCGGGAGTGTGTAAAATGAGGAAGGACAGCTTCTGGCCCTCTTGGGAGCTCACAGCATCTGGGAAACTGGAAATGGAACAGATGTAACCAGGGTATAATCAAAGACACAGGAGATGAAGGGCGTCATCTCACACGCTTTTCAGAGGAGACACTTCCGCTAAGCATTGGAAGGTAGGATTTCAGCAGGCCCAACCATTAGCTCAGGACTGTGCTCTTAAAAGTAACTAATAAAGGTTTTTCTTAAAGAAATGTCTGAATGAATGAATGATGGATAGAAGGACAGATGGATAAATGGATGAATGGGTGGACGGGATAAGGTGGATCTAACCTCCAGATAGGCACAAGACAGGATAGTGGGGCTGGAGGCCAGTCAGCATCACCCTGCTCTGTCCTGGTGGGGGAGGGAAGCTCGCATCCCTGAGCACCTGCATTTCCTCTAGGCCTGGCCTCCTGAGCGTGGGGGTGCGGAAGGCCTCAGGTGCAGTGGCAGATGACAGCACTGTCAGCCTGACGGGGGTGGCTGCCGGCTGGGGGGCCTTGTGGCTGCTCTGACGGTGGTACTGGCCCCGGGGGTGTTGCAGGAGTGGGCAGATGCCTGCTGCAGGGGACTCCGGAGCGTCCACGCCTACATCCTGGTCTACGACATCTGCTGCTTTGACAGCTTTGAGTACGTCAAGACCATCCGTCAACAGATCCTGGAGACGAGGTGAGCAGCTGCAACAGTCCGTTACCACCTCTGTGGGTGCCCCCTGCTAGCCTGCTCCCGAGAGATGAGGACAGAGGGAGTCAGTCACACGTGAAGTCTATTGTCTATTGTTCCCGCTTGTACATTCATTCGAACACACACACTCACTTCTTGTCCTTTCCCGATTTTGAGACAAGGTTTCACTGTGTAACCAGGCTGGACTCGAACTCAAGATCCTCCTACCTCAACTTGCTTCCTCAGTGCGAGGATGACGAGCATGGCTCACCACACCCTAGTATGCCCCCACTTTTGCTGGCTCATCTTGGGACTGCGACCAAGGGGTGACTGGGAACATGACTGTGGACCAGTTAGCATTTAAGCCTCAGTCTCCTCGCTTGTAAAACAGGAATGACAGTGGTACCCCCTTTTGGAGCCATCTGTCACGCTTAGAATGTAACCCCCTTTCCCCCTCCCCCCACCCACACACATCCCTTGGAGCCAGCACCCGGAACAGAGCCTGCGGGTTGTCTGTGAGCCCCCCGGGGGTGGGGAGGGGGGCAGGGCTCTGAGGTTCCCGCCTTCCCTCGCAGGGTGATCGGCACCTCGGAGACGCCCATCATCATCGTGGGCAACAAGCGGGACCTGCAGCGCGGGCGCGTCATTCCGCGCTGGAACGTGTCGCACCTGGTGCGCAAGACGTGGAAGTGCGGCTACGTGGAGTGCTCGGCCAAGTACAACTGGCACATCCTGCTGCTCTTCAGCGAGCTGCTCAAGAGCGTCGGCTGCGCCCGCTGCAAGCACGTGCACGCCGCGCTGCGCTTCCAGGGCGCGCTGCGCCGCAACCGCTGCGCCATCATGTGAGGCGGGCGGGCGGGAGGGGCCCCGCGGGGCGGCTGGGGGGGGACCCTCCTCGGGGCGGCCGCGCAGCTCCCCGCGAGAGGGAGAAGCCGAGGGCGACGGGGAGCCCCCCTCGCCCCCCCCCCCAAGACTTCCGCGGGTCCTCCCGGGACAGCCACGGTCAGCGCTGTAGTGCGTGTAGTACCCGGCCCGGCCGCCAGGGGGGCGCCGCAGCCGGCGGGCACAGGGGAGAGCGCGGGAGATGGATGGACGGTGGGGTGGCGGGGGCGCTGCCTAGGCTGGGGCCCCCGCGCGTCTTCCCCAGAGTGTGTCTGTCTTTGCCCCCACTCCACCCCTACCCGCCGTCCTCCGCCGTGTCCTCCTTTCCCGTGTCTGTCTGCCCCAACAGTCCTTACTGGTGGTCCTATCCACCCTCCAGCCTCCCTCCCCCCAGCACCCCCACCACCACCCCCACAGCCAGCCCCCCGCCAGCTCCACTCACAGGGCTCTCTCATCTTGTCCATCCCCTTGTCGTAGAACCTGGCGACTTTGTGATGCCAGGCTTTCTGACCGGCAGCACCACCACCGGCCACGGGGCAGAGAGATGCACGTAGCCCAAGGACCGTTAACCAAAGGGTCCTAGGGCTGAGATCCCAGATCCGTCAGGGGGAGAGAAAGCTGAGTTCTCCCACTTCCAGGGAGACCTCCCTACCCAGCAACCCCCCCAGAGACACAACCACCTACCTTCCAGCCTTAACTCAATAGTCCATCCCTGCCGGGTGCCCCTCACCCCTCCTGACCCGAAAGCCCGATCTTCCCGCCCTCCCCCGTCCCGCCGGGAGCTAAAACTTTTTCGTTTTGTTTTGCTTTGTTTTGACAGTGTGGAGCGGGGATATCCCCACTCCCAAAGGACATGTTTCCTATGATAGCAGGTTCACTTCTCTGTTACCTCCTGTACTGAGTGGTCTGCCAGGTTAGGGGAGCTGAGTTGTGTGTGGAGTGCAGGGTGGTGGGCAGGATGGGGTCTGAGTGTGCCAGTGACAATGCTGTCTCCCAGTCCCACCCCGGTCTGACTACCCCAGACTCTGCCTCCAGCACGTCCCAGATTGACTCGGACAATCTGGGCATGAGTAGAGTCAGGAAAAGAATGCTGGAGACCTCTGTGCCTGGGGAAGATAGGCATCTTCCCCACCCATTGGTGGAAGCCCTCAGGATCTGACCCCTTTGTCCCAACACCAGGTGGCCCTATGCCCTAACTCACCCCACCCCATATTCTCCGGCTGCCTGGCCGGGTTTCTACCTCTCCTCACCGGAGCTGATCACTGTCCGTTTTGTACTGATTTAGAAATAATATTACTGAAGATTGCAGGAATGGCCCGAGGGATTGCTGGGGGACCTGGAGGGAGGAAGTAATGGCACTGTGCCCCCTTGCCCCGGCCAAAGGAAGTTCTTGAGGGATGGACCCTCGGCTTCCACCCTGGTCTGGTTGGGAGGAAGGATATCAAGAGGGGCACAAAGAACCACCGGGCCTCGGAAATCAAGTACCCAGAGCAGTGATGGAGAAGAATCTGGGGCAGGGTTGTGGGTGGGGAATTTATCATTGAGATCCAGTGTAGGAGGGAATCTGTGATTCTCTCTTCTGCTTCCCCCACCAACTCCCATTCTCTCCACCCAACCGGGGGCAGCACAGCCCTACAGCTAAGGCCCTGACCTTGAGCAATCCAACGTTCCTGGGTTCTAGTCCCTGCTGTGCTGCATGACCTTTGGGCGCACGACTTGCCCTCTCTGAGCCTCCCTTTGGAACAGAGGAGGTGGCTCCCCTTCCCCACACTTCAGAGTGGCTGGGAGGGTAAGGAGGAGGGCTGGCCACATTTGTCTCTTGCGTCCCCAGCCCTGGTTCACAGGGGGACAGGATGAAGAATGGCAGCATCTCTTGTGCTCCATCGCCCGCAACTCTGAGGCCCCCAAAGTGTGGGTGTGGGGGATCCAGGCCTCTGGCTCCCCAGCCCTGCGGAAGCCATCGGAATGTAGCCCTCCTCGAGTCCCTCGGCTTCACCCCAGGTCTCGGACTTCAGGTCCTTCCACTCCCTTTCTGCGTCTCTGTCCATCCCCTCCCCTACCAGGGTTTCCCACCACAGGGTCTGGAAGTGCGTGTGCGTGTGACACCATTGAGCTGTTACTGGAAGTCAGATTAAAAATCAGGGAGTGTTTTCCCTCGTTTCTGTACTACTGTGTCTGCTCTGTTCCTCGCGGAGAGAGGCAGATCCCTTCAGTGCCTCTGTGCTGGGCTTTCTAGGAGTGTGCGGTTGGTGAAGGGGGACTCCTATTCCAAAGCCCAGTCAACCCAGAAATCAAGGGAGAAGGGTTCTGGACTTACCTCCTTTTCTCCAGCCCCTAAACTTCCAGCTAGTTACACCCATCCAAGGGGGAGCATCATGACCCGACCTCACCACGGCCTGGATCTGCCCCTGCGTCTTCCCACTCTGGGTTAGATTTGGAGACCCTCCGTCCTCCGTCTACATCCTTCGTGGATGTAGAACTGTGACGAATGTTATCAACCATCCCTCTTCACCCTGAGTGGTCTTTGTTCCCAGATGAGTGTTGGACAGCCTTTTATCGCTCTCCAGGGAAGAGGAGCTGTCTGGCCAGGCTGGCTCAGCCTCCAAACAGGAAGCTGCCTCTGTGGCCAGGCCCTCTGACTTGGGCTTCATCCCCTGTGATGGAGACATCTGTTTGAAGCTGCACCTTCCTGCACACTCCTAGGGGAGGGGACTCAAGAAACTGGGCTCCAGGACAGACCCACATGTGTTTAATAACATATAGCTGTGGGAACAGGTAGAAATATCATGAAGCCAATGTCCTGGGAGGGGATCAACAAGATATGAGGTAACCCATTGCCCCTAGCCTCATTTTGGAATTGGAGTGGGCTTCATTTTGCTCAAATTCACTCCAGGTCAAAGCCCTGTGTTAAGTGAGAGAACATCCCCCATGTTCAAGCTTCTGTCCTCCCCCATCTGCGGGCTCTTCAAACCCAGGATTCCTTCTCGGGTGGGAGGGGGGCTCGACTAACTTGTTGAGGGCCCTGGTCCTCCAAAGGCTGGGGGCCACTGTGCAATCGGGCAGCTGGCTCCCTCCTCCTCTCTTCCTCCTCCCTTTCACCAGCAGATGCTCCCCCCACCTGACAGGCATCCCCTCCCTTAGTGCCCAGCGCAGCTCTCAACAGCCTGTCCCTGGGGGGTGCCCTAGCTGGACCCAGGCAGAGGTAGGCCAGTGGCTTGGGAATTCTGGAAGGTCGCTTCTCAGGTCTGTGGTCTCTACGGGGCCGGATCCTGGGCCTCAGCCTCAGTTTGTAGATGGACGGGACCTTCCGGGGTGTCCGGAGTGTTCTCTTGCCCTTGCCCAGACAGGCTTTGGCTTTGTCAGAACTGGGGTCTGGGCTTGAAGGCGGGGGCCCCTCTGAGATGACAGACACAGTAGGGGCGGAGCAGTCCTGCTCCCCTGGAAGTGAGGTGGCGCTCACTCTGGAGCCCTTGGTGTCCCGGCTTTCTTTTGTCCTTGGCCCACACTTTCTGACTCCCAGTGTCCCCTCGGGGATTCCTGGGCTTGTGGTGACAGCTGGCTTAGGGAAGCCTGCAGGGACTTTCTTCCAGGCTCCTGGGTCCACTTTTAGGAGAGGTGGGGGTCCCTGAGCAAGCTCTTGTATGACTTTGTCATAAGGACCTCCAGGTTGAGGCCACCGCCCACCCAGACTGGGAACGTAGACTCCGCTTCGAGGGATAACTCTGGACTCTGTGCCCTGAGGACAAGGAGCCCCTATCTCCAGCAGCGTCATGTTGGCCACAATGTCCTCTTCAAGGCTATGGCAGAGGGCTTGCTCCTTGGTCCTGCCCAGGGGCAGAGAAGCGTGCCTCCCTTCCTGCTCCTGTGTGCCAAGGTCCTGGGATGCCCCACCATCTGCAGTGACCTGGATATCTGCCTTGTGGAATTCAAGCCTTGCTCTTCCATGTTTGGACCCAGCGAGGTTCCCAATGACAGTCCTTAATGGGACAGGGTCTCCCCTCAGTTCTGCCATGGGACCTCCATTTTCAGTTCCCAAAAAGCTTCTTGCTGGGGTGGGGGGTCGAGCAGAGGACATCCGGATGGGGATCTTGGTGAGTCCTTTGCTGGGAGATGACGATCGGCTCATGACAGGCTCCTTGAGCTGGGGGGAAGCTCCCCGCTGAGGCAGCCATGTGCCCGGGGGCTTGATCAGGCTAGAGGAACGAGGTGGGGGAGATGGTCCACTTGCTGATGTTGCTTTGTTGGCGGCCTCAAGGGCTTGGAGTCTCTGGGAGGTGGGAACCCTGGCGTGGGCTCCCCAGCTGTCTCTTTCCTTGTGAACCCAAGATGTGGGAGTCCTTCTCCCGGGGAGTTCGCCAGGGTGTCTGGTTTCTGACTGGCTGTCCCATGGATCTCGGGCCCCATGGATGGATGAGAACTGGGGACTGGGAAGGCTATCCCCAGCTGACAGCAATTTCTGAGATGGGGTGAGTGACCTTTCATGGGACCTGAAAAAAGAATGACAGGCTGAGCCTGGTGTGGTAGCGCATGCCTTTAATCCCAGTACTCAGGAGGCAGAAGTAGGATCGCTGTGAATTCCAGGCCAGCCTGAGACTACATAGTGAATTCCAGGTCAGTCTGGGCTACAGTGAGACCCTACCTTGGAAAGAAAGGGGGCAGGGGAATGACAAGCTGCAAAGGGAGACTTGGGGCGGACAGCGGCATCAAGCGAAGCTTCCAGGTTCTGGGAAGGGACTTTCTTTTCCCGTGGGAACACCAAGGGGTCTGTAGAACAAGTGTTCCTCTCCAAGACTGGCTACAAGCCCCTCCCCAGCAGTTACTGTTCCCAGTGCAGCAGCTAGAAGGTGACTTCAGATCATTCAAGTGATGATTCCAGGCTAGATGTCACTGTGTTTGCAGTAAGGTTCAGTCTCAGCTCTACTATGAAATGGTAAAAGGCCCTTGGGTATGTCTGTCCCTTTCTGGGCCTCAGCCTCCTTGTCTGAAATGGGCAGCTACATGAAGTGACTGGATAATCTCAAAGCCCTGGGTGACTTTTTGTTTGTTTGTTCCAAACACCTGAGATTTTTTTTTTTTTTCTGTTTTGTTTATGTGAAGCTGGAGGTTGAACCCAGGACTTTGCGCATTCTAGGGAAGTGCCGTGCCCCTCAGCTACATGCCAGCCCCTCCCCCTTTAAAATTATATTTTGAAACAGGATCTTCCTAAATTGTACGGGCTGGCCTCAAACTCAGTCTCTGACCTTGGATGCCCAAGTGCTTGGATTATAGGCATGCCCCAGCAACCTGGCAAACCTGAGGTTCTGTTGGAGCGGGGGCATTTCTCCTTTTATCTCAGGAGGAGAGGCCTCTGAGAATACCTGAGGAATGGAGCCGTCTCTCTCAGCGGCCCTGCCCCTGCTCCCGGTGCTTCACGGGATCTGGGAGAGGAGAGGGTGAAGGGTCTCAGCTTTCTGCTTGAAGAGGTGTATGTCCTCCAGTCCACTGGAGGCAGTGGGCTCTGTGAGCGGCTGATGGTCATCGTAGGCTGGGCCTGCGAGGGTCCATCCTGCACCCTCACTTCATGCTGCACAGGTGGCACTGGAGCCTTCAAGAAGCTGCCTGGTTTGTGGGCTACCAACATAGTTCCCCAGGAAAAAAAATTACAAAAAAATGGAAGGGTTCAATTCTTGCAGATAAGGCCCACTGTTGCACCAGCGGTACCACGCTCCTCGTCTCACCTTATGGACACTGAAACCTATAATGGCAACCCCAGAGTTTCATTACAGGAGGGATTTTAGGGGGACCCAATCTGGTCAGAGGGCCCACCTGGGGGACTTGTTGAAAGCTGTGTTTGTATTGGAAGGCGACAGCTTTTATTTCGATTACTTATTTGGGGTGGCTTGAGTGGCTGACGGAGATTATGAAAGCACTGAAAACCTCCCAAGTCCTGCTTTGGTGCTTCCACTGTGGATGCCACGCGCTTTGCCCTGACCAAAACCTGCTTCTGCGTGTGTCGTGCGCCACCCTGTGGCTATTCCTAGTACTGCGTTACCACAGCCCAGCAGTAAGTATTTTTCCTCCATCCTTGCCCACGGATTCCTGCACTCCTTCCGTCCCTGGAGGTCCGACCTACCCGCTCTGGGCCTCCCAACCCACAGCTGTGTCTCTCCAACCAGCCCACAGGGACGAGACTCACAGAGAGACGTGCATCGGCAGGGGTCGTGCTTGTCCAGGTAATGGCCGAGCGTGTCCCAGCCGCCCCCCACGCGCACCATCACGTGGCTCCGGAGGATCTGAGGGGGCAAAGCTGAGGATGAGAGCCAGGTGAAGGGCATCCTCTCTTCCTGGAGCAGCTCGCAGGCTTCTGGCATGCGCTCACACCTATGCCCATCGGCTTACGTGTGCACACTTAGATGCTATCTGGCACACGTGTGTGGTTGGAGAGTGTATTTTACAGTCTAGTCACCAACAGGACTGGCATCAGATGTCACTTGTGAAGGGCTGGGGGTGGGAAGTGTCAAACTCTCAAGAAGTTTCAAGAAGGGTGTGGTGGCGCACACCTTTAATCCCAGCCCTCCGGAGGCTGAGGTAGGTGAGTTCGAGGCTACCCTGAGACTACATAGTGAATTCCAGGCTAGCCTGGGCTACAGTGACATCCTACCTCAAAAAAAAAAAAAAAGAAAACAAGTTTTCTCCAACAATGGACAAAGACAAGGGATCACACAGGCGAGGGATTGCGTAGCGCCCCGGTCCAGGACACACCCTTCTCTCACCTTTTTTTGTTTTTTTTTTTTTTTTCAGTTTTTCATGGTAGGGTTTCTCTCTAGCCCAGGCTAAACTGGAATCCACTATGTAGTCTCAGGCTGGCCTCGATCGAATTCACGACTATCCTACCACCTCTGCCTCTCGAGTGCTGGGATTAAAGGTGTGCACCACCACGACCAGCTATTGTTCTGTTTTTCCGAGGTAGGGTCTCACTGTAGCCCAGGCAGACCTGGAACTCACTATGTAGTCTCAGGCTAGCCTTGAACTCACAGTGATCCTCCTACCTCTGCCTCCCGAGTGCTGGGATTAAAGGTGTGCGCCACCATGCGCCTTCTCTCCCTCTGCTGCCAGCTTGCTTTGGATTCCCTGGCCTTACATCTCTGGCGCTGCCCCTGTGTTGTGTGGCAGACAGAGCCAATACTACCCCGTCCCACTCCCCGGGACAAGGCCAGGGCTCCTTACTCTTACACACCTCTGGCTGCTGGCTCTGCTCCCAGGAACACTCGGTGCCAGAGGGCTTCCGGCCACACCCCTGGGCTCAGGAGGGCTTCTGAGGAGGTGCAGCCAGCTCTGGGGGTTGGTAGCCAGCACCTCTCAGACTTAGTTACTACTCATTCTGCAGAATGGACTACATTAAGGTCTAAGGAGTGGATTTGGCGGTCCATGTGGCTGGGACTGGAGGTCTAAGGAGTGGATTTGGCGGTCCATGTGGCTGGGACTGGACCTGAACACAGACCTGGCTTCTCAGGTCCCTTGCTCTAACTTAGCCTGCGAGGAGGGTGGAGAGAAGGGACAAGTAAGGGTACCTTTCTTAATACCCCACTTCTGCTTGAGGGCACACTAGACACTTGACTGGTACAGGGTGGTGGTTCTGGTGCCCTGACAGGAAGATGGAACAGGTGAGCCTGTTTTGCCAGCGATCCCCAATGAAGAAAAGGCGTGCCTCAAGGCCTAGTGACCCGGGGTGCGTGGTGGCTTCCGTGCTCCTAGGCTAGGCCGGGGTTCCATGGAAAGAAACCCCGTTCTACCCACCATGCCGGCTCGGCCACCCCACATCAGACTTACTCGGATGAAGATGAGGGTGTTGGAGTCCCCCACTTGGTACTTCCCCTCAGATATCTTGACCATGGAGAATTGCACTGGGCATGTGCAGTGGCTCACGAGACTCTGCACCTGAGGGCAACAGGCAGAGACTCAGCCCTTCTCTCTGTTTGGGCACCCATGTCCCTTGCTAATTGGGGGTGGGGGGGCTCGCTATTTCCAGAGTTGGTCCATCCCACTGGGGCTGAGGCTAGGGCTGAGGACTGAGAGACGAGTACAGTCAAGAAGACCTGAAATGACCCAGCAAGGACAAGTCAGGGAGGCAGCCGCCTGGGCTCAGTGCCCTGCAGTCAGCAGAAAAGCAGCAGCGGGGTGGAAAGGTAACCAGGTGGGCTGTGGAGTCTGGCCAGCTTGGGCCACAGAGTCCCGTGTCCACTGCCTCAAGGCCTTTAGCTAGGAAACCTCACTGAAGCTTGAACTTGTGACTTTTTTTTTTTTTTTTTGGTTTTTCGAGGTAGGGTCTCACCCTAGCCCCGGCTGACCTGGAATTCACTATGGAGTCTCAGGGTGGCCTTGAACTCACAGTGATCCTCCTACCTCTGCCTCCCGAGTGCTGGGATTAAAGGCATGCGCCACCACGCCCAGCTTTGAACTTGTGACTTTGAGGTCAGTTCTGACAATTTAGCAAAAGAAGGGAAGAGGAAAACAAAACCAAGAAGGAAGAGGAGGAAAAAAAAGGAGAAAAAGCCAGGTGAGATGGCGCACGCCTTTAATCCCAGCACTTGGGAGGCAAAGGTAGGAGGATTGGCATGAATTCGAGGCCACCCTGAGACTCCATGGTGAATTCCAGGTCAGCCTGGGCTAGAGTGAGATCCTACCTCGAAAACCAAAAAGAAAGCAAAAAGAGGGAGAAGGGAAAGAGAGGGGAGGGGAGGGGAGGGGAGGGGAGGGGACAGGAGAGAGGAACCTCCCAGTCTCTTCAGTGATGGAAATGGGCTTGGCCCTCTGTGCACAGACATCGTCCACACACGGCAGGTGCTGGCTCACTACAGACTACATTACAGGTCGCGGAACTGAAGCGCAGAGAGGTTGAATCATTCGCCCAGAGCCGCGCCGCAGGGGAGAAGTTAAGCGAAGCTGTTAAGGGGATGCCAGCCAGGCACCTCGCAGCCAGCCCCCGGGTGAAGCGCGAGGTGTGCGGTGCTGGCCTGGAGGGCGGGCAGTAAAGGGCGTGCCCAGGACCCAGGGGATGGGCGCTGGGGCTCAGCTCAAGCGAGGGCGGCTCGGAGGGGCCCGGGGTGGCTCGGGACGCTCGCCATCTGGTCCAGGTTGCGGAAGTGGCAGGGCCTGCGCGCGGGGGGCGCGGGCCGCGGCGGGTCGGGGGGCGGCAGGGCCAGCTCGCGCCGCAGCTCCGCGTCGATCTCCTCCTCCAGCTGCACCAGGGTGGGCGCCGCGACCCCGAAGCGCCAGGCGCGGCGGCCCAGCTCCAGCAAGCACAGCACCACGTTCTTCACGTTCTTGCGCAGCACCAGGTCCTCGGTCTCGAACATCAGCACCTCTGGTGTGGGGCGGGAGGAGGGGGGCGAAGAAGACCCCTTGATGACCTCCCAGGAGAGCCCTGGGCGCCATCCTGAGACAAGGGGTCCCTTAGGGAGTCTCGGCTTGGCCGAGGTGGGACGAGCAAAGGAACTCGCAGCCTGGCCCTGGCTCCACCAGGGCAGGGTGAAGGGTGCCCCCTACAGTACCCTCCTACCCACTTTGCACTTCCCACCCATCTCCCCAGCACCTCACACGTGAACCCCCAGACCAGGTGGAACAAGGCAGATTTGAGTACAGGCTCTGGACAGCCGGCCTCTGAGCCTGAATCCTGACTCCTTCCTGGCTAGCCCCCAAGCCCAGGTTTCTTCAGAAAACTAGGCATGTAGTGAATGTTGCGGAGTTGTCGAGAAGTTTGGATAAACTAATAGTTGGGCAGGAGAGATGGCTCAGTGGTTAAAGCACTTGCCTGAAAAGCCTAATGACCTGCGTTCAACCAGGACCCATGTAAAGCCAGATGCACAGTGGTGCACGCTCCTGGAGTTCATTTGCAGTGGCTGGAGGGCCTGGTGTACACATTCTCTCTCTCCCTCCCCTTGCAAACAAATAAATAAAAATATTTTTTTTAAAAGATAAACTGGTGTGGTGGCTCATGTTTTTAATCCCAGCATTCTGGTGGCTGAAGTAGGAAGATCACTGTGAATTCTGGGCCATCCTGGGCTAGAGCAAGACCCTACCTTGGGGTAAAGAAAAGATAATTGTCAAGGGTTATTGTCTACAATTATGGAAATTGTCAATTAAAAAAAGAGAGAGAGAGAGATAAGTTGGCCAGCACCCAGGAAGCAGATGTAGGAGGATCGCCATGAGTTCAAGGCCACCCTGTGACTACATAGTGAATTCCAGGTCAGCTTGGGCTAGAGTGAGACCCTAGCTCAAAAAACAAACAAAGATCAATAGTTATTGGCATTCAGTTGTTTTACTTTTTCTTTTCTTTCTTTCTTTTTTTTTTAACCTGTATGGTTCGCTAGGGATGAAACCCAAAACCTTGTATATATACCTAGGCTACACTTCCAATCCAATCATTTGTTAACTCTCCAATCCTGTTCCTCCCTGCCAACAGCTGCTATCCCAAACCTGACCCTTCTCCTGTTTCACCTCCACTACCTGCCCCCCCCCCCCGAGAATGACGCAATACCCTTCCTGGGTTCAAGGATAGGGAGATGTGAGACGGTAATGTGCCCCTCCCTGCCATTCCTCTGCCTCATGAGTTCTCTTCCCAGCCCAGCCCCGCGCCCTCAATTCCCAGCCTCTCCAGTCACCCACAAGGCCCCTCTCCTGGGCTTTGCCTCTGGTGTCCCCCTGCTGAGAATTCCCTTTCCCTAGCTCCTCCCTCTCTCTCTTCCGAGGCAGGGTCTCGCTCTGGCCCAGGCAAACCTGGAATTCACTATGGGAGTCCCAGGCTGGTCTCAAACTCACAACCATTCTCCTGCCTCTGCCTTCAGTGTGCTGGGATTAAAGGCGTGTGCCGCTGTGCCAGGCCTCTTTATTTTTTATTTTTTAAGATTTTATTTTTATTTATTTATATGAGACAGAGAGAAAGAGTGAGAGTGGGCATGCCAGGGCCTCTAACCACTGCAAACGAACTCCAGATACATACACCACCATGTGCATGTGGCTTATGTGGGACCTGGAGAATCGAGTAGAGGTCCTTAGGCTTCGCAGGCACACGTCTTAAGTGCTAAGCCATCTCTCCAGCCCCTCTTTATTTTTTTTTACATGCAATAATAAACTTTTTCAAGTTTCATTAAGTTTAGAACAAACAAGTTATGGTCAATTTTTAATTAAGAGTTATGGAAACACTTCAACATTTTGACATTGTAGCCGGTTTTCAGGGACCTTAATGACCTGAGTTGTCCTGAAGGCTTGTAACGTGGCGACACTATTGCCAGCCTTTCCTAAACTCCTGCACCAAGCTTCTCTCTTTAGCGCAAATCCCCTTCCTGTGGGTAGCGTTTCCCAGGGCTCTGCGCCGCATCATCAGGTCTCTGTGTCCCCCACATACACGTTGACTTTGAGAACATTTCACCCTGGGGTGTAAGTTCTGAGTCTTTGTCTGTGTTACTAGGTCACACATTCTTGGGGCCTTGGGTCTCATTCCTCCTGTGCTTGGGGTCCAGTATGGGACTTGACACAGAAAAGGTGATTCACATATGTTTGTTGAAAACAAACAAATGTGCTCATTTGTCAGCACATGTTTACCAAGGATCTACTATGAGATGGGGAAACTGACACAGGAGAAAAGAGAGAGAGAGAGAGAGAGAGAGAGAGATAGCTATTGAACTTAACTCTTGGCCCCCAGATCTAACCCAGGCCTGAGAGGAGACGGATGGCCCCCAGCCTTGCAAATTAAGAGTCTAGGACAGCTGGGTTACCTTGGATGCCCATCTCTTTGCGACACCAGTGGATGAAGTTGGAGACATTGTCTCTGGCCTGGAAGGTACCCGGCTGGGCAGCCTCATTGCAGAAAACCCCAGCCTGGGGCAAAGAAATCCTTTGGGCTCGGGCAGGGGCCTCAGCCAGGAAGGCCAGAGCAGCCTCGGTGACGGTGTTGGCATGCCGGCACAGGACCAGGCCCGTCTCCAGCACCTGCAGGAAGTTGTCTGCGTCAATGTCCAGCCCGTAGAGATCCCGAAGCCACTCGGCCAAGTCCTCCTTCATGGCCTCCAGGTACTGCTCGCTGGACTTGAAGGACTGGATGCTGCACCTGGGAGGCCCTGGAGTCCGGGACCTCCTCCTGTGTCCCCCATGCTGGGACATGGCTGGAACCTAAGTAGGGGAGGAAGTCGGGGTCTCCGGTCTCCCACTGCTGCCTCTCTGCTCCTGCTGGGTCTTGGCGCAGTTCTTGGCTCCGGGGTCCCCTTCTACCTCTGAGGGCAGCTTGCCACCAGCTCCAGCCTGCAGGCCAGGCCCAGCCCCAAGCTTCCCCACATTCCTCGGTCCTTGCCAGAACTTTCCCTGTTTGGTGTGGCCCTGCAGCGATCTCACCCTCAGCTGCCCAGTCCACTGAGGTCAGCGTCTCCCAGGACAAGTAGAGC
Organism: Jaculus jaculus; assembly: GCF_020740685.1. Classification (NCBI taxonomy): domain Eukaryota; kingdom Metazoa; phylum Chordata; class Mammalia; order Rodentia; family Dipodidae; genus Jaculus; species Jaculus jaculus. The sequence goes on from NC_059110.1 coordinate 93,282,928, forward strand.
TGAGGGCAATCTTCTCTTCCCAGAACTGGACAGGTCGGCTGCTGACTCGGACCAGCCACTGCCACCAGCCAGAAGCCTGGTGAGGCTGGGCCTCCCCGCTGCTTCCCTCTCCTCTCCTTGGAGACAGCGGCTGCTACAAACACTCCTTGTTAACCCTTCCTTCCAGTGCCAGGCAGAGAATGTGGAACTGGCTGCTCTCACCCCAGCTGACCCCTGTGGGAACTTCTGGGAAGTTGAGGGAGAAAAGAGGAGGAGCTGTCCTGCCGTCTGGGGGTCCATGAGCACCGAGACACACAGCAGGAAGCCCCAAGGTTCTAAAGCCCACTGGGAACTGCCTTAGGTTCTCAACCGTGGGATGGGAATGACAAAGCCTGCCTCTCTGAGGTGCAAAAAGAGAATGTGTATAAAAGCATCAGACCCTCAGGTCACGCAGTGATTCTCCCAGAGCCCCTGTGTACACCATGATCCCCCCTTCTCCGAAGGGCTATTTCATCCTTGCTCTGATGATGTGATTCTGTGAGAATGGGCTGCTGATGACAGCACCACCCCTCGTGGCCACAACAAGGCATACAGTCAACAAAGAGCGCCTACTATGTGCCAGGCACTGTTGTAGCAACACGCAAAACATCAGTCCCTAAGTTCACTGAAGCTATTTCCATGTTCTGGGCAAGGGTGACAGATGCACAAATGCATCTGGTTATGCACGGTCACTCATCTGTAATTCCAGCTCTTGGGAAGCTGAGGCAGGAGACTTGAGAGTTCAAGGTCAGTCTGAGCTACAATAGTGAGACCCTGTTGCAAAAAAGAAAAAAATCAAACAAGCAACAAAGTAAATCTGTAGTCAGTTAGACATTGATAAACATCAGGTAGAATAATAAGGAAAAAGTGGGGGGTGGGTTAGAAGGTTTGATCAAGGAAGGCCTTGATGAGAAGGGGCCATGTGAGAGAGACTGGAGAGAAGTGAGGACGTGTGCCCACAGCTATTTGTGCAACAGGAGCAGCAAGTATAGAAGTTCTGAGGCAGGAGCATGGCTGGCATGGTCTAAGAATAGCAGAAACCATGGGCCAGGTGTGGTGGTACATGACTTTAATCCCAGCACTTGGGAGACAGAGGCATGAGTTCAAAGCCACCCTGAGACTACATAGTGAATTCCAGGTCAGCCTGAGCTAGAGTGAGACCCTACCTCAAAAAAAAAAAAAAAAAAAGTAGCAGAAGTCAAGGACATGAGGCTGAGAAGGACCAGGCTCCAGATCATGCAGGGCTTTGTGAGTGACTCCAGAGACCAGTGTTTTCTCTGGTTCCTGGAGCCCTAAGTACCATGGTTCATGGCTCATGGCCCATGTCCTATAGTAAATTGCAGTGGAGACCCCAGGATGTTGGAGATGCCAGAACCGTGAGGCATCTGCAGAGGTGAGTTGTAGACATGGAGTGGAACTGTGCCTGGCCACAGAGCTGGAGGAGTGGGGCGCACCACAGCCCTGTGGAGCCCCGATGATTCCACTGAGGGTCTAACACGCTGGACATGGAGCTGGAAGGTTTGGAGTTTTCCCCTCTGTGTTTTGGTTTCACTGTAGTCTAATCTTTCCTTGCAATGTCCCCATCACTCCATCTTAGATGGGAGTGTTGACTTTGGGCAGTTGTATCTGGGAAGCATATAACTTGTTTTATGATTTTTATTTACATGTATGTTGAAGAGGGGCATACATGTGCCACATCATGAATATAGAGGCAAAAAAAAAAAAAAAACCACAAAAAACAAAAAACCCTTGAGGTGTCTGTGTTCTTCCACCTTCTTTGGTCTCTTAGCTCTGAGCTAATGCCAGTGTACCTGGTCCACATATGTCAGATTCTCCTGGGTTAGTCTCCAGTTCTTATAGACAAGTTGGGATCACAAACACATGCTCCACATTTTTCTTATTTTTTAAAATATATTGTATTTATTTGAGAGAGCGAAAGAGGCAGAGAGATTGAGAGAATGGGCCCACCAGGGCATCCAGCCACTGCAAATGAACTCCAGATGCATGAGCCACCTTGTGCATCTGGCTTACATGGGTCCTGGAGAATCGACCTGGGATCCTTTGACTTTGCAGGCAAGCACCTTAACTGCTAAGCCTTCTCTCCAGCCCCAACATTTTACTTATTTTTTGTTGTTTTTTATTTTTATTTTTTTCTTTTTTTTACATTTTTAAAAAATTTTTATTAGCATTTTCCATGATTATAAAAAATATCCCATGGTAATTCCCTCCCTCCCCCCCACACTTTCCCCTTTGAAATTCCATTCTCCATCATATTATCTCTCCATCTCAATCATTGTACTTACATATATACAATATGTTTTTTATTTTTATAAGAGAGAGAAAATTGGCACATCAGGGCCCCAGCCACTGCAATTGAACTCTAGACAAATGTGCACCACCTGGTGGGCATGTGTGACTTTGCACTTATATCACCTTGTGCATCTGACTTACATGGGATCTAGAGAGTCAAACATGGTTCCTTAGGCTTTGTACACAAGCATTTTTACAGCTAAGCCATCTCTCTAGCCCTATGCTCCACTTTACATCAAGTTTTACATAGGTTCTGAGTAAGCTTGAACTTGGGTCGGCAAGTTTTGTAAGCAAGTGCCTTTAACTGTTGAACCATCTTTCTAGCCCCCTATAGCACATTAATTTTTTTTTAATTTATTGAGAGAGAGAGAGAAAGAGGCAAATAGAGAGAATGCATGCATCAGGATCTCTAGCCACTGCAAACAAACTCCAGATACATGTGCGACCATGCGCATCTGGCTTATGAGAGTGCTGGGAAATGAAATGAGAGTACTGGGGAATTGAACCTGGGTCCTTAGTCTTTTCAAGCAAGTGCCTTAATTTCTAAGCCATCTCTCTAGCCCTGTAACTTTTTTGATGATATGGAAGCTCACAGTTAAGAGTTTCTTAAGAGTTAAGAGTTTGTGTGAGCCTCATAAGAGATTCTACACTTATTTTTGAATATATTTTATTTATTTATTTGAGAGAGAGAGAATATGTCATGACCTCCTGCCACTGCAAACAAACTCTAGATACATGTGCCAGTTTGTGCATCTAGCTTTACATGGATAATGTAAACCCACATAACCCAAGAAAATGAATCTAGACCATCAGGCTTGGCAAGTGCCTTTAACCACTCTCTAAGTACCTTGAGCTGCCTCTCTCTCTCTCTCTCTCTCTCTCTCTCTCTCTCTTGTTTTGTTTTGTTTTTCAAGGCAAGGTCTCACTCTAGCTCAGGTTGACCTGGAATTTACTATGTAGTCTCAGGGTGGCCTTGAACTCATAGCGATCCTCCTACCTCTGCCTCCCAAGTGCTAGGATTAAAGGCATGTACCACCATGCCTGGGCCCTTGAGCCATCTCTCTAGCCCTACACTTATATATATATATTTTTACACTTATGTTTTGAACAGAGTTGAAACTATTACAAATTGCGGGGACTTTGGGGCTGGAAAGATGACTAAGCAGTTAAGGTGCTTACTGCAAAGCCTAAGGGCCCAGGTTCAATTCGCCAAGATCCATGTAAGCCAGATGCACAAGGCAGCACATGCCAAGCTGGCACATACATCTGTAGTTTGTTTGCAGTGCCTGGAGGCCCTGTTGTGCCCATTCTTTCTCTCTATATATCTGCCTCTTTGTCTCTTGCTCTCTATCTCTCTCTCAAATAAATAAATAAATACACTGTTGGTCTTCCTTGTGGAAAGTTAGGAGTCATATGAGGTCTTTTTTTTTTTTTTTTTTTGGTTTTGCGAGGTAGGGTCTCACTCTGGTCCAGGCTGACCTGGAATTAACTCTGTCATCTCAGGGTGGCCTTGAACTCATGGAGATCCTCCTACCTCTGCCTCCTGAATGCTGGGATTAAAGGCATGCACCACCATGCCCAGTTTAGGACTTTTGATCATTAATCTCAGTTGTCAACGTGACAGAATTTAGACTTACCATGGACATGAATTTCTGGTAATACTGGGTAACACCTCAGTTACAGGCAACACCCTTTCACGGGCTGTGGTCCTGGATCATATGCGAGGGGAGAGCAGGCTGGCACGGCGTTCGTCTCTCTCTGCTTCTTGACTGTGGATGGCCAGATGCTTCATGTTCCTTCTGTCATGCCTTCCTGGCTACAAAAGACTGTATGTCCTTGAATTGTGAGCCAAAATAACCCATTCTTTAGGTTATTTTTGTCATGTATTGTTACAGCAATAAGAAAAGTAACTAATACACCGGGCGTGGTGGCGCACACCTTTCATCCCAGTACTCAGGAGCCAGAGGTAGGAGGATCGCCGTGAGTTTGAGCCACCCTGAAAATTCAGAGTGACTTCCAGGCCAGCTTAGCCTAGAGTGAACCCCTACCTCGAAACCCCACCACCACCACCACCAAAAAAAAAAGAAAAAGAAAGAAAAGTAACTAATACACTCAGCAACCACATTTCTTCAGTTGGTTTAGCCAATCTGGCTGGTGAGATTCAAAGAAGAGTCTGCAGAGGGCTTATGAAAACTCTCCACCACACATCCCTTTCTTCCTGCTTTAGCCATGGTGACACAAGGCCATGAGCCTGGAGATGCAGTAGCTATTTATAACGAAGAGGAGGTGAGGAGGGCAGAGAGGAAAGGAGAGACTACCCATGCTCATTAGTAACTTCATCCATGGGACGTCATGCCCAGAGGCATTGCCTCCCCCAGTAACTGACTGCTTCTCCCACAACACATACCCACAATCCCCATGGGGATAACTTGCAACCCCTATGAGAAGATCCCCTTTGGAAAAGGGGCAGGATGAGGGACAACACATGCTGTTTCCATACTAAGTATGTCCCATAACTAATAAAAATAGGGGGGTCGCTGGAGAGATGGCCTAGAGGTTAAGGCCTTTACCTGCAAAGCCAAAGGACCTTGGTTCGATTCCCCAGGACCTATAAGGGAGCACATGCATCTGGAGTTCATTTGCAGTGGTTGGAGGTCCTGGAACACCCATTCTCTCTCTCCCTCTCTCTGCCTCTTTCTCTCGCTCGCTCAAATAAATAAATAGAAATAAAATAATACACACACACATAAAGAGAAGGGGAAAAAAGAAATGCACCATCATGCTGGGTAAAAATAAATAAATAAAATAAATAAATAAAATAAATAAATAAAATAACTTCCTCCAGACACTGAGCCAATCCTGGATCTCCTACCTTGAGCCATTACTAATTGTGCCTTCTAATATTTGACCAGCCAAGTATATTTTAACTGACATTAGCTCAAAATTCCAGAGACCCACTCCCTTCATACAAATGTAAGCTATCACAGCTTTTTCCAATAGAGTGGCACTTACATCCTACCTGACTGGATAATTTTATGTTATCTGAGGTTTTGCTTTTTTAAATTTTGTGAGTTTATGTATGTGTGTGTATGCATTTGGATACATATATATGATGCATGTGCATGCGCTGGCCACAGCATGCTTGTGAAGGTCCTGGTGTCCCTCCTCCTCATTAACCTTTCTTTTTTTAAAAAAATATTTTATTTATTTGATACAGAGAAAGAGACAGAGAGAGGGAACAAATGGGCACACCAGGACCTTCAGCCACTGTAAATGAACTCCAGATGCATGTGCCCCCTTGTGCATCTGGCTTATGTTGGTCCTGGAGAACCAGAATCCTTTGACTTTGCAGACAAATGCCTTAACCGCTAAGCCATCTCTCCAGCCCACTTTTTTTTTTTTTTTTTTTTTTATCACTATGGAGTCTCAGGGTGGCCTTGAACTCACAGTGCTCCTCCTACCTCTGCCTCCCGAGTGCTGGGATTAAGGCATGTGCCACCACGCCCAGTTGACCCTTTTGGACAGGGTCTTTTTCATCACTGCTGCTTGCTAGCTTCCAGACTCTCCTGGCTCTGCCGCCCATTGCCACAGGTGTGCTGGGATTACAGATGTGGGCACCACTTTGTGCTCACCTTCACACGGGTGCTGAAGATTGAACTCAGGTTGGTAAACTTGCAAATGCCTTCTAACCACTGGGCCATCTCCCCAACCCCTAAAAGCTAAAGTTTAATATGCAAAAATATATCTCTATTTCTAACTTTCTTTTTCTTGAATATTTTTATTTTTATTTATTTGCAAGTAGAAACAGAGAATGGCATGCCACGGTCTTTTGCCACTGCAAATGAACTCCGGATGCATGCACCACTTTGGGCATCTAGCTTTATGTGGGTACTGGCTTTGCAAGCAAGCACCTTGAACCACTGAACCATCTCTCCAGCCCCTCCTTTTCTTTCTTTCTTTTTTCTTTTTTGGTTTTTTGAGGTAGGGTCTCACTCTAGCCCAGGCTAACCTGGAATTCACTGTGTAGTCTCAGGATGGCCTTGAACTCACCGCGATCCTCCTACCTCTGCATCCCAAGTGCTGGGATTAAAGGCATACAGCATCATGTCATCATGTCTGGCTTCTTTCCTTTTGTTTTTTTTTTTTTTCTTTTTATTTTTTCAAACAGAGTCTTACTCAACCCAATCTAACCTGTAGATCACTCTGCAGCACTAGGCTAGCCAGAAATTCATGTTGATCCTCCTACCTCAGCCTCCTGAGTGCTGGGATTAAAGGCATATTTATTTGCAAGCAGACAGAGAGAGAGACACACACACAAAGACTTCCAGCCATTGCAAATGAACTCCAGATGTATGTGCCACTTTGTGCATCTGGCTTTACGTGGGTACTGGGGAATCGAACTCCAGTCGTTAGGTCCTGAAGGCAAGGACCTTAGCCACTGACCCATCTCTCTAACCTCTTTTTTTTTTTTTTTCGTCTTTCAAAGCAGGGTCTTGATCTAGCCCAGGCTGACCTGGAATTCACTATGTACTCTCAGGGTGGCCTTGAACTCACAGCAATCCTCCAACCTCTGCCTCCTGAGTGCTGGGATTAAAGGCGTGCACCACCATGCCCAGCTTCAAGCCTCAAACTTGATTTATACCTGAGGATGACCTTGGACTTTTGATCCTCCTGACTTAGTTTCTCAAGTACTGGAATTTTCGGAGTGTACCAACGGTGTTTGCTTAACCGTCCTCTAGGTATGGAATCCATGACTAGCAGAAGTGTTGCTTAGGCTTGCCAAGAAGTACAGCTCATCCTCTCCCAATGCCCCTTGGATGGAGATCATTCCATTTTGAGTGTGCACTCACTCTCAGTGTAGGTCCCCTCTCCAGGGGCTCCCAAGGTGGTAAGAGTGCGGGTGAGGGGAGGGGGCATGCACAGCATGTTCTGATGAGAGTGCCTCCTGTGTTCACGGAAGACTGATACTGCTCTTTGAGAATGGTTTTCAGTGTGGTTTCATGCTGGTGTTGCTTTATGATATCCAGATTTTGACAAAGGTCCCACAAAACCCACCATCACCCCAAGAAGAAGGAGGGCACGCATATGCTCTGGATGGGTTAGGCTTACGGAGTCAGGATAATATGAATGACTGGGCCTGGGGATGCCTTATGTGTTGGTATGATGTGCTCTAAGTCACAGCCTGGGCTCATTGGTTCAGTGACGCCTGCCCGAGGCACTGGGGCACTAAGCCTTGGGGAATAATTCAAGGAGATAGCTCCTGGTGCCACATCCAGGTTTCACAGCGGTGGCCTCCTGTGATTTTCCAAGAAGGTCAGATTTTGATGCTGATGTTGTAGAGCTGGGATTTGAACCCAGTCCATCAAGGGCCAAAGCCACCCTCTACTCACTGTTGGTCTTCCTTGTGGAAAGTTAGGGGACCCGTGAGGTAGGTCTTCATGTGTTCTTTGTTTTGTTTTGTTTTTTCTTTCTTTCTTTCTTTCTTTCTCTTTTTCCTAAGGTAAGGTCTCACTCTAGCTCAGGCTGACATGGAATTCACCGTGTAGTCTCAGGGTGGCCTCAAACTCATAACAATCCTCCAATCTCTGCCTCCCAAATGCTGGGATTAAAGGTATGTGCCAAAATTAATCTTTCAGGGACCATTTCTATAGTTCCTTTGTGTTTTTTAAAATGTATATTTTATTGGAAGCTGGGCGTGATGGCACACACCTTTAATCCCAGCACTCTGGAGACAGAGATAGGAGGATTGCTGTGAGTATGAAGCCACCCTGGGAGAAAACAAAACAAAAAGCAAAGAGAGAGATTGATTTCATTGGACTGGAGAGATGGCTTAGTGGTTAAGGTGCTTTCCTGCAAAGCCTAAGGACCACAGGTTCAATTCCCCAGTACCCAAATAAAGTAGGGTGCACAAAGTGGCACATGCATCTGGAGCTCATTTGTGCAGCTGGAGACCTGGTGTGCCCATTCCCTTTCCCTCCCTCTCTTTCTCCTTTCTCTTTGTTTCTCTCTGCTTACAAATAAATAAATAATTTATGAATTGGCATGCCAGAGCCTCTTGCCACTGCCAATGAGCTCCAGATGCATGCGTATGCACCACTTTGTGCATCTGGCTTTACATGGGTACTGGGGAACTGAACCTAGGCTGTCAGGCTTAGCAAACAAGTGCCTTTAACCACTGAGCCACTGTACCAATCTGTTTTTTTGTTTTTGAGACAGACTCTCATGTTGCCCAGGATGGCCTCAAACTCACTATGTAGCTGAGAATGACCTTGAATTTCTGATCCTCCAGGGTCTTCCCCCCACATGCTAGATTATAACATGGGTTCACCACACTCAGATTTCTTATGATGTGCAGGGGATAGAAACTAGGGCTTCCTGTATGACAGGCAAGCTATCAAGTGAGATGCATCCCAAGCATCAACACATGAGCTTTAAGCACACTTCTGGAGTGTAGCAGTTACCCCATTGCAGGAACACCCGACTGGAAACATCTTATGGAGGGAAGGGGTTTATTTCAGCTTATAGTCTCAAGAGGAGGTTTTATCATGGTGGGGAAAGCGTGGCAAAAGCAGACAGCCTGGCATCACGTCTCGTCACATCAACTGGCAAGTGGGACTGGATGATACAATCCCAAGACCTGCCTCCAGTGATACACCTCCTTCAGCAAGGCTCTACCTCCCAAAGACTCCATCAGTTGGGGAATTAGCATGAGTGAAGCTTAATCACAAACACAGGAAACTATAGGGAAGATTTCATATCCAAACCCCTCAGAGAAGTTCTGGAAAGGGTAGCCACTCCTAAGCAGAGCCCTGTGAGCTCCACCCCACTGTGACCCAACAGAGGCTCTAGGCACCAGAGTTCTATGGGCGCGGGGCGCTCTTCACATCCCAGTCACTTACCACAGGGAGCAGACGACAGGGCGTTGGGGAAGATGGATAAGCACAGTGAGTGGCTCTAGGGGCAGGTACCAGAACAGGGCCTCTCAACCCAGTTCGGACCAACCAGCCCATCACCATAGCGATGCTAGAAAATTAAGCCTTTTCTCAATTACTTCAATCTATGTAGCTGCAAGCCCCTCTCCTTTTCTTTTTCTTTTTTTGTTTTTGTTTTTTGAGGTAGGGTCTCACTCTAGTTCAGGCTGACCTGGATTTCACTATATAGTCTCAGGATGGCCTTGAACTCATGGTGATCCTGCTACCTCTGCCTCCCGAGTGCTGGGATTAAAGGTGTGTGCCACCACGCCCGGTGCCCCTCTCCTTTTTCTTTCCTGAATATCCTTCATGTCTACCATCTACTTCCTCATCTTCAGACCTCTGTCTTCTCTGGCACGGGTTTAATTTGATGGTTTTATTTTTAGAGAGAGTGAGAGACAGAGACAGAGAAAGGGGAGAAAGAAAGAATTGGCATGCCAGGGCTTCAGCCGCCACAATTGAATGCCAGATGTTTGCACCACCTAGTGGGCATGTGCTTGCCTCACCTTTGTGTGTCTGGCTTATGTGGGATGTGGAGAACATGGGTCCTTGGGTTTTGCAGGCAAGTGCCTTAACCACTAAGCAATCTCTCTAGCCCTTTTTTTTAATATATATTTTTATTTATTTGCAAGCCGAGGGAGACAAAGAGATGCAGACAGAAAGAATGGGTTTGCCAGGGCCTCCAGCCACTGCAAACAAATTCCAGATACATGTGCCACTTTATGCATCTGGCTTTAGGTAGGAACTGGGAAACTGAATCCAGGTTATTGGGTTTTGCAGGCAAGTGCCTTAACCACTGAACCATCTCTCCAGTTTTTTGTTTTTTTTTTCCAAGGTAGGGTCTTACTCTAGGCCACGCTGACCTGGAATTCACTATGTAGTCTCAGAGTGGCCTTGAATTCATGGTGATCCTCCTACCTCTGCCTCCCGAGTGCTGGGATTAAAGGTGTGCGCCGCCATGCCCGGCTCAGCCCATTTTTTAAAAACAGGATCCCATACTATATAGCATGAAACTCAGTATGTAAAGAGTCTGGTCTGGAACCTCAATAATCCTCTGCCTCAGCCTTCTGAGTGCTGAAATCACAAGCATGAGCCATCACTCAGTTTGTAATGGTTTATAAGCAGATCCCTTCTGTCCTTTCAGAGGAACAGTCTAAAACACAGTTCTGAGCATGTCACTCCATCAGAGCATTCACGGGTCACCACCACTGCCAGACAAACTGAGCTCCGAGTCCTGCTCTCTCTTTCCAGCCCTACCCCTCCTCCTCATAGTACTAGAACGTTCCTAACACCCTTCCTGGCTATATGTCAAGCTGGCCTTTGACCCTGAGTCTCCACCTTTAGCAACGCCAAGGACTGGTAGAACCTTTGAAGCAACTTCTTTGTAAAGGTTTCAAATTTTCTTGGTCACTCTCAGCAGCCCCTCCATGACCCACCCCATCACCTATGGAACAGATGTGGACACGGGGGGGCATGATATATGAACATGTTGGCTACAGGCATTGGTGCTCATATTAGTTCTTTCCCTCATTGCTGATAAATAACTGGCAAAAGCAACTTATGTCGAGGCTAGCCTGAGGCTACATAGTGAATTCCAGGTTAGCCTAGGCCAAGAGCTTTCCTCAGAAAAAAAGGCAATTTATGGAAGGAGAGGTTTATTCGAGGGTAAAGTCCTTACACTATGTGGGGTATCGTGGTTAGGGTGACAGGCAGTCGGTCATACTGCATCCATAGAGATGAATGCATGCCAGCGTTTGTTTCCTTTTTTTTTTTTTTTTTTTTGGTTTTTCAAGGTAGGGTCTCGCTCTAGCCCAGGCTGACCTGGAATTCATTATGTAGTCTCAGGGTGGCCTGGAACTCATGGTGATCCTTCTACCTCTGCCTCGCAAGTGCTGGGATTAAACGTGTGTGCCACCATGCCTGGCTTTCCTTTTTAAATATTTTGTAAATTTATTTTTTATTTGAGAGAGAGAAAGAGGCAGAGAGAGAGAGAGAGAATGGGTGCCAGGACCTCCAGCCACTACAAATGAACCCCAGATGCACATGCCACCTTGTGCATCTGGCTTATGTGGGTCCTGGGAAATTGAACCCAGGTCCTTAGGCTTTGAAGACAAACACCTTAACAATTTAGCCATCTCTTCAGCCTCTGTTTCCTTTTTTTTTTTTTTAAAAAAAATTCACTCTGAGACCTCAGCTCATTGATGCTGCCCACATTCGTTGTAGGTCTCCCCACCTCAGTTAAGCCAATGTAGAAACTCCTTCAAGCTCCCAGAGATTTCTCTCCTACATGATTCTGGATCCTGTCAAGTTGACAATAAGGTTAACCATGATGTTGCCCAACACACATGAGTTATAGAGTTCGGATTATTGCCCTTCTGTTTAGCTCGCAACCTGGTGAAGTGGATGGTTAGAAGTCTCTAGAAATTGTCTTGACCTTTCTGGGACAAGCCCCAAAGCCTCCTCTCTTTCTTGGCATCATTAATCTAGCTGCCCATGGGCACTGCCTAGGTGCTGGGTGAATGTCTGCTGAGTGATGGACACCTCCCAGAGAAGCGATGACCACCTCCCCAGAGGAGGACCACTTCAGCCAGGGAACTTGTTTCTAGCCAGGGACTAAAGCTTGAATTTGTGAAGTCTGCACTGAACAAAGGCTTAATTACAAGAGCCTACAGTTGTAGCTGAAACTCACTAGCAAACTGGTCAAGCTTAAAGAAAGAGGCACTTCTTCCTAATTAATCCACGGGTCCTCCCCCCCCCCGCCCCCCAGTATAGCCTTTTCCTTGTTAGTTTTTCTGTTTAGTCTGCCCAACATCTACAGAGAGAGGAGCTCTGCGCTCACTTTCCCTGCTGCTAGAGAGGCTGGGCTTCCCACCATGAGAAAGGAACCTTCACTTAGAAAACAAAATATAAATCACCACCTATTGAAATGACAAAGTTTGTTTATTATGTAGGGTATTATGTAGTATAATTTTCTCCCAAAGGCAAATCCGAGGCTGGGGCACTTGACATAACCACTCTGGAGGTGAGCACTAATTTTCCCACGCGATGGGGAAACGGGAGCAGTGAGGTGACCTGCTCGAAATCCTTAGCTAGGAAGTGCAAGAGCCCAGAAATCTGTATCTGATGCCCTTCCAGAGGGTAGAGCTGGCATCTCCTTTGTTTTATTTGAGGGAGAAAAGGGGACAGACAGAGAGAGAGAGAGGAAAAGGCGGATAGAAATGAGCTCGTTAGGGCCTCTGGCCGCTGCACACGAACTCCAGACGCATGCGTCACCTTGTGCTAATCTGGCTTTACGCGGGTCCTGGGGAGTCGAACCTGGGTCCTGGGTCCTTAGGCGCTCTGTCCTCCCCGTTGGCAGGTGTGAAGACCCCGTTGTGGAGGAAGGACGTGGAGGAGCCCGGGCCCGGGAAGGTGGAGCTGAAGGAAGCGGAGGAAGGGTCCGAGGAGGAGGAGGAGGCCGAGGAGGACCGGGGAAGGCTGGGCGCCGAGAGCGCGGGAGAGGACGGGCCGGAGGAGGCGCGAGGGGCGGAGCCGCGCTCGGTGTCCTACAGCCCGCTGCGCCAGGAGGGCAGCAGCCAGCAGGTGGCGCTGCTGCGGCGCGCGGACAGCGGCTTCTGGGGCTGGCTCAGCCCCTTCGCGCTGCTCGGCGGCCTGGTGGCGCCCGCCGACAGGTGAGGCGCGCCCGCCCGCCCGCCGGGGCTCACTCCCCCGACCCCAGTTTTCTCGGGGAGGTGGGGAACCGATGAGCGTTGTGCGGTCGCCCCTCCTCAGGAAGCGGGGCGCCCCAGAGGAGACGTGCTTGCTGGAGACCCGGCGGAGACGCCCGCGCCGCGGAGGCTGTGCGCGCTGCGAGATCCTTTTTTGCAAGAAATGCAAGACCCTGCACAGCCACCCGGCCTACGTGGAGCACTGTGTCCTGGAGCACCCGGACCTGGGTCAAGCAGAGGCCGCCGAGGGGCCCTGAGCGCTCCCACTCCCGAAGCCTTTGCATCCCCTTGTCCTTGCCTGACCCCGAACTTCCCGCCTCCTCTTCTTCAGCACATGCCACAGAACTGCCCCTTCTCGGAGCCATCCTGAGCGCCCCGCTCCGTGAGAAGCCCCACGGTGGGCGCAGGGCTGCACACAGGACCGCATCTAAAGCCGCCAATACTACCAGAGCACCCACCCCCAGGCAAGCACCCCGCATCTGCCCCGCCCACTTGACTCGTGCGCCAAACACAGCCTCTCCGGCGTCTCTCCCAGTGCCTTGTGGCCCGGTAGGCAGAGGCATCACCTGGGGAAAGTAACCTCTGGATTCCCTCCGCCCCTTGAGAAACTGACCCTTTCCCTCTAGCCATTCAATAAAGCCTCTAAAAGTGTCAGTGTCTTGACGGGGGGGGGGGGCGGTGGCTGTGAAGATGGGAGGAGCCGCCTTCCCCTCCCTGGGGTACAAGCCAGAGAGCAAGGGATGGGCAGGGAGCCGACGCCCAGGCCTTCCCAGGACAGAGCAGTGCAAAGCACTTGCAGCCAAGTGCGCTCAAAGGGCATTCATTCTCCCCCTTGCACAGAGAAGAAAGGAGGGCACGGGGCCAGCTATGCCTCCGCGGAGCTGTGGGTTGCCCCCCTTCCACCCCGGCCAGATCATTCTCCCTTCCCTGCAAGCTGGCTAGCTGAGGTCACTGTGTGCCGAGGCACGGGCAGGTGGGGGTGGAGGGCAAAGAGAACTGGAGATCCAGATGCTAAAATTAATGCTGAAACTGGCTGAGGCACACAGCGGAGGTTGAGGAACTGGTTCCTTCTCCAGGAATCCTGGCTATTCTTGGCCAGACAGCAGGAGCTTCTGGAACGCTGTGCGTGTGTGTGTGTGGCCTGGAGAAGGGGAGGGGGCAACCTGCAAGAGCATTGTGGAGACTGCCTCCCCAGGGTCTGCTGCGGGCACACTCCCTCCGCGCCATCTCCTGCTGCAGAGGGGTCTCCTTCCGCCCCCTGGGAGGTCATTTTGCTTTCTGAGACGCTCGCCCCCTCACGCCATGACGCGCACACAGCTGGTTGGCCCTTGTTTGGATAGCAGAACATGGTCCCTGCATATCCTGCACCCAGTGCCTACCTGCGTTCGCTAGAAAAGATGGTTGCACCTGTCCAAGGACGACTGCTACTGCCCCGAAGCCCACCGATTGTTGGCGACTGTTTACTCAAAAAGCCAGGCGCGGAGGCCTCCCTCAGCCTCCCTCCTGCTCTGCGTGCTGATCCCCCGAAGGACATCTGACGTGGAGACCCTCGGGTCTGTCATCCAACAAAGCTGCTTGGGGATGGGGCCTCTGATTAAGAGACAATTTCCCAAGAATCGAAGAGTCCTCATCCTCTGGTAGTTTCGCTTTTTTTCTTTTATTTTAATTGGACAGAGTGTCATGTATCCCAGACTGACCTTGAATTTACTATGCAGCCAAAAAATGACCTTGAACTTCTGATCCTGCTGCGATTACAGCTTTTCTGTTAAGTTCTGCATCTTTCTGGGCTGGATCTCAGCACTGTGGCATCTATAAAGGTGCCTTCAGCAGAAGAAACAAAACTCCCAAGGCTTGGAAAAGGAGGCACTGGGGGTGGGGGGAAGTGCTGGGACCCTTTTTGTTGTTGTTTCTCCATAGATTGATCCCGCGGTCACCACCATGTGACCAACACACAGCACTATGTCCTCCAGGGAACAAATTCAGGGCGACTTCTACCTGGGGCCTACGCTGCCGGGTCCCCTCCAGGCAAGTTCAGCGGCTCCCCCAGACAGGCTGTGCCCCTCAGGCAGGGACAAGGAAGTGAGTGGCCTTAAGGCTCTAGCGGTTCGCTCCGTGCGCCTGGGTGGGGACGCCTTCAGAACAGGGCGCCTCCGGAGTTGGCATTCCAGCAGCCCATCCAGGGCAGTTCGGAGGCCCAGCGGCCCGAGGTGGTCACCCGCAGCGTAGCTTGGTCCAGGCGCCAATACTGGTCATCTCTAAAGAAGACGATGGAGCCATCGGACCTGGGCAGGGCGCCCATAATCTCCTCGGGGACCCCGGCCCAGTCCTGCATGCTCCGAGGGTAGTAGGGCTCCACCTGCAGCCCGCCTCGGGCCAGCACGTAGTAGCGGGCGCCCTTGAAGAGGATGAGGCGGCGCAGCGGAGGGAAGAAGAGGGCTGCATCGGGGTGGCGCGGCAGGCCGCCTGCCCGGCACTTCTGCGGGTGCCCCCACACGGGCTTGGAACCCCGGAACCTCCAGCATCGACTCCCTGCCGGGCATTGGGGGAACCTGGATGAGCTGGGCGCATTCATCCATTGGCCCTCCATCTCACCTCTGGCCTCCTGATCCCACTTCCTCTTGCTGCGGGGCCAACGAGAACTACACTATGAATTAATTATGAACGACAGGGGAGCGGATGTTAGGGTCTGGACTCCAGCAGGTGTCAGCAGAGAGCAGTGATAAATAAACCCATCTAGGGGTTGAAGAGATGGCTTCGTGGTTGAGGCACTTGCCAGCATAGCCAAATCACCTAGGTTCAATTCCTCAGGACCCACGTAGGCCAGATACACAAGATGGTGCACGCGTCTGGAGTTAGTCTGCAGTAGCTAGAGGCCCTGGGGCGCCCATTCTCTCTCTGCACCCCATCCCAAATAAATAAAAACGAACCCATCTAGCTTAGGTTGGGAGAGTAAGGGATGATGGTAGGTGGAGGGCAGGATCCTCTCCTTGAGTGAGAAATGGAAAACTGGGAAGACACGAATTCTCTTCTCTGCCAGGACGATTAGTAATTCAGTATGGGCAAGGATTTATTGCTGCTGCAGAACACTACTGGACATTTGCACTGGGACACACACCCCAGTGGCACAGGCACGCACCGCCCCCCCCCCCTCGCGGTGCATTTGCGCTGGGACGCCCGTGCCACGGGAGGGCTTCAGGGCCCGTGGTGCTCGCTGACCCCCTGGGGGATGGAAGGCACTCAACATAGGCTGAAGGAATGAGTGCTAGTCACTAGATAAGACCGTGTATCTAGCAGTACGCTGTACACTCTAGTAACTGGCTTTCGACCCCCCCCCCTCCTGTCTCAATCAAGCCTGACTATTTAATTTCCCTGGCCAAGAAATTCAAGCCCCAAAAGTTAAGCCTCACACAGCCAAGGACTCCATGAAGACACCCGTCTCCTCCTGAATTACAGAGCTCAAAAGCCATCCTCAGGTTCTCTCTAGCCTCTTCTCAGAGAGGCTCCCCAGGAAATCCTGGACACCTGCTGCTCCCCACTCCATCCCTGAAAGAAATCTCTTGGCTGACTTCTCTGGGCCACACATTGCACTGGAAGGAAAGACTCCACCCGGGACCCGCTGTCTGCGCTGCTTCCTCCCCTCTTCTGACCTTAGGCAGGGCACTTCCCTCTCGGTGCCTCCATCTTCTCAGCCGCCCCAGGGCTAGTACCTTTGAAGAAGTAGAAGTCTCCGTCTTCCAGGGACACGGCGGCAGCCTCAATGTTGGGAGGCAGCCCGGGCCACCTGTCCTGTAGTGGGCGGGGCTCTGAAACGTTGCCGTCAGCTGCCACCTCCCAGAAGTGGCTCCCTTTGAAGATGGACAGTCGCTGCTGTCCGTCTTCCGGGAAACAAGAGAGACTTAAGTAAGGGCCATTGGCCTCCTGCTGACTTTTGGCGGTGTTGCCCTAACCGCCCCCCCCCCCTTTCCAAACAACATCATGCAAAAGGGTAGAGTGTGCTCGGGTAGGTAGAGAGGAAGCAGGACACAGCTTTGCTTTGTGTGAACTTGCTATGCCGTGGAAATGTGTGGCTTGAGACTTTGGGATCCTACATAGTCCTTTCTCCCCACCTTGTAGTCCAGCTCGAGGGACCTGCGAAGGTGTGTGGGAGGGGGATGGAAGAAGTCAGGTGCAGGAGGGACCATCTTACCTACAGTGATAGCATCAAAGGAATAGTGGCAGTATTTAGGACCCTGGATGTCAGGATGCTTGACCTGGGAGCTGTGGAGGTCCCAGGCCTCAAAGTCGGTGAATAGCTTTCCTGGGAGCTGAGTGGCCACGGAGCGTCCTAGGGGCTTCCCTTAAGGGAAAAGACAGAGAGATCAATCAGACGTGAGTGGGGTCAAATAGCGGGTGGAAGATGGCCTCCCCTTCTCCCATGGTAAGGAAAGAGGAGGGAGAAGTGAGAGTAGCCCTCCTGTGGGCACTAACCAGGGAATCTCTTTTCCTCCCTACAGCCTGGGAAAGAAGGACCCACTGAGACAGCATATGCATGGCCCTATGTGACCTTGGACAAATTACCTAACACCTCGGAGCCCCATTCTCCTGATCTGTAGAAAACAAACAAACAAACATACTCGGAGCCTCTGGTTACAGTGCCTGGTCTGTGGTAGATGTTCAAGAAATAGCAGCTTGTTACGGTCACACTGTGTAGCTTTCCCAGGCTACAAAACATGTTCACACTCACTTCCACCCAGCATCTCCGTGGGGGAAGCAAGACTTCAGTTATCAGCCCTTTCGGCAGAAGGGGAAACTGAGGACTCTCTAAGAGGTAACATTTCATCCAACAGCAACTGCTAATCAGGCAACTTCGGCCCAGGTTCCTGGCTCCGCACCTTGGCACCCTTGGGTGACATTCCTGCTGAGACAGGCTCCTGGGTGGCGGCAGGGCCGACTACCCTGAGCTGGCCTACCGTGAGGACAGACAGCATCCCTGCTATGCCCAGGGAATAGGTTAGTGGGGAGCAAACGGAGCAGAAGGTAAGGCCTGGAGTGGGGGGCAGGAGCACTGGTTGAGTCTGTGTCATGGGGCAGAGGTGTGATGTGACAATGCCAGGGGGCTGGCCGGAAATTCAAGACCTGAAATACGAGGGAGGGGTGGGGACAAGCTGTGCTCGTGAGTTGGTTGATACTGATGGAGAGACGGAGGGGGTGGGGGGAGGTGGGAGGCATTGACGAGGGAGAAGTAGAAGCTTGGGGACTTTCTCAATTGAGGGGGGGGGGCCCTGAGACTTTAGGACTGGGAAAGACCGGAGGCAGGGAGGCCAGGTCCCTGTGTCCGGAGTCCAAGGACCCGAGGCCTTGGGGCAACAGGAGTAAGGCCCAGGGCGGGCTGGGCTGCTCACCGTACAGGCGCTGCACGGCCAGCACGTCGTCCCAGCTGAGCAGCGCGTCGCGGCCCAGCCTCTTGTAGTAGGGCGCCATGAGCGCGCGCGGCGCGGGCGAGTGCGCCAGGCCCAGGGTGTGGCCGATCTCGTGCGCCAGCACCACGAACAGGTTGCGGCCGCGGCGGCGGCTCAGGGACCAGCGCTCGTCCCGGTCGAAGTGCGCTTCGCCGCGGCGGGGCAGGAAGGCGTGCGCCAGGGCGCCCCCTGCAGGCGGCAGCGGGGGTCAGCGAGCACCGCGGCCCGGGACGCCCTCCCCCGGCACGGGCTTCCCAGCGCAAATGCCACCGTGTGAGTGTGTATGAGTGTGTGTGTGTCCCAGCGCAAATGCCACCGTGTGAGTGTGTGTGTGTCCCAGCGCAAATGCCACTAGGGGTGTGTCTGTCCTAGCACCAATGCGTGTGTGTGCGTGCGTGTGTCACTAGGGGGTGTGTGTCCCAGTGCAAATGCCACTGTGTGTGTCAGAGACTGTGTGTGTGTCCCAGTGTAAATGCCACTAGGGTGTGTGTGTGTGTGTGTCCCAGAGTGTATGTATTTGCTGCCTGCCTCCCCTCCCGTTTAAGTCTGGCAGAGGCTGGAATGTGGGGAAGTGAGCAGACTGTCTCCTAAGAGGAAGCCTGGGTCTCAGCGCTGCTTGAACAGATTACTGGGTGTATGACCTTGCACCGGCCTTTAACCTCCCAGTGCCTTAGCTTCCTGGTTTGAAAAAGGCAATGGTGACCTGAGCGTCTTCCTTATGGAGCACATGTCAGGTGTGTGTCACATCAAATTCTTAGAACGATACCTAAAGCTATTTTTAGAAGATCCAGGGGTAGGAATCGTGGTTACTCCTGGAAGGGGAGGGATGTCAGGGCCTTCTGTTCTGTCTCTGCCTGAGTGGTGGGTATGTGAGGCTCTTCAGTGTTGAGCTTAATTCCAGCACTCAGGAGGCAGAAGTAAGAGGATTGCCATGAGCTCAAGGCCAGCCTGAGACTCCAGAGTGAGTTCTAGGTCAGCCTCACTAGAGCAATACTCCACCTCAAAAAAAAAAAAGTTTACATGGGGAGTCCAGTGTCCCAGTGGCCAGCCAGTGCCGTTACAGTACTGGAGTGTGTCTGGGATGGAAGTGAGCGCGCCATGTAAGTGTCATGGGTGCCAAGAGCTGCATGCGAACGTGTGTATGTGTGTGTGTCCCATGTGGATACAGGCAAGGGCAGGGCTTCCCGCAGTTCTCACACCTGCTCCGCAGCAGAGCCTGGCAGGGCCTGAGCTGTAGGAAAGCTCAATAGAAAGCAGGACAGAGTGAGGCAATGGTTCAAGTTCCCAGGCCACCCGGAGCTGAAGTCCTCACTCTGAAGGCTCCAGTCAGGTTTCCATCCCTTGTTCAGAACAAGGAGATGCATAAACAGCGCACCTTCAGATTCTGAAGGGTGACACTGAGCAGGAAGGAAGAAGGGTTTACTTTGAAGCCAGAAGCCTGCAGGTTGGGGACAAATGGACTAGCTATGGGGGGGGGGGGTCTGTAAAGCGCTTCTCAGGGGAGAAAGCCTCTTGCCCTGGGGCCATGACTCTGGTAGTAGGCAGGGGATGAGGAGGCCACAGGGAGGCTCTGGAAGTTTCTGAGTCTGCTGTAGAAAACAAGAGATATACAAGGCTGTCTAGAGGCAGGGATGGAGCAGGACCTCAGAATATTCTCCAAGAATATATCATATGCTTGAGTTTGCAAAGTGCTGGTCATGCCAAGCCTCCTCTGGGGACTGTTGTTCCCATTTTACAAATGGGGAGCTTGAGGCTTCTTTCAAAGGGAATATGGCTTTCCCACACTGTACAGAGAGTGGGTGCTTTACTGTCGCCCCCAGATTGCCTTTCCTAGTTAGGTGACCCTCTTGCTGGATGGAGGGAGGCTTTGTGGCAGCACCTGGGCCATCGAAGGCATTGTCTAGCCCATCATTGTGGTCCCCTTGGAAAAAGGTGAGGCGGATGTCAGCGGGGCCTGTGGACGGGGCCTCCCAGAACTCCAGCGCCGAGACATTGCTCCACACCTGGAAGGCGGCGCGCACGGCCCCACGGACAGCTGACTCGGGCAGGTGCTCAGGCCAGTTCACCAGGCGGTAGGAGAGGTGTTGCTTGTACCATTTGTTGTTGCCTGCCACCAAGAAAGGCAGTGTCAGTCACACCTGCTGCCTGCGGCCGGTCTACGAGCCCCGGGATGATGAGAGGCCAGGCCCTGCCCTGGTGGAGAAGACATAGACCTTGCCCTACACAGTCCTCTACTTGACACGAGAAAAGACATGGCTTTGAGGAAGAAAGCCCTCTGGCCAGGTAAACCACCCTCGTTCACAGACTCCCCAGTCTAGTGTCTTGGCCTGGGAGGTACCATGCGAAGTAAAACACGCAGCCTCTGCCTAGTAAAAGCTGACCCCCCTGCCTGCCTCCAGAAGGCTCTTCCATCAGGGCTGAGCCTGGAAAGCTATGTGTCTCTTGCTGACAGCAGATCCAAAGCTCAGCCTCAGGGTCCAATGGCAGGGTTGGGGGGGGGGGCTGGGCACTGGGGTCCCAGCTGCCTCTCCACTCCTCACAATCTCTGTCACCTCTCAAAGACTCTAACCTGTGCTTGACAAGGTCTATGGCCAGAAACCATAGGACCCAAATATTTGAGTCCTTTTCTTCCTTCATGGTCTCCTCCTCGCTTCTGCAGGGACTCTGGAGAACCCAGGCAAGTAAGAACAAAGAGTGGTGTTTTTTTTTTTTGTTTTTTGTTTTTTTTTTTTGTCACAGACTCAGGAATATTTTCCATCTTTTCAGTTAAGTTTCTTTGCCACAAAGATCAGTTCCTCCCTTGGGCTGGGACTCTGGCCTCTGACTTAGACATGCAAATGTGCCCATCTCCATCTGCAGGGGGCCTATTCCCCCCCCCCCCCGTGAAAAGTTTTGTAGCCCTGCAAACTCAGGGGCTAAGATTGTGACCCCCAAGTGGAAAGCTGACAGATTGGAAGCCGGACTCCTGGATGGGTCCAAAGTGGGATAACTGTGACCCTGCGGGGAATCAGCCAGCCCAGACTCCCAGCATGAGAGGGGAGCTGAGCTGGAGCCTGACCCCAGCCCGGGGCTCCTTCTATGGTGCCACACACGGATAAGCAGGCCCCTTTGCTGAGATGCCAGGCCTATAAATCTGCCTGAACATCACTTGATTGGGTTAAGGCAAAGGCTTGGCAAGGGCTGAGATTCCCCAGATGGAAGGGAAGGTCACAGGGAACAGAGGAGCTTGCTCCCTGGCCCTCTCATCCCTCGGGACGTGGGGGTGGAGTGTGTCCCCCCTCCCTCCCCTGAGTTCCACTCCATTCAAGGCAATGCTGTTCCCTGGGCCTGTTTGGCCTGGCAGCCACCCAACCACTGCCTCACAGCCAGTGACCAGCCCTCCGGGAGGGGAAGAAGGAATGATTCTGAGGAAGGGAGGGAGACAGGGAAGGCCCGAAGGCAAGGCCTGGGGACCAGAGGCACCGGTTGAGGAGGGTTCATTCTGTTCCTAGAACACTCTGCTACTTTCTGTAACTCTTCACTGGGCACACACCAACCTGCACTGGATTCCTGCACACTGCTGTGGGTCACTGGACTCTTAGACACTAGCCTAATGCACACAAGACTTTAATGTAGCGAGAGGTGAGGTGGCTCCTTCTGACCCTTACTCCATGAGCAGGAAAGGAAGGCAGTGTCGGTGACAGGTCTCAAGATAAAAATCCTCTGTAGGCCTAGGCTTGAGTGAGACACTGCCTCAAAAAAATAAAATCCTCTGGACAGACTGAGAGAGAGAATGTGTGTGTGTGTTTGTGTGTGTGTGTGTGTTAGGGAAGGGTAGGGAGGATGAATAAGAACAGGAATTTAAAGAAGATGACTGTTTTCTTTGGGAGGGATGGGGCTGGGGGTCACTAGAGGGCCTATCAGGGAGGAAGGAACTGTCCTTGGGCACGTGGGGCGGCAACCTAGTCCTCTCCCCACTGTGTCTCTAGAAGGCTGGGGCAGCACTGATTTTCACAGCAACTCCATAGCACATAACATTGACCCTCAAAGTCCCACAGGGAAGACAGGAGGAAAAGGCGCTAGAGAAAAGACAGCCAGAAATTGTAACCTGGGAAGGATCATGGAGTCATGGAGTCCTGACTCCCAGAAGGCAACTGATGCTGAGGAAGGAACAGGAGCTGGGAAGCTCCTCTACTTGCAAACTTGAGTTGTGCAGTCTTTCCAAGCCTCAGCTTCCCCGTCGGAAGTGGCGTTGATAAAGGTGGTAAGGCTCCAATGAGACAGCAACGTGAGTCTGCCTAACATGCGGGTGTCAGTAAATCTCCATTCCCATCATTGTCGCCTTCATTTTCCACCCCAGATGCACCTCCCTACTCTGCACCTCTGCCAGGCACAGAGAGAAGAGCAGGCACCTGGAATGAAGTTCCCCAACTCAGCAAATAAGGATACGGAATGAGGCTGGGCATGGAGGCAGAGGTAGGAGGATCACCATGAGTTGGAGGCCACCCTGAGACTATATAGTAAATTCCAGGTCAGCATAGGCTAGAGTGAGACCCCACCTCGAGAACACACACACACACACACACACAAAGAAAGAAAGAAAGAAAGAAAGAAAGGAAGGAAGGAAGGAAGGAAGGAAGGAAGGAAGGAAGGAAGGAAGGAAGGAGGGAAGAAAGAAAAGGAAAGGAAAGGAAAGAAAAGAAAGAAAAGAAAAGAAAAGAAAAGAAAAGAAAAGAAAAGAAAAGAAAAGAAAGAAAAGAATACAGAATGGGGACTGGAGAGTTGGCTCAGCAGTTAAGGTGCTTGCCGACAAAGCCAAAGGACCCAGGTTCAATTTTCCAGTACCCACATAAAGCCAGATGTACAAAGTGGCATATGCTTCTGGAGTTTGTTGGCAGTGGCTAGAAGCCCTGGGATGCCCATTCTCTCTCTATCTGCCTCTTTCTCTCAAATAAAAATAAAATTTTGAGGAAAAAAAAGAATAAAGGGCTGGAGAAATGGCTTAGTGGTTAAGACACTTGCCTGCAAAGCCAAAGGACCCAATTTCAATTCTCCAGGACCCATGTAAGGCAGATGCATAAGGTGGAACATGCATCTAAAGTTTGTCGTCAGTGGCTGAAGGTCCTAGTATGCCCATTCTCTCTCTCTCTCTCTCTCTCTCTCTGCCTCTTTCTCAAATAAATAAAAAATAGAATATTTTAAAAAAGAATACATAGACTGAGGTCAAGGTAAGGCTAAGCTAGAATGAGACCCTGTTTCATAATAAATAATTAATTAATTAAATAATTAAATAATTAAATAATTAAATTATTTGTTGTTCATCTGAAGCTCAGATTTAACTTGGCATCCTGCATTTCACTGGCAAACCAACTGATCCAAGTTGGCCAGTGGCAAATGCACTCATTAGATCCTGCCTTGAGGCAAAGGCAACATATGGCCAGAAGGAAGCATCCCCGGGACTCGAGCCCAAGCAACATGGCCAATGCCATTTCTGGGACTACCCCACTTTCTACTGCATTTTCACAGGCCCTTTGCACTTGGAAATCAGGGGTGGATCTCCTTTGCCACCCAAGAAGGCCTGCCTGCCTTCCGGATGGGGGAGCAGGAGAAACCTCCATGAGCCAAGTGACATGACCTCAGTCACACAGCTGACCCTTGGACTCAGGGCCTCGGGCTCCAGGGACGGCATGCCCTCTGTTCTGGCTCGTCCTGGGCCTGCGCCTCTCCTCCCACTTCACTCTTCTCTGCTGCCCAGGAACACAGTGGGACACAGAGCATATTGACAACCAAGGACATCTTGACCCCAGGGCCAGGACTCCATTGCTGACTTCCGAATGAATGTAGCCATTCAGTGCCGGGCACCCAGGGTGGCTGGACGCATAGGTGAGGTGGAAATGGAGTAGCAAATGCCCGGAAACAGCCGCCCTGCAGCGGGCGCATTGACTGGCAAACAAAAATAAACTCTGTGCCTTCCAGCTCGTTCAGAAAGACAGTGATGTCAGTCCCCGACAAAGCCGCGATGGCCTGAAGTGCTCGCAGTAAAATTAATTACAGGTGAAAGAAAAATTGAAGATGGCAGAAAAATCCTCATCTTGTTAGCAATCTTAAAAGCTATGAAATCGATCCAAGACATGTTGACTCAAGTCAAAGTAATCACGGTACTGATTTACATGGTACTAAATTACACTTGCAAAACTTGTTACTTGTGGAAAATTGACAGAAGAATCAAATCATCATCAACATTTCATCATAAACAATTCATCACAAATATTCGACCCTGGAATGTTAGATTTGGGAATTAAAAAGCATGAGAGGAGGGAGAGAATGTTGGATGGAACTCAGTGGTCCAGCTTAATGCCCTGCTTAAAATCCAGCATGGGCGGGGGTGAGGGGGACTGGAGAGATGACTTAGCGGTTAAGGCATTTGCCTGTGAAGCCTAAGGATCCAGGTTCAATTCCCCAGGACCCACATAAGACAGATGCATAAGGTGGTGCATGCATCTGGAGTTCATTTGCAATGGTTAGAGGCCCTGGCATGCCCATTCTCTCTCTCTCTAATAAAATATTTTTAAAAATTCATCGTGGAGCTGGGCGTGGTGGCGTAGGCCTTTAATCCCAGCACTCAGGAGGCAGAGGTAGGAGGATAGTTGTGAGTTCAAGGCCACCCTGAGACTGCAGACTGAATTCCAGGTCAGCCTGGGCTAGAGTGAGACCCTACCTTAAAAAACAAAAACAAATAAACAAACAAAAAATTCAGTGTGGGCGGGGGTAAGAGGGAGAGAGAGACAGACTGAGAAAGACTCCCAACGGCAGAAAGGGAAGAGTATGGAACAGGCAGTGGTGAATGCTTGGCACATGCCAACCCTCAAGAGACAGTGATTAGTGGTGGTCAGGGGCTGGCAGGAGAGGGCAATGGGGAGTAAGTGCTAATGGGCATGGAGTTGCTTTGGGGGATAATGAAAATGTTCTGGAATTAGAAATTAGCTTGTGGTAATGGTCGTACAACTTTGCAAATACATTAAAAGCCAGTGAATTGGATACTTGAAATGGGGAGATTACATGGTATTGAATTCCATCTAAATAAAGCAGTTAAAAACATGCCTCAAACAAAATAAAATTGGCTAATGGATCACATCTTTTTCTTTTCTTTTCTTTCTTTCTTTCTTTTTTTTTTTTTAAGAGGTAGGGTCTTGCTCTAGCCCAGGCTGACCTGGAATTCACTATGTGTCTCAGGGTGGTCTTGAACTCACGGGATCCTCCTACCTCTGCCTCCTGAGTGCTGGGATTAAAGGTGTGTGTCACCATGCCCAGCTGGATCACACCTTTTTGAATAATTGCTATGTAAAATAATTGATTCTAATGAAAATAGCTTCAGAAAAATAGAAATGAAAATTGTTGGCAACAGTTTAACTGCTCTGCATAGAAAAGTGATCAGGGAATTAAGTGGGGCTGGATGGGGTTTGGTCTGGAAATACTCAGAAATATAAAGAAAACTTATTAATACTGATATAATTCCCAATTATGGTCCTTGAGTCAAGAGGCCCTATGCACACCCCTCCCCTCCCCTGTGCTAGGGCCAGGAGGTGTTGACAGGGAGTGGTCCCACTTGAGTTGCTTTGCTGGTTGCAGGCTTTGGATACTAGGGAACCCCAACCTAGTTGGGCTTTAGCAGCGCTCACCTGGCCTTGCAAAACGTTTCTTACGACTCATTTGGGCCCGGGGTCCAGGAAACAGGACACGGATCCTCTCTGTCCAACTTGAATGACTGTCAGCGTCGGCAACCCCACAGCGGGGACGTGTCATTTGACGCAGAGTGGCCTGGTCCAGCACTCCACTGATGGGCAGCTGGGACACCCACTGGAACTCTCTGCCGGGAGGAATTAGGAGAAAGGACTAGAGCGGGAGGTGGGTGGCAGGGATGAGGACTTCCAGGAGGAGGGAGCAGAGTGTTGGAACTCGGCGCCCTGCACCCTGAAGTGCCCGACGACGTTCTTCCGTCCTACCTGACAGCATTGCTGAACCGAGTGGGGGCTGGGGCTTTGGCGGTCTGCTCCGTAAGGTATCCGTACTTCTCCAGGAAAGCCTATGGGAGGGAGGAACATCAGCTCCCCTCAGTACAGGGCACCTTTAGAACCCTGCCCTCGACTCTTGTATCCAAGGGCCCGCGTTAAACACAGATCCAGCTGTTTTCCCTCCTGCCCCAAGGGGATCTGTAAATTACACCAGAAAAAGTTCTGGAATTTCAGTCAAAAGGCAATTCCAGGCCCCTGTGGACTAGCTGGATAGTCTCAGGCAAGTGACTCAATATACCCAAATGTTTCTCTTCCTTGCCATCTTCTGGTTTTATTAGTGCTCTAGCTGGGTATAGTGGTACATGCCTTTAATCCCAGCACTCAGGAAGCAGAGGTAGGAGGATCTCTGTGAGTTCAAGGCACCCTGAGACTAGTGAATTCCAGGTCAGCCTGGGCTAGTGTGAGACCCTATCTTGAAACACACCCCCCCAAAAAAAACAGAACTCTAGCAGGGCATGCTGAACAGTTATGGGTTCCATATTCAGGCTGGCCTGGTTTGAATTCTAGTTAGCAAGATACTTCCACAAGTTTCTCAGCCATAAAGTCAATTATTACTAAGTGTATACTCTATTTTTATTTTTATTTATTTATTTATTTTTTTGGAGGTAGGGTGTCACTTTAGTCCAGGTTGACCTGGAATTCACTATATATTCTCAGGGTATCCTCCAACTCACAGTGATCCTCCTACCTCTACCTCCCTAATGCTGGGATTAAAGGTGTGCGCCACCATGCCCGACTCTCATACTCTTCTTTTTTTTAAACTTTATTTTTATTTATTTACCTGAGAGAGAGAGAGAGAGAGGCAGAAAGGGGGAGAGAGAGAATGGGCGCAACAGGGCCTTCAGCCACTGCAAATGAGCTCCAGATGCATGTGACCCTTGTGCATCTGGTTTATGTAAGTCCCTGGGTCCCAGGGAACTGAACGGAGGCCGTTTGGCTTTGCAGTCAAATAACTTAACCACTAAGCCATCTATCCAGACCCTCATACTCTATTTCTTTTCTTTTCTTTTTATTTATTTATTTATTTATTTTTGGTTTTTTGAGGTAGGGTCTCGCTTTAGCTCAGGCTGACCTGGAAATCACTCTGTAGTCTCAGGGTGGCCTTGAACTCATGGCAATCCTCCTACCTCTGCCTCCCGAGTGCTGGGATTAAAGGCATGCGCCACCACGCCCGGCTTCTCATAGTCTATTTTTAATGAGAGCTAATCGCAAAAGCATCAAAGCACATGTCACATAGGAGGAACTTCATACAGAGTACCTGTTACGTGTTATTCTAACGTACACCATCCATCCATATGAACTAAGTTTCCTTTGAAACCTCTAAGCACTCTAGAAAACTCTGAGATATTGATTAGAAACTGATCAGAGGCTGGTTCTACCATGCCTAGATTAGGAATTAGCTCTCTAATTCTAGTTTCTTCTTAAAGTGATGGGAGTGCTCAGCACTGCAATATCACTATCACACCTTCCAAGGCTCAAGGTCTTTTGTGGAAGAGGTGGTGTAAAGAATGTAAGAGCCAAAGGAAAGGCAGGATTACTTACAATGTGCTTCCCCCAGACAAAAGTGGCCTGGATATCCATGACCTCACAGTGCCTGATACTACCTACACAAGACCATCATAGTAGGAAGAAAAGATTATGACATTAAAATAAGAGAGAGGGCTGGAGAGATGGCTTAGCGGTTAAGCGCTTGCCTGTGAAGCCTAAGGACCCCGGTTCGAGGCTCGGTTCCCCAGGTCCCACGTTAGCCAGATGCACAAGGGGGCGCACGCGTTTGCAGAGGCTGGAAGCCCTGGCGCGCCCATTCTCTCTCTCTCCCTCTATCTGTCTTTCTCTCTCTGTCTGTCGCTCTCAAATAAATAAATAAATAATGAACAAAAAAAATTAAAAATAAATAAATAAATAAAATAAAATAAGAGAGAGACTGATTGAGAGGGGGAGGGGATATGATGGAGAGTGGAGTTTCAAAGGGGAAAGTGGGATATTGTTTACAGTCATGGAAGTTGCTAATTTAAAAAATAAAAATACAACTTCTCCTTCCTCAAATACAAACACATTTTGTAATAGTTTATTTATCTGAGAGAGAGAGAGAGAGAGAGAGAGAGAAAGAGAGAGAGAGAGAAAGAGAGAGAGAGAGAATGAGAGTGCCAGGGCCTCCAGCCACTGTAAATGAACTCCAGATGTATGCACCACCTTGTGCATCTGGATTACATGGTTACTAGAGAATCGAACGTGGGTCCTTAGGCTTTGCAGGCAAGCACCTTAACCAATAAGCCATTTCTCCAGCTGCAAACATAATTAAAGCTCTGTGACAACAAAGGCCCTTACCACCAACCTTATAATTGATATAAAAATTTGACTTTTGTAGGCGTGGTGGAACACTCCTTTAATCCCAGCACTCAGGAGGCAGAGGTAGGATTGACATGAGACCAAGGCCACCTTGAGACTATATAGTGAATACCAGGTCAGCCTGGGCTAGAGCGAGACCCTACTTAGAAAAACTTTTTTTAAAAAAATCTGTTTTTGACTTTCTAGAAATAAATATTTTGAGTTAGAAACCTGCAGCTTCTTCCTTTGATTCATTCATGCTGTTAACTTAAGCAGTGTACTAAGTCCTCTGCTGGGTGTTATGAAATAAGATAAAGAAGTTTTTGCTGGGGAAATAGCTCAGCAATTAAAGGCACTGACTTTCAAAACCTGTCAGTCCAGGTTCAATTCTCAGCATCTACATAGAGCCAGATGCAAAGTGGTGCATGTATCTGGCATTCATTTGCCACAGCAGGAAACCCTGGCATGCACACACACACAAATAAAAAATTTTAAAAGGGGCTGGAGAGATAGCTTAGTGGTTAAGACACTTGCCTTCAAAGCCTAAGGACCTAGGTTCAGTTCCCCAGGACCCACATAAGCCAGATGCACAAGGTGGCACATGCATCTGGAGTTCGTTTGCAGTAGCTGGAGGCCTTGGTGCATCCATTCTCTCTCTCTCTCTCTCCCTCTCTTCCTTCCTCTTTCTCTCTCTCTCTCAAATAAATAAATAAAATAACTTTAAGAAAAAAAAAAAAAAGCCAGGCGTGGTGGTGCACGCCTTTAATCCCAGCACTCAGGAGGCAGAGGTAGGAGGATCGCCATGAGCTCAAGGCCACCCTGAGACTACATAGTGAATTCCAGGTCAGCCTGGACCAGAGTGAGACCCTACCTCGAAAAAAAAAAAAAAGCCAGGTGTGGTGGCACATGCCTTTAATCCTGCCACTTGAGAGGCAAAGGTAGGAGGATCACTGTGAGTTCAAGGGCACCCTGTGACCACATAATGAATTCCAGGTCAGCCTGGGCTAGAGACCCTACCTCAGGACACAAACAAACAAACAAAGGGGAGAGAAGAAGGTCACTCCTTATCCTCACCTGTTACCAGTTCTAATCTGTGGGGAGCTGGTACTTGGCTTCCTGCTCGCTCTTCTCACTGACAAAGCCCATAAACATCATTTTAGATTTAAAAATAAATGATCTCTGCTGCTTAATTCTAACCTAAGCATGCACTGGTCTTATTTTGTGCATGTGCAGCAAGTGTGCTATGGCGTATATTCTGTGCATACAGATGCTTGAGTGTTTGGATATGGGGAGGCCAGAGGGTAACACTGGGTGTCTTCCTCTTCACTCATTTGTTTGTTTCCTTTTTTGTTTTTTAGTTTTAGTTTTAGTTTTTCAAGGTAGGGTCTTGCTCTAGCCCAGGCTGACCTGGAATTCACTATGTAGTCTCAGGTTGGCCTCGAACTCATGGTGATCCTCCTACCTCTGCCTCCTGAGTGTGCCACCAGGTTCAGCTCACTTGTTTCCTTGAGATGGAGTGTCTCACTAAAGCAGGATCTGCCATTTTTCTAGTGAGCTTTATTGATTCTCCAGTCTCTGCTCCTCACAGGACTGGGGTTACAAATGTGTGGCCTCACCCAGATATTTGGGTGGGTGCTGAGGAATAGAACTCAGGGCAAATCAGACCCTTTTAGGCCTTACCAGTCCCCACAATGTTTTAATTTTTACCCTGCCTTGTGTTATAAAGAAACGATTTTCCATTTTCCTTGTTTTTTCTTAACCCTTATTTATTTATTTATTTATTTATTTGCAAACAGAGAGAAAGAGAGAGAGAGAGAGAGAGAGAGAGAGGGAAAAGACAGAGAGAATGGGTGTGCCAGGGCCTCTAGCTGCTGCAAAGGAACTCCAGATGCATGTACCACTTTGTGCATCTGGCTTTACATGAGCACTGGGAAATCAATGTCGGGTCATTAGGCTTTGCAGGTAAGTGCCTTAACCACTGCGCCATCTCTCCAGCCCTGCCCTTTTGTTTTTGCTGTATTTGTGTTGTGTGTGTGCATGCATGCATGTGTGTGTGTGTATGCATGTTAATATGTATGTGAGTGACATGCTGGTGTGCATCCATGTACAGGTTAGTGGTTGATGTAAGGGATCTTCCTCAATGGCTCTACCATGTTATTTTATTTTATTTACTTATTTGCACGTAGAGATAGATAAGAGAGAAGAGAGCCAAGAAGAGAATGGGCATGCTAGGGCCTCTAGCCACTGCAAAAACCTCCAGACACATGTGCCACATATTGCATCTGGCTTATGTGCATACTGCGTAATTGAACCTGGGTCCTTAGGCTTTGCAGGCAAGTGCCTTAACCACTAAGCCATCCCTCCAGCCCCAAAATAACATTTTAAAGCTTTATTTTTACTTATTTGTGTGTGTGAGAGAGAGTGAGAAAGAGGCAGAGAGAGAGAGAGAGAGAGAGAGAAAGAATGGGTGCACCAGGGCCTCCAGTCACTACAAATGAACTCCAGACACATGTGCCCCCTTGTGCATCTGGCTTACATGGGTCCTGGGGAATCGAACCAGGATCCTTTGGGTTTGCAGGCAAATGTTTTAACTGCTAAGCCATCTCTCCAGCCCCCCAAAATAACATTTTAAATAAGATACCCGTCTTAAAGCTTTATTGAAGAGCTGGGTGTGGTGGCACATGCCTTTAATCCCAGTACTCGGGAGGCAGAGGTAGGAGGATCATCGTGAGTTCAAGGCCACCCTGAGACTCCATAGTGAATTCCAGGTCAGCCTAGGCTAGGGCAAGACCCCACCTTGAAAAGACAAACAAACAAGACTTTCCATAAAAGTAGTGCTGCTGGGCCAGCGACCTGGGCGCGACCAGACCACAGACCAGTGAGGTCGGCGCGCCCAGGCTTCTCTCCCCATAAACCCTGCCGCTCTTATCAGGAAGTTGGCTCACGTTCTGGAGCTGTGAAGCCTGGGACCCAGGGGAGGAGGGGAGGCAGTGGGGCGATGAGGCGCAGTCCGCTTCCTGTCTGCGCTTAGTGACTGGCACTCAGGCAGCAAGGTGGGGCCCAAGCCGGCTCAGGGGCCATCAGAGGGGAAGTGTGGAGCTCCAGGGCCCTGCCGTGGCCAGGCAGAGCGGAATTCCTAGTGAACAGAGTGAGCGCGTGCCTAGAACACCACCCAAGCGGAGGCACCAAAAGAATGAGAAAAAGGCATTTTAAGAATTTGACATTTTCTATTTCCGTAACAGAACTGAAGTGTGATAATTTGAATTATCCAGATTTATGGGCTCTCAAACTTATGCATAATATGCATATATTAAAAAACAATTAGAGAGCCGGTATGGTGGCGCATGCCTTTAATCCCAGCACTCGGGAGGCAGAGGTAGGAGAATCGCCCTGAGTTCAAGGCCACCCTGAGACTACATAGTGAATTCCAGGTTAGCCTGGACTAGAGTGAGACCCTACCTCAACCCCCCCCCCCCAAAAAAGAAAATTAAATGGCATGGAGGAAGGGGCCCCTTCTCATTGTCAGTACCAAGCCCTTTTAAGATCTGGGCAGGGTGCGTGGGGGGGGGTCATCTCTGAATGAGGAGGTGGTGAAATTAGACTCCTTCTGCTCTAGAAATGTCCCCTAGCTTACCTCTCTCCAAATTCTCACATACATAGGCTAGCCACCAACCAGTTGTATAGCTGAGAATGACTTGAATGAACCTCAGGAGAGTCACCATGCTTGGTTATACTGTGCTGGGATGAAACGAACCCAGAGCCTTGTGTATGGTAGGCAAGTATTCTAACTGAGATATACTCCCAGCTTCCTAACTCTCTTCTCTGAGCCCATTTTTTGAGAAGTTTTTTTTTTTTTTAATTTTATTTATTTATTTGAGAGCGACAGACACAGAGAGAAAGACAGATAGAGGGAGAGAGAGAGAATGGGCGCGCCAGGGCTTCCAGCCTCTGCAAACGAACTCCAGACGCGTGCGCCCCCTTGTGCATCTGTCTGAGCCCATTTTTTATGTTTCAGTTTCCCCTTGGAAAGGTCAGAGAAATGCCTGAAACAGCAGGTGGTAAGGAGGAAGGGATAAGGAAAAGGGTGACTGGCAGGAAGCCGCTCCTCACGCTAGCTCTTGGCTCCCCACGTTGGGAGAGGCATTTCTCCTTTAGGACTTTGAGCTCCACCTGGGGTCATCCCTATCTCACCTACTGGAGGAAGTAACAGGCAGCTCCCTCCTCTGGTCTCCACCCATCCGCTCCCCAGGGGAGCCCAAGGCTAGAGAGCTGAAGGGGAGGAAGCTGGAGGGCTGTGCCCCTTAGGTGATGCAACCAACTCAGGCCTAAAAGCTTGTGCCAACATGCCTGGCCCACTTGGGTAAGGAAGGGGTCACCTTTCTGGGAAGGGAGGCACTTCTGAAAGTCCTTGGGTGTAGCTGGGGTAACAGGGTAAAATGAAAACAGTTCCCCGGGACCGGCCATTCTGGGGGTTCCAGTCCTGGCTTGTCATGGGAGGGTGTGTATAGCTCACCCTATTTAGTGCCCAAGGGAAGGGGAAATTCTGGCCATTCCTGAGCAAGGTAATGAGGTATACTAAAAGTGAATCCAAGCCCTGAGTCAGGAATTCTGAGTCACTGGACTGAGAGCCCGGAGTGGAATTCCAGTGATGCTGCTGTGTGTCCTCAGGCAAGTTTTTTATGCCTCTCTGGGCCTCAGGTTCCTCTAGTATAAAATGGGGACTTGAAGCCAGGCTTGGTAGGGCACGCCTTTAATTCCAGCACTTGGGAGCCAGAGGTAGGAGGATTACCTTGAGTTCAAGACCAGCCTGAGACTCCATAGTGACTTCCAGGTCAGCCTGGGCTAGAGTGAGACCCTACCTTGGAAAAAAAAAAGGGGGGAGGCGGGGAACTTGGATTAGAGTCATAGAATCCAGTCCTAGCTATTATTGCCATTCTTGTATGCAACTGACTAGTGCGTGACAGTTGCTTACCCTTCCATGCCCCAAAGTCGAAACTGAAGAAAGACTACAGTTTGGGATTTAAAGGCATGCACCGCCAGGCCTGTTAGGCCAGTTCAGAAACAAAACTTGCAGGAGCCCAGCAGGGAGAGTCTGTTGACTTTGCTTTAAACCCAGCCTTGGTCAGAGCATTATCTGGTACCCTCAATTAACCCCTTGAGGACCAGGTCTACACGGAGGCTATTTTGCCTTAGAAGGAGTCTGAGATGGAAGCGAGGTGTGGTGCTACAAGCCTGTCGTCCAGCCCTTCAAAAGTTTAGGCTAAAGGATATAAGGAGTTCGGATTAATTTGGCTATACAGTGAAACCCTGTAACGCCCCCCCCCACCAAAAAAAAAAAAAAAGAAACAGAGGGGCTGGAAGAGAGGATCTAGATGGAGACGAGCAGCTAATGATTTCCACCTTTCATAAGGGCAGAAACAAGAGAAGGAGCCAGATTCTGCAAGAGGTATCTAGATTACAGCCAGACACCACTTCATAAACATGGGACTGGGGGCAAAGAGAAGGGGAGAGTCAGACAGAACGGAAAGGGAAACCTTCATCCAATACTGCAGGAAGGAGCCTGGCTGGTTCCATTGTGCGGAGCTTGTCCCCGACCCCTAGCAGTCAGGAGTGAAAGAAAGAGCATCCTGGAAGCAAACCTTGATCTTTTCTTTTTTTTTTAAATTAATTATTTATTTATTTGAGAGCAATAGACACAGAGAGAAAGACAGATAGAGGGAGAGAGAGAGAATGGACGCGCCAGGGCTTCCAGCCTCTGCAAATGAACTCCAGATGCGTGCGCCCCCTTGTGCATCTGGCTAACGTGGGTCCTGGGGAATCGAGCCTCGAACCGGAGTCCTTAGGCTTCACAGGCAAGCGCTTAACCGCTAAGCCATCTCTCCAGCCCGATCTTTTTTTTTTTAATTAATATTTTTATTTATTTCAGAGAGGCACACATACAAACACAGCGAGTATGAGTGTATCAGGGCCTACTGGTACTGCAAACGAACTGCAAATGCTTGGGTCACTTTGAGTCCACTTTGAACATCTGGCTTTGCTGCAGTACTGGGCCATCAGACTTTGCAAGCCTTTAATTGCTGAGCCATGTCACCAGCCTCAGATGTGGCTTTTTAAAATTTTATTTTTATTTTAGAGAGAAAGAATTGGCATGCCAGTACCTCAGCCACTACAATAGAACACCAGATGATTGCGCCACCTAATGGGTATGTGCGCCTTTGCACTTGCCTCACCTTTGTGGGTCTGGCTTACTTGGGATCTGGAGAATCAAACATGGGTCCTTAGGTTTCTCAGCAAGCACCTTAACCACTAAGCAAGCTCTCCAGCCCACTTTTTTTTTTTTTAATTTGTTATTAGAGAGAGAATGAGACAGAGAGAGAATAGCTGCACCAGGGCCTCTAGCTACTGCAAACAAACTCCAGACATATGCATCACTATGTGCATCTGGATTATATGGATCCTGGGGAATTGAGCCTGGGTCCTTTGGCTTTTCAGTCAAACACCTTAACCGTTAAGCCATCCCTCCTTATCCTCACCTTTTACCAGTTCTAATCTTTTATTGTGTGGGTTTTTTTTTTTTTTTTTGAGGGTCTTGCTTTAGCCCAGGCTGACCTGGAATTTACTATGTAGTCTCAGGGTGACCTTGAACTCACAGCAATCTACCTACCTCTGTCTCCTGAGTGCGAGGATTACAGGTGTGTGCAACCATGGCTGGCAAAAAATATATTAAAAAAATAACTTCAAAATTGCAAAGTGGCAAACATGTCAAAACCTTGCTACTTTACCTCTGACACAGATCATCTCATATTATTTGTGTTTTTGTTTGGTTGAGAGCATCTTGTTATATAGCCTGTGCTGGCGCAGAACTTGCTGTGTAAACCAAACTGACCTCAAATTTGCTGCAAATCCTCCTGCCTCTGCCTAAGCGCCGGGATTTCAGGTGCGCACCGCCATGTCCGGCTGCGTCTCATGCTCTATCTTGTGATGATTTATTTTTCTTCATGGCAGCTCTGTAGGTTTTGCTTAACCTTCAAGCACATCTTTCATATTACTAGCCAAGTCAAGATGCAAGGGCAAATAGCTGGTGCTCTGCCTTGACATGCTCTATATGTAAAAGTGGTTTCTGGGTAATCAATCAGGAGTACAATCTGCCTTGACAGCTGGGGAACTGTTCAAGGACAGCACATGTCTCCAGTGATCTGCACAATCACCTTGCAAGAAGATAGCCAGAGCGGGTGTTTAACTTTTTATTTATTTGGGTTTTTCAAGGTAGGGTCTCACTCTGGCCCAGGCTGACCTGGAATTCACTATGCAGTCTCAGGGTGGCTTCGAACTCACGATGATCCTCCTACCTCTGCCTCCTGAGTGCTGGGATTAAAGGCGTGCGCCAACATGCCCAGCTCTTTTTTTTTTTTAACTTAAAAAAATTAATTGTTTATTTTCATTTTTGAGAGAGAGAAATGGAGAAAGAGCCAGAGAGAGAGAATGGGTGTGCCAGGGCCCTTCAGCTACTGTGGACAACTCCAGACATGTGCACCCCTTGTGCATACGTGCAACATCGCATGCTTGCGTCACTTTTGCATCTGGCTATATGTGGGACCTGGAGATTCGAACAAGGTTTCTTAGGCTTTGCAGGCAAGTGCCTTAACCACTAAGCCATCTCTCCAGCCCCCCGCCCCCGGCCTTTTGTGAGGTAGGGTCTTGTAGCCCAGGCTGACCAGCCCCTAAATGATCTTTAAGGTGGGAATAAAAATACCCCCTCTGGAGAGGGGATAGATATGGTGGAGAATGGAGTTTCAAAAGGGTAAGTGGGGGGGGGAGGGAGGGTAGCACCATGGGGTATTTTTTATAATCATGGAAGTTGTTAATTAAAAAAAAAAACAAAAACATTCCCTCTGGCAGGACATGGTGGCACATGCCTTTAATCCCAGCACTTGGGAGGCAGAGGTAAGAGGATCGCTGTGAGTTCAAGGCCGCCATGAGACTACATAGTGAATTCCAGGTCAGCCTGAGCTAGAGTGAAACCCTACCTCAAAAAAAAACAAAAAGCAAAAAAAAAAAAAAAAAAGACTTTTCCACCCACTGTGGTCCTCTGGGACACGCTGGAGCCTCTTTTGCACTACTGATCACCCTCCACCCATGAGTCACTATGCTGAGCTCTTGCGAACGGCTCCCATGCCCAGGCATCTGGGTTCCTGACTCACAAAAAGTCAAATGAATGGCTCTGGGGTATGAGAAACAGACACTGCACTGGGGGGAGGCACTGTACAGAAGCTACAGAGACTCCCTGGGGGAACCAGGGCAGCTCCTTGAACTGCTGAATGGAGGGCAGGGCCTGGAACTACTGTCTGTGCTAAAGAAGATCCAAACAAAACTAGGGGTAGATAGGTCCCTTGGGATAGTCTGTCGCCCAATACAGGACAAGGCTAGGACCGGAAAGGGGGCCAGGGCAGTGATGTCATTCATTAGCTGGCAATCTTGCTACTTAGCACTGGAGGCGCCTCCTACTTAAAGAGTCTTGTGAGCAGCTCTAGTTTTCCTAAATGGGTAACAATGAACTTGTTCATGGCAGCTTTGTAAGCAGTAAATCTCCTCCCAGGCAAAGCCCATTCCGCAAAGCCCTCAGATTTATTACTTGGTGTGCACACAAGGGACATGTAGAGCCAGGGGCCCAGGAGGTAGGATACAAGCAACGACTTGGGGATACAAATGCAACCAGACAGGTATGGCTGGGCGGGCATGGTGGCACCTATCTGTGATCCTAGCACTCAGGAGGTGGATGTAGGAGGGTCACAAGTTTGAAAATGGGGGTTCTCTAGTGAGACTCTATGGTGGTTTGATTCAGGTGTCCCCCATAAACTTAGGTGTTCTGAATGCTAGGCTCCCAGCTGATGGAGATTTGGGAATTGACACTTCATGGAGGTAGTATATTGTTGTGGGCGGGCTTATGGGTGTTATAGCCAGTTTCCCCATGCCAGTGTTTGGTACACTCTCCTGTTGCTATTGTCCACCTTATGTTGGCCAGAGGGTGATGTCCACCCTCTGCTCATACCGTTGTTTTCTCTGCCATCGTGGAGCTTCCCTTCGAGTCCGTAAGCCAAAATAAACCTCTTTTCCTACAAGCTGCTCTTGGTCAGGTGACTTCTACCAGCAATGTGAACCGGATTGCAACGGACCCCCATCTCAAAAACAAAACAAAAACATCTGCCGCTGTCTGGCTAAATGTATATAGTATGCTTACCAAACTGCATGGCAAGCACTTCTCTTAATGTTCACACTCATATTAATGCTACTCTCACTTTTGGCTAGAGAAGCTTCTCTTTTCAGATGGCGGTGACCTTGGGATGACTCATAAGGCACCTTGGTGTTAAGAAGAAGTGACAGAGGAATGCTCAGCACTGCTTATCTCCACCACACCTCCCTAGGCTCAGGGTCCATTGTGGAAGAGATGGCAGAAAGAATGTAAGAGCCAAAGGAAGGGTGGGACTCCTTGTAACATGCTCCTCCAGACACAGAATGGTCTGGATATCCATGACCTCACACTGCCTGACGCTACCTACACAAGAGCATCATAATAGGAGGAAAAGATGATGACATTAGTGCCGGGCGTGGTGGCGCATGCCTTTAATCCCAGCACTCGGGAGGCAGAGGTAGGAGGATTGCCATGAGTTCAAGGCCACCCTGAGATGACAGAGTTAATTCCAGGTCAGCCTGGACCAGAGTGAGACCCTACCTCAAAAAACCAAAAAAAAAAAAAAGATGATGACATTAAAAATAAAAGAGAGACTGACTGAGAGGGGGAGGGGATACGATGGGCTGATGGAGAGTGCAGTTTCAAAGGGGAAAGTGCGGGGAGAGAGGGAATTACCATGGCTTATTGTCTTATAATTATGGAAGTTTTCAATAAAAAGTAAATTAAAAAAAGGAATAACCAATTATAATTAATAAAAAATAAAAATTAATGTAAAATAAACAAACCAAACAAAAACTACAGACAGATATGGCCACACAGATGACTTGCATGTGTGCTCATGTGTATGAGCATTCACGTGTGCGCATGCATATACACGTGTATACAGGCATACAAACACACAAATGCCAAATATCGTTAGTGCTAGAGAGAATTTTAGAAGTCACTCAAGAAGTTTGTTCCCCCTGCTTTTACAGAGGAACTATGGCCCAGAAAAGTGAAGAACTAGCCTGTGATCACACAGCTTACCCCCACTCCCAAGGTAGGGTCTCACTCTAGCTCAGGCTGACCTGGAATTTACTATAAGTGTCAGGGTGGTCTTGAACTCACGGCGATCCTCCTACCTCTACCTCCCAAGTGCTGGGATTAAAGACAAACACCACCAGGCAGAGGTAGGAGGATTGCCATGAGTTCGAGGCCACCCTGATATTACATAGTGAATTCCAGGTCAGTCTGGGCTAGAGTGAGACCCTACCTCGAAAAGCCAAAACACACACACACACACAAAACAAAAAGAGAGAGAGAGACATGCACCACCATGCCCGGCCCACACGGCTTTTTTAGTGTGTGTTGTTGTTTTAGAGGTAGGGTCTTGCTCTAGCCCAGGCTGACCTGGAATTCACGACACAGTCTCAGGGTGGCCTTGCCTCTGCCTCCTAAGGGCTGGGATTAAAGGTGTTCACCAAGACTCCCAGCTCACATAGATTTTGTTTGTTTGTTTTAAGGTAGGGTCTCACTCTATCCCAGGCTGACCTGGAATTCACTATGTAGTTTCAGGGTGGCCTCAAACTCATGGTGATCCTCTTACCTCTACCTCCCAAGTGCTGGGATTAAAAGCATGCACCAAAACACCCAATTCACATAGATTAAAAAAAAATTATTATTTATTTGTAAGGAGGGAGAGAGTGAGTGAGAATGGGTATGTCAGAGCCTCTTGCCACTGTAAACTCCAACTCCAGATACATGCACCACCTTGTGTATCTGGCTTTACATGGGTGCTGGGGAATCAAACCCAGGCCACAGGGCTTTGCAAGCAGGCACCTTTAACTACCAAGCCATCTCTCCAGCTCCCCCACCCCAGCTTATTTTTTTTAATATTTTATTTTTATTTATTTATTTGAATGAGAGATCCAGAAATAGGCAGAGAGAGAGAGAGAGAGGGAGAATGGGAGCATCAGGGCCTCCAGCCACTGCAGATTAACTCCAGATGCATGCGCCCCCTTGTGCATCTGGCTTATGTGGGTCCTAGGGAATCGAACCTGGGTTCTTTGGCTTTGCAGGCAAGTGCCTTAACTGCTAAGCCATCCCTCCTCCACCACCCCCCCAGCTTATTTTTATTCTTTCTCTCTAGGCATTTTGGTTTTAACCTTCTCTTCTCCTAGCTTCTTTAAAACAGGAGCCTCTATCACTGACCTAAAACTTCTACACCACAGGCACTTAAAGCTGTAAATTTCTCTCAAAACACTGCTACATTGTTTTAGCTACAACCTGAAAGGAATGTTATATTTTCTTTTTCCTGTGACTTCATCGACTCATGGGTAATTTAGAAGTATTTTGTTTAGTTTCCAAATATTTGGGGCTTTGCTAAAAGCTTATTGTTACTAATTCCTGATATAGTTCTGTTTTAGTCAGAAAGCATAATCTGCAAGATTCCAGCTTTTGCAATGGACCTGGGCTTATTTTATGGTATAGCATATGACCTATTTTGGTTAAAAAAAAAATTCACATACACTTGAAAAGAAAACATATTCTGGGGTGCTCAATTTTTATTTTATTTTTTTATTTTTCAAGGTAGGGTCTCGCTCTAGTCCAGGCTGACCTGGAATTTACTATGTAGTCTCAGGGTGGCCTCAAACTCATAGCGATCCTTTTAACCTCTGCCTCCCAAGTGCTGGGATTAAAGGCGTGTACCACTACACCCAGCTTTGAGTTCATTTTACTTTTTAAAGCAATATCAATTAGGTTAACATGACTGACAGTGTTGTTCAAGTCTTCAGCATCCTTACTGGTTTTCTTTTTTGTGTGTATGGTGTGGTGTATGTATGTATAATGTAGTACATGTGTGTAGAGACCCGTGGGTGTGGAGGGCAGCGGAGAGCGCTGGGTGTCCTCCTCCTTAGCTCTGCTGCCTTGTTTCCTTGCGAGTCTCTCGCTGAGCCCTGGAGCTGCAGTTTTCACTTGGACTGGCTGACCTGTGAGCCTTAGTGATTCTCCCATCAACACTCCCAAGAGGACTGGGGTTCCAGGTGCATATGGCCATATTAGCATGTTATGTGGGTGCTGGGAAATGACCTCGGGGCATCTCGGACCTCTCAGGCCCTCATGCTTATATGCTAAAGGCTCTTACCACTGAGCCATTTCCACAGCCCCTGATTTTTATTTTCTCTTATGTTGGAGATCAAATCCAGGGTTTCACATATGCAAGTACTCTACCTTGAGCTACATCCCTAATTGCCAGTTTTTTGCTTCTGTATACTTGTTCTGCACAGTAATGGGAGATGGATGCTACAATCTCCAATTTCCCCGTATTTTATTTACTTTTTAAACATTAAAAAATATTTTTTGTTTATTTTTATTTATTTGAGAGCAAAAGACAGAGTAAGAGGCACAGAGAGAGAGAGAATGAGAATGGGTGCACCAGGGCCTCCAGCCACTGCAAATGAACTCCAGACACGTGTGCCCCCTTGTGCATCTGGCTAACGTGGGTCCTGGGGAACTGAGCCTCGAACCGGGGTCCTTAGGCTTCAAGGCAAGCGCTTAACCACTAAGCCATCTCTTCAGCCCTTAAACATTTTTAATATTAAAAAATATTTTATTTATTTTTCAGAGGCAGAGAGAGAGAGAGAATGGGCACACCAGGGTCTCCAGCCATAGCAAATCAACTTCAGATGCATGCACCAACTTGTGCATCTGGCTTTATGTGGGTACTGGGAAATTGAACTCAGGTCCTTAGGCTTTGCAGGCAAATATCTTAACTGCTGAGCCATGTCTCCAGCCCCAGATGGCTCCCAACTATAATCTCAGCCCTTGGGAGGTGAAAGCAGGAGGATCACTACAAATTTGAGGCTGATTTGGGCTATATTTGCAGCCAGCCTGAGATATAGAGTGATGCCCTGGCCCCAAAAGAAAAAAAAAAGCACATTTTATATGGGTAATTCATATAGACTATACAAATATATAGAGGCACAGTTAGTTAGTCTGTGGTTTTTGTTTTGTTTTGTTTTGTTTTTTGAGGTAGGGTCTCACTCTGGCCCAGGCTGACCTAGGATTCACTATGTAGTCTCAGGATGGCCTTGAACTAATAGCCATCCCTCCTACCTCTGCCTCCTGAGTGCTGGGATCAAAGGCATGTGCTACCGCACCCAGCTCACATCCCATTTTCTACTTCACACCTGACATTTGCAATTCATAAATATGGAATCCCACTTTGCTGCCTCATTCCTTGTGTTATTGTCATAATTTTCACACATGGTAAGAAAGTCTAACAGTGCTATTGTTTTCTTTAAATAGTTATCTCTTAAGGAAATTATGGCAGGGAACCAAGCCATATATTTATATTTACCCATCTCTTCTTAAATTTGTGTGTGTGTGTGAGTGTGCCAGGGTCTCTTGCTGCTGCAAACAAACACCACACACCTGCACTACTTTTTTAGCATCTAGCTGTATGTGGGTGTCTTGAGACTTGAACCTGAGCCTGCAGGCTTTGCAAGCAAGTTCCTTTACCCACTGAGCAATCTTCCCAGGCCCATCTACCCACTTCTAAGCTTTGTGGGAGCAAGCCTTACTCTAGATCCCAGCCCTTAACCCTAAAGCATGCCACCACTCGGATTTCACATGGATGCCTGGAGTATTAAGGCCAGACTTCCAACATCTTCCAGAACTGCTCAACTTCCAGTCGTTTTCCCCTACTCTCAGTCATAGAATAGCTGTTCTCTAGTGAGCTTCTCATAGTCTCAACCTACACAGGCCAATGTCATTCTCAGGCCAGGGCTTGCTGTGAACCCCTGGGCAGACTTAAGGGCATGCCAAGCCAAGAGCTAGGGTGGCGGCAAGGCTCATCCCATGACCTCTCCATCTATGATGACTACATTTCCCCAAGTGACCACAATGATAAGTCCCATTCCTGTGTTCTTTCTTTCTCTCATTCTTCCTTTCTTTCTTTATTATTATTATTATTTTTTTTTTTTCGAGGTAAGGTGTCACTCTAGCTCAGACTGACCTGGAATTCACTATGTAGTCTCAGGGTGACCTCAAACTCACAGTGATCCTCCTACCTCTGCCTCCCCAGTGCTGGGATTAAAGGTGTGCACCACTAAGCCCCAGCTAAAAAAAAAAAAAAAATTTTTTTTTTTTTAAAGAGCCAGGCATGGTGGAGGAAGAGATAGGAGGATCACTGTGAGTTTGAGGCCACCCTGCACCCTGAGACTACACAGTGAATTCTAGGTCAGCCTGGGCTATGATAAGACCTTACCTCAAAAAATATTTTACTTATTTGAGAGAAAGGGAAAGGAAGAGGCAAATAGAGAGAAAGAATGGGCATGCCAGGGTCTCTAGCCACTGCAAACAAGCTCCAAATGCATGAGGCACCTTGTGCATCTGACTTACATGGGTACTGGAGAACTGAACCTGGGTCCTTAGGCTTCACAGCCAAGCATCTTAAATGCTAAGCCATCTCCCCATTCCCCTATATTCGTCTTACAGTGACTTTAACACTCCTCCCACAATGTATAGGGTCTCTTTTTCCTCCCTTTGAACCTGAGTAGGGCTTGTGAATTCTATTTATTTATTAACTTGTTTGTTTATTTATTTATTTGAGAGAGAGAGAGAGAGACAGAAAACAGAGAGAGAGAGTGAGTCCTGGAGAATTAAACCTGGGTCCTTAGACTTTGCAGGCAAGTGTCTTAACCACTAAGCCATCTCTCTAGGTCAGGGCTTGTGAATTCTAACCAATGGAGTGCAGTGGAGGTAATGGTATACAACCTCCAGGTCTGGGTCATTTTTAATGATATAATTCATTCATAATCTCTTTCTCTCCTTCCCTCCCCTCTCCCTCTTTCTTCTAACT
Organism: Jaculus jaculus; assembly: GCF_020740685.1. Lineage (NCBI taxonomy): Eukaryota > Metazoa > Chordata > Mammalia > Rodentia > Dipodidae > Jaculus > Jaculus jaculus. Next base: position 93,326,783 of record NC_059110.1, read on the forward strand.
TGCTTGGGTCCTAACCACCAAAACTAGTACACAGAAAGAAATCATGTGGATAGACCTACATGGAAAAAAATAAGGCTCTCAGCTGACAGCGAGCATCAACTGTCACATATGTGAGTGAACAGCCTTCAGATGATTCCAGCCTCAGACACCGTGGAACACAGATACACTGCTCTGATGTATCCTATTTTAAATTCTGATCCACTGTAACTATGAACTTAATAAAGGGTTGATGATGTCCCCAGTTTTGGGGGTAATTTGTAATGTGGTCATAAAAATGGTAACACCATTTCTAGGGACTGCAGCCCTCTGCTGCCTGATGTCCAATATTGAAAATAATAAATTTATTGTTTTATTTCTTTTTTATTTATTTATTTATTTTTTTTCAAAGTAGGTTCTCACTGTAGCCCAGACTGACCTGGAATTCACTATGTCTTCTCAGGGTAACCTTGAACTCACTCTGCCTCCAGAGTGCTGGGATTAAAGCCATGCGCCACCATGCCCATCTTTGTCTTACATATTTTGCCCTGTGTTACTGTGTGAGAGAGTTAGACTCTAGGCCAGGACTTTAATCTGAAGCTCTATTCACTTATATTAGTAAAGATAATTATTATGGTAAAGATAATTATTCCATCATCAACAACATTAAGAGCAACTTTCTTTTATAGACTGCTTTCTATGTCATAAGCACTAAGCTGAGCATTTTATATATATTAATCATCTTAATAAAATCATATAACAGATTTATGAAATAGGCATTATTAATCTTACTAGTCAAATGACTTACCTAGCTTGCACATAGGTTTGGAAGTTCATGCAATTAATCATACACAGCAATGCAGATAGACACATGTACAGACAGTTACATAGATCCATACATATATGTGCATAGGCATACAGAAACACAACTCAATGCACAGTTCCAGAACTTCTAATGATTTTTGTGTGTGTGTGTGTTTTTGAGGTAGGGTCTCACTAGCTCAGGCTGACCTGAAGTTCACTCTGTAGTCTCAGGGCAGCCTCAAACTCACAGGTATCCTCCTACCTCTGCCTCCCAAGTGCTGGGATTAAAGGCGTGTGCCACCACGCCCGGCTCTCTTGATTTTTTAAGTATTTCTCTTTTTTAGTGTATATATGTAGTATGTGTGGTAGGTATGTGCACGTGTGTGTGTAGATGTGCATGCCCCATATGCACTTGTGCAGAGGGTGTCCTCCTCAACTAATCTTCCACCTTTTACCTTGAAGTAGGTTTTCTCACTGAGACTGAACCTAATCATTGTTTGGCTAGACTGGCTGACCCGGAAGCTCCAGCAATTCTCCTTTCTTTTGCACTGGGGTTAGAGCTGTACACCACTGTGTTAGGTTTTAGTTTGTTTTGTTTTGAGGTAGGGTGTCACACTAGCCCAGGCTGACCTGGAATTCACTATGTAGTCTCAAGCTGGCCTCAAACTCACAGTGATTCTCCCATGTCTGCCTCCAGGGATTAAAGGCGTGGGTCACCATGTCTGTGGTGTGGGACGGGGCAGAGAGAAAGAGAGAGAATGGGCCTACCAGGGCCTCTAGCCTCCACAAAGGAACTCTAGAGGCATGTGCTGCTTCATGCCTCAGGCATGACTGGGTACTGGGGACCCGAACTTGGGTCATGCTTGTACAACAACAGTTCTTATCCACTCAGCTATCTCCCCAGTCCCCTTGAAATATTTATCTCTTTTGGTTTTTTGAGGTAGGGTCTCACTCTAGCCCAGGCTGACCTGGAATTCACTCTGCTGTCTCAGGTTGACCCCAAACTCACAGTGATCCTCCTACCTTTGACTCCTCAGTGCTGGGATTAGAGGTGTATGCCACCCTGCCCAGCCTCCCTTGAAATATTTCTTATGCTCAGAGTTTAAAAATCTCTTTCCCCCAATTTATGTTAAATAGACTGAAAGGGACTCAATCTGCAGGATATTAAGTTTCCCAAGCCTACCCTAAGATGAAATTCTCTCCATCTGGGGCCACCACAGGCATGGGCGGTAGAGATCTTGTCTGTGTTCCTCTGCCAAGGACTGCCTGGGACTGCACTTGGGGGGAGGTGGGGTGGGACTCTTAGCAAGACTTGGCTTAGTTGACAGAAGCCTTCTCCTGGGACCTCAGGACTCTGCACTTGATGTTGTAAGAGTCTAAATTCAGAGAGACAAAGCAAATCTCTGAATATGCAAGCGTGGAGAGCGGGCGGACCAGCCATCTGTAGGGAGAGGGCTAAAGGGCTTGTTGAAGTAAAGTCATTTCCAAGTATTTCAGAGCAATGATGGGAGCTGGCAGGTGTTAGCGTCATTCAGAGAGGGTCCTCTTTCTGCACTAGCAGTTTGGGGCAGGCATGAAGCTCACAAGAGTCCCAGGACAGATGTAGGGCTCAATAATACAAAGTCCATTTACATCCCTCCTTATAAGAGTGGAGACTCTTGTCCTCTCCCTACGAGGAGAACAGAACACAGAGATGCTTGTCTGGGAAAGAAACTGCAGTTCTCCTATCCCACCTCACAGTAACTGCGGCAAACAGTTAAGCCCCTCTTAAGAAGGAGAAGGGGGACGTCTTTGAGGTCCACATCTGCCTTGCTGTCTCCTTTTCTCTTCTTTCGTCCTGTTCAAAGCTCCCTATCATAGCACCTGGGCAGAATACCCTACACTTATCCACTTGACGAATGAAATTGGTTCTGAGCAGTTTAAATGGCCCTCACCGGGCAGGGCAGGGCAGGACTCGGCCTGTCACCCATCGTGAGGGAGCATCCGACGCCGATGGTGATGGGTGAAGGCTAGGAGGGTAGAGGCTCGCTCTCAGCACGATCCCGTCTAGTGGCCGTCCCACCCCTGCCCACCCACCCATGCTGGTCAGTGTGCGTGTGTGGTCCCGGCCCCGGCGCTGCCAGGGCAAGTGGGAGGTGAGGTCAGTTTGTCCACCGTCACGGGATGACCGATGCCCGGGCTGCCACGTGGTGGAGGGTCTCGCGCCCGCCGACCCCTCTGCGCCCCGCGTACCTCCGCCTCGGCGCGCAGCTCCGGGTCTCCGCGCTCGGCGAGCCGGGCTTGCAGGCAACCCAGCAGCAGCAGCAGCAGCAGCAGCAGCGGCGGCGGCGGCGGCGGCGGCAGGAGGCCCACGCGCGCCCCCATCGCCCCGCACCGGGCACCGGGCACCGCGAGCCCCGGGCGCTCAGCCTGGCCGGACACCCGCGGGACGCGCCAGCTCGGCGCCGCCGTCGCGCGCACGGGGACGGATGGCCCCGGGGGTGGGGGGCTCGCCAGTGCCCCGGAGCGCCACTCCGCCCCGGCGCCGGAGGTCGTCCAGCCCCGGCACTGCCGGCTCGTGGGTCCGCGGGCCGGAGGACCGAGCGAGCGAGGAAGGGAGGGAAGGAGGGACGGAGGGAGGGCGAGGCTCCTGCCCCACCCACCCGGCTCGGCCGCTGGAACGCGCCGCGGGCCCAACTCTCTTCCGCCGGTGGTGCCGCCTCCTCCCCCTGCGCCCGCGCCGGCATCGCTCCAGTTTGCTTCTCGCCTCCAGTGGACTCAGATCCCTCCAGAAAAGGGCTGGGGCAGACGCGCGTCCTGACAGTTGTGGTCACCTAAGACTTTCACAGAGAGAGGTCAGGGCCCAATCGGAGATTTTTTTTTTTTTCTTTCCCCCATCGCCTTCTTTAACAGCCCCACGAATCCTGCCCCAGCCATCTGCTGGTTGTGTGGTCTCAAACCACTCACCCTCTTTGAACTGGAAATAGTTGTGGAACTGGAATATGGAAACAGTAAGAATGCACATATCGTGCGATTCCGGGGAAGACTGGATGAGTTGGTAATAGAAGTGAGCGAGTTTCCAGACACCGTGCAGTCAATGTGCTACCTCTGCCTGAGGGTCGTCTACTTCAAGCATCAGTTTCCTTATCAACAAGACGAAATGGCGTGATTTTTAGTTCCTAGTATTGCTGGAAGATGAAAAGAAAACGAGTGTAAGATGCCTTTGTAGTATATTGTAGGGATGAATGAGAAGATTTCCCTGAAAGCCTTTGCTAAACTCATGTGGAATAACAGTGAACTCTTCACTGTTTGTCATGGAAAGTAAGCACAGGGTTGTCTCTTCTAGCCTCAGCTCACTCTTCGCAAAACGCAAATAGAGCCACGAAGGGTGGATTAGCAGTTAAAGCGCTTGCAGGCAAAGCCAAAGCATCCAGGTTTGATTCCCCAGTGCCCATGTAAAGCCGGATGTACAAGGTGGTTCGTGCGTCTGGAGTTCGTTTGCAGTGGCTAGAGGCCCTGGAGTACCCATTCTCATCTCTGCCTCTTTCTCTCTTCTGGGATTGGATGAGTGGGTGTTAACAGTCTGGCCCTATATAAAGTGATTAACAAAAGTAATGCAGTGTTTCTTTCTTTCTTTTTTTCTTTTCTTTTCTTTCTTTCTTTTTTTTTTTTTTTGATCTTTTGGATTTCGAGGTAGGGTCTCACTGTAGCCCAGCCTGACCTGGAATTCACTATGGAGTCTCAGGGTGGCCTAGAATTCACAGTGATCCTCCTTCCTCTGTCTCCCAGTGCTGGGATTAAAGGCGTGTGCCACCATGCCCGGCCACAATTAGTTTTTATTTTATATTAATTATAATAGGTTATTTTCTTTTATCCTCTCGCCTCAGCTCCCTTTACCCTGGAGACCCGTTACGCTATTCACTGAAGGGTCATGAAGGCCTCAGAGGTAGTGGGGGACCACGATGCAGTGTTCTAACCCTGAGGCTCAGGGTTCTGTTCTGTTTAGAAAAGAACCACGTGAGTGGAAGAACTAGAAAAGGTTTTCTGGAAACAGGCATTCCTTTGGTGGTGCTAATTGGAAACAGCCCCCCCCCATCATCCAACCAATGAAAAAGGAACACCCATCTCTGGGAAGACCAATTAGAAACAGGTGCTCTTCAGCAGTCCAATGAGATTGTCCTCTCTTCTGTGGGAAGAGGTTAGGTTGAAAGTAGAGTTAAAGATGGATTTCTTAGCCTGGTATGGTGGGCATGGTGGGTGTGGTGGTGTACCAGCACTTGGGAGGCAGAGGTAGATCACCATGAGTTCACGACCACCCTAAGACTATATAATGAATTCCAAATCAGTCTGGGATAGAGTGAAACCCTGCCTCAAAAACAAAAAAAAAAGAGGAAAGAAAGAAAAAAGCCCAAGCAAGGTGGCCCCTGGGAGATTCTGGAGTGGGATAGAATTAGTAAATAAAAACACAAAACCTGCTGGGTGTGGTGGCACACACCTTTACTCCCAGCACTCTGAATATTTGTGTTTATGCTCACAGCTTAGTACTGCTCTCACCTATGGACAGAGAAGCTTCGATTTGCAGATGGTGGTGACTACTGGGGAGACTCAGAACTCATCAAAGTGCTGAGAATAAGTGACTGCTGAGTGCTCATCGCTAAATGAGACACCTCTATCTCAACATCCTACGCTCAAGGGACATTGTGGAACTGGGCCACAGTATGGGGAGAAGTGCTTTGGGATGCTATCTTCCAGATAAGAAGTGGCCATTGCATTCCTGATCCCACGGGAACTGTCTTTACCTGCACAATCTTGGGTCCATTAACATTCCATCATAGATGGTAGATGAAGGCTTAAAAAAAAAAAAAATCGGGAGGCGGAGGTAGGAGGATTGCTGAGTTAGAGGCCATCCTGAGACTCCATAGTGAATTCCAGGTCAGGCTGGCCTAGAGTGAGACCCTACCTTGAAAAACCAAAATATAAAAAAATAAAAAAAAGAGTCACTGGGCCCTCAGTTTAACTGGATCATATTAATAACAGATAATGCAAGTGGGTGCTATGCAGTGTTGGGGCAGACATACTAAGGAAAACCCTAGTGTGTGTGGTTAAGATACAGGGATGACAATGGCCTAGAGTAGCCTTGACCAATAGGTTTTTGCTTTTTTGTTTTGCAAGGTAGGGTCTCACTGTAACCCAGGCTGACCTGGAATTTACTATGTAGTCTCAGGCTGGCCTCAAACTCATGGCGACCCTCCTACCTCTGCCTCCCAAGTGCTGGGACTAAAGGCCTGTGCCACCATGGCTGGCAGTAGGTGGATTTTGACAGGCAGAAAGTCCTACTTTGGGGCAGGAAGCTCTGAGAAGCATCACTTGCTGACCCATCTGGGCATGGACTCCAAATAGGAGTACCATTTGGGCTTGCCAATTCTCCAAGTAGAATGTCACCATCCCTTCTCCCAGCACACCCCAGAGGTTCTTCATTTCAGCTGTGCTGGGAAGAAGGGGGGGCACCAGAGCTTGGTGCCATGGAGGGAGGCCTTGGGTGTCTGGGAGAAGACAGGCTTGGTGTAGTGCTGCCTTGCTTTGTATCCATGGACCTTTCAAATTAGCAGCACAGATGAGAAATGTCTTGCTCCACATTCCCTTTCTTCTTGGTTGGATTGTTTTATCACTTCTTGGCCTTTTCCCACTCTACTTTTGCTTGTGGTCACCTTGAGATGTCATGTTGCCTAGAAAGGGCATGTAGGAGTTCAGACAGAACAGAGCCTGCTTCACCTTACTGTGCCTTTGGGCAAGATATCGCCATTTCCCAGGGAGAAAGTATGCTTCCATGGTTAGAACCTGGATAGAACAGGCTTCAGTTCCCTTCTGCCTTGAAGATTGCTCAGTAATCCCATTGCACCAAATTCTGTGATCCTCTTCAAAACCAGGGTCTACAAAATTTCACAACTGACCTACTGTATGCTTTCTTTCTTTTCTTTTTTTGGCTTTTCAAGGTAGGGTCTTGCTCTAGCCCAGGCTGACTTGGAATTCACTATGATGTAGTCTTAGGGTGGCCTCAAACTCACGTCCATCCTCCTACTACCTCTGCCTCCCGAGTGCTGGGATTAAAGGTGTGCGCCACCATGCCCGGCTAAAAAAATACTTTTATTTATGTATTTATTTGAAGGGGGGGGGGGAGGGAGGGAGAGAGAGAGAGAATGGCTGTGCCAGGGTCTCTAGCCACTGCAAATGAACTCCAGATGCATGTGCCACCTTGTGCTTCTGACTTTATGTGGGTACTAGGGAAGTGAATCTGTGTCCTTTGGCTTAATGGTTAAGGCAAATGCTTGCCTTAACTGCTAAGCCATCTCTCTAGCTCTGTGTTCACGTTTTAGGACACAGCTTGAGCCAAATCATTTTGGATAGGATAGGAAGGAAAGTTAGTTGTCTGTGTGCATGTGGGCAGTTAGAGGAAGACAGGATGATGAGAAAGATAGGGTAGTTTCTCAGAAAGCTGCCCATTCTGTAGTTGGGGGGGTGTGGTGTCTGGGAGTAGTGAAAAGGGAATGGCTTTGGAGTAGGGATTCTCAAAGCAAGCTCCAAAGCAATACTGGGAAGATACATCCATGTTATTCCAACTCATTACTTCCTCTGGTAAGAGGTGTGTACACCACCACGCCCAGCAAGTATCCTTATTATAAAGATGAGCAAACTGCCAGGCGTGGTGGTGCATGCCTCTAATCCCAGCACTCAGGAGGCAGAGGTAGGAGGATTGCCATGAGTTCAAGGCCACCCTGAGACTACATAGTGAATTCCAGGTCAGCCTGGGCTAGAGTGAGACCCTACCTCAAAAAAAAAAAAAAAATCCTATTCCAGAGGTCGACTTCCAGGGTTACCAAGCCACTAAAAACCAAATCCCAGTGTCCAAGAGAAAGACAGCTCTGGGTTCTCCAATAGCCTTTCTTCCCACCCCATCTTGGCTGGGTGGTTTCTGACCCAGCGGGGTTGGCAGTCCTTGTACACATCCTCTTTAAAGAGAGCTGCCTCCCCTCCCTTCCTCTTGCAGCAATGGGGTTTGGCTTAGCTCTTCAGGATCTCCCAACACTCACAGAATGGACATGACTTCTGTAGAATGCACACCAGACTGGGACACACTGCCTGCTAAGAGGAGTGGCTGGAAGGTGCCACTCAGGGCCATTCCTCCTGTTCTGAAGGCACAGAAGGCACAGCAGGTCCCCTTTAATCAGACAGGAAATGTAGACCTGGATGAGGAACCTCTAGACCTCAGTTTCCCGCTTGATAATAAGAGGAACAATCAGCTTTGTGTTTGCCCTTTTCTCCTTCCCAGGAAGTGTGCAGGACACAAAAGTAGATTTAATCAAAAGGAATTCTGAGCTCCTGAGAAAGGTACTCACAAGAGGACCAACCCCCAGAAACAACAAAAATAGGGGAAATATGAAGAATAATGAGGACTGGAGAGAAACTTGAACCAGGTGGAGAGGCTTTCCCCAGCGTTGTGAGGACTTTAGTGGGGAGAATGTGGACTCATTACTGACTAGCCTCTGCTTTTTTTTTTTTTTTTTCCCTGAGGTAAGGTCTCACTCCAGCCCAGGCTGACCTGGAATTCACTATGTACTCTCCTGGTGGCTTGAACTCATGGAAATCCTCCTACCTCTGCCTCCCAAGTGCTGGGATTAAAAGCATGAGCCACCACACCCAGCCACAGCCTCTGCATTTTAGCTGTGATGCAATGCGGGGAGCCCCACTTTCTAGCAACCACCACTAGCTAGAAGAGTGATGTCCTCTCTCCACCACAGCAGGCATGGTCTCATCATCATCACAAGTGTACCTGCTTATGTTCTGCTTGGAACACACAGTCATGTTGGCCTGGAAAAAACTTGACCTCTGTAAATTAACTTCACACTGTTTCTGCCCTTTTCAAGTGGGACAAAAAGAACTCTTATTTTTCTACTATGCTTTTCTACAATTTTCTGACATGCTAAGGGGAGTGAACAAGATAACTGCTAACCTGAGTCCTGTAAAGTACTGTCTGTTGGCCGTGTAGACAGAGCATACATACATTCATTCATCTACACTGTGCACAGGTCTCATACCTAAGCCCTCTTATATACAGAGGACATACCCCCAAAGCAATCACAATTTCTTTATTATTATTATTATATTATTATTATTTTTGTTTTTCAAGATAGGATCTTGCTCTTGCCCAGGCTGTCCTGGAATTCACTATAGTCTCAGGGAGACCTTAAACTCACCACAATCCTCCTACCTCTGCCTCCCAGAGTGCTGGGATTAAAGTCATGCATCACCATGCTGGGAGACAGAAACACTTTTTCTTTTCTATTTTATTTTTAGATTTATTTATTTATTTATTTGAGAGAGACAGGGGGAGAGAGAGAGAGAGAAAGGGAGAACAGGCATGCCAGAGCCTCTAGCCACTGTAAACGAACTTCAGATGCATGCGCCACTATATGCATCTGGCTTACGTGGGACCTGGAGAATCGAACCTGGGTCCTTAGGCTTCGCAGGCATGCGCCTTAACCGCTAAGCCATCTCTCCAGCCCCCCAGAAACACTTTTTTACTAAGCAAGGCTCTCTAGTTTAGAGTTACCCCACTGTTGCTATTCTTTGTCATGGCCTAGTAAGGTATCAGCTTCTTCTGTTTTGTTTTTTTACTCACATCAGGACCCAGGGGACTTGCAAGGAACACAATAAAAGCCAGGCCAATCTGGCACAGTTCCCCACTTCCTGTCCACATAAAGGCTGTCTGCCCGCCAGGCATCTGGCCTGCAAGACTGGGTTGAGACCTGTTCAGCATCTGCTGGTTTGCTTAAGAGACCAACCTTCTAACAGGAAAGCGTCTGGTTCCTTTCCACCCCAAACAGGAAGCGCTCTCCACAGTGGGAGGATGGGGACTACCCTATCATTTATAAGGAGCCTCCTGCTGCAGCTGGGAGGCCTGCTCTCGAGGAAGGCCAGAGGAACTGGGCTCCAGGGATACCTCTCTGGAAGGGGTTGGAGTGTTGACAATGGCTACACACTGCCGATGGCACTTGGCACTGAGTAGCTGTCATTCTCTCAACACATACTCACGGAACACTTACTGTTGCCTCATGGGAAACACAGGAAAGTTCTAGATAAGGTCTTGAAGCTGGAGTCTACACACTAGCCAGAAAGACAGGTCACGCTCTTTGTGTCGTTGTTTTGTTCAACACCTTCACCCGAGGGAACCTGTGAACTGAAACATAACCCGCAGGGCCAGATCCTCCTGCGCGGCCACAGGGAATGGACCAGGGGCCCACAGGCCCACAGTCATGGCCTTCCAGGAACATTCTGTTGGAGCTGGTGTGTAACACGTACCTATTCCCTTCCCCCAGTGTGCAGACTAGGGCCAGGACAGTGGGTGTCAAGGGAGCACGCTCCTGCAGCATGAAGAGTAAGTGGGTGAAGACAGAGGCTTGTTGCAGATTATTACCATTGCCTGTGCAGAAGCAGGAGGTCACAGGAGGGAACCTGTGAATCCACTGTAAGGGGCCGAAGATCGCTGAAGAAAGACCCAGGACTCAAATAGTATGTAAAAACAAAGAGCGTTTATTCTGCAGAATCAGCCAGCATGTGGAGGTCAACCATTCATGCAAAATGGCGACCATGAGAGGAGCATGCAGGCTCCTTTTAAGCACAAGTAGAAGAATTCCAGATGGGTTAGGTAATCTGACATGATTGGCTAGGCAAACAGCAGTTACAGTTGTACGTCTCTGATTGGTTGGGGCAAAATCATGTGAAAGGGACATGTCTCCAGGCCCTGACTCAGCCCCCAGGGCACAAAATGGAATGGCGGCTATCTTCCCAGGCCACATGTCAGGGTCACTGTTGATTAACAGCCCACCCTTTGTGGTTTTTCCCAGAAGTCTTGCCTGCCTCTCTGGGAAACTGAAACTTGGTCCTAGTTAGGGTGGCACCTTACTGAAGCCCATCATGGCGTGTTTTGTCCCTTCATCCACCTGTGGTGGAGAAGGCTCATTGCAAAGTCCCAGAGTTGCACACCTGGAGGAGTTTCACATCTGGAAGAGTAGGAGCCCTGTGGTACAAAGGCTGGAAGGAGCTCTGCATCCGTTCCTAACTGGCTGTGTGAACCTGTACCCTTTCCAAATCTCAGGATTCTCATCTGTAAAATGTGGATTACAGCAACACTTATTTCACAAACTTGTTAGGAGATTAAAAGAGATAATGCATGGAGGAAACTGTCATTCTTTAATTAACTTTCTTAGAAGCTCCCCATTATTCTAAGCCTAAATTCCTCCATGAGGCATTTGTTGCAGTCAACTTTGAGTTGCTGGACAAACACCCAACAAAAAGCAGATTATAGGAAGGGGTTTATGTCAGGATTACAAATTCCAGGGGAGGCAGGTGTGGTGGAGCACACCTTTAATACTAGCACTTGGGAGACAGAGGTAGGAGGGTCACTTTGAATTTGAGGCTACCCTGAGAGTACATAAGTGAATTCCAGGTCAGCCTGGGCTAGGGTGTGACCCTGCCTCAAAACAAAACAAAATTCCAGGGGGACACCATTAATGGTGGAAGCAGCAGGCTCACTTCAACATCCTCAGCAGAGACGAACAGCTGCCACTAGCAGCAAGTTCAACAGCTAGAACTCAAACTGCTCTCCACACACCTTAGGGCAGGACTTAAGATCTGCCCCCAATGCACATTAGGCTGGACTCCTCCCAGATCCGCCCCCCACCCAGTGACATGACCCTGGTAGCAGAGATCCGCCTGCTCAGGGTTCAAGTAGGAAGTTTAATAAAAAATGCCTGAGTTGGGGGGCTGGAGAGATGGGTCAGTGGTTAAGGTGCTTGTCTGCAAAGCCTAACGACCAGGGTTTGATTCCCCAGTACCCAAGTAAAGCCAGCTGCACAAGATGGTATATATATCTGAAGTTTGTTTGCAGTGGCTACAGAACCTGGTACACCCATATTCTCTCTTTCTTTCATAATAAATAAATAAAAGCTGGAAAGATTGCTTAGTGGTTAAGGCACTTGCCTCTGAAGCCTAAAGACCCATGTTTGACTTTCCAGATTCCACTTAAGCCAGATACACAAAGGTGAGGCAAGTGGAAGGTCACACAGGTCCATGAGGTAGCTTAAGCATCTGGAGTTCAACTGTAGTAGCTGAGGCCCTATTGGGTCAATTTTCTCTTTCTAAAAATAAATGAATAAGGTAGTTTCTAAAAAAAAAAAAAAAAACGTGGGCTGGAGAAATGGATTAGCAGTTAAAGCATTTGCCTGCGAAGTCTAAGGACCCCGGCTTGATTCCCTAGGACCCATGTAAGCCAGATGCACAAGGGGGCACATGCATCTGGAGTTTGTGTGCAGTGGCTGGAGGCCCTGGCGAGCTCATTCTGTCTTTCTCTCTCTCAAATAAATAAAATATTTTTTTGAAAAATGCCTGAGTTGGGGCAGGTATGGTGACACATGCCTTTAAGAATAAAGAGAACTGCTGTGAGTTTGAGGCCAACCTGAGACTACATAGGTCCAGGTCACCCTGGGCTAGAGAGAGACCCTACCTCAAAAAATAAAATAAAATAAATGCCTCAGTTGGGCTACAAAGATGGCTCAGTGGTTACGGTGTTTGCCTGCAGACCCTAATAACCTGAGCTGGATTCCCTAGTACTTACGTAACGCCAGATGCACAGTGCAGTGCATGAGTCTGGAGTCTGTTTGCATGGTGGGGGCCCTGGTGTGTGCCCATTCTCTGTTTCTCTCTTCTCTTTCTGCTTGCAAATAAATAAACACCACAGCACTCAAGGTCCTTTGTTATGTGGCTTCTGCCTCCACTTTTTTGTTTTTTTTTTTGAGGTACAGTCTCACTCTAGCTCAGGCTGTCCTGAAATTCACTATGTAGTCTCAATTCACAGTAGTCCTCTTACCTCAACCTTCAACCTGGGGTTAAAGGCATGAGCTGCCACGCCCAGCTCCAGCCCCTTACCCCCTTTTTTTGAGGGAGGGTGTCACACTAGCCTAGGCCGACCTAGAACTCTCTTTTAAGGCTGGCCTTAAACTCACTGTCATCATCCTACCTCAGCCTCTCAAAGGCCTTTTTTTGTTTAAAATAGGATATCACTATGTAGCCTATGCTGGCATGAATTCACATATCTCCTGCTTCAGCCTCCTGAAGTCTGGTATTACAGGCTTGTGCCTCCACATCCAGCTTCTCTACTCCACTTCTTACCATTCCTTGTAACTCCACAGACCAGCCAACCAGAATCATTTCAATGCCCTAACGTGCTCTTGCTCCCTATAGAAACTATAGTCTTTTTGGCCTGGTATACCCCTGCTGGTTTATTCCTGTTTTCTTTAAGGCCAAGTTCTGAAGGCACCTCATACAGGCAGCCTCCCTTTCCAGTTCAGCAACTGGTAGGAGCCACAGGTTTGTACCATCTTTATTACGCAGTTCCTAGAGGGCAGGTGCTGGACCTCTTACTTCAATGTTTCCAAGACTTTGCAGGTTTTGCCTGCAGAGCAGTCCTTACAAGGGAATTCAGTGAAGAATGAGTGAACGGGGCTGGAAAGATGGCTTAGTGGTTAAGGTGCTCACCTGCAAAGCCTAAGGACCCAAGTTAGATTCCTCAGTGACCATGTAAACCAGATGAACAAGGTGGTGCATACATCTGCGTCTGGAGTTAATTGGCAGAGGCCACAGGCCCTGGTATATCCATCTTCTATTTGCTTTTTTCTCTCTCCCTTAAATAAATAAATAAATAAAATATTTAAGCTGGGCGTGGTGGTGCATGCCTTTAATCCCAGCACTCGGGAGGCAGAGGTAGGCGGATCGCCGTGAATTCGAGGCCACCCTGAGACTCCATAGTGAATTCCAGGTCAGCCTGGGCTAGAGTGAGACCCTATCTCGAAAAAGAAAAAAAAAAAAATATATTTAAAAAAAAGAATGAGTGAATGAATGAACCGATGGTGGTACATACTTAAGCTGGCAAAATGAACAATAGTCTGTATTTCCTTCTTTTAAAATAATAATAAAAATTTTTAAAAGGGTTGGAGAGATGGTTTAGTGGTTAAAAGCACTTATGGCTTAAGCATAAGGGTCTCTTCTGGTAGGAGACTACTTAGTTTGACTCCCCGGAACCCACATTAAAAGCTGGGTGTGTGGCCGTGCACATTTGTAACCCCAGGGTGTGCGGGGGAGACCAGAGAATCCTTGGGGCTTGCTGACAGACAGCAGCTCAGGGTTGAGGGGAGAGAACCCAGCTCAAAGAAATAAGTACATGGATGAGCAATAAGGACATCAGACATTCTTCTCTGGCCTCTGCATGAAGCGTGCACATCTGCACACATGTACATACACCACACATCACACACATACACACCTGTGTGTGCCAAAGGTAGCACAGAAAGATCCCTTTTCTTTCTTCTTTTTTTAGAGGTAGGGTATCATCTAGCTCAGGCTGACCTGGAATTCACTATGTAGACTCAGGTTGGCTTCGAACTCAGTGATCCTCCTACCTCTGTCTCCTGAGAGCTGGGATTAAAGGCGTGTGCCACTACGCCTGGCTATGATCCTTTTCTTCTTCCAGTCATCTAATTTTCTGCTGCTATTGCACATGCCCATCTCCTCTGGGTTGCCTTTCCTCACAATAGATGTTAAACAGTTAAATGGCTTTTAGTTTTGAAAAGAATTGTTCCTTTAGATTTGTTTGGATCTGTCTGAAGTTCTGTGACCCTCTTTGTCTAGAGTATAATGAGGAGAAATGACCTCATGCTCTTCTCTGACCTGAAGGCATTAATTCTGAGGTCACCCCTCCAGCTCCCTCCTAATCTGTTCCTCTCGGTCATTAACACACTGCTACCACCATCTGGTCGACTGTGTATACAGGAGAGGAAAAACTACGCTGTGCTAACCTGCGGCACTCAAATTGATCGCAGCCTTTTGTTCACCCATAAGTACCAGGCATTTTTTGACTTACCTCCATTGCCACAACTACTACCTCATTCAGGGCACCATGCTTTCTCACCAGAATTGCTGCATTGGCCACCCAAGTTGCCTTGCTTAAAATGTATTTTTTGTTTTTTGTTGTGTGAGGTAGGGTCTTGCTCTGGTCCAGGCTGATCTGGAATTCACTATGTAGTCTCAGGGTGGCCTCGAATTCATGGCCATCCACCTACCTCTGCTTCCCAAGTGCTGGGATTAAAGGCGTGCACCACCACACCTGGCTTTTTGTTTGTTTTGGTTTTGAGGTAAGGTCTCACTTTACCCAGGCTGACCTGGAATTCACTATGTAGTCTCAGGGTGACCTTAAACTCACAGTGATCCTCCTACCTTTGCCTCCAGAGTGTTGCAATTAAGGCACATACCACCATGCACAGGTATAATGGTTTGTCACTTTTTTTTTCCTTTTTAGTTCAGGGGATTGAATCTAAGCCTTCAAGTATGCCAAGGCAAGCTTTTAAAAAATGATTTTTAGGGCTGGAGGGATGGCTTAGCAGTTAGAGTGTTTGCCTGCAAAGCCAAAAGACCAAGGTTCAATTCCCCAGGACCCACGTAAGCCAAATGCACAAGGGGGCGCACACCTCTGGAGTTCTTTTGCAGTGGCTGGAGGCCCTGGCACACCCATTCTCTCTCTCTCCCTCTTTTCTCTGTCAAGTAAAGAGGCAGATATGCGTGTGTGTGTGTGTGTGTGTGTGTGTGTGTGAGAGAGAGAGAGAGAGAGAGAGAGAGGGAGGGAGGGAGGGAGGGAGGGAGGGAGGGAGACTGATTAGAATGGGTGCGCCAAGGCCTCAAGCCACTGCAAATAAACTACAGCGCATGTGCCACTTGGTGCTTCTGGCTTACATGGGTACGGGGAATCGATCTGGGGGTCTTTAACCACTGAGTGGCCAGTACAGGCAAGTTTTTTAATTTTTTTTTCAATCAGTGAACTATGTAGCAGGAAAACGCCAATTCTATCTTACTTACTCTTTTCCGTTTTTCGAGATAGGGTCTTGCTCTCGAGCCCAGACTGACCTGGAATTCACTACGTAGTCTCAGAGTGGCCTTACTCAAAGCAATCATCTTACCTCTGCCTCCCAAGTGCTTGGGATTATAGAGGTGCGCCACTAAGTCCGGCACTCTTTTTTCTTTTTTAAAGTCCTGTGATAGGAGGTTCCTACTGTTTTCAAGAAAAAGTCCAAACTCCATTGTAACTTGCCTCAGCTATTTTGTCTCCTACTTTTTCCCCCCTGGCACGGTCTCCTGCTACTCTCCCCCTGGAGGCTACAGGCTGAACATATCCAATTACTTGTTCTACAACTGGTGTGGACAGATCTTTTGCCCACTTTTTCAACTTGATTAACTTCTGCTCATCACCTGGTGTTTGGCTCACATGTCACACGTTCCGAGGAAACGAATGTCTTTTCTGGTTTGACAAGCTTCCCAAGGCCCTTTCGAGGGTGGAACTTAACAGTCAGTATACAACGGTATAGTGAAAGCCGCTAGCAATGGCGTCAGATTTCACCTTTGCCCTTTAGCCACAACGCTCCCTTTACCTGCAACAGGAATGAAATATTTCATCAGTCTGTTTGTGAGAATTAAATGACGTGACGTAAGACGCCGAGAAGGCAGGTTTAGGGGTTACTACTACAGCACCGAGAACCAGAGCGCGGCTCCGGCCCGGCTGTATTCTCAAGGTCAGGGAGGTGCGGAGCGGCGGTAACTCCCACCTCGGTTCCGGTCGCACCCGGCTCTCCACTGCACCAGGCGGTAGCCCACAAGCTCCGAGGTGATCACGACTTCACGCTCCGCGCGATGCTCGGACTCCGCACGCCCCCACGTGGCTCCCGCTCCGCAGCAAGAGCCCAGCAAGCCGGGCCGTACCATTCTCAAACTTTAGGGGAAGAAAAGGACTTTCCTAAGCCTATAGTTTGTGTTGATTTAAGGTGCATCCCTCCTGAGCTTCGTAGCCTTCCATTCTACCGGACCAAATCAAGTGACACACGGGATCGTAAACTGGACGCAACCAACTAGCCCAGCTGCCCCTCCCCTATGCCCGACCGTAGCATTGGTACTTTCCTTTCTCAATTCCCTCTCAATAATGGTACCGTCCTCCGGAGGGGGAGAACGGAGACGGACTGAGGTCAGAGGAGGGTACTTGCTCAGAATCACCCCTTTCGCTTTAGCACGATGGTAGCGCCCTCTGCCCGCTGATTGGCTGCCGAGGCCCCGCAGTCGGCCTCAGCCAGCCGCGCCGCCTCTCAGAACAGCTCCGGCCGCTGTGCCGCCTGGCTTTCGTTTTCCTTGTTCTCCGCGGGCCGTGGGGCGGCGGTGTTCCGCGCCGCCGCTGTTAAGTCATGTCGGGTAGGTGAAACGAGCAGCGGCGCAGCGAGAGCTGGCGGGCTTGGGCTGTCTTGCCGCCCACCGCCGAGGGAGGCGAGGGAAAAAGCCTCAGGCAGGCTGAGGTTGTGTGTTGTGTGTGACGCGGGGGAGGGGGGAGTGGTGACCGCGCCGCCGCCATGTTGGACAGGAGGCACGCACGCTCCCAACGTTCTCTGGCTGCAAATCGCGGCGGGAGCGCTTCGGAGCCGGGTCTCTTTTTTTTTTGAGGGGGGGGGGGACCGTGGTCTTGGGACCCCGAGGAGACTTGCAGCTCCAGGAGGGGAAATGGAATGGAGGGTGTTGTGTGTGTGTGTGTGAGAGAGAGTTGGGGCGGAGGGGGGGCGGAGGCCCTCATCCCCATCCGTAGCGGTGGGGGAGACCGGGATCCCGGAGCGTCAGCCCCGCGAGGCCTCGCACCTCGTAAGGTGTCTCGCTCGTTCCTCGGTAGCCCCATCCGGGAAGTGGAGCTGGGCCGCCCTGGGTTCACCCATGCATCAGGTGTGGGGGGCGGTGACACGAAATCGTTACTCCGTCGTCTCTTCTCTCATGTTGGGCGGTCGGTGGGCGTGTGTTCGCTTATCCTGCAGCTTTCCTCTCGTGGTTCATCAGACTTCAAAGTGACCCGTGCCTTATTCATTAAAAACTCTGCAGCCGTTTGTGGCATTTGCCTTAAAACAGACCCAAAGGAGAGAGCGTCGTCCTCGAAGTAGTTAAATTGGTAAGCGCCACCGTTGTGTGGAAAAGGAAGAAGAAGAACAGAAAACCAGAAAGCCAATTTCCCCCTTTAGGACAATCGATTTGGACGCTGTTAAAAGCAGAATTTAAAAAAAAAAAGATCTGGGACTTGGACGTCCACTTTAATTTATGGCGGTTCCTGTTGATTGCATGAGATTCTCTGTGCTTGGACTATTGTATTATCTCACAGGTCTTAAGATCCAGGTATTCACTTGCTAAAGGCAGTCGTGAGAGTTAAACGCTTGTGAGGGAAACATTTCCCTTGGTTAGTCTCACCCCACCCACCCCCGTCTCACTCTAGCCCAGGCTGACCTGGAATTCACTTATGTGTTCTCAGGCTAGCTTTGAACTCAGGCGTCACAACTGTCCTCCTTCCTTGTGTGTGTGTGTGTGTTTCCCTAGGTAGGGTCTCACTGTAGCCCAGGCTGACCTGGAATTCACTGTGTAGTCTGTGGGTGACCTTGAATTCACAGCGATCCTTCTACTTATTGCCTGCTATCTTTAATTTTGAGGGGCGGGTGGAGGATCCACCTGTTGGAAAAGTCTAAGCTGCATTGAAATTTTTTCGGTTTCTGTTCAGTTCTTGCTCAAACAAGGAATGCTTCAAGGTATACATTTGTGTGCCTTCTACCAAGTAATAAGTTGCCATGAAGTCTGGGGAAGCTACAGGTTAAACTACAGATAAGGGCCCAGAATTACTTCAGGGGGTGTGTAACTTACCCATGGCTTAGACAATAAAATAAAATTCTACCCTTATAGAGAAATTTACCAGGTTTGCATGAAACCAGTGCTCATTAAAAACCTTGATCCTGGGGCTGAAGAGATGGCTTAGCGGTTAAGGCACCCTGCCTGCAAAGCCAAAGGACTTTGGTTACCAGATTCCCCAGGACCCATGTAAGCCAGATGCACAAGGTGGCGCATGGAAGCCCTGGTGTGCCCATTCTCTTTCTCTCTCTCAAATAAAGAAAAATAAAAAAAAATAAAAAGATAATCTATTGTAAAAAAAAAACAACTTTGACCCTAGCTAGGCATGGTGGCACACACCTTTAATCTCAGCAGAGGTAGGAGGATCACCATGAGTTTGAGGCCAGCCTGATACCATATAGAGAATTTCGGGTCACTTTGGGCTAGCATGAGACCTTACCTCGAAAAACCAATAAAAAAACCAAAACAAAAAAACCCAAACAAACCCTTTGATCCTGTCTTTTTGTTGTTGTTTTTGGGGGTGGTGGTGGTGACAGTTGTATAGCCCAGACTGGCCTTGAACTCATCTTCCTGCCTCATCCTCCTGAATGGAGTTTTATAGGCTTATCCAGATTTTCTTTGATTTTAGCATAATACTGGTATAAAACAGCGACCCATCTTTATAGGACTGGGTAGTTTTAATGAAAAATTTTAGAGATTTGCCACTTGTAAAATTCAGGCTTTTCAGTGGTGTCACTGGGTAAGTTAGTACTGATTATCAAAACACCAGATAATTGTCGCTTTGTGGTAGGTCTTGTTCTAGTTCATGTTGATCTGGAAATCACTCTGTAGTCTTGGGCTGGCCTTGAACTTACAATGATCCTCCTACTGATATCTCACCAGTGCTGGGATTAAAGGTGTGTGCTACCATGCCTGGCTTTTTAAAATTTATATGTGTGTAGTGTGTGTGTGTGTGTGTGTGTGTATATACGTACGTACATATATATATATATATATGTATGTACATATATATATATGGGGGGGAGTCAGGCAGAAAGAGAGGGAGAATGGGCAAGTCAGGGTCCCTAGCCACTGCAGACGAATTTCAGATGCATGTGCCACCTTGTGCACCTGGCTTATGCAGGTAACTGGAGAATCGAGCCTGAGTCCTTAGGCTTTGCAGCCAAGTGCCTTAACCTTAACCGCTGAGCCATCTCTTCAGGTGCCCCCCCCCCCATTCTTTTTTAAATATGGAGATTGAAGTGTGCAAAGAACTATCTTATGCTTATTTCTAAATATTCAAAGCTGGAATCTAAGTTCTTCTTAGTCGTGTTACATGTTAATACATTTTGTGATGTATATAAAAATGTGTTTGCACTTGGGAGGCAGAGGTGAGATTGCGATGTGCCACTCTGAGACCACAAACTTCCCCTAAACAATTAGTGCTATTAATGAGTTTAATCCTTTAAATAATACTTACAAGCAGAAAGAGAGAGAATGGACGCACCAGGGCCTCCAGCCGCTGCAGATGAACTCCAGGTGTGTGTGCGCCACTTTGTACATCTCGCTTTATGTGTACACTGGGGAATTGAGCCCAGCTGTTAGGTTTTTGTAGGCAAGGGTCTTAACTGCTGAGCCATTTTTCTAGTCCAAGTTACATTCCAAATTACACTTGGAAATTTAATTAACTCAATTACTATAAATTCTTGTGAGGGCACACTTATAAACCCTATACAGTATGAACACATGGGCTGCACTATACCTCAGTGTTAGAGCCCTCTCCTAGTATGCACAAGGCTAAGGGTTCTCAGGCACTGAGGGGATGCATAAATAAGCACTTAGATAATCAATAAGTCCAAATTACAAATCAGTCTGACATTCAGATATTGTTTACAGAGGTGAATCATCTGAGCTTTTAAAGTAAGATATTAATTACATATAAAATACTGAAAATCGGGATATTTCTCATTCTGGCAACCAAGATATCTTAAATCCTCTAGAAATAGAAAGAAAGAAAAAAGCAAAAACACCTTGGGAGAGAAAGACTTCAGTCCCACTGCCAAAAATGAAGTAGAAATCAGCATAGAAAGGTATAGAGCTAATTTGGCAACTATCCTAGAGAGAAGCAATAGGTCTTAAGTAAGTATCAAGAAAGAAGAAGAGGGCTGAAGAGATGGCTTAATGGTTAAGGCACTTGCCTGCAAAGTCAAAGGACCTCGGTTAGATTCCCCAGGACCCATGTAAGCCAGATGTACAAGGTGGTGCACGCATCTGGAGTTTGTTTGCAGTGGCTGGAGGCCCTCGCACTCCCATTCTTTCTCTCTTCCTCTGCCTTGATCTTTCTCTCAAATAAATAAATTTATATATATATATGAAAGGAATTGAGTCCTTAAGAATTGTTAGCCAAGTAATGGGAGTTGAAACCCTTACATAAACTCTTGGGGTGTAAAAATTATGTATTTGAAGATCTGTATCTTAAGTGAAGGAATGAATGATGGGGTGGGGACATACGAGCATAAGTAGTAACAAGAAAGATTAAATGCTGAAGTCTTGACTGAGAATTTAGATACTCATTTAGGCTTCAGAAAAATCTTAAGATTGTTTAACAAAACTAATTACTTGACTGGTGGCATCATTGGGATTCCTGATAAAAGCTAATGAAAAATTTATGGAGGCATTTCACAATTTAATCACAAGGAATCTCAATAATAAAGGCTTGTAAAAGATGAGAAAACAGTTGAAAATTGTAGAACATTAGGAAATGGTTTGTCAAAGTGAGAGTTGAATTAATCCCAGTGTTTGGGAGACAGAGGTAGGATTGCCATGAATTCAGGCCACTCTGAGACTCCATAGTGAATTCCAGGACAGCCTGAGCTAGAGTGAAACCCTAACTCGAAAAAAAAAATTACAAGACAGTAGATATAAATTAAAATTATAGACGGGCGTGGTGGTGCACACCTTTCCTCCCAGCACCCGGGAGGCAGAGGCAGGAGGATTGCCATGAGTTCGAGGCCACTCTGAGACTCCATAGTGAATTCCAGGTCAGCCTGGGCTAGAGTGAGACCCTCCCTTGAAAACTCCCCCCCAAAAAATTAATTAATTAAAATTATCAGTAAACAAAAACAGCCCAATGAAAACAAAAAGGTGAAGCTGGGTGTGATAGCACACACTTTTAATCCCAGCATTTAGGAGGCAGAGGTAGAAGGATTGCTATGAGTTCGAGGCCACCTTGTGGCTACATAGTGAATTCCAGGTTTTCCCCAGGTTAGAGCAAGACCCTACGTCTAAAAAGCTCCCCCTCCAAAACACAAACAAACAAAAAGTGTTCACAGGTGGGGTGTGGGGGAGTGATTTAGATACACGCTGTTCAGAAATGACATGTAAAATATAGCAAATGTTGAAAATGGAGAGAGTAACCAGAGGAACATTACCTGGAAGATGATTGTCTACATAAATTCATTAGCCAGGTGTGGCAGCACTTGGGAAGCTGGGGCGGGAATATTGCCCTTAGTTCATGGCCAGTCTGTGCTACAGAGTGAGACCTTTTTTTTTTTTTTTTTTAAAAGGGGTTGCTGGAGAGATGGCTTGGCAGTTAAGGTGCTTGCTTGCAAA
This sequence comes from Jaculus jaculus, assembly GCF_020740685.1. Taxonomy (NCBI): domain Eukaryota; kingdom Metazoa; phylum Chordata; class Mammalia; order Rodentia; family Dipodidae; genus Jaculus; species Jaculus jaculus. The sequence continues at coordinate 93,348,929 of NC_059110.1, forward strand.
GCCTAAGGATCCAGGTTCAATTTCTCTGGACCCATAAGCCGGATACATAGAGGGGCGCATCTGGAGTTCATTTGCAGTGGATAGAGCCCTGGCGCGTCCATTCTCTCTCTGCCCCTTTCTATCTCTCTCAAGTAAATAAAAAAAAATTTTTTTTAAAGGGCTGTAGACTGTAGAGATAGATGGTGTAGCTTTGAAAGGTGCTTGATTGAAAAACTTGCTGGCCAAAGTTTGATTCCCCAGTTCCCACATAAAGCCAAATAGACAAAGTGGTACATGCATCTGGAGTTTGTTTGCAGTGACTGGAGGCCCTAGCACTGATACTTTCTCTGCTTGCAAATAAATATATTTTTTTAAATTCATTAATGATATCTGGTTTTATGCACCTAAAAATACTGCCTTAAATGGACAAGGTATTAGCCGGGCATGGTGGTGCATGCCTTTAATCCCAGCACTTGGGAGACAGAAGTAGGAGGATCACCGTGAGTTCGAGGCCACCCTGAGACTCCATAGTGAATTCCAGGGCAGCCTAAGCTAGAGTGAGACCCTACCTTGAAAAACAAAACAAAACAAACAAACAAACAAACAAAAAGACAAGATATTGACAAGTCTACAGTCTAGTGGGAAGTTTAAAAATGTAGATGAAGCTGAGTGTGGTGGCACCACGCCCTGCCAGAAACTAATTTTTTTAAACATTTTAAAAAATATTTGTCAGAAAAAGGAGAGAGAGAGAATGAATGGGTGCGCCAGGGTTTCCAGCCACTGTAAACAAACTCCAGACGCTTGCGCTCCCTTGTGAATCTGGCTAACTTGGGTCCTGGGAATTGAACCTAGGTTCTTTGGCTTTGCAGGCAAATGCCTTAACCGCTAAGTCATCCCTCCAGCCCAAACTAATTTTTGTTTGTTTGTTTGTTTTTTTGAGGTAGGGTCTCACTCTAGCCCAGGCTGACCTGGAATTCACTAGGTAATCTCAGGGTGGCCTCAAACTCAAGGCGATCCTCCTCCTACCACTGCCTCCCCAGTGCTGAGATTAAAGGTGTGTGCCACCATGCCCAGCCAAACTAAGTTTTTTTAAAGCACATATATAGGGGACATGTGCTAAGGGAATAAAAGAAAAAACACAAATCCTAACATGTAACTAAGAATATTGAGGAAAATGCTTTTTGTGGCTTTGAACAATACTGATAGGAAAAAAAACAAACAGAAAACCTATTCACTTTGAAAACTTGAAGTACTTTGGAAACTTAAAAGTACTTCTAAATAATTAATAATTTCAAATACAAGGCTCAAGTGTCAGGTAATCTTAACCAGTTACTTGGGTTACTTTAAATACTACTTATAAAGTGATTTTCTGCCAGACATGGTGGCACACACCTTTAATTCCAGCACTCAGGAGACACGAGGTAGGAGGATCACTGAATTTGAGGTCAGCCTGGAACTATAGGAGTGAGTTCCAGGTCAGCCTGGTCTAGACTCTGCCTTGAAAAACAATAGAACTCATAAAGTGATTTTCTACTTAATATAAAACTCGTACTTTTATTACTGAAATGCTGACAGCCAAATTCATCAGTATACTTGCATGCTTATTTCTATGCCTTGGGGTTGTAAATTTAGCTAAGAGGGTCAGATTTGTCATATTAGAGGACTGAAATAAAGTACTTGGGTTAAAGGCCTAAATTTTCTTTGAGATAGGGTCACATGATCTAGTTGATGGATATTTTCATAGCTTTGCTTCAGCCAAAAGGAGCCACACTGAGGTATTGAATTGCTCTGGAAGAACCATAGTGCTGATTTTAAAAATTGTATTTATTTTAGCTGGGTGTAGTGGTGTACACCATTAATCCCAGTACTATGGAGGTTGAGGTAGAAGGATCGCCATGAGTTTGAGGTCACCTTGAGACTACATAGTGGGTTCCAGGACAAGAATGAAACCCTACCTCAAAAAACCAAAAGAAGAAAAATTTAGAGTGTGAGTATAGGCAGGCGTGCCAGGGTCTCTTGCTGCTGCAGTTGAACTCCAGGATCCATGTGCCACTTTGTTTGTCTGGCTTTACATGGGTCCTGGAGGCTTAACCCAGACTGTCAGGCAAGTGCCTCTATGCCTGAGCCATCTCTCCAGCCCCTAGTCATGTCTTTTTGTTGGTTTGGGTTTATTTATTTATTTATTTTTGAGGTAGGGTCTTGTTCTAGCCCAGGCTGACCTGGAATTCACTGTGTAGTAAGTATCAGGCTGGTCTCGAACTCACAACATCCTCTTACCTTGCCTCTCAAGGGCTGGGGTTAAAGGTTTGGGTCGTCACATCTGGCTTGGTCATGTCTTTTAAAACATGGCATCCCAAGTTTTTTAAATTTTAGCCCACCCCCCAGTTCAGTATTTGTGATGCCAATTACTATTTGATAGATGACTTCTGTTCTCCTTATGGTCCAATAAGATTTAGTGTTTTCTTTTTCTTTGGTTAGCTACAACTGATAATTATTAATCAAAGAAATAATGGCTTTTTTGAAATTTCAAGTAGCCTTATGACCTTCATATTCATAGAAGTTTATATCAGATTTCATTTAATAGTCTTCAAGATTAAAAGAATGTCAGAATAATGTTACCAACATATAACCAGGGGCAATATAAAATAGCTTTATATAATAATTTATTTTATTTATTTGTTAGAGAATGAGAAAATGGGTGTGCCATATCCTCCAGCCACTGCAAATGAACTCCAGACCCATGTTGGCTTATATGGTTACTGGGGAACTGAACCTCAGGCCTTAGGCTTTGCAGGCATTCGCCTTAACTTCTAAGCCATCTCTCCTGCCCTGCATGGTAGATTTTTTTTTTTTTTTTTTTTTTGGTTTTTCGAGGTAGGGTCTCACTCTGGTCCAGGCTGACCTGGAATTAACTATGTCATCTCAGGGTGGCCTTGAACTCATGGCAATCCTCCTACCTCCACCTCCTGAGTGCTGGGATTAAAGGTGTGCGCCACCACGCCCGGCAGATTTTTTTATAAATTGAGTTGAAAGGGAAACTTGGTTTTCATTTGACTTTGGGTGAGTTTCTAAGTTGTTCAAAGATTTAAGATTGGTCATCATTTTTAAAATTATTATTATTTTTTTTTGAGGTAGGATCTCACTCTGGTCCAGGTTCACCTGGAATTAACTATGTAGTCTCAGGGTGGCCTCAAACTCACAGTGATCCTCCTACCTCTACTTCCCAAGTGCTGGGATTAAGGGCATGCACCATCATGCCTGGCTCTTTCCTTATTGTACCTGCTTTTTGACAGTTTCTTGACATATTTTATCTGAATGAACTAAGAAGTCTTAGGGAAAAAGCATACTTTTTTTTTTGTTTTTTGTTTTTTGTTTTTCAAGGTAGGGCCTCACTCTAGCCCAGGCTGACCTGGAATTCACTATGTGGTCTCAGGGTGGCCTTGAACTCACGGCGATCCTCCTACCTCTGCCTTCCAAGTGCTGGGATTAAAGGCGTGTGCCACCGTGCCTGGAAAAAACCATACTTAAAAAAAAAATATGTATGTATGTATGTATGTATGTATGTATGTAATCTGAGAGGGAGGGAAAGAGGAAGAGGGAGGGAGGGGGAATGGGCACACCAGTGTCTTTCCAACTACTGCAAAATGAACTCCAGATGCATGTGCCACCTTGTGCATCTGGCGTACATGGGTTTTGGGGAATGGAACTGAGGTTCTTTGGCTTTGCAGGCAAACACCTTAACTGCTAAGCCATCTATCCAGCCCCAGAGCAAACTTGTAAATATGATTTGAAATTTGTTTTTATGTGTTTTAGATTCCGGAAGTTACAGTCAGTCTGGGGGTGAACAGCAAAGGTAAAGTATATATATTCAGAGTACAATGAAAAGCTAAAACAGAACATTTAATTTAGGTTTCGCTGAGACTTGGTGTTTGAATATCTTAAGATAAACAGTAGGCCAGGCCTAGTGGGTCACACTTGTAATCCTTATACTCAGAAGGTTGAAGCTGGAGGATTGCTGCAAGTTTGAGGCCAGCTTCAGCTTACACAGTAAGACCTTGTCCTTAAAAAAACTACCTTGTCACAAGGGAAAGAGCTACCTCTTAAGTAGGTGCTATGAAAAATGTCTTTCTTTTTAAAGTGTTTGCATCAATATCTCCTGGAGATTAAGACAAAGGTCCCAGGTTTATAAAGATTGTCCTTTTATCAATTTTTTATGAAGTTTAAAGAAAGTAAGCAATCCACTTGTTCACAAATTTTTATTTTTAAATATATGTACTTTTATTTTATTTGTATGTGTGTGTAAGAGAGAGAGAAAGAGAGAGACCTTAATATGCTTACAGTAAAATGGTTTCTATTTGAATGTCTACATGCAGTAGTCTTTTTCATTAAAAGTATTGAATCCCTACCCTTGAGCTTTAATAAAAACTTGGCTATAGAATGATACTTGTCAGGGTCTTTTTCTATTTTGCTGTTTGTTCCAATATTACTGTATTGCTTTTGCCACTTGTTTGAAGAGAGAAATTTCAGAAATTTTCAAAGCAAAACTTGAGATGTGGCTGGGCGTGGTGGCATATGCCTTTAGTCCCAGCACTCAGTAGTAGGCAGGGTTAGGAGGATCACTGTGAGTTTGAGGTCACCCTGAGACTACATAGTGAATTCCAGATCAGCCTGAACTAGAGTGAGACCCTACCTCAAAAACCGAAAGAAAAAAAAAACTTGAGATGTTTGCTGTCCAAAATATCTTGAGTATGACTTTGCTTGAGCATTTAGTTGTAGTCTTTGGTTGTCCCATTCAATTCAGATGATAAGAGGCAGGGAGTTGAACAGTTCCTCAAAAAAAGTTATATTTGAGTTGAAAGTGGAGTTCTTTCAATTACATTTTTCTTTTACAGTTACTCTTATGGAAATCAAGGCAACCAAGGCTACGGACAAGCACAAGTACGTTGAAAAATAAATTTTCTTCTTCTTTCATAAAGTGTTTTTTACCTTAAGTAGGTAATGAAATTTGAGTGTTTACCTGAATTTCAGAGCTATTCTGGCTATGGGCAAACGACTGATTCTTCATATGGACAAAACTATGGTGGTTACTCCAGTTATGGACAAAATCAATCAGGTTGGATTAGTTTGTTTAATTTGGTACTTTAAGAGATGTGAAAATCAGAGCCTTTACTAACTAGTCTAATTATCTAATCTTTAGGTTATTCACAGTCCTATGGTGGTTATGAAAATCAAAAACAGAGCTCATATGGCCAGCAATCATATAATAACCAGGGACAACAAAACACGGAATCATCAGGAGGGTAAGGATACAGAGTACTGAAATTATGTTGGACAGTGGAGATAATAGGGTCTGAGCTCAGGCTAGTCTGGATCTCACTATAGCCCCAGGCTGGCCTTGTACTTACAGCAATCCTCCTACCAGTGTCTCCCTGCTGCTGGGGTTAAAGGTGTGTACAACCATTCTCTGACCTTTTTGTTTTTATTTGATTCTGGTACTCCAGCTCTTGCACATGTTAACACCATACCACTGAGTTACATCCCAGCCCCTTCATTTTACTTTTTAGCTAATTGAATATATTACCTTTACAGTACCAAAAATATTAATTGCCGGGCGTGGTGGTGCATGCCTTTAATCCCAGCACTCGGACGCAGAGGTAGGAGGATTGCCATGAGTTCAAGGCCACCCTGAGACTCCATAGTGAATTCCAGGTCAGCCTGGGCTAGAGTCAGACCCTACCTCGAAAAAAACAAAAAACAACAACAAAAATATTAATTATAAAATAGTGTTAGCTGAATATGGTCTCAATATGCCTGTCCCAGCACTTGGAAGGTTGAAACAGGAATTACCTGAGTTCAGGGTTATCCTCTGCTAGATATCCAAGTTGGCCAGCCTTGGTGTACATAAGACCCAGTCTCAAAAAAAAAGCTAAGACATACATTCTGGAATGTTTTGTGTAAGTATAGATAGGTGAATATTTGTCAAATAGATTTTAGAATTAAAAAAAATTATTTGCAAGCAGAGAATGAAGAGAGAGAATGGGTGGCATGCCAGGGCCTCCAGCCACTGCAAACAAACCCCAGATGCATGTGCCATCATGTGCATCTAGCCTGTGTAGGTCCTGGGAAATCGAACCTGGCTCCTTTGGCTTTGCAGGCAAATGCCTTCACCACTAAGCCATCTCTCCAGCCCCAACCTATTTTTTTAAATGTTTTATTTTGGGCTGGAGAGATAGATGGCTTAGCCATTAAGTGCTGGTATGTGAAGCCTAAGGACCTCGGTTCGAGGCTTGATTCCCCAGTACCCACATAAACTAGATGCCTGAGGTGGTGCATACTTCTGGAGTTTGTTTGCAGTGGCTAGAGGTCCTAGTGTTCTCTGTCACTCTCAAATAAATAAAATAAGATAGTAAATCTTTCTTTAAAAATTATTTTATTTATTTGAAAGAGAAAAAGAGGCAGAGAGAATGCCAGGGCATGTAGCCACTGCAAACGAACTCTAGATGTATGTGCCCCATTGTGCATCTGGCTTACGTGGGTACTGGGGAATCGAACCTGGGTCCTTAGGCTTTGCAGGCAAGTACCTTTGCTGCTAAACCATTATGTAGTCCAAAAGCAACCTCTTTTTTTATGTTCTACATTTGGTGAAATTATACTGTATTTTTTTTTTAAATATTCTATTTCTTTCTTTCTTTCTTTCTTTATTTTTTTATTTTTATTTATTTATTTGAGAGCGACAGACACAGAGAGAAAGACAGATAGAGGGAGAGAGAGAGAATGGGCGCGCCAGGGCTTCCAGCCTCTGCAAACGAACTCCAGATGCGTGCGCCCCCTTGTGCATCTGGCTAACGTGGGACCTGGGGAACAGAGCCTCGAACCGGGGTCCTTAGGCTTCACAGGCAAGCGCTTAACCGCTAAGCCATCTCTCCAGCCCTATACTGTATTTTTTAATGTGATTGGACCTTAGCCACCACTATGTGATAGTACTAGAAGTTATTCCCATTTGCAGAGATAGTGAGTTAAGATTATATGGCCTTTCAAATTAGACAGCTCAAAACAAAAATGAGGTACAAACTGAGGTCTTTGGTTTCTGTCTGTAGTAAAGGAAATTACTCTAAGTGAAATTTATATAAAAGCATTAAGGAACAATTAGTAAAGTCAGATTATTCATTTTACATTTATGAGAGTGCTTTGAAAAGTAGAGTACAAATGTAGGTAATAAAGCCCCCAAACCATGCTACATTAGGAAGAATCATTCTTCACACCTTATTGATTAGTTTTAAATTAATGAGAATCATTTCTAAAGCATGACATAAATGGAAAACAGAGAGAAATGTTAGGTTTGGGTTGATGACCATTTTAAAGGCATAGTGTTCAGACCTAGTTTTGTGGCCCTTTGGGTGGGAAGTAGGGGAACATAGTGATCTTTCTTATATTGTTGCAATGTTCTGTAGAATTGTATGTGAGGAAGTTATGAAATCTTTCTGTTATCTGTCATTTTGATGCTCCTGCTTCAATCTCCTCAGTGCTAAGACAACAGACATGAACCATCATGCCTGGGTAAAAATATTTTGTGAGATGACTGTTATTGAAATGAAGTGACATAGAGCCTTTCAATGTGACTTGTAAAAGAACTCATCACTTATGGGATGTTTATTAAAGGATAAGATGTAGCACTGTTTTTGGTAATACCTTTTCTGTTTTTTTTTTTTTTTTTTGTTACTGTTATTTATTTTTTTCAGGCAGGGTCTCACTGTGGTTCCAGGCTGGCCTCAACTCACAGCAGTCCTACAACCTCTGCCTCCCAGTGCTATCAAAGGTGTGGTCTACCATGCATAGCCTTTTTTTTTTTTTTTTTTTTGGTTTTTCGAGGTAGGGTCTCACTCTGGTCCAGGCTGACCTGGAATTAACTCTGTAGTCTCAGGGTGGCCTTGAACTCATGGCGATCCTCCTACCTCTGCCTCCCGAGTGCTGGGATTAAAGGCGTGCGCCACCACTCCCGGCTCTTTTTCTTTTTTTTAAGAGTATTAGATTCAGAAGGAAAGGGAAGAGCTCTTGAGAAGGTAGGAGGGGTGTAAAGCCCACCTACAAACCCAAATTGGGGTTATATACTGGTTCTGAATGGGGCCTGAGCTAACCAACCTCAGTGCTAGGCTCAGGTTTAATCCTTCCAGGAATGTTAATTCTAGGAAAGGGGAGAGGCTCAGGTTGTTTATAGGGAAAACAGATCTAGGGAATTCCTTTAGGGAGCCAGAGATAAAAAGTAAGGGCAGGCACATGGACATTCCCAGCTTTTATGGGACAGGGGAGGGTGTTACAGTCACCTTAAAAAAAAAAAAAGTGTATTTATTTATCTGGGTGAGAGAATGAGAATGGGCTTGCCAGGGCTTCCTGCCACTGCAAACGAACTCCAGACACATGTGCCACCTTGTGCATCCGAGTTACATGGTCCTGGGGAATCGAACCGGGGTCATTTGTCGTTGCAGGCAGACATCTTAACCGCTAAGCCATCTCTCCAGCCCCACATTCACTTTTTTTTTTTTTTTTTTAATTCAAGAAAATTGCAAAAGCTGTTTCTTCCTTTATTGTAGCTCAGGCTGACCTGGAACTCAATCTGTAGCCCCAAGCTGATCTTGAACTCCTGGCAATCTTTCTAGATCCTCCTACCTCAGCCTCCTGAGTGGAATGCTGGGATACAAGCTTGTGAAATTGTCTGTTGTAGGGCATCCCATCATTGATGAGACTTTGTAGATAAAAGAGCCAAATAATTTTCATGAGGTAGTATATACTGCTGAGGTCTAACTGATGAGGTCTTTTTTATTAGTGTATGCTAAGTTGCTATAATAACAGTCCTTCAGTTAAGACCCATGTTCTTATTTCCGTTTAGCCAAGGTGGAAGAGCTCCTTCATATGGCCAGTCAGACTATGGTCAGCAAGATTCCTATGACCAACAGTCAGGCTATGATCAACACCAGGGCTCATATGATGAGCAGTCAAATTATCAGCAGCATGATTCCTATAATCAAAACCAGCAGTCCTATCATTCACAAAGGGAAAACTATAGCCACCACACACAAGGTAAGATCAAGTTTGAGGTGACTGAATACAGGCTTCTTCTCAGCTGTCAAAACTGTTAATAGATTTTCTTTCTTTTTTTTTTTTTCCCCTCGAGGTAGGTTCTTGCTCTGTCTAACCCAGGCTTGTTCTAGAATTCATTATGCAGTCTCAGGGTGGCATTGAACTGTGTGTGATCCTTCTATCTTAGTTTGAAAATCCAGTTATGCACAACCTGTGTTAGATTTATACTTAATGTTTTTGTGATTAGCATTGTACCTTTAAGTTATTAGGTTCTTGAACCTAAGGTTGGATTTTAACTTAAACCAATTCAAGCCAGGTGTGGTAGCTCACACCTGTTATCCCAGCACTTGGAAGGCTGTGGTAGGAGAATCACTGAGTTTAGGGGCCCCTCCCCCCAAGCTATAGAGTGGGTTCTAAGTCAGCCTGGACAGAAGGCAAACATTAAAAAGTTTTGTGCTGTCTTATTTTGTAATAGAATGTAATTTGACATTGATATACTTCTCAAACACATTCAATTCCAGATGGCTTTGTGATAAGCATTTGATTTGTATCTACATGTGCCTTTTCCCAAAGGACATAATGTGAGACCTAAAGGTTTAAGATTTTGTTTTGTGAAACATGTATCAGAAATGATAATAGTTATTTGGTGTAGTGGTACATACCAGCCAATAGCTCTAGTACTTGAGAGTTTGAGGCAGGAGCATCACTTGAGCTCAAGTGTTCAAGACCAGCCTTGGCAACAACAGTGAGACTCTTGTCTCAGAAAAGAAAAAAATTGTTGGGTGTGGTGGTGTACACCTTTAATCCCAGCACATGGGGAGGCAGAGGTAAGTGAATCTCTGAGTTCAAGGCTGCTCTGAGACTGCATAGTGAATGAGTTCCAGGTGAGTCTGGGCTAGAGTGAAACCTACCTCAAATAAGAAAAGAAACAAAAATGTTTCTTATTTATATATGATATTTTCCTTTTTTGTAGATGACCGTCGTGATGTGAGTAGGTATGGAGAAGATAATAGAGGATATGGCGGGTCACAGGGAGGAGGTAGAGGGCGTGGGGGATATGACAAGGATGGAAGAGGTCCTATGACAGGATCAAGGTAAGTGTTCAGATACAGATAACTTTCATTTTATTTCTTTTTTTTTTTCAGTGTTGGGGGTGGGCGTACTAATTTGCTGGCTTTGATTCTGGCACTTTAGTTAAGAAGTCTGAAGAGATAGTATTGAGGACAAATGAAAGCTTTATTCAGTCTTACTATCTCAGACCACCTTAGAGTAGCGTATGTTGTAATTCTCTATGGTGTATGTTAAACACCTTTAAAGTTACCTACTATAGTATGGTTAAATTACTTGAGTATGTTTTTCCTGCCAGAGCTGGAATCTAAACTCACTTAAAAGATGCTTCTGGCAAATTTGTTTCATATATAAACAATAAAAGGTAAGTTAGTTCTGTATTAGAAGGCAGAGAGGCTATTTCTTAATACTGAATTTCCATTGTATTATGCAATAACAGTGGAAAGGTGGGATTGGCAAGCAAGAGAAAGATTTAATATAGTTAATTGGTCTTCCTCAAGTAGGTAGATGATTAGTATTTCAGCATCACATTCTGTATTTTTTTTTCCTAGTCTTAGCTATGGTGTAAAAGGATGCCTTGTTTAGATTTTTTACATTGTGATTGTCAGCTTTCATTTCTAGTTACAGCATAGGTTATGAAAACTGATTTAAGAATTACTTTTAATATTTTTAAAAATTTGTATTTATTTATTTATTAGAGTCAGAGAGAGAGAGGGAGAGAGAGAAAATGGGCATGCCAGGGCTTCCAGCCACTGCAGACGAACTCGATGCATATGCCCCCTGTGCATCTGGCTAATGTGGGTCCTGGGGAATTGAACCTGGGTTGTGTGGCTTTGCAGGCAAGCGCCTTAACTGCTAAGCCATCCCTCCAGTACAAGATTTACTTTTAAATGTACCTGTGAGGTTAGCATTTGATCCTAACATGGAGAACTTAAAAGTACTTAGTTGGTGTCTGTAGCTTCAGATGAGACTTACAGGTTATAAATTTGTAAAACACACAGGTTTAAAATTAGTTCAGAAATTAAAATTGTCAGTGGCTTGTAATAGATATTTGTTAATGCATTATCATTGCCAGTTTGCTCATGTTTCTTAGTGACTATCACTTAAGGTGATGTGAAAAAAAATTAGTATATACAGACTATTTCTAGTGAGCCAGGAATTTGTTTTAATGTCTTATATATTAGGGTAAAATCCAAACATTTGAATAATTTCATAAGAGTTTGGACATGAAGAGTTTTTGAAACTAGTGTTTCAGATGATAGTCAGTTGACCAAGGTAAAAGAAAGATGTATTCATCTTTAGTATAGAGACAGCAAGCAGTCTGCCATTAACAACATAACGTGATTAGTGCTTACTTTCTACCTAGTAGCTTTGCCTAAAACAAAATCCTTAGAATTTTTCAGTGAAGTTGTTTTAGATAAATGACTGCTTTGGGATGCTGTATACTTAACCTATAAGCTTCATGTTCTTTATTAGGAAGTCATAACTAATAGGTTATCAAATTGTAACAGTGTCTGATGGAGAATGGTGAATCTTGTTAGCAGGATGAGGGTAGGAAACAGGTAGTGAAGCCTTTATAAATACTTACCTTGAGGACTCACCTTACAACTAGAGGATTGAAAGGATTTAGGTTTTCCTGATGAGGAGAGGAAGAGGAGGACTTTAACTAATATGGGTCCAGTTTTTAAGCAACAATAACCATGGCTTGTGTCCCTGATACCAATTCATGAACTAAGTTTTTTTGTTTTGAAGTCTCTTTATTTGTCCATCAAACTCCATACAAAATTTTGTGCAGAATCTTGGTGTATATCTGGTCAAAATGATGCTGGTCTGGATTAATTGGGGATAAGATTGGAGGAAGAAGAGATCTATAGTCTTGATTCTACTCCCCTCCCCCCTCAATTGGGATGTTCACAAAAGTCCTATTTAGAATTCTCTGGATGACTATTACTCTTAGCATTGGGTTGGCAAACTTTGTGAAAGGCTGCTAGTAAATGTATTAGGCTTTGCAGACCACAGGGTTTTTATTGAAATGCTTTAACACTGTGCTGGGAGCACCAAAGCAACCATAAGTAGATGTAAGTGAATAAGCCTGGTTCTGTCTAACACAGCTTCATTTATGGGTATTAAAGTTGAAAGCTTGTGTACTTTGCATTACTACAGCATCTTTAAGATTTTTAGTTTGTTGGGTGAAACATTTTGAACTTGGATATAAATGCCTAGTTTCATGGTGTTTTTACACACTTGGTTTTGCACTTAGTACCAAAAATAAACATTTTTCATTAGCTTTCATCAACACTCTCATTTGTGTTTCTAATCATTTTACTTAATAGCATTCTTTGGGTGGGCTAATTGAAGACCAGATGACCTTAGTCATTTTTTTTTAACATTCTGTACTTGAGGGTGAGGACTAGATGTATGGTAAAGGATGGGCTATTTATTCTTACAGTCTTGTGATTACTTGGTTGGAAGAATTCAGACTGAAAAGAAGCCATAAGCTTTATAAATATAAGAGAGATGTGTGAAGATTATAGAGCCTATAGGAAAACTAAGTTTTTTCCTTTGGAAACAACTTGCAGAAAGTACTGAATTTCTTGTCATCTGCATTGATATGGTAGTGGACTAGATGCTAAAGACTATAAATCTTTGAGTAATTTAATTTTATCATTGTGATCACTGCCTTAAAAAATTGGCAGTATTTAGATAATTGTTTTTAATCGTTAATATGTCATAAGTTAAGTATTTCAGGTTTTCTTTTGAACTTTGAGTATTTCTCAGAAGAGTATTTTATTAGCTCCTTTAAAAATAATGTATATGGGCTGGGTGTGGTGGTGCACACCTTTAATCCCAGCACTGGGGAGGCAGAGGTAGGAGAATCACTGTGGGTTCAAGGCCACCCTGAGACTACAAAGTGAATTCCAGGTCAGCCTGAGCTAAAGTGAGACCCTACCTCAAAAAACCAAAATAATAATAACAACAATAATGTATATGGGCCAGGCATGATGGTGCAGTCCTTTAATCCCACTATTTGGGAGGCAGAGGTAGGAGGGTTGCTTATGAGTTCAAGACCAGCCTTTGACTACATAGTGAATTCCAGGTCAGCCTGGGCCAGAGTGAGGTACCCTACCTTAGGGGGGAAATAATGTATATATATGTCTTGGACTAGAAAATGTTAAGGGGCTGGGCCTCTGTGTAGCTCAGTGGTAAAGAGGCTACGTAGCATGAATAAGGAAGGCCCTGGGTTCCATTTCTTGGGGGAAAAGTCCATGTTTTGGTTATAGTATAGAACAGCACAGCCCAATAGAAATATATTGTGGGTCACAAATATGAAGTGTATATGTACAAATTTAATTACAAGGGGAAATTGTTTTTAAAAATTTTATTTATGCAGAGAATGAGTGTGTATAGGCATGCCAGGGCCTCTTGCTTCTGCAAATGAATTCCAGATTTATGCATCACTTTGTATATCTAGCTTTACATGGATATTGGGGAATCAAACCCTGCCTGTTAGGCTTTGCAAGCAAGCACTTTTAACTGTAAAGCCATCTCTCTCCAGACCTAATGTTTTTCAAATTTTATATAGGCCTCTTTATCTGTCTGAGTGGAATTCTTAGGAATAAAGATTCTGTAGGTGGCGCCTGAGTATCCCAACTTCTTGGGCTGGTAAGGAAGGAAAGATCACAATTTCAACATGCAGCCTGGGCAACTTAGCAACACCATCTTTTAAAAAAGGGCTGGGAGCTGGATGTGATGTACACCAGCACATGGGAAGTAGAGGTAGGAGGATCACCATGAGTTCTAGGCCACCCTGACTTCATGGTGAATTCCAGGTCAGCCTGGGGTAGAGTGAACTCTATCTCGAAACCCCCACCCCAGAAAAGGGGGGGGCTGGGGATGTAGCTCTGTAATTTTGGGGTTCCTTGTCTGCTACTGAGAGGAGGGTAGGGGCTGGAAGAATTCCTGCATTGTCCTTTTGATTTGACAGTTTTAGTCCTTGGGTAGATACATTCAGATTTTTTTTTTTTAATTAGGAATTGAGAGACAGGTGTGGTCCATTTGTACTTGTAATCTCAGCACCTGGGAGGTTGAAGCAGAGTTGCCATGAGTTTGATACCACCCTGAATTATGATACTAAAAAAAATAAATTCCAGGGAAAGAACTTTTTCTTTCTTGACAAGTATCTAAATGAATGTCTTTTCTAGGTATATGATACTGTATTAGTGAAACCCCACAATCTGCCCTAGGCTACACTGCTCATTGTAGGTTTGAATTTGGGACAACCATTTTCATTTGGAGTCAAAAATATGCAGTTAGTTTATTTTGCAGGGGCACACAGCTAATTAGTCTGAATGCTATGTCTCTGTTAAATATCTATTACTGTACCTTCAGGATAATTCTCCTTCAGGAATTCTTTTGTATGCATGTTTGCTGCTTTTTTTGTGACTGAAAACAGTTGGGTATCTGTTTTAATTTGCTAGCGAGTCCTACTTAATATGTAAAGAAAGACCTTGTAACTTGACTGCAGATTTGAAAGATAACTACAGACTTCTGTTAATATTTCCTAGTAATACTATTTAAAGTCAATTTTCTGTATTCAACGTTTTCTTGTTTTAAATCTTTTCTTTATTTGAAGGCGAGAGAAAGAGGGAGGGAGAAAGAATGAATGAGAATGAGCATGAGTGCGCCAGGACCTCTAGCCACTGTAAACTTTAGACGCATGTGCCACCTTGTGCATCTGTCTCATGTGGGCACTGAGGAATCAAACCTGGGTCCTTAGGCCTTGCAGGCGAGCACCACTAAGCCATCTGTCTAGCCCACGTTTTCCAGTAAGGGAGCATAATAAAGATGCTGTGGCTGAGTAGATGGCTCAGTGGTTAAAGGCACTTACTTACAAAGCCTGTTGGCCTATATTCATCTTCACAGTGACCACATAAAGGTTGACACTCAGTTTCTCCCTCTCTCTCACGAATCAATAGAATAGCATGGTATGGTAGCACGTGTTTAGTTCTTGGGAGTCACTGCGAGTTTGAGGCCAGCCTGAGACTACATAGTGAATTCCAGGTTCTGCCTGGGCTAGAGCAAGACCCTACCTCAAAAAGCCAATAAATAATTAAATTAATTTCCTAATGAAAAGAAAATGATTAAAAATGTAGGGTGGGAAATTATGTATCATTTAGATCAGTGCTTTTCAGACTTGAATGTAAATATGCAGATTATCACTGGTAATTTACCTGGGGGCCTCTTAGTAAAATGCAGATTATTAGACTGGTGAGATAGAGATAGCTTAGCGATTAAGGTGCTTACCTGTGACGGTTGTGATGGTTGATTCTCCAGGTTCCATATAAGCATGACGCAAGTGTGCAAGGTCACACATGCACACAAGGGGACGCATGTCTGGAATTAGATTGCGGTGGCTGGAGGCTCTGGTGCACCAATATCGTGTCTCTCTCATTAAAATTTGGAGCGATGGTTTAGTGCTTAAGGCCCCTGCCTGGAAAGCCCAAGGACCCAGGTTTGATTTCCCCAGACCCACGTAAGCCTGGTGGCACATGCATCTGGGGTTTGTTTGCAGTGGCTGGACGCCCTGGCTCACCCATTTTCTGTCTTTCAAATAAATAAATACATTCTCTGCCTCTTTCAAATAAATAAATATAAATATAAATAAACATAAAGTAAAAAGGCAGTCTGTTGGGCTTGCCTTGAAAAAAAAAATGCAGATTATCACTGGAAGGCAGAGTTGAAGGATTGTTGTGCGTTCAAGGCCACTCTGAGACTACATAGTGAATTCCAGGTCAGCCTGTGCTAGAGTGAGACCCTACCTGGAAAAACCAAAATAAATTAAAAAAAAAATACAGATTATGTGGTTGAGTAGTAAAGATATAGATCCTTATTTTCAAATATTTATTTCTTTGAGAGAGAGAATGGAGATACCAGGGCCTCTGCAAATGATCTTCAGGTGCATGTACCACCTCGTGCATCTGGCTTTACATGGGTACTTGGGAATTGAACCTAGGTCCTTAGGCTTTGCAGGAACCACCTTGCTAAGCCATCTCTCCAGGCTTAAGGGATTATTATTATCATTATTATTATTTGGTTTCCCACACTTAAAACAGTCTTTTAGATCTTCATATAGAGGGATAGGAATTTACTAACCTAAATGTATGCAAATACTAGTTTCATATCCTACTTATGGAGAGGCATATCTTTGTTTTTAATTATTCAGAGTTATATTGCTTGCCAGAGTGAAAATGATAGAAACTAGCTTATATATGAAATAGCCTATTTTTTATTGTGGTCAGAGGTTTATCTTTGAAGAAGCCTGAGATTTTTTGCACTTCTAGTAAGATTTTCAAGGGTTCATGAGTATAGTTTAAGAGCTGGGCATGGTGGCATGTTCCTTTAATCCCAGCCCTCAAGAAGCTGAGGTAGGAGGATCCCTGTGAGTTCAAGGCCACCCTGAAACTACATAGCTGAATAAATTCCAGGTCAACCTAGGCTAGAGTGAGATCCTGCCGCCACAAAAGCAAACATGAAACAAAAAAGTATAGTTTACTGGTAGAGCACTTGCCTACCAGGGAGGCCTTGGGTTCAGTCTCTGGTACTTAATAAAGAAGGGAAAGAAAGCATTTTTTAACAATTTAATATAAAGAACCCTCTTGGGCTGGTCATGGCAAACATCTGTAATTCCAGGTAGTAGGATCAGGTCGTCATCAGCTATCTACTGAATTCAAGGCCAGCCTGAACTATAGGGAGACCTTTTCTTACAGAGTTAGCCATGATATACGTGTCATTTAAAGTATAAGGAAGGCTTTTAGGTACTGTTCTAGAAGTATAGTGGCCTGTAGAGACTCAGTACCAAGCTGTGTATATGAAGGGCTTGAGTTTAATATTAGCTGCATAGCCTTCAAGTAGCCTTATTCTGCTAAAAAAGGTTACTTGAAATAAAAAGTTATAATCAAATACATGTCTATATCTAGGTTGATTTCCAAGGGGAATTTATTTAATTGCAAGCAGACAGAGACAGGAGAGAGAGAGAATGGATGTACCAGGGCATCTAGCCACTGTACATGAACTCCAGATGCATGTGCCACTTTGTGCATCTGGCTTTATGTGGGTACAGGGATTCAAACTTTGGTCATTAGATTTTGCAGGCAAGCACCTCAACAGCTAAGTCATCTCTCCAGCCAGTTTTTAAATAATTTTTATTTACCAAAAGGGAGAGAGTATATGGGTGTACAATGGCTTCTTGCTGCTGCAAACAAGCTGCAGATGTACATGCCTCTTTGTGCATCTGGCTTTATGTGGGTATTGGGGAATTGAACCCAGGTTGGCAGCCTTTGCAAACAAGTGCCTTTAACCGCTGAGCCCAGGTACTGTTTTTATATAATGGTAGTACATGTATTACAAATGTAGAAGGTTTTCTCATCTAATCAGAGTGGTTTTCCTCTAGATAATACAAGAAAGCCATTTAGAGAGCTGGGTAATCACTAATGCAGATGTTTATAAACCTTAATAGTATATTAGATTAGCTTCTTGGATTATGGTAAATAAGATTAGTATATCAAGCTGGGTGTGGTGGCGCATGCCTTTAATTCTAGCTCTTGGGAGGCAAAGGTAGGAGTATTGCCAAGAGTTCCAGATCACCCTGAGCAGCAGTGAGACCCTACCTGGGGAGTGGGCGAAGACTAGTAGATCAGACGTCTGAAAACTAGGCATGTTATTTCCATGTTAACACTTTTAGGATTATGTAACTCAGTCAAGGAAATCAGGCTTTGTTGGGATGAACAGAATTTTAAGAATTTCTTGAGCCTGGTGTGTTGACTTCTGCCTATAATTCCAGCACTAGGGAGGCTAAGGTAGAAGGGTTTCATGAGTTGTGGTCAGTTGGGTGTACAGTGAGACTTTACCTCAAGAAAAACAAACAAACAAAAAAGGTGTCTTTATTAGAAAGAACTGGGCCTGGATGAGATAGTTCGGTGGTTAAAGATGTTCACTTGTCAGCCTGGGTCAATTTCCTAACTACCCACATAAAGCCAGACAGGCATTCAGTTCCAGCACTAAGAGACCTTTAAACTTCTTAGATATCTCACATATTGCTATGTGAATAGTAAGGACCATAACCTCTGATAGTAGAAATTTGCTAGAGTAAATCATTGTTGTCTGGGCAGCTGCAATATGTATGTTTTATGCTGTCCTTAATGTAGGCTACTGAAATGATATATAGCGCATTTGACAGCATGAACTTCAGTAGCAATATATGAAAAGATCTCATGGATATGAAGGAAGAGGGCAGTTTAGAACTAAGCTTTTTTAGTCCTCAGCAGATAGATTTCTGAATAATTTGAAGACTTCTTTCATTCAGACTTCTATGCATATTTGTTTGTCACCTTTTCTTTATTCATCTCATGGAACCCACAATTTGGTATCACAGCAGAACCTGGTACTCAAGTTTTTACCTCTCCATTCTTTCAAAATTTTAACTGTTTTATGTATATTCCTCCGGCCCTTTTGCATTTTCTCACATTAAAAAAAAATATATATCCCTTTGGAAGCTTGGTTTGGTGGCACATACCTCAGGAGGCTGGAGTTATGTGGGTTGCCATGAGTTTGAGGCCAGCCTAGGCTACAAAGTTCACTTTGCCTGGGCTAGAATGAGACCCTGCTGAAGACAAGATAGATATCCCTTTGGAAAAGAATAGTTGCTCTAATTTCACATTTTTTCATCTGTGTCTCCAGCTTTAAGTTGTGGTTTGAATAGCAACCTTTTGGCTTTGGGTTGGGAAGTTGTTAAAATGAAAATATATTAGATATATTATAAACTTGGAAAAGCATCTCATAGAAATAGATCTTTGGGAGAACACCTAGATGGAAACATTTTAAAGTCTGTGAAATAGAATTTACTGGAAAGTTAGTAGTACTACTATTTCCCTAGGCGCTCTACTTGTGACAGTTAAGTGTAGATTGAGCCCAGGGCTCAGCACATTAGAGACTTAAGGAAGAAATCATTTCTTCAATTTTTCCTCTGCAGTGGTGGTGACCGCGGTGGCTTCAAAAATTTTGGTGGTAAGTGCTGAGTATTCCAAAATGTTTCAGTGGAAATGCTATATAAATCTAAAAGCCACCAGTAGCCCGCAGATGCAGTCTAAGCCCTTTCTTATTTGTTGAGGCTGGTGTGTTGTGTGTTTAAAAATATATACATATATCAAAGTAAATATTAAAAAGCCAAAACTGATCTCAAATAGTCCAATGGGTTTCTGTGCAGTGTACTTGCATGAAAGAGTCTGATGACCAATGAATGAGAACTTCACTGGGTTTTGACAATAAGTTTTTTTCTTTTACAAAGGTAGCTGACATGGTGTTTAAAAATTATTAGGGTTTTCCAATCAGCTTTTACAACCAGAGCTTAACAGGTGATACTAGTATAATGACAAAGTGGCGGGTATCGTCTTGGACAAGTTTAAGGAAATGTCATTCATCTTGATTTATTAAACCTTTAATAAAATTTTATGTAACTTTTGTAAACCTATGATGGTTGACTTTCAAGGATTTTGGAAGTTTTGACTTTTCATGCCTTGGTTACTACCATGTTACTTTCTTTTTAATTTCAAATGAGTTGCCTTAAATAGCCTTTTCTTTTCTTTTCCCTTAGGTCACAGGGATTATGGACCCAGACCAGATGCTGGTAAGGTTCATGATAGTTTGTGATTTTAGAGTTACAAAAATAGTTTTCTACCTTTTGAAGGGGAAAATGTGTGTTTGAAGGGATTATTACAGGAGGGAGATTTTTAATAGTACTTCTATATCTGAGGGACTTAGTTTCTAAAGAAATACCAGAAAATAAAAACTGATTGGTGTTTGCTGGGGAAATTGGTGCTTGTCCTTTCCCATGTGTTACTTTTTATTCTTTGTAATACTTGAATTTTTCCTAATAATAAACATTAATACAAATCTGATTTAGTGAAAAAAAATTGGTTTCTTGGCAAATTGTAGGTTAAAAAAAGCTGTGTTTAAGAAACTTCTGCATTGGATTGGTAGTCTTAGTCTGCCTCAGAAACCTGAGTATTTCTCTGGGTAGAAGTCACTAATTTTACATGGCTTTTTATGTTTAAATTAAGCTCAAGGCTATAGATACACTCATTCAGCCTTTTGCAAGTTAAGATTTAGAGGTTAAAAATCTATTTGAACCAAAGAAATTTAATATATTGAAATCAGAACTTTTGTTTTTATTAAGATGCCAAAGTATTCTATATGGATGGCAATTTCTGAATTATCCCTTGATGGACTGAATTTTTGTACATCTTTCTTACTTTGTTGTACTAATCCAAAAGTGTGCGTGTAAGGTAAGGTGTGTGTACAAGGTGCTCTTATCCCTGATATATACAAGGCTTATTGCAATGAATGGGAAACCAGCAATTCTGCTTGGCTGGCTTGCTTGGAAGTCAAGTGTCAGATTTGGGGGAATTTTGTGTTAGCAAGCCTTTTAAATGCATTGATTAGTCATAGGGCTGAAGTTCTCCAGAGAAAGGTATGCTAATTTAACTTTTCTTCTCTTCATGAGTTTTAGTCGTGTAGCACTATGAAGAGTGAGATTTTTTAAGATCTCCCTTAACTCATTTATATGTATACCAGTGTGTGGACTTGCACCGTACCTGAAGTTTAGTTGCCAGAATTGATCTTCCATACAATTACTGTGGACACTTTGCATGTTTAATAAGATTTTATGTTTAGTGCTTAGAAATAATTGAGTATTAGGCAATGAATTATTTTTTTAAGCATGAGTTCTAAAGATTGAACACAGGCCCCAGACTTTCAAGGCAAGCACTTTACTGAATGAGCTATGTTCCCAGCCCCAATAAATTATTCTTGGTTACTGAACAGGATGTAGTAAATCCAAGGAATATGTCTATAAAATTGACCATAATCTTTTCCCCTTAGATTCAGAGTCTGATAACTCAGATAACAACACAATCTTTGTGCAAGGACTTGGGGAGGGTGTGTCTACAGATCAAGTGGGAGAGTTCTTTAAGCAAATAGGAATTATCAAGGTGAGTAAAAGTGTCATTTTGAAGATTTATTTTTAATTTGCTAATATCATAGTTACAACATGTACATTACATAGTAAGCATGTATACTTAGGAAGAATTACCTCTGTAACTCCTGTCATGTCTGAAGACCTTTGCTAAATTTACTAACTCCATGAAGATTTTATTTGCTTATCCTGTACTTCAGCTTTACTTCTGGGTTTTGAAATGCCAATATATGTAAACCAAAGTTATTAATAGTTTATTTATTTATTTGTTTTAGTTTTTCACGGTAGGGTCTGTCTGGTCCAGGCTGACCTGGAATTAACTATGTAGTCTCAGGGTGGCCTTGAACTCATCAAGATCCATCTACCTCTGCCTCCCCAGTGCTGGGATTAAAGGCATGTGCCACCATGCCCGGCCCTAGGTTTTTTTTTTTTTTTTTATCAGAGTCTGTGTATATGTGCATGTGTATGTCACATATATAACACTATCTTGTAATTTTTCATTGCTCACTTGAGTATATTTTTCTTTTTTGGTTTTTCGAGGTAGGATCTCACTCTAGCCCAGGCTAACCTGGAATTCACTATGGAGTCTCAGGGTGGCCTTGAACTCATGACAATCCTCCTACCTCTGCCTCCCAAGTGCTGGGATTAAAGGCGTGTGCCACCACTCCCATTTATTTTTATTTTTATTTTTATTTTTATATTTTGGTTTTTCAAGGTGTAGGGTCTCACTCTAGCCAAAGCTGACCTGGAATTCACTATGTACTCTCAAGGTGGCCTCAAACATAGTGGGTGTGGTTGTGCACATGCATGCATATACATACTGCACCTGTAGGGGTTAGAGGACATCCTTGAGTGTTGCTCCTCCTCTTCCATTTTGTTTGAGACAGTCTTGTTTGTCACAAGACTAGCTGGCCTGGGAGCTTCAGGAGTCTCCTGATTTTGCCTTTTGTTGCTATAAGTGTGTTGGGATTACAGGTGCATGTGTCACTTTGTATCCTGTTTCATTCATATGGGGATCCAAGCTGTGGTTGGCAGGCTTGCAAAGCAGGTGCCTTTTTGAAATAGGGTTTCACTCTAGCGCAGGCTGACCTGGAATTCACTATGTAGTCCTTAGGCTGCCCTCCAAGTCACAGCGATTCTCCTACCTTTAGTGATAACTTACTGCTTTGCTTGATGAACAATGTTCCTGAACATTAAATATTTAACAAATTATATGTATTTATATAAACGTTGTTTACATTAATTTTTATGGCATAAATGGTCTATTACTTTGTGGTGTGGTGCTGGGTGTTGAACCTAAATTTTTCCTTCCCCTTATAAAATTTTATTGTTTGTTTTCCACTGATTTGTAGCTTGCACTTTTCCTTGTCCAAAAATCTTTTTCTGAATCATAAATGATCATTTATTCTTGAAGTGTAATAGCAATTTTTTTTTCCTTAGACTAATAAAAAAACGGGAAAACCAATGATAAATCTTTACACAGACAAAGACACAGGGAAGCCAAAAGGGGAGGCAACAGTATCATTTGATGACCCTCCATCAGCTAAGGCAGCCATTGACTGGTTTGATGGTATGCTTCATTCATTAATAAAGTTTTGAAGAAATGTTTTGTATTTTGAATAAATTATGAGAAATAGTGGTTATATTCATGTTTGTTTCAGTAGCTACTAAGCCTGTGTAGGCTTGTGTTTTTATGTTCCATTAGAAATGAGATGGATTGTATCTTTCTTTATCTAGCTTATATTCCCTTAATTCTTACCATGCAAATAATTCCTAAGTCTGATAAAGGTATATAGAGTTGGTCTGGATAACATAGGCCAGCTAGGCCTTAATTGTAAAATGTGCTATAACTTTCCAAAATATCGCCACCAGCTGTAGATCTAGTGTTCAAACACATCTTCTGGGGGACATTTCACATTCAAACCCTAACACTCCCCCTCATCTTGTTTCTTTTAAAATCTAAGCACAAGAGTAGTCTATGCAAGTGTATGTATGGATATATAGTTACATGTGCAAGGACCTGCATACATGCTCTTCCCTTTAAGAACTATGGTGGCATATTTGACATACTGTTTTACAAATTGGCTCTTTGTATAAAAATATTAGACGAGTGTTTTTGGAATAAAGCTCAGTGCTTGCCTGGCATGTGTTCAATCCCCAGCAGTGCAAAAAGCCTAAAGTGTCCACCTCCATTTCTTATTCAAAGTTTAGATGTAAGTTTTTGTTTTTGTTTTGGTTATTATTATTTTTTTAATTTAGTAAGAAATGACAATCTGCTCTGTTCAGTAGATTGTGGGTCATGTTTTGGTGCTGTTACTTTGACTGTTTGGAACACAGAACATCTAGTGTGTTTGAATTTCTGTGAGGACAAGTTGGTTACTCCTTTGAAACTAAAACAGTTTTATATGAGGAGTGGAGGTATGATGAAGAATTTATTCAAAATCCTATTTTTCTCCTCCTCTCCCTTCCCCTTTCTTCTTTTGTGTTTTCAAGGTAGGGTCTTGCTCTAGCCCAGGCTGACCTGGAATTCACTATGAAGTCTCAGGGTGGCCCCGAACTTATGGTGAGGATGTCTTCCTACCTCTGCCTCCTGAGTGTTGGGATTAAAGGTGTGTGCCACCACACCTGGCGCTTCTTCCTTTTTTTAAAAAAAAAAACACACACACAAAGTTATTAGCACACCTTTAATCCCAGCACTCTGGAGGTAGAGGTAGGAGGATCACCTTGAGTTCGAGGCCACCTGAGACTATGTAGTGAATTCCAGGCCAGCCTAGGCTAGAGTGAAACCTTGAAAAAACAAACCAAAACAACAACAACAACAAAAAACCCAAAAAGTTACTATTTTGAGAGATGGAGAGAGACACAGAGAGAATGGGCGCACCAAGGTCTCCTTCTGCTGCAAACGAACTCCAGACACATGTGCCACTTTGTGCATTTTGCTTTATGTGGGCTCGGGGGAATGGAACCTAGTTCATTAGGCCTTGCAGGCAAGCATCTTAACTACTGAGCTGTATCTCCAGCCCCAATTTTTTTTAAGGTCTTATGTAATAACCCAAGCTGTCCTAGGACTCAGCTATTTAACCCAGACTGGCCTTGAAATTAAGTGATCCTTCTACCTCTGCCTCCTTTAGTGCTCCTTAGAGATTATAGATTTAATTTCACCATGCTCAGTCTGAACACCATTTTCTTTATTCTTAGGAAAAGAATTTCATGGAAACATTATTAAAGTGTCCTTTGCCACCAGAAGACCTGAATTCATGAGAGGAGGTGGAAGTGGAGGTGGTCGACGAGGTAGGATATGTTTATTTGCATTTTACCCAGCATTGAGAAAAATGATTGGGCTTGACTATTATAAAAAAGGCTTGAATTTGAGTCTTATGTTTTGTTCCTGCTTGCATTAACTTGCTACTATACTTTTTCTTCCTGCTTTCCCCCCCCCCTTCTTTCATCTTAAAAAGAGGATGTTATAATAGCTAAATTGTAGAGTAGGTGTTAGAGTATCTAAGAAAGTAGTGGGGGAAAAGTCTTTAGAAGTCCTTTTGGAAAGCTGTGTAGTAGTTTGTTCTGTGATAGTGTCCTTTATTTCTGTATTTTCAAGGTAGGGTCTTGCTCTAGTCCAGGCTGATCTGGAATTCAGTATATAGTCTTAGGGTGGCTTCAAACTCTGGTGATCCTCCTATCTTTGCTTACCAAGTGCTGGGATTAAAGGTATGTGCCCCCACACCCAGCTTGATAGTGCCCCCCCCCTTTTTTAACTCTCTTATCTATATTGTATATGAGTTCTAGTGTTGCTGTGTCAAGTGAAACCTTAAAAATTACAAAGTCTTGCTGTAATGGAATTAATTTTGAGGGGCCTGGCCTGGTATTTATGATCGTTTAAAAAAATGTCTTATTTTTTAAAACCTATATAGTTTCAATTTAACAAGAATATCTACTTATACAGCAATAGAAGTAAAGATAGCTAATTATAGGTTATCCAAAATAAGTCCACAATTTTAAAATTGGAATGTATTTTTTTTTTTTTTTTCAAGTAAAGATTAATGGGCATTTTTGGTGTTTTTCATCTGGTACTTTTCCTGTCTGTTATTAATGTCTACTGCTGACTTTACTCCTGTAACTTACCTACCTATTTCCCCCTTCTACCTATCCCCAGGCCGTGGAGGATATAGAGGTCGTGGAGGATTTCAGGGGAGAGGTGGAGACCCCAAAAGTGGAGACTGGGTTTGCCCTAATCCGTAAGTGTACTATTTACTTTGGGCGTAGAGGTGAGGTGAAATTGTAGGTTACAAGAAGAGGTACTGGGCCTACTAGAAACTATTCAGGAGCATTTTATTTTTTTCCTTTCTCAGGTCATGTGGAAATATGAACTTTGCTCGAAGGAATTCCTGTAATCAGTGCAATGAGCCTAGACCAGAGGATTCTCGTCCCTCAGGGGGAGGTAAGGCACCCCTTTAGTTGCAAGCACATGATGCTTTTCTTCCTGACTAGCATTGTTAAGGGCCTTATATTATTCTGCTGGCCTTAATAATTTGCATTTCTACTTTGCAGATTTCCGGGGGAGAGGCTACGGAGGAGAAAGGGGCTACAGAGGTCGTGGGGGCAGAGGTGGAGACCGAGGTGGCTATGGTACAGACAGAAGTGGAGGTGGCTATGGTGGAGACAGAAGTGGTGGGGGTGGCTATGGTGGAGATAGAAGTGGGAGTGGCTATGGTGGAGACAGAAGTGGCGGGGGTGGCTACGGTGGGGACAGAGGAAGTGGCTATGGTGGGGATCGAGGTAGCAGCTATGGGGGAGATCGAGGAGGTTATGGTGGAGACCGTGGCGGCGGCTATGGTGGAGACAGAGGAGGCTATGGAGGAGATCGAGGAGGTTACGGAGGTGATCGAGGAGGCTACGGCGGAGATCGAGGAGGCTATGGTGGAGATCGAAGCCGGGGGGGCTATGGAGGAGACCGTGGTGGTGGTGGTGGTGGTGGTGGTGGTGGTGGCGGCAGTGGAGGCTACGGTGGAGACCGAAGTGGCAGTTACGGAGGAGACAGGAGTGGTGGTGGCTATGGAGGAGACCGAGGTGGCTATGGAGGAGACCGAGGTGGCTATGGAGGCAAAATGGGAGGAAGGTGAGTATGAGAATATATTTGTGAACTTTGTCTGATTGCTTCTAGATTTTAGGGTTCATGCTTGTTTTGTCATAATTTTATTCTTTTAAAAAAAAATACCTATTTGTGCCGGGTGTGTGGCACACACCTTTAATGCTAGCACTTGGGAGGCAGAGGTAGTGGGATAGCTGTGAGATCAAGTCCAAACTGAGACTACATAGTGAATTTCTATATCAGTCTGGGCTAGAGTGAGACCCTACACTGTCAAACCAAATATATATATATATATTTGTGAGAGAGGAAGATAGAATAAGCACAGAAGGGCCCCTAGCCAGCTGCATGTGCCACCTTGTGCATCTGGCTTTAAGTGGGTACTGAGGAATCGAACCCAGGTCCTAGGCTTTGCAGGCTAGCATCTTAACCACTGAGCCATCTTTCCAGCCCCCACAATTTCTTAATCCAATTTTTTATAACTTAAATTTCTCATTGGCATTTCTCATGAAAGACACTTAGCTCCCTGCTTGGCAATTTATTTTTTCATTTTTAAAATGCCACACT
This sequence comes from Jaculus jaculus, assembly GCF_020740685.1. Taxonomy (NCBI): domain Eukaryota; kingdom Metazoa; phylum Chordata; class Mammalia; order Rodentia; family Dipodidae; genus Jaculus; species Jaculus jaculus. The sequence goes on from NC_059110.1 coordinate 93,375,733, forward strand.
TTATACAGCTATAAAGCAGGGAAAAGGTCTGAAGATGAGAAGGGAAAATGGGCCGAAGGAAGATCATGGAACCCGGGGGCCCATGACAAAAGTGGATTTTAGAAGAAAAACATGGAAAGGGGTTTAAAAAGGTTAAAAAAGTGAAGGCAATAATAAAAGTAAAAGATGTCTCTTCCCACCCTGGCAATGCCAACATGAGAGAGCAAACTTACCAGGGTGAGGAGCTAAGAACTTTTCTGCCACAGTTCTAGACAGATAGAAATTGGGCTGTCTCCGTGAATCAAGGAAGATGGAGAATTTGTGCCAGCCCACCTGGACACACCTACCCCAGGTATCCCAGCCAATCAGCCAGGGCTTGTAAGAGAAATCCACCCACACCTGGGTAGAGTGAGCTTAAGAGATCTAAACACTCTGGGATAGACATGGTGAGAGTATGGCATCCTAAGGTCCTGCCTAGTTTAACTGTCTACAGTGTAGCCCTCCACATTTCCCACTCATGAGAAGACACTTACTACTGTTAGAGGAAAGAGGATGACAACATCAGATCTTAAACTACTTCCTGCTGAAGGGGGCACAGATAAGGCAATTAAGAGGGAGGTATTCTAAACTTAAAAAAACGTATGAGGGGGTGATGGCTTGGCAGTCATGGCACTTGTTTACAAAACCTATCAGCTTTGGTTCAATTCCTCAGCACTGCTGTAAAGGCAGATGCAAAAAGTAGCACATGTGTCACCTGGCACAAAACCCAAAAACAACCAACCAACCTCTGATGGGAGTGTATTTACTTAGGAATAATGTGGAGTCATAAAAGAAGAAATCAGCCTCTGGGCTGCAGAGATGGCTCAGTGGTTAATGGTGCTTGCTTACATAGCCTCCTGACATGGGTTTGATTGCCTAGCACCCACATAAGCCAGATGCAAAAAGTGGCACTAGCCTCTGGCAGCAAGAGACCTGGTGTGCCCATACACATGTGGAAATGAATTAGATAATGTATATTTATGGCCTTGTAAGATGGCTTAGCAGTTACGGTACTTGCCTGCAAAGCCTGAGGACCAAGTTTGATTTCCCACCACACACGTAAGCCAGATGAACAAGGTGGTTGCATATGTTTAGAGTTCATTTGCAGTGGCTAGAGGCCCTGGCACACCCATTCTCTTCTTTTTCTATCTGATTTCTCCAATAAATACATAAAGAAAATATTCTAAAAAATGATTTATTTTTAAAAGTCAGCCTCGGGCTGGAGAGATGGCTTAGCTGTCAAGGTGTGTGCCTGCGAAGCCTAAGGACCCAGCTTCGATTATCCAGGTCCCACATAAGCCAGATGTATGCACATGGTGGTGCATGCATCTGGAGTTTGATTTCAGTGGCTGGAGGCCCTGGTGCACCCATTCTCCCCCTCCCATCTCTCTCCCCTTCTTTCCCTTCCTCCCTCCCTCCCTCTCTCTCTCTCTCAAATAAATCAATCTAGGTGCTGGAGGGATGGCTTAGCAGTTAAGGTGTTTGCCTGCAAAGCCAAAGGACCCAGGTTTAGTTTCCCCAGGACCCATATTAGCCAGATGCACAAGGGGGCGCACTTGTCTGGAGTTGTTTTAAAAAGTCAGCCTATAGTGTAACTTAACTATACTAAGGCTTTATTTGAGGTTTTTATTGTGGCAAATATAAGTGTACTTTTTTTTTTGTAAATTTTTATTTTTGATGGAAGGTCTCACTGTAGCCCAGCCTGGCCTGGAATTCACTATGTAGTCTCAGGCCAGCCTCAAACTCACAGTGATCCTCTTACCTCTGCCTCCTGAGTGTTGGGATTAAAGGCGTGCTCTACCATGCTTGGCTGAAGTGTTGTTAACATCACTTTACTTCTGGTCCTTCTGTCCTCTAAGGTTGATGTACTACATATTTTAGAGTCACAGGCATTTATCAATTTTCCAAAGTCACATAGATAATAAGTTGTAGATACAGGATTCATATGTGAAATATGAATAAAAAAATAAAAGGTGTTTGCTTACTTATTCCACAATGTCACTGTTCTGGAAACTGAAATTGGCCTGTGTGAAATACAGTGGCTTCTTAGTCTAGGAGTTTAGGTGGAAAATTACTAAAGGATTTGTGGCTCGCCCAGCTTTTTCAAGGAACTTTGTGGCTTTTAAAGCTAACTATAAAGGAACCTTCTAGGAATATTGAATGTTTTGCTGCCATTTTTCTAGCTGATGCTAATCACCAGCATCCTGAAGAAAAATTTGGTGGTCCATTGGTAATATATTGTAATTTAGTTTGGTTCTTTATTTCTCATTCCTAGAAACGACTACAGAAATGATCAGCGCAACCGACCATACTGATGACTGTTTTCAATGTTCCTGTGTCTCTGACATGATCCATAGTGAAATTGTCAGAGTTTTGCCTGCTGCTTTCCTCATGGCCTCCTTTGGGTAGCAAAACTAAGTGACATTTGGATTTTTATTTGGGTGGGAGGGCTAGGGACAGTTTTCCTTTTAGAAATGTCCATTGAAATTTTCCCTTTTAGTTTCCCACCTTGTCTTTCCCAACCCCTAAAGCTACATGCAATGTAAAATATTGCCAAAATGGAAAGTGTTTTGTAATACTGCAATAAAGGCTGCTTGTTTTTTGTGGACTTTCAGTGCTTGCTTTGTCACACTCAGGACTCAGGTATAAGTATATTGTAATACTAAAAAATTGGAAAGCGGGGCTAGAGAGATAGCTTTTTGGGTGAGGTGCTTTCTTGCAAAACGAAAGGACCCAGGTTTGATTCATTTGCAGTGCTAGAGGCCTTGGCCTGTAGATCCCCCTCCCAATCAATAAAGTATAAAAATTAAAAAATAAATTTAAATTTTTGAATTTAAAATTGGGAAAATAAATATAGATTTTATTTTCAACAGTACTTCATGAGCCCCTGCTTTGTTTAGATAGTAGTTCTCAGCTAGGCATGGTGGTGCAAGCCTTTAGTCTGGATCACTTTGTAAGTTTGAGGCTACTCTGAGATTTCATAGTGAGGTCATCCTGGGCTAGAGTAATCGTAGTTACTAGTAGTAATTGTAATTCTCAGAATTCTCTGAGTTGTTAATAGTTTCCTATTGTAAGTATGCTGGATCAGAATGTGAGAACCAGAGAAGGAATATTTATATAAATTAAGCTCACCAGGTCATTGTGAAGCACTCTGCTTAGTATCACATTCCAGTTAAGATACCACTATCTATGTTTATTAATATAGCTCACTGCTTACTAGCTCTGAGTAGTACCCTTCTTCATCAAAAGTTGTGACAAAAATATCTACATGTCCCTTGGGGAGCGTAATTGCCCCTTACTAGAGATTGTACTCAGGGAATCACTGAGCTGGGTCTTGCTAAATTGCCCAGGTTAGCATAAAGCTTGTGATCCTCTTGTCTTCGACTCTTGATTGGCTGAGGTTATGGGTGTAGGCTACCATGTCGATTTCCAGAAAATTATGAAGAGTGGTTAGAATTGGGGTCATATGAAAGGCGGTAGCTAGACAGGAACATGGGCCCTTGGGAGTTATTTTTGTTTCTATTTCATTAATTTCTGCCCAAATCTTTATTATTTCTTCCCGCCTTTTTGGTTTGCCTTGTTCTTCTTTTTCCAAGGCTTTAAGGTGAAGCATTAGGTCGTTTACTTGCGACCTTTCTAATTTCTTAATATAGACACTTAAAAGTATAAATTTACTTCTTAGGACTGCCTTCATTGTGTCCCAGAGATTTTGGTATGTTGTGTTCCCGTTATTGTTTGACTCTATAAATTTTCTGATTCCCTTCTTGATTTCTTCATTGACCCATTCATCATTTAGTAGTGTGTTGTTTAATTTCCATGATTTTGTGTATGCTCTATAGCCTTTCTTGCTATTGATTTGTAGTTTGATTCCATTGTAGTCAGATAGGATGCAAGAATTATTTCAATTTTCCTGTATTTGTTAAGATTTGCTTTGTGTCCTAATATATGGTCTATTTTAGAGAACGTTCCATGTGCTGCTGAAAAGAATGTATATTCTGCAGCATTTGGGTGAAATGTCCTTTATAAATCTGTTAGGTCCATTCCTTCTATGACCTCATTTAATCCAGATGCCTCTCTGTTTATTTTTTCCTGAGATGACCTGTCAGTTGATGAGAGTGGGATGTTGAAGTCACCCACTACCACTGTGACTGTAGTTCTAATAGTGTTCGTTTGATGAAGTTGGGATCCCCCATGTTACGTGCATATATGTTTAGGATTGTAATGTCCTGTTGGAGGGTGCCTTTAATCAATATAAAGTGACCTTCCTTATGTTTCTTAACTAATGTTGGACTGAAGTCTACCTTGTCAGATACTAGGATTGTAACCCCTGCTTGTTTTCTAGGTCCATTTGCTTGGAACACTGTTTTCCAACCTTTCACCCTAAGATAGTGTCCATCTTTTGTAGAAAGGTGGGTTTCTTGGAGGCAGCAAATTGAAGGATCCTGCTTTTTAGCCCAGTCCGTGAACCTATGCCTTTTGGTTGGGGCATTGAGGCTGTTGATATTAAGAGATAATATAAAAAGGTGTGTATTCATTTTTGCCACTTTTTTGTAGTTCTTCCGGTTTTACCTTTGCTCTCTTGTGTTAACTAGTATTTGAGTATTGTTTGTTTTTTCCCAGTTCCTTATATGTATGCTTTACTTTTTCTTCAGCATGGAGGATTCTGTGAAATATTTTCTATAGTGCTGGTTTTGTCTTCAAATACTCCTTTAGCTTGCTTTTGTTGTGGACTGTCCTTATTTCTCCATCTATTTGAATGGAATAGTTTTGCAGGATAAAGTAACCTTGGTTCACAGTTGTTATCTTTCAGGACTTGGAATACATCAACTCCATGCCCTTCTGGTTTTTAAAGTTTGTGTTGAGTAATCTGCTGTAATCCTGATAGGCTTGCCTTTGTAGGTAACTTGGTTTTTCTCTCTGACTGCTTTCAGTATTTTTTCTTTGGTTTGTGTGTTTGGCAGTTTGATTATAATATGGTGAGGAGAGGCTCTTTCCAGGTTTTGTCTGTCTGGTGTTCTAAAGCCTTCCTGTATCTGCATTGGCACCTCTTTCCCAATTTGGGGAAAGTTTTCTTCTGTGATTTTGTTGAAGACGCCTACTATGCCTTTGGAGTGAAATTCTCCTCCTACTATGCCCTGAATTCTTATGTTTGGTCTTTTCATAGTGTCCCGAATATCTTGAAATCCCCACTCATACTTTTCTATAAGTTTGTCTTTCTCTTTGTTGGGTATTAGATCTGCCACCTGGTCTTCTAGCTTAGATATTCTGTCCTCTCCTTCATCCATTCTACTGGTGAGATTTTCTACAGTTTTTTATTTCACTAACTGTGTTCTTCATTGCTAGTAATTCTGACTGGTTTTTCTTTATTATTTCTATTTCCTTATTTATGTCTAGTATTGACCTCTTTATTTCATTAAATTGGTGTCCTGTGTTTTCTTTGATTCCTTTGATTTCCTCTTTCATTCCTTTGATTCCTTCTTTGACTTTTTTTTTTTTTTTTTTTCGGTTTTTCAAGGTAAGGTCTCACTCTAGCCCAGGCTGACCTGGAATTAACTATGGAGTCTCAGGGTGGCCTTGAACTTACAGTGATCCTCCTACCTCTGCCTCCCGAGTGCTGGGATTAAAGGCGTGCGCCACCACGCCCGGCCTTCTTTGACTTTTTTAAACATATTTATAATCATATTTTTTGAAATCTTTCTCAGGCATTTCCTCTAACTGGTTCTCACTGGAGGTCATTTCTGATACTTTTGATGGATTTATATTGTCTTGATTTTTGGTGTTTCTTGTGTTATAATGTATATATTTTTTCATCCTGGATTATTTAATGATTGGATTTTCTAGTTAGCTTTGTATTATTAGATGTAGCAGACAATCTGATGTTATATATCTTCAGAGTAGGAGCATAAGCCGTTAGGTGTGGCTCTCAAGACTCTCATAGTATCTACAAAAGTGACCCTAGGGGTTGGGTTCGCCTGCTATGAGCGTATTCAAGTAGGCTGAGTAGAACAAAATACAGCCAGATTCTAAAATTTAACTAAACAATGTATACTTTCAATGAAAAAACAGCTCAGAGTATTTATCCAAGAGTAGGTTTTATGACAACCAGATCCTCTAACTGTCCCTTAGGGTGTGTGGTGCCCCAGCCACACCCTTAATCCTGACAACAAGTGCCCTGGCCAGCGGGGAGTCTAACAAAGAAGCGAGGTGAAAATTAACCTGAATGAAAGAAGGCAAACAGACACAAGAAGGAGACCATGCTAGATGTTTGTCATGGCCTTGAGTGTTTATTCTTTTTTTTCTTTTTTAAATTATTTATTTATTTATTTGAGAAGGACAGACACAGAGGGAGAGAGAATGGGCGCGCCAGGGCTTCCAGCCTCTGCAAACGAACTCCAGACGCGTGTGCCCCCCCCCCTGCATCTGGCTAACGTGGGACCTGGGGAACTGAGCCTCGAACCGGGGTCCTTAGGCTTCACAGGCAAGCGCTTAACTGCTAAGCCATCTCTCCAGCCCGAGTGTTTATTCTTACATGTAGGTTTATATAGGGCTGTAGGGGGAAGGGGACGTGGTCAGGGCAAGGAGTTGTAGGGGGAAGGGGACGTGGCCAAGGCAAGGAGTTGTCAGGAAACCTAGAGGGGATGTAATTAGGTGTTCATCTAATCTTGCCTCACTGACTTAACATCCTGACTGCACCAGGCTTCACATCCTGATCATAAACTGGCCTTTTGCAAAAGATAAGATTCTGTAAGCAGTCTGCTGATCGGTTCCAGAAGTACCTAACAGAAAGCTGGATGGACCAGCTTTCTAAGTAATGAGTCAGTTTATGAACAGGCCCAGGCAAAATGGAGAGGCTTTTACTCTATGGCTCCCGACAAATCCTGACAACAAGGAGGTTAAGATTTCTGATCTGTTGAGGGTTCCAAGTCAGCTTGTGACCAGGTGAGACCCTTCCCTTGTGTAATCCCAGTTACCTTTGCTCCTGCTTGGGTCCTTCTGTTGGTTCAAGTTGGCATGGCCGGGTCCCTGGACCGCTGCTCTGTTCGCTGGTGGTGGGGGGTTGGCTGCCAATGCTGCTCTGGTTCTCTCACTGTTCCACGTGTTCTACCTTGTGATCTGCTGCTCCATTGTTCACTGCCGCTCTCCCACCTCCCTTCAGGTTTCTTGAGTTTGTGGAGAGCTCTGGTGTAAGTGGAAGCTCCCCTCACCTGGCTTTTCCTCGGAAGTTATTTTTAAGATGGGTAAATGCTGGGCATGGTGATGAACATCTGCATGTTATCCCAGGCCTGAAGATAAGGCTGCAGGAATGTAGATTTGAGGCTATGTTAAAAGAATGATTGATGGTTGAGTATGTCTATACACTATTTAGAAGGAAGTGGAGATAACGTGCTCAAATCCTTTCACAGAAAGTCATGTAGAAAAAAAGAAAAAAAAAAAAAGAAAGTCATGTAGAAAGAACACTTGGTGAGCATTTGCTATATATGCAGATGCTATGATAGATACTGTGTCACTGCTACAAGCAGGCTTGGCTTGTTATATATAACAATCTTGAGAGGCTGGAAGGTCCCTAGGGATCATTTTAACAGTGGTGAATGAAAATTATTTGACTCGTCATTGAAATGATACAATTTGGAACAGAGACACTGGGAAATTAAACAACTTGCCCCAAATTACATCCCTAGTTTCAGGTCAGTATTGGTAATAGCACCAGAATTCTGAGACATTTGGCTTAGACTTGGCTTTTTTTTTTTTTTTTTTTTTAAGCACGAGAAAGGGAAAGGCAGATAGAGAATGGGTGTGCCAGGGTCTCTAGCCACTGAAAACTCGAAATCCATGCATCACCATGTGCATCTGCCTTATGTGGGTCCTTTGGATTTGCAGGCAAGTGCCTTAATTGCTAAGCCATATCTCCAGCTCCCACCTCCCCTGTTTTTTAATTTGTGAGCAAAGAATGAGATCAAGTGCCAAGGCTTCTTGCTGCTGTAAATGAACTCTAAATGCATGTGTCACTTTGTGCATCGGGCCTTACATGAGGTACTGGGAAATTGTACCCATGCCATTAGGCTTTGCAAGCAAGCACCATTCACCACTGAACCATCTCCCCAGTCGGAGCCTGCTCTTAACTATAAAATAAGAATGCTTATCAGTGTTGGCAGACAGATGAGATAATTCTTAGGTCTTTTTATTTTTTCCTTCCTGATGAGAATGTACCATAGTCCCAAGAATTGGAAAACTTACACTATAAAATGTTTGAAGAGATTATAGGAGATGAGAGACTTTTAACCACTGTGGAGAATAGGGGAATGTTTTGCTACAAACCCATAAAATTGTCCAGTTAAGAACAGAAATATCTGTGCTTATCAGTCTTTATGTGATTTTTCTCTGGCTTTGATCAGCAGTATGTTTTTTAGAAATAGGCAGTTTGACCCAGGATATAGGATATTGGTTAAAGAAAAAAATGGTTTATGAGTGGGTCCAGATTAGGAAGAATAAAGATTAGTAAGATTTTTATGGTGGTCAAGAACTTAGTGATATAGGTAAGATTCAAAGAATTTATAGTTTGTGTAATAAGTTGACATAGTTTAATACTGGAGATGAGACAATTCTTGGGCATGACAAGGATTCGATACGGCTGTGGAAATCAGTAACTGAATAAATAGGAGGGAAATACATAGTTAAGATAAGGACTGAGGGGCTGAGGAGTTACATGTTTGTCCAGAAGGGTGCTCTTAGGAAGATGTTAAGAATAAGGTCCAGAAACAAATTACAAAGTTGGTCAGAGGGTCGTGCAGTTGGTTCGAGTGTGGGACCTTCAGATAAAGTGACGTTTATATAAAGGTGCAGGACAATAATGACATTACAAAGTATGAACATCTGAGAATCCAGGAAAGAAAGCCAAATCCCAAGAACAAGATTTCAGATAGAGCAGAGATGAAAATGTTTGAGGAAAAGGTAGAGGATACAGATGTCTTGTTTGCCATTAGAGGGAGCATGCAGGGGTACAGGGTGGGCGTTAACATTTGGATTTTGTCCTAAGGCTATTTCTTGGGTTAAGTTTACTACTGAGGTTTTTTTTTTTTTTTTTTTTTTTTTTTTTTTTAATTTGAGAGTGATAAACACAGGCAGAGAGAGAGAATGGGTGCCCCAGGGCCTCCAGTCTCAGATGCATGCACCATCTTGTGCATCTGGCTTACGTGGGTACTGGAATTGAGGCTTGAACAGGGGGTCCTTGGCTTCACAGGTAAGTTTTTAACTGCTAAGCCATCTCTCCAGCCCCCTGAGTTTTTGATTTAGGTAGTTTCAGTACTAGGAAGGCTCTGGAATATTCATGGTAGGCCAGATGGCATTTGCTCTGCAAAGACATCCATGCTCAGTGCTGTCTTAAATATTCTAGTGAAAATTGAGGTGCTACTGTTGGTATCTGCCTCCTCTGAGAGAAGTTGGAGATCTATGGGCAGGTTTTGGACAAGTTGATAGTTATAGGTAATAAGACAGTGTTAATTCCCATAGGATATTGAGTCCAGGAAAAATTTGAATTGTTGCTTACGGACCCAGAACTACCAAGAGTGGTCAAAACATCTTTCTGGTCTTTGTTCTTAGTGACACATTAAATAAAGAGGAGTCCTTGGCAGTGTGGTTTATACTCCACAGTAGGGAAGCCATGTTTTTGCTTTTCTTAAAAAATTTATTCATTTAAAAGAGAATGAGCATACCTGGGCCTCCACCCACTGCAAACAAACTCCAGATGAATGTGCTACCTTGTGCATCTGGCTTAACGTGGGTTCTGGGTAATCAAATGTAGATCATCAGGCTTTGCAAGCACCTTAACTGCTAAGCCATCTCTACAGCCCATTTTGCTTTTTTTAAGGCAAAACAAATCTAGAAGTAGTGGCATAAGGTGGGAGATAAATGCAAGCAACATGATAGGCCAAATTCAGAATAGCAAGTGCTGTGGATCATCCAAGCTGGTCGTGGTGGCACATGCCTTTAATTCCAGCACTTGGGAGGCAGAGGTAGGAGGATTGCTGTGAGTTTGAGGTTACCCTATGAATTCCAGGTCAGCCTGAGCTAGTGTGAGACCCTACCTTGAAAAAAAAAATTTTTTTAAACCTGTTTTCACTTCAGTATGGCTGGGGTAATAAATAAGGGTTGCAAGATGACTGTTAGATTTCTGTTGGTCACAGACTCACCTGACAACACTGAAGAAAAGGGAGGAAAAGTTTGTATTTGAGGCTTGTGTTTGAGACAGTCTTGCTCTGCAGCCCAATTTAGCCTCAAACCCAGAATATTTCTACTATAGTCTCCTGAGGGCTAGAATTACTTGTATATGCTACCACACCAGGCTCCATCCATACATGAATGTTAACTATATGATGATACTATCAGGATATTTCTTTTTTTTCTATTAATAACTTCCATGATTGTAAACAATATCCCATGGTAATGCCCTCCCTCCTTCCACTTTCCCCTTTGAAACTATTCTCCATCATCTTCCCTCCCTCTCCCAATCAGTCTCTTTTATTTTGATGTCATGATTTTTTTGCCTCCTATTATGATGGTCTTGTGTAGACAGTGTCAGGCACCGTGAGGTCATGGATATCCAGGCCATTTTGTGTCTGGAGGAGCACGTCGTAAGGAGTCCTACCCTTCCTTTGGTGCTTAACATTCTTTTCATCACCTCTTCTGCAATAGATCCCTATCAGGATATTTCTTATTTCTCCGGAGGTCCCTGAGATGATGGACATTAGTTTTTTTTACCTTATAGGTGACTGAAATGGTATCAAACTTCAAGATAAAAAATAGAGTGAGTGTGGCTGGTTGTGTTGGGACACGCGGTAGGAAATTGCTGAAGAGGGGAGGCAGGAGGATCAGGACTTCACAGCTGGCCTGGGCTACACATTAAGGAAAATCCAGGGCTGGAGAGATGGCTTAACGGTTAAGATGCTTGTCTACGAAGCCAAAGGACCTAGGTTCGATTACCCAGGACTCGTATAAGCCAGATGCACAGGTGGCACATGTGTCCAGAGTTACGTTGCAGCCACTGGAGGCCTTGGCGTGCTCATTCTCTTTCTGCCTGCTTCTCTTTCTTTCTCTACTTCTGTCTCTCTCAGAAAGAAAATCCAGTAAGTGCAGGACCTTAAGATTAGATCTCAAAGTAATTGATCTTGGGAGATAGAATGTAGGGGCAGCAGAGAGGTTGGTTGGTTGACTCTGATTAAAGTTTAATGTCAGGCTGGAGAGATGGCTTAGCGGTTAAGGTGTTTGCCTGCAACAAGGGTCCCGGTTGGACTCTCCAGGACCCACATAAGCCAGATGCACGAGGGGGTGCACGCATCTGCGGTTTGCAGTGGCTGGAGGCCTTGGCACGTCCATCTCTCTCTCTGCCTCTTTCTCTCAAATAAATAAATATATAAATAAAAAATATTTTTTTGAAAAAAGCTTAGTATCAACTGGTTATAATGGCACAGTCCTACAGTTTCAGCAATTGGGAGGTTGAAACAGGTAGACATACAAGGTCAGGGCTAGTCTGGTATACTCAGCAATGACTTGTCTCAAAAAGACAACCAAAAAAAAAAAAAAAAACAGAACAAACTTTAATCTTTCCTCCATGCCATCTTAGAGAAATGAAGATGGGATGGGAGACAAGTTAGTAATCAAAATGGTTCAAGACTCAATCTTCACTGGGCATGGCGGCACACACCTTTAATCCCAGCACTGGGGAGGTAGAAGTAGGGGGAGTGCTGTGAGTTCAAGGCCAGCCTGAGACTACATAGTGAATTCCATGTCAACCCAGGCTAGAGCAGGACCATACCTCAAAAAAAAAAAAGTTTGTTTTTGTTTTTTTTTGAAAAATGTTCGGGAACCGGGTATGGTGGTGCATGCCTTTAGTTCCAGCACTCGGGAGGCAGCGTTAGGAGGATTACTGTGAGTTTGAGACCACCCTGAGACTACGTAGTGAAGTCCAGGTCAGCTTGGACTAGAATGAGACCCTACCTCCAAAAGCAAAATAAATAAATAAATAAATCAAAGCTTTGCCGTTTCTTGTTTTCTTGCTAAACAGTAGTACACATCTAGCTTTATTAACAAATTCTGGGCACAAACAGGTCAGCTGGCTATGCAGAGAGTCTTTGGCTCTGTCCTCCCCTCTTCACTCTGAAGTAAGGATGTGATGCATAGAACTAACCCAACCAGGATGGAGACCTGTGTTCCAGTGTAGCCCTTGTGGAGGGAATAGCAGACAGCGGAGATACAGAGACATGATAGATTATGCTGACATTCATTTATTTGTGAAAGAGAATGGTTTTTTTTTTTTTAGGGAAGTCATTGTTAGAGAGAAAGTGGTTGTCAGGCCCGAAAACCAAACTTATTTTGAGATTTCAGCAAGTTTCGGAGCTGCTTCCTACATTTTGGCTTCCATGACCCTGTAGCTGGTGGCCTTTGCTTTTGTGGTTTAAAGAAGCAAAGTGGGGAGGAAGGTAGTTTTTCCTTTTGGCCCACCTTCTTGCAGGACTTTGCAATAAACAAGGGGTTTAGCTTAGCACGCCGAAAATCTTGGATACATAACTCTTCCTCTGGGTCCATAGGCTCCTTCCGAAACCTTGTAGGCTCTGCCTTCACTGTTTTAGCTGTCTCATAGATAAAGAAAACTCTGTTGTTCAGCCTTTTGTAGATCCGTGGATAGGTTGAGGCCCAAACAATTAATGTTTCTTGTAGCTGCATTGAAACAGAGGCGTAGTCTGGAAAGGGAGGTAGCACCCAAAGAAGGGGAAGTTCTAGCCACGGGCCACTATGGATGGCCCCAAGGAACCAGGCCAAAGACACCGAGGACTTATTCCCCTCATTTTCCATTGCTGACCAGGAACAAGTGGTAAAATGAGCGGCAGGGGTGGGTGGGGGGGGGGCGGATTTGGAGGAGAGAGAAGAGGAACACCTGTCCAGGATGCCTTACACTTTTCTTCACATTCTGGTTCTCTTCTGCATCTAGCATGTCCAGAAGCAAGTGGAACACTTGGATGTTGCGGATCCCAAGGACTCCCTGGCAGAGGCAAAGTGAACCCAAGCAGTCAAGCACAAGATGCCACCCGGCACCACTGTTTTTCCTGTTCTCCCTTTGTGGTGACCCTGTGGCATAGAGAATGAGAGATGTGGCTTCCCAGCCAAGATGCACCTTCCATTGCCATTTGGGGGTCTGACTTACTAGGAAACATCATGATACTCTGTCATATCTAATGACATCCCTCATACCTGTATTTCTCATCTCACCCATTCTTAGCCCTGAACTTTTTTTTTTCCTCCTAGTTTTTCAAGGTAGGTTCTCGCTCTAGCTCAGGCTGACCTGGAGTTCACTATGTAGTCTTAGGCTAGCCTTGAACTCACAGTGATCTTCTTACCTCTGCCTCCCAAGTGCTGGAACTAAAGGCATATGCCACCACAACTGGCTATAATTTTTGTTTATTTATTGGATAGAGAAAGGCAGATAGAACGGGTGTACCAGGGCTTCTAACCACTGCAGATGCATGTGCCACCTTGTGCAACTGACTATGTGGGTACTGGGGAATTGAACCTGAGTCCTTAGGCTTCACAGGCAAGCGCCTTAACTGCTAAGCCATCTCTCCAGGCCAAAACTTTTTTATTGACAACTTCCATAAGTATTTTTAAAAACTTTTACTGACAACTCTTAATTTTTTTCTTTTTTTTTTTTCTGGTTTTTTGAGGTAGAGTCTCTTAACTCAGGGTGACCTGGAATTCACTATGTAGTTTCAGGGTGGCCTCAAACTCATGGAGATCCTCTTACCTCTGCCTCCTGAGTGCTCGGATTAAAGGTGTGCGCCACAACTGGCTTTTTTTCCCCCAAATCTTAGAAATGGGAGTACCAGGTCCTCTTGCCATTGTAAATGAACTCCAGATGCATGCACCATCTTTGTGCATCTGGCTTTATGTTGGTACTGGGGAATCTAACCCAGGCTTTGTAGGCAAGTGCCTTTAACTGCTGAATCATCTCTCCAGCCCCTACTTTCATATTTTTTTTAAGTTATTTATTTATTTATTTGAGAGTGACAGACACAGAAAGAAAGACAGATAGAGGGAGAGAGAGAGAATGGGCGCGCCAGGGCCCCCAGCCACTGCAAACGAACTCTAGACGCGTGCGCCCCCTTGTGCATCTGGCTAACGTGGGACCTGGGGAACCGAGCCTCGAACCGGGGTCCTTAGGCTTCACAGGCAAGTGCTTAACCGCCAAGCCATCTCTCCAGCCCTACTTTCATATTTTTCAAAGAAACTTTTATTTGGCTCGGTTCCCCAGGTCCCACGTTAGCCAGATGCACAAAAGGGCGCACGCGTCTGGAGTTTGTTCGCAGTGGCTGGAGGCCCTGGCGCACCCATTCTTTCTCTCCCTCTCTGTCTCTTTCTCTCTCAAATAAATAAAGAAAAATGAATTAAAAATTTTTTTTTGATTTGACAACTTCCATAAATATATGTATATAGTCTTGAACTCTTGATAGTGTTAGAATTTTAAAATACCCTCTCCAAATTTTTAGTTCTTGCCCTCAGTAACTGCTCAATCACCTGTTCTTTTGCTATCAGTATCTCAGGAATTGGACCAGAAAAGCAGAGCCCACCTTACCAAAGAGATGACTGCTTCTTGGCGGAGAGTGGCATCTGGGCTCTTCAGTTCCCTGTGTAGAAGGGGTATGTTGCCCAGTTAAGGGGTACGGAGAGTGGGAAGGAGGCTGTTTTTATCCCAGGCCCAGGAAAGAGTTGGGCATAATGGGAATGTGCTGCTTAAGTTCATCTCCCTCTTGCTTCTCAGGTTAGGAAAAGGGCTGGGAGGGGGAGATGGAGACACTGTGTATTGTTTGCCATGAGATACTAAGTAATGATTATGTCTGCCCAGGACTTCACCTTTTTTTTTTTTTTTTTTTTTTTTTTCCCCAGTGGTAGGGTCTCACTCTGGCTCAGGCTGACCCGGAATTCACTGTGTAGTCTCAGGGTGGCCTCGAACTCATGGTGATCCTCCTACCTCTGCCTCCCGAGAGCTGGGATTAAAGGCGCCACCACGCTTGGCTAAGGACTTCATCTTTTGAAAGGTCTTTGTTGGTTACATTAATTTGAGCTTCATAACAACTCTGAATGGCATTACTAATCTCTTTATAGATGAACAGAAGCTCAGGAGTCACAGTGACGTGGCCAGAGCTCAGGTAAGGTTTTCAGCCAACCCCACCGTTTCCTTCCCACCAGTCCAGCCCAGCCCAACTCACTCCTCCACCATGTTCATCATCACAGGCTTCATCTTGAGCTCTTCCACTGTTTCAGCCACAGCCTGCCTCACTGCCTGCAGAGGGACCAAGTGGGACAGCAAAGAGGAGGAATGCAGGGGTGTATACCCCAGGGCCTCACAGACCTTTGTTGAACTCCTTTTACTACCCAGGGTCTCTGCTTTGGCAACTCATAGGTAGAGAAAGCAGTAAGAAAAACAACGATCCCAGCACTGTGTGGGGTGGCCAGAAGAGGAGTCTTGGGCACTGGAATGGCTTCCTGGAGGAGGAAGTGATGTCTCAGTTGGCAGATGAATGGAAATTAAAGAGGCAGGTTAAAGTGTACAGACTTTTGGAGGGCTGCGGGGAGAGTTTATAAAAGCTTGGAGGCAAGAGAAGCAGATGAGGACTGAAAAACAGTTCCTTTATTGAGAGGACCAAGTTGGGGGCCCTTCAGAGCACTCTGAGTAAGTATATTGTGGCAAGAGGGACACATCAGGTCTGGTTATCCTAAGCATATCTGGTATGTGGTTCTGAGAAATAAAGCTAGAGACATGGAGGCATGGCAGTGCACACCTGTAATCTCAGCACTTGGGAGGCAAAGACAGGAGGAACATGAGTTTAAGGCCGTCCTGGATGATGTTTTAGAAGAAATGAGACCTGGGGATGTAGCTCAGTGGTAGAGCACTTGCCTAGCATATGCAAAGCCCTAGGTTTGATCCCTTTATCAGCACTGGGGGTTTGGGGGAGCTAAAGAGGTAAGTAGGGCTTGAAATGTAAAGCAACCTTAGGGCTCTGGAAGCTACTGAAAAGTTTACACAGAGGTGTGGCATAATCTATATTTTAGAAATGTGAGGAGTTGCCATTTTGTAGTAAGTCACAGTAAAGATAAAAACAAGAAAACATAGATAAAGGTGAGACTGAGTTTGGTTATTTAGAAAAACTCCTATTAGGTGTCTGTCATTTGGAATAGTCTTTATCTTTTTTCCCCCACTCAGCATCTTCTTAGTCCAGCCTGGCCTTGCCATGTAGCTGAGGGTGGCCTTAAACTTCTGGTCCTCATGTTTCTACTTCCTAAGTGGTAGGACTATAGGTTTTTGTCACCATACCTGGTTTGAATTAGTCTTGGAGGAGCAGCAGCAGTTTAGTAGGAAGAAAACAGAAATGAATAGTATGAGACAGTTCTTTACCTTATAGAGGGAGTGGTGAACAGGGCATTTTGTGCTGAGAGAACTGCCCCCCAAAAGTCAAGGAGGCTTGCAGACATGTACTGCGTTAGAGGAGCAGGGTCTGCGTTAGAAAGGGGGGTACAAGGGGCAAAGAGTTCACCACCATCTCAAGAGAAGGAAGAGATGACAAGTTTGGGCATGGACATTGGGGTCTTACAAGGAAGGGCTCATTGTGTGTCTTCCTCTTGAGCAAGTCAAATGTGAGTTCCTCTAGTCCCTGTTCCTGGATCTGCTCCAGCCCAATGGTCTTGAGCATCTGGGTGGCTTCAAAACGATCCTGAGGGCAAGGGTAGGAGGGTGTGAAAGGCAGGTTTTGTTTTTTTTTTTGTTGTTTGTTTTGTTTAAGTTGCCTAGCTCTTTTCTGCATCAGAGAAAGGCAGCCCAGAGCTTACCTCAAGGGCATCAGAAGAACATAGCTGCTCCAGAATGGCCTTGGTGATTGCAGTTGAGTGTATGTGCATCATCTTGACCAGCATCCTAAGTGCCTGTGAGGGGTGGGGTGGAGCAGGTGTGGGTGTGCAGGTGTATACCCAGAGGCATCTGGATGTCCCAAGTAGTGAGATCTTGGCCTGGCACTACTGAAGGAATAGGTAGGAGTGCTTTCTTTTGCATTTGGTCTTTTGAGTGAGCATACAAGCTGATATGTGCACACACACACATATATGAACACTCAAATATCCATAGATGTGCACACCCCAATGTCCACATAGCTTCACTTTCATGCATAGTTGCATTCATAAACACATAGAGAACCCTTCCATGCATTCAGCTAAAGCTTATTTGTGACAGGGATGGCAGGGTCCATATTCCACACAAATCAACGATGGCCTGTTTCCCATCGCTTCTGGGGGAATCCCAGTTTCCTGCTCCTCTTACCTTCATCCGCTGGGACTTGGGCCCTTGATATAGGCACTGCAACAAGAACTCTTGGGCGGTGTTGCTGCAGGGCCTCAGGAAACCCAGGCAGAGAGCTGCCTCCAGGGCTGCTGTGGTCTTTGAGCTGCTCATCAGCATCTGTAGCACACGCACTAGCACTTCTTCACCTCCGACTTCAGACTGCTGAGAGGAGAAGTGGGCGACAGGAAGCTCTGTGTTTTCAATTAGCCTTTGGGTGGTTTTTGTTGTTTTGTTATTATTATTATTATTTTAATTTTTATTTATTTATTTGAGAGTGACAGACACAGAGAGAAGGACAGATAGAGGGAGAGAGAGAGAATGGGCGCGCCAGGGCTTCCAGCCTCTGCAAACGAACTCCAGACGCATGCGCCTCCTTGTGCATCTGGCTAACGTGAGACCTGGGGAACCGAGCCTCGAACCGGGGTCCTTAGGCTTCACAGGCAAGCATTTAACTGCTAAGCCATCTCTCCAGCCCTATTGTTTTATTTTTTGAGACAGTGTCTCACTTTTTAACCCAAGCTGGCCTCAAACTCAGGTTCCTCCTGCCTCAGCCTCTTAAGTTCTGGTATTTTGAGCATGGGCCACCACACCCAGCTCAGACTTCATTACTGCTTCCAGATCACTTTCTCACTAAAATGGGCCTCATGCTATCTCGTTATTTTGCCCACTTCATATTATGGTTACTACCACCTACCTTATATTGTAGATACTATTTTCTTTTAACATTTCTGCTATCTTAGTTTTAGAAATTTAAAAAATACACATGTACCTGATCCAGCATATCTTCTCCAATTACCTTGTCCTTTACCTTAGTCACTAACCCCCTAGAGAGGCCTGGTCATCATCCACAGCCAAAACTGCCTAGTCGCCATTTTGTGGATTCCATTCTCTGATCTCACCTCTTTTTCCAGCTTACCTCCTGATGCCAGCAATTGTTTGATTCCACGAAGGATTATTGCTTCATTAAGCCTGTCACCTTTTCTTTTTTAAATTTTCAAATTATTTTATTTTATTTTGTTTGTTTGAGACACAGAGAGAGGGAGAATGGTCGTTTCAGGGCCTTGAGCCACTATTTTTTTAAACTTCTCCTATTTATTTATTTGAGAGAGAATAGGCACACCAGGGCCTCTGGTGACTGCAAACGAACTCTAGATGCATGCACCATAAACTTAAGTGTTCTGAATGCTGGGTTCCCAGCTGATGGAGATTTGAGAACTAGTACTTCCTGGAGGCAGTGTTTTGGGGGCCAGGCTTATGGGTGTTATAGCCAGTGTTCCCTTGCCAGTGTTTGGCACACTCTCCTTTGCTGTTGTCACCTGATTTTGGCAAGGAAGTGATGTCTACCCTCTGCTCATGCCATCATGGAGCTTCCCTTCAACTCCATAAGCCAAAATAACCCCCCCCCCACACACACACACAAGCTGCTCTTGGTTGGGTGATTTCTGCCAGAAGTGTGAACCTGACTGAAACATGTGGGTACTGGGGACTTGAACCTGGGTCCTTAGGCTTCACAGGCAAGCACCTAAACTGCTAAGTCATCTGTCCAGCCCAACTTTTCCTTTTTGATTCTCAGCTTCCCAGGGTATCCTTGAACTGAATCTGTCACCCAGACAGACCTTGAAATTGCAGTCCTCTAGCCTCAGCCTTCCAAGCAACTGGAATTATGTAGCTTGTGCCTCTAGGCCCAGCTTCTACCCTAACTTTAGATGTATGAACCAAACCCTTAGGTAGCTCCTTAGTGTAATTACCCTGGGCAGTTTTCTTTCCCTTGCTTCACATTCTTTTCTTCAGAGTGCCTGACACTTCTTTCTGTATTCTGACTCTTATCTAATGACTTCATCACTAAGAAAATAAAAAGGAACTAGAAAGGAAGTTCCACACATCTTTCACTTAGCACCATATCTAACTACTTATTGTGGGCCTTTCCATCTCTAAAATCAGTCTTTTAAAAAATATTTATTTATTTGAGAGAGAAAGAGAGGCAGATAGAGAGAAAGAGAAAATGGGTGTGTGAGGGTCTTTAGCCACTGCAAACGAACTCCAGATGTATGCACTTCCTTGTGCATCTGGCTTACGTGGGTCCTGGGGAATCGAACTGGGGTCCTTAGGCTTCACAGGCAAACACCTTAACTGCTAAACCATTCCCCTGAAATCAGTCTATTGTGGAGATGCTTCCACTTTTCTCACTTACTCAAGACATTGCTGCTGCAGCTCTTCCCATTCTCTACCAAATTATTGTTTTCCTAAAGATTGGATCATTATTTCTCATATAGAAACATTCTTTTCTTTTTGTCTGGATTCCTCCTCTGGTGCCAACCACTTACTACCTTTTTTGAAAAAAATTTGGAAAGTTGTCCATACTTGTTAACTGGTGGTTTGAATGCAAAATGTCCCCCATAGCCACATGTGTTTTGAATATTTAGTCCCTAGCTGGTGGTGGTTTTGGAGGATCTTGAAGCCTTTAGGAGGTAGATCCTTGCTGGATGAGGTGTGTCACTGGGGGTGGCCTTGGGTTTTGTTTTTCTTTTTTCTTTTGAGGTAGGGTCTCACTGTAGCTCAGGCTGACCTGGAATTCAACATATAGTTTTAGGGTGGCTTTGAACTCACGGTGAGCTACCTATCTCTGCTTCCTGTATACCGGAATCAAAAGGCATGCACCACCACACCTGGCTACCAGAGCGAAATTTTTGAAACGTAAATTAGGTCATGTTACCGTTTAAGACTGTTAATGGGGCTGGAGAGATGGCTTAGTGGTTAAGGTGTCTGCCTGCAAAGCCAAAGGATCCCAGTTCAATTCTCCAGGACCCACATAAGCCAGATACATACATCTGGAGTTCATTTATTGCAGCTAGAAGACCTTGTGTGCCCATTCTCTCTCTCTCTCTCTCTCTCAAATAAATAAATAAATAAATTAAATTAAAAAAAAAAAGACTGTTAATGGTTCCCTGTTCTACTCAGAATAAGAGCCTAAGTACTAAAATAGTTCCCAAATCCACATACAGTCTAGTCTGTCAACCTCTTAGATTTAACCTTCATTTCCTATTGCTTTCTCTGTTCCTGTTCCACTTCATCCATACTGGCCTTCCCTGTTGGTCCCTGACCATGCAAGGCATGCTCCTGCCTTTCATTAGCTAGTCTTTCTGATTGCAATGTCTTCTCCCAGGTTTCTTTAACGCTGTCCTCATCTTTTGGCTCAAGTGCATCTCCTAAATTAGACCTTCCCTATCTCCTGTGTTTGGATTACAACCCATCTGCACCCCGCCTTGGTACTCCTGCTATATATTTTTCCTACTGTACTTGTCATCTCTAACATACTGTATAGTTTTCTAATTAAATAAATGGTTATTGTGTGTCTCTCCCATTAGAACATTAGTTCTACAAAAGCAGGGATCTTTGCCTGTTTTATTTGTTGATGTGTCCCACGGTCTGTGACAGTGCCTGAAACATGATAGCTGTTTAAAGTATATTTGCTGAATAAAGGATGGATACTGGGCTGGAGAGATGACTTAGTGGTTAAGCACTTGCCTGTGAAGCCTAAGGACCCCAGTTCGAGGCTCGATTCCTCAGAACCCACGTTAGCCAGATGCACAAGGGGGCACACACATCTGGAGTTCGTTTGCAGTGGCTAGAAGCCCTGGCGCGTCCATTTTCTCTGTCTCTCTGCCTGTTTCTCTCTCTCTCTCTCTCTCAAGTATGAATAAACAAAAAGAATATTTAAAAAAAAAGGAAGGATACTGTATTTTCTTTCACATGAAGGATTGTTAGAATGAAAGGAAGAGGGTTATGGGGCAATAAAAATGGTGGCTACCATTTAAAGAGCACAAACATACTGGTTGCTCTACATACAGTATCTCAATTGGCAGTTTGGCCATGCTGCAAGACAGTTACTATCTCTATTTTGAAGATGAGCAAACTGGCTTAGGAAGCTGGTTTTTCACATACCAGGTGGTGGCACACATCAACCCTTGTGAGATGAAGGCAGGAGAACCAGGATTTCATGGCTAGTCTTAGCTACACAGCAAGTTAAGGCTAATCTGGGTTAAATGAAACCCTGTTTCAATACACACACACAGAAAGCAAAAATAAGAGTGAACTAAAAAAAGAAGGGGGAAAAAAAAAAACTCTGGTTTAAAACACAAGAACACACAAAAAGAAGAGAAAGGATTAAAAGAAAGAAAGAATGGAGCCAGGCATGGTGGTGCACACCTTTATTCCCAGCCCTCGGGAGGCAGAGGTAGGAGGATCGCTGTGAGTTTGAGGCCACCCTGAGACTGCATAGTTAATCCCAGGTCAGCCCAAGCTCGAGTGAGACCCTATCTTGGAAAACAAACAAACAAACAAAACAAACAAAAAAACCAACAATAAACAGAATGGAACAGGAAGGAGGGAAGATGCCAACGGGCTTTTTAGAGCTTGCCTGAGCTATGCTTCTATTCAACATCAGAGGGAACCCTACAAAGACAATGTGTTCTATGAAGTCTGACAGCTAGCTAACCTTCTATCTGACACAACTCCCAGCCAAAACCACCAATTACCTGAACCATCTTGCCCCAATTCTGGACCCTCCTCCCAATCACCTGGTCTTTAGGAATAGCAGCCCAGGAGTTCAGAGCCACTCTCAACACAATCAGCGTCTCCATCCTCTGCTGCTCATCTTGTCCTGTCAACTGTTTGATGAGCGTCTGGACCACACACTTGTTCAGGCAACCTGGACAGAAAAGGCGCTTCAGTCAGGGCAGAGCCCCTGGGCTGCTTCCCC
Organism: Jaculus jaculus; assembly: GCF_020740685.1. Classification (NCBI taxonomy): domain Eukaryota; kingdom Metazoa; phylum Chordata; class Mammalia; order Rodentia; family Dipodidae; genus Jaculus; species Jaculus jaculus. The sequence goes on from NC_059110.1 coordinate 93,397,887, forward strand.
AAGGCGCACTGAACTCCACTGCACTCTGGACACACGAGCTCCAAGTACTGGTTTCCAAGGTGTTGTCCATTCACCCAGGACACTAGGGCAGCTGGCTGAGCATGGGCACAACTGCTGGAGCTCTTCCTCTCCATCCGTCTTTTTCTTCCCACTGTCCTCTCTCTGCCCAGAGCCTGCCAACTGCTAGGGTAGAGTGCATGTGCTCCTCTCCCTCCTGCCCTTTTCACCTTCCCAGCTCCTCACCAAGGATGAACACAGAGACTTACCCAGGATAGCCAGGGTTCGACAGACCTCGTTTTTCACTTTCTGTGGACCAGTCTTGGCCTAATTTCAGAGGAAGGTAGTGGAAATATACCACTGAGTGGTAGAATGTCAGCGCTTTAGGGGCTGTCTCAGCTTAATTTTTTTTTTTGCTGTTGTCTTATTTTGTTTTTGTTTTTTGAGGTAGGGCTTCACTCTAGCTCAGGCTGACTTGGAATTCACTATGTAATTTCAGGCTGGCCTTGAACTCCCAACAATCCTTCTACCTGTTTCCTGAGTTTAAAGGTGTGTACCACCATGCCCAGCTCAGCTTAACTTTTCAAAGTTTTACAAAAGAGGAAACTGAGAGCCAGAGAGTGTCCTATCTATTCTCAAACACAGCAGTGTAGGCAGGGTGGTCCGTTGGAAAGCAACACGGAACCTAGGAGTTAGACTTTAGTTCTGACTTCTGTGTGGTTCTAGGAGCCTCTTGACTTTAGGGACACACTTGAATGCTGATAACTATTGTGGATTTTTTTCTTTTCTAATTTAGGTCCAATGGTGGATGAGAATGATTTGCTCTCAGCCTAGGCACAGGGGCTCACATATGTAATCCTAGCAGTTAGAAGAAAAGGCAGGGGGATTGACCATGAGTTCAAGGCCGACCTGGGTTACATCATGAGACCATATTACAAACAGGAATGATTAGATCCCAAATGTCAGATAGATATATAAGCCTATAACATCTTTTTAGTTAAGGTAGAGAATGAACTCAGTCCCAGGTGGCTGATTTTCTTTCTTTTGTTGCTGGTTGTGGTGCTGGGATAGAACCCAGTCCATACTAGTCATGGAGCTACAGCCTCAGTCCTTAGTTTTACAAGACAGTATCTTTCTGTTTAGCTCAGGCAGACCTTGAACCCATGTAGTCACAGCCAGCTTGGAACTCATGATTGTCCTCCTGCCTCTACCTCAGTGCTGGGATTGCAGGCACATACCACCATGCCTGACTGTTGGGCCTTGAGAAGTCCCAGCGTGAGGCCTCGTGGAACTTCCTGAGCCAAGCTAAAGTCTGGCGACCTGTCTCTGGCCAGCTAGGACTCAGCAAGATGCCTAATGGCTTCTGGCCTGCTACTTCCACACAGGAGTTGGAATTATCATTTCAATAGTCACAGTTTACTATTGGCCCTTACCTCTTCCCCATCCTAGAATCCCCACCTTCATTCTCAACATTATTTAGGCGACTGCCTGTAACAATAAAGCGAGTTCCTGCTTCCACAAGACTCCCGGCTCAGTGTGGTTTTCCTCCGGTGACTAGGAGAGGTTCTGGGTCGTCCGATGTTCACCCTCTTCCTCTACCCCTTGGGAGGAACCAGCGGGCCTGGTCCCTCCTTAGCACTACCCGCCGGGGGGGGGGGGGGGCCCGGCACCTGACTCCCGGTCTTAGTTGCTTCCTGGGTTTTCAGTCTACCGTTTTGTTTTCCCTGTTAGAACAGAAGGATCTTTAGATTCCCCTAAAGATGCCGAGGGCGTGGGATGGGGACTTGTCTCACAATGGTAGAGCTGACCTATTCTGGCATTCTGGGAAGACTTGTGCTGGGTGCTCACCCTCTACATTCCTCAGACCCTCTTTCCGCTCATCCTGAATTCCATGGACCCCAAGACTCACCACCTTCAATAGCGCCTCCCTGACAGAATTGTCTGTGATGCCCAGACATCCCAGCGCCTGCAGGAAGAGGGGTGGAGAAAAGAGGAGAGACCTTGGACACCACCCGGAGCTAAGGGTTCCTACCCTCTGGACACCCCGCTGGAATTTAAACCTGGAGCACCAGCCCTGCCCTACCATCCTCCTCAGTTACTTGTTACTCTCCAGCTCAGTCCCCCCCCCCCCAAACCCCTCAGTCCCCGACCCTTGCTGCTTCTCACTTGGGCTGCATAGCATTGCTCGTCCTCTCTTGGAGAGTTCAGGCTGTCTATGAGTTCCTGCCCATCCAAGGCCACCAGTTGAAAGGAAGGAAGAGAATATAGAACATCAGCCTGAAAGGAGTCCTGTCATGCCAGTCCCCTGCCCCCTCCATTTCGCATGCAGGGACTGTGGGCTGGAAGGGTAGTGTGGACCCAGGGTAAAGGCTCCCACACAGGAGGGCATCTCCCCACGCCTCTTCCTACCATGGTCCTGACCTTTAACCTTTGCCACTTCAGGAGGTCCTTGGAAGGGTCTAAGAATCCGACTTTCCCCTTAGGTCTTAAAGTCAACTTGCTCATAGAGAGATGAAGGTTTTTGATTTGGGAACTCTCTTTCAAGTACCTGCATGACAAATTGCACAAGGCGGCCACAGTCCCCCTGAGCCCTCTTCCCTCCTTGGCTCACAAGCCCACCTCTGCCTCAGAGAAAGGACCACAGAGAGACTGCTGTCAAGGCCGGCTACTCCAGGCTCCTACAGGCTTTCCTCACAGGCCCACCCCTTCCTTGCCCTTCCTCTCTTTCCTGGAAGATGTGGAGGCGGGCCAGCGCACCTGGGGACGTTTCTCCTCTTCCGCAGGATCTGCTGCGCCTCCCGCTCCCTCCGCTGGTCGTTCAGAGTGCGCCAGTCTGTGCAGAGCTCCGGTCTGTTGGCCCGGCAGAAAGGGGTCGCATTTCGCTTGCTCGGATGCTGCCTCCAGCACTCTGGACTCGGGGGAAACTCTTCTTTTGGCAACTGGAGGTGGTAGAGGGGTATCAGAGCCATCAGAGGGGTCTCCTAAGTCCTTACTGAATGGCTGACAGTGGAGGAGGAGGAGTAAAAGGTGGTTTGAGAGAGATGACCTTCAGCCTCTCATCGGGGCTGGAGTCATGCTACTATTCAGGTTCATCCAGCATTTTGACAAGGACATCACGTTCATTGCTAACCCGGGATGAAGGAATCCCGTGGGCTACAGGTTGGACATGACTGAAGTCCCCTGTGTGGCTTGGGCAAATTACTTTACCAAGGTCTCAGTGAATGACCGGGTTCTTTGAGCTGATTTGAGTTGAAAGGCAGCTCACCGCCCCTCCTACTTTGACAGCAGCTCCCAGGGTACCAAAAATTGGAGGACTTACCTTGTAGCAGGACAAGGGCAGGTGAACGGGAGCCATGGCTTTTCTGAATTCTGGCAAGAGGGTCAAAAAGAGTATGTGTTTGGTAGAGATAAGGCAGCCGCTTTGCAAGAGTGGGCTAAACAACGATTCACTGAGGCATTTGTTTATTCCGCACTTTGTGAGTACTAGCACCAGCTTTTTTTTTTTTCCAAGTACCAGGGTGGGAGGGCATAATCCCTGCTCTTAAGAGGTGTATGGTCTTCTAGTACCATGATCCTCTCAATGCGGTCCGTGGGACAGCAGCACGGTCAGTGTCTGAGCTCAGAAGTGTTGGCTCAGGCTGTACCTTGGACCCTCTGAGATCTTCATTATCACCACCTCTCCCAGGGGACTCCACTGTGCGGTAGGACTGGCAGGGCATTCTTAACCTTGGCCACACACATTCGAATTACTGAGGGAGGAGGATTGAGCAGATTGAGCATACCTAGGCTATATACCAGATTAACCAGATGGGATTCTGTGGGGACAGAGCCTAGGCATTTTAGAAAGCTCCCATAGAGATTTATATGTTCAGGTATGGTAGAAAGCCATTGGTCTTATTCATTTTCTCAAATGCGGGTTTGCCTTCAAGTCCCCCGGAGAGCTTGTTAAAGCTCACATTTCTGGGACTCATCCCTCCAGTGTCTGACTCTCCCAGGGTGGGGTAGGCTCTGATCATCTGCATTGCTAGTAAGATGGTGATGCTGTTGCTTCTGGGACCACATTTCGAGAACTACTGGTCTAGCTGCTGAGACAGACGTGTTCTGTAGTGATGAACAGAGGGAAACTTATGTGAAGGTAGATGCAGACGGTGTGGGATTACAGATTTCCCAGAAATGATCAGACGGAGTCTTCAGTACAAGCAGGAGAGTCAGATAAGGGTGAGAGCACTGGGAATAGGGAACACCTGGTCCAAAGGCTTGGAGGTGTCAAAGTTCGGGAAGAGAGCAGGTTGCAAATGTGGGAGAATCTGGGGAGACACACAGGTATCCCAACTTGAGAGGATCCAGTAAGCCCTGCTGAGAAGCTGGAGGCATTGGCTGTTGAAGGGCTTGCCCTGACCCCTCACATGGACTTGTTGAATTTGGTGCCCTGCCCAGGGTTGGGTCCAGGTAGCCAGCTTTGTTTTGCAGGCCCCTGGATCCTGGCTCCATGCCTTTCTATCCCATCCTCACCTTTGGACCTAGTTGGATAATCCAGCCATGGGTACTTGAACGTTAACCTGGTGATGTCAAAGATGTCATTTAAGTTTTCATAGCTCATCTTCTTTGTCTGGTGTGGGCCGAAAGGCCCCTGGGCAGCCTAGGATCAAGGACTGTGGGGGGGGGGGGAGGTATAAGGGCACAGCTGGAAGGCACAAGAGGGACCAGTACGGTGTTCAAAATTCTGGAGATAGAAGCTTTCAAGTACTCAGCAACCAGATCGCCTTGGTAAATAGAACATCCACGTTTCCCTGGCATCTGCTGGCCTGTTGACTGAGCTGATCAGTTTAACCCCTTTGGCCTTTATTTTCTGCATTTGAAAAGTAGAAACGTTGTGCCTGGCTGCCTAACTGTAGTGGCTGAGATGAGGCACCAAAAGAAAGTCAAAGGGTTTGGGGAATTGTTGGGATCCAGTGAGTCCATGTTAGAGGCAGGGGCTGTTCTTAGAATTAATCATCAGAAAAATGACAGGGGTGGGACAGCTCTGTTTATACACACACCCCCTCCTTGCTGGCAGAAGCCACGTGGTACCCTTTTCCCTTTGCCTATGCTGTTTCCTCTACTTGCGGTTCTTCCTCTTTCCTACCTGTTGAACTGTCCCACTCCCCACCAGCCCTATCCTATCTCTGAAGTCTCTCCTCCCCCCTGCTTCCTGCCCCCTCCCGTCCCTGCAGTGAAAGGACAGCATTTTCCAGAGTTGGTTCTCTTTTGGTGCTTATCATCTGTTTAGTCTTTCACAGGGCGGTCCTCCTAACTGGACTGTGAGCCAAGTGGTGGAGACGGCAGCCCGTGGCTTAGTCACCTCCATATTCTGCCCCCCCCACCCCCGCTCAGTGTTTAGCACAGCCCTGGTGAACAGCAGGCCAATACACAGCAGGCAGCTCCTGTAGCAAGAATGTATGTGTTACTGAGTCACCAGATTTGACATCCCTGTCACCTGACAAGACATGCTCCAGGGTGATGCACTAAGACAGATACTATCACCCAGATGGGGACCCTACCTGAAATGCCTAACCTGTGAATCTGGAGTTCATGTGCACTGTCAGAATGTCTTGGCATGTCCCTATCTTGGTCTCTCTGTCTTTCTCTGTCTCTGTCTCTCTGTTTGCTAATAAATAAATAAAAATATTTATTTTTTATATTTATTTATTTATTTGAGATGGGAGAGAGGAGAGAATGGGTGTTCCAAGGAAGAGATTTTTTTTTTTTGGTTTATTTTTATTTATTTATTTGACAGCAATAGACAGAGAAAGGGGGAGAGAGAGAGAGAGAGAGAGAGAGAGAGAGAATGGGCATGCCAGGGCTTCCAGCCATTGCAGATGAATTCCAGACGCGTGTGCCCCCTTGTGCATCTGGCTAACGTGGGTCCTGGGGAATCAAGCCTCGAACCGGGGTCCTTAGGCTTCACAGGCTAGCACTTAACCGCTAAGCCATCTCTCCAGCCCGAGTTTTCTTTTTTAACTTAGAGATTAATTTATTGGCAAGCAGAGAGAGAGAGGAGACAGAGAGAGAACAGGCACACCAGGGCCTCCAGCCACTGCAAATGAACTCCAGATGCATGTGCCCCTTTGTGCATCTGACTTATGTGGGTACTGGGGAATCCAAGCTGGGTCCCTTGGCTTTGCAGGCAAACACCTTAACCGCTGAGCCATCTCTCCAGCCCAAGGGAAATTTTCTTGACTGCAAACAGAGCTCATATTAGTGCCTCCTTCCTGTGGTTGTAAGATGAAAGAGGATGATGAAAGTGAGGGAACGAACCAGTGCTTGGCATCCAGTACTCAATGTTGCCCACAGCTATGACTGTGTCTACTGTCAATGTATATTCGCATGAAGGGACACATAAGTGAGAGAATTGGACTGCCCCACCTTAGAGGTGTTGGTGCAGTTGGTACAATTGTAAAAATCTTATCTTTAGACCTAAGGATTTTGTGATTGCTATTAAATCTTATTCTGTAAGCAAGAACAGGTGTTGAAGAAACCCATAGACCATAAGGAGTGGTATAGGCTACGGTAGAAGCAGGGAGGTGCTGGGGCAGGGAGATGGGGGCTGGGACATTGTGACGGTTAACTTCAGTCCTAACAGACTCGTTTACTGGCTCTGTGTGTCCAGGCCCACTTCTCAGAGAACATTTATTCCCAGCCTTGCTCACCAGGCCCAGCCACAGCCTCTAAATCTAGTGTGGACACCCTGAACACAATGCTTGTGGGGAAAGAGGGGGTCCAAAGGAGAAATCAAAACAAGAAACAGCTTTGTCCTTGCACTGGAAATTTTAATTGAAAGCTGACTTCTTACTCAGACTTACAGTCATTCCCTGTGTGGGCCTGAGGTAGAAGTTTCCTCCTGCAGAGCCCAGTCTTCCTCCTTTGGTCGAAAGGCACATGGGCTTCTTTGTCTGGTCACAGAGCCATGTCCAAGCTGAGAGTCCTGAAGCTCAGAGCCTAGACAGAGACTGCTTGTCAGAGTGGGGCCTCAGCAGCCCTCCTGGGCTTCAGGTAGGAGAGGCTGTTATCACTGCTGCTGTGTGGTAGGAGCTGTGTTGCCCTCAAGGATGAGTAGGAGTTGGAGGCTGTCAAGCAGTTTCCCAAGCTGGTTAGGACTAGAGCAAGCGGCAACAGGTGTGTTCCAAGGTCGCCCCTCTGTCCTAGCTCATCTCCAGAGCATTGATGTACTCCCGAACCCACTTCTTCTCGGGGTTGGCACACACCTGGCGGTTCTTTCGGGTGACAAAGCTGTAGGAGAGAAGATGAGGAGACCTTGTTAGCACTGGGACAACGGCTTTTGGTACAAGGGGAATAAAGCATAACGGGAAATGGTGATGCAGGGTATGGTATTTTTTTTTTTAAATATTTTTTAAAATTTATTTATTTGAGAGCAACAGACACAGGGAGAAAGACAGATAGAGGGAGAGAGAGAGAGAATGGGCGCGCCAGGGCTTCCAGCCTCTGCAAACGAACTCCAGACTCGTGCACCCCCTTGTGCATCTGGCTAACGTGGGACCTGGGGAACTGAGCCTTGAACCGGGGTCCTTAGGGTTCACAGGCAAGTGCTTACCCGCTAAGCCATCTCTCCAGCCCTGGTATAGTATTTTTGGAGCTCAGTGTTTTGTTTTTTTTTTTAGAAGACCTTCCTTTCTTCTGTTGAGTCTAAAGGCTTCAAGCCACAAGCAAAATTGTGTGCATTTTAACCTTACACAGACACGTGCAGTCTGGAATGCTAAAGCGATATGGAACTTGCAGAGAGCAGGGTGGAACTGGCTAGTTCCAGCCTTTTCTTGGCACTTCCTTTGCTCCAGGCCTCATGCTAGCTGCCCAAAATGCACAAAGGAAAGGATGTCCCCCAGGAAGTGTCATGACTACGTAAGTGGGAGACAAAGCATGCTTAGCAGAATACCTAGGTTGGCTCAGATACTGCAGTGCCTGGCACTGAGCAGACACTCAGCAGAGGAGCACGGCAACATATCTATACACGGGTGGTGAATGAAAGAAGGGCGTGAACTTGAGTCTTGTTTCACCACTTACCAGATGACTCACCATACACAAGTCATCTGTGGCTTCTGAGCCTTGATACTAGCTTTAAAAAAAAATTTTTTTTTTTTTTTTGGGTGTTTTCAAAGTAGGGTCTCACTCTAGCCCAGGCTGACTTGAAACTCACTCTGTAATGTAGTCCCATGCTGGCCTTGAACTTATAGTGATCCTCCTACCTCTGCCTCGCAAGTGCTGGGATTAAAGGCCTGTACCACCACACCCAACATTTTAATTTTTAAAATTTATTTATTGGAGAGAGAGGTGCGCCAGGGCCTCCTGCTACTGCAAATGAGCTCCAAGTGCATGCACTACTCTGTGCATCTAGTTTTATGTGAGTGCTGGGGAACTGAACTTAGGCAAGCAACAGCCTTTGACCACTGAGTCATTTCTTCAGCCCTGATGCTAGCTTTTAAACTGTGAGTAGAAACAATTTCTTTCTGGGGCTGAGGAGATCATTCAGTGAATAAAGCACACATGTGAGGAGCAGAGTTTGGATGCTCAGACCCCACATAAATGCCAGGAGACAGAGATGGAGTTCCCTGGGACAAGCTGGCTAACTAGACTAGCTGAACTGGCAGGCTCGGGGTTCAAGTGAGATTCCCTGCCTCAGTAAATGAAAGTGGAGCACAAACAAGGGAGCACATCCTGTGTCATCCTCTAGCATCCACGCACATGCACACGTGTGTCTGTGTGGACCCACACACGTGAACACATACACATGCAAAAGAAGGGAGAAAAAGAAATCTTTGCACAATTGTGAAGCTCAGATGCAATCACGTGTAAAGGAGTGCTCTGAGTTGCTTTATGGTGGGTAAACATAACATGAGATCAAAGGTCTTGGTGCTGGATTATGGATCAAAGAAGAGGGGAGGGCTGGTTCTGGGGCCAAGGACACACGGGGCTAAGACTCACACGACGGCAAGGTTGGAGCACTTGCTGCTGGTGTAGAAATACTCCTTGACGTGGGCACGGGGCAATGCGCGGGAGATATAGGCAAAGCAGCAGGGAGTGGTGTCCGATGCATCTGGAAGGGGAAAAGAAAGAAGGAGGCCCCTTTATTATCACTAGTGTACACTGGGCATCGTGCTGGGCATTTTATACAATTCACTATGAGCATTATTATCTATCTGGGCAGAAACAGTGACAGAGGGGTAAAGCCATTTGGCCGTGGATATAGTTGTCATAGTGGGGATTCCAATAGATGTCTGAAAGGCTCTATCCTAAACCCATCCGGTCCTCATGTTCTTCCCTCTGCACGTTACCCTGCTGGGCCTCCTCCTGCCCTGTCCTGGGCCCTCTGCTCTTTCAATGGACTCAAAACTTGGCTTCTTGCTTGTTTGTTTGTTGGTTTATTTGAGAGGGAGAGAGAGAGAGAGAGAGAATGGGCGTGTCAAGGCCTCCAGCCTGTGCAAACGAACTCTAGACGCATGCGCCCCCTTGTGCATCTGGCTAACGTGGGTCCTGGGGAATCGAGCCTTGAACCGGGGTCCTTAGGCTTCACAGGCAAGCGCTTAACCGCTTAGCCATCTCTCCAGCCCAAAACTTGGCTTCTTTAAGATGTAGGGCAGCTTGTAAGGAGGCTTCCAAAACTCAGGCTCCATATCCTAAGGCAGAATCCTAAGTGGAGCTTGAAAATAGATAGGATATCCTAGGAACCCCTGGCTGGGCTGTGGTGAGAAGGGCTCTGGATGGAAAAGGCCTTGCTGATCAGTTTATTCAAAATCCTGCCAAAGAAGCTCAGTTACCATTCCCTAGCAGAGCTTTCCATGCTTCCTACTTGTGTATGTGCCCTTAGATGAGAATCTTAAACCCCTGGGCCTCTTTTTACCCACTGTAAGTCAAGAACAGCTAGCTGCTCAAAGCATACTGTGTTACCTAGGATGGCATATGAGAGGAGTTAGCACAATGCCTCATCCAGAGTAACATTCAGTGCACTCTCACCCTTCTCATCCTTCTGACACAAGACCCATTTTTTCCATCCACGAAATGGAACAGTATAGCCACTGCAGGAGTGGTTTTTTTTTTTTTTTGGTATTCAGTAGTTTCTTAGAAACCATGCCAGTGAGAGATGTGAGTCAGTAATTTTTCAAAATCGGCTCAAGCTACCTCAGTTTACTCCTATCCCAGCATCAATCAGTAGGCACCTATAAGGCTTGCAGGCCTTTGGAAGCACAGCAAAGTTCATCAGGGGAACCTGCCATGAAACGGCTTAGAGATCTATCTGGGACCACAGGACAGCTGGGTAAAATGTGATATAAAAACGTAAGTGGCCAGGCATGGTGGCGCATGACTTTAATCCCAGCACTCAGGAGGCAGAGGTAGGAGGATCATCATGAGTTTGAGGCCACCCTGAAGCTACATAGTGAATTCCAGGTCAGCCTGAGCTAGAGTGGGACCCTACCTTGAAAAACAAAAAACAGACAAACCAAAGGAATGTAAGTGGAGGGTTGGAGAAATGGCTCAGTAGTTAAAGGTGCTTGCTTGCAAAGCCTGACAGCCTGGGTTTGATCCCCAGTACCACATAAAGCCAGATGCATAAAGTAGTGCATGTGTCTGGAATTGGTTTGCATTGGCATGAGGCCCTGGTATATCCATTCTCTCTCTCTCTCCTTGCAAATAAATAAAATTAAAAAAAAATGTAAGTGAGGCTTTACCACCCTTTTGTCTTCTCATAGGCAAAGGCTCCCTGTACTTTCTCCTCTTTCTACCTCTCTCTTTTTCTTTTCTTTTTCTTTTTGAGGTAAGGTTTCACTCTATCTCAGGCTGACCTGGAATTCACTGTGGAGTCTCAGGGTGGCCTCGAACTCACAGTGATCCTCCTACCTCTGCCTCCAGAATGCTGGGATTAGAAGTGTGTACCACCACACCTGGCATCTCTCTCTCAATCTCTCTCTCTCTCTCTCTCTCTCTCTTTCTCTTCAAGGTAGGGTCTTGCTGTAGCCTAGGCTGGCCTGGAACTAGTCTCAGAGTGGTCTCAAACTCATGGTGATCTTCTTACCTCAGTCTCCCGAGTGCTAGGATTAAAGGCATGCACCACCACCCCTGGATTCCTTCTCTTAATCTAATAGAGTCTTTCTAAACTTCCCTAGCAGAGGGCGCGCTGACTCCATGGGCTGTGGTGGTCGCCACCCTGGACTTACATGGGGAGGCAGATGCAGGAGCGCAGAGGGCAGCAGCGGCGAGGATGACAGCGAGGCCAGCTGCGGGCGCCTTCATGGTACCTGGAGCAGAGGTTGTGGTAGGCGCACAGGCAGCGTCAGGACCCTCTGCAGGGATGCTCTGCAGCTCAGGCCGGCCCTTTATAGGGAGCCCCGGCAGTACAGGATGTGCCTCCCCACCCCCACAAGGGGGAGTTTCCACAACAGCTGTCAAACATTGACATCATAAGTGAAAATGCACAAAATGGAAAAGGAAACTGAAATAGTCTGGAAATACGAGTCTCTGCTTCTCAGCTGGTGAAATTATCAGCTTTCCCTCTGCCCAAGTGCTGTGGCAGAAATCTCTTCTGCTTCATCCTCAGATCTGCCTTCACTGGCAGGACCTACCTAGACTGACAGCGAAGGGCTGCTGCCCTTGGATGAGGAGGGTCGTGGTTAGGACAGGGTAGAACCACTAATCTACAGTCGATTCCCTTTCAAGTTTTTGGTTGGGTTTGATTTTAGTCTTCCTTTTCTCTTCTGTGGAAGGGTATTTGTCATGAATGCACTATGTCAGAAACATTGAACACATTTATGTCAGAATTTATTAACAATACATTCACAAAGTATGATCTTTTCATTGTAAACAGTTTGCCAAGTAATCTCAATTCAATTCCCTTGATAGCTGGCTGGGGCAAACATGGGTTCTTTTATTTCAATCTTAATTACTATGAGTAACTCTCAGGGCTGGAGAGATGGCTTAGTGGTTAAGGCACTTGCCTGCTAAGCCAAAGAACCCAGGTTCGATATCCCAGGACCCACATTAGCCAGATGCACAAGGTAGCGCATGTGTCTGGAGTTCATTTGCAGCGGCTGGAGGTCCTGGCACACAAATTCTCTCTCTTTCTCCCTCTCTCTGTCTCTCTGCTTCTTTCTCTCAGTCTCAAATAAATAAATAAATAAACAAACAAATAAATAAAAACTATCTAGGGCTGGAGAGATGGCGTAGCAGTTGAAACAGTTGCCTGTGAAGCCTACGGATCCATGTTCGACTCTCCTCCTCTTCCTTTTTCTTCTTTCTCCTCATCCTCCTCTTCCTTCTTCCTCTTCCTCCTCCTCCTTCTTCTTCTTCCTCCTTTTCCTCGTCCTCCTCTTCTTCCTCCTTTTAAAATTGTTTTTTGGTTTTTCAAGGTAGGGTCTCTCTGTAGCTCAGTCTGACCTGTAATTCACTACATAGTCTCAGGCTGTCCTTGAACTCACAGCGATCCTCCTACCTCTGCCTACTGAGTGTTTGATTGAAGGCGTGCGCCACCACGCCTGGCCTGGCCTCATCTTTGTTTTACCTCTGTCACTGACTCTTCCTAAGCAAAATTGGCTGCCAGCCTGGTCACATACTCTGGCATTATGAAACCATCATGTGCAAGCACAGAAAGTGAAACCTCATGCCATGTGAATTCTAGTGCTTGGGTTCGATATGGAGTTTCCCCAAGACTGTGAGGAGGGTTAGGTCTGTCTTTTCTGGCTGCTCTTAACAAAGTTTCTAAAGCAGGGAAGTCTACCCAGCCTGTAGGAACCTAGGTCCTCTAGAGATGTCTACAGCCATGGGCTTTAATCCTCCCCATCTGCAAATTGGGGAGATGCTCCCTGCTTGAGTCCCTTTCTCCACCCTTCCCACCTGGCACAGCGGCAGCTGCCTCACACTGTGTGCTTCTGCAGGGCACTGTTGGGCGAGCGCTCCTGGTGATTGCAAGCTGACCCCTCCCAGCAGGTTCCGTGGAAGGAAGGACTTGCTCAGGGGTCAACAGGATTCATACCTTACACCTGAGCCTCTCTGCTACCACCTGCTTGCTTTTTGGTTCAACTCTGGTTTGTTCTTCCTGTGGTGTTCCGTTCTCCCTATTTCCCTCATTCTCTTCCCTTCCTTTCCCTCCCCAGCACCAAATGTGTATCTCACTAGGTCATGGGTACCGACTTGAACAACTGCTCTCACAGTTCAACCACATTCAGGCCAGAGAGTTGCAGCCCGCCTTCCCCCACTGTTCTTACCTTCACCACACGGGACAGCGGCTCTGTGCACCCACGTGTTTGTTTTCTTGTCTTTGCAGCAGGAGACCGCATGTGGTGTGTTTGCTGGTGGGAAGCGTGCTCATGCACCCTGCGCGTGTGGAGGAGCTCACACAAGTAAGGTGGTCGGGGGAGTGAGACGCGGAGGGAGCACTGGTTCTTCCAGAATTGTTGGTTGACAGATGACTTCAGGCCCTACTCCTCCATACTCACTGGAGCTGATTTTTATTGTTCTCTGCTGCATGCTTGGGAGAGCTTTCTCCTTTCTTTGTGAGGACCCCCTTCATGACATTCCTTAGCTCTTACTCTCAGGAAGTCTTGTTGCAGAAGAGCTGCACCCCAGTGCTGCTGGGTCCAGCTCCCACAGAAGGTGTGGTGCAGCAGAGCAGACTTGAGTTGAAGTCAGACAGCATTTGCTCTCTATGGGTCTTTGGACAATTTTCAGCCTTTTACTTGTTGATTGCTCTTCTGGAAACCCAGGGAACAATACCTAGGCCCTAGGATACATCAGATGACTGAATGAGGCCGGTGGGAAGCCGCTCACACCATTTCCAACACTGAGTAGATGTTTAGGGAATGTTTCCTTCTCTTCCTTCTCCCAAATTTTCAAGCTGTAGCCTTTCTTTCTTTCTTTCTTTCTTTCTTTCTTTCTTTCTTTCTTTCTTTCTTTCTTTCTTTCTTTCTCTCTCTCCTTCCTTCCTTCCTTCCTTCCTTCCTTCCTTCCTTCCTTCCTTCCTTCCTGCCTGCCTGCCTGCCTGCCTGCCTGCCTGCCTGCCTGCCTTCTTTCTTTCTTTCTTTCTTTCTTTCTTTCTTTCTTTCTTTCTTTCTTTCTTTCTTTCTCTCTTTCCTTCCTTCCTTCCTTCCTTCCTTCCTTCTTTCTTTCTTTCTTTCTTTCTTTCTTTCTTTCTTTCTTTCTTTCTTTCTTTCTCTTTCCTTCCTTCCTTCCTTCCTTCCTTCCTGCTTGCTTGCTTGCTTGCTTTCTTTCTTTCTTTCTTTCTTTCTTTCTTTCTTTCTTTCTTTCTTTCTTTCTCTCTTTCCTTCCTTCCTTCCTTCCTTCCTTCCTTCCTTCCTTCCTTCCTTCCTTCCTTCCTTCCTTCCTTCCTTCCTTCCTTCCTTCCTGCTTTCTTTCTTTCTGTCTTTCTTTCTTTCTTTCTTTCTTTCTTTCTTTCTTTCTTTCTTTCTTTCTCCCCTTCCTTCCGTCCGTCCTTCCGTCCTTCCTTCCTTCCTTCCTTCCTTCCTTCCTTCCTTCCTTCCTTCCTTCTTTCTTTCTTTCTTTCTTTCTTTCTTTCTTTCTTTCTTTCTTTCTCTTTGGCTATTTTCAAGGTAAGGGTCTCACTCTAGCCTAGGCTGAGCAGGAACTTATTTTGCAGTCCCAGGATGGCCTCAAACTCAGTGATCCTCCTACCCCAGCCTCCCCAGTGCTGGGATTAAAGACATGAGCCACCACAGCCAGCAGCTCCGGCACTTCTTCCCTCAGTGTCCTCTCAGTATAGTGCTGCTCCCGGCTGAGACTTCACAGGCACAGGGCGAGGAGGGACAAGGGGACAGGGATCAGCTGCAGGGCCCCTGGCAGATAGATCCTTGAGGCACTATTCTACTTCTCAGAAGGAAACACGCACTGAAACCCTTTGTTGTAGACAGCTTCCGTTGCTGGGCTGAAGATCCAAACCAGACGCAGTTTATGGAAGGAAGGGGTTTATTTCAGTTTACTGATCTAGGGCAAACTTCCATCAGTGATGGAAGAAGCTGCTTCAAACAACAACAACAAACAACAAATAAACAAACAACAACAACAAAACTGACAGCATCAGCAGCAGCCGGGTGTGGTGGCACACGTCTTTAATCCCAGCACTTGGACAGCTGAGGTAGGAGCATCGCTGTGAGTTCGAGGCCATCCTCTATACATAGTATAGTCTACTACATACTGAAAACAACAACAAAACCTGGCAGTAAACAGCAGGCACTCCACCAAAGCTCAAACCTCTCAGATCTGCCCTCAAACACACCTTAGGGCTGGACCCCAGGATTTGCCCCCAGTGACACCTCCTCCAGCCAGGTTGCTACAAGCTTTTCTAAAACAGCTGAGTCTATGGGGGGGGGGGGATATATTCAAAACTACCTACCCATCATGACTCAGATCTGCCCTGAGCACTCTGCCCTCCATGTTGCTCCTTCTTTCTGGCTATCCCCTTACTGGCACACAGACCCTTTTTAAATGAGTTTCAAAGACAGGCTTATACAGGAAATGACAAAAATTTCTGGGTTCTGTCCCTTTAAAAAAAAGTATTTATTTATTTGAGAGAGAGGCAGGTAGAGAGAGAGAGAGAGAATGGGCACACTAGGGCTTCCTACCCACTACAAAGGAACTCCAGACACGTGGGCCACCTTGTGCATGTGGCTTTATTTGGGTACTGGGGAATCAAACCTGGGTCCTTTGGCTTTGCTGGCAAGTGCCTTAACTGCTAAGCCATCTCTCCAGCCCCTATCCCTTTTATTTTATTTTTATTTATTCATTTGAGAAAGAGAGAGAGAGAGAGGGAGAATGGAGGTGCCAGGGCCTCCAACCATTGCAAATGAACTCCAGATGCATGCACCCCCTTGTGCATCCGGCTTAGGTGGGTCCTGGGGAATCAAACCTGGGTCCTTTAGCATTGCAGCAGGCATATGCCTTAACCACTAAGCCATCCCTCCAGACCCCTGTCCCTTTTTTGATATCATCCCAGAAAGCCTCTTGGCTCCTTGCCCATTGCTTTGAGTCTAGGAGTTCCCAGTTTTCTCCTTCTTCAGGCTCTTCCCTGGCTCCTTCTACCCACCGCTCAGCCTTAGAATTTCCTTAGGCATTTGCATTTTGGGAAAATCCAGCCTGGGTGGGGAAGTCCCTTTGGGAATGTGTTTAAATTGGGATTTGGAAATTCTGAACTTAGTCATTCATCCTGAAGTCATCACAAAGCAAGGGACTGGGAAGTTGGAAACTTGGATTTTGGTCCCAGTGGAGCTCTGAACCTGGTTGTTTTTTGCCCCTGGTGGGCTTCAATTTCCTTATCTGAGAATGAGGTTCTTACAATGCTTCTCTGAGGCCTTTGTCTCCTCACTTAAAAAAGAAGAATCTAGGTGATTTTTAGTGGAGGAGAGAGGGATTTGGGATTGGAGGCTCTTGTCCCTAAACAAGTTCCCATCACTCGTCCTGGTGGGGCTGCAGGTTTACTGTCCCTTGTTTCCCTCTCACCCATCCAGGCGCCAGGACTTGCTGTGCTGCTTAGACCCTGAGCTCTTTCCACAGCTGGTCCTGCACTCCTCCATGTGCTCGCTGGGCCACCTCTACTCCCATTCACTCTTTACTCCTCCTGTCCTCCAGGCATCCTTTCATCTACTCAATCATTTCCACATTTCCTGTCCATCAAAACGTTGCATTCATAGCCGGGCTTGGTGGCGCACACCTTTAATCTCAGCCCTCCGGAGGCAGAGGTAGGAGGATCGCCATGAGTTCGAGCCCACCCTGAGACTACCTAGTGAATTCCAGGTCAGCCTGGGCCTAGAGTGAGACTCTACCTTGGAAAAACCAAACCAAACCAAACAAAACAAAAAGGTCTCATTCATAAAAGGATAAAACATTTGCTAGCTCAGGAAGGTGATGTATCAGGAATAATGTGGAGTAACATATAGAATGGATAGAGCATCGGAGAGCTTGGTTTAGAAAGGGGAGAGATTGGCAAGTGTGGATGGTTGTTTTGGTAGCAGGAACTGCTTGACAGTCGCCCTAGGGTGACATTCTTCAAATAGATATGCTCCAACTAATTTTTTCCAGCCTTAACTCATTCTACTAAGGATTCACAGTCCTAAGAGAAGGAGTTTGACCCACCAAGCTTACAATCTTTGCTTGCTGGTCAGACAGGGCACCTCATTTGCAGGATCACTGCACATGACCATACGCCCCAGCAAGGGGAGGGGTGTTCCATAAAGGAACTGTGGAGGTGCCATTGAGAATGGAAAATGGATGCTGTGAAGACAAAGTAAACACACAAACAAATCAACCAACTAAGATGCCACTCACCCAGCTACCCCTCCCCCATCTATCATCTGCCCACTCACCCATCTATCTATTCACCCATTCCCTTAGCCAGACAAAACACTTTTACTGGACATTCGTCATGTTTCAGAAGCCATGCCAAGCACTTGCATATAGTGTAAGGTCACCAATCAGGAACATCTAAGAAGGATTCACCAATGGAGCCAAAATAAAGATGAAGATACAGGGAGAGGGATTTATATATCTGTGTCACTGTAGCTCCAAAGAACATTGCTAGGGTCAGTCCTCTTCCTCCTCCTTCTAGCTTCTTCTCTTTTTTTTTTCGAGGTAGGGCCTTGCTCTAGTCCAGGCTGACCTGGAGTCCACTATGCAGTTTCAGGGTGGCCTTGAACTCTTGGTGATCCTCTTATCTCTGCCTCCCAAGTGTTGGGATTAAAGACATGTGCAAGCATGGCCAGTTTTCATTGTTTTTAAAAATATTTCATTTTTCTTTATTTATTTGAGAGAGAGATCGAGATAGAGATAGAGAGAGATAGAGAGAGAGAGAGAGAGAGAATAAATGGGTACATCAGATCTTCCAGTCACTGTAAATGAACTCCAGACTCATGCACCACCATGTGCATCTAGTTTATGTGGGTACTGGAGAATTGAACCTGGGTTCTTAGGCTTCGCAGGCAAGCACATTAACCACTAAATCATATCTCCAGCCTTTGTTCTTTCTTTCTTTTATTTTATTTTATTTTATTTTATTTTATTTTATTTTATTTATTTGAGAGAGAGAGAGGAGACTGGATGTGCCAGGGCCTTTAGCCACTGCAAATGAACTACAGATGCATGTACCACCTTGTGTATCTGACTTTATGTGGCTACTGGGTAATTGAACCTGGGTCCTTTGGCTTAGCTGGTAAGCACCTTAATCCAGCTCCCCCCCCCTTTTTTTTTTTTTGGTTTTCTGAGGTAGAGTCTCATTTTAGCCCAGGCTGACCTGGAATTCACTATGTAGTCTCAGGGTGCCCCCGAACTCACAGGATCCTCCTACCTCTGCCTCTTGAGTTCCCCTCATTCTTTATTAAAATTAAATATTTATTTTTTTGTAAACAGAAAGAGATACAGAGAAGAGAGATAGACAGAGGGAATGGGCACACCAGGACCTGTAGCCACTGCAAATGAACTCCAGATGCATGGGCCACTTTGTGCACCTGGTTTTATGGTTGGCACTGAGGAATCAAATGCGGGCTCCTTAGGCTTTGCAGGTAAGCACCTTAACCACTGAGCAATCTCTCTAGACCCGTAGCTATACCATTCTTCATATGGGAAATAAAGAATAATGTTTGTAAGCATCTCATACCAGGAGATTGCTAATCATGGGTCAGAACAGAAGGAAGCCAAGATTAGGAGGAAGGGAGCCTGGTTCTGCCTCTGGTCTCTGGTTCTCTCTAGCAGTGGACAAGGTGTACCTCCTTTTCCACGTGCATAAGATGGGAAGGATGAATACAGGAATCCCTGCCTCATCCCTCTCAGGGCAGTGTGGAGGTGAAATGAGCCAATGGCTGAGGAGTTACTTTCCCAGACCCAAGCAGAGGGGCTGCGTCACCACGGTGGCATTTCCAGGGGGCTACTGCGCTACAGATTTCCCTCATGCTCCCACTGCCCATCACCCAGCTGGGACCCTAACATTTCTGTTCCACATGCTGGTCGGGGAGTGTTGAGGGAAGTCACTGCTCCCCACCTCAGGGACGTGGCTGATCAAGGCTCTGGGGAGCCTCGGGTGGGCTGTGGCAGCTAGGTGAGGCTGCAGCTGTGAGGCGGATCCTGGTCTCTTGTGGAGAATACAACTATTTGATGAAAGGAAGGAAGGAGCTGGGTTCTCCAGGTTGGAGCCAAGTCAGCACGGGACACTGCTGGGGACAGCCTTGATAGGTCTGGTGCATGGGCTGGGGTTGAATTCATCAGGGCAGAAGAAGGCAAAGTCAAGCATGTTAGGCAACACAGTAGAAGGAGTCTACAGAGAGGGCTGCTTTTATGTGGGGATGCCTTCTACAAGGGCAGTCAGACAGTGTCTCAATGTCATGGTTTTCTGGAATGATTATTTTTGGGTCTTACTGTGGTTAGCGACAGCCCAGCCTTAAAGCAATGATGGTATTGCCCTGAGTCGGAAACAGCTCAGTGTGATTGCCTGACCTAAGTGACACCCTCATTTTGCAGCTAGGGCTCATTATGGTCTGCTCACAGGCAGCAGTGATCTTGCTCTTAGCCCAGCCTACTTCTGAGGCAAAGGCTGTTTTGCTCTGAAGTTGCAATGGCTCTGCATAGTCATCCATTCCAGGACAGCGTCCTCAGAGACCACAGCTTGAGGTTAAGGGGTATATTAGTCAACATCTTGTTGCTGGGACGACACACCTGACAAAAATCAGTTCAAGGGAGGAAGGATCTATTTCAGTTTACACTTCCATGTTCTAGTCCATCACAGCAGGGGAGGCTTGGTGGCAGGAGCTGGTCGCATTCAGCACAGTGAAGAGGCGGAGAGCAACTTGATGACCGTTGCTGCTCAGCCAGCTCTCTTCCTTATGTAGTGAGGACCCCCCCGCCCCCCGTCCATGGAATGGCACCACCCACAATTAACCTAGGCAAAATAATCCCTCAGAGACAAGCACAGGAGTTAACCTAATCTACATAATACCGATTCTGGGTCCTATCATGTTTACAATCCATATAAACTACCACAAAGAGGAAGCATATGTTGTTAGGAGGAGCTAGTCCTGCACCTGTAGGACTCCAGGTCTTTTGTTTTGTTTTGTTTTTGTTTTTGTTTTTTGAGGTAGGGTCTCACTCTAGCCCAGGCTGACCTGGGATTCACTATGGACTCTCAGGGTGGCCTCGAACTCATGGTAATTTTCCTACCTCTGCCTCCCGAGTGCTGGGATTAAAGGCGTGAGCCACCACGCCCGGCTTGGATTCCAGGTCTTGACCCTGAGTGGAGTAGGTCACCTCTCTGAGCTTCTGTTTTCTCATCTGCGAAATGGGTGGCTTGCCCACAGGAAACAGCCTGTTTATGTTGCTGGCTCATCTTCCCTTGTCCTAAGCCAAATTTCTGAGCCAGGCAGGGGCCCACCTGCCCCTCAGCTGCTCTCTTTCAACCAAAGGCCTTTCCTTCATGTCAAATGCACTTCTCTGGCTGACTTTCATGGTTGGTTGAGCTATACATTGCTGCAAACTATGAAATTTGGCATACTCTGTTAGAAATGTGGGAAGCAGCCAGACATGGTGGCACACACCTTTAATCCCAGCACTTGGGAGGCAGAGGTAGGAGGATCACCATAAGTTTGAGGCCACCCTGAGAGTACATAGTGAATTTCAGTTCAGCCTGGGCTAGAGTGAGACCCTACCTTGAAAAACAAAAACAAACATCCCCCCCCAAAAAATCATCCAAACAAACACCTCCCCCACAAAAACAAACAGAACTGTGGGAAGCACTTATTGTATTTAGTGAGCACTAGCAGTCCTGTTTCCAGGAATTTATCTTGCAGATATATTCACACAGGTACAATTTATCTGTGCCTGACCTATCATGGTTTGCAATAATGAGCACCGGAGTCAGCCGAATTGTCCATCATAAGGGACTAGTGAAGCCATCCTGGCGTTCCCATGTAAGGTCATGTCAGGCAGCAGCATGGGAATGAGGCAGCTCCCACATGCACAGGTAGACTGACCTCTGGGATAAAGTAAGTGAATGAAGCAAGGGGAGCAGAGTGGCTGCGGGAGTGTGCTACCATTCGTGTGGGGCTAATGTAGACCAAAAACATCTCTGTGAATGCATAGACTCCCTCTCTAAAGAGGCAGCTAAGAAACTAGTAATGGTGACCTTCTAGTCAGGAAGGTAAAGGAGACAGAAGCCTGCGTTGGAGGTAGAAGGCTTCTCTTTTACTTATATACCTCTTCGAACCTTCATCTCAAAGCTGGGCATGTTGGCATGCCTGTGATCCCAGAACTCATGAGACTGAGGTGGGAGGAGCATGAGTTTGAGGCCAGCCTGGGCTGCAGAGTAAGACCCTGTCTCCAGAAATAACAGAAGGTGCCCCGCTCCCCAAACAAAACAAAACAATTCTCCACCAAAAAAGAAAAAGAATTATGTATCATGTGAATATCTGTTTTGTCTTAAAAAGTGAGACCCAGGGGCTGGGAAACGGCTCAGGGGTATAGTGCTTTCGGTGCAAATGTGAGAACTGGAAGTTAGAACCCTTGTAAGAGCTGGGGAAGCGGAGACAGGGAATCCTGGGACTCACTGGCTACTAGTCTAGCCAAATCAGTGAGCTGTGGGCTTTAGGTTCAATGAGAGAGCCTGTCTCAAAAAATAAGGTGGTGAGATTTCCTCCCGGTTAAGATGGCAGAATAGGAGCCCAAAACAGCAAAGAAATGTAGAGACAAGATTCCATATAATAATCCCCCCCACCCCAAACTGTGAAGATGGCAGAGCAACTTCAGGAGATCCAAGATCCATCAAACATGACCAAAAAAAGACAGCCAACTGCCTACCATAAAATATGCCACCTCTACCACATCTACTGGGCCCACAAGAAATTGCAGAGGAAACAGCAACGTGAGTATTGTTCCTACTACTAATCTGACAACCAGCTTCCGGGGAACAGCAACAGATACTGTGGTCAGTTGAAACCCACCAAATCAGAAACCCAGAGGCTACAGAGAACTCAACACTAAACCAGACTGCTAATGGAGCCACCAAAACTTCAGGGACCATTGTGGAAGAGGGATCAGGAGCAGGGAGACTGTAAGAGCCACGGGGTGGGTAGAAATATCCTGAGGTACAGTCCCCACCTCACAGAGCTTGACTGAGACCTTAGTCACACAACAGTGAATAACAATAAACCTACTGAGGAGAGCCCTCAGGGAAAATGGGACCATAGGAGAGGGGATATAAAATTTCAACCTTTGTAGAGAAATGAAAATGGTGGTGTACGTCTTTAATCCCAGCACTCGGGGAGGCATAAGTAGGAGGATTGCCATGAGTTCGAGGCCACCTTGAGACTACATAGTTAATACCAGGTCAGCCTGGACCAGAGTGAGACCCTACCTCGGAAAAAAAAAAAAAAAAAAGAAAAGAAAAATGAAAATATATAAATTAAAAAAAAATTAAAGCAGCTGTGGTGGCGCACGCCTTTTTCATCCCAGCACTCAGGAGGCAGAGGTAGGAGGATTGCTATGAGTGCAAGGCCAGCCTGAGACTACATAGTGAATTCTAGGCCAGCTTGGGCTAGAGTGAGACCCTATCTCAAAAAAACAACAACAGCAAAATAAGGTGGAGAGCAGTTGAAAAAGAAACCCAACATCAACCTCTAGTCTCCACACTCATGCACACACATACACTTGCACAGTAGACATGCACAATATACACAATTATCCACATGTAAAAAAATATATTTTTTAAGAGCCTGGTGCAGCTGGGACTGAAGAGTAAAGTCCAGGTTAGCCTGGGCTAGAGTGAGACTCTACCTTGAAAAAATGACAAAAACAACAATAACAACAAAACAACAAAAACCATTTTAAAGCCGTGTTAGGGGCTGGGGAGATGGCTCAGCAGTTAAAAGTACTTGCTCCAAAGTCTGATGGCCTGGCTTCCGTTTCCCACACACCCACATAAAGGTGGCCACAGACAGTGGCACAAGTATCTAGTGTTTTGTTTCAGAGAACCTAGCACGCACACGCATGCACACACACACACACACACACACACACACACACACACAATGTGCAAATAAAAGCAAACAAACAAAATGTCAGGCCCAGTGTTGGAGAAGGAGAGTTCCCATAAAACTTCATTCTGGCCTCAGAGCTTCCAGGACCCTTCTGAGCAGTGAGAGACCAGGCTGCACTCAGTACGTGCTTCTGGGGCATCCTGACTCCTGCACGCTCCCCCCCAACGGCAGGCCCCTCACCTCTGCACTCATCCCACCCTTCACCGCATTGGGGAAGTGGGCTTTTAGACTTATACTTGACACCCAAACAACCTTTTGTGCTATGCCTCCCTCTAAAGAGGAGTTGGGGGCAGGGTAGAGCATTACATCCTCTCAAGAGGGTGCCGCACGGTGCCGGGGTGGGGAGGTGAGAAACGGAGAGAGCACAGACTTCAGGGCTGTACAAGCTTTGGTTGAAGCTGCAGCCTCTGCGGTTCAAGCTGGGAAGGCTGCTGAGAGCGCCATGCTCCTGCTAGCCCGCTTTCTCACTGTAGCTCAGCTGACCGGGAAGAGAGGAGGTCACTACTGCAGCGCCTGTAGGCGCCCCCCAGTAAATGAGAACAGCTGTGCTCTGTGGCCTCGAGTGGCTGTTGAAGGGAGAATCCCCATGGAGCTGCAGACCCAGGGCTTTTGTTTCTCAGACCAGTGAGAGTCCCAGCTGCTCTCAGCTCTCTCTCTCTTCGATTTTCAGAGGTGGGGTCTCCCTCTAGCCCAGGCTGACCTGGGATTCACTATGTAACCTTAGGTTGGTCTTGAACTCACAGTGATCCTCCTACCTCTGCCTCCCAAATTCTGGGATTAAAGGCATGTGATCTCTTTTTCAATCCTTATTTTCACCCATGTTACATAGTTGCTGAGTCAACAGTCCAGTTGAGAACTGAGGCCCAGTATTAGTTTCTTTCTTTCTTTTTTTAACTTTTTTTTTTTTAATTTATGAGAGAAAGAGAGAGACAGAGGGAGAGGGAGAGAAAGAGAGAGAGGAGGCAGATAGAGAGAGAGAGAGAATGGGTGCAGCCACTGCAAACAAACTCCAGATTGCATGCAACACCTTGTGCATCCGGCTTACATGGGTGCTGGGGAACCAAGCCTTGAACCCGTGTCCTTAGGCTCCATAGGTAAGCGCTCAACTGCTAAGCCATCTCTCTAGCCCTAGTTTCCTTTTTTATTTCCACTGCTCATCCCCCTGCAACTTGAATTGGTGACAAAACAGACACAAAAAGATACTTCTTAGTATGTGACCGGGGCTGGGCTCAGCAGTTAAAAGTAAATGCTTGCCAATCCTGCTGGCCCAGGTCCCGTTTCCCAGCACCCACATAAAGGCAGATGCAAAGACGTGCACACATCTGTGACCTCAGTGAGCCTATGACAATGGGAGAGAGAGAATCCTGAGCTATTCTGACGTTCCTTTGCAATCTGGCAGAGTTGCTGTTTGTTTGCAGTGGGGAGAGATCTTTGAGATAGTCTCAAAGAAGGGAGCAGACACCTCAAAGTTTCTCCCCTTACTCTTTGAGATAGGATCTCACTGAGTCTAGGACATTGGCTAGCCAACGAGCCCTATGGGATCAGCCTGTCTTCACCATGCTCAGTTTTTACATGGGGTTCTTGGGATCTGAGCTAAAGTCTTTGTACTTCTGAGCAGCAATCACTTTACTCATTGAACCCAGCTTTCTTATCCTCTACCTTTCATCACTGTTTCTTCATTATGTTGTCCACTTTTCATAAAGGTGAATTTTCTTTTTGCAGAGGTGGAAGAGAATAAATCAGATTTAAGTCCTTCATGATTCTAACTCAGCCAATGCCAGTAGGAGTGAACTTTCTCCTGATATTCCTTAGTGATCTAAGGGAGGGGACTCCAAGCAGCCCTGTGTGGCCACCTCTTGGACTCATCTCCATTTCATCTTATCCCAAAAGGCAGAGAAGTGATGTCTTAGACTAATCTCTAAGGTCATTCAGGTTTGGCGGGAGTCCATGGGACAGACAGTCCCATTAGGACCACATACGGAGCAGACACAAGCAGTCCACTTTCACTGAGAGGGTGGGCCACTCTTCCCTCCACTTCTCTAACCCTTGTTTCTCCTAACACTACCAGCATGTGGGCGCAGGCCAGACTTCCCTGGGAGCATAGGGGGATCTTTGGTGGTTTAAATTGCAGAAATATAAATAATCTAAAGTAAAATCAGACATCCCTAGTCAGATGTTCTCTGGGCTCACTTGGATTTCTTTTCCTTTCTTTCTTTTTTTTTTTGTTTTTTGAGGTAGGGTCTCACCCTGGCCCAGGCTGACCTGGAATTCACTATGTAGTCTCAGGGTGGCCTTTAACTTATGGTGATCCTCCTACTTCTGCCTCCTGAGTGCTGGAATTAAAGGCGTGCACCAGCACGCCTGTCTGGATTTCTTTTTTTTTTTTTTTAATCAAATATTTATTTATGAGAGAGAGAAAGAGAAAGAGAAAGAGAGAGAGAGAGGGAGAGAATGGGTGTGCCAGGGCCTCTATTCACTGCAAATGAACTATAGACACATGCACCACCTTGTGCATCTGGCTTTATGTGGGTACTGGGGAACTGAACCTGGGTCCTTTGGCTTTTTAGGCAGGTGCCTTAACCACTAAGCCATCTCTCCTGGCCTGGATTTTTTTCTTGGTCAATTTCTTCTCATGTTGCTTGGACTTTTGTTTCCCCAGACACACTTCTTCCTTTTTCTGCTTTCTTCACTCTTCAACCATATTGTATATACAATAGTTTCATTTGCCATTTCTTTCTACCTTCTCAACCCATTGCACTGACTCTTATCTTCCATTTACCCTTTATTTGACAAGAACAATTTAACAAATAATTCCCTCTTAAGGGTGGTTGGGACTATTGGGATTTAAAAAAAATTTTATTTATTTGAGAGTGACACAGAGAGAAAGAGGGAGAGAGAGAGAGAGAGAGAGAGAGAGAGAGAGAGAGAGAGAGAGAGAGAGAGGGAGAGAATGTGCATGCCAGGGCTTCCAGCCACTGCAAACGAACTCCAGACACATGCGCCCCTTTGTGCATCTGGCTAATGTGGGTCCTGGGGAATTGAGCCTCGAACTGGGGTCCTTAGGCTTCAAGGCAAGCACTTAACCACTAAGCCATCTCTCCAGCCTGAGATTTTTTTTTTTTAAATCTTCTTACTAGTCTGATGTAATGTCGTGTACAGGAGTAAAAATGAAATACTTAGAATTTGATGTGTTGAAAAATTTCAATATGAATTTTATAATCACAAACAAAACTTACTATTATGAACAAGACAAAAAAGTGACACTTCTGGGGGCTGGAGAGATGGCTTAGCAGTTAAGGCATTTGGCTGCTAAGCCTAAGGATCCAGGTTCAATTCCCCGGTATCCATGTAAACCAGATTCACATGGTGGCACATGCATTTGGAGTTTGCAGTGGCAGGAAGCCCTGGTATGCCCATTCTATCTCTCTAACTCTTTCTCTCTCTGAAATAAATAAATAAATAAAAATAATTTTTTTAAACAAGCTGGATGTGGTGGCACACGCTTTTGGTTTTTTGAGGTAGGGTCTCACTCTAGCCCTGGAATTCACTATGTAGTCTCAGAGTGGCCTCAAACTCACAGTGATCCACCTACCTCTGCCTCCTCAAGTGCTGGAATTCGAGGCATGTGCCACGTCCAGTTCCATTTCCTCTCTATATTTACCTCTTTCTCTCTCTCAAATAAATAAATCAAAATAAAATATTTGGGCCAGCGAGATGGCTTAGCAGTTAAGGTGCTTGCTTGAAAAGCCAAAGGACCCATGTTCGATTCCCCAGTACCTATGTAAAGCCAGATGCACAAAGTGGCACATGCATCTGGAGTTCATTTGAGGTGGCTGGAGGCCCTGGGTCACCCATTCTGTCTCTGTGTCTCTCTCTATATATATCTCTCAAATAATAAATAAAAATAAAATATTTAAAAAATGACACTTCTATAAATAGCTATAGACACTTGGAGAAGTCAGCTTTTGTTCATTTTTTTAAAATTTATTTATTTGAGAGCGACAGACACAGAGAGAAAGACAGATAGAGAGAGAGAGAGAATGGGCGCGCCAGGGCTTCCAGCCACTGCAAACGAACTCCAGACGCGTGCGCCCCCTTGTGCATCTGGCTAACGTGGGACCTGGGGAATAGAGCCTCGAACCGGGGTCCTTAGGCTTCACAGGCAAGCGCTTAACTGCTAAGCTATCACTCCAGCCCAGAAGTCAGCTTTTGTATTATGCAAGCATAAATACACACTTGTGTGTATGTGCCTCTTGATGTGTACATCTAATTAAGTGTGAACAAATATACATTTCAGCTATAAGGAATGGTTTATTAAAAATCATACAGGTTGAGTGTGATAGGAAACACCTTTAATTCCAGCACTTGGGAGGCAGAAGTAGGGGGATCATCTTGAAAATTCAAAAAATATAATAAAACCTATCTTCAAGAAATATAATAAATGAAATTAACATATATCATATATATTTTATAGTATATACAACATATATGCAATTATCATATCATATTACTACATGTAAATATATATGTTTATATATAAATAAATTTGCATTATATAGTGCTTTAGTATGTATAAAATGGCATATATTATAGCTAATATATAATATGCATATCACATATAATATAAAAACATATGTAATATTTACAAAGTATTTAGACTGTACTTAAAATGTAAAGTTCATCTTCAAAATTTTATGAATAGCAAGCATATTTTTCGGCTACAAATCTCCCTAAATTAGATACAGAGATTATACAGCTAGCGTCTTCAAAATAAACTGCTGGTAATAAAAAAAAAAAATCATACAGGTTGAAATAGCAGAAACTGAACTCTTTAAAAATATTTTTATTTATTTATTTGAAGCAGAGAGAGAGAGAGAGAAAGAGAGAGAGAGAGACTGGGTGTGCCAGGGCCTCCAGCCATTACAAATTAAACACTGGATGCATGTGCCACTTGGTGCCTCTGCCTTAACATGGGTACTGGGGAATCAAACTCAGGTCAGCAAGCTTTGTAAGCAAATGCCTTAACCACTGAGCCATCTATCCAGCCCGAACTCCTTTCTTATCAAGCATCTGCAGTCGTTAGTGCTTCTAACACTGGGTCAGGGTCTCTGTTTTCATCAAGGCCTGTTCACTTTTTTCCTCTCTGCTATCGTAAGTGTGTTGGCAGAATTTTTTTCTGTCACCATCGGGTGAGGTCAGTTGCAGTCCAGAAGCTGATTTCATCAGAATTCTGTGGACAACCTTCTGTGATTGAATGACGCTGCCCAGGAGGCGGAGTTGGCTGCTCTACCACTCATTCTAAGTCAGAACCACAGCCAGAGCTGGCTGAGTTTCAACACTCCCTGTGGCCTCATGGAAGGTTTGCTCTTCAGACAGCAGGAATGTGCTATTGATGCCTCTAGAGTTTAAAATACACCCATCTTGATGATGGAGGTTAATGACATTCTCAACACCTGATGATTTGCAAATGAAATTTAAAGATGAAATCAGGAAAGATTTTTGTTGTTTTACTTGATGCAGAGTGAAAGAGGGACTCGGGAGTCATTTCATCCCTCCTCACGCTTCTCACCCTCGCCTCCCATGGCTGGATTTGGCTGAGTTTCTACCAACAGGCCTGACTGTGCCTTGCTGGGCAGATGAAGGCTAACTTAAGCATAGTTAGGGGCTTGAAGGTCTTTTAAAATTGGACCTGGGAGGCAATGCCCCTACACTGGTTCATAGAAACTGTGTTTTGGGCCAGGTATGGTGTTGCATGCCTGCAGTTTAAGCACTTGGGAAGCGGAGGGGGCTCCCAAGTTCAAGGCCAGCCTGGACAACAGAGTGAGAGTCTGTTTCAAAAAGCAAAAGAAAGAAAAATATTGTTTTTCTTAAATTATAACAATATTTGGAACAGATGCATTTTGAAACGTCTTAACCCATAAGCCCAAAAGATTAGCAGTAGCCAGAAGCAAACTCAAACGGAGCTGTAATACTTTTGTTTTATTAGGCAAGTTCTTTCTGTGTCACTCCGGCTGGCCTGAAAATTTGTAATCCTCCTGCCTCAGCTTACCAGTTGCTAGAACTACAGGCTTATAACACCACCCAGCCACTCTGGGATATTTCCTTGCCCCCAGGGAATCTCTACTCTGATGTCTGCCATGAGGTGGACACAGGCCACAGCCCCCTTTCAGCCTCATTTCTCTCACCGTTGAAGGTCCACCTGTCCAAGGTCAATCCTTGTGCCTTCCAAAGAAGTCAGAGACAATGGCGTCAGGATCTCTGAGCTGAGAAGTTGGTTTTCACCAACTCATGTGAGGAGATTCTTGACGCATATTTAAGTGACAAAAGTTTTTGGAACCGACGAGACTATGTGAAATAAATGCGCTGTGAACAAAACCTTATTTGTCCCTCCCGACAGATCTTCTGCCCAAGATGTACTGTGGTCCTCTGAGGAGATGATACCCAGGCCTGTTCAGGACAGGCCCATCTTCTTGCTCCAGAAGGCTCTCTCCCCACACCCAAGTCTATGCTGGTGGGTCCAGTAGAGTAGAAAAACTTGCAAAAAAAAAAAAAAAAAAAAAAGGCCACCAGACATAAAAGTTTCCCTTTGCAGCCTGGGTCAGAAATAAGCACCCAAACGTGGCATTTGAGACACTTCTACTTCCCCTTCCAGCCTCTTCCTGCAGACAAGCCCGAGGAAGAGAAGCAGGCTTGCAGCCAGGTCGCCCGCTGCAGGAGGGTGTCCCAGTGTCATGGGCATCCCTCAGGACCGGGTGATCTTG
Organism: Jaculus jaculus; assembly: GCF_020740685.1. Classification (NCBI taxonomy): domain Eukaryota; kingdom Metazoa; phylum Chordata; class Mammalia; order Rodentia; family Dipodidae; genus Jaculus; species Jaculus jaculus. The sequence continues at coordinate 93,427,708 of NC_059110.1, forward strand.
TCAGGGGGCATGAACCCCGTGTCCCCCAGGGTCCGGAGTGCCACCAGGCCGTTGGGTCTGATCAGCAGGTGGGTGATGCTGCCGTGGTTGAGGGAGAGGCGCAGCCAGCCTTCGGGGGGAAACTGCAGCGCCCTGCACACCATGTAGCGGATGACGTTGGCGTGGCCCACGAGGATCTCGTAGCTGTCCTCCTCCTGGCCGGCCTCGGCCCGGTGGATGTAGCTGCGGAAGGCGGCCTCCATCCGGGCTGCGTCTTGGCAGCACCTCCCGGCTTCGGGCTTCCCGCGGGCCGGGGGCGGGTCGGGCCGGGCGGGGGCGGCCTCGCGCAGGAGGTCGGTGCCGGCTCGGGGCACCCCGGGCAGGTGCCGGCCGATGATGTCCGAGGTCTCGACGGCGCGGCTCATGGAGGAGTGGACGAGTCGGTCGAACCTGAAGCCCAGGCTGGCGAGTCGGAGCCCCGTGAGCTCGGCCTGCTGCCGGCCCAGCGGGGTCAGCGCGCCGCCCGAGTCGCCGGCGCCGCGGCCGCGGTACTGCGCGTGGCGGACGAGGAACAGGTGCCTCGTGGCCGTGGCCCGGCGCGGCTGCCGGCGGTCCCAGTTGGCGTCCCAGACCCCGGGCCCGGCCCCGGCCCCGGCGGCGTCCCTGCCGCAGCCCGGCAGCAGCTCGCCCGCCGCCAGGGCGGAGAAGAGGAGCGCGGCCGAGCCGCCCGCCAGCCCGCAGGCCGCCAGCCGCAGCGCGCGTCGCCGCCACGCCATGCGCGCCCCGCGGGGAAGGGCGCCGGCGGTCACAGGGCTCCTTCCGCCCCGCGCGGAGAGACGCGATCGCAGAGAGCGCTTCGCTGCGGCATCGCCCGGTGACTCTTCTTCTCTCACCAAGTCTGGCTCATGCCGCCTGTTCGAGCCTTTTCCCTCGGCGCCCCCTTTCCGGGAACGCGTTTGAAGGGCAGGGCCAGAGGCGGTGGGGTGTCAGGGCTTTGTGGCTGCGAATTTAAGAGGGGGGGGGCAGGTTTGTTTTGGCTCACAGTTTCAGAGGGCGCAGGCCATTGTGACAGGGTGGGTGTGGCAGAAAGAGCAGCTCCCATCAGGGCAACCCCGGAAGGACAGGGGGAAGAGGGAGAGGGAGGGGGTGAGGAAGAAGAGAGGAAATGCAATTTTTTTTTTTGTTCTCCCCCACATTTAAAAAATTTTATCTTATTTTATTTTTTTTTTGATTTTTCGAGAGAGGGTCTCAGTCTAGCCCAGGCTGACCTGGAATTCACTATGGAGTCTCAGGGTGGCCTCGAACTCACAGCGATCCTCCTACCTCTGCCTCCCGAGTGCTGGGATTAAAGGCGTGCGCCACTACGCCTGGCCCCCTCAGGATTTTAATATACAATTGAAGCTGATGATTGAGTTTTTTTTTTTTTTTCATTGATTAAGTTTTGGTTCAGAGATAGACACCTTTACCAATAGAGTTTTCCCTTTATAGATGCACACTTCTCTTATAAAAGGGCACCATTCCTTTACAGAGCTTCCTTGAAGTCTGTCTGCTGTCTCCCAAACTAATCAGCTCAAAATAATCCTTGTGCCAAAAAGACCTATTTGAAATGGCAGGACTTAGAGTAGTCTCAAACCTCATTTATATACATTTCATCTTTTTTTCCCCCACAGCCCTGTCATCTAGGGACTATCGGCAAGATGGAGGAAAATGAAACCAAGAATTCAAGAATGTAATAGATTTTCCCAGTCCATTGCTTTGTAGTAAAACTATTATTGTTCCAATTCACCAGCAATTTACATCTTTTCCATGCAATTTTGTGTTATATTTTACATATTTTATTTTTATTTATTTATTTTGAGAGAGGGAAAGAGGCAAATAGAGAGAAAGAGAGAATGGGTGCACCAGGGCTTCCAGGCACTGCAAACGAACTCCAGATGCATGCACAGCTTGTGTATCTTATGTGGGTCCTGGGGAATCGAACCGAGGTCTTATGGCTAAGCCATCTCTCCAGCCCTTGTGTTATATATTTTAAAGTACTTATTTTCCACACATGAATGTACACATGCATACACATGTGTTTATGTGTGTGTGTGTATGACATGGCCTCCTGCTACTGCAAATAAACACCAGATGTTTGTGCTTTTGGTGTCCAGCCTATATGGGTGGCTTGGAAATTGAACCCCAAGCCAGTAGTCTTTGCAAGCAAGTACCTTTAACTGCTCATCCATCTTCCCAGCATCTGTGGGTTTATTTATTTATTTTTTCTAACCTGGAGACTCAAGGTGAAACCAAGCCAGCGGCTGCATGCACAGGTTGAGGTTGTGTCTCTCACTTCTCTAACATCACCATGGAAAGGCCATGTGGTGACTATCCCACTGCTCCCAGGAAGATGGGAGGCATGAAACATCAGTTCAGAACTGAGGAATTAGAACTCATCCTGTTAGTTACCAGACGGTGACAGACCCTGACGGGGCAGGGTGGGTGCAAGGCCAGCCGAAGACAGTGTTTCCCTAGGATCACACTGCAAATAAAAGCGTGTTGCAGACTCTCTTGTTGTTGTTGTTTTTCCTTAAAATTGTCATTTTGAGACAGAGTCTTGTTATATAGCTCAGGTTTTTGAACTTGAACTTGTGATCTGCCTTCTTCTACCTCCTGAGTACTGGGATCACAGGTGTGTACATTCATACCTATCTGATGATTGCTTTCTTACCAATGGTGTTTCCAGTCCCTCCCTCCCTCCTTTCTTTCTCCCTCCCTCTCTCTTTCTTCTTATTTTCAAGGTAGGGTCTGGCTGTAGCCCCAAGCTGACCTGGAATTTACTATGTAGTCTCAGGGTGGTCTCAAACTCAAGGTGATCCTCTTACCTCTGCCTCCCAAGTGCTGGGATTAAAGGTGTGTGTCACCACACCTGGCCAGTGCTACAAACACTCTACTGTCACTTCTCAGCCCTTTGGTGAGTTTTGAGTCACTCTAATGGGTCACCATCATCTGAAAAGAGAATTTTCTTTAATCGAAAGTGAGAGTAGCATTAATATATCGGCATAAGCACAAGTATTCAGAGGGCAGTTTGGTGGGAATAATATCTCCACTTAGCCAGATAATAGTAGTAGTTCTCCCCTAGGATTTATGACCTCCCAATCCATAGGCTTTGTTTGTTTGTTTGTTTTTGAGATATGGTTTCAATCTATACCAGGCTGACTTGGAATTCATTATGAAATCTCAGGGTGGCCTCGAGCTCATAGTGATCCTCCGACCCCAGCCTCCCAAGTGCTGGGATTAAAGGTGTGGGCCACCAGGCCCAACCTCCATAGGCTTTTGATTAGGTTTTCATTATCAGCCATGCTTTCCCTTCCATGGAACAGGTCTCATCCACTCAGAGAGCAGGTGGTTTCCCCTAGAACAGACATGCCACCATTGCACCAGTAGATACATTTGACCTGACTGGCCAGCCATAAAGCTTGCAGGGTCCACTGCTGTTGAAGACCATTGATGACTTTTCTCCCCCAGCAGACTACATAGCTCTTTTCAGCATCCTGACAGATAGACAACAGGGAGGAGGCTTCCAGCTCAGCTCCAACTTGATTTTTCAATGACCTACAGCCCAGGCATGGGAAGTCTTCAGCAATAGGGTCTTATCATCTATAGAGTTCTGGTGGACAACCATGAGCCTTGGCAACAGCCTGTAATGTTTTGGGGGCATCAGGGGGCTTCCCTGGCCAAACAACGTGCTGGAAGTTATCCCATTCCTGGCACTGAAAAATTTCTAAATACAATCTATGGTTCTGGGCACACCATTATCTACATCTACACTATCCACAAGATACTTCTGCCTAATCTTTCTCATACACACACACGAAGTTAGGTTTCCATATGGCTTATTCATAACGTCTTCAATTTTGATTAGTTCTTCTCCCACACTCTTCTCCACCCTTTCCCGATGTGTTGTGGTTTTTGACCTCCATGCATGAGTCCACCTGTGGGATTTTTTTTTTTTTTTGAGTTTCTCACTCTGGCCCAGGATGACCTTGAATTCTCCAGGCTGGCCTTGAACTCATGGTGATCCTCCTGCCTTAGCCTCCTGAGTGCCGGAATTAAAGGCATGCACCACCAAGCCTGGCCACCTTGTATGACCTTTGATACTTGGTCTGCAGTGACAAGTAGCTGCATCTTTGGATTCTGGGATGAACAATGCACTAGCCGTATTTGTAGACCTAACCCCTCATTGGGGTGTGGTAGATTCTAGATGTGAGAATGATATATATATATTTTTTGTATTGTCAATCCTTCATGAAAGCAGAGCTGGGTTATAACACCCCAAGGTCTGCTTAGCAGCTCACTTTCTCCAGCAACATTCCACCTCCCGAAGGTTCCACTAGCCATGGGAGACACTCCACATTCAAACCATCAAAGAAGGCCATGTAGTCACATTTTATGAGACCAGTGTTGTGGTGATGGATGACAGCTTTTTTGGGCACTCATGCTGAGAGTAGTGAATTAGTCTCAGCTATAGGCTATAATCAGTCCTGACTCCCAGCTTGTCCCCCAAGGGCTTTGCTGACTTGCCTTTCTTGTGCTTTTGCCATTCTGTCCTTTCCCTCTTAGTGGCTGACTAAGGCCAGTCTCATTAAATTATCCATCTCTGCACGAAGAGACAGAAAAAGGCTTAACTTTTCTTCTAGGAGTTTCACAGTCTGTAGAGAAAGCTTAATTAAATTAGATAAACTATGTTATATTTCAGATATCCCCTGCCTGGTATAAGACTATATATTGATTTTCTTCCCAGAGTGAGAGCTCTGCCTCTTCTGGACACATCTTGAGGCTGCATCAGTGAGCTTTCCTTTTCGTTTGAGTCTTACCTCCATTGTGGGTAGGGCTCTTGGCTCTTTCACTGAAAGCTTGAAGGCTACTCTGAAGAAGGGTGTCTCATTAACTGCCAGTCTATTTAAGTTCTCCTTGGCCCCCTGGATTGGTTGAGCTGCACTGAAAATCCAAAAGAGGAAACATCTGGAAAAGACACTTTTCCACTGAATTCCCATTCTTGTACTTTTGGTTTCAGCATAGAAGACTGAGTGGTCAAGCATACACTATCTCAAGTTTTCTTTCAGCGCTTTAAAGATGTTATCTGTGTTCTGGCCTTCATGATTTCTGACAAAATATTGTTTTCCAATGTGTTTCATGTCATTTTCTCCCTTTCTTTCACAATTTTCTCTTTATCTTTTGTTTCTTTTCCAGCATGTTGACTTTGATATATATAAGCCCTGGATTTCTTTGACTTTATCCCCTATAAATATATACATTTGTGCCTTTTACCCAATTTGGAAAGCTTCATGTCATTATTTCCTTTAAATTTTTTTTCCTTCCCCATTCCTTTATTTTCCCTTTTCCCTCTCTCTTCTCTCTCTTCTCTTCTCCCTTCTTTTCCTTCCCCTTCCTTCTCCCTCAAGTACTGTGACCATAGGTGTGCACCACCACACCAGTCCATTATTTCTTTATATGTTTCCATTTTCCTATTTCATTCCACCCCTCCTTTTTTTTTCTTCCCTTTGATAGAGCCTTATGTAGTCCAGGGTAGCCTCAAACTCTCTGTAGCCGAGGTTGAACTCCTGATCCTGCTGCTACTGCCTCCCAAGTGCTGGGGATTACAGGTGCTTACCATCTCACCTGGTTTTAACTCCTCTCCTTCTTGACTTCAAGAATCCAAACTTTCTGGTAGATTTTAATGTTATGTCAAAAGAGGTTTTAGCTCTAAAATTCAGTTTCTGTGTTGAGAGTTCTTATTTTCTCACATTCATTCTGATCATGCTTTATTTTGCCTTGCTAAAACTAAGGTTGCTTTATAGCCCTTCTCTGATCATGTTATTTGATTCATCTTGGAGCTGGTATCTATTGGTTACTTTTTCTCTTTAGGCTGTCTTGTGTTGAATCATACTGGATTGTACCCTGGACACTGACTATCATGTTGCGGAGACTCTAGATTCTCTCATACTGTTCTGAAGGGCTTTTCTGTGTTTGTTTTTAGCAGCCTACAGACAGAGATTCAAACCACAAACTGTCATGCTTGCAATGGATGGGAAGTAAGATCTTTTGTTCAGTTCTTTAAGTCCAGCTGCCAAATACTCTTGGTTTTTCCAGAGTGTCTAGGTCAGGAGTCATTCAGAAACTTAGGCTAAATTTATACAAAGGATTTGGGATTCCCCTTTGCTAGCTCTCTCCTTTCTGGGCTTCCCCCTTCCTCTCCAGTGGTGACTGTTGTCCCAGGCTCCTTCTTACGACACATCTGTCTAGAAACCCCACGTGCTTCCTATTAGAGCTTTAGTCCACAGTAGCCATTCCTATGGATAACTTTAGTTCCCCCCTGCTACCAACAATTTTAGAATCAAGGCTTGGGCCCTGGTGTTCCTAATAAGCTAGGCTCAGGTGCCCATCCTCAATACACCAACTAAAGATACAAGAATAGTGAGAAGAGCAGAAAGGTTATTTATTCAATGTGGCCACATTGGAAAGTGAGACAAAGAGGTTCAATGACTCCCAAATACTTGTGGCACCCTGGGCATGAGGTTTAGATTTAAATGGAGGAGGTGTGAGGTTAGGCATAGGGAAGGAGCACAGCCAGCAGGCACATCCCTTTCCTCACAGTGCACTTGAGCCACCTGTTGGCAACCTGGGACCCTCCCCAGCACCAAGCTGCATGCACACCCCACTCTAAACAATGAACTAGGCTTCTCTTCCACTTAGTGACCATGATGCATGATCATTTCCTACTCACACATGTTCTTAGAGAGATCTGAGATCAGAACATCAGGGGGGACATCCAGCCTAGACTGGTTTCAAGTGCATGTGCAATAAGTCAAACTATCCTTTAAGTGAATTTTTTAGGGAGAAATTCCTGTTTACCATCCTCTGCCTGTGTATAACTGGGTGCATATCTGATTAAAATCAGATACATCATGGGAAGGAACATGCACAGTAAGCCCAAACCTGTCAATCAAACCAGAGGACCCCAGCAACCAGTCCAGTCTTCCCTAAAAGTCCTATAAAGAGAAGCCCTAAGGCTACTTTCTGGTGCCCTGGACTCTCCCCTTAAGTGGTCTGCCAGCTCTCTTGGCAGTGAGATCAAACCTTTACTATCACTTTGCTCTTTGTCACATTTCCTGCTACCTCACTACTTGTAGGCGCCTTTCTTCAGTTCTTGGAGTAAGATGCCAAGGACCAGGAAACAGCCAGAGACCACCAGTAACAAGGGCGTGGTCTTGTCCATCATTGTCTCTGCTCTAGCCTGCCCTATAAGGTGCTCCGACAAGTTGTCAGGGCTGTGTGAAATCTCTTGCCAGGAGACAGGTTTCTCCCCTGGCTGGTGCTAGGCATCATCTTCCCTTCCGCCCAAGCGCGAGATTCCTGGGAAAATTCTAATTCCTAGGGTCCATTGTTTCAATAATTTGATGACCAAAAGGAGGGGAACAGAAGTATCTTCAGTCCTGAAGTCCAGAACTTAGAACTTTCTTCTTTGTTTTTATTTATTTATTTATTTGTCAGAGAAAGAGGGAGAGAGAGAGAGAAAGAGGAAGAGAGAGAATGGGCGCACCAGGGACTCCAGCCACTGCAAATGAACTCCAGATGTGTGTGCCCCCTTGTGCATTGGCCAACGTGGGTCCTGGGGAATGGAACCTTGGTCCTTTGGCTTTGCAGGCAAACACCTTAACTTCTAAGCCATCCCTCCAGCCCTGTTTTTATATTTTCATCTTGAGAGATTTGGTGGGAGAATTCCTGAAGTGTAACTATGTCTAAAACAAATATCACAAACAGGATAAGTAGGAGCTGAGGGTACAAGACATTCAATTAGCGATTGGTAAACATCCATAAAAGCCATTTTTCATTGGGTGTGGTGGTGCACGCTTTTAACCCCAGTACTCAGGAGGCGGAAGTAGGAGGATCAGTGTGAGTTTGAGGTCAGCCTGGGACTATAGAGTTCCAAGTCAGCCTGGGGTAGACTGAGAGCGTATCTCAAACAACGCCAACAACAAAGTGGATTTAGCTTCACATCTTATTCGGGTTGTTTATTAGCTGTGTAACCTTTAGTAAGTGCTTAACTTCCCTGACCTTCAGTCTTCTCACCCATAAAACAAAAACAACATATTTGTCATGTTAAAGGGCCAACACAAGGGACTCTATTTTTATTGTTGTTTTTCGAGGTAGGGTCTCGCTCTCTAGCTCAGGCTGACCTGGAATTCACTATATAGTCTCAGTATGGCCTTGAACTCATGGTGATCCTCCTACCTCAGCCTCCCAAGTGCTGGGATTGAGATTAAAGATGTGTGCCACCACACCTGGCTAGACTAAAAAAATATTTTATATTTATTTATGGGGGGGGGGAAGAGAAAGAGAGAGAGAGAGAATGAGAATGGGTGTGCCAGGGCCTTTAGCCACTATAAACAAACTCCACATGCATGTGCCACTTTGTGCATCTGGCTTATGTGGGTCCTGGGGAATCAAACCTGGGTCTTTAGGCTTTGCAAGCAAGTGCCCTAACTGCTAAGCCATCTCTCTATCCCGCTTTTCTTGGTTCTATCGAATAGTATGAAGTTATCACCTGCAATCTTCACCTTCCGCCTTACTGTGCTCCATTCTGTTTATAGGTTGGGATGTAACACATTTGTGTATGGTCTCTTCCACTAACAGGTAAATTCTGTGAGATCAGTGTCCTCGGAGTGGAGGTGAGAAAGCAGAGAGAGGATGGGAGATGTGGGTAGCAGGAGAGGCTGCCTTAGTATCTGCAAGCTGGTTTTCTGTACTCATGCTTGCTTGCTAGCTCCTTAAAGAACTAGAATGATTAGTCTTTGCAGCTTTTAACCACTGGGTGGCGCTGTCCGCCAAATTTCCAAAGTGAGGCAAGCAATGCTTTTCAGTAATTCTTAAATCTTCCCAGACGGATTCACATACCATCTGTGTGGTGACATGTCGTTGCTCTGACCTCTGGCTCACAGCCTAAATGGCTCCATGACACCGACTGCCACCTCTCACCATCTAAGTTTTTGTGTAGATTTCATGACAGATGATTGTTTAGTGAGGCCAGTCAGGTACAAAGGGCCTTGTAACTCAGAAGCTGTCTAAGGCAAAATTTCCCAGCTGGGTTCAGCTGACTGAAGCCATGCGTTGAATGTAATAGTTTTCTCTCCTGTGTATCTAGAATAGGGTGTGTGTGGGGCGCTGGACAGATGGCTCAGCGGTTATGGTGCTTGCCTGCAAAGTCTAATGACTCAGGTTCTATTCCCCAGGACCCACTTAAAGCCAGATGCACAAAGTGGCACGTGCGTCTAGAGTTTGTTTGTAGTGGCTAGATGCTCTGGCATGCCCATTCTCTCCTCCCCATCTGTCTCTCTTCTCTCTGCTTGAAAAAAGGAAAGCTTTGGAATGGGGTGTATGTATGGGGGAGGGGAGTGTTATGCATCATAGTTAGCAGAATTGAGGACCTGTTCAATTAAATTATCTGTGCTCTGTACTCCAGTTGAGAAACCCTGTGTTTAGAGTCGTTCAAGCCCAAGTCTCTCTCAGTTTGCCTCTCCGGTTGTACCATTTACACATTTCCCTAAGCTGCTACATCTGCCTTTATCTCTCTGATCCAAGCCACCATCACCCACAGCCAGGACTGCTGCAGGGCTCTCAGAACTGGGCTCCTTTCCCCTCCCTAGTCAGATGAACCCAGTCTTTCCCATATGAGCTCCAGGCTTGCATAGATTGGAAGGATTGTGAGTGAGTGTGTGTGTGTGTGCGTGCGTGCACTTGACACAGGACAATGTTGGGGTGACAGTCCTTTGAGACAGGGTTTCTCTTATGATTTTGCTGCTGTGAATAGCAGACTAGCTGTCCGGTGAGCTCCAGGATACTTTGGACTCAGCATCTCATTACAGATACATTATAGATACATGCTACTTGTGTCTGGCTTTACATGGGTTCTGGGGATTCAAGCTGCTATCACCATGCTTTCACAGTTAATGCTTTTAACCACTAAGCCATTTCTCCCTAGAGGTTTCTTTATTTAAAATATGTCCTCAGTTCTAGTGCCAAATGTGCCAGTGACTCAGTGTGACCTTGGTCAAGTCTTCTCTGGGCTCACAGTGAGGGAAAGCTCCTTCCTGACCCAGAGTTTATCTCCTAAGGGTAAGCCAGACACTGGAATAATAAAGCATGTCTGGTGAGTGCTTACTATTTGCTAAATATTTCCTCACATTGCTTCTTAGTATTTTCACCATTGAGAAGGAAGTACAAGTCATGAGGTGAGGGACTGGAGCTTAGGGTAGTTCCCCAAGACTCCACAGCAAGTGGCAGAGATGGGATTTAAACCTGTATTTGGAGCCAAAGGTTTGTTTTCTTTCCTTCCTTCCCTCTTTCTTTCTTTCTTTCTTTCTTTCTTTCTTTCTTTCTTTCTCTCTTTCTTTCTCTCTCTCTCTCTCTTTTTGAGGTAGGGTCTTACTTTAGTCCAAACTGACGTGGAATTCACTCTGTAGTTTCAGGCTGGTCTTGAACTCACAGATCCTCCTACATCTGTCTCCAGAGTGCTGGGATCATAGGGGTGTGCCACTATGCCTGCCTGGCTGGCTTGCTGCCTTCCTTCCTTCCTTCTTTCCTTCCTTCCTTCCTTCCTTCCTTCCTTCCTTCCTTCCTTCCTTCCTTCCTTCCTTCCCTCCTTCCTTCCTTTCTCTCTCTCTTTTTAAAAATTTTTTTCAAGGTAGGTTCTCACTCTAGCCCAGGCTGACCTGGAATTTACTGTGTAGTCTCAGGGTGGCCTCGAACTTTCTCAGCGATCTTCCTACCTCTGTCTCCCCAGTGTGCACCATCACGCCCGGGTCTTTATTTCTTTGAGGCAGGGTCTGTTGGCCTGTAACTTAGACTGGTAAACTTATGGAGATCCTACTACCTCAGCGTCCCCAGTGTTGGGGCTAAAGTTGTGTGCTACCATGCCCACCCTGGAGCCCATGAGTTTAAACCACATCCCCCAGTCCACTCTGGCTGCTGGAGGTTCTCAGTGCTTGCTCTCATATGTGTGTGGGCACACACAGACTCCCCTGGGGAAGAAGTGTGGCTCACCTGACCCATCTCAGAAGGCCAATAGCATCTGTGAAGCTGCCTCTGGACAGCTGTTGTCTCATCCCTGTCCTGGGGTTAGAGAGAGGCCATGTGGCCAGAATGTGCTCTTTGTATCACCCAGAGTTGCTTTCTCACTATTTCTCTTCCTGCCTAGGTTACCGCCCTTGTTTCCATGTGTGGCCTTTGCTCACTCAGAGCTACCGCTTGTGTCACACATACAAGAGTGGAAAAGAAAGTCCACCAACATAGCTCTTATATTCTGCTCCCTCCAACTGGCCACCTGTGTTCCACAAAGCTCACAGTCATGTAAAATGTTTGTGAATAGGTTTATGTGGATGAGTCTTCACTTTAGGATAAAACCCTCCCATGAATCAGAAAGAGAGAGCAAGAATGTGTGTGTGTGTACTGAAAAGAATGGGAATAGTCTTTTTTTTTTTTTTTTTTTAATGTAGGGCCTCATTCCAGCCCAGTCCAACCTGGAACTCACTCTGTAGCTCCAGGCTAGCTTTGAACTTATGGTGATTCTCTTACCTTTTCCTGGGACTGTGCTGGGACTAAAGGTGTGTACCCCCCCCAGCAGGAATAGTTCTCTTTAGAAACTATTAAATATACCCACAAAAGTCTTTCTAGCTTAGGGGTTTCTGGAAAGCTTTATATCATGTGCCAGGAGAGGATTTGACTTTCTATATATAGTCTCACTTAGTTATTAGTTGGTATTTCAGACTGATACTGCAACCTTGAACTCCTCTGATGGGCAGAGGACAAAAAAGACAATGGTGGCCAAGCGTGATGGCACACGCCTTTAATCCCAGCACTTGGGAGGCAGAGGTAGGAGGATCACTGTGAGTTCAAGGCTAATCTGAGACTACAGCGTGAATTCCAGGTCAGCCTGGGTAGAGTGAGACTCTACCTCACAAAAACAAGAAACAAAAAGACAATGACACTTCAGCTTTAATCTACCAGCATCATGGGTGCATGCTTCCTGTTTTCAGTTCCCTCCTGTCCTTTAGAGCTTGGAACCTTGACTCCCTGACATTGATCTTGATGCTGGCTAGGAGTCTGGAGCTTCCTGCTGCCTTAGATGTCTATACTCTGAGGTTTTTCTGGCTCCCATGTCAATCTAGACTCTGCCACGGCTCTCCATCCCCATATCTACTCTGTCTTTTGCAAGCAGAGGACCAGGCCTGGCTAGACTGAATTTAAAAAAATTATTTTACTTTATTATTTATTTATGAGAGAGAGAGAGAGAGAGAGAGAGAGAGAGAGAGAGAGAGAGAGAATGGGCATGCCAGGGCCACTGCAAATGAACTCCAGACACCTGCACCATCATGTGTATCTAGTTTATGTGCGTTCTGGGGAATTGAACCTGCATCCTTAGACTTTGCAGGCAAGTGCCTTAAACAGCTAAGCCATTTCTCCAGCCCTATACTGAATCTGTTAGTGATTCTGTAACCCTAGGCTATGAGCTGGTAGCAGGAGTTTGTTCATCTGTATCTGTAATCCTTGAGCTCTTTCAGATAGCAGGGCGGAGATGAACTCCTATAGTAAGGAGTAGAAGCTAGTTGCTCAAGGTTGGAAGAAGCAGGCAGTAGTAGTCCCCTGTGGAGGGGTGAGGCTAGCAACCACACGTGGGAGAGCCTCCAGGCCTCATCCAGTTCTGAAGCCTTTGCCTGGGTATAGTGGTGGTTGACGACCATTGAACACATTAAGATGCTTTGGTACAAGTGACAGAAACCAAGATTTGCTAACTTTGGCTAGCCTTAAGAAAAGGAGATACCACAGGCCTATCAATGGGTGACCAGATGAACAAACTGTGACATATATATGTGTAATATTTTCGGCTTCCAAAAAATGACATTCACACATATGCTACCACATGAGCAAGCCTGTAAGACAGTGTGCTAAGTGAAATAAGGATATATACTATATTTACACAAAAGGATAAATACTATGTGGGCCCATTTATATGAAGAATCTAGAATAGTCAAATTCATGGTGAGAAAAAAATAGAATGATAGTTACCATGAGCTGGTGAGGTGAGAAGGATGGGTTGATGTTTAATGGGTATAGAGTTTCACTTTGGGGAGGTGAGAAACTTCTGTGGTCAAGTAGAGGTGATGGCTGCACAGCAGTGTAAATATACTGAAGTGTACATGTAAAATGATTAAAATGGGAAATCCATGCTGTGTCCTTAATACACACACACACACACACACACACACACACACACACACACTCCAGAACCACCCTGCGCACCAACAAAAGTTATTCCAGAGGTATAAAACACCAACCAATAGCCTACAATATTTTTTTTCTTTAAGGAGCTCATGGAACGGAAAGACTAGCTGATCCCCAATCCTGGAGCAGAGGAAGCAGAACAGCTCCACAGACTCGAGGGCAGGAGGCCCATAGACCCGTTGTGATGTTGCCAGACACTTGCCCATGCTTCTCAAGGCCAAATTGACATTCTGTCTGAGAGACAGTCTGACTGTCCATGTGGGTCAAGTGACTCCATGATTACAGGTGGATGAGCTTGGATTGGCTGGGAGGGTAGGCACATGGCTTATCCACGTGGCCACTGGGAGAATTTATGAGTCAGTTTCACAGAATCCAGTTTATGGGTCAGTTTTCAGAATGATCATATCATATTAGTCTCTCTTAATTATCTAACTTTAATGTCTCTGTTTTGCCCTCAATACAACCTTTAGGGAAGAAAGTTGAATTCTTTGGCTCAATAGCAGAGTGTGCTGTCTGCTGTTGAGCCAAATAGAGAAGAGGAGAGAGAAGGGGAGGCCAGGATGTATGTCTGTCCTTGGTGCTAGGTAACTCGCCAGCCCTCAACCTCGACACAAGGTAATAGAGAGAACCCCCAGAAAAAACTGAGATGCAGTTCTCTCATGTTAGCAGAGAAAGGCCGAAAGTTAAGAATCCAGTTGGCAACTAAGCATGTTTACTGCAAACTTGAGTTTGGACCAAGAGTTCATCCCCAACATAATGGAATGTTCTTTCCCTGTTTTGCACGGCTCAGTGTGGAAGCCAGAGATCTGTGTCTCTTCTTTTGAGTCCATTACATTCTAATCATGCCGTCCCCAAGCACTGAATCAAGCACTGAATCTGCTGGGGACAAGCAGGTTTTCCACAAAAGGGCCAAACATGATGATGTGAATATTCCCCCTTGGGCCTGCTCAAAGAGGCTTATGTTTTTAAAGAAAAGAGTAACAACAGAAACTAAACCTAGGAAATGTATAAGACAGACAGGAAAGCTCCATGTTTTTATGGTGCTTTGAGTAGGTCCAGACAGTGCCAGAGATGGTCCACAGGCTGGGGTTGGGATATTTAGAACAGCTGGTGTGTTGATGCAAGACAGGAAATTGAAAGTCCAGCAGCCAGTGATGGGTGTGAAAGATGCCTCTCTCTGTATCGAGACTGTGTCTCAGCAGACATAGTGGTATACGCCTGTAATCACAGCACTCAGGAGCCTGAGGCAGGGGGATTACTGCAAGCTCGAGGCCAGGCTAGGCCACCAGATGAGTTTAAGGCAAGCTTGGGCTACCTATATAATGAAACCCTGTCAAAAAGAAAAGGAAGAAAGGAAAGAAGGAGGCTCAGTATGCCTCCCTTAACTTTGGTATTTTCACCTTGGGTTGAGAAAATATTCAAAATACATGTTTTTTTTTTTTTTCCTTTTTTAGGTTTCTCAAGGTAGGGTCTCACTCTAGCCCAGGCTGACCTGGAATTCACTATGTAGTCTCAGGGTGGCCTCGAACTCTCAGCGATTCTCTTACCTCTGCCTATCGCGTGCTGGGATTAAAATACTTCTGCTCTGCACTGGTGACTGTGATACTTCCTGCTCACATTCTCACAGCTTTACTGCGTCCTTCCCCAGACCTAGGCTGCCACTGAGGCCTGATCGTCATGGGGAGTTGAGGAGCTAGGGCAGGACAGTTTCTCTTCTGGTAATTTTGGTGTGGGCTAAGTTCTTGGGAGGCACCAATGGTATCTTCGCATCCTTGATGTACTCCTGCACCCAGCTGTGGTCAGGGTTGGTGCAGACTTCTCGGTTCCTTTTGGTGACAAAGCTGTGGAGGCAGAGTTAGCTTGTCATGGGCCGTAAAGTAGGGTGGGATACTCCCTGCAGATAACATAGCTCATGTTCTCTGACTTCCGGTATGGGTCTCCTCAGATCTCTCTGGCCCGTAAACCTGACCACCTCTTCTCTCAGGCCCTTAAATTCAGATTGGACCCTCAGGTTTGGGTTTCATCATGGCAGCCATTGGGCTACACAACTGTAAGTGGCCAAATCAAGAATTTTGAGAGTCAAAGCCTAAACCCTCAGCCACTGCTCCACAGCTTCTAGCAGGGAGGCTGCTTTGTCCTGCGCCTCCCACCCCTGCTTTGGGTATCCCTCCCACGCCCATAGAAATCTGCAGGGAAGAGCTTACATGATCGCTGGCAGGTAGCAGTTGAGAGCCTTTCTGTATCCCACCACCAGTTTCCTTGGCAGTACTTTCTCATAATGCTTCATGCAGCAGCTGGGCAGAAGATTCACCGACTCAGGCATTCCTGAAGGAGTCAGACTGTGAGTTGAACCAGAGAAGCCAAGAGGGAGACCATGGGACTCACTCCCTCCTCCCATCAATTGCATTCCAATCTTCTAATGCAAAGCTGCTTGTTGGCAGGGGACTGACGATGGCATGATGGGTGATGGGGAAATGTGATGATGGCATGATAGGTGATAAAGACATGTAACGATGGCGTGAAGGGTAGTGGGGAAATGTGATATAACATGATGGGCAATGGGGAACATAAAAAAGATGACCCTCTCTGGGGACACACCCATGAAGTCTTTAGCCTCTGGTCTGAGGGTCAACAAGTTCAAACAGCTTGAATATTCACAGGAACCATGATATTTGTCAAGGAACCAGGAGGTGCTGGCTCACTCTTATTTTCTTGTGACATGATTAAGCAAACATGCATTGAGCTCATGTTACATGCCAGGTTCTGTAGGAGTGAAAACAGGAGGAAAACACAGCCATGACTTTGAATAGTTTTCAGATGGTCAGAGTAAAAAGAAAGTGACTCGTTAAACACTACACTAGACTGTGTGGCAAGAGGGAACAGATTTTGGCATAAGGCATTCTGGGACTGGAATAAAAGGCACCTCACACAGAATAACCACACAGATGGTTGAGGAAGATGTTCCAAAGCAGGTAGTAGGTTCCAGATGACGAGTGTGAACTAGAGGAAGGATTTGTAGGATCTGGAAGAAAGCAACGTGGGAAAAGCTAAAGACTGGAGAAGTTCAGTGTGTAAATGAGTATTGAGCAGTTCGAGGAGGATAGATTACAAGGTGACAAGGAAGCAATGGGCAGAGATAAAAGTGGAAAGCAGAAGGGAGGCCAGGTCACACACTTGCCCAGCTGTGGTGGAATCCGGACCCATCCGACGAGCGTGAGAGAGGCTGAGGTCCAGGAAGAAGGCGAGACGGTGGGGCCGTGAGTGTGGGCTTGGAGCAGGAGGAAAACGTGTGTGATCTAAACTGAAGGTCAGCATGGCAAGAATCTCCACTCAATGCTTTGAAGCCTGAGCAGTTGTCTTAATCTCCCTGGGTTCATTTTCTGCATTCTGCAGGTGAGAATAAAAGGATACCTCCAGGAGTGGCAAGAATAGCTGGGTAACTCACCCAGCCGTGCTGGGTATTGCTGCGAGCAAGTGGGAATGGCTACTTTTCTTTCCCTTCTCAGTGCTGCTTGCACAGTGCTGGACTCGGTTGCTGCTGCTCTTGACCTTCCCCTTCCCCATCGCCGGAACCTTCAGAGTGCACATCTCTGTGCAACCTGACCCCACGCCTGTGGTTGCCGGCAAAGTTTGGGATGTCTCAGGGGTCCCACGGGCTCATCCGTGCTCTGGGCAGGCCATTTCTCTTCCTTGAAGCCCAAACCCACCACACTGAGCTAATTGATCTTCGCCAAGGGCATCTTTGCTTCCTCCCTTTCACCAGACTCACACTGTCCCTGCACGAGTGACTGCGTACAGTCCCTCTAAGTGACACTCATGTCCCTGGTTGGCAAAACAAAGTTTTCAAAGGCAGGGTCACCCTGAGAGTGTGTGGACTTCACCCTTGTTCCCCCATATAGTTACACAAGTGGAGTCAGGCCAGACTCCATATTGAGGGTGTGTGTCCTTAAGGTCTGGGGCAGCCCAAAACGGTACATAGAAGGGCTTCGTGTCTTTGCGCCTCCTCCTCCCAGGCCCCCGTGAAGGATGCGACAGGCAGGGGTAGGAAGTGGTCGAACCCGTCTCCATAGCCCCAATTCCCCCTTTCTCCATAGCTCCCAAACCACTCAACCCTTTTCCAGTGTTCTGCAGATTATTTAATCTTAGGTGGGGGTGAGGGGTGAATGGGGAAGGAGCCATGCATCCCAGACAGCTTGGTCATTCCACTGGGATGCATTATCTTGTAGTCCCAACACGCTATAGCAGCCACAGGGAGGGATACCTCGGTTCAGACCTCCCACGCCTGGGCTTAGTCCCAGGGGACAGTTTGACCTGCCTCAGCCTCTCCTTCATCGCGTACAGTTCCTACTGCGTTCTCTTTGGTCTCCTTTGCTTCCCTTCCTAACTTGCCCCTAATGATCTCCATCCTTAAGACCCCTAAAGAGACTTGCCTCAGCTTCCTAAAAGTGCCCACCCCAAAAGGCTGTAGATTAGGGACCCACTGTAGTGAGCACCTTTAGCCACTGAGTCACCTCCCCTGGGGTCTACATGCAAGAGGGACAAGTTGGGAACAGTAGCGGGCATGAAGGTAGGAGGAGGCCCAGGGCTGATGTGGCCAGAGACCTGCCTCTTCCCATTCTCTCATCCTTGCCCGTCAGGGACAAGTGGACTCACTCTGCTGGCTGCAGGAGGCAGAAATTGTGCTGAGCACGATGACGAGGGCAGAGAAGGAAGCCACAGGGGTCTTCATCGTCTCAGCCGGGCAAGGACGGCGTCAGGCAGAGCCGAGCAGAGGTGTCCACTTGTTTGGTGGCTGTCCTTACTCCGAGTGCTCCGCTCTCTGGACTCTGACCACTTCAGAGCTGGCGGCGGAGGAGAAACAACAACAGGCCTCCGTGTTGGCTGGAAGAGAAAGTGGCAGAGCCCAGGGCCGGAGCAGGGATGTGAGCCGCAGGACCACATGTGAGGGGGTGAGTGGAGAAGGACCGTGTGACAGCCACACGGTAGGCCCTTCCTCACTTAGTCACGGAGGAGTGTTACTATTCACTGTGGCCACTGACACCTGCACGGGATTAGTAAGATTTTCAAGGTCCCATCTACACGATGGGCAGCCAGTTCTGAGTACCAAAGCCATTTGCTTTCACCATGTTCCTTCCAGCCATTTCTGTGTAGGCCAGGAGGGTAAGGTGGAAGACTCCAATTTCCCATTGTTTTGGGGAGGGCAAGGATCAAGCAAGCTCAGAGATTGTAGACTGAGGCATAGGACAGGTCTAGGGGCCTATGAAGAGGCTGTCCCCTCTCCTCAGCCTAAGGATACTGAGTTGAGTTCACACTCTACCATGTCACAGATTATGTTGCTGATACGCTGATAAAATTGTGTACTTCAGCCCTGGGACCAGGTTAGTTGACAAAGCTCTCCATTTGCCAGTATTCTTTTTTTTATCTCTTTGGACCTTGGACTTCGGATCGATTTTTAGGTGCAGCTCCTGAGTGCTCCAAGTACAGGTTCATCCCACTCTAATGGCTGTGGTTAATTGAGTCCACAGAGAAGCGCTCTGACATCACCTGACAGACAGGTTATGTGCTCCAGACTTTATCTTCGGCTCCTGTGGCCCAGCAGTGTCTTCTCTTTCCATTGCCCTGGGGCCCAGCTCCAGGTTGAAGGCAGTTCAGAAATATAGGGTGATTTTGCTGCGAATGGACTATGACTTAGAAGCCCATGGGAGTTGAGAGTACAGGGAGGCAGGGGACGTGGTGCCTGTGCAACTGTTTATAAACAGGTAAAACATACCCGTGGTCAGGGAAGTTAGAGGCAGGGCAGCCGTAGCTTTTTCTTAGCGAGAGGTGAGTGCCCATATGGGGTTCTCCGTGACCTTTGTTATTTGGGACTGAGGAGGTTTAGATTATTATTGCTCTCATGACTCTTGTTTTAGTCCATAAAGACATGTCTGGGAAAAGCTGAGGGTCAGGCAAGGGTGGTCATGGTCCCTACACTGGACATGAATTTAATCCAAGCAGTCAGAGCTTCTCTGTGAGCCCTGAAAGTAAGTTAAAGAGCCTGGTTTTGGAATGAAGACCCTTCTTTTCTTCCTTCCCCCATTCTTCTCCCCTTTTATTTCTCCCTTTCTTCTTCCCTTCCTCCTTTTCCTTCTCCCCCCCCCCCCCACATTCATGCATGCATGTATCCATCTGAGCACATGATTTGGGTCAGGCATTACCTTCCACTAGGCTTGGTATGCTTGGCTTAGAAAGAGACACAAAATTTAGTAAAATAAATAGAGTATAACCTATGTATGTAATCAAAGGGGAAACTTTGGGGGGCTGGGCATGGTGGCACACACCTTTAATCCCAACACTTGGGAGGCAGAGGTAGTAGGATCACCATGAGTTCGATACTACCCTGATACTGCAGAGTGAGTTGTAGGTCAGCCTGGGCTAAAGCAAGACCCTACCTTGAAAAAACAAAACAAAACAAAACAAAAAAACAGGGGTGGGAATTTTGGATAAAGGTGTCCACAAATCATTCCTGTCCTACACAGCAGAGAAGAAAGATCTTGGGCTCAATGCATGCACGTACGCACGCACACACACACACACTCACACAGGACTCTGATAGCTAAGGAAAGGCCTTTATAAAGCCTTACATATAAAATCAGGTATCAGGTGGTGAGATTTTGCTTTGGCAGTTATGAAAAATAAGAATGCAAACATACTACTTAATAAAATGAGTGGAGTATGGAAAAACGGTATCTATTATTGGTGTTGGTGAGAAGGCATTGGATTTCTTTCTACTTTGTGCTCAGCTTCTCACCATCCCATCACAGCCTGACTTGTGATTTGGTACCAGGCTCGTTGAAGCCCCCAGTGCACCACCAGAGGGTAACATTCAGTAGAAATGAATGAGGGCAGTTCTGAGAAAGCACGAATGGGTTTTAATTCAGGACAGGGCAGCTCCCAGGGGGTTGGCTGTAGCTGAGGGTGGGGGTGGAGGGAGACTTTGTCTTTTTCTCATCAGATAGCTGAGCTGTGCCCTTCACCATGCGCCTGCATCTCTCAGCTCTCCTCCAGGTCCTTGATGTAGTCCCGAACCCACTCATCTCTGGGGTTGGCACAGATCGGATGGCCCTTCTTGGTGATGAAGCTGGTAACAAGGACAAGGATCATCAACCAAGAGGCCCAGCAGCTGGGAAGGAAACCTGGCCTCCCACCTTCCCTGACCGACTCAGGCTGTCTTTTTGTTAGAGGCAGCTCAGGAACAGGATCCTCCTCACCTTACACTCAGCTCCAAGCTCCCTACACATCCAGCCTTTGTACTGCACACAGGAATCGCCCTCACGCCTTTCCCCTCTTTCCCCCGATGCCCCCTCTTTCATGGAGCCAGCCTGCACGTGACAGTGCAAGCTTCAGCCAGCCCACCTCCAGGTTGTCCCTCAGTGGCTTCTGGCTGTGTAAACACACCTAGCAGGTACCCTGCGGTCCCTCTACCCAGTGTGGTGTGTGGGCGCCACTTACACAATGCCGGACTTGGGACACTCGCTGCTGGTCTTGTAGTAATCCCGAATCCAGCGGTGGGGGACGGAGTGTGCCATGTAGGAGAAGCAGCAGTCCGTGGGGTGGTAGGGTCCTCCTGGGAGAAAAGACAGGGATGCTAAGGCGGGTCCTGGCTAAAGCTCATGTCGCTGATGCCTCTGCAACCCGAGAGTAGTATAGAGAGGGAATTAATAGCCTCACAGAACAGGGAAAGGCTTTGGAGATGTCACTCATCTTCCTCCATGATACTGTTGAGGCTCCACTTTCCCCCTGTCTCATCAGTCACCATCCTTCTTTTCCTTCAACTTCCTGGACCTGGAATTGACCAGCAGCAAACCTAGAGCCTCTCAGAGAGCCTACACCATCCCCAGGGGTGACTCACACAGAAGGCTAGTGACCTGCCCAGGGCCACACAGCCTGCATGCCTTACTTGGGAAGGAAGCTCCTAGAGACTAAAAGGTATGTCACTTGGGAATGAAAACTCACCCTTCTCTCCCTTCATCCTGTGCTGTCCTTATGCAGAGAGGGAAGGATGCCCATACCAAGCCCCAAGGGCAATGACCCATTGTAATAGTTACTTTTCTCATTGCTGTGACCAAATACCTAACCAGAAGAAACTTAAGGAAAGCTAGGCTTATTTTGGCTTACAACCCAAGGGCACAGTCTACCATGGAGAGGAAGGCATGTGGCAGCAATGTGAAGCAGCTATTCACATCCAGTCCACAGTCATGAAGCAGAGAAATGGATGCCCTGATCAGCTTGCTTTCTCCTTTTTTAAAAAATATTTTATTTTTATTTATTTGACAGAGAAAGAGGGAGGGAGGAAGGAAGAAAGAGAGAGAGAAAGAGAGAGAGAGAGAGAGACAGAGAATGGGCACACCAGGACCTCCAGCCACTGCAAACGAACTCCAGATGCGAGTGACCCCCCTTGTACATCTGGCTAACGAGGGTCCTGGGGAATCGAACCTAGGTCCTTTGGCTTTGCAGGCAAATGCCTTAACCACTAAGTCATCCCTCCAGCCCTGCTTTCTCCTTTTTAATATATATATAATATATAATATATATAATATATATTTATTATATAATATATGCAGATTATATATTATAATATATATTACATATTTTTATATGTATATGTAATGGGAGGGGTGCTGCAGGCCAAGGGTCCTGTACAAACCAGCACACACTGTAGTTACAGAGTGGAAAGTTCAGGTGTGTGCACACTAAGGGACCAAGCTGGACAGAAGCACAAGTGTGCATCATTACAGTGGCCTCAGCCCGCAGCCAGGGGCCTGGGTAGAAGGAGAAAGGCATGTCCTGTGTCCAGCGCCACTCCAGGCGTCACCCTCTTCAAACAATGAAGAAGGGATTCTCTGGCCTCCAAGACCCTCTTAGGCCCTGAATCTTCCACCTCAGTTCTCTGAACTGACATTCTTTTTTTTTTTTTCCCCAGAAAATCAAAACTGCCCAGATCCCCATTAAGTTTAGACAAACTTTATTTCAACAGCCTCCCATGTCCCTTCATCTCCCCCAGTTTCTGAAAAGGACTTGGGGTAAAGTGGAGGGATGAAGATTTGTTCTGCTTATCTGTTAAGGGCCGTTCATTCTTAGAAAAATACTCTGCACAAAGCAGACCCAAAGTCCCACACTGCCATGTCTCCTCAAGCTCATACCCAGGCTCTGGATGATGCTGGAGGCAGGCTGGGTCCGAAGCTCAAGAGGCCAATAGACAAAGGAGCCTTACGGGATTCCATGTACGGCTTGCTCCCCAGCCCGCATATTACCACACTAATAAGTCAGGCTGCCTTATGCTTAATGGCAAAGAGAAGGGAATTGAGAGGCTGGTGAGACCAGTTGGTTTCATTCCATGGTCTTGAGGGGAAGGAGCACTGGTCCTGGGGACAGTGAGGGTGAAACCACTTTAAGAAGATGCAGACTTCCTCCGTAGACCTACCTCACCTCCCTAGCTACCATATTCCTACACATGTCTCCATTGGGATTAGTTTGGAAGGAAGATAAGATGGGGCACTCACGTGAAGACTCAGCCTTGGTCCCTAGGACAACAGTGATGAACAGGAGGAGGAAGAGGAGGAGGGAGATGGCAGCCATGAAGATCTTCATCCTGCGGGAGCAGCTGCAGGAGGATAGAGGGTCTGCTGGGAGCTTCTGAGGTTCCCAGAGGGAGAAATGTTGAGGAATGATCTTTGAGGTAAGATTGTTTTGGAAATTAGGGAACTAAGCTTTTAAGTGGAAGTAGAAAAGTAATGATGCCTCAGCGGTTTCATATCCTGCGCATTTGTTGGGAGTGTCTTGATGGAAGTATGGAGAGTGAAGATTTAAGGGAGGAAATTGATTCCCATCCACAGTGGGACAACTCCCCTGATGTAAGCCCTCTTTAGGAATAGAACATATACATAGGGCTGGGGGCACTGCCTCAGACTTAGCAAGGGATCTCAAGGCTGGGGTATGATACATCCTGTGCTTAATTCCTGTTCCAAGCCTGGTGACTGAGGATCTGTTCATCCGGAGATCTGGTGAGATTGAAGTCTGGAGGTCAGACCTCACGGATCAGTGCTGGAAAGTCTCACTTCAGTCTTGAAGCGGAACCTGCAGTCTCCAGCCTCCTCCCCACCCTCCTCACCACAACCCAGGGTGAAGAAATGCTATGATGCTCAGTAAGTAACTCATTGACACAATTATTACTGTGCGAACTACCCACCGTCTCAAGTGCTTTATGACTATTACCCTACTGAGCCTTTATAATACCAGCTGGGGAAACTGAGGCTCAGAAGCAAAGCCCATCCTTTGATAGGTGATAAGTGGAACTGTGCTTGACTGAACTATGAGATCCTCAACTAAGCTCTCCAAAATCGTCCTGGCTGGCTTGGGCTCTCTGTAGTTTTTAGTTTTAGCCTATGTATTTATTCATTTGAGGGGGGGGGGAGGTATTGAGAGAGAGGAGAAAGGACACACCAGGACCTCTAGTCACTGCAAACCAACTCCAGATGCATGTACCACCCTGTGCATCTGTCTTACGTGGGTTCTGGGGAGTTGAACCTGGGTCCTTAGGCTTTGTAGGCAAGTGCCTTAATCATTGAGCCATCTCTCCAGCCCTAGCCTTTTTTAAAAATTTATTTACTGGTCATTCAAGGTAGGGTCTCACTGTTGCCCAGGATGACCTGGCATTCACTATGTAGTCTCAGGCTGGCCTTGAACTCACAGTAATCCTCCTACCTCTGCCTGCCAGGGTGCCGGGATGAAAGGCGTGTGCTGCCATGCCCAGCAACTTTTTGCCTTTTTGAGCTCAGGAAGTGGAAACCTTCAGAGTCTTCTGCTTTCTAAGTTTGTGGCTGAGAAGTTTGGTTGGGAACCTTAGAGAACACCTAGCTCAGGAAAGGCTAGTGGGTTTCATTACTGGCGGTGACTGGAGCTGTATGTTGGAAATGAGTCAGGCCATGTCTACATCGAGCCAGAAGCACTGTCCCTGATGTATGGCTTCTATCAGGATGCAGCATGGATACTGTGTATTTACCATCTTCCGGTTAGGCTAAACTGACCACTGACTGAATGGAGCTGGTCCCAGACAGGGCCAGCGACTTGCTCATGTTCCCAAAATGGTCGGGGTGCAGAACAGACCCTCGGCCCCAGCAGCCTTCATTATGTTGTTTTTTGGGGGCATTTCCTCCTTCCTGCCTGATTGATGAGCTGTTTAATTTTCTCTCCTCATCTAAAATCATCAGGGCAGGAAACAGCTACTATTTCTTTGCCCATTCACAAAGAACCTAGCATATAGTAGTAATACATCTCCTTTTTTTGTTTTTTTTTTTGAGGTAAAAAGTCTCAGTCTAGCCCAGGCTAACCTGGAATTCATGATGCAGTCTTACGGTGGCCTCGAACTCACAGTGATCCCCCACCTCTCTCTGCCTCCCCAGTGCTGGGATTCAAGTTGTGCGCCACCACGTCCGGCTGTATATACTTATTTTACAGTGCTGAGGATCAAACCCAAGACCTCCTGTGTGCCAGGAAGCACTGAGATCCTCCACAGTCCTGAATACAAGCCCCAAATACATGTTTCTCTTACAGGAAGCGGCTGAATGCTAAGGCGTAGAGACAGCCATTAATTGCACATTATGTTTGTTATCATCTATAATCACATCAAACTCCCAAATAAAATGATAACCGTGCCATTAGGAACAATCTCAGGAAGCAGATTGATTTTGGAATAAGTATAAAAAGAGGCTTTTTTTTTTTTAAATTGGAGACTAGCCCATCTGACAAAGTGTTGCTCAGAAGCCCTTATAGGAAATCCTTTTATTTTTCTTGCAATAATTAAGTTCCTACCTGTACCAGTTTACATATATTAGCCACTATACTAAGCAATCCAACAGTTAGTTCAATTCATGTTCATTTGCTGTGCATGTTACAGTCCAAAGTGGATAACCAGTGAAGAGGGTGTGTGGAAGGGAACTGCTCCATGCCCTCCCCAGGAATCAGCGTTACTTTTCTTGAGGTGTCACTGTTTTCAGGAATCAGCCTCTAAGATCACTACCTAAAGAGTGAGGCAGAGGAGGGCAGAATATCATCATGGACCCATTCTGGAAGTAGAAATTACTGCTGCCCACATTTCATGGCCAATATCAAACCACTTTCCTCCAACCTAATGGGATAGAAAATATGCAAGGAAAGGGCCAATGGCTTAGCGGCTAGGGCATCGGACTCTGAAGCCAAAGGACCCGGGTTCGAATCCCCTGTAAGCTCCCAAGCCCGTTGCAGCAGGGCTCGGTGGCTCTCCTGTGTGCTGGAGCCCGTGGTGTGCCCATTGCCTGTACCAGTCCTGTTCCTTTTGAGCCGGGCGTGGTGGCGCACACCTTTAATCCCAGCACTCGGGAGGCAGAGGTAGGAGGATCACTGTGAGTTCAAGGCCACCCTGAGACTACAGAGTTAATTCCAGGTCAGCCTGGACCAGAGTGACACCCTACCTTGAAAAACCAAAAAAAAAGAAAATATGCAAGTATTCATATGACCAGGAGAAAAAGGAGTGGGGTTAGCGACTGTCTCTTTGCCACTAAAACATATACTGATTCTTTTGTCTTCTTCTAGTCCTGCTGGGTAGTGCTCAGCAATCTGTGTCTATGTAAGACCTCCCAGTGATTCTGTGTATGCCAAGGTTTCAGAAACCTTGTATATTATAGGTTTGTAATATGGGCTTAAATATAGAGGTCTTTTCTGTCTTTGAGAAGTTCAAATAGAACGTGAGGAGTACTGAGTCCCAGACTGGCTGCCTTCAAATATTAACAGATTCATTTTGTCACTCCAACATTGCAACGTGATTTGCAGATTCAGTGATCAATTACATGTGATTCTTGTACCCACATGCCATATCTTGTTTTAATTTTCAGTCTTCTCAATGGATTGAAACATCCTTCTTCTTTTCCGTCCCCTTCTCCTCCTTTCTTTTTTTTTTTTTAATATATTTTATTTATTTATCTATTTAACAGAGAAAGAGGGAGAGAGAGGAAGAGAATGGGTGCACCAGGGCCTCTAGCCACTGCAAATGAACTCCAGATGCGTTCACCCCCTTGTGCATCTGGCTAACGTGGGTCCTGGGGAATCTAACCTAGATCCTTTGGCTTTGCAGGCAAATGCCTTAACCTCTAAGCCATCTCTCCAGCCCTCTTATTTGTTTATTTATTTATTTGATTTTTGAGGTAGGGTCTCACTCTAGCCCAGGCTGTTCTGGAATTCACTATGTAGTCTCAGGCTGGCCTCAAACTTGCAGTGAACCTCCTACCTAAGCCTCCCAAGTGCTAGAATTAAAGGCGTGCGCCACTGCTCCTGGAAAATATTTTATTTATTTATCTATTTATTTGCAATCAGAGAGAGAGAGAGAGAGAGAGAGAGAGAGAGAGAGAGGGATAGAAAATGGGGGCACTAGGGTCTCTAGCCACTGCAAATGAACTCCAGACACAAGCGCCACGTTGTGCATCTGGCGTTGCATGATTAAAGCATTCTTGAAGAGCATCAGTCCACTGTGTTTTTCTTCTCACAGTTTTCCTACTGCTTAGCACAATGCATAACATAATGTGGTCACTCTTGGAAGGGGTCCTGAGGGAATATGATGAGAGCCAGAAAGGGAAGGCAGGGGGGTGAGTTACTTACTGAGAAGGGAACATTGAAGAGAGCTTTGAAAGAAATGAATGGGGCTGGAGAGATGGCTTAGCGGATAAGGCACTTGCCTGTGAAGCCTAAGGACTCGGGTTCAATTCCTCAGCACCCATGTAAGCCAGATGCACGAGGTGGCACATGTGTCTGGAGTTTGTTTGCAGTGGCTGGAGGCCCTGGCACACCCATATATTCTCTCTCTATCTCTCCCTGCCACTTTCTTTGAAAAAAAATCATTATTATTTTTTTTTTAAAGAAGGGAACTAATGTATAAAAGTGGGACGCTGGGAGGAGCATGGGCTGGTAAGAAATGGCTAGATGCTTGTGTTTGGGAACTTCAGAGCAGGTAAGCAGGCTTTATAGCTGGCAGGATATTAAAGAGCCAAGACAAGACCCTCTCCTAGAAGGGCAGGGGCTCTATCTTTGGGGACACTTCACTGTCTGGTTCCTTTCTAGCCTAGTCCAGAAACTGTGGGTAAGTTTTTACAGCGCCCTATGCTTCAGAGAAGTGAGAAGGTTACTGGCTGCTGAAATGCCAAGAGAGTGAGAGGTAGGATGGACAAGCTCTAGGGAAAAAGGTAGGGACTAGAAGTAGCTGGACTGCCTCCTACCTTCTTAGTCCTTTGATTGCATGGCTCTTATGGAACTCTGGGTGTGTGCGTGACTTCTTTATCACTCCTTGTTCACTTCAAGAAAGGGAACTAGGGCTGGAGAGATGGCTTAGTGGTTAAGGCGCTTGCCTGCAAAGCCAAAGGACCCAGGTTTGATTCCCTAGGACCCACATGATCCAGATACACAAGGTGATGCGTATGTCTGGAGATCATTTGCAGCAGGGCTGGCATCCTTGGCACACCCATTCTCTCTTTCTCTCCTATATAAATAAATAAAAATTATATATATATTTGGTGTTGTTTGTTTGTTTTGTTTTAAAGAAAGGCAACTAAGACGCGCCTGTTTTCCCTGAGCCTTCATGTGGGTGTCCCAAGGCAGTTTCACTGCTTCATGTTACAGTTAAAGTCTAAGGATCAGGGGAAAAACTATCAGGAAAACTATTCTTGCTTCTCTCTCTCTCTCTCTCTCTCTCTCTCTCTCTCTCTCTCTTTGTGTGTGTGTGTGTGTTGAGGTAGGGTCTCATTGTAGCCCAAGCTGACCTGGAACTCACTCTGTAGTCCCAGGCTGGCCTTGAACTCACAGTGACCCTCCTATCACTGCCTCCTGCATGCTGGGATTAATGGTGTACCCCACCATGTCTGGCCTACATGCTGTTTTAGAGTTGCTGTTTAGAGTATTATACAGCTAATGCTAGATATAACATATCCTTGTCCTCTCCAAGAAGGGTATTCTATGGGTCACAAGATGCTTGGGTAGGCAGTCTTGGTTTTAGGACTGGAGAGATGGCCCAGCAATTAAAGCTTGCAAAGTCTGATGGCCTAGGTTCAAGTCCCTAGTACTCACGTAAAGCTAGACACACAAAGCCTCACATGGGACATGGTTCTGGAATTTGTTTGCACTTCAAGAAGGCCTGGAGCACCCCCCCCACATACTTCCTGTCTCAATTACATAAATATTTAAAAAGGAGAAAGTCTTGTTTTCATCCTTCATTCCTGTTGAGCTGCCACTGTCATGACCTAACACCTGGACAAGGGGACAACCGCTCCTCTGGCATCCACACCATTCAGATGCTCCATGTTCCCAATTTTATTTTTCTGCATTAACAACTTGCCCTGCCAGGGAACCCTGTGAACCATGTACATTTTTCATGGCTGTATCGTGGTTTTCATACAACAGCCCTTTGAGAAGTCTCCTGTCTGTGAAAGCAAACCTCCAAGAGGAATCCAGAAATTTCTGAGTTGCTATCTTTCAGCCAGAGACTTCAGTGTCAGCTGTCTCGTTTCCACTCAGGCTTCTGAACTCAGTAACATTCAGGGCAGCAATGAGAACAAGAAGAAGCTTCTAAATGTACCAAAATACTGTCCAGAATCCTGAACATTCATATTTCACTTGATCTTCCCATTTAAATGACAGAAATGATATAAAACAATAGATAAATTCACAGTAACAGTAGGGAGTAGGAAAATGAAATCAATCCATCACAAGGTGAGATCTTTATTAACCATACTACAGGATTTGGTGGGGAATACTATGAAAAAAATGCACATACTCATTGACTATCATTGAAAACTTTTTTTTTTTAAATTTCTCAGCAGAACCCTGGATACTCTGAAGTCCCAGTCAGTGGGTGCTGCCTAAGGTCACTTGGGTTAGTGACCTTTCCAGTCTCTGTCTCAGGTCAATCAGGTGGCAGGGTTTGCTATAGAGCTATGAGTACAGTCCTCTAAGGGAGAATATCTGCTGAGGGAGCCTTCCAGAAGGCACAATGGGCCTGAGTGAGAACCGGGCAGTTCTGGTCAAGGGCAAGGAGTCCCACCTCTATCCCCTCGTTGTATACCCAGAAAGTAAGCTGATCATCTCAGGGAAAGTCCAGCCAGTTTTACTCCTCTTCCCCATCCCCCACCAGAATCAGGGCTCCTATAATCAGAATTGGCACTTGCAGCCAGTGGTCCTGAAACTTATGCTGGGAACAGTGTCCTGGGGAGAAAAGTCAGTCTTCCCCCAGGTGGCCCCCCTAGATAACCTGTTTGCTTGTTTACTGTATCTCTTCAAATAGTATCTGTAAGCAAGGTGCTAGGACTACCCATATAAGAATCATCTGGATGCTGTTTTCCCCTTATTCCCAATCATCTACTGCCCGTCCCTCCACTCCTACAAAGGTAAGCCAGGCTCCCATTCAGGGAAGAGAGCTCTGTATAGACTATGGCTCTATAAAATAATCCTCACTTCCTTCTTTAACCCTTCACTTATGAGTACACAGACATCCCATAGTACATGGAATGAGAATTACTAGTAGCCTAGGAGAGAGGAAGGAACCAAGAGGGACAGAAACACTCCAATGGAAACAGTAAAAAACAGAGATAGAGCCACACATGGTGGTGCATGCTTCTATTCCCAGCACTTGGGAGGCAGAGGTAGGAGGATCACTGAGTTCGAGGCCACCCTGAGGCTACATAGTGAATTCCAGGTCAGCCTGGGCTAGAGCAACCCCCCAAACAAACAAACACCCCCCCCCAACAAAACAGAATTTAAAAACACCAAAAGATAGGACTTAATAAAAAAATCCTTTATAATATTTATTCCCAAAATATTGTATATATAAAACAAAGTTTCAGTGAAAAAGGAATAACCTGAAATCAGCAGATAGTTCTCTCTTAAAAATTAAAAAAAAATTTATAAGGAGAAAGAGATGCAAATGAACTCCAGTGCAGGTGCCACTTTGTGAATCTGGCTTTATGTGGGTACTGGCAAATCAAACATGGGCTGTTAGGCTTTGCAAGCAAGCACCTTAACTGCTCAGCAATCTCTCCTGCTCCAGCAAAGAATCTTGATAATTAAATATGGAAGAGTCATGAATTTGATGAAAACATGATGGCTAATATTGATTGTCAACCTGATAGGATCTAGAATCATTTAGGAGAGTGTGGTGGTTTGGTTCAGGTGTCCCCCATAAACTTAGGCGTTCTGAATGCTAGGTTCCCAGCTGATGGAGATTTGGGAATTAATGCCTCCTGGAGGAAGTGTATTGTTGGGGCCTGGCTTATGGGTATTAAAGCCAGTTTCCCCTTGCCAGTGTTTGGCACACCCTCCTGTTGCTGTGGTCCACCTTACGTTGGCCAGGGGGTGATGTCCACCCTCTGCTCATGCCATCGTTTGCCCCTGCCATTGTGAAGCTTCCCCTTGAGCCTGTAAGCCAAAATAAATCTCTTTTTCCCAGAAGCTGCTCTTGTTGGGTGATTTCTACCAGCAATGCGAACCGGACTGCAACAGTAAAGTGGTACCAAGGAGTGGGATTGCTGCTAGACACCTGACTATGTGGCTTCGGCCTTTTGAAGCTGATTTTCAAGAGGAAAGTGGAAGGAGTTGAAACCTTGGCCTAAGAGATGCCTTGCAGTGCTGTAAGTACAGCTTGATGGTCTATCCTGGTCAGAGCTGAAAGACCTGAAGGCAGTAAGAACTATGTACGGTGAGGTTTGGCTTACGAGGGCGAGAAAGAGCTTTGCTTGGACTGGGCTAGCAGTTTGTGTGAGAAGCTTGCTCTTATGCCCATGTCCTGAGAAGTTGTGCAGGGTTGCTTTGCGTAGAAATGAACTGGTGTGAGCCGAGGAATATGGCACAGAAAGGAAAATCTTTGGGTGAACTGTTGCCCATTCAGCTGCAACTGAGAGATTACAACCTTTGAGACTGGGCTAGCTGACCTGTGCTGGGGCAACAGAAAGAATGTCGACTCTTTTGAAGGGGCCTGAGTGCTCAAGGAGTGTCCTGTTCTTCAATGTCTGCTTTATTCCCCCCTGGATTAACAAATTGGCACCCTACCTGGTATTGTGGAGTATAAGACATGCTGGAAAGAGGGTCATTGAGTTTGCAACACGGTCTTGTGTTTTGGAAATGGCCATGGGCAGTATGAAGCGGGTTTGCTGGTTGCCTGCATAGAGACCCCATGGGGCCATGAGGATGAACCGTGCATTGTAGTGGAGACCCAGCGGAGATGCCGGGACCATGAGATGGCTGCCGAGGAGCTGCCGGCCCCGGTGAAGTTTCCCAGGACTGTGAGTAGCCTAGCTGGAGGGGCGGAATTGGAATGCCAGAGACTTGTTGCTGGTTAGAATTATCGGACTTGAAGATTTGTCACTGGCTAGAGTTGTTGGACTTGAAGCTACAGAGTTTGATGTTTGCCCTGGTTATTTTAAATCTTGTATTGGTTGAATGTTTCTTTGCTATGCCCAATGCCATCTTTTGCAGTGTGAATATTTATTCTGTGCCATTATGGGTTTTTTGAGGTTATATTTTGGTATTATGGCTCAGTTAAAAGATCTTGAACTATGGGGATGTATGAACATCATTGGGATTGATTACAAACTATGGGGACTTTTAAAATGAGATGAATGCATTGTATTTTACATCATGTATGGATATCAGTTTATGGGGGCCAGGGGTGGAATGTGGTGGTTTGGTTCAGGTGTCCCCCATAAACTTAGGTGTTCTGAATGCTAGGTTCCCAGCTGATGGAGATTTGGGAATTAATGCCTCCTGGAGGAAGTGTATTGTTGGGGCCTGGCTTATGGGTATTAAAGCCAGTTTCCCCTTGCCAGTGTTTGGCACACCCTCCTGTTGCTGTGGTCCACCTTACGTTGGCCAGGGGGTGATGTCCACCCTCTGCTCATGCCATCGTTTGCCCCTGCCATTGTGGAGCTTCCCCTTGAACCTGTAAGCCAAAATAAATCTCTTTTTCCCAGAAGCTGCTCTTGGTTGGGTGATTTCTACCAGCAATGCAAACCGGACTGAGTCTGTGGGCATGCTTGTAAGGGTGTTTCTAGACTGGGTTAATTTAGGTAGGAAGACCCAGCTTCAATGCTGAGATTTATGTGGACAGTGGAGACCTGTCTTATGAGGTTTTAGGAATTGGGCTAGAAGCCAAATATATTCTAGTGGAGGATCTAGCTGCATTCTGCCCATGTCCTCAGAATTTGAGTGAGGCTGAATTGTTAGTCATAGGAAATCTCAAGACAAGATAACATACAGGCTGTGGCATAGTTACTATTCACTGCTCTTATCCACATGTACAGGGAAGTAAAAAAAAAATGTGCTATTTGATGGGGAAAAGAGGGAGCTTAAAGTTGCAGACAAGTTGAGTGCTGAGAAAGTAGCTGTAATTGTTAAAGAGATTAACACCACGAAAGAAAAGCCTCTTTTTATGCACTAGGACAACAGGAAAGGTGTCCTGAGAGATCTAAAACTGAGAATGCCACTGAAGGGATTTTTTGTTTAAAAGGAATACTGCTGGAGGTATCATCACACCTCATTTCAAGTTATATTGCAGAGTCATAGCAATGAAAATGGCATATCCAGACATGGTGGCACACATTTTTTTCTTTTCAAATTTGTTTTTCTCAATTTTTATTAACATCTTCCATGATTATAAAAAATATCCCATGGTAATACCCTCCCCCCCCCACTTTCCCCTTTGAAATTCCATTCTCCATCATATCCCCTCCCCCTCTCAATCAGTCTCTCTTTTATTTTGATGTCACGATCTTTTCCTCCTCTTATGGTGGTCTTGTGTAGGTAGTGTCAGGCACTGTGAGGTCATGGATATCCAGGCCATTTTGTGTCTGGAGGAGCATGTTGTAAGGAGTCCTAACCTTCCTTTGGCTCTGATATTCTTTCCGCCACCACTTCCACATTAGACCCTGAGCCTTGGAAGGTGTGATCGAGATGTTACTCAGTTCTCCAGTCACTTCTTTCCAGCACTATGATGCCTTCTGAGTCATCGTAAGGTCACTGCCATCTGAAAAGAGAAGATTCTCTACCCAAAGTGAGAGTAGCATTAATATAAGGGTATGAATATTAAGAGAAGTGCTTACTGGGCAGTTTGATAAGCATAGTATATACACTTATCCAGACATCAGATGTTACAACCCCAGGGCTCATGACTACCCCTCTTTTAAGTTTTCAGTATCAGGATGTATTCCCTCCCATCGAGCAGGCCACCAGTCCAATTAGAGGGCAGTTGGTTGTCACCATGATAGATGTGCCACTACTGCACCTGTTGGCTCATTTGGCCTGGCTGGCCAATTATAAGGCTTGCAGTGTCCACTGTTGAGTATCTTCACTGGTGGTATCTCTTTCTCCCATTGAATTACATGTAGAATGGCTTCTTCCAGCTTTCTGTCTGCTGGACTACATGGAGGAGGTTATCAGCTCAGTTCCAGCAGGATTTCTCAGTGGCCTGTGGCACACATTTTTAATCCCAGTACTTGGGAGGCAGAGGTAGAAGGGTTAATGTGAGTTCAAGGCCAGCCTGGGACTACAGAGTGAGCTCCAGGTCAGCCTGGCCTAGAGTGAGACCCTACCTCCAAAAAAAGAAAAAAAAAAAACAGACAAAAAGTGCATAGTTGTGGCCTGGCATGGGGACACATGCCTTCAATCCTAGAACTTTGGAGGCAGAGATAGGAGGATCAAGGCCACCCTGAGACTACATACTGAATTCCTGGACTATAGTGAAATCCTACCTCAAAAAACCAAAAAAAAAAAAAAAAAAAAAAAAAAAAAAAAAAAAAAAAAAAAAAAAGCATAGTTGTGGCAGAAAGAAACATACAGATAATTAGAATCAAGTAAAAGATCTAGGTATAAGTTCAACTAACTATAGCCACCTGATTTTTTTTTTTTTTGACAAAGATGCTCAAAACATACATTGGAGAAAAGATCATGTTCAACAAATGATTCTGGGAAACTGGATATCCTCATGTTGAAGAATTAAATTAGATCATCATCTCTCACTCTGTATGTAAATTAACTCCAAATGGATCAAAGACCTTGGTGTAAGACCTGAAACTCTGAAATGACTAGAGAAGAAAGTAGAGAGAACAGTTCAATATATAGGCAAGGGAAGGACTTTTTGAATAGGACCCCATTGCTCAGGAAATGAGGCAAACAATCAGTAAACAGGACCTCATGAAAACAAAAAACTAGTCTGAAAATCTAGTCTATAGAAAACCCATAGGTGGGAAGTTCATGTACCCCAGTGGGGGAAGCTGTTACTGTTGATTGACTAAAAGATTAAGTTGTGTCCATCAAATTTGCCCCTAATATTTATATTATGTCCATGCCCAAGATTAGTGCTTCTCTCACCTTTGGTCACAGGAGCTTTATTTCCCATCCCTAGATGGTGATGACCACTTGAGAGACCCAAAACTCATCAAAGTGCTGAGAACAAGTGACAGTTTGAATGCTCAGTGATGAATGAGATATCTCTGTCACACCCTCAAAGGCTCAGGAAATACTGTGGAAGATGGAGAGAAATATGAAAGCATATGAGTCAGAAGACAGGGAGGAGTACTTTGGGACGATTATCTCCAGGATTCATGACCATTACTCCATGACCTCACAGCAGCTGTCAATACCTCCACAGACCTCCACCATACTGAGTTCTTCATCATGTTGACATGGACGATGAATGGAAGCAGGCGAAGAAAGGTCATCAAATGTAAGAGGAACTAGTTGGAAAGAAGAATTTAAGTGGAAGAGAGGAGAAGGGAAAAGGGATAAAAGATACTAGGAAGGGATTATGGTCAAATTACATTATGTTTAGTAAGAAAATTGTCAATTAAGGGCTAGGGAGATGGCTCAGCAGTTAAAGAGACTTGCTTACAAAGCCTCCTGGCCTGGGTTCAATTCCCCAGTACCCACATAAAACAGTACCCACAAAATAGCACATGCATCTGGAGTTTGTTTACAATGCAAGAGGCCCTAGTACACCCATTCTTTCTCCCTCTCTCTCATTCTCTTCACAAAGAAAGAAAATAAAAATTATAAAAAGAAAATTGTCAATTAAGGAAAAAAGCTGCTTAGAGAAGTATTTCTCCTGGGTGACCTTAAAGACACAGTACAGTGGTGATCCAAAGGCCTAGGCTACATCTCCAAATTGCTGCAGAACGTGGCAGTGTTGTCCCTGTGGTACTGGTTTTACAGGAATGTCGGATGCAGAAGTGTGTGTGTGTGTTTGTGGTGGTGGTGGTTGGGGCGAGTGGAGGCCCGGGCCAAGATGCTGGAAGGCTGCTAAATCCAAGCAGTTGTGTGGAAGGATCTGATTCTTTGCAAGGTGACCTGAGAGGCCAGGGCTGTGGGATATCTGCTAAGAAAAGCTTCAGGTTCAAAGTGGAACTGGCCCAAAAGAGAGGCTATGTGTGCTATAGGTGACAGAGGTGGAGGCGAAGGACTACCCAAGCCCTTTGGAGCCCATATGATTCCATCATGAGCTCCAGACAACAGACACAGCTGCAGCATTTGCTGCTGGATGTGGTTTTGCTTTGACTCAGTCATTCATTGTTATCTCCATTCTCTCTTTTGCAATGGCAATATTTACTGTGTTCCATTGTATACTAGAATGTAACTTTTTTTTTTTTGACATTACAGGGGCTCACAGTTATGAGATTGCCCAAGTCTTAGAAGAGGCACACTTTTTTTTTTTTCCCTGAGGCAAGCCTTTTTTTTTTTTTAATGAGAGAGAGCAAGAGTGAGAGCCACAGAGAATTGGCGCATCAGGGCCTCTAGTCATTGTAATCGAACTCCAGACGTGTGTGCCACTTTGTATGCATGTGTGACCTTGTGTGAGACCTGGGGAGTTGAACATGGGTCCTCAGGCTTTGTAGGCAAGTGCCTTAACTGCTAAGCCATCTCTCCATACAAGAGGCATACTTTAATTAAATTCAATTAATTAATTAATTTTGGTGTTTTTGAGGTAGGGTCTCACTCTAGCCCAGGCTGACCTAGAATTCACTATGTAGTCTCAGGGTGGCCTTGAACTCACAGCTATGCTCCTGCCTCTGCCTCCCAAGTGCTGGGATTAAAGGCATGCACAACCACACCTGGATCATACTTTTATTTTTAAAATACTTTATTTATTTGAGAGAGAGAGAAATGCAGATAGAGGGAGGAGAGAGAAAATGGGTGTGCTAGGGCCTCTAGCTACTGTAAATGAACTCCAGACACATGTGCCACCTTGTGCATCTGGCTTATGTGGGTACTGGGGAATTGAACCTGTATCCTTAGGCTTTGCAGGCAATTGCCTTAACTGCTCAGCCATCACTCCAACCCTAAGAGACACACTTTTTTAAAAAAAAATTTAATGTATTAGTTTTCTTTTCAGCAAATACAGGCAGTTTGGTACCATTGTTTAGGTTCATCCATGATCTACCCCCTCCCATTGGACCCTCCTTGTTGAGGTATATGGGTCGTGCATTGTGGAGTTAGCCCACAGTTATTGGTATGATAAATGTCTCTGCATATCATGACCCAACATGTGGCTCTGACATTCTTTCCGCCCCCTCTTCCGCAAAATTTCCCTGAGCCATGTTGGGTTCATTTTTGGTCTGCTTCAGTGCTGAGGTGTTGGGGGCCTCTGAGGCTCTGGCTCTCTGATTTGGTAGGAGTTGATTTTTCTCTGTGTTGGTCTCCTTCCCCTTTGTGCTGGTATCCAGTTCATCAGGAAAACATCACCACCCTTGCTTGTTTCGCCAATTGTCCTTAGTTTCAGTCGGGCCCCTTTTGAGGTATGTTGGGGCAGCTCTCTCCTTAGGATCTGCATCTATCTTTCTTTCCCCGGTATCTGCAGCGCAGCTAGGCGGTCGCCATCTTGTGAGGCACACTTTTGAATAGGTTTGGAACTATTAAAAATGATGAGGACTTTTAATGTTAGACTGAGTGCATTTTCATTAAAAGGTAAACATGAGCCTATGAGGACAAGAGGTGGAAGGTTATGACTTAAACATAGTATGTTTAGGTGTCAAGTTAAGAAGAGATGGACTTGTGGTGGTTAATACTGATTGTCAACTTGACAGGATCCAGTATCATATAGGAGACAAAACTCTGGGCATGTTTGTGAGGGACTTTCCAGACTGGGTTAATTGGAGTGGGAAGACCAACCCTCAATATGAAGAGCACCATTCCATGTGCTGGTGTTCTGGATTGAGGACAAAAGAGAAAGCAAGCTAAACACCGGCAGTCATCTCTCTGCTTCCTGACCACAGATGCTAAATGACCAGTGTCTCATGCTCCTGCCACCACGCCTTTCTCAACATGATGGACTGTGCCCTCAAACTATAAACAAAATAAACTCTTCCTTTGGTGAGTTGCTTTTGCAGGTATTTTGTCATAGCAACAAGCAAAATAACCATTACAAAGCAAAAGAAAATTTCTACCACACAGGATAAAAGTAAAAAAAAAATATGAGAGAAGAGTTAAAACACATGAAGGACAGATGTTCAAAATTCAGGATCTAACCAAGAGTGGTGATGCACACCTTTAATCCCAGCACTTGGGAGGCAGAGGTAGGAGAGTTGCTGTGAGTTCAAGGCTACCCTGATACTACATAGTGAAGTCCAGGTCGGCCTAAAGCTAGAGTGAAACCCTACTGCAAAAACCTAAAACTAAAAAATAAAAAAAAAATCCAGTGTCAGTTGTCCAAGAGGCCCACAACATATGAATGGATGGAAAGACGCGAAGAACTGTTAGAAGAAGGCTTTTTTTTTATGCTTCCTTGCAACACTGGCACTGAGAATGCCCATCCCCAAGTCACCTGCTCCTGGCTTGAATCCTGTGGGGCAAGGGAGAGTGTTGGCTTTCATCATCTTGTTGCAGGAGGAGGAAGTTCAAGGACACAGTATAGCAAAATGAGAAATGATCTCAAGGAAGAGAGAAGCTGTAGGCTGCATGTCATGGGGGAATGAACTCAGGCACGTGATGAGAAGAAATTCCATTGTGGCTGGTTTTGGTCTTGTTTTTGGCAGGTCCAGAATAATTTCTCTGAATTGAAATAGGAAGTTAGAAGGAGCTGGAAGATTTCCTAGAATGCAGCAGTTACTATGAAACAAATGGTGTGACTCTGGAAAAATACAGAATGATAATGAAACAAAAGCCAGGGTTCTCTCTTTTAAATAAATTAAAAAAAAAAATGGAACAGCAAAAGCCTATAAGAGATCATGATGGATGAAGCAAAGTAAAACATGTGACTTGGGAAAATGGTGCTGTGGTGGTTTGATTCAGGGGTCCCCCATAAACATAGGTGTTCTGAATGCTAGGTTCCCAGCTGATGGGAGATTTGTGAATTAATGCCTCTTGGAAGAAGTGTATTGTTGGGGGAAGGCTTATGGGTGTTATAGCCAGTTTCCCCATGCCAGTATTTGGCACACTCTCCTGTTGCTATTGTCCACCTTATGTTGCCCAGGGGGTGATGTCCATCCTCTAATACATGCCATCGTTTTCCCTCCAACATGGAGCTTCCCCTTGAGTCTATAAGCCAAAATAAACCCTTTTGTCCTCCAAAGCTGGTCTTGTTTGGGTATTTTCTGGCAATATTGCAAATCCTGTCTGCAACAGATGGAATAAGAAAAAATTTATTTTATGAAATTATAAGCAAGCTTCCAAAGATTACCTATTTTAGGAGAGGAGAAGATGAGATCTAATGTGAATTATATTTAATCTCTTTGGGTTGCAGCAAATTAATTCTTCCAGTTAACTTTTTAAAAAAATATTTTATTTATTTGTGAGAGAGAGGGAGACAGAGAGAAAGAGAGAATGGACATACTAGGGCCTCTATCCACTGCAAACAAACTCCACATGCATGCACCACTTCATGCATCTGGTTTTACATGGGCCCTGGGGAATCAAACACGCCCACCAGACTTTGCAAACAAGGACCGCTTGCCATATCTCCAGCCCTTCAGTTAATATTACCTTCTTAAAATTCAAACAAATTTAATTTTAACACTATGATTTTAGATGCATTATTATTCTAATCAGAACAGACCAATAAAATTTAAGAAGTAATAATTGAGGTGAAAAATTCATAGGAGGTTTTGGGCATGAGAGCTGGAAGTGGTGAGTACCATCTTCTGTCCCTTTTCCTCGACCTAATTCTGTATTCTCTAGATCCTGTATTCTCCGTGAGGCATTAGTGTCGAAATACACTTCTGAACTGACGGATCGCTGGGCTTGGCACAGATGCGTTTCCCCTTCTTGGTAAGGAAGCTGGAGAAAAGCAGGGGGCGGGGGGGGGGGGGGAAGAATAGGTATAAATTGAGGTGTCATCAGCAAATGGAGAGGCAATATCCCATTGTCCCCATCCCTGGGTTCCCAGCCAACACAGGAGATAGCTCAAGATTTATCTCCACTCTGAGACCCTCCCTCAGCCTGTGAGATTCCCTAGGGACTCAAGAAGTAACTTGGGCAGCCTCTGTCTGTCCTCTTTTTCCTATCCTTCCCATATCCTGCAGGTCACCCATCTACCAGATCCTTTCTCTAAAGACCTTGCAGAGCTGGAGAAGTGGCTTAGTGTTTAAGGCGCTTGCCTGCAAAGCCAAAACAGCAGGGTTCAATTCTCCAGGACCCACGTAAGCCGGATGCACAAGGTGACACATGCATTTGGAGTTTGTTTGCAGCAACTGGAGGCCCTGGTATAGCCATTCTCTCTCTTTCTATCTTTCTCTGTCTCTCTCTATCTGCCTCTCTCTCAAATGAATAAATAAAAAATATAAGTAAAAATGCAAAAGGAATAAAAACTCTGCAGGCTCCCTCTGCCCCAAGACATAGGGGCTGAGTTTGGTACTTACATGATGCCTGGTTGGGAGCACCCACTGCTTGTTCGAAAATAGTCTTTCATGTTTGCACACACGATGCTTCGTGAAACATAGAAGTTGCAACAGTCAGCAGGCTGGTGAAAGGCTACAGGTAGAGAAGGGGCTGTTCAAAGGCCAGGTCTTGGGCTGGAGAGATGGCTTAGCGGTTAAGCGCTTGCCTGTGAAGCCTAAGGACCCCGGTTCGAGGCTCGGTTCCCCAGGTCCCACGTTAGCCAGATGCACAAGGGGGCGCACGCGTCTGGAGTTCGTTTGCAGAGGCTGGAAGCCCTGGCGCGCCCATTCTCTCTCTCTCCCTCTATCTGTCTTTCTCTCT
The DNA here is from genome assembly GCF_020740685.1 of Jaculus jaculus. NCBI lineage: Eukaryota > Metazoa > Chordata > Mammalia > Rodentia > Dipodidae > Jaculus > Jaculus jaculus. The sequence continues at coordinate 93,468,238 of NC_059110.1, forward strand.
GTGTCTGTCGCTTTCAAACAAATAAATAAAAAAAAAATATTTTGATGGATTTTCACGTACTTTAAAACTACGGTCAACATTTCTCAAGTTTAAGTTTTTCCCTACTGCAAAAGTTTTGACCAGGGGCTGGAGAGATGGCTTAGCGGTTAAGCGCTTGCCTGTGAAGCCTAAGGGCCCTGGTTCGAGGCTTGATTCCCCAGGTCCCACGTTAGCCAGATGCACAAGGGGGCGCACGTGTCTGGAGTTCGTTTGCAGAGGCTGGAAGCCCTGGCGCGCCCATTCTCTCTCTCTCCCTCTATCTGTCTTTCTCTCTGTGTCTGTCGCTCTCAAAAAAAAAAAAAGGCCAGGTCTTTGCCCTCAAGGACCCGTGGAGAGTGAGAAGACCCAGGACTCAGAGGGACGCTTCCTCCCTGTCACCTGGCACTCACTGTCATCTTGTTTCAGACCCTCCCAGGCTTCAGTCTGAGGTTGGCCAGGGTGGGCCACCAAAGGGCTGCGAACACTTCCCCAGAACTACAGGCACATGCAGATACCTGCCTGCAGGCGACACCTCCTGCCCCACGTGGGCAGGTTCAGTACGCTACGTGGGCATAGGAAGGGCTCACTGGAGTGTGTACCCATGCCCCACCCTGGACCTCTTGGAGATGGACACCACCCTCAGGGCCCTGCCGTGCTGCTCTGCTGTCAGGAAGGAGGAAGCTGTAGCTGATCATGTACCTGTGTGGACTGATGGAGGTTCAGACTTTGTCCTCAGCCATTCTCTTGCCCCTGGATTTGAAAACAAAACAAAACAAAAAACAAATGCAGAGAGAAATTGCTGAGAGACATCATTGTCTGCGCATCTCCACTCACCCCTAAGGGAGACAGGCTCTCAGGCCTGAGCATGCATAACTAACTGGGTTCCAAGGTCAGATCCATGCGCCCCCTTCAGTGATGCGAGATTTTGATGAGATCATTTGAACACGTTTGAAACATGAAAATATCCTACGGACTCTGAAATACTAAAAGCAACTGCAAATCTAACATGGATAAGTTAATTAATTGTGCCCATTAGGTGATACAGTCCACATTTTCCACACATTTCTAGAATCTACAGGATTCTGGAAACAGAAAGTTTTTCATGACCTTATTTGGTGATACGTCTCTTGAGGTGAAGTGAGGCTAATTAATCTTTAACTTCATCTACATAATTATTCACATGTATTTGGTTAAAGTATACTCTCCTTAAACCACTAGGGTGTCAAGGTATAACTTTTTTTTTTTCCAGGTAGGGTTTCACTCTAGCTCAGGCTAACCTGAAATTCCCTATGTAGTCTCAGGGTGGCTTCAAACTTGTAGTGATCGTCCTACCTCTGCCTCCCGAGTAATGGGATTAAAGGCATGTGCCACCACGCCCGGCCTTAAAGTATAACTTAAAACAAAATTTTTTTCCCAAGGTAAGGTCTCACTCTAGCCCAGGCTGACCTAGAATCCACCATGTAGTCTCAGGGTGGCCTCAAACTCACAATAATCCTCCTACCTCTGCCTCCTGAGTGCTGGGATTAAAGGTGTGCACCACCACACCCAGCTAAAATATATTTTATTTATTTGAGAGAGAGAAAGAGAGGAAGACAGAGAGAATGGGCACACTAGGGCCTTCAGCCTCTGCAAAGGAACTTCAGACACATGTGTCACTTTGTGCATCTGGCTCACATGGGTCCAGGGGAATTGGACCTGGGTCCTTTGGCTTTGTAAGTCAGTGCCTTAACCACTAAGCCATATCTCCAGCCCAAGGTGTAGCTTTTTTTTTGAGGCAGGGTCTCAGTCTAGCTCAGGCTGACCTGGAATCTACTATGGTAGTCTCAGGGTGGCCTCGAACTCACTAGAAAAGGGGAACCAGGTGTGATGGCACATGCCTTTAATCCAATACTTGAGAGGCAGAGGTAGGATGATTGACATGAGTTCAAGGCCACCCTGAGACTACTTAGTGAATTCCAGCCTGAGCTCGAATGAGACCCTACCTCAAAAAACAAAATAAACAAACAACAAACAACAGAAAAGAGGATGGAGAGATCACTGATTAAAGGCACTTCCTTACAAAACCTGATGGGCTGGGTTCAACTCTCTAGTACCTACCTAAAGACGAATGCACAAAGAGGTGCATGGCTCTGGAGTTAGTTTGCAGTGCAGGAGGCCCTGACATGATGCCCATACTCACTCTATTTCTTTTTTTTTTAAAATTTTTATTAACATTTTCCATGGTTATAAAAAAATATCCCATGGTAATTCCCTCCCTCGCCCCCACACTTTCCCCTTTGAGATTCCATTCTCCATCATATTACCTCCCCGTCTCAATTACTGTACTTACATATATACAACATCAACCTATCACTCTATTTCTGTCTGCCTCTTTTTGTCTGTCTCCCTCTCTGTCAAGTAAAAAAATTAAAAAAGAAAACAGAAAAATTCTGCATTCCAAAATAATCTAACCCCAGAGGTGGTTGATGAGAGATTGTGAATTTGTATTACATTAGTTAGACAAAGGAACAAAACTTACCTAATTTCTTAAATAGTTAAATACGAATTATATATAATAAGATGTGGGTGCTTCATAAAAGTATTTGATGTGATGTGGGTGAGCTTCCAAAGTAAATATTTATTTATGTGTGTGTATATGTGTATGTATGTGTGTCCCAGGGCCTCTTGCCATTGCAAGTGGAATGCCAGATGCCTGCACCACTTTTTTGGAGCAGGCTTTATGTGGGTGGCTGGGGAATTGAACCCAGACTGGCCGACTTTGCAAGCAAGTGTCTTTAACTGTTGAGCTATCTCCCCAACCACCACCCCAATAAAACTTAAGTGGCTTTGTCATTGCATAACCAGATCTTGACTAATTCAATCCTAATTTTATCACCTTCTACTGGTGTAATCAAGTTATCTAAGGGTTATGTGCTCAATTTTCTCATTTGTAAAGTGAGAATATGTTATTCAGAACCATATGAGGTTGTTGATATCTAACTATTTTTTTCATATGAGAATGACCATTTTATAATTGTTTAACCTCGTACTTACCCCACGGGGATGTCAGGAGGAATGAATGTATCAACATCCACAGGCAGAACAGAGGCTGTCTGCCGTATAGTAAGAGTTGGAAATACATATGTGAAATAAACAATGCTAGTGACTCTGTTCATCACGCTTTAAAATTTTTCTGTATCTTTTGATATTTTGGCATATTGAATAATTTTGACTGCTAGGCAAAGACCATCTCTTCCCTGACTAGCTGATTCTTAGAAATAGGAAAGAACTCAAACCAAGTAATTCTGAGTCCTGTGCCCACCTTTATTTCACTTTAAAACACCCTGCCATAGATCTACCTAAAGCCAGATGCCAGGCAATTAGAGATCTGTATATCCAAAGCCTGCTGGACTTGCTTAGACTAGCCAGTCCCAAATTGTACCCTGTGCTGTGCCCTGAATCTTTCCTAGTATCTCCAGTAAAGGACCCCACGTAGGTTTCAGATTTTCTATTGCTTTTGCTTCCTGACCCAAGCTTGAGACTCACCAGGCCCTGTGGCCAATGGTGTACTTTGCTCTTTTAGGAAGCTTAAATAATAAATTCTCATTTCACAGGACTTTGTTGAGACCCAGCCATCTCCTTAAATTGAAATTCCACAGGTTCAAATGAGAGAGTGACCTTGGGTGAATCCCTTTGCCTGGCTTGTCCCAGTTCCTTGCAAAAAGACAGTTCTATTTAACAGATTTAACAGTTCTGGCATCATAGAATTCTATAGTTATTTCCAAAAATTTTGCAACTTCAGAGAAGATATTACATAATTCTGGCTGTGAAAAGGGAAATAATTGCTTTCCCCAAGTCACCAGTGTAGAGTTTTCTCCAGGAACCACAGGCTGCAGACAGATGCAGGCCCATACTCTACCTTAATGCTGCTTCTAAGGCCCATCGCCATGTTGGGGATGGAGAGTACTCACTGGAGGGCAAGGTTGCCCCTCTGCTGCTCTCTAGACCTTGTCATCACAGACCTGGCAGCTGGTGAGTCTGGTGGAGCCGGTTGCTTGATGCAGCCTGGGTCCCAAGGGCAGCGGCAAGGATGATGTAGCAGAGGGTAGCCATGGAGACCTTCATCTTCGTGGTGGGTCGGCAGGGCTGGCCTGGGGACTTCTGTGTTCACTGTTCCTGGTTCCCTGGCATGCCACGGCATTTATACAAGTAGGAGGATCAGGAAGTGCCAGGGCAGAGGTCAGCATGGTGTTCTTTGGCCATATGATACTCAACATGAGAATTCTGAAAGAAGGAACAAGGCTGAGAATGCAACCAAGTACGAAGTACAGGGCAAAGGTGACAGGGAGGCTTTCCAAACTGTCTCAACACCCGCAGCTGAAGAGAATAGATGTTTCAAGGAACACTCTTCCTTCTAATAGATTTATCTGTTCCTGTAAGTCTGACTACAGGGTAGGAGATTATTTCAGACTCCCTGACAAGGGTTGTTCTTGGTGGATTCCTGGAGACCCTACCATAAAGGAATGGATGCCATTCAAGAAGACACCAGGATGGCTAGGCGTGGTGGCACATGCCTTTAAACCCAGCACTCGTGAGGCACAGAAAGCAGAATTGCCCTGAGTTTGAGGCTGCCCTAGGACTACAGAGTGAATTCCAGATTAGCCTGGACTAGAGAGATCCTGCCTTGAAGAAACAACAACAACAACAAAAAAAAAAAAAAAAAAAAAAAAAAAGAAAAGAAAGAAAGAAAAGAAAAGAAGGCACCAGAATGGAGACATGGAATGTCTAAAGATGAGAAGCCAGAAGATCTTTCTAGGCTTTGATGGTCACATGGCCTAACTACTCCATCCAGGACCATCGAGTACCTATAGTCAGAGGTGACCATTAGGGGGAACACTAGCGAGAAAACTTGTTAGTTTGGCCATATGATTCCTCATATAGAATCTGCTAGCCTCCCTCTATCTGTCTTTCTCTCTGTGTCTGTCGCTCTCAAATAAATAAATAAAAAATTTAAGAAAAAAAATTAAAAGGGCTGGAGAGATGGCTTAGCGGTTAAGCGCTTGCCTGTGAAGCCTAAGGACCCCAGTTTGAGGCTCGGTTCCCCAGGTCCCACGTTAGCCAGATGCACAAGGGGGCGCACGCGTCTGGAGTTCGTTTGCAGAGGCTGGAAGCCCTGGCGCGCCCATTCTCTCTCTCTCCCTCTATCTGTCTTTCTCTCTGTGTCTGTCGCTCTCAAATAAATAAATAAAAAATTTAGAATCTGCTAGCATTTTGCCATAGACATAGGGCCAACTCAGAGTTTCTGAGTGTAGATCTTCAGAATCAGGTTCTCCTTGCTTATGTGACTTCTCTACCATCCAGTGTGATGACATTTTAATGTATGTAGTACATTTAGTACTTATTGATGCATTTGTAAAGGTGCATGGTCTTCTTTTGAAGTGACTATATACACCTCAGGACCCTAATGAAGAAATTGGCCCTGTGTATATACTAATTTTTATTAGCTTATAGCTATTCAGTCCCTTTGCCAGGAAGACTTCTGGCCTTTCACTCCTGCTAGGCTAGTCCACATGTCCTCCCAAGGACTTCCCTGGCATCTGGTGCTTACATCTACTATAGCTGTTGCCAAACCCAGTTTAAGTGCTTGCTTACTTAATGCCTTTATGGTATGTGTATAAGTGTGGTTAAAAAAACACTTAATGTGAGATCTTAACAAACTTCCCTGTATAATTACAAGGTCGTTGAAGACTGTCTCCAAGAACAAAGAAGTCACCATAAAACAGTGGCATGAGCCTCCAGGTGCAAAAGCAGAATGTTGACAATGGAATGAAGACAAACACTTCCCTTTTGGTTAATGAGAAACAGACAACATGGTTCATGTGTCTGCATTTTGTTTGCAGTTGCTGGAGTCCTTAAAGCACTCATTCTCTCTCTTCCTCTCTATGTACCCTCCTTCTCAAATAAATTATATATATATGTGTGTGTGTGTGTTTTTGTTTGTTTGAGGTAGGGTTTAACTGTAGCTCAGGCTGACCTGGAATTCCCTATGTAGTCTCAGGGTGGCCTTGAACTCATGTCGTGTGTCACCATGCCTGACAACAAAATATTAAATATTTATTTATTTATGAGACAGAAAGTGACACATAGAGAGAATGGGCACACCAGGGTCTCTAGCCACTGCATACCAACTCCAGACACATATGCCCCCCTTGTGCATCTGGCTTACGTGGGTCCTAGGGAACTGAACACGGGTCCTTAGGCTTCACAGGCAAATGCTGTAACTGCTAAGCCATTTCCCCAGTCCCCCAAATTTTTTTTTTTTTTTTTTTGGTTTTTTGAGGTAGGGTCTCACTCTAGCCCAGGCTGACCTGGAATTCACTATGGAGTCTCAGGGTGGCCTCGAACTCACAGCGATCCTCCTACCTCTGCCTCCCGAGTGCTGGGATTAAAGGCGTGTGCCACCACGCCCGGCTTCCAAAATAGAGATGGCTTAGCGGTTAAGCGCTTGCCTATGAAGCCTAAGGACCCCGGTTCGAGGCTCGGTTCCCCAGGTCCCACGTTAGCCAGATGCACAAGGGGGCGCACACGTCTGGAGTTCGTTTGCAGAGGCTGGAAGCCCTGGCGCGCCCATTCTATCTCTCTCCCTCTATCTGTCTTTCTCTCTGTGTCTGTCGCTCTCAAATAAATAAATAAAAAAAATTAAAAAAATATATATATATAAATTGAGAATACTTGCAATAAAGAGTAAACAATCAACTGAGTCCAACAATTGTCTTCCATTGCTGTTAAGTAATTTCTTACAGAGTTGGCCCTCTATCTCTGCAGCATCCATGGAGATAACCAACGAACATTTTCCTAGGAAGTAATTGCATCAGTACTTAGATGGTTTTTCTTGTCATCATTCCCTAAATAATAATATAACAAGTATTTACTAGTATTTACATTGTTTCAAGTTTACAAATAAGTTAGAGATTTTTAAAAGTACAGGGTAGGGTATATATAGGTTTTATAAGGACATGCATATTCAAGAATTTTAATATTCATACATGATCCTGGAACTATTTTCTCACAATACTAAGAGACAGCATGTGGATACTGTAATATGCTTGATATAATCTGAGTAGAGCTTCAAAAAAAAAAAAAAAAAGAGGGAGCGACAGGAAAGATCTTAAATGATCTCGTCTCTCCACCACAGATTCCAAAGTAACACCTATCCTAACTCCACCACTTGTGTGGTTTACTACTGTGTGGTCTTAAGCAAGCTTTAAGCTTAAGGCTAAAGTTCCAATGACTCAGTATTTTTGGTTTTTTTTTTTCCTTCAAGGTAGGGTCTTGCTTTAGCCCAGGCTGGCCTGGAATTCACTATGTAGTCCCAGGGTGGCATCAGACTCATGGTGATCCTCCTACCTCTGCCTTCCAAGTTTAAAGGTGCATGCCTGGCTCAGTTTTCTTGTTTGTAAAATGATATAAATTATAATAACAACAGGCAGAAGTGTAAAAAATTACTGATATTCTACCACTTGCCCTCAAAATTGACAAATTCACATCGTTTAACATAGTATCTGCACCACAAAGTTGTTATGTGGACTCAGTGTGTGAGCATCTGAAAGACAGAGCAATGGCTGGATGTAGGAAGGACTATATATGTATTTGTTAAATGAAACAGAACCATTAGGTGACCATGGGTGAGTCCTTTGTCTGGCTGGTCCTACTTCCTCTCCAAAATGATAGATTTATTTCTGACATTATAGAATCCTATGCTTCTTTCCTCAAATTTATCATTTTACTACAGTTTTTTTAGTCTATCAATGAAAAGTCCTGTCAGGGCTGGAGAGATGGTTTAGCACTTAAGGCACTTGCCTGCTAATCCCAAGGACCCAGGTTCGATTCCCCAGGACCCACATAAGCCAGATGCACAAAGTGATGCATGCATCTGGAGTTTGCAGTGGCTGGAGGCCCTGATGCAACCATTCTTTCTATCTGCCTCTTCCCCTCCCCCCCCCACCTCATGTATATAATTTTTTAAAAAGTCCTATGTCAGGTAAAGAAATGTATCACATTAATCAGGCTATGAAGAGGGAAGTAATTGTTTCCCCAAATGGAGCCAGCAGTCATTAGTGCACCGTTTTCTCCAGGGACCAGAGACTGCAGGCAGAGGCAGGTCTATCCTTTGCCCTGGTGCTGTTTCTAAGACCCATAGGGAGTAGTCACAGGAGGGCAAGGTTGCCTCACTGTTCCTCTCCCGACCTCAAGTTACCATAGACCTGGCCACTAGTGAGCAGGCTCACCGGACTCACCTGGTATGACTGGAGCCTGGAACCCAAGGGCAATAGCAAGGACGATGTAGCAGAGGGCGAGAGAGAATGAGTGAGAAACGGGCTACTGCAAACAAACTCCAGATGCATGTGCCACTTTCTGCATCTGGTCTTACATGGGTACTAGGGAATCAAACCTGGGTTTTTAGGATTTTCAGGCAAGCAACTTAACTGCTGAGCCATTTCTCCATTCTTGTTTCTAAGTTGTGGTGTTTTTTTTTTTTTTTTTTTTTTTGAGGTAGAGTCTCATTCTGGTCAAGGCTGACCTGGAATTAACTATGTAGTATCAGGGTGGCCTCGAACTCATGGTGATCCTCCCACCTCTGCCTCCCCAGTACTAGGATTAAAGGCATGTGCCACCACACCCAGCTTGTTTCTAAGTTTTTGAGAAGTCTCCATTCTGATTTCCATAATGTCTACACTCATTTGCACTCCCGGCAGCAGTGAATAGGGTTCCTCTTTCCCCTCATCCTCACCAGCATTACTTGTCAGTATCGGTGACACATGCTTGTGGTGGTGCTTGCTTGTACGCAATGGTTGAAAGGGCAGAAGCAGGAGAAGCAGGAGTTCAAAGCCGTTCTGGGCTATATCAACTCCAGTTTTAAAAATTATTATTTGGGGGAGGGAGGGAGGAAATTAACATGGGATTTTTTTATAATCATGGAAAATGCTAATAAAAATTTAAAAAAATTATTATTTTTTTATTGACAGCTTCCTTACTTACAGACAATAAACCATGATAATTCCCTCCCCTTCCCCACTTTCTCCTTCACAAATCCACACTCCATCATATCTCCTCCTTCTCTCCGTTAGTCTCTTATATTTTGATGTCATGATCTTTTCTCCCTCTTATGATGGTCTTGTGTAGGTAGTGTCAGGCACTGTGAGGTCACGGATATCCAGGCCATTTTGTGTCTGGAGGAGCACCTTGTAAGGAGTCCTACCCTTTCTTTGGCTCTTACATTCTTTTCACCACCTCTTCCTCAATGGACCCTAAGCCCTGGAAGGTGTGAGAGATATTTCAGTGCTGAGCACTCCTTTGTCTCTTCTTCTCAGCACCATGGTCCCTTGTGGGTGATCCCAGTGGTCACCACCATCTGTAAAGAGAAGCTTCTCTTTTTGGATGGCCTCCAATCTCACCAATGCCGAGTGCCCACCTGGATCCCTCTGTGTTTCGCTGTGGATCTGGTGTTCTGATCAGCTGTGCTGGGTGCCCTGCATCGGTGGCTGAATGAGATCTCTGAAGGTTCATGGCCCTGATGGTTGGGGGATGGGAGAGTGCAGGGTGTCTGGATCAACTCCATTTTTTAGATGGAAATTTAAACACTTATTGTTAAATTTATTCTAAAATTTCATACCTAATACATATATGTTCAAAGTAAAACATACAATAGTCACTTTCTATGGTTTGAAGGTGTCCCCAAAAGTTCTCATTAGGAACTTGGTCCCAATACTAGTAGTGTGGAGAGATGAGACTTGCGAGAGATGACTAGATATGGACATCGACTTTTTATTTACTTATATAAATTATAACAGGCTATACTCTTATCCTCTCGCCCCTGCTCCCAATATCCCGGTGACCCTCCTCCGTGGGGTCATGATATTGACTGTCATGAAGGTCATGAAGGCCTCAGTCAGTTCTTGTGGGATTGGTGGGGGGATCATGCTTCATGGTAGTCTTATCCACTCTTTGGCTCTTATAATCTTTCTGCCCCCTTCTTCCACAATGTTCCCTGAGTCCTGCCAGGCTGGTTGGAAGTCTGATTTAGTGTTGAGTTCTTTGTGACTTCTGGCATTCTGGTTCGATAGGTTTTGATTGATCACGCCTGTCACCGTCGCCCTGGAGCCCGTTGTCATTGACTTATATTGCTATTGGACAGCACTGGCCTAGATGATTCCAGCCCCAGTCATCTGAGATACCTCTTGCTCTTTGTTATTAGGATTGTTTTTTTTTGAGACAGGGTCTTATGTAGCTCATGTTGGCTTCAAACTCATAGCAATTCTCCCACCTCTGCCTCCCAAGTGCTGCAATTAAAGATGTGAGCCACCATGCCCAGCTCCCTTTTTAAATTTATTTATTTTGGGGGGGTAGGGTTTCACTTTATTGCAGGCTGGCCTGGAATTCACTATGTAGTCTCAGGGTGGCCTTGAACTCATGGCAATCCTCCTACCTTTGCCTCCCAAGTGCTGGGATTAAAGGCATGCACCACCGTGCTTTTTATTTATTTATTTAATTTATTTATTAGAGACAGAGAGAGAGAGAGAGAGAGAGAGAGAGAGACAGAGAAAATAGGCATGCCAGGGCCTCTAGCCACTGCAAACAAACCCCAGATGCACATGCCACCTTGTGCATCTGCTTTACATGGTACTTGGAGAACTGACCCTTCTCCAGGCAAGTGCCTTAACTGCTAAGCCATCTCTCCAGCTCTTATTTTTTATTTTTGAGACACGTTCAGGTCTCATGTAGGCCAAGCTGGCCTCCAACTCACTGTGTAGCTGAGGATGACCTTGAACTCCTGATCCTCTTGCCTTCACCTCCCAAATGTTGGGATCACAAGAGTGCACCACTATGCTTGGCTTATTACTTGTGTCATAGATAAGGGCTCAGGACATCATAGAACAGAGACAAGTCCCCTCTCTGCTGCCCTATTTGAACTTCTTACCCACAAACTACATGGCCACTGCACCTGGGTATCTTGTTACACAAGAGTGGATAACAGAGCTCCCATCTGATACCTCTACACTTCTGGGTTGCTCACATGTGTGTCTTGGGTGGGTTTCTGCAGGCCTTATACCTCAGCATCAGAGAAGCCCTAGGACAGGAAGGAAGAGTTAGGAAGTACAGACTGAGGGAAGACATCTGTAGAAGATTCATCTAAGTCTAAGAAGACTGGTGACTGACTCACTGGCTGGGGTAAGACGTCACAGCGAAGATTGGCAAGCTAAACATAAGTGCTGCTCTCACCATGTGGCTGACAGCCTGCACCAGGGAGATGGCGATAGACACAAGGACACTGAAAATATGTCAAAGCAGAAATCCAGAAGTTTCTGAGAGCTTAACACTGAAGTAGACTTATAATATACCTGCCACGGCCCAGGGAAAATTATGGAAGAGGGGGTGGAAAGACTGTAAAAGCCACAGGGTGGGAAGGAGTATCCAGAGGCATTGCCCACCCCCCACCACAGCAATGACTGGCTGCTGCTCTCACAACTCAGAACCCATAACTCCATGGTGAACACCAGTAACCCCTCTGAGGAGGGCCCTCAGTGGAGTGGGGGTAGGGAGGAGGGGAATGGGACTAACACGATTTGTCCATGCAACAAAGTTTCTCATTAATAAAAATAAAATGAAAGAAAAGGACTGTGAAGTGGTATATTACAAATGCAGCCTGCTTCTCTCTGGTCCATTTACTAAGTGTAATCCTTCCCACTGTCTCCTCTGAGTTGGGTGCATTCTTCTGTCCGATTCAGGGGAATCCATACTGTGAACTCCAATGCATTCCCTGCTCCTACCTGGTCTAATAGTGGAGACCTCTAAGCCAGCAAGACCACTGGGGACCTTGGAGAGAGACCAATCCTACGCTGTCTCGTGCTTGCTGTGTATTCTGTCTACTGGGGACATGGTGTCATATGTCAACCTTTGTTCAATGCATGTAGTGGATCCTCAGAACATGCCCTACCTCTGAAACTTGTATTCTTTTCCTCCTCCTCCTCTTCCTCCTTCTTTTGAAATTATTTATTTATTTGAGAGAGAGAGACAGAAATGGGCAGGGAGAGAGAAAATGGGCAAGCCAGGGCTTCTAGCCATTGCAAACAAACTCCAGATGCATCTTGTGTATCTGGTTTAATGTGGGACCTGGGGAATTGAACCTGGGTCCTTTGGCTGTGCAGGCAAGTTCCTTAACCACTATACCATCTCTCCAGCCCTCCTTTTTCTGAGTGAGGGAAGGAGAGGAGAAAGAAAGAGAGAGAGAGAGAGAGAGAGGGAGAGAGGGAGAGAATGGGTATGCCAGACCTTCTAGCCAATGCAAATGAACTACAGATGCATATGCTACTGTGGTCCTTAGGCTTCACAGGCAAACACCTTAACCACTAAGCAATCTCTTCAGCCCTGAAACTTGTGCTGTTAACACTTCATTGTCCTTTTGGCCTGGCTGCTTCTGAGTGATAAAGTGTATGGTAATGCAGAAAGTCCGCCTGCCCTCTGGCTTGCTCTGAAGCAGACCCCTTTGTCTGAGGCAATGCTGTGCTTCGGCAGACTGTCTGGTCCGGCCTCGTGTAAGTGCTTGGATGAATGGGAAGCCAGAGGGGCTGCTGATATGGAAATAAAAACAGATCTGGAATGTCTGCTAGGTTTGGATGTTTTGTTTTGTTTTTTTTTCCCACATAGCTGGCCTTTTTCCTTAAAGAAGATGGGTAGGTGACATAGTGGGACTTGTCACCCCTCCTCTGCTGCTGGCAGGTGGCACGCAACAGTGGTGACAGTTAAAGCCATCACTCAAGCAGACGGCTGTGAGAGAGTAGGCCATGGGCCCTCTTATACCTTTTGTCTTTGCCACCACAGCCTCTCTGATCACGGTTAGGTCTACTAGCCCTGTCTGTTACGGCCAAGGGGAGCGTTGGCTGACAGTTCCAGGACAAGCCACTCTGTCCCATATGCTCTTTGAGTTTTTCCTTTATGATGAACCCTCTCCATTGGATTCCAAGCTAACGTAGTCATGAGCACTCGTCTAGTACTTCCACGTTGTATGGGCCTGAGGACTGAACAGACTCCCTGTACTTCTTACATCTCAGCATCACAGTGTTCTTGATGCAAGAGAAGAAGGGTATGCATGGTGGCCAAGGTGCTGTCAGGTTGTGTCTTCATGAGGCTGGGCAAAGCCCGTGCAAGCACTGTAGCGGGCTGGGGAAAGAGAAGGGGCTGGATGGGGGAGCCTGCCTCAGTATCAAATGTGTATCTGTTCAGTGAAAGAAAACATGAAGGTGCTGAGCTCATCTCATCTCAAAACAGCTGGCCATCTGTCCACCTACTCCGCATGCAAAACATTCACGAGTGGTTTCTGTATGCCTCCTCGAGCCTTCATTTATTTATTTTGGTTTTCTGAGGTAGGGTCTCACTCTAGCTCAGTCTGACCTGGAAGTCACTGTGTACTCTCAGGGTGGCCTCAAACTCACAGTGATCCTCTTACTTTTGCCTCCCAGGTGCTGGGATTAAAGGTGTGTACCACCATGCCCAGCCAAAAACAAACAGACAAACAAAAGAACACCTTATTTTTATTTGTGTATTTGAGAGAGAGAAAGAGAGAGAATGGGCACCCCAGGGCCTCTTGCTTCTGCAAATGAACTCCAGATGAATGAGCCAATTTGTGCATTTGGCTTTATGTTGGTACTAGAGAATCAAACTTGGGCCTGCAGGCTTTGCAAGCAAGTGCTTTTAACTGCTGAGCCATTTCTCTAGCCCTGTGAGTTACATTTTAATTAAAAAAATTAGTCAAGCAAAAAGTTCTGTGACCTTTTGGAACAATGTACTAACTTGTAAAGTATGAACACTGTGGCCATTATAGACATATTTTTTTTTTAATTTAGAACTTTAAAATATGCTCATATTGCAGTTTGATCATATTCCCATCCCATTATTCTCTCTTTTTAAATTTTTTTTCTGTTTTATTTATTTATTTGAGAGGGACAGACAGAAAATGAGGCTGATAGACAGAGAGATAGATAGGTAGATAGATAGATAGAGAGAGAGAGAGAGAATGGGCGCACCAGGGCCTCCAGCCACTGCCAACGAACTCCAGACGCTTGTGCCCCCTTGTGCATCTGGGTAATGTGGGTCCTGGGGAATTGAGCCTTGAACCGAGGTCCTTAGGCTTCACAGGCAAGCGATTAACTGCTAAGCCATCTCTCCAGCCCCCATTATTCTCTTTTGTCCCTTCTCCCCCAACCCCATTCCATTGAGGACCCTCCTCTTTATAAGCAGTTCTTCCTTTGCTATGTCTCATTCCTTTTGTCCTCCCCTGTCCTCCAAGTCCAAATGTTGGTGGGTCCAGAACGATGCAGGTCTTGTGGTATTGGTAAACACTCTGCATCAGTTGGTACATGTGGTGAGACCTATGTCCTAACACACCTGGTGGCTCTTCAGCCTCCTCTTTTGCATTAAGCCCTGAGCTTTAGAGGGTGTGATAGATCTTGTTCAGTTGAGCTCTCAGCAACCTCCTGTCTTCTGCTTTGATGAGCTTTGAGTCTCCTCAGTCTCTACCGCCATCTCCATAGAGAGGCTTCTCTGGTTTGCAGTGAGAGCAGCACTCATATTTAATCTGCCATTTCTGGTGAGACAGGCTTTCAGTCTCGGACGGCATGGAACTTGCTTTGTAGTCCAGGATGCACTTGAAGTCACAGTCTCCTGCCTCAGTCTCTGGAGTGCTGGGATCACAGGTGTGTGCCACCATGCCTGACCTTCCTGAGTCTTTATCACTTCTCCTCTCCCCTCCCCTGCTGTCAAGCATCCTTGGTGACATTTATGAATCTTTTTTTTTTAATGTTCTATTTTATTTATTTAGTTGAAAGAGGCAAAGGGAGAGAGAGAGAAAGAGGGAGAGAGAGAGAGAGAGAGAGAGAGAGAGAGAGAGAGAGAGAGAGGGAGAGAATGTGTGCTCCAGGGCACCCAGCCACTGCAAACAAATTCCAGACACATGCGCCACCTTGTGCAACTGGCTTATGTGGGTTCTGGGGAATCAAACCTGGGCCCTTTGGCTTTGCAGACAAGTGCCTTAACCACTAAGCCCAAAATTCTGAATTTCTTTTTTTCTTTTTCAAGTTAGGGTCTTGCTTTAGCCCAGGCTGACCTGGAATTCATAATGTAATCTCAGGGTGGCCTCAAACTCATGGAGATCCTCCTACCTCTGCCTCCCAATTGCTGGGATCAAAGGCGTGCACCACCATGTCCAGCTCGAGATTCTGAATCTTAATGGTTGCTTAGCTTGGGCATAACCAAGGGAGCATGTTGTGTTGTCACATGGGCTGTTCCAGCCTCAGAGGTCTCACCAGGCTGACAGCAAAACAGTATATGTTGCCTGCTGAGTACTTTCTGTGCTCCAGACATCTTGCTACAGCCTCGTGGACATTTCACCAGGCTCCTGCAATTTTTACTGCAATCATTACACAACATTGCCTCGTACACCCTACAACTTCTGCCTGGACAGAAATACCAAATACCCTGTTGGCATAGCTCTTACCATATCCCATGATGTAACCTGTACAGTAAGCCACTTTGTTTATTTTTTATTTATTTGAGACCGACAGACAAAGAGGCAGATAGAGAAAGAGAGAGAATGAGCGTGCCAGGGCCTCCAACCACTGAAAATGAACTCCACATCAGGGCCTCTAGCCCCTGTAAACAAACTCCAGACGCATGCTCCACCTTGTGCATCTGACTTACATGGGTCCTGGGGAATCGAACCTGAGTCCTTAGGCTTCGCAGGCAAGTGCCTTAACCGTTAAGCCATCTCTCCAGGCCTCTCACTCCTTTCTTATTGGACCATGTACCCGGTGTCTGTGTCTCCAGAAGGGCTGCCCCAAGTACATTCCTCATCAAAGGAAGTAAGCCTGACCACTGTTCCTTGAGTTTCCTAGTAAAAGCACCCCAGGTGTTTGAGTTCACGGGATGGACTAGGGATCATGTAGAGTCAAAGACTCCTGTGATGGGCAGAGCAGGGCATGAGCCAGGCCGGCTGCCTCTGAGGTGACTTAGCAGGAACTTTCCTCTAGGTACCACCTGTATTGAGTAGCAGCATCATAGCCCCATGCAATTCTTCCATTGTGAAGTGAAGCAACTTGGTGAGCAAAGTTCCCTTGAGACCAGGCTGTTGTTGTAAGCTAAGGCAAGGGAGTATCCTAGCTCCTTCTCAGGCCAGCATCACCTCAGGCAGCCATGTGCATGTGGGCTCTGCAGCTCTGCGCAGCAGGACACATAAGAAATGGACTTGTGTCTAGAACCCTTCCTTACCTAAAGCCCTTTGCAGGTGGTGCTGGGCTTAAAGTCCTGTGAGGAAGTCTCTTTGTGTTAGGTTCAAAGTGTGTACCTTTGTTCTTCCTTAACACCTGTGTCATGTGGTACCTGGCCAACCCCACCACTCTGCCCACTGCTGATGGGGAAGGAACAGACCATGGCTATTGGATGGAACCATTAGCCCCCCAGGGCACCAAAGTTCACTACTAGAACTGATACCTCTCTCTTGTGGGTGAAGTGGTGTTCTGATCAGCGCCTGTGCAAACCGTCTCTTTCTTGTAGTCCCAGAAGCTGTAAGCCATGCACTGAGTTCCTGAGATTTACGCCCCAATCCTATCTTGGACCCCATGATTTAGGGATTTTTTTTTCCAAAATAGGGTCTCACACTAGTTCGGGGAGAATGGGCACCCCAGGACCTCCAGCCACTGCAAACAAACTGCAGACACATGTGCCACCTTGTTGTGCTTCTGGCTCATGTGGGTCCTGGGGAATCCAACTGAGGTCCTTCGGTTTTGTAGGCAAACACCTTAACTGCTAAGCCATCTCCCCAGCCCTGATCTGATTTTTTAAAAATTAGTTATTTACTCTGTGTGTGTGTGTGTGTGTGTGTGCATGCGTGTGTAAGAGGGAGAGGGAGGGAAAGAGAGAGAGTGATTATATATATGTTAGGACCTCTTTCCACTGCAAATGAACTCCAGATGCATGCATCACTTTGTGCATCTGGCTATTTATGGGTACTGGGCAATCAAACCTGGGTCAGCAGGCGTTGCAAACAAGCGCGCCAGGAGCCAGCCCCAGCTGGCGTGAGATCCTCGAAGGAAATGTGGAGTCGGTGGGAAGAATGCGAGACACCAGGCTGCTGTTTCAGGTGATTCAGGGTCTCTGCCTTCCTTGAAACCTTGCATTATATTCATACTTCTACAGAAAAACAGCAGGCTTATTTTCCAGGAAATCTCAACATACTCAATTCTTAGGAAAAAAAAATCAGCAAAGTGCTAGACAGACTGTTTCATACCGAAAGGCCATTCTTCTAACTTTCTTATATATTCCTTGTAGCCAAGTTTAGCAAAGTACTTACTAACCTGTGTGATTACAGAGTTCTGTTGCTCTCTGGATAACGAACACCAAGCAAGCCTTCCCAAGAAGGGCAATGAACTATAGCGTACCCGTTTTCCATTCTTATTCACTACATGACCTGAGTTTTCACCACAAATTCCTGCATAGGGTAGAGGCAGGTCAGTAGGGTCAGGAAACCTAAATGCATTTGCCTTCGCTCCTCGAGGTGAACCTTGGAATTTCTGGGAGGGTCAAGTAATTCTTTTATCCATAACTTTGCAAAGAACTCCTTATTAGTCATATTCATATATTTGTCTAGGGAACATAAATCCGTACAAATGGTTTTTGTTTCATTTTCTTTCAGCCCTCTTATTTCTCTGTAGCAGGGAACAGTTTGGGTTTCCTTTTCTTGAAAGCCTACAAGGGATAGACATGATATTGCTACTAAGAAAACCAAACACAGGGGACCGAATGGTTTCAGCTCCGTCATGAAGCTCCAGCCACGTGGAAACCTCTTCCCAGCCGGGACCATGTCAAACGGCAGGAGCGACTTTGCCTCCCCACCAAAGTGCCTTTAACTGTTGAGCCATCTCTCCAGCCCCAAGTTTTTATTTGCACATCTGTGTGTATGGATGCACCAGGGCTTCTTGTTGCTGAAAACAAACACCAGACATTTGCTTTGCTTTTTTTGTGTATGGCTTACATGGGTGGCTTGTGAACTGAATTTGGGAAGGCAGACTTTGCAATCAAGCACCTTCAACCACTGAACCATCTTTGCAGCCCCCTATTTGGGTTCTAATATATTCAATGAAACTCAGAAATTAGGTCTGAATATGTAATAAGTATAATATTTAGCAATTCATTTTGCTCTTAAGATGATATATTAGCTTTATTCATAAGCTTAAAATATTGTCACATCTGGCATGGGAACCTTCTTTTGGGTCCTTCCCCTGGGCCCTATAAAGTTAGGAGCATGTCTGACCAGGACTTATGTGGACAGATTGGCTGGTAAGGAGAGTTTCTAGGCCATAGCACCTGCCATCTATAGTTACCATAAATGCTTGTGATTGGAAACAATCATGTGTACTTCCTTACACATGATATCCAGGGGCCTACTATTGCGTAAAAACTCATAAGGAGTAAGGGGGCCGGGCGTGGTGGCGCACACCTTTTCTCCCAGCACTTGGGAGACTGAGGTAGAAGGATCACTGTGAGTTTGAGGCCAACCTGAGACTACAGAATGCATTCCAGGTCAATCAGCTTGGGCTGGAGCGAGACCCTACCTTGAACCTTCCCCCACCCCAAAAAAAAAAAAACAAAGTAAGATAATAATAGAACCTAGCAACAAATCTTGTTTTTCCTGATGTCTGGGCTGAGCTCATAGCTTCCTTGGAGGAACAAAATACAAAATAAAGCTAAATAAAATCCCCTTAAAGAGACCCATAACTAAGGGCTATACTATGCCACACAATTGCAAGTGCCCTGAGCTTGCAAATAGAGGGAGTCCCTTCAATATCTTCTGACCACATCTGATGGCAAATATGTATTTATCATTGACAATACCAAGTCAAAGAAAGAGGTTTTATGGCTGACTTTTGAAAATATTTTATTTATTTATTTATGAGAGAGAGAGAATGGGCATGTCGGGGCCTCTAGCCACTGCATATGAACTCCAGACACATGTGCCCCCTTGTGCATCTGGCTTACGTGGGCCCTGGGGAATCAAACTGGAGTCCTTAGGCTTTGCAGGCAAATGCTGGATCCACTAAACCATTTCCCCATTCCCTCAAAATGTCTTTCTTAACTCCAGTGACTAAAACATTTCTCACAGCTCGAATGAGTTATTTAACATTAGATCATGGTGCTTGTTCCTTCTTTTGGTAGATTGTACAAATGTCTGCTATCATTCCTCCTACCTAAATGCATGATTTTGGAAAGTCTCCTTTCGCACTGAATCTGGTATTAGCTTGTTCATTTACATAGTTTTGGGCTGGAGAGATGGCTTAGCAGTTAAGGCACTTGCCTGCAAAGCCAAAGGACCCAGGTTGGATTCCCCAGGACCCATGTGAGTCAGATGCACAAAGTGGCACATGCAACCTGAATTTGTTTGCTGCAGCTGAAGGCCCTGGTACACTATTCTCTCTCTCTGCTTCTCTCTTGTTTTCTCTCACATAAATATTTTTTTAAAAAATAGATTTACACTGTTTTGCTGCTAGGAACCTTGATAGCACTGCGTGCCAGCCCATGCTAGCCTCAAAAAAGAGAGGCCCAGTGAAGAAAAGAGCCCCAGATATTCCAGTGAGGGTGTTCACAACCACTGAGCCCCAGCTAAGCTGGCTCAGATCAGGAGAATGAGCCCACAGAATTGTGAGAATAATAGCTGCTTGCTGTCTTAGGCCACTACACTTTGAGGTGATTTTTTTTTCAGCAAAAGTTAATTTTTCTGTGTTTGGCCCATGAAGATGGATTTGTCTCCTTTATAAGTTGGCTAAAAGCAAAACAAACAAACAAACAAAAAAAACACCAAAAAAACACAACTGACAATTTTATATTCAAAAAGAGCCCTAATGCTCTAAATTAAACTGCACTTGCTACAGAAAGACAACAGAAATATTAGTAAACATGCTTTATGGGGCTGGAGAGCTGGCTCGGTGGGTGAAGTGCTTGCTGTGCCCACATGTGGACCTGAGCTCAGATCCCCTGAGCGCACGTCTGTTATCCCAGTACCTGGGAGACGAAGCCAGGAAGGTTCCCCAGTGCCCACCGGCCACCTAGCCCAGCAAAACAAATGAGCTGCAGGTTCAGTAAGAGATCCTGCCTCAAAGGTGAAGAGCAGCTGGAGAGGGTAGGATCAAGTCTAACCTGAATCTTCTACATCTTCCCTCCCTCCCCCTCTCTCTCCCTCCCTCCCTCCCTCTCTCTCCCTCTTTCTCTTTCTCTCTCTCTCTCTCCTCTCTAACTCTTGTATATTACTTATCTTTTTCCTCATTTTCTTAGTGGGCACTGACCTGTAACTCCCAGTACCAGCATGGGGCTACCATCCACAATGAGCTTTTGATCAGAGAAACCTACATGGTTTCCTAAAAGAATGGCAGATTTCTGTCAGAGTACTTGATGACCCACCAAAGGCCAGTGGTAAGACCCTACTGCTGAAGAGTCCATATGCAGCTGACACGTAAAATGGAATGGCATGGCTGGAAGTTGGAAGAGAGTCAGTCGCCAGACAGTCAGCGTGTCTAGTGCTAGAAGCTGCTACATGAGCAACTGGGGGAAATGACCAATATCTGTCCAAGCAACTCATGGTCTAACCTACTTAGCAACAAATAACCTGTTGTGATGCCCACACAAGTGCAATAGTGGCACACAGCCATGGTGGGGAACCAACTGCTCTTGATTTGGCTAACTGATCCCCTCAGTGGTACAGGACCCATAGCTGGAGCTGGGAAACAAGTCAGAACCATATCTAAACATAAGCCCACTCTCCAATATCAAACTACCATCAATCATGGGCTACAAGAGGGCCTACACCTATTAAACTCTCTATAAAAAAAGCAAGGGGTATCTCATTTGTCCTGGTGCTAACTTACTCTCCGTTGGAGAATCTGCTTCTCTTTTTCAGATAGATGCAGATCCTAAGGAGAGAGCTGCCCCATCATACCTCAAAAGGGCCCCGGGTGAAACTAAGGAAAATTGGCAAAATAAGCAAGGGTGCGTTTTCCTGATGAACCGGATACCAGCACAAGGGGGAAGGAGACCAACACAGAGAAAAATCAATTCCTACTAAATCAGAGAGCCAGAGCCTCAGAGGCCCCCAACACCTCATCACTGAAGCAGACCAAAAATGAACCCAACATAGCTCAGGGAAATTTTGCGGAAGAGGGGGCAGAAAGAATGCCAGAGCCACATGTTGGGTCATGATACGCAGAGACATTTATCGTACCAATAACTGTGGGCTAACTCCACAATGCACAGCCCATATACCTCAACAAGGAGGAGCCAATGGGGAGGGGGTAGGTCACGGATGAGCCTAATAATGGTACCAAACTGCCTGTATTTGCTGACTAGAAAACTAATAAAAAAAAAAAAACCTCTAAAAAAAAGGTGAAGAGCAATCGAGAAGAGCAACCAATCTCTTGTCTTGCACCCGCATGTGCACACACATGCAAAAGTGCATATTCACAGCTGTGCCCACACACATGGGTATGCATATACACACCTGCAAAAAAAAACACAAAACCCTGCTTTGTTCTCATTAAGACGGAGATGGAGAGGAAGGAGGAAGTAAGTCTCTGCCATCCAGAGCTGTGTAGCATCTGTGCCTCATGAGGATTTCAGAGGAGGACCAGAACAGATCCCTTTAGGTTGGGAGGATGAGAAAATCTTGGGAAAGATAGCATTTGACCTGGGTCTCAAAATTCAGAGACTGAATTCCATTCCAAAAGGCAGAGAAACAAGGAACGTTATTCTTGTTAGTATAGCTGCAAGTATCAGGAATAATTGATAGCTACAAGGAGACATGGGCCGCTGACTGTTTTTAGGCATATTTTTCCAGTTAGATACTAATTACCACCTCGTACAATAGGTACAGTCACTATATTTTTTCTCCAAATATTAGAGTATTGTGACTTGGAGCAATAATTGGTTAATATTTGCAGCATGTCCACACAGCTAGGAAGTGGCAATGCTGACGTTCAAGCCAGGGTCTGTTGCATACTAAAACTCACCATTTAAGAAAAGGCATTGAGGCCGGGTGTGGTGGTGCACGCCTTTAATCCCAGCACTCGGGAGGCAGCGGTAGGAGGATCACCGTGAGTTTGAGGCCACCCTGAGACTCCATAGTGAATTCCAGGTCAGCCTGGAAATACAGTGACACCCTACCTCAAAAGCCAAAAACAAAAAAATGAAAAGACATGGGGATAGCAACATTTGAGGCCTATTTTAGGTATTCTGTGGTATAAATAAGAATGATCATGAACATTTATTTCATTTTATTGTTTTGGAATTTTTTGAAACTTTTTATTTAGAGATCATTGTGGAGTCACACACAGTTGTAAGAAGCCGTATAAGGAAGTCTGTGTGGTGTATCTTTACCAGTTTCTGCCAATGGTGATATCTTCTGGAACGCTGATACGATATCACAACCAGGATAGTAATGTTGATATAGTCAAGAAGGACAGAGTAGTTTCTTCACCACAAAGGTTCCTCATGCGATCCTTTCATAGCCAGACACACCTCCTTTTTACCCTATCTCTCCCTGAATCCCCAGAAACCACTAATCTGTTCCCTAGTTTCACACTTTTGTCATTTCAAGCATGTTATGTAAATAGAGTCATACAGTATGGCACATTTTGGGGTGGGCCTTTTTCATTCCACCTACTTCTCTGAAGATTCATTTGGGTTTTAAAATTTTTATCAGTAGTTTGGTCTTTTTATTCTTCCATGATGTGGGTGTACTACAGTTTGTATAATTCATTCATTGGACAGCTGGGTATTTCCAGTTTGGGACTGTTATTCATAAAGCTGCTACGAACATTCTGGCTGTGTGTGTGTGTGTGTGTGTGTGTGTGTGTCAGAGAGAGAAAGGCAGAGAAAATATTTTTCTGGGATAATGCTTAGAATGTAATTAATGTTTAACATGATCGTCATGACTTTGAGGGCATTTTTTGTAAATTAGGGGGCATGTGTTCATTTCTATCGGTTGGAGAAAGGAGGTTTCTTTTTTTCTGAGGAAAACTCAGAGTTGTTCCCACAGAATTACTATGTTCCTCAGATCTCCTGCCAACCACGGAGTCTTGCTCCTTTGCTGTAGGTGCCGGCCCGCCTCCCACTTCCCTAGTTGGAACAACTGGGGACAGCTCTGGGGAAGTTTTAGATTGTCATAGGGGAAGAGCAGCAGTTTCCTTGGGCAGTGAAGGCTTGGTGGGCAGCCATATCCCGGTCAACTCACAGATGAATAAACAAAGCCATGTCAGAATCCCATGGAGCGTTTACCTTTGAGCCGATTTCTCCCTGAATGGCACCCTGTCTCTCACTCACCACGAAACCTATCAACTATCCCTCCACTGACATTTTGAGGGAGATTTTGTCATGTGAGATTAAAACTCAAAGATCTCCCATTCCTCACTCCTGGCCTCTTTCCTGCCCCCGGATCCGATGATCCTCTTCAGTTCGGAGGTGCTGCCCATTGGAACCAAGGGACCAACCAAACTCCCAACATGGCCAGGGTTGTAGTCATGGTCCAGTCTACTGTATTTCCCTTAAGACTCAGACACCGAGTCTACACTGAGGCCTGGAGCCCAGGGCGTCCTGAAGCCCCAGAGGGTGAAAGGCAGAGCGAAGCTTCAGAAGGGACAGAATATGGCACCATGAGTGAGAGCAGAAGCTGGGGGCACTGGGGTAAAACTCAGGACACAATGCCCAGGAGCCAGAAGGGGTGAGGAGTTGACACAGGAGCTGTCTCCTGCCCTGCCAGCATCCTGAGCGGACAGCCCCGGAGTCAATGCAGAGACTGTGTGGTGAGCTCCACATCCGAGCTGGGGCCAGGGTCGTGTGACCTGTGCAGCCACGCAGAGCTCTCCTACCATCAGTTGTCTTGAAATTCTTCATAACTCTTTTTAAAAATTTTTATATTTATTTATTTATTTGAGAGAGAGAGAAAGCTAAAGAGATGCAGAGACAGAGAGGGAGAGAGAGAGAGAAGTAGAGGGAGAGAGAGAGAAAGAATGGGCATGCCAGGGCATCCAGCCACTGAACATGACCTCCAGGCACATGTACCACCTTGTGCTTCTAGCTTATGTGGGTACTAGGGAATTGAACCTGGGTCCCTAGGCTTTGCAGGTAAGTGCCTTAACTGCGAAACCATCTCTCCTGCCCCAGATTCTTCATAACTCTTGAGCAGGAGTCTCCATGCTTTCATTGTTCATGGTGCTCAAGTGAGTGTGTAGCCCTGGACCCAGGCTCCGTGGGAGGTGGCCCTGCTGTGTTGGTCCGGTTGGGTAACCAATCTGAAGAGCAAGAGGAGGGGATGGAGAGTCGAGTCTCCATTCAAGTTCCTACCTTCCTTACAGAATTCTGCAAACTTGAAGCTTAGGGTGACTCTCCTGTCTGAGGGAGTGTTCATTGGACTCGAGAGCCCAGGCAAACCTGACCCAGCATTCTTTGTAAGAGTCCCTGTGACCCTCTTTGCATCCTCTCTCTCCCACACATGACCCTCTCTTTTCTTTTGTTCCAGTTCCCCTCTTCTCTGTGCAGACTTAGCCTCTCACTTTGTTCATCCGAGTCATTCAGAAGTCTGCCCTTCCCTGGAAAGTACCCAGGCTCCCATTTCCAGACCCTTGTCACTCTCTGGTAGCAGAAGTTGAGACCCAAACTTGCCTGACTATGAAGCCTGTGGTTCTCCTTGTCCTTGATATGATGGTAATACCTTAACAATAGTTACCTTTATTAAGTCCTTACTATGGGCAAGTCAGGACCAGGGTGTGGTGAGTGAGTCACTGGCATTGGACTCCAGTGGGACACCAAAAAGTAACAGTTTAGTGAAATATATAATTATTTCTTTCAACATTTGTGTTTATTTGCCTGTGCATATGTGTGTGTGTGTGTGTGGGGGGGATTCTTGACACTAGATGTGCCACTTTTTTTTTAACTTTGAACATTAGCATGAAGTTGGTTACCATACACATCCCAAGGCCCACTATGTTGTGTGTGTGTGTGTGTGTGTGTGTGTGTGTTGGGGGGGAGTCATTAAACAGCCTACCTTGTACCAGAGTCTCACAAGAATAAAATATGCAATGCTACAACAAGTGGTCAAAAACAACAAAGGTGGTTTTTAACAATCTATAAATTTTTATACTTAAAATCATGATTGAGTTGAAATTTTTTTTCAAAAGTGCATTTGCCGGGCATGGTGGTGCACGCCTTTAATTGCAGCACCCAGGAGGCAGAGGTAAGAGGATCACCAGGAGTTTGAGGCCACCTTGAGACTCCATAGTGAATTTCAGGTCAGCCTGAGCTAGAGTGAGACCCTACCTTGAAAAAACAACAATAAAAAAAGTGCATTCAATTGCTAAAAATTTTTTTTAAAAAAGCATTGGTATAGCTACACAAAGAGGAAAACCAGTATATTGAGGGATCTGACAAGATGCTGGAGAAAAGATGATGTGGGGAAGCCAGGCAGCGTGGGCCACGTCTGCTCCATCCCTCAAGCAGTTCCCTAGTCAAGCAGCCCTCCCCTTCCCAGTCCTTCCCATTTCAAGTTGTGACTTGGCTGAGTTTCCAGGTAGAAGTCAGTCAGGAAGGCCTTTCTGGCTCTATGGGGTAAATGTTTGCAGTCTGGAGTTTCCTCTAGTTGATACCTAAGTGCTCACTGTGAAGAACGTCCCGCAAGGAGCAGAGCTGATGAGGCTTAGGAGACTATAAAGAAAAATAGCTGGTGGAGAGGTTGTGCTCCCCAAAATTCTAGCCTGGTGGAGTGCCTGCTGCGGGGGACTTCCCCCCCTGACTCGGAGGACTCACCTCCTGGTGTAACTGATAACTTCTTGGAGTTGCTCCATACACTCCTGAGGTCCCCTGCTGCTCTTGTCAGGGATGTGATGGTTGCACCATTTTTTTGCAGCTGGCTTTTACATGGGTGCTGGGGAATTGGACCTGGGCCAGCAGGTTTTGCAAGCAACCTTTAGCCATTGAGCCATTTCCTCAGCCTAAAACATTGAATTACTAATTAAGTATAATATTAAAAAAATCAAATCCATGATTAACAAACATTTAAAATTTTTAAGTAAAACTGAATCACTAATGGTGGAAATCTGAACCATACTAGAATCTGAGGCAAGAGAAAGGAAATCAATGAGAGCTTCCTATTAGAATATCCATCCATTTGCCTATCCATCATTCATCCGTACATCTATGTAATGCATTAATGCCTATACTATGTGTGCCTACTATGTGCCAGTCATTCTTCCCAGCACCAACTATACCACATGGTGAGTCAAAAAAAATTAGGGCTGAAGAGATGGCTCAGCAGTTAACGTTTTTGCCTGTGAAGCCTAAAGACCCTGGTTTGACTCCCCCAGGACCCACGTAAAGCCAGATGCACCAGGCAGCACGTGTGTCCAGAGTTCATTGGCAGTGGCTAGAGGCCCTGGAGTGCCCATTTCTCTCTCTCTTCCCCCCTCTCTCAAATAAATAAATAAATAATATTTAAATTGGTGAAAAGGCCTAAGTGAGGTCAGGAGAAGATTCGAGTAAAGGAAAAGTAGAGGGAGGGTTAATCAAAATCTAAGAGGATATAAATAAGTCATATGAAAACCTCCTTTTTTGGACAATGGAACACACAGGAGCCATAGATTATTACTAGAAAATTTTCATTGCCAGGGATGGGATACCTTCCAGTGAGTTGTTGGCCAGAGAAGTCCTTGATACCCTCAAACATTACAGGCCATTGCCGAGACCCTTGGTTTCCCACCAGAAATAGATGGTAAGACCCTATTGCTGAAGACTCCACATACTTGGGCTGCAAGGTCACTGAGAAATCCTGCTGGAGCTGAGCTGATAATCTCCTCCTTGTAGACCAGCTGACAGAAAGCTGGAAAAAGCCACACTGCATGCAGTTCAATGGGAGAGAGAGAAATCACCAGTGAAGATACTCAACAGTGGACACTGTAAGCCTTCTATTTGGCCAGCCAGGCCAAATGAGCCAATGGGTGCAATAGTGGCACATCTGTTATGCAGGAAACCAACCTCCCTCTAATTTGACTGGGCGCCCACTCCCTGGGAGGGAACGCATCCCTGATACTGAAAACCTACAACAGGCGTAGTCATGAGCCCTAGGGGTGTAACGTCTGCTGCTGTCTGGCTAAATGTATACACTGTGCTCATCAAACTGCCCAGTAAGCACTTCTCTTAATGTTCATACCCATGTATTAGTGCTACTCTCACTTTTGGTAGAGAACCTTCTCTTTTCAGATGGCAGAGACCTTGGGATGACTCAGAAGGCACCATGGTGCTGAGAAGAAGTGACAGAGGAGTGCTCAGCACTGCCATATCTCTCTCAAACCTTCCAAAGCTCAGGGTCCACTGCGGAAGAGGTGGCACAAAGAATGTAAGAGCAAAAGAAAGGACTCCTTACAACGCACTCCTCCAGACACAAAATGGCCTGGATATCCATGACCTCACAGTGCCTGACACTACCTACACAAGACCATCATAATAGGAGGAAAAGATCATGACATCAAAATAAAAGAGAGACTGATTGAGAGGGGGAGGGGATATGATGGAGAGTGGAGTTTCAAAGGGGAAAGTGGGGGGAGGGAGGGAATTACCATGGGAAGTTGTTAAAAAATACATATACATGTATATGTGTGTGTGTGTGTGTGTGTGTGTGTGTGTATTATTTGAGGCCAACCTGAGGCTACGTAGTGAATTCCCAGTCAGCCTGAGTTAGAGTGAGACCCTACCTTAAATAACCAAAAAAAAAAGTGTCCCTTTTCTCCTGGAAATTAACATGAAATTCATAAAATTAAATACATGCTTACACAATCAAATAGGCAATGTGATTGTATTGAGAATCAGAGAGAATGACACTTTGGAAAAAATAGCATCCGAGAATTATAAAGTGGGCACTGTTGGCTAAATTGAAAAATAAGGAAACAGGAAATCCAGCAAGGTAAATCATCCATGCCAGAGTCTTGGGGCAAGAAGTCCTAGCACATGCCAGGAACTGAGGAACTGGTTGGTATTACTTGAAAGCAGCTAGATGAAATCATGAGCTTTGTCCAGGAGCAAAGGAAGAACCAATCATCGGAAGTCTGGGACCCAGGCTCAAGCTGCTGGCTCATTCACTCTTACGGCCCTTCCTGTCCAAGGAATCAGAGCCTTCACATATGTAATCTGTGTGCATCGTGAGGCATCTGGGTCTCTTCCTGGCAGTGTGAGACCTAGGTCAAAAGTGTAAAGGTGGGCTGCAGACCGGAGAGATGGCTTAGCGGGTAGGTCACTTCCTGTGAAGCCTAAAGACCCAGGATCAACTCCCAAATAACCATGTAAGCCAGATGCACATGGTGGCACATGCATCTGGAGTTTGTTTGCAGTGGCTGGAGGCCCTGGTGCACCCATTTGCTCGCTCTCTCTCTCTTAAATAAATAAAATATTTATTAAAAAGTGGGCTGCGGGCTGGAGAGATGGCTTAGTGGTTAAGCACTTGCCTGTGAAGCCTAAGGACCCCGGTTCGAGGCTCGGTTCCCCAGGTCCCACGTTAGCCAGATGCACAAGGGGGCGCACGCGTCTGGAGTTCGTTTGCAGAGGCTGGAAGCCCTGGCGTGCCCATTCTCTCTCTCTTCCTCTATCTGTCTTTCTCTCTGTGTCTGTCGCTCTCAAATAAATAAATAAAAAATTTAAAAAAATAAAAAATAAAAATAAATAAAAATAAAAAGTGGGCTGCCAGGTGGCCCTTTCTAGGGCTGCTCTTGGACATGACCTGATGAGAGAAATCCCTTTAAGGCTCCTGAGATCCTTCTTCTTTTTTTTGTTTTTTTGAGTTAGGGTCTCACTCTGGTCCAGGCTGACCTGGAATTCACTATGGAGTCTCATGGTGGCCTTGAATCCACAGTGATCCTCCTACCTCTGCCTCCCGAGTGCTGGGATTAAAGGGGTGCGCCACCACGCCCGGCCTGAGGTCTTTCTTTAAAGGAACGCCAGATCAGCTCTAGGCCTTAGCATCATCCAAGGCAACCATCAACAGACTTGTCAACTGTTAGTCATGGTTTTTTTTGTCCTGTCCCTTCTGTTGCCCCAGTATTTGCAACACGCTTCCTGTATCTGGGCCCCCACAAGTTCACAGAGGGGCAGAACAGAGTTCCTGACTCACCCAGCCTATCCTTGCTCTGGAATAATTGGTCTTCTTTACCCTTATGTAACTGTGTCCTTCCAGCTAAAAGCAATAAGCTTGTTTTGTTAAAGGGACATGTGTCTGGATTGATGCTTCTGCTTTTTTTCAAAGCCATAGAGCAAAAGCCCCACTCCAGAGCCTAGAGGCTGAACTTTCTGGTTTTTTCTTTCATCGGCCAGGCGGGATTTAGCGGAGGAGGTCCCCGCTATAAAATGCACACATTCCCAGGGAGCTGGACAGAGTCCCGTGATGCCTGGGCACTCGGGGATGAAGGCTGCACATCCCCTGGTCCTGGCTTAACTTCAACTGGAGTTCGAATTCACAAGTTGCCTTATCTGGGGATGAGGGACCCAGTAAGCAGTGTTTCTCCATCCCTTGGTGCCTGGCCTCTGTAAAGACCATATCTGTAACTGATTCCCTCCTCTGCCTTGCCATTGTCACCACCTCAGTCCTGTCTTTCACTTGGACTATTGTGTGGCCTTCTGATGGGTCACCTTACTTTCATTCTTCCTCCTCCAAAATTCATTCTCCACTCTGAAGCCAGCGTGATCTTTCTACAACTCAAATATGGCTGTTTCAGTCTGCCAACAAGCTTTAAAAAATATTTTATTTATTGAAGCTGGAGTGATGGCTTAGTGGTTAAAGCACTTGCCTGTGAAGCCTAGGGACCCAGGTTTGATTCCCCAGTGTTCACGTAAGCCAGATGCACAAGGTGGTGCATGCATCTGTAGTCATTTGCAGTGGCTAGAGGCTCTGGTGTGCCCATTCTCTTTCTCTATCTACCTCTTTCTTTCTCTTGCAAATAAATAAATAAATATTTTAAAATATATTTGATTTATTTGAGAGAGAGATACAGAGAAAGAGTGAATGTGTACACCAGGGCCTCTACCCATGAATTCGAGATGCATGTGCCACCTTATGCATCTGGCTTATATGGGTACTGTGGAATTAAACCTGGGTCCTTAGGCTTCACAGGCAAGTGACTTAACCACTGAGCAATCTTTCCAGCCCTGAAAAAAACCTTTGACTGGCAAGATTATGGGTTTGCAGCCTCATTGGCCTTCTTTTCACTTGAGGAGCACCCTACCAACCCCAGGACCTTTGCCTTTACTAAATTTTCTGCCCTGGATGCTGTCTTTTATCTGACTTACTTTTTAGACAGATTGTCTTAATTTTTTCAAGGCCCAACTCTTCTTAGAGAAACCTCCTCCACCCTTCCTGTGAAGGAATGCACATTGGTGTTCAAAAGCTTGGCTACCAATTGTGACCATCTTGTTTACTTGATCCCTTGAGGACTATCCCCCTCCCTGGTCAGGCCCCTGGCGCACAAGCTCCAGGAACTGTACCAGTGTAGGGCAACCATCATCTGGAGCAGTGCTCGGGAAACATGGCATGTGGCATCATCTTGAAGGACAGACAGAGGGGGTAAAGCAGGAACCCGGAGATGGAAAAGAACCCCAAGAGAAGTAGACGCACAGAAGTGAGATCGGTGTTTGGTTTAGGCTTTGGCCAGGCAATCTCATTAGGCTTGCAAGGAGCAAAAAGGATCAATAATGTAACGTACTATATGCCATTTCATGGCTACCCTGAATCCACAACGTAAGTCACTTGTCACCATTTCATAAATCCTTCACTTCTTGATTCAGGTTCCAATTCTTTCTACTTTAGTCTGACTTACTAGAGTCCAGTGGCATGCTTGGGTCCAGCACAGCTTCCTATAACACCCCTCTCTGCTTCCTGTAAAGTTCAGGTAAGATGCCCACAGATCAAGGCCTCATACTGCAGTCAATGGCCTGCCAGGCCCCTGAGGCCCCGTAAGGCCGAGTATCAGAGCAGAGCTTCAGAGTAGAACTGAATTCAGCACACTGAGGCGGGGGGAAAGGGGGTTGAGGATTAGCTTAATCCCAAGCAGGCCGTGGTGAGAAGTTTATTGATCTCTAGACTGTGGAACAAGGGCAGTGGAGTGGGATAGGCATGTGCAGGCTGAGGAGGGAGTACATTACCCTTATCCCCACCCCGGCCAGCCTGGAGGTCTCTGTCTTCCCCCTGGGGCATGAGCCTCAATGCCAGAGCAAGACCTTAAGAAGTCCCTGACCTGAAAGTGTTGTGATATGTTTTTAGCATGTGATCCCAAACAATACTCCAAACTGAAAATAATGTCTAAGCCATTTCTGGGTTTTTAGGTAATAGCTGCTTTGGTCATTTTATAAGTGTGACATTATAAATATTGCATTTCCCCCCCAAAAGCATGTTATTTGAACTCCTGAACCCTCTGTACAAGTCCAGCCTCCAATTATCTTCTCTGATGCCATTATAGTTATTGTGATCCACTTCCACCAGGCAGGCTCTAACCCAAGCCTGAAAGTCCCTAGAATAACGCTTCCTGGTGAGCCCCTGTGTGCACACCTGACAGCTCAGAGAATGATGGGCTGGGAACACGTCTTATGTTTTGTTTTTTGTTTTTTCGAGGCAGGGTCTCACTCTAGCTCAAGCTTACCTGGAATTCACTATGGAGTCTCAGGGTGGCCTTCAAACTCACAGTGATCCTCCTACCTCTGCCTCCTGAAAGCTGGGATTAAAGGTGTGTGCCACCACACGTGGGTTTTTAAAGAAAACCCTGCATCACCTATCTGCATGAAATTTCCTAGGGGATATAGCTGTATTAAGTTGTGAACTTGTTTATAAATGTTTGGGAAGAAAGAGAGAGTGAGGCTAAGCCATTTCCCAAGGGACTCAGACACATCATTCTGTTCCCCAAGAATGGGTGGAGATGACTTCCTCTTAGACGAGAAACAGACCTAAAATTAACCCCCAGCAGCACCAGCTGCCTTCATTCTATGTGAGTACTTCCTCATCATTCATTCCCCTTCCGCACCAGGAACCTCACACTTACGTGACCAAATAAGTATCCCCCTCCCTTTTTTTGGTAAGGGGAAAGTAATTAAGGATCTGGCTTACATGAACACTGGGGAACCAAACCTGGGTCCCTAGGCTCCACAGAAAGTAAAAATATGCTATCCTGCTGGGCATGGTGGCACACGCCTCTAATCCCAGCACTCAGGAGGCAGAGGTAGGAGCATCACCGTGAGTCCGGGGCCATTCTGAGAGTACATAGTGAATTCCAGGTCAGCCTAGGCTCAAAAGGAGACCCCCTACCTTAGAAAAGAAAAAGATGTTACCCTAAAATAAGTAGCTCTGGCTTATTAACTATCTTCAAAGGCAGGTGCAGGAGATGGCTCTGACCTCCCCTGTAATCAAGGTCTAACCATCTTTGTTGACATAACCCTTCCTACCCAGCTACCTTAAGCGTTTGCCTTTACCTTATCACGTTACACAACTTCCTAGTCATTGCCTGTAAGTTGTTTACTCTTACCACCTCTTCGGATCATTTTCTTACAAGGATCCTGTGCCATGCAACCTTGTATTAAGTAAATGTATGCCTTTTCCCCCCAATCTACTTCATGTCACTCTGATTCTTGGCCCAGCTGGGATCCTGGAAGAAGGAGGTGGCATTGTGCTTTCCCCCTTATTTGGCAGATACTCTGTCTGTATCACTTAATAACCTCTCAAATTCTAAGACTGGTATTTTTATTTCATGAGGTTTACGGAACTTATCAGCTACCTGGTTATGAAAGCAAGATGAGATCTGATGTCAATTCAAAACCCCAAAGTTAAGTGCAGTACTAACATTCATAGCTCATTTGCAAGGATCATTTCATCTTTCCAAATGAGTAAAAAGGAGATTAATGGTCTCTCCTCCCTCTCATTCTTTCTCTCTTTCTCAGAGACAAGTATGATGATTAGAAATAATGTAATCACCAAATGCAGTACTTTTTTTCTTTTTTAGTTTTTCAAGGTAGGGTCTCACTCTAGCTCAGGCTGACCTGGAATTCACTATGTAGTCTCAGGATGGCCTTGAACTCTCGGCGGTCTTCCTACCTCTGCCTCCCGAGTGCTGGGATTAAAGGTGTACGCCACCTGGTTAGTACTTTCTTATTTTTTTTAATTAATTAATTATTTATTTATTTGAGAGCAACATACAGAGAGAGAAAGAGGCAGAGAGAAAGAATGGGCATGCCAGGGCTTCCAGCCACTGCAGACAAACTCCAGACATGTGTGCCCCTTGTGCATCTGGCTAACGTGGGTCCTGGGAAATCAAGCCTCGAACCGGGGTCCTTAGCCTTCACAGGCAAGCGCTTAACCACTAAGCCATCTCTCCAGCCCAATACTTTCTCGATAAGGAAAAACAGGATAAATTTTGGTATCTCTGCTTTCATTTTGTAACTGTCTCCTGAGTTTGAAAACTTTGGATTAGATTCCTATTTGACTCTGCAGGTAGGCACATTAGTCAATAAGAATTATCTGTCTAAATGCTGGGGATATATAGAGGTTACCTAACCTTTCTCACACCACACTTGAAGACTGAAAGACATCAATCAAGCGCCTTTAACCACCGAGCCACCTGCCCAGCCTGCAGGACATCAAGGTAAGGACAAGTAATGTATGTCCTGGTCAGCCTTTACAATGTTCTGTTCCAGAATCTCTGGCAAGATGGCATCACCTTAAACCTGCAACCATCTTAGATTCCAGGAACAGGGAGCCTGGCAGATACACCACCCCAAGATGAATCTGTCCCCAAGTTGAAGCAACTACTCCATAACAGATACTCAAGCTGTCCCCTCTTCTCAAAACAGAACAATCACCCTATGGGAACTGAATTACGTCCTCAAGTGATGGCGGCAATGACAACATCTCCTGGGGGACCTTGTAGACCCAGAGCTATGATGATTATCAAGCAGACCACTGTTTGAGCAAGACTGCGTGATTCTGCCCACTTCTTGCCCCTTGTCCCAATTTTTCACATACAAGTATCATCAAACGCTGAGAATCTCTACTCAGCGCCTGCTGGTTAACAGTATGAGTTTCACATACACTGCAAACACAAATTTTCTGTCTTTTAAGTACACTACCACAATTATTAGGAACATTGGACTACTACAATCAGAGAATTTTATGCTCCTATAGAAACTTGAAAAATAGGATAGAATCCCTACACACCTTCCCCAGTCTCTTCTAATAGTAATATATTTCAAAAATTTAGTGTTCTCATCAAAACTAGGTGACTAGCAACTCAGTAGCACAATATTACCAACTAAAAGTCATTAAGATATTGCCAACACAGCCGGGTGTGGTGGTGCACACCTTTAATCCCAGCACTCAGGAGGCAGAGGTAGGAGTCTCACCCTGAGACTACAGAGTGAATTCCAAGTAGGTCTGGGCCAGAGTGAGACCCTACCTCGGAAAACCAAAACCAAAATGACATTGCCAACTTTAATATACATCTCTTTTGGAGGACAAAGTTCTATTTTTGTTTTTCAGGGTAGGATTTCACTCTGGTCCAGGCTGACCTGGAATTTACTATGTAATCTCAGGGTGGCCTTGAACTCAAGGTGATCCTTCTACCTCTGCCTCTGATGTACTGGGATTAAAGGCATGCACTACCATGCCCGGCCTTTTTTTTTTCTTAAGAGAGAAAGAGGGAGAGAAAGAGAGGGAGAGAGAGAGAGAGAGAGAGAGAGAGGGAGACAGAATGAGAATGGGTACATCAGAGCCTCCAGACACATGCGCCACCTTGTACATATGGCTTATGTGGATCCTGGGGAATCGAACTTG
The DNA here is from genome assembly GCF_020740685.1 of Jaculus jaculus. Taxonomy (NCBI): domain Eukaryota; kingdom Metazoa; phylum Chordata; class Mammalia; order Rodentia; family Dipodidae; genus Jaculus; species Jaculus jaculus. The sequence goes on from NC_059110.1 coordinate 93,503,171, forward strand.
GGTCCTTTAGCTTTGCAGGCAAACACCTTAACTGCTAAGCCATCTCTCCAGCCCTGGGGGATAAAGTTCTATGAATTTTTTCATATGCATAGAGTCATGCAATTATCACCACATCAGGATATAGTTTCACTCTATTAGACCCTTCTTCCACATTTTGTAGCCATTAAATAAATAGAATTATTTGATATAAGATCATTGCCATTTGCCTTTTTCTTACTCAACATAAAGGCCTTGAGACACATATAAATTGAGTGCCAACAGTTTGTTCCTTTTGAAGTCTGAGTAATATTCATATACACATATGTATCTAAACAGTTGCATACATATATTTATACATATGTATCTAAACAGATATATGTTTAGACTATATCTACACACACAGATATAGTCTAAACATTCACTCATTGAAAAACACTAAATTATTTGTAGCTTTGGGCTATGACAAGTAAATTATACACACATAAGCTGCTATGAATGTAATTGTATAGTTTCTTTTGTCTTTAAAATTCATGTTAGTGGAAATACCTGTTAATTCTCTTATATTAATAGATCTAAAACTTAAATAGACCTAAATTTCCCTACAGAAAGAGAGCTAACCAAAATACCAGGAAAAGGCTGGCATGGTGGCTCACATCTATAATTCCAGGGAGGCTGAGGTAGAGGATAGCTTAGAGTTTGAGGTCAGGATGGGCTCCAGAATTAATTCTAGATCAGTCTGGGCTAGAGAGAGACTCTGTGCCAAAACAAAAGAAAACAAGAAACAAATATAACCAACCTATCACACACAAAATATCAGAAAAATCTAGGGCTGGGGAAAGTCTAGGCTAGGCCCAATTGGTAAAGCACTTGCCATGTAAGCATGAGGCCCTGACTTTGGGTCCTCAGGACACATGAGAAAGCTGGGTGTAGCAACCTGCCCCTCTTATCCCAGTGTTGGGCAGGTGGACACGGCAGGATCCCAGGACTGTTTGGCTAGTTTGTCTGGTGTGATCTATGAGCTCTGGATTCAGTGACAGACCTGCCTCCAAAATAAAAACTGTAGAACGTTATTGAGGGAGACGTATGACATTGACCTCTGGGCTCCACACAGGTGTACACACACAAGGACCCCCAAACATATGAATACACAACACACACACGTAAAACCAAATTTCCTTCTTTGCTAATTATCAAATGAAACATATCTAACACTAACTCTATATAAGTTCTTGCTCAGATAGTGAACTTCCTATGAGGCAAAATTTAAAGTGAAGCCCAAACAGATCCCTCTCCTCCCACTCACCCATCACAACTCACAACCAAGTGTTGCGGTCGCAGCCATCATCATCAATTGATTTGGCAATTAGTGAGTGAATTGATTGGTTGATTAAATTGACCAACAATTATTGAGCCCAGGATAAGACAACTGAACTCACGGTAAGCAGAATGAGGATGTGTTCTCCTGACAGCTAGATAGCAAAGAAATCATCATACAAAATAATCTCAAATCACCAACTGTGGTGAGCAATTGGAAGGAAAAACTCAGGATGCTTTGTAGGAGAATGATAGAAAATCCAAGGTTGGTGTGGAGGGACAAGGATGGCCTCGTTTAGGAATTTACATCTAAGCTGAGCTCTACAGAGCAAGTATAAGCTAGGGATAGAGTAGGGGACGGCCATCCAAGAGGAATGTTAAAAAAAAAAAATGGAAAAGACGCTGAAACCAATTCCTCTGCCCTAAGAAAAGATCATTAAGTATCATCTCTAGGCTTTCCCTTGGCATTATTTGATTCTCTCTATATATTTGCCATTCATGGTCTTAGATGGACTTTAGCATTCTGTTGATTATAGAGAACTTATAGCTAGGGGTTGGAGAGATGGCTTAGTGGTGAAGGAGCTTGCCTGCAAAGCCTATGAAGCCAGGTTCAACTCCCCCAGAACCCATGTAAGCCAGATACAAATGGGGCAGGTGTCCGGAGCTCATTTGCAGTGGCTAGAAGCCCTGGTGTTCTCTTGCTCTCCTCTCTCTCTCTCTGATAAATAAATAAAAGTTTCTTAAAAAAAAAAAGAGAGAGAAAGAAACCTTACAGTCAGGAAGAAATGACAACTTGGTGGGAATAAGTGATGGCTGCTCTGTAGATATTAACCCATGTACATCCATTTGTGTATTTCTTCCAGCTTTCCTGATTCCTAACAAAAGTGTGTGTGTGTGTGTGTGTGTTAGAATGATCCGTTGAATTATTTAATGTGTATTGTGTGTAGAGACAACATCATTCTTTTAAAGTTTTTAAAAAATATCATTTATTTGCATGCATGTGTGTAAGTGTGAGCTCTTGATGCTGCAGACAAACCCCAGGGCTTGTTTCACATTTTGCATCCAGCTGATGTGAGTGGCTTGGGAATTGAACAGTATTCTTTTGTATATGCGCATCCAACTGTTCCAGCAACATTTGCTCAAGAGACTATTATTCCTCCTGACTTGTCTTGGAGCCTTAGTCAAAAAGAAATCATTCAAGCTGGGTGTGGTGGTGCACACCTTTAATCCTAGTACTTGGGAGGCAGAGGTAGGAGGATCGCTGAGAATTCAAGGCCATCCTGAGACTACATAGTGAATTCCAGGTCAGCCTGAGCTAGAGTGAGACCCTACCTTGAAAACCCAATAAGTAAATAAATAATTCACAATTGGGCTGGACACCATTCCAGAGCATCTGCCAACCAGCAAAAGATAGCAGAGAAAATGCAGGAGAACTAAGATCCATCAATAAGAAAATAGATGACTGCCAAGACACCATGAGATGTACCGTTTCTACCACATCTACCAGGGCCCAGGAGAAGTTGCAAGGGAAGAGGCGACATGAATACTGCTCTTCCTGCTAGCTTGACAACCAGTTCCAGGGCAATGGTGACAGACATGGCGATGAATCAAAACCTATCAAAGCAGAAATCCAGAGGTTACAGAGAACTCAACACTATGTCTGACTGCCAACAGGCCTGCCATGGCTCAGGGAACACTGTGGAAGAGGAGGTGGAAATATTGTAAGAGCCACAGAGTGAGTAGGAATACCTTGAGGCATAGTCATTCCCCACCCCCACTCCACAGGGACTGACTGAGATCTTCATGACCCCACTGTGAATACCATAACCCCACTGAGGAGGGTAATAGGAGCAGGGCCGAGGGAATAAAAGAGTATAACCTGTGATAATATGTATAAAATAAAGTGAAAAATAAATAGTTCATAAATTGAAGGGTTAATTTTCAGACTCTTGATTCTGTTCTATTGATCAGCATCTTTGTCCTTATGCCTCTACCCACACCCTCTTGATTACTGTAGTTGTATGGTAAGTTGAGAAATCAGGAAGTGATGCTCAGACTTTGTTCTTCTTTTTAACGATATTTTTCATTTGTTTGTTTTGGCTATTTTTTTTTTTGTCCCTTGCGTTTCTATGTGAACTTATCTGATGATGAACTTGTCAACTTCTGCACAGATTTTTTTAAGTTTGTTTTTTGTTTTATAATTTTTCAAGGTAGGGTTTCATTGTCACCCAGGCTGACCTGGAATTCACTACATAGTCTCAGGGTGCCCTTGAACTCATGGCAATCCTCCTACCTGCCTCCCGAGTGCTGGGATTAAAGGCGTGCAACACCACGCCTGGCAGAAGTTATTATTATTAACAACTTCCATGATTATAAACAATGTCCCATGGTAATGCCCTTCTCCCCACACTTTCCCCTTTGAAACTCCACTCTCCATCATATTCCCTCCCCCTCTCAATCAGTCTCTCTTTTATTTTGATGTCATCATCTTTTCCTTCTATTCTGATGGTCTTGTGTAGGTAGTGTCAGACACTGTGAGGTCATGGATATCCAGGCCATTTTGTGTCTGGAGGAGCATGTTGTAAGGAGTCCTACTCTTCCTTCGGCTCTTACATTCTTTCTGCCACCTCTTCCACAATAGACCCTGAACCTTGGAAGGTGTGATATATTGCAGTGATGAGAACTCCTGTAACTTCTTTCCAACACCATGATGCCTTCTGAGTCATCCCAAGGTCACTGCCAAGAAGTTTTGATAGCAATTACATTGCTTCTCAAGAGAGACTAGGGAAGCACCGTTATTTTTACTAATATTGTCTTCTAACCCATGAAAATCAGATTGCTTTATATTTATTTAGCTTTTCTTTCAATGATATTTACTTAAGTTTTCAGCACACAAACCTTACATATTTTATTAGAGAGAGAGACAGATAGAGGGAGAGGGAGAGAGTCAAATGGGTCCACTAGGGCCTCTAGCTTGTTGCAAACGAATTCCAGATGCATGTGCTTACGTGGGTCTTGGGGACTTGAACCTGGGTCCTTTGGCTTTTCAGGCAAGTGCCTTAACTGCTGAGCCATTTCTCCAGCCCCTTTTGCCACAGTCATTTCTAGTGTTTAGAATTTTTCTTTTCCTTTTGATATCTTCTGACATTCTCACTCGGTCTTCAGGCTGCAGCCGGATGTTTCCCCCATCAATCCACACTTGCTTCTGTCTGACCCTCTGGGTCCCTGAGCGTGATCAGAAGGGAGAGTGCAGAAGTCCGTAGTGAGGTCATCCCAGGTGGTTGTCTCATGAGGACTCATGAGATGCACTAAAGCAGGGCTCCTTCCTCCACCACCGCCAGCATCTCCTTTTGACTTTCTTTCTTTCTTTCTTTCTTTCTTTCTTTCTTTCTTTCTTTCTTTCGTTCGTTCGTTCGTTCGTTCGTTCGTTCGTTCGTTCGTTCTTTCTTTCTTTCTTTCTTTTTTGTTGGCTCATGAACTGTACAGAAACAGACAGTGGCCACATTTGGACCTCAAATCCTAGTTGCAGGAACCCTAATAAGTTAAGGATATGAGAGATTCTGGATAGCTCCTAGGTCATGTAGGAGCAGTTGGTGGATGTATTGCTTTTCACATCACTGGGGAAATTGAGCAGGAGTGGAGGAAGCCAGAGCCTGAAGAATGTCTCAAATGCTCACCACTGGAGGGCTGTAGCTCTATCTCCATTACAGGTATTTCCCAAGAAGATCTTTCTTCCCGGTCATAACTACTTCCCATGCTCAAAGGATAAATATGCATGTTCTTTGTTACAGTTTAGGTGTTAGATGTTTCTCAAAAGTTCATGTGTGAGCTGGTCATGGTGGTGCATGCCTTTGATCCCAGCACTGGGTGAGTTTGAGGCCATCCTAAGACTATACAAAGAATTCCAGGTCCACCTGGGCTAGAGCATGACTGTCCATTGAAGAAACAAACAAAAAGGTCATGTGTTAAAGACATGGCTCCAGCATTGGGAGCTGGCTGGAACCCCTACGAGGTGGGTCTTAGCGGAAGTCATTGGTAACGTGCTCTTGAAGGAGACTGTGTGGCCTTGGTCTCTTCTTCACCTTTGTTTTCTGACTATAAAGTGAGCAGTTTGGGGCAGGAGAGATTGCTCAGTGGTTAAAGCCACTTGCTTATAAAGACTGAAGGCCTGGGTTTGATTTCCCAGTACCCACATAAAGATGCACAAACTGTTACATACATCTGGAACTTGCAGTGGCAGGAGGCCCTGGCACACCCACACTGTCTCACTCTCTAATAAGTAAATAAAATAAAAATATTTTAAAAGGGCTGGAGAGATGGTTTAGCAGTTAAGCGCTTGCCTGTGCAGCCTAAGGACCCCGGTTCGAGGCTCGGTTCCCCAGGTCCCACGTTAACCAGATGCACAAGGGGGTGCACGCATCTGGAGTTCGTTTGCAGAGGCTGGAAGCCTTGGCGCGCCCATTCTCTCTCTCTTCCTCTATCTGTCTTTCTCTCTGTGTCTGTCACTCTCAAATAAATAAATAAAAAATTAAAAAAAAAAAAGGGCTGGAGAGACGGCTCAGTGATTAAGGCACTTGCCTCCAAAGCCTGGACGACCTGGATTTAATTCCCCAGTACCCATGTAAAGCCAGAAGCACAAAGTGTGCATGCATCTGGAGTTCATTGGTAGTGGCTAGAGGCCCTGGTGCACTCATTGTCTCTCTGCCTCTTTCTCTCTCTCCTTGAAAACAAATAAAAAAATTGGCCAGGCATGGTGGTGCAATCACATTGTTTTTTTTTTTTTTTTTTTTTTTTTTTTTTTTGGTTTTCTGTGGTAGGGTCTCACTCTAGCTCAGACTGACCTGGAATTCACCATGGAGTCTCAGGGTGGCCTTGAACTCACGGCAATCCTCCTACCTCTGCCTCCAGAGTGCTAGGACTAAAGGCATGCGCCACCATGCCCAGCATGAGGTGTTTTTTTTTTTTTTTGGTTTGGTGCACACGTTTAACCCCATACTTCTCTATGAAGTATGATTGTAATACCTAATTTTCAGGGTTATAATAATGTCTATTGCCAGGCGTGGTGGTGCACGCCTTTAATCCCAGCACTCGGGAGGCAGAGGTAGGAGGATTGCCATGAGTTCGAGGTCACCCTGAGGCCACAAAATGAATTCCAGGTCAGCCTGGCTAGAGTGAAACCCTACCTTGAAAATCAAAATAATAATAATAATAAAATAATTAAAATTAAAAATATTAAAAATAAATAAATAATGCGAGCAGTTTGCTCCTCCATGTGGCCACGTGCTCCACACTATTACCATATGGAACCCCTGTGTCTATCCACTCATGGGCTGGCACCCCTGAAACCATGAGCCAGGATAAATCTTTACTCTTTGTAATTAAAAATCTTGGGTATTCTGTTATAGAGACAAAACTGACTAATGTGATCTTTTGTGAGTTGGGTGTTTTATAGACATTATTATTATTATTATTTTTTTTTTTTTTTTTTTGGTTTTTCGATGTAGGGTCTCACTCTGGCTCAGGCTGACCTGGAATTCACTATGTAGTCTCAGGGTAGCCTCAAACTCATGGCTATCCTCCTACCTCTGCCTCCCGAGTGCTGGGATTAAAGGCGTGCGCCACCATGCCCGGCAATAGACATTATTATAACCCTGAAAATTAGGTATTACAATCATACTTCATAGAGAAGATGGCCAAAATGTTGGGAGATTAACTTGCTCCTGATCAAAAAAAAAAATTAAAATAAAGGAAAAAAAAAAAGAAAGTGGCATAGATAACAAGAAGTCAGTATGGCGGGCCCCTTAGCTGGTTTTTTGAAGTTCTATATTAACATTAGTACCTTTCTGTTTTTTTCACACCTATAAATGGGACACAACCTCTCTTTTAGTGATGTTAAGATGGTTAAAGTACTCCAATGCACTAGCTACTCACAAGGTCTTTTTATTTCTTCTTTGTTAAAAATGTGTGTGTGTGTGTGTGTGTGTGTGTGTGTGTGTGTGAATGCGCGCATACACACACACACATGTGTGTGGAGTCCAGAGGGCATCATCGTCAGGGACACTATTTTTCTTTTCTTTTCCTTCCTTCCTTCCTTCCTTCCTTCCTTCCTTCCTTCCTTCCTTCCTTCCTTCCTTCCTCCCTCCCTCCCTCCCTCCCTCCCTCCCTCCCTCCCTCTCTCTCTCTCTCTTTCTTTCTTTCTTTCTTATTTACAAGGTAGGGTCTCGCTTTAGCCCAGACTGACCTGGAATTCACTATGTAGTGTCAGAGTGGCCTTGAGCTCACAGCGATCCTCCTACCTCTGTCTCCTGACTGCTGGGATTAAAGGCGTGTGCCAACATGGCCTGCTATTTTTCTTTTTGAAGACAGTGTCCACCTCTCAGTGCTGAGGCCACAGGTGTGCACCCCCATGCCTGGCATTTTTACAAGGGTGCTAGAAATCCTAGTCAGGGCTTCATGCTTGCAAGGCAAGTATTTACCAACCGCGCTGCCTTCCCGGCCCTGCTGACAAAATCTCTCCCTGCTGTTCCGCAGATGTTTCCTCCCATAGGCTTCTGCAAGACCCAGTGTGGGCTGGCTCGGTGGCTAGATCTTGCTTCACAAGTGTGAGGACTGGAGTCCGAATCCCCAACACCCGTGTACATGCCCGGTGGGCGTGGTGGCTCACCTCCAGTCCCAGCACTTGGCGGGGAAGTGGAGACAGGAGGTTCTGGGGCAAGCTGGCTAGCTAGAATAGCTGATCAGTGAGCCACGGCTTCGACGGAGAGGCTCTGCCTCAATAAATAATAAATAAAGTGGAGAATGCTCGAGGAAGACACGCAACCTCAACCTCTGGCTCACACACATGTGCATGTGTACCTCACACATGCAGGTATACATATACAACACACACACACACACACACACACACACACACACACACACACACACACACACAAACCATCTAATGTCAAGGCTTTTCTTGCCTTTCTCCTAACCTTTCCCTTGCTCATTCTCTTTATCCTTGGCATAACCTCAGCCCTGTCCCACTGTCTACTCTCATCCAGTGGCTGGCTATGACATTCCTGAGGATGTTGCTGTCCTCTTGTTAAGTCCTCACGCCTGGCTGTTCTGTGACTGCCCTGAGCTGCGCTGGCTGGGAGGCGTGTGGAGACATGTACCCAAGGAGCTTGCGTCAGAGTCCAGGAAACAGATCTCTGCGCTCCACTGCTCTTAGGCATGTCAAAGCAGATCAGGTCAGAACCTGAGAAGAGCAGATATAAAAATTTCCCCTTTATCTCCTTCTTGTCCCTTTAGACACCAGGTGGTCAGAAGTTAATCTCAGATCAATCCTATCGTTCAGTTCACAGCTCTTACTTCTACTAATCAGTGAGGCTGGGATCCTCTTGCTCAACTCACATGGAAATTGTGAGCCAGCAAGGAGTAGCTCTGCTGATGTGGGCAGACCCGAGTCCTTGAGGGACAAAGGCTGGTTTATGGGCAGAGCTAGCAGAGGGTTAGTGTTAAGTCCTGAGATCCAGAGACTGTGGTTCCAGGATCAGAGGCCAGAGACTTACGGTTAGAGAGCCTTGTAGTGCTTGAGTGGGCTCGGAATGACTGTACAGTGTCTGAGACAGCTGGCCTGCATAAGAGCAGTTAGCCAGTTGCCCCATATGAGATGCTTAGTGACGGTTCCTCCTCCACAGCTGCCAGGCGTAAGGGAAGAGCCTGTCACATCTGCTCTTGACAGTTTTAATCATTCATAGGAAACATAACAAAGGCACTTATGATAAAGACTTAATGATAGCTCAACACAGAACTAATAATTATAAAAGCATTCAACACAGTGCTGAGATAGTATTTGACAATGTTTAACAGGATTAACACCTGTCCCGGGGCCCCAAGGAGAAGTCTCTTGGAGCTGTCTCACTGTTGAATTGTATTCATTTTCTCCTTCCCCTGAAAGAGCTCACTTCTTCCTTTTTGGGGAGAAAGGGGGCAGAGTCTCAGGTAGCCAAAGCTGGTCCTTGAACTTGATAGGTGGTAGAGACTGACCTTAATTAAACTCCTGGTCTTCCTGCCTCTACCTCCCCAGGGCTGGACGTGTATGTCCTATATGTTATATGTGTGTGTCACCATGCCTGGCTTTCTATTTCCTTTTGCTAATTGGTCCTTCCTTCCTTTCTCCTCCCTCCCTTCCTTCCTTTCTTCCTTCTTTCCTCCCGTCTTCCCTCCCTCTCTCTTTCTTCCTATCTTTTTTTCAGGAGGTAGAGAATTGAACCAATGGCCTCACACATGCCAGGGCAGAATTCTGCCACTGAGCTGCACCCTAAGCCCTCTCCCCTATCAACTTTAAAAAAGAAATTTAATATTTTTTGCAGTGCTGGGGAATTAAACTCAGGATCTCGGGTCTGCTAGGCAAGTGCTTTACCATGGAGCCAAGTCTCCATCCTCCATGTACATTCTTGATCACCAACTAATGCATTGCATGTGAGATTTTTATGTGCCCAAGATGATGATGTGTGAGAAGCCTGTGATGTGATGATCAGCCTGCTTATCTCCTTTTAAAGCACACGCACAGAAAACACTACATTCTATAATCTAGATTTAAATCAGTTGGCCAAATTTTATTGCTGCCTCACTCCCATCAGATACATGTACTTTTCTACTCTCCTGGGTGGTCTTCAGTTCCTTTCAATCTCAAATCACATTTAATGACCATCCTGGTACAGTTTTTTCCCTGACCTTCCAAAGACTTTTACAGAGGGACAAACTCAGGTGTGGTCTTGCTGTGCCATCCAGCCCATTAATTGTCAAATACATTTTTGGATCCCTCTCTGCTGCAGGAGCTTTTCAAATTTTTATTTTGTATTTTTATTTTTTTATTTTGGAGAGAAACAGAGAGAGAATTGGCATGCCAGGGCCTCAGCCTCTGCATTCAAAGTCTAGATGCTTGCACCACCTAGTGAGCATGTGCAACCTTGAACTTGCCTCATCCTTGTGCATCTGGCTGATGTGGGATCAGGAGTCAAACATGGGTCCTTAGGCTTCAGAGCTGTTATAGTCAGGTTCACATTGCTGGCAGAAATCACCCAAGCCAGAGCAGCTTGTGGGGAAAAAAGAGGTTTATTTTGGCTTACAGGCTCGAGTAGGAAGCTCCATGATGGCAGGGGAAAACAATGGCATGAGCAGAGGGTGGACATCAACCCCTGGCCAACATAAGGTAGACAATAGCAACAGGGGAATGTGCCAAACACTGGCATGGGGGAAATTGGCTATAATACCCATAAGCCTGCCCCCAACAATACACTACCTCCAGGAGGCTTTAATTTCCAATTGCCATCAGCTGGGGAACCTGGCGTCCACAACACCTAGGTTTATGGGGGACACCTGAATCAAGCCACCACAATAGCCAAGCACCTTAACTGCTAGACCATCTCTCCAGCCCTGCAGGAGTTTTTTTTTTTTAATGACTTGTTAAAATAAAAATATTGTACTCTTTTACCCCCACCTCCCTGCCCCAATTCTGTTGGGACTCTTCCTCAGTGAGGTTATTGGCATTCACTGTGGGGACAAATCAATGTCAGTCAGTAGGGATGAGAGTGACGTGGTGTCCCAGGCTATTCCCACCCACCCTGAGGCTAGTGCAGTCTTTCCACCCCCTCTTTTGCTATGTTCCCCGAGTCTTGGAGGGCAAGATAGAAATCTGATAGAGTGTTGAGTTCTCTGTAGCCTCTGGATCTCCATTTTCATGAGGTTTGAGTGACCACAGTGCCTGTCACCATCTGGAGTCACTGCTTCCTCAGCAATGACTTCTGGGTCCAGGCAGATGAGGTGGAGGTGACCCATCTCATGGTAGACAGTCAGTTATTTTTAATGTCATGATGTGTCCTGGTTCTTCCCAGTCATCTTCACCATCCAGCCCCTGAGGGTGCCCCACAATCAGGCGCTTCCTTAAAAAAATTTAAAACCGTCTTTTGTTCACTTCAGTATTTTGATTCAAAAATTCTCTATGGATTAATAATATTTCAATTAAGAATATGGAAAAACCAGGGCTCGTTGGAAAAGCACTTGTGCAAGCATGTGAGGACCTACGTTTGGCTCCCTGGCACCCATGAGAAAACCAGACACGCTTATGTGCACCTGAAATCCCAGCACTGAGGAGGTGGATACAGGGGGACTCTTAGGGCCTGCTGGCTAGTTAGTCTAGTCAAATTGGTGAATTCTAGGTTCCATGTGAGACCCTGTCTTAAAACACAAAGTGAGCTGGGTGTGGTGCTGCGTGACTTTAATCCCAGCACTCAGGAGGCAGAGGTAGGAGGATCACTGTGAGTTCCAGGCCAGCCTGAGACTACATAGAAAATTCCAGGTCAGCTTGAACTAGAGCGAGGCCCTACCTCAAAAAAGGGGGGGAGGGTTGCTTAGAAGTCAAGGTACTTGCTAGCAAAACCAAAAGATCCAGGTTCGATTCCCCAGGACCCACGCAAAGCCAGATGCATAAGGTGGCGCATGCATCTGGGGTTCATTTGAGGTAGCTAGAGGCCCTGGTATGCCCATTCTCTCTCTGTCTCTCTCTGCCTCTTTCTCTCTCAAATAAATAAATAAATAAATTCAATTAATGAACTTGAAAAAAAAACACAGAGGAAGAACAACTGAGGAAGATATCCAACATCAAACTTTGGGTTTCACATGCTTGTATGTACATGGGGATGTGTGCCCACACTCATATGAGAGCTCATATATAAATGCACATACACACACAAAAACTTAGGAAAACCAGTCTCTTTTTCTTACTTAGTATTGGGGAGAAATTATATTAATAGATCAAGGAATGCCGAGTATGGTGGTACACCCCTTTAATCCCGACACTTGGGAGGCAGAGGTAGGAGGATTGTTGTGAGTTCCAGGACAGCCTGGGTTAGAGTAAGACCTTACCTTGACAAAAATAAAAAATAATAGTAATAATCAACGAATGGGCTGGAGAGATAGCTTAGTAGTTAAGGCACTTGCCTGTGAAGCTTAAGGAGCCAGGTTCAATTCTCCAGGTCCCACATAAGCCAGATGCACAAGGTGGTACATGCATCTGGAATTCGTTTGCAGTGGCTAGAGGCCCTGGCACACCCATTCTCTCTCTCTCTCTCTCTTAAATATTTTCTTTATTTGAGAGAGAGAGAGAGTGAGGGAGAATGGGCACAACAGGGCCTCCAGCCACTGCAAATGAACTCCAGATGCACGCATCCCCTTGTGCATCTGGCTTATGTGGGTCCTGGAGAGTCGAACAGGGATCCTTTGGCTTTGCAGGAAACACCTTAACCACTAAGCAATCTCTCCAGCCCTCTCTCTCTTTTAATCTCTCTCTCTCCCTCCCTCCCTCCTTCTCTCTGTCTCTGATAAATAATTAAAAAAAAAATCAAGGAACATGCTACAAGCTTTGCTTCATCCACAGTCTCCAGATGGAACTGTTTCTTTAAGGTCAACATCAGTGCAAGGCCCAAACATAGCCTCCCTCTGTTCAGCTGGTTGGCAATGCTGCAGAGGAAGAGGACGTGGCATCTTCATTGCCCACTGACTGCTTTCAGAGTTGCTGATTTGTGCACACTGGGTCATAAGGGCATTTAGCCTGGTATACTCACCAAGAACTTGTACTACAGATATGCCACCCAAGATTGTGGAAGGGGGCAGAACGCGTGCATTTCCTACCCGATTAACTTTGGTTTACCTGGACAGCCATGTGTCCTCAGGGTGGGCAAAAGCGTTTGCCCACACATGTTTGCTGTCAGGCTGATCGTGGGAACTCCTGCTCTCCTCGCCTGCCCTCTGCACCTCTGTGGCCATCTTGTCCTGTGCATGTCCTGGGTTTGGGCTCCTTTGCCACATCTGAACTACTGTTCCAAGCATTCCATCTTCCATAGTCCAGAGGTGCAGTGGAAACTCCTTCATGCGCTCCTCACCTGTAGTTCTTTTTCATTATTGTTTGAGTAGGAGAGACACTAAATGCAGAAGTCCTGCCTGGCATCCTGAATTCACACTGTGCCATTGATTTCCCTTTGTAAAGGCATCATTGAACCCAAGTAGCTGGACAATTAGTAAGATACAAAAAAAAATAAAATAAAATAAAGTAGTTAACCACCTTATAAGTAATGAGATATAACAGCAACAAAAGAGAAATAAAAAAGAATAGTTTGCATGCTTTTTTCCAAATGCCACAGACTTAACTTCCATAAAGCAAGAAGTAATTCAAACCACTCTAAAACATCCCAGCTAGTTCCCATTTGATGATTCATTGGTAAATGCCCAGAGCCACCTGCAGACCATTTATCCACTTGCTCATTTCTTCCTTCCTCTTTTATTAACTGCTGAGTAAGAGGCTGGCTACACACCCAGCGACACATTCTGCTGCTGCCAAGCTGGGACCATGGAGGAGAGACACTCCGCAATCCTCAAGTTCTCCTTTTGCAACAAGGAGGTACCACTGTGCCAGGAGCTCCTGAGTGCATGGCTGGGGTGCCCCGTGAGAGACACCCCACTTCTGCTGAGCACCTCCTCCCGGAACTGGGCCTCACTTCTCTGAGCCAACTTCCTGCTTAAAGGAAAAAGGCTGGAGTGGGAAAGGGGGCCATGGAGTGGCTTAAGTCTCAGTTCTTTTGGGTTCACTTTCCTTCTGCATGTGCATGTGGTATGTGTGCATTTGTGTATTCTATTGCACCACCGGGCACATTTTCCCTGGCTGGTCAATAGTGTGCGTAGCTCACAGGGTCTATTGGTGGTTAAGACTGCTGATAACATTTCTCCCCCAGCAGGCTGCATAGCAATTTCCAGCACAATCATGGCTAGCCAGCATGGGGGAGGCTTCCAGCTCAGTTCCAGCCCAATTTCTCAGTGGCTTGTAACCAAAGTATGTGGGGTTTTTTAACAGTATGTGTGGGAGCGCATGTGTGTATGTGTGTGGGGGGGTGTATGTCCAGGTATGTGCATGTGTGTGGTGGCCAGAGGTCAGTGCTGGGTGTCTTTCTCATTTGTGCTCTGCTTTATTTTTTATTTATATTTTTGAGAGAGAGAGAGAGAGAGAGAGAGAAATAGGTGGGCCAGGGCCTTCAACTGCTGCAAATGAACCCCAGATGCACATGTACCAAATCTTGTATTTGTTTTTATGTGGGTACTGGGGAATCAAACCCTAGTTATTAGGTTTTGCAGGCAAAATGCCATAACTTCTGAGCCATTTCTCCAGCCCCAGCCATGGGCTTTTGAGTATGTTATCAGTATCAGGTAGGAATTTCTTCCCATGTAGCAGATCCCAAATTTAATCAGCAGTTAGTTTTCCTCATAACAGACATGTCGCCATCGCACCAGTTGGTTACATTTGGCCTGACTGGCCAGATGTAGAACTTGTAGAGTCCACTGCTGGTTAAGACCACTGATTGATTTTCTCCAACAGGCTGCATAACTGTTTACAGCATCCCGAAGCCAGTCAACAGGGAGGAAGCTTCCAACTCAGCTCCTGTTTGATTCTCAGTGATGGAGCTGGAGAAATGGCTCAGTGGTTAAAGATACTTGCTTGACTTTTCAATAACCTGCATTCCCTGCTCCCCTCCCCCGGAACACTTGGGAGGCTAAGATAGGAGGATCATGGTGAACTCCAGCCTAGTCTAGAGTGATTTCTAGGTCAGCTTATCTCAAAATAAAACAAAATAAAGTTTTTGAGCACAAACAAAACTTCTGTCTTCTGTCAGGTTAGTCCAGACCATGTAAGAGTGTTACATGCACTTTTCTGGGGGAGACTTACATCTATTCAACCCCAGATAGGACACCAGTGACAGACCAAAGAAACAATTAAACCGAAGTTTAACTAGGTCAACCAGTGTGTTGGAACTACATAGAAAATAGATGAGTAGTTACATAAAGAGCAAAGGCACTTGCTTGCAAAGCCTGCAGGCCTGGGTTAAAATGCTTGCCTGTAAAGCCTACCAACTTGAGCAGATGCACAAAGTGGCACATGCACCTGGAGTCCATTGTCAGTGGCTAGAGGCCCTGGTACACTCATTCTTTCTATAGCTGGGCATGGGAAAGCACACCTTTAATCTTGGCACTCAGAAGGCAGAGGTAGGAGGATCGTTGTGAGCTTGAGGTCAGCCTGATACTACAACATAGTGAATTCGAGGTTAGCCTGTGCTACAGCAAGACCCTGCCTTGAAAAACAAACATGTGTGTGTGTGTGTGTGTGTGTACATATGTATATTTAATATATATATTCAATCTGTGGTTGGCTGAATTTGCATCTATGGGACCCACAGTACCTCAGGGCCATGAGTATGTATTAACTTCATGACTACTGAAGATTCCTCCAGGAAAAAGCTGCACTGATAGTCTGTGAATTAAGAAAGTAACAGGAGAGACACCCTTCTGTGTGGGGAGCAACGTGTACCTCCTTCCAGAGCTGCAGCATCACTCACTGAGTCCGTAGGGAGAGACACTGGGAAGATTAAGGCTCAATTTTTTTTTTTTTTTTGTAAACAGACAAAAACTAAGTGCTTTCACTATCATTTATTATTTTATAAGCAACTATGTAGAAATTTAAAAGTCTTTAAACAAAAGGAAGTAAGACAAAATTCCCTGTGACCTACCAATAGCATTTTTAGACACATCTTGAACTTTTTTTAATGCATGTCTTTAAAAAAATTATATATTTTATTTATTTGAGAGAGAGAGGCAGATAGAGATAGAGAAAATGGGCATGCTAGGGCCTTCAGCCACTGCAAACAAATTCCAGACATATGCACCACTTTGTGCATCTGGCTTACATGGGTCCTAGGAAATAGAACCTGAGTCCTTTGGCTTTGCAGGCAAGCGCCTTAACCACTAAGCCCTCTCTCCAGCCCTCTTTGCATGTTAAAAAAATATTTTATTGGTTGATTTATTTGCAAGCAGAGAGAAAGAGAATGGGTACACTAGGACCTCTAGTCACTGCCAACAAATTGCAGATGCATGCACCACTTTGTGCATCTGGCTTTACATGGGTGCTAGGGAATTGAACCCTGGTTGTTAGGTATTACAGGCAAATGCCTTAACTTCTGAGCCATCTCTCCAGCCCTCTCTTCATGTTTCCTTGATGAGATTTTACAGTTTCAACACCCATGTTTTGACATTTAGTGAATGATTTCATTTTGTTATAAAATTCTTGGACTGGGGATGTGGCTTAGTGGTTAAAGGCACTTGCTTGAAAAGCCTACTAGGTCTAGGATTCAATTCCCTAGTACCCATATAAAGCCAGATACTCAAAGCGGCATATGCATCTGGAGTCCTTTTGCATTGCCATGGCCTCCCTCTGTATCTCAAATAAATAAAAATAAAAAAAAAATTCTTAGAGGTTATATAAAAGTAATTTTAAATAAATGAAAATAGTTCATGATTTTCATAGCTTTTTGGTCTTATTGGGAGTTGAATACCTTCATAAATACGAGATAAACACTCTACCACTGAGATACCTAGCCACCTTTTAATAGTATTTTTAAAGAAACCAAAGAATAAAAACGTCACTATTGGGCTGGAGAGATGGCTTAGCGGTTAAGCGCTTGCCTGTGAAGCCTAAGGACCCTGGTTCGAGGCTCGGTTCCCCAGGTCCCACATTAGCCAGATGCACAAGGGGGTGCAAGCGTCTGGAGTTCGTTTGCAGAGGCTGGAAGCCCTGGCGCGCCCATTCTCTCTCTCCCTCTATCTGTCTTTCTCTCTGTGTCTGTCACACTCAAATAAATAAATAAATAAATTTTTTTTTAAAAAAAGTCACTATTTATCATGTTAATATTGTAGCACCTAATTTTTGAGTCATTGTGCTAGGTCTATTCTTTTTTTTTTTTTTTTTTTTTTTGGTGTTTCGAGGTAGGGTCTCACTCTAGCTCAGGCTGACCTGGAATTCACTATGGAGTCTCAGGGTGGCCTTGAACTCATGGCGATCCTCCTACCCCTGCCTTTCGAGTGCTGGGATTAAAGGCATGTGCCACCATACCTGGCTGCTAGGTCTATTCTTAATTTTTTTTTTTTTTAAATTTTGAGGCAAAGAGAGAATGGGCATTCCAGGGAATTGCTAGGTCTCTTTCCCGTGGGACACAGGCACATGGAGAGACACTTTCCCAGTGGTTAATTACAAAAATGAAACTTATAATAGTCAGGCATGGTGGTACACACCTTTAATCCCAGGACTCAGGAGGTAGAGGTCGGAGGATCACTGTGAGTTCGAGGCTACCCTGAGACTATGTAGTGAATCCCAGGTGAATCTCCCTAGAGCTAGACTCTACCTTGAAAAACAACAACAAAAATAAATAAAAGTAATGGACTGGGACTAGAGAGATGGTTCATCTAGTTTAAAAGACACTTGTTTGCAAAGTCTGATGGCCTGGATTTGAATTCCCAGTACCCATGTAAGGTCAGATGCACAAAGTGGCACATGCATTTGGAGTTTGTTTGCAGTGGCAAGAAGCCCTGATGTATCCATTCTCCCTCTCTCTCTCTCTCTCTCTCTCTCTCTCTCTCTCTCTCTCTCTCTCTCACTCTCCCCTTGCAAATAAATATATATATTTTTTAAAAAAGAATATGACCTGGGAATGATGATGCACAACTTTAATCCCAGCACTTGGGAGGCAGAGGGAGGAGGATCACTAGGCGTTTGATACTGCCCTAAGACTACATACTCCATAGTGAGTTCCAGGTCAGCCTGGACTAGAGTGAAACCCTACCTTGAAAAACCAAAATAATAATAATAATAATAATAATGATAAAAACAATATGAAAGGTGCACTGGAAAGAGATGGCTCAGAAGTTAAAGGCACTTTCTTGCAAAGCATAATGGCCTTGGTTTGATTTCCCAGAACCCATGTAAAGCCAAATGCACAGAGGGGCAAATGTATCTGGAGTGCATTTGCAATAGCAAGAGACCTGGTGTGCCCATATATTCTGTCTGTCTATCTATCTGTCTGTCTCTCTCAAATAAATAAGTAAAAGTGTTTTAAAAAGAAACTTGGGGGCTGAAGAGATGGCTTAGCAGTTAAGGTGCTTGCTGTCAAAGCCCAAAGGACTCAGGTTTGATTCCCTAGTACCCACATGAGCCAGATGCACAAGGTGGCTGGCACATGCATCTGGAGTTCCTTTGCAGTGGCTAGAGGACCTGGCATGCCAATTACCTCTCTTTTTATGCCTCTCTTAAGTAAATAAATAAGAAAAAACTTTTTAACAATAAAATAAATTTTGCTTAAAGAAAAAGAATATGAAACTTGTTTTTTTTAAAAAAAAATATTTTATTTATTTATTTATTTGACAGAGAAAGAAGGAGGGAGAGAGAATGGGCATGCCAGGGTTTCCAGCCACTGCAAAAGAACTCCAGACACTTGCACTCCCTTGTGCATCTGCCTTATGTGGGTCCTGGGGAATCAAACCTGGGTCCTTAACCGCTAAGCTATCCCTCCAGCCCCTGAAACTTGTTTTGGTTGATAGGTTTGACCTCACTATTACCTAAGCTATCTGATCTTGGGCAAGTTTCTTCAATTCTCCGAAACTGTTTCCTCATAGATCAAATGAGGACTGTCAGAATATATGCAACATAGTGATATTTTGAAAGTCAGACAATGCATAGAAATCTCATGACCTGTTTAGGTCATGGGATTACTCCTCAAAAGCTCCTAGGTTTTCTTCACAAGAAAGCATAGCTTATGGAAGTGTAGAAATAAGCATAAGAATGCCTTTCTTTAGCATTTAAGTAGTAGATTATTTGGTACACATAAATTTTCATTTTTATTTATTTATTTATTTGAGAAAGAGTGAGAGAGAGGGAGACAGAGACAGAGAATAGGCACACCAGGGCCTCCAGTCATTGCAAATGAACTCCAGACACATGTACCACCTTGTGCATCTGGCTTTACGTGGGTACTGGGGAGTCAAAACTAAGTCCCTTAGCTTTCTGTAGGCAGGTGCCTTTAACCTCTAAGCCGTCTCTGCAGCCTCCTGCTTTTGTTTTTAATACTTTGTTTCTTTCTCAGTCTGTGGACACTGTTTCACCAGCCCAAAGCTTGGTGTCATTGGATTGTCATGCATCCCTTTTCTCTCCTTCATTCCTCCTCACATGGCCACCATTCCCTCTGTCTCCTTACACCCAGTGATTGTGATTTGTTGTGAAGCAAAAATAGAAGAATAGCCAGAAGATCAAGGTTCACTTCAGAAAATAAAAAGATTTATTTTATTATTGTGACTTTTTTTGGGACAGAATGAAGTACTCATAAAAACTCAGTAGTCACACACAGTGGCCCAGATGTCCTAAAGAAACACAGTCTCTCACCCGACAGAATGAAGTACTCATAAAAACTCAGTAGTCACACACAGTGGCCCAGATGTCCTAAAGAAACACAGTCTCTCACCCTCATCCTAAACGTGAAGCCTGCACCGTGATGGACTGGGAAGGGAAGTAGGAATGAGGGTGTCATTGAATGTCTCAGAAGTAGCATAGAGTGAGGAAACTGATTTGTAATAGTTGCAGTGCTTAAGGAAAGTTCAGGAAGATTGCACAATATGGTTATGGAGGAGGGCTAGGCAGGAGAGAGGACTTCTAGGTTTGTTTGGGTGTTTCTCTGCCTGCCTGTCTGTCCATGCTCTGCCTGGCTCCTGCTGGATCTCTTAAGGAGTCATCTGTAAGCTCTTTAATGTATTGCTGAACCCAGGCATCGCTGGGGTTAGAGCAGACATGCCGGCCCTTCCTGGTGACAAAGCTTTGGAGAGAGCAGAAAGATACAGTTAAGGGGTGAGGCTGTTCTTGACCACCTCTGACCTCTTCATCACAATTCTCATGGCCAACTCAGGGCTAGTGGGTTTTACCACTAAATCTTCAGAGCGCTCATTCCATTTCTGAGTAATTTATGCAGATTCTTTTGAATGATTTCCTTTCTGTTGTCCTCTTTTCCCCCTACTGGGCAGGTCCTCCCTGGATCCTTGCAAGTCCAGCTCATGTGAAGAAACAGCCTGGCAGTCTTCTTAAATGCCGCATGCATTCGAAGCCTTCAACTCACTCCTCACTACCCGACAGTACACTGGTGAGCGGGTCTTGGACTCACTCCTATCAGCGCCCCCCACCCCTGCGCTCACATGTCCTCTATCTTCCAGGGAAGGGCAGGAGGCTGGTACTTACATGATGGCCCTTTTTGCGCAAAGACCACTGCTCTCATAGTAGTGAGCCACCAATTTGTGAGGAATGGGACTGGAGATGTAGGAAAAGCAGCAGGTGGCCGGGGTATGGGACTTTTCTGAGGGAACAAGTACCACAGGAGCTGGTCAGAACATGCAAGGCAGAGAGGGCCAGGAGGAGGCATAGAGATGTAATTTATGGGCTGGAGAGTTGACTCAGTGGTTAAGGAGCTTGCCTGCAAAGCCTAAGGACCTGGGTTTGACTTTCCAGAACCCACATAAGCCAGATGTGCAAGGTGGTGCACATATTTGGAGTTCAACTGCAGTGGCTGGTGGAGTGCCAATTCTCTCTCTCTCTCTCTCTCTCTTGCTCATAAAAAAAGAAATAGTAGTGTAGTTCAGAGCTGAGGCCTAGGTTGGGAAGAGCAAACTAAAAATAAATTGGATTTAAAAAAATTATTTATTTGACAGAGAAAGAGGGAGGAAGAGAGAGAATGGGCGTGCCAGGACCTCCAGCCACTGCAAACAAACTCCAGATGCGAGTGTTCCCTTGTGCATCTGGTAACGTGGGTCCTGGGGAATCAAGCCTGGGTCCTTTGGATTTGCAGGCAAATGCCTTAACCGTTAATCCATCCCTCCAGCCCAAATTGGATTTTCATTTGTTAGTTTTTCATTAATTTCATTAGGTTTTTGGACATTGCTTTTCTCTACAGGTAATTATGCTTTATATTCTTCTAATTCTCTTTTTGGGAGCAATTACTTGCCTGATCTATTAAGCTGGTAAAAGTAAAGACATTTTTAAGAGATTGAACTCTTGGAGACTGCCATGGTAAACTTACCAATAATAACAGAAACAGAATAGATCTAGCTTTTATCTTATGCTAAAATCCCAGTCTAAAGATGTATGCTTTATCTCCAAATTCCACCCTGCAGTCCAGATCAATAGACTGCTATTGGGCCCTCTTGAAGAAAACAACTGTCATTTTGAAACTTCATTTAAGGTTCAGGCCACAGCCGTTGGAAGATGTGGTCAGGGGGCAATTGCTAAAAGGAAATAGACAACAGCCTTACCTTTTTCTTGGGCATAGACAGTCATGGCACAAAGGAGGACAAGGAGGGTACCCATGAGGACCTTCATGATGCTGGACAGGGAGAAGAAGGTGGGCAGAGGCGCAATGAAGTCCCAGGTCTCTGGACAGCTTGCTGGCCTCCTGAGATCTGAGCTTTCCCCCTTTCTTTTTTATTTATTTATTTATTTATTTATTTGAGAGCGACAGACACAGAGAGAAAGACAGATAGAGGGAGAGAGAGAGAATGGGCGCGCCAGGGCTTCCAGCCTCTGCAAACGAACTCCAGACGCGTGCGCCCCCTTGTGCATCTGGCTAACGTGGGACCTGGGGAACCGAGCCTCGAACCGGGGTCCTTAGGCTTCACAGGCAAGCACTTAACCGCTAAGCCATCTCTCCAGCCCTCCCCCTTTCTTATTATGGGCAGCCACAGACCATAGGACTCTAGAATTTGCAGGCACCTAAGCAAGAAATTTTAAGTAGAGTGATGTTATGTGATTTGTACAACCAAGGGTTGCCTATGGGTACTGGAGAGGTTTAGGGTACACACAACAGTGATTCAGTGGCACATTTGGTTGGGGTGCTTATGAGGAAGTTGCGACTCTAGATGAGTTACCAGGGGTTTTGGCCCCACCTAGGAATTATGCTGAGCTGTTTCCTTTTCACATGACAGATAGCTCTGTGAAATGACAGAACACTAGCTTTAATAAAAAGTTATTATTATTATTGAAATAGGGTCTCAATGTTGTTCAGGTTGGTCTTGAGGTCCTGGGCTCAGGTGATCCTCAGACTCCAGCCTTCTGAGTAGTTACATCAATAGGCAGGAGTCAGTAGTTATGCCTAGCTGGTTGTTTTTTATATTTGAGGCGAAAGATTGAAGATTTACTTCTTAAAAAATTTTATTTAGGGCTGGAGAGATGGCTTAGTGGTTAAGTACTTGCCTATGAAGCCTAAGCCTAACTATGAAGTTCAAGCCTCGATTCCCCAGGATCCATGTTAGCCAGATGCACAGTGGGGCGCATGCGTCTGGAGTTCGTTTGCAGTGGCTGGAGGCCCTGGTTTGCCCATTCTCTCTCTCTCTATCTGCCTCTTTCTATCTCTGTCTGTCATTCTCAAGTAAAAACAAATAAAAATAAGCAAATTTAAAAAAATTATTTATTTATTTTGTTTTTTAAGGTAGGGTTTCACTCTAGCCCAGGCTGACCTGGAATTCCTCAGGGTGGCCTGGAACTCACAGTGATCCTCCTACCTCTGCCTCCCAAGAGCTGGGATAAAAGATGTGCGCCATAATACCTGGCAATTTTTTTTTTAATTTAGAGAATACTTCATTAGTTTCTGTAATCAAACCCATGTAGATAAGACCTGATATATTTAATACAGTGCATTACCCCTGTACAAATGGGGAAAAATAAGTTTAATATTTTTAGGTCAATATGGCTGTTGATTTTTGTACAATGCGAGTTTAACATAGTAAACAGGGATTTTTTTTTCCAAAGTTGAGAGCACAGCTCAAGTTTCCAAAAGTTCACACACACACACACACACACACACACACATATATATATACATATATTCTTAGGCTTCGCAGACAAGCGCCTTAACTGCCACGTCACCTCTCCAGCCTTTAAATCTTCTATATTTAAAAAATAAGTATATTTAAATTTATTTATTTATTTGTTTGTTGATTTATTTATGTGTGTGAGAGAGAAAGCGATAGAAAAAATGAGTATGCCAGGGCCTCTAAGCCACTGCAAATGAAGTCTGCATATGGCTAACATGGATACTGGAGAACTGACCTGGTCCTTTGGCTTTGCAGGCAAGCACTTTAACTGCTCAGCCATCTCTCCAGCTCCAAATCTATATCTTTCCTTATTTAACATTTGTTTATTTTATCCATTACTGAGAAAAATACTGAAATCTTTCAATAGAGTTATGATTTTTTTCAAAATATTTAGCTCTAAATATGTTTCATGTATTTTGAGGCTTTTTTATCAGAAGTATACAAATTCAGAATGGTTACAAATTTTTAGTAGAACAACTCTCCTATCAGGAAGGATACCTTTATCTTTTGTAATGCTTTTTTTTTTGGCTTGGGTTTATCTGTTTAATAGTAATATAGATATATAAATGTCTTTCTTTTTCTTTTTAAAAACATTTTAAAAAATTTATTTAAGAGAGGGCTGGAGAGATGGCATAGCGGTTAAGCACTTGCCTGTGAAGTCCAAGGACCCCGGTTCGAGGCTTGATTCCCCAGGACCCATGTTAGCCAGATGCACAAGGGGGCGCACGCATCTGGAGTTCGTTTGCAGTGGCTGGAAGCCCTGGCGCACCCATTCTCTCCCTCTCTCTCTCTCTCTCTCTCTCTCTGCCTCTTTCTTTCTCTGTCTGTCGCTCTCAAATCAATAAAAATAGACAAAAAAAATTTTTTTTTTAATTTATTTAAGAGAGAAGAGGCAGGTAAAAAGAGAGAGAGAGAGAATGGACACACCAGGGCCTCAAGCCTCTGTGAACAAACTTCAGATGCATGTGCCACCTTGTGCATCTGGCTTACATGGGTACATGGGAATTGAACCTGGGTGTTTAGGCTTTGTAGGGAGGCACCTTAACGGTTGAGCCATCTCTCTGGCCCTCTTTTTCTTTTATCTTAAACTTTTAAATATTATTATTGTTTGTGTGTGTGTGTATGTGCCCACGGCTGTCAGAGAACAGCTGTCAGGCCCGTCCTTTCCTGTCTGCCTCGTGGGAAGCAGGGTCTCTAGCTCTAGACTGCCCATCTGCTTTTCTTTTAGTTTTTTTCCTTTTATTTATTTGTTTAATTTTTTTTGAGGTAGGGTCTCACTCTTGTCCAGGCTGGCCTGGAACTCCCTCTGTAATCTCAGACTGACCTTGAACTTGTGGCTGTCCTCTTGTCTCAGTCCCTGAGTGCTGGACTCAAGGCATGTACCACCATGCCTGGCTGTACATAAATAAATATTTTTGCCCCTTTTTTTTTGTTGTTTTTGCTTTTTGAGGGATGGTCTCGCTCTAGCCCGGCCTGACCTGGAATTCACTCTATAGTCTCAGGGTGGCCTTGAACTCATCGCGATCCTCCTACCTCTGCCTCTGATGCCGGCATTAAAGGCGTGTGCCACCACACCCGGCTCCATGTGCTTTTTCGTTGCTGTGCTTGCCACAGGTTTACAAAGAAATTCTCCCACTCCCGCCTCCATCGCACAGACTTCTGGCTTTTTTTTTTCTTTTTTTGGTTTTTCGAGGTAGGGTCTCATTCTGGTCCAGGCTGACCTGGAATTAACTATGTCATCTCAGGGTGGTCTTGAACTCATGGCGATCCTCCTACCTCTGCCTCCCGAGTGCTGGGATTAAAGGCGTGCGCTACCACGCCTGGCTCATCCGACTTCTGGCTTTCTATGTGAGGACTGGGTGCTCAAACCTGTGCGGCAAGCTCTTTATCCACTGAGCCATCTACCAATGCCTCTTTTTCTTTTTCTGTTTACTTTAATATCTCAATTTAAACAACATATGGTTTATATTTTAAAATTTCATCTTCAAAAACTTATACATTTAGCCTTTTGAATGTAATTACTGATGTTTTAGGGTGGGGTGTAAGTTTATATTGTTACTATTTTTGAGAACTATTTTATTTTATTCATTTATTTGTTTTTAATTTTATTTATTTATTTATTTTTTGAGGTAGGGTCTCCCTCTAGCTCAGGCTGACCTGGAATTCACCACGTAGTCTCAGGGTAGCCTCGAACTCACGGTGATCCTCCTATCTCGGCCTCCCGAGTACCGGGATTGAAGGCATGCGCCACCACGCCTGGCTAAATATTTTATTTTTTATTGATTTATGAGAGAGACAGAGAAAAAGAGAGAGACACAGAGAGAGAATGGGTGTATCAGGGCTTCTGGCCACTGCTAATGAACTCCAGACTCATGCACCGCCATGTGCATCTGGCTTACATGGGTACTGCAGAACTGAACCTGGGTCAGTCAGCTTCACAGACAAGTGCCTTAACCACTAAGCCATCACTCCAGCCCTAATGTTACTATTAAATTTAAATCTTGTTCTGCCAGTTCTGTTTCTTTTGAATTCATTGTTTTTGCTGTTCCATTTCTGCAACCTGTTTATCCATGTCCATGTTGTATTTACGTTTACAATTACTTAAGTGTTGATATTATAGGATAAAACATGAATTCTGAACTTAATACAGTATAGTCTTGTATGGTAATTTTTTCATGTGTGCCTCATGTGTGTTTGCGTGTTCGTGTGTGGGAACATATGTAGACATGTTCATGTAAAGGTCAGAGGCCGATATCAGATGGCTTCCTCAATTGTACTCCACTTTATTTTTTATTTTTATTTTTTTTTGCCAGAATCTCTCCCTGAACCTGGATCTCACACATTTGACTAGACAAGCTAGGCAGCCAGCCCCAGGGATCTGCCCATCTGATTACAGGTGTATGCCACCATCCTTGGTATTTTCCATGGGTGAGGGGGAACCGAACTCCGGCCCTCATACTTGCATGGCAAGCACTTTAACCTGCTGAGCCATCTCACCAGCTCTCATGAGGTAACTTTATTACCTCCAATACAATGTAATAATGTTGGAACATGTCATATACTCTTTCTGGATTCCAAGCTATCTTGATACGTTTGAATTCTATGTTAAAATCCTAAACATATTTTCATACATTGCATTGTTAATATTCATTTAATTTCCCACTACATTGTTACTCTAAGCCAGTCTGCATTTTTAAGTTCCCTAAAATTATTTTCCTCTTGCTTGAATATTGTTATGTTCACCAAGTATCTACTGGTGACGAAGCCTCCAGTATCTGCCTGGGAACTCCTTCATTTTACATCAACTTCTGCATTGTATATAGAAGTCTAGATAAGTATTATTTACTCTGAGCAGTTTGGAAATAACCATTACATTGTCTTCTATTTTTCTGTTAGCCAATTATCTTCAGTCTTGCTTTTGTCACCTGAGGTTAATTGACTTTTTTTTTTCTCTAGCTGTTTAAAAATTTTTTCTTTCTTATTCACATTGATTTTTTTTTTATAGCCTTCCTCTGGATGCCTGAGTGGGTTTTCTATTATCTTGTTTTATGGTCATAGTTTTTATTGAATTTTGGTGTTGTCTTTGACCCTTGTGTTAGTCACAGGTGACTGATGGAGCTTTAGATTTGCAAATTCTTATTCTCTTGTAAGCATTGCCCTCATTCTCTTTGTTACCTCATGCTGGGACTACAGCTCAATTGACTTGACACTGATTCCCATTTGCACATGCGCCTAGAACTCTTTACTGTATCTTGTAAAATGCTTATGCATCTCTCTCTTTTTAAAAAAGATTTATTTGTTTGTTTGTTTTTAAAGGCTGGGCTGGGCAGGGTGGTGCACACCTTCATCCTTTTTTTGAAAAATATATTTTTATTTATTAGACAGAGAGAGAGAGAGAAAGAGAGAGAGAGAGAGAGAGAGAGAGAGAGAGAGAGAGAGAGAGACAGAGTGAGAGAATGGACATGTCAGGGCCTCTAGCCACTGCAAACAAACTCCAGACACATGCACCACCTTGTGCATCTGGCTTATGTGGGACCTGGAGAATCAGACCAGGGTTCTTAGGCTTTGCAGGCATGCGCATTAAGCACTAAGCCATCTCTCCAGCCCTAAAGATTTATTTTTATTTATTTGACAGAGAGAAGAGGGAGAGAGAGATGCTTGGGCATTTTTTTTTACAAGAATATCTTTCTTTTATTAACAACTTCCATAATTGTAAACAAGCTTGTGCATTTCTTAATCCTGTGTCTTATTTGGGTGTCAAGCTAGGTGAGTAATGATATGTTTCCTTCATATGTATCTTACTGTCATTTTGTCTTCAACCATATTAATTTTCCATTAAACTTATCCATTGAGTTCTTCATTTCTTTTATACTATTTATTGACAATTTTCATACATGTATATGATATATTTTGATCACAAACTCCTCCCATTACCTTCATTTTGTACTTCTTCCCTCATCCCCCTTTCATTGAATCCCTCCTTCTTTCCAGCTAGTCACTCTTCTGTTTTGATGTCTTTTTTTTTTTGTGCTTTTCCACCATCCATGATGAAATGTTGATTGGCACAATATTATGCAGGTCTTGTGCAGGTAATGACAGTTGCTGTGAGGTCACAAATGCACTGGCTGTTTCATGTCAGGGAGACGGCATTTCAAAGCACTCCTCCCATTCTTTGGCTCTCACGTTCTTTCTGTTCCCTTTTCCATGTCTCTAAGCTGCAGGGTATGAAAGAGCTGTCTCAGTTAGTGTTGCTCACTCAAGAGTGCTTTGAGGAGCCTTGAGTCTCTTCAGCAGTCACCACCATCTGCAAGAGGCAGCTTCTTTGACCAGCGGTGAGAGCAGCACTAAGCTATGGGCATAATATACATATTTAGGGGGCAACTTGATGGAGACAACATATCCATGTAGCCAGACAATAGTAGTAGCTTCTTCCCCAGGCCCTATGATCTTCTCCCTTTTGATTGGGTTTTCTGTACCAGACAGGAATTCCCTCTGGTGAACCAGGCTTCAAACCCAAGCAGAGAGCAGTTGGTTACTCCTATAACAGTATTGCCGCTATTGCACCAGTGCGCACATCTCACCTGGCTGGTCAGTTGTATGTAAGCTCCTAATACTTTTCTTTTTTTTCTTTTTGTTTTTTAAAGGTAGGGTCTCACTGTAGCCTAGGCTGACCTATAATACACTCTGTAGTCTCAGGCTGGCCTCAAACTCAGGAAGATTCTCCTACCTCTGCCTCCCAAGTGCTGAGATTAAAAGAGTGTGACACCATGTCTGGCTAAGCTCCTAATTTTTTTTTTATTATTGTCAACTTCCATAATTATAGACAATAAACCATGACAATGCCCCCCCACTTTCCCCTTCACAACTCCACTCTTCATCATATCCCCTCCCCAAGCTCCTCATTTCTTTATTCCTCTTTATTATTATTAACAACATATTTCATAGGGATACACCATGTGTTGGTATGCTCTTTTCCCTTGCCCCTACCTCCATTCCACTGGGAACCCTCCTCAGTGGGGTTGCAGGTATTCCCTATGGGGTTGTAGTTTGTGTGTTGTGGGAGCAGCAGTCAGTTATTTTGGGGGTGAGGGAATGCCTCTGGGCATAATATCTTAATCTGTGGTTCTTACAGTCTATCTGCCCCCTCTTCTGCAAAATTCCCTGAGCTGTGGTGAGTGAGTTTTAAGTCTACTTCAGTGATGAGCTCTTAGAAGCCTCTGGATCTCTGCTTTGGTAAGTGTTGAGTAGCGCCAGGGTCTGTCTCCTTCACCGTGGTGCTGACTATCAGGTTCAGCATGGAAGCAGCACTCATGCTCATCTCTATTTCCTCTGTGATTTCAGCTGTGCCTTGGCTGAAGTGTGAGGGGTAGTTTATCTCCTCAGGTCTCACTACCTTCTGAAAAAGAACAAATTTTCCACTGGAGAGTGAAGTCAGCATAGTTCAAATGGGACAAGCATTATTAATTTAGGGACAATTTGATGTATGTAGCCCCCTTTTAGCTAAAGACCAGTGAGAGCTTGACACTGGAGAGCATAATCTTTGTCTTCATATATATATAAATAAGTCATATGGAATCCTACTTTTTTGGGCAATGGAACAATCAGGAGCCATAGATTGTTGCTAGAAAATTTTCAGTGCCAGGGATGGGATACCTTCCAGTGAGTTGTTGGCCAGGAAGGTCCCTGATGCCCCAAAACATTATAGGCTATTGCCGAGGCCCTTGGTTTCCCAACTGGAATAAATTTGGCAAGACCCTATTGCTGAAGACTCCACATACTTGGGCTGCAAGGTCACTGAGAAATCCTGCTGGAACTGAGCTGATAACCTCCTCCATGTACACCAGATGACAGAAAGCTGGAAGAAGCAATTCTGCATGCAGTTCAATAGGAGAAAGAGAAAACACCAGTGAAGATACTCAATAGTGGACACTGCAAGCCTTATATTTGGCCAGCCAGGCCAAATGAGCCAACAGGTGCAATAGTGGCACGTCTGTCATGGGTTCCTTTACACTGAGCCAATCAGAAAGCTATTGCTTACCTGCAAAGGCTGTGTTGCACTGGCGTGTACATCCTATCAGGGTGTTTGCTTCTGTGTAGTTCAGACCTCTGACAAGCTTCTAGGTTCTAATGTACTCTACAGTAAACAAAGCTAGAACTAATAGATAGTTTTAGGTATGGATCTAGGTTTATTTTCTTACATTTTTTTTTAAACACTATATGGTTAATGGCTTTCCTTCCCATCAAACTGCTTTTGTACCTCTGCTGCTAAACAATTGGCTGTGTTGTGTGTGTGTGTGTGTGTGTGTGTGTGTATGTGTGTACTCAGTTCTGTTACACTGATTCATACATCTATGTTCACTTCAATATCACACTGTCTTGATTACTGTAGCTTTGTAGGAAGGGTTCTATAGGAAGCCAGTCCACAATTGTGGGCAACAGCTCAAAACCAGTCAATCCATATTTTCCGGGCTCACCCTCCACAGCCCTCATTTCCATGAGTGACATATGGGATGGTCTTTCTCCTATTGACCTTTCCTTACCTCTGTGTTTTCTGCCCTGGGGAATCTCTTCTAGTGTCCTGAAGGCCTCAGACCACACCAGAAAGTACCTCTGTGGCCTCTCCTTAGGCCCCACAACCTGGTCAGCTTTAGGAGGTGGAGCCCCCCACAAAAGCCTCCTACCTGTGCACGCTCCCCACCCTGTGCCATACCTGCATGTGCCCTGACTGCAGACAGGACTGGTATCGACGTAACACCAATGGGGGAATGTGGCTGCTGGTGTCATGATGACACCATTTCATCCCATTTGTGGTCAATCTGGAGGAACACCAGAGAAGTGGAAGGTAGGGTAGTGTCCAGTGTCCAGAGCCTGAGGAAAGCCACGTCAACTTTTCTTAACCTCTGAGGAAACTGCTCAGGGCTGCAGAGCTGGGGACATGGGAACCAAGGGGTTGGATGTGGTGGGTAAAGTCTTGGAATCCTAACCCTCAGGAGGCTGAGGTGGGTGGATCCTGAGGTCAAGGCCAGCCAGGCCAGTCAGAGGGCCAAAGTGTGAAGTGCCATAAATTGAATTGATTAGAATACATTTTTAAAAATTAAAAGGGAGTCAAGGAAGTCAGGCACTTTTACTTATTTTTATGTTCTTAAACATTTTATTTATTTATTTCCAAGGACACAGAGAGAGAGAATATGATAATGGGTGTATCAGGAACCTAGCCACTGCAAATGACCTCCAGACACATGTGCCATTTTGTGCATCTCCTTTACATGGGTATTGGGGAACCAAAACCAGGTTGTTAGGTTTTGTAGGCAAGTGCTTTAAATGCTGAGCCATCTCTCCATCCCATGCTATTTTTTTTTTAAGTGATATGACTTATGATTCAGATGTCTGCCCAGAGAATGCGAAGCAACTCAAAAGTGAAGAAAGCATGAAGATCCAGATAGCCTCATGGTCCAGATGTGACCAAGCTGAGGGTTATGGTGAGGAGGCTGATCAGAAGGGCAACCATGGAGACCAGCGAGCTGGTGTCAGACCAGCAGAGGAGCGTGGGCAAAACCAAGATAGGTGTACTTACTACTGTCTGGATCCTTCTGGGGCTCCAGCCACCTGCCCCAGGCAACCCTCCACCAGGAAGAGGTGAAGGCTGGAGACAACCAAAAGGAATTGCCTAGTGAATGGAGTTGTACTCTGAGCATCACATTCTGGGATACAGTGGGTCCCGCAGGGGCTCAGGATATACAAGAATAGCTTTATTGCTCACTTGTAGGGGGCTGGCTATATGGAAATGTTTTTGACAATGTGACGAGCTGAGACGCTAGTGTTATAGCTGTGAATACATGGAGAGTTATACAGGTTCCATTTCCTCCCACAGAGCCCATGCTGAACCACCACCCCCCGGCCACCCTGATGACGGGTACGGTGAGGCCATCACATCCTGGGGGGTGCAGTGCAAGTCACACTTCAACCACACCTTGCATGCCAAGCATTGTGACAGCGTGTAGATTGGGTGTTTCTAAGAAATATGTTAACCAGTGAGGGGCACATCAATATCAGTGCCCAGGTCACAGGCCTGACAAGAATGATGAGCGCAGCCTATAATCCCAGAAGTTAGGAGGCAGAAGCAGGAGGAAGTCTAGTTTGAGGCCATCTCAGGCTACATAGCAACACCCTGGCTAAAAACAAGACACACACACACAAAAAGAGGGTGGAAGCTGCTGCTGTTATCTGGCCACTGGAAGGCTCAGCTCGGCGTGAGAAATGACTGGCCTCCTATCTGCTCTGGCTAGAGGGTATCAGCTTGACTCAGGGTCACACATTACCACATCTCTTCACACTGTAGGAACCATTTCCCCAGTGTATGAGCAGCTGAGCCACTCTTGCAAACTGCCTGAGCCCTTATGGTGACCCAAGGCTCTCCTGGTCTATGCAATGTGGGCAATACCATGGTTGAAAGTACCCCCTCCCCAATAGCCTCCCCAAGTTTTCATTTTCTCAAGCCCCAGGGCTGCCTATAAAGAGGAGTGATGCTTTAGACCTCAGCAAGGAGGCAGCAGTCACACGTCCCGGGGCCACCACCACAGCTAACCCTCTGATGGCCAGCATCATGGAAGTGTCCATAGTGCCCTCTCCATCCTGTTTTCCATGGAGGCCTTCTTCTCCTAGACTTGCTAGGCCGCCTGTAAGTGTCCTTTGCTCGTGTGTCCCCTTTCTGGTCAGAGCTGACGTGACAGTGCTAAATTCTGTGCTTGGAACCCTCCAAGAGGGAAACACCAGAGGGATTGCTATCACACTTCCCAGAGAATTCTCCTGCAGGGGGTTTTAGTAGTTCTGTTATCCTATGGTGGGAGACAGGGAGGGACAGTCCAATTTTAAGGACGAGGAAACGGAAGCTCAGCTGAGATTTTTGAGAAGAGGTAGAATCAGGGTCCAGATGTCTCCCAGTGATGTGGTGATGTGGCGTTGGCTCTGCTCTAAATTCCAGATGGAGCTCCTTAAGAAGAGGCAGAAGTAATTTGTTCTGAAAACTAAATATCCCTATAGAGAGATGTAAAGTCTCAAAACCAAGAACGAGAAGCAGCAAAAGAAAAAAGTGTAGGAAGGACAGTGCTAGGGATAAGAAGCTGAGCTGACTTCCTCTGGGCTGCTTTGTCTCCATGACCCCACCACAGGCAGTGCCGTCCCTCCGCCTGGTCCTCCAGGACAGAGCACAGAGTGGCTGGGGGGTCTTTTCTTTAGAACAGTTCCTAAAATCTTCTGCCTCATCTCTCTCAGTGGCCAGCAACACACCAACCCCCAGCTGCTGCTTCTATATCTCCCCGAAAGATCCCGCAAAAATCTGTGAGCAACACTATAACATCAGCATCCAGTGTTCCAAGCCAGCTGGCATGTAAGGGCCAGGCCTTCTGTCCATCCCTGCGGGTCTTGGAAGGGCTGGCAAAGCTCCCTTCTTGGCTCTTTGATGCCCTCTGGCTATGTTCAGATGTGGACCAAGACCTGCCTAGTCCCTGGCCATAGACAGGGGAATGTGGTCAGGAAGCTGGCTTCCTAAGGATGTCCTGTGAGACACTTGGGAAAAATTCTGAGGAATAGGACCGGCCCTGAGATGTGTGGACAGAGGAGGACGCAGGGGCCACAGGAGTTCCCCTGTGGGAGTCCTCAGGCTTTCAACCTTCTACCTTTCTACAGCCGACAGGTCTATGCTAACCCCAGAGAGGCCTGGGTCCAGAAATACATCACCAACCTGGAGTCAAATGTCCCAGGAGTCTGGAGACAGCAAAGTGTTACATCTGTAGGGTGAATGGGGAGCAAAAGCCCGAGTTAGGATGTGACCCTGCGGTTCTGGAGGCCACCTCTTCTGTGGTACCGCCCAGTCTTACTCGGGTGGCCCCCTTAACTTTAATTTCAGTTTGGGTATTTCAGTGTATATAGTTTGTGTATTACAATTTGTGTCCATTTTCAAATGGTGTTATGCAATGAGTGTGTTACTGATATCTCATGATTTTCTTCTCCATCCTTCCCTTTTTGCCTTCAACCCTTCTCACATTCTACATATGGATCAATGAAGGTAATTGGCTTTCCAGAGAGAAATTGCACCATACAACAAATGCTTTTTTAAAATATAAATATTTTATTTATTTATTTGAGAGAGAGGAAGAAGGAGACAGAAAGAGAGAGTGAGAGAGAATGGACACACCAGGGCCTCTAGCCCTGCAAACGAACTCCAGACACACGCGCCACCTTGTACATCTGGCTTATGTGGGTCCTGGGTAATCAAACCTGGGTCCTTTAACTTTGCAGGCAAGCACTTTAAGTTCTCTCTCTTTTCTTTTTGGTTTTCTGAGGTAGGGTTTCACTCTAGTCCACACTGACCTGGAATCCACTCTGTATTCTCAGGGTGGCCTTGAACTCACAACAATCTTCCTACCTCTGCCTCCAAAGTGCTAGGAGTAAAGTGTATGCACCACGCCCAGCTTTCTCTAGCTTACTCTCTTTCTCTCTCTCTCTGGTTTTTCAAGGTAGGTTTTCGCTTTAGCCCAGAATGACCTGGAATTCACTATGTAGCCTCAGGATAGCCTCGAACCCATGGCGAACTTCCGACCTCTGCCTTCCAAGTGCTGGGATTGAAGGCGTGCACCACCACACCCAGTTTCTCTCTCTCGTTTTAAAAGAAATGTTTTAGTTGTTTATTTTTGGTGTGTATGGTTGGTGGTGGTGGTGGTGGTGTGTGTGTGTGTGTGGTATATTCATGTGTGTATGCAAAGATGCTTGTACATGGATGCACATGTGTGAGGAGGCCAGAGGAAACTGTCAGGTGTCCTCCTCTATCTCTCTTGTATCTTATTTTCTTTATTTTTATTTATTTATTTAAGAGAGACAGAGAGGGAAAGAAGGAGAGAGATAGGAAAAAAAAACGGGCATGCAATCTCTAGTTGCATGCACCACCTTGTGCATCTGGTTTATGTGGGTCCTGGTGCACCAAACCTGGGTCCTTTGATTTTGCAAGCAAGTGCCTTAACCACTAAGCAATCTCTCTAGCCCTTGTATCTTATTTTCTTGAGAGAGAGCCTCTTAATGGTCCTGGAGCTCACCATCGTTTTTTACTTCCAGGTAGAATAGCTTACCAGTGAACCCTACTGATCCCATATCTCTGTCCCCTTAGGGCTGGAGTTAGAGGCATATATGGGGCAATACCTGGCTTTTTTTTTTGGTGGGGGGAGGGTGATGGAAATTGATACCAGCACTCTTACCCACTTAGCAATCTCCTCGGTCCCTAGACTGAGTAATTTTTTAATGGTGAGTATTTAGGATAAGTCTTGTATTATTTAGGATATACTTTTTGTTTGTTTGTTTTAAGTGGTGGGAGGTTGATCCAGAACTCATATTTAACTAGGCATTCCTGTATTTTATCTGGCAACCCTCTTTGGTGTGAATACCTCTTTATCATTATTTTTCAGTTACATAAGGCCATTTTCTAACAAGTGTATAATCTACTTTGAGCACATTTCCCCTCATACTCCATTATTCTCCTCTTTCTCATGCTTCCTGAATACCTTTTTAAAAGACATCTGTTTCCTTTTGGAGATGAAAGCTTCAAGATTTAAACTTGGATTTGAACCAGCCAGGAAGTTTTGATAAATTCCAGTGCTGAGTCTCACCTCCAATGTTAAAATGTGATTTTCAAACTCTTCAAGGGCTGAAGAGATGGCTTAGAGGTTAAGGCACTTGCCTGCAAAGCCTAAGGACCCAGGTTCGATTCTTCAGTACCCATATAAACCAGATGCACAAGGTGGCACATGCGTCTGGAGTTCATTTGCAATGGCTAGAGGCCCTGGTGTGCCCATTCCCTCTCTCTCTGCCTCTTTTTCCTCTCTCGAATAAATAAAATATTTTTTAAAAGTAAAATAAGGGCTGGAGGGATGGCTTAGCAGGTAAGGCATTTGACTGCAAAGCCAAAGGACCCCAGATAGCTTCTTCAGGACCCACGTAAGCCAGAAGCACAAGTTTGTTTGCAGAGGCTGGAGGCCCTGGCATGCCCATTGTCTCCCTCTCTCTCAAATAAATAAATGAAATGAAATTTTAAAAATAAAATAAAATAAAAGCTCCCCAGATGATGGTTGGGTCAGCCTCAGGATTTTGGAGGCGATGCAAGTCCCTCTGACTTTTCAAGCCTTCTAACCCAGTTAGCTTTAGTTAATCCTATTTGGGGGTTCATCAGAAGCAGAATATTTCCAGATATAGCATTACACAGGATTGGGAACCTCTATCCCAGTATGGAGCAGAGTGAGAGCCATGGTTTTCCCAGCCCTCTACCCACTTCCAGTTTTATTGACTTCTGTTCGCACGCTGCCCTCTGGTGGTGGAAGCATAGGCGTGCAGGCCACCATCCTTGGCTCCCTGGCTCTTGTAAACTGGCCGCACCTTCACAAAGACCATGACTGTTCCTAGTGATGGTTAATTTTGTATGTCAATTTGACTGGGCTGAGTGTCACCTAGATTGGTGATAAAACGTTATTGATGGGGACATGTGGGAGGAGTTTCCAGTAGAGATTAGCCTTTGAACTAGAAGACTGACAATCTGCTCTCTGTAGCACAGCAGGTATTGTCTCATCCATTGAGAGCTGAGAGAATAGGCAGAGGGTGAACCCACTTTCTCTGCTAGAGCTGGAACACTAGTTTTTTTTCTCTGCCGTCAGACTTTGGCACTGCTGGCCCCCGAGCCTTCAGACCCTAAAGGAACTGGCTTACTACTTCCTTTCCCATGCCCTTGGGCTTGGGCAGACTGACTCCATCAGTTCCCTCTGTTCTCAGGCCTTTAAATTCAGACTTTGGACTGAAAGACACTATCAACTTCCTGATTCTCCAGCTCTAAGTTAGCAAGTTGTGGGGCTTCTTGGCTTCCATGGCTGTTTTAGCCAGTTCTCATGATAAACATGTCCATCCGTCCATCCATCCATCCACCCACCCACCCACTCACACACACACACCTACCAATCATTATCATCTATCTATCTATCTATCTGTCTGTCTGTCTGTCTGTCTGTCTATCTATCTGTCTATCATCTATCTATCTATCTATCTATCTATCTATCTATCTATCTATCTATCTATCATCTATCTGCCTATCTATCTGTCATCTGTCTACCTGCCTACCTATCTGCCTGGGCTTCTTGTTCTGATTTATTTGGAGCACCTTAATACCTGCATCTTATCAACAAATATTAAGCCAGAGGAGTTTGACAAGGAGGTGGGCCGGGCTGCTGTCACACGTGGCCTGGTCTGCTCCATCCCCTCCCTGTTCTGCTGATGCTCATGCTGGCTTGCAGTGGAGAACGCTGCTACTCTAGGCCAGCAAGCGCCACATCCCTGGATTTTCAACCCGCTTGGTTCGCAGGTAGCATGCAGACAGGGCCTCTTTAAGAAAACTATTGTTCTTCTATCAGATACGTTTCAGTTTCAAAGTGAGTTAATATTTTTTTGTGTTGGGGCCTTGCTGATTGATGCAAGAGGAAATCATTCTTACTTCCTTTTCCTTCCCTTCCCTTTCTTTCCCTTCTCTTCTTTTACTTTCCCTCTTTTTTTTTTTTTTCTTTTGAGACAGGTTTCTGCTACATAGCCTGGCCTGTTTTCAAACTCCTGATCCTCCTGCCTCAACCTAAGTGCTGGTGAACAGATGGCCTTAGAATAAAAAGAGGCCACGGGGTGGGGGGTGGCCGGCTGCTTTGTTTACTAGAGGGGTCCTCATGGACTCCGTCCTGAGTCCGGCCCTTTGCTGGTTCTGCTGCTTTAGATCGGTGTTTACAACAGTGCAGTCTGCATTCATTAGGGATGTTTCTAAGTCAGGAAAACCAAGTCAAAATTAAAAAGAAAAAAGAAAAACCAAATGAAAGTGAGAGCTTACTTAGTCCACATAACTGAAGCTTCAGGAAGTAAATCGGTTTCAGGTAAAACTTGGTCCACTCTGGGTCTTTAAAGTCTCCACAAAGTCCATGTTTCTTTGTAAGTATCGGCTCTCCCTTTAATTTGAAAGGCTCATCCTGGACACTCTCTTGGTGGGGAAGCTTCATGAAACTTCCAGAGCAAAGTGGGCACGAAATAAGAAAGTCTATATCCTAATATTTCGAGCCAAGAGCTTAGGTCAACTTTTATTGGCTTAGCTAGCTCTAAATAGGAGCTGTTCTCCTAACCCAGGGCCCAGTAAACTATAGCCACATTTGCTGTAACCTCTGTTATGGCTTGCAAGCTAAGAAGCTGTGTTTGTTTACTTGTTGACATAGAGTCTCACTCTGTACCCAGGGTGACCTTGAACTCACAACAGTTCTCTTGCCTCATCCCAAATGCCAGGATTGCATGTGTATGCCGCTACACTCAGCTGAGACAATTTCATATTCCCCTTTGTGTGTGTGTGTGTGTGTGTGTGTGTGTGTGTGTGCGCGCAGGTGCATGTGCGTGTGCGTGTGAAGGCTGGTGTTTGATGTCACGTTATCTTCCTCGTAGTTTTCCACTTAATTTTCTGAAGCAAGGTCTCTTGCTTGAGCCCAGAGCTCATCAGTTCTGCTGGTTACCTACCCAGCTTGCCCCAGAGGATCCTCCATCTTCCATCCTCCCAAGGGCTGGGAATACAGGTGACTCACACCCACCGGCATTTACAAGGCTACTGGGGGTCCGGAACTGAACTCAGCTCCTCATACTTGTGCCCAGTAAGCATTTTATCTATTGAATTATCTTCCCAGCCCCTTATATTTCTCAAATAGTTAAATAATTAAAAACAATCAAAAGAGGAAAGATATCTTCAGACACATAAAAACCTGTATGAATTCAATTTTTTTTAAAACAAATTTTGTTTACTTTTATTTATTTATTTAAGAGCGACAGACAGAGAGAGAAAGAGGCAGGTAAAGAGAGAGAATGGGAGCGCCAGGGCCTCCAGCCACTGCAAATGAACTCCAGACGCGTGCGCCCCCTTGTGCATCTGGCTAATGTGAGTCCTGGGGAATTGAGCCTCA
Source organism: Jaculus jaculus (assembly GCF_020740685.1). NCBI lineage: Eukaryota > Metazoa > Chordata > Mammalia > Rodentia > Dipodidae > Jaculus > Jaculus jaculus. Next base: position 93,541,729 of record NC_059110.1, read on the forward strand.
AACTGGGGTCCTCAGGCTTCACAGGCAAGTGCTTAACCACTTAGCCATCTCTCCAGCCCTGAATTCAAATTTTTATGTCTAAAAAGTGCTGCTGGAACATAAGCTGCCTCATCTACTTCTCTATTTGTAGTTATTTCTCTATTTATAGCTATTTTCACACCACAACAGGCAGGTTGAACTGTCGTGGCAGAGGCCTCAGGGATCACAAAACCTAAAGTAGCCACTATTTGGCCCTTTCCACAGCAAGTATACCAATCTTCATCTTACCAATCTTTTTTTAAAATTTATTTTATTTTTTTCTTATTTCTTTTTATTTTATTTATTTATTTGAGAGAGAGAAAGAGGCAGAGAAAAAGAGAGAGCATGGACACTCCAGGGCCTCCAGCCACTGCAAATGAACTCCAGACGCATGGGCCCCCTTGTGCATCTGGCTTACGTGGGTCCTGGAGAGTTGAACCGGGATCCTTTGGCTTTGCAGGCAAACATCTTAACTGCTAAGCCATCTCTCCAGCCCCCATCTTACCAGTCTTTGTGTTAGAAATGGATTCATTGATCTGCTTGAGTTGAATAATACCTTGAACAAACAAGGGTGACAGGCTCATGGCCACATAACTACAAAAGGGGGCAGTTCCCTTAAGCAGAAAAGGGAAGGAACTGAGAAGCAATCAAGTTGCTGTCAAGTGTGTAGCCTTTCTTTTTTAATAAAATGTTTTTAGTTTAATTTCTATTTATTCATTTTCAAGGGGGGAGAGAGAACAAGAATGGCTGTGCCAGGACCTCTTGCTACTGTACACAAACTCTAGTCACATGTGCTACTTTGTGCATCAGGCTTTAAAACACTTGTAGGAAAAAAAAAAAAAAAAACACAAAATGGTAGCGGGCTCATGGCTCAGTCCTGCTCCTCTGCCTTTGCTTCCTAACTTGTGAAGCGAGCAGCTCTCTCCCCCTCACCTCCCCACCATCACGTGCTCTGCTGCCGCAGCCCCAGAGCAAGAGCCCCGAGAGATCGTGGACTGACACCTCTGCAACACTGAGCTGAAACAAACTTCCTTCCCTCTCTTCCTCATAAAGCCAATTATCTCATGGACTGTGTCACCGTCTTGGGAGACTAGCTACTGCACTTACATCGACACACATATAACACCCATGGATTTCTAACATGAGCCACTGATTTGGGGTGGGTGTATTTCAGAAAAATAACATTCTGATAATGTGACACTTTCCATTTGCATTTTAGTCTTTAAAAAGTGGTTAAGAGCTGGGCATGGTGGCGCACGCCTTTAATCCCAGCACTCGGGAGGCAGAGGTAGGAGGATCGCCGTGAGTTTGAGGCCACCCTGAGACTCCATAGTGAATTCCAGGTAAGCCTGGACTACAGTGAAACCCTACCTCAAAAAACAAAACAAAACAACAACAACAAAAAAAGTGGTTAAATCCTAAGTGATTAAATGAGGGTTTTTTTTTATTTTTTAATTTAATTTATTAGTTTTCTTTTCAGCAAATACAGGCAGTTTGGTACCATTGTTTAGGCTTATCTATGATCTACCCCCTCCCATTGGACCCTCCTTGTTGATGTAAATGGGTCGTGCATTGTGGAGTGAGCCCCCAATTTTTGGTACGATAAATGTCTCTGCATATCATGACCCAATATGTGACTCTGACATTCTTTCCGCCCCCTCTTCCGCAAAATTTCCTTGAGCCATGTTGGGTTAAATGAGAGGTTTTTGGTTTTTAGTCTGAACATAAACCACTTGAGGCATTGGTAAAAATCTGGATTACTAGGCCCAGACCCATGATATTCCAATGCCTGCATGCACTTCTGGAAGGCTGAATCACGTAACATAGGTGTAACATGTGAGTTATGCTATTAGCTAGCTCAAGGCCATGGGGAAATTATTATAACTACTCTGCCAACATTTCTGCTACTTAGCCTTTTGTAGGACTGTAAGAATTTAAAAGATATAAATATATTTTTTAGACAAAGTCCTGTTTTGTAGCCCAGACTAGCTTTAAACTCTTTTTAAAAATATTTATTTATTTATATGAGAGAGATAAAGAGGGAGAGAGAGAGAATGGGCATACCAAGGCCTCTAGCCACTGCAAACAAACTCCAGACGCATGTGCAACCCTGTGCATTTGGCTTTACATGGGCACTAGGGAATCAAACTTGGGTCCTTAGGCTTTGCAGGCATGCGCCTCAATGCTGAACCACCTCTCCAGCCCCTAAAACTTTTTTGTCTGTTTATTTGTTTGAGGCAGGGTCTTACTCTAACCCCGACTGACCTAGGAACTCAGTCTGTAGCTCCAGGCTGGCCTCAAACTCACAGTTATCCTCCTACCTCAGCCTCCCCAGTGCTGGGACTGAAGGCGTGCACCATGATGCCTGGCTTCAGCTTTAAGCTCTTAATCTTCCTGCCTCTGCCTCTCAGGTGCTGGGATTACGGGTGTGCACCACTCCAGGATTCTCAGAAGGTTTTAGTTATGAGAAAAATAGGCATTAATTCATAAAGCTCAAGAATTTGCCTAGTGCAAAAACATTGTGCACTCAATGTATAATATTGGTCACAATTCTCCTTGTCTCACAGAACAGTGTTGTATCTTTACTTCAGGAAAGTGTAGCTGCAGGCGTTTCAGGCATTTCCTGGGTGCTGCCTTCTGCACTGCAGATTCTCCTCTTCATTTCCTCCCTCACCATTTCTCTACGTGAGATGCTGCCATTGCCACAAAATGAAGACGATGATAGAATCGTCAGCGTTTTAAGACTGGTTTACTAAAAAAAAAATCATTACTTCACACAGCCTAATCCAAATGGTAAACGACATTCTATAAATATTTGTTGGTCGGTGGTTTTGGAACAAGGTCCTTTAGAAAAAGCAAAACAGACTTACTTACCTACACACAGAGTAGGTGTCAACCACTTTGTGACTGGCAGGGCTGGGGGAGGGGTGGCGGAGACAGTTAAGGGAATCTCTTTAGTGAGTAGCCAAAAGCGCGTGGAAATGTTTTACAAGAATTGAGTAGGTTACACTTATTAATGCTACTCTTACTTTTGGTTAGGAAGCTTTTCTTTTCCGATGGTGGTAACCACTGGGGTGACTCAAAACTCAGTGTAGTGCTGAGAAGTGACGGTGGAGTAGTGTTCAGCACTAAGTGAGCCGTCGCTATCACACCCCCCAAGGCTCAGGAACCATTGTGGAAGGAGGATGAAGAAAGAATGTAAGAAACCGGGCATGGTGGCGCACGCCTTTAATCCCAGCACTTGGGAGGCAAAGGTAGGAGGATCACCAAGAGTTCGAGGCCACCCTGAGACTACATAGTGAATTCCAGGTCAGCCTGAGCCAGAGTGAGACCCTACCTCGAAAAACAAAACAAACAAACAAACACAAAGAATGTAAGAGGCAAAGGGAGCGGAGGAGTGCTCTGCAATACCGTCTTCTAAACAAACAGTGTTCGTGGCACTCATGATCTCACCGACGTTGATACTACCTACAGGAGATTTGCACAATAGAAAAAAAAATGATTACATCAACATAGAAGAGAGACTAATTGGAAAGAAATGGAGGAGAGGTGGGACAAACTAGGGTGGAAGGAGAGATTATGATCATAGCATATTGTGTATATGTATGGAGGTTGCCAATAAGTTTTTAAAAAAGAAGAAGTAAGTAGGTGAAGGCAGGCATGGTGTAACCCAGCACCTGGCACCTGGGAGGTGGAGTTGAGGATCAGGTGATCAAGGCCTAGGCTGCGTTGTGAGTTTCATGCCAGCCTGGGCAACATGAGACCATTGCAAAAAAATAAACCTACTAATAATGACAATTAGACTATATAGAATGGAAGAAAAAATTTCCCTGCTGTTTATCCAACAGAAAATTAATATCCAGAATATACACAGAAGTAAAAAAACAAAACAAAACCCTAATACCAAAAGAATAATTCAATCAGTAAGTGGACAAGTGAACCGAACAGACACATCTATTTAAAAAATTTTAGTTATTTATTTAAGAGAGGGGGCAGGAACAGGGGGGAGGGAGAGAGAGTGGGTACACCAGGGCATCCAGCTACTACAAATGAACACCATGCATGTGCCACCTTGTGTATCTGTCTTCCATGGGTACTGGGGAACCAAACCTGAGTCCTTAGCTTTATAGGCAAGCACATTATTACCACAAAGCCATCTTTCCAGCCCCAGACACATCTTTTTAAAAGTAGAAATGGCAAATAAATAAATGAAAAGATGTTCAACATCATTAACCACCGGGGAAATGCAAATCAAAACTACATTGGCATTCCATTTCGTCCCAGTCAGAATGAGTAAAACAACAGATGCTGGTGAGGATGTGGGGGAAAGGAGCTCTTGTACAGAGTTGGTGGGAAGGTAAGTAGTGTGGCCACTGTGGAAATCAATATAGAGATTCTTCAAAAACTAAGATAATACTATATGATTCAGCTATACCACTTCTGGGTATATACCCAAAGAAATCAGCATTGACATACAATAGAGATACCTGCAAAGCCATGTTTATGCACACACACACACACACACACACACACACACACACACACACAGACACACACCAGACTTCAACTATATTCAACCATAAAGAAGAAATCCTGCTATTTGTAGGAAAATGCATGGAGGTCATCACATGTTACATGAAAAAAGCCAGACACAGACAGACAAGTATCTCATGTATCTCACATGTAGAATTTAGGGGAAGAAAAAAAAAAAGGATGAAATGAGTGTAGACAGGGTACTATCAGGAAAGAGACAAAGGACCAGGGGGATATGTTCTGTGCATGCATGAAAATATCACAATGAAACACATTATTTTGTCTGCTATTGTGCACTGATGAATATTTTAATTGATTTGGCTAAATAAATCAATGTATATTAAATGTCCCAGAGTGTGATAACCTGGCATCCAGTATAGGTATGCTGGAGAGTTGAAGGAATGACCAAAGGCTCACTTACACTGCTCCCTAATCTGCCCACACATGTAACTGGGTTTTCTTTATTGCTCTTAGAACACTCGGGAAATTAACTCGGGGGTCAGTGGCACAGCTGACACCAGGATTGGCAGAGTTGCCACAGATCTATTGGTCTCTGATTTGGAAGCTGTGAAGACAGAGTTTCTAAAACTAAGAAATGGACAAAGAATTCCTGGCCGCACACTCTCTGCGCCTGCTCTGTCTTGCGAAGTTAGATTCAAGGTCATTCCGTTTTCCGAGGATGACTTCCCTGATCAGATCCCTTGACCTTTCTACAACTTGTGGGTGTCTCTTCAGGCAGCCTCTTCTTTCTCCTCCTGGGGCAACTCTTCTCTGCTGATCCCAGACCAGGCCAGAAGTCCCCTGCTGGCCTGTCCTGGAGCCCTACCATGAGCTAGGACATCAATGATTAGGACAACCTAAGACTGCCCACACCTAGCTGCAGATGTCTTCGCAGCCACTTGACCTGCCATCCTGCTGGCTCTGCCTCTGCACTTCTTCCTCGTCCAGAAATGAGCACCAGCTCCTGCCTTTGACTGCATGAGCTGTGGTTTCATAGTAGTCACCTACTCATTTGCTGGGGAGGGATAGAAGAAGCTATAGATGCTTGGGGTGCCTGGGCCAACTCTGAGGGAAGAGGCAGGCTGAACCTCTTATTTTCATTGAGACAAATGAGTCTGCTCCTTTTTTTTTCTTTATCCAGTGACAAAGGAAGAAGAACATAGATGGAAAGAGCTCTGTTTAAGGGAAAGGGTTTGAGGAGGAGGAGAACTGGAAGGAAGTTGTAGAGTTCTTCTTTTTTTTTTTATTAAAAAAAAACATTTTTATTGATGATATATAGGCACACTGTAATTTGATTGCATTCCTGTCCAATTACCCTCTTTGTCCCCCTCCCCATTCCCTAATCCAGTGAACACCCTCTTCTTTCCAAGTAGGCCTTCTCCTGTTTTGATGTCTCTTTTTTTTCTCCCTTCTCCGTCCATCCTCTATGTCAAAATGTCAGGCTCAGAACCTTGTAGGTCTTGTGGGGTAACAACAAGCGCTGTGAGGCCATGAATGCACCAGTCAGTTCATGTCCTATGAGTAAGTCATAAAGAGACCTACCTCCTCATTAGTTGAAAAACATGATCTAGGAAAGAGAGAGAAGGAGAGAGAGAACCTGGACCTGGACAGAAGTACACGGCTGGGGTACAGAAAGCTTTACCCTAAAGCATAGGTTGTTGCAGGTAAATCTCGGTGCAAGGATGGGTCACCCCTGCCCAGTTAGTTGTTGATCAATGAGGCACCCCTGCCCAGACAATACAATACTTTTGCTTACCCACAAGAACTAGATGGTAAGACCCTATCGCTGAAGACATCCCATGCTGTGGTTGTTGGACACTGAAGAAATCAATTTGTAACAGAGCGGGAAACCATCTCTGCTGGCTAGCTGTCACAGCGCTGGAAAGTGCTGGGCAGGCTGCTCTGTGTGGGTTGGGGGCGGGTGGGGGAGTCAACAGGTTTAACCAGCAGTTGACCCTGCAAGCTACAAAATCCACCAACCAGGCAAGATGTACCCATGGGATTGGAGAGTTCTTGTTTCACCATTCCCTACTCCGCCCCCCAGACCTCCTTTTTATCCATGCTCTGCATTGGTCCTCTCTCTCTCTGCAGGAGATACCGGTCCTTGAACAGTCTTGTTTCAGCCAGATGGTAGGAACTTCATGCAGAAGCAGGAAACTGTCTTCGTATATCTCCCATGAAGTGGGCTGAGGTGTTTGTTATTCTAATGACTCCTGCGAAGGAATGGAGGCTAGATTTTGGATCTTGGTGAAACTCATTAGTTTTCCCCTTCTCCTGAGCAGGGCAAGGCTCATCCCTTCCTGTGAGGTGTGTAGAATAGAAAATAAAACAGGAGGACTTCCGGTTAAGATGGCGGCGTAGGTACCACGCCAAAGCAGCCTAGGGGGGAAAAAGACCAAAAAAACTCAGCAAAATACACACTTTTACTAAAAAGTGAGGTGTATAGGAAATTAAAGCAGCAGCGGAGAAGTAGAAGAGTTATAGAGCATCCAGAGCCTGCACAGGCGGGAAAAGCGGCTCCGGCAGCTTGGCCAACCGCCGCGGCCGCGGCGCAGCAGAAAACCGCCAGACTCGGCTTGAGCCGCAGGAAAAGCCAGGTGCGGGAGCTTCCCCTCACACCGCGCTCTCCGCAACTCGGGAAACATGAGGGGAGAGCGGCAGCGAGCAGCGGAGGAGCAGACCGCGAGGTAGAAGAACACGTGGAACAGCGAGACAACCAGAGCAGCCGCGGCTCCCTCCCCTCCCCCACCGCCTGAGCCCAGCTCCAGCGAACAGAGCAGCGGCCCGGGACCCGGCCACGCCAACTTGGGCTGACAGCGGGACCCAAGCAGGAGCAGAGTTTGGCAGCAACATCAGCGGCTCCAGCACCGGTACCAGCGGCCCCAGCAGCAGCAGACCCAGGAGCGGCAGCAGCGGCAGATCCCCCAGCAGCAGCTTCAGGAGGAGCAGCGGCAGTGGACACAGCAGCAGCAGCTTCAGCAGCAGTGGTGGCTACAGCAGTGGCAGCTACAGCAGCAGCAGAGGCAGCAGCAGTGGCTCAGTTTGCGCCGTAGGAAAAGCAAGTGCCCAGCTCCAGAAATCAGAACAGCAGCCCGATGACCCAGGCAGCAACTTGACTGAGACCAAAATCACCCAAGGTAACTGGGATTGCACCAGGGAAGGGTCTCACTTGGTCACAAGCTGACTTGGATCCCTCAACAGACCAGAAATTTAAACCTCTTTGTTGATAGAGGATCTGGTCATTATAATAACTACTCTTGCATACATACTCGGGGCTGTTTTTGATTGAATGTGTACAGTGTTTAGTTAAATTTTAGAATCTACCTGTATTTTATTCCACTCAGCCTGCTTGAATACTCCTATAGCAGGGAAACTCAACCCCTAAGAACATCTTTGTAGATACTCTGAGAGTCTTAAGAGCCACACCTAATACCTTAAGGTCCTACCCTGAAAATATATTACATCAAATCAATTGATACAGCTAAGAATGCACAGCTAGCTAGAAAATCCAAGCATTAACTTAATCCAAGATGCAAAAATATATACATTATAACACAAGAAACACTAAAAAGCAAGACGATATAAATCCACCTAAAAGTATTAATGCATCAGAAATGTCCTCCAGTGAGAAAGAGTTAGAGGAAATGCCTGAGAAAGAGTTCAAAAGAATAATTATAAATATGTTCAAAGAGGTCAAAGAACACATGAAAACAATCAAAGAAGAAATCAAAGAGGAAATCAAAGAGGAAATCAAAGGAATCAAAGAAGAGGCAGGACACCAATTTAATGAAATAAAGAAGGCAATACAAGACATAAATAGGGAAATAGAAATAATAAAGAAAAACCAGGCAGAATTACTAGCAATGAAGAACACAGTTAATGAAATAAAAAACTCTGTAGAAAATCTCACCAGTAGGATGGATGAGGTAGAGGACAGAATATCTAAGCTAGAAGACCAGGTGGCAGACCTAATGCAGTCTAACAAAGAGAAAGACAAACTTATAGAAAAGTATGAGTGGGAATTTCAAGATATTCGGGACACTATGAAAAGATCCAATATAAGAATTCAGGGCATAGTAGAAGGAGAAGAACTCCACTACAGAGGCATAATAGGCATCTTCAACAAAATCATAGAGGAAAATTTCCCCCAAATTGGGAAAGAGGTGCCAATACAGATACAGGAAGCCTTTAGAACCCCAGCCAGACAAAACCCAGAAAGAACCTCTCCTCACCATATTATAATCAAACTTCCAAACACACACACCAAAGAAAAAATATTGAAAGCAGTTAGAGAGAAAAATCAAGTTACCTACAAAAGCAAGCCCATCAGGATTACAGCAGATTATTCAACACAAACTTTTAAAGCCAGAAGGGCTTGGAGTGATATATTCCAAGTTCTGAAAGATAACAACTGTCAACCAAGGTTACTTTATCCTGCAAAGTTATCCATTCAAATAGATGGAGAAATAAAGACATTCCATGACAAAAGCAGGTTAAAGGAGTATTTGAAGACAAAACCAGCTCTACAGAAAATACTTGATAGAATCCTCCATGCTGAGCAAAAGGAAAAGCACACATATAAGGAACCTAGAAAAAACAAGCTATACTCAAATACCAGTTAACAGAAGAGAGCACAGGTAGAACCAGAAACACACACACACACACAAATGGCAAACATAAATACACACCTTTCAATAATATCTCTTAATATCAACGGTCTCAATGCCCCAACGAAAAGACATAGATTTGCAGACTGGGTTAAAAAGCAGGATCCTACAATTTGTTGTCTCCAAGAAACTCACCTTTCTACAAAGGATAGACATTATCTTAGGGTGAAAGGTTGGAAGACGGTGTTTCAAGCAAATGGGCCTAGAAAACAAGCAGGGGTTGCTATCCTAATATCAGACAGGGTAGACTTTAGTCCGACGTTAGTCAAGAAAGATAAGGAAGGTCACTTTATATTGATTAAGGGCACACTCCAACAGGAGGACATTACAATCCTAAACATATATGCACCTAACATGGGGGCTCCCAAATTCGTCAATCAAACACTATTAGAACTAAGGTCACAGATAACACCAAACACGGTGGTGGTGGGTGACTTTAACACCCCACTCTCATCAATTGACAGGTCATCCAGGGAAAGAATAAACAGAGAGGCATCTGGACTAAATGAGGTCATAGAAGGAATGGACCTAACAGATATATACAGGACATTTCATCCAAAGGCTGCAGAATATACATTCTTTTCAGCAGCACATGGAACATTCTCTAAAATAGACCATATATTAGGACACAAAGCAAATCTTAACAAATTCAGGAAAATTGAAATAATTCCTTGCATTCTATCTGACCACAATGGAATTAAACTACAAATCAGTAGCAAGAAAGGCTATAGAGCATACACAAAATCATGGAAACTAAACAATACACTACTAAATGATGAGTGGGTCAATGAAGAAATCAAAAAGGAAATCAAAAAATTTATAGAGTCAAATGATAATGAGAACACAACATACCAAAATCTCTGGGACACAATGAAGGCAGTTCTAAGAGGTAAATTTATACCCTTAAGTGCCTATATTAAGAAATTAGAAAGGTCGCAAGTAAACGACCTAATGCTTCGCCTTAAAGCCTTGGAAAAAGAAGAACAAGGCAAACCAAAAATCAGTAGACGGGAAGAAATAATAAAGATTAGGGCAGAAATTAATGAAATAGAAACAAAAAGAACAATCCAAAGAATTAATGAAACAAAGAGTTGGTTCTTTGAAAGGATAAACAAGATTGATAAACCCTTAGCAAATCTGACCAAAAGAAAGAGAGAAGAGACACAAATTAATAAAATCAGAGATGAACAAGGTAACATCACAACAGATTCCAGAGAAATTCAAAAAATCATAGGGACATACTATAAAAGCATATACTCCACAAAGTATGAAAATCTGAAAGAAATGGATGGTTTCCTTGATCTATATGACCTACCTAAATTAAATCAAAATGAGGTTAATCACTTAAATAGACCTATAACAAACATGGAGATCCGAACAGTTATCAATAATCTCCCAACTAAAAAAAGCCCAGGCCCGGATGGATTCACTGCTGAATTTTACCAGACTTTTAAGGAAGAGCTAACACCATTGCTTCTTAAGCTTTTCCAGGAAATAGAAAAAGAAGGAATTCTACCAAACTCCTTCTATGAGGCCAGCATCACCCTGATACCAAAACCAGGCAAAGATAGAACAAAAAAAGAAAATTACAGACCAATCTCCCTCATGAACATAGATGCAAAAATTCTCAACAAAATATTGGCAAACAGAATACAAGAGTATATCAAAAAGATCATTCACCCTGACCAAGTAGGCTTTATCCCAGAGATGCAGGGATGGTTCAACATACGCAAATCTATAAATGTAATACATTACATAAACGGGTTGAAGGACAAAAATCACATGATCATCTCATTAGATGCAGAGAAAGCATTTGACAAAATCCAACATCCCTTCATGATAAAAGTCCTACAGAGACTGGGAATAGAAGGAACATATCTCAATATAATAAAGGCTATTTATGACAAGCCTACAGCCAACATATTACTAAATGGGGAAAAACTGGAAGCTTTTCCACTAAAATCAGGAACAAGACAAGGGTGTCCACTGTCCCCACTTCTATTTAATATAGTTTTGGAAGTCTTAGCCATAGCAATAAGGCAAGAGACACACATAAAAGGGATACAAATTGGAAAGGAAGAAATCAAGTTATCATTATTTGCAGATGACATGATTCTATACATAAAGGGCCCTAAAGACTCTACTAGCAAGCTGTTAGAGCTGATCAACACCTACGGCAATGTAGCAGGATACAAAATAAATACACAGAAATCAGTAGCCTTCATATAGGCTAACAACAAACACACAGAGGATGAAATCAGAGAATCACTCCCATTCACAATTGCATCAAAAAAATAAATAAAATACCTTGGAATAAACCTAACCAAGGAAGTAAAGAATCTATACAATGAGAACTTTAAAACACTCAAGCGAGAAATTGCAGAAGACACTAGAAAGTAGAGAAACATCCCTTGTTCCTGGATTGGAAGAATCAATATCGTGAAAATGGCAATCTTACCTAAAGCAATCTACACATTTAATGCAATCCCTATCAAAATTCCAAAGGCTTTTTTCATGGAAATAGAAAAAACAATCCAAAAATTCATTTGGAATCACAAAAAACCTCGAATATCTAAAATAATACTGAGCAACAAAAAAGAGGCTGGTGGTATCACCATACCTGATTTTAACCTATACTACAGAGCCATAGTAACAAAAACAGCATGGTACTGGCACAAAAACAGACATGTAGATCAGTGGAACAGAATAGAGGACCCAGATGTAAGCCCAAGTAGCTATAGCCACCTGATATTCGATAAAAATGCCAAAAATACTCATTGGAGAAGAGACAGCCTCTTCAGCAAATGGTGTTTTGAAAACTGGATAAATATCTGCAGAAGGATGAAAATAGATTCTTCTCTCTCGCCATGCACAAGAATTAAGTCCAAATGGATTAAAGACCTTAACATCAGACTGGAAACTTTGAAACTGCTAGAGGAAAAAGTAGGGGAAACCCTTCAACATATTGGTCTTGGCAAAGACTTTCTGAATACAACCCCAATTGCTCAGGCAATAAAACCACAGATTAACCACTGGGACCTAATGAAATTACAAAGATTTTGCACCGCAAAGGACACAGTGAAAAAAGCAAAGAGGCAATCTACAGAATGGGAAAAAATCTTTGCCAGCTATATATCTGATAGAGGATTAATATCTAGGATATACAAAGAACTCAAAAAGTTAAATAATAAGGAATCAAACAAGCCAATCAAAAAATGGGCTATGGAGCTAAATAGAGAGTTCTCAAAGGAAGAAATACGAATGGCATATAAGCATCTAAAAAAATGTTCTACGTCACTAGTCATCAGGTAAATGCAGATTAAAACTACATTGAGATTCCATCTCACTCCTGTCAGATTGGCCACCATCATGAAAACAAATGATCATAAATGTTGGCGGGGATGTGGAAAAAAAGGAACCCTTCTGCACTGCTGGTGGGAATGCAATCTGGTCCAGCCATTGTGGAAAACAGTGTGGAGGTTCCTAAAACAGCTAGAGATTGATCTACCATATGACCCAGCTATAGCACTCCTAGGCATATATCCAAAGGACTCATCTCATTTCCTTAGAAGTACATGCTCAACCATGTTTATTGCTGCTCAATTTATAATAGCTGGGAAATGGAACCAGCCTAGATGTCCCTCAACAGATGAGTGGATAATGAAGATGTGGTACATTTATACAATGGAGTTCTACTCAGCGGTAAAGAAAAATGAAGTTATGAAATTTGCAGAAAAATGGATGGACCTGGAAAGTATTATACTAAGTCAGGTAACCCAGGCCCAGAAAGCCAAGCGCCACATGTTCTCTCTCATATGTGGATCCTAGCTACAGATGACTGGGCTTCTGTGTGAGAATGAAAATACTTAGTAGCAGAGGCCAGTAAGTTGAAAAGGAGACATAAAGGGTGGAGAAAGGAAGGGAGGAGGATACTTAATAGGTTGATATTGTATATCTGTAATTACAATGATTGTAATGGGGAGATAATATGATGGAGAATGGAATTTCAAATGGGAAAGTGTGGGGAGGGAGGGAATTACCATGGGATATATTTAAAAAAAAAATAAATAAATGAAAAAAAAAAGAAAAAAAAAAAAGAAAGTAAAACAGAAAAACCCTGGAACACAGAGCCCAAGGCATGTGTAAAATTCCCTGGGCAGTTGTTTCACACGGATACCTCTGTCCATAGGGCGTGATGTGGTACCACTGCCCCCCAAACCAGAAACAGAGGAACCACAGCAAAAGGCAGACACGGGAGGCCTGGGGCTGGAGAGGATCCTGGGTGAGTTATGCAGCAGAGTACAGGTGGAATGATTCGGGCTCTGGACGTTCACTGTTGCCGGCCTCTTTCTTGGGGCCAAGCAAAGAAACGGGTCTCTTAACAGGTCAGTTCTAAGCCATGGGGAGATGAAAACGAGGGGTGATGGGAGATGAAATGTTTAAGCACAGTGTTATCTTGTTGGCTTGCACATGCAAGAGGGTCTTGGGTAACCACAGGACTCAGGGTATTTGCAAGAACAGTTCAAGTGTTCACTTGCCATGTGGCTGTTAGCGGGAAGTGGTTTCCACCGTGAGAGGAGGTGAAATGCTGCCGTCATCCCAGAACCACACGTAGCTGCCTCCTTTTCTCTAGAGTTCTGCAGTCATAGTTTCCCCTGGTGGAGGAGGAATAATTCCACAGCTGTTCTAACCACACGGGTGTGAATATGCAAAGATGCCGCAAGTCCTGGGCAGCACAATCCAAATAATCCAAACCCTGCTAGTCAGAGCTGAATTAACAAAACATGGGCTACAGGAACGATGAGAGTATGGTCATCCTTTCACACCCCTGCTCCTTCCAGAGGGATTCATCCAGGGCCCCCAAAGTATACTAATCAAAAAGTACATTAAGTTCCATGAGCCACAAGTGTTCAAGATGCATAAAGAACCTAAAACTGCTCTGAACCTTTGACCAGGAAAGCCCATGTGAATATATTTCCCACAGGAAGAAATCCAAATATGGAAAAAAATGTCCTGTGCATATACACATTTTGTTTCCAGTATATTTATAGCAATTTTAAATGGGATACAATTTGAATTAACTACAATATGGAAATAGCCAAGAAAATTATGGTGTCTTCACTTGATTGCCTATTAGATAATCTTTATAAACAACACAATAACATGGAAAGTGTTTATTTTACAAAGGTGCATTTTAAACAGATGAACTGGGCGTGGTGGCACAAACCTTTAATCCCAGGAGGCAGAGGTAGGAGGATCGCCGTGAGTTCAAGGCCACCCTGAAACTACATAGTGAATTCCATCCAGGTCAGCCTGTGCTAGAGTGAGATCTACCTTGAAAAAAAGGAAAAAAACAAAACAAAACAAAACAAAACAAAAAAAAACAACAAGATGAGGCTGGGGAGATGAATCAGTAGTTGAAGGCACTTACTTACAAAACCTAATGGCCTGGGTTTGATTCCCCAGAACCTATGTGAATCCAGATGCACAAAGTGACGCATGCATCTAGAGTTTGTTTGCAATGGCAAGGGCACTGGCATGTCCATTAATTCTTTTGTTGTTGTTGTTTTGTTTTGTCTTTTTTTCAAGGTAGGGTCTCAGGCTGATCTGGAATTCACTATGTAGTCTCAGGGTGGCCTCGAACTCATGGCAATCCTCCTACCTCTGCCTCCTGAGTGCTGGGATTAAAGGTGTGCACCACCACGCTCGGCTCCCCATCAGTCTCTCTCTTTCTCTTTGTCTCTCTCTGCTTGAAGATATAAACAAATTAAAAATTATTTTAAAAGCCAAGTTGCAAACTAGCTTAGTTTAATGTATTTATTAGCATATATTAATTCTACACATGGGTTTCATTATGACTTTTTTACATACATGTATTTAATATATTTTGATCATATTCATGTTCCTCCTGTACCCTTTCTTGCCCCCTCCCACTCCTGCTGATCCCCTTCAACTTCCCAACTAATCTCCCTTCTACTTCCATATCTTCTTGTCCCCAGTGAGTCTCAGCAGCGTTGCTCACAGGAGCATCAGCACCTCACCAGAGACGATAGCACTGAAGAGAATGTGTCCCTCCCCTACCTACCATTAACTGTTTATAGCTCCTCAGAGAGGGGTGTGTCTGTGTCCTTCCCCAGTCCATGATAGGATGTTGAAGGGCCCAAACCCATGAAGGTCTTGTGCAGGAAACCACAGCTCCTGTGAGTTCGTGAGTGCGTGGCCACATTATGTCTGGAAGTCAGCATTCCACCCCTTTCTCTGACTGACTCTTACATTCTTTCTGCCCCTTCTCTGTGGTATTCCCAGAGCTTTAAGAGTGGGTAATACAGATGTCCTATTTATTGCTGAGTATGTATTCATCTTTTTTTTTTTAACCAATTATGAGTCTCTGCAAAAAAGTAGCTTCTCACCAGGTGTGGTGGCGCATGTCTTTAGTCCCAGCACTCAAGAGGCAGAGATGGGAGGATCACCATGAGTTCAAGGTCAGCCTGCAACTACAGAGCGAATTCCACCCTGCCCTGAAAAACAAAACAAAAATAGTAGCTTCTCTGACTAAAGCTGAGAGTGATAATAATCTATGGGGGAAACATAGTAATATAAAAGGCAATTTGACTGACACATCATTTTCATTTCGCAAAAGAACAGCAGTAGTTTCCCCTATTTCTACCCAGCCATGAGATTTTGACTGGGTGAAATAAGATATTTTTAAGATATTTTTACTTATTTATTTCACACAGACAGAGAGAAGAGAGAGAGAGAGACGGGGGGGGGGGGAGAAAAAAGAAAGAAAGAAAGAAAGAAAGAAAGAAAGAAAGAAAGAAAGAAAGAAAGAAAGAAAGAGAGGGCATTCCAGGGCCTCCAGCCACTGCAAATGAACTCCAGATGCATGCACCACTTTGTGCATCTGGCTGTATGTGGGTACTGGGGAACTGAACCTGGGTCATTAAGTTTTGCTTTTTTAAAAAAAGATTTATTTGGGCTGGAGAGATGGCTTAGCGGTTAAGCGCTTGCCTGTGAAGCCTAAGGACCCCGGTTCGAGGCTCGGTTCCCCAGGTCTCACGTTAGCCAGATGCACAAGGGGGTGCGCGTCTGGAGTTCGTTTGCAGAGGCTGGAAGCCCTGGTGCGCCCATTCTCTCTCTCTCTCCCTCTATCTGTCTTTCTCTTTATGTCTGTCGCTCTCAAATAAATAAATAAAATATGAACAAAAAATATTTTAAAAAAAAGATTTATTTATTTATTAGAGACAGACAGAGGGGGGAGAGAGAGAGAGAGAGAGGGAGAGTGAGAATGGGCATGCCAGGGCCTCTAGCAACTGCAAACAAACTCCAGATGCATGCGGCTTATGTGAGACCTGGAGAATCAAACTTGGGTCCTTAGGCTTCGCAGGCATGCACCTTAACCACTAAGCCATCTCTCCAGTCCCTGGGTCATTAAGTTTTGCAGGCAGGCACTTTAATCATCCCTCTAACTTCAAATTGGCTTATTTTAATCAGGGCCCACCTACCCAGGATCTGGGAATATGTTGAATTCTACACAATTTCTTTCATAAATGCTGTTTCCAGGAAAGAGATGAGTTTGCTACCATCTGTCTATGCAATACTAAACGGCTCCCCTTTTCTTCTAGATGGGCAGTGTCTACCAATGACTCACTGTCCTCAGTGCTCTCTCATGTCCCACAGCCCCAGCTGCTCATACAAAGGAGGTGGGGGGTGCTGTGGCAAGGCTGTCTCGACCCCTCTGCATATGCTCTGGAGTGGATGTGTAACCCCGTTTTCTGGTGGTTCTCTTCACACCACACAGAGGGTGATAACCATTTATGGGGCAACAGGAAGTACACAAGTCAACACTTTGTTAAAAATAAAGTAATTGAGGAGGCTCCAAGATGAAAGGCTTCTAATCTATAGAATAAAAGCAATGGATAAAATGTTAATATTCCTTATATGCTAAGAATAAATCAATAAGAAAACATAGTATAAGCATATTTTTGTCTTGACCTGAATCTATTCTGCATCCTTCCTGATACTAGAAAGCTACATTTCTTTTGGGAAGCCACCCTTCATTGTCATTCTTCAACTTTAAATGCATGTGAAATTCACTGTGGTGCTTTGAATTAAATGTTCCCATAGGCTTATGTGTTCCCTAGCCAGTGGCAATTGAGAGAGCTGTGGGCCTTTGGGAGGTGGATCCTTGCTGGAGGAGGTGTGTGCCTGGGGATAGACAAAAACTCCGAGACCTAGCAAGAACCATCTTTATGTTACCAGTCAGCTGAGGGTCCTTTTGCTGTACTGGGATGGAAACTGAGTGCAGCTCTCTAGTATCAGCAACACTGAGCCTTGAGTGGAGTGCCAATGGACATCAGTACCCAGCAGCTGACTCCAGCAGCTCTGCCAGTCATTGTTGGCAGCTGCTCAACTAACAGTGATTCTCCACACTCCTGCCTTATCACATTCTGCAGTCTCTCAACTCCTCCGAGCTTCCACCATCCCTTGAAGACCCAGTTTCTGCTTCTAGGCTCTCTCTTGAATTCTTCCACATCCTTTTAACTGCTGGACATGTCTATAGTGGGTATCCTTGAAGTTAGTTATCTGTTCTTATTTTCATTTGGGGGGGGGGGAGTGGGGAGAGAGAAGGAAAAAGAAAGAGAGAGAGAGAATGGGTATGCTGGGCCTCTTGCCATCGCAAATGAACTCCAGATGCACGCACCACTTTGTGCGTCTGGCTTTACATGGGTACTGGGGAATCGAACCAATGCTGTCAGGTTTTGCAAGCAAGCACCTTTATCCTCTGAGCCATCTCTGCAGTCCTAGTCTTCTGTTCTTCATGTTACCAGCTCAGTGCACTCTGTTAATGATAAAACACCGTAAGTAGGCAATCAAACAGCTTGGATGAGACTTCATTATTGTGGCCGACGTTGCACCACCAGAGGGTGCAGTGCACAGGAAGCCAGAGGTGCGGGGAAGGCTGCAGGTGGATGGTTTCCTGCCGGCCAACCATGCTTTTCCTATAGCCCCACCGGGTGTGCAGGTGCTGGGCCTGCTCGCTCCACTGTCAGGAATGCACGCCCCCCTCCCGACCGAGGAGGTCTTCACAGCGCATGGAGGAATCCATAGAGTTGTAGTGAGGCCATGTGGAAGTGCTGGAGCCAAAGCGATCCCTTCTGGAATTGCCGCTGGGTGCTGGAGTGGAGTGACTAAAACAGAGCCTCCCATGAAATGATGTCTGCCCAAATAGAAGCAACAGTTCTTCAGCAGCCGTGACAGCTGTGACAGTTCCTGCAGAATGAAAGACGAGGGTTGTAGTAACCTTCATATTGCCGGGACAATAGCTGATGGGAAGAAAGTTTAAGGTTTACAGACTCGAGGGGAAGCTTCATGATGGCAGCGGGAAGCATGGCATGAGCAAAGGCTGGGCATCACCTCTGCCACAGCAGGTGGAGAACAGAAGCAAGAGAGGGAGCCAAGCTCTGGCAAAGGGGAGCAGGCTATAGAACACCCTTAAACCTGCCCTGAGCACACACCTCCTTCAGCAAGCCTCCACCTCCCAAACTACCACAGGCTAAGGACCAAGACACACGATTTGGGGTTGGATAGATGGCTCAGTGGGTAAAGGTGCCTGCTTGCAAAGCCTGACCCCCTAGGTTTGATTTTCTAGTACCCACATAAAGCCAGATGCACAAAGGGACACATGAATTTGGAGTTTGTTTGGAGGGGCAGGAGGCCCTAGCATGCCCGTTTTCTCTCTTTCTCTTTCTTTTCTCTGTCTGCCTCTCTCTCTCAAGTAAATAAAAAAATATCTTTTTAAAAACCACATGAGGCCAGGCGTGGTGGCACATGCCTTTAATCCCAGCACTCAGGAGGCCAAGGTAGGAGGACTGCAGTGAGTTCAAGGCCAACCTGAAACGACATAGTGAATTCCAGGTCAATCTGGGCTAGAACAAGAGTCAACCTCAAAAATAAATAAACAAACAAATAAATAAGTAAATAAATAAAAACCACATAAGGGCTGGAGAGATTGCTCAGTGGGTAAGGTGCTTGCCTATAAAGCCTAACAACCTGCATTCAATTCCTCAGTAGTAATGTAAAATCAGATATACAAAAGGAGCATATATCTGGAGTTTGTTTGCAGTGGCTAAAGGCCTGGCATGCCCATTCTCTCTGTCTGTCTCTCTTCTCTCTCTCTCTGCTTACAAAAAAATAAATAAAAATAATTTTCATTTAAAAACCCACATGCTTTTATGGGGGACATCGAATTCAAACCACCACACTCCCTGCCTGACCTGAGGGCCTTGCTTGGTTCTAATCCTGGGTAGTTGCTGCCACAGGCAGGAGTGAAGAAGAATATGACAGCTGTCAGTCAGCTAGCCAAGTTCCTTGATATTGACAGATCCATCCTTTAAGGAAAAAAAAAAACCCACTAACAAATGATTATGTTTTTTTTTAATTTTATTTATTTATTTGAGAGCGACAGACACAGAGAGAAAGACAGATAGAGGGAGAGAGAGAGAATGGGCACGCCAGGGCTTCCCGCCTCTGCAAACGAACTCCAGACGCGTGCGCCCCCTTGTGCATCTGGCTAACATGGGACCTGGGGAACCGAGCCTCGAACTGGGGTCCTTAGGCTTCACAGGCAAGTGCTTAACCGCTAAGCCATCACTCCAGCCCTGATTATGTATTTTTTAAAAAATTTATTTTAGTTTCATGGTATTGTGGCTGCTGGTTGAACAGTGGTCTGTTTTTTGTTTTTTGTTTTTTTCAAGGTAGGGTCTTGCTCTAGCCCAAGCTGACCTGGAATTCACTATGTAGTTTTAGGCTGGGCTCAAACTCACAGCGATCCTCCTACCTCAGCCTCCCAAGTGCTAGAATGAAAGGCATGTGCCACCACACCTGGCTCTGTTGTATTTTGATGCTAAGGTCCCATGTAGCCAAAAAGAATAAGAATAATAAGAAGAAGAAGCAGGAGAAACATGTGGCTTTGGACCCAATGCCAAGTCTTCATCACCTCTACGTTTGGCGACTTAATTCTACAGAATCCAGACAGAGGCCTCTCACCAGGACCAAGAAGCTACAATGGCAACAGTACTGGGGACTGTGTTAGAATGTGCACATTCCCAACACCAGCAAAAAAATTAAACAAACAAACAAAAAACGGGCTGAGGAGATGGCTCAGTGGGTAAAGTGCTTGGGTACAGGCATGGGACTGAGTTCAGGTGCCCAGCCCAGATGTGAAATGCTGGGCGTGGTGGCGCACCTGTAATCCCCGTGGTGGGCAGACGGAGACACAGAATCCCTGAGGCTTTCAGGCTAGCTAGAGCAGTATCTCATTAAATCAACAAGCTCTAGGTTCAGCAAGAGACTTGTCTCAAAAAATAAGGTGGAAGCCGGGCATACCTTTAATCCCAGCACTTGGGAGGCAGAGGTAGGAGGATCGCCATGAGTTCAAGGCCACCCTGCGAGTACATAGTGAATTCCAGGTCAGCCTGAGCTAGAGTGAGACCCTATCTCCAAAAATAAACAAACAAACAAACAAACAAACAAATAAATAAATAAAGTGGAGAGTGATTGAGGAAAACACCTGACCTTGACCTCTGCCCTCCACTTTCTTCTGTATACTTACTTGTACACCTACATACATAGGAGCGTGCATACACACGTGTGCACAGCACACATATGCACATGTAAAAATGCAAAAATGTGACTGGACAACCTCCCTGCTTGGGTTTTCTAGCCCATGGAAGAATTACAAGCAGAGAGACACCTGCTGGCATTAGAGGGGAGTGACATTGCCAAGGAAACCACAAACTCAACAGTGAAGGAAAATCCCAGACCCCTCACCCCTCAGACAGGAAGTAGGTAGCCCATCAGAAGCAGGTCCTCCCCAGGGTCTCATTTCAGATGACCCCATGGAGGACATTCCCACAGGGAGGAGGGATGGGAGCTGCTGGAGAGGCTGACCAGAGCTCAGTGGAGGATCAGCTCTGAAATACCCACCGAGCATTCTCCCTTTGCCATAACAAAGGTCTTAGTTCTGTTTCCTGTTTGTGCTTGATGTTCATATTTGCAGAATGTTGGGCAATGTGAAGCTGCTCATCTAGTTGTGGGTTTCTGAGCCACGAGAAACAGTTGAGCACAGACAGAAGACTTTGTATGACCCGAGGCTTTTTTTTTTTTCTTCTTCTTCTTCTGGATGCCAATAAAGAGGAAAAGGTAACACCTTCACTGCTTCTTTTTGGACAAACATACACCTCATGTTTGCCTCTAGTATCTTCATACACTGAGGTTGATGTGTGGGAATAGGAGCCTTGAATAGTGACGTGTGACACGGGAGAAGCTTTGTGCATTAAACTTTATGATATGAAGACTCCATTGGGAAGCACTTGCGGGTCTGTTGCTTTGTTCTCAGTATATAGAATCGTGATATTCAGACTCCATAGGCCTAGACAAGTCTGCCTCTCTGTGCCAACTCAGGATCCCAACGAGAAAGCAATTCCAGTGGTTGGATTGTCCCACTCGTCAATGGCGATGGGGAGCTGAGGCCAGAGGAGTAAACATATAAACTCTCTGAAAAATCCCTCAAAGTGAAAAGACATAGAAAGTGAAAAGTCCCCATTCCTAAAAACTGGCCGTGTGTATGAAACTGCAGTTCATTCTTGGATATGTATCTTTCCAGATAGTTGCTTGTGTAAATATAGGTGGAGAGATGGATGGATTTTTAAAATAAAAACATCAATTAGTCTCTGAACATGGGGAGGAGGGCTGAGAATGCTATCTTCTGGAGAGGGTGTGGGTTTTAGACTCATGGTGGTTTCCTGCACACACACGAAAAGGAAGAAAATAGAGGGGTGGGAACAAGTTAAGGTGAGGAAGAGGATGGGCTCATCAAGAGTGGAAAAGCACCAGAGAGGGTGACAGGGTGGTGGAGATGATGAAAATACATTATGAGACTCATTATGAGACTTATTATGTGTGATGAATATATGCCAATAAAAACAAAAAAGTCAAAGCATAAAAATGTTCAATACACAGTTCGGTATAGTGTATATGCATATCTTAGATGCAGATAGCCATGCCTTTTGCACATAATGTTATGGACACATTCAATAGGTATAGATATGTGTGACCCTTTTCTGTTGACTGTGAGCATTCTGTGGATGAGCATTTGAATTTTCTACAGAGTTGACCCCATATTGGACAATGTTTTCATTCATTTGCTTTTTTTTTTTTTTTTTTTTTTTTTTGAGGTAGGGTCTTACTCTAGCTCAGGCTGACCTGGAATTTACTATATAGTCTCAGGGTGGCCTTGAACTCATGGTGATCCTCCTACCTCTGCCTCCCGAGTGCTGGGATTAAAGGCATGTGCCACCACACCCGGCTTCATTTACTTTTTTAAAAATTATGTTGTTTATTTATTTGAGAGAGAGAGAGAAAGAGGCAAATAGAGAGAAAGAGAATGGGCATACCAGGGCCTCTAGCCACTGCAAACAAACTCCAGATGTATGTGTCAGCCTGTGCCTCTAGCTCGATATGGGTACTAGGGAATTGAATCTGGGTCTTTCGGCTTTGCTGGCAAATGCCTTAACTGCTGAGCCATCTCTCCAGCCCTCATTTGCTTTTTTGCCACCCATATTGCAAAGAATATGTTTGAATCTATGGCAATGATCCTATACAACCGCTCCTTGGAAATAAGATCAGGTCAAATAAAATATGCATTTAAATACTTTCTAGTAGTAGTGTTAACATTTTAATGAGTTTTGTAACTTATCATTCTAGACAAGTTTGGGAACAAAAATGCTATTATTTTGAAAGCCAGGCATGATGGCACATGCCTTAGCACTTGGGGAGGCAGAGGTAGGAGGATCACCATGAGTTTGAGACCACCCTGAGACTACATAGTGGATTCTAGGTCAGCCTGAGCTAGAGTTAGACCCTACCTTGATATAGTTTTGAAACATGTTTGGTTTTTATACAATGATCTGAATTTCCCTTTCCACAAAAGGAGCCCTATCTCACTGTGCATTTCCTGTGCCTAAAACTCACTCAGGCAACCACCTGTTAAATAACTTACCTTTCACAGTAGACCTGTAAGGAGAAGCTACTCCACATTAAGACAGGCTTACTTTTCTTTCTTCAGTATTAGACATTATGGACCAGGCATGGTGGTGCACGCCTTTAATCCCAGCACTCGGGAGGCAGAGGTAGGAGAATCACCATGAGTTTGAGGCCACCCTGAACTACAAAGTGAATTCCAGGTCAGCCTGAGCTAGAGTAAGACCCTACCTTGAAAAAAAAATAGACATTTATTTTGTGGCACAGAGTTTCTAGAGAAATAATGTATGATACACCTAGTACCATACCAGGGGGAAAATGGTGACTCGAAGTGACTAGTTCAGCGGTTCCTCACCAATAACATGCCTGGGGAACACCTGATCAGCCTGGTGAGAATACTCATTCCCAGGCTCTCTCCTGCAGACTCTTATGTGAGTGGTATAAACACTTGTTGCTTATGAACTCAGTTTAAATAGATCGTATTTGGAGAAACAATTTGGTCAGTAGTTAACCAAAAGCTCTGTAAATAAAAACTGAGTTTGGGAACTCCGCTGTATTATTCATGTCCTGTGTGATCTTCACTAACCTACTTAACTTTTCTGTCAAGTGCTACAGCCTAAGGTGGACTATTGTATTAATGAAGGTCTTAGTCAGTTTTCTGTCACAGAGATAAATAGCCAAGAAACCGCCCCCCCACACACAGAGACCTTGCTTTTACCACAGAACTCTTCCCCACAAAACCGTTGAATGATGACTCCATGCATGAATTAACCAATTCATGAGGTCAACGCCCTCACAACCCAATCACTTTCCACAGGCTCTGCCTCTCAACATTGATGAACTGGGAACCGAGCATCAGTGCTGTTGGAGGACACGGGAGATCCAAACCATAACAGGAGGATCAAGTGGATAATGCATAAGCAAGTCAGTCCAGAGTAAGCCTTAAAATTGTTGGCAATTATTCTTAAGAAAGCTCAGTTTGTCATAGATAAGAATTAATGGCCAAATGCTCGGCTTGATGATACCCATTCAACTAGTGGGTTTTTTTGTTTGTTTTCCTAGAGTAGGCACGTGGCAAGTTGACTCATAAAATAGCCACGGTTTCAGTGTTCTAGAACTGTGCTTCTGGTGTTAAATAGAGTAACTCTGTGGAACTCCCTGCATGTTCCCCCTTCCAAGTCCTTTATCTTTCTACTCTTTGCTGTTATTTCTCTAAAGCAGCAGTTTTGATTTGGAAGGACAACAGACCCAAACTCAATACAAGTTCATTTGAAAGAAATATCTTTATTGTTTCAGCAGAGTGGACAAAGCATGAAGCAAAACAACAGCAAAACAAAAGCATCTACTACAATTTGTCAGTTTGTGGCTTTGGCTGTCACCAACCTATGCAAGGTAGACGTACCAATCAACTGTCACCAAGCACAGTGTGAGCAAAAGGGAATAAGGAGGTAGGTGACAAGGGACATGTCCTGACATCTTTCAGAGCAAATAGTCACAACACAGTGTGACAATAAAAATAAACTATAAAGAAATAAATAGTACAAAATTAATAGTATTAAATAAATTAAAATTTAAGTTAAGAGTCTCTGAGTGTAGTTGTTTGTCAAGCAGCCCATAGGAACGGGAACTGTGGAGGTTGCAGGGGTATTTCTGAGGCACACTCCTGCTCTCAGAGAGTCCATGGAGACCAACCGGTGCTTCATCCTCCAAGCCACTCAAGCTTTCAGATCCAGGTCAGCGGTGTACTCCTGGACCCAGGACTCCTTGGGGTCAGCACAGAGCTGCCGGCCTTTCTTGGTTAGGAAGCTGTGGACAGAGGTGAGGATCAGACACTGAGAAATCTGAGGGGAGTTTGGGGCCCACTATGGCCCCTCTACCCACCCTTTTCCCCCAGTGATGTTCTGCCCATCAGTCTAGAGACCCTCTCTTCTGTGCCCCTCAGAGGATCCCGTAGCTCCTTTTCACCACCCCTTCCCTCTGGCTGGGAGACTCCTTTGCTCTGTTCCATCCTCCACCACCAACCAAGTCAGGTCTTGCTTGCCTGAGAAAGCTGGGTCCCGTGTCCTCGCAAAACCCACAAACCTGGGTCTTTCTAGGCTGGCATTTATGACTTGTCTGTGCCCTTGGAGCCTATCCTTAAGGGTGGGCAGGAGAATGAAACTTACATGACACCCGGTTGGGAGCACAGGCTGCTGGTCTCGAAGTAATCAACTATGAATTTCCGTGGAATCTGCCAGCTGTAGGAGAAGCAGCAGGAGGTGGGAGTATTGGCACCATCTGCAGAGAAAGGAGCAGAGCAAGCCGGGTTATCAGCCAGCAAGAAAGGGCAGCCAACACCGTAAAGATGAAAAGTCTTGAAGAGGAAGATCAAGATGTTTTGTAGCCCTTCAGGAAGTTCTCTCTCGAGGCCACAAGAAAAGACTGCTGTGGTCTACCCATGACCAGAGACAGGGGACGCCTGCTGGACCAGCGCAGACACTTACACGGGCCTGAGAGGACCTGGGTGCAGAGAGCCAGGACCGCCAAAGAAGCTAGGGGGACCTTCATGGTGCCGAGCGAGCAGGTGGCCTCAAGTATGGGCAGAGCCGAGAAGGGGCTGGGCTCTCACTGCTGTCAGTCTTTCTGGTGTCTGAAGCCATTTCCTTCTTCTCTTTATAGGCAACCCAGGTGGATGGGGAAATGGAATCTGGGGGTGAGGAGGGAAAATTTCAAGCATTAGTAATGCGGTCATGCTGAACATTGTGCAACTAAGTTGGGGTCCCTGGTGACCACAGGGCTCAGGATATCCAAGAATAGCATCTCGGAGACTGTAGTCTCAGCTCTCCACTTGTGACCTGCTCTAGCTGCTTGTGAGGAAGAGGGAAAGAGGCGAATGCCAACCTGGGGCTATTCTTAGCTGGTCCCTTCTCATCAGTACTTGGGCTATGAAAGAATTCCCCAGCCTCGTTCCTTCAAGCAGAACTGAAACTCCGTGCTTCCTCAGCCTCCCTGGCCATGCAGATGGAGTAGCTTTGGATAGTGGCAGGACCCATCTCCCTACACGCAGGGAACTGAGTTCAGGAGTCCCCTGCCAGAGGAATTTCAGTGGTTCGTTCATGCATCACACTGCCACAAGTTGACGAGCGTACTGGGTGAAACATTAGTTGTGGATTATAAAGATACTTTAGGTGTAGGTGTTAATAGGTCAGAAGTCTAAAAATATTTATACCCATTAATCTAGGAAAGGCACTTCTAGGAAAGAGTCCTATGGAAACAACTCAAATTTAGAGGCATTTTCAAACACAGAAACATCTGGCCTAGAATTATTCTTCTTCTTAAATAAGGAGACCTAACTTTCATGAATTGCAAATTGCTAAGCTCTTAAAATGAATGAAGTGGCATAAAGATACTCATAACATCAATAGTTAAAAAAAATCAAGATAAAGGGCTACAGAGATGGCTTAGTGGTTAAGGCGTGCTTACCTACAAAGCCTAACAATCCAAGTTCAATTCCCCAGTACCCACGTAAATCCAGATGGACAAAGTGGCACATGCATCTGGAATTTGTTGCAGCGGCTGGAGGCCCTGGCATGCTCATTCTCTCTCTCTGTCTGTCTCTCTTCTCTGTATGTGTCTGATAGCAAACAAATAAATAAAAAAATTTAAAAATCAGGGTAAAATATAAAATACAACTTTTACAAGTTAAATAATTGTACAAATATATAGAAATATACACATGTTTCCATGCCAGTCCTAGACATTGTAAAAATAAGTACTGGAAACAAGTACCCTAAAGAATTAATACTTGGAATTACTTTATTATTTTATAAGTAACAACCATGAAGCTTACTTTATAATGAGACATGGGTTCGCATTTGTACTTTTTAGTGGACTTCCTCCTCAAATGCCTGTAGTTTAGCAGAGGCAGGTGGGATATGTGAACATGTGGTCACAGCACTTAGCAGCAGTCCTAAAGGGCTGAGGGGGAGAAGACATAAAGGCTGAAACCACAATGAGGAGGAAGAAATGACCTGCAGGAAGATGATGAGGGTCTCCTGGAAGGGCTGGAACTTAAAAAAAAATACATTCATTTATTTGCAAGCAGAGAGAGAGACAGACAGAGAGAATGGGCACACCAGGGCCTCCAGTCACGGCAGACCAACTCCAGATGCGTGCATCATTTTGTGCATCTGGATTACCTGGGCACTAGTGAATCAAACCTGGGACTTTAGGGTTCTCAGGCACGTGCCTTCACCTCTAACCCGTTTCTCTCTAGCCCCCAAGGGTTGGAACTTTGATTGGAGTTTGAAAATTACACAGGATTTGAATAGACATGGATGGGGTGGGCCAGCAAATGCAGTCACAGATGTGACTTTGTGAGCTCAGAAGAAAATAGGGCCGGGCGTGGTGGCACATGCCTTTAATCTCAGTAGTCTGGAGACAGGTAGGAGGATCGCCATGAGTTCAAGGCCACCCTGAACTACATAGTGAATTCCAGGTCAGCCTGGGCTAGAGTGAGACCCTACCTCGAAACGCCACCACCATCCCCCCCAAAAAAAAGAAAGAAAGAAAGAAAAAAGAAGAAGAAAATGGGACTTGTTCCCTGGCGTTACGGAGCATTCTGAAACTATGAATAGTAAAGTTTAGCTGAAGAGGGATCAAACTAGGAAGGGCTTTGTATTCTCCCCGGATGAGTTGGGATTGGTTTTGTTAGACACCAGGAAATAGTGCAGGACATCAGACATAAGCAAAGTATGGCCACATGAGAGGAAGTGTGGAGTTACTTTTTAAAGCATCCAGGCTCTGTGCGCATTCCTCCCAGTGATGGCTACTATTGGTGTGGTAGCCAGGTTCATCAAGCAAAAGGAAGATGAAGGGTACTGGGGGTTAAACTGGGGCTGAGACATCTGAGTGTCTTCCCATTTGCTGTTGATTCCAAAGAAAGGAGTCACAATCATTTGTTGCATTACAAACTGTACCACATATGATTTTTTTCTACCTGCATCAACACCACCAATCACTCTTTTGCTTACTTATTGGAAAACCCACTCACTATTCATGATTCAGCTCCTAAGAGCAGGATTCGAGGAGCCAGAGAATGTGTGAAAGAGGAAATGGAAACTACTGAGTCAGTCACTGATCTGATCATGGTCACTGTCCACTTCTAGGATTATAGCACTTTCAACGGGGCAGCGGTAGTCATCTGTGTAAGCCTTTCTTCAAAATTGTGATGTCCTGTTGATTTTGTTTTAATTTTTTTTGTTGTTTATTTTTATTTATTTATTTGAGAGCAACAGACAGAGAGAGAAAGAGGCAGAGAGAAAGAGAGAAGAGTGGGCATGCCAGGGCTGCTTAGCCACTGCAAACAAACTCCAGACACGTGCGCCCCCTTGTGCATCTGGCTAATGTGGGTCCTGGGGAATCGAGCCTTGAACCGGCGTCCTTAGGCTTCACAGGCAAGCACTTAACCGCTAAGCCATATCTCCAGCCCATCGTGTTGATTTTAAACCAAATGCAAACCACATCCTATTGATTATTTTATTGGTTGAGCCTAGTCAATCTAATCCTAAAAGATGATGGATGACATGGTGCCTCTCAAGACCTAGTGTGTTAAGTCTTACAGTTGTGTTCGTTTTAATGAAAGTGATTGATTGAATATATCATCCTTAATGTTTATATAGTGGTGATATTTTTCTATCAATCCCCAAACCAGGAAATAGCCCTTACCAGTGTGTTTTCACTTGCTTGTAAGGTGACATTCTTTTTCAAATATTTTATTTATTTATTTGCAAGGGCGGGGGGAGAGTGCCTGTTGCCACTGCAAATAAACTCCAGATGCATGCACCACTTTGTGCAAGTGGTTTTATGTGGGTACTAGGGAAGCAAACCTGGGCCTTCAGGTTTTGTAAGCAAACGCCTTTAACCACTGAACCATCTCCTCAGCCCTAAAATAACATTCTTGTATGCATAGCATATACTTAATACATGCTAAATGAGTCATGGAAAGGATGATTGATTTGGAAGTCTTAGAAATTTCCTAGAATGCAAATTGATGTTTCCCCAGAGAAGTGACTTGTTCGGGGTTACACAGATAGAAATGGTCAGCTTTAAAGGTCACTGTCAACATTATTAAATTTTTTAGTATATGGGATGTGTGGGGTGTACGTATGTGTGTGTGTGCATGTGCACGCAGATGTGTGGTGGCCAAAGGATATCAAGTGTCCTTCTCTATCATTCTTATCCCTTAATTATTTATTGATTTTTGGTTTTTGGAGGTATGGTCTTGATCTAGCCCAGCCTGACCTGGAATTCACTTTGTAGTTTCAGGGTGGCCTCGAACTCATGATGATCCTCTTACCTCTGCCCCTGGAGTGCATGGGTTAAAGGTGTGTGCCACCATGCCTGGTTCTGATGCCTTAGTCCAATGAGACAGGGTCTTTCACCAAGTCGGGAGCTCTCCCTTTTTCAGTTAGACTGGCTGACCAGCGAGCTCCAGTGATCCTCCTGTCTCTGCCCACCTCAGCATTCACTCCCCAGGTGCTAACCTCAGGACTTGTTTGGCAGCAATGTTTCTGTGGCTGGGTTCACTATCAATGACACTCTTTTTCTATGAGAGAGAGAAAATTGGTGTACCAGGGCCTCCAGCCACTGCAATCAACACCAGATGTGTGCGCTGCCCTTGTGCACATGTGCAGCCTTGTGCTTGTATCACCTTGCGGGGGATCTGGAGAGTCAAACATGGGTCCCTAGGCTTCACAGGCAAGCACATTAACTGCTAAGCTATCTCTCCAGCCCAGCACCCAGGTAAGGGCTCTGTCTTTTCTGTAGGCAGAAACAATATCCTGGAATCAGGCTCCTTTCTCACATCTAGGAGAGACAGGTTCTCGGTGATGCTGCCCCTCCTTTCTGCAGCCTGCCCTTGGTTGCAACTTCCTGAGGCTTGAGTTCTTCAAGCCATTTCTTGTGTGTGTGTGTGTGTGTGTGTGTGTGTGTGTGTGTGTGTGTGTGTTGCAATAGATCAGAGCACGTGTTTTGGTTTTGGAATTTATCCCTCCCCTAACTCCTTCTATATAGCCTTGATCCCTCAAAACAACCTGTCCCATCAAGTGTGCAAGCCAGAAATCTGGAAGTCTTCCTGACTCCTCTCCCTCCTCCACTTCCTACATCTGTTCAGTCGCTGGCCAGTACAGAGTCTGTCTGTATTGGAAGATCAGATGCTGTTTGTGCTCATCATCCGGGCTGCTGTCTGAGGTCGGCCTGCCCAGCATCAGCAAGATGACTGGCACTGTGTATGTATTTATTTATTGAAGTGTGTGTGTGTGTGTGTGTGTGTGTGTGTGTGTGAGAGAGAGAGAGAGAGAGAGAGAGAGAGAGAGAGAGAGAGAATGTGTGCACCAGAGTCTTCAACAGGAGACATTGCAAAGGAACTCCAGACACATGTGCCATTTTTTAAATTATTTTTTATTTTTTTTACATGTGCCATTTTGTGCATCTGGCTTACATGGATCCTAGGGAATCAAATCTGGGTACTTTGGCTTTGCAAGCAAGCGCCTTAACCCCTAAGCCATCTTTCCACCCCCCCCCCAACATTCTTCAAGTCCTCTGCACCATTTCCAGCAGGAACTGGAAGCTTCCCTGTGACCTGATCCTCACCTTGAAACTTGTCCTTTTATATTTCCTGAAAACCAAGACCCAGTCTTTTTGAACTACTTCTGTGAGTGAATGAGTGCCAGCCCGCAACGCACAGGGCAGAGGAAAGCACAGGTGGTACAGGCACATCCTAGGCAGCCATGGGAAGCAAAATGTAGGACGAATAAGAAAAACTAGCTGGGCGTGGTGGAGCACACCTTTAACCCCAGCACTCGGGAGGCAGAGGTAGGAGGATCACTGTGAGTTCGAGGCCAGCCTAAGACTATATAGTGAATTCCAGGTCAGTCTGAGCCAGAGTGAGAAAAAGAAGACTGCTGTTTAATGTCCTGGA
The DNA here is from genome assembly GCF_020740685.1 of Jaculus jaculus. NCBI lineage: Eukaryota > Metazoa > Chordata > Mammalia > Rodentia > Dipodidae > Jaculus > Jaculus jaculus. Next base: position 93,572,950 of record NC_059110.1, read on the forward strand.
CTTTTTTTTTTTTTTTGAGTCCAGGCTGACCTGAAATTCACTCTGTAGTCTCAGGGTGGCCTCGAGCTCACAGCCATCCTCCTACCTCTGCCTCCCAAGTACTGGGGTTAAAGGCATACGCCACCATGCCCAGCTCCTGGATTTTTTTTAAAGAATATTTCCATATTCATTTAAGGAGAGAAAGTTAATTTCCTACACGTTTTAAGAAAAAGAGAAGTCCCTAAGTTTCCCTACTCAGAGTCATGTGAAATGCAAAGCTGGAAGACATTTTACATCATACTGTCACCAGCATAGGAGTATAACGCCTATTGGCAGTGGCCTGAGGAGTTCCTTTCAGAGATGTGCCCTCAAGACACACCACGTTCTGTGGCTTTGGTGCAGAAATGAATTGAGGGTAAACTAAAGTTGAAGTACAATTGGGTTTAGTAAAAGCAGAAAGATGTGTTTCAAGAGAAAGAGAAAAACCACCCAACAGGACAAGTGTGGGCTTCCCAAGGGAGAGTAACAAATGAAGTATCTTTGTAATGGGTAGATAAAGAGTTCTGGTGGCTCTCAAGTTACATTTCTTTTAAAAAGTCTTTAAAATTGTTTATTTATTTTATTTATTTGATAGAGAGAAGGGGAGCAGATATATAGAGAGAATGGGTACGCAAGGGCCTTTAGTTGCTGCAAACTCCAGAAGCCTTTGCCACCCTGTGCATCTGGCTTACATGGGTCCTGGGGAATTGAACCTTGGTCCTTTGGCTTTGCAAGCAAGTCCCTTAACTGCTAAGCCATCCCTCCAGCCCTCAAGTTACATTTCTAAAGGTTGCTTAAACCACCCCTTTCTCTTTCTTTGAATTTTTTTTTAAATTAAGAACATACTTTGTATGGATGCATCACGTGTTGGCACCATCTTTTCCTTCCTCCCTGCTCCCATTCCGCTGGGGGCCCTCCTCAGTGGGGTTGCTGGTATTCCCCACAGGGTTGTGGGTAATGTGTTGTGGGAGCACCAGTCATTTTTTGGGGGGAGGCACTCCTGGTGCTTTTTAACATTGTCCAAAAAGTGTAATTTGTAGCAAGGTGAAAAGTTATGGAATTTTCCCTAGCTAACATATCACTTCAGTTCTACAGCACCATCAGTGGCACTGACATCCTTGACCGAGGTGTCTCTGGGAGTGCATCATCTGCCCCTTAGAGAGCACAACTCATTTACGGTCTGGGACGAGATGCTGTTTGGAACACACCATCATTTCGTGGGCCTTTTCCAACCCCCACAATAAAAAAAAGCTTTAGAATTTAAAAGATTAGATCCTGGGAGCACAGCCACATCCCCCTCCCATGCTGTTCTTTCTCCCTCATGGCACTACAGACTTCCGTCTTTCTGCCTTGCCTCAATCCTAACAGCACTTTGGCTTTTTGAGCTTTTAACAGAAACATACCAGTGAAGCACGTTTTCCTCTGTGATGTACTTCTCTCTAGAGCCAGGCGCGTCTGGCTAATTTCTAGACCCATTGTGGATAGTGGTATGTTCTTCTGTTCTTTGTTTACTTTGCTGAGTGTCAGCACATTTTTTTTTAACTTGTGTCTTTCTATATTTTCTAAATTTTGTACGGTAGCCATGTGTATTTTCTATATAAAGAAACTAATATAATTCATCAGGGATATTGCTTTGTAGTTCTCTTTTCTTGCTGTGTCTCTGTCTGGTTTTGGTATTGATGTAATGCTGACTTCGTAGCATTCAGAGTTTTTAGACATTTTTTTGTTTGTTTGATTTGCTTTTCGAGATAGGGTCTCACTGTAGCCCAGGCTGACCTGGAATTCACTATGCAGTCTCAGGGTGGCCTTGAGCTTATGACAATCCTCCTACCTCTGCACTTCTGCCTCCCAAGTGCTGGAATTAAAGACATGCACCACCATGCCCGGCTTTTTAAAAGTTTGTTTATTTATTTATTTGCAAGGAGAGAGAGAAAGGTCGAAAAGAGATAGAGAATGGGCTAGCCAGGGCCTCTAGCCATTGCAAATGAACTCCAGATGCATGTACTTCTTGTGCATCTGGCTTATGTGGGTCCTGGGGAATCAAACCTGGGTCCTTTGGCTTCACAGCCAGCACCTTAACTGCTAAGCCATTTTTCCAGCCCTTAAGAGATTTTTTTTAAAAAAGGTGAACATGAGACATGGGGATCTTGATGAGTTCATACCATTTGAAGCAAGTCCTCTACAAAGGCAAGAGTGAGGCAGAAATAACACTAGAAAGAGGCACCGGTAGTGTGGGTGTTGGGAGAGGAAGTACGTTGGATGCCCTTGTACTTTATCGAATGACCTTGAAGGATGCTGCTCTGACTCCTCGTAGCTCCTGACTCAAAAGCTTGCAGGAGGTCTGCTTTCTCTTTTACTTTTCTCTTTTCTTTATCAACGTAGAGCAGGTTGCAATGTGGGACCAGGCACAATGAAGGGAGATCAGAGAAACTGGGCTATAGAAGGGAGATCTATGTTCTGTTGTCCAAATTTCCCTCCTCTACTCTATGCTGAGTACTTCTGTATCCCTGGCCTTGGTAAGTTCCACCTTCTACACAGGTCCTAGGCGACCAGGAATGTGAGGCATGCCCTAAGGGCTGGCTGGGGAACACCCACATGAGTAGGCTAGTTTTGCATTCTGTCTGTAACACAGGCTCACTGCTAGGGAGACAATCCCATCTGGGCTCGAAGACCACTTGTATAGGTCCACCAAACTTGATTTCTTTCTCTTGTTCTCCTATCAGTCCTAGACAACATCCTAAAATCTCGATTTCTTTTCTGCTACTTCCTTGTTCTAAACAGGCTAACCCCTCTTCTGAATGAAGCTGATCGGATGTGTTTTCCTGAGTGGAAGAGTCTGCGTGTCTATCTATGGTGACATTCTGGGTCTGTCTTGGCAGTGGCAGCCAACCTGGAAATACTGACGCAAAGGCCCCAGCTCCCAGAGGTGCCAACCACCGAATGCAGTAGGCGCTGATCCCCTAGCCGTTGCTTCAGGTGTGAACCTCGCGCATCCTTCCTCTGGGGTTCGCAACCTTCTTTCCAGCCTCGGTCACTGTCTTTGGTACACCACTTCCCTCTAGCTCACTTCTCCCCGCCAACCCCCTCCTCTCTCTCCCGTGATGACACAGCTCTGGAGAAGAGAAGCTGTGAGGAACTCCTCATCCTCAGCTAGCTTCAGTTTCCTTCCTGATGCCATGACATCATCTCTACTCTGGAAATTCCACTGGCTTTACTGTGCCCCCCCACCTCTATCTCAGGCCTCAGAGTCCCCTATAAAGAGAGGTTCCCAACTCAGATCGGCACAGGCCACAACCAGGTTCTGAAGCCTCCAAGCTCGGCAGTCTCAGCTCCGTGTAAAGCTCTCCTCCACCAAGACCATGCATGTCTGCGGGCCTGTCCTCTCTCTCCTGGTGCTCGGGGCTGCCTTGTGCGCCCCTGCGCTCTCTGCACCAAGTAAGTTCCTTCCTCCCACTACTTCCCGAGCCACCAAGTAGGCAGAGTCCGTTTTTCTAGCTGGAATTAGTCCAACCAGGGGATGTGAGCAGGGGACAAAGGGAGCTGGGAAGTTTCCCAAGAAGTCTGCTGTTAAATATAGTGTCTAGCAGACATTCAGTAATATTCAAGCTCTCTTAAGAATTAACCGCCTGTAGAGGGAAAGCACAGGGTGGAAGTTGGACTGTGACTGGACTCTGTTTTACTGTAAACTTGTGCCTGTTTTTCCTCATCAGAGAATCCATACGAGGTGAGGACTGGATTGAGACATGTTCTGAGACTCAATCCAATTCCAATCCTCAAGAATTTTATTTATTTTTTAAATACTTTATTTATTTGAGAGAGAGAAAGAGAGAGAGAATGGGCATGCAAGGGCCTCTAAATACTGTAAATGAACTCCAGACGCATGCGCCACCTTGTGCATCTGGCTGATGTGGGCACTGGGAAATTGAACCTGGGTACTTAGGCTTTGCAGGCAAGCACCTTAATCGCTAAGCCCTCTCTCCAACCCCAAGAATTTTTTTTTGTCTTTTTAAAGGATTTTTTAAAGGATTTTAGAAGCGTCCTACTCTGGATGGTTGGCTCTTGATACAAGGGACCACGTTTGGGATGCTTAGTGAACATTCATAACTAGAACCTGTAGTGAGACAACTAACTCCCAAGTAGAGGTTTGATCTTACCCTGACCCTTCCCTTCCAGTGGGCTCAGACCCTCCCACTTCCTGCTGCTTCTCTTACACCCTGAGGAAGCTTCCTCGCCACTTTGTGATTGATTACTTCGAGACCAGCAGCCTCTGCTCCCAGCCAGCTGTCGTGTGAGTACCAACCCCTGGGCTGCTTCCAGGAGGCAAGAGAGAGGGGAGGTTTCACAATGGAGAAGGGGTTGTCAGAAAGAGACGAGTCAGTGCTAAGGGCTGAAGTGCTGTCAGAGAAAGCGAAGAAACGGGTTATGACATCGCTTTTTGAGTCCTGAGAGTGGCAAGGTGGGAATCAAAGAAGAGGGCTCCTAAGGAACAAGGTACCCAGAGGGTGAGAAACCACAAAACGGGAATAAGATCCATGAGAGATGGACAGACTTCTTAAGCCATGCTAGGGAGACTGGGAGGAAAATCACTGGTAGGAGAAATAGAGAATTGGGGGGGGGGGCATCCTCACTAATTGCAAACCCTATCAATTCTTAATGTGGGAAACCACTGGGGCCACAGCTAAATCCAGTGGGTGGGAGTTATAGAGAGTCGTGAGTCAGGACTACCCAAGAAAGATCCCATCCACCATAACTGTTCAACGCAAGCCATGGTCAGGCAGAGGGAGAGAGAGAGAGATAACTACCACAGGCAATGGATAGGGGCAGATATCCTCAAAGGTCCCCTGGGATGTTAATCTGTCCACTCCTTGGTCTACAGGTTCCAAACCAAAAGAGGCAGGCAAGTCTGTGCCAACCCCAGTGAGTCCTGGGTCCAGGAGTACGTGGACGACTTGGAGCTGAACTGAGCTTACCCCTGGGCTCATGGGCAGAAGGAAACTCTTAAAGAGAAGCCACTGTGTCCTGTCTCTTCTCAGTGACACGCACCTTGTTTTCCACATGTGTGGTTGTTCTTGGGAATTTCTATCTTTTTTATTAATTTAATCTTGATTATGTATTTTGTTATTTTATTTGGTGTTAATTTCCATTATTTATGTTTGGTCAAAGGACACATGTCCCCCATGGGGATGGTCCACCCATCATCATTTCTCTGCTGTTGTGGACATCTGGATAATGCAGTTGCTCTCATGCATTTCATAATAAACCTTTGATTTTTTTTTTTAACATGGTTTCTTTGTGGTTTTAATCTGATTTGGGAGGAAGGGCATTGCCTGGTGCTATTAGTTTGAAAGAACGTGTAATTACTGGTTTCTTAATATGCATCTAATGGTCTCAGTACAGGAAATCACTCAGTAGTTTCAGTATTTCACCACCTATATGAAGTGGGGACTGTTGCCCTCAGTTTTACAGAAGAAACAGAGGCACAGAGAGATGAAGTGAATTTGCTGAGTGTCCTAGGTCTGTAAAAGTCCCAGAGCTCTCTTCCCACACCCATCTGATCATGCCTAGACTGGGTGGAGCATTTTAGAACCACAACCTGTTATGGTAATTGAGGGTACTTCTGGGCTGAGAGGAGTGAACTGCCACACCCCCAAGTCACCCCCACACACATCTCAGCACATTACCCAAGGCCCTTCCTTTGCCCGGCAGTTTCTACCCTCTTCCCATAAAGCCCTCTCTGGCCCTCTCTCTCTCTCTCTGAAGCTTTGCTCCATGGTGCACATACTCCCTTTTTTACCTTCCTTCTCTTTCTCCCTCTCCTGCTTTCTGTCTCCCTGCTCTACCCAGTGTACTGTTTGCTTTGGTGCCTCTATTCTGACCCTAAAATCCAACCCTTGGGAAGCATCATGAAAGAATGACCCAGAAGGCCAAGTGTGATCCTAAGGGTTATCAATTTGACATCTCATGGAGAAACCGCAGCGGCACACACACAGGGAACACAAAGGCGTCCAGTCACTCAGGTGACATCTTCATCCTATGACTGTGACATTAGGAGAATCAGTTGGCCTTGCTAGAATCTGTTTTCCTACCTGGAAAGTAGTCTACTTTGCAAGGCCATTTTTTGTTAGCCAATGATGTGTAGAACACCCATGGGGTGTCTGTTTTGGCTCAAAAAGTATTATAGGAGTCACCTAAATCATGACTGCTTAACGATTCTTGGTTATAACTTACTGAGGTCAGAGAGAACTCATGGGTCTCTCTTGCATGGTTCAGAGAGAACACGGCCTCAAAGTAGATTTATATAAGCAATAATATCTGATCAGACCATAGCCTGTTGATGTTTAGAAGAATCCTTGACATAGACCCTGTGGCTCGAGCCTCTCATTTTATAGAAAACAGAGGCCTAAGGACTGGGAAGTAACTTTCCAGAGGCCATTCAACTAGTTCGTGGCAAAGCAGAACTGTAGCTGGTATCAACCCCCAGGCTGGTGCTCTGTCCTATACTGCTTCCCTAAAGACACACATCTGTGGTCTCCCGTAGAGTGACCCACTGAAGAAGATGGACAAGGAAGAGACTGCTTTGTAAGTGATTTGGATAAAAGCAGAACTGGAACTTTCTTCTTCTCTGGGCCAACTGAAATAATTCCCTGCCTTGCCCTGCCCTCAGCCTGCGCCGGCATGTCATACTCTCTATGGGAACTTCCTTCCGATGCTATGGAGAGGAGCTGGTTAGGGGCAGAGCTGACCCTCCGTGTGAGGAGAGGCATGCAGCAAGCAACCTGCTTGGCCTTAGCTTCTGTTTTGGTTTATCTGGATTTGAATTGTCCAGTATGTCAGCCACTGGCCAGAGTGGCTGCTTACATTTCAATACAATTTAAGATAATAAAATTTAAATCCAGCTTCTCAGCCACACTGGTCACGTTCAAGTTTGATAGCCATATGTGGTGTTAGTTCCCATGCTGGACAATGAAAACACAGAACTATCCATCATCATAAAAACTGTCCCTGGATGATGTCATCCCAGGATATCCTCAGGGCCTAAAGGAGAGGGAGACATGATGGCTTAGGAAGTTAGAGTGTAGGTTAGAGATATAAAATTCTGTTCTGAGGGGATGGGATGAGAGAGAGAGTGGGTGGTCCTCAGGCCTGAAATAAGGTTTAGATCACTGTAGTTGGCTAAACAACAGCCCCCACTATGTCCACATCCTAAACCTATAACCTGTGAATGTTACCATACATGGAAAGAGGGCTTTGCATGTAGGTTTGAGGCAAAGATACTTAGACTAAGAGAGTATCCCAGATTAGCTGGCTAGGCCCTAAATGTGGTCACATGCCCTGATCAGGGATGAAGCAGGAGGAGGGAAAGCAGCCATGTGACAACTGAAATAAAATGCTATGCTGTTGGGGTCGCAACAGTGAAGCTCTAGAGACTGGAAGGGGCAAGGACATGGATTCTCCCAGACAGTCTCCAAACGAAGAACAGCACAGTGCAACTAAGTTTGGATCTCTGACCAACGGAAGTTTCAGGAACTAAATGTGTGTTGTTTTAAGATACCAAGTTTGTGGTGACTTGCTGTAGCAGCAATAGAAAAGTAATACATCACCAACTGAAGAGTCCCTTATAGTGACTGTGGTAGTTTGAGTGTGTGTCCCCCATAGACGCCGGTGTTCTATTAAAGCTTGTAACTTGGGTCTCTAGTTGCCTGGCTGGAGGAGGTGTCACTGTAGGGGGAGGGGGGATACGGGGAGGAGTGCAGAACCTGGGGTCCAGACCAAAGGTGTGTTTGGAGGAGGATCTGAATTCTAGCTCAGAGGTGTGCAGAGAGGTTTGAGCTCTGGGGTCTTTCTTGCTGCAGGTTCAAGTTTGTTGCTTTTTGGTGTTTGCAGGCTGGTGGAATTTTCTCTCTGCTTAAGTCTGTGAGAGGGACCCAGCTTCTGCCATGGATGGACCTTCCCCTGGGTCTGTTAAATGGAAATACATCTCTACCTTCCAGAAACTGTGCCTGGTTTGGATGTTTCATCTCAGCAGAGTGAAGCTCTCTACTACACTGACCCATACAAGCTCAGAGAAGAAGGGGAAGGGAACATTCTGGATAGTGAGTCAATCCTCCCGAAGGAGTGAGATGAAGACATTCTAAAGACTATAATGGGGTTGGGAATCTCAAGATGCTTCATCAGGAGATAATGATGGCTAAGTCTTGGTGCAAGGGACTAGACCCTCAGGAAGTATATCTCTACTTGAGAATCTGGGGGCTTGGGTTCCTACCTGGGAAAGAATTTATCCTTTCATTTGCCAAATGAAGCCCCAGAGTGGATCACTGACCTGTCTACTTTCATAATTGCTGAGAGAGCAGAGTTGGGTCTCCTCCCTTGTGATAGAGCCCTTATTCTCATGCTGCCTTGCCCCTGGGCACTCTGTAATGAAGGAAATCATTTCCCAAAGAGGCAGCAACACAGAGAAGTCGGGACAGTCCCGTGAAGAAAGGACACAGCACGGAGTCCTCTTGGTGGGGTAATACGGGACTTCACCTATTGCCTAATTTGAAACTTTGGTTTCTCCTTCTCCTTTGTCCTACAACTTCCTTGTCTTAACCTGGTGCCGGAGAGCTGGTATCTGCTTACTTTGTTTTCCAGTGAAAATTCTCTAGGGTCTGGGTGGGCACCAGAGCCACAAGAGATGAGGACCAACCAGCAAGCAAAGGGAGCTATGGTTTGAGGAACCACTTCCAAGTGACGGGCCCATGTTTCTGCACTCTCTTATAATGCCTTTCTCTCAATTTTGCTTTCCAGATGAGAAGAAACCATACTCTACTGTGCCATTTTATACACATTTTCTTCTGCCTACATCCCACCTCAAACTATAACCTTTCAAAGTATCACCGTTAAAGGACAGGAATCTAGCTGAAGATGATGAAAATTTTTACTGTTTTTTTTCTTTTTCTTTTTTCTGATGGCTAAGAGCAGAAACATATCCCAAGATGCATTCCTCAATGAACCTTCGTAGACCAGGCAGACTTCCCTCACTCTGCCACTTATCACCCTCTGTTCTTCCTTCTAAACTCTTCCTCTTGAGAAAATGGAAAAACATGTAGTAACAGAGAGGCAAAATTGTGAGTGCATTTTCACCTTTGAAGTAATTTCAGGTTTAGATATGATAAGTGTTTGAAATATGTCCATCTGAAAGAAAATGATTTTCCTTCTCAGGGAACACATTTTTAATTTTTTTTCTTTTAGATGAGTGACAGACGCAAGCAAGAAAGACAGGACAGGGAGAGAATTGGCACACCAGGGCCTCAGCCACTGTAATCAAACTCCAGAAGCTGGCACCACCTAGTGGGCATGTGCAACCTTGCAATTGTCTCACCTTTGTGCGTCTGGCTTCTATAGGATCTGGAGAGTCAAACATGTGTCCTTAGGCTTTGCAGACAAGCACCTTAACCACTAAGCTATCTCTCCAGCCCCAGGGAACACAGTTTTAATAGTAGCTGGATGATTTGGGGGACCTGCTTTTATGGTAACACTCTCAACACAGATCTACTCAGGAAGAGACAAATTATTTGTAGTGATATCTATCTATCTATCTATCTATCTATCTATCTATCTATCTATCTATCTGATGATAGGATCTTATGTAGCCCAGATGTCCTGAAACCCCCTATCTAAACAATGATGACCTTGGATTACTGATCTTCCTGCCTCCTTTTCCCAAGTGCTGGGAATACAAGTGTGTGCCACCACACCTGAGTTTGATTCACCTTGTTAATGAATGTCCTTTCTTCAGGAGAATGAAAGAAAAGAGTTCACAGCACTGCATGAGCACCTTTAAAGTTTTTTACTTATGAGGGAAAGAGATACACACAGAAAGAATTGGCACACCAGGGCCTATAGCCACAACAACTGAACTCCAGATGCATGCACCATCTTGTGAGCATGTGTCACATTGCGTATCTGGCTTATGTGGATTCTGGGAAGCAAAACCTGGGCCATTAGGCTGCGCAGACAAAAGCCTTAACCACTAAGCCATCTCTCCAGCCCTTCATGAGCATCTTAATTGGTGGGCACTATACTATATGAGTTTCATGCACAGAATTCTTTAATCCTTGCAAAACATCAAGTAGATATTATTCCAAATTTGTAGGTGAGAAAAATGAGGCTCTTAGAGGTCAAGAGGTGAATTTTCCATGTGGGATGCTGGGTTTACCCATCTCGCTGATATCCAAAGACCCAGTTGATTTGTGTTAGCTTCCCTTTTATAACCTTCAGCCTCTGACTAGAGAGGTGGCTCAGTGGTTAAAGGTGTTTGCTTGCAGAATCTGATGGCCGAGGTTAGATTCCCTAGTATCCACATGAAACCAGAAGTGCAGGGTGGCATGTGCATCTGGACTTTGTTTGCAGTGGCAGGGGCCCCTGGTATGTCCTTTTGTCATTCTCTCTGTCTTGGCTTGCAAAGAAATGAAATCAAATTAAAATGTAAAAGGATGTAACTTTACTTTCTCCATAATTGAACCCACCTCTCCAGGTCTCTATTTCTTTGGTGGAAGAAATTTCATGGGATTGAAAAAACAGTAGCTTCATGGTGTTTCCTCCTTTTGAGAGCCATCCACCTCCCATCCTTTCTCCATCCTTCCCAGGCTCCGCGGGCCTCCGCTGGCATCTGACGCGGCCCTCTGGGACACTGGACGCGGGCCCTGCAGCACTGTCACTTGTCCTGCCACACCTGCCCCTCTGAGCGCCCCTCTGAACAAGCATGGACCCTGCTCTGACCATCAGGGACAGCAAGAGAGCTGCACAAGATACCATGACAGTCAAGGAACACAGCACCACCAGAATCTCTGGAGCTGCAAAAGTTACAAAAACCCAGGAATGACTCCTCAGCCTGAAGGAGAGTCCAGGGCCCCTGGAGACATGACGCTACACACCATGTGACTCTGAAACACCTTCCCAACTCCTGAGAAATAACCCTTTGTCCCAACCGGTGTTTGGTTTCAGGCACGGTACCTGCTGGGATAGCTAGGCAGACATTTGGAACTTTCCCCTAGTACCACTGGGGTTTTGCTACTATAGCTTTTTCCTGAAAAGTTGGTGATGGTGTTGGTAATAGGGCAAGCTTTCTACTCAATGTCTATGGGACATCTGGTGTGCTCCCTTGGCTCACTTCCCTCCTCAGCTCACCTATGCAGCCTTCCCTCTAGGAGCCTATGAGCACAGAGAAGCACTGGTCAGTGACCAGCAACCATCAGAGTAGAGCTGGTCTCTTGACCTTCAAGTGCTCCAGGTTTGGTCTTTGAGCATACATGTCCTCCAACAGTGGCTTCACTGCCTACCTGTGTAGGTAAGAGTGGCCTCAACTCTGTTCCTGTTTAGGGATGTCAGTCCTTTGGGGGAGGAGAGGCTGGTCAATGGCTCCACATCATACATTCACCATCTCTCCCAGAAGCATTTCACATCCTTGCATTACTAGTCCTTTATGAAGCCCCCAGGTAGACCATGCCAGTCTGCACCTGCCATGCCAGCTTCAGCTCTCCCTTTGTGTCTCTCTCTCATATTATGAATCACACATAGCCCGTTCCTTTCTTTGGTCATCAATCATATAAAAGCCAAACAGTAATGAAACAAGGAACACAGTACTAAAAGCCATACTTGGATTTCTTCACTTTTCCATTTGCATCTGTAATAGCACAACTGGAAAAATCAGGTTGTGAAATAGAACAAAAGAATTAGATTACCAGCAGGTGCTCTCCGGAAATTTTATGATTTTTCAAATATTTCCAAATTGACTGCCTCCTGCCCCACCCACGTGTCTCTGCTGATGCTGAGGGTATAAATTTGCTCTGTGTGTGCCTCACAGCAAACGCCAACATGAGGACAGTCACAGTCGTGGTTCTGGTGGCTTTAATCGCCGTGGGGATGGACATGGCCTGGGCTCTGAGATCTCCCAGAGGTGAGTATGCCATGGGATCTGAGAGCAGAGAGGGGCTCAGAGCCCAGTCTGTGGCCTGGGGCTTAGCTGCCGCAGAGACAGGCCTTGTATCCACTGCTTAGATCAGACCCAGTTCCGTTGAGCTATGGCAGTGATCATCCCATCGAACGTTCCATTCTTACCACCTCAGTGAGTACTGATGCTGGAGCAGAGAGCCGGGTGGTTCCCCGTGTCAGGAGATGAGCTCTGAATATGGGACCCCAGGGTCAGTCTCTCTTACATGTGTCAGAGGTAGTGGGGAATGAGAGGAGGCTGGTGGAGGTCAGAGATTTTATAATGTTTTCTGCGAAGCAAAGGATGGGGACAGGGTGACAGGGCAGGCAGGTTTCTCCGCTGCTGAGATGCACAAGCTTTGGAGTAGGAGAACATCTGCATCACTGCATCACTGGCGTCGGTGAAAACTGGGGCACAAGAGTGCGTGCAGCTGGTGGCGTGGAAGGAAGCATCTAGGAGCACCAAGGAGGAAATGGAAGCAGGAGGTGTCCTGCTTAGGATGAGGTTTCAAACCACCAGCATCAGGGTCACCCTGACTCACTCACCACAGGCTCCACAAACACCATTGTCCATTTCAGGCCAAGAGAAACCTGGAGCCTGTCCTAAGGTGCGCCCCGGAAATGTCGGGATTTGTGTGGAAAGGTGTTCTGGAGATAACTCCTGTCCCAAGAAAATGAAGTGCTGCAGCAATGGGTGTGGTCACGTCTGCATGCAGCCTGTCTTCTACGTGAGTAGAAACCAAGGAAGAGCCACCCAAGGGGTGGACAAAGTTCCCAGGGGACAGATGCTGCCTTCTTCATGGCACTAAGGAGTCAACATGGTTCCAAGGAAAAGGAGCTGGAAGTTGGCTCTGTGGGAAAAGGACCCAAGTTCGGCTTCCAGGCGCCCACATGAAATTCCCAGTATGATGACACACATGTTTCATCCAAGCTCTAGGGAGGAAGAGACAGGGAAGCTTTGGGGCTCCCTGACTAGCCAGATCAGACCAATCAGTAAGCTATACATTCAGCCACAAATGAGGTGGAAGGGGACTTAGGAAAGTACCAGACATTAGCTAAGTGCACACGTGGGCTCACACAAGTGTGCCGGCACACATGAATGGACCCACATACCTATGAACATACATTCCCACCCTAACAGGCACACACCACACACACACACCACACTCATATGTATATGCCTACTCACTCACCTGTGCACACACCACACACACATATAGAGACCTGCCCACACAAAGAAAGAAAAGAAATGAGAGTTGCGGTGAGTCAATGCCAGAAGGACGTTTGGTTGAAATATCTAAGACTCTCCCCTCTCCAAAGACAGCCCCATGGCACAAAAGTGAGATTAGTAACACTCACCTTACCTTTCCATGGTCACTATTAACTAAGATTTCTCATTCTTCTTCTCTTTCCCAACCAAAGAGGTTTAGCTCTCCTCAAAAAACAGGTGTTCCTGGTAGGAAGAAAGATGACCTATTACATGAGAACCTAGTTTATTTGAATATTTTCTATGTCACAGGTAGGAATGTGTTAGAGTTCAATAAAAAGGTTCCTCTGACTAGGCAAAAGACCTGTGTCTCAACCTTAAGCTTTTTAACAATTTCTAGTAAGTTCTAAAAGCAAAATTGGCCCGTTGTGTTGGTGCATGGAAAAGGTAATTGCTGAAAAGGCAGAGGCAGGAGGATCAGGAGTTCTAGGTCAGCCTGGGCTACACATTTAGTTGGGTGTGGTGGCACATGCCTTTAATCCCAGCACTGGGAGGCAGAGGTACGAGGATCATCGTGAGTTTGAGGCCAGCCTGACACTATATAGTGAATTCCAGGTCAGCATGGGCTAGAGTGAGACCCTACCTCAAAAGAAAAAAAAAATCAAAAAAGCTAAATTGGCTTTGCCTGGGGAAGGGGAGGAAGATGTCACAGTGCCATGTGCAGATCTAAGGGTAAGTAAGCCTGACACACAAGTCAAGCCAGTCAGAGGGCAGGAAAAGGTGAATGCGCTCAGAAGATGAGAAAATAGTTGTGCTGGGTAGGTGTCTCTGAAGCTCTGGGGCGGGGGAGAGATGCCACAATAAAGAGCAATGAGGTGCCTGCCATGGGCTTTGAGTGCTGAATAGCTGGAGGCTGCTCAGCAGAGAACACATCATGATCAAATTTGTATTGTAGGAGACTGACAGCCGTGTGACAGATTGGGTGGATAATTACAACCAAGCCTGATGACCAGCCCCAGACTTCTTCTGCAGGCATGAATCCTCTGCTTATATACCCCCTCGCTCTGGAATGACAGCCCTTGAAGACGAAGGTCTCTCGTGGGTGACTGCTCTCTAAAGCGCTTGTGTCCAAATAAACTCTATCTGTGGCATTATTTTTGCGGACTGTTCTTCCATTAACCTTCCACACTAACACCCTACAGACAGGCCCATAAACACCAAGCATCCAGGATCCCAGCAGGTCGGAGACCAGGTCCTCCTGCCTCACGTCATCCTCCTGCCAGGTTGGTGTCTTTGGCGTGTTATCTGGGGCATTCTTTGGGCATCATTTTGTTCAATGAAACAAAATTAAATGAGAGGGCCTCTCACATCAAGGCATACAGCTGAGTTCACCAGGTCAGGACTCCAGAGGAGCAGGAAGAGGTACAGGATGCCATAGTCTAAAGATGCCTAACTCCAGGAGATTGACCTTTGCGGTGTGGGGACTTTAAGTGGTACCAATGTGCAGCAGCAGTTCATACCTGGATTAGGAGGGAGGATTCACTAGAGCTCTACCTGTAGAAACTTTGTTCCAGCCCTATTCTTCAAGCTCTGCACTGACATCTAGAAATTACCACCACCTGGCCTCTGGATTGTCAGCTACGTGGGGTCTAAGCCAGACCCAGGCGTGACTGCCCAAGGCTCAATATTGATAGATTGGTGGAGGATCTGGGGTGGAAATGTGAACCCTGACTCCTCAGAGAAATTGACGAGGAAGCACCTGACCTCGATGGCCTTTCCCCACCCCAGTGATAGGGTCTGTCTCACAGGTGATATCAAATGTGTTGTTCTACCTGTTTCCATAGATCTGCTCTTTGAGGAATGCTCTTAAATGTGCCTCTTTCCTTTATGCCAGTTTCAATTCTCTCAAGTCTCAATTTCTCTCAAGTCACATTTCTCAAGACATATCAACTCCTGTGACTACTAATATGTGGCTGGAGGAAGAGCTAAAAACCTTGCTCTTTATTTTGGCTTCCCAGTGATATTTTGATCAGAATGGGCTCCACAGAACAGAGGGACATTATCATCTCAGCTGATCCACTCATTCCCAGCTTGCCAATCACTTTACAGTCAGAAGGCGACTCTATATCTCCGGAAGGCTTTCTTAGCTCGTATCAACCATAGAAAGAAACATTAAGTGATACATGTTAAGGAAGTATAGGCAGAATGGGTATATTAGTGGAACGTCTGTCAGGGTGGAAACCAACTGCCCTCTAATTGGACTGGAGGCTTGCTCTATGAGAGGGAATACATCCCTGATACTGAAAACTTAAAACAGGGAAAGTCATGAGCCCTAGGGGGTCTAACTACTGCTGCTGTTTGGCTAAATGTATAAACTATGCTCATAAAATTGCCTAGTAAGCACTTCTCTTAATGTTCATACCCTTATATTAATGCTACTCTCACTTTCGGTAGAGAATCTGCTTTTAGATGGCAGTGGCCTTGGGATGACTCAGAAGGCATCATGGTGCTGGGAAGAGGTGACAGGAGTGCTGAGCACTGCAATATCTCTCCCCAGCTTCCAAGGCTCAGGGTCTAATGCGGAAGAGGTGGCGGAAATAATGTTAAGAGCCAAAGGAAGGGTAGGAATCTGTACAACATGTTCCCCCCAGACACAAAATGGCCTGGATATCCAAACCTCACAGTGCCTGGCACTACCTACACAAGACCATCATAATAGTAGGAAAGATGATGGCATCAAAATAAAAGAGACTGATTGAGAGGAGGAGGGGACATTATGGAGAGTGGAGTTTCAAGGAGGAAAGAAGGGGGGAGGGAGGGAATTACCATGGATATTTTCTATAATCATGGAAGTTGTTAATAAAATAACTGAAAAGAAAAAAAAAAAGAAATTATAGGCAGGAGAGATGGCTTAATATTTAAATTACTTACCTGAAAATACTAAGGACCCAGGTTCACTCCTGCAGGTCCCACGTAAGCCAGATGAACATGGTGGCACATGCATCTCGAGTTCATTTACAATGGCTTGAGCCCTTGGCATGCCCATCCTCTCTCTCTTCCCCTCTTTCTGTCTCTAATTAATAAGTAAGGAAAAAGAAGAAAGTTAGACCAGGTGTAGTGGCACACACCTTTAATTCCAGCACCTGGGAAGTAGAGGTAGGAGGCTACCCTGAGACTATATACTGAATTGCAGGTCAGCCTGGGATAGAGTGATACACTACCTCAGAAAACAAAATGAAAGAGGGCATGGGGGAAGAAGGGGTTAGAAGGAAAGAAAGCAAGAAGGAAGGAAGGAAAGAAAGAAAGAAAGAAAGAAAGAAAGAAAGAAAGAAAGAAAGAAAGAAAGAAGGAAAGAAAGAAGGGAGGGAGGAAAACACAGCATTTGGGGACTTGGGTATGGTTCAGTAGTTAAGGGCACTTACTTGCAAACATGATGGCTCAAGTTCAATTCTCAAGCACCCATGAATGGTAGACATAAAGCGGGGAATGTGTCTGTGATTCCAACACAGCTACCTCAATGTATTGTGAGTCAGGAGAATCTGGAAGCTATTGGACAGCTAGACTGACAAATGACAGACCTTGTGTCATAAAGAAGATGGAAAGAGAGGAAGGCAAACACACAAAGGTTGTCCTCTGACCTTACAGAGCATATGAACACATCATGTACATAAGCATATATATCTATACACATACATGAAATATAATAATAAAAGTAACGGGGTTGGAGAGATGGCTTAAAGACACTTGCTTGCAATGCCTAGGGTCTTAAGTTCAATTTCTCAGTCTCCATGTAAGCCAGATGCATAAGATGGTGCATGTGTCTGGAGTTTGTTTACAGTGGGTAGTGGCCCTGGCACACCCATCTCTCTTTCTCTTTCTTTTTTTAAAAATATTTTTATTTATTTGACAAAGAAAGAGGAAGAGAGAGAGAAAAAAATGGGCACACCAGGACACCCCAGCCACTGCAAATGAACTCCAGGCATGTGTGCCCACTGTGCATCTGGCTAACATGGGTTCTGAGGAATTGAACCTTGGTCCTTTGGTTTTGCAGGCAAATGCCTTAACTGCTGAGCCATTTTCTCCAGCCCAATCTCTCTTTCTTTCTTTGGTTTTTAAATATTTTATTTCTTTATTTATTTGAGAAACAGACAGACAGACACACACACACACACACACACACACACACACAGAGTGAGACAGAGAGAGAGGAAGAGAGAAATATAGAATGGGTATGGTAGGGCCTTCAGCCAGTGTAAACAAACTCCAGACATGTGCACCTCCTGTGCATCTGGCTTATGTGCATCCTGAGGAATTGAACCCTGATACTTTGGCTTTGCAGGCAAATGCCTTAAGAACTAAGCCATCCCTCCAGACCCTTCTCTCTCTTTCTATCTGCCTCTTTCTAAAAAAAATTAAAGAAAGAAAGCATGGAATTAGCCCACATGGCTGGGGCTTGCCTAGGCTGACCCAACTCCACAGGGCGGTTGCCAAGAAAAACAGGTTGGATGTCCCAGGCCATGGTGAGGTGTGGGATGTCTCTACCAGAGAAGACACAGCTCTGCTCCTCTAGCTTTTCAATCTATTTAGTCAGCTTTCCCAGCTCTGTCCTCTGACCATCTAGAATGAGATAAGTGAATTAAAGTCACTGGCCTAATATCAAAGCTACAAAATACATTTTGTGGTTGTTTGAATGTAAAATATCCCCCATAGCCTCAATTGTCTTCATGAAACCTCCTAGGTAGTTCCCAGCTTGGTGGAGCCTTTGGGAGGTGGAGCTCTGTTATGGAGGTATGTTACTAGGGGTGGCCTTGAGTTTATTAAATCCTTCCTACTGCACATTGAGAGCTAGTTCACTCAACTGCTCCCTGCTCGCTCCTGGAGTATGAAGATGTGAGATGGCTGCCTGTTCTGCCATGCTTTCTCCACCATGATGAGACTTCCCCTCGAAATTGTGAGCCTGAAATAAACCCTTTCCTCACACAAGATGCTTCTGGTCACGTGTTTTCACCCAGCAACGAGAAGGAGACTACAATACCTTCCCAGTAAAATCTAAATGAGGGCTTGAAATTAGGGACTCTAACATAGCAAGATTGGCACACAACACTGGTCATCAGAGGACCTCTGTTGAACACATCTCCTGCTTAAGAGCTTGGGTATGAAATTAACTAAATGTCAGGATTTGAGGAATAGGGCAGTGGGAGAGATGGAAGGAGAAACTGTTTATAAGACGGTAAATTTGTAGGTGTTCCTCGAGCCAATGGTAACATCATCTCATTGTTCTCTACATCTTCACTGGGGTCTTCCTTCTAGGAACAATCTTCCTGGGATGATGTGAGGCAGGAGGCCACCCAGCAGAATCCCAAAGCCTCCTCTAGTCTGTGTTTTTGTCTTTCTCATCACTGTCCTCCCCAACAGAATATTGATAGGTCCAGTATTGTGCAGGCCTCACCAAGGTAACACCACCTGCTATGGGGTGATGAATGTAATGGCCACTTCATGCCTAAAACACTCCTCCACACCTTCTTCTTATGTTCTTTCTGCCCCCTCTTCCACAGTGTTTCCGGAGCCTTGGAGGTCGTGATAGAGATGTCTCATTTAGTCAAGAACATTCAACAGTCAACTATTCTCAGCACTTTGATGAGTTTTGAGTGTCCACAGAAGTCACCACCAAGGATATGGAGTCTTTAATAGTCTTTGAAGATGAGTAGCAACTGGTTTCTGGAAGGAGTGTAAAGGAAAGTAAACTCACACAGCTGGACACAGTGGCACAGGCCCAGCACTCGGGAGACTAGGGTCAGAGGATAACCACAAGTTTGAGGCCAGCCTGGCCTACAGAGTAAGTTCTAGATCAGCTTGGACTAACATGAGTCCCTGCTTTCAAAAAACAAAAAAGTACTCAAAAGTCTGGTGAAGCGCATGTCTGCAGACATGACGTAGATAGTCTTAAGTCAAAGGCCGTGAGATGTGGCAGGGCTCCGGAGATGAGAATGTGAAACTGGAGCTCACCGCACAAAGCACTTTGAAGGGAAAAGAAACTCTCGGTGGGGCTGGAGAGATGGCTTAGCGCTTAAGCACTTGCCTGTGAAGCCTAAGGACCCCGGTTCGAGGCTCGGTTCCCCAGGTCCCACGTTAGCCAGATGCACAAGGGGGCGCACGCGTCTGGAGTTCGTTTGCAGAGGCTGGAGGCCCTGGCGCGCCCATTCTCTCTCTCTCCCTCTATCTGTCTTTCTCTCTGTGTCTGTCGCTCTCAAATAAATAAATAAATAAAAATTTAAAAAAAAAAAAAAAGAAACTCTCGGTGTTCACTGTGTCTAATTTAATTAATGTTAAACTTAGACATACATGAAGAAAAATAGGTATGCGCTCCTAATGCTCATGGACTTCTACAGAAATGCAAATACAAAGCAAATAACCTACTAAAAACAAGCAGAACTACATAAACCCAGCAACCAGAATAATGTCTAATATTTCCAAAGACATTTTGTCTGATGTGAAACTTCAGACATGCTTGATAATGAAAAGATTTGCACATTTGCACTTTAATTGGATATTTGTGTGTTTTCTTTTACTTTTCTTTTGTCACCACCATAAGCATTATCTTTATGGATCCCCATTTGCCAAATCAATCAAAGAAAACTCTTCCAAATTTAACATCTAAAATGAAAAAAAAAAAAAACCCTGCCGCTGAAAAGTTATGCATTATATTTTTGCTATTTGCCTTCCACTAGAGAACACTCAAAGTTAGTATTTGTTTTGTCAGATATGTGTAGTATGTCCCCTCATGAAATGAAACAAATACGTAATAGCATAGACTTCTATGATGTTAGTGTGTTTATGCTGTTGAATGTCAGAATCTTCCAGTTCTATCACCCTCTTTGTGAAGTGGAGATCATCAAGACCATGCTCAGATTCAATAATTACTAGACCTCTCAGAATGCAGAAGGGCATCATGTTCAGGTGGTTCATTTTATTCTGACTCAATTCTTCTTATCATTGCATTATACAATCTTCTGGAATAGTTTCCTTGAAGGAACATTGAAATGGCAAGATGAAAAAATATTCCGGGGCTGGAGGGATGGTTTAGAGCTTAAGGTGCTTGCCTGCAAAGCTAAAGGACCCAGGTTCGGTTGCCCAGGACCCACATAAGCCAGATGAACAAAGTAATGTATGTGTCTGGAGTTCATTTGCAGTGTCTCGAGGCCCTGGTGCACCCATTTAAAGTTACAAAAATGCAGGAATCACTCCTCAGTCAGAAGGAAGGGACCAGGGCCCCTGGAGACATGATGCTACACAGCGTATGACCCCAAAACATCTCAAATCCTGAGAAATAACCCTTTGTCCCAATTGGTGTTTGGATTCAGACAAGGTACCTGCTGAGAGAGCTAGGCAGACATTTGGAACTTTCTCCCAGTACCATTGGGGTTTTACCACTATAGCTTTTTCCTGAAGAGTCTGTGATAGTGTTGGTAATAGGGCAAGTCTTCTACTCAATGTCTATGGGACATCTGGTGTGATCCCTTGGCTCACTTCCCTCCTCAGCTCACCTATGCAGCCTTCCCTCTAGGCGCCTGTGAGCACAGAGCAACAGTGGTCAGTGACCAGCAACCATCAGAGTACAGCTGGTCTCTCAATCTTCAAGTGCCCCAGGTTTGGTCTTTGAACATCCATGTCCTCCTGCAGTGGCTTCAATACCTACCAGTGTAGGTAAGAGTGGCCTCAATCTATTCCTATTTAGAAATGTCAGTCCTTTGAGGGGAGGAGGAGCTGGCAAATGACTCCAGAGCATACATTCACCATCTCTCCCAGAAGCATTTCATATCCTTATGACAAGACCTATAGGAAGCCCCCAGGTAGACCATGCCAATCTGCACCTGACATGCCAGCTTCAGCTCCCCCTTTGTCTGTCTGTCTGTCTGTTTGTCTGTCTGTCTGTCTCTCTGTCTCTCTCTCTCTCTCTCTCTCTGATTATGAATCTGTCAGGAGCTATAGAGTAAAAGCCTCTCCATTTCGCCTGGGCCTGCTCATAAGCTGACTCATTACTCAGAAAGCTGGTCCATCCAGCTTTCTGTTAGATACTTCTGGAACGTCGGTCAGCAGACTGCTTACAGAATCTTATCTTTTGCAAAAGGCCAGTTTATGGTCAGGATGTGAAGCCTGGTGCATTCAGGATGTTAAGCCATTGAGGCAAGATTAGATGAACACCTAATTATATCCGCTCTAGGCTTCCTGACAATTTCAAAGCCCTAAATCACAACAGCCACCTTATTCTCCAACTTTTCTTCCCCTATATAACCACTGTATAAAAATTAAAGACTCTGAGGCCTTGACAAACATCTAGCATGGTCTCCTTCTTGTGTCTGTTTGCCTTTTCTCATTCAGGTTAATTTCCCCACGTGTCCTTGCTCAATTACCAGCTGGCCGGGACAAGAATCACACATAGGTCATTCTTGTCCTCGGTCATCACTCATATAAAAGCCAAACTGTGGTAAAACAAGGAACACAGTACTAAAAGCCATACTTGGATTTCTTCACTTTGCCATTTGCATCTGTAATAGCACAACTAGAAAAATCAGGTTGTGAAACAGAACAAAATAATTAGATTACCAGTAGGTGCTCTCCGGAAATGTTATGATTTTTCAAATATTTCCAGGTTGACTGCCTCCTGCCCCACCCACGTGTCTCTGCTGATGCTGAGGGTATAAATTTGCTCTGTGTGTGCCTCACAGCAAACGCCAACATGAGGACAGT
Organism: Jaculus jaculus; assembly: GCF_020740685.1. Classification (NCBI taxonomy): domain Eukaryota; kingdom Metazoa; phylum Chordata; class Mammalia; order Rodentia; family Dipodidae; genus Jaculus; species Jaculus jaculus. The sequence continues at coordinate 93,594,893 of NC_059110.1, forward strand.
CACAGTCGTGGTTCTGGTGGCTTTAATCGCCGTGGGGATGGACATGGCCTGGGCTCTGAGATCTCCCAGAAGTGAGTATGCCATGGGATCCCCGGCTGAGAGCAGAGGGGGGATTGGAGCCCAGTCCGTGGCCTGAGGCTTAGCTGCCGCAGAGACAGGCCCTGCATCCACTGCTTAGATCAGACCCAATTCGGTTGAGCTATGGCAGTGATCATCCCATCGAACGTCCCATTCTTACCAACTCAGTGAGGACTGATGCTGGAGCAGAGCAGGGTGGCTCCCCAGGTCAGGAGATGAGCTCTGAATACGGGACCCCAGGGTTAGTCTCTCTTAATGTGTCGGAGGTAGTGGGGAATGAGAGGAGGCTGGTGGAGGTCAGAGATTTTATAAGGTTTGCAACAATGCAAAGGATGGGGGCAGGGTGACACTGCAGTTTCTGCACTGCTGAGATGCACATGCTTTGGAGTGGGAGAACATCTCCCACCAGTCTCACTGGTGAACAGAGCGCATGCGCTGGTGGCGCGGAAGGAAGCATCTAGGAGCACCGAGGAGGAAATGGAAGCAGGAGGTGTCCTGCATAGGATGAGGTTTTAGACCACCAGCATCAGGGTCACCCTGACTCACTCACTGCAGACTCCACAACCACCACTGTCCATTTCAGGCCAAGAGAAACCTGGAGCCTGTCCTAAGGTGCGCCTGGGAACTGCAGGGATTTGTGTGGAAAGGTGTTCTGGAGATAACTCCTGTCCCAAGAAAATGAAGTGCTGCAGCACTGATTGTGGTCACATCTGCCTGCAGCCTGTCTTCCACGTGAGTAGAAACCAGGGAAGAGCCACCCAAGGGGTGGACAAGTTCCCAGGGGACAGATACTGCCTTTTTCATGGCACTAAGGAGTCTATATGGTTCCAAGGAAAAGGAACTGCATGTGGAGATAGCTCTGTGGGAAAAGGACCCAAGTATGCTTCCAGGCGCCCACATGAAATTCCCAGTATGATGACACACGTGCTTCATCCCAGCTCTAGGGAGGATGAGATGGGGAGCTTTGGGGCTCCCTGACTAGCCAGCTCAGACCAATCAGTAAGCTATACATTCAGCCACAAATGAGGGGGAAGGGGACTGAGGAAGGTACCAGACATTAGCTAAGTGCACACATGGGCTCACACAAGTGTGCCAGCTCACATGAATGGACCCACATACCTATGAACATATACTCCCAACCCAACAGGCACACACCGCACACACACACCACACTCATATGTATATGCCTACTCACTCCCATGTGCACACACCACACACACATACAGACCTGCCCACACAAAGAAAGAAAAGAAATGAGAGTTTCTGTGAGTCAATGGCAGAAGTATGTTTGGTTGCAATATCTAAGACTCTCCCCTCTCCAAAGATAGCCCCATGGCACTCAAGTGAGATTAGTAACACTCACCTTACCTTTCCATGGCCACTATTAACTAAGATTTCTCATTCTTCTTCTCTTTCCCAAACAAAGAGGTTTAGCTCTCCTCAAAAATCAGGTGTTCCTGGTAGGAAGAAAGTTGACCTATTTCATGGGAACCCTTATTTATTTGAATATTTTCTATGTCACAGGTAGGCATGTGTTAGAGTTAAATAAAAATATTAATCTGAGTAGGCAAAAGACCTGTGTCACAACCTTAAGTTTTTAAACAATTTCCAGTAAGTTCTAAAAGCAAAATTGGCCGGTTGTGTGGGTGCATGGCAGAAGGAAATTGCTGAACAGGCAGAGGCAGGAGGATAAAGAGGTCAGCCCGGGCTATACATTTAGCTGGATGTGGTGGCACATGCCTTTAATCCCAGCAATTGGGAGGCAGAGGTAGGAGGATCACCGTGAGTTTGAGGCAGTCTGAGACTATAAAGCAACTTCCAGGTCATCCTGGGATAGAGTGAGACCCTACCTCAAGAAAACAAACAGACAAAAAAAGTGAAATTGGCTTTGCCTCTGGGAAGGGAGGAACATGTCACAGTACCATGTGCAGATCTAAGGGTAAGTAAGCCTGACACACAAGTCAAGCCAGTTCAGAGGGCAGGAAAATGTGAATGCGCTCAGAAGATGAGAAAGTAGTTGTGCTGGCTAGATGTCTCGGAGGCTCGGGGTGTGGGAGGGAGAAGAAAGAGCAACGAGGCGCCTGCCATGGGCTTTGAGTGCTCAATAGCTGGAGGCTGCTCAGCAGAGAAAACGTCATGATCAAATTTGTATTGTAGGAGACCAGCACTGACAGCCCTGTGGCAGATGGGGTGGATGATGACAACCAGGCCTGATGACCAGCCCCAGACTTCTTCTGCAGGCATGACTCCTCTGCTTATATACCCCTCGCTCTGGAATGACAGCCCTTGAAGACGAAGGTCTCTCGTGGGTGACTGCTCTCTAAAGTGCTTGTGTCCAAATAAACTCTATCTGTGGCATTATTCTCGTGGACTGTTCTTCCATTAACCTTCCACACTAACACCCTACAGACAGGCCCATAAACACCAAGCATCCAGGATCCCAGCAGGTCAGAGACCAGGTCCTCCTGCCTCACTCCTTCCTCCTGTCAGGTTTCTGTCTTTGACGTATTACCTGGGACATTCTGTGGGCATCATTTTGTTCAATGAAACAAGATTAAATGAGAGGGCCTCTCACATCAAGGTATACAGCTGAGTTCACCAGGTCAGGACTCAGGAGGAGCAGCAAGAGGTACAGGATGCCACAGTCTAAAGATGCCTAACTCCAGGAGAGTGACCTCTGTGGTGTGGGGACTTTAAGCGGTACCAATGTGCAGCAGCAGTTCCCACCTGGATTAGGAGGGAGGATTCACTGGAGCTCTACCTGTAGAAACTTTGTCCCAGCCCTATTCTTCAAGCTCTGCACTGACATCTAGAAATTAGCACCACCTTGCCTCTGGATTGTCAGCTACGTGGGGTCCAAGTGAGGTCCAAGCATGATTGCCCAAGGGTCAGTATTGAGAGGTTTGTGGAGGATCAGGGGCGGAAATGTGAACCCTGACTTCTCAGAGAAACTGACCAGGAAACAATTGGCGTGTATGCCCTTTTCCCAACCCAGTGATAGAGTCTCTCCCACAGTTGATGTCCAACGTGTTGTTCTATCTGTTTCCCTAGGTCTGCTTTTTGAGGAATGCTCTTAAATATGCCTCTTTCCTTTATGCCAGTTTCAATTCTCTCAAGTCTCAATTTCTCTCAAGTCACCTTTCTCAAGACTTATCAACTTCTATGATTGTTAATACGTGGCTTGGAGGAAGAGCTAAAAATCTCACTCATCACTTTGGCTTCCCAGTGATATTTTGATGGGAACGGGCTCCACAGAACAGAGGGACATTATCATCTGAGCTCATCCATTCATTCCCAGCTTGCCAATCACTTTACAGTCAGAAGGTGACACTGTGTCTCAGGAAGACTTTCTTGGCTTGTATCAACCAGGAATCAACCATAGAAAGAAACAGTAAGTTATACTTAAGAACATATAGGCAGAACGGATGCAATAGTGGCACATCTGTCATGGTAGGAACCAGCTGCCCTCTAATTGCACTGGATGCCTTCTCCATGGTACAGAATACATCTCTGATACTGTAAACTTAAAGCAGGGGCAGCCATGAGCCCTAGGCATGTAACTACTGCTGCTGTTTGGCTAACTGTATATACTATGCTCATAAAATTTTCCAGTAAGCACTTCTCTTAATGTTCACATTATATTATAATAATTATATAATATATTATTATATTATATTAATGCTACTCTCATTTGGTAGAGAATCTTCTTCCAGATGGCAGTGACCTTGGGATGACTCAGAAGGCATCATGGTGCTAGAAAGAAGTGACAGGAGTGCTCAGCACTGCAATATCTCTATCACAGCTTCCAAAGCTCGGGGTCTATTGTGGAAGAGGTGGTGGAAAGAATGTTAAGAGCCATAGGAAGGGTTGGACTCCTTACAACATGCTCCCCCAGACACAAAGTGGCCTGGATATCCATGATCTCACAGTGGCTGACACTACCTACATAAGACCATCCTAATGGTAGGAAAAGATCATGACATCAAAACATAAAAGAGGCTGATTGAGAGGAGGAGGAGATATGATGGAGAATGGAGTTTCAAAGAGAAAAGTAGGGTGAGGAGGGATATTACTATGGGATATTTTTATTATCATGGAAGTTGTTATTAAAAAAACTAAAATGAAAAAAAAGAAATTATAAGCAGGAGAGAGGGCTTAATGTTTAAATTACTTACCTGAAAATCCTAAGGACCCAGGTTCACTCCTGCAGGTCCCTCATAAGCCAGATGAACATGGTGGCGCATGCATCTCGAATTCATTTACAATGGCTTGAGCCCTTGGCATGCCCATTCTCTCTCTCTTCCCCTCTGTCTGTCTCTAATAATTAAATAAGAAAAAGAAGAAAGTTAGACCAGGTGTAGTGGCACACACCTTTAATTCCAGCACCTGGGAAGTAGAGGTAGGAGGCCACCCTGAGACTATATACTGAATTGCAGGTCAGCCTGCGATGGAGTGATACGCTACCTCAGAAAACAAAACAAAAGAGAGGTGGAGGCGGGAAGAGTGCTGGGCTCTGCTCCAGCAGGTGGGTAGTGCTGAGGAGGGACCAGGCCAGCTGGTTCCTCCCAAGGGATTGAGGAGAGAGATGAGTGTCTGATGACTCCAAACCTCTCCTAGTCACAGAAGAAAAACCACACTGAGATGGGAGTCTTGTGGAAGCAGGAATGGCTTAGCAGTTAAGGCATTTGCCTGCAAAGCCAAAGGACCAAGGTTCGATTCCCCAGGACCCACGATAGCCAGATGCACAAGGTGCTGCATATGTCTGGAGTTCAGTTGCAGTGGCTTGAGGCCATGGTGCACCCATTTAAAGTTACAAAAACCCAGGAATGACTCCACAGCCTGAAGGAGGGACCAGGGCCCCTGGAGACATGATGCTACACAGCATGTGACCCCAAACACCCTCTCAAATCCTGAGAAATAACCCTTTGTCCCAACTGGTGTTTGGATTCAGACAAGGTATCTGCTGAGAGAGCTAGGCTGACATTTGGAACTTTCTCCCAGTACCATTGGGGTTTTACCACTATAGCTTTTTCCTGAAGAGTCTGTGAATGTGTTGGTAATACGGCAAGACTTCTACTCGATGTCTATGGGACATCTGGTATGTTCCTGTAGCTCACTTCCCTCCTCAGCTCACCTATTCAGCCTTCCCTCTAGTTGCCTATGAGCACAGAGCAGCAGTGGTCAGTGACCAGCAACCATCAGAGTAGAGCTGATCTCTCGACCTTCAAGTGCCCCAGGTTTGACTTTGAGCATACATGTCCTCCAACAGTGGCTTCACTGCCTACCTGTATAGGTAAGAGTGGCCTCGATTCTGTTCCTGTTTAGGGATGTCAGTCCTTTGGGGGACGAGAAGCTGGCCAATGGCTCCAGAGCATACATTCACCATCTCTCCCAGAAGCATTTCACATCCTTACATAATTAGTCCTCTAGGAAGCCCCCAGGTAGACCATGCCAGTCTGTACCTGCCATGCCAGCTTCAGCTCTCCCTTCGTCTCTCTCTTTCGCTTTCCCTCTCATTTTAAGAATCACACCTAGGTCATTCTTTTCTTTGGTCACCACATATATAAAAGCCAAACTGTGATGAAACATGGAACACAGTACTGAAAGCCAGCCTTGGATTTCTTCAGTTTGCCACTTGCATCTTTGATAACATAATTGCAAAGAAACCAGTTGTGAAATAGAACAAAGGAATTAGATTACCAGTAAGTGCTCTCTGGAAATTTTATGATTTTTAAAATATTTCCAGATTGACTATCTCCTGCCCCATCCACGTGTCTCTGTTGACACTGAGGGTATAAATTTGCTCTGTGTGTGCCTCACAGCAAACGCCAACATGCGGACAGTCACAGTCATGGTTCTGGTGGCTTTAATCACCGTAGCAAAGCTAAAGGACCCAGGCTAATTCTTCAGGACCCATGTAAGCCAGATGCACAAGGTGGTACATGTGTCTGGAGTTCCTTTGCAGTGGCTGAAGGCCCTGGTGCACCCATTTGTTTGCTCTCTATCTGTTGCAGTCAGGTTTGCATTGCTGGCAGAAATCACCTGACCAAGAGTAGCTTGTGGGAGGAAGAAACAGACTCAAGGGGAAGCTCCATCATGGCAGAGCCTATCAATGGCATGAGCAGAGGGTGGAACTCCCCACTCCTGGCCAATACCAGGTGAACAAAAGCAACAGGAGAGCATACCAAACACTGGCAAGGGGACACTGGCTATAACACCCATAATCCTGCTCCCCAAAATATGCTGCCTCCAGGAGATATTAGTTTCCAAATCTCCATCAGCTGGGAACCTAGCATTCAGAAATTCAGAACACCTAATTTTATGGGGGATACCTGAATCAAGCCACCATATTCCACCCCTGGCCCCCATAAACTTATAACCATCCATGATGTAACATGCAATGCATTCGGTCCAACTTTAGAAGTCCCATATTTTTTATCTATCCTAATGATGTTCAAACATCCCCATAGTCCAAGATCTTTTAACTGAGCCCTAACACTAAAAAAATCTCCCCACAACCCATAATGGCACAGAATAAGCACTCATGCTGCAAAAGATGGCATTGGGCATAACAAAGAAATATTCAACTGATACAAGATTTAAACAGGGCAAACATCAAACTCTGTAGCTCCAAATCCAACAACTCTAGTCAGTGACAAGTCTCCAAGTCCAATAATTCTAACCAACAACACGACTCTGGAGTTCCAGTTACACCCCTCCAGCTAGACTACTCATGGTTCTGGAAAACTTCATCCAAGACTAGCACCTTTCCTTAGCAGTCATCTTGTGGTCCTGGCATCACAGCTCCATCATGTATCCATGTAGTCATCTAGCAAACCTGAACAAGAAGAAGTTTCAGCCCAAAGATATCTTTTTTCCTGTGCCATATCCCTCTGCTCACACAGTCAATTTCTATGCAATGCAACCCTGCACAAGTTCTCAGGACATGGGCATAACAGCAAGCCTCTCACACAAACTGCTTCTATCCCAGTCCAGGCAAAGCTCTTTCTCACCCTCATAAACCAAACCCCACAGTCCACAGTTCTTACTGCATTCATGTCTTTCAATTCTGACCATAACAGTCCATCAGCTGTACTTACAGCACTGCAAGGCATCTCTTAGGCCAAGGTTTCAAATCCTTCCACATCCCCCTTGAAAATCAGCTCCAAAAGACCAAAGCCACACAGTCAGGTGTCTAGCAGCAACCCCACTACCGGTATCAACATTTCTGTTACAGTCAAGTTTGCATTGCTGGCAGAAATCACCTGACCAAGAGGAGCTTATGGGGAAAAAAAGGGGGGGTTATTTTGGCTTACAGACTCAATGGGAAACTCCATTACAGCAGGGGCAAATGATGGCATAAGCCAAGGGTAGACATCACCCCCTGGCCAACATAAGGTGAACAAAAGAAACAGGAGAGTGTGCCCAACACTGGCAAGAGGAAACTGGCTATAACATCCATAAGCCTGCTCCCAACAATAGACTGCCTCCAGGAGGCATTAGTTCCCAAATCTCCAACAGATGGGAACCTTGCATTCATAATACCTTAGTTTATGGGAGACACCTGAATCAAACCATCACACTATCTGTCTATCTACCTCTCTTTCTCTCTCTCTCTCTCTCTCAAATAAATAAATGTTTAAAAACAAGAATGAAAAAATATTCTATGCTATGTGGAACTCATCATGTACATTAACCTGCATTTAAAAATATTCTTCAGGGCTGGAGAGATGGCTTAGCGGTTAAGCACTTGCCTGTGAAGCCTAAGGACCCCGGTTCGAGGCTGGTTCCCCAGGTCCTACGTTAGCCAGATGCACAAGGGGGCACACGTGTCTGGAGTTCATTTGCAGAGGTTGGAGGCCCTTGCATACCCATTCTCTCTCTCTCCCTCTATCTGTCTTTCTCTCTGTGTCTGTCGTTCTCAAATAAATAAATAAATAATATTTTTAAAAAATATTCTTCAGAGCAGGGCGTGGTGGCACATGCCTTTAATCCCAACACTCGGGAGGCAGAGGTAGGAGGATTGCCATGAGTTCAAGGCCACCCTGAGATGACAGAGCTAATTCCAGGTCAGCCTGGACCAGAGTGAGACCCTACCTTGAAAAACCAAAATCCATACATACATGTGTGTGTGTGTGTGTGTGTGTGTGTGTGTGTGTGTATTCTTCAGGGGTAGAGAGATGGCTTAGTATTTAAGGTGCTTGCCTGCTAAGCCTAAGAACTCATGTTCAAATCTCCAGGTCCCATGTGTGCCAGACACAGTGAGGAAACATGCAATGTCACCCGTGCACACAAGGAGGTGCACTTGTTTAGAGATTGTTCATGGTGGCTGAAGGCCCTGTTGTGTACATTCTCTCTGTCTCTCTGCCTCTCTCTCTCTCAAAAAGAAAATAATTTTCATATGGTTTCTCTTTCTACATGTATTTCCCTGATTAATTTTACAACAAAATATTAGTCCCTTCTAACTTTGATGCCGTATTATGGTTAATTGTCAGAGCATATACCTTTTGCATATGCTGCCTGCTTAAAGCTTTACTTCTACCATATTTGACATTTAAAGGGCTAACTAGTTCCTTTTGATACCACCACCCTCACTTTGGTTGGCTGAGCTCCAGCTCTAGTAGATTCCAGAGTTCTTGGGTGATAACCTGTCTAATCATTTTCCTGAGATTGCTCCAGAACAGATTCTGAGAACTCTCTGGTCTGCTGGGTGTTGGTGGTTTGTCCCCTGAACACCCACTCATATTTTGTAGTCAGGGGGGATACTTTGCCTCTAGTTTTATGTCTATTTGTTTTGAATTCTGTAACTTTAATTATTCCGTTTTTACTGGGGAAATGTTAGAAGATTCAAAATTATACACTACATAACTCATACCCCCTTCCCAGACTTTGAATTTATTATAACAACTGCCAATTTCTACCTTTGTGAAATGTCTATTTAATCCTTTTGCCCATTTTCCTGTTAGATCGTCTGTATTTCTCCTAGTGTTTTGTAAGGGATTACAGATATGAGCAGCTTGTAGCGTACATAGCATTGTAAACACTGTCACCTAACACAGCTTTCTTTTTCACTCTCTTAATTGTGTCATTGAAAATGAGAAAAAAAATCCCAGCACACAGGAGGCAGAGGTAGTAGGATTGCCATGAGTTCAAGGCCACCCCGAGACTACATAGTAAGTTCCAGGTCAGCCTGGGCTACCTTGAAAAAAAAGAAAAATAAAATGAGGGGGAAAAAAAACCCTCTGATTTTAGTGAAGTAATTTATCTATTATTACAGACAATATGTTTTGGTAATATTTAAGGACCATGAAACTTTTTACTACAGTATTTTCCAATTTTTTGAAAAAATATTTTATTTATTTATTTGAAAGTTAGAGACATAGAAAGACAATGAGCACACAAAGACCTCCTGACATTGCAAACAAACCCCAGATGCATGCACAATGTTGTGCATTTGGCGTTATGTGGGTACTGGGGACTGGTTTTTCAAGGTAGGGTCTCACTCTAGCTCTGGCTGACCTGGAATTCACTATGTAGTTTCAGGGTGGCCTTGAACTCATGGCGATCCTCCTACCTCTGCCTCCAGAGTGCTGAGATTAAGGGTGTGCATCACTACACGCGGCTAGGCTGGTGGTACATGCCTTGCTAGGCTTTTCAAGCAAACACCTAAAATTGTGAGTCATCCCTTAGCCCCTCGGTTTTTATCCTTCACACTTAGATCCATCATCTACTTAGAACAGATGTTTTTTGGCTGATATGAGGTAGGAGTCAAGTTTCCTTTTTGTTTGTGTGAATGCTTCAATTAACCAAGCTAACTTTATGGAAAAGACCATTCTTTCCTCATTTGTTTGAGCTGCTTTTGCTCCTTTGTCATAAATTAGGAGACTTTGTTTTATCCACACTGGCCAATTTGCTACCTTGCACCTCTTGACTGTGACACTATTAGCCTTTAAGAGGGAAGCTTAAATCCCATAACTTGGTCTAGGTTTGTCTTGACTATTATTGCCTGTTGAAATATTTGTGTAAGTTTCAGAATCTGCTTATCAATTTTTATTAAAAATCTTTGAGTAACATCACATTAAATTTTGTCATTTGATTTAGGGTAAAATAATATCTTTATACTAATTAATCTTCTAATCCATGAGCATGGTATATCCTTCCATTCTTTTCAAGCTATTTTGATTTTTTTCTTAGTAATTTTTTAAAAATACATTTATTTATTTGAGAGAGAGAGAGAGAGAGAAAATGAACACTCCAGGGCCTCCAGCCACTGCAAATGAACTCCACATGCATGTGCCCTTTTGTGCATCTGGCTTATGTGGGTCCTGGAGAGTCAAACCAGGGTTCCTTGGCTTTGCAGGCAAATGCCTTAACCACTAAGCCATCTCTCCAGCCCTTTCTTAGTAATTTTATACAATTGCCTATGCATAATTTGCTTGATTTGTTCCTAGATAATTTGTGAGTTTCAATGATAGTATAAACCATGCTTTCTTCCAAGCCAAACAACACAGCAAAGCATTTTGAGCTCTTGTCCTCTTCTTAAAATAACTTTTTGAAAAATTTATTTGAGAACAAGAGATTAAGAAGCCAATAGAGACATAAAGAAAGAGGGAAAGAATAGGTGCACCAAGGTCTTCAGCTGCTGCAAACAAACTTCAGATGCATGTACCAACTTGTACATCTGGTTTATGTTGGTCCCAGGGAATTGAACCTGGGTCTCTTGGCTTCCCAGGCAAATGCCTTAACCACTAAACCATCTCTCCAGCCCTAAACCATACTTTCTAATAAGACACAAAAGCTTTTAGCTGAGTCTCTTTCTGCTTGCCAGGCACCTGATACACCAATGTGGAGAACACTGGAGAGAGAGGAAATGGAACACAAGGAAGACTGGGGCCAATCTGTTCCCCTGGTCAGCATCTCTCATCCACAGCCATCCCACACTATACCTGTTAGTGTTTGATCAGTGCTTTCTCTAGCATTCCGCTACCAAAAGATTTCCATAAACTAAATGCTTCTATGCACTCTTTATTGCTTCCTCAGGAAATATTACTTGGAGTGTTTGTGCCTCATAGAATGTGTAGGTTTCTTATTTTCTGAAAATATTTTTATTAGCCAGGCATGGTGGCACATGCCTTTAATCCCAGCACTACGGAGGCAGAAGTAAGAAGATCACAGTGAGTTTGAGGTCACCCTGAACCTACACAGTGAATTCCAGGTCAGCCTGGGCAAGAGTGGGAACCTAGATCAAAAAAAACAATATATGTAATTTATTTATTTGCAAGGGGAGAGAAAGAGAGAATGGGTGTGCCAGGCCTCTAGCCACAGCAAGTGAACCTCAGATGCAATGCACCACTTTGTTCATCTGGCTAACATAGGGACATAGGAATTGAACCCAGGTGGGTGGTTAGGCTTTGCAGGCAAGTGCCTTAACCATGGAGCAATCTCTCCAGCCCAATGTGTAGGTTTTTAAAGCCCAAAATAGTTTGACAAGCACATTTATAAGGTTGTATGGCTAAATTTTATTTATTGACAGCTTTTATATATGTATGGAATGCATTTTTTAAAATTTTTTTTTGTTCATTTTTTATTTATTTATTTGAGAGTGACAGACACAGGGAGAAAGACAGATAGAGGGAGAGAGACAGAATGGGCGTGCCAGGGCTTCCAGCCACTGCAAATGAACTCCAGACACGTGCGCCCCCTCGTGCATCTGGCTAACGTGGGTCCTGGGGAGTTGAGCCTCGAACCGGGGTCCTTAGGCTTCACAGGCAAGCGCTTAACCGCTAAGCCATCTCTCCAGCCCTGGAATGCATTTTGACAACAACCCCCACTACAGCCTTCTCCTCTCCCCCTCCTCATCTTCCTTCTCACTGAATCTTTTCCTCCTCCTGAAATGTCCCTCATCTACTTTGAGGACTTCTTCTTTGTGTGTGTGAGTGACCCACTGAGTTTTAAAAAGGCTTCTCACATAAGCACATGTGAGGGCCATTCACCAGAGCATGCGCAACTTACCAGTATATACAACAGAGGGAAAAATGCCCCTCACTTCTATCAACCATCGTCTGTCGGAGAGGGATAGAAGCTCTATGCTTTCCTTTACCACCCATGGCAGAATGTTGAGAGGCAGGTCTTGAGGGGAAACAGAAAAAAAGTTCTCTCCCACATAGAGTAAGATCTCTCTCTGGGCAAGAAGACTCTGGAGAGGGGCTTGTGCATGTGAGAAACAAACAGAAAAGCATCTGTAGCAGACAGCCTCACATTGCTGGAATGAACTTCTAAACCAGCCATGGTTATGGAGGAAGGGATGTTTATTGAAGCTTATAGATCCAGGGAAGCTTCATAATGGCAGGAGAAGCTGGCCTACTTTTGTAAGTCCAAGCAGAGAGAAAGAAGAGCCACAAGCCGACACCCCAAAACCACACCACACAGCACACATAACTCTAAGCAAAGCTCAGGCACTTTATATATCCTTAGACTGGAATTCCAAGTCCACCTCCACACCTAAGGCTGGAACCTAGGATCCACCCACAGTGACACCTCCTCCAGCCAGGTGGCTGCAGAGCTAAATTGCAAATTTTAATAAAATCCTGAATATATTGGGGCCAACCATGGAAACCACCACAACACCCAAAACAAATCATAAAGCAACTAGGTGAGAAGAAACCCTGCCTTGTCCCAGCCATGCTGGGAGGAGAAGGAGAGTCTGAGAAGATGCCACTCCCACAGAGAGGGGTTAGGGGGCCAAGAGGGCTCACACACGAGGCTTGGGCCCACTTACATGGATCAAACATTCAGTTAGGTTGAGCCTCATCCTCTGGCTCAGGTGTAAGAAAGGGGCCTGAGTGGTTGGTGGGCTGACTCAGGAAGGGCGAGCCCACAGTTAGTAAGCCCCAGAAATGTTGAGAAAGAAGCTGCCAGCCCCTGCTGTACTTGATACTCATGGCCTTCTTGGATGAGGCAGGCTCAGGTGTCAGACCAGACCACGTTGCATCTTTGTTTCCCAGGGCCAGTCCCTAGCTAACTAGCTATCACACAACAAGCTGACTTGCCCCTAGCCTGTATATGAGGCAGCTTGAGCACTTGCTGTCTCCATTATGATGAAGTTCCCCTTTAAAACTGTAAGCTTGGAATAAACCCTTTCCTCCTATAAGCTGGCCAGTCGTGTTGTCCCAACAATGAGAAGGTAAATATAACAACAGAAAAAATTGTAGTGAGAAGTGGGGTCGTTGTTGCCCTAACTCTGACCATAGGTTTTTCGTCTTTTGGACTGTGTTTGCCAGAGGAATATATGAGGGTTTGGAACTTTGCACTGGAGAATCCATGCAGCGTGGGAAGCAGAGCTTGATGGGCACTTCTGGTGAGAGTTTGAAAATCCTAAATGCAAAGAGAACTGTGGGCAGTGAAAGGTTGGCTTAACGAGGTTTCAGAGGCCTACTGGTGGAAAGGCTGACTGTGTTTTGCCCATGCCCTGAGAATTTGAGCAGACTTAAATTTAAAAGTAATGGCTCAGGGTCCATTGCAGAAGAGGAGGTGGAAAGAATGTAAGAGCCAAAGGAAGGGTATCCCTCCTCACAATGCAACTGTCCAGATGGAAATTGGCTCAATATCCATGATTTTGCAGTTCCTAGTAATATCTTCACAAGACCCTCATAGGAGAAAAATATGATAACATCAAAGTAAAAGACAGACTAATGGAGAGAAGGGGGAGGGGATAGGGTGGAGAGCAGAGTTGTGAAGGGGAAAATGAGGGAGGAGAGGGAAACATAATGGTTTGTCTTCTGTAAGTATAGAAGTTGCCAGTAAAAAAATTAAATTAAAAAAGTAATGGGCTGGTGTGGTTAGCAGACGTGTGAACAGAAAAATATGAAAAATACAAAGTTGACACAGAACACAATGTGAGCAACTTTAAAGTTACAGGCATAGACACTGATGTCAGGCCACTTAAACTGCAATTGCTAAGGAGATTACCACCGTTAGGAGATAAGATGGTGAGCCGGGCATAGTGGTACATGCTTTTAGTGACGGCACTCAGGAGGCAGAGGTAGGAGGATTGCTGAGTTGGAGGCCATCTTGAGACTACATAGTGAGTTCCAGGTCAGTCTGGGCTGGAGTGAGACCCTACCTTGAAAAACAAACAAAAAAAAAAAAAAAAAAAAAAGAAAGAAAGAAAAGGAAAGGAAAGGAAAGGGGAAAAAATGCTATAAGTAAGATGCTCTGAGGGTGAAATTTAACCTGTAAGAATGCAATTTATTTTAAATTTATTATTATTGTTGTTTGTGAGAGAGAGAGAGACAGGGAGTGTGTGTGTCCTAGGTCTTTTTGAATACATTATTTCAACTTGAAGACGGTGTTTATGATGCAGCTATTCAATTCATAGATGGGGAAACAGAAATGAACCAAATGCTTTTTCTGTTGTATACTTTGCTGTGAAGCCTCTCTACCCACTTCTTGAGGTCTCTTAATATACATAGCAAATGTGGACAATAGGAGGACATTGGCAGTAAATGTCAGCTCAAAAGAAGAAAATGTTGAACTAATTAAATTTAAGGTTATTTATTTATGCAATAGAAAGAGAGAGGAGCAGATAGAGAATGGGCACACCAGGCTCTCTAGCCACTCCAAACGAACTCCAGATGCATGCTTTGGCATCTGGCTTTACATGGGTACTAGGAAATCAAACCTGGGTCATTAGGTTTGCAGGCAAGAACCTTCACCACTAAGCCATCTCTCCAGCTCCTAGAGCTTATTTTTAAAATTATTTTAGGGGTGGCGAGATGACTTAGCGGTTGTGATGGTTAAGTTTTGTGCCAACTTGTTTGGTTTAGGAATCCACAGACATTACCCATAACTGCATGTTTGAGGTTGCTTCCAGTGAGGATTAACTAAAGGGGGAATCCTTCCCCCAGGTTGAGCCCTTCCCCCAGAGTGGGCAGCCCCTCTTGGAGGTGGGGGGTTTTATCTAAGGAAGCTCTCAGGGAGGGAAAATATTCCCTCCTCCCACCTGGCTACTCACTGCTTTCCAGCATGGACTGAAGAGCAGCGTGGACTGAAGAGCAGCGTGGGCTGAAGACCAGGGTGGGCTGAAGACCAGTGTGGGCTGAAGAGCAGCGTGGACTGAAGAGCAGCGTGGACTGAAGACCAGCGTGGACTGAAGAGCAGCGTGGACTGAAGAGCAGCGTGGACTGAAGACCAGCGTGGACTGAAGACCAGGGTGGACTGAAGAGCAGCGTGGACTGAAGACCAGCGTGGACTGAAGACCAGCGTGGACTGAAGACCAGGGTGGACTGAAGAGCAGCGTGGACTGAAGAGCAGCGTGGACTGAAGAGCAGCGTGGACTGAAGAGCAGCGTGGGCTGAAGAGCAGCAGCTCTCCAGGACACCTCCAGGCCTTCAGTGCCGGGATGGGACCGCTGAGGCATCCAGCCTTGGGGACTGAACAGCTACTGGGGTTCCTTGACTCTCAGGCTTGTAATCTGCTGTTGTTGGACTGTCATAAACTAATCCAATGAATTCCCTTTTAACACAATTCATTTTATTGGTTCTGTTCCCCTAGAGCATCCTGACTAATACAGCGATTAAGGGACTTGCCAGCAAAGCCAAAAGACCCAGGTTTGATTCCACAGTACCCGTGTAAGCCAGCTGTAAGGTGGGCTTGCATCTAGATTTGTTAGCAGTGGCTAGAGGCCCTGGCATGCCCATTCTCTCTCTTTGTGTCTCTCACTCTGCCTTTTTCTCTCAAATAAATAATAAAATTAAAAAAAAACTATTTTAAAAATAGCAAAGCAGGGCAAAACAAAACAAAGATTCATAAATCTATAAAACCAACACAAGCTCAGAAAATTCCAACCAATAGCATGATCTGAAATTTATAGTGGCAGTGCCAGGTGGAAACTGGTCACAACTACTTAGTTAATTGTTTATAGAGCCTCCTGAAATGAACTAAATCTCAAGTGTTCACGTTAAACTACACATTGGCAAACACCTATTAACAGCAGGCAGAGGGCAGGAGCTTGGTCCAAATCAATGGCTTTTCCCAAATTTTACTTAGCAGCACACAACCAAGTCTTCCAATTTGCCCAGGAAATTGGTCTTAACTCCTTCAAAGGAAGTGGAGCCTGGTGCTTAGATAGGTGCCAAGGTAGGCATGGTGGTAGGCCCCCTTGCGCCCTCTGCTGGCTACTACGGCTGCTTCCTGCAGATCTTTTCCACTTATGATTAGAGGTAATGGCCAGAGCAGATCCAGTGGGAATAGCTGTAACTCTCACTGTTTTGTATTTAATCTTCACAGGTAGGAGAATCACAGAGAGTTTGAGGCCACCCTGAGACAACATAGTGAATTTCAGGTCAGTTAGGGCTACAGCAAGATCCTACCTCAAAAGAAAAAAATTTTTAACAAAAGAGTACCTATTTGACAGGATCTCGTGACAGCTAGATGAGATCATAGATGTGAAATATTTACCTAGAAATGGGACAATAAGAAGTTCCTGGAAACTGGTAGGAAATATGTGGGAGGGTGGAGCTAGAGCTACCTTGTCTCTGCACCCTCCCATCAAGAGAGAGAGCGTCACATTCTCCACATAAACCAGATACACAAGGTGGCACATGCGTCTGGAGTTTGTCTGCAGTGGTTGGAGGCCCTGGTGCACCCATTATCTCTATCTCTGTGTGTCTCTAATAAAGAAATAAAATCAAAAACTTAAAAAGAGTGTGATCAATATCAAATGGAGTCCCAGATATATTCATCAAAGAATCACATTTGGTATAATAACTTGTTACTTTTAAAAAACATTTTATTTTGATTTATTTATTTGTTTATTAGAGAGAGAAAAAAATTGGGTGCATCAGGGCCTCTAGCCATGGCAAACAAACTCCAAATGCATGCACCACCATGTGCATCTGGCATACATGGGTTCTGGGGAATTGAATGTAGGTCCTTGAGCTTCACAGGCAAGCGCCTTAACAGCTAAGCCACAGCTTGTCATTTTGTTTTGCTGGTAGGACAAGTCTTCATTGACTAGTTTTCTCAGACCTTCAAAATAAGTTGACATTATAATTATAAACAAATGCATGCACCTATGTGCACACATGCACACTTATTTTCAATCTGTTTTACTCCCTAAGTTTTCACTACTGACTATTTAAGTTTTTCAAACTTCTTATTATTATTTACACCAGGAGTCAGTGAACTTTTTCAATCAATGGAGGAAGTAAGGTTATCAAGCTGTGTAGGCCATAAGGTTTTTGACAACCGCTCTTGGGGATGAGGGCTGAGGAGAGAGGGGCATAGCTGATTCATAAATGAATGACATGAGGCCAGTGTTCCCATAAACTCTTCCCTCCTCCTTGTTAACTAGAATGGCTTCTCCCTTTCCATGCAAAGGCAGCTCAATCATCCTGCATCCTCTCAAGACTCAGCGAAATCTTGTTCTCCTAATGTTTTGAAAACTCTTTTTTTTTCCTTAACAAAGGTTACTGCTATCTAATTCAACTAAATTGGATGTGAAACTCACTACAGAGTCTTGGTCCATGAAGCAGGGGCTGCCAAGGATTGAACAAGTGGGGAAGCCACTAGCTAGCTAGAATCAGGGAAGGATGACATCCCAGAATCTTATCTCCATGACGTCATGTGCATCACGAACATGTTACCAAACCAGGTCGGCTTTGCTTGCCATCATGTGCCCAACACTGAAATGACAAGCAATGAAGTGTGGAAAGCAGATCTCACTTTCGTACACACTGGGATGTTTGTGGGCTTAGGAGCAGGGACAGATGTAATCACATCACCAAGTTACCATCATGACCCACACAGCAGAAGTGTTCTCTACACTTTTAAAACTGGCTACCTTTAAATTAAAAAAGAAGAATGAAAGACGAAGTGAAAGTACAGTAAGTGACCAAGAGCTGAGAGAGTTTGTCCAGGAATTAAGTGCAGGCAAAGAGGGTAAAGTCAATAGGGTTTAGTCAAGTTTTCCTTCAGTTTTGCATGCACTTAAAAGATATATTTATTTAGTTAGTTGCAATCAGAGAGAGATAGAGAGAAGAGAGACAGACAGAGAGAATGAGAATGGACATGCCAGGGCCTCCAGCCATTGCAAACCAACTCCAGATGCATGTGCCCCTTGTGCATCTGGCTTACATAGGTACTGGAGAATTGAACCTGGGTCCTTAGGCTTCCCAGGCAAGTGCCTGAGCCACCAAGCCATCTCTCCAGCCTTGCACGAAGTAAAGTTCTACACAGACTGTGAACTTTTTCTTTGCAATAGTTGGCATTTTGTAAATTAATTCATTACACTCATAATAAATCAGCAAAGTGAAGACTCAACCTCTCAGGAGGAACGCCATCTGTTGGTTGCCTCCACCTCTCCTAGTACCCGCAAAGTCTTTGTTAAGATTTTTTTCCTTGCAGTGCTGAGGAACAAAGCGCAGGCCTCATGCTCTTTAGCATGTAAGGTAGTTAAAAGCTTCCTTCTGTTATTTGTCAGTAACAAACTCAGCCCAGTCACTTAAAACAAGGGGAATCCTACTTCTGGAACAAGAGACATGTAGGTTACAAGGCCACTTCTCGCCACTCAGCTTCTCAAGCACACTCTGGGTACTGCCAAGAAGCCCCAGGCTTTGAGATGACACAGGGACCAAGTCCTTGCTCTTTAGACTCGGGTTTCTTGATGTGCCTCAGCTTTACAGCTGCAGTGACACAAGGTGTCTTCTGCTCGAAGTAACCTTCAATCAATCCATGCATTTCCATAGAGCCCACAAGCGCATTTAAAAAACAATGTCATGGCCTGGTGTGGTGGCACATGCCTTTAATCCCAGCACTCAAGAGGCAGAGGTAGGCAGATGGCTAAGAGTTCAAGGCCACCCTGAGAATACATAGTGAATTCCAGGTCAGCCTGAGCTAGAGCAAGACCCTACTTCCAAAAAAACCCAATAAATAAATAAAAAGGAAATAAAAAGTCAGGAATCATTATGGAAATGATTCTCACCCCTGTTAGAATCATTACTGTACAAAGGACAACAAATAGCTAATGCTAATGAGATTGTGAAAGAAGGGGAACTCCCGCAGGGAGCTATTAGTGGGAATGTAAGTTAGTACAGCTGTTATGGAAAACAGTATCAGTTCCTCAAACTTCTAACACACACTGCTTGCTATATGACTCTGCGATCCCCCTACTGGGCATACATCCAAAGGAAATGGAGTCATTACATGTGGATATCAAGCTACTTGGCAAAAGGTTAATCTTTGCATAGGCTAAACCTGAGGACATAGGATATGATGCACGTTGGGTGGAGCTCCCGGAAGACAAGGAATTTACAGCTTCTCCAAAGATTTCCTAATAAACAGAAACAATTCGTGATCTGATCTGATGCAAACTCATGACCTGTCTTACGCTCAGATTCACCATAGCTCTGACTGCCTGAAAGTGGATAACGGCTGCAAGTACAGTCAGTTCCGGGAGCACTGATCCCCCTTTAAACCATTCTGTGGGTGTTGCGTGTTCACTTCGACTCCTCCCAGGCACTGCTGAATGGTGGCGACAATTCCATTGGAGAGATAAGTGCGTTACCACATCTACTTCAGCACTGCCCATGAAGGAAGATAGGAGAAGGCCAGCTTCTCTTAAGCAGTTTCAGTTAGAGATTGAGGCCCAGAGAGAACCAGGAGATGCCACCTGACCCTGGCACAAGGATAGAAATTAAGCTGTGTGTGATAGGGACTGTTCTGCCCTGCCCTCTGCTGCCCACACTCTAACGTGCTACCTAAATCAATGGCCTAGGTGGGTTGGCCCTGGGGTCCACCTTTCAAATCTACAAACCAATGGGATCGACCCCTTACATGCCTGAATCTGACACGATAAAGGCTGTAGCTTCCCTGTCCTTCTCTCTCTCTCTTGGCATCACCCTTGGTTCGTGTACATCTCCTGGGTTTTTACCCTGTGCTGCTTAGACACACATGAATCTGGCCTCTACCCACCTAGCCTGGATGGGAGGGGTGGAAGAGCACAGCATTGTTTCTTGATCTGAACTCTCCTGCTTGCCTCTGTTTTATAGTTTGGAATAATTTACCCCTTTGATCACTTGTATGATTTTCCTCTTGTCTCTGAGTCCACCATGTGCATACTTCCCTTACACTCCAGATCTACCACGTAGGTGGCTCTCACCAACTCAAGATTTGCTACTGATGTGATTTCTTTCAACTTGAGGTAACCATGAGTATAGCCCTCTTCATTACTCATTTCTCTTCTGAATCACCTGGTCTCTGCTTTGATATCTTCCCTCTCATTTTTCCTTCAGCCTCACCATTTGCCCTCTTAACTTCCCTACCTGGAAAAGCACATGGCAGATGCCCTGCGGGTTCCTCTGAGGTCTCTCTACACAAGCTCCAGGATCCTACCTTCCATGTGTCTGCAGCTTTCCTCTGGCCTCTCTTTAAAAGCTTTGGTTTCTCTTAAAGGAGCTTTATGAACTCTCCTCCATGTGCCATCCTAACCTCCCTTAAATAAACCCCACACTTTTTTATTTCCCCCTAAATAAACTTAAAATTTCATAATTCATCCTTCTTGAGTCCATCTTTATTAATTCATTAAAGGTAGGATAGAACCCAAACTTTGAGTTCATAAATTCTGGGGAACCTCTCCTGAACTCCCAAATCCTGCATCATTCACATTAGCCAAGATATACACTCAACTAAGGTGTCCATTGATGGATGAGTGGATACATAAAACATGACATGTATGTAGATTTGTAGTGAAACATTCAATCAGGAAAAGAAGGGATGAACATGAAGAACTATGTTAAGTGAAGTCATTCAGACTTAGAAAAACAAATATTGTGGGCTAGGTAGATGGCTTTGCAGTTAAGGTGCTTGCCTGTGAAGCCTAAGGATCCATGTTCAACTCTCCAGGTCCCACATAAGCCAGTTGCACAAGGTGACACAGTGCACAAGGTTGCACATGTGTACAAGGTGGTATATGCATCTGGAGTTTGATTGCAATGACTGGAGGCCTTGGCATTCCAATTCTCTCTCTTTCAAATAAAAAAAAATATTTTTAATGCATGTTCTCACTGATCTGTAGAAGCTAAAATGTTGATCTCATAGACACAGAGTAGAATAGTAGTTTTCAGAATATGTCTGATACAGGAAGGACATACATACAGTTTGGATAATGGCTACTACACTTACATGGAGGAATTATTATTAGTGTTTCATAGCAAAGTCTTATTATTATTATCAACTTATTATCTGTTAAAAAATAACTAGAAGAGATTGAAAGTCTTGGACCATAAAAATGATAAATGTGGGCTGGAGAGATGGCTTAGCGGTTAAGTGCTTGCCTGTGAAGCCTAAGGACCCTGGTTCGAGGCTCAGTTCCCCAGGTCCCACGTTAGCCAGATGCACAAGGGGGCGCACACATCTGGAGTTCGTTTGCAGTGGCTGGAAGCCCTGGCGCGCCCATTCTCTCTCTCTCCCTCTATCTGTCTTTCTCTCTGTGTCTGTCACTCTCAAATAAATAAATAAATAATTTTAAAAAATAATAAATGTTTGAGGAAATGGAAGTGATAATGAACCTGATTTGATCATTACACATTCTTTACATGTATTAAATTATTGTATACTATACATATAGAATACTGTACTCCATAAAAGTGCTTACATATATGCATGTGTTAATCTAAAAATGTTTAAAAGTTGTACATTTGTTGCCAAAGTAAAATATCATAGAAAGATACCAGTATGTACTTTCTAAAATACAAGTGTGTGTGTGTGTGTGTGTGTGTATGTGCAAGTGTGCATGCACTTGGAGGCCCGAGGATAACTTGGAGTGTCATCCTCAGGAATGTTGAGACAAGGGTTCATTGGCCTGGAACTTAGCAAACAGACTAGAGTGGCTGATGGGAAGAGCCCTGGGGAGGGAGTCATTTGTCTCTGCCTCCACAGGGCCGGACTTACAGCCACATGCTACCAAATGGGGCATTTTTAAGTGGGCTCTGGGGATCTAATTCACACATCCTCGTGTGAGGCAAGCAGTTTACCCACCAAGATATTTCTGTAACACAAACTTTTATTTTTCATTAAGAATATTTCCAAGTTGGGCTGGAGAGATGGTTTATCAGTTAAGGTGTTTGCCTGCAAAGCTAAAGGATCCTGGTTCAATTCTCCAGGACCCACATAAGCCAGATGCACAAGGGGGCGCATGCATCTAAAGTTTGTTTGCAGCGGCTGGAGAGGCCATGGCATGCCCATTCACTCCCTCCCTCTCTTTCTCTCACTCTCTCCCTCTTTCTCTGTCAAATAAATAAAATATATTTCTTTTAAAAATAATATTTCCAAGTTTTTTCAAGTTTACAAATACCTCCAAGCAAGGCATTATTAATCTGTATCTTCGTGGTCTGGCTGGAGGAATGATGTATTTTCTAATTACCAGAAATTATGGCTGCATTCTCTCTCTTCCTGCCCACAGCTCTGACTAAGTTCTCAGCTGGCCAAGGATACAGAAAGCATCTGCTCTGACTTTGGTCTTGGGCTGGTGAGCAGGTAGAACTGCATTGGTCACTACTGACAGGGTGCTAATAAGGCTATTTGAGAGATAAGCTGCCTGTTTATTAGTGGCATTTCTGAATGTTCGACGATGAGCATGCATGGCTTATATAGCAAAATCATAGAAGAAAGTTCTGTGTTTGAAAAGGCTGGGAAACAACACTGTGATATTCTCTCTCCTCCAGATGGACAAACCTGAGAGATGAGACTATGGGCATTAATTGCTTAATCAAGAAAAATCTGGGCAGAGCTAGTAGACACAGTCTCCCTAGGTCACATGGGGCTTGGGAACCAGTCCAGGGCTTGGTGCTTTTACCTGCTTCCTAGCCTGGGAGAGTCGATGTGAGCATGCCCCTTCCTGATAGATCCTTTTCTCATTCTGCAGTCCCAGCTTCCTTGGCAGCAGCCTACACAGATTCTTCACAGTAGAAAAGACTCCGTAAGCATGGATAAGCCTTGGGGATTGGTAGTAATTATGGTGCAGGATTTGGAGGTTCAGGAGGGGTCCCCAAAATTTATGAACCCCAAGTTTGGGTTATGTCCTACCTTTAACAAAGAGTTGATGAAGACAATCTCAAGAAGGATAAATTATGAATTATTAAGTTTACTTAGGTAGAAATCACAAAGTGTGAGATGTTAAGGGAGACTGGGATCTAGGACGGAAGGGTAGAGCGGAGTTATAAACATGTGGGAGCAGGAAACACTTAGGTGGAAAACACTGGATAGTTCATAAGGTTCACTTAAGAGAAATTGAGGTTTTTAAGGAAAGGCTGGAGTAGAGCCACAAGCATGTGGAGGAGAGGATTTAGGAGCTTGTGCAGGGAGATTTAGAAGGAACACAATGTAGCATTCACCCAAGTTTCTCCATGGAAGAAAGCTAAAAAAGCAAATGATGACTTAAGGAAGAATAGCAGAGAAAAAAATATAAAGCAGAGACCAAGAAATCCAGATGAGAAATCTTGAGGAAAGAGAGTTCTGTTCTTGTACCAGGGTGAGGTGGTATGTGGGGTGGCATCTCCTATTTCTCTCTGGACCTCAATTTCCTTTAAAAAATTTTTTTTCTTTATTTTTATTTATTTATTTGAGAGTGACAGACAGAGAAAGAGGCAGATAGAGAGAAAGAGAATGGGCATGCCAGCGCCTCCAGCCACTGCAAACGAACTCCAGACACGTGCGCCCCCTTGTGCATCTGGTTAACGTGGGTCCTGGGGAATCGAGCCTCGAACTGGGGTCCTTAGGCTTCTTAGGCAAGCGCTTAACTGCCAAGCCAACTCTCCAGCCCTGGACCTCAATTTCTAACTGAAACAGCCTAAAGGATGCTAACTTTCTTCTATTCTCCTTCAACAAGACAATAGCTCCACTACTAGATGGTATATATTACATAGTGTAATGGGATATGAAAAGGGATATAATATAAATAAATATTAGGGCTAGGGAAATAGCTCAGTCAGTAACGTGTTTATCTTATAAACATGAGGATTTGAGTTTGACCTCCAGTGCCCATCCATGTAAAAATGCCAGGCACAGTGGCATTACGTGCCTATGATCCCAGCACGGGGAGGAGGAGATAGAAAGATCTCTCCAGGGCTCTTTGGACAGCCAGCCAATTTAGCCAAATTGGCAAGTTCTAAACCAATGAGTGATTGTCTCAAAAAAAAAAAAAAAGGTGAATGGCATTCTCAGGTTGTCTTCTGGCCTCTATGTGCCTGCACACATACACACACAAAATAATAAAAATATAAAAATGTTTAAATGTCACTAAGATATCAAATTAGTCCTCAGCAAGAACTGAAAAGAACATGGTATAAGCAAAGTAGCCCACACCTCACACCCACACACGTGTTCACACTAGTTTGAAGTGTACAATCCCTTTCATTCATTCCGCCAACATTACATCCCTCACTCCATTACCTGGCAGGTGCTCATTTGCTATGGGACATTTACATACTTGACTTTCTTTTTTTTTTTCAACTACAATCAGGGCTGATTTTAATTTTTACATCCTTAAAAGCATGAGCTTTTCTGGTACTGCATACTTGACTTTCTTAACTGATCAATTACTGCCACTATAGATGTGACAAAGCAGCCTAAGAACTGAAGCCAGAGGAATAAAGAGTAAGCATGTCATCCAAGGAGCAGCCTGCTCACATGCCTTTACAGGACCATAGGCTTAACGGCCAGCTTAGGTATTTTGGTCGTAGGAGAGAGTGTGTAGGAGACTCCTGTGGATGGAAGATACTCTTCCCGTACAAAGAGCTTTCATCGACCAGGGCTGCTCCATTTGACTCGTGGGTATGATACCCAGCATGCATCTCCCAAGCCCCTACCTTGATAGGGCAAGATATTTTGGGGTGACAGACAGAAAACTAAAAGAAGCACAGCAATCACTTAGGGTCTCATTAAACCCTAGACTGCTGAGCCCAGCTTGGAGGTTTCTGTTTCAGGAGACCTGGCGCAGAACCCAAGAATCTTCATGCAATGGACAGACATTGGTGGCCCGTGAATCTGTACTCATGTCAGGCTGATCCAACTGCAAAACCTTTGCCAACTTCATCTTTTTCATTTTTATTGAGTTGCAACTTCCTTTTTTGTACTTTATTTACTTATGAGTGGAAGAAGGAGGGAAGGAAGAAGGGGAAGAGAGAGAGAGAGAAAATGGGCACACGAGGGCCTCTAGCCACTGCAGACAAACTCTAGACATATGTGCCACCATGTGTATCTGGCTTGTATGGGTTCTGGGGAGTTGAATCTAGGTCCTTGGGCTTCACAGGCAAGCACCTTAGCCTCTAAGCCATCTTTCCAGCCCGAGTTTCGCTTTCTCAGTCCCATGCTAAAACCATGGAGATCACACAGGTTCCCTCTCCTCTGCCAACCAATGCATAATGACATAACCTCAAAGTCTTCAGGTCTCTCTGGCATGTAAGAAGTTTGGATGTGTCTCTCAAAGGCTTGGGTGTTAAAGGCTTGGTCTCATGCACCATGGCACACACACATCTGTGGTCACGCACATCACACACACATTCACACATACACATCTGTGATCACATACATCACACACACACACACACACACTCCCCCAAATCTGGGCTGGTTACTATCTCCTTGTATATGGAGTGGAGATAGCCCTTGAGGTTTATTTTTATAAAAGGGGTGGAGATAGGAGATATATTCATATGCATATTTGTGCAAAATGTGGCTTATACACAAATCCTGAAGGATATGGGGATTGCAGAACATGAGCGGAGCAGAGTTATAAGTCAAATGCTGGAATCTGTCTTCTGATATGTGACCACAATTCTAGATGATGCTTAAGTTTATTCAAGCCATGCTAAGAAAGCTATTGTTGGTGCAGATGATGTGTAATTGGCAATCCAGTGTCATGCTAACAAGTCTTTCATGTCTCCTCCCCTGAGAGATTTCTTTTATTAGGTATTGCAAGGCAAAGAAAACAAATCCCTTGGCCAGTGATCCAGCCATATTCAGGTCCTAGAGTGTCACCTGATAGATACTGCTTAACAGCTCCAAAGCATATGCTTATGTCTTTAAAAATAAGGCAGGGGGAAGGTGGGCATGGTGGTGCATGCCTTTACTCCCAGCACTCAGGAGGCAGAGGTAGGAGGATCACTGTGAGTTCAAGGCCATCCTGAGACTACATACTGAATTCCAGGTTATCCTGAGGTAGAGTGAGACCCTAACTCGAGAAATCAAAAAGAGGGGGACTGGGGAAATGGCTTAGTGATTAAGGCATTTGCCTGCGAAGCCTAAGGACCCCAGTTCAATTTCCCAGGACCCACGTAAGCCAGATGCACAGGGGGCGCATATGTCTGGAGTTCGTTTGCAGTGGTTGGAGGCCCTGGCATGCCCATTCTCTCTCTCAGCCTCTTCCTCTCTCTCTCTCTTAAATAAAGAAATATAATATTTAAAAGAACAATTCAGCTGGGAGTGATGGCGCATGCCTTTAATCCCAGCACTTGGAAGGCAGAGGTAGGAGGATTGCTGTGAGTTCGAGGCCACCCTGAGTCTCCACAGAATTCCAGGTTAGCCTGGGCTACAGCGAGACCCTACCTCGAAAAAAAGAAAAGAAAAAAGAAAAAAAACTCATCTAAGTCCATAGGAAGAATAACAGTTCCATGGTTAAGCGTTGGTTCAATTAGTAGCAGACAAAGAATTCCCACACGAGGCACACTAACCCCACAAACCATGTCTGCTTCAAATAAAGCAGGGACTTCGATGTCCCTTACAGGCCAAAGGTTGACAGTCCAAGTGTCTGCTTCCTAGTCCCAAGCTGTAAAAGCATCAACTCCAGAAACATCTGCAGTTCATAATGTTCTGATTAATCCATTATTACTTGGGTCCAAAAACATTACTACTAGTATGGTATCGCAAAACACTGCCAGTGAATCATCAGATGCACTGAAAAGAAAATGTGAAGATGATGATGATAGTGACAATGATGATGACTATGATAATTTGTAATGTAGATGTGATACATATAACATGGATACTTTTCCTCAATCTGTTGTACTAAAACAAGCATGCTTGAATGATATTTAATTAGTAAATATAATTACTGTGCTTTTTCAATGGAAATGTTCAATTTTCTTTCCTTCCTTCCTTCCTTCCTTTCCTTCCTTCTTCCTTTCTTTCTTTCTTTGGTTTTTCAAGGTAGGGTCTCACTTTCTAGCCCAGACTGACCTGGAATTCACTATGTACTCTCAGGGTGGCCTCGAACTCACAACAATCCTCCTACCTCTGCCTCCCAAGTGCTGGGATTACAGGCATGTGCCACCACACCCAGCTAAATTTTCTTCAATAGAACTCAGTGGGTTTTCACTAGCCTTTATGCATAAAAATAAAGTTGGCTTTGTTAATTTTTTTCAACAATGTAGCCACAGAAGTGCCCTATGTGTGCCAGTTCCCTTTCTCCTCACCCAATTTCTGTCATACAAAGTGGCTCCATTCCTTAGTTGTTTTGAGTATGACATAGAAGCTGTGTCCCTCAGCTCACAGAGCTTGTGTAAAAATGTCGTTACTCAATGCTAAGCAAGGGTCTTTATTATCCAGAAAGGTCAGATACCTATCAGGGTTGGGCTTCCAGATACCTGTGTCTTGGCCCAGCTTGCACATGCTGGCCTAGCTCAGTGGGAGTGTATCATCTCACTGTCTCGGCCCATCTCTATTGTTATCAGAGAAGATTCTGCTAAGCAACATGATTCTGGGGTTAAATAAATTGTCCTCAGTCACACAGTAATATACTAGGCTACAGTCAGAGTCACAGTGCACCTAGATCTGGTGAAGGGTATAGTTGGGAGGACACATGTTTATCTTATCCTGTGGCCCACTTGCCAGGTCTCAGGCTCTAGTTTCAGTGCGTAGGGAGCTGGGGAGCTGGTATGTGGAGCAGTTGGGTACTCACTAATGATTGGTTACAATGCCTTACCTTGCCAAGGTTCTCATCAAGAGGAGGAGGAGCTCTCTGGGCTGGGACAGTACCCTCGAGACAGTTCTGTGGGGGAATGTAAGAGTGCTTATAACACTGCTGATCCTTCCCTAGCTAATGAATCTTCAGCAGAAGTTGGTCATACACTGTGGCAGTTCCTTACTCATGGCTGGGGCAAAATATCCAACCAGAAGCAGCTGATGGAAGGAAAAGGGTTTAACTTAGCTTATAGCTCCACAGGGTCCATCACGGTAGGGAAAGCACAGCAGGAGCAGAAAGCTGGCGTCATATCATCCTATCAGCAGGGAAATAGAGTGATGAAGGCTGGGGCTCAGCCAGCTCTCTCCTTTTTAGACATCCCAGGATCCCAGCCCATGGACTATTGCCCCCCACAGTTACAGTGAGTCTTCCTATCTCCATCTAATCTAGAAAGTCCCTAACAGACCTACCAGGAGATTTATTTCCATGGTGATTCTAAATCCTGTCAAGCTGACAGCTAGAGATTAATAACCATCACAGGGCTGGAGAGATGGCTTAGCGGTTAAGTGCTTGCCTGTGAAGCCTAAGGACCCTGGTTCGAGGCTCAGTTCCCCAGTTCCCACGTTAGCCAGATGCACAGGGGGCACACGCGTCCGGAGTTCGTTTGCAGAGGCTGGAAGCCCTGGCGCGCCCATTCTCTCTCTCTCCCTCTATCTGTCTTTCTCTCTGTGTCTGTCACTCTCAAATAAATAAATAAAAAATAAAAAAAAAAACCCATCACAGATCTTGACCTCTGCTTGGGAATCACGAGTTCACCTGTGGTCACTGAGCGTGCTAGATTAAGCCCTGAAGCCTCTGTGTGGCTTGCTGTATAATATCCAGCAGAGTTAAGTATGTACAGGTTCTGACCCCTCTCTGTTTGTTTGTCACAGTTCCTCAGTGGCTGGTACAATTTTGTACCAGTCATCCATAAATGACCTGTTCCAGGGACTGGAAAGACATACATTCCCTTTTATAGAAATTTATAACATGATCTGCTTGTTTCAAAGACACTGCCAAGAGTGTGAATGTAAATATGTTTTCATCTAGCCTGCCCAACAAGGTGGGGGTGGGGGAATCCCTGTAAGTGGCAGCAGAGAGACATAGCACAACAGTGCCACTGGCAGCCTGAGGAGTTCCCTTCCCACTAGGGACCTGGCCATGTCACAGAAAAGAATTTCAGGATGAGCCAGAGTGAAGCAAAGGCAGTGAGTAGGTATTTAGCGGCAGAGAGAAAGGAAAAGGACACACTGAAGACACGGTGCCAGCTTGTCATGGAAGTGCCAGCTAGGTGTCTACAGAAATGATTTTGTGGGTTTCTAAGTTACATTGTTCAAAGAATGTATTTAACAATTATGGTGTGTGTGTGTGTGTGTGTGTGTGTGTGTGCATATATATGCAAGTGTGTACAGATGCACGCACCCTGTATGCACTCATGCAGAGGCCAAAGGAGGACATCCTCACTTGTTCTTCCACCTTATTATGTTGTTTTATGAGGTGTGTTGTTTAGTTTCGGGGTGAGAGAGGAGTGCTAATATATTGAATTCAAGTCTGCAAACTTTCCACCCTGAAGTGTTTTGGTTTTATTGACATCCTTGTTGGGGATGTCTCTAGAAAAGCAAGTGTCATCTCTGTGGGAAAGTTTGATTTTATCTGTTGACTTGAACTTTCTCTCAGCCAACAGGAAGCACAAACTAGATCCCAGTGTTAGGGTCTTCATTTCTTCAGATATCACCTGAATATTCCCTGATGTTCTATCGTGCTTCATTCTAACTCTCCAGATGAAGAAAGTGAGGCTCAGAGAGGAAAATCAATTAAACCACACCCATAACTCTCCAGAGTCCTCTCTCCTGTCCACTAATCTATGCTTACATTAGTCTTCTCAGTCCTAGGGCCTCAGCACACTGTCAGAAACAAGAGACACATGCTGGTCCTGCATTCTCCTAAAACCAAAGTTCCAAGTTTCAGCACATGACATTTCTCTTGGATCTGCTTAAGCACTTGGAACCCTCTCCTCAGTTAAAAGTATTCTAGACTAAAGAAACCTTGATCACCAATGCCACACCAGATGGAGCAGAATTCTGATTCTTGGAAAACTCATTAACTGGGGGGAGGCCAATAATCCCAACTACCAGAATCTTGAGGCTCTTTGGATGCTAAACCTGGGCTCCAGAATGAATTCAAGGCCAGCCTGGACAACTTCATAAGACCCTGCCTCAAAACTTTTAAAAAGCTTTTAAAGCTGGGCATACTGGCACATGCCTTTAATCCAAGCACTCGGGAGCCAGAGGTAGGAGGGTCGCTGTGAGTTTGAGGTCACCCTGAGACTACATAGTGAATTCCAGGTCAGCCTGAGCTACAGCAAGATCCTACCTTGAAAACTTGAAAAGAAAAATAAAGTTTTTAAGGGCTGGAGAGATGGCTCAGCAGTGAAGGCACTTGCCTCCAAAACCTAACAACCGGAGTTCAATTCCCCAGTGAAGCCAGATGCACAAAGTAGCACATTCACAGTGGCTGGAGTCCCTGGCATGCCCATTATCTCTCTGTCTCTCTCACTCTCCGTGCAAATAAAATAAAAATATTTTTTATCAGAGAGAAAGGAGCTAATGGGCATGCCAGGCCATTGGCCACCGCAATCAAACTCCAGACACATGCAACACCTTGTGTGCATGTGTTTCTTTGCACATCTGACTTACGTGGTTCTAGAGAGTCTTCAGGGGGGCAGCCACAGGTAATGTGCTCAGGTAAATAACCCTTCTCCCAGGCGATCCTAATTAAATACAGTAGTTACACCAACACCCAAGAAGAAAAGCAATCAGCGAAGAGGGACTAGTTGGGAAGAAGAGGAGGTTCAGGGGAAGGGGGTGGGAAGAGGACAAGCGAAGGTAATGGTAGGGATCATGATCAAAGTAAATTACATACAAGTCAAAATTGTCAATAAAAGTTGTTTTAAAAAAACGCTATGAAGGGAACTGGGGAGACGATTCAGCGGCTAAAGGTACTTGTTGGCAAAGCCTGCTGGCCAGGGTCAGACTCCCCAGTACCCACATAAAACCAGGTGTACAATGTAGCACGTGTCAAGTTCATTTGCAGTGCCCAAAAATTACGGTGTACCCATACACTTTTGTTGTCTCTCTCTTGCAAAGAAATAAATAAAAATATTGAAAACAAACTCCAAAAATACACTATTGGGCTGCGGTGATAGCTCAGTGGTTAAAGGCATTTGCTGTTAAACCCTGCTGACCCAGGTTTGATTCCCTAGCTCCCACGTAAAGCCAGATGCAAAAAGTGGCCAGATGCCTAGTGTTCATTTGCAGTGGCAAGAGACCCTGCTGTACACACAAACATGCACACACACACACACACACACACACACACACATATATAAATAAACAAATAAGTAAATATTTAAAAATCACCTTTAGCGATTAAGGTGCTTGCCTGCAAAGCTTAAGAACCCAGGTTCATTTCCCCAGTACCTACATAAAGCCAGATGCACAAGGTGGTGCATGCATCTGGAGTTTGTTTGCAGTGGCTAGAGGTCCTGGAGTGCCCATTCTCTATCTGCCTCTTCCTCTCTCCCTCTCTTTCCCTCTCTCAAATAAATAAAATAAAATACAAAATTAAAATCAACATTGGCCTGGGGAGATGGCTCAGCAGTTAAAGGCACTTTCTTGCAAAACCTGCCAACCCAGGTCTGAGCCCCTAGTACCTAGGTAAAACCAGATGTACAGAGTGGCACATGCATCTGAAGTTTGATTGCAGTGGCAAGAGGCCCTGGTGCACCCATTCATTCTCTCTCTATCTCTCTTACAAATACATAAATTAATTAATTTTTTTTTCTTTTAGTTTTTCAAGGTAGGGTCTCACTAGCCCAGGCTGACCTGGAATTCACTATGTAATCTCAGCTGGCCCTGAACTCACAGTGATCCTCCTACTTCTGCCTCCAAGGCTGGGATTAAAGGCGTACATCACCATTCCTGGCCTAAATAATTTTTTTATTTACTTTATTTATTTGAAAGAGAGGAGCGAGAGATAGATAAAAGAAGATAGAGAATGGGTGCACCAGGGCCTTCAGCCATTACAAATGAACTTCAGACACATGCACCACTTTGTGCAATTGACTTACGTGGGTGTTAGGGAATCGAACCTGGGTCCTTTGGCTTTGCAGGCAAGTACTTTAATCACTAAGCCATTTCTCCATCCCCCATTTTTTTTTGAGGTAGGGTTTTGCTGTAGCTCAGGCTGACTAAAATTCACTACATAGTCTCAGTTGGCCCTGAACTCACAGTGATCCTCCTACCTCTGCCTCCCAAGTGCTGGGATTAAAGGTGTGCGCCACCACACCTGGCCTTAATTTAATTTTGAAGAAAATGTCCTTAGGGTTTTACCTTGCTTCTGCCATTTATCTACTACTTTGAACTTCTTACAAAAGCTCTCTGTGGCTCAATTCCTCATCTAAAATTGGCAATTGCAGCGCTGGTCTATACTGGAAGCCTCATGCAGCCTCCTCAGTACAATGTCTCTGAATGCTCCCCATCCTGAAACCACACAGAGGGCCTTAGCAACTATGGGCCAGCAGCTGGAGCACGGCTGAAACGTGATCAATCCAGTTCTCTCCCTCAGCATTTTGCAGATCGCTTTCCTTTCTTCACGTGGCTTGAGGAGCAGAGGAAGAGGGGGTTGGTGAGCAACGAGTGAAAGATAAAGTTGGTGAGGAAGCGTAGTAGAGATGACCTTCTGGCATCTCCACACTCAATTGTCCCTGTGGGCAAACGCCAGTCTGAGTGGCAAACCACCTCACTGGAATATGAAACACAGGACTGTGGGGCGAGGGCTTAGCCTGGAATTCAGCAAGTGCTCGGCAAACTCATTTATCCAGACACGAATTTGTTGAGCTTCTTAGTCTATACAAGAGAAAATGAAGTTTGCCAGGGGCACCATAGGCCAACAAGGCTTAAATGTCTATATAATTACCAGCATGAATTAGATGTGCTGCAGGGACATTCGTGCCCCAAGAGCTCTGAGGCGTTCTTGGGTCTTTCATAGGTGGAAGTAAATGGGGTCACCCTTCGCAGGTGACTTGGTTTCTACTTACTTGTATGAAAAAAGCTGTCTTTGTTTTCAAACAGTATGACTTCCAAAGATGGTTTGTCTCTTTCCCTTCTCTAGAATGGAAGTCCCCCAGGCCTACCTTCTTCCCATCATAGCCCCCCCGAGCACTTAGCACAAGTTGTGGCACACAGCAGCAGCTCACTAATGGTGCTTAAAACACGAACACAGATCTTCATGCACTAACATTAATTCTGGTCTTAGTGGTGATATGGTGGGATTCAAACACAGGGTTATTCAGCTCCAAAACTGTGTCCTTTCACCTCTATGCAATCTCTGGGTGAATTTTTTTCCCAGGCAGGTCTTTTTTTACAGGTCTTGCTGTAGCCCAGGCTGACCTGGAATTCTCTATGTAGTCTCAGGCTGGCCTTGAACTCACAGCGATCCTCCTACCTCTGTCTCTTGAGTGCTGGGATTAAAGGTGTGTACCACCACACCTGGCTGCTCTATGTAACATCTAATCTGTCAGTTTAAAGACCCCCATTATGAGTCCTGTGCAGGCCCAAATCTCTCCAACTCTCTCATTTTCTCTCTACCTCCACTGGTTAGTTAAAATCTCTATTTCTCTGTCTCATTGTCACTGTCTGTCTATTTCTGTATCTCTCTGTCTCTGTGTATGTTAATAATCACCAAGGACACTCACCTTTGAACACTAAAGACAAACCCCCATCTTAGCCACCAAGATACTCCCAAGGGAGGGGAAGTTATGTCTTTTCGGGGTGTAGCTACTGGAGGATTGCCCATTCGCAGGTAAATAACATGCCACCCATGATTCTGCAAGTAACCCTAATTTAAATCAGTAGGTCAAAAATAAAATAAGACATAGAAGTAGGATAAGGATCTAGTGGGAAGAAGAAGGGGTTTAATGGGAGGATAAAAAGGAAAGAAAGAGGATAAATGGGGGTAGTGGGAGCAAAATGCACTGTAGGGCTGAAGAGATGGCTCAGCTACTAAGATGCTTGCCTGCAAAAGCTAATGACCCAGGTTCAATTCCCCAGTACCCACATAAAGCCAGATGCACAAGGTGGTGCATGCATCTGGAGTTTGTTTACAACAGCTAGAGACCCTGGTGTGCCTATTTTCTCTCTCTCACTGTCTATCTTTTTCTTCTATCTTTCTCTGCTTACAAATAAATAAATAAAAATACTTTTAAAATGTATTGTATACATGTATGAAATTGCCAAAACATAAATAAATTAGATAAATAAATAAAAGATACTCTCAGAGGGAAAATGTAAAGTAGTAATGGTAGTAATTAAGTACAACAGATTCTGGTAAAAAAAAAAAAAAACTATGACAAATACTAAGAGAAAGTCACTCTCCCAAAGGGTTGGGGAAAGTTTCAGAGGCGACATTTAGGCTGGGTCATAGATGAGGATTCAAGATTTGATAGGCATGGATTCTGACATCTACATTGGAGGTGTAGCCTGAGCTGGGTTAGGAGAGCACTCTGTACTAGACACCAGAGCAGCCCTGTGTGCCTGGATAGTGGGGATGTGTGGAGAGCAAGAGAGGAGGAGGGAAGTAGGCTGGGATGACTTACCAAGGCTGTGAAAGCCCCACTCAGCTCAGTAAGCAAGTATTTATTAGACCCCAAAATAAAACCAGAAATGAGGGACTGGAGGAATGGCTCAGTGGCTAAAGACACTTGCTTGCAAAGTCTGATGGCCTGAGTTTGATTCCCCAGCACAAATGGAAAGCCAGAGACACAAAATGGCACATGCATCTGGAGCTCATTTGCAGTGGTAAGAGACCTTATTGTGCACTCTCGCTCTCCCTCTCTCAAATAAATAAATAAATTTCAAAAATAGAGGGTCTGGGCTGTAGAGATGGCTTAGCAGTTAAGGTGTTTGCCTGCAAAGCCAAAGGACCTCAGTTAGATTCTCCAGGACCCACATAAGCCAGATGCACAGGTGGTGCATGTGTCTGGAGGTCATTTGCAGTAGCTGGAGGCCCTGGCATGCACTCTTTCTCTCTCTCTCTCTCCCTCTCTCTCTTGTTCTCTCAAATAAATAAGTAAATAAAATTTAAAAAGCAGAGGGTCTTCATATCTCAATTAAAAAAATTAAAAATGAGGATATCTAAATAGAAATGAGTCTGAATTCACTATACCTTTGACTTTGGTACAACTTCAGAAAATGATTTTTTAAATTTCAGGCCTTGGCACAATCAAAATTTGAAATGGAGACTATTACTATAACCTTTTCAGTGTTTAAGATCTCTAAAAGTCTGGGATTTGTAGTTTAAGTGTGAAATGTCCCCCACAGACTTGGGAGTTTGAACACTTGGTCCCTAGTGTGGTGCTATTTTGAGAAACTGTGGACCCTTTAGGAGCCAAGGTCTAGTTGGAAGAAGTGGATCACCAAGACAGGTATAAAGGAGACCCACGGATTTTGATCTATATACTCTTTGCATCATGAATTCTGCCATACCTTCCCCACCATGACAGAGTGAACTAAAATTCCTCTTTCCTTCTTTTACCATTAGCCAGGTATTTTGTCATAGTGACAAGAAAAGTAGCTAATACCAGGCTTTATATTTGCTGCATCAATCACCCTTGGGCTAAACAGAATGGAGTTAAGGCAGTTTGCAAAATTGCTTTATGCCTAGCCCATATGCCTTAATTCTATGGGAGTACTACCAATATATGAGATCAGTTGTAGGTCTAAAATACCTCCAGGAACTGTGACAAATGAAGTATAAAAGGGAAGGTCTCCTTCTGTAATCCCAGAATTAGGAACCAGGTCCTCTGTCAAATATCAAGTACTCTACTTCTTTAAGTGAAATCAGCCACCTCCATAGGAGCCTCCAAAGGCACAACAAACTGATTCTACTGCCCCTCACCAACCTATGCATCCTCTTTAACTCATGTGATGTTATCTTGTGAGGGCTGGAGAGATTGCTTAGTGGTTAAGGTGCTTGCCTATAAAGCCAAAGGATCCAGGTTCAATTCCCCAGGACCCACATAAGCCAGATGCGCAAAGTGGCGCATGTGTCTGCAGTTTGTTTTCAGTGGCTGAAGGTCCTGGTGTGCCCATTCTCTCAAATAAATAAAAATATTTTTAAGATATCTTGTGAGACACAGTGTTCATGGCCAAGCATTATGCATGCTACTTCTACCACTGAAGAAGGAACAGGGCCTTCCCCTCACATAAACCCCAAGCCAAGGGTGTGTGTATTGTAGAAAATCACTCATCTAGGTTAGAAGTGTCTATAAGAAGGACGAAGTAAAAGCTGACCCCCGGCTGGACGGTCATTACAGCTGCATCCCTAGTCCCACAGCACTGCTGCAGCATGAGGGGCGACTTAAGAAAGTTCAACATGTATCCTGGGAGTTGGGGGTTCTCAGCAATGAGGCTGGACAAGGTAAAGTGGAAATCTACCCAATAAAATTACAGATATCATACAGGCAAAGATCACCACCTCTGTGCAAGAGTCCCACCCCAGAGGAAATCAGACCAAAGCAAAGGGAGACCATTGTAGTCTACTTCCTCATCACACCCCACTTGCTCTCCCCCTGCCTCCTCCTACCCTCAATGACAGGGATGACCATCCCAGAGCAGAGAGGGGAGAAGTCAAACAGCCAATTGCATCCTTACTACCTAACATCCAGCTCCTGGACTATAATTCTTCGGTGACATATTCCTCATCTGATGCTCAGCACATATCCAGCCATACCAGATGTTTACTACTTCTGCCAAAAGTGCATGAGTGAATAAAAGTATGTAATGGAAGTTAGTGCCCCCTGCCAATCCCAGATTTCTAGCTTTAGGAATCTTATTTATGGGTCAGAGGCAGGGTGTTCCTTGGCACAGAGCCTGGTTTAAGTAACTTAGCATCACCCAGGGTGCACATGATGTGTGCATCCAGCAACACCAGTTTCTAGGTGAGGCTTGGGCTACCACAGTCCACAGGCCCACCCCTGGCCTGGCATTCCAGCTCAGTGAGTAAAAACTATAAAGGTGAGCAGCTCTCAGCCTTGTCCATGTTCACCAAGGACTTCCAGCAGCAGCATGAAGCTGGGAGCCTTTTTTTTGTTGGTGTCTCTCATCACCTTCGGCCTGGAGGTCCAGGAGATTCAGGGTGCCGTGAGACCAATGCAGCTTTTAGGTGAGTCCAGGCTGAAGGCAGCACCATTATTCCTTTAACGAGGGAAGCCAGAAGCAATGAGACATCAGGTACAGGTGTGTCCAGAAGAAGAAGAAGAAAGGAGGGAAAGATCTCCTTGGGGGCCCACTGTAAGGACCCTCCTTGATGATCTTCACTCAGTCCCCAGAGCAGGCTCCACATTCCACTTTCTCCTCCTATTTTCCCTGGGTCACCCCACCAGCTGGATACTCCACTCCTCTCCTGTCCCCTCACTGGACAACCCCCCGCCCCATCTCCCAGCATCTCCCTTTCCATTAGATTCTTTCTTGAACTGCCTGAAGAAAATATTTACTTAATTGTGTTAAACATGAATTGCTTCAACCTCTGTTTACCAACAATATTCTTAATTATTAATTATTAATAATTAAGATTATTAATTAATCTTTTGGGAGGTGGTTGAACCCATGAGTTTATTGGGGTTACTTACAGAACAGGGTGAGGGGTTGCTTACAGGAGCAATAGATGTGTCAAACCGCAGCTGTACCAGGAGAAGTCTCATCCCATCCTGGATGACAACCACCCATGCTGCTTGGACTCAGGCAGCTGCGTCACCAGAAAGCCACCTCAGCATAGGTGCCAACTCACGGGAGCTGCGTCTCTGGAGCACACTGCATCAGTGGCAGAATCTTTTTTTTTTTTTTTTTTTTTTTGAGACAGGGTCTCATATCACACAGCGATAGTAGCCCAGGCAAGCAATCCTCCTATAATGTCAGCTTCCTGAGTGCTGGGATTATAGGCGTGAGCTTAATTGGCTGACCTTACAGTCCTATAACTTGCTCCATAACCTGTTGGGTTCCCAGTCTTAATTTCTGCTCCATTGTTCTCCTGAAACTTTCCTCACAGTTCTGCTCCTTTTTAAATTTTTTTTTATTTGAGAGAGAAAGAGGCACAGAGAGAGAGAGAGAGAGAGAGAGAGAGAGAGGGAGGGAGAGAATGGGCACTCCAGGGCCTCCAGACTCTGCAAATGAACACCAAATGCATGTGCCACCCTGTGCATGTGGCTTACGTGGGGCCTGGTGAACTGAACCTGGGTCCTTTGACTTTGCAGGCAGTGCTAACCACTAAGAAATCCCTCCATCCCTCTGCTTCTTTTTATTTTAGTTATTTATTTGACAGAGAGAGAGGGGGGGGGAACGAGCGAGCAAATGAGTGCACCAGGGCCTCCAGCCACTGCAAGCGAACTCTAAACACATGCACCACCTTGTGTATCTAGCTAACGTGGGTCCTGGGGAATCAAACCTGGGTCCTTTCGCTTTGTAGGCAAATTCCTTAACCACTAAGCTATCCCTCCAGCCCCCTGCTTCTTTTTATTTTTTTATTTATTTTAGTTTTTCGAGGTAGGGTCTCACTCTAGCCCAGGCTGACCTGGAATTCACTATGGAGTCTCAAAGTGGCTTCAAACACATGACAATCCTCCTACCTCTGCCTCCCAAGTGCTGGGATTAAAGGCGTGCACCACCACGCCTGGCTCCCTGCTTCTTTTTGAAATAATATTTTTATTTATCTGAGAGAAAGACAGAGAGAAAGAATGAGAATGGGTGCACCAGCGCCTCTAGCCACTGCAAACAACTTTCAGATGCATGCGTCACTTTGTGCATCTGGCTTATATGGGTAATGAGGAATCAAATCAAAGTCATTAGGCTTTGCAGGCAAGTGCCTTAACCCCTAACCCATCTCTACAGTCCCATTTGCTCTTTATTTCAGGGTCAGAAATAAGGTAGGTGTTGTGCCTAAGGTGAAAGACTTAAGAAGCCCTCTGTCTTGAGGTTTGCAAGTATCTCTAAATTTTATGCCTAAGTAACTCACCAGGCTCTCCCAAACCAAGCCCTGTTACATTTCCCCCCATGATAGCAATTCTTTTCTCACCATATTCCATTTGCCCCTTCCATTCTACTTCAAGAAGATTTCTGCACTTCAAAACCCATCTTTTCTGATTATATAATTGTAAATGATGTTTTACCTTCTCTTAGCCCTTTGAGTCTCCTATGAATCTACCTCTCACAGGACACTTGTGAAACACTTGTTTTTAGTACTTTAAATATATGTGTTATCTCCATTGGTGGTCTCTGAGTGGGTTGTCTTACATCTTTGTGTCTCCTGAATAAGTTTCTTTATGCTTTATATATAGTAAAAAAAAAAAAGAGCTGGGTGCGGTGGCATATACCTTTAATCCCAGTACTTGGAAGGCAGAGGTAGGAAGATTGCTGTGAGTTCAAGGCCACCCTGAAACTACATAGTGAATTCCAGGTCAGCCTGGGTTAGAGCAAGACTACCTAAAAAAAAAAAAAAAAAAAAAAAATCAACAGATAAATACTTCATGAGTGATCAAATGGCTATAAGTAGGGACAATGGGTCTTCGGTCTTCTCAATAATGGCCACTAGAAACATGTAGAGATCACACTGATTTTCTCTGAGGTCTATGAAGTGTATCACAGACTTTCCAGATGCCTCAGATACTGATGGACATGGCACTCTTTCTCAATGCCTGGAGAAGACACCATTCTCAGCGGATACACTCAGCATGAGAGTTACCGCTGAGAATAGTCCTTATTTCTTCTGCTGGATCCAAGGATCCCATTTCACTGGTGAGGAAACAAAGGCCCAGAGAAGCCCAGAGATAGGATCAGAAAGAGAAATCCCTGGCCATAGCTGAGGAACAATCTAAGTGTACCATACATTCATTCAGAGAACTGGGTAGTGTTTTTCTAGAGGCCTTTGTGATGTCTTCATCAGCTCTTTGAACCTACTCCATTGGTCTGGAAGGCAATTCTTCTTCCTCCTCCTCTTCCTTACTCTTCATCATCATCTGCTTCTTTTGATGGGAAAGCTATGAAAAGTCTATTTTAGGAAAATAAAGCAGAAAACCTCCCAGCGGGGAGGCATTCCAAGCAGGTAGTCCACACAGTGACTTGAAAGGCCACTCTGGAAACTGAAGGAACCTCCACTTGAGTTAAGAGATACTCCTTGAAATATAGAGATGTACTCTTCATGTCAGGGTCAGTTTCACCATGTGAGACTCCAGGAACTTGGGCCTAGAGGCCAAGTCTGGGTTGAATCCACTTCTCTACCTACTGGAAGGTAAGTCACATCTGTGAGCCACAGCTAAGTAGCTTCTTGAATAACTTCCTTGATATATATAATAACAAAATCAATTTGTACAAAGTGCTGTGAGTAGGCATAAGCAAGCTTCAACTTTCTCACCACAGAGCAACAGTAGCTA
The DNA here is from genome assembly GCF_020740685.1 of Jaculus jaculus. NCBI lineage: Eukaryota > Metazoa > Chordata > Mammalia > Rodentia > Dipodidae > Jaculus > Jaculus jaculus. The sequence continues at coordinate 93,635,446 of NC_059110.1, forward strand.
CTAGAAACATATGGGAATCATACTCTATACATCAGGGGTAACTAAACAGGGCATCTGGAAGGTCTCTTTTATTGGCATTTAATAAGTCTGAAGTGAGTACATTTAGGTGGTGTTTTTATTTCCTTCCACAGACACAATCACTTTACCTCCACCTCTACAGTAGGCTTTACTTTATTGACATTATGTGAATGAATTGCTTTTCACAGAAAGATGTTAATCCATAGCATCCTACCAGTAATGGTTTGCAAATTATCTACTGAAGTAAAAGAAAAGAGTGAGGCTAGAGAGATGGCTCAGCAGTTCAAGGCTTTTTTTTTTTTTTTTTTAACAAAGCCTGATGGCCTGGATTTGATTCTCCAGCATCCACGTAAAGTTAGATGCACAAAGTGGAACATGCATCTGGAGTTTATTGACAGTGGCTACAGGCCCTGGTGCACCCAGTCCTTCTTTCTCATTTTTATTCCCTTACTCTCTCTCAGCTTGAAAATAATAAAGAAAATATTTTTAGAAAAAAGTGGAATTGACTTCTTGAGAAAGGGCTGTTGAGTTTCAAGCACAGTGGTTTTCACTCATTTGTTTGTTACGGGGTTAGCTCATTTTATAGCCCGGCCTAGCCTTGAACTGGTGAACCTCCTGCCTCAGCTTCCCAAGTTCTGGGATTGCAGACCTGGCGCCACACTTGGCTTTCACTGATCTGTTCTGATTTAGGCACCTGCACCGAGCTCTGCAGAGGTGACTGGGACTGCAGGCCAGAGGAGCAGTGTGTCAGCATCGGGTGTAGCCACGTCTGTGCTACCAACTAACAACAGGTAAGATCACCTGGCCCGGCCTGGTTCCCCAAATTCTGCCCATCCCAGGCAGGCTGTACACTACCATGGGATACCTTGATGTCTACCTGCCTCCCTATAGCCTCTCCCTCTTTGTCTCAAGGAAAAGATGTATTCACCACAGGATGGTGGTTTCCAAGTCTTTAGAATAATTGTCCAACCCAGTATATCCTGGAGGCAAATCAGACTATATTTGAGCAAGAAGATAAAAAAACAAATCACCCATATCCTTCACCCCAAAATAATGTCTATTTAACACTGTGATGCATAATTTAATCACACTCAGATATAATATGCATTTAAAAATAAGAACCTGTGCCTAACTTTATTTCTTAGCCATTTCACTTAAAAGTAGCTAGTGTACAATTTTTTTAAATATTTTCATTTATATAAGAGAGAGAGAGAGAATGAGCATGCCAGGACCTCCTACCACTGCAAACAAATTCCAGACACATGTGCCACCATATGCATCTGGCTTATGTGAGTATCGGGAATTGAACCTAGGTCCTTAGGCTTTGAGGCAAGTGCCTTAACCACTAAGCAATATCTCTAGCTCCCCATGAACAATTCTAATACCAGTAATCATGCCTCTCAATCTCATCCTATTATCTTTACTGCCTCTATAGTCCATCAACACAGGCTTATATACTTAGCAATCTCTATTAATATACATTTAAGATAGTTCTTATAGCATTAACATAACAGTGATGAATATAAATTGAGCATATTCTTAAATTATTTTTTTTAAATTTTATTTATTTATTTATTTGAGAGCGACAGACACAGAGAGAAAGACAGATAGAGGGAGGGAGAGAGAGAATGGGCGCGCCAGGGCTTCCAGCCTCTGCAAACGAACTCCAGACGTGTGCGCCCCCTTGTGCATCTGGCTAACGTGGGACCTGGGGAACCGAGCCTCGAACCGGGGTCCTTAGGCTTCACAGACAAGCGCTTAACCGCTAAGCCATCTCTCCAGCCCCAAACTGAGCATATTCTTATTAATTCTCTTGGGATATATCATAGCAAGAATAACTGATGACCAAAAAGCATGCTCATTTTTAGCCTTTGATGCCTATTGGCATATTAACCTAAGCAGATCCATTTCCTGTAAAAGCATTTCATGGGACTCATTATTATATGAGTTTATTTATGTACCCATTAACTAAAAAACAGGGCAATAAAAAGCCACTATGATTCAGCTTTGATTGTAAGTAAAGTTGCATTCATGCAATTAAGTTTTATTATACACAACAGAATCAGCATATGCTTTAAAAAAGAAGTTTGAGGGGCTGGAGAGGTGGTTTAGTAGTTAAAGACATTTGCTTGCAAAGCCTGATGGCCCAAGTTCAATTCCCTAGTCCCCATGTAAAGCCAGATACACAAAGTGGTGCAAGTGTCTGAAGTTCATTTGCAGTGGCAGGAGGCCCTGCCTGGCAAGCCCATACTTTCTCCTTCCCTCCCTCTTTCTCTCTCTCTCAAATAAAAATTAAAATTAAAATTTTGCATTCAGAACATACTATTTGTCTAATCCTTTATAATCCTTGATGCTTGGGATCTTTCTAGCTCCCCTGCATGTGGTATAGATTTCCAGAACTAGAAACTGTTGCTTTCCAATCATATTCAGTGGAGTTAGGTGCTCCAAACAGCAGTTCTTATGTATAATTTTTAATCCATTTCTTCATCAAAGAGTTATCGGAAGAGCCGTCCTTTCTAATAAGTGCTCATCTCTTCCTATAGCTTCTACCTGGAAAGATGTGGCTGTTTGGACCTTTTTGCCCAAGAAGGCAGATGAAAATGGGGGCCATGAGTGAAGGCTACAAGGAACATGGGGGGGAAGGGAAGAAGAGGTGTTTCTTTTAATAAACCATCGCTGTAAAACTTTCCATAGTACTTGATTTATTTGGTTAGAGATTATTGCAGTTGGAATATGACATGACCCCCCACAGACTCCTCTACTGAAGGCTTGGTCCGCAGTGGTTACAGTATGTCAGGAAGTGGTGGTAGGGACTTGCTGGAGGTTGTAGGTAAGTAGAAGCATGCCTTTGAAGGGTTACTTGTTCAAGGGCCCCATCGTCTTTTGTTTTCTGCTTCCTGGCTACTATGAGATGAGCAGCCTCTACCACATACTCCTGCTACCATGAGTTTCTGGTAAGTAGACCAAAGTAACAGATTTGGATCAAACAACAACAGACTGAAGATTTTAAAATGTGTCTTTTAAAAATCATTCTCTTGCCGAGAGTGATGGCGCACACCTTTAATCCCAGCACTTGGGAGGCAGAGGTAGGAGGATCGCTGAGTTTGAGGCCACCCTGAGACTACAGAGTGAATTCCAGGTCAGCCTGGGCTACAGTGAGACCCTACCTTGAAAAACAAAACAACAACAAAAAAATTATTCTCTCAAAAATACAATACAACAAATATTTACATAGCATTTACATTATAGTAGGCATTAGAAAACACCTAGGGATAATTAAAAGGACACAGGGAGATTTGTGTAGGAGTTGCAAATACTAGGCTATTTATATAAAGTGACTCAAGCATTTGTATATTCTCTGGAGTCCTGGAACCAATCCTTCATGGAAACCAAGGGACAACTGTATTCAGTTAAATGCATATTACTATTAACACTACCAAACAGATGGACTATGACCCTCAGTGTTTTCTTTTATAAGATTACACCAGAACTCAAGGCCAACCCTTCTTCCTACCTTCTCCCAGTTCAAGGTTTAATCTGGATTCTAAAAGTCAGTCCCTCTATGCTGATTTTTCCTATTACAGAACAAGGAAGGTAAAAAACGTTCCATTATTTATGTGTCCATAATCATAGGCTTAAGATACATCTATTCTGGATTGTTGTTTCATTTTGACCAATTTATTGCCTATATGGCACTTGGAAAACTATTTAAACTCTGCCATCATTTCTTTCACTGTTAACACAACAATGAATGAGACAGATAATATCTGTTCCTTCATGAAACTCACATTCTAGAGGATGTAACAGGTAACATACAAGTAAACAAATGAAAGATAACTATAGATTATAATAAATTTTCTGAAAAGAAGTACACAAGGATTTGAAATAAAAGTGTGGGGTATGTAAGCCTATTTTAGTCAGGATGATCCAGATTCTAATAAAGTACTAAAAATATAGTCTTGTGGGCTAGAGGGATGGCTTAGCGGTTGAGGCATTTGCCTGCAAAGCCAAAGGACCCAGGTTCAATTCTCCAGGTTTCACATTAGCACAAGGGGGCGCACGCATCTGGAGTTCATTTGCAGTGGCTGGAGGCCTTGGTGCACCCATGCTCTCTCTCTCTCTCCCTCTTTTTCTGTCAAAAATAAATAATAATAAAATATTTAAAAAATTATAGTCTTCCAAGATCTATAAATATGAAAGAAGTAAAATTCTAGAATAAGATGTCAGGTCCCGTTATGCAGAATTTAAAAAGGAAATGGCTATGAATTTTCTAGCACTCTAAAGGCCTTCAGTCACTACAAGATCATTAAAATATTGAAAGTGAGGAGGATTGAGGCTGTGTGAAATTTTCTGGGAGAGCTTTTGTCAAACCATGAGTTCCCACACTATGAGTTTTCAAGGGTATGAGGTGGATGTGGGGTGTGCTACCATCTAACTGAAGCCAATGCACAAGGTCTTTAGAGGCTTTATGGGTAGCTTCATGTGTTTTGCTCCTCAGTTGGTGATCACTATGGAATCTATATGGTTGTTCATTTCCTTGGAGGAACCACACTGTCATCCACAAGGGCCTATACTATCAGAACTGACCAGATTGGCATCAGTATACTTTACAACATGTCAGTCACTCAGTCTTGAGTAACACTACATGTGGATTCATTCAGGCTGTTATCTACAATGAAGCACACTTTTATGTCTGGATAGGCTCCCAAAATGGAGTCACCATGGTCAGCAGAAAGGTGACAGAGGCATAAGAAAGTAGATTATCCACATTCCTAAAAAAAAAAAAAAACAAAAAAAACCCCGTCATTATCCTCTCCTTGCCTAACAATGCCCCAAGTCATGATTTCCTGCCCCCTTATCTCATAAGTTACACGGTCACTGTTCTGGTGTCACACCCTAGCTATTTCAAATGGTTCATGTAGCAATTTCCCATGAAGGGATTTTTCTATTCAATTTAACAAATGAGTTCTTTTTCCTTCCTCACCTTCTCCCAACTGAAAAAGCCCTACAAAGCCCACTGCTTGAAAACTCAGGTTGCTCTTCTCTAATGAGTCAGTCCTGGAAGCTTGTGCTTTTCCTGAATAAAAGCTTTCATCTTTGCCTCAGAGTGGTTTGTGTGGTGTTGGTCACTCCCAAAACTTATCCATACTAAACCTGGACCCTGGACTAGATGCTTCAGTGTTTTTTTTTTTTGTTTGTTTGTTTGTTTTTGGTTTTTTGCTTTTTTGAGGTAGGGTCTCGCTCTAGCCCCTGCTTACCTGGAATATACTATGTAGTCTCAGGCTGGCCTTGAACTCACAGAGATTCTCCAACCTCAGCCTCCTGAGTGCTGGGATTAAAGGCGTGCACCACCACTTCTATTGTTGGAATGACTCAGCCTCACATTCTAGTTTAGGATGTTGAATATTTCTTAAACACTGCTTTAATTACTCTTGGTCTTAAGCGATTAGAACCATTGCTATAGCAACCAGTATATCTCAAGCATCTATTAGCTCAGTACAAATGCAAGTTACAAAGCTTTGCTTTGTACCTGTACTTCTGGATCCCACGCACCTCTCTTTTGCCTTGTGGCTTCTTTGATTATTTATGCACAGGGGACACATGTAAGAACCACATGCTCTATCTGAGGGTGACTCTGTGCCCGGGGAAAGTCAGGAACTCCAGTAGGACATAGGAAGACTAAACCGTTTCTGCCACTGTCATCTACAAAAACCCTTTCCAATTCTGTCCGCAATCTGAAACTGAACCATCTCAGCCAGGGCTGGTACCACGTTTTCCTAGAGGATAGAGTCAGTGTTCAGAAGAGGTGAGCGCGGAAAACTTTCCAAGATCCTTTCCAGCAGCATTTACGGGGTAACCAGGCCGAAGGGGTACCATAGCCACGGACACCACCTTGCCAGGCCCTCGGGTCCAAATTAGGCGTTTCCGGAACGAGAGCGCGGCGCGAGGCCCCGCCCCCGCCCCCGCTGCCCCGGAAGTACTTCCCCGCGGCTCTCCCTCGGAAACATGGCGGCGGTGCAGGTGGCCGGCTCGCTTCCCTGCGGGCCGCCGCGGGAGCCGCCCCCTGCGCGGCACCACGGCTTCCGCCGCTTGTCCGCCAGGCTCCGCGCCCTGCGCCCCGATGACAGCAGCTCCTCCCGCACCGAGATCCACCTGCTCTTCGACCAGCTCATCTCCGAGAACTACAGCGAGGGCGGCGGCGTGGCCCCGGAGGTAGGCGGCGGCCCCGGGCCCCATCCTGCCGCAGCGCGGCCGGGTCTTGGCGCCGGCGTCGCCGGGCTCCGCCCCCGCCGGCTGAGTGCCACGCGGGCTTGCGCCCTCGGGCAGCGCTACGTTCTTCTCTGCCCTCCTCCGTCTACCCGAGCGATGCACGCGGTGCGGGGCCACCTCGCACCTTTCAAAAGCCCGCGTGATGGCTTCGGCTGTAACACCTCCGTCTGCCGCCTCTGGCTCCGCCTTCCCGTCGCCACTCCATACCTCCTTCCTCCTGTGCATCCCAAACATCTTGCAGATGAAGTGCGTTATTACAGTATTCTGAGCGCTGTACCACGAAGGGTCCTGGGACTCTTAGAACGTGGATATCATTACTCGGCCGTATTTATTTATTTGTTTAGGCTGATGTAAACACTGAAGCTCCTGAAAATCCAGTGCCACATTTTTGGCAAATAGCAGAGCTACTTTGCCACGAAGTCTCCGTATTTTGTGTGTCTGTTTTTCAGGCTACCTCCTCCCTATTTGCTTCAACTTTAAATGTTATTTCTACTGTCAGAGTAATCTTCCTCCTGCACATCAGGTCTTGGATATCATTCATTCCCTGAACTCTTGAGCCAATCTTATCATAGCTTTCGGGTGCTTATATGCACCTCAAACATGACAGTTCCTAAAGCTGATTGTACTTTCTCCCACACTCCCATCCCTAATCCATTCCACTCTACCCCACCCACCTCAGCACCCGCTAGGCACAAATAGTGGTTCCTATCTTTATTCTGGAGCCTGTCAGATCCAAATTCTTGAGTCTGACTTGGGCATATTTCTCAATCCAGACCCTTCCTGCGCCCATTTCCAGTGCTTTAGACAAGGTAACTCTTGCCTGGACTGTTTTGCCCTTCTCTAACTCACCTCCTTTCTCCAGTTCGGCTCTTCTCCACACCATTCTTTGTCCTGCTGTCAGGATGACTTATCCTTTATTTGTTTGTTTGTTTGTTTGTTTGTTTTTAAATCTGGCTGGAGAGATGGCTCAGTGGTTAAGGTACTTGTCTGCTAAGCCTAACAACCTGAGTTCAATTCCCCAGTATCCATGTAAAGCCACATGCAAAGTAGCATGTGCATGTGGAGTTTGTTTATAGTGGCTAGATGCCCTGGTGTGCCTATTTCCATTCATTTGTTCGTTCATTTATATTCTTTCTCTCTGCTTGCAAATAAAATAAATAAATAATATGTTTTAAAAATTAACCACAAAAGTAAAAAATCTGATCACAGTTGAGCTCTAATACATATTGGTAAATGGCTGAAGTAAATTGTAGAACCTTGCCGACACTATGAAACCGATATGAGAGCTCAAGGATGTGTTTATTAAGTGTATGTTCATATATGAAAAAAGACCCAGAAGAGTTCAGCAAATAAATAATCTGTTGCTTCACAAGGGAGCAGAATATGATTGAGAAGTTAAAGGGACTTTTGACTTACTTGTATATTTTGGTAAGTTTTGTAACAAAAATGGTGTACCTTTCCAGTTCTTTCTCCTGTCCCTCCTTTTGTGTCCTTGCTGCAGTCATTCGCAGTTTGCTGCTGTTCAAGCCACTGAGCTGAGGGTGTCACATCTCCAAGTCTTTGCACAGTTCATTCCTATCACTTGCAGTTTTTTAAAAAATTATTTCTTTGAGAGAGAGAACAGGTGTGCCAGGGCCTCTAGCCTTTGCAAATGAACCCTAGGCCCATGTGCCACATCTGGCTTACATGGGTCCTGGGGAATTGAACTTGGGCCCTTTGGCTTTGCAGGCAAGGGCTTTGACTGCTAAGCCACCCCTCCAGCCCTTGCAACGTCTTTTGATGCCTTTGTCTGTCTAACAAAGTTCTGTCTATCCTTTAGGTCATTCCAGATTCTGTTTAAAAATCACCTTCTTTTCAGTATTTTAACTTTTTTGTGTGCATTTCTGTCTCAGTAAATTGTTTGTTCTTTGAGGTTGGAGAATAAGTTTTGTTTCATCTTTGGATACCAAGGCTACTACCTGGCATATTATAGGTGCTCAGAGTTTTTTTAATTCAGAAACCAACAATGGGTAATGCGAGTTGCAGATAAGATTTCCTTCCTTCTCCCTCCTTTTCTTCTTCCTTCCTTCCTTTCTGTCTCTTTTTTTTGTTGTATTTTTTGAGGGAGGGTCTCACTCTAACCCTCGCTGACTCATTCCCTAGTCCCAGGCTGCTCCTGAACTCACAGCAGTCCTCCTACTTTTGTCTCCAAGTGCTGGGATTAAAGGCATGTGCCACCATGCCTGTTTTTTTTTTTTTAAATAATTTCCTAATTGTATATCGTCCCCTCCCCCATGTAGAGTCTCACTCTAGCCCAGGCTAACCTACAATTCACTGGGTAGTCTCAGGCTGGCCTCAAACTCACAGTGGTCCTCCTACCTCTGCCTCTTGAGTGGTGGGATTAAAGGCTTGTGCTACCATGCCTTGCTTTACATAGGGTTTGAATAAGTATCATTTCTGACTTTCCCAATGGCATTGAAAATCTACTTTACTTTTTGGTATTTCAATTTCAGCATATACTGGAAGCTTTTCTTTGATTATTTAATATACTCTGTTGTGTGGTAAAAATGCTAGAGTCCTCAGCCTAAAAAAAATTATATTGATTCTTTTAAATTTATTTACGCATATGTGCATGTATACATGTGCACCACAGTCTCTTGCCACTGTAAACGAATGCCAGATGCTTGTGTCACTTTGTGTGTCTGGCTTTATGTGGGGGCTGGAGGATTGCACTCAGGCTGTCAGGCTTTGCAAGCAAGCATCTTTAACCTCTGAGCCATCTCCCCCAGCCTCTTTTCACTCTTTTTAGTACCTCCTGTTTTTGAGTTAGTATCTCACCCCCCAACCTGTCTTTCCTGCATCAGCTTTTATTCAGATGTCTTTTCCCATTCTTGGGTGTGGATGTTCACTATAGTTTTCCCACTTGGCTTTGTTTTTGGGGTCTTCACTTGGCTAATAAGTACATTTACCCTTGTTTTGTCCTTTTGTTTTGCTTTAATAGGATGTCAGTGCTCTTCTTGTCCAAGCTTGCCAGCTAGTGCCTCTTAATCAGAATCATCTCGTCAGCAAAGTGTGTCAGCTGATTCACCATTTACTTAACAGATTGCAGGTAATCATGTATGTAACTTTAGGATTCAGATGAGTAAATGCCTTTGAAATACTACATCTGTAGTACTTAAGGTGGGCTGATCTTTTTCTTGCTTTGTTGGTTTGTTTTGAGACTGGGTCTTATGTAGCCTAATCTGGCCTAGAACTTTTGATCCTCCTACCTCTAACTTCTAAGTGCTGGGATTCTAGGCGCGTCCTCCAAGCCCATCTCAGTAGGTTAATCCGCTGAGACATGGGAAAGCACATGTCTTGGGCTGAGATACAGCTTAGTGGCAGTGTCCTTGTCTAGCACACATGAAGCCATTAGGCACTGGGTTCATTCCCCAGCACCACCACCACCCCCCAAAAAAGAAAAAAAAAGCTTAATGTGAACGCGTCATTAAACCAAATATATAACTCTGGCCAATGTTCTGCATAGTTCTAGAATCGTGGCTATGAGAAGTTTTTCTTTTTGTTTAGTTCAGTACACCAATATCATTCCAACCTCCAAGTGTTAGATTTTATTTCCATTGAAGACGGGGTTACTCAGCATTTATATCAGAATAAATGTAAGTGTTCCCCTATTTCTTTCCCACCAATATTGTCCCCTTTTCCTGGGGCTAAACTTTGTTATCTACCTTGATGTATATAAAGAAGTAACCTGGGGCCCAGGGGACCCCAGGGATTAAAAAGTCCCGTTTATTTTTATTAAAGTCTGTTTTGCAGCTCTCCATCCTTTCCCAACTTACCAGGTGAACCCACAAGAACATGAATGCAGTTAAGGTGGGAAAACACCAGTTAGCATTAAGTCTACTAGGACCCTCTACTCTGCAAGAGAGGCAGGCATCCAGTAAAACCAGGACTCTGCCATCAGGGATGGAGAAGGTGGCTGTTGCTGTGTAACCTACTATGTCTGCTACATGAGATTAGGCTGTTTTCAAGTTTAAAATGATGTGTGGTAACGTCCGAAAGTTTACTATTCCTGTGTGTGTCATATTTGTATCACTAGCAGTAGGAAAACTTCCCCATTCCCTGTAGTGCCTACAGCTCATAGCTATCTTTCTAGCATTTGATGATACTGTCTCCATTGTCCACAATTGATACTTGGATTAGCCTAATCTGTCCCAAGAAGGTTATATATATGGTGACAGAGACATGTCTTCACTTCTGTTATGTTCCCCACATCATGTAGAGACATAATAGCTAAGTAGCACATACAGTTATTCACTGTGCCTTAGTTGAGTAATTATCTTGTATAAGTCAGATAATTCCATTAAGATATTTCAGTAGATTGAGCCTTCTGTCTATGTATTTACAGCTGCCAGTTTCTTGCTAGTTACAGGAAACATTACAAGGACTTTATCAGGTTCTACTTTGAGTGAAAGAGTTATAAGGAAAGAATTGAGGGAGTCCTAGGGGTAGGGAGAAGCTTCTATCTTGATCAAACTTGCAGACCTTTCCATAGCTGATTCTTTTGGTACAAAAAGGTGTATGTATACTGTCTTTTACATAGTTTGATTCTGGTGAACTTCAAGAGATCATATTTTTTTCCCCTATTGGTAGGTGGTTGTTGATGAGCAGAACCTGGATTTCCTGTTGGCGTACACTATTTCAGCTATTCAGCAGTGTAGTTCTTGGACACACATGGAAATTCTTCAAGCCCTAGCAGCTCTGGTTTACTGCAATGGCTCAAAATGTCAAAAGGTAGTTTAAACCGTTCTCTTTCCTTTGAAAGACTAGGAGCCCAGACTCCAGAGGCAACATACTTGTGTTCAGGTATCTGTCCTGCCACTTATCAGATATGTAAACTAGAACAGTCCTTACTAAACCCTTTTTGTTGTTGTTGTTATTGTTTTTGTTTTTCGAGGTAGGGTCTCACTCTAGCCTGGCCTGACCTGGAATTCACTCTGTAGTCTCAGGGTGGCCTGGAACTCATAGCGATCCTCCTATGAGTTCTGGGATTAAAGGCATGTGCCACCACACCCAGCTCCTTACTAAACCCTTTTGAGCCTTGCTTCTTCGTGTATAAAATAGTTGCTCTGAGGATGAGGTGAGACAGTGTTTGTAACATTCTTGGCACGCTGTAACTATTAGCCATTATTATTTTCACCCTTCATCCATGCAGCTAAGACTAAAGAGCATCAGCAGCTACTGAGTAAAGATCTTTACTGCTGATGTTTGTCACATGTTTGTGTACCCATCTGAGGGATTTACTTAACTGATCTTCTGATACCTAACTAATCTTTAGTTGAGAAAACATTAAGTCTGTCTAATAAGTGATATTCCCCTAGAAGCTTGTCTTAGACACTCATTGCTGTTATTTTGTTTTAGTATCTCCCTGACTTGCTAGGCAAGAGTGGCCTCTTGATGAAGTTGAGCGACTTGGCTCATTCTGATCCTGAAGTCAGAAGAGTCGCAGTGCATTGTATGGCAAACTTATGTCTCAGGTATGTAGGTCCAATTCTTTTTTTTTTTTTCCTTTTTTCTTTTTTTTTTATTTATTTACTTATTTATTTTTGAGGTAGGGTCTTACTGTAGCTCAGGCTGACCTGAACTTCTGTGATGTTTCCCTATAAATGCCAATCTTCCTTCTTCATATTGGCTTGAGACTGTGCCTGTCTTACAGCACTAGTTAATTAGCCGAAGCGCCATTTGCATAGTACCATGTTCAAGGTTGTATTCCAGATCTCTCAGTCTGTGTTGCTATTTTTCATGCTTATTCTTTTGTAAATACCATTTCAAAGGAGTCTGAATTGTTTTCCCTACGTGTGCTTTAGTGTGCCCGGACAGCCATACTTGGAAGAGTCCTACCAGAATATCTGCTTCCAAGCATTCTTGACCATCTTACAATCTCCAAAATCGTCTGATATGGATGACATAACATTTTGCATGGTAGGTGGCACTGTCGCTTATCTGAACATTGAAGAGTGGCATAGACACTAGTAGAAAAGAGATTTAATTTGGCTGCTGTGTTACTTTGTTGACAGATATTTAGGCACAAATAGAATGGTTATAAGCCAACAGCACTGAAATCACCTTTGGATTCAAATTATAAGAAGCCTGTTTTATTTGACTGACTTTGGAATGAAGAAAATAACTTTTAATAATATAGTAAATGGTAGCACATGCCTTTAATCCCAGCACATGAGAGGCAGAGTTAGGAGAGTCACTATGAATTCAAGGTGAGTGAGTTCCAGGTCAGCCTATGCTAGAGTGAGACCCTACCTCAAAAAGACAAATAAACAAAAGACTATATTGGAGAGTTCTTAAGAGAAGTATATGAAATCAAGTATTTTAAAATGCTTGACAGAGTATATCTTACTATTGTTGAGTTTGACATTCAGCAGGATATTCTTACTTAATCATTTCTTAATTGTAATTGTAAGTAATGAAAATTTTTTTCACTATTTCATATAAAGTCACAGTTCACATCATCCCCTGTGCAGAATATTTCTGGAGGACAGACTCTCTAACATGAGATCACTGAGTTAAGAAATAAGTCTTGAGGGCTGGAGAGATGGCTTAGCCGTTAAATGCTTGCCTGTGTAGCCTAAGGACTTTGGTTCAAGGCTCCATTCTACAGGACCCACATTAACCAGATGCGTAAGAGGGCGCACACATCTGGAGTTCGTTTGCAGTGGCTGGAGGCCCTGTTGCGCCCATTCTCTCTCTCTCTCCCTCTCTCTGTCTGCCTGTTTCTCTCTCTGTCACTTTCAAATAAATAAGTAAATATAAACAAAAAAATTTAAAAAAAAAAACCAGAAATCAGTCTTGATCAGACTTGCCTTCCATCAACCACATTTTACCATTAAACTTCTGCCCCCACCTTGCCTTTGCCTAAGAGCTGCTGAGCATGCTTTATTATAGAGCTTTCCTACTTCTGACCTTTGCTTAGAACGTTCTGATCACAGTCTCTGTCTTTTCCCCCTCACCCTCAGTTCTTTCTGGTTTGTGAGCATTACATCCAACCACTCTACAGAGCATCTCACAGTTCATCACGTCTGTTCTCTGCATCTGCAATTCTGTTTTGTGTTTCAAAAAGGGCTTCATCATCTGAAGGACTTTCTTCCACCCTAAGTGCTGCTAAAAAGTTGGTCCTTGTTGGGCATGGTGGCACACACTTTTAATCTCAGCACTTGGGAGGCTGAGTTCAAGGCCAGTCCTTAGCTACAAAGTGAGTTCCAGGTCAGCCTAGGCAAACCCGACCTCAAAACACAAAACAAACAAACAAAAGTTGATCCAACCAAGTTTTATTGTGCCTTCTAACTCAACCTCTTCTCAACCATCTCTAGTTATTGCAGAATGCATTGAAAGGTATCCAGTCACTTCTAAATGGTGGGAAGATGAAACTGACACAGACTGATCAACTTGGAGCTCTTCTAGCTGTGCTAAAGGTGAGGCAAGTCTGCATTCTGCTCCTTGTTCCTTTTTAAACCATGCATGTAAGGACCAGCAGCTGTCTGTGGCTAACTTTAAGTCTTATGTAAATTTTAAGCATGGAATAAAGTATTAATAGTCAAGTATACTTAAATTTAAGGACAGGTAGGGGCTGGAAAGGTGGCTTAGCTGTTAAGGTACTTGCCTGCAAAGCCTATCTCCAGATCCCATGTAAGCCACACACACAAAGGTGAGGCAAGCACAAGGCTGCACATGCCCACAAGGTGGCATAAGCGTCTGGAGTTCTTATTGCTCTGTCTGAGGTCCTGGCAAGCCAATGCTCTCTCTAAAAAAAATTAAAATTAAAAAGAAAATTTAAGGCTGTTTATGCTGGCACACGCCTTTAATCCCAGCCCTCGGGAGGCAGAGGTAGGAAGGTCACTGTGAGTTCAAGGCTGCCTTGAGACTACATAGTGAATTCCACATCAGCCTGGGATAGAGCAAAACCTTACCTCAACCCCCCCTCCCAAATAATAATAAATAAATAAGAACAGATGGACTAGAGAGATGGCTTAGTGGTTAAGGCGCTTGCCTGCAAAACCCAGGTTTGATTCCCCAGGACCCTTGTAAGCCAGATAGATGCATAAGGGGCCACATGTGTCTGGAGTTCATTTGTAGTGGCTGGTGGCCCTGGTGCACCCATTCTCCCTATCTGTCTCTTTTTTGCTCTCAAATAAATAAATAAAATATTTTTAAAAAATTTAGAACCGAATAATTTAGATTAAATAAATATTTCAAAATTTTACAAATGATCTTTTAATCTCAGGAAGGAATAGATTGTGAGATATGATCTGAAGACAGTTTATTTATGGATTATCTTCTACTGCCTTCTCCTGATTGTACTTGAAGGAATAGTAGGTAAACCAATAAGTTGTATGTCAGCAGTGTGCCATCATTAGCTTCTGAGCTGGCCAGGGAGTGGGAAAATTTGGTCACCTTTTTGAGACTTGGCCCTTTTCAGTTCATCTAGAAGAGAGTAAAAGGCTTTGTAAAAGGCTCACCTTAAGCCAGTGTCATGTGTAATAGTTTAGTATTTTTCATGGACAAAATTTTATTTTTCTACCTTAGTATACATGTGTGCATGTGTGTGCATATGTGTGTGTCTATATGGATGTATATGTGCCATGGTGTGCGTATGTAGGTCAGAGAACAACCTTGGAGTTTTGGTTCTCTCCTTGCACCTTGTTTTTTGGCCTGTGAGCTTTGGGATCTCCTGTCTCTGCCTCCTGTTGCCGTATACTTTACATGCATGTTAGGGATAGTACTTGGGTCTACAGGCTTATAGAACAAGCAGTTTTTAACCACTGAGCTATCTTTTCAACCTTTGACTAAAAGTTCAACTCATATACCCTTGCCATTTTTTAAATCCCTAATTAAGTAGAGACAGATAACTATATATAGGAGTAGATATTAAATAAAAATGATAAACAATTAGAAATAGGTAAAATAACTGGATAACAATGATTGGATAAAATAAATAAAGGCAATAAATAGATCTACAAAAACCAAACCTAATCTGTTGTGGCCAACTGAAGTCCACCTGAAGACTAGAAAAAATTAAGCTCTTTTCCCCTCCCACTACTAAACAGGCCCAACCCAATCAAGGATGGGCATGTTCAGGATGGAATGGCCATAGACAAGTTTAAACTCTTCTTTAAACCCTAAACCTTAAGGTATCTATTTTCTGTCTCGTTTTTATTCTGCAATATGTGAGTGGATGTGTCGGGGGCGGGTGTGCATGTGCAGCTCAGAGGACAACCCCTGAGTGTTGGTCCTCTCTTTCGATCTTGTTTGAGATAGGGTCTTTCTCTGGCATACAAATATATACGTGCATATATCGAGATATATTCAAATACACACATATATTTGAGAGAGAGAGAGAGAAAAAAAAAAAGAGAAAGACAGGAAGAATTTGGGCATGTCAGAATCACCTGCTGCTACAGATCAAACTCAGGCCATCAGCTTTATAGCAAGCAAGCACCTTTACCCCTGAGCCATCTCTCCAGAGTCTCTTGTTTGCTTCTGGGAAGGCCAGACTAGCTGGCCTTTGAGCTATGGGAGTCTCCTGACTCCACCTCCCAATTCCATGGGCCTGTTGGGATTACAGATGCGTGTGCCAGTTTGTGTTGACTTTATGTGGGTGCCGGGGATCTGTACTCCAGACGGCAGGCTTACTTGACAAGCACCTTTAACCACTGGGAATCTTCCCTGCTCCCCGTGATAGGTTTTAAACATGAATCTGTTTGTGTTCTAATCCAGAGCATGCTTACTGTTTTATGACTTATGTGATGTGTGTGTTTGTCCTTCCTTGTCGCTCTCAGAAAGCCATGTTCCATGGACTCCCTGGACTAAACATAGAGATGCCCATGGTGCTATACCCAACTCCACTTCCACAGTATGATGGGCGAACCCCTGTCAAGCCGCAGATGGAGTCCAGTGCTGCTCGACCCACTGAGGTATACTTGTGTCTGTTTAAGCTGTGGATTGCTTGACTAGTTTGCTACATAGGGTTTCTATGATTGCTATCACTACTGCCCACAAGTCCACCTTGAATTTGATTTCAATTTAGTTAATATAAGAACTTTAAATTTATCACATGCTAACAATAGCAATTAAAGTACCTTGTGCTTCTGAGGTCTAGGCAGTATGACAGCTATAAGAGTGAGCGTTCACATTATGTCTGAAGCCATGCTTCCCCATCCCTATACTTCTCAAATCCAAGAAAGATCAAGGAACTTTTTCTGTAAAGGGCTAGCTAGCTCACAAATACTTTCTTTTTCTTTTTTTTTTTTTGTTTCAGGGTGGCCTCGAATTTATGACAATCCTCCTACCTCTGCCTCCCAAGTGCTGGGATTGGGATTAAAGGCATGTGCCACCACGCCTGGCTCTCTTTTTTAAATATTTTATTTTTATTTACTTTTTTGAGAGAGAAAGAGAGTGAGACAAAGAGAAAGAGAATGGGCATGCCAGGGCCTCCAGCCGCTGCAAACAAGCTCCAGATGCATGTGCCACCTTTGCATCTAGTTTATGTGGGTCCTAGGGAATCGAACCTGGGTCCTTTATCTTTGTAGGCAAGCACCTTAACTGCTAAGCCATCTCTTCAGCCCTGGTAAATATTTTCTACCTCTGTCATCCTAGGGCAAAAGCTGCCAGGTTTCATGGGGAGGTTGGTACACATGGCTGTGTTCCAGTAACGTTTTCATTATAGAAACAGGCTTTGGACTGGGCTGCATATGGTCTTTGAGCCATAATTTGGCAGCTTTTATCTAGATCCATAGAAGCCCACCTGCCTGTCAGCTCATTGTCTTCACACTTTTGCAGCCAGCAAGGTTCCGAGCCTTTCTAGACAACTGTCTCCTCCCTCAGGTTTCCATTAGAGAACCTGGGGTTTACACATGTGTGGGTACAATACAGATGAGAAGGAAGAGAGGGACTCTTGAAAGATATGGCAACTAAACTGAGACTCAATAGTACAGAGAAAAGGAGAAGAGCATTTATTACAGGGGAGTAGAAATTGCATAAGAGATGGCTTAGAGGTTAAGTGCTTGCCTGTGAAGCCTAAGGACCCCAGTTCGAGGCTCAATTCCCCAGGACCCACATTAGCCAGATGCACAAGGGGGCACATGCGTCTGGAGTTTATTTGCAGTGTCTGGAGGCCCTGGTGTGCCCATTCTCTCTCTCTCTCTCTCTGCCTCTTTCTCTGTCACTTTCAAAAAAATAAGTAAACATAAAACAAAGAATTTAAAAAAAAGAAATTGCATAAACACCTAGAATAGTAGTGTATGTCACTCATGTTACCTAGCAGGACTTGTTCCAGATGTGTGGAGGGGTCCTGTATGGTATGCTAAGGAGTTCAGGGTTTTTATCTCATAGACAATGGAAATTTCTTAGCTAGCAGAATGACGTGAAAGAAGGATACAGAGAACAGAAAGATGCTGGCTTTTACTTAGAAGGCTTGTTGCTCTCACTACACCAGTGCTAGGTTGGTGAGCTTAACTCATTCTTACAGATGAGGAGGGTCAAGCTCAGAGATGCCAAATGATTTGCCCAGAGTCACTGAGCTAGCGTTTAAACCCAGGCCATGTTTTTTGTTCTGTCCCTGGCCTCCTGCCTTATTTCTAACAGTATAGGAAGTTGCATACACTGAGCATCATGCCTGCTTCATGGCACGTTTTTCTTTTCTTTTTTCTTCCAATGATGTTGGAAACATACTGAGTCACTTTCAAATGAGAAAGTACCATGATTTCAGTGAAACATTATTTTGAAATATGTCCTTGTTTGTCCCTAAAATCAGAGCAAAAAGAAAAAACACAAAGTAAAAGCAAAGAAAGCCCAGCAAGAAGAAGACAAGGAGGAGGAATCCAGTAGTGAGGTGGAAGCAGCCACAGCCCGGGGCAGAGTCCGGGTGTGTGAGGAGAGCAGGCCTTCCTGCTCCCGGGGCATCGGGAGTCTGCCCGTGGACCCAAGTAGAGCCGTGGCTAGAGAGCAAGGCTCCTTGCCATCGGCTTCTTCGAGTTGGAAGAGGGTCAGCAGCAGCGAGTCCGACTATTCTGATGCAGAAGGAGGCATGCAGAGTAAAATGAGGTAGTTGTATGTGTTACATTATTCTGCCTTCTACCCCACGTTGCATGCAGCCTTGTAACTTTGCTTAGAAACCTGACAGCTGTGTGTAATTGAACTTGAAGATTTACTCATGTGGGGCTTTGCATTACTTTGACCATGCTTGCTGTGTGTGTGTGTGTGT
This sequence comes from Jaculus jaculus, assembly GCF_020740685.1. Classification (NCBI taxonomy): domain Eukaryota; kingdom Metazoa; phylum Chordata; class Mammalia; order Rodentia; family Dipodidae; genus Jaculus; species Jaculus jaculus. The sequence goes on from NC_059110.1 coordinate 93,653,981, forward strand.
GTGTGTGTGTGTGTGTATGTGCTCGCGCATGCACGCGTAAGAGTGTGTGTGCATTTGTACCCATACGTATGTGTGTGTAGGTGCACGTGTATGTGTGTCTTGTGGAGGCCAGGGGATAACCTCAGGTGTTATTCTTCAGGTATGCTGTCCACCATTTTTTGAAAAATATTTTTATTTAGTTGCAAGTAGAGAGAAAGAATGGACATGCTAGGGCCTCTTGCCACTGCAAATGAATTCTAGATGTGTGAGCCTCTTTGTGCATCTGGCTTTATGTGGGTACTGGGGAATTGAACCTAGGTCATTAGACTTTGTGGGCAAGTGCCTTAACCACTTAGCCATCTCTCCAGCCCCTGTTGATCCTTTTTTTTTTTTAGGGCGCATCAGGGCCTCCAGCCACTGCAGTCAGACGCCAGATGCGTGCACCGTCTGGTGTGCATGTGCGACCTCGTGCAATTGCGTTACTTTGTGCATCTCGCTTACATGGGATCTGGAGAGTTGAACATGGGTCTTTAGGCTTCGAAGGCAAAGCTAAGCTATCTCTCCAGCCCATGTCCACATTTTTTTTTAAATTTAATTTTATTTATTTGAGAGAGAAAGCTCGCGAGGGCGCGTGCATGCCGGGGCCTCTAGCCCCTGCAAATGAACTCCAGATGCATGTACCATCTTGTGCATCTGGCTTATGTAGGTCCTGGGGAATTGAACCTGGGTCCTTTGGCTTTGCAGGCAAGTGCCTTAACTACTAAGCCATCTCTCCAGCCCCCATGTCCACCTTTTTTTGAGTCAGGGTCCCTCATTGTCCTGGAGCTCACCAATCAGGCTAGACTAGCTGGCCAGAGAGCTCTTGGGGTCTATCTATTTCCACCCTCCACCCCCACCCCAGAGCTGGGATGACAGGCAAGCACCATCACATTCAGCATTCTATGTGTATACTGGGGATCAAACTCAGATTCTCATGCTTGCAAGACAAGCGCTTTATTACTGGGCTCTCTCTACAGCCTGCTGCTTGCAATCTTGATCTGCTTTTGTTTCTTTCCCTCACAGATGCTTTTTTCTTGCCTTTAAATCTTGTTAGTCACTACTCATCTTCAGAATGAGCTCAGAAAGCAAGTTCTCTGGAAAACTCTCCAGCTCCCCCGACTCTGGCTTAGGTTTCCTCTCACCTGTGACCTGTCACCTGTAGCTTATATTTGGATCTGTTGTTATCATTGATAAGCTTGTCCAGCAGGGGCTTTGTGTGTGTGTGACACCTCAGCCCTGTGACCTACATAAAGTCATTCAGGGGATGTTTATTGAATGGATTGTGGATGCCCTGCAGTGTTTCATATCTAACACTGGTTTACTAATCAAAGTATTACACTCTTACTCTCTGTGTTTTTGTCAGCCTTAAACCTTGTTATAAGTAAATTGCTTTAATGTGTTTTGATCATATTTTGAAAAAAATCTTGAATATCATGGTAAGTTCTTTAGATAATATTCAGAATACTTTATTTCTCAATATATCATTTAATTGGGTAAAATAAGTAATATTTCATGTTTGCTTTTTTTTTTTGAACAAGGACCTTACTTTTGCCCAGTCTGACCTGGAATTCACTCTGGCTCCTGGCTGGCATTGAATTCATAGCAGTCTTCCTACTTTGGCCTCCCAAGTGTTATGTTTGCATTTTTAATTAAAAAAATTATTTTGATTCACTATGTAGTCTCAGACTGGCCTCGAACTCATGGTGATCCTGCTACCTCTGCCTCTCAAGTGTTTGAATTAAAGGTGTGTGCCACCATGCCCAGCTATGTTAGCATTTAAAAAATATATATTTTATTTATCTGAAAATAGAGAGAGAATGGATACACCAGTGTCCTCTAGCCACTGCAAATGAGCTCCACATACATGTGCTACTTTGTGCATCTGGCTTTACGTGGGCACTGGGGAATCAAACCTGGGCTGTTAGGCTTTGCAGGCCAGCACCTTAACTGCTAGCCATTTCTCCAGCCCCATATTTATATTAAAAAAAAAAAACTTTTAAAATCTTTTATTTCCCTTCCTGTGAAAGGTCATACCAAGCCAAAGTTCGCCAAGGAGCACTAGCTTGCTTTCTTTCTACTATAAAATCAATAGAAAAAAAAGTTCTGTATGGCTACTGGTCAGCCTTTGTTCCTGATACGCCTGAGCTTGGAAGCCCACAGTCTGTGTCCTTAATGACACTCACATTAAAAGATCCGTCTCCAAAGGTAAGAGCATTTAAAGTCTAAGCTTTATAATAGGAAGAGAAATTTAAATGTCTTTTTCTTTCTCTGCCCTCTTTGATAATCTCTGAATACTGCTTCTCTTAGTACTGTCCCAGGTTCTGACTTGAGATCCCTTAATGGGCAGGAAGAGAGTAGGGTTCAGTCATCTATGGATAACACCTTAAGATTGCATCCTTCCCCAGGACTTTCTTAAAGTCTAAGCACACTGAACTCTAACTGCTGTGTATCTTGTGAGCTCCACTAAGACTATGCCTCCCCTGTTATTTTGAAAATGTTGATTGCTGTGTTATTCATAATAAAAAAAATAGAAAATGGATTAACTCAGTAGAACATGGTGCATGATTATAAAGGACATACAAGGCTTAGAAAAGTCCCCATAGTGTTTTACAAAAGCACAAAATTATATATACATACATACATACACACACACACACACACACACACACACATATACACACACACATACATACATACACACACACACATTTCTTTTTTTAATATTTTTTGTTCATTTTTATTTTATTTTTTTATTATTTGAAAGTGACAGAGAGAGAGGGAGAGAAAGAGACAGAGAGGGAATGGGCGCACCAGGGCTTCCAGCCACTGCAAACGAACTCCAGATGCGTGCGCCCCCTTGTACATCTGGCTAACATGGGTCCTGGGGAATCGAACCTTGAACCAGGGTCCTTAGTCTTCACAGGCAAGTGCTTAATCGCTAAGCCATCTCTCCAGCCATACACACACACACACACACACACACACACACACACACACACACACATGCATACATACATATACATACACACATATTTCTAACAATGGGATCCTATTGTTTTCTTTGATTTTCCTTGCAAGGTATCCCATGGCTGATCAAGTATCTGTGTCTCTAGAAGTTAACTCTTAGCCAAGGAAGGAAGGTAGTCTACTGTTGGAGTTCTGTAACATTAATGAACATTTAAAAGTCATGCTAAATAGCATCTGGGTTTCTCAGGAACCCAACTACCCACTAAAAGTGAATAGTTTTAATTAAGCCTTTAGTACATTTTTCCCACTTTTAAGGTTCCTCCTTAAAAGGAGAGAGGTAATAATCCACAAGAGATTAGAATACACTGTGGTCATTTTCTTTAATAGCCTAATATTATATAAGAAAACTTCTAGAAGATGCTTATGTTAGCCTTAATCATACACAAAAAATTCTTGTGGTGTATTTCAGATACTCAGTATCCTAAGTAGTAAAGCCAACAGAAATTTGCAACTTGACTGAATCAATAATGAATGAGAACATGGGAGAAAATGGAAAATGAGTCGTGGCAATGAAGCCATTGAAGTAATTGAAAGGAAAACTACTGTAATGATTTTAAAATATATAGCTGAAGATTCTCCAGCTAGAGAGAACTGCCATCAGTGTCCAAGGAGATGGTGCTATGGGGCAAGTAGCAGCCTGAGTTAATCACCTACTGCAGCTGTCCCCCAAGGGGATGTGGGACATGTGAGTTTGGGAAAACAGAAGCTGTGAGGTCATATCTGATGAAAATGAATTGAAATAATTTTCACATTTTTAGTTTTAAAATATTTATGTTTGACTTAAAGTGCCAAGAAAATGATATGTAGCAGTCTTACCCACCCCATTGGTTCATTACTGCTATTTAAGTAAATATGCTGGTTTTAAGATACAGTGAGGAAAAGCTGTGGAACTTCCTTTGGCAGATTTCCTGGATATAGTGCAAAAGCCTTTGAAAGTCTGATACAGACAGAGAAATGAGTCATGCTTCTTAAAGAGAAAAAAAAAAAAGATGAGAGAAATGATTAAAATGAGTTGAATATAATAACAAATAAAATTACTGTATTCAAGGGATGTTTACTAAATATTAGCTTGGAATTACCCACAGTGAGACTTAGAGCAAACGTCTGGTGGGTTTGATCCCCAACACTCAGTACTTGCACAAAACCAAAGAAGAAAACTCAATACCCTAAAATACATGGACTCTCAATAGTGCCACCCCAGCCAACTTGATCACCCTTCCACAATTATTTTGGGGCCGTACACATAAAACAGAGGAACAACTTAAGAGTGGGCTATCTCAATAAGCATTTCTTTTTTTTTTTTTGTGATTTTTCAAGATAGGGTCTCACTCTAGCCCAGGCTCGCCTGGAATTCACTATGAAGTCTCAGGATGGCCTCGAACTTACAGCAATCCTACCTCTGCCTCCCGGGTGCTGGGATTAAAGGCACGTGCCACTATGCCTGGCTTCAACAAACATTTCTTTTTTGTTGTTGTTTTCTCTTTTTTTTTTTTCCTTTTGTTTATTTGAGAGAGAAAGAAGCAGATAGAGAGAGAGAGTGGGCATACCAGGGCCTCCCGCAAATGAACTTTAGACACATGCGACCCCTTGTGCATTTGGCTTACATGTGTCCTGGGGAATTGAACCTGGGTCCTTAGGTTTTGCAGGTAGACACCTTAACCACTAAGCCATCTATCCAACCTGTTTTTGTTTGTTTGTTTGTTTGTTTGTTTTTGAGGTAGGGTCTCACTGTAGTCCAGACTGACCTGGAATTTACTATGTAGTCTCAGACTAGCTTCTAACTCACAGTGATCCTCCTACCTCTGCCTCCTGACTTCCGGGATTAAAAGTGTATTCCTGGCTTCAACAAACATTTCTCTTACATTCTTAAGTAAAGACAGGTCTAGAGCTAAAGAGATTGCTCAGCAGTTAAGACCCTTGCCTGCAAAGCCAAAGGTCCAGGACCTACATAAGCCTGATGCACAAGATGGTGCATGGTGCATGTGTCCAGAGTTTGTTTGCAGTGGCTGGAGGCTATGGTGCACCCAATTCTCTCTCTCTCTCAAATAAATAAATAAAAATATATTTTTTAAATAAACAGTCTATTTTGTTAATAAAACTGCCAAAACTATGTCCAAGGGGTGAAACAACACAGTATAGAAGCTAAGCACACATGGTGCAGGTGGAGATTGAAAAGTCTGACATTTATCATAGTAAGTAGACAGTGAAACAACAAAGGACGCTTCCGGAACACTGCACCCTTATAGTGTGCTTGCACTTCGGGGCGGGGTGTGGAAAGTGTCAGTTAGAACTAGCAGGCAGGATGATAAACACGGATACGTGAACAGCTGACACCAAATTTATGGCAGATTCAGTGTCATAAGTAAGTACTTGATCACAACAAAGATAGGATAAACAGGATTTAACAGGAATTAACGTTACTGTGACAAAAATGATTTTGCTATATATATTTTTATACCTTGGTGGGAAGAATATAATTTAAATGACATTTCTTTTGTTCCCATCTGTGATTATGGGTATTTTCCCTCTTAGGGTACCATAGTTAATTGAGCAAGTTTTTTTTGTCTTTCTGAACATTAGTTTATTTCTTTCTCCAACTTGATTTTTCATTTTGGAGGGTTTGTGAGTTGCTGGAATTGGGATTTTGAATTGCCTTTTAAAGAAATGACGGTTTAGCATAACACCTGTCTTTTTCCACTCAGACCAGCCATCTAGTCAGCAATTGGCAAACTACAGCCTGTAGACCAAACCTAGCCCATGTACCGACTGTTTTTTATGACCTTCAAATAAGACCTTCACTTTTAAATGCTTTATTGTTTGTTGTTTTTGGTGGTTGAGGTAGAGTTTCACTCTAGCTCAGACTGACCTATAATTCACTATGTAGTCTCAGGGTGTCCTCAAACTCTTGGCTGTCCTCCTACCTCTGCCTCTTGAGTGCTGAGATTAAAGGTGTGCGCCACCACGGCTGACTTAGTTTTTTTAGGTTTTTGAGTTAGGGTCTTGCTCTAGTCCAGACTGACCTGGAATTCACTATGTAGTCTCATGCTGACCTCACACTCACAGTGAACCTTCTTCTTCTGCCTCCAGAGTGCTGAGACTAAAGGCGTGAGCCACCATGTCTGACATTTTTTTTCAATGATCAAAAGAAGAATAAAATGTCATGCATTGTGAAATTACATGGAAGTTGGGATGCATGGGCCATAAGTAAGGTTTGGGACAGAGTGGCCACATGTGTTCTTTCATGGAGTGTTGTGCTACCAAAGCTGCCTTGTATGTCCTGACAGAAACTCTGGCCTGAAAAGTCTAAAATGCAAACTACATACTGCTGGCCCCTCAAAGAGAAAGTTCACCAGCTCCTGGTGACCATTCTTTGTGGTCCCATGCTTCACACATGTAATTCCCCATACATTGTCAGTGTTTAGCTTAATTCTGAAAGCTCATGCTGCCCACTCGACCTGATTTCCACAGCAGTACATCTTTGCCATGTTACTGTTCCACTTTTCAAAAGGCCAGCAGAAGCTATTTGATACTTGGGTAGGTTGAAAGCGTTTTGAATAACCTTCTTCATGTTAAAGTCAGATTTGCTTTGTAGTGTGTAAAGATTTAGTTACATACTAGAAAAGCAACGTGGATTCCCTGCTTACAAGAAATATGACCTGAAAGGGTTTCGTTGGTATTGCTAGGTGAGTTGGCCAAAAAGGGCACAGTATTATTCAGTATTAGTAGATAAGTAGATCTGCAGTTATTTCTTAGATTCCATTTTGCCTAAAGTGGCTTTCATTTATTTCCTTTTGTAATTATGTGTGTACATGCATATAAAGTCCAGATGACAACCTCAGGTGTCATTCCTCAAGTCCCCTGTCTGCTGTTTTTGAGACAGGATCACTCATTGGCCTAGGACTTGTAATGTAGGCTAGACTGGCTGGTCAGTGACCTGCAGGTCCATTCACCTGCCTCTTCCTGCCCTGCGCTGGGATGGCAAGGACACTATTGCAGTTTTTACATGGACGCTAGGATCAAACTGAGGTCCCTGTGCTTACATGGCCTAACACTTAGCCAACTGAACTATCTCCTGACTCCTCATTCCTTATTTTTTTGTTCCACAGAATCATCAGAATACCAATTGCAAGTAACTCTTTAACCTTATAAAGAAATTCTGAATGCAGTGACCCTTTTCCTGACATACAGCATTTCATGACAAAGGTGTACTTGCTTCCTTTTCCATTCATGATATTATACTTAATAGTGTTCCTTCCTTTATCCAATATGCTCACTGCAAGCAATGGTATCTCCTATACCTAAAAGTATATCTAAATGTTGGGTTGTCAGTGGTGAATACACTCAAAGGTCCTAATGTCCTTCCTAACACTGAGCTCTCAGATCTTCACAGCAGACTGAGTGGATTATGCCCAGGATTTTAACATAAAGCAAACTCTAGGTGTGCGTACTTTTTCTCCCTACAGATGATATATATAGTTCTGTCTTTTTAGTTGATCTCATGCTTGGCTGTCTGGGCCTCTAACCTTCAAATGATTCTCATACTGAAGATTCCACACTTTTGTGCTATGGTGTTGGAAGACTTGCTATAAGAAAACCTAATGGCAGTCTGATTTCAGAATTTGTTTGTAGCTGTGGGTTGAAAATGGCCTAATTCATTGCTGCCTTCAGGACCTGATAGATACTCTACTGCCTTTATTCTCCTGATTAAGATGGTGCTAGATATTTTGAAAATTAAATATATAAAGGAAGAAGGGAAATTGGTTCCTGATTGTTCACTGATCGTGTGAATCATGCTGTATTTTCAGACACGTGCCTGCGCTCTCCAAGTTTTGTCTGCCATCTTAGAAGGCTCAAAGCAATTTCTTTCCGTTGCTGAAGACACCAATGACCATAAAAGGGCTTTCACTCCCTTCTCGGTGACAATTGCTTCGAGCATTAGGGAGCTGCACAGGTGCCTTTTGTTGGCTTTGGTGGCAGAGTCGTCTTCTCAGACCCTTACCCAGATTATTAAGGTAAGTTACCTGAAGTCACCTGAAGGCTCCAAACAGGCCTTCTGGGTTTTGGTTTTGTATAACATTTTATGTAGTCTAAAAGTTACTTGAACTAAAAATATAAGTAATAATTTCAATCAAGATGCCCTGATTGGAAGTCTGCCTGCTTTTCCAACCTAACCTCAAATCTCTGTATATCCGAATCAGTGATTAACTAAAAGTACTACTTCAACTTTGGTCTTAAACTGCTAAAGTATTGTTTGAAACAAGTTTTTTTTTAATAATTTATTTATTTTTTATTAACAACTTCCGTGATTGTAAACAATATCCCATGGCAATGCCCTCCCTCCCCCCACTTTCCCCTTTGAAACTCCGTTCTCCATCATATCCCCTCCCCATCTCAATCACTCTCTCTTTTATTTTGATGTTATGATCTTTTCCTCCTATTATGATGGTCTTGTGTAGGTAGTGTCAGACACTGTGAGGTCACAGATATCCAGGCCATTTTGTGTCTGGAGGAGCATGTTGTAAGGAATCCTACCCTTCCTTTGGCTCTTACATTCTTTCCACCACCTCTTTCACAATGGACCCTGAACCTTGGAAGGTGTGATAGAGATAATTGCAGTGCTGAGCACTCCTGTCACTTTGTCCCAGCACCATGATGCCTTCTGAGTCATACCAAGGTCACTGCCATCTGAAAAGAGAAGGCTGTCTACCAAAAGTGAGAGTAGCTTTAATATATGGTATGAGCATTAAGAGAAGTGCTTACCTGGCAGTTTGATGAGCATAGTATATACATTTAGCCAGCCAGCAGCAGCCATTACACCCCTAGGGCTCATGACTACCCCTGTTTTAGGTTTTCAGTATCAGGAATGTATTCTCTCCCATGGAGCAGGCCTCCAGTCCAGTTAGAGGGCAGTTGGTTTCAACCATGACAGACGTGCCACTATCGCACCCGTTGGCTTATTTGGCCTGGCTGGCCAAATAGAAGGCTTGCAGTGTCCACTGTTGAGTATCTTCACTGGTGATTTCTCTCTCTCCCATTGAATTGCATGCAGAATGGCTTCTTCCAGCTTCTGTCAGCTGGTCTACATGGAGGAGGTTATCAGCTCAGTTCCAGCAGGATTTCTCAGTGGCCTTGCAGCCCAAGTATGTGGAGTCTTCAGCAATAGGGTCTTATCATCGATTCCTGGTGGGAAACCACGGGCTTTGGCAATGGCCTATAATGTTTTGGTGGCATCAGGGACCTCCCTGGCCAAAAACTCACTGGAAGGTATCCTGTCCCCAGCACTGAAAATTTTATAGTAACAATCTATGACTCCCTAGTGTCCCATTGTCCAAAAAAGTAGATTTCCATATGATTTACTTATATCCTCTTAGATTTTGATTAGCCCTCCCTCCACCTTTCCTTCACTCATTCTCTTCCCTTGACCTCACTTAGGCCTTTTCACTCCCATTAATCTAGTCTTCTACTTACATATATACAATACCATCCTATTAAGAACGCTCCTCCCTTCCTTTCTCTTCCTTTTATGTCTCCTTTCTAGATTACTGGCCTCTGGTACTGAGATTTCTTCCTACTCACAGAGAAGTACAATCATCTATAGCTAGGATCCACATATGAGAGAGAACATGTGACGTTTGACTTTCTGGGCCTGGGTTACCTCACTTAGTATAATCTTTTCCCGATCCATCCATTTTCCTGCAAATTTTATAACTTCATTTTTCTTTACCGCTGAGTAGAACTCCGTTGTGTAAATGTGCCATATCTTTGTTATCCACTCATCAGTTGAGGGACATCTAGGCTGGTTCCATTTCCCAGATATTATAAATTGAGTGGCAATAAACATGGTTGAGCACGTACTTCTAAGGAAATGAGATGAGTCCTTAGGATATATGCCTAGGAATGCTATAGCTGGTTCATATGGTAGATCTATTTTTAGCTGTTTTAGGAACCTCCACACTGATTTCCACAACGGCTGGACCAGGTTGCATTCCTACCAACAGTGTAGAAGGGTTCCTGTTTTTCCACATCCTCGCCAGCATTTATGGTCATTTGTTTTCATGACGGTAGCCAATCTGACAGGAGTGAGATGGAATCTCATTGTAGTTTTAATCTGCATTTCCCTGATGACTAGGGATGTAGAACATTTTTTTAGATGTTTATATGCCATCTGTATTTCTTGTTTTGAGAACTCTCTATTTAGTTCCATAGTCCATTTTAATTGGTTTGTTTGATTTCTTATTATTTAATTTTTGAGTTATTTATATATTCTAGATATGAATCCTTTATCAGATGTATAGCTGGCAAAGATTTTTTCCCATTCTGTAGGTTGCCTCTGCTTTATTCACAGTGTCCTTTGCCGTATAAAATCTTTTTAATTTCATGAGGTCCCAGCAGTTAATCTGTGGTTTTATTGCCTGAGCACTTAGGGTTATATTCAGAAAGTCTTTGCCAAGACCAGTATGTTGAAGGGTTTCCCCTACGTTTTCCGCTAGCAGTTTCAGAGTTTCAGGTCTGATGTTAAGGTCTTTAATCCATTTGGACTTAATCCTTCTACCGATAAATATCCAGTTTTCCCACCACCATTTGCTGAAGAGGTTGTCTTTTCTCAAATGAGTATTTTTGGCATTTTTGTTGAATATCAGGTGGCTATAGCTACCTGGACTTACATTAGGGTCCTGTTCCATTGATCTACACATCTGCTTTCGTGCCAGTACCATGCTGTTTTTGTTACTATGGCTCTGTAGTATAGGTTAAAATCAGTTATGGGGGGCTGGAGAGATGGCTCAGTAGTTAAAGTGCTTGCCTGCAAAGCCTAAGGACCTGGATTCAGTTCTCCAGTACCCACATAAAGCCAGATGCGCAAGGTGGCATATGTCTCTGGAGTTCATTTGTAGTGGCTAGAGGCCCTGGAACATCCATTTTCTCTTCCTCTATCTGCCTCTTTCTCTTCCTCTCTAATAAATAAATAAATAAACAATTTTTAAAAATCAGGTATGGTGATACCACCAGCTTTATTTTTGTTGTTCAGTATTATTTTAGATATTCGAGATTTTTTTGTGATTCCAAATGAATTTTTGGATTGATTGCTGTTTCACTTCTGTATAGAATGCCATTGGAATTTTGATGGGGATTGCATTAAATGTATAGATTGCTTTTGGTACGATTTCCATTTTCACAATATTGATTCTTCCCATCCAGGAACAAGGGATTCTTTTCCATTTCCTAGTGTCTTCTGAAATTTGTCGCTTGAGAGTTTTAAAGTTTTCATTGTAGAGGTCCTTTACTTCCTTAGTTATGTTTATTCCAAAGTTTGTTTTTTTTTTTTTTGATGTAATTGTGAATGGGAGTGATTCTCTGATCTCCTCCTCTGTGTGTGTATTGTTAGCATATAGGAAGACTACTGATTTCTGTGTGTTTATTTTATATCCTGCTACATGGCTGTAGGTGTTTATTAGCTCTACCAATTTGCTGGTAGAGTCTTTAGGGTCTATGTATAGAATCCTGTCATCTGCAAATAATGATAAGTTGATCTCCTCCTTTCCAATTTGTATCCCTTTTATGTGTGTTTCTTGCCTTTTTGCTATGGCTAAGACTTCCAGTACTATATTAAATAAAAGTGGGGACAATGGACATTTAGGCCTGGACTTTTTAGTTGGGAGATTTTTGATAACTGCTTGGATCTCCACACTTGTTATAAGTCTATTTAAGTGGTTAATCTCATCTTGATTTAATTTAGGTAGGTCATATAAACCAAGGAAATCATACAGTATATCCCTGTGATTTTTTTTTTTTTTATTTCCCTGGTACCTGTTGTGATGCTGCATTTTTCATCTCTAATTTTAATTTGTGTCTCTTTGTTCTTTCTTTTGGTCAGATTTGCTAAGGGTTTATCAATCTTGTTTAGCCTTTCAAAGATCCAACTCTTTGTTTCATTGATTCTTTGGATTTTTGTTTTTTTCTCTTTGGTTTCTATTTCATTAATTTCGGTCCTAATCTTTATTATTTCTTCCCTTCTACTTATTTTCGGTTTGCCTTGTTCTTCCAAGGCTTTAAGGTGAAGCATTAGGTTGCTTACTTGAGACCTTTCTAATTTCTTAATATAGGCTTAAAGCTATAAATTTCCCTCTTAGGACTGCCTTCATTGTGTCCCAAAGGTTTTGGTATGTTGTGTTCTCATTATCATTTGACTTTATGAATTTTTTGATTTCCTTTGTGATTTCTTCATTGACCCATTCATCATTTACTAGTGTATTGTTTAGTTTCCATGATTTTGTGTATGCTCCCTCTATAGCTTTTCTTGCTATTGATTTATTTGATTCCATTGTGATCAGATAGAATGCAAGGAATTATTTCAGTTTTCCAGTATTAAGATTAGCTTTGTGTCCTAATATATGGTCTATTTTAGAGACTGTTCCATGTGCTGCTGAAAAGAATGTGAATTCTGCAGCATTTGGATGAAATGTCCTATAGGTATCCATTAGGTCCCTTTGTTCTATGACCTCATTTAATCCAGATGCCTCTCTGTTTATTTTTTGCCAGGATGGCCTGTCAATTGATGAGAGTGGGGTGTTGAAGTCACCCACTACAACTGTGTTTGGGGTTATCTGTGACCTTAGTTCTAATAGCATTTGTTTGATGAACTTGGGGGCCCCCATGTTAGGTGCATATATGTTTAGGATTGTAATGTCCTCCTGTGGGAGTATGCCTCTAATCAATATAAAGTGACCTTCCTTATGTTTCTTAACTAATGTTGGACTGAAGTCTACTTTGTCAGATATTAGGATAGCAACCCTGCTTGTTTTCTAGGCCCATTTGCTTGAAACACTGTTTTCCCACCTTTACCCTAAGATAGTGTTCATCCTTTGTAGAAAGGTGAGTTTCTTGGAGGCAAAAAATTGAAGGATCCTGCTTTTTAACCTAGACAAACCTATGTCTTTTGGTTGGGGCATTGAGACCATTGATATTAAGAGATATTATTGAAAGGTGTATATTTTTACCATTTTTTGTAGTTCTTCCAGTTTTACCTTTGCTCTTTTGTATTAAATAGTATTTGAGTATGATTTGTTTTTTCCAGGTTCCTTGTATTTGTGCTTTTTTTTTTTTTTCTCTTCAGCATGGAGGATTCTTTCAAGTATTTTCTGTAGAGCTGGTTTTGTCTTCAAATATTCCTTTAACCTGCTTCTGCTGTGGAATGTCCTTATTTCTCCATCTATTTGAATAGATAGATTTGCAGAATAAAGTAACCTTGGTTGACAGTTGTTATCTTTCAGAACTTGGAATACATCACTCCAAGCCTTTCTGGCTTTTAAAGTTTGTGTTGAGTAATCTGCTGTGATCCTGATGGGCTTGCCTTTGTAGGTAACTTGATTTTTCTGTCTGACTGCTTTCAATATATTTTCTTTGTTTTGTAAGTTTGGTAGTTTAATTATAATTTGGTGAGGAGAGGTTCTTTCCAGGTTTTGTCTGGTGTTCTAAAGGCTTCCTATATGTACATTGGCACCTCTTTCCCAATTTGGGGGAAGTTTTCGTCTATGATTTTGTTGAAAACACCTACTATGCCTTTGGAGTGAAATTCTGCTCCTTCTACTATACCCTGAATTCTTATGTTTGATCTTTTCATAGTGTTCCGAATATCTTCAAACTCCCATTCATTCTTTCCTATTAGTTTGTCTTTCTCTTTGTTGGACTGTATTTGGTTTTCTGTGTCTTCTTTGATTCCTTTGAGTTCATCTTTCATTCCTTTATTTTCCTCTTTAACTTCTTTGAACATATTTATAATCATTCTTTTGAAATCTTTCTCAGGCACTTTCTCTAAATCATTCTCATTGGAGGTCATTTCTGATGCATTAATACTTTTTGGAGGATTTATATTGTCTTGATTTTTGGTGTTTCTTGTGTAATAATGTACATATTTTTGCATCTTGGATTAATTTAATCGCTTAGCTTATCTAATTAGCTGCAGTATTGTTAGATATATCAATCAATCTGATGTTATATGTCTTCAGGGTGGGAGGTTAAGGTGCTAGGTGTGGCTCTTAAGACTCTCAGAGTAACTACAAAAGTGACCCTAGATGTTGGGTTTGCCTGCTATGAGAGTATTCATGTAGGCTTAGTGGAACAAAATACAGGCAGATTCTAAATTTTAACTAAATAGTGTACACATTCAATGAAAACCAGCACAGAGTATTTATGCAAGAGTAGATATTATGACAACCAGGTCCTTTAACAAAGTCACAGTCCCGTAGGATGTATGTGGCTCCACACCCTTAATCCTGTTAACTAGAAGGCTAATATTTCTGGTCTGTTGGTGGTTCCAAGCCAGCTTGTGACCAAGTGAAACCCTTCCTTAATGAACCATAGAAGAGGAAACAAAGGCACTATAAATCAGGAAGCAACAAATGACAAGCCCAAAATATAGCTTATTTAAGAATGGCAAATCTGACCATCCATCCAACTTAACATGTAATTTATCCTGATATGGAAGGTGCATTTAGCACTTCTGGCTCAGGCCTATATGCCAGGCTTATTTGGCAGGTCCTGACCTGGTATAATCCCAGTTACCTTTTGGGATGCTGGCTCTAGTTCTCACGCTGGTCCATGTGATTCTCTGCCTCATGAGCTGTTCCTCTGTTGGTCGCTGTGGTCCTCCCTTCACATTTCTTGAGTTTGTACGGAGGCCCGTGTGAGTGGAAAATCCCCTCACCTGGCTTTTCCTGCGGCTTAGGCCAAGCTTGCAGCTGTGGTCCCACAGACCTGCTGCCGCCGCTGCTGGAGCCGCTTCTGCCTGCTTCCATGGGCTCTAGACACTGTGGATCTCTCCTGCTCTGCTGTTGTTGGTAATTTCTTATACACTTCACTTATTAGTAGAAAAGTGCATTTTGCTGGTTGTTGTTGTTGTGTTTCTTTTCCTCCCCTAGGCTGCTTTGGCGTGGTTCCTACATCGCCATCTTAACCAGAAGTCCTCAAACAAGTATTTTTTAAAAGACTGATTTTCATTAAGCACAAAGATGTTGTAAGCTAAATGCTGTGAAAGTATGTTTGTGTGTGTGGCCTAGCCAGGCCTCTTGATGAGCTATTTGTTATATTTCTTAGTGCCTTGCAAATCTTGTATCAAATGCTCCTTACAACCGCCTGAAACTCAGCCTGCTGACCAAAGTCTGGGACCATATAAAGCCTTATATCCGTCACAAAGGTTAGTAATATTTTTAAACTAATTGCCTCTTTATATGAAATGCAAATTACTAGTAAAAAAAAGTAAGCATTCAGAGCATTTCTACAGCTCTTAGAAATCTGCTTATTCTCAGCTTTTCAAGGTATCAGCTATTGCTTAAATCCCAATTTAAAAAAAAATATTTTATTTTATTTATTAGAGAGAGAGAGGCAGATAGAGAGAGAGAATGGGTATGCAAGGGCCTCTAGCCAGTGCAGTCAAACTCCAGATGCAGCACCACCTTGTGCATCTGACTTACATGGGTACTGGGGAGACAAATCTAGGTCCTTAGGCCTCACAGGCAAACACCTTAACTCCTGAGCCATCTGTCCAGCCCTAGAATCCCTTTTTTTGAGGCAAGCCCAACAGACTGGCCTTTTTTTTTTTAATGAGAGAGAGAGAAAGAAATGGTGTGCCAGGTCCTCCAGCCACTGTAATTGAACTCCAGACGTGTGTGCCACCTTGTGCTCATGTGCGACCTTGCGTGCTTGCGCCACATTGTGCATCCGGCTCACATGGGCTCTGAAGAGTCAAACATGGCTCCGTAGGCTTTGCAGGCAAGGGCCTTAACTGCTAAGCCATCTCTCTAGCACTAGCATCCCCCAACCCCTCCCCTTTTTTGTTGTTTTTTTGAGGTAGGGTTTCACTCTAGCCCAGGCTAACCTGACCTGGAATTAACTGTGTAGTCTCATGGTGGCCTCAAACTCATGGTGATCCTCCTACCTCTCCCTCCTGAGTGCTGGGATTAAAGGGGTGTGCCACCCGCTTAGAATCCCATTTTTTAAAAATATTTATTAGAGAGAAAGAGGACGGGTATGCCAGGGCCTCTAGCCACTGCAAATGAATACCAGATGTGTGTGCCACCTTGTGCATATGGCTTTATATGGGTAGTGAGAAATCTAGTCCAGGTCTTTAGGCTTTGCAGGCAAGCATCTTAACCACTACACCATCTCTCCAGCCCCTAGAATCCCATTTTTAACTTCTTAAGCTTCAACAGAATGAAATGAATGGAGAATTAACTAAAGTTTGGTGCTTATCTCTTCAGTGTTTCAGGACAGTGAACAAAGTGAACCTTCAGATTAAGAGTAAGCCAGTACAGGTGGTCCTTAATCATTATCAAGTGTGCAGTAATGAATTAAAGTGTGTAATTATTTAGGGATAGGTATAGTCTGGCAAGAGGGAGGGAAGATAACCTCTATGGATAAAAAGCTGAATTTCAAAAGCCTGACTTTAACATTATCTCTGAAGTTTGGATAAAATCCTAGAATGTCAAGTCTCTACTAACCACAATGTTCTTGTATTTCTTTTTTTTTTTTTTTTAATATTGTATTTATTTATTTGAAAGAGAGGAGGTAGAGAGAGATGGAGAAAGAGAGAGAGAGAGACAATGGACACACAGGGCCTCTAGCCACTGCAAATGAAGGTGCATATGCCACCTTGTGCATTTGGCTTTATGTGGGTCCTGACTGATTCAGACACTGTGTGTGTGTGTGTGTGTTATGAACACCTGCCTTTAGGGTGTTTTTTTCTTTATTTGCAGGATTTCAGATCAGACTCACTCTGATGAGATTTTTCATTTAAAATTGCAGACTAAGAAGGTAGTTTAAATGTTTACTGTGAGGTTGTGGAAGGATGCTGACCCTGGTATCAATAGCCCCACTCTTATTTCTGCCATCCTCATAGTTATAAATGAGAGACTGGTGGGTGAACCACGTTCTATACAATCCTTAGAAAGTCCTGCCCTAAGATACCACATGAATGATAAAAATAAAATCAAGAACTCAAGTCTCCTGGCTCACTCTCTGCTCATTCAACTGTACCTGTGTTTCTTTATTTCTGTCATCAGCCAAGGGGGATGGGCCCTATCTGAAGAGTCCCTTTTGAGTGTTGGACTTTGTACTCTCATAACATTTCATTAATAAAGTGTTCAGACTCTGAAGTGCTTAGGTGAAATCTAACAAAATATCTACAAGGTTTATATGAAGACTTCTAAAACTGACTTTCACCTTTCAGAGTCAAAGAACTGATTAAGTAGATATTCCATGTTCATGGATTGGAAGACTCAGTATCATCAAGATGTCAGTTCATCCCAGCTTGACCTATAGACTCAGAGCAGTCCCAGTTATCCCAGAAAGTTATTCTGTAGAGTATCAACGGATTCTAAAGCATATAAGGCAAAAGGTCTGGAATGAGTAACAGAGTAAGGATAAAGAACAACAGTGCTGGGTAGGGGTCTAGCTCAGTAGTAGAGCATTTGCCTAGAGAGTGTTATCAGCAGCACTGTGGGGCAAAACAGGAGAGAGTGAAATAAAGACCAAAGACCTACTGTAAAACTGCAATAATCAAGACAGTATAGAATTGAAATAAATATATATATTTATATATATAATATATATATATTTATATATTATATATATATATATATATAGAGAGAGAGAGAGAGAGAGAGAGAGAGAGAGAGAGAGAAATGGGTATACCCACATTTTTAAAATCAGCTATCACAAAAGAAGGAAGCTAACTCTTCAACAGATGAGGCTGAGAGTGAGGCATCCACATGCACCGAACTAAATCTGGACACAGACTTCAGCCTTTTCTAAGTCCTGGGTTCGTTCATGTTTCTGCATTAATTGTATTTTGTTATTATGTCACTTTAGTGTTTTGGGGTTGGTTGGTTTTGAGATAGGGTCTCTATGTGTAGCCCAAGTTGCACACAAATTTATAATCATCCTGCCTCAGCCTCCCACTGGCTGAGCTTTTTGGTGTATAACACCATGGTTCTTCAACACCTGGCTTCTTCAGTCTTCTTAAATCTGGAAGCCCACACCTTTTCTTGCTTTTGTTTTTGTTTTCCATAATACTGATGTTCAGATACTCCTAGTCAGTTGTCTTAAAGAATGTCTAATGTCAGCTTGTTTCTTTAGGATACTGTCCCATATTTCCTATGAACTGGAATTAGAAGTTTAATTAAACCTAATGTTGAAAGATCTAGTAATTTATTATTTATTTATTTATTGTTTTGTTTTGTTTTATTTTTTTAGAGGAAGGATCTCACTAGAGCCAGGCTGACCTGGAATTCACTATGGAGTCTCAGGCTGGCCTCAAACTCATGGTGATCCTCCTACCTCTGCCTCCCAACTGCTGGGATTAAAGGCGTGCGCCACCACACCTGCAGATCTAGTAATTTGTATTAAAATTTTTAGTAGCTTACAAAGAATTAAGTTTCATTGTGGTATTTTCATGCAAATTTTGGTTCTCTTCCCTCCTCTTTTCCCATCCCCACTGATGCCTTCACAACAACTTAGCCTCCATTCTTTATTTTTTTAAACATATTTTATTTATTTATTTGAGAGAGAGGATGGGTGCACCAGGGTCTCCAGCCACTGCAAATGAACTCCACATGCATGTGTCCCCTTGTGCATCTGGCTTATGTGGGTCCTGGAGAGCTGAACCTGGATCCTTTGGCTTTGTAAGCAATCACCTTAACCACTAAGCCATCTCTCCAGCCCTTTTTTCTGTTTTTTTGAGATAGGGTTTCACTGTAGCGCAAGCTGACCTGGAATTCACCCTGTAGTCTCAGGGTGGCCTTGAGCTCATGGTGGTCCTACCTGTGCTTCCTGGGTGCTGGGATTAAAAGTGTGTACCACCATACCCCCCCCCCTTTTAGCTCCTTTTTGCTTTCACAATGCATGCTTTCTCTTGGCTTGACCCCCCCCCCCTTCTCAGCACCTGTGTTCTACTTGTGTGGTCCCTATCTAGACTCATAGACCATGTGATCTAGCAATTTTATAAAATTTCATTGATTTATTTGAGAGAGAGAATGGGCACACCAAGCCCTTCTGCCACTGCAAATGAATTCCAGAAGCATGTGCCATGCTGTGCATCTGGGGAATTGAACACAGGCCATCAGGCTTTGCAAGCAAGTATCTTTAACTGCTGAGCCATCTCTAGCCCTAGCAATTTTTAATTGCTGGCAGGGATAATTCCAATTTTACTGTTTTTTTGAGAGACAGAGAAAGAGGCAAAGAGAGAGAGAGATCGAATGGGCACGCCAGGGCCTTCAGCTGCTGGAAACAGTCTAGTGTCATGTGCTCCTTTGTGGCACATGTGCGACATTACATGTTTGTGTCACTGTGTATCTGGTTACACAGGACCTGGAGATTCTAACATGAGTTCTTAGGCTTCACAGGCAAGTGTTTTAACCACTAAGCCATCTCTCTAACCCGACTACAATTTTTATAATAGTGGCTCCTGTGATGATAGGCTCTGACTTTCTGTTGACAGATGTTAATGTTCGTGTGTCTAGTCTCACGCTATTGGGAGCAGTGGTATCCACTCACGCCCCCCTGCCTGAAGTGCAGCTACTTCTGCGACAGCCCTGCTCATCTGGGCTCGGCAATAGCGACTCAGCAACTCCTCACCTCAGCACTCCTGACTTGTGGAAGAAAGTCCCTGCAGGCCCCTCTTTGGAAGAAGCATCACTTGGCTCGCCTAAAGGCTCTTTCGAGCCCTGCTGGCTCATCCGACTGTGCATTTCCACTGTGGTGCTGCCCAGGGAAGATTCCTGCTCAGGTAGCGATGCTGGCTCTGCAACAGGAAGCACCTATGAACCATCTCCCATGCGACTGGAGGCCCTACAGGTATTTTCTCCTGTCTCGGAGGAAGTAATCATTTCTTCTTCAGAGATAATATAACACTTTAGGGGCAGATGGATGGTTTAGGGGACATTCTTGGTAGTAAAATGTCAGAGTCACTCCTGTTCTTCTGTTGTCAACTCTTACACTCACTCAAGTATTGCATGACAGCCACGTATAATGGTAATTCTGAACAGATTGCACTGTTAGGTTGTGACTTCTGCAACTTGAAGCTGATTTTATTTAAATTCTTTCTCATCTTGCATATGCTTAGTGAAACAAAGTAATTGTTCCTTCAAAGGAACACACACCTAGATAAGTGTTGCTTCTTTCTTCTGTGCTCAGAGCTGATCTGTGGAGGCTACTGCTAAATGTCTGTATAACACTGAACACATCCTTTAACCTTTCAGCCTTGCTTCCTTCAGCTGTAAATTCAGTTAATGCCTGCATCAAATAAAATTCTGAGACTGGATTGATATGATATTACTGAAACACAATCATAAATGAGTGAAGTGTCATAAAGATGATGTTAGTCCTAAGATAGGTTATAATTGATTTTGTTTCATTTAGCCCCAGACTAAGGACCCTGCTCAATGAGCGACTTCTGAAATATCAAACCCTTTTCTTTGCTTCAGATGGCAGAGTTAATTACTCATTCTCTTTGTAGGTTTTGGCTCACCTGGCAAGGGGCTACTTCTCAGTGGCTCAGCTGTACTTGATGGAGCTTGGTGAGGTGATTTGCACATGCATGGGTGAAGTAAACCCATCTATTCAGCTTCATGGCATGAAGGTAATTTTATTAAGAGCTACATAGGGGGCTGGAGAGATGGCTTAGTGGTTAAGTTCTTGCCTGTGAAGCCTAAGGACCCCGGTTCGAGGGTCGGTTCCCCAGGTCCCACATTAGCCAGATGCACAAGGGGGCGCACGCATCTGGAGTTCGTTTGCAGAGCCTGGAAGCCCTGGCACACCCATTCTCTCTCTCCCTCTATCTGTCTTTCTCTCTGTGTCTGTTGCTCTCAAATAAATAAATAAATAATTTTTTTTTAAAAAAGCTACATAGGTTTCCAGCTGGGTGTGGTGGTGCATGCCTTTAATCCCAGCACTAAGATGGCAGAGAGGTAGGAGGATCACCATGAGGTCAAGGCCACCCTGACACTACATAGTGAATTCCAGGTCAGCCTGGGCTAGAGTGAGACCCTACCTTGAAACACCCCCCAAAAAAAAGCTACGTAGGTTTCTTCTGACATTTCTTTTTTTTTTTTTTTCCTTACTTTATTTATCTATTTATTTGAAAGAGAGAGAAAGCTGCAGGGAGAAGGAGAGAGAGAATGGGCACTCCAGGGCCTCCAGCCACTGCAAACAAATTCCAGACACTTGTGCTCCCTTGTGCATCTGGCTTACATGGGTCCTGGGGAGTCAAACTGAGGTCCTTTGGCAAATGCCTTAACCACTAAGCCATCTCTCCAACCCACTTCTGACATTTCTTAAAGTAGTTTCAGGTAGGAAAGACATATCCCTTTCTTCAGTTCTTCCATATAAGCCTCCAGATTGATTTAGTAACAAATAAAAAACACATAGCTATTGATTTTATTCCCTGAAAGAATGCCTGTGATGGAAGTTCATGAGAAAGAAGAAAGATCAATTAGAAATTAGTTTTCCTCATGGTAGACTGTGTATATGTTTGGAGGTTGTTTAAAAAAAAGTTTTTTGTTTTTTTTTTAAAAAAAGAAAGTCCTTTTCCTATTGATTTATGGTGATCAAAAAACTGAAGTGAAATTGTTTGTGATTTCCATAGTCTCGTGCCCTGCTTTGACAGCATTTCTTCTCTTGGCAGCTGCTGGAAGAATTGGGTACAGGCTTGATTCAGCAGTATAAACCAGATTCGGGCACAGCCCCTGATCAGAGGATACCCATCCACCTGGTGAGCATGTGTCTTAACTTTCCTTAGTGTAACAGTGTGGGTTTATTTTGAGGCTCCATGGTAAAGCAGAGTAGATAATGTTTCTTCCAGTATCAAAAACTAGTGTATAATCTAGCATGACATGAAACAAACCTGGATAGGTTTTATCTGTAATTTGACATGTGGCGGGATTGTATGTAACACACAGCTCATGATAATAAGCAGTATTTGTTTATTATAACCTAATTTGGTTGCTCAGTCTGCCCAAGAGACAAACTAGAGTGGTGGGAAGGGCCAAAGAGTTTGAGTCAAAAGTATGGAATCAGGTTTGGGGAACATGGCTTAATAGGTATATGAGTATATGTATATGATTATATGTATAGCTTCCTCTTTGTAAACAGGAATAAAATCCTTAAATCACGAAAAATGCAAAAAAAAAAAAAAAAATAGAATAAAATGTAAAGGGGCTGGCCCCTGATAGATGTTTAGTGAGTGTTAATTCCTTGTGATCTAAGTCCTTCCCCACATGGCTCCTAGTAAATATCTGTGATCTCAGGCTGTCATAATTGCCCACCCACTGTGCCAGTTCTTTGGATGAGACGTGTAATCCCATCGTAAGAGATGTCTACTTAGTGCCAAAAGCAGAACCTGCCTGTGTTCATGATGTTTTCTCCTTCACTCCTCCTCATCGACCCTTGCAGGGAGATGAGCCGAGTTTTACTACTAGATAGAACATAGTTGGAATCCAAACTTCTCTTCTTGCCAGTGACTGTGGACAAACCTCATAACTGTCTACACCTCTAGAGAAGATGCAGACTTTAAGCATTACCTGTCTGTAGCCAACTAATAAATTAACCCTAAGCACATAGCAGCTTAAAACCACATACATTTATTGTCTCATTGGTCTCTGGGTCAGGATTGGAGCTGCTGAGCCATGTAGCTTTGGTGGAGGTCTCCTGAGTGGTCAGGATGTGTCACTCAGGCCTGCAGTCAACTGCAGACTTGCTAAGCCTTGGAGGATCTCCCAGGGTGGTCCACTCATGGAACCAGGAAGTTGTGATGGCGGTTGGCAGATGACTTACTCAGTTCTCCTCTACCTGAGGACCTCTCCTCAGGATGGTTCTGATATCCTGTTGACATGGCAACCAGCTTCCCCATAGCAAGGTCCAAAAGAGAGAAGGCAAAAGCTGTAGTGCGTTCTGTGGCCTGGCTCTGGAGTTTCACGCTGTCTTTTCCATATCATCCCAGGTCAGCTCTATTCAGTATGGGAGGGGACTACACGGAGGGATAAGAATGAGAAAGTGAGAATAAAGGTGGTGTACTCTGGAGGTGGCAGCCATCCTGGCCATCCATTCTTGTGGACTGGAGTAGGCAGGGCCTAGACTAAGTTTCCAGGACCTGCGTTAAGTGGAAGACAGAACCAGTGCATGAATCCAAGACCAAGTCCATGGAACAAAAACATGGAGACACCAGAATTAAAATGCATGTGAAATTCCAGGGTTTTAGAGAGCATTGGAAGGGAGCTTCATATGCCTACCTGAGTGGCTTTAAAGGAAGGTAATTCTTCCAAGGGCTGGAAATAGAGCCTGCTGCCCAAGGTAAGGACGTCCAGCACGTAGTTAGGGCTAGGAACTTTGTACACAGTGTTGAACTGTATTATCATAGACTGTCTTTGTCCTGTGCAGTTGAGGAGGAGCCAAAGCTTAGTCAATGAAGTCATCCACCCAAGGTTGCCGACAGGAAGAGAGAGGAAGTGGCAGAGGGATTCAGTTCCACTTCTGCCCCTGATTCTTTGACTAGAGCACATAGCCTCTTGGTTGGTCAGGGGCCCTAGGCCCACATGAGATCAAGCTGAAAGAGCACTGGCTACATCCCAGTTGATGTGGGGTCTCATTGACCCCTGCTGCTGGCTACCAGTTTCATTATGTCTGTGTGCCTCTGTTTTCTTGGTGAAACTAGAGGTGGTGATACAATATTCCTTTAGTTGTGCTGGAGGTTAAAATGAGGATAAACACTTAGGACAGTGCCTGGCCTGTGCTGAGCTATGATGAACAGCTGCTTCTGCTGTTTTGTTGCTGCCATCTTCATCTTCCTCATTACATTTCTGCGCTTCTATTGCACGATAGTCTCCTAATCAATAAAATGTAAATGTTTGACCGGTTATTTCTGAAGTTCTTTTCATCCCTGTAGAAGACCAATGAAAGCACTTATAAATAGCTACTACTTTAAGGAAACACGTTCCATTACCAAGGCCGTATTTGGTTGTCTTGGCTTCATTGGTTCCATGAGTCTTGTGCTGCATTTTCACTGTGCTTTGGTTCCAGGTGGTGATGTTCTGGACTGTGATGCTGAATGGGCCCTTGCCTCGAGCCCTCCAGAGCTCAGAGCACCCGACGCTCCAGGCAAGCGCCTGCGATGCCCTGTCTTCCATCCTGCCAGAGGCTTTCAGCAGTCTGACGGTAACTCAGCCATGTTTCCTTCCCTTCAAACCCTGTCTTGAGCAGCAGGGCTTCAGTTGATGCTTTTTGTTTTCTTTTGAAACATTTCTCTAAAGAAAAGAAACGAGTTTGGACTGAGGGCAGTGGGGTGGCAGATGGGACAACATGAAGTACAGCCTTGATCTGCCGGGAAAGCTGTGTTCTGTGTGCTGGAGAAGACAGGTCGGGGAGTGAGCAACACAGCTTTGAAGACAGGTTTCCTATCTAGTTAAAAAGACTTGGGTCCAAATCCTCACCATTCCACTGTCTCGGTCTTTGACTGTCTTAACTTCTCTAAAACATAGTGTCAGCCTCCAGGTAGGAGTCACATGAGAAAAGTACGTGAACATCCGTAGGGCTCAACACGTAGCATATTTTTGCCTTCGCCAATCTAGATGCCTGTATAATATACTACTACAAGCTAGGTGCTTCTAAACAACTTCAGTGTGTTTCTAACAATTCTGGAGGCTGGAAGGTTCTAAGATTAAGGAACCCACAGATTTGGTGTCTGGTGAGGGGACAGTCCCTTCCAGGTCATAGGGTGGCAGGAGAAAGGTAGATCTCTGGGGCCTCATTTATAAGCACACCAATGCTACTAATCATCCCGAAGTCCCTATCTCCTCATACCACCTCCTTTTGGGTACAAGTTTTAAATATGAATTTGGGATTGGCACAAACATTAGCCAGTCTTCAAACTGCTCTTTTTCTTTGGTCCTTAGTAACATTTGCATCTGTGCATACTATATAAATCAGCTTTTGTAATGGAGGCAGCTTTAATGAAGAAGAGGATAAAAATAACCTGAGTCACATGGCTGCAAGATTAAGTGTGACACTTGCTATGTGTGCCTTATCAGAGTGGGTGCGCAGTTGCCTGCCCAAGTGTCCAGGCACCTTCCTTTGCTGGAGTAGCCACGAGGTCACAGTGAAGTTCAGCTCCTCAGTACGGCTTTAAACACGGATACTTCTTTCACAGTCTTCTGCGGAGGACTTGGCCTCTCAGTCTGTCAGCCTCATTTCTCCTTTGTGAACCCCTTCCTTGCAGAATGACAAGCAGATGTTGTGCATCACGATGCTGCTCGGCCTGAATGACAGCAAGAACCACTTAGTGAAAGCTGCAACCTCGCGGGCCCTTGGCGTCTACGTGCTTTTCCCCTGTCTTAGGCAGGTCAGAGGGAGCCTAAGGGCCCTCCGTGACACTGTAGAGCCTGTACTGTTGGTGCTGCGCTGCTGTGTGTGTGTGTGTGTGTGTGTGTGTGTGTGTGTGCGCGTGCGTTTCTCATTTGGACAGTAAAGCAAATTGTTCTGCTTTGTAATCTGATTTCCTTAATTGCTGTTAAATTATGGCCACACTTTAACACGTTGCCTGGGACTGTAGTGTACAGTAAATGTTAAAATTAATGAACAATTGAATAAAAATGAAATAGGGCCATGACCATGTGATAGCACTAATTTAGAAAGCCCATACAGGCTTTACTAAGAAAGCAGAAAAGTTATCCTTCATGATCTGTGCAAGTTACCTTACAGAGAAGTGTGTAGGGAGTGAAACGTGTTTTGGAAATGCTTTTATTATCAGAACATTGTGTGCAGGAGAGGAAATCAACCCATGCACAGAATTCAGAGAGAACTGACATGGACCAGGTTTTAAGGTGTTCACAATCTAAAGGCTCCTTGGCTGTCCATGGCATATACCCCAATGATAACAGGGCTCCATTGGGGATGCATTGAGTACCCAAATTGTTGTATTCAAGAATACTACATTGATTAAGTAAATGAATGTCAATTTCCAAATTAAAATTTCCAGTATAGTCTTATAGCTTTATGTGAAAATAAATTTGAGTTCAAAAGCAGCAGTGTGAACTCCTAATGTAATGTAGTGTTGGGTTTACCTTACAGGATGTCATATTTGTTGCGGATACAGCCAATGCCATCTTGATGTCACTTCAAGATAACTCTCTGAATGTTCGCGCCAAAGCAGCTTGGTCCCTGGGCAACCTGACAGACACTCTGATTGTCAACATGTACGCAACTCAGTTTGTTTCCCAGGGTGACTCCTGAAATGGAAGGTTTCACCTTGTTATGACAGAATTACACCTATATTATACAATCCTACTGCTTTGTTTTATTTAATAAAGTTAGTAAGTTCTTAATATATCTTGGAAATATGTTAAGATACATATTTTTAAAATACCTATGTTGAATAATATATCTATATTATAGAAAATAAAAGATAGAAATACAAGCCCTTAGTGATAGCTTACCTGCTTTTCAAATGTAGTGTTTGCCAAGTGTGGTGGCACACACCTTTAATCCCAGAACTCGGAAGACAGAGGCAGGAGGATCGCTGTGAGTTTGAGGCCACCCTGAGACTACGTAGTGAATTCCAGATCAGCCTGGGCTACAGTGAGACCCTGCCTCAAAAGAAAAAAGTAGTATTTGTATGTTTTTCAAGTAATATTTTCGTAGGTTAGAAAAATTCAAGCAGTACAAGGAGTATTCAGTATACATTGTCCCCTCCCCCACCCCTACCACCCCACTCACATCCCCAGAGGTGACTTGTTACTTCTGCACTAGTGTCTTGCCTTTGTTAGTTCTGTATAGGAGACATGTATCAGTAACGTATGTAAGCATTCTCTATTGCTGAATTTTTTAAAATAACTTTTATTTTACTTGAGAGAGACAAATCATGGATGTGCTGGGACAGACAAGCTTGACACCCGCACCACTATGAGTGCCCTTACGTGGGTACTGGTAACGAGCCTGGGCTGGCAGGCTGTACAGTCACTTCAGTCACTGAGCTGTCTCCTCAGTTCCTATCACATCTTGTAATAAATCCTTGCAGTACATGGTCTGCATGTACTACATGTGATGAGTTCTTAACCATTCCTCTATTCCTAAGCACTTCATTCAGTCTTGTAGGCTTCTGTGTGTAGTGAATGTTTTTGTGCATGACATGTCCATTTTGAGATTACTCTTTTGGCTTAATTCCTAAATGTGGAACTACTGGATCAAAACCTGGCTGTGTGGTGGAAAGAATGTAAGAGCCAAAGGAAGGGTAGGATTCCTTACAACATGCTCCCTCCAGACATAAAATGGCCTGGATATCCATGACCTCATAGTGCCTGACACTACCTACACAAGACCATCATAAGAGGAGGGAAAGACCATGACATCAAAATAAGAGAGAGACTGATTGAGATGGGGAGGGGATATGATGGAGAATGGAATTTCAAAGGGGAAAGTGGGGGAGGGGAAGGGTATTACCATGGGATATTTTTTATAATCATGGAAAATGTTAATAAAAATTGAGGAGAGGTCTGAAGAGATGGCTTAGGGGTTAAGCGCTTGCCTGTGAAGCCTAAGGACCCCGGTTCAAGGCTCGGTTCCCCAGGTCCCACGTTAGCCAGATGCACAAGGGGGCGTACGTGTCTGGAGTTCGTTTGCAGAGGCTGGAAGCCCTGGCGCGCCCATTCTCTCTCTCTCCCTCTATCTGTCTTTCTCTCTGTGTCTGTCACTCTCAAATAAATAAAAAATTTTTTAAAAAAATTGAGGAGAAAAAAAGCTTAAAAAAAAAACCTGGCTGTGGTGACACACACCTATAATCTCAGCACTCAGAAGACTGAGGCAGGAGGATCATAAGTTTGAGGTCAGCCTGGACTACATAGCAGGTTCCAGGCCAGCCTAGGCTATATAGTGAGACCCTGTCTTAAAACTTGGGGGGAAAAAAGTAAGTTCTTGGTATAATCTGAAAAGGCTTGTTAAATTGTTTTCTTTCCTTCCTTTTCTTCTTTTTCTTTCTTTTTTTTTTTTTTTTTTCTTTTGTTGTTGCAAGTAGAGAGAGGGGCAGGGAGAGTACATGGGCATGTCAGGGCCTAGTGTCAGTGCAGATGAACTGCAGACACACGCGCCACTTCAACCCGGGCCATCAGGCTGTATAAGCAAGTGCCTTTACCCTGAAGCCATCTCCCCAGCCCCGTTAAACTGCTTTTCTAAAATCTTTATAGTCATATACTTAGTGAATACATTTTTGTAGGCATATATATGTATATCTATATCTATATCTATATCTATATCTATATCTATATCTATATATATATGGTTTCCTTTTAACCTGTTTGTGTGGAACAGGGACACGCCAGACCCAAGTTTCCAGGAAGAGTTCTCTGGTCTCCTGCTCTTGAAAATGTTGCAGTCAGCGATAGCCGCCTCCAAGGACAAAGACAAGGTAACTCACAACAAAGCCTAGTGTTTTGTTTGCACACTTGTGGGCACAGTCACAGCATAGCTGGTGGTATACTGCAGTATAACATGCAGTGTTCAAAGAGTGCTCACGCTATAATGTGGCCCATTCCACACCTGCACAGTAATGTGTTGTTGTTTTTAAGTGAAATCGACAAGTAGGAAATATAAGGAGCCCTTGGCTTTGTATATTACTCAATAAATTTAGAAGGCTATGCCTGGTCTTTGGCTCAGGGGAACAGACTGAAATCCTGCTTGCGTGTTGATGGCCAGGTGGCATTGCTGTATTATTTAGCTCCCCAGAAGGTCAGCATGCTCACCTGTGTCTTGGAAGTTCTTGCACATCTTCACTAGACTGAGATGTCTGACGTTAAAGCACCCAGAACTATGCCTGGCCCAAGCCAAGTGCTTAATTAAGTACAGTGGTTCTGAAAACTTGGTAGTTGGCCACTGAGAACTTGCACCGCAGAGGCATGCTATCAGAATCTCTTGGGCGGGGCCTGGGAATCGGAGTTAACAAAAAACCTGCCTGGTGATTCTCATGTGCCTCGTAGGTTGAGGCCCTCCAGGATGCTGAGCTCCGTTTGCATAGACAAAGCTCTGTGGTGCAGGCTCTCACTGAAAACCTGAGAGAACATTACCTTTCTGAGAGCTCAGAGCTAGCCAGAAATGATCTTATAAGGTTCCTTGCAGGATAAATTAGCTCATTAGCTCTCTTGCTTTGAGAAATCTAGAGTGTGTTTTTTAAACAGGAAATGATACTTTCTGAAACATCTCTGGCAAAACAAATCCCTAAAGCTTTTTACATTTTATTCTAGGTTAAAAGCAATGCTGTCCGGGCTCTTGGAAATTTGCTTCATTTTCTACAACCCTGTCACATAGGAAAACCCAGGTTTGCTGAAATCATTGAGGAGTCTATCCAGGCCTTAATTTCTACTGTTCTAAACGAGGCTGCCATGAAAGTCCGATGGAATGCTTGCTATGCGATGGGAAATGTATTTAAAAATCCCGCGCTTCCCCTCGGTAAGATGGCTTCCTCTTCTGTCCATTGGAGAACTTTGGAAGGTGAATACCAATCGGGCTGTTGTGAAAGACCTTCCTCACACTCGTTCAGTGGAGTGATGAAATAAACCACCATATGTATATTCAGTGGTACCGTTTGTTGCCATGTAAAATTACATCTCCAAAGTTTTTTATACTCTCTTAAGAAAACTTACGTTAAGCAAACTAAAGCAAGTCTGACTCATTTCTACAGTGCAGTCTCGATAGATTATTGGGGGAAAGATGGAAAGTTAACTGGCCTAATCCATCATGGTTGCCCCTGGATGTGGTGAGTGATGAATAGGATTGTTTCTGCTTTGGTGTTTTGTTTTGTTTTTTAATTTCCACAATGAGCCTATGTAGTTTAACCATTACAAAAAAAGGTAAGAAACAAAGAAGCAGAATGGGAGTTACGTAGAAGTTCAAAATCTCATGAGTTCTTGGTTCAGAAGTGGATCCTCAGGGTATCTCATGTCATGAACGCATGAGCCTCCATACGTCATCCTGGACATCTTAGATGTGTGGCACCTAAGTCCCCAGATCTCAGTCACTTAGAAATGCCAGCAGTGGCCTTTTGCATCTGCCTCTGACAAGATAAGAGAGCTAAGTGTGTGTTCCTGGAGAGGGGAAATCCCTGGACCAGCAGGATGGGAAGGGAAACTGGCTCGGTCACCCCATCACCAGTTCCAGGCAGAGCAGCCTCTGGGAGCCAGTGGAGGAGGTGCCTTGTGTTTTCTACTGAGGCGGCAGAACTGTGAGGGACATGGAAGAAGGGAGCCAGAAAACTGACTGCAGACAGTGATGGGACCATAGTGTCCATGGAATGCAAAAGACCTGTCTGGGGCAACACAGGGGGCTGGGAGAGTTAGAAGCTGCCTTCTTCCCTGTCACTCATCTGAAAGCAGTAAGAACACCTTACCCTGAGTGGACAGTGGCAGTTCTGGGGAAGAGAGAAACAGGCTAATTTTCTGGGGCCTCTTGGAATGGGCAAATGATAGAAATCTGAGTATCTTAACCTTGACATGGAAAGTTTTCTTATGTTGTTGGCAATAAAATGTGTGCCTCACTGTGGCCAGAACAGTGTGTGGATGTTAATGTGGATGAGGTACAGCCTTTTTGCTGACATGAACAGGACTGCATACAGTTCTGAGGTGGCATACTGCTGAGGGGAAAGCTGGGGTACAGGTCAGACTGCACTTCTCCCACACTTCTGCTTTGAACAGAATCCTCCCAGAGAAAAAGCCTTTTTGCAAGTTGCCATCGTTGCTGTTCCAGGCGGCAGAGGCTGTGAGCGTGCCATCGGCTGGTCTTGGGGAAAAAGGGAGCCGGGCGGGGCCGGGGTGGTTGGGGTGTGGTGGCAGGTAGGTCAGTGTTCGGCCACATACCCAGAATCCTGCAGTAGGCTTTCCTGCTCTGAGCTCACAGGGTTATTGTGAGATTCGGATCAGGACACAGCACTGGAGCACACATGCTTCCTCCACCCTTCTCCCTCGCACCCTGCTTAGAGCTAAGGCTTTACTGGTTTTGTGGCTTCTCCCTAGGGACAGCCCCGTGGACCTCCCAGGCCTACAAGGCCCTGACATCAGTGGTGACGTCATGCAAGAACTTCAAAGTGCGCATCAGATCTGCTGCTGCCCTTTCTGTCCCAGGCGAGAGAGCGCGGTACGGGGCTCTGGAGCAGTACTCTCAGATCTGGAACTCACTGGTCACAGCCTTGCAGAAGAGCGAAGACACCACAGACTTTCTGGAATTCAAGTACTGTGCCAGCCTACGGACCCACATCTGCCAGGCACTGACTCACCTCTTGAGCCTGGCCACTGCCTCAGACCTGCCGTGCATCAGAGACACCCTTGAGCTCAGTGGAGATATGGTCCAGTCCTATATCCTACAGTTTTTAAAATCGGGAGCAGAAGGAGATGATGCCGGAGCAGCCCACAGCCCACAGGAAAGAGAGCAGAGCGTCAGAGTGGCCCTGAAGCACATACACAGTGTGCAGACACTGGCTGGAGACCCAGCCAAAAGGGCCATCGAGGGCTTTTTAGAAGAAATTCTGACTGTGTATTGTGATTCCTCGGGATCACAAGTGGCACTCCTCAGGTCATCAAACCAGTGACTTCCCCTCCTTCCTTTTAGATGTCAAAGGAGACCCAAGTGTGAGCGTTTGATACATGGGGTTCAGCCCAGGACAGGAACAGCTTCTCACCAGATAAGTAGAATGGGTGTGCAGCTACTTAAATTCTTCTCAGAGGGCTCAGCCACTCTGGAGAGTGGTTCCATGGCACTGGCCATAGTTGGGCTGGTGGAACCTCTAACCCAGGTAACCAGGAGCTAAGGAGTCAGGACATGGTGTGGGCCTAGCCAACTGGAGGTCTTAAAGGGTGTTTAGTCTCAGAAAGAAAACAAAAAGGAAAGACTTAGGAACTAGAATGTTGTATATTGTATCTTTTTTAAAAAATGTTTTTATTTCATAAAACCGATTTAAAAATCACCGTCTGATTGTGTAAGTTACATTTATAGAAAGCAACAAGCAGAGTACAGGCTTGGCCAGTTTGCATTGTTACAACTGCACCAGCTGCAAAACTCCTTGAACAGTTCGTCTTGGTGATACATAGCTACTGGGCCTGGCTTCCAGGTGCCAACCCCAAGGTTCCCTCCTGCCTCGCCAAGGCCCAGGAGCCAGGGTGAGTGCCTGGTACATGGGCTGCTCGCACAGGTCACAGCAGCAGCTTCTGTCTGAATTCTGCAGTGCCCTTCAGGAAAGCGTGGTCCCATTCTCTAAATATATGGTTGGCTGGCCATCTTTGGATGTGTACCTTCTTTAAAAGTTATTTGTGGGGGCCGGGCGTGGTGGCGCACACCTTTAATCCCAACACTTGGGAGGCAGAGGTAGGAGGATCACCATGAGTTTGAGGCCACCCTGAGAGTACATAGTGAATTCTCGGTCAGCTGGAGCTAGAGTGAGACCCTACCTTAAAAAAGAAAAAGTTGAGGCTGGAGAGATGGCTTAGCAGTTAAGCGCGTGCCTGTGAAGTCTAAAGATCCAGGTTCGAGACTTGATTTCCCAGGACCACGTTAGCCAGAAGGGGGCGCACACGTCTGGAGTTCGTTTTCGGGGGCCGGAGGCCCTGGTGTGCCCATTCTCTCTCTCTCTCTCTCTATCTGCCTCTTTCTCTCTTTCCTCCGTTGCTCTCAAATAAATAAATTAAATTAAACAAAAAAAAATTTTTTTTTTAAAAAAGAAAGTTGGCCGGGCGTGGTGGCGCACGCCTTTAATTGCAGCACTTGGGAGGCAGAGGTAGGAGGATTATTGTGAGTTCAAAGCCACCCTGAGACTTCATAGTGAATTCCAGGTCAGCCTGAGCTAGAGTAAGACCCTACCTTGAAAAACAAAACAAAAAATAAATAAATAAAAAGTTATTTGTGGGGTTAAGAGGTGGCTCAGCAGTTAGAGGCACTTGCTTGCAAAGTCTGACAGCAGTTAGAGGTAGTTGCTTGCAAAGTCTGATGACAGGTTCGATTCCCCAGTACCCATGTAAAGCCAGATGCACAAAGTAACGAATGCATCTGGAGTTTATTTGCAATGGCAGGAGACCTTGATTCACTTATACTCACTCTCACTTTCTGCTTCCTTCTTGCTATTTCTCTATTTCTCTCTCTTCAAAAAATAAATAATTTGTTTAATGTGTAAGCTGGGCGTGGTGGCGCATGTCTTTAATCCTAGCATTTGGAGGACAAAAGGAAGAGGATCAGTGGGTGAGACCAGCCTGGGCTAGGATGAGACCCTTCCTTGAAAAAAATAAAAAGAAAAAGAAAAGGAAAGAAAAAAGAGGTAAAAAGTTATTTGTATAATTTAGATGTTTACAAAGAGTTTTTAAATTATATTTTGATAATGCTGAAGCATTTGTGAAAATTTCATGCTAACTAATTTTTTGCTTTTAGATTTTATATTTGTCTCTTGGCCACAAATGATTTACTAGAATTATTTTGATCAGAAATTGAGGGATATGTATAAATTAATTCAAGTACTTGACATGTGCTGTGGGTTAAATAAGATACACAGGTGGGCTCATTGTTGTGATATAAGCCAGGCAAATTGCCATGCCAGTAATCTCACCACTCGAGTGTGAGGCAAGAAGATAAGTTTAGGCCAGCTTTGGCTATAATATGATCAGGTCTCAAAGATATTAAAGTAGAGGCTGAGGAGATGGCTCCTCCGTCAAGAGTACTTGCCATTTAAGCATGAGGGCCTGGGAAGGCCCAAGGTTGCTCAAGTTCTGTTCCCCCAGAACCCACACATAAAGCTGGTCATGGTCACTGATGTCTGTAAATTCCAGTTGGCAGAGATTGGATAACTGAAAACAGCAGCTCCAGGTCAAGGGAGAGACCTTGTACTTCAAGTACACCATTGAGTAATAGAGAAAAGCACCCGAAGTCCTCTGGGCGCACACGTCTGTGCACACACAGTGCACGTGTCTGTACACGTATGCACTATACGTACCATACCACACATACTCTATACATGCATACACACACACACAAATACCAGGTGTGTGGCACATCCTTTAACCCTTGATCTCAGGAGGCTGAAGCAGGAGGGTTGAGACCTTGAGGCCAGCCTGAGCTGCATAGCAGATAATAATTATTGTTATTTAATTTAGAATATGTACTTAAGGACACAAATGTATCTTCAGTTTTTCTCCTTGGCCCTTACGTTGCTCTTTTCCCTGTAATGTGGTGGTGATGGAGAAACTGCTGTAATAGTGCTGGGGAGCAGAGCGCTCGGGTTTACATTCGATGAACTTGCTTTTCTTTGGAGGTGATTCCAAAATGGATTGTTCCGGGGGGCTCTTGGGACTGGATCCACCTGCCAGACTGTCCTGTGCTCCTGGGCCTTCCTTCTTTTCAGGCCATTCTTAGTGGCAGCTTTTCTGATGCATTTGTAGGAAAGTGAGGAGAGGGCATCCCCAGCTGACTGCTGTGGTTCTCTGACCTTCCACCAGTGGGCAGAATCTTAGAGTATTTCTTTTGTTTGTTTCTTGAGGTAGGGTCTCGCTCTAGCCCAGGCTGACTATGTAGTCTCAAGGTAGCCTCGAACTTGGCGATCCTCCTACCTCTGCCTCCGAGTGCTGGGATTAAAGGTGTGTGCCACCACACCCAGCTATTGTTGGTTATCTTGAATACAGTTTCACATTTCTTTGTTGAGGCTTTGCAATTTCTGTAAGGGTTTCTAGGTCCCTGGAGTGGATGTTAATGTTCACCTACAGAGAAAAAGCAAGACTAAGCACCTCTAGAAACTCCAGGTGTCTGGGGGTCCTCGCTTCTGCCTCCGTGGGAGGTCCTGTAGCGCATGGAGCAGCTCCTCCTAGACTCCCTGGCACGGGAGCAGGAGGCACCTTAGTAACACTGCTGTGAAAGGAAGCCAAGCAGACAACAGAGCTAGAGCTGGCTGGCACAGAAGCAGCAGAAAGCCTGGCTGGTTCACTGCTCCAATTCGTCACAGCCCATCCTAGGCTCGGGCGGATCTCAACGGCAGTGCTTACCTGGGGTTCGGGAGGCCCTGGTTTGACCATGATGAGGCAAGCTGGAGACTCCATAGTGAATTTCAGGTCATCTTGGGCCAGAAAGAGACTCAACCTCAAAAAGAAAGAAAGAATTGCTGATACCCAAAATTATAATGGCTATAAGTAACATTTACTGGCTGTTTGGTTTTTTTTTTTTTTAATTTGCCAATTATACACCAAAATTTTCTAGATGCTTTTTTTTTGGTTTTTAGAGGTAGGGTTTCACTCTAGCCCAGGCTGACCTAGAATTCACTATGTATTCTCAGGGTGGCCTCAAACTCACGGTGATCCTCCTTGCCTCCTGAGTGCCGGGATTAAAGGTGTGTGCCACCATGCCCAACTCTAGAAGCTTTATCCTAATATATTTAAAACTCTTAGACAAATCTGTTATAATAAACAATATGTTTTGTATCTTATTATTTAAATTTTTCAACTACTTTTGTCTCTTTTTCATTTGTTTGGCAAACTTTTTTTTGACGTAGGGTTTCACTCTGGTCCATGCTGACCTGGAATTCACTATGTAGTCTAAGGGTAGCCTTGAACTCATGGTGATCCTCCTACCTCTGCCTCCCAAGTGCTGGGATTAAAGGCGTGTGGCACCACGCCTGACTTTTTTTTAAACTTTATTTTTATTTGTTTATTTATTTGACAGAGAAAGAGGGAGGGGGCAGAGAGAGAGCATGGATACACCAGGGCATTCAGCCATTGCACATGAACTCCAGACACATGCACCCCCTTGTGCATCTGGCTAACATGGGTCCTGGGGAATCAAACCTGGATCCTTCGTCTATGCAGTCAAGTGCCTTCACTGCTAAGCCATCCCTCCAGCCCTTGTTTGGCAAACTTTTTGAAAAGCATGTGGAGGGTATACAAACAGTGCAGGTGAATTATAGCAGTATGTGGCAGTGGTCGGCAGATGGAGCCAGAGATCACAAAGTCATTCAGATTGGTGTCAGAGGTTCTCACTAGAAACAGCGGCTAAGCCTGACTGCTCTCTGAGAGCCCCTGGGGAAACTTTAGTAACTTATAATAGGTACTGAAAGAGTCTGAGTTTAGAAGTCCTGGGCTTCCTCTGAGGAGTCCAAAAGCTGCAACCTGAGACTTGCCTCATTACAACATGCAGCACCCATGGTTCTCAAGCTGGTGTGGGGCAGAATCACTCGGGGAGCTGTGGAGGTGGCCCAAGCTGCTGCAGTTTTCGTCCCCTTGAGAGCCAGTATATTCCTAAATGTGGATAATGGAAGCTTGCATTAACAACATGATCAATATAAAATTCATGTTATCATACAAAATTCCAATATAATATAGTAACTGTAGGTATCAAATGTTTAAAAGAAATGAATGTGTGAGTGTGTGTTTAGTATTGGAGATGGAAACCAGGACCTCACACAAGCTGGGCAAATCTACTACTGAGCTCCATCCCCACCCTCTCAGAATATTGTGCAGAAGATATACATAAATACCTCCAGCATGCCAGTCTCAGCCACTGCAATGGAACTCCAGAGGCTTGCACCACCTAGTGGTCATGTGCGACCTTGTGCTTGCCTCACCTTTGTGCAGCTGGCCTATGTGGAATCTGGAGAGTGGAACATGGGTCCTGGGGCTTCGCAGGCAAGTACCTTAACCGCTAAGCCATCTCTCCAGCCCCAGAAGAAATATTTTGATGGAGGAAATATTAACCATAAGCTTAATTCCTTCCCCCACCTCTCCCACCTTCCTGATAAGATTGGTTTGGCCGCCCTGGCTTGGCCATGTGTGACACCCAGGATCAGTTATCCATCCCTGAGCCATGAGGTTTCCTCTCCAGGTGACATCATGGGCTGGGCAGCAGTGGGAGCCCTGTGTTCATGGCAGTAGTGGGAAATCCTGTGTTCGTGGCGTGTTTGCAGCACCTGCTGCCAAGCACTGCAGTTTCTATCAGCTCCAAGGAGGTTGTGAAGCCCAGCACAGAGTGCAGAGAGGAGAGGAGATCTCAGTAGGGAGGTGGGCCTCTCACCACCCAGCGAGTGGCCTATCGTCTGTGCTCTGTTCTACTGTGAAATGGAATGTTCTTCATAAACTTTGGCAAGAGGAGGGCAAAGTCCTGCCCAAGCCTGGAGATTTGGAGATTTATGGAGAAAGGAGGCAGTCAAGATGAGGGGTGTGAGTGGGTGCGCATCTCCCCACCCTGGGATCATGGTTGGGGTGCAGAGAGCGTACGTGGCAGCTGGTGAGACTGCCCTGCTGGCCTGGCTCTGCTCCTGCCTAGACAGTAGGTATGTGCAGCTGACCACCCCCCCCCCAGCTTCATTTCTTCCTCTATTGGATTTGTCACTTTCCCCTAACACAGGAGAAGACTAACATTGCATACTGTCAGACAGATGCCAATTTTACAGATACAAAGGTGAATGGTATGCCAATCCCAGCCCCCAGTAGCTCTCAGATGGAGGGGACATACTGTCAGCATGCCGCATGGTGAAGGACCGTGAAGTCCAGATAGCCAGAACCTCCCAAGTGAAGGTTGAGAATGCTTTTTCTGGGGAGGAGGAAGTAAGTGGCAGTCCCAAGGCAGGGAGGTGTGGCCCAGCAGGCTTGCTCACTGGAGGTGTGTGTGGCTCTTCATGGTGGGTGGGTGGTAAGTCACCTGTATGTGCATCTGGGAGCCTGGGCTGTGTTGAGGATCTCTACCCAAGTGTGGATCCTCCAGTGGCAGGTGGAGCAGGGAAGGAAGGAAGGAAGCAAGCATTCTCACCAGAGGCTGCGCACTGTAGTCCACTGGCACCGAGGTGCTGGCTGGAGAGGAATCTCCTTTAGCGGCGCTCAGACTCCCGAGTAGGAACTGCAGGTGAGCTGAGGTGGAGCTGGAGGCAGCACAGGGCCTTTGGCTGGATGTGGATGCACAGAGGAGAGAGCAGCGGAGAGAACCTTGTAAGCTTCTGCTGCAAGCACCGCTGTCACGTGACGTAGCAACTCCACTCCAGGTGACACCCCTGTTAAATAAGTGTGGGTGCACCAACACATGTGCAGAGTGCTCATAGCGGCATCTTGTGGAATAGCCACAGCCTGAGGGGGAAAAAAATCAACTGATGAATGGGTAAAAAAGTGTTGGGCTGGAGAGATGGCTTAGCAGTTAAGCGCTTGCCTGTGAAGCCTAAGGATCTCAGTTCAAGGCTCGATTCCCCAGGAACCATATTCACCAGATGCACAAGGGGGTGCACATGTCTGGAGTTCGTTTGAAATGGCTGGAGGCCCTGGCGCACCCATTCTCTCTATATATATCTGCCTCTTTCTCTCTTCTCTCTGTGGCTCTCAAATAAGTAAAATAAAAATAAAATAACTTTCAAAGGGCATTTAAAAAAAGGAAAAAAGTGTTATCTAGTCAATAAGATATTATTTAACTATAGAAATAACTACTAAGCCAGATGTGGTGACACACTCCTTTAATCCAGGCATTTGGGAGGCTGAGGTAGGAGGATTGCCATGAGTTCAAGGCCAGCTTGGGCTACAGAGTGAGTTCCAGGTCAGCCTGGTCTAGCATGAAAAGCTCCTCCAAAAACAAAGAAAAGGTAACAACAACAACAAAGAAATAACAAATATTAGTACAGTCCACATGAATCAGCCTTGTGCTGAGTCAAAACAGCCAGCCACAGACGGGAGAGATTGCTCAGTGTTTAAAGTAGCCCGGGTTCAATTCCCCAGTACTCATGTAAAGCCAGATTCACAAAGTGGTGCGTGTGTCTGAAGTTCATTTGCAGTGGCAGGAAGCCCTGGCACACCCATTCTCTCTCCCTCTCTCAAATAAATAAATAATTAAAATATTTTCTTGGGGTTGGGAGGGCATTACCATGGGATATTTTTTATAATCATGGAAAATGTTAATAAAAATTGAGGAAAAATGAAAACCAGGAAAAAAAATCCTGAGAGTAAATTTCAAATGTTCTCACCACAAAATATTTGAAGTAATAAATATGCTAACTAACTTGCTTAAAAAATAAAATAAAATATTTTCTTTAAAAAAGCCAGTGACAAATTTTGTAGGATTCCACTCAGATGACATGTCCAGAATAAGCAAGTTAAATAGTCAGGAAATGGGAAAGGTTGCCCAGGCCTGGGGGAAATGGGTGGTGGTGGGAAGTGACATCTAGGAAGGGCAGGATCTTACTGGGAAGCAATGAGAATATTGTAAAATTGATTGTGATGATGTCTGCATAACTGTAAAATCACCAAAAGCCAATGAATTACACACTTTCAACAGATATATTGTATGGTGTATAATTTACATCCCTTTAATAAAACCATCAGAAAGAGGAAGAGGAGGGGCTGAGGAGATGGCTCAGCGGGTAAAGATGCTTGCTTGCAAAGCGTGCCTAAGTTCAACTCCCCAGCACCCACGTAACACCAAACACATAAAGTGGCGCATGTGGCTGGCATTCATTTGCAGTGGGGAGCGACACCAGCAAGCCCATCGACATACATGCATCGCACATGAAAATATTTTTTTTGTTTGTTTTTTGAGGTAGGGTATCCCTGAAGCCCAGGCTGACCAGGAATTCCCCATGTAGTCTCAGGCTGGCCTCAAACTCACAATCATGCTACTGCCTCTGCCTCCCAAGGGCTGGGATTAAAGGTGCCTGGAACAAGAAGTTTTTAAAGAGAGACAGAGAAAGAGGAAGAGGAAAGGGGAAGATTCATACGTAATCCCTGGATTGCACTTTGACTTTTGGGTAGCAGACAAATGGTTCCATCAACAGTGTGGGTAAAAGAAGCAACTTGGGATAGAATGATTTGGGTTCACTCATTCATGGAGCAAATACACTGTGAGCACCGGGCCATGGAAAATATCCGTGAGCGGGACAAATAAAGAGCTTCTCTGGGCCTCTTACACTCCAGTGGGAAGATAAATGATACAGCGAATGCGTCGGGCTCCAAGGGGGCCCTTGTCATGGAAAAGCAGAGCCAAGAGGGACGGCAGCGAAAGCTGGGCAGGGCTGCTGCTTCTCCCGCGTTGACCTTTGAGCAGAACCTGGCAGGAGGTGAGGTGAGCTCAGAGGTGTGCAAGGGAGGAGTGCCGCAGGCACATGGCATGTGAGGTGAGTAGGGTACACTGCGGGGAGGGCAGGAGGCAAAGCAGACCCGCAAAGCGAGAGAGAAGGGCCAGCGAGAGCAAACCTGAGGCCGTAAGACAAGGGGCATGGCGTCTGGGGCGCCGGACCCTCCTGTGCTGGCCTTGTCCACCACGAAGGAGAGGGACGTAGATCAGAGCTGTGGCGGGCAGTGAGCAGAGCGGTGCCAGGGCCACCCCACCCCTGGGTCAGGCTCCCTCTAGGTCAGGGGCTTTAACCACGGCACCACTGACCCCTGAGGTAGCACCGCTCCTTGTTCTTGTGAATTACGAACAGTTTAAAAGCACCCTTGACCTCTACCTACAAGACGCCAGTAAGAACCCCTCCACTCTCCCTGGAACAACCCAAAATACCTCGTGCACTGCCAAACGCCCCCCCTCCCCACCAGAGGGCTAAAATACCCAT
Source organism: Jaculus jaculus (assembly GCF_020740685.1). Classification (NCBI taxonomy): domain Eukaryota; kingdom Metazoa; phylum Chordata; class Mammalia; order Rodentia; family Dipodidae; genus Jaculus; species Jaculus jaculus. Next base: position 93,694,587 of record NC_059110.1, read on the forward strand.
GATGGAGAATGGCTGCTCTGGATTGCAGGGGCTCAGGTTGCACCTCTGAGGCCTGGAGGGTGAGGCATGTCTTGAACAGTGAGTCAAATGGGGCTCCATAGAGTGTCATAGAAAAGGAGGACCACTTCCTGAGCAAGCCTAAGGGCGGGAGTTGGCCAATGCCCAGCACCCACATAAACACCTGGGCATGGCCATCTGTATCTGTAACCCCAGTCCTGCAGGGGAGCAGAGACCCAAGATTCACTAGAGCTCAAAAAAAACTGACAAGCTCCAGGATCACTAAGAGACTTCAGCTCGAATAAAAACAGACAGAAGGGCTGGAGAGATGGCGTAGCAGTTAAGCGCTTGCCTGTGAAGCCTGAGGACCCCGGTTCAGGCCTTGATTCCCCACATTAGCCAGATGCACAAGGGGGCACATGCGTCTGGAGTTCCTTTGCAGGGGCTGGAAGCCCTGGCATGCCCATTCTCTCTGTATCTGCCTCTTTCTCTCTCTGTCTGTCACTCTCAAATAAATAAATAAAAATAAACAACAACAACAAAAGAACAGACAGAAGAGCAATGGGGCAGGAAACTCAACATTCCCTCAGACCTCTGCAGGCAAGTGAATGGGATGCCTGCCACACGGGCATATACATGGGCATATACCACCCCACTACACACACTTTAGGGCATGCGCCAAAAAGAAGGTGGGAGCAGCTCTCAAAAGTCCAGTTTAATTATGTGAACAGGAATAATGCTCAGGGCCCTGGGGAAGACACCAGATAAGTCACTTGAGCTTCTGGCCTCACCTCACAAGCTCAGAAAACTCTGACTCAAGGCAACAGTATAGGAAGGTGGAGGTGGGGATGGCTAAAGAAAAAAAAAAAGTTAATGCCACTTGTCCAGGAGGGACTTCTCATCAACTAGTGGGAAATTGCTTGACTGTCTTCTACTTGTGAGGCAGTTTCACTCACCTGATCTCATTCCATCTTTGAAAAACAACATAAAATGGTAAAGTAAATATTCCCCTTCCCTTTCCATGGCTTACAGATTAGGAAGCCAAACCCCAAAAGGTCTGAGGAACACGTTGCAGGCCGTGACAGAACACAGCTGCTTCATCCAAAGTCCAATGCTGGCTTCTGGAAACTTCTAGCAGATGTTCCTTTGCACTCACAAAGCCTTAAAGCCTTTGACAAGCAGTACGGGGTGAAGTGGGGTTGGGAAACATACCAGGAAAGGTGACTGACTGTTTGGTGACGAGGCTTGAATGGGAAATGAGGAACAGGGGCCTGGGTCAGGGTCACTTCATAAAGCCCTGAGCTTGTTTATTGGAAGTTGTCCCATGACAGAGCACAGGAAAGCCACTTGAGAGGGAGTCACTCCGACAGGGTGGCCTTGCATTCTTTTGCTATTGAGTAGAAATAATAAGAATGTGGACTTTGGGGGGTGGGGGACTGAGTTAAGGCCTGAGTTATCTCAGGTATCATATATGGCTCATTAGTTGGGGCCTCTATTTCCCATCTTGCCTGGAAGGCATAAACGTATTTTCCCAAGCCAGGCAGAGGACTCATAAGGAGAGTCACCCCGTGTTAGCAAATGCATCCTCAGTAGTGACCCACACAACACTATCATCTGAGGACCATTTACAGAACTTGTATTACCATATGATTCTCACCGAGCAATATGCATGGATGCAGCCGTCACTTTCTCATTGTGGGGACAAACCACCAGCCTGAAAGCAGCTTATGGAGGGGAAGAGTTTATTTCTGGCTCAGTCTCAAGGGGGAAGTCTCATCATGGCGAGGAAACCTTGGCAGGAGCAGACAGCCAGACATCGCCTCTCTACATCAGCAAGAAGCAAATAGAGTAAACGGAATGTGGCCAGAAATATTTCTTAAAGGGACCAACAAAATCAACTGGAAAACATCATGTTGCAGCACCCTAATGTGATTTTTAGTGGTGGGACAAAAAATAAAAAAGAGAAAGAATCAAAGGAGAAGTGAATTTGGCAAATGCTAGATATCGCATCCCCGCCTTGGGGATTCTCAAATAACATTAAACAAATTTTCAACAAAACATCAAAACCTGTAGAAGAATCAGTTTAACTTTGATTTGCACTACCCTTTCCAAACAATGGAATTCTTTTTGCAAAGGATGGACCAGTGGGCACACTTCTGAACAGGGCTTTGGGTTGATACAGCGGATGGTGGGGAGGGAGGAAGCTGAGATACTGAGCAAGGCTCCTGGCCCGTGAACTGTGGACGCCAGTGAGCACAGGAGCCTTTGCACTTTCTCTTTGACAAGCAGTACAGGGTGAAGTGGGCTTGAGAGGCATACCAGGAAAGGTGGCTGTTTGGATGAGGCTGGTGTAAGCATAAAGGCCCGAGGAGCCCCGAGAGACCACTAAAAAGCCATGCTAGGCTGCTGCAACATGGGGTTTTCCAACAGGTTTTATTGGTCCCTTTAAGGGAAAATTACATTAAAGTACAGTTATTGGCACCTGTCCTTTAAAAGCTAGAATATGAAGGGCCGAGGCAATAGCTCAGTCAGAGAAGGGCTTGCCTTCTAAGCCCTTTGACACTCTTTGACACTTTGACCTACTTTGACACTCACAACTGGTGTGAAAATGCTGAGTGTAGTGGCATGCATTTGTATCCCCATTGCTAGGGAGGTGGAAACGGAGGTGTCCTTGGGGTTCGCTAGTCACCCAGGCTAGCTGAATTGGTAAGTTCCAGGCCAGTGAGAGACTCTTGTCTCAAAAACTGTGGTTGGTGGACTGGAGACATGGCCCCGCGGTTAAAAGTGCTTGCTTGCAAAGCCCAGTGGCCTGGGTTTAATTCCCCAGGACTCATGTAAAGCCAGATACACATGGAACATATATCTGGAGTTTGTTTTCAGTATCAGGAGGCCCTAGTGGGCCCTCTCTCTCTCTCTCAAATAAATAAATGAAAATATTTTACTTTTAAAAATGTTGTTAGCTATTTTTTAAAAAGGGGGGGCTGGAGGGATGACTTAGCAGTTAAGACATTTGTCTGCAAAGCCAAAGGACCCAGGTTCAATTCCCCAGGACCCATATGAACCAGCTGCACAAGGGGGTGCATGTATCTGGAGTTCATTTGCAGTGGCTAGAGCCCTGGTGCACCCATTCTCTCTCTCTCTCCCTATCTTTCTCCCTCTTTCTCTCTGTCAAATAAATAAATAAAAGTAAAATTTTTTTTTAAAAGTTGTTGGCACCTGAGGAGTAACCCCCAAGGTTGTCCTCTGAATTACACACACACACACACACACACACACACACGCACGCACGCACGCACGCACCATGAGGTGTGTGCACTTGAGCAATGAGGACGCTCACTCTGAGGTTCCTGGCAAGTTGCTGGCCAGGCCTGTCTGCACCAGCAAGAGTCGGCGAAGGAGACTGATCTGCCAGAGCAGCAGAGTGAGCTCTCCCTGTTAATGGCCCTACCTGCCCATACCAACTGGAAGCAGGTCCCTCCCATGATGCTCTTCAGGTCTGAGTAACTCCAGGTCCTGTCCTTCTATAAAACTTGGCAATATGTATCCCAAAAGCTTTAAGAGTCTTCCCACTCAGATTACCTCTCTGGAATTACTGAAAGAAGGCAGACGTATTCATCAACACATTCATCATTCACCCCGACGTCAGGATGGAAGAACTAGATGCAGCCCGGCAGCTGGGGAATACTTAAACGTCTGATGGGCAGGGGATGGTGAAATCCATTGTGTGGCTTCTCTACGCTCAATATCTTATAGCCACTTAGAAAGATGTCCATGGAAAGTTTAAAATAATGGGCATGGGCTTGTACTATCGGGTTCAGGAGGTAGAACGAGCCGTACAAATGTAGATGAGTGTAAGGATGTAAAGCCACAGTGTCTCCGTAGTGACAGCTGGTGCACAGGGAAAGCTTCGTGGTGGGACAGCAGAGGTTATTTCTGAGAACTCACAGTCTTTTTTGTTGTTGTTGTTCTACTTTATTTATTTATTTATTTTTGTATTTTTTTTCAAAGTAGAGTCTCACTCTAGCCCAGGCTGATCTGGAATTCACTGTGTAGTCTCACGGTGGCCTCAAACTCATGGCGATCCTCCTACCTCTGCCTCCCAAGTGGTAGGATCAGAATCCAGTATATCAAGATGGCATTGCCAACACCATTTTGGTGTCCCTATCCCCCACTTACACAGTGCCAGGTCATGTTGGGGAGTGCTACCCACCAGTGTCCTTAAAACTCCAGGGACGATCTGTCCTAGGTGGTCATATCTAGGCAGAACCTACATCATGAATATTGTGACTCCATTTATTTTAACTGAAATGTAGGTCGTTTAAGAGGCTTTTAAACTATTTGACATTGAAAAGAAAATAATATTGCTTGGCCCCAATGGGAAGTAACCACAAAAATAAGTGCAATTGCACAAAACAATGTTGTAGAATTGTAAACCATGGGAAACTTCGGAGCTTGAGACCCTGTTTTCTTTCTATCCTTAATGGAAAGCAAGGATGGAGGAGAGTCAGCGGGAGAGGAAGGGACGGGTTCACAAGGATTGCGGAGTCATTGGCACGTTCTTGCCTGACGTCTGGGGAGCTGGCTCAGCAGAGAAAGCGCTTGCCTCAAGAGGGTGAGGACCTTTAAGCCCTCAGCATCCACATGTTGCCAGTGGGTGGGCGTGGCACCCATGGTGAGGTCTAGATCCAAGTGAGCGACCCTGCCTCAGTCAGTAAGGTGGAGTGTGATCAAAGCCAGTACTCGGTCGACCTCTGTGATATTCAGCCTAGTGACAGGCCTCTGGCTTACAAAGGACATTTTGGAGTTTATCAAACCTCTGAGTCTGAAACAGGCCAAGCAAAGAGGAAAAGAGTAGAAGCCAGATGAAAGTTTATGCAACGTGCGTTCACCTGTGATACACATTAGGATAGCGAGGCCCAAGAGGAGGAAAGAACGGTAACGCCATGTGCTCTAACCCCACCCTAACACTGTCTTCTCTCCTCAGCTCATCCGAGGAATGCCCTGCACGCTACAAAATTTGTTTCTGGGCTGGAGGGATGGCTTAGCAGTTAAGGTGTTTGCCTGTGAAGCCAAAGGACCCAGGTTCGATTCCCCAGGACCCACGTTAGCCAGATGCACAAGGGGGCACACACATCTGGAGTTTGTTTGCAGTGGTGGAGGCCCTGGCGTGCCCATTCTCTCTCTCTGTCTCTCTCTCCGTCACTTTCTCTGTCAAATAAATTAATTAATTAAAATAAAATATTTAAAAATTTGTTTCTTCAGAATGTTTTTCAAACTGCAAGGCCATCAGAGGCATAAGAAGACACTGGCTCTTTCTGCAAGTGTCTCTCTGTTTCTCGTCAGGTCCTTTAAACACCGGTGACCTAGTTGACACCCTGCAATGGTGGCCTCAGGAAGAATCACTGCTCCATGAGCTTCAGCAGCAGGAGGGACCTTGTGGCACCCATCTGGCCAGATCAATGGGGACTCTGTCTCTGCCTCCCTTTGTCTCTGCTCTAGCCTTCCCTACTCAGGGTTGGAGCGCCAGGAGGAAGTGTGGCTTGCTTCAGCTCATCCACTTAGGGAGTGGCAGGGCTAGGATTGGAATGCAAGTCTACTGGGCCCAAGGCTCGTGCTCATTTAAAATGCAAAAGGTGACCGGGAGAGATGGTCGGTGATTAAGGCATTTGCCTGCAAAGCCTAATGACTCGGGTTCGATTCCCCAGTACCTATGTAAAGCCAGATGCACAATGTGGCGCATGCATCTGGAGCTCCTTTGCAGTGGCTAAAGGCCCCAACATGCCCATCCTCTCTTCTTCTCTTTCTCTCTTCTTTCTCTCTCTGCTTGCAAATAAATAGATATCTTTTTTAAAAAATGGGAAAAAAATTTTTAAATAAAGTTTACTTTGGGGCTAGGAGAAATGGCTCATCAGTTAAAGGCGCTGGTTTGTAAAGCCTGTTGAAATGGATTCGGGAAAATTCCAAGATCACTGGTCTATTAGTCTGACAGCCTGTCTCAAGGAAAGCAGAGAAAGGATGGATGCCCCAAGGTTGTCCTCTGAACTCCACAAGCATGCCGTGGCATGCACACACCCACCCTACACACACACACACACACACGTACATACACAAACACAGCTCAACAAATACATAATAAAGCTTACTTTTAAATCTCATGATCAGGGCTTGAAGCTGCTCAGTGAATAAAATGCTTGCTGATCCAGCATAAGGACTTGAGTTCAGATTCTGGCACCCATGTCACGACATGGGGCAGGTGTCACAACGTCTGCCTGTATCCTGAGAGGTGGAGACAGGGGTCCCTGGAACTGGCTGACCAGCTAGTCTAGTGGAATCAGTGAGCTCCATGTTCAATGAGACCCTGCTTCAAAGAATCAGGTGGAGAACAACCAAGGAAGACCTTCCACGTCAACCTCGGCACTATGCAAACCATGCATTCACATGTGCCTACACACATACAAACATGCCTTAACATATGAACACACATACATACACAAGCAAAATAATAATAATAAAATCCTATGATAAAGGCTAGGCATGCATCTCAGTTGGTGCTTCCCAGCAGTGAGCATTGTGGCACACACCTGTAACTCCAGAACTTGGGAGTTGGAGGCAGGAGGATCAGAAGTTCAAGGTCATCCTTGGCTACATAGTGAGTTTGAGGCCAGCCTGGGATACATGAGACCCTGTGTCAAGCAAACAAACAACTACACAAGACCTGCATAATAGGAGGGAAAAAATGATGGCATCAAAATAGAAGACAGACTAGTTGGAAAGAAGGGATTCAGTGGAGGAGGGACTTGGGAGGGGGAAAAGGAAGGGGGGGCGGGAAGGGATTATGATCATGGTGTATTGTTTACATGTATGGAAGTTGCCAATACAAAGTTTAAAAAAAATTTAAGTAGGAACCAAGAAACAAACCTATCTAGTGAGAAGGGTTTAAAAAAAAAGTTAGGGCAGGGAAGATGGCACTTAAAGGTGCTTGTTGGCAAAGCTCAACCAGCCTGGTTCAATTCTCCAGTAACCACATAAAGCCAGACGTACGAAGTGGCATGTCTGGAGTTTGGTTGCAGTGGCAAGAGGTCCTTGTGGTGGTTTGAATTAGGTGTCCCCCACAAACTCCTGCATTCTGAATGCTAGATCCCCAGCTGGTGGCAATTTGGAAATCGGGGCCTTCTGGAGGAGGTGTGCTGTTGGGAACAGTTTTGCGGGTGGTGTAGCCAGCTTGCCCTTGCCGGTGTTTGGCACACTCTTCTGCAGCTGCTGGCTGTATCCACCTGATGTTGGCCAGAAGGTGATGTCCAGCTCCTGCTCATGCCACGTTTTCCCCTGCCATCATGGAGATCCCCCTCAAGTCCGTAAGCCAAAACCCTTTCCTCCCATAATTTTCTTTTGGTTAGGTACGTTGTGGCACAACTGAGAAGGTGACGGTCAAAGTCCTGGTGTACCCATCTCTCCCCTTTTTTAAATAAATAAGTAAATAAGTAAGTAAAATATTTTTAAATTACACACACATGATCCCATGGTCTTTTTAAGGCTTATGTACATATAGCATGTGTGTGTGTGTGTGTGTGTGTGTGTACTGCATGCATGCGTGACAATGCACATACAGCACGTGCAAGACCAGAAGAGGACGTTAGGGGTCCTCTTTCGCTCTTCTCCCTTATCTCCTTGGGCTGGAATCTCTCAGGAAACCTGGAGCTCGTGCTCTGTTTGGTGAGAGTTGCTGACCAGTGAGCCCCGATCATCCTCCTGTCTCCACCCCCTCGGAGCTGGGGTTGCAGACATGCATGACCGTTCCCAGCTTTTTATGTGGGTGGCTGCTGGGGATTGAAGCTAGGACCTCATGCTTGTGCCTCCAGCACTTTACCCACAGAGCTGTCTCCCCAACACCGTGATCCCCTTTGTTTTATTTTATTTTATTTATTTGAGGGGGGAAGAGAGAAAATTGGTGCCCCAGGACCTCTAGCCACTGTAAACAAACTCCAGACACACACACCACCTTGTGCATCTGGCTTACGTGGGTCCTAAGGTTTGAACCTGGGTCCTTGGGCTTCGCAGGCAGGCGCCTTAACCACTGAGCCATCTCTCCAGCCTATGATCACTTTTCTTTCTTACTTCTCATAGAGCCTCCACCCTGTACCCATCTCCCTTCACCACACTGCTGGGGCAAAACCACAGTCCTGGGAAAAGCTAACTCTCTACTTAGCACGCGACCTGTGTATCCCAACACGATTTGTGAAGACAGCGCCTCCATGCTGGCTGCTCCTACTGGAACTTCACAACCTCAGACCCAAAGCAGCTCTGAAGAATGCCTGCTGCCGTCTGTACACATCCTACCACACAACCCTGGTCAACGCAGATTAGCACATCCCACTCAGTACTCGTTGGATGTATGGAAGGAATAGACAACTTTTTTTCCCTCTCGAGGCAGCATCTTGCTCTAGCCCAGACTGACCTGGAATTCACTTTGTAGTCCCAGGCTGGCCTCGAACTCACATCGATCCTCCTACCTCTACCTCAGGAGTGCTGGGATGAAAGGCGTGTACCACCACACCTGGCTAGACAACTTTTTGTGTAGGGTTATCATATTCATGCAATGGTTCTCCTTTAACCAACTTTATAAAAATTTTTACTTATTTATTTGAGAGAGGGAAAGAGGCAGAGTGTGAGAGAGAGGGAGAGAGAGAGAGAATGGGCATGCCAGGGCTTCTAGCCACTGCAAATGAGCTCCAGATGTATGTACCACCTTGTGCATCTGGCTTACGTGGGTTGTGGGGAATTGAACCGAGGTCCTCTGGCTCTGCAAGCAAGCACCTTAACCGCTAAACCCCTTACCCAACTTTTAACATATCACAAATGAATTCTGAAGCCAGGTTGTGTTAGCCATCCAGGCTGACGTGGTGGTCTTGTCACCTGTGCGTGGAAGCTCTCTTCATGGTATTTTCTGAACCACTTCAACTGAACCTGCCTGAGTCACTGTACAGCCTGAGAGGCCCAGGACCTGCCTTTTTCCGGAAGGAGCCTTGGAAACAACTCTAAGGAGCAGTCCAAAGCTCAGGAGCCTTTTTAATAACACTAGTATCATGTGTAAATAGTTGGCCTCCTACTCTGAGGAAGGATGTGTTTGTTCTCAAGGCTGTCTCGTGTTCTGAACGCCCGCAAAAATGCTGGGAAGCCCGCCTCTGCTCTCTTGGTAGGGTTTTGAAATAGCCAGGGCCATTTGGATTCCACCATGAAAAACAATGGCAATCTGAAGCTGAAGTTCATGCCAGGCCGAGTTTCCCATCGTGGTTGAATTCCATCCAGTTCCTACCATGTCACTTACTCCGAATCTGGCCCTCTTTCCACTCACTGCAAGTCCCATGCAGACGACACGCATTGCTTGGTTCTTATTTATGTCGGCAGTGGTAATGATTAAGTGGAAACCTCTGCCCCATTCATCCGCTCACTCTCTTCTTCAGCCCTGTGCCTTCCAACATTCCTCTCGGAACCCGAGGCTGGGTGCACTGAGGTTAAACAGCAGAAAGCAAGCCCTGCTGATCTGAATCGTGTCACTACTCTTGGAGGTCAGAATGTCTGCCAGTTTCTCCTCTCTCACATGAGGCTGTCCTGAGAAAAATCTCAGATCAAGGGAACAGAACCTAAACATACATGGGAAGCAGAAACATGTACAACATGCACAAACACATTCATCAAGCCATGCAGTATGCTCTTCATGTATGTAAATCACAGGTCAATAGAAAAAAGAAATGATGAACAAGGCAGAATCTGGCTCATAGGGCATGAATGAGGGGTGACTCAAACAAGAATGCTGTTGCCACTTTGAGATCCCCTTGGTCTGCGTTGCCTTTGACAAGAGAACACCAAGACAGTGAAAGATAATTGTCCATTGTTATTTCAGGAAAAAAAGAAAAAGAAAAAGAAACCCAGAACAATAAGAGGGAAGGCACCCCCCCACACACACACTCCTATCCTCACATTCTGGCTCCTTCAAGAAGATTTAAAAAAGAAAAGCCCAGGAAATTCCCAGCATGAATGCCTGTCCAGATAAGACAGAAATTAAAGAAACCCAAGCTTTTCAAAGTAAGCATTTTGATCTTCAGGCAAACATAGAGTTAATCTGGGGACAGCTAAGCACAATTGCACAGATGAATTCATTGTGCCGGATGGTCACTGAGCGTAGAGAATGTCAGTGGCGTTCAGAGTCCAAGCTCTGTAGGGGTCATACCTGAATCTGCTGAGGGGAGCACATGGATGTCTCTGGGTGCAGTCAGCCTTGACCACTTGTTTTAAAAATTCATTTCACAGTGGCTCAGGAAATGCAAATCAAGTGTCTCTAGTGGTGTTGGGAGACGTGCAAGGGTTTTGATATGTGTTAAACTAAAAGTCTAAAGAAAAATCCTATTTATGTGTGTTAAAGTTGTTCTTTGGATTATGGGCTGTTTTCTACAAACGTTTATCACCACCACCCCGCCCCAGTAGCTTTTGGTCATGCAGGCACTGACGCCAGGTCGGTCTCACACTGTCTTGGATGGACCCCAGGAACCTCCTTCCTTAACTCTGGTCAGCTGAGACTGTGCTGACCTCATGGTCCAGTCCTGCAGCTCAGTCTTTGTGTCTTCACCTTCAGGATTTGACTTTTAACAAGTGGGAGATCCTTTTACAGTGGAAAATGTGTATGACCTTTCAGCCTGGTCAACCTACCAAACCCACAGGCCCAGGGCCATGGCTTGGAAGAACTCAGTGATGAATTTAAACATCTGTCCTTGTTTTAAGCCAAAGAAAATTCTGAGTCCACCAAGTATCCACTGGCCTTTGGGAATGTCTGCAATTTGGCATCATCATGGAACTAAATTACCGAAAGAATCCGTCAGTGTTTATAATCATAACATACTTGCACTGCAAGAGCCCTTAGCAGGCATGTGAGACCAGAGAAATCAAGCGACAAATTTAACATGACGTAGATAGAGGCAGAAAGGAGGAAACCCAGCACACAGTGATGGTGCTCCTCACTCCATCTGGAGGGTGCTCCTGCCTGTGTCCTTCAGAGTTAGACAGTGGTCTGTCCATTTCCACCCGCACAGGTGACAGGAATGGAAATCTTTCTTGTTATGTTTTAGAGTTAGATCTTGCTGCAAATTCATTAGTGAAATGAGCATTAGTGAGCATAAGTTCACAGTTGCCTCTTCTGCAGAGCAGCCTTCCAGAAGACATGATGATGGTCTTCATTTGAAGGAGCTAGGAGGCAAGGGAAGACAGTGGCCTTGACTGCTGGGGACAGTGCTACTGACCAGGAGGAAGCAGCCTCTGAAATGTATGTGCTGACATGGCTGCTGCTGTGGCCGTGGTATGTGGTGCTGGGGGTGAAATCTGGGCCCCTCACATTGTAGCCAATAGCTGTCCCGCCGAGCAGCACGCCCAGTTCCTGTATTGGCTATGAAATATGAAACAGCGCAGTGTCTGTCCCACCAATGGGGCTTAGTCGTGTGAAAGCAAGATGATCTTAGAGTAAAATACAAGCAGATCTGCATGTGTTCCCCAAATACCTCCAGGTCTCACATCACAGTTTTGGGAAAGAGATTTCTCGTTTTGGGCATTCTCCAGTACCTGGGCTACTGAGGATCTGTCTGTCTCTCAGAGTCGGAGTTTACACAATGGCTCACACTCACAGGGTCTCTAGGGAGAGGGAAACAATCCGAGTCTAAGAAAAGCTGGCCTGGCACCAGGGAAGGGCCTGGCACCAGGGAAAGCCAGGTTTACATACTTCCCAGCTGTGTGACTGGACAGGAAAGGCATTCTCTTTGCTCACCTATGGGATGGGGAGATTCATGCCTGTTAAAAACACTCAGGAAGCAGAGGTAGGTGGATCGCCATGAGTTCGAGGCCACTCTGAGACTACATAGTGAGTTCCAGGTCAGCCTGAACTAGAGTGAGACCCTAGCAAGAAACCACCCCCCCAAAAAAATTTAAAGCCCCATTGAGGGGCTAGGGCGATGGCTCAGCAGATACAGTGCTTACCAAGCCAGCATAAGGAAGTGAGCTCAGATCCCCAGCACCCATGGAAAATTTCAGGCATGATGGCCTGGACTTGTCATGCCAATGCTGAGGGATGCGGAGATAGGAGGATCTTTGGAGCTTGTAGGATAGCAAGAGTAGCCCAATAGGTGAGTTCTGTGTTTGGTGAAAGACTATCTCAAAAAGAAAAGTGAAGAGGATAGTACCTGATGCTGACCTCTGATCTTTGCATGCTTGCACACCTGCTCACACACATGTATACATGTATACACACATACCCATACAATAAAAACACCACTGAGAGGATGAAATTTGACATTACAAAGGAAACACATCATTGAGAAGATCCCCCTCGCCTCCCCCTATCCTTAAAAGGGTCTCTATAGAGAGGCTACCATTTCCTGAGCACCCTTAGGCTCCAGGCACTGTGAACTCATCTCTAAACATGTTCCAGGGGCTGGAGAGATTGCTTAGTGGTTAAGGCACTTGCCTGTGAAGCCTAAGGACCCAGGTTTGATTCTCCAGAATCCATGTAAGCCAGATGCTCATGGTGGTGCAAGCATTTGGAGTTTGTTTGCAGTGGCTAGAGGCCCTGGCATGCCCATTCTCTCTCATAAATAAATAAATAAATATGTATTAAATTTTTTGTTTATTTTTATTTATTTGAGAGCAATAGACAGAGAGTGAAAGAGGCAGATAGAGAGACTGGGTGCACCAGGGCCTCCAGCCACTGCAAAGGAACTTCAGACGCGTGCGCCCCCTTGTGCATCTGGCTAATGTGGGTCCTGGGGAACTGAGCCTCAAACCGAGGTCCTTAGGCTTCACAGGCAAGCGCTTAACCACTAAGCCATCTCTCCAGCCCAATAAATATACTTTTAATAGATGCTCCAGATGCCAGATATGGAAAGGTATGGTCCAAGAATGGATGCTACTTTGACCCACAACCCTCCACTACTCAAAACCAGCTATTGGAATCTTTGGTGGAACAGTGATATCGATGTGGTTCAGATTCTTCTGTCCTTGTTAACTTAGACCCCACCTTTCTCCTTGGGCTCTTTCCAGTGTCCACTCCTCCTAGCTCCGCCCTGGGTTTGGCGAGCCCCCATATCCTCTTAGCTCCCACCACTCTCATCTCTCCAGGCTCGGGTTCAGAAGATGGCACCTGTGAGGTGACAGGGTGGCTTCACCACTCACCGTGTGACCTAAGCCTATCCACTTTCTCACTCTGAGCCTCAATTTCCCCACTGGTAGATGAAAGGGTCCAGAGGACAGGCCTCTCCAGAGCCACTCCCGCCAGAAGCCTCTGACTTGTGTGAGCATGAGCTGGGCAGTGTCTTCACTCAGAAAGTATTCCTGTTTCTAGTTCAAAACCACAGCAAGCCCTCCTCTACCCTTTCTTTTGCTTTTCACTGGGGACTTTCTTTGACAAGATCTGGGTGGACCAGATTTGTAAAGCTCTCTGCCACAGAGACCAGATGGATGTCATGTCAATGACTCAAAGTAAAGTAGATCAAATAACATCCCTGTTCCTCCTCTGAACTCAATTTCTGCTTTGAAACTTATGCCAAGTCTAGGGCTTATCAGCCAGTGTGTGTGTGTGTGTGTGTGTGTGTGTGTGTGTGTGTGTGTGTGTGACCATATGAAAGAGCTCAGTTGGACCATATTTAAAAATAATGATCAGGCTGGGCATGGTGGGACCCACCTTTAATCCCAGCAGAGGTAGGAGGATCGCTATGAGTTCAAGGCCACTCTGAGACTATATAGTGAGTTCTAGATTAGCCTGGGCTAGAGTGAAACCCTACCTTGAAAAAAAAAAACCCAAAAAATAAAATAAATAAAAAGAATGATCAGGCTGGGCATGGTGGTGCATGCCTTTAATCCCAGCACCCAGAGGTGGAGGTAAGAGGGTAGCTGAGAATATGAGGCTAGCCTGGGATCACGGAGTGAGTTCCAGATCAGCCTGGGACAGAGTCAGACCCTACCTCAAAAAAAAAAAAAAAATCATCTTTTCTACTAGATAAGAAAAACAACCCAGTTTGTCAGAAAAAGTTCCTCTCTAAATAGCCAAAAAGATGTATGCCTGTAGAAGACATAGCTATGTCTCTGTGGGATGAAGGACTCTTCCATCTGTGAAGAAGAGCCAAGAAGATGTCCTCTGCTCAAAATAAGACTGGCAGAGCCGCCAAGCAAGAGTGTCTGAATCGTGCAAAGCACGAGAGTGCGTGACTGACCGGAGCGCGCTGGAGGACCTGAGTAGGGGCCAACCCCGTGTCGGCTTCACTCAAATGCAGGCAGTCCTCTTCGGAATTCAGCATTGGTGCTGAATATGCCAGCGGGCTGCCCCAGCGTGGAGAACTGGGTCTTTCCTTTTTTTTTTTTTTTTGCACACATGCAGATTCCCAAAGGCTTGCACCAAGAGCAGAGAGTGGAGTGGAAGTACAAGCCGAGACGCAGGGGGCATCCAAAGAGAAGCTCCTCTTAGAAAGAGTCCTGGGTGTCTGGAAGGGGATGCGCCACCCCCATGTCTCCCAGCTAGATTCCAAACAGCTCCACACCCAGGAAGTCTAGTGACAGCTGTCTTCTCCCCCCACTTTCTTTATTCCCTGTCAGCTGCCTCCTGGTCCAGCCTGACCTGAGGTTCCCACTACAGATTCAGGCCTAACTTAAGCCTGATTCCAAGCCCTGGGGCTGGGAAAATGGCTCAACGTTTAAAGGTACTTGCTTGCAAAGCCTGACAACCCAGGTTCGATTCCCCGGTACCCATGTAAAGCCGAGCACAGTGTTTCATGCATCCCTGACACACACATGCACACATAAATAAATATTTACAAAAAAGAATTTCAAACCATCCTGGTAGAAATTTGAGAAGCCCCCAGCCGGCAGCATGGTGGTGGCCACCCCGACATCGACAGCCACACAATTCCAGTGTGGCAGGAAGTCAGTTTGAAATGAGACGAAAGCAGGCAGCAGAAGGGCCTGCACATCACTCCTCGCTTCTGGCTTATTTTTAATATTTATTTATTTGAGAGAAAGAGAAAGATAGAGAAGGGGTGTGCCAGGGCCTCCAGCCACTGCAAATGAACCCCAGACGCATGAGCCTCCTTGTGCATCTGGCTTACGTGGGTCCTGGGAATCGAACCAGGATCCTTTGGCTTTGCAGGCAAACATCTTAACCGCTAAGCAAGCTCTCCAGCTAACTCCTTTCTGTTTTTATTTTTGCTTTTTTGCTGTGTGTGTGTGTGTGTGTGTGTGTGTGTGTGTGTGTGTGTATGTGTTCATGTGTACAAGTATGGGTGTGTAAGTGTGCCACAGAGTAGGTAGGGAGGTCAGAGGACAACTTCAGGTGTTCGTCCTTGCCTTCCTTTTGTTTGAAACATGGTCTCTTGTTCACCTGCCATGTGTGCCAGGCTGGTTAGCCTGTGAGCTTCTGGGAGATTCCCCTGCCCCCCCCCCCACCACTGGGATTACAGATACTCAGGCTAAAGCATCTGACTTTCTGTGGATGCTGGAGATCCAAACTCAGGGACCCACGTTGGCATGGGAAGTCTTTATCCACTGAGCCAGCTCCCAGCTCCGCTTCCATCACTTGTGCGTGTGGCAGAGATCGAGGAGGCATTCAGAATAAGGCAGCTAGGATGGAAGTGACAGAGGAGAGGCACATGGGAGGGGGCACAAATCCTCAAAGACCCACCTTCCTGGTGAGCCCATGAGCCAACTGAGTCAGCAGGAAGGAATGTCCTCTCCCCTCCGGCTCTCACCACTTCTATCCTCTGATCGCCTCCCCTTCTCCCCATACTCCCCCACCCCAACCTTCTAACTCCACACTCTTGGGCCACCAGGCCTTGGCTGGCTTAGCATGCCAATGCCCTCTCCTAACCGGGCTGTCTTAGAGGGCCTGGCTGTTGACTGAAGAAGTTTCCTAAGACAAATAACTATCATGGGCCCACGGCCCCTCTTTGGACCAGGTGGCCTGAGGAAACAAGGAGGCTCTGGAGTTCCCAGCCTCAGCACCAAGCTGCACACCCAGGTGTCTTCGAAGCCATGCCCCACGCCACAGTTCAGTGCCATCCCGCCGAGGCCTCAACTATCTTGTCTGCTGTGCAGTTATAAATTAATCTCTTGTCATCAGTGATTAACTTATTTTAGCCACAGGAGCTGCTGAACCAAAACAGCCCCTTGGGGTGAAAGAGCCTTCTCCAGCGTGGCACGATGCGTGCGTGGATCTGCCTGTGACCCTGATCACGCTGGCTCTGGTGCTGTGTCAGCGGGGGGGGGGGGGGTTGAGGCAGCCGCCCTGCAATGCTCACTGGGTCCCTGGGGGTGGAAAGCCACACTGCAAAGGTCGAGGGTTTGTTTCCCTTGGTGAGTTTGTCTGCCAAGAAGGTTTGGCAATGGGATTGGAGTAGAGGATATGTCTCCTGAATCCAGCAGCCCAGACTGACATGGAAGGAAAGGGAGCCATGCTGTGGAAATCACTGGACACCAAGGGGCAATAGGTGTCATTTTTCTTAGAGCAAAGTACACATTTTTTCATTGTGTATGTGGCTGTGTGTGCATATGCAAGTATTCCACGTACACAAGAGGAGACTCCTAAGGGGAACGTTGGGGCCCCCTCATGTGACTTATTTCTTTGAGACAAGAGTTCTCAAGGAGCCTAGATTGGCTGATCAGCAAGCCCCAGCGATCTTCCTGTCTCTGCCTCCCTTAGCACAGTTGTAGGCAGGGACACCCACATTTGGCTTTTTATGTGGGCGCAGGGGATCAAACTCAGGTCTTTGTGTTTGTCCAACAAGCACTCTTACCCACTGAGTCAC
The DNA here is from genome assembly GCF_020740685.1 of Jaculus jaculus. Classification (NCBI taxonomy): domain Eukaryota; kingdom Metazoa; phylum Chordata; class Mammalia; order Rodentia; family Dipodidae; genus Jaculus; species Jaculus jaculus. The sequence continues at coordinate 93,711,413 of NC_059110.1, forward strand.
CTCCTCAGCCCTTCTAAGTCCGTAAAGGCCAGGAAAGAGGGCTCTACTGGCCCAACATCCATCATCCTGTAGAGACAATGCAGAGAACAAGAACAAATGTCAAGTCATGTCCACATGTCAGGGAAAGACTCATTTCCTGACCACCAGGACAAAAGGCAACATCTTTCTGGCAAAAAAAGATCCAGTAAACCCTTCCAAAGTTCACTCTGCCAACTGAAGGTCATAAGGATTGGCTCCTTGGAAGAGAGAGACAGAGACAGGGAGAGGGAGAGGGGAAAGAAAGAGGGAAAAGGAGATGAAGAGAAAGAGGGAGACATTCAAATCCATGCATGCTCGTGCATGCTAGGTAAATACTCCACCACGGAGCTACTCTCCAGCTGCTCTAATTTTCCTGAATAACTTTGTTTACAAAGTCTAAATACAGTGCCTTAGTTGTCCTCTAAGGTCAGCCTCTGAGAGACAGAATTCAGACTAGCAGGAGAAAGACATCATGCAAATCCCAACTAAGGGATATGCTGCAGAGAACTTGGCCAGTGCTCCTCAAACTGCCAAGGCTGGGCTGGAGGGATGGCTTAATGGTTAAGGCATCTGTCTACAAAGCCAAGGGACCCAGGTTCAATTCCCCAGGACCCATGTAAGCCAGATGCACAAGGTGGTGCATGTGTCTGGAGTTTCTTTGCAGTGGCTGGAGGCCCTAGTGGGCCCATTCTCTCTCTCTCTCTCTGTGAGATAAATAAAATAAAAAGCTGCCAAGGTCACCAAAAACAAGGCAAGCCCATGGAACCATCACAGGCAGAGAAGACTAAAGAGTCTGCCACTCAAAGCTGTCACTCATGCAGTGTGGCATCCTGGATGGCAGCCTGGGGCCAAAAGAGGCCATTAGGGAAGAACTAGTGGAGTCTGAATCAAGGGCAGAGTTAGCTCATTGTAATGTAATGTGCTGGTACCTTACTTGGAACAAACGTGCCACAGTAATCTATGATGTTAATTGAGGAAATGGAGCAAGCAATAGGATACAAGAATTCTGTACAAACGTTGTTGCTTTTTTTGGTAAATCTAATATTTTTTATTTTTTAATTAACCAATTTATTTATTTATTATTATTATTGTTATTATTGGTCTTTCGAGGTAGGATCTCACTCTAGCCCAGGCTGACCTAGAATTCACTATGGAGCTTCAGGGTATAAGTATTTGAGAGGAGAAAGAAGGGAGAAGAGAAAAAGTGGAAGAAGGAAAAGAAAGCTGAGAAGGAAGCAGAAACTGAAGTACAAAATCCAGTGTGAATGTAAGTATCTACCATCTGACAGATCAACTGTGGTATGCCCATAAAATGGTATATTATTGGGCCATAAAAAGAAATTAATACAAATCATACATAAATAATAAATATCCCCAAATGGTATACCATTTGGCCATAAAAATCAATACATGCATAATGTGGAAAAACTCAGAAAGAAGAATTTATGCTAGTAGAAGAATTCAGAGCCCAAACACTAAATATTGTGTGATGCCAGTTATACAAAATGCTCGTCTGCAGATATGGAATGTCCAAAGGTAAATTCACCGAACAGAAAGCACACCAGTGGCTCCCGGGAGGCCGGCAAGGGGGAAAGAGAAGGAACCAGGCATGGATGTCGGATTTCCTTTTAGGGCAATAAAGATGTCCTGGAATTAGACAGTAGTGAGTATACTAAAACCACTCAGCCATACAGTGTGAATCACATAATAAATTATAAAATCAAAAGTAACTACAGCTGTACCTTCAAAGAGCACAGTGTGCTGTAAAGACCATTCCAGTCCAGGTGGTTGCAAGCCACTGCCCAGGGACAGGGGCCATGGCTGTTTTGTGCACCACTGCATCTCTGTGCCCAGCACAGTGCTGGGCACCTAGCCGACTTCTCAGGAGTCTTCACTGGATGAAAGAACAGGTGCATTAGGACCTGAGACAGATATGTGTAGGAGTGTCATGGGGTCACCAAGGAGAAGTTAACTTTCTGATCATTTAGAAAAGTCACAGATTGGGTCTGAGGAGATGGCTCAATGGTTAAAGGTAATAACTTGCAAAGCCTGTGTGCCCAGGTTCAATTCCCCAGCACCCACATAGAACCAGATGCACAAAGTGGTGGGCACATGCATTTGGACTTTATTTGCAGTAGCAAGAGGCCCTGGCACACCCATTCTCTCCCTCCCCACTCACACAAATAACTAAATAAATAATATTTTTAAAAAGAAAAATTACAGGTCGTGATATGGACAAGACCTACTATATCATGACACCATAAAGATTTTCAAAGCTCTCCCAAAGCTAGTGATCTATCTATCCAATCTTGAATCCCCAACTAAAGCCTGCAGAGGTGCTTTCTTTCAGCCCACTGCCCTCCTGATGTGGGCACTTCCTTTTGGAGTCCCTCACACTCACTGAGGAAGCTTGATTAATTCTAGACCTACATCACTCTGTCTTGGGAGCTCTTGGTCCAGAGAGAGTGATGAGTACACACACACACACACACACCACAAACATGCACACCACCACACTCTGCCTTTGCAGACACAGTGGTCTGGGGACCAGAGCAAAGGCATGTGTGAAAGGTCGTGGGAGCCAGGAACAAGCAGTGGGTGGCTCCAGGCTGAGGCAGGTCACCGATGCCTTCCTTCCCAAAGGAAATAACCACATATCAGCATGGGGGGCCTTGAAGCTTGGTTGAGGAATGGGTTGACTCTGAGATATGGTGTCTAGGTTGGAATATCTCCACTGTTCCTTCCTTAAATGGTTGATTGCTTTATTCCTCCATGTATCCTTAGATGTAGCTCTTTTGTTTGTTTTTTCAAGGTAGGTCTCACTCTAGCCCAGGCTGATCTGGAATTCACTATATAGTCTCAGAGTGGCCTCAAACTCACTGCAATCCTCCTATCTCAAGGCATCCCAGTGCTGGGATTAAAGGAGTGCACCACCACACTGGGCTTAGATGTAGCTTTTGATGTCATTACCAGTCACTACTAAGACTCCCAAAAGACCCCCAGATAATTCAGCTACTCAAAGGTAAGTGATATAAAAAAATTCTCGCACTTCTGCCCTTTCGGCTCCCCGAGCAGCATCATGGCAGTTGGCAAGAATAAGCGCCTTATGAAAGGTGGCAAGAAGGGAGCAAGAAGAAAGTGGTTGATCCAGTTTCTAAGAAAGATTGGTATGGTGTGAAGGCACCAGCTATGTTTAATATTCGAAATATTGGAAAGACGCTAGTCACCAGGACTCAAGGAACCAAAATGGCCTCTGATGGCCTCAAGGGGCGCGTCTTTGAAGTGAGCCTTGCTGACCTGCAGAAGATGAAGTTGCCTTCAGGAAGTTCAAGCTCATCACTGAAGATGTTCAGGGCCAAAACTATCTGACTAACTTCCATGGCATGGATCTCACCTGGAACAAAATGTGTTCCATGGTCAAAAAGTGGCAGACCATGATTGAAGCTCATGTTGATGCCAAGACAACCGACGGCTATTTGTTTCACCTGTTCTGTGTTGGTTTTACTAAAAAACACAACAGCCAGGTCCTCAAGACATCCTATGTGCAGCAACAACAGGTCCGCCAGATCCGGAAGAAGATGATGGAAATCATGACCCAAGAGGTGCAGACAAATGACTTGAGAGAAGTGGTTAATAAATTGATTCCAGAAAGCATTTGGAAAGACATAGAAAAGGCTTGCCAGTCTATTTACCCTCTTCATGATGTCTTTGTTAGAAAAGTAAAAATGCTGAAGAAGCCCAAATTTGAATTGGGAAAACTCATGGAGCTTCATGGCGAAGGCAGTAGTTCTGGGAAGGCCACCGGTGACGAGACAGGCGCTAAGGCTGAGCGAGCTGATGGATACGAGCCGCCAGTGCAGGAGTCTGTTTAAAATTCTGGTTTTAATAGTGACAAATAAAAGGTCCTATTTGTGGGGAAAAAATCCTCTGTGTGTGTGTGTCTGTGTGTGATTGTACAGCATGTGTATGGCATGTGTGATGTAGGGTGGACGCACATGTGTGCACAGATGCATATACCCCATGTGTATGTATGTGGAGACCAGCAGAGAATATGAGGCTCCTTTTCTTATCACTCACCTGTGTATTTCCTTCCTTGAGACGGGCTCTCTCCTTCAACCCAGACGTGCATGGCCATGCCCAGCTTTGTGCGTGGGTTCTGGGGAGCTGAACTTGGCAGTCTCCTGCTGAGAGGCCCTCATGGCTAGGCGGCAAGCTCCTGAGCCATCGCCCCAATCCCAAACACTGCTTTTTGATTTCTTGAACTAGACAGAAGGAAGTGAATAGACATATTTTATCCTGGACTCAAGATCCTCAAGATACTGGGCAGCTATGGCTGGAGGCTGCATGTCATTGACATGTGCAGGACTCTGCAGTGAACTCTCCATCACAAGCCAGAGCCTAGAGGGGAAAGAACCAGGCACTGCGGTCTTGGTGAAACATGGCACAGAGGAGCAGCACGCTTGCAGACGGACAAGGCAGATTTAAAGACAGCCCTGTCACTTGTAGCCATGTCAACTTAGGAGCCTCGGCTCCTCATGTGTATCAGGGATATACAGCCGCCACACCACTGGGTCACGTTGATAATTCAAAACAGTAATAAGTTGGGTATGGTGGCTCAAGCTTCTAACCCCAGTACTTGGGAGACTGAGGTAGGAAGATTCATGGGTTCAAGGCCAACCTAGGCTACAGAATGAGTTCCAGGTCAGCCTGGGCTAGAGTGAGACCTTCTCTTAAAAAAAAAAAAAAACTTTAATAAAAAATTCTTCCCAGAAATAAAAACAAGAAAAAACAAAACAAAACAAAATTCTTCCTCAGTTTATTTTGAAACCTACTCAGAGTCGAAATTGAGCTTTGGGCTTTTATCCTGGGCTGAGTTGAAATGGAGTTTCCATACTGCTTTGTAGTGGGCGTGTTATATAATAAACTCACAGAACTGCCAAAGCTTAATTTTTAAGTGCAGCAGCTCCTCTCTCCAGCCTTGTCCATAAAACAACATGAAATAAAACAACCTGTTGGCCTCAGTGGATGTAAGGGTGAGGGACCTTGACACACAAATATCTCAAGTTTCAAAGTAAAAGTTGGTTTCAGTGCTCATTTCTTAGGTCTTCGGCATCGCATAAAGCAACACCTTAAAGGTGCAGAAATACATCGTTTAAACAGGAGGGAGAGGAGGAGGAGGAAGGGGCAGCAGCCAGGGTAAGGGTTCTGTACCAATTTAGCCCTGGCTGCTCCTTTGACCTTGGTTGATAACATCCCTGGTCCAGAAGAACATCTAGACCATAGTGAATTCCCACTACTTTGAAAAACAAGGTTGATGCGCCACCTGAAGAAATTCTAGGCACTGGGTTTGCCAGGTTTCTTTTACCTAATTCTCTATGTATTAGTATCTGCTTCTCGGCAAAGCTCCTAATCCCACTGGCCAAACATGATACAAGTTGTCTTCTTGCATACCTCCTAAATCCTACTGGTTGTTGAGGATAAAATAACCTTAAAGTCTGCAAAGACCACTCATCATTTGGTTTGGCATTGCTAGACTGACTATATATAAATTTTACTTTAAAAACTTTATGATTTATTGATTTATGGGGGCCAGATAGAGAATGAGTGTACCAGGGCCTTCAACCATTGCAAACTAACTCCAGATGCATGTGCCACCTTGTGCATCTGGCTTATGTGGGTCCTGGGGAATAGAACCCAGGTCTACCAGCTTTGCAGGCAAGCATCTTAACCACTAAGCCATCTCTCCAGCCCATATTTTACTTTTTAACTCACTCTCACATTCTGTAGAATCCCCAAGCCAAAGCTGATGTCAGGGAATGGGTGACTTAGCATGGTGTTTGAAGATTCACTGGACTGGCTAGAGATGTAGCCTAACTCAGTTTCCCTGCTAGTTCTGGTACTAGGGCCCAGTTTAGCCTTAGGGCTACAGAAAGAAAGAAGACCAATGTAACTCCTTTTAGAACCTATTTTGTGGCCTCTGACTTGTATAGTCACCCAAAGCCCTGTATGCAGAAAGGCATTCTTTTTTTTTTTGCTTTTTCGAGGTAGGGTCTCAGTCTAGCCCAGGCTGACCTGGAATTCACTATGGTGTCTCAGGGTGGCCTTGAACTCACAGCGATCCTCCTACCTCTGCTTCCCAAGAGCTGGGATTAAAGGCGTGCACCACCACGCCCGGCAGAAAGGCATTCTATTAATGCGTGTGCATATGTATGTGTTCATGTGTATGTATAGTTATACATGTGTGTGCACGTGCAGGTGGAAATCAGAGGACAACCTTGGACATCTTCTTCAGGAATACTGTCTATCGAGACAGGATCTCTGGCTTCTCAGCAAGCTTCAAGGATCCTCCTGCCTCTGCCTCCACAGTGCTAGGATTACAGGTGTGTGCCAATATTTCCACAGGGGTGCTGGGCATCAAACTCAAGTCCTCAGACTTGGAAGGCAAGCACTTTACTGACAGGTATTTCCCCACTCCCCAGAAAGGCAGCTTTATGATAGGCTCTACATTGCAAGCAAGGCACTCAGAGGTGTGTGAGCCATGGCCCATCCCCTCTGTCCAGAGCAGAGGGCAGACAAGGAAGCAGGTGCATATTTAACAAGAGGTTTCCAGAGTGTGCTCCTTGGAGCAGCTACAGCAGCAGCCACTAGGAACTGTCAAAGATGCAAAATTTGGGCCCATCCCATACCTGCTGGGTTGGACATGCTGGAGGTGAACCCAGTGATCTAGAACAAACTTACCAGCTGATTCTGGAACTAAAGTTCCTATTCTGAGCCACTGAAATGATCTACTTACATTTCAAAACTACTTTGTGATATTGGAAAATTATCTTGGCATAATAGTAAACATGCGGAAAACAATTTACAAAATTATATACAAGGGCTAAAGAGATGGCTTAGCAGTTAAGGCGCTTACCTGCAAAGTCTAAGGACCCATGTTTGACTCTCCAGGTCCCACATTAGCCAGACACACAAAGTGATACAAGTGTGTGTGTGGTTGCACATGCGCACAACGTGGTGCACGCATCTGAAGTTCGATTACAGTGGCTGGAGACCCTAGCGTGCCAATTCACTCTCTCCTTTGCTTTGCTCTCCTGTTTTTGCTCTCACTCTCGCTTTCTTGCAAAAAAAAAAAAAAAAAAAACGCCAGTCTGTTGGGCTTGCCTCAAAAAATATACAAAATAATGTCAATTTTGGGGAGCAGACACCACAGAAAAAAGACTAGAATTAAATGCTATGAAATATTAATAGTTCTATTTGGGGTGAAGGTAACTTTGGTTTTCCTTTTATGTAGCTCCAAAATATCTACAGGTTCTGTCTTTATAGGCAGAACTTTATTTTTATACTAGATGATTATGGCAGAAAGCCCTGGCTGCATGGCTAACCCTGTCTGCATGGGTTAGCCCTGTATGCATGGCTAGCCCTGTTTGTTTGGCTAACCCTGTCTGCATAGTTAAGCCCTGTGTGCATGGCCAAGCCTGTCTGTGTGGCTAGCCCTGTCTGCATGGTCAAAGCTATTAAGATCCATTTACACCTGCCCTTCCTAGCTGTCAGGACCTACTCTTCCCTTTCCTCTCCTATGACAAGTTCTAGTACTTGTGTTGATGGTGGGGCTCATCGCAAGCCTGGATTCTCTCCTGCAGAATGGTAGGAATCTATTCATTCAGCTTCCAGTCTAGGAGAGCACCTGCCCAGTGCAAATCCAGGCTAAATGCAGAGTGAGTGTTATACAGAACCGCCCTGAGCATCCTAGCCAGCTGGTTAGATTGTCCCTATTGGAAAAAAAACAAGACTCAGAAGGGTTAAGTAACTTGCTCAAAGATCATGTCAATCATGTCTTTTCAATCTGTACCACTTCAGTAAGAAAAGTATTCAATCCTGGCTTCATTTTAAAGTCTGAGGAAAAGAAAGAAAGAAAGAAAGAAAGAAAGAAAGAAAGAAAGAAAGAAAGAAAGAAAGAAAGAAAGAGAGAGAGAGAGAGAGAGAGAGAGAGAGAGAGAGAAAGAGAGAGAGAGAAAGGAAGGAAGGAAGGAAGGAAGGAAGGAAGGAAGGAAGGAAGGAAGGAAGGAAGTGGTATATGGCATTTGTCTGTGAAGCCTAAGGACCCAGGTTTGATTCCCCAGGACCCACATAAGCCAGATGCACATGGTGGTGCATGCAACTGGAGTACTTTTGTAATGGCCAGAGGCCCTGGTGCATCCATTCTCTCTCTCTCTCTCTCTCTCTCTCTGTATCTGCTTCTCTCTTTCTCTTTCAAAATAAATAAATAATTTAAATTTAAAAATAAGAAAGAAAAGAGGAGAGGAGAGGAGGGAAGAGAAGAGAAAGGGAGAGAAGAGACTAAGTTTCAGCACCACTGAAAATCAACACCATCATGATCTCCAGGAATAACAGCCAGGCACTGGCAATTTACTACTTACTCCAGGGAGTTCCAAGGAGTTGACAGAGATAAACCCTTTGGCACAGTTGCAGTCAGGTTCACATTGTTGGCAGAAAACACCCAACCAAAGGCAACTTGTGGGGAAAAGGTTTTATTTTGGCTTGCAGACTTGAGAGGAAGCTCCATGATGTCAGGGGAAAATGATGGCATGAGCAGAGGGTGGACATCACCCCCTGGCCAACATAAGGGAGACAATAGAAACAGGAGAGTACGCCAAACACTGGCAAGGGGAAGATGGCCATAATACCCATAAGCCTGCCCCCAACAATTCACTGCATCCTAGAAGCGTTAATTCCCAAATCTCCATCAGTTAGGAACCTAGCATTCAGATCATCTATGTTCAAGGGGGACCCCTGAATCAAACCACCACTGAACCCTACACCCTCCCAGCGAGACAGCAAATAGGAAATTCTTGCCGCTTCTGTCTCTTTCCAGGCCTCCAGCTTTAATAGAAGTGTTCCTGCCTATTGCTTATTGTATTTAGTAGACATCACTAAATGCTGTGTGCTTATTATAAGATAATTACTAAGAACACAGTGAGCTGTAGTAGATCAAGGCCAAGATGCTCTATTAGCATGTATGTGTTAATAAAGGATCCCAAGGCTTCAGCCAACTGGGTAAAGCTGTTTACTTTACCTACAGAGGATTTCAAGTATTCACTGGTCAATCTAAGCTATTAATGTGATCACAGACATTACATCCAAGGAAGAGAAAAATGTTGGATTTCTTTTTATAATTTTTTAATTTTTTTTATTGCGCTGGAGAGATGGCTCAGCAGTTAAAGGCACTTGCTTGCAAAGCCTAAGGACCCCAGTCGATTCCTCAGTAAAGCCAGATGTATAAAGTGGCGCGTGTATCTGGAGTTAGTTTGAAATGGCAGAAAGCCCTGGTATGCCCATGTATGTTCTCTCTCTCTCTTTCCCTCCCTTCTTACCCTTTCTCTATCTTTCTCTCATTAGTAAATATTTTATTTATTTATTTGCAAGCAGAGAGAAAGAAAGAGAGAACATGGGTATGCTAGGGCCTCTTGCCACTGGAAAAAAAAAAAAAACTCCAGATACATGTGCCACTTTGTGCATCTGGCTTTAAGTGGGTACAAGGAAATTAATTCCGGGTGGTAGTAGGCTTTGCAAGTAAGTGTCTTTAACTGCTGAGCCATCTCCCCAGTCCTTAAACCAAGGTTTTAAATACATGACCTTGGTTAACCATCGTAGCACCAATTGTTGGCAAAGTTTTAATCAAAGCACATCACTTGACATGTACTGTCTACCCGTGCTGTTGCAGTCAGTGTTCCCAAGGAGGTCTCCTGGCAGCCTCCTTGGTCCTGTAGCCACTAGATGGTGCACCTCCCAAGACGTTAGCCCTGACTTGGGGCTCCATTCGTCACTGCGCAATAACTAGAAGTAAATCAGAAGAGGTTTGCCAGAGGCAGCAGATAGAAACGTACAACTCAGACTGGAGAGAGCTTGGTGCCTGCACAAGCATGTGAGCCTTACTAAGGGGGCTTGAGGCCGACTAAGCTCAAATCTCCAGAGCCCACACGAAACAGCTGGGAAGTGGCCATGTGCATCAGGGAATTGCTCAGAGCTTGCAAAGAAAAAAGAAAAACAAAACTCTGGGATCAGTAAGAGAATGAGAAAAAGACGGGGCAGAAAGCCATGGGTTATATAGCGGGACACACAACTTTCTGCTCCTGCCACCATAGGAAAGTACCCCCAGCCTGTGGCAAGTTCATGGGGTACCCCATACACCATATGCACATGCCACGCACACATACACACCATAGTGCACACGTGCATGTGTGTGTGCACACACTACATTATACACCAAAAAATTCAAAAAATAAAATATATGACTCCCCGTTAAATTAGAATTTCAGATAAACAAAATACAACATGGAACATACTTGTACTAAACTGGGGACTTTTGGACATAAATAGCTGTTAGCTTTTGCAAGTGCCAGAATTTCTGGTGTCATGCTGGAAAACTCAGAGCAGCATGACACAAGCCCGTAATTATTATAGCGCAGTCACAGCTATTGTGTGACATCATCTTCAAGGTTCAAACCCTTCCTGTCCGGGAGCCTTCTCCTCCCTAGCTTGCCCCACTCCACTGAGCTCTGGCCCTGAGCATGTCACTTGTATCATCAACAAGACAAAAACTTCTGAACACTCCAGCCAACCCTCCCTTGCTTTTTTTTTTTTTTTTTTTTTTGGTTTTTCAATTTTTCAAGGTAGGGTCTCACTCTAGCCCAGGCTGACCTGGAATTCACTATGGAGTCTCAGGGTGGCCTTGAACTCACGGCGATCCTCCTACCTCTGCCTCCCGAGTGCCGGGATTAAAGGCGTGTGCCACCACACCCGGCCCTCCTTTGCTTTTCTTGGCAATGCCTGATGTGATTTACCTCATGCCTCCTGCACTACTTTAAGGCCTACAACCCAACAAAAGGCTTATATGTTGGTCCAAATTTAATGTCATGTTTATTCCATTTAAGCATGTAAAGTTTTATATCACACTCTCTGCCCATAGCTGACATCTCCTGGACAGCCTCAAGTTGAGCACTGCATGGAGAAAGGATGTGAAAGAGAAATTTTATCTATATACTACTTGGCTTTCCATTTTTACTTTTTTTATTGAATGTTTACATAATGTATTTTGATTATAATCCCCTTCCATTATCTTCTTTTGTCCTACATCTCCCATCCACCCTCCAGTGAATCCCTTCTTGTCCAGCTGGTTCCTTTTCTACTTTGATGTCTTTTTCCCCTCCTCCATCATTCATGAAAGGATGGAAATTTTTTTAAATATTTACTTATTTATTTGAGAGAGGGAGAGAGAAAGAAAAAGAGGTGGGGCGGGGAGAGAATGGACATATGTACCAACTTGCACATCTGGCTTACATGGGTACTGGGGAATCAAACCTGGGTCCTTAAGCTCTGCAGGCAAGTGCCTTAACTGCTAAGCCGTCTCTCCAGCCCAGGATGGAAATTTTGATGGGCCCAATATTGTGCAGGTTTTGCACAGTTGCTAGGTCATAAATGCAATGGTCACTTTATGTCTGGAAGGCAGCATTTCAAGGCCTTCCTTTCCCATCCTTTCGCTCTCACATGCTCTCTGTCTCTTCTGCAATGTTCCCTGAACGGGGCTCTTTCTTGATACACGTTGGCCATTCTCCTAGCTTGAGCACAGGCTCTCTCCAGCATGGGACTTTCTCTATGGCATCCTCAATAGAAAGAAACATGGCGTCCACCCTGAATCAGGGTCCCACTCAATGTACTGTCCAGACTACTGTTCCAGTTTTGTAAGCCAAGCTATGCTTCATGGGTCTCCCTGTATGGCCACTGGGACCCTGGGATAGAATGGGAAGAAGAAAGAAGAAGGAGAAGGAATTGGAGAAACTCCATCTAGAAAAGTCACCTTGGAGGCCACCCAGTCAGAGGACAGTTTGGTACCAGATGACTCTCTACTGATGCCTGGGGAGGCCTGAAGGACTCAGGCTCAGCCCCCATTCCTGCTGCCTTGCAGGGAACACTCATTCCTTACTCCACTCCACATCTTCTGGAGAAGCATCGTCTTGCTTTCTTCCTGAACTAAAAGTAGAGTAGCCCCATGGGATGCTGCCTCTACCACAAAGTGGAAAAGAAAGAAAGAAAGAGAGAGAGAGATAAAGAGAGAGAAAGATAGATAGAAAGAAAGAAAGAAAGAGAAAGAAAGAAAGAGAAAGAAAGAAAGAAAGAAAGAAAGAAAGAAAGAAAGAAAGAAAGAAAGAAAGAAAGAAAGAAGAAAAGATGACATTCATTTAACAAGGGAAGGAAGGGCACTTGGGGCCAGGGACCTCTTGGTAGCACACCCGGACAAGTGGTGTACTTTCTTGTACCCTGGGGAATTTAGAGCCCACCACGAGGTTTCTGTTACAGAATGGTTCCCCTTGCTTCCTCCTAGTGATTTATTCATTTTCTGGTGGTGAGGATCAAAACTCGACGCTTGTCATGTGCTCTGCAACTTAGCTCTACCTGCTCTTGGGGACTCCTCTTGTTGACTTTTGCATGTGTGTGTATATGTGGTGTGTGTGTGTGTGCATGTTTGTATGTGTCTGGTCACACATATGTGTATGCATATGCATGCATGTGTGTATGAATGTCTGTGAAGGCCAGTAGACACCAAATGTCTTTCTCAATCACTCTGCACCTTAGTCTTTGAAACAGGCTCTCTCGCTGGATGTAGAGCTCACCAACTCAGCTCTTCTCGCTCGCCAGCGAGTCCCAAGAGCTCTCTGTCTCCACCTCTCCAGTGCTAGGATTGCAGGCACGTGCCATGATGCTTGGCATTTTGCCTGGGCTCTGAGGGTACAAACTCAAGCCCTCATTCTTGTGCAGTAGGCACACTTACCCACTGAGCCATCTCCCCAGGCCAAACAGACTCTTATTAATACACCCACACCTAGAAACATTTGAGTCTCAAATGAATACCCTGCTTGGCAGCCTGATAAACATAGTCAGACCGTGACATGGCTGAAACATTTTTACAAACACTTTATTTACAATGGACAGGGGACATTTTGGCTCTGTGCGAGATCCTAAATTCCAGATGCACATGAATAAGCCCAAGTAGAAATGCAGCCTGCATTTTTCAGACACTCCTCGCAATCCCCAAGACCCATATAATCCTAGAGGACGCGGAGCAGCTCTACTTGGGAAGAAAGGGTAAATTTCAAGACAGATTGAAGTGAGTCATCCTTACTCGTCTCTGAGAGGTTCCTTCCCAGTCCAGGAACTCTGCCAGTCTGCACACACTCATTCCACACACATTGTTGAGCACCTTTTGTGTGCCAGGTGCTGCAGATAAAAATACCAAATCACTTTGCAAATGAGAAAGTTTGCTCCAGTTCCAAAGATAACGTAGCAAAAGATGCAGCCAAGATTTTTCTTTTAATTTTTTAATTTTTATTTATTTATTTGAGAGCTACAGACTGAGAAAGAGGCAGAGAGAGAGAGAGAGAGAGAACGGGCGTGCAAGGGCCTCCAGCCACTGCAAATGAACTCCAGATGTGTGCGCCCCCTAATGCATCTGGCTAACATGGGTCCTAGGGAATCGAGCCTTGAACCAGGGTCCTTAGGCTTCACAGGCAAGCGCTTAGGGCTAAGCCATCTCTCCAGCTCCGCAGCAGAGATTTGTAACCCAGCAGTCTGGCTGCAGAGAAATCGAGGTATCTGGCCATTAGAGGAACTTTCATGACAATGAGAATTCAGCCTCTTGTTCTCAGGGAGATTTTAAAGGAGTGAGAATAGATAAGTCTATCAGTAGTTCAGTAGTTCAGTAGTTCAGCAGCACTAGGGGTAAGGCAGGAAACCATTGGAGATAGAACCAACAGCTTGGAAGCAGCTAAGGTGAGGAAGGTTTCCTTAATGAGTTTGCAAGACAAGCCCTGGGCAAGGAGAGGAAGAAATACGTCCTTGCACGGAGAAAACAAAGGTACCATTTCTGTTATGGTAAGGACTGGAAATGAGGCTCAGTGGTACAGAGTATTTGCTTAGCATGCCCGAGCCTTGGGTTTAATTCTCAGCACAGTTTGTGTGTGTGTGTGGCGGGGAGGGAGGCAAGAGCTATAAAAGATGAAGCATTTGGGACCAGAGAGATGGGCAGTGGTTAAGTGTGCTTGCATCTTAAGCGCGAGGGCCTCTCAAGCTGGAGACTGCCAAGTTCAACACCCCAGGACCCAGGTAAACAGCAGGGCATAGCGATGCACGTCTGTAACCACAGTCCACTGGTGGGGGAGGAAGCGGAAATCAGAGAATCACTGGAGCTTGCTGACGGACAGCAGCTTCTGGTTGAGGGAAAGGCTCCACCTCAAGGAAACACATAGATAAGAGACATGAGGACCTACAATGTGCTCCTCTAGACTTTGTGGACATGTGTACGGGGCATGCACATCTGCACACACACATGCATGCGGCAAGTATCGCATGCACATACTGCCTAAGGTGTTTAAACTAAGAGGCCAGGGCAATGTAAAACTTGACCGAGTTCATTTGAGCAACACCATGGAAAATGAATTGGAAGGAACATGAGCACAAGCTGAAAACATTCAAGCTCATCTACCCCACCCATTGCTCCCCAATATGCACAGACAATACGCACTGTGCCCTGGCAGTACCTCCCTTTACTATCTCCCTGTGTTGACTCTTGTCTTCCGTACATTCACTCCCGTGTGAACAGGCTAGGGAAAGTTGCTTTGTAGGTATGAGAACCGAGCTCTTGAACTGTCTTCATTTTGCCGTCAGGGAAGTTTCTTTGTTCCCTTTCTTTTCCTTCCTTCCCTCCCTCCCTCCCTCCCTCCCTCCCTCCCTCCCTCCCTCCCTCCCTCCCTCCCTCCCTTCTTTCTTTCTTTCTTTCTTTCTTTCTTTCTTTCTTTCTTTCTTTCTTTCTTTTTTTCTTAAATAGAGTCTTCCCATATAGACCAGTCTGGCCTCACACTTGAATTCCTATTGTCCCCACCTCCTGAGCACCAGGCATTACAGGTATGAAATAGGTAGGTAGTGTAGACTCTGCCCTCAGGGCATGGGGAGCAGAGTCAGATCCTCTGCAGGGAGTCTCTGAGGAGCTAATACATACAGCTGTGAGGGTGAAACCTAAATTGCAATGGAGACCCCAGCATGCTGGAGATGCCAGGACCGTAGAACATATGCTGAAGAAGTTGATGGTACCAAGTACAGCCAGCCCAAGAGAGAAGATATGCACATTCTGTGACTTAGCCATTCTGTTCCCAGATAAATTTCCAATAGAAAAGTGTATGTAAGTTCATTAAAAGATATGTACACAGCAGGATAATTATCAATAGCTTAAAATTGGATATTACAGAAATACCCCTCAATAGTAGAATGAATAAATTATGGCATAGTGACAAAATGAGATATGATCCAATAAGTATAAATGAATTATTGTCACAAGCAACAACATGAACATCAAAAACATAATAAATGAAAGAAATAATACGTGAAAGATTTTTATATTTTGTGATATTTCCATAAAATTAAAAAATGTAAGCAATGTGTTTCAAAGACATGCTTGGTTTATATTGGGGTGGTGTTGTGGCTGGGTAGAACTGATGGAGTTCCAGAGAGATTTCTGACGTTCTCGCAATGTTTTAGCTTGTGATGTGTCTCCTGGTTGCATAAGCACATTCATTTTGTGGAGTCATCCATCTACACACTTGTGATCTGTGCACTTTTCTGCATGTAGCAGATTATGTTTTGATTAAAAGTTAGCCAAAAGATTGTTGCTATGGGAGTTAAATAAGATCATAAATTTAAAAACTGGCTTAGGACCTAGAAAGGTGGTTCAGTGGTTAAAGGCACTTGATTGCAAACCTGCTAGCTCAGGTTCAATTTCTCAGCCCCCCATGGAAAGTTGAATGGGCAGGAAATTCATTTGCAGTGGCAAGAGATTCTAGTATTCCAACACACACACACACACACACACACACACGAGAGTAATAATTAATTAAAAATGAACCAATCAATAAATAACCTCCATTAAATCTTAATTGTTGAATTTCATGTTAACAGAGAGCATAATTAGCTAAATGAAACACTCACTTAGCAGCACCCAAAGAAATTTTTTTTAAATTTTTTGTTACTTTTTTATTTATTTGAGAGCAACAGACAGAGTGAGAAAGAGACACAGAGAAAGAGAGAGAGAGAGAGAGAGAGAGAGAGAGAATGGGCACGCCAGGGCTTCAGCCCTGCAAACGAACTCTAGATGCATGCGCCCCCTTGTGCATCTGGCTAACGTGGGTCCTGGGGAATCGAGCCTCAAACCATGGTCCTTTGGCTTCACAGGCAAGCACTTAACCGCTAAGCCATCTCTCCAGCCCAAAAGAAAATTTTAAAAACTGAATCACACCTACTTAGGAAGACCATTATTTAAAAAAAAAAAAAAAAGAAAGAAAGAAAAGAAAAGAAAATGAGAAGTGTTGCCAAGGATATGGAGACACAGGGCTGTAGATATGGCTCAGTGGTTAAGGAACTTGCCTGTGAAGCCTAATGTCCCAGGTTCAATTCCCCAGTACCCGTGTAAGCCAGATGCACAAAGGGGCACATGCATTTCAAATTTGTGTGCAGCAGCTGGAGGCTCTGGTGCACCCATTCCCTTTGTCTCTCTCTCTTTTCTCTCCCTCGCTGCTTTCAAATAAATAAATATTTCTTTAAGAGGCATAAAAAGGGGATGAGAGATGGCTCAGCAGTTGAGGTACTTGTTTGTAAAGCCTGATAGCCTGGGTTCAATTCCCACTAAGCAGCATGCATCTAGAGTTCATTTGCAATGGTGGGAAGCCCTGGAGCTCCCATTCTCTCTCTCTTCTTGTAAATAAATAAATAAAAGTATATATATTTTTAAAGCATGGCCCAGGTGTGGTGGCATATGCCTTTAATCCCAGCACTTGGCAGGGGGTAGGGGGAAAGGTAGGAGGATCAGTGTGAGTTCGGGGCCACCTGCGACTACATAGTGAATTCCAGGTCATTCTGGGCTAGAATGAGACCCTACCTCAAAAAAAAAAAAAAAAAATAGCCAAGCATGGTGGCACACGCCTTTAATCCCAGCGCTTGGGAGGCAGATGTAGGAGGATCGCTGTGAGTTCAAGGCCGCCCTGAGACCCCATAGTGAATTCCAGGTCAGCCTGGGCCAGAGTGAAACCCTACCTTGAAAAACCAAAAAAAGAAAAAATTTAAAAAGCGTGCATGGCCACTCTGGAAAACGGCATGGCAACTCCTCAGAAACCCTGAGCAGGGCCAGCTGTGTGATGCAGCAATTCTGCGTCTGTACACCACCCCAAAACAATGTGAAGCAGTGACTTGAAGAGATACTCAAAAAACCTCATTCGTAACAAAAATACTCACAACAGCCCAAATGTCCAAAGACAAATAAGTGTACAGACAAAATGTGGTATTTTCATATACCAGAATGCTATTCACTGAGCCTTAAAAGGGAATGTGATTCTGACCCTGGCCCTGCCACTTGGATGAAGCTTAGAGACACTGTACTATGTGAAATAGGTCAGACACCGAAGAACAAACACTGTACTTTCCCCTATCATTGGCACTATTGCCTTTGACATAAGTCACGTGACCTAGACAGACATTGATCCATTTCTACACTCAATCTATTTTCTAACTTTAGGCCAAAATACCACTCGAGTCTTCATTACCGCAGTTTTACCTTAAGGTATGGCAGACAGGGGTGTGATATTCCCACTCTGTTCCGCTTCAAGATTGCCAAGGCTGCTTGCGTTTTGGTGTGTATTTAGACTCCTCTGCTTATCCGCTTCCATTAACAAAGCAAGAACCAAACTGAGGGCTCACTGGGCCAGACAGAATGACATTTATTTAGCTGTAATTCTAATCAGCCTGACTACATAGCAAGACTGTCTCAAGATCCTATCATGCCCTCCAAGGCTCAGGGGACTTCGTGGAAGAGGTGATGGAGAGACCTGAAAAAGCCAAAGGACGGGGACGAATGCTCAGCATGCTATCGTCTGGACATGAAGTGACCGCTGCACCCATGGACCTCACAGTGACTATTGTCACCTTCACAAGACCTACATGATATTGGACCCCCTCAACCTATTATCATGGATAATGGAAGAGGGCAGAACAAGATGTTAAAATAGAAAGATTAGTTAATAAAAAGAAGAGGTTCAGCTGGACTTGGTGGTGCATGCCTTTAATCCCAGCACTCAGGAGGCAGAGGTAGGAGGATCGCTGTGAGTTTGAGGCCACCCCGAGACTACGTAGTGAATTCCAGGTCAGCCTGGGCTGGAGTGAGACTCTACCTCAAAACAACAACAAAAAAAAAAGGAAAGAAAAAGAAAGAAAGGGGGGGTTAGTGGAAAGGGGAGGGGAAAAGGAAGATAATGAGAGGGGATTATGATCAAAATACATTATGTACATGTATGACAATTGTCAATAAATGTTTTTATTAAACAGACTCTCAAGGGGCTGAAGAGCTGGCTCAGCAGTGAGGCACTTGCCTGCAAAGCCTGAAAGCCCGGGTTCCAATTCCCAGCTCCCATGGAAAGGCAGATGCACAAAGTGGCACATGCATCTGGAGTGTTTTCAGTGGTGGAAGGTCCTGGCGAGTCCTCTCTTTTCTCTCTTTCTTCTTGCAAATGAATAAATAAATAATATTCTCAAAATGCGCAAAAAGAGAAGGGGGAAGAGAAGAATAAAGGAAACAGAACTGTGTGTGGCGGCGCCCACCTTTAATCCCAACACTTGGGAGGCAAAGGTAGGAGGCTCGCTGTGAGTTTGAGGCAAGCCTGAGACTACGTAATGAATTCCGGGTCAGCCTGAGCTAGAGTCAGATTCTACCACAAAACAAACAAAACAAAACAAAACAAAACAAAAAAAAAAAACCAACAGAAAGAAAGAGCTAGAAAACAACAAAACAGCTGAGATTTTGAGTGGAATTAATTTTCATTCTTTGAATCAATTAGAGGAGAGTAACATGCTTTGAATTGGGACCACCTCTTTATGGAAAGGAGTAAGCCCAGGTTTGGGGAGATTAAGACAGGATTCGCACCTACCCACACTTTTCTGTCTGCCTTCAAAGCCTGCACACTAGGAAGACTGAAGTGTTTCTGTGCTCCAGCCACCCACTGCCTCCCGAAGACATTGTATCGTGCACACTTTCATCTCCTTAGCAACTAGCTCCCAGCCAGGGCTAGAAAATGCTCAAGACTCAAACAACTTGTTAAATTGGTGAGTGAGGGAGTGAGTCACTAGTTGCCCAAAACACAATGGTGTACTGAAAGCTAACTGCATTCATATTCCCTTAGATACAAATTCTTGAATAAAACCAACATTAAGAAAAATTTGGTTTTATTACATTTAAACCCAGGGCCTCCAGCCTCTGCAAATGAGCTCCAGATGCGTGCGCCCCCTTGTGCATCTGGCTACATGAGACCCCAAACCTTATTGGATGCCCTCTATCTAACTCATCCTCTGCCCTGACTGACAGGGAGAAACAGTCACCGCAGCAGCTGACCAGTGTCACTGGGTGTAAAGGAACCTCGCTGGATGTAGCCTGCCCTGTGTCCCTTGCCCTCTGACAACATCCTCACCTTCTTCCTTGGCTGGACTTTTCTCCTCTGCACCTGGCATGGTCCACCCACCTCTGACTGCCAGGTGGGTAGGGACTGGTCAGTCTATAGCTTCTTTCCTGGGGCTGAAATCTCGAGCAAAGAGCAAATTAAGCAGAGACCGGATGAAGCACCCCAGCCAGCACTGACCGTGCAGCCTCCTGGGGGTCACTGCTGAGGCGCCGCTAGCCATGAGCCCGAGCTTCCTGTCAACGTCTCAAGTACCTGCTAAATCTCCAAGGCATTAACTAAGATGTCCCTTGCTTCCAAGACACAATTTTCTCTCTCTTTAAAACATATTTTATTTATTTGCAGATGGAGAGATGATGAGAGACAGAGATAGACAGAAAGAATGGGTGCACTAGGGCCTCCAGCCACTGCAAATAAACTCTAGATGCATGCGCCACTTTGTGCATCTGGCTGTACATGGGTGCCAAGGAGTCAAATCCCAGTTGTTAGGCTCTGCAAGCACCTTAACCACTGAGTCATCTCCCCAACCCCGTTTGGATGCTTTTGAGCAGATGCAAAGTCAGAAACACTACAGAGTAAAGCAGGTCTCAAACATGTTCTTTCCAAGACCAGGTTAGGACAAGATCTCTGATGAGCCAGGGTGTTGTCCTGAAGCTAATAAAGCCAGAATCTCATTAACTTCGCAGGATGTCATTTTGTAGGAGAATCCTCAAGACTGGCTCACAGTGGTTTGCCATAGGAATTTCAACTGCCCAAAGTCACATTCACAGGCAGAAAGCTGGCAAAGGGGCATTCTCCTAGGAGTGCATGTGGTACAGCTGCATCAGACAAACCACGTGGGGGATTCGCCAGAGAGAAGAGCTGGGGCCACAGAGGACAAGGGGCCAGGGAACCTTCTGGAGAACAGGACTGGAGGAAGAAGCCATACACTTACCACCAGGACATGAAATCTATGTGATTTCTGGCAGAGTGTGATATAGGCTATGAAGCAGCGAGCCTTAAGGGTTGCTTCACTTCCCGAATGAGAGTCTCTACTACAGTACCTTGTGTCCTCTCCACTGCTCTTACTGGGGACAGCATGTCACACTCAGATGGATGAAATCATGTCTTCATTCTGGGGGAAAGAGGAGGGGAATGTTTTTACAGGGATGCGTACAAGGATGTAGGTGAGTGTGGGTCCTGAGAGGGGAGTTGTACTGGGCATTGGCTGTTTTGGTAATTGTCCTCCTCCATTCAGCTCACTCCTCTGACGGAGCAGCCCGCTCCACACGCACACAGGCTGGCAGCCCAGCCCTATCTGGCTCTCTAGGCATGGGCTTGGACTCTCGTAAGCAAATCAGCATATCCTATTTCCAGCTATGTCAACAGAACTAATGATGTGTGAAACCAGTATGGAGAAAGAAAAGTTTCCTCGTTTCTCTCCCCATCCCTCCTCAAAGGAAATGGCTGGGTGTTCCATCTCTCTTTCCCTGGGTGGCATCGTGTGAAGACGCGAGACTTACAGGCACTGCGGGCGTTTGTGGTCACAACAACCCACTGAAGGCCGAGAATGAAGCCAAATCTAAAAGCACAGATGGCAGATGGGGAGAAGGCCTGGGTGACGTTGCTTGAGTCTCGTCTTCCTCTAAGTTGGTCCCACCTCTCGTCTCCTCAGGTATATCCCCTTGTTATTGAAGGCTGAGCTGGCTTCAAATCCCTGCCATAGCATACGGGGCTCTAACCCACACTTCAGCATGATGAGTACTTTTTAATCTATCCTTTTTTTTTTTTTTTTTTTTTTGAGGTAGGGTCTCACTCTAGCCCAGGCTGACCTGGAATTCGCTATGTAGTCTCAGGCTGGCCTCAAACTCACAGCAATCCCCCCACCTCTGCTTCCCAAGTGCTAGGATTAAAGGCATATGTCACTACAAGAGAGAAAGAGAGAGAGAGAGGGAAAATTGGTGAGCCAGTCACTGCAATCAAACTCCAGATGCGTGCACCACCTTGTGCGCATGTGTGAACTTGCACACTTGTGTCATCTTGTGCATCTGGCTTACATGGGACCTGGAGAGTTGAACATAGGTCCTTAGGCTTCATAGGCAAGCACCTTAACTAAGCCTTTTCTCCAGCCCCCCTTTTTTTCAAATCTTTTAATAAAGACTAAAAAGGGAACTGGGAAGATATCTCAGTGGGTAAAGTTCTTGCTCTCTAAGCATGAGGACCCAAGTTAAATCCTCAGTACCCACATCCAATGTCAGGGGCACAGTGGCACAAGCCTGTAGTGTCATGGAGGCATTCACAGGAGGACCCAAGAGGGTTGCTGGCCAACTAGTCTAGTTGAATTGACGAGCTCCAGATCAGTGAGACATCCAGTCTCAAAAACAGGTCGGTGGTGTTCCTGAGGACAACACCCAAGGTTGTCCTCTGGTGTCCACCTGAGCACGTGCGCACGCACGCACACACACACACACACACACACACACACACACACACACACACAGAGGTGTGCCTGCCCACACACATATAAACACATGTACACACGAGCATGTATACTACATCCACACATGCAACAATCATAGTACTCAGGGACATTGCAGAGGAGGTGGCAGAAAAAAATATTGTTACTGGAGCTGGAGAGATGGCTTAGCGGTTAAGGCGCTTGCCTGTGAAGCCTAAGGACCCAGGTTTGATTCCCCAAAATGCACATAAGCCAGATGCACATGATAGCACCTGAGTCTGGAGTTGATTTGCACTGGCTGGAGGCCCTGGTACACCATTCAATCTTTCTCTCATAAATAAATTAATTAATTAAAGTAATAAATAAAACGTTTTTTTTTTAAAGTCTCATATTGCAGCAGAGGCTGCGGGAACCCATCCATCACAGAACATCAGCTCTGTGAGAGAAAGTAGTAGACACAGACCAGCCCACGTGATATCACTCCAGCCTCGCAATCTCCCCAGCAGTGCCTGGGTTTGACCTCCTAAGCCCCCGACCCTGTTGCTCCTGCAGGAGGGTGGAGAACTCTGTTTGAGATGTCTGCGGGGCAATCATGCAGGTAGATCATGTTCCTTGTGGTTTCATTTGGTTTTATGGGGAGGGAGTCTGTGATCTTAGTTGGAACTATTTATGCTTTAAGGAGAGAAACTCAGGAGGTGGAGACATGTCATTAGGTCACCCACTCCCAGGGACCTTCTTAATTCAGCAAGTCCTTCCCTCTGGCCCCTCCTCTGTCAGTTTGCCCTTACATGGGGCAGGGAGGAGTGGGGGCTGTATGGATGGACCTGGCCTCCAAAGCCCATGTGGGGGAGTAAATTACAAGCAAATGCGCCTACAAGATGGGGCAGCCACTCTACCCTGGCGGCAAGCAGAAGGGCTGGTCTCAGCAGGTGTTGAGGGGCTTCCAACCCTCTTGTGGTCTTGTCCATGCAGTGTCCAAGATTTGCAGACTGTAGCCCATTTTTCCCACACCCTTCTCACAGTTACCCATGTCTTTTTTGCAGGAGTTGCTGAAGCCCAGCCACATCCCGCTTGTAAACTTAGCAGGCTGGGGCATTATCCAAGACCACCTTCTCCAAAGGACCATGACTGTGTCTTATCTATCTCTGAATCCTCATCTCAAGTACAAATCATGGCCAACAGCTAGGACTTGATACATTTTTATGGACTGTTTTACTGTCTGGGTCTTTAGGGCAAATTGGATTCAAGTCCAACATTTGAACTTGCAATTCCTTCAGGCCACAGAGAGAGAACAAAGGGCATGAGATGCTCACAGACATTGGATAGTGTCCAATCTGATTCCCCAGTAACTCTTCCAGGTACCAAAATAAAATACTTTACATTAGCACACTCGCATGATGATCTACAAAGCCCTTGGGTTGATACCCAGCCATTCATCTCTGAAACCACAAGCCTGGCACAGCTAGGCCCACCTCAGAGATGAGGGTACTGAAACACAGAGGGGTGAGGTGGTTGGCCCAAAGTCACACAGCTCGTAAGTGGCAATGACAGGACTCAAACCCAGGTGTTTTTTGGTTTTTTTTGTTTTTTTCTAAATAAATTCAGGGTTGTTCCTGCTGCTTGGTAACAGGGATGTATCTTTATTCCTGCCTTTTCAGGGACCCCAAGGGACTATAAGAGGAGAAGAAAGATGATGCTGCCATGGGAAATCCCTGACTCCTGAGAAGTGGAGCAGGAAATGAGGGTGATGGTGAGGGTTATCACCAACTGTCTCTGCTGCAGTGTCCACTGCCAAGGAGACCCGGGCTTCAAGCTCCTCGCCTACTCAGACCCCCTCCTTTGGGTCGAGTTCATGGGTGTCATCGCCTGGTGGACAACAGCCCTAAAATTGTGCATGACAACGAGTCAAGGTGATGAGTAATGCCCTTTCAATAGTAAGAATCAAATATTGCCCAACCGTTTTAACAGCAATCAAATTAGCATTCTCTAAATCATTGTTATTTTGAAAGGGATCAAAAAATCACATCATCAAAGCTTGGAACAGTGGTATATCCCTATAATTCCAGCATTTGAGAGGTAGAAGCAAGAGGACCAAGGGTTTGAGACCCAGCCTTGACTACATAGGAATTTGAGGCCAGCCTGGGCTATAAAAGACACTGACTCAAAAAAAAAATATGCTATCAAAATATAGGAAAGAACTTTAAAGCTGTGATATGTTCAAGTTGTTAATTTTTAAAAATATTTTAGTTATTTATTTGCAATGAAAGAGAATGGGCATACCAGAGCAGCCTATCACTGCAAACTAACTCCGGATGCACGCATCACTTTAAGCATCTGGCTTTACACGGGTACCCAGGCTTTTCAAGCAAACACCCTTTAACCACTGAGCCATCTCTTCAGCCCAAGTAGTTAATATTTTTAGAGATGCTTTTTAAAATATATTCTTCTTTATTTGCAAGCAGATAAAATAGAGAGAGGAGAGACAGAGTGAATCGGCATGCCATGGCCTCCAGCCACTACAAATGAACTCTAGATGCAGGCACCATCGTGCATCTGACTTTGTGTGGGTCCTGAGGAACTGAACCCGAGTCATTAGGCTTTGCAGGCAAGTGCCTTTGCTACTGAGCCATCTTTCCAGCACAATTTTTTCAAATTACTATTTCTTTGGACTTTGTCATATTTGTGGCATTTGTTGGCTTTTAAAATATATTACTTTGGGGCTGGAGAGATGTCTTAGCAGTTAAGCACTTGCCTGTGAAGCCTAAGGACCCTGGTTCGAGGCTCGGTTCCCCAAGACCCACGTTAGCCAGATGCACAAGGGGGCACACGTGTCTGGAGTTCGTTTGCAGTGGCTGGAGGCCCTGGCGTGCCCATTCCCTCTCTCTCTCTCTCTCTCTCTGTGTTGCTCTCAATTAAATAAATAAACAAAATAAAATAAACAAATAAAAATATATTACTTTGTTCTTTTATTGAACTTATTTTGGGGGGGGGTGTGTAGTGCATGCAGGCTGTGACCATGGAGGTCAGATGACAACTTTCCAGCATCAGTCTTCACCTTCTATCTCATTTGAAGCAGGCTCTGTGGTTCTTGTCTTTATTTACTTCTGTGCACACCAGGCTAGCTAGGCCATGAGTTTCTGGAACATTCCCCTGTCTGTCTCTGTCTCCCATCTTACTATCACTGTGCTGAGATTACAGAAGCCTGGCTTTCAACTTCTTACATGGAATCTGAAGATTCATACTCAGATACTCATGCATGCCTGTCAAGTACTTTATTCACTGAGCCATCTCCCCAGCACCTGGCCTGGAACTAACGGCTCTCCTACCTCAGCCTCCTCAGTGCTGGAGTAACAGGTGTGCACCACATGCCCAGCCATCAAGTCTAAACATAAGCAAATGTTTGTTTTTTTAACCAACTCACTGTGATTTAGCACCCTTTACTGTTCAAGAAAGAGTTGTCAAATTAGAAAAGTATCAGGCCCCATACAATTTGCATCCATGCCTGCATAGATCATGACATTTAATTATTATAACTATGAAACTACTACTGTTATTGCCTTCCTTTTATAGATGAAGAAAATAGGGTTCAGAGGTGAGCATCTCCCTTCCTCCTCCATAAACTGGTGAGGAGCAAAGCCTGATTTCAAACTCAGATCGCACCCAAAGCCTAGGCTTACCCTATAATGCCATCACTACTATAAACCGGTATTGGAATTCATCTATGGTTTAGACCTTTCATGTGTTGGGAAACTATAGGGTTTGTTGTGGTTGTTTATTTATTTTTTGGTTTTGCTTTTTGTTTATTTTTTTATTTTAGAGAGGGGGGAGATAGAGATAGAGGGGGCTCACTAGGGCCTCAGCCACTACAATTGAGCTCCAGAAATTTGTGCCACCTAGTGGGCATGTGCAACCTTGGGCTTGCCTCACCTTTGTGTGACTGGCTTACATGGGATCTGTAGAGTTGAACATGGGTCCTTAGGCTTTTCAGTCAAGCGCCTTAACCACTAAGGCATCTCTCCAGCCCTTGGTTTTGTTTTTTGAAACAGTGTCTCATGTAGCCCATGTTGGCCTTGAGCTCAGAGTGTAGCTGAAACTGTCCTTGAACACCTTGATCCTCCTGCCTCTACCAAAGTGCTGAGCTGACAGGCATGTACCACTACACACAGCTGGGAATCCGTAACTGTAAAATGTATCCACAATCCCTTTAATAGTCTTCTTCAAGAAGGTAGACTGAACCTCTCTCCTTGCATGAGATTGGACTTAACTGCTTTCAACAAACAGAATATGAGGGAAACAAGAGCACCATGGCCTGTTGGGGCTTCTGTCTTGCTCTCTAGGATTCCTCATTCTGGGGAAGCTAGCTAGCATGTCATAGAGATGCTCAGGTCCTGTTCCCCTGCACCAGAAGGTGTGCACACTGAAAACCTTTCTCCTGAGTAGCAGACTAAATGGTACAACCCTCAACAGGAGTATGCATGGATTGTTGGGCAAAAAGAGTCTTGGAGAAGGTGGGATGAAGCCTAACCCTAAAACATTTGGCTCTGGCTTATAACTCCCTATACCAGAAATCTGTTACAATCCACACTGAGCTGTTGATTGAAAAGACCTACAAGGTCCCAAAACAAGGCAGGCTCTGCCAAGCACTTGACTACCGTCCTGAAGTAAAAGGTAAGACTCTATTGCTGAAGTCACCAAATACTGCCAACACAGAACACTGAGAGACCAGCTGGAATCTGGAAGGTGGCCAGTTCCCAAATGGTCTGTCCATGTAGTGCTGGGAAGCACTACATGAGCGGCTGAGGAAAAATGGCCAAAAGCCTTGTGTAGCAACAGGGGACACTGCTATACAAAAGCAACCAGCTTGACAAGATGGACACACCTGTGCAATAATGGCGTCCAACCTAGGTGTGTAACCAATGGCTCATCTGATTGGCTAAGAGGTCTGCTCAGTGGAAAGGAACCTGTAGCAGGAACTGAGAACCGAGTCAAAATCCTATGGAAACCAAGATCATAGACTCCAACAAGAAGCTTCCAGTAGTCTTTAGCCAAAAGAGAGGCTATACCCACCAAACTCTCTCTTAGTCAATAATTCTTATCCCACCGAACCTGTGCTGACCTCAGTCTCCTTTGGAGAGTCTGTTTTTCCTTTCCAGAAGGCAGCTAGAATGAGGAGATAAGCTGCCCCTTGCACATCAGCCAGGGCCATGGAGACACACACTGGGGATACTCAAAATGCGCCAAAGCAGAAATCCCGAGCCTGCTGAGGACACAACAGTAAAGCAGATTTAAAACACACTCACCATGGCTCAGGTTTGCAAAAGAGGGAGCAGAACGATTGTAAGAGCCCCAGAGTAAAAGGGAATGTCCAGAGGCGCTATGACACACCCACATACACACATACTTACACACACAGATGTACAGAGGAGAGAGAGAATAGAAACAGTCACGAGCAACAGAATAAGGAGAGACCCAACGATCAAGACTAGAGCAAAGCTGGAACGTGCTATGCACAGCAAGTCCTCTGCTGCGAGGAAAAGCAGGCCATTGCTTTTGGCTCCGAGGTTCATGCACAGGAGCATTCCTCCGTTCTCACTGTCTCACCAGCTTCCCGGGTCTTGGCAGCGCAGCCGGGCAAGGCCCTAATGCAGAAGGGCCCCACACTTGAGAGACTGAATGCGGAGAGGTAACCATTTTGAATGCTTAATAATTTTCTCCTTGGATTTGCGTTTCGTAAGTGAAACCTGGCATTGGACAGATGAGCTGGGCTTGTGGTGGGGGCTTGGCACCTCTCCTCACCAGAACTTCTGCCTCCTGAAGCCTCCTTACCTCTGCAGGACAGGTTTTCAGTTGCCTGCTCACTTGACCTCGGGTGGCTCCTGCCCAGCTTCCGTTTCCCCAACCCAACCATGACCACCCTTGTCGTAGGGGAGTGATTAGATCGCACTAGCAGGGAGAAATTGCTATTCTTTCATTCTGTGGGGACCTCAGGCAGGGAAAAGGTCAGACATGCGCCCCATAATGTGTTAGGGCAGGGTAAGATGGTAGCTTTCCCTACCCCTGGCTGGCAGTACCAAGGCACCTTTGGCTTTAGACTTAGCAGGGGCCTTGCATCCACCCCTGATCAAGATACCAAGAAAAGCTTGCCATCCCCAAGGAAAGCCTGCCAGCCAGGGGTTGTTGCTGTGAGACCATGGAAGTGGCAGTGACTTCCTTCACTGACCAGGACCCTGAATTTTTATGATTTTATACTCAGATTCATCAGTGATATTCCTTGCCTTGTCCATGGCATATATGAAAAGAACAAAGCAGGGCTGGAGAGATGGCTTAGCAGTTAAGCGCTTGCTTGTGATGCCTTAAGGACCCTGGTTCAAGGCTCGATTCCCCAGTACCCACGTAAGGCAGATGCACAAGGGGGCGCAGGCATCTGGAGTTCATTGCAGTGGCTGGAGGCCCTGATGCACCCAATCTCTCTCTCTCTCTCTCTCTCTCTCTCTCTCTCTCTCTCTCTCTCCCTCTTTCTCTGTCTGTCACTCTCAAATAAATAAATAAAAATAAACAAACAAAAAAGAAAAGAACAAAGCAATTCTCAAGGATTAGAGAAACTTGTCTGGCCTGTGGGTCTAAAAACAAATCCTGTTGTGTTTCTTGGGGAAAGGAGAAATGGGATTTTCTTCTCCACTACTGGTTGAGGCTCAGGGATGGGGTGAAAACGTTGCTGGAGAGACTCTATCCCAGCCAGGCAGAGCATCTGGCTGCCCAGGCCCAACCTGGGGAGGTAATCCTGCAGCCTTAGGAAGCAAGGTTCAAATTTCACTGTCCACAGCCTGCTGGTGCCTCCCATGTGGCCACGAGACAGAACAGGTTGTGCCACGTTCTCTGTGACCAGAGACTTCTGCACGCAGCACAAGTGCTGGGAGTCTGATGATTCCACAAAAGCATAAGACAGGCTGGAGAGATGGCTCCGCTGTTAAAGGTGCTTGCTTGCAAAGTCTGACAGCCTGGGTTCAATTCCCTACTACCTATTGAAAGCCAGATGCACAAAGTAGAGCATGCGTCTGGAGTTGCTCCTAGGTTGCCCATTTGTTCTCTCTCTCTCTCTCTATCCCCCTCTCCCCCTCTCTCTCTCCTTGCAAATAAATATATTAAAATATTTTTTTAAAAAAGCATAGGACCCTGGGCTGGAGAGATGGCTTAGCAGTTAACGCGCAGTTAAGGAACTTGTGTGCAAAGGCTAACAACTCGAGTTCGATTACCCAGTACCCATGTAAAGCCAGATGCACAAAGTGGTGCGTATATCTGGAGATCTTTTGCTATGACTGGAGGCCCTGGTGCATCCATTCTTTCTGTCTCTTTTCTATCTCTCTATGCTGGTAAATAAATAAATAAGAACAATTAAAAAAAAGTGCAGGACCCTTGCCCTGTGGGAAGTGAGTGCCTGAGCTTGCAGGCCACTATGTGTGTCCAGAGGGGACATTCTGTGTAAGGGGCTGTGTCTTTGCAAAGGACAAAGGTCAGATTTCTATGAAGGCAGGCAGACCAGATGAATCAGGATCTAGCCTGCCCTATGCAGCCGGCTGGGGTTAGTTGAAGAGCCTGATCCAAAGCAAGAACGGGGCAGGCTTGCCGGGTGGCTCTCTGAGCACAGTCTTCTCCCTGCTGCTGTTCTGTTTCCTCACTGAGGAAATAAGGCACTTCCCAGCACGTACACCTCGCCTCAGGGGTACTTAGAGCCAGGCTGGCTGATCCTGGCAAAGAGGCAGCACTGTGAGACAAATACAGTTTGTCTCCCCACCCCAGACAGCAAGCTTTCTGATTTCCGGGGAGGAGACGTCCTTTCGTGGGTACCCACTGCAGCACTTCTGGGGGCTGACATGTATACCCAGTTGCCGTGCTAGGTTTGTTCAGGATGCTAACCATTCAGTTTGTCTATGATTGACAGGTTTCCAGGATGTGGGCTTCTCAGTGCTAAAATGGGGCCAGTCCCACTCAAATGGGACCATTGATTGACAGATTTTTTAAAAATAAAAAAATGAATGAAAGGGCTGGAGAGATTGCTTAGTGGTTAAGGCACTTGCTTGGGAAGCCTAAAGACCCAGGTTTGACTCCCCAGGCCCCATGTAAGCCAGATGCACAAGGTGGCACATGTGTCTGGAGTTCATTTGCAATAGCTAAAGGCCTTGGTGCTTCCATATTCTTTCTCTCTGTCTCTAAAAAAAAAAAGAAGAAGAATGGAAAATATAAATATTATCACTTACCTTGAAGAGAGTCTATCTTAACAAAAATAAAACTCTTTGAACTGGGGCTGGAGAGATGGCTTAGCGGTTAAGCGCTTGCCTGTGAAGCTGAAGGACCCCGGTTCGAGGCTCGGTTCCCCAGGTCCCACGTTAGCCAGATGCACAAGGGGGCGCATGCGTCTGGAGTTCGTTTGCAGAGGCTGGAAGCCCTGGCGCGCCCATTCTCTCTCTCTCCCTCTACCTGTCTTTCTCTCTGTGTCTGTCACTCTCAAATAAATAAAAATATTAAAAAAAAAAAAACTCTTTGAACTGAGCTTGCTTGGGAAAGCCCAGAGGTATTGCAGAGAGGACAGATACACTTACCTTTGGTTCTGTGAAGTCACTTCACCAACCACCCTTAGCTCTAGCAAGAGATGAAACCACCTGAGAGGCCATCTGACCTGCAAGAAGCCCTCACTTCAGAGACCGAATGAGTCCCAGAAAAGGAAGGCGAGGTGCCAGCAATCACCCAGTTCACAGCAAAAAAGAATGTGGGGTCCAGTAGAGAGTATAATCTGTGGGATCCCTAAAGAGTGTGCGATCGCCTGTGGGATCCAGGAGAGAGTGTATAACCCCTCCCTCTGTGTGGATGTCCCCCAAAACACGGGGCTCGTCCCTTCCTTCTGCTCTACTCACTGACCACCTTAACGTACTTTCACTCTATGGGAAGAGTACAGGCCACAGCGCTGCATCAGCCAAGGTTCAAATCCCCATCCCACCACTTGGCATTGTGTGGTTCTGGACCAAACAAAAGCCTGACTTTCTTCACGCAGAGTCTGCAGTTTTGTGATTCCATGAGCTGCATTGTTCGTAGTTTTAGCTCGGGAGACACACTTCTTCCCTTCCCTGCTTCCTTAGCTAGGCAAAGATGGGAAGACAGGACCCTTATGCTCAAGGAGATCATGACTGAAGCCTTGGTTGTGAATCTTCACAAGTTGGAGCATAGGTACAGATGACCTAAGAGAAGTTAGAGATGGAGGAAAGGCAACTGGGAATCTTTCAAATATACAATCGCAGGTGTACTTTATTTCTTTGTAAATTTATTTTTATTTTTTATTAACAACTTCCATGATTGTAAAAAATACCCCATGGTAATACCCTCCCTCCCCTCACTTACCCCTTTAAAACTCCACTCTCTATCATACCCCCTCCCCATCTCAATCAGTCTCTCTTTTAATTTTGACATCATAATCTTTTCCTCCTCTTATGATGGTCTTATGTAGGTAGTGTCAGGCACTGGGAGGCCATGGATATCCAGGCCATTTTGTGTCTGGAGGGAGCATGTTGTATGGAGTCCTGCCCTTCCTTTGGCTCTTACATTCTTTCTGCCGCCTCTTCTGCATTAGACCCTGAGCCTTGGAAGGTGTGATACAGATAATGCAGTACTGAGTGCTGCAGTCATTTGTTTCCATCACCATGATATCTTCTGAGTTGTCTCAAGGTCAAGTCACTGCCATCTGAAAAGAGAAGATTCTCTACCAAAAGTGAGAGTAGCATTAACATAAGGGTGTGAACATTAACAGAAGTGCTTACTGGGCAGTTTGATAAGCATACTATATACATTTGGCCAGACAACAGCAGACGTTACACTCTTAGGGCTCATGACTACCCCTGTTTTAACTTTTCAGTATCAGGAATGTATTCTTTTCCCATAGAGCAGGCCTCCAGTCCAATTTAAGGGCAGCTGGTTTCCCCCATAACAGACATGCCACTATTGCACCCGTTGGCTCATTTGGCCTGGCTGGCCAATTATAAGGCTTGCAGTGTCCATTGATGAGTATCTTCACTGGTGATTTCTCTTTCTTCCATTGAACTGCATGTAGAATAGCTTCTTCCAGCTTTGTCAGCTGGTCTACATGGGGGAGGTTATCAGCTCAGATCCAGCAGGATTTCTCAGTGGCCTTACAGCCCAAGTATATGGAATATTCAGCAATAGGGTCTTACCATCTATTCCTGGTGGGAAACCAAGGGCCTCGGCAATGCCCTATAATGTTTTGGGGGCATCAGGAATCTCCTAGCCAACAACTCACCGGAAGATATCCCATCCCTGGCACTGAAAAATTTCTAGCAACAATCTATAGCTCCTGAGTGTTCCATTGTCCAACAATGTAGGATTGCATATGTTTTATTTATATCCTCTTAGATTTTGATTAGCTGTCCCTCCACTTTTCCTTTACTCAATCTCTTCCCCAGACCTCATTTTGGGCCTTTTCACCCCCATTAATCTATTCTTCTACTTACATATATACAATACCATCCTATTAAGTACCCCCCTCCCTTCCTTTCTCTTCCCTTTCTATCTCTTTTCTGGCTTACTGGCCTCTGCTACTGAGTTTTTTTCCTTCTCACGCAGAAGCCCAGTCATCTGTAGCTAGGATCCACATATGAGAGAGAACATGTGGCGCTTGGCTTTCTGGGCCTGGGTTACCTGACTTAGTATAATACTTTCCAGATCCATCCATTTTCCTGAAAATTTCATAACTTCATTTTTCTTTACCTCTGAGTAGAACTCCATTGTATAAATGTGCCACATCTTCATTATCCACTCATCAGTTGAGGGACATCTAGGCTGGTTCCATTTCCCAGCTATTGTCAATTGAGTGGTGATAGACATGGTAGAGCATGTACTTCTAAGGAAATGAGATGAGTCCTTAGGATATATGCCTAGGAGTGCTATAGCTGGGCCATATGGTAGATCAATCTTTAGCTGTCTTAGGAACCTCCACACTGATTTCCACAATGGCTGGACCAGATTGCATTCCCACCAATAGTGTAGAAGGGTTCCTCTTTTTCTACATCCTTGCCAGCATTTATGGTCATTTGTTTTCACGATGGTAGCCAATCTGATAGGAGTGAGATGGAATCTCAACATAGTTTTAATCTGTATTTCCCTGATGACTAGGGATGTAGAACTTTCTTTCTTTTTTTTTTTTTTTGGTTTTTTGAGGTAGGGTCTCACTCTAGCCTAGGCTGACCTGGAATTCACTATGGAGTCTCAGGGTGGCCTCGAACTCACAGCAATCCTCCTACCTCTGCCTCCCGAGTGCTGGGAATAAAGGCGTGCGCCACCACACTTGGCTAGAACTTTCTTTAGATGTTTACACCCCATTTGTATTTCTTCTTTTGAGAACTCTCTATTTAGTTCCATAGCCCATTTTTAATTGGCTTGTTTGATTTCTTATTATTTAATTTTTTGAGTTCTTTGTATATCCTAGATATTAATCTTCTATCAGATGTATAGCTGGCAAAGATTTTTTTCCCATTCTGTAGGTTGCCTCTTTGCTTTATTCACAGTGTCCTTTGCTGTACAAAATCTTTGTAATCTCATGAGGTCCCAGCAGTCAATCTGTGGCTTTATTGCCTGAGCAATTGAAGTTATATTCAGAAAGTCTTTGCAAAGACCAATATGTTAAAGGGTTTCCCCTACTTTTTCCTCTAGCAGTTTCAGAGTTTCAGGTCTGATGTTAAGGTCTTTAATCTATTTGGTCTTAATTCTTGTGCATGGAGAGAGAGAAGACTCTATTTTCATCTTTCTACAGATAAATATCCAGTTTTCCCAGCACCATTTGCTGAAGAGGCTGTCTTTTCTCCAATGAGTATTTTTGCCATTTTTATCGAATATCAGGTGGCTATAGCTACCTGGACTTGCATCTGGGTCCTCTATTCTGTTCCATTGATCTACATGTCTGCTTTTGTGCCAGTACCATGCTGTTTTTGTTACTATGGCTCTGTAGTATAGTTAAAATCAGGTATAGTGATACCACCAGCCTAGTTTTTGTTGCTCAGTATTATTTTAGATATTCAAGTTTTTTTGTGATTCCAAATGAATTTTTGGATTGTTTTTTCTATTTCTGTGAAGAATGCCATTGGAATTTTGATGGGGATTGCATTAAATGTGTAGATTGCTTTTGGTAAGATTGCTATTTTCACAATATTGATTCTTCTGATCCAGGAACAAGGGATGTTTTTACATTTCCTAGTGTCCTCTGCAATTTCTCACTTGAGTGCTTTATAGTTTTCCTTGTAGAGATCCTTTACTTCCTTAGTTAGGTTTATTCCAAGGTACTTTATTATTTTTTTGACGCAATTGTGAATGGGAGTGATTCTCTGATTTCATTCTCTGTATGTTTGTTGTTAGCATATAGGAATGCTACTGATTTTTGTGTATTTATTTTGTATCCTGCTACATGGCTATAGATGTTTAGCAGCTCTAACAGTTTGCTGGTAGTCTTTAGGGTCCTTTATATATAGAATCATGTCATCTGCAAATAATGATAACTTGATCTCTTCCTTTCCAATTTGTACCCCTTTTATGTGCACTCTTGCTTTATTGCTATGGCTAAGACTTCCAAAATTATATTAAATAAAAGTGCGGACAGTGGACACCCTTGTCTTGTTCCTGATTTTAGTGGAAAAGCTTCCAGTTTTTCCCCATTTAGTAATATGTTGGCTGTAGGCATGTCATAAATAGCTTTTATTATATTCAGATATGATCCTTCTATTCTTAGTCTCTGTAGGACTTTTATCATGAAGAGATGTTGGCCTTTGTCAAATGCTTTTTCTGCGTCTAATGACATGATCATATGATTTTTGTCCTTCAGTCCATTTACATAATAATGTATTACATTTATTGATTTGCATATGTTGAACCGTCCCTGCATCTCTGGTATAAAGCCTACTTGGTCCGGGTAAATGATCTTTCTGATATACTGTTGTATTCTGTTTGCCAATATTTTGTTGAGGATTTTTGCATCTATGTTCATGAGGGAGATTGGCCTGTAATTTTCTTTTTTTGTTCTATCTTTGCCTGGTTTTGGTTTCAGGGTGATGCTGGCTTCATAGGAGTTTGGTAGGATTCCTTCTTTTTCTATTTTATGGAAAAGCTTAAGAAGCAATGGTGTTAGTTCTTCTCTGAAGGTCTGGTAAAATTCAGCAGTGAATCCATTTGGGCCTGGACTTTTTTTATTTGGGAGATTTTTGATAACTGCTCAGATCTCCATACTTGTTATAGGTCTGTTTAAGTTATTAATCTCATCTTGATTTAATTTAGGTAGGTCATATAAATCAAGGAAATCATCCATTTCTTTCAGATTTTCATACTTAGTGGAGTATATGTTTTTATATTATGTCCCTATGATTTTTTGAATTTCTCTTATAAATTTATTTTTAAAGATTTTTTTTCCTTTTAAAGTTTTTTGGAGGGATGCTTTTTTTGTTTGTTTTCAATTTTTGAGGCAGAGTCTCACTCTTGCCCAAGCTGGCCTGGAACTCACTATATAGTCCTGCCTGGCCTCCAACTCATGGTGTTCCTCCTACCTTAGCCCTCTGAGTGCTCAGATTAAAGGCATGCCACTATGCCCAACGTGTGTGTGTGTGTGTGTGTGTGTGTGTGCGTGCGCGTGTGTGTATGTATGTATATGCAAGGAGAGAAAGTGGGGGGAGTGCATGAGAGCATGGGTACACGGGGGTCTTTTGCCACTGCAAACGAACTCCAGATGCATGTGCCATTTTGTGTATCTGGCTCTATTTGGCTTCTGGGGAATTGATCCCAGGCCACCAAGCTTTGCAGACAAGTACCTTTAACCACTGAGCAATCTCTTCACTCCCTATGCCTACTATTTTTTGAGGGGGTGGGATGATGTGGTTTAATTCTATTAAAATAATTGTTACATATTTTTTTCAAAAAAAAATTTTATTAACAACTTCCATGATTATGAAAAAAATATCCAATGGTAATACCTCCCTCCCCCCCACTTTCCCCTTTGAAACTTCATTCTCCATCACATCCCCTCCCTATCTCAATCAATCTCTCTCTTATTTTGATGTCATGATCTTTTCCTCCTATTATGCTGGTCATAGGTAGTGTCAGGTACTGTGAGGTCATGGATATCCAGGCCATTTTGTGTCTGGAGGGAACACATTGTAAGGAGTCCTACCCTTCCTTTGGCTCTTACATTCTTTCTGCAACCTCTTCTGCAATAGACCCTGTGTCTTGGAAGGTGTGATAGAGATATTGCAGTACTAAGCATTCCTGTCTCTTCTTTCCAGCACCATGATGCCTTCTGAGTCAGCTCAAGGTCACTGTCATCTGAAAAGAAAAGATTCTCTACCAAAAGTGAGAATAGCATTAATATAAGGATATGGACATTAAGAAAAATGCTTATTGCGCAATTTGATAAGCATAGTATACACATTTAGCCAGACAGCAGCAGACATTACACCCCTAGGACTCATGACTTACTTTGTTTTAAGTTTTCAGTATCAGGGATATATTCCCTCCCATGGAGCAGGCCTCCAGTCCAATTAGAGGGTGGTTGGTTTCCCCCTTAACAGACATGCTACTATTGCACCCGTTGGCTCATTTGGCCTGACTGCCTATGCCCACTTTTTTCTAATTTATTTGAGAGAGAGAGAGAGAAGGGGGGAGAGAGAGATAAATGATGTGCCAGGGCCTTTGGATGCTGCAAACAAATTCCAGATGTATGTGCCACCTTGTCCATCTGGTTTACATGGGTTCTGGGGAATTGAACCTGGGTTATTTGGCTTGGCAGGCAAGTGTCTTAACTGCTAAGCCATCTCTCCAGCACCTTATGTCCACTTTCATTATAAGTTTTTTTTTTCCTTTTTCAATTTCATTTAAAAGTTTGTGTGGGGGGGGGTAGTTTGTTTGTTGCAATACCAGTTTGGAAGGTGAGAAAGACCGAGCAGATTGGAAAGGTTCTTCCAGGGAGTCCCTCTCTGAGCTCATCCATAAGCAGCCTCCATCCTTACCCCCTACCTGCTTACCCAGATTTTTTCTCCACAGCGTCATGCCGCAGCACCCTAATTTGTCTTACTGTCTGCTGTCTGTGACCCCAAGGAGAGGCTTGCTCCTTGACAGCCGGGGCCTTGCTTCACCTCCAGTGCTATGGCTCCAGGACCTAGAATGATGGCTGACCCATAATACAACGGTTTTTGAATGTATAAGGAATGCCAAGTCACAACAGTAGAAACTCAGTTATTTTAGGGGGAAAAATAATGATCAGAATTGGAAAGGGACTATGTTTAAAATACTGAGACTGCATACTGAGAGGGGCTGGGGAGATGGCTCAGTGGAATTCACAGTGACAAAACAGCAAGAGACCTGGTCTCAAACCGGGTGGCAGGTGAGGAATGACACCTACATGTTGTCCTTTGCCCTTCACATGCCCACCATGGCATGCACATGCACACTCCTCATATGCTGACAGAGATGGTGATTGGCACTAATGTGCTTAGGGCTGCAGTTTTCAAGGTAGGGTCTCATTTTAGCCCAGGCTGACCTGGAATTCACTATGGAGTCTCAGAATGGCCTCGAACTCACAGTGATCCTCCTGCCTCTGCCTCCCGAGTGCTGGGATTAAAGGGGTGCGCCACCACGCCGGCTGTTTTGTTTTGTACTTTTTTTATAATTATTAAGTAGAAACTTTGCATGGACACATCGTATGTTGGTACTATGATTTCTCTCCTCCCTGCCCCCACTCCACTGAGGGCCCTCCTTAGTGGAATTGCTGGTACTCACCACAGGGTTAGGGCTATGAGCTGTGAGAGCAGCAGTCTGTCCTTGTGGATATTCCCTCCCCCCCCCACCACCCCCCGTGGCTCTCACATTCTTTCTGGCCCTCTTCCACGAACCCCCCGAGCCGTGGAGGGTGTGCTGCAAGTCTGCCTCAGATTTGAGCTCTCAGCACCTCCTGGATTTTTGCTTTGGTACATTTTGAGTATCCTCAGTGTCTGACTGCACCACTCTGGCCCAGGTTGCCAGGCTCACCACAGAAGAAGCACACTTGCTCATCTCTCCAGTTCCTCTGTGGTTTCACATGGGCCCTAGCTGCTGTGCAAGACAGTCTCACTCTAGCCCAGGCTGACCTGGAATTCACAATGTAGTCTCAGGGTGGCCTCCAACTCATGGCGATGCTCCTACCTGTGCCTCCCAAGTGCTGGGACTAAAGGCGCACAGCACCGCATCTGGCTGAATATTTTTGTTTATTTTCAAACACACACACACAGAGAGAGAAAGAGAGAGAGAGAACAAGAACGGATGCACCAGGACCTCTAGCTGCTGCAAACAAATTTCATATGCATGGGCCACTTGGTGCATCTGGCTTTACATGGGTACTGAGGAATTGAACATGGGTCATTAGATTTGCAGGCAAGCACTTTAATGGCTGAGTAATCACTCCAGCCCAGGCCTGGGATTTTAACAGCAGGAACAAGGCCTGTTCTGTGCAGCTGTGGAGAAGCTGCCCTCTGGAAGGCCCACATTCCCAACCTTTGAGTAGCTCTTGTCATTCTCTTCCAAATGGTGAGCCCACCCCCCACCTACTCAAGGCTTTGGGTCCCTCCAGGTCAGCCCTTGACATGAGGATCGTCTGAAGGCCCCAGCCACTCTCGAATGCTTCCATCTGTGCTGCGTGTTGATCCAGTAAAGTCCTAGGGAGATGGGACACTCAGAGCCCACAGAAGCATGGTTAAATCACCCAACATCTTATTTGTGTTGGGTGGTGAGGTAAACTCTAGGATCTTTCACCCATAAAACTGTTTAAAGTATTGAAAACAGGCTTGATAAAAACTCCCTGGTGACCAGGAATGTACCCTTCTAATGTGGGAGGTGACTCAAAAATACTTTTGAAAACTTAAATGACTAGGAGTTGTCATGTTTAACTTATGTGCAGTAGGGGGCGCTGTTGGTATAAAGTCTATCAGTAAAATTTATTTATTTATTTATTTATTTATTTATTTATTTATTTATTTATTTATTTATTAGAGCGAGAGAGGGAAAGAAGCAGAGAAAGAGAGAGAATGGGCGTGCCAAGGCCTCCAGCCACTGCAAACGAACTCCAGACGTATGCTCTCCCTTGTGCATCTGGCTTACATGGGTCCTGGGGAAAAGAACCGAGGTCCTTTGGCTTTGCAGGCAAACGCCTTAACCGCTAAGCCATCTCTCCAGTCCCTATCAGTAACTTCCTGACTCCATCATACAGGCTACAGATTGCAGCCTGAAGACCTGACTCTTGACACTGAATAATTGGCAAGGGTGCCAACAGAAGAACATGGCTAACTCAATTTGAAGGGTATCCTTTTCCTGGTTGGTTTCCTATTGAATGTGACTAGCTCTCTGTCTACAATAATTGTCACTTTTTTTTGTCTTAAATAGGTTGTTGATGTTATTTATCTCAAGGACAAATGTTTGGTCTCTTTAAGAATCCCACTATTAGAGGAATGTTGAGGGAAGCCAAGTGCCACCTTAAAGACAGTCTAAGGTAGGCTCAAGCCCATTTCTCCCAAAAGATGAGCTTGGGCTGAAAAGATTGCTTAGTGGTTAAGGTACTGGCATACAAAGCCAAAGGACCCAAGTTTGATTCCCCAGGACCCACATAAGTTAGATGCACAAGGTGGCGCATGTGTCTGGAATTTATTTGCAGTGGCTGGAGGCCCTGGCACACCCATTCTCTCTCTCGTTCTCTCTTTTCCTTTTTCTTTCTCTCTCAAATAAATAAATAATTTTTAAAAAAACAACAAAGAACATCTTACTAGAGTCACAAAGGAATGTGTTTGGAAAACTGCTCTGGGGCTTCTCTATAAGTAATTCAGGGGAAGAAAGCTGTCCCTGGAAATCCCAAAGTGGGATACACAAGAAGTTTGGAAATCCCAGGACTGGGAATGTATCTTAGTTGGTAAAGTTCTTGCCTAGCATGTATGAAATCCTTGGTTCGATGCTCAGTGCCACACAAAATGGACATGGTAGTGCACACTTGTAATTCCAGCATTTAGGAAGCAGAGGTGGGAAGATCAGAAGTTCAAGGTCATCTTCTACTACAT
Organism: Jaculus jaculus; assembly: GCF_020740685.1. Taxonomy (NCBI): domain Eukaryota; kingdom Metazoa; phylum Chordata; class Mammalia; order Rodentia; family Dipodidae; genus Jaculus; species Jaculus jaculus. The sequence continues at coordinate 93,751,522 of NC_059110.1, forward strand.
AGCGAGTTTGAGGCCAGTCAGATACACGAAACCCTGAGTCAGGGTGGGGCGGGAAGAATATTTTAGTTCCACATGCTACAGAATGCCAGGCAGTCGATTCACATTTCTGGAAGCTCTGTGTTTGCAAACTGAGGATGCCTTCCTTACCTCCAACCCTTTACTCTCTCTTAGGCAACAAGCCCCCAAGGTGGATTCAGCCTCACCACATCCTGAGAGGACCACTATGGGATTCCCAAGTCACCACACGAGTCAAGAAAATACTGAGCTGGTTAGGGCCATGCAGACATTTTGATCTTTTTTTTCTGGAGTCTAGAATCTTCACTGTACTCGACAAGCTTGCTTCTAGTTCTTTCAGAGCCAAGCAGGACAATAAATTCCCAGGAGGTTTCAGGTTCTCCTCACCGCTCAAGGTCCTTGAGACTGGGGATCCAGGTTGACTTGGTGTCTCAGGGCCCAGCCAGGGGGCAAGCCCCTCACCTCCTTACGCAAGACAGTATGCGTGGAGGTGCCAGCGAGAGGCTGGGAAACAAAGGTGGCTTTCACCCAGCGCTGGCTGAGAGGGGACGCCTGTGCCGTGGTCTGCAGCCCTGAAGCAGGGTGCCGTCCTGTGACTCTGAGCTCAAAAATGTGTGAAATTTCTTTTTGCTGGGTATTCTACGTGAAGCGGAACCTGTTCTCAGAGAAACATTCCATTTCACAGACGCTAATGGCTTTCCTCTGTGCCGGTGCATTAATGAGGCTCCGGCTCGTTCTAATCAGAAGGAAGCCATGCAGATAATTGCCTGAATTTTTAATTCAGGGTTATGATAGGGGAATCAAAGTCACTCTGCAGTTGCTGAGGCTGCCTCTGGTTCCAGGCCATTGACTTTTGCAATTTTCTTTGATTTTCCCCTTCTCGTCTCCTTCTCCCACTCCCACTCCCCTCTCTTGCTCTCTCTCTCTCTCTCTCTTTCTCGGGAGCTGACAGTTTCAGTTTGGGTGAGGTGGAGGAACAGGGGCAGCCCTTGGAGTCTCCCTACATAGCTTTTCTTCTTCCCTTTTTTCAATTCCTCCCCTCCACCTCCTCATGAAAGAGTTGATCCGCCTGCACCTGTCACCCCAGGGCTGGTTCTGGGAGAGTGCCCTGCAACTGGCCTCTCCACTCGGGGTCTCTGTGCCCATGAGTAAAGACAGGAAATTTGCCCCAGGAGAAGACCCTCCCTTGGCAATTTACTTCTCAGATTTTAGGGCAAGGGAGAGAAAGAGAGAGAAGGGAAAAGTCAGGGAGATCAGGTTTTAGAACAGCTCTCTGAGTTCTTCTACTTCCTTGCCAAGCTTGTCAAGAGCATTTGCTCTTGCCTGGTGCTGAGGCAGGGACCAGTTGGACGCGGTCAGACTCCAAGTCTGGGATCTTCCCAAACAGACTCACCTCTAGACACTACAGTCGTGGAGGGCTAGTACCTTTCAGGATGTTCAGAACCCCGGAGACCACAGGTGGCAGAATGAGGTGAAGGCAAACCGGTCATGTCACGTATGCCACCATGCTGCAAATGTAAAAAAGCACACGGCAGCAGCACAAAAGGAGGCTCCCTGACGTTGGCCAGTTTCCCCACTGTCTGGGACCTTGGGGCGATAAAGAATTTGCTAGGGTGAAAGTCAGCTTTTCTGACTCAACGCCAACAAGTCACTCTGGCTTTTCCAGGAGAGTGGTTATTCTTGCAAGGGAAGTTTCTTCTCCCGACATCCTCTAGCATGGCTATAACCACACACTACAATGCGAATGTTCACACTTGAGGCCAGTTATCAGTGGAGTGAGTCTGCCCTGGCAGCTGGACTCTGAACTGTTGAGTGCCCCTCACAGGGTCTCCAAGAGCAGATTGTATCTCTGCATCTGGTTCTACAGAGGACAAGAGTCTTGTTTCCTTTATTTAAAATAATACATTTATTTATTTATTTGAGAGAGAGTGAGAGATGCAGAGACACAGAGAGAGGATGAGAATGGGTGCACCAGGGCCTCCTGCCACTGTAAACGAATTCCAGGTTCAACGCGCCACTTTGTGCATCTGGCTTTATGTGGGTCCTGAGGAATTAAACCTAGGCTGTCAGGTTTTGCAAGCAAGTGGCTTTAACTGCTGTACCATGTTTCCAGCCTAAGAGCCTTGCTTTTAAAACTGTTATTCTTATTTATTCATCTGAAAGAGGCACAGAGAGAAAGAGAAAGAAGGAGACAGAGAATGGGTATACCAGGGTCTCCAGTCACAAGAAACAAACTACAGATGCATGCACCACCTTGTGCATATGGCTTACATGGGTCCTGTGGAATTGAACCTGGGTCCTTTGGCTTTGCAGGCAAGTACCTTAACTGCTAAACCAACTCTCCAGCCCAAATATATATATATATATATATTTGGATTTTTGAAGTAAGGTCTCACTCTAGCTCAAGCTGACATGGAATTCACTATGTGGTCTCAGAGGGGCCTCGAACTCATGATGATCCTCCTACCTCTGCCTCCTGAGTGCTGGGATTAAAGGCATGTACCACCACACCTGGCCCCAAATATTTTAAGTTTTTTTTTTTATTTTACTTACTCATTTGAAAGAAGCAGAGAGGGAGAGGGAGAAGGAGAGAGAGAGAGAGAGAGAGAGAGAGAGAGAGAGGGAAAGAGAGAGAAAGAGAAAGAGAGAGGGAGAGAGAGGAGCCTTGTTTGAAGAGAGAAGATATTTGTGCTGTGATCATCTTCTAGCTTCTAAGGACTTCACATTGAATCATTAAGCCTCCACAAGGACACTATGAAGAAGACATAACCATCTCTACTGATCAGGAAATGGGTACACCAGCAAGAGAGAGAAATCTGGCTGCCACCTGAACCTCACTTGCCAAGTGGAAGTTTTTTTTTTTTTTTTTTTTTTTTTTTTAAGTAGGCGTATTCCCAGGACGTAGCAACTCGACTGACAACAGACTTTTCTGTTGCAAGTTGTAGACCACAGAAATTATAAGGGGCAGTTTTACTTTTATCATAGAATTTGCCCTCCACAGGGCTTTTGTTTCCTCAGTCAAATGTTGCGTCATGCTTGGATGACATTTCTGTCTGTAGTGTGTCAAAGCAACTTCACTACATTCACCCAGATGTTGAGGGACAAAGGAGGGAAGGCGTCCATCTCTTTCAGATCACCTCATCAGACTCTGATATCTTTTTTTTTTTTCTTGGTTTTTGGAGATAGGGTCTCACTCTGGTCCAGGCTGACCTAGAATTAACTATGTAGTCTCAAGGTGGCCTCGAACTCTCGATGATCCTCCCACCTCTGCCTCCCAAGTGCTGGGATTAAAGGTGTGCACCACCATGCCCGGCTAAAATGACTATCTGATTTTCTTTTTCTTTTTCTTTTTTTTTTTTTTTTTGTTGTTTGTTTGTTTTGTTTTTTTGAGGTAGGGTCTCACTCTGGTCCAGGCTGATGTGGAATTAACTCTGTAGTCTCAGGGTGGCCTTGAACTCACAACGATCCTCCTACCTCTGCCTCCCAAGTGCTGGGATTAAAGGTGTGCGCCCCAACGCCCGGCCAGACTCTGATATCTTGAGATACAGACTATCTCAAGGCATGGCCTGTGAGCCTCTGATGGACTTGTTGCACAAGATCAGTTTCAAGGGTTTGGGATGGCAGTACATGCTGATAATCTCAGCATTGGGGAGGCTGAAACAGGTGAATTGCTACGAGTTCAAGACCAGCCTGGGCTACAATTTGAGACATGTCTCAAAATAGGAAAAGTAAAGGGCTGGGGAGAGGGAGCAGTGGATGAAGTCCTCGCCACACAAGCACCTGAGTGCCTGAACTTGAATCCCTAGACACCATGTTAGAACAAATAAAAGCCAGAGGCTGTGGAGGGTTTTTGTGATCCCAGCATGCCTACAGGTGAGATGGGAGGTAGAGAATTTCTTGGAAGCTCATGGACCCGCTAGCCTGGCAGAGTGGTGAGCAATAAGAGACCCAGGCTCAAATGAGGTGAAAGTCAAAGACAAAACCCAAAACTTGTCCTCTAGCCTCCACACAGGTGCTGAGGCATGCATGCACCTGTGCTTACACACATGCACACATACACGTGCACACATATCTCACACACACACACCCACACACACGCACACACACCAATAAGTAAAATAAAACCAAAATTAGTTTCCATTTCTCTTTTAAAAAGAAATTGTCCATGTTTTTATTTATTTGTGTGTATGTGTGAGAGATTCAGTAAGAGGATGGCATGCCAGGGCCTCTTTCTAGTGCAAATGAACTTGACTCAGGTGCCACTTTGTACATCGGGGTATATGTGGGTACTGAAGAATCAAACCTGGGCCAGCAGGCTTTCCAAACCTTTAACTGCTGAGCCACCTCCTCAACCCGCCATTGCTTTTAATTAAAAACAAAGGGTGGGGCTGGAGAGATGGCTTAGCAGTTAAGCGCTTGCCTGTGAAGCCTAAGGACCATGGTTCGAGGCTCGATTCCCCAGGACCCACATTAGCCAGATGCACAAGGGGGCGCATGTGACTGGAGTTTGTTTGCAGTGGCTGGAAGTCCTGGCGCATCCATTCTCATTCTCTCTCTCTCTGCCTCTTTCTCTCCCTGCCATGTTCAAATAAATAAAAATAAAAAAACAAAGTGTATAGGCTGGAGAGATGGCTTAATGGTCAAGGCACTTGCCTGTGAAGCCTGAGGACCCAAGTTCAATTCCCCAGCACCCATGTAAAGCCAGATGCACAAGGTGGCGCATGCATTTGGAGTTCATTTGCAGCATCTGGAGGCCCTGGTGAACTCATTCCCACTCTCTCTTGCTCTCGTGCTCTCTCTCTCCTCTGCCTCTATCTTTTTCTCCCAGATATATATATATAGACGTGTGCTTTAGAACACCTTTGGCAAAGTTAGGGTTTCATTTACTCTATCAGTCAGCAAATATTTAATGAGAGCCAGCTCCATCCTAGGCTGTGCCAGAGACACTGAGGCTGCTGGGGTAGAAGATGCAGCTCTTCCCCGCAGAGGGTCATGGTTTAGTGAGGCCAATGAGTGAGTGAATCCTTGCCCTGCAGGGTGAGGGCTGTGGCAGACAGAAGCGCGACCTACTATGAATATTGAAAGGACATCCTGAAATCAAGCTAAGCCAGCAAGGGATAAACACCAACAACACAGAGCAGCAGCATGCACCACGTCCCTTAAAGGCTCAGGGTGTAACTGTTCAGGGATGAGCAACCCTCTTCCAAACTTTGGTCCCTTCCACCTCGGGAGCCATCTTTCTCCTGACTCCCTGGAGACCCAGGCTGCTCCCCAGATCCTGTGCATTCCAGCTCCAGCCCTGTGAACTTGGAGTTAATGATTAAACCCAGCGTCGGTGCCATGGCTGGAAGCCGAGGCTTCCTTGCGGTGAGCCATGCAGCTCAGCCCTGGAAACTGCTGGGTTCCTGGCTCTGCTCCAGCCCGGGATGGGCCAGAGACGGATCCAGCCCTCACACCTACGGGCAGCGGGCGCTCACGGTTTCAGAGTCAGCTAGAGTTTCAGCAGCGTGCAAACCTCCTCTGGCTGTAAACCCAAGGCACAGGGTATAGTAGGACCGGGGAATGTGAAGGAAAAGCGAGTCTTGTGGACAGAACACCCCCCACACCCACACCCACACACACACACACACACACACACACACACACGTCTGCTACTAACTAGCTGGGTGACCTTGGGGCCGTCTCTTTACCTTTTCGGGGCTTGAAACTCCTCATCCGTAACAAAAGAAGATTGTGATCAGAATGGGCCATGTTCCGTGCAAGAGCTGAGCTGTCACCCTTGCCTGGTACAGCCCATCCCTTCTGTCTTCTCACTCATCCTTCAAGGTACAGCCAAGGGTCACCATCTTCGGAAGGCCATCTGTGGTCCTCTCCCCACAGGCTGAGCTAGGAGCCCCTCCCCTCAGCCTCGGCGCTCTCTCTCTTGACCCCGATTCAGCCTGTGCTCTTGTCTTCTTTTCTCATTCACCAGCTCTGTTCCACCCCACCCCAACGCCCTGGCCTCAAGTGTGTGCTAGGAAATTTCAAGTTTCTTCCAATCAGAATTGTTGCAATTAATAGTATCTACAGATCGGCTTCTACCATTTCATTTTGCTTCCTTTTTATCTCTTTAGTTTCTTTCTCTTTCTCCATTTTAGCAAATTGATCACGGGTTCCTTATTTCCCTGTGACTTGGAAGAAGTACATTCTATTACTATTTTTTTTAGTGGGAATCCTTGACATTTAATGTAAATGCTTATCTTTTTAAATTTTTTTATTCACTCATTTGTGTGTGTGTGTGTGTGTGCGTGTGTGTGTGTGTGTGCGCGTGTGCCATGGTACATGGGTGGAGGTCAGAGAAGGACCTGCGGGTGCCTGTGCTCCATCTTCTGAGACTGGGTCTCTTGTTGCGCAGCTTTACATGGGTGCTGGGGAACTGAGCTTGGACAGACAGGCTTCAGAAGCAAGGACCTTTAACCATGGAGCTATCTCCCAGCCCCATTGCATATATTACTGACTCTAAAGTTAATATCTATTCTTTCACCAAAATACAAAAATCTTATCATGCTTTAGTCATTCACAAATCCCTAACATATCTTAGAACTTTAGTTGCACCTTATTTCTTTAGTTAAGAGAGAGAGAGGGAGAATGGGTATGCCAGGATCTCTAAGCACTGCAAACAAACTCCAAATGCATGCACCACCTTGTGTATCTGGCTTTACATGGGCCCTGGGGAATCAAACCCAGGTTCTTAAACATTGCAGGCAAGTGTCTTAACCATTGAGCCACCTCTCCAGTCCTCAGCTTATTTTGAAAGCCATTAAAATTACTGTATTTAAAATTTATAGTCAATGATTACTTTGATATAGAGGTATGTTTACACAGACATATATATATATATATATATATATATATATATATAATTTAATAATATATTTAAGACATATATATATATGTCTTATTTATTTACTTATTGGGGGAAGAGAGATGCAGATAGTGAGAGAATGGGTACACTAGGGCCTCTAGCCACTGCAATCAAACTCCAGAAGCATGCACTACCCTGTCCATTTGGCTTTACATCAGTACTAGGGAATCAAACCTGGGTCCCTGGGCTTCACAGGTAAAAGCCTTAACCACTGATCATTTCTCCAGCCCTTATTTTATTTTTGTTTATGTTTCTTCTTGACTGTCATTACATATGGGCTTCATTCTCTTCTTGAAGTGCATCCTTTAGTATTTTTTCATTGTGGACTATGATAGGTAATCTCTCTCTTTATCTAAAAATATCACTATTTTATTATGATTCTTGATCAAAACCTTAGCTATAGCTACTTACACATTTTTACATTAATGATTCTTCCTTTTTTGCTTACTTTGTGTGTATGTGTATGTATGTGAGAGAGGATGGTGTGTGTGGTTTATGCATATATTTTGTTTTGTTTTGCTTTGCTTTGCTTTGTTTTGTTTTGAGGTAGGGCCTCATTATATCCCAGGCTGACCTGTAACTTACTCTGTGGTCCCAGTCTGGCCTCGAACTCACAGTGATCCTCTGACCTCTGCGTCCCCGGTGCTGGGACTAAAGGCGTGTGCCCACCATGCCCAGCTTGCATGTCTTTTAAAAAACTATTTTATTTATTTACATTTATGTGTGTGTGCGTGTGTGTGTGTGTACATGTACACACACACACACACCAGGGCTTCTCACTGCCAGGTGCTTGTACCACTTTGTACACCTGGCTTTTACTTGAGCACTGGAGAATTGAACCTGAGCCAGGAGACTTTGCAAACAAGCACCTGTAACTGCTGAGCCATCTCCCAGCTCAGTATACGCATATCTATGTGTCCTTGCTCTACCCCACATGCTCCCCTGCAGTGGCTAGGGCTGAACCTCGGGTGTCCCACTCCATTGCTCTCTAATTTTTCTTCAATTTCAGGCTATTCTATTACCTAGCTACTAAGTTTGGAGGGCATGTGTATGTGTACAGTTAAGTGGGGTGTGGATGGGAAGTGTATGTATATACATGTACACATACATGTACCCCATGATTACATATGCTGAAACTAGAGGAGGCTTCTATCATTATTCTGCCTTTTTTTTCCCCTGAGCCGGTCTCTTGAGGAACCTGGAGCTCATGGTATTTTCTCAGTTACACAGGGTGACCAAGGAGCTGCACTAATTCTGCTTGTCTTCATGTACCTCAGAGATGAGGTGACAGGCATGCATGCCTGAATTTATAAGTGGGTGTGAGGATGAGACTCACCTATTAAGTTGGAGTTTCAATGGTTACATTTTTTGTTTAAAATTTTCACCTTTTTATGTTTATTCTTTTTTATTACGTAGTCTATTCTTGACCTATTTTAACTGTTTTGAGCATATATATTTTACAACTTCTATCAGAATGTTCTATCACATGCAGCTTTGTAGACACCCATGCTGTGTTCTCTGTTCATGCATTCTATGAATGTTTGCTTCCAAGTATAGTTTGTGTGTTTGTGTGTGTGTGTGTGTGTGTGTGTGTGTGTGTGTGTGTGTGTACTGCGAAGCATACCTCTACCACTTTGCTACCCTCCCAGTCCAGTTTGTAACTCTTATTGTGGGCTCATCTTCACTAGGGAGGGATTTGTGTGTGTGTGTGTGTGTGTGTGTGTGTGTGTGTGTGATATTTCACCTAGATCTCTTTAAGGGCCCTGGGGATTTTATGAATTGGAAATAGCATGTATACTGCCTACCCAAATATTGGACTCCATCTCTACACCTGAACATTAGAGAGAAGCTTTATTAGGGTCCTAATGGGTATCAAGAGTCCTTGTTCATCTTTGATGCTGAGGGGAGGTTTTCTAGTTCTATGTCTTGGAGCTCCAGCTTCATGCCCACTTCCTTCTGTCCTAGAATTGCTCTTCTGTGCTTTCACTAAGGATTAACAGCATATCTCCCTCAGGCTGGAGAGATTGCTCAGTGGTTAAGGCACTTGCCTACAAAGCCTAATGACCCACCTACAGTTCCCCAGTGCCCACATAAAGCCAGATGCACAAAGTGGTACATGCATGTGGAGGTTGTTTTTAGCAGCTGGAGGCCCTGGTGGCTCATCTGTCTCTTTCTATCTGCCTCTTCTTTCTTTCTCTCTCTCTCTCTCTAATAAATAAATAAATAACAAAAATAAAATAATAAAATTTATTTTAAAAGCACAGCTCCTAGCCCCTAACGCCTATCTTGGAATTTGAAACCTTTCCTTCTGTCCTTCTTCTTTCCTTTCTCTCTCCCCTCCTTCCTTCCTTCCTTTCTTCCTTTTTATTTTAGAGAGAGAGAATTGGCATGCCAGAGCCTCAGCCACTGCAATTGAACTCCAGACACGTGTGTCACCTAGTGGGCATGTGGGATCTTGCACTTGCCTCACCTTTGTGTATCTGGCTTACATATGATCTGGGGAGTCGGACATGGGTCCTGAGACTTCTCAGGCAAGCACCTTAACCACTAAGCAATCTCTCCAGCCCTCTTTCTTCTTTACAACAATATATTTGAACACAAAATTTTTTTATTGTTTTATTTACTCAATCCAGATATTTTGGCAGAAACAAGCTCATGTCAATTGATTGGTCTGTCTCATTAACCAGAAGCCTCTAGAACTTTCTTCTTCATAAAGGAATGAATCATATCAAAGTTTTCTTCAAGTTCTAAGGTCTATAACTTTGAATGTACTTAAAGAAAAAGCTTCAAATCAGAAAAAAAAAATAAATCCAAGAAACCATCCATCTTCCCACAATGCTCTTTCTATGGAAATAGACAAGGGTCCAGTGACTCCAATGGACACACATGAACAGAGGTTAATGCTAGTCACACAAACCAAGATTCCTAGCAGTTACACTTGGAGGCAACGGACATTAATGTACCTAGCACTTTGACTCTTCAAAACAGAAGCAATTCTACCTATCCAACTTGTACAGTCTTAAAAGAACTTTAAAAAAATCTATTTCAAGGAACTTTACACATAAAGTTTTGTGCATTGTGACGTATCAACAATGTTAAAAGTTTCCAACATCAACCTCCATCCCCAAGCTTTTCGTCATGAGTCTTAGAAGTGTGGCTGGCTGTTGGAGAGGGGTGAGATATGGTCCTCAGAAAACCCCCCTCCATGCCTTAGCAACTTCAGAAAGCACTTTCCAGAATGAAGACAGGATAGCTACTTGCAGCATTGTAGGATTTTGTTTGACTGTCTTAAAACCGCCCACGAGGGGCCCATGTTCCTCAGAGCCCAGGAATGCTTTTCTCCCTCACAAAAAAAATGAAATCGTTTTCCATTTTCATTTTGTTCTGTTTTGCTAGGGATTGAACTCATGACATTGCAAATGCCAGCCAAGCACTCTGTGAACTAAGCTACCTCTCCAGGACAGTCTGGTTGCATTCTGCACACATCAACAGAGCTCTTGCCAGGGCCTTTGCCCTGGTGCCATACCCTGGAGTCACTGGATGAGCAGGCTGAGGCCCTGGTCCCCACAATACTCATAGGGTGGCTATTCTCAAAGTTGGGGCAGGGGGAAGAGTGGAAAAAGCTTTCCTCTGCTTTCATTTTTTATTTAATTTCCGTTTACTCGCCAGTTAGGATCACTGACTTGCCTCCTTAAATAACTTCTTACCTGCCATCAATGGCAATGTACCCATCCTTGATTGTTCTGTCAGGAGAGCTTAGGCAGCATCAGAGTCTCAACTAACTCTCCCATAGGAACTTGTTTTTCCTAGCATGCTCTTGAATAAGCCTCCTTCCCTTAGTGCTGGTGCACCACCGTGGCTCTCCTCTCCGCCCACTGCCGCTCTTCCCCCTGCAAGGTCAGCACTCATAGACTTGCCTTATCACCATCGCCAGGACCTAAGCTCCTTGAGAGTAGAGTTCATGCCTGACCCACCTTTAACGCACTCTGTATGAAGTCCGGCTCAAAAATTACTTTGGAGCTAGGCATCGTGGTGCACATCTTTAATCCCAGCACTCAGGAGGCAGAGGTAGGAGGATCGCTGTGAGTTCAAGGCCACCCTGAGACTACCTAGTGAATTCCAGGTCAGCCTGAACTACAGTGAGACCCTACCTCAAAAAACCAAAATAAATAAATAAACTTTGGAGGCTGGAGAGATCACTTAGTGGTTAAGGCACTTGCCTGCGAAGTCTAAGGACCTAGGTTCGATTTCCCAGTGCCCATGTAAAGCCAGATGCACAGGGTGGAGTTCATCTGCAGTGCCTAGAGGCCCTGGTGTGCCCATTCTCTCTCATTTTTTCTCTCTCTCTCTCTCTCTCTCTCTCAAATAAATGAATAAAAATATTTATACAATTACTTTTGTATCATTGAATTCAGTCCAAATATCTCATTTCACAATGAAATTTGAAGCCCAAATTCAGTGGCTCATTAAGGCACACAGGGAGCAGCAGCCACCTAGGGCCGTATTTCTTGAAACCCAGTCTTTTCACACTTCAACCATCCTGATTCAGTGTCTCTCAAACTATTCTTTCAAGGTAGGCTCTTGCTGTAGCTCAGGCTGACCTGGAATTCACTCTGTAGTCCTAGGCTGGCCTTGAACTCACAGCACTCCTTCCTATCTCTGCCTCCCAGGAGCTGGGATTAAAGGCGTGAGCCACCACACCTGGCTTCCCAAGCTTTAATGTACCACAGCTTTCTCGGGGAACTTTGTGAAGGCGGATCCCAATTCACTGGGGCCCGGGGGAACCCAAGGTTCTGCATGTCCAACAAGTTCCCACGTGCCACTGATGCCACTGGTCCGCGGACCACACCCAGACTAGCTGAGGTCCTCCACTGGCCAGACACCGTGCTACGAACCAGCAGCAGGTGCTGGAAGGCATGCATGGAAAAGAACAGCATGGTTCCGAAAGAAAGACTCGGCCTCTCCATGCTCAGAGCTCAGAGACGCCAGGGAAACACGGGCAGGAAGTAGATGTGGAGATAGCGAAGGTCTGTTTTCCATGCATAGTACTCTAAGTGCATGAAAAAGGAAGAACCCATCGTTTCCCTGGGCGAGCCACTGACAAGGAGCCTTGACCTACTTCCTTGCATGTTAGTGACTTCTCTCTCTAGTGACTAATGCCATGGATCGCCCCCACCCCTGAAGTCCTCAGGCTAACCTCCATCCATAGAGTCTCCCACTCCGAGGTCAGAAGACCACCCTCCTCATTTGTACCTACAAATACTGCTGTAGCATTGGAGGCTGTAACTGCAGCAGATCATTTAAGCAGGTAGCACCGCCCAGGCCTCGCCCTCTCTAGGCCCTCCACGCTCAGCCACCCTTGAGCAGGCCTTCAGTAAAACCTGTGAATGTCTGGGTTCTTGGGACCGTATTGGAAGAGGAAGGGCTGCTAATGCTCACGAGTCTTCAGGCTGTCAGCTAGTGTGTTGTAGAGTGGAGCCACTGTTGCTGCACTCCTCCTTTGCCATAAACCTGTTTTCCTTTTCCATAAAGAGCTCTGTATTTTTTTTTAAGAAACTTTTTCCAATAATAATTTCATTTGCACCTAACTCGATTGCCCTGGGCATTTTTCGTTCACCAATAATAAATGTGGCCTCTAAACCCTGTCTAGGGCCTTTAGTCACTTCCTGCAAGAGAAATAGAGATGGGGGGGGGGTCCCCTGAGAGCTCAGAACCGTGCAGATTGCCCAGGGCCTGCCCTGTTCCCTGGTAAGATGGGGCCTCCCAATCTGGCCATGAGCTCCCTAAATGGCTCCTGAAATTAGGTTAAGGAAGAGAACAAAGATGAGAATGAAGCTCTATGGTTCTTCTGTCACTCAGAAGGCCCAGCTCCAAAACTGCATATTTAGTCCTCTTTCTTTCTGGAAGATCTACAAGGGTAAGCAGCTAAGTTAAGTGGAACATTATCAAATCCACAGGCCCCAAGTGCAAGGTCCCAGAAGAGCAGTGGTCAGCAAGCTTCAACCCTCAACGTTAGTGTGATGAAAGGGCACTGCCATACAGAGAAGGATGTGAGCGGAGCTGGGCATGGTGGCACACACGTCTTTGATCCCAGCGCTTGGGGATCAGAGGTAGGAGGATCACCGTGAGATCGAGGCCAGCCTGGGAAATACCGAGTGAGTTCCAGGTCAGCCTGGACTACACTGAGACTCTACCTCGACAAAAAAAGAATAAATGTGAGTACTTACCTAAATGACCTCACAGTTTATGGGGAAACCAAATCCCAAAAGGGACAGGGAGTATCTACCCTTCAAACCCCACAGGGTATTTTCAATGCATTTGTTAAAATATGGATTACTTTATTACAGTCTCCTGGGCATATTATCCTAAGGACTTCAGAACTTCCCTTGTCTTTCAAAACCCTTGCTCTGCCCACTGCTGTATCTTGGCCCTGAAGACCCTGGTTGGTCCTTCCTACAACTGCTAATCCCAGCCCTTCTTTGGTTCCAATACTCCTTGCACTGCCAATGGCTAACTGAATCCCTGTCTGTTTTCTATAAGGATGGAAAATGCACACAAAATCTCTATGCCTATGGCCTAAATAAAACCACTCCCAGACTTTTCCCCCAAAGGAGAGAACTGTCCAATAATACGATGCTCAACAATTTGTCTCTCATAACAGCTACCAGCTGCCAAAGAAATTCTGGCCAGGACATTTCATGCTCCACTTCTGAACCTCTCCAGTAGCACTCTCATGTTCACATCACCCCTGCTTCACAGATGTGGAAACTGAGGCTGCAAACACAAGGCAGGAATTAGCTCAAAGTCACATGAACAGCAAATGGCAGAAGCTAGCCTTGAACCCACAGCTTGGTGGCTTGTGATGTCTCTGATGGTTCCACTCAGCCCTGGGATTAGTTGAGACCAAAACACCAGAACAGTGAGTCTCCAGAACGTGCCAGGATGGATGTGGGAGCTTCTGTGACAAGCATGGAGAAGCAGCAGCAATGTTCCTGAAATGACGCTTAGGAAAAGAAACCCAGAGTCAAGCCACAAATGGTCACCACTTCCATGAGCATATCTACTCAAACAGAAAGTAATCATGGAGGGAATTGCTGGGCAAGCACTGGATGGGGGGCAGGGGAAGGAAAGAGTCTTGATCATATTTCCTTTAAAGTTGTTATATCAATGTCTTAAGGGCAAGCCCAAGGGAAAAACAAGAAAGAAAGAAAAGCAAGCAGACTGATGAGGTTTGAAGGTAAGAAAAGCATGAGACCTCCCTCCCTCTCTGTCTCACCTTTGAGTAACTTCTCTACTCTGCCATGTCTCTCGGTTTCATGATGCCTACACCTTACAGAAACCACAGCTTCCCTTGTGGGGATGGCTGAGCTTGGGGAGATAGTCCCAGCCAGGTTATTCTCAGTACAGGCAGGAAGATGTTGGAATAATGAATTTACAATGCAAATGGCAGAGGAGGGGGTGGCACCAAGTCACCTCATCATCCAGGAGGAAACCAGCAGCTTTGGGGCTCTGTGTAGGGGAAGTGTCTCACCAAGCTGAAAGGTCAGAAGCTGACGTGTCCATGGTACTGGAGCATTTCATGAACTTGCAAAAATAGAAGCTTATAAAAATTCATAAGCTCATGAAGCACGAACATGACTGTATAGGTTAGGGCACTGAGGTTAGGGTTTTGTCAAACTCTAGAAAAAAAAAAAAAGGGAAGGAACCTTGAACGTCCTAGGCCCTGTTCCCTAGTAAAAGGGGGCTGAAACAAGTGCCCACTGAGGGTCTACTAAGTACCTGCACTCTGGTGGATCCCCTCTTGTATTAACTGACTTAGCTCTCTTACACGATCCTAGGAGAGAGACAGATTGTTCTACACGTGTGCACACTGAGGACTGAAGAGGTAGTAAAGACTTGCTGGACACAGGTCCAGGCCCCGATCTGCAGACTCTCAACACGCCACATGCACACAGCCCAAAGCCAACTCGTCACTGTTTCTCTCTGCTTCCCATGTGGCACTCAGGCCGCCTCCTCCTGTGGAGGATGGAAGCTCCTCACCAGTGTGATCAGAAGTGAGGGAAAGTTCCCTGAGCCTCCTTCTGTCTTTGCAGTAGGAGAAACAGGCCACCCTGTCTTGTGATAGAAAGAATGTAGCCTTAGGAGCTAAGTCTGTCCAGGTTTGTCATTCTGACTTCTGTATTCAGTAACTTGAGTGAGTCACTGAAGGTCCCCAGGTGCTCATCTGTGAAACCTGAGCCCCCTGTCAGGATTGAAAACTGGAGTCCAACACAGCACTTGGTTAGAACAGGTGTAGTCTCACTTGGTTACATTTCTAGAAGAATCCAACTAAGCCGCTATGAAAGAAGAACTGGCTGTTGGAAAAACCTTGTAGTAATAAAGTATGAACTGAAGTCCGACAGCCACGCATTGACAAGGCACTGGGTACCCAGGTGCACCTCCAAACTGCCACCTTTGGGCATTTCTTCCCCTTCACCTCGACAGCAAGCTTTGCCTGGTCTGTCACCAGATGGTTGAAGGGCATCTTCTCACTCCTGACTATCCATTCCTTTCTTCTCCTTCTTCTTCTTCTTCTTCTTGTCCTTCTCCTTCTCCTTCTCCTTCTCCTTCTCCTTTTTTTGTTTGTTTTTGGAGGTAGGGTCTCACTTTAGCCCAGGCTGACCTGGAACTCACTATGGAGTCTCAAAGTGGCTTCGAACACATGACAATCCTCCTACCTCTGCCTCCCGAGAGCTGGGATTAAAGGCGTGCGCCGCCACTCCCGCTATTCCTGCCTTCTTTTTAAGACATTTATCTTAATTCTCACCAAGCCTCACCTTTGATGTCTGTGTTGTGCCTCCTTACCAAATGCACCAGGCATGCATGCTTCCACTGTCCCTTGGATCTCTTAGAGCTAACACAGAAAGTTCCAGGAAGGTTTTCTACATTCCACAAGAACAGTCTACTTTCCTCTCTTTCTTATCCCCAGGCCCAACCAATGCAAACCTGGAGTGGTTGTGTGTCAAAGACCCAACCACTATGCCTGGCACATAGTATGGTGTTCCATGAATGAGAAAGTGATTAGCAAGTAGTTTGTATGGAAAGTGGCTGATCCTTACAGAGGATTGTTATCTGTAGGAGGAGAGTCATAACATGGAAAGCCCATTAGGATCCCTGGAAGTAACGGATGGATGGACTATGCAACTTTTATGTTATCTGTTTTGTAGGCATCGTCTCATTTATCATCAGAAGAACCTATATTTTCAAGTGGAAATCCCTAATTTGCTTGGTTACTCAGCTCAATGAAGATTCTAAACCGGGGTCTCCCTAACTCAAAGCCATTGTCACTTAGATTCATGTCCCAGTTTATCTCTCATTAGCAATGGGAGCTCTTCAGGAGGCTCCCCATGTCTTCATTGTTGTATCTGTAAAATGCAGATAGGATTTCCATCTCCAATGTTGTGAGTATTACATGAGATAATACAATTCAAATCTATGAGGCATGCACACAGTAAATGTGTATAATAAAATGTATATAAAAGGAGAGGTACTGGAGAGATGGCTTAGCAGTTAAGTGCCTGCCTGTGAAGCCTAAGGACCCTGGCTCAAGGCTCGACTCCCCAGGACCCACGTTAGCCAGATGCACAAGGGAGCGCACACCTCTGGAGTTCATCTGCAGTGACTGGAGGCCCTGGCATGCCCATTCTCTCTCTCTCTCTCTCTATCTGCCTCTTTCTCTCTCTGTCACTCTCAAATAAATAAATAAAAATAATAAGCAAAAAAAATTTTGAAGGATGCAAATATGGGTTAAATCTAAAAAGCTACAATGTTGACCAAGAGCAGGTAATATAAGTGGAAGGGGAAGGGCATAAGGGCACACGTGACATGTAAACAAAAGTGGGGAGAGGCTAAAAGGGAAGAGGGGGGCCCAAGAAGGTGACAAGAGAAGAACTAACTAAAACAAATTGTATTTTGGGAGATCAGGTTTTGAGGTAGAGTCTCACTCTAGCCTAGACTGACATGGAATTCACTATGCATTCTCAGGCTGGCCTTGAACTCACAGTGACCTTCCTACATCTGCCTCCTGAGTGCTGGGATAAAAGGCTCGGCTTTACAAATTGCATTTGAAAATGTCTTAATGATACCTAAAACTTTGTGTGCTGGCTAAAAAATAAAATACAATATATGAACTCGTCATAGTGGTGCAGGTCTTGATTACCATTAGCTCAAGGCCAGCCTCGGGCTACATAGTGAGTTCCTGGTTAACCTGGGCTAGAGTGAGACCCTACCTCAAAGAAACAAACAAATAATTGTATTGAAGGGGCAGTTGTCCTGACGAACAAAAGAGTTGCAGTTCCCAGGCATGACCACAAGGTGGGGCAGTGCTTTGTCACGGTCTCAACCAGCTTAAGAGCAACTGGGAGGAAGGATCAGAGGAAGCAAGAGACTCTTGATCAACCAGGGAGAGTTGGCTAACCCAAACTTCAGAGAAGATTCATCCCTAGCATTTGAGGCACACCAAGAGATGGAGGTTAGCCATGGGAAAACAGGAAGAACTTGTACACCTGGGAAAAGAGCCATAGAAAATAGCCAGAAACTGGTTCTCCACTGTTTCCACCTGACGGGTAATGCTGGGACAGGGGTCACTTGAGCTCCTCACTTCCAGCCTGCATAGAAGCAACTGGACCACAGATTATAGGCGTTCCCCTTCCCCCGTCATCCATCTGGACCCTCTATTACATAGTAGGTGTCATAGACTCTGAGAACCACTGGCCTGGATCCAAACATAGTGACCAGAGGACGAGGAGACCAAGATGGGGGTCATGCGCCTGGGTTGGGAGTCAAGGATTTCATATGCTCACTCTCCACCTGGAGCTACATGATCTTGGGCAAAGAAATAATATTAGTGCTGAGCTGGTACTTTGCAGATTGAATGAGATAATACCTGTGGGGTTCCTAGCATGTTGTCATTAGTAACCAGAATAAATGCTGAAAGGCAGCTGTGATTCATCGAGGTCATTACATCCGCATGCTAATGAAGAGGTGCTGCTTCTAAAGTCTTGTGTGTTAGGTCACGGGTGATAGAAGTGACTACCCGATGAAGTCTCAAGGCCCTTAAGGGTAATGCTGAAGAACGTATGTGTGCGTGTGTGTTAGCATTTGTACAACTCCAAGTATAACTCCAGACCTAGGGAGGTTGAGTGATGAAGGACTCTGACCATTATCAGTCTGTTGTGAAGCTGGTAATCTACAAGTTGTTTTGGTTTTTTTTTTTCTTTTTGTTTTTTTTTTTAATTTTTATTTATTTATTTGCAAGCAGAGAGAGATAAAGAAAGAGACAGACAGAGAGAGAATGGGCACACAGAGCCTCCAGCCACTGCAAACGAACTCCAGACGCATGTGCCCCTTGTGCATCTGGCTTGCGTGGGTCCTGGAGAATCGAACCTCGGTCCTTTGGCTTCGCAGGCAAACACCTTAACCTCTAAGCCATCGATCCAGCCCTTTTTTTTTTTTTTTTTTTAAGGTAGGGTCTAACTATAGCCCAGGCTGACCTGGACTTCACTATGTAGTCTCAGGGTAGCCTTGAACTCCCAACAATCTCTCCTATCTCTGCCTCCCGAGTGCTGGGATTAAAGGCGTGAGCCACACAAGTTTTCCAGCATGGCGCCCAACAAGGCAACCTGACAGTCATCTGTTCAGCCCACAGTGTGACAGTCACAGAGACAGTCTGTTTTGAGGGGGCCATTCTGAGCAGCCCTCCACTCTCAGTGCTAAGCTATGGCGCTGGGGGGGGTGTGTTGTATCTCTTCTGAGCAACCTGACCCCAGCCCTGGACAGCCTGGCACAGAGCAGAAGGGACGATACAAGAAGGTAACTTGGTTCAGTGAATTTAGGCATGTGTTTTTTTTTTCAAGTTCACAAGACCATTTCCTGAGAGGACAAGATGAAACTCATGTATAAGTTACCCTGACACTGAGGGGCGAAGGAGAGAAAGAACTGAAAGTCCCACTTAAACAAACTCAAGAAACGCTCCCAGGGCAAAGGTCCGCTTTAACTATATTCTCTGAGCCTCTGAAGTCTACTTTGGCCTCGTTGCTCTTTCTGCCTTATGAGTCTCTGTTTCTTCATGTGGAACATGAGGGTGGGACAAGACTGTCAGGTCACCGAGGTCTTTTAAGGACTGTGGACATAACAGGCGGTGGTGTCTCCCCTCTCAGTGGGAGCATTCCGGCTCCTTCCCAGTCACACACTGCCAGCAGGGCCAAGACCCCCGAGTCATGCATCGTGACTGTGCCTCAGCTCCTGCAAGCACAGATGACCTCACAGTTCCCCCCGATGACCTCTAAGGACTGTTCCAGCTGAAACGCCCAGGCCGCTTCTGACACTTTTCTAGTTCTGTCTGCTCTGATCCCGCCCCGATCTGCACTGTGGAGGGTTGGAATGAGGGGGGGGGAGGAAAGGTTGCTTCCCTCTCTGTCTTTCGATTGGGCGGGGGGGGGGAGACTTCATGATGGCATTCCCCTCCAGAGGTGATCTGGGACGTTTCAGGTGGATAGAGGTGAACATGTCTGTCCTAGATAGGAGGGTTAGAATCCACCAGGGTACTATTGATCTCCTTGGAAAATCACGACCCTCTCCATGAGGTGGTTTTTCCATCACAACATGGAAGAGCATGCTACATTCTCAATCAACATTACACAAAACCCTAATGAATGAAATGCCTTTATTTATTTATTATGAGAGATGGGGAGGGCATTACCAGGGCCTCTCACTGCTGCTAACAAATTCCAGACACATGTGCTATGTTGTACCTGTGGCTTTATATGGGTACTGGGGAATCCAACCCAGGCCAGCAGGCTTTGCAAGCAAACACCTTTAACTGCTGAGCCATCTCTCCCCAGCCCCGAGAGATACTTTTCTTTTTTTTTTTTTTTTTTGGTTTTTCGAGGTAGGGTTTCACTCTGGTCCAGGCTGACCTGGAATTAACTCTGTCATCTCAGGGTGGCCTTGAACTCATGGCAATCCTCCTACCTCTGCCTCCCAAGTGCTGGGATTAAAGGCGTGTGCCACCACGCCTGGCCCAAGAGATACTTTTTGTTTTGTTTTGTTTTTCGAGGCAGGGTCTTGCTTTCTCCTCCCAAGCGCTGGGATTAAAGGCGTGCGCCAACATATCCAGCCAAGAGACGCTTTAAAAAAAAAAAACAACTATTTATTTATGGGGGGCACATGTGCCCCGTTTGTGTGTGAAGCTCAGAGGACAACTCTGAGGTATCTGTGCTCCACCTTCTTTGAAACAGGGTCTCTTGTCGCTGCAAACAAACTGCCAGACTGCAGACGTATGAGCTGGCCTGTGAGCTTTGCTTCTCCAGGGTCCGTCTCCCATTGTCAGAACATGTTGGGATCACAGATGCGGTGCCACTTTTCAGTCGGCTTTATGTGGATGTTGGAAAATTGAGCCCAGACTGGCAGACCTTGCAAGTGACTTTGACCTCTGAGCCATCTCCCAAGTAAATCCCCAAAGAAGTTTTGAAGGGAAACTCTATGATTAAATGTCTCGGGCAGAAACCCTGATAAATAACTCCTTTGCAAGTTATAACAGCTGCTTTTGCCTACTCTTCAACCCAGAAACTCTTTAAAGGGTATTTGCCCCTACAGGGGAAGGAGTGAGGAGGGTATTTGCGTGGGCCTTCTGTCTCAACCTGATTCACCTTCATTTCATTGTTCACTGAACATTTCCTGTGCAATCAAACAGATTTGAATAATTAATATTCAATATGTAGCACAGTTGACCTTTAACAGCCGGTGAACTCCCAAAACTGAAAGTGAGAACTATGAAGACCCAGTCTTAACAAGGAGTTGGGATAGTCCCTACAAAGAGGTCACTGACAAACCCCAGAATGTGGGATGACCTGAAGGTTATCGATGGCAGCTCGTCCACCAAGCTTCTTCAGAGAGTGACTTAGGTAGGAGGTAGGCTCAGGTAGTCATGACGGGCGAGTGAGTGGGCTCAGCCTCAGGGTAGAAGGTCTATGTGACTAGATAGACATGACCTGCTCAGAGAGGCTGAAACTAAGATACCTGTCAAAGGGGGAGAATATTACTGAGCATCCTAACTATGACACTGTTCTTGAGAAAGAATTGCAGCAGTGAACGAACCAATTGTCTTCTCTCTGAAAATAATCCCTGTCTGTGTGGGGCTTACATTCTATTAGGGACATGGACAAGAAGCAAAAATTAATTGATTCAATACATAGCTTGACTAACAGTGATAAATGCCTTAAAAATTAAAAATCATGCTCAGCGTGGTGGTGCATGCCTTTAGTCCCAGCACTCAGGAGGCAGAGGTAGGAGGATCACCATGAGTTCAAGGCCACCCTGAGACTCCATAGTGAATTCCAGGTCAGCCTGGGCTAGAGTGAGACCCTATCTTGTAAAAAAAAAAAAAAAAAAAATATATATATATATATATATATATATATATATATATATATATATATATATAAATATAAAATCAAAAGCCAGGGTATGGAGCTAAAGAACAGCAAGCAGATGAGCCACAGATTTAATAACCTTGGGCAAGAAATTCCTCATTGAGACTGGGAAACCAGCTCAATGGTTAAAATACTTTCTGTGCAGCTCAAAGTACCAGAGTTCAAATCCCCAGACCACTGTTAAATGTGGACACTGTAGAGAGCTTCTATAATCCCCAGCGTGCCTATGGAAATGAGGTGGAAGGTGAAGGCTGATTCGAAAATGGTTCTCTGACCTACACGAGGGTGCCTGCCCACATGAACTAAATAAGTAAATTAAAAATAAATTCCTCGGCTGGAGAGATAGCTTAGTGGTTAAGGCACGTGCCTGCAAAGCCAAAGCACCCAGGTTCAGCTACCCAGGAACTATGTAAGCCAGATGCACAAGGTAGTGCACATATCTGGAGTTCATTTGCAGTGGCTGGAGGTCAGCTCCAAACTTAGGTGCCTCTCTAATGTTTTACAAAATGCAAAACATCACAACCAGAGGCAGAGGCACAATGGAAGGAGAGTTCAGATTCTCGAACAAAAACAAGAGCTGGGCTGGAGCCTCTTGCTAGCTGCATAATACTGGGCAAGTTTCTTTTAAAAAAAATATTTTTAAATTTATTTATAAGCAGAGAGGTAGTGAGAAGGGAGAGAAAAAAAATAGGCATGCCAGGACCCCTAGCCACTGCAAACAAACTTCAGATGCATGCACCACTCTTCATATATCAGGCTTTACGTGGGTACTGGGGAATCGAACTCAGGTCCTTAGGCTTTGCAGGCAAGTGCCTTAACCACTTAGCCACCTCTCCAGGTGGGCAAGTTTCTTAACCTCTCCGAATCTGGATTCCTGTGTGAGGTGGAGAACCCTCCCACCTCACAAGATGGTCCTGGAGGCTTCTCAGGGCAGGTGTTAGGGTAACTGGCACAGACCTGACTGAGTTCATAGTGTATCATGGATAGCTCCTATTACACATACAGCAAATGGTTTATTATAATGTTGTTGTTGTTGTTGTTGTTGTTGTTTCCTGAGGTAGGGTCTCACTCTCGCCCAGGCTGACCTGGAGCTCACTCTGAAGTCCCAGGCTGGCCTCAAACTCATGATGATCCTCCTACTTCTGTCTCCCAAGTGCTGGATAGTATTATAATACCTGGCTATTATGATGTTTTCATTCAGTTATGGTTACCTGTACAAAAAACAAAAATTTATGTGGAGCCTAGGAGATGGCTTAACAGCTAAGGTGCTTGCCTGCAAAGCCTAACAAGCAGGGTTTGATTCCCCAGTACCCACGTGGGACCAGAGGCACAAAGTCGCCCTTGCATCTGGAGTTTGTTTGCAGCAGCTAGAGGCCCTGGCATGCCCATTTTACCCCTGTCTGTCTCTCTCCTCTCTGCTTGCAAATAAATAAGGATTATTTAAAAGTCCATGTGGCTGAGAAGATGGCTCAGTGGAGAGAGCTCCTGCTGCTTAGCTCTCAACACTGAAGTTTGGATCCCACCCCAGCCCACCCCACCCGGATCCCATGTAAAAGCTGGAGGCTGTGGTGCGCATGCGCCTGCACGCACGCTGAATAAATGAGTGAATGAATAAATAAACTATCAATCTTTGAAAAATTCAGGTGGCCACCAAATCTGGAAACATGTTGGTTTTACTGCCATTGCTGCAGTGTGATATCCATGAATGGCTTATCCGTACCTACCCTCTGTGAGATTATCAGCTCCCAGGAGACTCCCGGGAGCTGAAAATAGAGCTGTAGACATCAAATCAAACTTTCTTGAGACAAGGAATTTCATCTCATCTTTCTCTGACTCTTCCACTTTGGGCCTGGCTCCTTGGCTATACCTGAGAGGTGCTTAAGGGATGGAGTGGATCAAAGAGAGGTTCAATCACCTTCATTTACATTAAGAAAACCAGAGCCCAGAGGGGGTCATTTGCTTACCAGAGTGAGCCAGCAAGCAATCTAGGGCGAGCTCTGCAAAGAGCTAGGTCAATGGCTATCCTCCCTCCCTGTCCCAGTTGTAGAATGAATGAAACTAGTTAGAAGGGAATCAAGGCTTTTGATGGACTTGGACCCTTTGATGGGCTCATGGGATCTGACAAGGATCCAGAGGGGTTCCTGGTGGTGACAGTCAGATAGAACAGGGGTCTTGAATGGCCCCTTGAGCTTCTGGGATTTCTCTGGGGCCTGCAGTGTTTGCACTGGTCTAGACATTTTCCACCAAACCTCCCTGCAAATATTTGAAGGCCCCAATACAATACCATACAAATATCCCTATCTAAAGCTGTCCCATGTAAACAGCCTGAAGTCCTTGGTTAGTCAGCAGGGATCTCAGAGGAAAAAACAAAACTCAAACTGGCTTCCTCAAAGCAGTTTTTAGAAGGAAAATCTTAAAGACTATCAAAGAAGTGGTGTATTTTTGTGGTGGCTAATGACACATTGAGATTTATATGACTCATTGAAAGCTGGTGTGTGTGTATGTGTGTGTGTGTGTGTGTGTGTGTGCGCACACGCGCGTGTGTGTAAAAGAGCTTTTCTAAGATATTAGCAAATGTTGTTTTAAAAAGTGATTTTTATTTTTAGCTTTTAGTTTATCAAGGTAAGGTCTCACTTTGTCTCAGGCTGACCTGGAATTCACTATGTAGTCTCAGGGTGTCCTTGAACTCATGGTGATCCTCTACCTCTGCCTCCTGAGTGCTGGGATTAAAGGCGTGTACCACCACGCCTGGCTTAAAAAGTGATTTTTAAACTTCAAGAAATCATTTGCTTCTCGTTCCATCCCAAGCATTGCATGCACAATGTTGTTTTAGTAATGGGAAGGGGGCTTTGGAATTGGATTAAGCGGGGGAAGAGTACCCTGAGTTTATGAGATGGTTTGTGTAAGAAATTTCCTATTGTTGGAAAAGAAAAAGAAAGTACTATCTATTCAATCTTAGCAGATCTGACAGAAGCATTAAAGATTTCCTCAGGGAGAAAGAGGTTCATGTAATATCAATAGCAGTTTAGACTAGAAAAACCACAGCCAGGAACCACAGATTAGAAATTACAAAACCATTGCATGGCCTAGCTACTCAAGGTATACCATATGAGTAAAATAATATTTATTTAAGAGAGAGAGAGAGGCAGATAGAGAGAATGGGCATGCCAGGGCCTCTAGCCAAAGCAAAAAACTAGACACATGTGCTGCCCCGGCTTTATGTGGGTACTGGGGAATCAAACCTGGGTCGTTTGGCTTTGGTAGCAAGTGCCTTAACCGCTAAGCCAACTCTCCAGCCCTTGTAATTTTTTTTTAATATCTTTTTTAAAGTGAGTATTTATGTAGCCTAGAAAAATATTCAGTCATGAGACAAGGAAATCACAATGAAAATGACAAATTTAAGCTGCTATGAACTTGGGGAGTGCTTGCTAGATTGTTAGATGGGCAGGGCTCACCCCACACCCAACACCATGCCTATTTGCTTGTTCCATGTCCATGAACTAGATCCTGTTGTCCTGAAAAAAAAAAAAAAAAACAAGCAAGCAAACAAACAAACACAACCACTTCACCAGAATGAACAAGTAACAAATCTTCCCAAAGGAAATGAAAGTACTCAGGTGACAACAAAGGATATGGCTCGGCACTGTGTAACTTGGGCCCCAAGTTCTTGAGCCTCGTTATTTCCACACTGCCCACTCTGTGATACTGGGGTCTGAACCAAGGGCCTAGCACATACTAAGCAAGAACGCTGCCACTGGGCTGCAACACTAGCCTCCTTTTACTTAAAAAAAAGAAAAGAAGTTGACACAATCTCACTAAGTATACCAAGCTGGCTTCAAACTCATTTTGCAAATCAGGCAGGCCTTGAACTTATTGACCATCTTGCCTCAGTGTGCTGAGTAACTGGGATTACCAGACCTGTACTACCAGGCCTGTAAACCCAGTTCGCTTTGTATGTGACAAGATTATTTTGAAAGTCCACCTTTCATTGTTTCAGCTACTTATCATTATATGCCACCTGTTTCAGGGTTCCATCAACTCAAAAGAAAGAAAGAAAGAAAGAAAGAAAGAAAGAAAGAAAGAAAGAAAGAAAGAAAGAAAGAAAGAAAGAAAGAAAGAAAGAAAGAAAGAAAGAAAGAAAAGAAAGAATAGAAGGGAGGGAGGGAAGGAAGGAGGGAGGGAAGGAAGGAGGGAGGGAGGAAAGATTCACCAAGAAAGATTCACCAAGAAAGGATTGTGTGTGCTTGCATTTTGCATTACTTTGTGCAGCATCTTTGTATTATTTTATTTTGGATTTTTTTTTTCCCCATTCATTCTACATTGAAGTGGCTTCTCCTTTGTGGGTATTTTTTTTTTTTAATTTGACAGAGAAAGAGAGGGAGAGAGAGAGAAAAAATGGGCGTGTCAGGGCCTCAAGCCACTGCAAACAAACTCCAGAAGCATGTGCCACCTTGTGCATCTGGCTGACGTGGGTCCTAGGGAATCGAACCAGGGTCGTTTGGTTTTGCAGGCAATTGCCTTAACTGCTAAGCCATCCCTCCAGCACCTCCCTTTTTGTTTTAGTTTTTTGAGGTAGGATCTCACTCTAGCCTAGGCTGACCTGGGATTCACTATGTAGTCTCTCATCTTGGGGTGGCCTCAAACTCAGGGATCCTCCTACTTCTGCCTCCCCAAGTGCTGGGATTAAAGGTATGCGCCATCATGGTGGGGCTTGTTTTTTTAACAAAGATATAATTTCAAAGGTTCTAAGACTTTGAACACAATGGTATCCTGATTGTCTGTAAACCGGATTATCTCCCAGTTCCTGGGGAGGTAACACCCAGGTCAGAAGTTTCTCTGAAAGACCTGGCAGCTCCTCTGCGCCCCCATGGCCAGCTCTGGCTGCAAGGAGAAATTAATGAGGTGTGTGGGACAGGGATGGGAGAAGTCGGGGTCCCCGTCACTGCCGACACACCACTCCACCAAGGGAGGCCATGGCGGGGAACTAGCTACAGAGGAAGAGACAGAGACCAGAAAGTAATCTCCACTTCATTTGCTGGTGGTTCTGAGTGTGTGGAAAGAGGCCAATGTCCAGCTTATAGACGGTGACCCACATTCCTGCAATGCTGAGGGCTCTGAGCTAAGGCCAGGCAGAAAGTGGACACACTGCCCCTGAACAGTGGTATCCAGGAACATTGTCCCCTCTTCTCCCCTCCTTTCTCCCTTCTCTTCTCCCCTCCTCTCTCTTCCCCTTTCCTCCTCCTCACCTCTCCCTTTTCCTCCCCTCTCCCTTTCTTTCATTTCTTTCTTTTTCCTTCCTTATCTCTCTCACTTTTATCTTCCTTCCCTTTACATTTATTGTTCTTATCTTATTTCTCTTTATCTTCCTCATCTTTTTTTGCTTTTATTCCTTTCTCTTATCCTATACTTCTAATCAATTTCCCTCTTACTTTGTTTCCTCCCAAATCTTACAAAACCCTTGAGAAGAGGCTAAAATAACTTCTATCCAGATCTCTGTTTATTAAAAAAAAAAAATTATGGCAAAATATAATGACAACATTCCTGTGAAAATGCTGTAATAAAACCTGTAACTTTGTGTGCTAACTTAAAATTAATTAAAAAATAAAATTAAAATAAAATTTGGGGGCCTGGGGAGATGGCTTAGCAGACAAAGTGCTAAAAAAGATGGAATGCCTAAATTCAATCCCTAGACACCACATAAATAACCACAATCTAGCCAGGCATGGTGGCGCACACCTTTAATCCCAGCACTCTAGAGGCAGAGGTTGGAGAATGGCTGTGAGTTCGAGGCCAGCCTGAGACTACATAGTGAATTCCAGGTCAATTTAGGCTAGAGTGAGACCCTACCTCGTAAAACTAAAATAATAACAATGAATATTTTTGTTAATAGCCAGAATCTGAGGTAGGTTTCTGTAATCCAGCTGTGGTGGGCTTCTGTAATTCCAGCAAGATGGCACTGAGGGTAAGATGAGAGGAAGAGACAGGAGAATCTCCTGGAAACACAGTAAGCCCAGCAAAGAACAGCAGAGCAAGCCTTTAATCCCAGCACTCAGGAGGCAGAGGTAGGAGGATCACCATGAGTTAAAGGTCTGCCCGAGACTACATAGTGAATTCCAGGTCAGCCTGGGCTAGAGCAAGACCCTACCTCAAAAACAAAAACCAAAACAAGCAAGCAAAAAAACCCAGAGTACAAAAGCCTGACTCAAGTAAGGTAGACAGGTGGGAACTGACTTGAAAATTGTCCTCTGCCCTCCACACGCACGTTGTGAGGTGTGCATGCACACGTGCACGCACACACGCATATGAATAATAAAATAAAATAAAAATTTAAAAATAAAGTTTGTTAGTTCTGTGCATGAAGACAGGAGTCCCCAAAGTGTGCTGTTTAAGACGCCCCATGGAATGAACAGTAGGAAAATCTTAACTCTTGTTTTCATATCCATTAACTCCTTTTGAAGTTTTAAAAAATATTATATATTTATTTGAGAGAGGGAAAGAGGGGAGAGAGAGAGAGGGAGAGAATGGACACACCAGGGCCTCTAGCCATTGCAAATGAATTCCAGATGCATGTACATGTGCATCTGGCTTATGTGGGTCCTGGAGAATCGAACTGGGATCCTTTGGCTTTGCAGGCAAATGCCTTAACCACTAAGCCATCTCTCCAGCCCTCATTTT
This sequence comes from Jaculus jaculus, assembly GCF_020740685.1. NCBI lineage: Eukaryota > Metazoa > Chordata > Mammalia > Rodentia > Dipodidae > Jaculus > Jaculus jaculus. Next base: position 93,779,587 of record NC_059110.1, read on the forward strand.
GAATTTTTATGCTGGTTTTATAACGCACATAAGAAGGTCCCTGGGCGAATGGTGTAAGGTAATTAGGACAAACACTGCTCAGTGACTGCCTTCCAACAGACCTAACAGCCCTTCCCCACCTCCTGCCTACAGAAGGGCAGAAGGTCCCTGGAGAGTCTCCACCAGAGAGCACCCTGAGCCACTGTGTCTGTAGCTGGGCCTCCTGGGACAATTGTCACATAACAGTGAGAGACTGTTAGGAGCTCTGGAGGTTGGATACACTTTGAATACACAGGTGTGTTAGCAATCCAAAGCCTGAATCGTGGTGTTTTGATTCCATCTTGGTCAATTTTGTAAAATGGAGGCAATGAGCATGACTTCAGATCACTTTAAAGATCCAGTAAGATAGCGGTGTAAATCTTGAAGTGCTGGAAGTAGTAACAAACAGTCACTCCTGTTGTTACAAGTATTCCTGGTTTTGATTTTTTAATATTTTATTTTTATTTATTTATTTGACAGAAAGAACGAGAGGGAGAGGGAGAGAGAAAGTGGACGTGCCAGGGCCTCCAGCCACTGCAAATGAACTTCAGAAGCATGCGCCACCTTGTGCATCTGGCTAACATGGGTCCTGGAGAATCAAACCTGGGTCCTTTGGCTTTGCAGGCAAATGCCTTGACTGCTAAGCCATCCCTCCAGCCCAGTTTTGAATTTTTGAGAAGGGTCTCCTGTAGCCCAGAGTGGCCACAAACTATGTAGCCAAGACTAGCCTTGAACCCCTGATCCCCCTGCCTTTATCTCTTAAGAGCTGGCATTACAGGTGTGTGCCACTGTGCCCAGCCTTTATAACCACTCTTTATAAAGCAAACAATGACATAAACCTTAAAAACTTCCAGAGAGTCTTCCTTCCCTAAAGAGAAATATTCAGAGCTGGGTGTGGTGGCGCACGTCTTTAATCCCAGCACTTAGGAGGCAGAGGTAGGAGGATCACTGTGAGTTCGAGGCCACCCTGAGACTACAGAGTGAATTACAGGTCAGCCTGAGCTAGAGTGAAACCCTACCTCAAAAGAGAGAGAGAGAAATATTGAGAACTCTAGGCCTACCATTCACGGTTGTTAGTCGCCAGCCCTGTCTTCCCTTTCTGCTGTCTCCCAACCCGCCATCACCTCTTCCCCCGTTTTCATAACTGTAAGCTTTTCCTCAGCTCTTCCTCCTGCCTGAAATGCTGTATGGCTTTTCCTTGAAGTCAGAATCATGCTTTTCCTTCAGGGGCGCTGAGTCTCCCAGAACTTTGCTGCCTCCTCTCTTTGAATGCGTGTCCATGTGTGTGTGGGTGTGTGCAGGTGTATGCGGAGCCCAGAGGTCAATGTCAATGTCTTCTCTAACCACTCTGCCTTATTTAGTCTAAAGTTTTTTTTTTTGTTTGTTTGTTTTTTTGAGGGGAGCTAGAGGGAATGATTCAATAAAGTGCCTTCCATTCCTTCCATTCCCTTCTCATTCCCTTCACCTTCCTTTCTATTTCCTTCCCTTCTCCTTCCCTTTCTGTCATTCCCTTCTTTTTCCTTTCTCTTTTCTTCCCTTCCCTTCCCTTCCCTTCCCTTCCCTTCCCTTCCCTTCCCTTCCCTTCCCTTCCCTTCCCTTCCCTTCCCTTTCTTTCCTGTAAGGCTGCTTACTTCCATCTAGCTAGCTGTACAGGTAGGTGTAGCCATGTCTATACCTCATTCCAACTCATTAGAGCAGCGCTCAAATCTCCTTTATCCCAATAGTGCCAGACTCCTGACACAGCACAGTCAGGCAACTCTCGCTGCAGCGGCTCAGCATACTCGATCTGGAAGTCAAGTCTGTGTCTAGTCACCAAGGCAGAGAAGGAGACCTTGGCGACTCCTTGGTGTGAGGCTGAGTGGTTATGCCTGTGTGTCAGGGGACAGGCTGTGCACAGCATCTTGCTAGGGCACACCAGACAGCAGGGCAGGGTGCTCTGCTCAGAAAGAGGAACTCTATGGTTGAACAGAAAGAGAATTCAGTGAGGGCTACCCAGAATAACATCGAGTGTGGGGGTCCCCAACTCGGAGCCTGTGTCCTCTTCTAATGCCTTTTCATGAAAGCAAAACAGCCAAAGGGCTTGTCTGTCACTCAAGCATGACATGAGGAGGGAACATGGCATGTTCTTGTGTCTCAGGCCTTGTGCCTCCTCCTGGGCTGTGCTCTGTGTCCAACATGTTGTTTTACAAACACAGTATCACGTTAGAGAAGCCTGGGGTCTAAATGCAAAAGCATTTGATCAGCATCCTTTCCCAGCCTCAGTTTCTCCATCTGTTAGCTATGGAATGCCTTCACAGGGCTCTCTTTATAAAAATTTTTTGTTGTTATTTTATTTATTTTAGAGCAACAGACAGAGAGAAAGAGGCAGAGAGAGAGAGAGAGAGAGAGAGAGAGAATGGGCACGCCAGGGCCTCCAGCCACTGCAAACGAGCTCCAGACACATGCGCCCCCTTGTGCATCTGGATAACGTGGGTCCTGGGGAATCGAGCCTCAAACCGGGGTCCTGAGGCTTCACAGGCAAGCGCTTAACCACTAAGCCATCTCTCCAGCCCCACAGGGCTCTCTTGGGGATAAAACCAAAGAGAAAAGCTCTTCTACACTATGCGACACTACAAGTATTATAATTCTCCTTACATCAGGAGCCTTCTCTGAGAACATGCGAGGCTATCTATCATCTCTCTATCCACCCACCTCTTGCTCCCTCCTTCCTGCCCTCCCCCAAAGATTTCTCTCCCTGCTAAGTGCTTGACTGCTCAGGGTGCTCCTGAGTGTCCCACTCTAAGTGGAGACTTGGAAGGTGCAAAATCCCAAAACTGAGTATTTGTCATACCATTGAGGGTAGGGGGGCCTCAGTCTCAATCCAAGGTATCAGTCCTCAGTCCTCAGCAAGTTCTTGGGCCAACCCTCACCCTCTCAGAGCTTCTATCTTCTTCCCATTCAAGTAGGAATGGTACTATCTTGCAGGTTTGTGAGAAAGGAAAAGTGTGGGAGGGAACTTAACAACGTACCTCATTGGCACTTATTTAAAATACTATTCTGAGCCGGGCGTGGTGGTGCACGCCTTTAATCCCAGCACTTGGGAGGCAGAGGTGGGAGGATCATCGAGAGTTCGAGGCCACCCTGAGACTACATAGTGAATTCCAGGTCAGCCTGGATCAGAGTGAGACCCTACCTTGAAAAACCAACCAAAAAAAAAAAAAAAAAAAACTATTCTGAAAACAGATTCCAAGACATTTTAGCAATTGTTTCTTTTTTTTCTGAATACTTCAGCCTGCCCCATGCCATTTATTTAATAAGCATTCATGCAGCCAGTGTCTACTGTGTTCAGCTGAGCCCACTGCCCGTCTCCACCTAGCTCCACCACGCTCGCAGGTGCTGCAGGAGGAGGAAGTGTGGGCTATTGTTCTGAAGTGAAGGCTCTCCGTGCTGGGTGTAGTATTTATTAGTTTAATATCATACTAGGTCACTAGTTTTTAATCTTTTACAAGCTTCTGGGAACACCCTATTTCTAAAAATGACCCAGCAGAAGGATGTGAATCAAAAGGAGAGAAATATCTACCCTTAGGAGTTTCCCTAAGGCCTGGTGATCTGATAGCAGCAGGCTCAGAGACAAAGAGTTCCAAGCTGGTGGGCTGGAGAGATGGCTTAGCTGTTAAGCGCTTGCCTGTGAAGCCTAAGGACCCCGGTTCAAGGCTCGGTTCCCCAGGTCCCACGTTGGCCAGATGCACAAGGGGGCACACACGTCTGGAGTTCGTTTGCAGAGGCTGGAAGCCCTGGCGCGCCCATTCTCTCTCTCCCTCTATCTGTCTTTCTCTCTGTGTCTGTCACTCTCAAATAAATTAATTAATTAATTTAAAAAAAAAAAGAGTTCCGAGCTGGGGAGAGATCTCTAGAAAGGAAGTTGATGGCTGTGATCGGTGGAATTTGGGATATAGCAGATTCTTGGGAGTGTTTGGTAGTGAACTTTTCCACAAAATGTGCTACATGCACAAACGAAGGAGGGAGGGAGGGAGGAGGTTGGAAGGAGAGCAGCAGGAAGAGGGAGGCCCTGAGCTGTGCGTTATGACTGAGCAGCCGTGGATTTGGGGACTTGTTTGTGCTGGCCCCATACAAGGCGCTTTTCTGTGTTACTTACTGAAGTCTTCCAACAACCCTATGATGCGTGACTTCCATTATTATCAACATTAGCCTGTGCTCATAATACACAACCTGTAAGAAGTGGAGCCAATTCCCCACTTCGCGCTTCGCATCCCCAGGAAGCAGCTGGAACCACCTGACTCCAAAGCCGGGATGTCCTTGTGCCGGTGTTAGATCTCTTAGGAAAACCATTTATTGTCCCAAATAAAGACTCTGCTTCCACATCCCAAGAAGAAAGAAACAAAGCGAGACAAATTCTAAGGTCCCTTTTAGATCAGCAGATTTTGATCTGCATAAACGGTTTGCCCAGGAATCAATGATCTGATGGGCCAAATTCAGTCAGCCAAATATTTTTATAAATAAAGTTTGTGGGGTTTTCTTGTGGAAGGATTTTATTGTAGCCCAGGTGGACCTGGAATCCACTCTATATCCCTGGGCTGGCCTCAAACTCATGGTAATCCTACTACCTCAGCATTCTGAGTACTGGTACGAAAAGTGTGTGACACCATGCCCAGATACAAATAAAGTTTTATTGGAACACAGACACAGGTACTGTGGCTCCATTTTTTGTATTATAGAATAAAATTGAATGGTTGCCACAGAGACATTAATGCCCACAAAAATCTTACTATGTGATCCCATACATATATATGGAGAGAGAGAGAAAGAGGCTGAGATTGTTTTCATGAAATATACTACTCTGTGGGGTTTGGTTTGGTTGTAATTTTTGCATCAAGGAGCTTAGGCTAGCCTCGAATTCAGGATCCTCCTGCTCAAACTTCCAAGTGCTGAGATTATAGGCATGCACCACCACACATCTTTCCAGTCTATAGATCTTCATGGTGATGAACTATATGTGGTAGACAAGATTCTGGAGGGCCCTGGACAAACTGTAAACAACTGGGGAGGAGGTAAGGAAGTGACTGCCACTGTTCACATTTAATACTTTGGGTTGTTCTTATTTTGTTTTTTTTATTAATTAATTTGTTTATTTGAGAGAGAGAAAGAAAGGGAAAGAGAGAGAGAATGGGTGTGACAGGGCCTCCAGCCACTGCAAATGAACTCCAGAAGCATGTGCCACTTTGCGCACCTGGCTTACATGGGTCCTGGGGAATTGAACTTAGGTCCTTAGGTTTTGCAGGCAAGCACCTTAACCACTAAGCCATTTTTTTCAGCTCTTAATTTGTTTTATTGTAGGTTTTTGAGACAGAGTCTCAGGTATTTCAGGCTGGCCTCAAACTCTCTAGCTCAGGCTAGGCTTAAACTCCCTGTCTCCACCTCCCAAGCTCTACCATGCTCCATTTTGGAACTGTTTTTAATATTTTCACTCAGTTATAACTTACATACATGGGAGTGTGTGTATATATATATGGAATATATATATATGGATATATGGGATATATATATGGATTAAAATGCATAAGTCCTACAAGTATGTCCTAATGATGTGTTCACCATCCCAATTGAAGCATAGAACATTCTAAAACTCCACAAATTGCTACCAATGTGAATTTATTTTGTTAGTTTTTAATTAAACAAAAGTGTAACTACATAGTATATAATGTTTTGTATCTTGGAGTGTTATTATTTTCAGAATATAATTTTATTGCTGATAAATAGGAAAACCTGACAAGTATCCAATATCGTTCTTTTTAAAAAAAAATATTTATTTGTTTGTTTGTTTGTTTGTTTGTTTGCAAGCAGAGAGATATAGAAGAGAGACAGAGAGAATTGGTACACCAGGGTCTCCAGCCATTGCAAACCAACTCCAGATGCATCTGCCACTTTGTGCATCTGGCTTTACATAGGTTCTGGGGAATCAAACTTGGGTGGTTAGATTTTGAAGGCAAGTACCTTAACCACTGAGACATCGCTCCAGCCTCCAATATCTTTTTATTAATAATTTATTATTTATTTATTTATTTATTATTTATTTATTTTTGGTTTTTCGAGTCTTGCCCTAGCTCAGGATGACCTGGAATTCACTCTGTAGTCACAGAGTGGCTTCGAACTCATGATGACCCTCCTACCTCTGCCTCCCAAGTGCTGGGATTAAATGCATGTGCCACCAAGCCCAGCTTCCAATATTTTTTCCCAATATTATTTTTTAAAATTTTATTTATTTATTTATTTATTTATTTAGACAGAAAAAGAGGCCATAAAGAGAATGGGTGCACCAGGGCCTCCAGCCACTGCAAACGAACTCCAGACATGTGTACCCCCTTGTGCATCTGGCTAATGTGGGTCCTGGGGAATCAAACCTGGGTCCTTTGGCTTTGTAGGCAAACATCTTAACTGTTAAGCTATCCCCCAGCCCCTCAGTATCATTTTTAACAATACCATTTAGAGACACCCACTTCTTCATTCATTCAATAAGTTTGTGTGTGTGTGTGTGTGTGTGTTGTGTGTGTGTGTGTGTGTGAGAGAGAGAGAGAGAGAGAGGGAGGGAGAGAGAGAGAGAGAGAGAGAGAGAGAGAGAGCATCTGCCATGTGTTCTGCAGCTCTCCAGGCATTGGACAGTAAGACATCAGACAGTCCCTGTGCCTCATGGAGCTTACTCTCTGTGGCATGATGTTTTACTTATTTTATTTTTATTTTTTGACTTTTCGAGGTAGGGTCTCTAGCTCAGGCTGACCTGGAATTCACTATGAAGTTTCAGGGTGGCCTTGAACTCACGGCGATCCTCCTACCTCTGCCTCCCAAGTGCTGCAATTAAAGGCGTGTGCTACCACGCCCGGCTTCTTTGGCATAATTTTTCATGGGCCACTGCTATGTTGAGGTCTATCTTCAGCTGTTATGTCACCTGCCTAAAAGCCTGGAAATAGATGTCCTAGTAATTTAAGACCCTTAAGGAATTTTGGATCATAGAAAAGTTGGGGAACTTAAATGGTATCCAAACCTAGGGTACTTTTTTCTAAGTACTGAAAGGCCAGAAAGAAAGAAAAAAAAAAAGTTCATCAACGCCCTTGTGGAAGATGAAGGGTCATCCAGAAAAGAGTAGTAAAGAACCTCAGGCTCCTGACCCTAAAGTCTGGAATATTCTCTAGGCTGCTTCACTGCCCTCTAACAATAAGGCTTCCAACCTCCCTCAGATTGGGATGGGGTGGTAATTATGTTTTATTCTAGAGCTGATTGAATTTTGAGGCTTCTATACACACCATCAATTCAATGGGAAAATCTATCTCTTACTTCCTCCTAATTTTTTTTAAAAAAATTTTAATGTGGGAGAGGTAGGTAAACACATTTAAAGGTTCTTTTAGTTTTCCTGCTGATTCTGAATTGTGTGTGATGGGCATGTATGCATGTTTATATGTGAGGGGTTCCACTGTACGTCAGCATGTGTGTGTGTGTGCATGCACAATCACGAGCGTGTGTGTGTGTGGTGTGTAGACCAGAGGGCAAACTCAAGTGTTATCCTCTAGAATGTCATCTACCCCTTTGAGATAGTCTCTCTCATCGGCCTGGAACTCACTGATTCAAGCTAGATCAACGAAGCACAAGCTCCAGAGATCCTCCTGCCTCTGCCTCTTCAACTCTAGGATTACAGACATGCACCACCATGCCCAGCATTTTACATGGATATTGGGAATTGAACTTGAGCCCTTATGCTTGCAAGGCAAGCACTTCATCCACTAAACTGTTTCCCCACCTCCTGAGTCTGAATGTTTGGGCCTGTTTGCCCAGCCTTTCCAACCACAATGCCACTCCCCGATCCTGAGAACTCTAAGCTATCAGAGTGTTAGATTTTTCCCACTGCGAACTGGCCGCCTGCCCTTCTCTCAGAGGGAGCAGCAGAAATTGGAAAGACCCTTCTGTAAGTAAACAAAGAAAGGGGGCAGTTGGGGGGGGGGGGTTGTGTGCGTAAGAGCAGAAAAAGAAATATCACTTCTGCTGCGTTACAGGGGAGGTGACTTTGCAGGAGCCACTTTCTCCACTATCTGAAAGGGCTGGCATAGTGCTCAGAAATCCTTCACAGACATGCACCAACTGCATTTCGACTTCTTGCACACCTGGGCCAACATCTCCCACAGCAAACCTCGATGATCAAGTACAAGAACGTAACATGGTCTTTTCACATTCCTGAGCCCCAATCTCGGCCGTCCCATGACCTTACTCCAGGAACTACAAGCAATCTCTTTAGCCTCCAGTGCCTTGCTTCCCCAATCATACCATGTTTTCCTCTCTTAGGGATGTTTTACTGATGGGGTGAGAGAAATCATTTAGTTAGCATCAAGGGTGCTGAAGAAAAATTTTTAATTTTCCATTGGAAGGGGTAGACATTGAAACTGCTCACAGATCTATAGGTGTGATTACTTGGTGAGCACTCACATTGCACCAAGCGACAATTGCACCGTGGGTCCAGGCAGGAAGATTTCAAAAGCTGCTGGATGTGAACAGTCAGATTACCTGTGAGACATACATGGATGCTCACTGGGAAGTTTACCCTGTGCCTTGTGTGTGGGTAGCTTGTTATGTGCATTCCCATAGGTGGCTGGGCTGGGGAGGAGAATGGGCTTGCTGACACCTGGATTTTGAGAGAGAAGGAGGCTTGGGAGCCTGGACGGGCCCGCAGCAGATGGAACTGTAAATCAAAGCTGTGCTTTTTAAAAGGGTTGTGATCACTGGCTTTTTAATGGGCTTTCCCAGCTTAACACAGAAACTAATGCTCATTACACTGGATGTTTCCAGCATGATCGTCAGTCAGAGAAAGAAAAAGAGGTTGTTCTTCCAGGGACATTTACTCTGAACACTTTATTATCCTGTTTGAATGGTGATGGGGAGGCCAAGAGTTTTCCTACTGGGTAGAATTACAAGTGGCAAGGATCTACCATATGTCACAACAACCTAGAAAGCAAGAAGGTGACATGAAGGATCTTTATTTCCATGAACTTAAGACTCCTTTGACAGGTAAAGGTGGAAACCTTTAGAAGGACTCCTCACACACTCACACACAGCCACCCCGTCCTTCTCCAGGGTTCCCACAGGTGAACCCAGGCACCTGGAACCCACCCAGTCCTCCAAAGAGGTACCCTCACTCTTGGCAGCCTGTCCTGCGCAGATGACGTCAGCCTTGACATATCCAAGACATTTGATCCTGTATCTAGCAGAGGAAAACCGCTAGACCCTTCTTCCTCGATGCTAAACTTCCTTTCTATTCCTAACCTAGCCCCAGGGTCTTCCTAACTATCTTTGAAAGTGGAAACGATAGAAAAATGTGCTCAAAAGTTCCTTGGCATTCTTCCTGCTGATTCTGAATGTCTATGATGTGCCCAGACCCTTCAAGCCCAGCTCCGGAGCTCAAGGTTTCTCAGCTTCCAGGATTTCCCGCTGGGAACTGGTCTCCTGCTTTCACAGACTGGAAAGTATGAACACTAGTTGTTGGACCTGTGGTTTGTTTTCCCTGGTGGTCTCACTCAGTTGTTTAGAATTGGTTATTAGGATCCTAAGGCTCTAAGAGGGCAAGGCGTGGTGTCTGTCCTGGCGTTACTTGTCTCTGAACTGTGGATCTAAGGAGCCTGTCACTGGTCACCACTGCTCTTGTACAAGCCAGGGCCGGGCCTGGAAGTGTGGGTGCGCTTGTGTCTCCTTCTTTCCCCCTCGGGGGTCCCCAGGGAGATGTGGTAGAAACTCCCATGGCGCTGAAAGGCCCATGGCTTCCTTCCCAGCCAGGCTTAAGTGAGAAGGGGAAGAAAGAAAAAACACCTTTTCCTTCAACGGCTTCCTGGGTGCCTTCTCTACGCGGCCTTCAAGACTCGGGGCAGCTGCAGGCGACCTTGTCTTTTGCAGAGCGAGTCTCTGGCTCCCCGCATCGCAGATGGGGGACACTGCGAAGAGGAACTGAGAATGGCTCAGGGGAACAGGCGGCTTCAAGTGTCCGTGCAGCCACAGGTCTAGCTTTGCATTCACCACTGGGAAGGAGTCCCAGGACTGGGAGGCGCTTTGATATTCCGGGCTTGCGCCGGAGAGCAAGCAAGCCCCAGGTGCCCGGCTCCCCCGCGGCTTGGGCGAGGCCGGGCTCCGGGGCAGCCCGGTGGCTGGGCAGCTCCACTTTCGCTACTCCCTCCGGCCATAAATCAGTCGCAGCCTCCTTCCTCGGGTCCCGCCGGCCTCCGGCACCCCTTGCCTACACTGTCTAGGCCGGCAGTCCTCGCAAACCCAAACGGCCAGCCCTGACTGGCCAAGGCCCTGGAGGTAGAAGTAAATGGGGTCTCTCCAAGTCGCACTGACGCGGGCCATGGCCGCAGCAACTTCGATCGGGGTCTCCACCCGTTTCCCCCCCAAGGGTGAGTTTCTCCCCCACCTCTCTGGCTCTCCAGGTCTACCACCTGCAGACGGAAGCACCCTGAACTCTTCTCGTCCTCTCCCAGTCCTGTCTTCTAAGAACACCCCACATTTGCTCCGGCTCTCTCACCTGGACCCCGGAAGCGCAGTGTCTTCTTTCTGGACTAAAGCCGACCCCGCCGCCGCCAGCGGAAAAGCCCCCCACCTAGGCCGCAAGCCTCTCGCTTCGCAAGTCCAAAGGTCACCTAGGGCCCGGCTGATAAACCCAACGGTAGAGAAGGCCTGCAGCCCCCCCCAGCCCCCCTCAGCGTGAGTACAATGGGCCCTGACAAGCCCCGGTCTGGCCTGGGTCTCCGGATCCCGAGGACTGCCCCCTTAGGCGCACCCCTCTCGGTTTCCACACCCCCCTCCCCACCACCATTTGCATCCTGCCGAAAGCCGAGCCCTTCCCACTCATTTGCATGTTTTATATGGCCTAATGGTGGCGATCATGGCAAGTTAGAAGTTTTCTGACTCCTCTCGGAGGAGACTCCGGGACCCGGGGGAGTAACAGGTGTCTGGAGGCTGAAGGGTGGAGGGGTTCCAGGACTTGGGGGTTCGCTTGTGAAAATCCCCTCCACCCTCCTCTCTCACACCCCCTCATCCCCCACCCCTTTTTTTCCCACCCCCCTGGTCCTTGGAAAATGGTGTCCAAGCTCACGTCGCTTCAGCAAGAACTCCTGAGCGCTCTGCTAAGCTCCGGGGTCACCAAGGAGGTCCTGGTCCAGGCCTTGGAAGAGATGCTACCATCCCCGAACTTTGGGGTGAAACTGGAGACTCTGCCCTTGTCCCCCGGGAGCGGGGTCGATCCCGACACCAAGCCGGTCTTTCATACTCTCACCAATGGCCATGCCAAAGGCCGCTTGTCCGGGGACGAGGGCTCCGAGGACGGGGACGACTATGACACCCCTCCCATCCTCAAGGAGCTACAGGCACTCAACACCGAGGAGGCGGCGGAGCAGCGGGCCGAGGTGGACCGGATGCTCAGGTGAGGCAGGAGCGCAAATCCGAGCTCCAAGAGCCTGGGGCCTGCACTGGCCAAACCTCTTTCTCATCGGAGAAATCCCCCGGCCGCGGGAGAGAGCTCCGCGTCTCTCCCAAATACCTGCACACTTCCCGGTGGTCCTGTTGGAGGGCCACCCTCGGGTCGGAGGTGCCATCTGTCCTCTGCCTAGGCCCAAGCGCCTTTCCCAGAGGGGACCCGGGTTCGGCCCCAGGAACCTAAGGTGTGCAGCCCTCGGCCCGGGAGGCCAAACAATCTGAAGGTGGAGGGTGGGTGCATCGAAACAGCTGCGATTTTCCGGGACCCGAGGCTTGTCCCTCGGGCCATGCGTTTCTCCTGAAGTGCCCTGGCTATCTGGCCGAGGGCCCTTGCAGCACCGCGGGCCCCGGAGGCCTATTCTTAGGCGCTTGGGGTCGGTGTGCAGTGCCCTAGGATCAGGGTTCCGTTTGCAAACGGGCTGCTTGCGCGCAGGCAGGGCCGGGGGGACCCGCGCGGGGCCAAAGAAACCACGGTCGTCGGCTCAAGTGGGGATCGGTGGAGTGCGTGTGGCTAAGACCCCCCGCCCCGCAATTGCAGAGGATTTGTGTGTCAGATTGGAAAAGGCGGCCGTGTACGCTTCTCTTCCGTAGACACCCGGGCGGGCGAAGTTCCCCAAGGGAATTCGGGCGGGCTGGAGGTCTCTCCACCGGGCCGGGCGCGGTGGCTCCCGATGCTCTCGCACCGGCCTAGGCTTTGACAGCTAGTTACTAATTATCCAAGGAAGCCCAGCGGTTCCCTTAGACCGCACGTCGCTCCCGGGTCACCCGGCTTGGGGAAGGAGCCCCACAGTGTGGCCTGGGACACTTTTAAGCCCCGTGGTATCGAAGGTTTCTGAGTTCAGAGCCGAAAGAGCCGAAGTCGCGCGCGCGCGCCCGGGGGCTTCCAGGTGGCCACCTCGGCCCGGCCCGCAGCGCGAGATGGAGGTGGGATGTGACCTTGCATTTGAATTTGCCATCTGGGGACCCTGTCGCTGCTAGCCTTCTAGCTAAAACAATCCGGAGGAGTCACAAGTTGCCCCACCACCACCAGCAGCAATGGTTTGCTATAATCCAAACTTGCGGCGCTTCCCTCGCCTTCGGGTGGCAGTGGTTTCTCCCTGGCCGGGGTTTAGAGACCCGGAAAGTGTCAGGAGCAGAGAAGCTAGGGACTTCGCCTCGGAGCCCCCGAGAGCGGCTGGGACGCCTGGGTGGCGGGTAGGTTGACCCGGGCCTGGTGCACCGACCCTGCTCTGGCCGTCAGCCATCCCCAGAACCCCGGGCTCTTCGCCCAGCCGCGGCCGCCGGGCTATCCAGCAGGGCACCGTCGGGGGCGGGGGAGCCGACCCGGGGCGCCCCACGGCAGCCGTCACTCCGCCGGGCTGGAGGCCCTCGGAGATGTGACATAAACTGCAGCACGTGGAGTTGGGGTGTTATTAATTTATTCCTATAAATCATCAACAGAAAGATACACAAAGAGCCGCGATTAGGTTGAAAAGAGAGGCGGGTTATTCATTGGTGAGGTTGTAAACGCGCCTTGGAAAGGGAAGGCCGTGGAGACGCGGGCGCGGGGACGCTGGAGGGGCGCTCGCGGGACACACGCCCCGCGTGGCCGGTGGGGACGCGCCCACCCCACCCCCACCCCGGGAGGGAGACCCCCGAGCCCCGGGCCCGCGTCACCCACACACACACAGGTCCCCAAGGAGGAGAGCCAGGAGGCCCGGGATCTGTCCTCCCCCAAAGGAGGTGAGAAGCAGCACTGGGGAGGCCCAGGTCCTCGCTGGGGGTGGGGAGGCAGCCTCTGACCACCCCCCCCACACACACAAGCTTTTGTCCCCTTCCCAAGCGGGCGCTGCCTTCCATCCCCCAGCCCTGGAATGCCCAACTTTATTAAAGTCATTTTTCAAGAAAAAATTGCTTGCGGTTCCCAGGTCACTGCACAGAAAGAACACCAGGCACTCCCCTCCAGTTTTTTAAAAAATATTTTATTATTTATTTGCCCACCCTGTTCCCCTAAAGGCGGAAAGAAAAGAAAGGGGTGGTGACTTTGCCGAGCGCCTGGTGGCCCTTCACCTCTCCTAGAAGTGAAAAGGCAGAAAGTTAGGTTGGTGGGGTGGGTGGGGGTGGAAGACATCGCGCTTCCTGGTCCCCAGCTGCCACCCCGAGCCTGGCGGGCGCGCGGGGCCGCAAGGAAAAGCCGGGGTTGGCTCGGAAGCCCGAGGCCAGGCTTCTGCGGCCCCGCGGCGGTTCTGAGGTCGCCGTGTGCGGAGGAGCCGGGCTAAGCCGGCCGGGCGACGCCGCGGCCCGCGCCTGGCACCTGCGCTGGGGCACCAAGGCCGCGCGCCACCCGGGACCCGCAGCACCGGGGAGGTATTTCCAAATAAAACTCACCACCAGATCACCCTGCTCGGCTCAGACATACCTGAGAATTCTGCAGCCCCAGGTAGAAAGGCGAAACAACGCCATTTTACCCCACAATTCTAGTCTTTGAATTCCGGGCTGAAAGGTTTTTGCCTTTATTTTTATTATTATTTATTTTTGTAGGCTTTTTACAAAAAAAGATTAACCGTCTCTCTAGTGCAGCTAACTCCTTCTTCTCAAAGAAACATTCACACTTAGAACCTGGAACGATTTCGCTAGGTTTCTTAAACACGCAAAATGACACAGGTAGAGAATTGGAACAAAGGAAAAATGGTCACACAATCTGTTAAAACAATACAATATTAACTGTTAAAATCCAGATACTTTCCCCCTAACTTTTGTAGCTATTGTTCATACCTGTTAGAGGTATTTTTCCTCCACACTAAAAGTATCTGTGGAAATATTTGCTGGAATTTTAAATGATCTCTGGTGTTTTCGTAGAGATGTCTAAAATGTGTATTGCTTTATTTGCCTGTTTGGCACCGGGATGCATTTTTCTTTGTTTTTGTTCTTGGAGTGACTTCATTATACTATTTTACTTGGAAGTACTTTTATCAATGCTTGAGAAATTTGTTATTAACTTACATGTAATTAATCTGAAAAGTTTTACATTTCTCAAAAAAAAACACAACTCTTTCAAAACTGGATCCTCACGAATCCAATATCAAAGCCTGCTGAAATGATTACAACAGTTCTAAGGTCCATAAAATATTTCATTTCATTTTTAGAGATTTTTAATACGCTAAGCCAATTTAACTTTACTTGACATAGGCACCGTTGAGAAAAATTTGTTTAATATTGTACCTAATTTGGTCTTCAAATTATTGTTTTATCTGAATTTAGTTTCCCCTTTGTTTTTTTTTTCAGTTTCTATTAAGCTAAAATATACATACATATAAATAAATATATATATATATCAACATACAGTAAAGGGGTGATTTTCTAAATTAAGTATGCAGTGGTATTAAATAAATACTATGCATGCAAATATTGCTTCTTTAATGGTTGTGTTTTCTACTGTACATTCCATCCTTACTTTCTTAATTTCAGTTTTATCATTTTTAAATCAACTATTTAATAAGCAAGAAAAGATATCTGGAAAGTTGAAAACATTTTACATAAGCCTCAGAGACACCATCCTAAGTGCCTTGCACACCTATGTTTATAGGGAATGGAAACAATGGCCACATTCTTGATCCAAACTTGAAGTTTACCTTGAGAAACATTGCCTTTGAGATTCCCCTACCCTATCAGAGGAGAAACGTAAGAGTACAGGAAAATGGGTGTTTTGGATTGTTAATGTCTTGCTCTGAAATTGAAACTACTCTTCCTCATTAGGTTTTATTTGGAAGGTGGGGCCGTGGATAATTTTTTTTTTTACATTACCTGCCCTTTCAAGCGGTATGATTCTTCAACGGGGGGGGGGGGGGGGGAGTTGTCATTGCATTTATGAACACTTTCTTAAAACTCTCTGAAAACAATATAAGTAGCTAAGAAGGAATCATAATCATCCTTCTAAAACATCTCTATGTGAATGCTGGTGCTTTTTTAATACAGTAAACAGAAGTAATTTCATTTGATGTAGCGCAGGAAGATTCTGTGATTCCTCCTTGCTTCTTGGGGGGGGGGTTCCCCATTGATCACACTCCTGTGCCAGCCTTCCAGAAGGAAGATAAGGTGGCAGAAGTTTGGGCTGAAGTTAAATGATTTTGGAAACTGATGTGACTCCCCTGTCATGGCAGGATCATCCTACCCAATGCACCCTCCTCCCCACTCTCCCCGCATCTCCACTTCCCAGAGGACTCCTGCCTTTGAAGTGTCTTGGAGTCCAGGGAAAGGAAGGGAAGAAGGGTAAAATAAGGGTTTTTTCTCTTCCACTTACTGCAAGCAGGCTGGCTCTTGTTTATTCTCTGCTCATCTCAGAAGAAAGAGCCTTCGGTGCCTCTCCCATGTAGGTTTTATTTTGGCCCCACACTTCTCCCAAGGTTGTAGCTTGGACAGGCAGAGAACCACACGAAGATCAAGGGTGCACAGGCCACCTTGTGTACCTGCTAGAAGTATTGTGAGTATTTCTCTGGGGACATTTCCCACCAGCACCCTAACCCCCTCTGCTTCTCTGTCTAGCGAGGACCCCTGGAGGGCTGCCAAAATGATCAAGGGCTACATGCAGCAGCACAACATCCCCCAGAGGGAAGTGGTGGATGTCACAGGCTTGAACCAATCACACCTCTCCCAGCATCTCAACAAAGGCACCCCCATGAAGACGCAGAAGCGCGCTGCCCTGTACACCTGGTACGTCAGGAAACAGCGGGAGATCCTCCGACGTAAGTGCTTAAATCCTGTCTCTGCCTCAACCTAGAGTGACCTTTGCCCTCACAATGACCGCTGTGTGCTGCCTCAGTTTCCCCTCCATCAAGAAGGACTTCGGAAGTGCCTGGCTAATGTACAGACTGGCAGGTGGATTTGGCCTTCAGTGTTGCTTCCCAGGGGCTGGCTTGTGCCATTTTCTGCACTCAACCCTCCGCTGCCCAGCCAGTTGCTTTGAAAACCCCTTCAGCATGTGCAGTGTACTTGAAATATTTTAGCCTTTCTTTCCAACATTCACTCCCTTGTCTTCCCTTTATATTTAACCACAAGTCAAAATTTCCAAAGAAGTTATTTTGACCCACCAATTCTTTTCCCCATTATACCTAATTTTAATTACATTTAGTTTGAAAGAAATTGTGCAAGAAAAAGAGGGGGGGAAGTGAACCACTTTGGAGCATCTTGCCCACATAATTCCCACCTCTAACAGCCTTACATTGTACAAACGAAAGTATTCTCCACACTCTTCATGCAACCATCAAAATTAGGAAAGAAGTGATGAAATAATATCACCGTTAAATCTTCTGTTCCAGTAATGACTTCTAGAGCAAATTATTCATGGCGGAATAACACATCAGTCTGATGGCTCAATTCCTGTCATTCCAATTCTTATCCCCAAATTTACCGTCTATCCCAAGAATGCCAAAAGATGTTGGTTTTGAAGTCAGGAGAACTTTGAGCTGCATTGGAATAAAACCAGTTTGACTAGCATGCTGGTTTCATGTGGGGAAAGTATACTTCCACAGTCCAGCCCTTTCTCTGGGGAAACTTGGCATCACTCAGTTGCCCACACATCACTGTCTGGGCTTTGTCAAATTCACCCATTTTCTGAGCAGGATTCCCCTCTCCCTCTCATTAGTCATTTTTAAAATCACTCTTTTTGCCACACACTGCTCCATGCTGGTTATGCTTGAATTTATTGTGTTATTGTCTGTGGGTGGAAAGGTCTTAAGATGGAAGGAAAGGTTGGGGGAATTCATCTGATGTTGGGATTGTTTGCTCTGTGTCAAGACATTCCATGGACAGAGTAGAAGCCCAGTAAGACTGCTTGCTGCTTACAGGAGGTGGCCTTTAAAGTGTCCAGTTACTCCCCCCCCCCCCCCGAACACTCAACCACAGTGATTGGTGTGAAGGATTTGAGTTTCTGACATGAAACAACTCTGTAGTTCCTGCATAGCCCAAGAAAATTCTCAGGACCAATAGTCTCCAAAGGCCAGAGCAGCCTTGAGACCAGCCCAGTACTCCAGGCTATGTTCAATGTTCCCTCATGAAGGACTTAGACCTTGTAACAAGACAGAAGTCCCAGAAAGAGTCTCAGGAAGAATGAGAAGGGTTGGTTCAAATCTGGTGGCAGAGTGCAAGGGATGTTTTTGTTGTCATTGTTGTTATTACTGGTTTAAGATCATAGGAGACATTAGAAATTAAGAAATATCATTCCCTCTGTAATTATTATGTGCAGACCTATTATGTATGAAGCACTATGCTAGATTGTGGGATACATAGGTTTTTGTCACTGAGGAAGTTGAAATGCTTGAATAAATAAGGACATCTACTTTCTAAGATCTCTTATAAAGGTATACAGGGGGAGAGCATTAGAGGAATGGCAAAGATAGCCTGGAGAAATGATGGAGGGCTTCCTTGAGGAGGTAACATCTGAACCAACTCTTAAAGGGTAAATGAAAGGGGCTGGAGAGCTGGCTTAGCAGTTAAGCGCTTGCCTGTGAAGCCTAAGGACCCCAGTTCAAGGATCGATTCCCCAGGACCCACATTAGCCAGATACACAAGAGGGCGCATGCATCTGGAGTTCGTTTGCAGTGGCTGGAAGCCCTGGTGTGCCCATTCTCTCTCTCTCTCTCCTTCTCTCTGTCTGTCACCCTCAAATAAATAAATAAAAATAAACAAATTTTTTTATAAGGGTAAATAAAAGACATATGAGCATGATATAAAAATTAGGGAGAGGGCTGGCTTAGCAGTTAAGGCACTTGCCTGCAAAGCCTAAGAACTCATGTTCAAATATGTAGGTCCCATGTAGCCAGACACACAGTGACACAAGCACATGAGGTCACACATGCGCCACAAGGGGGGCCACACATGTGTGGATTTCGCAGTGGCTGAAGGCCCTGGCGTACCCATTCTCTCTCTCTTTCTCCCTCTCCCTCGTTCTCTTCTCGCTCTCAAAAAAAAAAAATAGGGACATAGATGAAAGAGGGACCCAAGCAGTAAACAGGGCAAATGAAAAGAGAAAAAGAGAGAGGGGGGAAATAAAAACAGGATGATACATAGTTGCAAGTTATTATGAAAAAGTTAAAATTAATACATGACAGTATTCATGGGCTTGTCTAAATGCATACAACTTTCTTATTCAAACCAGCTCCCATGTCTAGGATGAGGCTGTGGAAACCAACCTCCTCATTGTCATTTTCATGGGCCCTCCTTCCATGCCTACCTACCCCAGAAGGAAGTAGAGGGGCGTCTGAGACCTCTGGAAGGCCTGTGGGAAGCTAGTTCTTCAACCTCAGTGAGGTCAGGCCGTGCCCCTGAGGTCAGTAGGGCCAGGGTGTTCCTGAGCACCTACAGGCGAACCCCTGGCTGATCCAGACATGTGCTGGGCTCTGTAAGCTGTGCAGGCTGCTGCTTCCCCAAAGGGCAGCTGAGACACTGAGGAAACCCCCATGCCAGGCAGCAGCAGACAAACAATGCCTCCCTGGCAGCAATCAGGTCTGGGGAGTCTGGGGGTGTATTGTTTGAGTGACTCACGAGCTAGTAGTTAGGTGCTTTGCCATCTACAGGCTGAGTCTACACCCTTCATATGAGCTTCTGTCCCAAGCGCACATGACTTTGAACAAGTCACTGGAGCACTCAGAACCTCAGTGTCTTCATCTGTAAACCAAAAACAATAGCTAGACGTGATGGCAAACACCTTTAATCCCAGCACTCAGGAAGCAGGGTTGGAGGATCACTGTGAGTTTGAGGCCAGCCTGAGACTACAGAGTGAGTTCTAGGTCAGCCTGAGCTCTTTCTCTCTCTCTCTCTCTCTCAATAAGAACAAAAATAATAAATAATAATAACAATAAATAATAAATATATAAATATTTTATCATAAATATGAAAATAATAATAAATTAAATAAATAGTAAAATATTAAATAAATAAAACTAAAGCTTTTTTTGTTTTGTTTTTCGAGGTAGGGTCTCACTCCAGTCCAGGCTGACCTGGAATTCACTATGGAGTCTCAGGGTGGCCTGGAACTCATGGCAATCCTCCTGCCTCTGCCTCCTGAGTGGTGGGATTAAAGGCGTGTGCCACTATGCCCGACTCAAAAATAAAGCATTTTTTAAAAATTAAAAATGCAATAACTAATTATGTGTCCAGACTCATTACCATAGGGCTCTGGAGATTGTGGCCTTAATGCAGTAAGAACTAACTAACTGCAGGCATAATTTCAGGAACTGAGAAAGAAAAACATCAAGTTCCAGGACCAGGGGCGAGGAAATGAATTTATGTGTCTTGCTCAGCAGGGCGCTTGGCCTCTATGCTTATTCATCTGTAAAATGGAGTGGCTTGCCACTGTGGACCCTGCTCCATGCAGAAGTGAAGGCCAAAACGGTTTCTTCTTCAAAGGAATTGAACATCAAATCCCATGTAAACCGTCCAGGCCAATGCACTGCCACTGGGGCCAGGCTGCCATCTTTCTTGCATGCATTCAACCAACCATGGCTAGACCCAGGAGCTTTGTTCTGCCCGCGCGCGTCTTTCTCTAACTTATTAATGCCATTCCCAGAAAGATCTGTGTTGTGGACTCTGCACTTGTCATCTTTCAAATGATGTGGGCAGATCTGATGTTGTCTCCCTCTTACACACACACACACACATGCACACATGCACAAATACACACAGAGCTGCCTTTGCAATTGTGTTTGAAATACAAGGAGCATCTCTTTTGAGTACAAAGTTCCAGGTGTATTCTATTTATTTATTTATGAGAGAGAGAGAGAGAAAAAAAAGAGGCAGATAGAGAGAATGGTTTGCCAGGTCATCTAGCCACTGTAAATGAACTCCAGATGCATATCCCTCCTTGTACATCTGGCTTATGTAGCTACTGGAGAATTGAACCTGGGTTCTTAGGCTTTGCAGGCAAGTGCTTTAACCACTAAACCATCTCTCCAGCCCTCCATCTGTATTTATTTCAAAGCACTATTTTAAAGGTTTGGGGCTTTGTAGTTTTCATCTCCCTCTTCTTTTATTTTTAATGTTTTTATGAGCATGAGAGAGTGAAAGGGAGAGAAAATTGGTGTGCCAGGGTCTCAAGCCAGTGCCATCAAACTTCAGATGTGTGCACCACCTTGTGCACATGCGCGACTTTGTGTGCCACATCACCTTGTGCGCCTGGTTTACAGAGGATGTGGAGAGTCAAACATGGGGCCTTAGGCTTTTCAGGCAAGCTCCTTAGCCAATAAGCCATCTCTCCTGCCTTCTTTTGTCTTTGAGGCAGACTCTGGCTCTAGCCCAGGGTTAGCTCCAGGCTGACCCCAAACTCACTGCAGTCTTCCTACATCATCTTCCCCCAGTGCTGCAACTAAAGGCCTGCGCCAGTCACACCCAGCAGTTTTGTGATTCTCTAAGAACCTAGCATTAAAATGCACATGCTCAGAGTAGAGAAGGAGAGAGAACAGGTAGGGAGGGCTATTTAAAGTCTGAATGTGCTGGCTAAGTATAAGTCACATCTTTGAGTAGCTTCCCCTGGGCCTGAGATTTTGTTGAGCTGATCCCCTCATCATCAGAATATAAGAGTCTGGGATTCAGAGTGTTGCTTCATGTCAGAAGATCATGAGTGAAAGGAAAATTTTTGCAAAACCTGGAATTGGGAGCTGGGGAGATGGCTCAGGGGCTAAAAGGGGCCCAGGCTCAATTACGAGCCACCCACACAGAGCCAGATACAAAAATGTGGTACAAATACCTGGTGTTCATTTGCAGGAGCAAGAGATTTTCCCCCCTCCACCCCACATGTGCTAATTAATCAATTAATTATAAAAATAAATAAATAAAACACTGACTTGGCTACAACTGGGCTCTATCAAAAGAAAGGAGAAAGGTGGGGGCACCCAAGATGGGCAGTGAGAGGCTTGTCAAGAAGGGTGCCCTCCATGAATTTGAAGCAGATTGCAGAGTTTAGGGAAGCAAAATTATAGGGGTCTTTGTCTGTCTGTTGTGTCTGTCTGTCTGTCTGTCTGTCTGTCTGTATGCCAAGTGAAGGAAGGCTACAGGCCCTATCAAATCTACTCCTTTCTCTTTTCAGAGTTCAACCAAACAGTCCAGAGCTCTGGAAATATGACAGACAAAAGCAGTCAGGATCAGCTGCTGTTTCTCTTTCCAGAGTTCAGTCAACAGAGCCAGGGGCCTGGGCAGTCCGATGACCCTTGCTCTGAGCCCACCAACAAGAAGATGCGTCGCAACCGCTTCAAATGGGGGCCGGCATCCCAGCAAATCTTGTACCAGGCCTACGACCGGCAAAAGAACCCCAGCAAGGAAGAGAGGGAGGCCTTAGTGGAGGAGTGCAACAGGTAACAACACCAGAAGCCCACTTGAGCAGGCAGGCAAGCACACGGACCCGGGATCCATTTCCCTCCATCCTGGAATACAGAAGCAATGGTTATCCAGATACAAGTGGCTCCATCTGGGCTCCCCAAATTGTGTTCTACAGAACCCTAAATTCAGTTTATTAACAAATAAGTTGAGGTACATCATATGAATACTTCCTCTTAGGGAGTCACAATGTAAATATATATATATATTTCATATTTTTTATGAGGGGGACAGAGAGAGGCACACCAGGGCCTCCAGCCACTGCAACCAAACTCCAGATGCATGTGCCACCTAGTGTGTGTGTGCGACCTTGTGAGCTTGTGTCACCTTGTGCGTCTGGCTTACACGGGATCTGGAGAGTCGAACATGGGTCCTCAGGCTTCGCAGGCAAGTGCCTTAACCACTAAGCCATCTCTCTAGCCCAACAATGTATATTAATGTATTAAAAGCTGAGAAGTCCTGCGGTAAAGAAACCTTTGGAGCTATGTTGGTTGGTGACATGGAGTCTCTCCTCCGTGAATTCTAACACCTGCAGAAGCCATCACTCCAGGGAAGATCCTATTCCTTAGCCACAGAACCATACACTCATTAGTTCAAAAGAAAACATGGTGCAAGCATGGTGGCACACACCTATAATCCCAGAACTCAGGAGGCAGATTCAGGGGGATCAAAAGTTCGAAGCCAGCTGGTGCTTCACAGCAAGTTTCTGTCTCCAACAAACAGGCAAGAAAACTCGACAGAAGAGTAAAAATTGGCTGAGTTGGTTCAGTGTGCTCTGCCCATACTTACTCAACAGAGTTCTTTTTGCATATTACCTATGCAGGCACCCCCCCCTTTTTAAGTAAAACCTGGAAATCCTTGGAATTTTTTGTTTGTTTGTTTAATTTTAGCACTATTCACCTTGATTCCAATAATGCCTTGAAAACAACTGCTCTTTGCTCTGCCAGAGGCCTGTGGAGACTTTGCTCTGTCTCTAGGTTGGGCTGGCTTGGGTTGTGGAGGGATCTGGCCAGTGAGGGCAGATGGAGAAGCAGCAGTGCATGGCACAGGGCAGCCGGGCTATGCCCTATCTCCTGCTCATTCGAAGGCCCCAGCATCTGCTGAGACTTAAGAATGTTGATTATACCTGGGTGCGGGGTTTCCTCAGCACTCAGAAACTAGATCAGCCCTCCCTGGAGTCTCCTTTATGTCCCACCCAACTAGCCCTTTGTAGGGGTCCTTGGTATGGATGAGAAATCTGGCTTTTCTGGTACCTTTCAAGGTACCAAGCCTTGAAAGCCCAGTTGTCTCTCAGAGTGCCTGGAGGACGCTCAGAGCCAGCCAAGGACTGTGCCTTTTGTGAGATGGGAAACATGGCAAGATGAAGAGGTGTCAAGAGGCCCAACCTGGACCTTGTCCTGGTACTGCCTGTCCCCTGCTCACTCTCTTCTACCAGAAGCCACACCAGGGGCCTACACGCCGCCTTCCGTGCTCTGGGCCTGTGCTCAGGTCTTGCTCAGGTCCTTCTCACTGGACACTACATGGATGGCAGGCTTTTTCCCAGCCCCCCACAAACCCTCAGCTTCTACTCTGACTATACGTCTGAGGCCTGACTCCAGCTGCCTTCACTCACCATCTCCCCTTTATCCATCCCAGGGCAGAATGCTTACAGCGAGGTGTCTCCCCCTCCAAAGCCCACGGCCTGGGCTCCAACTTGGTCACGGAGGTCCGTGTCTACAATTGGTTTGCAAACCGCCGGAAGGAGGAGGCCTTCAGGCAGAAACTGGCCATGGACGCGTATAGCTCCAACCAGACGCACAACCTGAACCCTCTGCTCCCCCACGGCTCCCCACACCACCAGCCCAGCACCTCCCCTCCAAACAAGCTGTCAGGTAAGCTCAGGCCCAGCCTCACTGCCTCAGCATGACCATCCCGGTCCTCCCTTCCTGTCTCCTCCTGACAAGATGATTCAGAGGAACACATGCTTGGGGACGGCCACTGGTTTCTTTCTGTGGCCAGAGCAGTTCTCATGAACGAGTGGAGTGTGTGGCCTCAGCGCGGGGCTTCTTCTCGCTCCTGGCTCCGCCGCTGAGGTGTACGAGACAGCTTGGCCCCCAGGGAGCCCTTTGTCCTGCTCTTCTTTGTCCTAGTTCTTCTCCTTGTGTGGCTGCTGACTCAGCCGCTAGCTCCGATCACTCTCCCAGAAGGCTGCCTTGTCGGGTCCGAGCTGCCGGCTGCAGGGAGAGGCAGGGAGAGGTCACAGTGGTGCATCACCAGTCACTATGATGGAGAATGGCAGCCTGGCCGCTTTCCACCATGCTTTGTCCTGCCATGTCCTCCCCTGGCCCTCTCAGCTTGCTCCAGCAGAAAAAGCCTGGCGGCCATTAGGGGAGGACCATGGAGGTGACAGGCCTGCTTGTTGGCTGTTGTGTCTCACCTGGGTTAGGGTGAGGTCAGTCGTCTGACATCTTCCATGATGAGTTGGCTGGAGTTGGCCGGAGTTGACGGAGGTGATATTGTGTGCGAGGCCCCAGCGTGGGTCGGAATGTCTCTGCTCTGAGGTTAGGGCTTGTTGGCATGGAAGCCTGCATCCTCGTGCGGGAAAGCATCTCTCGGTGTTGAGCACTGTGCCAGCTACATTTTCTCCGCCTGGGTCTTAGTTCTTCCGAGAAATCTGGTTGCCCAGAGTTGATGTGCTTAGCATTGTCTTCTTGGTGCCCACGAGGACCTAACGGAGCACAGCCTTCTGCTCTGGGGAAAGTTTTGGAAGCAAAAGGTAAACCACTGGGTGACCCTGCAGTGACTCTGTAGCCTGTCCCTGTTCTCACTTGCTGATTGTCATTCTCATGGCCAAAGCCTGGGCATAGGCTCAGAGTCACCAGCCTAGCAACATGCAGGCATTCATTCCAAGCCTTCACTCACACCATCGCCTCTTCCATGGTCTCTGGGGCCTGACTGTGCCAAGCATGTTGCCCGGGGCTGGGCTAGGATGTCTCTGGGACCTGCTCTGACAGTCAGGAGGGGCTCAGCCACCTGGAAAGAAAGCGTGGCTTATTCTTGACAGGCAGAGAACCTCCCCCCACCCCCAAGCAACTATAGCCTGACCAAAGTGTCTCTTAGCACCCTCACAGCAATCCAAAGCAGGGTTCAGGGGATAGTGGTGGATGGCATTGGACTGGTACTGAGCAGGGCTCGCCCCCCATGGCAATCCTTAGGAGCTGAATCTGGAGGCTGGGGCGGGGGCGAAGGGGGAGTGTGATTGGGATAAAGAGCATTGTTGAGAAGACAATGGCCATTGTGCTGGGACCTGTGATCTCCACACCAAAGTCAGGAGCCTGGATGCCAAACAAAAGCCCAGCAACTTTCTGACAAGCTCGGGTTGCGCTAAGGTCACTGTGGGGTCGTTACCGTAGGCTGTGTGTACCCTGGCTAGACAGCCAGAGAGTGAGAGCTGCAGGCAGGGGCAACAGGTATGGGGAACAAGGCAGGGCCGAGGCAGGAACGCAACCAGGGGACCCCTCATATGGGAGCCTAAGAGCGTCCCATTGGAAATGGATCCTCTGGCGTGCCCCAGAAGTCTGAATCTTTATAAAAATATGGAAGGATAGAACCAAGAGGGACTTCAAAGAAAGAAACCGAGGCCCAGAAAGAGGTAGTGAGTTGTCAAAGATTCACAGAGTGATCATAGCAAACAACCATCCGATATCAGGTCTGCTGGTGCCGGCACCATACTTTCCTTGCAACCTAAGTGTGCGTTGAGGGCAAACCAAGTCCTGGCAATGTGGTAAGGATGAGCTGGGCTGTGGCTCAGTGGTGGAGTGTGTGCCTGGCCAGCATGTTCAAGAGTGGGGCGGGTGGCCTGGAGAGATAGCTTAGCAGTTAAGGCACTTGCCTGCAAAGCCAAAGGGCCCAGGTTCGATTCCCCGGGACCTACATAAGCCAGATGCACAAGGTGGCAAATGCACCTGGCATTTGTAGTCGCTGGAGGCCGTGGTGCTCCCTCTCTCTCTCTCTCTCTCTCTCTCTTCCTGTCCCTCAAAATAAATAAATTAATTAAAACTTAGTAAAAAAAAAAAAAGGGGGGGGAATGAGGAGAAAATGCTGGGACACACAGTCCTACATCTCACATGTTATTATCTAGTAGGGAAGATATGAATCCAGCATGGAACCCCCAGACCCAGCTGGGGATCAAGATTATCTTTGGATGCTTCCAGAGCTTTTCTAGGAAGGGAAAGAGCTTCCTGCTACTTCTGAAGGAATCACTATGAGACACTGTGGATGTTTCCAGTGACTGCTTTCCCTCCACTTTAATTTTCATTCAGAGCTCATCAAAATATCCCTTGACTCCCAGCCAAGAGCTGGATTCTCTGGGGGTAATTTTGAACCTCAGTTCTAAGCAGCCAAGTGAAACATATGGCTAATTCATATGACTTCTCTGAGTCTCTTATGTGTCAAGTGGACGTATCTGGGGGTATCTGCCCCACAGGGTGCATTAAGTGGCTGAACCCATGAACACCACCTTTCCCAACAAGCCATAGTAGGGTCACCTCAGTATTGCAGAGGATCGCCAGGAGGTCATGGAAGGAAGGGCAGGCAGTGGAAATCTGTTTTCTTTAGTTCGACACACTTGGGGATAAAGTCCTAAGCTATGTCCTGACTTTGGGAATGGAAGAGAAGTGGCCACTGTGCTCCGGAATGTGGGAATGGCAGCCCTAGCTGCCCATCTGCCAAGATGGCACAGGAGCTGAAAGGGCTTTCAGGCAGCATGCCCAGGGCTTGGCAGACCCAGCAGCGTTCAGGGAAGACTCCAGCCTGCAGAGCCTCACTGTGCGCCTCTTATCACGGGGTCTCCAATCGAGGCACAGTCTTTCCTATTGGAGCGCAAGGCCTTTCCTGCCTAGCCATACTAACGGCCTGTGCCCCGCTTGCCCACGATGACCACGGGGTGACCCTGGTCCTGGAATGTGCCGCACAATAGGGGTGGCAGGAGGAGCACTTTGCCTCTGTCAGCTGCGGGTTGGTTACAAGGTGCCCTGCGAACACATTGTCGGCAGAATCAGCTGTTTTCAGCGCAGGCCCCTCCTCGACTTTACAATCACACACCAGCATGCAGCCAGGGGTTGTCATGGCTTTGTCTCCCTTATGCATGCTTAATTGACAATTAAGCTGGGGCTTTGAACCATCCTGGCTGCCGCTGATGGGCCTTCATCTTTCCAGTGCGTGTCACAGGGGCACCCTTTGTCTGCTCTTCTTGGGGGCCTGAAGTTACTGTAGCAGGCTGCAGGCAGCCATTTATCTTCAGCCTGGAAGGCCTTTATCTGCCCCTTTTCCCTTCCAGCAGGAGCTGTCCCTGGTTATAGGCCCCCGTGACAGCCCATTCTGGGACCATTGAGCCGGCCCGGAGTGATGGCCTCTACCTCCATTCTGGAGCTGAATCGAGGAAAAAGGCCCCCAAAAGGTCAAAGGGCAGGGCCGTGGCATGCAAAAGGAACTGGTTGGAGACTGGTGCTTGTATTGATGGGCTCAGAAGAGGAGGAAGTTGACGTGGGATGGGACCTGGGCTATCCTTGGCCCAAGCCTGGTATCTGCTGGCTGATCTGGGTGTCCTTGCTGCACACTGCACACTTTCTCCAGTCCCCAGCTAAGTCACCTGGCCAAGCACCCGGAGGAAGCGAGGGAGGGACATGCAATCTCCATCAGTTCTCATGATTTTGGGAAGGAAATAGGGACTTATTCTTCAGTAAAAAGAGTGAGAGGCAAGAAAGAGAAAACAGCTGCCCAGGGTTACTTTCAAGCCTAGGAAGAGATGGGGGGGAGGGGTTCTGACTGCTTCTCTTCCCTACCTTTGAACCCCATGCACCCTCTTCCAGCCCAGCATTCTTTTCTAAATAATATTTTATTTTTATTTATTTATTTATTTATGAGAGAGAGAGAAAGGAAATGGGTGTGCCAGAGCTTCTAGCCACTGCAAACGAACTCCAGACACCTGTGCCACCATGACATGCCACCATGCATCTGGCTCGCATGGGTCCTGGGAAGTAAAACCGAGGTCCTTAGGCTTCCCAGGCAGGCGCCTTAACTGCTCAGCCATCTCGCGGGCCCCAGCCCAGCATTCTTGACTTCCCTAACGTGCGTCAGAACTTGAGGACAGAGAATCCTGCCTCCCGCGTCTCCCTCATCTCCTTTCACACTGTCTCCCACGTGGCCCGTAGGAATCTAACACCAAGGCTGAGACAAAGCAGATTCTTGACCCGCGTACCTGTGTGACTGCTCTTCTCCCTGGCAGAGACATACACAGGGCTCAAGGAAATCTCAAATGTGCCAATGACAAGATGGTGACTAAAGGCAGTGAATATTAGTCCCAGTTGATTGGGCACGGTCTTGGTTTGAGGCTCTCTGTTGACACCTATATGTATCATTTCATGTAATCCCAGCAACCCAGGGGAATGGAGGCTAAGAGAAGCAGGATGTTTAGGATGTAAGCAATTTGCTCATGGTTAGTAGGCAGAGGCAGCAGGGTTTGAGCTTCTTATACACTGCCCATCTGTCTTTGCTGTATGCAGACACTTAGAACAAACACGAGAAAGCCAGGTGTGGCGGTGCACGCCTTTAATCCCAGCGCTCAAGAGGCAGAGGTACAAGGACTGCCATGAGTTCAAGGCTACCCTAAGACTATATAGTGAATTCCAGGTCAGCCTGGGCTAGAGTGAGACCCTACTTCAAAAAACAAACAACTACAAAAACCAATGAGAACCATCCCCTACACCACCGCACAAAATCCAGGTTCTCCACCTGCCGCCCCCCCCCTTCTCTTAAGCTCCCACTCTCCTCATTTGAATGACCGAGGCTTTGGGTCAGCATGGCTGAAAAGGCGGCTGCCAGGGCAGGGGGCGGCGGGGCGGGGGGAAGTCCTCACAGTCTGCTTAATTTACTGTTTCCTTTCCAACTGTTGCCTCAGACCAAGGTGGATCCTGTGGGAAGAAACGAGAGCCCCTTCATCCCCAAGCCCATCCCCATCTGTGTGGGGATTTGAACTGCCCTTGCTTTCGGCACTGTCTGGGGCACTAAATGCCTTAACAACTTAATGGGGCCTCGGAGACAGTGCAAGCACCTCAGTTCACCTCTGGGAGCTCCTCCCCCTCCCTGGGCAGCAGACAAGAGGAGGGGTTTATGAGGGCAGCTGTAAAAATATTCATCTTAGCAGCAAAGGTTCCCAGAGTAAATGAGCCCCATTGTCCCTACGTGGGGCATCAGTTCAGTTCCAAAAGGGGACACATCCTGCCTTGGCCTGCTACTAGAGGTCCATTGCTGGCCATGGCTCCACCGGTAGCCTTCTCAGCAACTTTATCTGGCTGCAATTTTATCTCTTGAATTTGAAGGTCATTTTATCTTGCAGGTACCACCCCATCAATTCCCAATAGACTGGGGAAGACAATCAGGATATTAATGAGATTAAGAGGCCTACCCTTCAAGGCATTCTGCTGTGTGTGTTGGGGGGGGGGGATGCTGATAGGGGTCCCTGGTCTGCATACAAAGAAACTATGCTGAGAGTTGGTGGGGCCTCCAACCTTCTCACACAAAGGGGACTTCCCCCCCACCCCACCCCGCAGATATCAGATGGACTCCTATCATGGAAGTCAGCCCCACTGGCTATACCAAATCACCCCAGAGGGCTCCAGGATTCCTAGCTACCTAGAGGCAGCTCTGGGGAGGAAGGAAATGGCTAGCAAGCACAAGGCTTCAGCCCGCAGCTTGTGAGAGAAGTGCTCTTGGGATCTGTTTGTAAAGTACCAGAGGCACAGAGAGAGGCAGAGTTGTGTGTTACAAGGGCCTTTGAAGCTACCTGCTCAGTGGAAGGCACAAGATCTGGCTTTATGCCTTCGCCCCATTTCTCAAGGGGAAGTAAAAACATGAATGAGGAAGGCGGGAAGAGTGTATGCATTATATATATATATATATATATATATATATATATATATATATATATGTATGTATGTATGTATACATAGTATACATATATGCATGTGTTTATGTATATGTGTATCTATACAAAAACATATGTAATGTATCCAGAAAACAAAGTCAAGTGAAGCAGTCAGTCCTGGTTATTGTCCTGGGCTATTGACAAGTACTCCATAACAGGGTCAGCCAACTTTGTCAGTAAAGAGCCCAAGAAGAAATATTTTAGGTTTTTCAGGCTGTGCAGTCTCAGCCATGGCCACTCAGCCCTGCCTCTGTAGCCACAGACTGTCCATAAATGTGGCTGTCTTCAATGCAACTTTACTCCTGGGGGCTGAAATTTGAATGTCATTTTTATGTTTCATAATATACTCTCCTTTTGGCATTTTTAACCAATTAAAAAATGTAAAACCTGGGCTGGAGAGATGGCTCAGCAGTTAAGGCATTTGCCTGTAAAAGGACCAGGTTAGATTCCCAGTACCCAAGTAAGTCCAGATGCACAAAGTGCTGCATTTATCTGGAGGTCGTTTACAGTGGCTGGAGGCCCTGGCATGCCCATTCTCTCTCCCTTTTTCTCTCTCTCTCTCTGCAAATAAATAAAACATATTTTTTTAAAAAATTGCTAGGCGTGGTGGTACACACCTTTAATTGCAGCACCCAGAAGGCAGAGGTAGGAGGATCACCATGAGTTTGAGGCCACCATGAGACTACATAGTGAATTCCAGGTCAGCCTGAGCTAGAGTGAGATACTATCTCGGAAAAAAAAAAAAAAAAAAAGTAAAAACCGTTCTTAGTTCACCCATCATGTGAAAAGCACACTGTGTGGGCCAGCTAATCTCTCCCCTCAGAACTGTGGTTCTTATGCTCTGTAGCCCATTCAACTGGAATCTCTGGAGAGTAACACCAGGAAGTTACTAAAACCTTCCAGGTAAACCCAATTTACAGCCAAGTTTGAAAACTGCTCTTGAGCTGGAGAGATGCCTTAGTGGTTAAGGCTCTTGCCTGCAAAGCCCGAGAACCCAGGTTCAACTCTCCAGAACCCACATAAAGCCAGATACACACGGTGGCACATGTATCTGGAATTTAGTTTGCAGTGGCTAGAGGCCCTGGTACACCCATTCACTCTCTCATAAATTAATAAATTAATTAAGCAAATAAAACATACAAAAACCTAACTCTAAAGCATTTTACTGTAAGCACTCATTACCTGAGCATGTGTTAAAATGTGGAATCTTATCCTGTGTGTATGGAGTAGGGGAGGCCTGAGCTTCTGCACTTTGGTGCTGGCAAAGAGGAATCTCACTTCAAAAAAATAACAATGATAATAATAATTAACAATAACTTAATTTTTATCGCTAATAATTTCATTGTTAATAATTAACAAAATTAGTGGGCATCTTGGTGATGCTCAGTAACTAGTCTCCCTCTCTCCTGGCCTGCTTTTGCCTGACCACCTCCAACCCCAACATTGAATATCTTCCTAAGGATACTGGGAGTAAATGCTCTTATAAGCCCAGTGGACATGGCAACAAAATCATGGTCTAGGGAGACAGTTCTGAATTTCAGCCTCACCTTGGCCACTTGTTGCTGGGTGACCCTGAATCTGAGCTTTAGAGTCATGGTGGGTAAAAGGAGCATGCCCACTTGTGCAAATGTTGGAACGTTAAATGGGATGACATTTATGAGAATATATAAAACACCCCAGACATAGCAGTTCTTTTGTAAGTGATAAGTACTGTCATTCCTTACAGAGGTTTGCTTTCTCGTTACTTTGGAGCTTGGTTTTGTTTTTCGTTGTTGTTGGCATTATTGTCGTGGTTTCGGTTTTTTGAGGTAGGGTCTCGCTGTAGCCCAGGCTGACCTGAAACTTACTATGTAGGCTCAGGCTGGCCTCGAACTCACAGCAACCCAGCTACCTCTACCTCCCGAGTGCTGGCATTAAAGGTGTGCGCCACCATGTCCGGCTGAGCTTTATGTTGTTGTTGTTTTCCCCTCATTTTTATCTCTTAGATATTTCATTCATTTCTGATTTTTAGAGAATTTGAGTATTTCCAGCTAGATGCCCATCTTGATGTCTGAGGCAGATTCAGGGTGGCTTCTAGTTACAGATGGGTATGAGGCAGTTTCCCATTTGTCCTTGGCTTGCTCTGTGAAACTGATTAGGTATATCCAGTGTCATAAGGCATTTAATGCAAATAACGTGAAACAGTGAGAGGAAGTTAAAAGTGCCATCGGTGGGTATCCAGGCAAGGGCTCAGGACCATGCAGCAGGAGGTCAGGTTCATACGATGACCATGAATTTCCTGAGTCTAATGGGGCATTTTTCTTCCCTAATGAAAAGGAGGTGTGAGTACCCCAGTCGTGTGTATTGCTGGCTGGTAATTAGCCTGGGGAACCTGATAATTAGAAGGGGTGTGGTGCTCTCCTGGTAGATGCCACATGGGACAAGCTCACTGCCCTTTGTTCCTAGAAGGAAAGCTGTTTCCAACTTCAGGCGAGGGAGAGCGAGAGACAGACAGAGAGACAGACAGACGGGGGTGGGGTGGGGGTGGGGGGAGAACGGGAGACAGACAGAGAGATAGGGAACCCAACCTCACAGGGAACACGGGAACCCTTGCAGCTTCAGCAGGCTGATTTTTCTGGAAGCCACTCTCCTCACTCTGGGTACATGCTTTTTTTCCCCTCACACTGCTCTGACCCAGAGGCCTCTGCAGTAGCAAAATATGTGGCTTCAGATACTGAGTCCCCAACAAGGAAGGACTCCATCCTTCTACTCCTCTGGGGAAATCAAGAGCCAATTTTCTTTTTCTTTTTGCTTTTTAATCTTTATTTTGTTTATTTGCACGTGTGTGTTTCTGCGTATGATGCACCAGGGTCAGTGCAAATGAATACCAGATGATTGCGCCACTTTTTGTGTCTGACCTTACGTGGGTGGCTGGAGAACTGAACCTGGGCCAGCAGGCTTTGCAAGTAAACATTTTTAACCGCTAAGCCATCTTCCCAAGCCTAGGAGCCAAGTTTCTCAGACCTCATGCTCAGTAAGTCGAAGGAACGTCGTAGAAATGGACTGGGCATTTAATGACTTCCCCGGGGAGAAGTCTGTGTGCTGTGAAGTACGGTGCAGTTCAGTGCATACAAGTGCCCTCTCTTCAGCACCACACTGAGGTAGAGGCGTCTTGCAAGCAAGGTACAGCACCCACAACACGCTGTGCTTGAACCGTGGTTCTGTCACTGCCTGTCTGGCAGTATGCCCTCCAAGAAGTTCCTGAGCATCTTTGAATCTCAGTTTCTTCATCTATAAAATAGGGACCCTGTTATCTAAAAAGCAATAAGAAGCCGGGCGTGGTGGCGCACGCCTTTAATCCCAGCCCTCGGGAGGCAGAGGTAGGAGGATCACTGTGAGTTCGAGGCTACCCTGAGAGGACAGAGTTAATTCCAGGTCAGCCTGGACCAGAGTGAGACCCTACCTCGAAAAAGCAAAAGATTAAATAAATAAAATGTAATAAGGCACCAACAAAACCAGCTCAGTGCCTGACAAGGAAGGTTTGCTACCCTGACAGCACTCCAGGACTGACTCAGAAACCGCTGGGGTGTTAAGATTAAGGAAGGGCTCTAGATCTCCCTGGGTTTCTGACAAGGGTGTGGCTTTGCAATTTCACTCTGAAAGGTTTTCCCTTTCCATGAACTTTGGTTGTCATTTGAGACATCATAAGCCATGGAATCTAAGCAAAGGCAACATCTGGGGTTCGCAAATTTCCTTCCTATACCACAGAAAAACCATCAGGGAGCTTATTAAAAACAAACATGGGAGCCTGGCATAGTGGCACATGTCTTTAATCCCAGCACTTGGGATTATGAGTTCGAGGCCACCCTGAGACTACATAGTGAAGTCTAGGTCAGCCTGGACTAGAGTGAAACTCTGCCTTAACCTCCCCTCACAACAAAGAAAGAAAGAGGGCTGGAGAGATGGTTTAGCGGTTAAGCGCTTGCCTGTGAAGCCTAAGGACCCCAGTTCGAGGCTCGACTCTCCAGGACCCAGATGCACAAGGGGGCGCATGCGTCTGGAGTTCATTTGCAGTGGCTGGAAGCCCTGGCGCGCCCATTCTCTCTCTCTCCCTCTATCTGCCTCTTTCTCTCTCTGTCACTCTCAAATAAATAAATTTAAAAAAAAGAAAGAAAGAAAGATATGGGTATCCACAGGCATGGTGGTGGCGCATGCCTTTAATACCAGCACCTAGGAGGCAGAGGTAGGAGGATCATTATGAGTTCAAGAGCAGCCTGGGCTACATTTCAGAGTGAATTACAGATCAGCCTGGGCTAGACTGAGACTCTAATTCAAAAACCTAAATAAAAACAAAAACAGACGCAGTTCCACCACTCACCCACCTCTGTCCGATCAGCCTTGCTAGGATGTGATGTTGCTCAAGCATAAGAAACTGTAAGCAGTGTCCTAAGGCTGCATAGCCAGGGCTGGCTGTCAGTAGTCTGGATAGAACAGGAGAGTTCTGAGGAGTTGACAGTGATCTGATGGTGCCTTGCTCAGCTAGAAGAGGAGAGAAATAGTGGGAGCCCAGAGCCGCTAACAAGCAGGAGTGACCTTGGGCAAATCACGGAACTTCGCAGAGATTTTGGCAAATGGGAATGTTGTAGGAGGACGTTTCGGCTCCGATGGGTTTTGTCACTCGGAGCCTGTGTGTTGCTTCCAGTCCTAAGGTTGAGCGCTCCACCGCTTGAAATGCAGAGAGAGGCTTGCCACTTATACTTTTATTGTTAAGCTCATCATCTGTCTCCCTGCCTCCCTTCTTCTCTCCCTCTGTCTCCATTTGAGGAACTATGTGCTGTTAGAAGCCTTCCACCTTTATTAGGGACCATTAGAGCTTTATAGCATCAGCCGATTGGGTGGAGCCAGTCACAATAAACAGATTTATACTGTGTATAAACGAGACACCTATAACTGCTGGAGGTTAACACTTTCGGGTCCTTTGAGTGGCAGCCCGCATGCCCATGTCTTCATGCCCTGTCTGTGGCAGGATGCCTCTTCCTGGTCGTCACCTGTTAGACTAGGTTGACAATGAAGCTCTTCTGAGTCCTTGTTCAGCAAGGACAGAAATCCTCTAAGCAACACCTCCTGCTTGTGTAATAAGCTGGAGTACAAAGTCAGTGTTTCATTGATCTCTAGATGTTTCACAGATGCAAACAGAAACGAGCAGCCCATTATCCTCTTATCTAGACCAGGTGAAAAACAGAGCTGGCATCTCTTCCTGTCAAAAGAAAACACAGACAACTAAGCCTCGTTCCCACGGTGACACAAGACCCTGGAGTCGAAGCACCTATCTTTCTGCGCGTGTATTCTGAGCAGTAGAATTGGGAGCTACGCCAGCCCCTGCTGGAGTCTTCACTATAGTCTCTAGCCTAAGCCCGGACCATGGCAGCCATTCATCCCACTTAGTTGTAGAATGAAGATATCTGTTATAGCGGGGTGTGGAGGGGTGCACCTTTAGTCCTAGAACTTGGGAAGTTGAGGTAGGAGGATCACCGGGAGTTCAAGGCCAGCCTGGGCTGCAGAGTGAGTTCTAGGTCTGCCTAGGTAGAAGGATTGCTGTGAGCTTAAGGCCACTCTGAGACTACATAGTGAATTCCAGGCCAGC
This sequence comes from Jaculus jaculus, assembly GCF_020740685.1. NCBI lineage: Eukaryota > Metazoa > Chordata > Mammalia > Rodentia > Dipodidae > Jaculus > Jaculus jaculus. Next base: position 93,815,034 of record NC_059110.1, read on the forward strand.
CTGGCCTAGAGTGAGACCCTACCTCAAAAAAAAGAAAAAAGGTACCAGTTATAGACAGCTTCCTGTCCAAATGCTTAGTGCACAAATGCTCTACTTTATACACTTGTTATTCAGGTTTAGAATAGCATCTATTATTATTATTATTATTATTATTATTATTATTATTATTTGAAGCCCATCTTCCCTTTTCTGAATGTCACAAAGTCCTCTGCTCCCCACCTAAAGCTAACAGTTCACAGCACAATGCCGATGTTAAATGCTACCAAGCCAGTTTTCAAAGGACGATGGGGCTTTCTCTCTGAAGTCCCACCAGCGTGACTCCTTCTAGTTCAGTCCACTCGTTTAGTTTAGGCGTACTAGTTTCATGTTCTACTAACGTAGTTCCACTTGGAATCCCTTCCCAAGATTCCTTGGGTAAGAAAAGAGTTTCCTCTGAGTGAATGGAGGCCTATGCTTTGCAAATCCAAGCCCCCCCGCCCCCGCCCAGGGAGAAGCAACAGCCACACTGCTTCTGAGCAGCCCTCCATTCTCTGGAGGTGCTCCCCAAGCCCTCTTTTGGTGCTCCTCTTCTCCCAACAGAACGGAAGCCAGTCATCATGCGCCTGCCAGAGCGTCAGTGCCTGACACCTGGTGCTCCCTGGGGCCGACATCTGTGAGCCTCTGGGTGATCAGCAGCTGTCTGTCATGATCCCATGATGATGGTGATGATGCTTCTGGTGCCGCCCTCAGGAATGAAGAAACTGGGGGCCAGGCAGACCCCCATAATGAGTCAGCTTAAACACTTGTCAAGCCCCAAAGAATCATGTCCCTGGGTATCACCTCCCAGTAGGGTACTGCTTATGAATAGGTCACAGTGGCAAACCTCTCTTTCCTAGGGAACTTTTATTAGCCCTTCAGTCACAATGCAGATTGTCTGTTTATAGGTCCTTACTTTGTGTGGACATGCGGTGGCTCAGTCTCTGGATGGCTTTACAGCCTTTCTGCCATTGCCCAGACCCACTAGGAGCATCGCCATTCTCCCTACCAGCCAAGCCCAGGAGCCTTTGTTGCAGCCATATGATCCCTGCTCGCAAAGGCAGCCTCTCAGAAAAGACCAGACCCCAGGAGCCAGACTGCAGCAGGACACTGTCTGTCACCACAGGCATTAGGCCTAACGATGTCCACTGTTAACTTGTCTCGGTTTTTCACCCTAGTTCTTTGGAGAAAAAGGCACTGAGGTTACTCATGTTGCCATAGTGAATCCCATTAACTGACACTTTTCCTTACCTCAAAAGTCTCCAGTGAGGGCTGGAGAGATGGCTCAGCGGTTAAGGGGCTTGCCTGCAAAGCTTAACAACCTGAGTTCGATTCCCCAGTACCCACATGAAGCCAGTTGCACAGGTGGCACATGAATCTGGAGTTCCTTTGCAGTGTCTAGGGGCCTTGGTATACCCATATTCTCTCCCTTTCTCTCTCTTTCTCTCATCTGCTTCCTTCTCTAACTCTCTCTCAAATAAATAAATAAAATACTTTTTTAAAAGTCCCCAGTGGACTGTTTGGAAGGACACACGTGTATGTACTGAGGCTCCCACCAATAACCACTTGGTACTATGGCAACCTCCTTGTGTACATTTCTCTTAAAAGCGATATTATATCTGCTTGTATGAGAAACTCAGTAACCAGTAAAATGACTGCATATTCCTGACTACACATAGTAAGGAACGTGCACACTGTTTTATCCTTTTAAAAGTTTTATTCCACAAGTAGTTTAAGATGAAACTTATATAAAAGCATTTTTATCACAAAATAAAGATTACATGTCAAGCTGAAAAAAAACAAGTCCCCAGTGGACCAAAAGCTGAGTTCTAATACAGTGAGTATAAACTTGGGGTTCTTGTTTATAGCCCCAAATCTCTATAGATGGTTGATCAATGCTAATGGAAGCCCCCATTCCCATCCCCTTAAAGAGTTCTAGCTGACAATATTATGCTTCACTCTCAGGCATAGAGAATGAAGCCCCCCCCCCCAACACACACACAAAACATCTGCAGCAGCAGAGCTCTGTGTGAACTCTCAGGTGAAGGAGGCTGTCGGCACATCCCACTTCTCCAGGCACCTGTCTCATGTCTTCACACATGCAACTGCTCAAATCTCTCAGTACTATTTCTTCTGTGTATTATCTTAATTTCTCTTCCTTTTCTCCTCCCCTTCTTCTTACTTGAAAAAAAAAAATAAGGTGCTTGTCTCCTCGGCAGATGCCTGGGTGCCTAGCACAGGTCACGCTCCACGTGAGGCGCTCAGGAGACAGTACAGAAGACAGGTGAGGTCCTGCCCTCAGGGATCTTATGTTTCCATGGGAGATTCAGCCAAGAAACAAGCCTACAACCCCTTAAAATCATGATGAAGTGGCTTAAACAATCCAGAGTCAGTTTGGGAATTATGAGGGAGAAAAAAGAATGAGTTTCAAAACACCAGACTTGCTGAGTGACTTTTAGCAAGAGGTAGCTTAAACAACCTCCAAGCCTCAGCTTTCCGTTCGGTCAGGTGGGCATTTGTGGCACAATGGGAAGCTGGCACCATGAAAGACTTCTGGGGGTGAGGACCTCTGGAGTTCTCCAGGCAGGATCTTCTGGCTATAACCGTGGTCTCCAGGTTGAAGTGATCTTGTGAACCACCTGATGTTTGCCTGCAGAAACCGGCTCTCTGGCAAGGGCACAGTGAGGTACCTAAGGCCGGCAGAAGGACACAATGTTTCTTTCCCTCTTTTCCCTCCTGCATGTGTGATATTTCTAGAGGTAGCATGAACATTAGCACTCTTTCTTAGGCAAGACATTTTTGGTGGAAGACAGTGTTGGTTGTTCTGCTCCCCTGCCTCCCCTGTTACATGTACTTTGATTTTTTTTTTTTTTTATAAGAAAACCAGTTTGTGGGCTTCCCTGAAGTATCATTCAACTTTTTACTCCTCGACTCAAGAATGTTTACCGTCCCTACAGGCCTGTCTGTGTTTCTGCTCTTATGAATTGGGCTCCTACCTAAGGCACCTTGGGATCTGGAATTAAAACTAACCCAGTGTTGAAATTGCTTTCATCTCGCATTGGCTGTTTTTCTTCCCCAGGTTTTCACATTTTTTAATTTCCTAAACTCTTTGCAAACATTAATCTTTATCTTAGGAGGAAATACTATTAAAGCAAATTGGCAGGCATCTTGCATTACAAATGAGGAAACCGAGGCAGCGCAGTGACAATTAATTTGAAGGCTTGCATTTATGGAGTCCCGAGGTTCAAACTGAGCAATTGTTCACATTCTTTTAACCCCAAATGAGCGTCTCAGAAACTCACTGGACTGAATCATTGGCATCTCTGACTCTGTCCTCAACAAAATTGACTTGTGCAGGAGGAAGGTGGAATTACTAGAGACAGGCCTGGACCATCAAGACTGGTTTCATTCCCTCCCATGCTCTCCCCAGGACAAGGTTGGGGCTTTATAGGGAAAAACAGTTCTGTCTATCCATCATCTATGGACACGCCATTTCATTTTGGAAGAACTTTCTCATTTGCATGCCCACTCCTGTCTGAGTTGAAATTTCCAGTTTCTAGACCCAATGAGTTTGGGCTGTGCTCTGCATGAGGTTAAGAACACAGGGAAGAATGTGTGTGACAGAGCCCTAGCCAGTTGAGTAATGTTTACTCTGTTGGTAGCTGGGACGCTCACTAGAGCTGGCATAAGTCCACCAGCCAGAGGAACATTCCTGCATTATCAGGGGTGAGAGAGGCTGGCTTTGAAATATCTAGGGTGAAGGCATCCTACCTGATCCTGGGTGCAGCTCATAGACCCCAGCGAAGGGGACCCTCAGACTTCAGTGCCAACGACCATATGGAGAACGTACTGAGCCCACATTACCTATAAGTCTCCACTCCTATCTCTGTTCTTCTACAAGAAAAGTTCTGGGCATGTTTTCCTGGCTGGCATCGCTTTTCTGTTCACCCAACATTTTGTCTCCTAGAAAAAAAAAAAAAACTATGCGTCTCTAATGTCATTTTTTTAAATCATGAGTCCGGCATTTGAAGAGAGAGATTTATGCCTATTTTACAGAGGGACAAAAAGAGAAGATCAAGGTGTAAAAGTTGCCTGATCCAGAATCATCAGGAAGTCACTATAGACAGAGGCAGAAGAAGAGGGAGAAAGGGAGGAGGAGGGAGGAAAGAAGAGTGAGGAAGGAAGGAAGGAAGGAAGGGAGGGAGGGAGGGAGGGAGGGAGGGAGGGAGGGAGGGAGGGAGGGAGGGAAAGGGAAGGAAGGAAGAAAGGAAATAAGGAAGGAAGGGAAGGAGGGAGGAAAAGAAAGGGAAGGGAGAGGAAGGAAAAAAGAAAATAGGAAAGGAAGGAAGAAAGGAAAGAGAGAAAAAGAAGAAAGCATCTGAGGAGAAAGTGTCGAAAGGCCTGTACTCTGTAACTGCATCTGTAACTGGAGCCACTGCTGTTTTCAAAACTTTTAGACTCAAAATAAATAAAAATTTTAAAAAAAGAAAGTAGATTATAGATCTCAATAAAATTGTATTAGTTCTTTCAATTAAAAAAAAAAAAAACTTTTAGAGAGTTGGATTAGCCACCCCGGACTGTATGGGCTGTAGTTGGAAACCCCTGAAACAGATCTTTGAAAGGTCACCATAGTCAATGGCACCCTGAGCAGCTCCTCCCTGGGGCCCTCCTGTAAAGCAGTTGCATCTCTTGGAACATACATGCACAGCTGATTCTGTAACACAGAGCGTGGGCATTTCAATCCACACTGCTAAACTACACAGGAAAACTCACAGGCTGGTGGAGAAAATAAGGCTAAAGACAGAACACTCCAAAACTCCCATCAGTAACATGCTTTTCAAAGATAAGTAGACCATAAAAACATTAACAGTTTCACACCTGTTAAATGATTTGAAAGTATATAAATGCTGTCCAACAATAAATATGGCACTGGAGCATGGAAAAAGTCCTGAAGTTTGCCCAAGGAAGGAAGCACCGGAAGGACTGTAGGTCATTCTTGTGAACTGGTGGATACAGGGATGTCTGAAATCAGAAGGAACATTGTGACTCCTGATGGGCATAGATGTGGTTTATAGCACACGGAGGTGGCTGGCAGATGTTCAAGGGGTGTGTGAGCATACACAGAAGAATCATTATATTCCTGGGTGGCCTCATTCGGCTGTGTGCACCTTTCTGGATTCACCTGGTGACGCTCAACTGTGAAATCCATGTGACTCTCAAACTGCTCTCTAGCAACAGAATTGGAGCGGATTCTTACTTTTCATTACAGAACTATCATATCTCCTTCTTTCGCTTGTTCCTGGATCTGGGGCACGGGTACTCAAGGCAGCTAAGGTCCTATTCCTTTATTCAGAAGCCAGGTTCCCTGCTAGGCTGAGGATGCAACATGAGTAAGAGTCAGCCATCTCTTCACTTGAGAGGCAAGTAAACACAGCAGAGTACAGGGTGACCGACTCTTGCTATGAGTATCTAGAGGCTGGAAAATACAAAGGATGGAATCACCAATTAGCAGAGTGAATTAAACGTGTTTTCCCAGGGCTAGAGACATGGCCTACCTGAGAAGCCTAAGGTCCCAGGTTTGATTCCCCAGCACCCATGTAAGTCAGTTGCACAAGGTGGCGCATATCTCTGTAGTTCATTTGCAATGGCTAAAGGCCCTGCTGTGTTCTCTCTCTCTCTCTCTCTCTCTCATAACTAACATTTAAAAAAAGAATGCCATCCCAGACAAGATGATACTTAGTCCTTCCAAGGGATGTGGCATGGAGAAGACGAGAAGAACTTTCTAGGTTGAGGGAATAGCATATGCAAGGCACAGAGGCAATGGTAGGGCTGTTTCTTCAGGGTAGCCACACGTGACATCATAGTGAGGGATGATGTCAATAAGACAGACCGAGTCTCAGGTGTTGAGACTTCTCCATAAAGTAGGGAGGGAGCAGAGGTGATTTCATTTTAGAAAGAAGTCCGTGGGTGCAGTAGGATGAAGAGCACCCTAGACCTGGGTGCTGGCATAGGAAGGCCAGGCCAGGGTCACTGGCCTCTTGGGACCATACATTTCCTCCATGCTGTTGACATGACCGGTCTTATTGGATAGACACAGCTGATACTTATCCGTTTCATAGCCATTGGAAGTTCAGAAGTAACCCAATGCCTATGGCGTTGCTGCTGGAGCGGAGGATAGCGGGTGAGCCTCCAGGACTTCAGAAAGGTCTCTAGGATCCACCAAGGATGCCTTGGGCTGCTCGACCCACTTTCTGTGGTCATTAGGTCCACAGTGATGGGGAATATGATCAATCAATCTCTTGAGCCAGAAAATGAGTGGACGGTGTGTGGCCGCCATCTGCCATGGTCACTTCTCCAACAGGTCCTCGACAGCAATTAACCTGGCATCTAAGGCAGGTCACGGCTAACCCAGAGCCTTTGTCCTCTTCCAGAGCTTACAACAGTGAAAGAAGAAAAGCTGCCAATAAAAATTCATTGTTTAAAAATTTTACTTTTATTTATTTATTTAAGAGAGGGAAAGAGGCAGAGAGAGAGAGAGAGAGAGACAGAGAATGGGTGTGCCAGGGCTTCCAACCACTGCAAATGAACTCCAGATGCATGAGCCACCTTGTGCAACTGGCTTACATAGGTACTAGGGAATCAAACCGAGATCCTTGGGCTTTGCAGGCAAGCACCTTAACCACTAAGCCATTTCTCCAGCCTTAAAAAATTTTTTATTTTGATTTATTTGAGGGAGAAAGACAGAAAGAGGCAGATGGAGTGTCACTATGTGCACAGCCAGGGCCTCCTGCCACTGTAAACGAACTCCAGACGCATGCACCACTTGTACACAGGGCTTTAAATATTTTAAAAATATATTTATTTAGTTAACAGAGAGATAGAGGCAAATAGAGAGAGAGAGAGAGAGAGAGAGAGGGAATGGGTTGCAGGGCCTCTAGCCACTGCAAACAAACTCCAGATGCATGTGCCACTTTGTGCATCTGACTTACATGGATACTGGGGAATTGAACCTGGATCTTTAGGCTTTGCAGGCAAGCACCGTAACCATTAAACCAGCCCTGCATCCAGCTTTATGAGGGTACTAGGGACTCGATCCAGGGCCACCAGGCTTCACAAGAAAGCACCTCCAACTGCTGAGCCATCTTTTCAGTCCCCACATACGTCTTAATGAAGGCTTCTTAGCAGAGTGCCTGGGTGATTGATACATTCTTAGTGCAGTTTCATGACCTGAGCCTTCCTAAAAGAGGTCTTTTCAATGAAAACAATCTGAAACTAGTAAGGAAATGAAATGGGAGTGATGGTTCTGTGTCAAGCATGGCTTAGGTATTTTCACATCCATTAATTCATGCCTTCTTTCCAATGACCTAATGAGTGGGTTAACAGCAAGGAAACTGAAGCTCAGGAAAGGTTAATAATCTCGCCCAAGGTCACAGAGCCTGGTGGAGTCAGGATTTGAACCCAAGCCACCTAGCTCCAGACCCTACACACTGCACTCCACTTTCATGGTCATTTCAAGTACGTTCCTGAATTTGTGAAATATAGAAGGCCTTGGATTTTTTTTTTTCTCTAACAAGATCACCAATTTCTGATATGTGACCCACTGACATCTAGGAATGAAAGTTCCCCTGTCAGATGACTGGCTGGTTACAGCAGCCCTTGCAGGATTGAGCAACTGTCAAGTCCCTGGCCAGAGGAGCATCAGTGGGCAAGTACAGTACAGGTGGACCCTGAGCTGATGAGCACCCTTCTGTCCACACTGCAGTGATGACAGCCCCCTGCCTACAAAGGGGTGTGCTCCAGCTCGTAAAGAGGAAGAAGAGCTCACCCAGTAAATATATGTCCAAGCCGTGACCCAAACAGGAATCTCCTAGGTCCCAGCCAAGGTTCTATCTGCCAGCCAGAGGTTTGAAAGGGCAAGTTCAGAGAGCTGTCTGTCTTTAGCAGAGCAGCTCAAACATAACAATGGGCTTTCTAGAAAAATGAAAGTGTGCTAACCCGCAGCAGCCTTGGGCTACGCTGTGGACTTCCAAAGATCAACTCCACTGTGCCCCCTGGTGAAGAAAGGCTTTTGCTTCCTGAGGATATCCTTAGTTTTTTGGTTTTTTGTTTGTTTGTTTGTTTGTTTGTTTTGTTTTTTGAGATAGGGTCTCACTCTAGCTGACCTGGATTTCACTCTGTAGTCTCAGGGTGGTCTCGAACTCATGGTGATCCTCCTTACCTCTGCCTCCCGAATTCTGGGATTAGGGGCATGTGTCACCACACCCGGCTTAGTTAATTATTTTTAAATAAGTAATTGTGTGGCCTGTGGTGGGGAGAAGCCTCCGTGTGACCCATATTTGATCATCAGAGGGCTAGCCCTTTTCCTTCAGCCAAATTAAATAGGCTAAACCCAGAGACTATTTGATTTGAGACCAAATCGATGAGGGGGACAGGCTGGGAGGTGAGGTACACCTGACGCCCAGCGTTATCACCACTCTCATGGGAGCAGGGCATCTTGGGGAGGTAAACAGCTTGTCGGGGAGTCAGAAAATGCAGGTGAAACACAAGGCAATGTCCAGATGTTCCAAAAGTAAAGAACAGCAGGGTGGCGGCCAGATCTCCTGCCAAGCTGCTTCCTGGGGAGTGCATCAGGGGTCCTGACAGAGCAGGAGCCTCAAGAATCTGGCTCCCAAATCTAATGACACATACCATTACCAGCTCCCTCCCCACAGCATCACCACCCTCAGTTGCCATATGTGTGATGTTGTATTAGGAGCTGTGCAAGGAAGCGCATGTGCCAAGAGGGAAAGTAATTTTCTCATGACCACACATCCATTAGGAGCAAAGATGGGGTTTCAACCTAAGTGTATCTACCTAGTTTTAGTCCCTACAGTCTTCCCACTTCCCCTTTTTGCTAGAAAATTCTTCCTGTTTGTGGACTGGAAACCTGCCTCGCTCTTTTTCATTGGTCTAATTCTTGCCTTTGGAGAGCCTTCTGCCCTCAGGAAGTTCAACTCTCTTCTTCTGCTGGGAACCTGGTGGACAATGTGAGTGGAGAAAAGGGACCTGACGAGCCAAAGGGATGGAGCAGAGGGTGGTAAATGGAAACCCAGAAGGGCTGCAATAGGTGCAGCGGGATGCCAGGACTAGGAAGCGCTGTTGATTTGAAGAGGTGGAAGCCTTCTCTCCTTTGAACTTCATGGCTCCTGTCTTTCCTCAAAAATGTGTCGAGAAAATGGGGCTGCAGGCTGGAGAGAGAGACAGCTCAGCAGTTAGAGGCACTTGTTTGCAAAATTATATATATATATGAATATATAATTATTTTATTTATCTATTCATTTTTGGTTTTTAAAGGTAGGGTCTTTCTCTAACCCAGGCTGACCTGGAATTCACTATGTCTCAGAGTGTCCTCATGGCGATCTTCCTACCTCTGCCTCCTTAGTACTGAAATTAAAGGTGTGCACCACCACACCCAGATATATATATAAAATATAAATATATGGGACGGGGTGGAGGAGGTGGTTCAGTGGTTAGAAGTGCTGGCTGCACAGGCCCTATGACTGGAGTACAGATCTCCAGGACACACATAAAGCTGGTATCTATTACCCTATGCACCTACAGCAACAGGAGGCAGAGTCAGGAAAATCCGAAGCCCATAGGCCAGCTACTCAGGCATTCACAGCAGCAAACAAGTGAGACCCTCTCTCAAACAAAGTGGAAGAAAGGAACAAGACCCTGAATTTGTCATTTGACCTGTGCTCACACTCCATGGGACATGCGCCCATACATACACATTATACACGAAGTACACGCCCTCCCTCCCTCTCTCTCTCTCTTTCACACAGACACACACACAGAATAATGTCCGGTACCAATAACCACCAAATTCCAGTGTCAAATCACCGCCATGAACTGCTCTTGAATCATAGGATGGGGAAACCCCCCCTAGAAAAGAACCACAAAAGCCTGGGGATGACTCGGGCAGTAAAGTGTTTGCCTTACAAGCATGAGAACCTGAATTTGATCCCCAGAACCCAGGTTAAAAAAAAAGAAGAAGAAAACAGGGCTGGAGAGATGACTTAGCACTTAATAAGCTTGCCTGTGGAGCCTGAGGACCTAGGTTAGATTCCCCAGGACCCACGTAAGCCAGATGCACAAGGTGGCACATGTGTTTGGAGTTAGTTTGCAGTGGCTAGAGATCCTGGAACATCCATTCTCTCTCTCTCTCTTTCTTTCACTTGCTTTCTCTCTCTCTCAAATAAATAAATAAAAACATTTTTAAAAACAAAGTCAAGTGTGGTGGTGCACACTTGTAATCCCAGTGCTGGGGAGACTGAGACAGGCAGATCTCCAAGGAGCATGGGCCAGCTAGTCTAGCCTAATTAGACAGATTCCAGACCAGTGAGAGACTCTGTCTCAAAAAAAAAATAATGATAAGACAATGTCTAAAAAACAACAATCAAAATTGTCCTATGGCCTCTACCCATGCACATAGTGCGTGCATGGCCACCCATGTGCACACACCCACACACAAGCCTGTAGAACCTGCATCAAACCATGTCATGGGCAGACAGCCTGCTCTGAAGATTAGAGCTCTGCTTTAGCACCTGGTTGCTCCCTAGTCCTCTTGGGCTCTGGGTTGTATCAGCCTTAGACGAAGTCATTAAGCGGATCTTGGAAAATTTCTCCTGAATCTCTTCTTGGAAGGCTTCAGCTTGTGGAATGGGAGTCTGTTGACCACGGGCTCCAGAGGGGACTTGGTAATCTCCCCTGGATGCTTGGGCTGAGGTGGGTAAGCAGACAGGGCAGGGGAAAACAGCAATAGAACTGATACACAGGGTTGTCTCAGTCTGGAAAGCTGGGCAAAAGAGCACAACCAAAGAACTGGCCGGCTTCTCCAGATGATCCTAGGCCTGGAACATCTAGCCGCTCTCTCCTGCAGGACGGAAAACCCCATGCCCCACCCACAAACCTTTCTTTCCAATCCAAATCACTGCCCAGGGTGAGACTTTGCAGGTGAGATGTGTCCAATCTTGGCTATGTCATGGGTGTCTCAAGCAGGGTTATTTTTCTGCCCGCTGGCCCCAGTTTCTTTGCTCCTCCATGTCCTCCAGTAGTCTCTGACCAGCGCGTTCATTCCCTTTCCCTGAGAGCAGCCCTCCTCTTAGATTCCTAAGCAAGGGGCAGGGTCAGAGCAGTGAGGCTGTGAACATGTGTGGTTCTCCCCTCCCTTGCAGACCAAACTGCAAGTGCTTCAGAAAGCATTCACATTCTGCCTGTCTGTCTGCCTGCCTCACCTCCGGGCAGACACCCTTCTCCTGCACCCTGGCAATCAGCCAAATGGGACCTCAGATTCCATCAGAGGAATGTAAGCTGTAGAGCCAGGGGCTACTACCTGATGCCCCATCCCTTCCCACTCACTCTGTGTCCCTGGCCTCTAGGGCTTGGCCAAAAAGTGGTACCCAGAGATGATGCCTAAGCCATGGCTTTCTAAAGGGTTACTGGACAAGGGTCAATTCTGTGTCAAGTGGTCGACCTATGTGCTTCTTAGCTGCACATAGCCAAGAGATGCCAGGCAAGCATTTCTAAGAAGGCTTTGGAAGAATAAAAGAAATAAGGCAACCAGAAAGAAAAGGCCAGTCTCAGCCTGTAATAGCATCCTAAAAGAACTAGGAAGTCATACCAAACAGAATCCATCATCCATCCAACAGTTGGCTGAGGGACTACCAAGTGCCAAAACACTGAGGATACAAAGAAGAATTACATATGAAAGCATTATACATTTATTTAGCATAACATTGCAACATGACATTGTCATCTACACAGTTCAAACCCAAGGACCACACAACTTTCAATTTTTTTTGTATTTTATTTTTATTTATTTATTTAAGAGAGAGAGAGAAAGGGTGAGAGAGAATGGGACTGCCAGGGCCTTTGGCCGCTGCAAATGAACTCCAGATGCATGTGCCTCCTTGTGCATCTGTCTTATGTGAGTCCTGAGGAATTGAACCTGAGTCCTTTGGTTTTGCAGACAAGCATCTTAACCACTAAGGTACCTTTCCAGCCCCCCTACCACCTCCTTCTTTTGGTTTTTTGAGGTAAGGTCTCTTTCTAACCCAGGCTGACCTGGAATTCACTGTGTAGTCTCAGGCTGGCCTCAGAGCAACCCTCCTACCTTGACCTCTCAAGTGCTGGGATTAAATCCTGGGCCACCATGCCCAGCCAATTTTCAGATTTTTTGCGGGGAGCACATGCATAGCTATGCCAGGATGCACATGGCCAGTGGACCACAGGTTGGATACCCCGGGATCAAAATGTTTCCCCCTCAACAAGCTTACATTCCACAATTAGAGGCCAGGCTACCCTTGATCTCAGAGAAAGACAGCGATGCTTCTTGTGTGTGGACGGGGGAAGGGAACTTTTTTTTTTTCTTGTCATTCACCCTTGAAAACAAGGAGCTCTGAGTCAGTGTTCAGGGACCCTGGTGACACGAACGTTTTCTGGTGTTTTTCAGGTGTGCGCTACAGTCAGCAGGGAAACAATGAGGTCACTTCCTCTTCAACAATCAGTCACCATGGCAACAGCGCCATGGTGACCAGCCAGTCGGTTTTACAGCAAGTCTCCCCGGCCAGCCTGGACCCGAGCCACAGTCTCCTCTCACCTGATGGTAAAATGGTGAGTACACCTGGGCCATTGTAGCTCTTGACGCTGATAAGATAAGAGGCAAAACAAACACAACTTCTCACAAGGCCTGCCCGGAACAATGAAGCATTGTAGGCCCACCAGGGAAAATGGGGAGCTGGAACGGAAAGGTAGGCTGCTGACCCAGCCTTCGGCGGGTGGAAGAGGTGTTCAGTTTGAACCCAGCCAATAAATCTGACAGAGCTCTGCTCTCATTTTATTGATTGAATGCCTCCATAAAGACGCAAGCCGGGTGGGACGCTGTTTGTTTTGGGGCTGCCAATGACATTTGTGTTGATAAAATGTTCATTCATCCCTCCCCTCCAAGGCCTCCAAAACCAGTTGGTATTAAAAAAAAAAAAAAAAAACACCCAGAAAGCAGTCCACTTTGAAACAAGCCTCCCCCTTTAGCAGCCCCTTGGCACCGATGAGGATGGTATCAGCCGGTGGCTGCGGGCGGGGGGGGGGGGGGGGGGGGCAGGGGGGGGGACAAGCTTCCTGAACAGAGGAAAGGACGTGGAAATGGAACAAAATGGCAGGCAGGGTGGGGAGGTACCTGGAGTGACACATGCCGACTTTGAAAGTACAATGACCAACACCCAAATCCCAGCTTCTGTCCTTGATGGTGGATAGCCTTGGTACAGTTTCCTCAATGACCTTGGGTCTCTTTTCCTCATATAAAATGCGGGCCACAGTAATACTGTGACAGTGTGTGTGAAATACTCAGCTATGTTTGCCACGGTAAATATTTCATGAATCGTGGTGCTGTTACTACCACTCATCAATTATTAATATCAGTGTCATTCTCAGAGTTTTCTCTTCCCATAAACCACAGCTCACACCCAGATGGAGGGTTAGCCCACCGGCTAAGGAATGGCTCACTTGAATCGTCAAGGTTCTGATGCCTTAACAACACAAGGGCAAGGAGAAGGCTTGTGAGACAACAGAAGTATTTCGACACCAGTGAGGAAGGAAATGGAAAACTTTATGCTCTAGGTCATGCTCCGTTTCTGGGGAGGGAGCGGCTGCGGGCTCCTGACTTCCACGCCGAAGGTGGGGCTGCACACATTCCCGAAAGGTGTCTGACCCCAAGACCAGTGGGGGCCAGAGTAGGGGGAGGGCCGCGGGGAGCAGATGCCATTTTAGGACCTTGACATATGAGCTGTGTAGGCAACACAGGAACAGTGAGTCACAGGTGATCCAGTCCCCAACTCCCTAAAGGGAAAACAAAGTGTTGTTGCTGTGAGGAGCGCTGGCCTCAGACCCGGGATGGTCTCCCTGGTGGGGGTCTTTGCAAATAGAAATGAGAGGGCACCCTGGTGAAGGCATTTTGCAACCCTTTGTGTGCCCCCTCTGCCATTCCTTAAGTGAGATCCTTCTTGTCTAAGACCAGTTTGTGTCAGCTACCTTGTAAGAGGCAGACACAAGTCATTATGATTTAAGTCACACATTGAAAAAGAGAATAAATACAAAGAAAAAGAAAAGAGTCACACATTGAAACCCAAACACATTTGAGTTAAGCATAACCCTGACTTCCCTAGAAAAGAAGGCCTTCTCAGTGGAGTAAAAATGCCCCGCCTAAGAAGAAGGTGTGAAGTGGGACTTGGGGGATATTTGATCAAAATGCAATTCATAATGAAAATGTTAAAAAAAAAAAACACTCCGAGCTCTTCATTTGGGCATGCAGCTTGGTGATAGAGAGCTTGTCTAGCATGCACAAGGCTGCTACCACTACAAAAATGAGATAAAATTAAGTTCCGAGTCTCAGCTCTCACTGTTAAGCATCCTTGCTGGTTCCCTTTGAGGTCTACTATTCCTTCCAAGAGGCAAGCTGCCCAGGCTGCTTGCTCCCCGTGGAACCTGCGGACATGCTCTTCCTTTGCAGTGCCCTAGAGGGGCAATATATTATGGGATTGATGATTGACCAGGACAGCACATCTCAACGTTAGCAAACATCTGGAAGCCTGTTTGCAGAGAGTAGCTTTTCACTTGTCTCCAACACCTTGCCTCATGTGTTAAGTCATTATCACTGGATGCCCAAATTCAAGAGTCTGCTGTCTGTTAATATATAACAAGTGCATCACAGATCTTGCCCCCCCTCCCCCGCCGCCACCCAGACACCCTAAGTCAAGTGTGGTGTATGGCTCAAAAAGAACAGGAATGTCCCCAAGTCTTGGCTCTGTTATTTACCAGCAGTAGGGTGAAAGAATGGCTTAGCCTCAGTTTTTTTCACCTGTAAAATGGAAAGCAATGAAGCCTGTGCCATAATATTATTGTGAGAATTGCTTCTAGTACAGTTTGGCGGGGGAGGGGGGAGGGGGGAGCCAGCCCTGTCCTGCAAATGATAGTCTCTGTATGCTAACTTTCAGTAGCACATGCCTTTGTAAATTTTTAGCACATCATTACCTGGGAGCTCTGTGTTACACTGTTGGCCCACCCCACACCTCCATGTCAAAAGTGGTATGTTCAGTGTTAGGTTGCAATCTGTGTATGCTAATTAAGACAAATACTCATACAGAATACTTTTCCAGTAGCGTCAGGCCTTGGAGGCTGACTGTTTTCAACCCTGATGCTAACACTTGGGTACATTTCTTTGAAAATTATTTATTTGAGAGAGACAGAGAGAATATGGGCATGCCAAGTCCTCCTGCCACTGTAGACAAACTCCAGATGCATGCACCACCTTGTGTAACTGGCTTACATGGGTACTGGGGAATTGAACCTGGATCCTTAGGCTTCCCAGGCAAGCACCTTAACCACTAAGCCATCTCTCCAGCCCCAACTTCTCTAAATTTCAGGTTTCTCCTCTGCAAGATAGGAATGATAGTACCAACCTCATAGATTATGGGCATATGAATGGGCATAGCAAAAAAGCATTATATAATCCAAGCTCTTCAAATTATAGTATAAGGGACTATGGTATCTTTAGAAACTTTGGTTTCTTTTTGTTTGTGTCAAGGCAGGGTCTCACTCTAACCCAGGCTGCCCTGGGACTCACTCTGTAGCCTTAGGCTGTCCATGAACTCACAGCAATCCCCCAAGCACGCTACCACACCTGGCTAACTCTCTGGTTTCTATACATCCTGGAGGCGAATGGAAAATAGTGCTTACGTCTTAGAATGGGCAGTCACCTGAGCAAGGCTGCCAACACAGTAAGTGGCTAGAATTGAAACAGTGATGCTTGAGTTGAATTCAGGCTTCCTCACGTACTAGACAGGTGACCTTACACCTAAGCTCATCTGTGCATCTCCGAGGGTCAGTTTCTTAGTGGGTAATAAAGGGACAAGAATGTCTGCCCTGTTTGTGTCATTGTCACTGTGGACTGAGGACATTCATGAAAGCAATTTACACATACTACTGCTGTATACATTTCAGTCATTTTTATCACTGGCGGCCACATTTCTGTTGCACCATCAAAACCAAATGTTGAAATACCGTCTTACTGGCCTGAGCTTTGTTGGCTTTCTCCAAAAGACCATATTACCCAAGGGATTTGGTCCTGGGGCAGGTCATAGATTTTTTTTTTATGACTCTGACATTTTGAAAAACAAGTCCAGCAAACAGGCTGGTTCTCTCTTGTTTGATGTGGTCAGAATTCCTTCTTGGCCATGTGACTTCCAACTCATTTCTTGATGCCCATTTTAAAAACACAAACAAACCTTTTGGTCTTTCTCTTTCTTCCTTCTTTCTTCCCCCTCCTTCCCTCCTCCTTCCTCTCTCTCTCTCTGTCTTTCTTTCTTTCTTTCTTTTCATTCTTCAAGTTAACCTTGAAAACAATGGTGCTAAACAGAAGGACAGAGAGGAAATAGCATTTACTAGGCACTAGTGTGAGACCTACAATGTGGGAAGTAGAGACATGGAAGTAGGAGCCAACAGTGGACCCTAAGTCTACATCACCTCTCAGGGCTCCTGATGTTCTCAACATGGTTTGGGTTTGTTTAGAGTGAGCCAAGAGAGGCCTTATATTTTAAAATTGTGAATAGTGAGCTATTTTATTATGAAAAAAGTGTGGCTAGGCATGGTGGAACGCATATTTAATCCCAGCACTTGGGAGGCAGAGGTAGGAGGATCGCCATGAGTTCAAGGCCAGCCTGAGACTACATAGTGAATTCCAGGTCAGCCTAGGCTAGAGTGAGACCCTACCTCAACCGCCCCCACAAAATTGTATATATATAAAACTGGCAGCTCCATTATAATTATAGTAAATGGAAAAGCATTAGAAATAATTTGACTGGGGGAGGGGATATGATGGAGAATGGAATTTCAAAGGGGAAAATGGGAGGAGGGAGGGTATTACCATGGGATATTTTTTATAATCATGGAAAGTGTTAATAAAATTTGAAGAAAAAAATAGTTTGATTGGGCTGGAGAGATGGCTGAAAGGTTAAAGACACTTGTTTACAAAGCCTGACAGTCCAGGTTTAATTCCCTAGTACTCCCATAAAGCCAGTTATACAAACTGGCACACCCACCTGGAGTTCTTTGGCAGTGGCAAGAGGCCCTGGCCTGCCCATTCCCTCTCTGTCATCTCATTCATTCATTCATTTTCTCTCTCTCTCTCTCAGCTTGCAAATGAAGTAAAAATATTTTTTAAAGAAAGAGTTCTGATAATATGAGAATCAAAACTAGCACATCTATTACAGTAGTTATTATTTAATCCTATTCAAAAAGTACTAATTAGTGGATATATAGGCATATTTGTTCAAGCAAAGATGAGCCCATTAGCATTTGATGCTTAAAATATTATTATACTCTTGGAAAAAATATTTTTTAAAGAGGGGAAAGATTTGTAGGAATAAATAAAAGGATTCAACTCAGCAGTCATGAGCAAAATAAATCCAAAAGAATCAGTTGCTTTTCCCTGTGACTCTATCATTAAGATGTAATGATGATGCAGAAATGGGGCTTGTTTAGCAGTTTTGTCACTGCATTACCAGCTCCTCAACAAAAAGGGGGAGAAAGGGAGAGGGAGGGAGGAAAATTTGTAATGTAAAGTAGATAAATCAAAGACTGTCTCAATTCCCCAATCCTTAGTCATTATTTAATTAGTATGGGGAGAGGAGAGGGGTGCCCTCTACAACAGATAAGACCTTGAATTCTAGGATCAGACTGACCTGGTTTACTGGTTTACTGGTTTCAGGGTCTTAGGCAGGATACATATCCACTCTGGACTTCAGGGTTTTATCTGGGAAATGGGAATGATGAAGGTTTCTACCTCTTGGCATATTGGTGGGGGTCTGTGAGCCAGTGCCTGAGCAGGGCTCAGTGATAGCTGTTCTGCCCACCTTCCTAGTCCCTAATCTACTCTCTCTGGGGAATCCTGGGGCGTTTCCTCAGTCTTTCAGCAATCGTGTGTATGTAGCGCAAATAATCCAGAAGACAGAAAGCAGGGCAGAGGGCACTGGAATAGTGAGTGAAATCGCATCATATACGTGAATAGAGGAGTTTCTGAAGCAGGCTGGCAATGCACAGGTAATCAGCAGGTACAAGCACTGCCATGAAGGCAGAGCCCTGTGTTTCTTACCGCACCCAGCACAGGGTCTGTCCCACAGTAGGTGATCACTAGTTGTTGTTGAGTGAACTAATGAATGAATGAATGAATGGGTGCCAAGGAATTGCTAAGACATACTGTTCTAGAAACTTCTTTTGCATTTCCATCCCACTCACGCTGCTCTTGTTTTTTCCTCTTCAGCAGTTGTCAGTCTCAGGAGGAGGTTTGCCCCCAGTCAGCACCTTGACGAATATCCACAGCCTCTCCCACCACAATCCCCAGCAATCTCCAAACCTCATCATGACGCCCCTGTCTGGAGTCATGGCCATTGCACAAAGTAAGTTCCTTTCTCTGTGAGCAAACTTGGGGACAGGGAGGGGCATGAGAAGCAAGTGAGCATGGTAAGAGAAAAAAGGACCCTTTGCACCTGTAGGGGTTTGCGAGGGGAGGCTGGGAAGTGACACAAGATCTCACTATGTACACCAGGCTGGCCTTGAACTTGTGGTGATCTTCCTACCTCTCCCTTCCCAGTGCTGAGACTACAGGCCTGCACCATCATACCTTGCCCACCCATGGATTTGATTTAACTTCTTTAGATCTTGCTTTCCTCTGCAGTGTTTAGACTGTTTACCCTTAAACAAGAGGAAAATCTTAGAATGGATTTGGATCCTGGTTACAGTTTACTAGCTACACAGCCCAGGTCAAATCACTGAGCTGTACAGGGTTCTAGAGAGCGGCTTGTGTAAGCTGTCCAGTGACAGTGAATACAGACATGTTTGTAAATCTACGAAGCATGAGTGGGCATAGTATGTAACTGATGCTTTTGCCCGTGTGTTCATTTTTGTTTTGTTTTGTTTTGTTTTTCAAGGTAGGGTCTCCCTCTAGCCCAGGCTAACCTGGAATTCACTATGTAGTCTCAGGCTGGCCTCAGACTTACTGCGACCCTCTACCTCTGCCTCCCGAGTGTTGGGATTAAAGGTGTGTGTCACCATGTCCGGATCCATGTGTTCATTCTATTGTTCCATGAGCATGTGGCAGATTTTCCAGAAGGTTCTTTGTGTTGATGAACATGGGACAAAACATGACAGGCTTCTGTCTAACATTGAATTGTATGCCATAGATGAGCCCTGCTGGGTTGGTGGTGAAAATACGTAGAGAAGACTGGAGGGGAATGGCCAGAGGGTCCAAGCTTTAAAACTTCCAGGAGAGCTAGGTTAACACATGCCTGAAGATAGGAGATGGGTGAGATTCCTCTAGCCCCATGAAGCTCCTGTTCTCCAACCATCAGGGCTTGATGTCTCCTGCAGTGGGTGAACAGGGAGGTAAGATCCTTGGAACTCCCTGGCCACCTACTCCAGCCTCACCTGTCACAGGTGGGCCGTTCCCAGCCATGGGAAGGCTGGCACAGGTGAGGCAGGCTGTGATGATGGAGGTCTCTCTGAGAGTTTTCATATTCAGTGTATCTTCAGCTCCACGTGGCAGCTCAGGCCAAGTGCCAAGTCACAGTTTCTCAGAACAGTCATTGTGACATTTGGAAATCTTCCTGAGATGACTCAGGAGTGTCCTAAAGGATGGCACACCAGTCATTGTCTTTTCAATCTTGTGTTGCCCCATGGTCCTCTTCTTCCCCGTGTCTTTTACATCTTTGTTTCATTCCTGTATTTTGATTTCACTCCCCCTTCCCAAATCAGCTCAAGCAAGGGGAGGAACTGGGATTACTTCAGAAAAGAATGATTTATGAGTCCCTTAAGGGCAGAGCAGGGATTGGATGATTGAAGGCATGCAAATTTATTTAGTAACTTAGTGTGGCTCTTATCCTGTCCTTAGCTGTTGGGAAATCACCACAGCCTGCATTTATTTTTGCAGAAGGGAAATGGGAGTAAAGAAACCTTTGGGCCGGGCGTGGTAATGCATGCCTTTAATCCCAACACTCAGGAGGCAGGGGTAGGATGATTACAGTGAGTTTGAGGACACCCTGAGACTACAGAGTGAATTCCAGATCAGTCAGAGCTAGGGCGAGACCCTACCTAAAAAAAAAAAAAAAAAAAAAAAAACCTTTGAGCCTGGAGAGAGATGTTAGTCAGTACTTGTCTTGAAAGAATGAAGACCTGAGTTCAATCCCCACAATCCACGTAAAAATCCTGGGCATGATGGCGTGTATTTGTAATCTATTTGGGGGAGCAGGGACATAAGCATATCCTTAGAACTCCCCGACCACCTACTCTAGCCTGATCTGCAAGCTCCACACCAATGAGTGAGTTTCTCTCAAAGCTGGGTGGATATCTAAGGTTGTCTTCTGGCTATAACACACACATACATTACATTGATATGCACACGCATGCACATGCACTTTTTAAAAAACATTTTTTGGGTTTTTGAGGTAGGGTCTCACTCTAGCCCAGGCTGACCTGGAATTCACTATAGAGTCTCAGGTTGGCCTCGAACTCACGGCAATCCTCCTACCTCTGCCTCCCGAGTGCTGGGATTAAAGGCGTGAGCCACCAAGCCCAGCTCAACACATGCACTTTTTAAAACAGGAAGCCTTTGGAAGACTCAAAGTTATTTTAGATTTGCTGACATTTAACTGGACCTTCTGCTACATGGACTATGGTGACCAAACTAATACAGAATTTGGATGGAAAATAAGATAAGGTGCCTAAAATAAGCTTGTTTACCTTCTAAAAAATTTTATTAAAAGTCCTGGGGTGGGGGGGACTAGAGAGATGGCTTAGCAATTAAGGCACTTGCCTGCAAAGCCTAAGAGCCCAGGTTTGACTCCCCAGAACCCACATGAGCCAGATATGCAAGGTGATGTGTGCACGTAAGTGGCACATGCGCACAAGGTGGCACATGCATCTGGAGTTTGTTTACAGTAGCTAAGGCCCTGGTGTGCCAGTTCTCTCTCTCTCTCTTTCTCTCATAAATAGAAAAGAAAAAAAAGGTCTATGGGGCCAGGCATAGTGGCACACTTACAAGATGAATACTAAGGCTGAAGTAATAAGATTGCAAGTTTAAGGCTAGGCTGGGGTTCAAGACCAACCTGGACTGCATAGTAAGATCCAATCTCAAAAAAACCTAAGCCGGGCATGGTGGCACATGCTTTTAATCCCAGCACATGGGAGGCAGTGGTAGGAGGATCGCCATGAGTTCGAGGCCACCCTGAAACTAAAGTGAATTCCAGGTCAGCCTGGGTAGAGCAAAACCCTACCTTGAAAAAAATCAAGGAAAAAAAAACTAAAAAGAGGACTGGAGAGATGGCTGAGCAGATAAGGCACTTGCCTGCAAAGTCTGAGGACCCATGTTTGACTCTCCAGATCCCACGTAAGCCAGACGCATAAGGTGGTGTAAGTCAAAGCCGCACATGCACACAAAGTGGCTCACACGTCTGGAGTTCAGTTGCAGTAGCTGGAGGCCCTAGCATGCCAATCCTCCCCCCCCATTAAAAAAAAAATGAAAAAGAAAGAGGCCTATGCATCATATACCTACTCCCCTATTTCTTCAACCAAAATGATTCTCAAATTGCCCCACTTTTTTTCTTCCTAATCCAAGCTTGGACTGACATACGCATATATGGTACTGTAGATACTTTCTGAGCTAAAAGGCTCCCTAGAGTCGTTCCACATTTTCCAAGTTTGTTCTTTTTTATTCACTTGCACCCACGCATTTCTTCCTCCTCACAGCGTCTCCTGCAGTGGGTGTGCACACTGACCTTAGGAGCATGTGTATGAGCACGCTGAGGCAGACAGAGCCTGGGGAAGGGTGAAAATAACAGGAAACCCGGCTGAGCAGGGCCCTAGCCCTAGAGATGAGGAGCGGGTTTCAGGCATCCTCATGTAGCGGCACACAGAGGCCTCAGGACCACAGGGCTTCGGCTAAATGACTCGTCGGTGCCAAGTCCTCGCTTTCTAAATATCTGCTGGCCTGCATCCATGAGGTGCTTCTTAAGCTGGATCCCATGCTGAGAAAATGGGCAAAAAAGGCCATAGAAGTCACACACTGCTGCAGCCAGAATGACATCAGAGGTTCTCAGTCCTGGAACGGAGGCACATCAGGACCACAGTCTGTTGAAAATAAGATTCTTAGGCCCCACCCAGTAGGGTTCTGACTCAGTAAGTCTTGGGCAAGGTCCAGGAATGTATATTTCTTAAAGAAATGATGGCTCTAAAGCTCGGCAGGTTTCAGAACTGTGCCCTCAAATGGCATACAACTCTGGATTTACTGATGTTTGGGTTTTAATGCTCTTTCCTGGACAGGAATTTCCCACATGGAGTAGTGGGCACGAACTCAGAAAAACAAAATCCACAGGGCTGATGAGGAGGAGGTTTTAAGTGAGAGGTGGAAAGTGGGCAAGGATACTGGGTGGGAGACAGATTTGGGGAGAAGCTGAGCTCCACAGGGAACTGGGTCTAGTGATATTGTGTGGGTGATCAGAGGGTGCCCCAGCCTTCACTCAGAGGACCCACAAAAGAGGCCATCTCCCCTTCCTTTTTGCTCAAGGGTCTCACCTGTTAGGTTTCTGGTCTCAGACTCAGCTGAAGCACCGGCTAGGTAATTGTTGAGGACTTTGTGCTCGCTCTTTTGAGGACTTCCCACAGTCCTGTTTGTAAAACCCTCTTTCCTTTCAGGAAAGCCTCTCTGGGTGGCTCTCCCACATTTACCTACAACAGTTCTCTCTATTCACCCCACTCTTCCCCCGCCTTTCCAGAAAGCTTGCTCAGGAACCTTGGCTGCCCCAGGAAAGAGGTTGGGATGTCTTCTCTCCTGATCCTCCTCTTTCCACACCAGCCCTTCATCCTCCCCAGAGTTCCACCAGGTAGCAGCTAGAACATGGAGACCAGGTGAACCAGTCCTTAGGCTGGGGTCCTAACAAAGCCTCTGGATATAGACATGGAATCAAACCACAGAGTTCCCTATACCTCCAGAACAAGAAGATGGGCAGAGCCATTGTCACTGTTAATGGCAGACCTTTAACTTACTGCTTCTTCCCTCCTGGACCTGGTTCTTTAGATACTGTGGGCTCTGGGCAGTCACAGGGTGTATTCCCAGTCCACAGACTGGCAGAGTTCCTGTTTTCTTCCCCTCTCTGCTTCAGAGACAGAGGCACCTGACCTCTCCCAGGGTCTTTGCACGCTCTGCTAAGTGAGTGTCTTCAGAGGGCACACTCCCAGGACAACAGAGAAGAGTTTGGGTTGAATCAAAGGGCAGGTGCCTGTGCACACTGCTGCCCTCTCCTGGAAAGACAGATCTGGGCAATAATCCATGTCCACAGTACACACCTTGAGCTCTATCAGAGGACATCAGGGCAGGCCTCTCTCACAGTCTAGCAAGGATGGAGCCAGCTCTCTCAGGGCCCTGGTGACCTCAAAGGCCTCTGAATTCGGAGGGTCATAGCATGACTTTGGGAGACCATCAGGGTGCAGCCACAGTGGTTTAAAGCCTGATTCCATCCCACAGCTCCCTGTGGAATCAAAAGATGTAGATGCTTCCCAAGTCATCTCCCATGGGATCTCTTCTGTAAGAGGCCGAGTCCAGTGACAGGCGCAGGGGCTCTGCGGATGACCATTGGCGCTCATTTCCCTCAGTTCACCTCCACACCACCTCTGACCATTTCCTCTCGCTCTCACAGGCCTCAACACCTCCCAAGCCCAGAGCGTCCCTGTCATCAACAGTGTGGCCGGGAGCCTGGCGGCCCTGCAGCCCGTCCAGTTCTCTCAGCAGCTGCACAGCCCTCACCAGCAGCCCCTGATGCAGCAGAGTCCCAGCAGCCACATGGCCCAACAGCCCTTCATGGCTGCAGTCACTCAGCTACAGAACTCCCACAGTAAGCACAAGGGCAAGGTGGGATGGGAAGTTTCTTGGGATCGCTTTGATTATTTGTCCTTCCATATAACCAGGGCAATTTCTCCAGCCTGTGTCTTCTCTAGACTTGTCCCTAGTCCCTAAGGTCCCAGGGGCAAAAGGTTTGCAGAGGATCACTTAGGCTTACATGCAAAGAAGCATTGGCAAGAGCATGTGAAGCATATGGTACAGTTTCCCATTCCACACCCCGCCTTTCATCCGGAGTCCCTACCTTCTTCTGTTCTGAGCCCTGGGCACTGCCACCACACCTCTCCCAAGGCCTCGCCTTAGCAACCATCACCAAATGATCAGAGCTCCCCTGCCATTTGCATCTTGATTGTCTCCCTGATACTAAAGAATCTTCTTAGAGTCCTTATGTTCCCAAGGTGCTTCAGAACCTTAGGCTGCAGATAAAGCTCAGTGGTGGAACACTTACCTATAAGTGTAAGCCCCTAGGTCCAATCCCCAGCACCATAAATGAAACAAAACAAAACAAATAAAAACCTAAGCATGAAGCTAGGTGGAAACCACTATCTGCCCACTATAAGGTCAAGGAATGTCAGTGTTTCTGCCCAGTGCTGAATCTCCCACATGCAGTTCCTACACATCCCCTAAGTATGCTTATCCCTGCCCTCCATCCTGAACCGTGGGCCTCTGCTCTTTTGGATGGATCTGGCTATAGTCCCTGGCCTTTGAGTTTGTAGAGGAATTATAAGGATGAGTGCCTTCTCTGCTTTAGGAATGCCAGGGAAGTGCCCAGCCTAGACTAGTCATAAATCAGACTTAAATCCTGGCTCTGGGACTTGCCAGCTATGTAGCCACTGACAGCTTACCTAACCACTGCGAGTCTGCTTCTTCATGCATAAAATAGAAATAGTATGCTTACGGGGGTCATTATGAAAGTGAAGTAAAAATAGAGCTGCTCTGCATTTCATAAGCATGCAGAGTTATAGACATGCAAGTGATTATTTATTAAGGGACTCTTGGAAGTTAAGGAGGGTGAAAAGGATTTGAGTTGCTCCCCTGGCTGCCTCAGATGAAGATGCAGGTCTCTGAAGGAGAACAGGCTTCTCTTCTCAGGGCAAGGTCCCTACTCGGGCCTGCAGAGCTGGTTTCTAGGCAGCATCTCACATTCCAATCACATATCCGTGGCTTCTTAAACTCTCCCACAGCTTGGTGCAGAGTCTGAGGCATGTACCTCGCTTCCTCTCCTCCAGAGCCAGGCAGCATGCTCCTCACTCACTCTACCCACTTGCCTCACAGGCCTAAGTGGGACAGTCACACAGTGGTCACCATGACCTGTGGGTTGCTCAGACCCAGCAAATCTGCCCAGCCATGAAGACAGCCAGTGGGGGCCCTGCACCAGGAAATAATTAGCAGCCAGTGACCTTCGCTCCCATTCCCTTCTAGAGGACTTCTTGGTAGGATCTGTGTTTTGAGAACAGGTTGGACCCTCCTTCAGGGCCAAACACCCACATGCTTTCATTGTTGGTTGTGTGACTTGGAATCTACATGGATAACTAACATGAGTCATGAGGTTCCAGATGTGGTAGACAGGTACTGGAGAACTAAATCTTGAGTCACATGCTCCTGGAGATGTTGTTTATCCTTTGTATTTCAGTGATGTCATAAGGCTGTGATATCATTTTAAAATTGTTTTGTTTATTTTTATTTATTTATTTGAAAGTGACAGACAGAGAATGAGGCAGAGAGAGAGAGAGTGAGAGAACGGGCACTCCAGGACTTCCAGCCACTGCAAACGAACTCCAGACGCGAGTGCCCCTTTGTGCATCTGGCTAACGTGGGTCCTGGGGAATTGAGCCTCGAACCGGGGTCCTTAGGCTTCACAGACAAGCGCTTAACTGCTAAGCCATTTCTCCAGCCCTGTGATATCATTTTAGTGAGAACTGGCATAACACAAGATTATGCAGTTAATTATACATGTGGCTAATTATAATTGTTAATTATACAGAGCCTCCAACTCTGCGGGGATACCTGGAGTTTGAGTCATGGCAGGAACACCCACTTCATGTTGACCAACAAGTGCACCCCATATGAAGGGTCATTGCTGATGCCAGGCACCTAGTATTTTATTGAGCCAGGGAAACAGGAGCATGTGCAAGGCTGTGTATGTGATTCAAAGTAGTTTAAACACAAACTCACCTAATTCCCCAACAGATATGGCCCCCATTTTACAGGTGAAGAAAAGTTAAGTAACTTGATTAAGGAACCAAGATTTCTCCACACTACACTGCCTTCCCAAATAAAACCGCCACCGTCTTTCGTTTGTCCCGGGAAGTGGGAGCTAAGGCATTGCATGTGGATGAACTGTGTCTATGCATCTTGAGTGTGTCTTCCTCTGTGTCTCTCCAGTGTATGCACACAAGCAGGAACCTCCCCAGTATTCCCACACCTCCCGGTTTCCATCTGCGATGGTGGTCACAGATACCAGCAGCATCAGTACACTCACCAACATGTCTTCCAGTAAACAGGTAATGGCAGCAAGATGGTGCCTGTGTGTGTGTCTGTGTGTGTGTGTGTGTGAGATGACTCAGGTATGGTGAGTGTGTACTCAGTCATGGCTTTGTCCTTCCAAGGCTCCTGAAAAGAATTCTTGTGATCACGGGACAAAAAAAAAAAACAGATGAGCCACAGACCAAAGAGGTTTATTGCTTCCCAACATGAGCATTTGGTGAGGATTGATGCTGGATGGTTGTTCATACAGAGCTGTTAGGCACTGGGCTGCAAATTCCCGAATGGGATTGTTGATGACCCATGCCAAGGGTATTTCCAAGGTGGGGTCAGGAGGTCAGGTTGTCTGTTGAGCCACTTGTTTTGCAAAGGTGCTCACTGGAGAAAGAAAACAGTGAGTCAGGGGTCCTGGGGGCTGATGCTCCTAGTCCACGACCCATGACAGCCCCCCCCCCACGATGACCCAATTCTGCCAGTCTCTGAGGTCCACATTTTCACTCGGTTAGTTCATCGAGAAGCTTAGAACCAACTTCCTGGTGTACTGAAAGTGAGGAATCACAGGCTTAGTCACCAGCTCAGTTGCTGACTAATCCCCACCTCCTGAGGAGGTGATGGACAGGTAATGACCAGCAACCAACCACAAGGCTCATGGCTACAGCTCAGACAGCTGGACTGCCGTGGGCCACTGACAAGATGTCTGAGCGGGACAAGATGACTGGACATAGCTGCGGATTCCAGAGGCACACAATAAGACCTTGTAGTAGCAGAGGTCTGTGTAGTGTGGGAACTGTTTGGCCTGTATCGATTGCTAGATAAAGAGGCAGTGACCTTGAACTTCATGTCAGAGTCACTCTGCAGGACTGCTCTTGATGGCCTTTTTTCCACGTGAGCCCTTCCAGTGACACACCTCAGCCGTGTGCTTCCAAACAGATTCCTGTGCGGGCTTGAGAGGTTTTCTTTGGACCCTAGATTGTAACAGAGCAGGGGAGTCCTGTTCTTGGTTCTGACCTGCCTGTATTTTCATTTCATCTTCAAGATGAGCGAGCTAGCATCCATCGTGAGGACTCAGAAGCTGTGTACACTAAGTGTCTAGCGCTAAACATGCACGTGGCTCAAGCAGCTGGGCCCTGGGGTCGGGGGTGGACGGAGAGGTGTGTGGGACCTGCTTTGCCACTCTTCTCTCACCCAGTAGAAGATTAAAAGACACCCCCTGTTGCCTTGCCCTTCGACTCCCGACTCCCGTACCATTTCCCACTCTTTGTAGCGAGCAGGGAAAACATTTATCGGTGCTCACAAATCTCAATCAGGGGAGCAGCCAGGCGCAGCAGCCCTCCTTGGGAATACCTTCCTCTTTGAAAGGTTTATCAATCCATCTGCCGCTTGGGCAGCCCTAGACAGGGCTCTGATTAATTATTCCTGTCTTTCCCAAGTTGACTTTGATGCTTGCTTGTTGAAACGAGTCCTCTGAATTCAGGAAATGGTCTCTTAATCAAACTGCTTTAAGATGCTTCCTGACATGCTGCCTCCAGCCCCTGAGTGGCTTCTCCCTCTGTTGGACAGAGTGGCCAGTCGACCTTGAAGCTGAATGAGCCGCTTCCTAGTCCTGTTGGGAAGTGTCCCCATGTCCCGGGACATCTCAGGAATCTGACGTGACCCCCATTTCTGCAATGATGAAGATGATTGTTATACTTAATAAGAAAAAGATTCAGCCAGGCGTGATGGCCCATGCCGGCACTTAGGAGGCTGAGGCAGAAGGATTGAGAATTTGAGGCCAACCTGGGCTATATAGCAAGATGCTGTTTCAAAAAAATATGCTCATAAAGGACTTTCCAGTTTATACCTCTCATGAACATTACCTCGTAATTTTCTCTTAATAATTTCAGTCATCTAAGCACAAAGGAATGAACTAAAACCTAGAGCTGGAGAGTGACCTGCCTAAGGCCACACAGCGAAAAACTCTGGAGCCCGGACTCCAGGTTTTGGTCTTTGACTCTGAATTCTGAACTCTCTCCATTGGCACACCTGTCTTCTAACATCCATCTTCAGACTCCCTGCAGTCTTCGCTACTGCTCTTGCTGTCATTAGTGGTCAGAAACCAAAGTACAAACTTTCAACCAGAAAACGTTCTTCCTGTGAACTAAAAGAGAAGGGAGATAGGGGAAGGAAAAATGAAAGAAAATGAAATTAAAGGTGCCATCTCCTGACGGCAGAAGTGAGCAGTTTGTGAAACTCTCTCCCGAAGGTAGAGTCAGTCACAAGCTGAGTTCCTGGGGACATTTCTTTCTACTTTTTCTTTGGTTTAATGTAGTGTTTTCTGAGAAGGATTTCAAAGCCCAGGTGTCACAGGCAAGTGGGGCCAGGGGAAGAGAAAGATTCCTTGGTGAACTACGTTAGGCTGGGCTTAATCGTTAAACCCCACTGGGCAGGCCTTCTCAGAACATTTCATGTGCCAGCGTGTGTATTCAGCCGGGCAGCTAGTCTATACCATGCCGGGGTCCCAGGGACACCTCCTGGACAATGATGTTTTCAAGGCGTGTGCAGTGGAAAAAACTTAGAGACCTGAGCTAATTTCAATCCTGCCATCCTCTTATATGACCTGGGGCAGTGACTTTCCTGCCATGATACTATTGCTTCCTCTGTAAATAGGGGAAAAAAATCCTACCTTGTCTCACAAAATAGTCAAAGTGTCTGGAACACAAAGTACACAAAGTGGAGCTTTCCGTCCTCCTCCTGGATGTCTGTGGTCCTGTATGAGACCACTGTCTCGCCTTCTACCTTCTCCTTTAGCATCTCCTCAGTTCCTGCTCTATGTGTGGTAAAAGGAGGTCCTGACAGAAACATTTCTCAAGATTAGGACCATCTCTCAAGCAGATCCCTTCTCCAGGGCCTGGGCTCCAGACCGCTGGTCTCCCTTTCTGCTAACACTCAGGTACTCTTTCTCCCACCTTCCTGGAAAATAGCAAGTGATTCAGGGGCCACCAGAAGGACCTTTGTGTTTTGCCAAATGCCTAGGCTCTAGGTAGATAGTCAATAAATGGGAATGGGTAAATGGTGGATGAGTGGGTAAATAGTGAGAATAGATTTAAAACTGTAATTTTTTGAACCTCCATTATTTTTGCATGGGTAGGTATGTGTGGTGTGTGTGAGTGTGTATCTATCTATCTATTCATATGTGTGTGGGTGCCTGGGTATGTAAGGCTGCATTTGAACATGCCCGAGGTGTCTTCTCTCAGTGAACATAGAACTCACTGATACGGCTAGACTAGTTGAGAAGCAAGCCCTAAGGTTCCCCTGGGCCATCTCCCCAGCACCAGCCCCACTTTTTTTTTTAATTATTTTATTTTATTTATTTATTTGAGCTACAGACAGAGAGAGAAAGAAGCAGAGAGAGACAGAGAGAATGGGCGTGCCAGGGCCTCCAGGCACTGCAAACGAACTCCAGACGCACGCGCCCCCTTGTGCATCTGGCTAACGTGGGTCCTGGGGAAATCGAGCCTCGAACCGGAGTTCTTATGCTTCACAGGCAAGTGCTTAACCACTAAGCCATCTCTCCAGCCCCACTTTTTTTTTAAAAAATAAGGATTCATTGTACAGCACTGGCTGGCCTGGAACTCACTACGTAGATCAGGCTGGTCTACTTTGGATCTTTCTGCCTCTGCTTCCCAACTCCCTTCTCACCCCCTCCCCGCCCCCCTACCCCTGGGCCCTGTGTTGGAATCACAGGCATGTGCAAAGCTTACTATTTCTATTTTTAAGCACCCATAATAATAACCCAAGGTCATGTAGGTAGAAGGCCAAATCTAGGATGTGAACTTGTAGCTGTCTGATGCCAGCACTTACTGTTGTTAGAACAGACCTGGCCTGGGGCCTCGAGGAGGTGGGGATCGTATTTCAGGAAGCCCGGGCTGCGACTTTCACTGCCAAGAATCCTGCTGCAGCGGCTACCATTTGTCCTTTGCAGAGCGCATGCCTCCTCCTCCTCCTCCTCAAGTCTTGGATGCTGGCGAGCCGCATTCGGAGTGGGTGGGTGTCTGAGCCTTGCACAGCACTGCCCCACAGGTCTGGAAACAAGGCTGCAGCAAGTGCTGGCCTCAGTGAGAACAAGTGCAGACAGGCTGAGAGCTGACTCCTGTTCCACCGCTCTGTCTACCCGCAGCCTCACTTCCTAGTTTACAGGGAGGCCAGGGAGGTCAGGCGAGGCCCCCGGAGCAGTCACTAGTCAAAGGTGCTGACAAGAAGGAAGTGGAAAGCCTCATGGTAAATCCCTTGCAGCTGTACCCCCTCCCAACCTCACTAGGGTGAGAGTGGGAAAGGATGGACTAATGGTTAGGAGTGCCAGCCTGGGAGCTGGACAGATCCAGGTTCAATATTCTATACCTTCTGCTTCAGCCGGTGTGACCTCAGGGAACTATGTCAGGCTTCAGTTTCCTTCCCTGTAGAGTGAAGGTAATGATACCTCTTTCAGGATCATTGCAAGAACCAACTTCAGGCCGGAGAGATACCCAGTGATTAAGCTACTTGCCTGCAAAGTCGAATGATCCAGGTTCAGTTCCCCAGTACCCACATAAAGCCAGATGTACAAACAGGCATCTGGAGTTTGCAGTGACTGGAGGCCCTGGCCCATTCTCTCTGTCTGTCTCTCCTCTCTATCTTTCTGCTTTCAAATAAATAAATAATTTTTTTTGTTAAGTAGTTGGTACACCATTTTTATTTTTATTTATTTATTTTTGCTAATCTTGCAGTGTGGGTTCAATTCTTTTTTTATTTTTATTAGTATTTTCCATGATTATAAAAAAAAAATCCCATGTTAATTCCCTCCCCCCCCACACTTTCCCCTTTGAAATTCCATTCTCCATCATATTACCTCCACATCACAATCATTGTACTTACATATATACAATATCAACCTATTAAGTATCCTCCTCCCTTCCTTTTATGTCTCCTTTTTAACCTACTGGCCTCTGCTACTAAGTATTTTCATTCTCACGCAGAAGCCCAGTCATCTGTAGCTAGGATCCACATATGAGAGAGAACATGTGGTGCTTGGCTTTCTGGGCCTGGGTTACTTCACTTAGTATAATCCTTTCCAGGTCCATCCATTTTTCTGCAAATTTCATAACTTCATTTTTCTTTACCGCTGAGTAGAATTCCATTGTATAAAGGTGCCATATCTTCATTATCCACTCATCAGTTGAGGGACATCTAGGCTGGTTCCATTTCCCAGCTATTGTCAATTGAGCAGCAATAAACATGGTAGAGCATGTACTTCTAAGGAACTAACTGCAAGATGACTTGTAATATGTCTTCCTCAATGCTTGGCCCAAGGGAATACCCAGTCCTGCTGACCACCCTGCTGTCTCCAGAGCCCGAGAAGGGGGTTTGTAAATGGTCAAGCACATCTGTTTCTCCCCGATGCCCCACTCAGAAGACAGAAGATGATCTTATATTAGTGGTTGAGCACCCAAGCTTTGCTGGACAGGTTATTTATAATCTCTGTAGAGTGTTCTTCCCTCATCTGCAAAACTGGAATTACAATTATTACTGTAATTTCACAGAGCTACAGTGACCTTCACAGAAGTTAACCAAAATCACCTATATTCACCAACTGTGCCCTACCCCTCACCTTCACCTCTGTCTTGTGACCAGTGCAGACTGCTCCTGTCCTCTCATCCCACCAAGACCCGCTCACTCTCCCCTCCATGTTGCTGAGTGCGGTGGTCACTTTCGTAGCTCATCGCCTGCTCCTTTTGCTCTTGGGTTTGAGGACCCCATCATTCTGATTCTCCTCCAGCGGCGCACGCCTCCCTTCCTTCACAGCAGGTTGTCTTCCGCACAGTGGAGTGTTGGGGAACCAGGCTCATTCTTTGACTTCTTCTCATCTGTGCTCACTCTTGAATCTTCTCCTCCACGCCCATGGCCTTGGGTCAAGCGCACACACTGATGGTACCTGCCATGTGTCTCCACGGAAGTCTTTTCCACTGAAGGTTCATTGACAAAGTCAGGGCATGGAAAACTTCTCCCCTCTGTTCATGTGAGAAACATTGATTCTTCTTTCTGCCCTCTAAATCCTGTGCATCAGTCAGAAGTCCTTCAGAGCGCACCCTCCATCTGGCAGTTCTCACAGCTCCTATGGGTGCTACGCTAATCCAAGCTCAGATGGTTCTTGTCTGTAGTCGGTCACCATTAGTGGCTCCTGACTCCCACTTCTGTCCTTGCATGCAACACTACAGTCTGCTAGCTACCCAGCAGTCCGAACCATCTTGTAAAAAGAGAAATCAAGCAAGTGTATCCCTTCCTTGTCAAAGCTCCTTCCTTGCAACCAACCTGAAATGGTGGTGGATTTACAAGGCTCCATGTGATGAAGCTATCTGCACTCCGCCCCTCCTTTGCTCATTAGGCTTCTATGGAACCAAGACTAAAGTGACCCTATCCAACTTGCTTTGCATTTGGCCTTTCCTGCCTAGAATTTTGTTTGTTTGGTTGGTTGGGTTCTTGTTTTTGTCCCTGAGGCCCATTATTAAATTATTTGGGACCTCTCTGAAATTTTAACTAATTTATTTATTTATTTGAGAGAAAGAAAGAGAGAAGGAGGCAGATAGAGAGAGAGTGGGCATACCAGGGCCTCTAGCCAGTGCAAACAAACTCCAGATGCATGTGCCACCTTGTGCATCTGGCTTGCATGGGCACTGGGGAACGGAACCTGGGTCCTTAGGCTTTGCAGGCAAGTGTCTTCACTGCTAAGCCATCTCTCCAGCCCTGGAACATACTGTCATGTGACTCTTTACACACTTGTTCCTTGGTTGCATTCAGCTGAAATGTTATCACCTCCCTAAATTGTTCCGTTTTCCTTCCACCAAATCTCCTAGGTCACTAGGTTCCTGACCGAGCACTCATGGGCACCTAAGCACTGGTGATGGCAGTATATGCATGGATTGTTTGTTTAGTGGTTTATTGCTCAAAACTCTCACTAGAATGTAAACTCTAGGAAGTTGTGGGTAGGTCTTGTTCACAGGTGCATGCCCCCGCCCCTGGGCCCATCACAGATGCCCAACAGAGGGCTAAACAAGTGAATGGCAGTCACCTGCCTTAAAGGACAGATGGTGGAATTCAGTGCAATGTATGCCAAGCCCTGAGCATGGTGCCTACACACAGTGGGGCCTTGATACTCATTAGCTATGCCCATTATGTAATAAGGCCTCTGGGTAGAGGGCCACAGCTCACGTAGCTTTCAGATGGGAGGGTCGTACGGTGTTGCTCCCGGCCAGGCCTGTCTCCACGGGGCTGGTTATGCTGAGACCACAGTGCAGCCTTTATCAGATGTTTGTGTTTAGACTCTGAAGGGGGCAAATAACTCTAGTTCCTTTGACAACATTTAGGACTCTGCCACCATTTTATTATGTGAGCAAACATTTGATAGCTAGGAAGCCCATCCCTAATGACAGGTCATAGAATCTTGCTGGCGTCTCCTTATCTTCCCCTCTTGTTTGCTCTTCTATCGAAACCCCGCAAGGTCACAAGCCATTTTCTTTCTCCTCCACCTGAAATCTGAAAATTGGAATAAAGGCTGATAGTGGGAGGTAACGAGGCTGGAGGGTGGGGGTGGGCAGAGACAAGAAGAGGAGGCACAGAGCATCAAAGGACCCTGACCAAGGCCTCAAGAATGTAGGAAGGTCAGAAACCTGTCTGCTCACATGAATGCACAGCTTGCGCTCACTCTCAGGAATCCTCAAGGCAGCAGGGATGTGGAAGGAACACGACAGTACTGAAAGTGCCAAGAACTTCACTTGTACCATCCCATCCACACCCACTGCAGAGAAAACTTGACCAAGAACAAAAAAAGCTAAGTAGAATCTATCAGCGTCAGATACAAAAGCATGAACACATGCTGGGAAGTTGCCAGAACTCCTCTGAATCTCATTCTACACTCTCCCAATTCTGAACCATCACTGACTCACTCTGGGCCTTGTTTTCCTAATCTGTAAAATGGACACAATGGGGATCTCATATGGAGTCATAGTGGAGCCACTGAGTCACGAGAGAATGGCAGGCCTGTGGTAGCAGAGCTCGGTTTATATGTGATCATGGGCATGTGTTTGAAGGGGACACACGGAGAGAAAAAAAAAAAAAAAAAAAAACCTCACTAGGCCAAAGTACAACTCCCGAAAGTGTCGACAAAAGTGAAAGGCAAGGAAGCAAAAAGGGAAATGAAAATGACTCCCCGGAAACAGAAAGGGGTATAAGATGGTCTGGAATGGGGCTCGGGGCTCTGAAAGGGGAGACTGCCCCATGTGTGGGTGGTGCGGCTCCATGTAAAGGGTTATTCCAGACATTGCAGAGGAACCTCCCCAGTCCACCCAGAGTGTAGCATCAGCGAGCATGGCAGCCCTCGGGTCCGTCTCTGATCCTCTGAGTTTCTTGTCCTCGTTGGAACAACCCTTGAGAAAGCAGCATTCAGGTTGGAGAGATGGCTCAGTGGTTAAGGGACTTGCCTACAAAGCCTAATGACCCTGGTTCAATTCCTCTGTGCCCACTAAAGCTAGATGCACAGTGGCGCATGCATCCAGAGTTTGTTTGCAGTGGCTGGAGTTTGCAGTGGCTAGAGGCCCTGGCACTCCCATTTTCTCTATCTGTCACCTCTCTCTCCCTCTCTCTCTCTCTCTCTCTCCTGCTTAGTATTTTATTTTTTTAAAGATTTTATTTATTTATTTATTTGATTATTTGAGAGTGACAGAGAGAGAAAGAGGCAGATAGAGAGTGAGAGAGAGAATGGGCGCGCCAGGGCTTCCAGCCACTGCAAACGAACTCCAGACTCGAGTGCCCCCTTGTGCATCTGGCTAACGTGGGACCTGGGGAACTGAGCCTCGAACTGGGGTCCATAGGCTTCACAGGCAAGCGCTTAACCACTATGCCATCTCTCCAGCCCCTGCTTAGTATTTTAAAAAGCTAGAAAGAAAAAAGGAAGGAAGGAAGGAGGGAAGGAAGGAAGGAAGGAAGGAAGGAAGGAAGGAAGGAAGGAAGGAAGGAAGGAAGGAAGGAAAGAAGGAAGGCAAGCATCTTTCAATTTGCAGAGTCCTTTCCCTGCTGGAAGATTCTCACTTGCCTTATGGCCACTGCTCCAGGCACCCCGGCAGCATCAGTGCAGTCTGGTGAGTTCTTAGAAACACAGGCCCTGGGCCACCGGAGGTCTGAGAACCAGAGCACAAGCAGAATCTACATTCTAACTGGACTCTGTACTGGTAGGCTAATTCAAGTTTGGGAAGCAGTAGTCTAGGTCACCCGTGCTCTTGGAGGCCTGAGAAAGACACCTGCTTCCACAGGACCTCCCCACGCAGCTGCCTTTGCAGTCAACCCAGGTACTCGATGAATAACCATTCTGTGGAACGAGGAGCCCCAGCTTCGAGGTTAAGGTCAACAACTGAGGTCTATTTCAAGGTCCCCAGCAATGCACATCTCTTTTCTGAAGTATGCAGGAAAGGCAGCTGGGAGGTTTCCTAAAGGAAGTGGGTCTCACTACCAGTATTGTAGAGTCAAGCAACCACTGCATGCCCAGCCACCCCCCCCCCACCCCCAGCTCTTGGCTGACTGAGTTGGGTGTTGGAGCCCTTAGAGAAACTAAGCTAATGGCCCATGTCCCTGTTCAGTGGACACAGCTAACTTCTCTCTCCTCTCTCTTGTCTCCGCAGTGCCCACTGCAAGCCTGGTGATGCCTACAAACCACTTACATTGTGCGCAGCAATAAGGACCCGATTTTCCACACCATCACTTTCTGGGCAGCTGTCACAGAAAAGCCCAGTGATGTGACAAGCACCTGGGAGACGTCCCCGCTGACCCGACATCCTGCTGACACCTCGGACAATCTGCTCTCAGGAAGCGCAGCCTGAAGCCCAGCTTCTCTTCTCTGCAGTATTGTCATGATGCCTCTCCCAAGATGCCAAGTGCTCTTGTCTGTCCCGGAGGTAGGCGGCATGAAAGGGCGCAACAGGAAGTGAGAAAGCGACAGAGTCTACGCTGTGATCCTTCATGATCGAACAAACTGATGTGAAAACTTGAATCTGTTACTGAAACGGGGAAAAGGAGGATGTGTGCTGTTGAACTGAGCCAGTCACTGTAAATACCAACAAATGCCCTCTCCCACCCCATCCCGGATGATCGTGAGCTTTCTTTTAAAGAAGTAAATTTGTCCAATGGGTGTAAACTATAAACTACTGTAATTAAGTGCAATTTCCCCTCCGCGTTCTCTCCCCCTGCCCTGTATATAATATCAAAGTGTCTATTAGTCTTCTTTGTAAAGGTCAGAGTTGAAATTTCAAAAGTGACTTCCCCCTGGAAAGACACCCAAAGTGGGAAGTGAGACCCTTCCCCACCTTCGGCCTGGACACACAAGGATGGCATACTTTGGACTGACTGCCAGCGTAACTCCAATCCTCTGGTGTTGACACACCTCTGGATGTCCGGAGGGGTAAAACATAGTGTCAGTGTGATGTCCTAGCTTCCTGCGGGCCCAGGGCTCAATCAGTGCACCCTCAAGAAGCCCCAAGGCAGGGACACTGACTGGCTTACAGCCATCTCAGGAAGCTTCCTATTAAAACAGTTTATTTTGTCACTGCCCAGAGTCTCCTATTTCTGACACAGAACCAGACAAAAGCAGAGGAGAGGAAATCTCAGTGGGTCCCCCTCTTGCCCTTTCATAAGGCTGTCCGGCACCAGGAGCATGGCGGATGCCATCATTATCTCCGGCCCTCTCTCTGGTGAATGCTAATCACCCAAAAGGTGAAAAGCCAAATAATAATAACTGAATTCCCTACAGCAGGGCTTTGCCACAAAGACTCCAGCACCGACTCCAGGAGAAACAACCAAGTCCCTGGCATCGTGACTGTCTCCACGTTGGTACAGCACGGCTCACAGTCTGCTTTTCTTTCTTCTTCCTAGAGCATTTCCCAGGGCAAGTACAGGCACAGAAATTGTGGTGACTAGGCCCTGGAGAACAGGTTTCAAATATCCCAATACAGTGGAAGATGCCGCTGTCAGGGAGCTGGGAAGATTTGCAGAGGACCTAATCTATGCCCAGAGCAGGGACAGCGAGCGCCACTGGTTCCTGCCTCCTACCCCTCACCCCCAAACAATGTAAGTTTTTGGCTGAAATAGTCAAGAGGAAGTTTGTGTTTAGGGTGAGACAAGGCCTAGACACATGTCCAGAGACCACAGGATCCTCTTGCACTACATGACATGATCCACAACCGTATCTCCAGGTCCCAGGGAAACACAGGCTCTGAGCCCCAGCCTCAGGGAGAGCCCAGTAGTTGGATCTCCGCGTTTGGAACAACAAGCATCTGCTTCTGACATAGTTCAGATCCTGCATAGCTGCAGTTAGCACAGAAAGCCTAGAGATCTTGTTGATCCAGGAGGTCACTGGAGCAGAAGTAGGGGTGTAAAGAGGAGAGAGGGTGAGTTAGGGGTCACTCTTAAGGAACTTTCCCTAATGAACCCTATTTGAAACAAGACACATAGAAGGCACTGAGGGTCCCCAGGAAGTTTGCACCTCCTTTCACTAACGGAAAAGGGGGAGTGGTCACTTGCTGTGTGGGTGTTCAGGTGCGTGTTACCCACTCTGAAGATTCGTTTACAATGAACCCCCCCCCATTCTTTCTTCTCAGCATCTTAGGGACCAACACTTTCCAGGCAATCTCTGCACAAGCTAAGAGATGTGTGGCTGGTTTGGTTTTTTACAAGGACCTGTTGTGCTTTCATGTTCAAGGAAGAAGGAAGGCACTCTTCCTTTTTAACATTCAAGGATGGAACACGAAAATAGTAATGAAAACCTGCCTTCAGTCACACTGAACTGTTCATGTCAACTTGTTGTGGGGTCTTCCCTGTCAAGACGCAGATAGTTCTGTTCACTGGGAATTCAGGTGGATAAGAATACAATGCAGTCTGGGAGTCCCAGCTCTCCACCCACAGCTGGGGGCAGGCCTTTGATGTGTTTCTGGAGCCAGAATACCTTGATTAAAATCAACAATGCCTTCCTATGTAAAACTGGGACGACAATGATGATACCTACTTTATAAGGTCAGTCGAGGAGAGACTTAGCTCACGCACGCTAGCCTCTTAGAATTCTGCCTGAGCACGGTATGTGTGTGTTAGGTATTAGCAAGCCTTCTTTATTCATCCAGGGTCTCTCTTGGTGTCTTCAGGCCTCAGTTCATATTTTCAGATGCCAATAATGATTGGTATTTGGCTCAAAAATAACCAAACAAACAAACAAAAAAAAAAAAAACCCTACCAATTTGGTCAAATGCTTTTATTCACTTCTATGGTAGGTAGCATGCCAAGTGGTATAGGAAGCTCAGGCCAAGGGAAGAGGGCTTGATGGGGATGTGTGGGGTGGAAGGGAAGGCTTTCTCTTCCATAGGGAAAGAAGATAGAATGGGGTGAGTGGACGGAGGAGGGTGTACGTAGAAAGGCCCAGAATGCTGGGACTCAAAATGGCCCATATTCCAAGAGTGGTGGGGAATTCTGGGATGACCTGGGGAGCCAGGAAAGATGAACAGAAGGAGGAGGCAGGAGCTAACTCTACCCAAAGTAAGGCAAGGCCGCTGGCTCCCTGAGAATGAAGGATTAATTCAAACGAATGCACCGAAAGCCACACTGGAAGAGAAGCGATTGTCAGCAATAGACTGCATGGCATAGCGGGGTGGAGAGGGCAAGAGCGGGGCAGAGCTTAGGGCCTCAGACACATCCCAACTGCGTCACACAAACCAAGTATTCATGACAAATTACAATCAGCTGAACTAACTGCCTGTCCGCTTCCTCCCTCTTACAGCTCTTCCCCTCCTCTACCTCGGAGGGCAGAGGTCATCCTGGCTAGGCAAATAACTTGACTGTCTGCGGAGATTTATAGCATGACTGCTTTATAAATGAATCCTTGGCGGGTGCAGGACTTTGCACACACTTGGATGAACTTTCTTTCTTTCTTTTCTTTTTTTCCAAGGTAGGGTCTCATTCTGGCCCAGGCTGACATGGAATTCTCAGGGTGGCCTCAAGCTCACGGCGATCCTCCTACCTCTGCCTCCCGAATGCTGGTATTAAAGGCGTGTGCCACCATGCCCAGCTTGGACGAACTTTCTTTCTCCTAAAAGTATGTGAAAGGGGCCGGAGAGATGGCTTAGCGGTTAAGCGCTTGCCTGTGAAGCCTAAGGACCCCAGTTCGAGGCTCGGTTCCCCAGGTCCCACGTTAGCCAGATGCACAAGGGGGCGCACGCGTCTGGAGTTCGTTTGCAGAGGCTGGAAGCCCTGGCGCGCCCATTCTCTCTCTCTCCCTCCATCTGTCTTTCTCTCTGTGTCTGTCGCTCTCAAATAAATAAATAAAATTTATAAAAAAAAAAAAGTATGTGAAAGGAACATTTGTAAAGGGAGAATGTATAAGCAAAACGAGGGTGATGTCAAAAGCAGGACCACCCAAGCAGCTTTCCTGAAGCCTGCATACCTATATTTATGCCAGCAGAGGACACAAGACAAATCCAAAAGGTTTATTTTGCATGTACTATATTTTCTCACTATGTGTGTGTGTGTGTGTGTGTGTGTGTGTGTGTGTGTGTGTGTTCTTCCTTGGCCCTTTTGTCTTAATAAACCACTGTATTAAGTTACCCAAAATTAATTATGAAAAGGACAGACAAAGCTAATTTTAAAAAATAACACAGGGCGCTGGAGAGATGGCTTAGCAGTTAAGCGCTTGCCTGTGAAGCCTAAGGACCCCGGTTCGAGGCTCAATTCCCCAGGACCCACGTTAGCCAGATGCACAAGGGGGCGCACACATCTGGAGTTCGTTTGCAGTGGCTGGAAGCCCTGGCGCACCCATTCTCTCTCTTTTTTCCTAGTTGTATCTGCCTCTTTCTCTGTCTGTCCTTCTCAAATAAATAAAAATAAACAAAAAAATTTAAAAAAAAAATAACACAGGACTGGAGAGATGGCTTAGCAGTTAAGGCACTTGCTTGCAAAGCCAAAGGACCCAGGCTTGATTCCCCAGAACCCAAGTAAGGCAGATGCACAAGGTGACCTATCAGTCTGGAGTTCACTTGCAGCAGCTGGAGGCCCTGGCATGTCCATTCTCTCCCTCCCCCCCTTCTTTCAAATAACTTAAAAAAAAAAAAAGAATGCAGGGCTGGAGAGATGGCTTAGGGGTTAAGTGCTTGCCTGTGAAGCCTAAGGACCCCGGTTCAAGGCTTGGTTCCCCAGGTCCCACGTTAGCCAGATGCACAAGGGGGCGCACGCGTCTGGAGTTCGTTTGCAGAGGCTGGAAGCCCTGGCGTGCCCGTTCTCTCTCTCTCTCCTTCTATCTGTCTTTCTCTCTGTGTCTGTCGCTCTCAAATAAATAAATAAAAATTTTAAAAAAATATTTTAAAAAAATTTAAAAAAAAGAATGTATAAGGTAAGCAGGTCTGATTCCTGAGCCATTATAATAATTTTCTGTGTGCAACTTGGTTTGGGGAAAGATCTTGTCTGAAATAATCTTTCCCTACTTGCCCCCCAACACAGTAGGCAGTGCATTAGTCTCATAACATAACCTTTCCCCTTCACTTATTTAAGAGGTATTTACTGATGCTATATGCCAGTCTTCCTCATTCTAAACACTGGGGAGACATCAGTGAACCAAGCAGATGTAAAACTCTGACCTTCACCAAGCTTTTAGTCAGTGAGGCAGATACTAAATAAATGTAAATATGAGTAGGTGTGCTGGTAAGTACTGGCTAATAAAAGGAGATCTATGAAAAACGCAGCAGGTTGCAGTGGGGTAGGCATTTTAAACAGGATGGCCAGGGGAAAAACATCCAAGAAGCCTGAAGTTGCCTGCTGAGCCATAAGGATCCAGGGGGAGAATATTTCAGGCACTGGAACAGCAAGCACGAAGGGCCTAAGGCAAGAGCAAAGGCAGAGCCGTGGAGCTGAGTGAGAGGTAAAAGTGGATCAGCACACCTTCCAAGGCTCAGGGTCTAATGCAGAAGAGGTGGCAGAAAGAATGTAAGAGCCAAAGGAAGGGTAGGACTCCTTACAACGTTCTCCTCCAGACATAAAATGGCCTGGATACCCATGACCTCACAGTGCCTGACACTACCTACACAATACCATCATAATAGGAGGAAAAGGCCATGACATCAAAATAAAAGAGAGACTGAGATGGGGAGGGGATATGATGAGAATGGAATTTCAAAGGGGAAAGTAGCGGGGGGGGAGATGGAGGGTACTACCATGGGATACTTTTTATAATCATGGAAAATGTTAATAAAAATTGAGAAAAAAAATGTGGCTCAGGCAGCAGGGTACGGGGTCTGCACAGCAAGCTCCAGTGGGCTCTATGGTCATTCGTGGAGACTAACACAAGCTTCTGGAAGAACTTTGGCTGAGTAAGGCCGGAGCCATCAGAGGATTTTGGAAGGCAGCTATGCTCACCACTATACCACCAACGCCATCAGAGGATTTTGGAACAAATCAGGGACAAAACCTGATAAATGGTTTAAAGGATCCTCTAAGTGCTAACCTGGGGTGGGTTTGGGGGGAGGGGCTCACCGCTAGAGCAAAAGGCCACACGTCAGACCTGTGTGTGCTCAAGGCGGTGAGAGATGAGCGAGTACGATTCAAAAACAGAATATGAGGGCTGAGGACATGGCTCAGCAATTAAAGGCTCTTGCAGGCTGGAGAGATGGTTTAGTAGTTATGGCATTTGTCTGAAGCCTAAGAACCCAGGTTCAATTCCCCAGGACCCGCGTAAACCAGATGCACAAGGTGACACCTATGTCTGAAATTCGTTTACAGTGGCAGGAGGCTGTGGTGCACCCATGCTCTCTATCTGCCTTTTCCTCTCTCTTTCTCCCTCTCTCTCTCCAATAAATAAATAAAATACATTTTTAAGGCTCTTGCTTGCAAAGCTTGCTGGCACAGGTTCAATTCCCCAATACCCACATAAAGCCAGATGCACAAAGTGGCATATGCATCTGAAGTTTGTCTGCAGTTGCTAGAGGCCCTGGCACACCCATTCATTTTTCTCTCTCTTTCTGTCTCCTTGCAAACAAATAATAAAAAAAAAAAAAAAAAAAAGAAAAAGAAATTCATACTCAGAAAGAGAATTTTAGGGGCTCATTTCCTTTGCACAACTTCTTCCATTATAATTTATCATTTTAAGAGTTAAAATTGGTTATCTTACTCAGAAAACATGGTACTGAGAAAGATGCTTATTTCTTAATCTTTATAAAATCGTTCAGGAGCCACACTTTGGGGCAGCTTGAATCAATAAGTAAATGAAAAACTTAATCATGTTGCTTGTGCTTATGTTGTGGAGACAAAACAACAGGCTACCACTACAGTTAGAGTTAACCATTCATCTACTCATTTGTTCTTCTAGTAAATATTTACTGCAGCCGTGTAGAGTTGAGGCTGGGAACTCAGGCTTGTGCTGGAGTCATCCACTGGCATAGCACTTGTCTAGTATGTGCAAGTACTAAAAGAAAATGGAGGGCTGGAGAGATTGCTTAGCAGTTAAGTGCTTGCCTGTGAAGCCTAAGGACCCTGGTTCGAGGCTCGGTTCCCCAGGTCCCACATTAGCCAGACGCACAAGGGGGCGCACGCGTCTGGAGTTCGTTTGCAGAGGCTGGAAGCCCTGGCGCGCCCATTCTCTCTCTCTTACTCTATCTGTCTTTCTCCCTGTGTCTGTCACTCTCAAATAAATAAATAAATAAATGAGCAAAATATTTTTTAAAAAAATCTGGATTCAAATCTTGGCTCTGACCACTTTCTAGTCACAATAACTGGAATGCAAAGTGAACCTCTCAGAAAATGGAGTTGGCTGGGAATTAAATGAGATATAAGGTGCAGAAAGTCCTTGGCCTGACACATAAGAAATCACCTTACAAATGTGAGCTGTGGTGCATAACATGGTACATGCACCTGGGATTTGTTTTCAGTGGCAAGAGGCCCTGGCATGCCTGTTTTCTGTCTCCTTCTCTCTCTTGTACACATAAATAATAAATATAAATATACATA
The DNA here is from genome assembly GCF_020740685.1 of Jaculus jaculus. NCBI lineage: Eukaryota > Metazoa > Chordata > Mammalia > Rodentia > Dipodidae > Jaculus > Jaculus jaculus. The sequence continues at coordinate 93,858,541 of NC_059110.1, forward strand.
ACATATATTTTAGGTGTAAGCTGTTTGCGTTCAGGTCCACTATGAGTACAGCACCAGCTAGCATGACAGAACCCAGCCCCATGTCGCTGTCTTTCTCGGCTAGAACGTGAGCTCTGTGAGAAGGGGATATGCATGAGGCTTTGTCCACTTTGTCACCTGTATCTGCTGCCTGACACTCCGTAAGTATTTTAATGAATATATGTGTGTATGTGTGCAATACAGTATGCTAGCTTTATGTTTTGGAATATGACCCAAAGACCACTGCAATCACCCCCATTCTGTGGGGCCTCCAAAGATTCCAACTAAGGACTAAGTCATTGGTATTAAGTGGATGAGGATGAGGAGAAAGACAGAAAGATGGCTGCTCCAGGAGGTGCTTTGTGGCTCTTGTAGGGCTACAAGAAGTTACGACCGTGGCTTACTTAGAATATTCCAAAAGTGCAAATTAAAAGGATTGAAAGAGTTAAAGTCACAATAGAAGGCCAGGAAGATGGTAGAATTGGTAAAGTGTTAGATGTGTGTTGCAGTCCGGTTCACATTGTGGGTAGAAATCACCCAACCAAGAGCAGTTTCTGGGAAAAAGAGGTTTATTTTGGCTTACAGGCTTGAGGGGAAGCTCCACGATGGCAGGGGAAAACGATGGCATGAACAGAGAGTGGACATCACCCCCTGGCCAACATAAGGTGGACCACAGCAACAGGAGGGTGTGCCAAACACTGGCATGGGGAAACTGGCTTTAATACCCATAAGCCGGCCCCCAACAAAACACTCCCTCCATGAGGCGTTAATTCCCAAATCTCCATCAGCTGGGAACCTAGCATTCAGAACACCTAACTAAGTTTATGGGGGACACCTGAATCAAACCACCACAATGTGTAAGTACAGGGACTTGAGTTTGTAACCCCTGCATCCACCTTTTACAAAAGAAGTGTGTGCCTATAACACCAGTGCCAGGGAAGTGGAAACAGGAGGACCCTTAGGGCTTGCTGACCAGCTTGTTAGTCAAATCTGTGAGCTCCAGGTTCAGTGAGAGGTTCTGTGTCCAAAAAAAAAAAAAAAAAAAAAGTGGGCTGGAGGAATGGCTTAGAGGTTAAGGCATTTGCCTGCAAAGCCAAAAGACCCAGGTTCAGTACCCAAGGACCCATGTTAGTCAGATGCAGAAGGTGGCACATACATCACATACATCTGGAGTTTGTTTGCAGTGGATGGAAGCCCTGGAATGCCCATTCTCTCTCTCTCTCTCCCCACTTTCTCTGTCAAATAAATAAATATAAATATAAAGTTTAATCCCAGAACTCGAGAGGCAGAGGTAGGAGGATCACCATGAGTTCGAGGCCACCCTGAAACCACATAGTGAATTCCAGGTCAGCCTGAGCTAGAGTGAGACCCTAGAAAAATGAAAAACAAATATAAATAAATAAAATGGAAAGAAATTGAACAAGTCTCCACACACATAAGAGCATGCTGTGCACATGCATACCACACGTACATAAACACATGGAAAAAGAAAAAATTAGATCTCTTCTCAAATCCATTTAGACTTCTGACCTAGGTTCGAATTCCCAATCCCCATTATAAAAAGTGGCGCATACATCTGGAGTTCGTTTGCAATGGCAGGAGGCCCTGGTGAGCCCATGCTCACTCTCTCACGCTCGCTCTATCTGCCTCTTTCTCTCCCAGGTAAATAAATCAATAAAAATATAACAACAAAACAAACAAGAAGAAAAAACTAACAACCAAAACAAAACAATTCCACTTAGGGGAAAGAATGTAAAATCCAGAGATGAGGAGGAGTGCTGTGGAATACTGTCTTCCCGACACTAAGAGGCCAGTGCTCTCTTGACCTCACAGCAGCTGTCATTTCCCACACAAGACCTGCTCTATATTGAGCCCATCAATATGTTGTCATGGACGATGCAGGAGGGTAAGATAAAATGACATCAAAATAGAAGAGAGATGAGTTGGGAAGAAAAGGGAGTTCGGTGGAAAGGAGGTAGGGGACCAAAGGAAGTAATGAAAAGGGATTATGATCACAATACATTATGGAGATGTATGAAAATTGTCAATTTAAAAAGTTTAAGGGAGACTAAAGAGATTGCTCAGTGGTTAAAGGTGCTTGCCTGCAAAGCCCAACCACCTGGAATCAATTCCCCAGTACCCACATAAAGCCAGATGCACAAAGTGGCACATGCATCTGGGGTTCATTTGAGGCAGCTAGAGGCCCTAGCACACCCATTCTCTCTCTCTCTCTCTCTCTCTCTCTCTCTCTCTCTCTCTCTTCTCTTCTTTTTGCCTCTCTCCTTGCAAATAATAAATAAATAAAATATTTTTTAAAAGTTTAAGGGACTGGAGAGATGGATGAGAGGTTAAAGGTGCTGGCTTGCAAAACCTGATGGCCTGAGGGAGGTCCCTGATGCCCCAAAACATTATAGGCCATTGCCGAGGCCCTTGGTTTCCCACCAGGAATAGATGGTAAGACCCTATTGCTGAAGACTCCATATACTTGGGCTACAAGGCCACTGGGAAATCTTGCTGGATCTGAGCTGATAACCTCCTCCACGTAGACCAGCTGACAGAAAGCTGGAAGAAGCCACTCTGCATGCAATTCAATGGGAGAAAGAGAAATCACCAGTGAAGATACTCATCAATGGATACTGCAAGCCTTATAATTGGCCAGCCAGGCCAAATGAGCCAACGGATACAATAGTGGCACATCTGTTATGGGGGAAACCAACTGCCCTCTAATTGGACTGGAGGCCTGCTCCATGGGAAGGGAATACATCCCTGATACTGTAAACTTAAAACAGGGGTAGTCATGAGCCCTAGGGGTGTAACACCTGCTGCTGTCTGGCCAAATGTATATACTATGCTTATCAAACTGCCCAGTAAGCACTTCTCTTAATGCTCATACCATATATTAAAGCTACTCTCACTTTTGGTAGACAGCCTTCTCTTTTCAAATGGCAGTGACCTTGGGATGACTCAGAAGGCATCATGGTGATGGAAAGAAATGACCGCAGGGCTCAGTACCGCAATATCTGTATCACTCCTTCCAAGGCTCAGGGTCTAATGCAGAATTGGTGACAGAAAAAATGTAAGAGCCAAAGGAAGAGCAGGACTCCATACAACATGCTCCCTCCAGACACAAAATGGCCTGGATATCCATGGCCTCACAGTGCCTGATGCTATCTGCATAAGACCATCATAAGAGGAGGAAAAGATCAAGACATCAAAATTAAAAGAGAGACTGATTGAGATGGGGAGGGGGTATGATGGAGAGTGGAGTTTCAAAGGGGTAAGTGGGGGGAGTGAGGGTATTACCATGGGGTATTTTTTATAATCATGGAAGTTGTTAATAAAAAAAATTAAAAAATTTTTAAAAACCTGATGGCCTGGGTTCTATTCCCCAGTAACCACATAAAGCCAGATGCACAAAGTAGTGCATGTGTTTGGAATGGGTATGCAGGAGGCCCTGGCACACCCATTCTGTCTGTCTGTCTGTCTGTCTTTCTCTCCTTGAAAATAAATAAATAACTTTTTAAAAAAAGTTTAAGGGAAAGCCAGGCATAGTAGCACATGTTTTTAATCCCAGCACTTGGGAGGCAGAGGTAGGAGGATCACTGTAAATTCAAGGTCACCCTGAGACTACATAGTTAATTCCATGTCAGCCTAGACAAGAGTGAGACTTGCCTAAAAAACAGTTTAAGGGGCTGAAGAGATTTTTCAGTGGTTAACGGCACTTTCTTGCAAGGCCTAATAGTTTGGCTTTGGTTGCCCATTGCCCACATAAGCAAGGTGCACAAAGTGACACATGGAGTTCGTTTGCCATAGCAGGAGGCCCTGGTGCACCCGTTCTCCCTCTCTGTCTCTGTCTGTCTGTCTGTCTGACTGTCTGTATCTCTCTGTCTCTCTCTCTCTCTTCTGTCTCTCCCTCCTCTCTCCTCTTTCTCTCTCTCTTTTTAATAAATAAACTTTTAAAAGACAAAAATAAAAACCTTTCACCTACCCATGGATCCAATCTCTGTGCTTTAAATATTCCTACCATTTATAAAAAGATGACTGCAGACTTCTTAACTACAGAAATCTTATATCTTATTCTGCCAGCCTAAACTTATTTGGTTTAATGCATTCTCTGTACATTTTATTTTTATTTTTATGTTTAGTTTTAGTTTTATTATTTTCTTGGTTTTTCAAGGTAAAGTCTCACTCTAGCCCAGGCTGACTTGGAATTCACAAAGTAGTCTCAGGGTGGCCTTGAACTCATGGAGATCCTCCAACCTCTGCTTCCTGAGTGCTGGGATTAAAGGCGTGCGCCGCCACGCCTGGCCCTCTGTACCTTTTTATTATGTAAATTAATTAGATATGATGGGTGGACATGCAGTAATATATGCTTGTGGTGGTTTGAATCAGCAGCTGTCCCCATAAACTCATGTGCTTTTTTTTAATTTTGGTTTTTTTGAGGTAGAGTCTCACTCTAGTTCAGGCTGACCTGGAATTCACTATGTAGTCTCAGGGTGGCCTTGAACTCGTGGTGATCCTCCTACCTCTGCCTCCCAAGTGCTGGGATTAAAGGCATGCACCACCACGCCTGACTAAACTCATGTGCTTTGCATGCTTGGTCCCGAGCTGGTGGCAATTTGGGAAACGGAGCCTTGCTGTAGTGTTGCCGATTTTGAGGTGTTATAGCCAGCTCCCCCTGGCCAGAGCTTGGCTCACTCTCCCTTGTTGTTTTCTACCTGCTGTGGCAGAAGTGTGCAAATCCTGATGGCCTGAGGGAGATCCCTGATGCCCCAAAACATTATAGGCCATTGCCAAGGCCCTTGGCTTCCCACCAGGAATAGATGGTAAGACCCTATTCCCGCTAGCCTTTCCCATGCCGTTATGAGGCTTCCCCTCAAGACTGTAACCCAAAATGAAAGCTTTCCTCCCATCAGGTGCTTTGTCCCAGCACTGAGGTGACAACAACAGTGTCATTCTCACACTCATTCAAGGAACCTCTTTTGAACACTGATTTCCAGCCAGGCACTCTGGTGGGAGCTGGAGATTGCAAGATGCCCGGAAGCAGATCCCAGCCTAGCTGGAGAGACAGACAAGTCTGCGAGGGGTCTCAGCCCTGCGCAGACTTTAGAATGTGTGGTGATAGGACAGCGGACGACATCCCGCTTGGGTGGAGATCAGACAATGTTCCTTGGGAAACATATTACCTACATGTCGTGAAGAATGAGTGACAACTTACCAACCAGATGGAGGGTGGAGGAGACATTCCAGGTTGAAGGACCATGAGATTCGAAGAGAATGTACATGTCAAAGAGCTCCTACCGTTGCCTCAGCCCAGACTTCCTGAAGTCCTCCTGAGTCACTCACCCAGCTAAGCATGATTAGGACCCCTGCCTGACTTCTCTTGTAAATCATGACCTGACACAGAGAAATGTGTGCTCCAGGCTTTAGGGTACTTGGGTCAAGGTAATGGGTCACTTGACAGCCAGCACTTCGGTAGAGTAAACCCTGGGCTGAGACTCAAACCGGAGGGCCCCACATCTCAGATGAGCAGAAGCAGGGCATGGGGTAAGGCGCGTGATGTTTATGTTCAGAAACTGCAGAAGCCACTTGACTTGCAAAGTGTCCTTACAACTGCAGGCAGAGGGTAATTTTCCTGTTACTCAAGGACTCCTGATCAAGTTCTGATTGGCTTAGTGGGGATTGTTTTATGACCCAGAGCCAGGCAGTGATAGATAGGAGATGTGGTTTGGTGGGCAGAAGTTTACAAGGCAGGAAATTGCTTCACTGGGCAGCACCATTCATAAGAACAGCTCTGGGAAATGGAGACCCGAGCTCTTGGTAGGACTGCCCTGGCCTCTTGTTTACATCAGCAACAACCCATGTTCCTGGTTGCACAATGTAGCAGCGTCACTTGGAGTGGGGGATCTTTGCCCCTTGGAAGAATAAACACATTCCTCCCTTCCAGTGGAATTAGTGGACCACACAGACTTCAGTGACTCTCCTGGAGCTCTTAATGTCATAGGAAGGTGACTCTGGACCCCAATAGCCATACCACCAAACTCACTCCACATTCGGTTGAATCTTCCTTTAGGGCAGTGAAGGTATACATGAAGTCTATCCAAAGGTGAAAGGTGGCCAGTCCTTTTTGGAAAGATACAAAAGGCATGCCAGGAACAAACTTGCCCCTGGTTTCAGAGTCACTGGTCAGTCTGAGAGGAAGAAAGGACACGGGTGTGGGTTGCTTGGCAATGTTCCAAAGCCCATGTTCCCATTGAACCACCAACCCCGCAAGACCATAGCTGAGCTCTAGAGTCCAGATGCTTCACTGCTAGAGACATCCAGTCTGTACACCCTACAGAGAGGAGAGATAAAGGACAGCGGTTGGAGTCTCCAGAGCCATGGGGGGTCTGTCTGGCAAGTGCCTAGCAGCCTGCCGCCCAGCGCTAGTCCAGTGAATCAAGAGTCACCAAATCAAGGCTGGGCATGGTGGCACACACCTTTAATCCCACAACTCTGGAGGCTGAGGTAGGAGGAACAACTTGGGTTCAAGGCCAGCCTGGGCTACAGAGTGAGTTCCAAGTCAACCTGAACTACAGTGAGACTCTGCTTCCAAAAATAACAACAATAATAATAATCATCACCAAATCAAGACGTCCTCCTCCTTCCTTCCCACCTCACCCGTAAGCCTCATCCCAGTCCTGTCCTGGCTCTGAGCTTTGGCAGGCTGCCTCACTTCTCTCAGGTCTCAGGGTTGCTGTTGTTGTTGCTTTTTAATATATTTTTTAAAAATCCCAGGTCTCAGATCCTAGGTGTGTGATGTGGAAGGCTCTGTGGCAGTTTATAGTTCTAACATGAGAACGCAGCACAACAGTAAATTTCTTCATTTGCAAGAGTGTGGGCACACTTCGAGTTTGCTTCATGGTCTCTGGAGCAGTTGGGAAGACAGAAGGACTTGAAGGAAATATTGATGTTATGGTTTCGTTTTAATATTGTACTTACTTATTTGAGAGTGGGAGAGTGAACATGGGCACACCAGGACCTCTTGTCACTGCAAATGAACTCCAGACATAAGCGCCAAAGTTGTGCATCTGGCTTTACATGGGCACTGGGGAATTGAACCAGAGCTGGTAGGCTTTGCAAGCAAACACCTTTAACTACTTTAGCCCCCATTTTTTAAAAAGTATTTTTATTTATTTACATGCAGAGATAGAAGAGAGACAGACAGAATGGGCACACCAGGGCCTACAAATGAACTTCAGATGCCCATGCCACTGTGTGCATCTGCTTAGCCCCCATTTGATGTTTTTTGCTCTCCATATGACTAACCATGGCTGACATATCACTACCTCTGACTTAGTCTGAATCTACTACCTGCACAGCGAGGCTATTTATTTATTGGGCATAACTTCCAAAGTCAAGAGCAATTAGCCACACGCGGTCTTGGACTGGCCCCAGTTGAGCTGATTTTGTTTGCATTCCTGGAGACCATTCATTTCATTAGGTCTCCCCCTTACAGAGTTGTAAGGGGACCCAAACCATGCTATTCTCACTCACTGCTGTATCTTCACGACCTCATGCAGGTGCTCCATGAAGACTTATTGAGTAAATAAATCCATGTGTTAATGCATGACTGAATAAATGAATGGGTTCTGTTTCTTTGAAAAATTTGAAAAGTAGGGACTTGGGAAAATAGCTCAGTTAATACAATGCTTGCTGTACAAGCATGAGTACCTGAGTTCAGATCCCCAGCCCCATGAACAAAGCCACATACGCGTGCCTGTAATCCCAGCATGCCCACAGCAAGACTGGGGGCAGAGACTGGAGACTCAAGCTCGCTGGCCAGCTATCTCATCTAATGCAATGGTAAACAATGAGAGATCCTGTCTCAACCAGGGGGACGATGAGAACCATCACCAAGGCTGTCCTCTGACCTCCACATGCATGCCTGCAGACACACACGCCCTGCTAGAGGAACCAAGATAAGCCTGCCTGCAGGTCAGGTGGTTGCTAAACTGGGGAATCGTGTGGCCCTGGTGACGCAGTTTAAGTTTACGGTTTGGAATAGACGGTGCAAGTGTTCCAGAGGCCCACATGGGAGTGCCACCCTTGAAGATAGTCCATGTTCTCAGCCTGGTGCCCTGCAAGGAAAACTACTCAAGCTGAGACACAAGGCACAGAGCCAAGGGGCACAAGAGCCACAGGAAAGACATTGTCCTGGAACTTCAGTGTGGCTCAGGGCTAGGTGATTTGTGAGTGCATTTTGATTTGAAAGCAAGTTGATAGGTTATGGTAGCAAACAGAATTTGAATGCGTTTTTAGTACGTGTGCTGCCGAAGCAAGCACTAAATGCATTTTTAAAATAAGTTATGAAGCTTCAACGCAATTTCCTGTTTGCAGCTTTAAAATCCCAGGTCCCTTGGGAGCCTGCATCCCCTCCTTCTCTGCCATGATTAGTGCTTTGGTAAAGAAGTTCTAGCTGGGCGTGGTGGCACACACCTTTAATCCCAGCACTTAGGAGACGGAGATAGGAGGATCGCTGTGAGTTCGAGGCCAGCCTGGGCCTGCAGAGTGAGCTCCAGGTCAGCCTGGGCTACAGTAAGACCCTTCCTCCCAACCTATTGTCTAGGAGCCACACAGAAAGCACAACATATGTGGAACTTGCCCGTAAGTACTTCTAGGCCCTCACAACATCCCACAAAGTTCCCCTCGGTGCAACTGTGGCACTGGTACAAATAGCCATTCTATCCCCTATGTCCACTTGCTCTTTTCCTCACAGGCTCTTGGGTACAGGCGCCATGTGCACCCTTATGCTGTTCTCTGCTCCCGGTGGCCTCCGCAGCTGGGCACAGATGAGACACTCCATAACCACGCATCAGGGTGACCTGAGCACCAGACAAAGGCTGCCTCCCTCCGACTTCTGCCTGAGGCAGAGGCAGCCCTGGCCTCCCATCGGCAGGAAACCCAACCAAACAAAGCACATGGGCACGTCTGACGGTGCCAGCTCCAGCTAGGGTCCAGAGGAGCAAAGTTCACTTCTAGTCCTCAGGATAAAGGGCTAGACAATTTCCTCCCCAAGTGGAGATACTAGAAACGGGTTATATCCACATTCCCGAGAGGAAAACGCTGAAATCGCAGGTGGCAGCTATGCCTACAAGGAGCTGGAAAGTTAGTAGTTGCACACTGGAATATTCTGAGGTCAAGGGTGAATGGCTATCTCTCTGGCTCTGGGGAATCTGATGATCTCTCTGTTCATACTGGACAAATACACTTCTGATTATCAACGTGGATTCCCTGGGATACCCAGTGCCAGCTAGCTCCCTTTTCTGACCGCTAAGTAGGCAAAGATCCAGTGTCTCCTTGATTCCAGTGTAACTTTCCAAGGATGGGAGCAGTGCCTCACTAATCATTGTACCCCTACTGCCTAGTGAAGTCACTACCCCTTAAATGGCCACCACCTCAATAAATATTTGCTGGTAATAAGACAAAAGCGTTCAGCTCATCATAACAGACATTTGTGTCTTGCACAGTCCACTGGACAAAGGGATTCAATAATGGGAAATAGGCTGAAATTGGGCATGTGGCTCTGTGGCAGAGCACTCGCTTAGCATGTGTGAGGACCTGGGTTTGACCCCCAGCACCACATGCAAAAGTCTCTTCCCTCAAAGAGCTATTAGCTTAGTAGGGAAGGCTAATGCAAAAAATATTCATTGCAGTGAGCATTGCCCAATGCCCATTGTAAAAGTGCCATGGCAGAGGCATTTCTGAAATAAAGAGCCAGCCAGCACCAGGGCCCTCCAGATAGCATGAGTGCTACCTGCTCAATGGAGGGAGGGCTCAGAAGCTAACGTGAAGACTCCTAAAGCCACTGAGGTAGGCTTAGCCTCCCAGAGCTGAAGTCATGGGGTGGGCGGGGGGGGGGGCAGCAGAGGAAAGGTCACACTCAAAGGTAGCTTTTCACAATCAAAGGAATGCCCAGTGTGGGTGGGCCAGGGGTGACCTCTCCATCACCCTGTAGGAAAGTAAGGCCCAGCTCACACCTGTTGAGACAGGTAACTCTTATTTACCCGTTGTCCTGTGTTTGCAGAGGAGCCACAAGGAGCTCCCTGGGGTGTGTGGGGGGGGGGGGGCAGGGTAACAGGGGATCACAACCAGGCGAGCCTCCTTTCGGCACCACTTAGGACAGAGCTAGGGTGAAGGTGCTGGGTAGGATTTATAAATCCTTTCTCAATTATGGACATGTCTTTGTAAAGGGAGCAGGCCAACAGGGCACCCTGGAGAGGGGGCTGGGAGAGAGACTCTGGGAGCAGCAATGCACAATAAGGATGCTTCAGATGGAGAAGCTGAGCAGGTGGGCAGATGGAGATCTTCCCGGCAGAATATCCTGTGGGACCCTGAACTGGTTAATAACAGTGTTTTACTTCCTGCCCCATCCCAAGCGCAAAGGTAGTAAACATGTTTTGGCCCCTGATGAAATCCCAGGGCAAACCCAGAGAACCAGCCAGAGGAGCATTGTTTTGGGCCAGGCTCCTGCTCACGAGGTATTTTTTCCCCACCCCTTGGAGTCTTCCCCAGTGCATTTTACTGGTCGTGGTTTGAAGGCAGGTGGCAGTGCCTCTGGTCATGGCCTAATGTTTCTGAGGCTGGCATGCAGGGGGGCTACCCCTGGGGAATGTGAATGGTCTACCCACATTGCATTGGTGGTGGAAAAGACCATGGTGCTAAAGTCAGGGAGGACACTGGCAGAGAGAGGGGAGAGAAAGAAGACGAGAGACTGCAAGCAGGGACCTCAAGGCGAAATGGACACTCCTGTGTCCCCTGAAGGCCCCGTTGCTGCCACTGGATGCCTCTTTCAGATCTTCCCCGACTCTCACTCTCACCCGATGCCACCAGCGCCCAATGGAAGCACCACACACAAGCATTCGCCCTGTTTCACACTCCTGCAGACCACCTTGAAGGACAGGAACAAGAATTCCTTTTAGTGAGGGCCCGTCACCAGCCCCTGGAGACTTAGGTTTGCCCTGTGTCCTGCTCCTAGGTGGGGGTGGAGGCTCAGGACAAATGGGAAGAAGCCCCTTGGCGCATGCCTCCCCACTGTTCGCCTCCCCAGAGATATCAAACGCAGCAGACCTGGGCGAGCGGGCGGAGTTAACAAACAGCAAGACCTCTCCTTCAGACTCCCAACTCCAGCCTGAGCAAATCCCGCCTGTGACTTCAAAGCCAGCAGCTTGTTTGCCTGGCCACAGGCTAGCAACAATGCTTTCCCTTTTGACCTAAGAAAGCATCCCTGGTATCAAAGCTGGAGAACTGCTGGCTGGGAAGTGCTGAGCTGAGCATGGACTCCTGTTCTGGGGCTCTGAGGTGGGCATTCCTGGCAGCCTGCATTGCTGATCCAAGGCCAGAGGAATGGACGGGGCAGGCCTGATAGGAACAGTACCCCATGTTTCAATCAAGCCTCAGGATAGAGAGAAAACAGGATGCCTCTCCCCGCCACCACCACCCCAGCTGAGCTTGACTGGTCACATCAATGCATCCAGAAACGGTGGCCACGACATTATACACTTAATGGTTTCCTGGCAGCTCCCCTTGTTTGCAAGGACTTCTCACCACAAATGTGGTGGGATGTGTGCTTACCTGCTCCAAGGAGATGTGTGTCCCATGCATGAGTGTGCACAGAGATGTGTGTGTCCAAGTAACCCCAGGCACCAACACCTTGATTCATATTCTAAAAACAAATATTTAGAAGCAATACTAGCACTATAGAGATTACTCAGAGGTTAAAGGCACTTGCTTGCAAAGCCTGACAGCTTGTGCTTGGTTTCCCAGTACCCATGTAAAGCCAGATGCACAAAATAACATATGTGTCTAAAGTTCATTTGCAGTGTCAAGAAGTCTTAGTATGCCTATTCATTCTTTCTTTCTCTCTCTCTCTCTCCCTCTCTCTCTCTATTTTATTTTTATTTATTTATTTGAGAGAGAGAAAGAAAGAATTGGCATGCCAAGACCTTCAGCTGCTGCAAATGAACAGATACATGTGCAACATTGTACATCTGGCTCACATGTGTCCTGGAGAAGCAAACCTGGATCCGTTGACTTTGCAGGCATCTCTCCAATGCCTCTCTCTTTTCTTAAATGTTTTATTTATTTATTTGAGAGAGAGAGAGAGAAAGAGAAAGACAGAAGCGAGAGAGAGACTGGGCACACCACAGCCTCTAGCCACTACAAACAAATTCCAGACACAAGTGCCACCTTGTGCATCTGGCTTTATGTGGGTACTAGGGAATCAAACCTGGGTCCTTTGGCTTTGCTGACAAACATCTTAACCACTAAGCCATCTCTCCAGCCCTCTCTCTCTTAAATAAATGAATAAATGACTTTTAAAATTGAAAAAGTAAAATGAAAGCAAGACAAGAAAATGATATGGCAGAGTGGGATAGCTCTCAGCTCGGGGAATGGAGAGCCCTGTCTTAGAGCAGGAGAAGCTCCTCATCCTCCAGTACCTTTCCTGGGTTGGCAATGGGACATACCCTTTCAGGAATTCTTACTTCAAAAATTGAAGAACAGGACTGGAGAGATGGCTTAGCCATTTAGGTGCTTGCCCGTGAAGCGTAAGGTCTCATGGTCAACTCTCCAGTTCCCACGAAAGCCAAACGCACAAAGTGACGCAGGCACGCAAGATCGCACATGTGCAAAAGATGATGCATGCATCTAGAGTTCAATTTCAGTGACTGCAGGCTCTGGGGCACCAATTCTGTCTCTCTTACTCTCTCTATCTCTCTCTCTGATAATAATAATAATGATGATGATGATGATGATGATGCCAGGTGTAGTGGCACATGCCTTTAATCCCAGCACTCGGGTGGCAGAGGTAGGAAGATGGCCGTGACTTTGAGGCCACCCTGAGACTACACAGTGAATTCTAGGTCAGCCTGGGCTAGAGTGAGACCCTTCCTAGAAAAATAAATAATTAATAAAATAAAATAAAAATTGAAGAACAGTCCCAGACTTTATCGTTCAGCACTGTATTAGTTACTTTTTTGTTGTTGCTGCTACAACAAAAATAGCTGGCAAAAACAACTCAAGGAAGGGAAGGCAGAGTTGGGCTCACAGTTTGAGGCTACAGTCCATCAAAGCAGGGAATGCATGGTGGCAGGAGCGTGAAGCAACTGGTCACACGGGGTCTATAGTCAGGAAGCAAAGAGTGACGAATACTGATTCTCAGCTGGCTTCCTCCTTTTTATTCAAGAGGAATGGTGTTGCTGGTAGTTCAGATGAGTTTTCTAGGCTGGGGAGATGGCTCAGCCGTTAAACATGCTTGCTTGCAAAGCTTGCCGACCCAGATTCAATTCCCCAGTACCAGCCAAGGCCAGATGCACAAAGTGGTGCATGCATCAGGAGATTGTTTGCAGGGGCAGGAGGCCCTGGCACACCCATTCATACTCTCACTCACACAACAAACCCCCCACAAATGGTTAACTTGAATGAGTATATGTGCACCTACATGGACTTACAACTTTTTGATTTGGAAGATTTTTTTATTCTTCCCATTTTAAAAGATAAGTGTTATATTTTTGGTAATGAAATTCAAATTAAAATATATGGAGGGGTTTGGGCTGCAGAGATGTCTCAGAGATTAAAGGTGCTTTCTTGCAAAGCCTGATGGCCTGGGTTCAAGTTCCAGCACCCACATAAGGTCAGATATGCAAAGTAGCTTGTGCTTCTGGAGTTTGTATGCAGTGGCAAGAGGCCCTAGTGGTCACTCACTCTCTCTTTCAAATAAATAAATAATGTGGAGGGCTTAGTCAACCTTAAACTGGACATAAGTCCTCCATGTGCTATACTTTTTAAAAAGACAAATACCTTGACTGGGGGCTGGAGAGATGGCTTAGTGGTTAAGGCGCTTGTCTGCGAAGCCTAAGGACCCATGTTTGACTCCCAGATCCTCCATAAGCCAGATGCACCAGGTGACACATGTACAAGGTTGCCCATATGCTCTAGGTGGCACACACGTCTGGAGTCTGACTGTAGTGATTGGAGGCCTTGGCATGCCAATCCTCTCTCGTTTTCTCTCTCTCTCTCTCTCTTTCTCTCACTAAAAAAAAAAAAAAAAAACTTGACTCCATTATAGAAGTCCAGATCATGTGGCATAACAGTCACACTTTGTCATGAGGCCACACCTTAATGTTTGGTCATCACTTTTAAGAAGGACATTGACCAATTAGAAAACATTGCCAGGTGAATGATAGGATAGGGAGACGCCTGCCACCTATCTCACTCAGCAATAGCCAGAGGTAGGTGATCCAAGAGGAGAAGGCCTGAGGAGAACAAGCACGCACTGAGCTGCTATGTGGAGGAGAAACCCCCTCTCCAGATTGGAGTGCAAACACGAGCTACAGGAAAAGCGCTAGACCATGTGTCCATGAGCCGACCTGTTCCTGCAGCTGTGATCTCCATCACTACCATAAATAGGGAGTTGGAGAAGATAAGATGTCATTCAACTCTAAGAGTCCATAAATCGGTGTGTATGAAATAAAGTAATGTGTTTAGGGCTAGAGGGATGACCTAGTGATTAAGATGCTTGCCTACAAAGCCTAAGGACCCAGGTCTGATTCCCCAGGACCCACATAAACCATATGCACATGGTGGCACATGCGTCTGGAGTTCATTTGCAGTGGCTAGAGGCCCTGGCATGCCCCTTCTCTCTCTCTGCCTCTTTCTTTCTCTCCCTCTCTCTTAAAATAAGCAAATTATTAATTGATTTTTAAAAACTAATGTGCTTAGGGCAATGTTTGACACATAATTAGTACCACATAAATGCAGACATATACATGTATATTCATTCAGATTCTGTACATGTACAGAATATATACACTACTCACACATATGTATAGCATATAATACTGCACATATTTAGCGCCTTCAGGCAAAAAGAGGATGTGCACCTAAAACTGCTACTACTGGAGTTACTTAAATGTGTAAAAGCTTTGATTGTTTGAGAGTCTTTTGTTTTTGTTTTTGTTTTTTGGTAGGGTCTCATTGTGGTTCAGGCTGACCTGGAATTCACTCTGTAGTCTCAGGGTGGCCTTGAACTCACAGTGATCCTCCTACTTCTGCCTCCCAAGTGCTAGGATTAAAGGTGTGCACCACCACACCCTGCCAGAGAGTCTCTGTTCTTAAATGCAATGTGTTGTCTAAAGAGGGTAACAGTTTAGAACCAATGGGTGATTTTTCAGGTAAGTAGCTGGAAGGGAGTGTAGAATCATGGAAATGGCAATTGACTGGGAATCAGATTTTGAATCTCTTACTTATTAACTGTGATCTAGGCAAGTAACTCACCTCTTTTTGAGTTTCACTTTCTTCACCTATTGAATAAGAATAAAAACACCTGTTTCCAAACACCAAAGGCATGCACATTCTGCAGGGACAGTGTGTCTCTAGAGCCAATAGTTGTGGCAATAGTTAAGGTGGCCTGACCCTTTAGCTAACAGGTAGCAGCTTTCGCTACTTTCATTCAGCATCCCACTGGCTAGCCTGACCCATGCACCACAACAAGGAAGGAAATAGAGGGGATGGAGAGACGAAGTAAGACTGCTGCTGTTTGTTGACAATCTGATTGTTTACATACAAACTCCAAGGGAATGTATAGGCAAACGATCAGAACTATTAAAACAACCACAGTGGCTCAGTGGTTAAGGAACTTGCCTGTAAAGCCTAATGACCCGTGTTCGATTTCCCAGTATCTACATAAACTCAGATGCACAAAGTGGTGCATGCATATGGAGTTTGTTTGCAGTGGCTGGAAGTCCTGGCATGCCCATTCTCTCTTTCTCTCTCAAATAAATAAAACATTAAAAAAAGAAGTGCTAAGCCAAGTGGAGAAAAGTACAAAACCTTTTTTCAAAGGACATAAAAAGGCCCCATTAAAGAGCATGAACAATCTGCCATATATATGAGTTGAAACATCCAATGTTATAGAAACAGTCAATATTCCTCCAAATTAATCTATGCATTCAATGTAATTGCAATACAAGTCCCAACCTGATGCTGGGTGTGGTGGCACACACCTTTAATCCCAGCACTAAGGAGGCAGAGGTAGAAGGATCACCATGAGTTCGAAGCCACCCCGAGACTACAGAATGAGATCCAGGAGCTAGAGTGAAAAAAAAAAATCCCAACTTAACCATTTCTGTGTAGGAAACTTTCAAGCTAATCTTAAGATATGAAATAGAAAAGAAAGCGAGAATGGTGAAGACAATTTTGGGAAAAGAGAGGGAGAGACATTTGCCTTACGGCATGTGAAAACCTAGGATAGACATCTATCAGTTAGGGGACTGGAGAGACAGTTCAGCTTTTAAGGCTCTTGTTTGCCAAGCCTACCAGCCCAGGTTTAACTCCCCAGACACCCATGTAAAGCCAGACACAAAAGTGGTTCAAGCACTTGCAGTGACCCTGGCAACCCCATACACACACACACACACACACACACACACACACACACACACACGCACGCACACATTGTAAATAAAATTTTAAAAATAAATAGAACTGCAATAGGATCCAGCAGTACCATTTCTGGGCATTTATCTAAATGACTTGAAATCAAGTTCTCAAAGAGTATTAGACATGCTATTCATTGGAGCACTAGTCATAAGAAGCAAGATGTGGACCCAGTCTAAATGTCCATCAATAGATGACTGGATAGAGAAAACATGGTATACATACAGTGGAATACTATTCAGCCTTTCTAAAGTATATTTTTATTTATTTATTTGCAAGGACAGAGAAGATGGAGGGGGGCATCTTATCACTGCTAATGAACACCAGATGCATGTGCCACCTTGTACATTTGGCTCTATGTGGGTACTGGGGAACTGAACCTAGGCCATCAGAATTTGCAAGCAAGTGCCTTAAATTGCTGAGCCACCTCTTCAGCCCCTTTATTTAACTGTTTCTTCTTCTTTTTTTTTTTTTGAGAAAAAAATTCTATATGTGGCAATACTGTGGAGATGTCTTGCTAAATAAAATAAGCCAGTCAAAGAAAGACAAATACTGTATGATTCCTCTTATATGAAGCATCTACAATAGTCAAGTCTACAGACTCAAAGAGTACTTGGGAAACAGAAAACGGGTGGTCACAAATCGATGGGCATGAAACCTCAGTAAAACAAGGCAGTGTCTACTATAAAGCATTGTAACTACAGTCAACAATATAGTGTACACTTCATAATGCCTTAAAAGGAGGTTGGGGAGATGACTTAGTAAAACATTTGCCATGCAAGCATGAGAACTTGAGTTAAGATTCTATGAGCCTACATAAATGCCAGGCATAGTGGTATGCGCCTGGAATCCCAGTACTTGGTGGGGGCAGCAGAGAGACACAGATTCCCAGGACAAAGGGCTACCTAGACTAACCAAATCAGTAAGTGAACTCTGGGTTCAGTGAGACACCTGTCTTGATTTTTAAAAAAAGGTGGACAATATCTGGGTGTAGTGGTGCAATCCCATCACTTGGGAGGCAGAGGTAGGAGGATCGCCATGAGATCAAGGCCACCCTGGGACTACAGAGTGAATCCCAGGTCAGCCTGGGCTAGAGTGAAACCCAACCTCGAAAAACAACAACAACAAAAAAGTGTTAAACAGGTATATCTCATAGTGTTATTATCATAATATGATAAAATGGTACAAAAATGGTGTTATCACAGATCTGTGGGAAAAGAAAGACAATTTACTACATGGTGCTAGAACAATTGTTTCTCAGGATGTGAAAATAAAATTAGAGACTTACCTCATGTATCTTACACATATGGACAGCTTACTGCGACATAAAAAGCACATCGTTAGGGCTAAGGATGTAGCTCAGCTGGTAAAGCAATTGCCTGGCATGGATGGAGCTCTGGGTTCGATACCCAGCATGGCATGAACCAGGTGTGGTGGTGCATGCTGTAATCCCAACAATTGACAAGTGGATTCAAGAGGGTCAGAAGTTCAAAGTCACCCAGAGCTTGAACATAGAAAATTCAAGGCCATCCTGGCATACATGAGACCCTGTCTCCTGTATATATATATATAATATATATAATAAAAGTATATATATAATATACAATATAATATAAATAATAATAATATAAATGATAAATATAATATATACTATATATAATAATAAAATTATATATATATATATAATTTTCATGCATGTGTGTGTGTATGTGAGTGTACACCAGGATCTCTTGCCATTGCAAATGAATGCCAGACCCATATGTCACTTTTGTCTGGCTTTATGTGGGTGATGGAGAGTTGAACCTGAGCCAGCAGGCTTTTGCAAGCAAGTACCTTTAACTGATGAGCTATCTAAGTCCCAAAAGTACATATATATATATATGTATATTTGTTTATTTATATTAATTATATTATATAAATATATATATTATGTATATATATATTTGAGAGAAAAAGGAGAAAGAGGTAGATAGAGTGAGGACTCAGGGCCTCCAGTCACTGTAAATAAACTCCAGATGCATGCGCCACCTTTTGCATCTGGTTTATGTGGGTCCTGGGGAGTTGAACTTGGGTCCTTTGGCTTTGCAGGCAAACATCTTAACAGCTAAGCCAACTTCCCAGCACCCAAAAGTATGTTTTTACAGCTCATAAAATAAAATACTGGAGAATTGTCTTCTGTCTTTAAGGTAGATTGGATTTCTTACCTGCTAACCACACCAGCTTATAGTTTTCAGTCAGTGAGCTTCTGAGAAGTGTGTGGCAGATAAGAAAATCCCTGAGCTGGGAATGAGAAGACCTGAGGTCTCCCTCTTCTGATAGTTTCTTGGTGAGCTTGAGCAAATGCTTACCTCATGTTCTAAAGTATGAAGCAAAAGAGCTGAACTAGATGGCTGCAAAGTCCAAATCTTACTTGAGTGATCTGTTTCATGCTAACCATGTCAATTAAGCCTTCTCTTTATTTTTTTTATTTTATGTTATTTTATTTATTTGAGAGAGTGAGAAAGAGGCAGAGAAACACAGAGAGAAAATGGTAGAATGGGTGCACCATGGCCTTCCATCGCTGCAAACAGACTCCAGACGCATGCCACCTTGCACATCTGGATTTCGTGGGTCCTGGCGACTCGAACCTGGGTTCTTTGGCTTTGCAGGCAAACACTTTAACCGCCAAGCTATCTCTCCAGCCCAATTAACTCTTCTTTATCTGGGATGTGTAAAGCATCACATTTCTTGGGGCATCCAAGCATGCAGAGGCTATAACAGTGATAAATGCATGCATAGATGAAGGAAGTGGAGTTTTATCTTTATTTATTTATTTGCAATTGTGTATTATGTCATGTGTGTGCACCACAGTATGCGTGTGGAGGTCAGAGGACAACCTCAAGGTGTCTGTTTTCTTCTTCCACCTTTGAGACGGAGTCGCTTGCCACCGTGAGTACCCATCTAGCTCACCTTGAAGCTTCAGACCCTCCTGACTCTGCCTTCCACTACTGTAGGCATGCTGGGATCACAGACACATGCACCACTTTGTGTCCAGCTTTACTTGGGTGCTAGGGAATTGAACTCAGGTTAGCAGGCTTTGCAAGCAAGCGCCTTTAACCACTGAGCCATTTCCCCAACCCTAGAAGTGAAACTTGTACCAACTTCCTTGCAGAAAGAAGGCTGCCCCTTCTTTGGTTAGATGTTCTGAGAGGAGGAAAGAAGGCTCCTGTCTTCTTCTTTGGCTTCAGTTGCTTATCACCAGTTGAGTCTGACTCACACCTGGGACATAAATAAATACAGCCAGCTTCTCCCCAGGCCTTTCTCTCCAGACCCAGCTGTATGCTAGAAGCAGAAAGCGAATATGCAGAGTGGCCAATTAGTTCACTGTGGTGCCCTCATGACCTCTGACCCCTGCTGGGCCTTCTCATCCATTAGCTGCCCTCTTCCCCTTCCACCCTCCTCTCTCACAGTTTGAGTCTTGTCTTGCCATTCTCTTTCAGCAAAGAAACATGGTCAGGCTTGGGGCCAGCAGCTTCCACCCTCTGCTCTTTTGTCTCCTCCCTCTGTTGCCCTTGTTGCTAACCTGGTCACCACTCCTTGACCCTACACTCGCCCCTCCTGAGGCTGGAGAGGGGCGGAGTCCCAGGGCAGGGCTTGCTGGGAGGAAGAAGGGCAGCTCTTCTCTTTCCTTTTCACTTGGACATCTGTCCACAGACCAGTTTTATTCCTGCTCCTCTCAGATAATGCCCTCTAACGCTGTCTCTGAGGTGAAGATTTCTTTGAAAAGCAAATATTTGGAAATATTCATGTGGGTGAAGGCAACAGTATGTTCCTTCATGAGATAGATAGATAGATAGATAGATAGATAGATAGATAGATAGATAGATAATAGATGATAGATGAAAAGTTAGTTTAAAATTGGGCCCATGTAGAGTGAATAAATGTAAAGCAATTATCAAAAAAAGAAAAGAAAAAAAAGTAATTCACTTGTAAATATATTATTGAAAAAATAGCCTTCCGGGTACTCATAACATCTGCTGACTCTTCAGAGTTCCAGCTGGGAAAGAAAAGGAACTGGTAGTGTCCTCCTGTGACAGACTCACTGGGCTATCTCCAAATCCTGCCCCTAGTTAATTGGGTAGGTTGGTAGCAATAGTAGCTCCTATTTTCTACGTGCCAAGAACTTTCCACACATCATCTTATTTTATCCTCATAACAAGCAGTGAGGCTTAGGTTAGGATTAGTGATCTTTCTCACCATATATATAAAGAAACAAAGACTGGGGCTGGAGAGATGGCTTAGCAGTTAAGGCACTTACCTGTGAAGCCTGAGGACTCAGGTTCAACTCCCCAGAACCCACATAAGCCAGGTGCACATGATGGCACATGTGTCTGGAGTTCGTTTGCAGTGTCTAGAGGCCCTGGTGCACCCATTCTCTCTCTCTCTTTCTCTCTCTCTCTCTCTCTCTCTCTCTCTCTCTCTCTCTCTCTCCCTCTCTCTCTAAATAAGTCAAAATAAATAAATATTAGCCAAGCATGGTGGCACTCGCCTTTAATCCCAGCACTCGAGAAGCAGAGGTAGGAGAATCACCATGAATTCAAGGCCAGCCTGAGACTACACAGTGAATTCCAGGTCAGCTTGGGCTAGAGTGAAACCCTACCTCAGAAAAAAACCAAAAACTAATAATAAATAACTAAATATTTTAAAAAGAAGGAAACAAAGACTGAGAGAACTAAAGTCATTTGTTCAGGTAGTGTCAATAGTAAGGGCAGGAAAGGAACGTGGTCAAGGTAGGCATAGCTTCAGAACTCATAAGCCCGGTGTGGTACTTCCTCCAACTTAGAAAGCCCTCAAGGGATTTAGCCTTGATGAGTGTTGCTCTCCTCCCTGTAAAATGACCGCAGGTACAGCTTCCAGGAGCAATGACTAACGACTGCATGTGTATGTACGCCAGGCATCTTTCTGAATGCTGACACGACTTATTTACTCCACACAAAGTCCCAACAATTAGGCTTTATGATCCCCATATTATATAGGAGGAAACTGAGGCCTAGTGAGGTTAAGAAACAACTAACTGGCTGGGCGTGGTGACACACACCTTTGATCCCAGCATTTGGGAGGCAGAGGTAGGAGGATCACCATGAGTTCGAGGCCACCCTGAGACTACACAGTGAACTCTAGGTCAGCCTGAGCTAGAGTGAGACCCCACCTCAAAAAAAAAAGAAAAGAAAAAAGAAAAAAAGAAACAACTAACCCAGGGCTTAAGAGATGGCCTAGTGCTTAAAGTGCTTACCTACAAAGCCTAAGGACCCAGGTGCAAGTCTCCAGTACCCATGTAAGCTAGATGCACAAGGTGGCACATGAATCTGGAGTTTGTTTGCAGTGGCTAGAGGCCCTGGTGCACCCATTCTCTCTTTCTTTCTCTCTCTCTCTTGAAGATAAATAAAAAATATAAAAAAGAAACAACTAACCTAGATTACACACAGCTACTAAGTAGAACTAGTATTATAATTTGAGTCGGTTGGACCCCAAAACCTGTGCTCTTTGCACTTCCTACTCTGTGACATCTGTCTCCAAAAGTCCTCTATGGAAGATGTGGTATTTACACAAAGAGGATGGCACAATCAGAGGGGCAGAGGAAACGAACTGAGGATAACAGGCATAGCTTTATAAAAAATGTAGACATAGCCAGATGTGGTGGCACACGCCTTTCATCCCAGCACTCAGGAGGCAGAAGTAGGAGGATCACCATGAGTTCGAGGCCACCCTGAGACCACATAGTGAGATCCAGGTCAGCCTGGGCTAGAGTGAGACCCTACCTTGATAAACAAAACAAAATAACAACAAAAAAATGTAGATATTTACTTGATGGAAATTCACCTTAATGCCAGAAGATTTAGAAACACAACTGCTCTATAAAGTTAGGCACAAGCTCTACTAGGTACCAGCGTTGATGCTAAAGATGCCATCCAGCTCCCTGTCCTGAACATGCCTAGCCAACAGCAGGGCAGGAGCTGTGCCTCACTCAGCTTGTTCTACACCCCTTCTTCTGCTCCCCATCTCACCCCCAATAAGTGCACAATAGCGCTTTAAACATAGAAGGCTTGGAATCGATATTTCCAAAACGAAGTGAAGGATTTGGTGGGCTGGTTTGGAGAATGCTGCAATCCCGAGGCTTGAAGATCTTTCTCTCTCTCTCTCTCTCTCTCTCTCTCTCTCTCTCTCTCTCTCTCTCTCTCTCTCTCTCTCCTTCTCATCTCCCTGCAGCTCCTCTGACAAGCCTATAGAATGAGTGATCAGGGAGGGCCACTATACCAGAGATGATTTATGGTTCTTTGTTATACAAATCTTCTCACATTCCTCCCCATCCTCTTTCTCAGCCAATTCATCATGATATCTCAATGCCACTTTGGATAGTGCACTGTGGCTCGCAGCCCCAAAGGCAATTGTTCAGGATGCTTCTGCTATTCAGATCTACAACAGGCTGCCTCTCCACTGAGGCTATCTCAGATGACTCTGCTTTTCCAAGGACCCAGATACTTGGCCAGAGCAGTGCCAAGAAAGGGAGTCACAGGCAGCTCACTGGCAGGGAGGGCCGCACTCTGCAGCTATATCATAATCACAACTACAGAAGCCCTCCGGAAGAGAGGACCATGTTTTAGCCTAGGCTGCAGAATAACTTTGCAAAGATGTCCCCAGAGATATTATATTCAGTGCTATGTTGGGTCAATTTTTTTTTCTCAGTGCTAGAGATTGAACTCAGGGACTCCTATATCCTGGGCAAGCTCTCTTCCACTGAGCCACAACCTTCCTCCCCAAACAACAGCCCCAAAGTAAAACAGTCGTGATTCTTTGTGCCATTACTAGAAGCTGACATTAAATTAATCGAAGCAGGGTTGGAGAGATGGCTTAGCATTAAGGTATTTTCCTGCAAAGCCAAAGGACCCAGGTTCAATTCCCCAGGACCCACATAAGCACAAGGGGGCACATGCATCTGGAGTTCATTTGCAGTGGCTAGAGGCCCTGGAATGCCCATTCTCTCCCTCCCTCTCTGTCTCTCTCTCTCTCTCTCTATCTCTCTATCTCTCTCTCTCAAATAAATAAATAAAATTTTTTTAAGTTTAAAAAAATTATTAAAGCATACTTAATTTTTTCTTTTTTTGAGATAGGGTCTCACTCTATCCCAGGCTGACCTAGAACTCACTCTGTAGTCCCAGGCTAGACTTGATCTCACAGTGATCCTCCCCAGTGCTGGGATTAAAGGCATGTGCTATCATGGATATATGAGTAAAATAGAAAAATTCCCGTCCATCTGTTATTAAGCCTATTTTAGACATAGCACTCATATGTGTTACCTTGTTATTATCTTCTCTGTATCAGCACAGCCAGTAGAACTGAGACTTAACATCTCAGGTCTGAAGAGACGGGTCAAAGGTTAAAGGCACTTGCTTGCAAAACCTACCAGTTGGGGCTTCAATTCCCCAGAACCCATGTAAAACCAGACACAAAAGGTGGGCATGAAGCCTGGCATGGTAGCACACACCTTTAATCCTAGCACTCGGGAGGCAGAGGTAGGAGGATGGCTGTGAGTTCGAGGCCACCCTGAGACTCCTTAGTGAATTCCAGGTCAGCCTGAACTAGAGTGAGACCCTACCTAAAAAAAAAAAAAAAAAAAAAAAAAATGGGCATGAGAGCCAGACGTGGTGGTACACGCCTTTAATCCCAACTCTGGGAGGATCGCTGTGAGTTTGAGACCACCCTGAGACCATATAGTGAATTTTAGGTCCACCTGAGCTAGAGTGAGACTCTATCTTGAAATACCAAAACAAAACAAAACAAAAATTGGCATGAGAACTGGGGAGATTGCCTAGTGGTTAAGGCATTTGCCTGTGAAGCCTAGGGACTCAGGTTCAATTCCCCAGTATCCATGTAAGCCAGATGCACAGGGTGGTGCACGCATCTGGATTTTGTTTGGAGCAGCTGGAGGCCTTGTCATATCTGTTCTCTCTCCCTTTCTCTCTCTCTCTCGCTCTCTTTCACTCTTGCTCTCTCCCCCCCTTCTCTCTTTCCTTGAAAATAAATAAATAAAATATTTTTTAAATGGCATGAGCACCTGGTGTTGGTTTGCAGCAGTAAGAGACCCTGTCATGTTCTTTCTCACACACGCATACACATATTTTTAAAAATTAAATAAAGATTACCAGGCTGGAGAGATGGCTTAGTGATTAAGGTGCATGCTTATGAAGCCTAAGGACCCAGGTTTGATTCTCTAAGTCCCACATAAGCCAGATTCACATGCATCTGGAGTTTGTTTACAGTGGCTAGGGGCCCTGGCATGCCCAATCTCTCTCTCTCTCTCTAATAAATAAATAAATAAAAATAACATATTTTTTAAAAAGGAAACTGACTACAGTCCTAGTAGAAGATAATTTTTAAAAATTAATTTTAAAAAATTAAGATTACCAAATCCACATAAGCCAGATATACAAGGTGTGCATATATCAGGAGTTCGTTTGCAGCACCCGGAAGCCCTGGTGTGCTCATTCTCTCTCTATCTGCCGCTCTCTCTCTCTCTCTCTCTCTCTCTCTCTCTCTTCTTTCTTTCTGCTTCTTTCTCTCTTAAATAAATAAAAATATTTTTTAAAAAACAAGAACTGAGGGCTGGAGAGATGGCTTAGCAGTTAAGGCATTTTCCTGAAAAGTTAAAGGACCTTGGTTCAATTCACCAGGACTCACATAAACCAGATGCACAAGGTGGCACATGCGTCTGGAGTTCCTTTGCAGTGGCTAGAGACCCTGGCACACCCATTCTCTCTCTCTCTCTCCCTTTCTCTCTCGCTCTGTCAAATAAATAAATAATTTTTTCAAAAAAAAGAACTGAGACCACTTCTTGGGGAAAAATCACATATGTGCCAAGCATAGTGGCGCACACCTTTAATCTCAGCACTCGGAAGGCAGAGGGAGAAGGATGGCCATGAGTTTGAGGCCACCTGAGACGACACAGTGAATTCCAGGTCAGCCTGAGCTAGAGTGAAACCCCACCTCAAAACCCACCACCACCCCCCAGAAAAAATTACATACGCTGGAACTGGGAAGATGACTTCGTGGTAAAGTCACTTGCTTGCAAAGCTTGCCAACCCCGGGTCAATTCCCAAGCTACCCATATAAGCCAGACACAAGTGGTGCAAGTGTCTGGGGTTTGCAGCAGCAAGAGGCCCTGGTGTGACCACACACACACACACACACACACACACACACACACGCATACTCACACACACTTGTAAATGTCACATATGCCAATTCTAATACAGGAACATTTTGAAATGGGCATTTGTGACCACATTTGTGGGTTATTACATGCTATTGCCTTACTGTGGAGAGGACTATAACCAATAGAAGATAATAATTGCATGAATTTTCATAATCCACATAAGAGATACATTCTAATGTCCTGGGTTATGTTAAATAAACTCACTGCTTCTCTCCATACATCATTTCCCCTTTATATACATGCAAGGAGGGAATGTTTACTTCCTATTCTAAAAAACAGAAAACTCAAAATGTAACATAAAGCAACAAAGAGGACTTTTTGGTGTTTATTCATTTGTTTGTTTGCATGGTTTTTAAAAATTCTATTTATTTAGTTATGTTGAGAGAGTGAGAGCGAAGAGACAGATAGACAGAATGGGTGCTCGAGGGCCTCCAGCCACTGCAAAGGAACTCCAGACGCATGTGCCACCTTGTGCATCTGGCTTACATGGGTACTGGTGAATAGGGCCTGGGTCCTTAGGCTTTGCGGGCAAGTGCCTTAACCGCTAAAGCTATCTATCCAGCCCCTGTTTGCTTGTTTTGAGACAGGCTGTCCTTACGTAGCTGGGCCTGGCCTCAAACTCCCTACTATATCCCAGCCTGGCCTTGAATTTGCAATCCTACCTCAGCCTCCCAAGTGCTGGACTTATAGAAGTTCACCACCTAGCCCAACAAAAGATATGTTCTTGCATGCGTGTGTGTATGGAGTAGGGTGGTGTGGTGTGTGTGATATGTGGTGATGCATGCATGTGTTTGCAGATGCATGCCTCCCATGTCAGAGGAGAGTATCAGGAGTCCTCACTTAATCCATGGATTCCCTCGAGACAAGGTCTCTCCCTCAACCCAGAGCTGTCATCTGGGCAGTGAGGCTCAGGTCTCTGCCCTCCACACCATGCACTGGGGTTACAGCCATGTGCAGCCATGCCCAGCCTTATTTATTTTTTTATTTATGAGAGAGGAAATTGGCAGGCCACATCCTTAGCCACTGCAAATGAACTCCCAGATGCACGTGCCACTTTGTGTGCCTGCATAACCAGTGAACATGTGCCACCTTGTGCATCTGGCTTATGTGGGTTCTGGAAAGTTGAACCTGGTAGGCTTTGCAGGCAAGCACCTTAACCGCTCAGCCCCATGCCTAGCTTTTTTTGTTTGTTTTAGATGTAGGAAATTTTATTTTGATAGTTTTCTTATACAAAATAACATCAAATGATTAAATATTTAATTGCCTTTTGTTTTGATGAAGAATAGGATCAAGAATTGCATATTGATGGACTGGAGAGATGGTTTAGGTGTTAAGGCACTTGCCTGCAAAGCTTAAGGACCCATGTTAGATTCTCCAGATCCCATGTAAGCTAGACTCACAAAGGTGAAGCAATCAAAAGGTCATATATGCCCAATAGGTGGCACAAGTGTCTGGAGTTCAATTTCAGTGACTGAGGCCCTGGAGTATCAATTCTCTCTCTTTCTCTCACTCTCACCTCTCTCCCTAAAAAATTTTTTAAAAGAATTGCATCTTGAGGGCTGGAGAGATGTCTTAGTGGTTAAAGCACTTGCTTGCAAAGCCAAAGAACACAGGTTCAATTCTCCAGGACCCATGTAAGCCAGATGCACAAGGTGGAACATGCATCTGGAGTTTGTTTGCAGCAGCTGGAGGACTTGGCACAGCCATTCTTTCTGCCCCTGCCCATACACACAAATAAAGAAATAAAAATAAAGAGCCAGGCGTGGTGGCGCACGCCTTTAATCCCAGCATTCAGGAGGCAGAGGTAGGAGGATCGCCGAGAGTTCGAGGCCACGCTGAGACTACAGAGTTAATTCCAGGTCAGCCTGGACCAGAGTGAGACCCTACGTCGAAAAACCAAATAAATAAATAAATAAATAAATAAAAATAAAATATAGTTTTAAAAAATCTGGGCATGGTGGCCCAAGCCTTTAATCTAAGGATGAAGTGGGAGGATCACTGTGAGTTTGTGGCCAGCCTGAGGCTATTCCAGGTCAGCCTGGGCTAAAGCAAGACCCTACCTCAAAAACAGCAACAAATAATTGCATATTGAATTTATTAGCTCCTCCAGCTCCTGACAGCCCCATTTTCTCAGAGTTTGGTTCTGTT
Source organism: Jaculus jaculus (assembly GCF_020740685.1). Taxonomy (NCBI): domain Eukaryota; kingdom Metazoa; phylum Chordata; class Mammalia; order Rodentia; family Dipodidae; genus Jaculus; species Jaculus jaculus. The sequence continues at coordinate 93,886,433 of NC_059110.1, forward strand.
CAGTCTCTTTCTGTTCTTAGTCCATACACATAGTCTCATTAACATCCCCTTGTCTTGTCTATGTCTCCTGCCCAATCTTCTGAACTACACTGGACCCTCCTTGAGAACAATGGTTGGGTATTACTTTCCTCAAAGTCTCCAGTGTGCAGGCTGGTTCCTAGACCCCTGATGTTTCCACTGTTTTTATTTAGCTGAAATGAATTGAGGGCTGGAGAGATGGCTTAGCGGTTAAGTGCTTGCCTGTGAAGCCTAAGGACCCCGGTTCGAGGCTCGGTTCCCCAGGTCCCACGTTAGCCAGATGCACAAGGGGGCGCACGCGTCTGGAGTTCATTTGCAGAGGCTGGAAGCCCTGGCGCGCCCATTCTCTCTCTCTCCCTCTATCTGTCTTTCTCTCTGTGTCTGTCGCTCTCAAATAAATAAATAATATAAAAAAATTTAAAAAAAAAAAGAAATGAATTGAGTGTGGTGATTCCTAACAAAAGTTTTAAGTAATACATTGAAACATAATCATCCTATACTCAGATTACAGAAAGCATTTGGAGAGTACTTTTATATATATATGTATGTATGTATATATATATGTATGTGTATGTATATATATATACATATATATATATATATACTTTTATGTATTCATTTATTTTCATTTATTTGACATAGAAAGAGGGAGACAGAGATAGAGAGAGAGAAGAGAGTGGGCATGCTAGGGCCTCTAACCTCTGCAAATGAACTCCAGATGTGTGTACTCCCTTGTGCATCTGGCTAACGTGGGTCCTGGGGAATCGAACCTGGGTCCTTTGGCTTTGCAGGCAAACCATGCCTAGCTTTAAATTTTTTTTATATTTTATTTTATTTATTTGACAGAGAAAGAGGGAGAGAGGGAAAGAGAATGGGCATGCCAGGGCCTCCAGCCACTGCAAATGAACTCCAGATGTGTGCACCCCTTTGTTTGTGGAGCTGACTAACGTGGCTACTGGGGAATCGAATCAGGGTCCTTTGGCTTTGCAGGCAAACGCCTTAATCGCTAAGCCATCCCTCTTGGCCATGCCTGGCTTTTTATGTGGATTCTGAGGAGTTAAACTTGGTCTCCTCCCTCAAGGAGGCCCTCATGCTTAAGTAGCAAACACACTCTTAATGGCTATGCCATCTCCTGAGCCTGCAAAGACATTTTATAAAGCAATGTGTTTAAAAGTGTCAGTCATATACTTCAATTTGAGTCAACACATCAAACTTTAAGTGTACCAAATAATCTCATGTAACATTCTTTTATAAAAATAATCAAACCCCTGCTGGGTATGATGGGGCATGCTTTTAATCCCAGCACTCGGAAGGTGAGGTAAGAGGATCACTGTGAGTTTGAGAGGGCCACCCAGAAACTACAGAGTGAATTCCAGGTCAGCATGGGCTACAGTGAGACCCTACCACCAAAAAAGTAATAATAATAATCAAATCCCTTATATACTCATTTAGAACACTTTAACTAACAAATCTAAGAAGTTCAATTAAACCTTTGACTTCTCTCTATGAACTTTATCACATAAAATATTTTATTACATATATTATCAGATGAAACACTTATCATGTACTGTCCTTGCTTCCCACTCCTTAAGCGCAAGCACTTACCTTTGGCCTATATGATGTTAACATTTTATTGCTCATTTAAAATGATGCTGTTTCTATTTTGTTGCCATAAATAGAAGTCTATCCCAAAGCAATCGGATAAAAGACATTCATTTAAAAGAGACACCAATGGCAATACTTAAGAAACAGTAATCAAAGCTGGGCATGGTGGCTCACGCCTTTAATCCCAGCACTCAGGAGGCAGAGGTAGGAGGTTTGCTGTGAGTTCAAGGCCACCCTGAGACTCCATAGTTAATTCCAGTTCAGCCTGGGCCAGAGTAAGACCCTACCTCAAAAAACCGGGGGAGGGGGGAGAAATAATAATCGAGTTTAATATGAACACTATTATGTAATGTCAAACAGGGTGATCTGATTTCTATTCCCTCCTCCAAAGAAGTCTGTATTTCTAATAGAACAACTATAAAACAGTGGCTCTCAAACACCCTGGAATGACACAGCCACAAGTTCATTGGTACCATAAAGAACATTTAGATTTTTCAACGACAATACAGAGAAATTATTTGTTGGAAATTACATAAACTACTAGTATGAGGTCAATCATGTGTCAACATGAGACTAGTTTCCTTCTGATCATGTCACATCTTTGCAGAGCTGAGTTTTCAGCAACTGTGTGATAAAATAAACAAGCACGAAATGAATGATATGAACTAGCTACATGGACCAGAAAATGAATGTTGTTGGTGCTGTCCAAATGTGACCAGTGTTCAGGAGCTTGCACAGCACCCATAGGCTCGTGGTCTCACTTACAAGTATGTGTGTTTATTTTAAAATGAAGTTAAGGGCTAGGGAGATGGCTCAGCAGTTAAAGGCACTTGCTTGCAAAGCATGCCAGACCATGTTCAATCTCCCAGTATCCACACAAAGCCAGATGCACAAAATAGTGCGTCTGGAGTTTGTTTGCTGTGGCAAGAGGCTCTGGTACCTCCATTCTCTCTCACTCTCGCTCTCCCCCCTCCTCATTTTCCCTCTTTTCCTCCCACCCTTTTTTCATAAATAAGTGAAGTTAAAATGGTTTTGTTTTATTTTCATTTTGTTTGATTTGCGTCTTTTGAGACAGGGTCTCACTCTAGCCCAGGCTGACCTGGAACTCACTCTGTAACTCCAGGCTGGCCACTAACTCACAGTGCCTCCTACCTCAGCCTCCATAGTGCGGGACTAAAGGTGCATGCCACCATGCTTGGCTCTTTACAGAAGCCCACTACGGCTTTAGGATTTTTGTTTTTTAACATGGAGTCTCTCAGGCATTCATCTAAGTGGTGAGTACTTTATCTACTGAGCCATCTCCCCAGCACTAAATTTTTAAAATTTTTTTTATATTATATTTGAGAGGTGGGGGCAGAGAGACAGAGAGAATGGGCATACCAGGACCTCCATCTACTGCAAACAAATTCCATATGCATGCACACACCCCCTTGTGCATCTGGCTTACATGGGTCCTGGGGAATCGAGCCTGGGTCCTTGGACTTTGTAGGCAAGCACCTTAACTAGCCCCTAAAATTAAAACAAAATAACATTTTACTTTTTATTTATTATTTGAGAGACAAAATGGGCACAGCAGAGCCTCTCAGCATTGCAAATGAACCCCAGATACATGCGCCTCCTTGTATATCTGGCTTTATGTGAGTATTGGGGAATGGAACCTGGGTCCTTTGGCTCTGAAGACAAGTGTTATAACTGCTAAACTATCTCTCCAGCCCTAAAATGTTTTTTAATCAAATTATGTGTATCATGTTTTCAAATGGCTTCTAAGATATGAAGTCATAGACATGTGTTAAGATAGTTAGACTTAATAACTTAGTATATTGAATTTTAGGTGTTTTTCTTTTTTTCTTTTTACTTATTAACTTTTTGCTTTACTTCCCTCCCTCCCCACACACACACACAACTTTCTAATCTGATTTGTCTTATTCCTTTGCAGGCAAATGATTTAACCACTAAGCCATCTTTTCAGCCCTGAATCCCGTTATTATTAATAAATTCATATATCTAACCCCAGAATACCCAGAAAGTGGTTTTGAATCAGTACCAAAAACAAAAAGCTCTCTACTGCAGGAAAATAAACTATTATTTCTGTTTTTTAGAGAAGCAGTGAGAGCAAGAGAGAAAGGCTGGGGCGGGGGGGGGGGGGGAGAGAATTGGCACACCAGGGCCTCCAGCCACTATAATTGAACTCCAGATGTGTGCACCACCTTGTGCATGTGTGTGACCTTGTGCACGCATCACCTGTGATTCTGGCTTATGTGGGCTCTGGGAAGTCAAACATAGGTCCTTAGGCTTTGCAGGCAAATGCCTTAACCACTGAACAGTCTCTCCAGCTCTGTTTGTGGTTTTGTTTTTTTGGTTTTGGGTGGTGTTTTTTTTTTTTTTTTTTTTTTTTTTTTTTTTTTTTTTTTTTTTTAAGCAAGACCAACAGAGTGTCCTTTTTATGAGAGAAAGAGAGAGAGAGAGAGAATTGTTATGCCAGGGTCTCCAGCCACTGCAATTGAACTCCAGACGCTGCTCTTGTTCTTTCGCAGGGCTCCTACCTCTGCCTCCCGAGTGCTGGGATTAAAGGCGTGCGCCACCACATCCAGCTGCTCTTGTTCTTTCGCAGGGCTCACTGAGTGCTTCTGGGAGACTCCTCTGTCTCCACCTCACCTCCCATCTCACTGTCAGAGTGCTGGGATTCCAGGAGCTGCCATGATTTTCAGCTTTGTGCGGGGCCTAAGGGTCAAACCTGGGTCCTCAGGCTTGAGCAGTGAGCACTTTATCCACTGAACCATCTTCCCCAGCTCCTTGTGTGCATGTGTGAGCTTATGCACGTGTGTCACTTTGTGCATCTGGCTTACATGGGACTTGGAGAGTTGAACTTGAGTCCTTAGGCTTCGCATGCAAGGGCCTTAAATGCTAAGCCATGTCTCCAGCCACTGTTTATGTTTTTAAAAAATATTTTACTTGCTAGGTGTGGTATCACATGCCTTTAATCTCAGCACTCTCAAGGCAGAAGTAGAAGGATCACTGTGAGTTTGAGGCCAGCCTGGGACTACAGAGTGAATTCCAGGTTAGGCTGAGTTAGAGCAAGACCCTACCTCAAAAGAAAAAAAAAGAAAGGTTATCTTTTTCTGAGGTAGGGTCTCACTCTAGTCCAGAGTGAGAATAGTCACGAGAACTGTCACTCTTTCCACTCAGTCCCCAGCCCCTTCACCCTTTTTACCTTTTTCCCACCTACCTTTTATTGGCAGCTAGCCTCATTAGTTTCTGGATTGTTTTTCCTGATTTTCATTTTGGTCAAAAAAGTAGTTAGAGGGCTGGAGAGATGGCGTAGCGGTTAAGTGCTTGCCTGTGAAGCCTAAGGACCCCGGTTCGAGGCTCGGTTCCCCAGGTCCCACGTTAGCCAGATGCACAAGGGGGCGCACGCGTCTGGAGTTCGTTTGCAGAGGCTGGAAGCCCTGGCGCGCCCATTCTCTCTCTCTCCCTCTCTCTGTCTTTCTCTCTGTGTCTGTTGCTCTCAAATAAATAAATAAAAATTAAAAAAAAAAAAGTAGTTAGATGTATATTTTCTCCCCTCCCTTTTTTTTCTAACCCCAAAAAGTAGCATATTAGAGATACTCTCATATATTTTGCCTTTTTCCACTAAATAATATATCCTAATTAATCATTCTTATTGGCTCACAGACATCTTTATTTATTTATTTATTTATTTATTTATTTATTTATTTATTTATTTGATGTAGCATTTCACTCTAGCCCAGGCTGACCTGGAATTCACTATGGAGTCTCAGGGTGGCCTTGAACTCACAGCAATCCTCCTACCTCTGCCTCCCAAGTGCTGGGATTAAAGGCGTGCACCACCATGCCCGGCTTTTTTTTTTTTTTTAACTGATATACAGTGTTTGTTCCATCACTTATTCAACGTCCTCCCCAAATCTGGCCATTAAGTGACCTTTATTGTTTTGCAAATACAATTCTACAGTAAACAACCTTGTGTGTATGTATTTCCATGTTAAACATATAATCCAGGTTAATTTCTCAGAAGAAATTTTTTAGATACCTAACAAGGTTTAAATAAAGCAATTCTATTCAAGTAGTTTTTGTGACCATGTTCATTACATATGTTACAAGTAGGTGCTTTGTTTTAGATTTTGAGTCACTAGGCTTTATATGTCACAATGTTTTGATTTGATTTTGAGACAGTGTCTCTCTATGTTACCCAGGCTGGCTTGAAACTCACTGTGTATCCAGCCTCAGCTTCAGCCTCCTGAGCGCTGGCCTTAGAAAGTGAATCACCCTGAAAGCTACTTTATATAGCTTTAACATGTGTGTGTGTGTGTATGTGTGTGTTCATGTGTGTGAACATAGGTGTATACACAACTTTTTGGGTCCAGCCTCACAGGACCTCCTCCTTTGAGGCATGGTTTCTTTCCATCTCACTCTTGTTCTTTTTTTTTTTTTTTTTTTTTTTTCTGGTTTTTCGAGGTAGGGTCTCACTCTAGCCCAGGCTGACCTGGAATTCACTATGGAGTCTCAGGGTGGCCTCGAACTCACGGCGATCCTCCTACCTCTGCCTCCCGAGTGCTGGGATTAAAAGCGTGCGCCACCACACCCGGCTGCTCTTGTTCTTTCGCAGGGCTCACTGAGTGCTTCTGGGAGACTCCTCTGTCTCCACCTCACCTCCCATCTCACTGTCAGAGTGCTGGGATTCCAGGAGCTGCCATGACTTCCAGCTTTGTGCGGGGCCTAAGGGTCAAACCTGGGTCCTCAGGCTTGAGCAGTGAGCACTTTATCCACTGAACCATCTTCCCCAGCTCCTTTATCTGTTACAGGGCATGGATATGCCTGGACAAATGTGTTTTGGTAATAAGTAAGTGAGTAGTAGAACCCTAAGCAGATTTAGATTTTTTAATATTTTATTTTTATTTATTTATTATTTATTTGACAGAGAAAAATGGAGGGAGAAAGACAGAGAGAGAGGGAGAATGGGCCCCAGGGCCTTCAGCCACTGCAAACGAACTCCAGACGCATGTGCCCCCTTGTGCATCCAGCTAGCATGGGTCCTGGAGAATCAAACCTGAGTCCTTTGGCTATGCAGGCAAATGCCTTAATCACTAAGCCATCCCTCCAGTCCAGATTTAGATTTTTTTATATCTTTATTTAGTTATAGTTTCACACCAAAATTAAGGATATACAATAATAGGGAGGGAGTCCCCTAGGGTAAAGGACAGGACACATTCTGCTTGTAGGAATGATCAGAGATAATATTTATTTATTTATTTATTTATTTATTTATTTATTTATTTATTTTGGTTTTTTGAGGTAAGGTCTCACTCTAGCTCAGGCTGACCTGGAATTCACTATGCAGTCTCAGGGTGCCCTCGAACTCACAGCGATCCACCTACCTCTGCCTCCCGAGTGCTGGGATTAAAGGCGTGTGCCACCATGCCCGGCAATATTTATTTATTTATTTATTTGGAAGTAGAGAGAGGGAGAGAGAGAGAATGAATATGGGTGTACCAGTCCCCTGCAAACAAACTCCAGGTGCATTTGGCTCTACATGGATACTGGGAAGTTGATCCCAGGCTATCAGGCCTTGCAAGCAAGTATCTTTAACCACTGAATCATTGCTCCAGCCCCAAGATAATATTTTTTACTTCTCTAAGTATGTTTTCCTTCAGGGAAAGCTTCAGAGCTGAAGTTGCTGGTAATTTGATGAACTGTGAAGGATGCCAGTCTGCAGTGACAGGGAGATGGCTAATTTTACTGTAAGTCATGCAAACTTTGATGTGTTGAACCAAGTGTCCCAGCTTCTCTAGATACCTTCTCATTTTTTTTTAAAAAAAGGCATTTTTACTTTTATTTTTTTATTGACAACTTCCATAATTGTAAACAATATCCCATGGTAATTCCCTCCCTATCCCCACCTCCCCTTTGAAACTTCACTCGCCATCATATCCCCTTCCCCTCTCAATCAGTCTCTCTTTTATTTTGATGTCATGATCTTTTTTTCCTGTTATGATGGTCTTGTGTAGGTAGTATCAGACACTGTGAGGCCATTTTGTGTCTGGAGAAGCATGTTGTAAGGAGTCCCACCCTTCCTTTGGCTCTTACATTCTTTCTACCTCCTCTTCTGCAATGGACCCTGAGTCTTGGAAGGTGTGATAGAGATATTTCAGTGCTGAGCACTCCTCTGTCACTTCTCAGCACCATGATGCCTTCTAAGTCATCCCAAGGTCACTTCCATCTGAAAAGAGAAGCTTCTCTAACCAAAAGTGAGAGTAGCATTAATATATGGGTATGGGCCTTAACAGAAGTGCTTACTGGGCAGTTTTGTGAGCATAGTGTATACATTCAGTCAGACACCAGGAGATGTTAATTTTTTTTTTATTTTTTCTTTCAAGGTAGGGTCTCACTCTAGCCCAGACTGACCTGGAATTCACTATGTAGAACAAGACAGGTTTGATTCCCCAGTACCTGCATAAAGCCAGATGCACAGGGTGGTGCATGCATCTGGAATCCATTGGGCATGCCCATTCTGTCTGTCACTCTCTTCTATCTCTCTCTGCTTACAAATAAACAAATAATTTTTTTTTAATCTTCTGTTAACTGGATGTGTTGGTGCATACCTTCAATCCCAGCATTCGGAGGCAAAGGTAGGAGGATCACCGTGAGTTCAAGGCCACCCTGAGACTATATAGTGAATTCCAGGTCAGCCTGGGCTAGAGTAAGACCCTACCTCAAAAAAAAAAAACAAAACAAAACAAAAACTCTTCCGTTGCCCCTGTTTTCTCCATTGTGAAAACAAAAGGGTCTCTAGGGCACAAATACTAAAAGTTTACCATATTTGCTCTAACTTTTTTTGGAGGGGGGTTCAAGATAGGGTTTCACTCTAGTCCAGGCTGACCTGGAATTCCCTCTGGGGTTTCAGGGTGGCCCTGAACTCATGACAATCCTCCTACCTCTGCTTCCCAAGTGCTGGGGTTAAAGGTGTGCACCACCACGCCTGGCTTCTGCCATTTTATCCTTTGATAAATTTTCTTCACATGGTATCTACCAGGTTTCTCCACTGTAAATGTGATTTTCTCTTGTGAGTAACAGATACCCTTGCACAACATTCATGACTGTAAATATGCTGTTTCCCATTTGTGAGGAGGTTTCATGGAGAAGCCTCAGATTCACTACAGGTGCCCTCACTGGATTCCCTTGAATAGGATACAACTCATGCTAAGTTTTATCAATGACTGCTTTCACCACGGGATGAATAACATGATACAACCCAGACATACTCCAAGAGTTCAAGCCCTGAATCACACGGATTGGGGTCAGTGTTCAGCGTGGTAACTTGAAGGCTATGTAGGCTGGACCGAAACTCACTATGTATCCCAGGCTTGAACTTATTATGTTCCTGCCTCAGCCTCCTGAGTGTGCCAATCTACTTGACCTATCTCTTTTTAAAATTTATTCATGGGCTACTGAGATGGCATTTAAGGAACTTGCCTGTGAAGCCAAAGGACTCAGGTTCAATTCCCCAGGACCCACATAAGCCAGATGCACAAGGTGGCAAATGCGTGTGGAGTTCATTTGCAGTGGCTAGAGGCCCAGGCACACACTTTCTCTCTCTCTCTCTCTCTCTCAAATGAATAAATAATTTAAAATTCATTTATTTATTTTCACGTGTGTGTGTGTGTGTGTGTGTGTGTGTACACACATGTGCACACCAGATGCATGAGCCACTTTTGTGTTTTGCTTGCTGGGGAATTGACCTAGGCCTATAGGCTTTGGAAGCAAGCACCTTTAACCACTGAGCCACTTTCCCAACCTTCTTGATATTTCTTTATAAAATTTTTTTGTGGTCTGGAGAGATTGTTCAGTGGTTAAAGGTACTTGCCTGCAAAGCCTAAGGAATGGGAGCAATTCTCACATACCCACGTAAAGCCAGACGCACAAGATGGCACATGTGTCTGAAGTTCGTTTGCAGTGGCTGGAGGCCCTGGTCTGCCCATTCTCTCTGTGCCCCTCTCTGTCTCTCTGTCTCTCTCTCTCTGTGCCTCTTTCTCTCTCTCTCCTTCCCTCTCTCATAAATAAATATTTCTAAACAAGCCAGGTGTGGTGGTACATGCCTTTAATCCCAGCACTCAGGAGGCAGAGGTAGGAGGATCACCATGAGTTCAAGGCCACCCTGCGACTACAGACAGAATTCCAGGTCAGCCTGGACTAGAGTGAGACCTTACCTCAACCCCACCCCAAAAAAAAAACATTTGTGAGTATATATGTTCATGGTGTATAAGTGCAGGTGTGCATGTGTCACAGATCTGGGACAGAGGTCAGGGGACGACTTCCTGTTCCGTCCCCAGAAAGCCACCTCATGAGGCAGGGCTTCTCTGAGCCTCACTCTGCTCCTGTGGTTCCTTTCACTGTGCTGACTGACAGCTCCCGGGAAATTCCCCTGTCTCCACCTCCTATCTTGCCACCAGTGCCTGGGATTAGAGGCACTGGGAATTTAGTCCAGTGGATAAAGTGCTCATCACTCAAGCTTGAGTACCTGAGTTTGATCCTTAGGCCCCACACAAGAACTTGAAGTTCTGAGCTTTCTTTCATCCTCAGAAAAATGAGCTGCACCTAAAGAGTACTCAGAACTCCAGGAAGCACATGGGAAGCACCACAATGTAGTAGCTATTAATTCATTAATAATAATGAAGAGACTGGTTTTGTTCATTTTTATTTCTGATGAAATGTCTGCCTTTTTTTTTTTTTTTGAGGTAGGGTCTCACTCCAGCCCAGGCTGACCTGAAACCCACTCTGTAGCCCCAGGCTGGCCTCAAACTTGCAGTGATCCTCCTACCTCTGCCTCCTGAGTGCTGGGATTAAAGCCATGTGCCACCATGCCTGGTGAAACTTCTTTTGGATGGACACATTGTCATATTATATACCAATACTGCTGAAGCTGACTTAAAAAAAGCAGATCATACCTTATAATTTCCCTCTAGGAAAATAAAACTGTGGGGTCTGTAGATTAGAGTTTGTGTCAATGCTCACTGTAGACTGTCGACTTAGTAAGATGATTCTAGAGCTCATCTTGTGACAAGACTGGAGTGCCACCCTGAGGTCAGCTGTGCTGTGGGCGCTTTTCCCTCCAATTGTGTTTCGATCGCAAGAAAACTGTCTGTAGCCATTGCTGCCGTATCTTTGTCATTTATTTACAGTAAAGCCTGCAGAGTACACTGTGTTGACTCTTCGTGGCAAAAAAAAAAAGTATGAAAAGTAAACACTTAGGTTGGATTACAAAGTACTATTTTCTTGGCATATCTTGAGAATAACAAATTTAAAAAAGTTAGCTGCAAGGAAAATGAGACTTTTGTCTCACTGTGTGAATGGCTGCTGGGTTCTTATCTACAGCCCACCATCCTGTCCGTAACCTGGATTTTATCTAAGGCCCTGGTGCTATGTTTTGGAAAGGAATGGCAACTCCTTCTTCCAAATGACCATTGGGACTCAACTCAAGTGCCCCACCAAAATCTCCAATTAAGCCTGCTTGGAATTAAACTTAGGATAGTTTCCTCACATAAGTTTTTATCGTCCACCAGTATTCCCCATCTCAATGAACAGAATCCATTCATATTATCTCCTTAATGAAGCTTTTAATGATGTGTTCTCTCCCCCTCCCCCTTCCTCCCTCTGTTGTGTTTTTGTGAGACAGAGTCTTCTCTATAGGCCAGGCTGGCCTCAAATTCATAGCAAGTCTCCTGCCTCCGTCTCCTAAGTGCTGGCATTGCAGGCACGAGCCACCACACCTAGGGTTTAGTGAGCTTTGGATCTGATCATTTCTTCTTCAAGTGAGGAAAGAAGGCAGGAACTTGACAGAAACTAATATTCATGTGGTTCCGTTGACTGGACTTGCCTCCCTTTCACACTGCTATGTCCTTTTAAAACTACAGTATTTCTATCACTGGCATTACTGATGCTCTGGGATGATTCTCAGTGCCTCCAAGGGCACGCGTAAGGGCTTTCATGAAGGTGTCTCACCCATCTGTCTAGCTCCATGTCTTGGTGCATCCTGGCTTCCAGCTTTCTTGAACCCTAGTTGGTAGATCCCCAAACACAACAGACTCTTTTCATGTTAGTTTTCATTCATTGGAGCTGTTTTCTCTGCTTACATAACTTTGCTTGTCTTGTGGTTACATCTTAATCTCTAAAGACTATAAGAACTTCATTTTCTGGACAGACCTTTCCTCACTTCTCACAAAGCCCATGGCATCCTGCCACCACACTGACATCCCTTCACTCCCTATAAGGTATACTGCTGTGCCTAGGGAATTTACTTCCTTGGCTTTCAAAGACATCTCTGTCCAAACTACTTAACAGCAAGGACAGTCATCTCCGTACCCCTCAGCCTTGGTCTCTGATGGACACACTATAAAAAAACACTATCATCAAAGTCTGTTGAATGATAAGTAAAAAGTAGAGGAGAAATTTTTCTCCAAAACACCACGACTAGGACATGGCATGGTCACATTGTTCATAACAACAAGCTTTCCAAGGAGCTGATATCATGGTGTTGCACAGACTTTGTGTTCTCACTTGCTATAGTTGAGAAACCATGTGTGTCTGCCAATCAGACCATACTAGTTTTTGGAGAAATTCCAGCTATACAAAAACATGATTTGATTTCCTCACCACTTTTATTGACAATGTTTTTAAATAGCCTTGTTTTGTTTCTTCCCCCAAGAGGAAATGGTCTCTCAATGAGTCAGTTGACACTGCCAAGTCAGGCAATCGTCTAAGTCTAACTGCTTCCGTTTGACTTCATTCATTCATTCATTCATTCACAGACTTGTCCAAAATTTTGTCTCTGAAGAGAATCTAGATACTGTTGACAATCAATATTAACCATGAGGGTAATCACCCAATTCCATTTTTAAAAATTTCCTCGGAGGGTTATAATGCATAATAACTCCAAAAGAGCAGACTGTAAGACAGAAAGGACCTACCTTATTTTTAATTAATTTATTTATTACTCACTTACTATATTTGAGATTTAGTTCTAAATGCCTTTTGCAACAGACAATTGATATCATTGATATAACCCATTGATGATCATCAAATTATTGAATGGCACACCAAATTCAATTTAAGTTTTTACTTTTTTATTTTTATTTTTCGAAGTAGGATCTGACTCTCGGCCAGGCTGGCCTGGAACTCACTCTGTAGTTCCAGGCTGGCCTCAAACTCATGGACAAAACAAGGTGGAAGAAGAGAATCCAAACCTGAGGTTGTCCTCTGACCTATATGTGCAGGAATTTTTTTTTTCTTAATTTCCGCTGGGCGTGGTGGCACATGCCTTTAATCCCAGCACTCGGAAGGCAAAGATAGGAGGATCGCTGAGAGTTCAAGGCCACCCTGAGACTACATAGTGAATTCCAGGTCAGCCTGAACCAGAGTGAGACCCTACCTCGAAAAAAAAAAAAAAATCCATCCCCTCTTATCCTATAATTCTTCCTTCTCTGTCCTATCAATAATTGCCACCTTTCCATTCTATATAATGTACAAATATCCCCTAACACCCATCTTCATTTTTGGGGTGTCTGTGTGTGTGCGGATTGCATGTGTGCATGTGTGGACACGTGTACATACAGATGCATGTGCTCATGTACAAAAGCCAGAGGAAGAGGTAAAGTGACTCTCACCTTATGTCCCTAAGACAGTCTCTCTGGTTCCTGCTTTTTGGTTAGACTGGTTGACTAGTGAGTCCCAACAATTCTCCTGTCTCTACGCCTGCCTCAGTGCTAGACTTCCAGGCATGCATGGCCATGTCTGCTTCTTCTTCTTTTCTTTCTTTTTTTTTTTTTTTTTTTTTTTTTTTTTGGTGAGGCAAAGTTTTATTGGGTAAAAAGAAAGAAAAAAAGAAAGCTGGTGCACCAAGTCTGCATCCCAGAGTTCAGGATCTCAGGATGCAGCCCTGAACTGTTTGGAGTGTCAGCTTTTATTGGAAATAACCACATGATGTTTATAGTGAAAACAGGATGGGAGTTAAACCACAAAGTTACATGCTATTAAACAAGGGGGTGGCTATTACAAGAAGGCACAAGGTTACATAGGTCACATACCATGACTGCTTTTTATGTAGTGCAGGGGTTCTCTTACTTGTACAGCAAGCATTCTTACCCAACCTGAAACTACATAGTGAATTCCAGGTCAGCCTGAACTAGAATGAGACCCTACCTTGAAAAACCAAAATAAAGTTTAAGTGGTAAAACAATAAAATACTAATTATATCTTATTTAAATTAATATATAAAAATATTAAAACACAATAAATGAACTTCAAGGGGAAAAAAAGAGTTGGTTCTGGATTCCCTTCCCTTACTGTATGCTTAGCTCCAGTGACCACGTTCTTGCTCATACTCTGGATATGGGTTTGTCACTACTTGTATAAGCACTGGGTTCAAAAGACAGCTCATTTTAAAAAAAAAAATCCAGCTGGGTGTGGTGGCGCACACCTATAATCCCAGCATTTGGGAGGCAGAGGTAGGAGGATCGCTGTGAGTTTGAGACCACCCTGAGACTACATAGTGAATTCCAGGTCAGCCTAGACCAGAGTGAGACCCTGCCTTGAAAAAACAAAACAAAAAGTCCAGGACTGGAGAGATGGCCTAGTGGTTAAGGTGCTTGCCTATGAAGCCTAAGGACTCAGGTTTGATTCTATTCCCTAATACCCATGGAAACAGATGCACAAAGTGGCACATGCACCAGGAATTCATTTGCAGTGGCTAGAGGCCCTGGCATGCCCTCCCTCCCCCCACCTCAATAAATAAATAAAATATTTCAAAAAATCTAAAAGCTGGGTATTAGGGCTTACGCCTGTCATCCTAGCACTTGGAAGATGAAGGCGGGAATACCAGAAACTTAAGGTTACCTTCAAGGCCAGCATGGGTTCCATGAGATCCTCTATCCAAAAATAAAGACCTATGAAGTTTTTGAACCTAGAAATTCTTTAAACCACTAAAATCACACTATAGTTTTATATGTGTTGATTATATACATAAAGTTACATGTCAAATTGGTCAACACTACATTTCCTAGTAAGTCCAATTGTTATTTTTCCTCCATGTTGTAACAAATTGCTTTTATTGAGTCACAGATGAAATACCTGGAAAAGTCTCATTCGTGAGGAAATAGATATACTTAGAACATCAAGATTTAAGAAGGAATTAGGGCCGGCTATGGTGGTGTACACCTCTAATCCCAGCACTCTGTAGGCAGAGGTAAGAGGATCCCTGTGAGTTCAAGGCCACCCTGAGACTAAATAGTGAGTTCCAGGTCAGCTTTGAGCTAGAGGGAGGCCCTACCTCAGAGAAAGAGAGAGAGAAAGGGTGAAGGGGTTAGGGACTGAGACCATTTGGGCTAACAGCAGAATCCCATACTTACCTCATGACCACTCCTCACCTGCCCTCTTTGGGTATAAAGAAATCACCAACCCCAAAGCATTTCTCTCGGATTTTTGAAATTATTTTTTGTTTATTTGAGAGATGGAGAAAGAATGGGTGGCCACAAACTCCTGCCATTGCTAAGGAACTCCAGACTCATGTGCTACTTTGTGCATTTGGCTTTATGTGGGTACTGGGGAATCAAAACTGGGTTTTCAGGCTTTGAAAGCAAGTGTCATTAACCACTGAGAAACCTCACCAGCCCAAAGGACTATTTCTTCTCTTGTTTTTCTTTTTTCTTTATTTATTTGAAAGAGAGAGAAAGAGGCAGAGGAAAGGGATGGGGTACACCAGGGCCTCCAGCTGCTTCAAATAAACTCAAGACCACCTTGTGCATCTGGCTTACGTGGGTCCTGGGGAATAGAACCTGGGTCCTTTGGCTTTGCTAGCAAGTGCCCTAACTGCTAAGCCATCTCTCCAGCCCTCCTTTTTTTTTTTAATATGAGAGCTTTGTTCTTTGTTAAATTTTTTTATTTCACTTGAGAGAGAGAAAGAAAGAGCAGCAGACAAAGAGAGAATAAGTATGGGCATGCCAGGGCTTCCTGCCACTACAAATGAACTCCAGATGCATGCACCACTTAGTGCATCTAGCTTTATGTGGGTACTGGGGAACTGAATTCTGGTTCTTAGGCTTTGCAGGCAAGTGCCTTTACTGCTGAGCTCTCTCCACCCCATTTCATTTATTTATTTGTGAGAGAGAGAGCAAGTAGGACTAATTTTTGACCCCCCCCCTTCCCTCACCTCTGTACAAAATCAGATACATTATGCTCTACCTGCAAATCTATCCACTTACATAGGTATTAACTCAGGCCAAGGAACTGTCATTTCTACTTTAACTAGTCTCTATTCCTACTCCTTCCTTTTCTATGTCCATTCTCCAAATAGATACAATAATCTTGTATGAAACTGTCACTCATTCATCAAACACTGAGAGCACACAGGACTGGGGATACAGCAGTGAAGCAGAGTAGGCCCTCACATTCATGAATTTACATTGCAGGAGTTAAAAAGTTGCATAGTGGTCTGGAGAGATGGTTTAGTGGTTAAGCGCTTGCCTGTGAAGCCTAAGGACCCTGGGTTCGAGGCTCAGTTCCCCAGGACCCATGTTAGCCAGATGCACAAGGGGGCACATGCGTCTGGAGTTCGTTTGCAGTGGCTGGAAGCCCTGGTGTGCCCATTCTCTCTCCATCTGTCTTTCTCTCTGTGTCTGTCACTCTCAAATAAATAAATAAATAATGAACAAAAAATATTTTTTAAAAAAAGTTGCATAGTTCCGGCCAGGCATGGTGGCGCATGCTTTTAATCCCAGTACTTGGGAGGCAGAGGTAGGAGGATCGCTGTGACTTCAAGGCCATCCTGAGACTACATAGCAACCAGGTCAGTCTGGGCTAGAATAAGACCCTACCTTGAAAAACTGAAAGAGAAAAAAATGTTGTATAATTGCAATGCAATAGGAAACTAAAATAAAATGTGATAAACTAGGGCTGGAGAGATGGCTTAGTGGTGAAGGCACTTGCCCATGAAGCCAAAGGACCCATGTTTGACTGCAGATCCCACATTAGCCAGATGCACAAAGGTGAGGCAAGCACAAGGCCACACATGCCCACTAGGTTGTGCAAGTGTCTGGAGTTCAATTGCAGTGGCTGAGGCTCTGGAGCCAATTCTCTTTCTCTTTCTTTCTTTCTCTCTCTCTCTCCAAAAAAAAAAAAAAAAAAAAATTTAAGTGATAACTTAAACAAGTCCTTGTGGCCATAAACATTCTTAATAGTTTCCTAGCAGTAAAATACCAATGTCTGGGGGCTGGAGAGAGGCTAAGTGGTTAAGGGTGCTTTCTTGGAAAGCCTGACTGCCAGGGTTCAATTGCCCAGTACCCAGGTAAAGGTAAATAAACAAAGTGGTGTGTCTGGGATTCTTTTGCAGTGGCACAACACCTTGGCACTTGGCACTTGCATTCCCTCTCTCTCTCTCTCTCTCTCTCTCTCTCTAATAAAATAAAATAAGGGCTGGAGAGATGGTTTAGTGGTCAAGATGCTTGCCTGAGAAGCCTAAGGACCCAGATTCAATTCCCCAGTACCCACATAAGCCAGATGTACAAGGTGGTGCAGGCATCTGGTGTTCATTTGCAGTGGCTAGAGACGCTGGCAAGCCCATTCTCTCTTTCTCTCTCTCTCTCCCCCTTCCCTCCCCCTCCCTCTCTCTCTCTCTTAAAAAGCAAATAAACACACAAAAAAATTAAAATTAAATTAAAATTTAAAAAGGCTTGGTGTGGTGACACCTGCCTTTAATCTTAGTGTTTGGAAGACAGAAGTAGGAGGATCACTGTGAGTTCAGGGCCAGCCTGAGACTGCAAAGTTCCCCCATCTCAAAAAAACTAAAGAATAACAACAACAATAATAATAATAATAATAATAATAATGAATTAAGTTTAAAAATAGAAAAAAGTCTAAAGTCCTTTTCTTTCTTTCATTATTTTTGTTTGTTTTTCAAGGTAGGGTCTCACTATAGCTCAGGCTGACCTGGAATTCACAATGTAGTCTCAGGAGAGTCTTGAACTCAGGGCAATCCTCCTCCCTCTGCCTCCCCAGTGCTGGTATTAAAAGCGTGCGCCACCATGCCCAGCTCCAAATTTCTTTTCATATCCTACTTCCAAGATTTTGTGAGATTGGGTTTGTTTGCCCACTACCCTTGTCAGCAGGCTCTTCCTCATTGCACCTTAGCTCTCTACTCATCACCCTGGCCTCGTCTGTGTTTTTCTTTTTCTTTTCTATTCTTCCAATGTTCCAAGTCTTTTTCCTTCTTCAGATGCTGAAATGCTTCTCCAAGATCTTTGAAAAGGTGCCTGCCTCTTAGCTACAATATTACTTCAGAGTGAACTTGACTAATTTAGCTAAAAGTAGCTTCTCTGTCAATTACACCTTTTTATTTGCTTCTTAACACTTTTTATTTTCAGAAATTCTTAAGTAGCTAACAGAATTTCTGTGCCCACTAAAACGCGAACTTCTTTGAGAGAAAAAAAAAATTGGAATGTTAGTCACTAAAGCGTTCCTAGAGTCCTGGCATAAGAAGATTCTGATAGTTAGCGGAAAACAGAAATAACGAACGACAGGGTACCTAGAAAACAACAGACAGGCGCCGGCCGCAGTCGGGCTCCGCCCCCTGGCGCTACTTCCGCCCACAGCCTGGCGCGCGGCCGTCGCCGAGCGGAAGTCGTCACGCAGGCGCCGCGAGCCCGCGGAGCATTCTGGGTAAAGATGGATGTCCACGACCTGTTTCGCCGGCTAGGAGCGGGGGCAAAGTTCGACGTGAAACGCTTCTCCGCAGATGCAGCTCGATTCCAGGTATTAAGCCCGGGAATTCTAGGCCACAGCCCCCCCAAAAGGAGCAAGGGATGGAGAAAGAGCCTGCCGCTGGCGGGCAGCCGGCGCGAAGACCTCCCGGCCTGGCTTGGAGCCACCCTGGGGTGCTTTCCCTCTTTCCGGGTTGTTTGATCGCATAGCTACCTGGCTCAAAACGTCTTCTTTTTTAAAATTGGATTTATTTACTTGAAAGACAGAATGTGAGTATGGATATGCCAGGGCCTCCTACCGTTGCAAACGAGCTCCAGATCCACCCGCCACTTTCTGCATCTGGCTTTATATGGATACTGGGGGCTTGAACCCAGGGCCTTCAAGCTTTGCAAGCAGAGGCCTTTAACGGCTGAGCCGGCTTTCCATCCCCAGCTCAAAACTAATAAGTTCCTCGTCTGATGCCTAGTAGCCTCAGTTGAGCCTGGCACGGAGATTCTCTTCCACTCTTTTTTTTAAAAAAAATTTGTTCATTTTTGTTTATTTATTTGAGAGCGACAGACAGAGAAAGAGGCAGATAGAGAGAATGGGCGTGCCAGGGCCTCGAGCCACTGCCAACGAACACCAGTCGCCTGCGCCCCCTTGTGCATCTGGCTAACGTGGGTCCTGGAGAATCGAGCCTCGATCCGGGGTCCTTACTTTTTATTTACGAAGTTGAAACCATTTCAAAGGTACCGAAATTAGAGGGAAGGAATTTTGAAAAGAAATAAATGGAGAAAATACTCTTTCACTGTCGTGTGCCCCTTTGATTTGATGTGCAGATAGCTGTACTGAATGTCGTTATTTTTATTATTATTATTACTCCAGCCAATGGCATGTTCAGTAACCTGTAAGAAAAGTAATTTAGAAAAGGTAGATTTCTGTGGGGTTTTTTTCCCCCCACACAGGAATGGTGGTCAAAGAGGGAAGTCAGTTGGGGTTAAATTGGGCAACATCTTGAATATGAGCCTTGTGGCAAGAGAATAGAGCCCTTTGTGGTGGGGGAGATTGACATGTTTATGTGTATTTATTCATTCTGACTGCAGTATACTGTGGTTGAATGTGAACTCAGGAGCCAAGTTTTCTGGGTCCAAATATGGGGTCTGCCAGTTAATAGTGTTGAGACATTGTTGTCAAAACTTCCTAATTTCTCAATTTTTTTCATCTTTTTTTTTTTTTAATTTGAGAGAGAGGAGAAAGAGACAGATAGATGTAGAGAGAATGGGCTCACCAGTGCCTCCAGCCACTGCAAACAAGCTCCAGACGCGTATGCCACCATGAGCAGCTGGCTTACGTGGGTATTGGGAATTGAACCTGGGTCCTTAGGCTTTGCAGGCAAGCACCTTAAACTCCATCTCTCTAGCCCCCGTTTTTCTAATACTGCTAAATAAAAGGTAAATAACCTTGTGGGTTTGCTATAATATGAAGTAATTTACTATCTATAATCATGCTTAGTATTCTACTTCACTGATAGTAAGTGTATAAATGTTTGTTGCTTTTATGATCACTGTTACTATTAGAAGGTCAGAAAAGGTGTCTTTTGGATTCCATTTGCCCAAACACCCTTCTCAGCCCAACAGACACTTGGTGAAAGAGTTAAGAATGAAGGAGAGTTATTGATGGGTCTGTTTGGATGAAAACAATGCTATTTTGCCAGTAGGTTTCATTAAAGAAAAAAATTTGGGGCGCGGGGGCGGGCGACTGGAGAGATGGCTCAGCAGTTAAAGGCATTTGCTTGCAAAGCCTGGTGGCCTGGGTTTGATTCCCTATTATCCACGTGAAGTCAGATGTACAAAATGGTGTCTGTGTCTAGAGTTTGTGTGCTATGACTGGAGGTCCTGGAGCTCCCATTCTCATGCCTCTCTCCCTCCCTCCTCCTCCTCCTTCTCCCTCCCCCCCCTCAAATAAATAAATATTAAAAAAAAAAAAAAAGTAAGCTCTGACCGAGGCTACTCTTGAGCCTGGACCACAGGTCCAGGAAGCTGGCCAGTGCCCCTGTGGCTGCGCGGTTGTCATGGCCAAGTACTTGGCCCAAATTATCATGATGGTGTGCTAGTGGTGGGCAGAGCCTTTCTCCAGGCCCTGCAGCAGGGGTTTGTAGCCAGCCAGGCAGCTGCTGATGTTCAAGGACATTGATGCTGGGCATCTATCCACAGCTGTATCCAACCTCTCTGGCCTCAGCCTCCAAGAGGCCCAGCAGATCCTCAGTGTCTCCAGGCTGAGTCCCGAGGAGGTCCAGAATAACTGTGAGCACCTGTTTAAAATGAACGATAAATCCCTGGGTAGCTTCTACTGCAGTCCAAGGTTATCCATGCGGAGGAGTGCCTAGGTGAGGAACACAGAATTCATGCCGAGGAGGACAGAGAAAGGGCAAACACCCAAGATAGGCCTGCTTGCCTCGTCTCACCCCACCCTGCCACCTCATAGTTTATAACTTGGTAATAAATGCCTTTTCCACATTAAAAACTATTTTTTGGGGGGGAGGGGTAGGTAGGAAAAAGGAAGTATGACTTTGATTCTTCAGAGGTGCTGCAGGGCTTGGACTTCTTTGGAAATAAGAAGTCTGTCTTGGGTGAGCATGAAACATTACAAACACATCAGAAGCTCCCCAATGAAGAGAAGAAAGAACCAAGCCCAGCCGAAAGGAGTAAAGAGCCCAGAAAGAAAAAGAGGAAGAAGGCAACTTCAGGTCAGTACTGCCTTTCTGTTTTCTTCAGTTACAAAATAGGGCAAGCTGACACCTCAGACAGGTAGTGCTATAGTTATTTCTAGCACTTGCTACTATAAAAATCATGACAGTCAGAATTCTTCTGTACAGGTGCCTTTATTTCTGGGCAGTAGCATCCCCAAAGTGGAAGCACTGGATGGACTTAGCTTTTTTGCCAATCTAGTGAAAGACACTACTTATTTTGTCTTGTTTTTCGAGGTAGGGTCTCACTCCAGCCCAGGCTGACCTGGAATTCACTATGTACTCCCAGGCTGACCTTAAACACAAAGCAATCCTCCTACCTGTCTCCTGAGTGTTGGGGTTAAAGATGTATGCCACCACACCCAGCTGAAACTACCTTTTATTTATATTTTTTTGAGAACTGGTAAGACAGTACATCTTTTTATTTTTTTTATTTTTTTTTTTAATTTTTATTTATTTGAGAGCAACAGACACAGAGAGAAAGACAGATAGAGGGAGAGAGAGAGAATGGGCGCGCCAGGGCTTCCAGCCTCTGCAAGACGCGTGCGCCCCCTTGTGCATCTGGCTAACGTGGGACCTGGGGAACCGAGCCTCAAACCGGGGTCCTTAGGCTTCACAGGCAAGCACTTAACCGCTAAGCCATCTCTCCAGCCCAGTACATCTTTTTATATGTGTTGCTGGACATAGGCATTTTAGCTTTTGTGAATGATTTGTCCCACTCTGCCTGTTTTTTACAGAACGTTTCTCCTCTGTATTGTACTATAATAACATTTCTGTTTGCCTGTTACATCTATTAAATTTCCTAGCTCTTGCCCTATTGGGGGGTAAATATTTATATTATAAGATGAAGTGGGGGCTGGAGAGGTGGCTTAGCAGTTAAGGCACTTGCCTGCAAAGCCAAAGGACCCAGGTTTGATTCCTCAAGACCCATGTAAGCCAGATGCTCAAGGGGAGCGCATGCGTCTGGGGTTCATTTGCAGTGGCTGGAAGCCCTGGCCTGTCATTCTTCCTCCCCCCCCCCCGCCTCTGCCTCTCTCTCAAATAAATAATAAAAATATCTTTAAAATAAAGTAAATTTCCTTCCCACTATTAGCACATCCCTTACTTTTTGGGAGGAAGTAGGGAGACAGGGGTCTTATAGATCTAGCTGGCCTCAAACTCATTATATACTTGATGATGAACTTGAGCTTCTGATCCTCCTGCTGCTACCTCCCAAGTGCTGTGATTATAGGTATACACACCTCCATGCCTAGTTTATGTAGTGCTGGGGATCAAACACAGGGCTTTGTGCATGTTAGGCAAGCGCTGTAACACTAAGCTACATCTTCAGCCCTAATATGTATCTGAAAATGTATGCAATTTATTTATTTTTTCCTGTTTTTAAATTTTTTATTTGTTTGAGACAGAGGAGGAGAGAGATAGAATAGACACATCAGGCCTCTAGCCACTGCAGACAAACTCCAGACACATACACCACCATGTGCATCTGGCTTACATGGGACCTGGAGAATCAAACCTGGATCCTTAGGCCTTGCAGGCAAGCGCCTTAGCTGCTAAGTCATCTCTCCAACCCTACAGTTTATTTATTGCATGCCAGTTATGTCTCAGTGGAGTTTTAAAAAAAAATGTTTTGCTAGGCATGGTGGTGCACATCTTTAGTCCTAGCACTTGGGAGGCAGATCACTATGAGTTCAAGGCCACCCTGAGACTACACAGTGAACTCCAGATCAGACTGGGCTAGAGTGAGACCCTACCTTGAAAAACTTAAAAAAAAAAAAAAAAAAACAGGCAGGGCTGGGCAGATGGCTTATCAGATAAGGCACTTGCCTGTAAAGCCAAAGAACCCAGGTTCAATTCCCCAGGACCCATGTAAGACAGATGCACAAGGTGGCACATGTGTCTGGAGTTTGTTTGCAGCAGCTGAAGGCCCTGGTCTGCCCAATGTCTCTCTCTACCTCTTTCCCTCTCAAATAAATTTAAAAAAATTTTTTTAATAAAAATAAAAAACCACACATACATACACACACACAATTTCCCAGTAGATCTCTTAGGTTATTCTTACATATTTGTTTCATAAAGACATTAAATTAGCTAGTCCAGTCACTAAGACAATTCTGTTTGCTTTTAGTTGAAGTATTCTTTATACATACAGGGAGAAATACTATTTTTACAATATTGGACAGCCTTAAGTATTTATAGCTTCGTTACTGTAATAAATGAAATCTTTTATCATACCTCCTTTCTAGCTGTCCCTCCTTTTCTATTGTTTAATAAATAGTTAGAAGACCTCTTGATAGGTACAACATACCCATTTAGCCAAATGACAGTAGTAGCTTAGCTGCTAAGTCCTATTCCTCCCTCACCCCCGCCCCCCAGCCATTGGCTTTTGATTAGGTTTTCAATACCAAGTATGAAAGCGCTCCTGTGTGGTGAGCCTAAAATCCAATCAGAGCAGTTGGTTAGTATTTTAACAGTCATGATACTAGTTGGCACATCCTGCCTGGCTGGTTGGTTGTGTTCCTGACAGGATCTCCTGGTTAAGACTATTGATGACTGTTTCTCCCCGAACAGCCTGCATAGCACTTTCCAGCTCTGTGGCAGCCAGCTAGCAGGGAGGAGACCTCCAGCTCATTTCCAGCTTGATTTCTTTTTGTTTTGTTTTGTTTTGTTTTCAAAAGTTTAATATTTGAAATATAGTTATTTATGCACACATATCTCCAGCTTGATTTCTTAATCTACTTCAACTGAGCAGCAATAGGGCCTTACTGTCTAGTTCTAGTGGGCAACCAAGTCTAGCTGTCTTTTTGATATGCAGAAGCTGTTTGTGTAGTTTCCTGATTCATCTCCTATTTGGAATTGTCTCCATATTATCCAGCTGGAATGACCATCAAAGGGGACAAAGTAAGCTTCAGAGCTATGACTATGCCACTAGTACAACTTGCCTATTTCCAATCTTTGTATATCCTTTGTATATGCTTTGTCTTGTTTGTTGTGAAATTGTAGACTGTTCCGTACAGCCAAGACTGTTGCACTTAAAAATATTCCGAATTTTTAAAAAGATATTCCAGAAATTACATTTCAAGAAGGTACTGCTATACAGTGGATGTCATCTGTAGAAGCAAAGATTGAAGATAAAAAATCTAAAGAAGAAAAAAAACTTACTTCAGAAAAGTTGGAACATC
Source organism: Jaculus jaculus (assembly GCF_020740685.1). Classification (NCBI taxonomy): domain Eukaryota; kingdom Metazoa; phylum Chordata; class Mammalia; order Rodentia; family Dipodidae; genus Jaculus; species Jaculus jaculus. The sequence goes on from NC_059110.1 coordinate 93,910,724, forward strand.
TCAGAAAGGAAAAGGTTAGAACAATACCCAAAATGTGAATGTTTTTCTGACCTAGTGGATTTGTACTAGACATTTGTTTAGGTTTTACTTTAATGAAAACCTAAGCAAAGATATTTGTGTTGTGGATGAAATCCTTAAAATTAAATTGTAGATGGATGGATGTGTATATGTGTGTAATAACTCTTGACCTGCTCAGCTTTTAAAGTTATTAGTATGTTTATAATTAGAATTTTTTATTGACAACTTCTGTAATTATATACAATATCCCATGGTAATTCTCTCCCTCCCCCCACTTTCCCCTTGAAACTCTACTCTCCATCATATCCCCTCCCCCTCTCAATCAGTCTCTTTTATTTTGATGTCATGATCTTTTCTTCCTCTTATGGTCTTGTGTAGGTAGTGTCAGGCACTGAGGTCATGGATAGCCAGGCTATTTTGTGTCTGGAGGAGCACTTTGTAAGGTGTCCTACCCTTCCTGTGGCTCTTACATTCTTTCTGCCAACTCTTCCACAATGGACCCTGAGCCATGGAAGGTGTGATAGAGATATTTCAGTGCTGAGCACTCCTGTCACTTCTTCTCAGAGCCATGGTGCCTCCTGAGTTATCCCAAGGTCACTGCCATTTGAAAAGAAAAGGTTCTCTAGCCAAAAGTGAGAGTAGCATTAATATATGGGTATGAACGTTAAGAGAAGTGCTTACTGGGCAGTTTGGTGAGCATAGTATATACTTTTAGCTAGACAGCAGCAGTTACACTTATAGGGCTCATGACTACCCCTGTTGTAGGTTTTCAGTATCAGGGATGTATTCCCTCCTATGGAGCAGGCCTCCAGTCAAATTAGAGGGCAGTTGGTTTCCCCCCTAACAGATGTGCCACTATTGTACCTGTTGGCTCATTTGGCCTTGCTGGCCAAATATAAGTCTTGCAGTGTCCACTGTTGGGTATCTTCACTGGTGATTTCTCTCTCCCATTGATCTTTACTGGTGATTTCTCATTCTCCCATTGAATTGCATGCAACATGGCTTTTTCCAGCTTTCTGTCAGCTTGTCTACATGGAGAAGGTCACCCTGAGATGACTGTGCTGTGAATTCCAGGTCAGCCTGGACTAGAGCGAAACCTTACCTTAAAAACAATATCCCTAAGGCTCTGGGGGACATACATTCCACCATAGCCCTAAAAATAAAATTTAGCTCCTTTTCTCCTCTTTGCTGAGTTCCCTGGTTCAGAATGATTTCTTCTGACAGGAATTAGAGGGCTAGAATGTCTTTCTTTGTTCATCTGTTTGTGACAATGTATTGTAACCTAGACTGGTCTTGAACTCTTGCTCCTCCTGCCTCTACCCCCCCCCCAATGCTGACATTACAGGTGTGTGCCACTACGTGTGGCTCTAGATTGTTAGAATTCTTTTTTTTTTTTTAATATTTTGTTTATTTACTTGACAAAGAGAAAGAGGCAGAGAGAGCGAGAGAGAGTGAGAGAGAAAGGGAATGGGCACACCAGGGCCTCCAGCCACTGCAAACAAACTCCAGACGCATGCACCTTGTGCATCTGCTTACGTGGGTCCTGGGGAATTGAACCTGGGTCCTTTGGCTTTGCAGGCAAGTGCCTTAACTACTAAGCCATCCCTCCAGCCCAAAATTCTTAAGAAACCTATTTTAAAACTGCTCACACCAATAATCCCAGCACAGGCAGATCACCATGAATTCAAGATCAGCCTGGTCTATAGAGTAAGACCCTGTTTCAACAGCCCCTCCCCAAAAAATATTTTATGGCTTATAAATAAAGAATATAGGATATAAAAGAAAAGATGTTCCATTCTCATGTCTCTGTACACCTGCCATGTTGCTGATGGGGAGAGGCATACAGTTACTTCTGGGATTATTGTGGTTCTGAAACCCAGAAGCCAGGATTTGCCTGTCTCTGGGCTGGAGAATGAGGAAGCAAACTAAATAAGTACCAGTGAGCTCTACTTCTGGACCTTAATTTAAGAAGTAGAGGGTATTTTATTTAAAAACACTAGTATTTGTATACTAAGTACCATATTAAAGAAATAGATTCAGTGCTTCCCTTGTAGAAGCTTATATACCGTTTTGTAAGTTAGAAGTGTGACACATTACTACAAGTAACACATTACTCACAGCAGTGACACATTAGTATAAAGAAAGCATAGCTGGGCACTGTTTTAATCCAAGCACTCAGGAGGCAGAGGTAGGAGGATCACTGTGAGTTCGAGGCCACCCTGAGACTACATAGTGAATTCCAGGTCAACCTGGGCTAGAGTAAGACCCTACCTCAAAAAACAAAAACAAAAAAAAAAGAAAGGAAAAAGAAAAGAAAGCATAGATAGGTAGATATCATCATTTGTGAGGGTCTTTTGACTATCAGAGGGTAGAGTGTATTTAATATCTGTGTTAATTGGGGGCTTGAATTTAGCCAAGTTTCAAAAGCCACTGAAATTCATTCTAGAAACCATTACTATTGTTTCATGGCATCTATGAATTATTTTTTTTGGTCATATTCATATCATTGTGCACCCTTGTTTCATTTTCAGTTAAACTTCTTCCGAAACAAACACAAAATTCATGTCCAAGGCACTGATCTTCCTGACCCAATTGCTACATTTCAGCAACTTGACCAGGAATATAAAATCAATTCTCGACTACTGAAGAACATTCTAGATGCAGGCTTTCAAATGCCTACACCAATCCAAATGCAAGCCATTCCAGTTATGTTGCACGTGAGTATAAACATGTAGAACGCCTGTAATAAGCTCCCCTGGTGCGAGAAGTTAGAAGGGTGGGTCAGCCTTAAATAGCTGGATTTACATTTAATTTTATTTATTTATTCTTTCTTAATTTTAAAATGTATTTTTTTTATTTATTTGAGAGAGAGAAAGAGGCAGAGAAGGGGGGTGCGGGGGAGAACCAGGCATGCCAGGGCTCCAGCCACTGCAAACAATCTCCAGACACATGTACACCCTTGTGCATCTGCCTTATGTAGGTCCTGGGGAATTGAGCCAGGAGCCTTTGGCTTTGCAGGCAAACGCCTTAACCACTAAGCCATCTCTCCAGCCTTATTTGTTGTTTTTATAGCTAGTTTCATTATTTAGTCAGGTTCTGAAAAATTTATGTACTTGCCCTTTACTCTTAATGTTTTCAGAATCGGGAACTTCTTGCTTCTGCTCCTACGGGATCTGGGAAGACTTTGGCTTTTGGTATTCCCATTTTAATGCAGCTGAAACAGCCTACAAATAAAGGCTTTAGAGCCCTAATCATATCCCCAACACGAGAGCTTGCCAGCCAGGTATGACTTGCAGCTTTTGATCTGTGGTCCTCTGCTATGGGGTTAGCACTCTGGACTTCGAGAAGATGCATGTGGTCTTTGCTTCAGTAATGCTTCTTTCTTGTGGTTAATAAAGATCTCAGAAAAATGTCTTCTGTTGTGACCAAACGCTCTGTGCAAAGTATTGTTTACTATTGCACATGGGCCAGTCTTTTAAATGTTTCTATAATTTTCTAAAATTTGATAATTTTGACATTTATACTTCCAAGATCCTTAAAGTTGAAAGGATAGCAATACATTCATTTCTAAAATTTATTCTCATTTAGAAAAATAAATGAAACCTTGCTGAACATGATGGCACATGCCTGTCATCCTGGTACTTGGGAGGTACAGACAGGATTATCAGGAGTTCAGGGTCATTTTTAGCAATGTAGCAAGCAAGTTTGTCACCAGTCTGGGCTATATGAGACTCAGTAGCAAGAAAGAGGGAGAAGAAAGAGAGGCAAAACTTAACCTCAGTTTTTTACAAAGTAAAGCTATCCAGTGATGTGTTTCCGCCCTCCCAGTATGCTTAAAACACATGCCATGTCTAAGATAGTCCACCTTGTTCGAGGCTGGCTCTCTTCACTCACCATGCTAAGTTCACCATGTTAGTTGGCCTGTGAGCTTCTGGGTGGCGCCCTGGTCTCTGCCTCCTTCTTTGCCAGGGGTGTGCTGGGTTTCCTGATGATGTCTGGCTTTCAAAGTAGGTGGTGCTGGGGATGGGCTCAAGGGCTCAAACGTGTGCAACAGGCACTTCACCCACCAGGCCATCTCCCAGCTCCTTCTTGCAGTTTTTTTGTTTGTTTGTTTGTTTGTTTGTTTGTTTGTTTGTTTTAAATTTTCAAGGTAGGGTCTCACTGTAGCCCAGGCTGACCTGGAATTCACTGTGATTTTCAGGGTGGCCTCAAACTCACAGTGATCCTCCTACCTCTGCCCCCGAGTGCTAGGATTAAAGGCATGCGCAACCACGCCCAGCTTCTTTTAAGTTTTGAATCTGTGAAATGCTAACATTGCAGATCAATCTACAGACCATTGCAAGTTTAATTTGAGATATTCATAGATTGGTAATAGATGTATTAGTAACACCAAAGAAGCTGTGTGTTCTGTCTTTCTATCTTGGCCTGTTTTTATCATTTGCAGCATGTTATTGTCCTAAAATCTTAATGTGTTTTTTTTTAAATCATTTTTTGTTTTAGATTCACCGAGAATTAACTAAAATCTCTGAGGGAACAGGATTCAGGATACATATGATCCACAAAGCAGCCGTGGCAGCCAAGAAATTTGGGCCTAAGTCATCTAAGAAGTTTGGTAAGAAATCCATGCCTGCAGCAAAGAAGGAATTTAGAAATTGTAAATGTCCTAATTGCCACATAAGAGTTGTTAAAGTGTGATTCATAAACAAATTTGTTAACTTTTATTTATTTGCCTGTGTATGTGTGGTGTGTATGCACATGCATCATATAAATGTGCCTGTGGAGTTCAGAAGTCAAGGTTGGTGTCTCACTCCCCACTTTAATTCTTTGAGACAGACTCTGTCCCTAAATCTAGAGCTCACTGATTTGGTTAGACTAGCAGCCAGTGGGCCCCAGGGATTCCCTGTCTCCACCTCTCTAGTGCTGGTATTATCATCACACCCACTGTTTTTACATGGGTTCTGGGGAATCCCAACTTGGGTCTTCATACTTGTACAGCAAGCCTTTTGCCCACTGAATCATCTCCCCAGCTCACAGTTTTATTTCTAGTGAAGCTAAAAAAATAATCGCCGCCTCCCTGTTCCACCCAGTAGCTTTGTGGTTGACCCAGTGGTGAGATGATTTTCCCACCAGCATCCACCAAATTTTTCTGGGAGAAAAAGTCTGAAAACCAAATCTTTGGAATATATAGTGTTGCCTCCTAGAAGTTGAAAAGACCTGAGCCTGGGACTATGGCTGGTAGAGCTTTGCTGGGAGACCCTGTGTTCAGTCCTCAACACCGGAGAGTGAGGGGAAGGCAGGAGGGGAGAGCGAAAAGAAGAGAGATACAGTCGTTTATCTTGTGATGGCAAATAGGCATGTTTGCTTTCTAACAAGCAAGCATTTCTGTGTTAACTACACTTCCTTTTCCCCTTATGGTTACTGACTGAAATTCTGGAGGCTTAATTCCATAGCTCAAGAAGGATGAATCTTACTTTTGTAATTCCTACCATTTGTTTTTCCTATAGATATTCTTGTGACTACTCCAAATCGACTTATCTATTTACTAAAGCAAGATCCACCAGGAATAGACCTGACAAGGTACAGTACTGTGTTTGCCATTTAACTTGTTCCATTTTTTCAGTTACTTGTATCATTGCCCTTTAGAGCATGTTGTCTCCCAGCTTCTGTCAATGTTGGTGTCGAGAATAGTTCACAGTAAACTCAGAAAAAACAACTCTGGAGCAGGAGAGATAGCTCAGCAGTTAAAGGCACTTGCTTGCAAAGTCTGGTGACCTAGGTTCAGTTTCTCTGTATCCATGTAAGCCAGATGCACCAAATGGTGCATGTGTCTGGAGTTCGTTTGCAGTGGCAGGAGGCCCTGGCATGTGTGCCTGAGCTCTTGCACTCGCTCACTCGCTCTCTCTCGCTCGCTCTTTCTCTCACAAATAATTTTATTTTTTCTCTAAATAGCACTGATCTTGGAGAAAATTTCAGTTTTTAATATGTGTGTATTTGTGCACATATTCATGAGAGAGGATGCACATGTGTTCCAATGTTATGGAGACCTGAGGACAATCCACTGTTTCTAAAATAGAGTTTCTGATTGGCCTGGAGTCTACCAATTAGACTAGACTGGTATGCTGGCCAGTAAGTTTCAGAGAACTCTCCTATCTTTGCCTCCTCACTATGGGGATTCCAGGCAGGTGCCACCATTCCCAGAATTTTCTGGGGATTGAAGTTAGGTCCTACCTGTGAGGCAAGTACTTTACCAATGGAGCTGTCTTCCCAGCACCTGTCCATTTTGATGAGCAGTTAGTACACAATTCGCCCAGGCCTTTTCACATCTTTTACCAAAGGTGATGGAGTTCAGAAAGTGTATGTGAAACTGTTGGTGCTAACTAAGCTTCATCTCTGAGGGTAATACTATAGGAGACTGAGTTACATTTATCTGTATATCTTTTTGTGGAATGATAAAGTGAATCTGAGAAGCAGCAGCATCATTATGTGACTTTCAGGTGTCCCCACAGTTTAATTAAGTGTCTTGGATCCTCCAGTTCAGTATCCACATGTTGTTTTGTTATTTCTTAGTGTTGAATGGCTAGTGGTAGATGAATCAGACAAACTGTTTGAAGATGGCAAAACTGGATTTAGAGAACAGCTGGCTTTCATTTTCCTGGCCTGCACATCCCCCAAGGTCAGAAGAGCTATGTTCAGTGCAACTTTCGCCTACGATGTTGAACAATGGTGCAAACTCAACCTGGACAGTGTCATTACTGTGTCCATTGGCGCAAGGTAATTAATTGTTTACATTACCCCTCTGATTTGTTGTCTTAATATAAGGACTTTTTTTCAGACTCAAGAGCTAACAAGGCAGAGAGTTTTGATAGAAATGTAAATTTTTAGTAAAGATTAAGAGTTTTTCTGTTATAATAACACAAAGGGAGATTCTCTTTCCATATTAGTATTTCCATCACTGCTTTTATATGTGATAGGAGCTCTTCTTCTTTTTTTTTTTTTTTTGGTTTTTCGATGTAGGGTCTCATAGCTCAGGCTGACCTGGAATTCACTATGTAGTCTCAGGGTGGCCTCAAACTCACAGTGATCCTCTACCTCTGTCTCCCAAGTGCTGGGATTAAAGGTGTGTGCCACCACGCCTGGCCCTGATATGAGCTCTTTATTTAGTTTAAAGAGATATTTTAGTAGGGGCTGAGAATGTAGTTCATTGGTAGGCATATGGGAGAGCCTGTGTTCCATTCTGCAGCACTGCAAAGGAGACTGGAGGAGGGGTGTGTTCTCTGCTAAATAAATGTATATCACAGAAAAAAGTTAATGTTGAAATTATGGTATAGCCTGGTAGAACATTATGTAACCAGTGAAACAGTAAGTATGAAGATGGTAACTATGAGAAAAAGCACTTGAAATATTAAGCACTTGCATATTAAATGGAAAAGAGAACCAAGCATGGTGTTGTATGCCTGTAGTCTCCTCTAGCTGGGAGGCTAAATCAGGACTGCTTGAGTCTAGGAGTTTGATGTAGCCTGGGCAACATAGTGAAGATTCTTATGTCTTTAAACAAAAGGAAGGGCATGGGATGGAGGGATGGCTTAGCAGTTAAGGTGTTTGCCTGCAAAGCCAAAAGACCCAGGTTCAATTCCCTAGGACCCACGTAGGTCAGATACAGAAGGGGGCCCCGTATGCATCTGGAGTTCATTTGCAGTGGCTTGAGGCCCTGGCATACCCATTCTCTCCCTCCCCACCTCTGTCAAATCAATAAGTAAATTTTTTTTAAGAAAAGGAAGGGCAGTACAATAGTAAATAATAACCCTGTCTGCTTTAAATGTAAAACATCTATGATTAATTATTACAAAAAAGAATAAGAAATTTCTCATAATCATAATTTAAAGGCAGACAACAGAATGGGAAAATATTTATTAGATAGTATAACGCATTGTAGCATTTTATAACAGTATTCTTTTCAAAGGGTACTGGGGGAATTGAACCTGGGTCCTTTGGCTTTGCTGGTAAGTGCCTTAACCTCTAAACCATCTCTCCAGCAGAGTATTATTTTTAAAAGTTAATGTGCCTTACCCCTGAATGCTAGTCTACAAATAAACTCCTGCTAATCATTAAAGAACAAGTTTAGCCATGTATAATAAGAACCTTAGAGGCTAGAAAGATGATTCAGAGTTTAAGGTACTTGTCTGCAAAGCCTAATGACTCAGGTTTGATTCCCCAGTACCCATGTAAAGCTAAATATACAGAGAGGCACATGCATCTGAAGTTCATTTACAGTAGTTGGAGGTCTTGGTGTACCCATTCTATCTTTATCTCTCTCTCTGCTTGCAAACAAGTAAATAAAATATTACAAAAATTTTAAAAAAGAATCTTAAAAATTATCTCATTATTTTACCTAGTGATTTAGAAAGCTTTTTATAAGTAAATAATCACATGAAAATTTATGATTAAAATACAAAAAATCTTGGGCTGGAGAGATGGCTTAGCGGTTAAGCGCTTGCCTATGAAGCCTAAGGACCCCGGTTCAAGGCTCGATAACCCAGGACCCACATTAGCCAGATGCACAAGAGGGCTCACGCGTCTGAAGTTCGTTTGCAGTGGCTGGAAGCCCTGGCACACCCATTCTCTCTCTCTCTCTCTCTTATCTGCCTCTTTCTTTCTCTCTCAAATAAATAAATAAAAATGAACAAAAATTTTAAAAGTGCAAAAAAATCTTAAAGTTTATTTTAAAATGGTAGAATTGCAGCAGTTTATCTTACTTTATTTTGCTATTTAAAAAATATAAGTTTCATCTGGGTGTGGTTAAACACACTTTTTATCCCAGCACTTGGGAGGCTGAGGTATGAGGATTGCTGTGGGTTTGAGGCCAGCCTGGGACTACAGAGTGAGTGACAGGGCACCCTGGGCTAAAGTGAGACCCACCTCAAAAAAAACCAAAAAAACAAAAAAAAAAACACCTAAGTTTCTACTTAGAAATTTTCCTTAAGGCTGGGGAAATGGCCCAGTGGTTAAGTGTGCTTGCTTCCAAAGCCTACCGGCCAGGCTTAATCCCCCAGCTACCCATGTGAAGCAAGACAGCGTTTGTTTGCAATGGCAAGAGACCCTGGTGTGCCAATAAGCACACGTGCAAATAAAAATAAATGGGGAACAGCAATCAGAGGCATTGTTGCAGTCGGGTTCACATTGCTGGTAGAAATCACCCAACCAAGAGCAGCTTCTGGGAAAAAGAGGTTTATTTTGGCTTACAGGCTTGAGGGGAAGCTCCACAATGCCAGGGGAAAACGATGGCATAAGCAGAGGGTGGACATCACCCCCTGGCCAACATAAGGTAGACAACAGCAACAGTAGAGTATGCCAAACACTGGCCTGGGGAAACTGGCTATAACACCCATATTCCTGCCCCCAATAATACACTGCTTCCAGGAGGCATTAATTCCCAAATCTCCATCAGCTGGGCTTTCAGAACACCCAAGTTTATGGGAGACACCTGATTAAAACCACCACATGCACCACCAAAATGGGGCCACTGCCACTGATTTGGCTACTATCACCAAGAACTACTTAGGCCAGCAGGGCAAGGTGGACTCCAGGTCAGTAACTATAGGATAGAAATCTCACCCAAAAAAAAAAGAAAACTAAAAAATTTCCTTGAGGGCTAGAGAGATGACTCAGTGGTTAAAGCACTTGCCTGCAAAGCCAAGGACTCAGGTTCAATTCCCCATACCAACACAGAGCCAGATACACTAGGTAGCACATATACCTGGAGTTGTTTGCAGTGCCTAAAGGCCCTAGCCTACCCATTCTCTTTTCCTCTTAAATAAATAAATATAGAAAAAAATTCCTTGAGATAATATTTTTATAGTTAGAGCATTAAAAAATAGCAGTTCTCAGGCTGGAGGGATGGCTTAGCAGTTAAGGTGTTTGCCTGCAAAGCCATAGGACCCAGATTTAATACCCAAGGATCTATGTTAGCCAGATGCACAAGTGGGTGCATGCATCTGGAGTTCATTTGCAATGGCTAGAGGCACTGGCACACACCCATTTTCTCTCTCCCTCCCTCTTTCTCTGTCAAATAAATAAATATACTTTTAAAATTGCAATTCTGTCTTTAAATTAAAGTATAAATAATTAAGCACATACATTAATAGTTGATGAATGCTTTTTTTGGAATTCTATTTAAATTTTTCCATTTATTTTAGAATTAAGGGGGTGGAGGAAGCAAAAACCAAGGTTTCCCTATATGTCCCAAGCTGGCCTTGAATTCACAATAATCCATCTTCTCTAGCTTCCCAATGCTTACATTACAGGTGTGTTCCACCATGCCTACCTAAAACTTGGTTCCCACAAACTACTAAGTCTGTTTTCTTCTCAGAAATTCTGCAGTAGAGACCGTAGAACAGGAGCTTCTCTTTGTGGGGTCTGAGACTGGAAAACTGCTGGCCATGCGAGAGCTTGTTAAAAAGGTACTGTGGACTACATGCGTGGACGTTGGGGAAGTTCACCAAGCTTTGCCTAATTGCTGCAAGGCTCAACAGTGCATGAGCCGCCTCCTGCATCGTGCATGTCTAGTGACCTAGTAGTTGTGAGTCTTCTGCCCTTGCTCACAGTAGATGAGGACAAGACCCATCTTACGATGCTTTGAAAGCCACATTTTTCCACATGTGCATATCTGTGTGCCCTCTATTTCTTCATCCCTCTGCTGGTTTGTTAGAGGAGAGCTGGGTCACTGGAGATTAATACACTAGGTGGAGCTTTTTTTAATCCTAAAGTATTTAGGAGAAGCCATTGTTAAAGTGAAGCACTGGGGCTTCAGGGTAAGAGGCAAAAGAGAAATAAGGGCTAAGACTTCTCCCTTGGAGTTTGTTCTTGTTTATGGGATGCTATAAAGATGGACAACAGCCTTAGTGCTGGAGCACCCAGGTTAGTAGTCAGGTGGAAAAGAACATCACTTGTAGGTACCTGGTGACTGGAAGAGGGATGTTTTTAAAGTTAAGGCTATGTGCTCTTGAGTGAGAACACCTGGATTGAAATTCTGGCTCTGCCATTTTTACCTTACAGCAACCTAACCTCCTCCCCACATCTCCATTCCACAGTTTCCTCAATGGTAAAGTGAGATAAATCTCATGGCTTTCATTAGATTCCAAAAGAGGTGTGCAAACTAAAGTAAAAAGGCTAATAAACCCCAATAGGGACATTAGAAGATACAGAAAGCAAGTTTGAGGAATGGAGAAAGGGCAAGGTTTGATAATGAAAATGTAAAAATAATTTAGCTAGCTAGTGGCACACACTTATTTTTTAAATTTTCTTTTTATTTATTTATTTGAGAGCGACAGATACAGAGAGAAAGACAGATAGAGGGAGAGAGAGAGAGAATGGGCGCGCCAGGGCTTCCAGCCTCTGCAAACAAACTCCAGACACGTGCGCCCCCTTGTGCATCTGGCTAACGTGGGACCTGGGGAACCGAGCCTCAAACCGGGGTCCTTAAGCTTCACAGGCAAGCGCTTAACCGCTAAGCCATTTCTCCAGCCTGTGGCGCACACTTTTGATCCCAGCATTTGGGAGGATGAGATAGAGGATCGTTGTGAACTCAAGGCCTGCCTGGTACTACAGAGCAAATTTCCAGGTTAGCCTGGGCTAGAGTGAGATCCTACCTTTGGGGGCGGGGGGGGCAATACTAATTTACTCAGAGCTGTTAGTTGAGATTTTTATTTGACTCAGTAAGATAAAATTCTATTGAAAAATTGGTTAAGTTGGTTTTTGTTGTTTTTTTTTTTTACAGTGAGAAACTTAGAATCAAAAACTGATGGGGGTGCTTGAGAGATGGCTTAGCAGTTAAGGCATTTGCCTGTAAAGCCTGAGGACCCAGGTTCAGTTTCACAGTACTCATGAAAGCCAGATGCACAAGGTGGCACGTGTGTCTAGAGTTCATTTGCAGTGGCTAAAGGCCCTGGCATGCTCATTTATATATTCTCTTTCTCTCAAATAAAATATTAAAAGAAAATTGATGGGCTGGGCTTGGTGGCACACGCCTTTAATCCCAGCACTCAGAAGATAGGAGGGTCACCGTGAGTTCAAGGCCACCCTGAGACTGCACAGCTAATGCCAGGTCAGCCTGGGCCAGAGTGAGATCCTACCTCAAAAAAAAAAAAAAAAAAAAAAAGGAAGGAAGGAAGAAAGAAAGACAGAAAACTGATAGGAATGGGGAGAGATAAGATAGCAAATAATCTTATGGGAATATGATCGATATGTTCGTACAGTAAAGTTCATAATTTTAAAAAAGTCAAAATGAAACTGGGGCTGGAGAGTGGCTCAGTATTTAAAGGCACTTGCTTGTAAAGCCTGCTGGCCTGTGTTTGATTCCCCAGTACCCACATAAAGCCAGATGCACAAAGTGGCACATGCATCTGGAGTTCATTTGTGACAAGAGGCCCTGGCATAGATTAAGACACACAGACAGATGAAAGAAAGAGAGAGATTGGGAGGGAAGAGAAGAGAGCTAGGCATGGTGGTGCACACCTTTAATCCCAGCACTCGGGAGGTAGAGGTAGGAGGATAGCCGTGAGTTCAAGGCCACCCTGAGGTCAACCTGGGCTAGAGTGAGACCATTCCTCAGAAAAAAAGAAAGAAAGATTAAACTGGTTTGTGGGACTGGAAAGATGGCTCAGTGGTTAAAGGTGTGTGTTTGCATAGCCTACTGGCTCAGGTTTGACTTCCCCAGTACCCACATAAAGCCAGATACATAAAGTGATACATATATCTGGAGTTTGTTTGAAAGAATCAGAGGCCCTGGCACAAACATCCATTCTCATTCTTTATCTCAAATAAGTTAAAGTATTTTTTTAAAAAAACTTTTTTATAAGCTGGGCGTGGTGATGCACTCTTTTAATCCCAGTACTCAGGAGGCAGAGGTAGGAGGATTGCCATGAGTTCAAGGCCACCCTGAGAATACATAGTGAGTTTCAGGTCAGCCTGAGCTAGAGCGAGACCCTACCTCAAAAAACAAAAACAAAGCTTTTATGGCTGGAGAGATGGCTCAGTGGTTAAAGTACTTCCTTGCAAAGCCTGATGGCCTGGATTCAGTTCTCCTGTACCCAAATAAAATTAGATGCACAAGGTGCACATGCATCTGGAGTTGATTTGCAGCAGGTAGAGGCCCTGGTGTGTCCATCCCCCACCACCCGCTTCCAAATAAACTATTTCTTTTAAACTTATTTGTGAGGAAATACTAAGAATAAACAATGAGGCAAAAAGACACTTTTTTTTTTTTTTTTTTTTTTTTTTTTTTTTGGCTTTTTGATTTTTCGAGGTAGGGTCTCACTGTAGCCCAGGCTGACCTGGAATTCACTATGGAGTCTCAGGGTGGCCTTGAAATCATGGCAGTCCTCATACCTCTGCCTCCTGAGTGCTGGGATTAAAGGCGTGTGCCACCATGCCTGGCTAAGACACTTTTTTTTTGGTTTTCTGAGGTAGGGTCTTACACTATCTCAGGCTGACCTGGAATTCACTATGTAGTCTCAGGGTGGGCTCAAACTCATGGCAATCCGGCCAAAATGACACTTTACATTTGTTTGAAGCATATAAGCCAATAGGTAACAGTGGACCTTCATTATCATGGGAAGGCAGGAAGGATTGTTCGAAATTGAGTTTATTGCATCTAGCAAGATGAAGACCACAGTTCAGGTGCCATGGGGGAGAAGTGCATTGTGGGATGGGTGGTGAGGAAGTAGGGGCAGTTGGACCACTGACAGTAGAAGCACACCACCTTGAATTGGGTCCTTTTGTAATGAGGTTATACAAAGTAATGCATTCCTGCTTATGAATTATGTGTGCTAATATTTAATCTCTTTGTTTTAGGGATTTAACCCTCCTGTTCTTGTATTTGTTCAGTCCATTGAAAGAGCTAAAGAACTTTTTCATGAGCTCATATATGAAGGTATCAATGTAGATGTTATTCATGCAGAAAGAACACAGCAACAGGTAAAAAGTCAAATTTGTATTTTCAAAACAACACAAAGAACCCATTTTCCATTCCTTGCATGCTACTAATGCAGTTGCTGTATTTTGTTTTGACCAGAGAGATAACACAGTCCACAGCTTCAGAGCAGGAAAAATCTGGGTTCTTATTTGTACAGCCTTGCTTGCCAGGGGAATTGATTTTAAAGGTGTGAACTTGGTAATCAATTATGACTTTCCAACCAGCTCAGTGGAATATATCCACAGGATAGGTGAGTCGTCTTTTGTTTTCTTCTCACATCGCCCACTTACCTGTTAGCCCTCTTCTGTGTGAGGGATATACTTGTTTTTTGGTGTTTTGAAAATTCAGTGACTTTTTATGGTCTGTTTTCTCTTAGGTCGAACTGGAAGAGCTGGGCATAAGGGAAAAGCTGTTACATTTTTCACTGAAGATGATAAGCCATTATTAAGAAGGTAAATTATGGGCTGGAGAGATGGCTCAGCAGTTAAAGCACTTGCGTGCAAAGCCTAACCACCCAGGTTTGATTCCCTAGTACCCACGTAAAGCCAGATGTACAAAGTGAAGTATGCATCTGGAGTTGATTTGCAATGGCTAGAGGCCCTGGTACACCCATTCTCTTGTCTCTCCTCTCTCTCTCTCTCTCTCTCTCTCTCTCTCTCTCTCTCTCTCTCTCTCTCTCTCTTTCTCTTTCTCTCTCTCTCTCCTTGCAAATAAGTAATAAATAAAAATGTTTAGGGGCTGGAGAAATGACTTGGTAGTTAAGGTGCTTGGTTATGAAGCTAAGGACTCAGATTCAGTTCCCCAGTACCCACACATAAGCCAAATGCATGTGGTGGCACATACATCTGGCATTCATTTGAATTGGCTAGAAGCCCTGGCGTGCTCATTCATGTTCTGTCTGTCTCTCTCCCTCTCTCTCTTTAATAATAAATAAAAGTAAGAAAATAAAAATGCTAAAAGAAAAAGGGGGAACTGGAGAGATGGCTTAGCAGTTAAGGTACTTGGCCTGTGAAGCCTGGGGACCCAGGTTTGATTTCCCCAGGACCCACATAAGCCAGATGCACAAGGTAGCGCATGTGTCTGGAGTTTGTATGCAGTGGCTAAAGGCCCTGGTGCAACCATTCTCATTCTCTTATCTCTCTCTCTCAAATAAATAATATATATATATATTTAAAAGACAAAGATAGCTGGGCGTGGCGGTGCAAGCCTTTAATTTCAGCACTTGGGCACCAGAGGTAGGTGGATCACTGTGAGTTCAAGGCTACATAGTGAATTCTAGGTCAGCCTGGGTTAGAGTGAAACCCTACCTTGAAAAAAGAAAAAAAAAAAAAGAAGGTGGTAAATTTCGAGCTAGGGATATATATAGTTCAGCCGAGTACTTGCCTGGCATGGGTTATCCTAGGTTTGATGATCAGAATTCCCCATCCCCCAAAGAAAATTTTTAAGGGATGTTAGTAAGTTGGTTTCAGTTTCAGTTGGAAAAATTCTGTCATTCAATTTGGAATATATATTGTTTCAACAGATCATTATAAAATGGCTCTATCCCAATTCTGTTAATGACATTATTAGTTAACTAAATTTTAACCATAAACTGGGGGTGGTGGTGTACACCAGTAATCCTAGCACTCAGAAGGTAGAGGTAGGCATTGCCACAGGTTTGAGGGCCAGTCAGGTCTACATAATGAGTTCCAGACCAGCCAGGGCTCCATAGCAAGACACTGTCTCAATCTTCCTCCTCACCCAGCCCTATTCCCCCACCATGAAAAAATTTTAGCCATGAGAAAAGTTTAAAAAAGAAAAGGACTTTTTTTTTTATCCTTCCATTAATAGAATTTAAAAATATTCTGAGATGAAGAGATGGCTCAGTGGTTAAAGGCTCTTGCTTGCAAAGCCTGATGTCTGGGTTCGGTTCCCCAGTACCTGCATAAACCTAGACGCTCTAGCATCTGGGGTTCATGTGCACTAGTAGAAGGCCCTGTGAATTCTTTCACATTCTCACTCTCCCTTGCTATTTGCAAATAAAATTTTTTTCTTAAAAAAAAAAAAAAACAACTAGAAATATCCTAAATGAAATGTATAATTTTTAAGTGTCAAAATCACAAGGCTTAGAATAGATACCCGTTGATGAATGTTACTTACAATGTTTTTTGAGACTGTCTCACTATTGGCCCAGGCTGACCTCAAACTCTCAATGATCCTCCAGCCTCAGCCTCCCAAGTCATAGAATTATAGGAATGTGCCACCACACCTGGCTTTAATGTTAAGGTATTTTTGTTGTTGTTTGTTTTTCACTCGGTCTCTCAGGGTGGCCTTGAACTCATAGCAACCCTCCTACCTCTGTCTCCCGAGTGCTGGGATTAAAGGCGTGTGCAACCATGCCTGGCTTTAATGTTAAGGTTTTTAAGTTAGAAAATTGTGTACAAGTCTCTTCAGCCCAGTCAGCATTCTCTTACCATGGTGTATTCTTTCCAGTACTCTTAAGACCATATGAAATTTGATATTTAGTTCCAGGATCAATGTATTTCAGTGACACATTTCAGTATTCCTTTGGTTGTAGCCCTTTAAAGCCTGGGTAATAGATACTTTTAGAACCTCAGGTCTTAATTTAGCCAATTATATGTTTATGCAGATTTTTGCTTGTTTTTGTTTTTTGAGACAAGGTTTCACTGTATAGCCTAAAGTGGCCTCGAATTCATGATACTTCAGCCTCTCAAGTGCTGGGATTACAGGCCAGTATCACCACTCACATCAGTTCCCTACATTTTGGCTGCCTACAGTAATTTTTAATTGGGCAATAATTTATAGTACTTCACATTTCTGACCAGTGAAATTTAGTTATGGCCAAAAGGGTTGTACTTTGATTTATTTATCTATTGTGACAATGAATTTGGTTTGTTCCTTCTGTACGTCCACTCTGTTGGCCTTTGTACTGCTTTAAGCAGACTATCATGTGTCCATTTGTAGGGAGTATTCCAACAGCCTGAGTGGACCAAATATCATAGTTGTAGCTACAAGCATGTTATCAATAAACCCAGCATCATTGTTACCATGAACCTCAGTTTTCCATCTATGAAATGAGGGTTGATAGTATGTTCTACATAGGATTATTGTGAGGGGTGAATAGGTTCCTATATATAACCATCTTATAACAATTGCAACCCTACAGTAAGTACTGTGACTTCATAAATTTAAGTTTAACTCTGGCTTTGTACAGTATTAATTCTAAGATTGGGCTTCTGGCCTTTTAGACTTGATTAATGTTGAAATATCTGCTATCTAAAAATTAGTCATCAGCATATTAATGTCAGTCCAGCAGATAGCTCTCTCAGTCGTCAACGGGTTGTGGCTGGTGGTAATTGATAGTAGATTAGGAGGCAGTGTGGAGCACTGTCGTTCTAGTTCCTCATGTGACGCCTTGCGCATAGCACCAGTAGTTGGACAAGACATATGTTTTTGGTTTCCTTTTCAGTGTCGCCAATGTTATACAGCAGGCTGGATGTCCTGTACCTGGATACATAAAAGGCTTCCAGAAGCTACTAAGGTATCATTTTGAATTCATCTGGAGCTTCACTCTGTCTCATTGTGTATATATTCTTGCTTCTTATTTACTTTATAGTATGAGACTATATCACAAAACAAAATATGATTTAGTTTTACACATTTCTGATCTTATATACAGATAGTCTTCTACTTAAGACAGGGTTATAGCCCAATAAACTTTCTGTATGTTGAGCATGTTGTAAGTGGAAAAGTGCATTTAAATATACCTTACCTAACAAATATAACTTAGTAACCCAGTACATGGTATAGAGTATCAGGTTTTGTGGGTTTTTTTTTTTTTGTTATTTGTGTGTGTTTGTTTGTCTGTTTGTTTGAGAGAGAGAGAGACAGAAGTGCAGGGAAAAGGAGAGAGAGAATGGGTTCACCAGGTCTTCCAGCCACTGCAAATGAACGCCAGACACATGAGCCATCTTGTGCATCTGGGTTACATGGGTCCTGGGAAATTGAACCTGGGACCTTAGGCTTCACAGACAAGTGCCTTAACTTCGAGGCCATCTCTCCAGCCCTTTTGCTTGTTTTATTGAGATAGGATTTCACTGTGTAGTCCAGGGTGGCTTCAAGCTTGCAACTATCCCCTTGCTTCAACTACCCAATTGCAGGGATTGCAAGCATGCATCACCATGCCTAGCTAGAAGATCTGGGTTTGCCCTCATAGTTAAGAGATTCACTTGGAGCTTGGTTTGCTCCTGCTGCCCAGCATTATGGTACTGTATCACCTGCTGGTTGCTGAGAAGATCAAAATTCAGAGTGCATTGTCAACTGAATGGGTATCGCTTTTGAATCAGCATAAAACTGAAAACTTGTAAGTTAAACCATGTAGTGGTTGATGGTCATCTGTAAATGATATCAAGCTGCATTTCTATTCTTGCCTGCCATTCAGGATTTGTTTGCATGTGTACACAATTCAGTAGGATTAAGTGCATCTATATTGTTGTACAGTCATGGCTACCATTTCCAGAACCCTTTCCTTTTGTAAAACTGCAACTCAGGAGCTGGAGAGATGGCTTAGCAGTTAAGGTACTTGCCAGCAAAGCCAAAGGACGCAGGTTCAATTTCCCAGTACCCACACAAAGCCAGATGCACAAAGTGGTGTGTGTGTCTGGAAATTATTTGCAGTGGCTGGAGGCCCTAGTGTGCCTATTCTCTCTCTATATATATATATCTACCTCTTTCTATCTTTCAAACAAATAAACTAAAAAATTAATATGTAATTTTTTATTGACAACTTCTCTACTTATAATAAACCATGATAATTCCCTCCCCTTCCCCACTTTCCCCTTCACAATTCCACTCTCCATCATTTCCTCTCCCTCTCTCCGTTAGTCTCTTTTATTTTGATGTCATGATCTTTTCTTCCTATTATGAGAGTCTTGTAAAGGTATTGCTAAGCACTGCAAGGTCATGGATATCAAGGCCAATTTCTATCTGGGCGATTGCAGTGTAAGCAGTCTTACCCTTCCTTTGGCTCTTACATTCTTTCCGCCAACTCTTCCTCAGTGGTCTCTGAGCCTTGGAGGGTGTGATAGAGATGTTTCAATGCTGGACACTCCTGTCACTTTTCAGCACTATGTTGCCTTTGGGGTCATCCCAGTGGTCATCACCATCTGAAAAGAGAAGCTTCTCTAACCAAAAGTGACAGTAGCATTAATACATGAATATGAACATTAAGTATAGCGCTTACAGGGCAGTTTGGTGAATATAATATATGCATTTAGCCAGACAAGAGCATATGGAGTCTTCAGCAATAGGGTCTTACCATTTGTCTCTGGTGGGAAATCAAGAGCCTCGTCACAAAAAAACAAACAAACAAAAAAAAAAAATCATGCAACTCAGGATGTGTTAAACAATAACTACCATTCTCCCGTCTCATGACCCTTGCAACCACCATTCTATTTTATGTCTCTTGATTTTGACTGCTCCAAGTACTTTGTATAATCAGAGTCATATAACATTTGTCTTTATGACTGACTTACTTCATTTAGCATAATGTCTTCATCCTTCCTTGGATGTACATACACTTATCTGTTCATCTGTTGGACATTTATGTTGCTTCCACATTTCAGCTGTTACAAATAGTGCTGTTGAGAGCACAGGTGTACACATATATATCTTAAGACCCTAATTTCATAGACTCTGGATTTTATACTCTTTCATACTATAATTCTAACACTAATACTACTTTTTTAGAGCGTTTCAAGATAAAATTTTTGCTTTTAAAATATATTTTTGAGCTGGGGAGATGGCTCAGAGGTTAAAGATGCTTGCTTGCATAACCAGACGACCTGGGTTTGACTCCCTAGTACCCACATAGAGACAGGTGCACAGGGTGGTTACATGCATCTGGAGTCTGTTTCCAGTGGCAGGAACAGTGCCTAGTACACCTACTCTCTTTCTCTCTCCTTGCAAATAAATAAGTAAATGACCAAAGTTATTAAAACATATATATATTAAAGTATATATATTTATATTTATATATATTTTATTATATATATATATATATATATATATTTTTTTTTTTTTTTTAAGCTAGGCATGGTGGCTCACAGCTTTAAATCCAGCACTCAGGAGGCAGAGGTAGGAGGATCACTGAGTTCGAGGCCACCCTGAGATTACTTAGTGAATTCCACATCAGCCTGGGCTAGAGGAAGACCCTACCTTGAAAAAAAACAAAACAAACATTTTTTGCCAGTTTTTTTTCATCCTTAAATTTCTTTTTCTTTTTTTAATATTTTTTGATAAGAGAGATAATTGGTGTTTCAGGGCCTCTATCCACTGCATTTTAACTCCAGATGCATGTGTGACCTTGTGCGTCTGGCTTCCATGGGTTGTGGGGAGTTGAACCTGGGTTCTTAGGCTTCACAGGTAAGTACCTTAACTGCTAAGCCATCTTTCCAGCCCTCATCCTTAAATTTCCAAAAATTGTTCAGTTAGTGAAATATGCTTAAGATTTTATTATAGTTCATAAAGTAGTAAAAAAAAAATCATTAATTGGCCAGCCAGATTTGCTGAATGCTTGTTAAAAGAGGACATGACAGAACATTTTAAATCACAACTAGTGTCTTTTAAAAAAGTAGATTTTGATGGGTCTGGAGAGATGGCTCAGTGGTTAAAGGTGCTTGCTTATAAAGCCTTACATCCTGGGCTTTGGTGCGTCCGTGCGTGCATACTTTCTCTCTCCCCCCACCAATAAATTAATAATTTTTTTTGTAAAATTGGTTGGCTTTATCCTTTTGGGATAGCTCTGAGTGCTACTAGTTAATCTATTGAAATAGATACAGTCCCATTTAAAACCCCTAAGTCATTAAAAGATGAGTTTTCTGATAAAAAATGAAAACTAATTTTAGCTTTAATTTTCCTCAGTGAAGTTGCATTTGATTTATTTCTTCTCTTTGTAATTTAGCAAACAAAAGAAAAAAATGATAAAGAAGCCATTGGAAAGAGAGAGTATTAGTACAACTCCAAAATATTTCTTAGAGCAAGCTAAACAGTAAGTATATATGTATGTACATATGGTAAGAAAATTGCTGTTTCTTTCTGTCATGTAATTATGGTAGGCATTATTTCTCCTTAGGCTAAATTTTTAGAAGTAGCATTAATAGGTATATAGCCGATTACAGAATGTTATAAAAATAATAGGTTGTATCAGGCCTGATGGCGCACGCCTTTAATCTCAGCACTCAGGAGGCAGAGGTGGGAGAATCACCATGAGTTCAAGACCACCCTGAGACTACATAGTGAATTCCAGGTCAGCCTGGGCTAGAGCGAGACCCTACCTCGAAAAACCAATAATAATAATAAGTTGCCTATGATTTGTGAAATTGCACAAGTTTTATCTCTGTATCTATATATTTATCATCTAGAATTTTTCCATATTTGAAAATCAGTTTCATTGTACTATGAATGAGAATTCCATTGTACACCACAGATTACAGCAGGGCAGTCTACTGGAGCCAGTAGTTAGGACCACTGGCAGATTGAGTCTTCTTGAAGCTTCCATATACTGATAGGACTTCCCTATAAACTTAGGTTTATGCTCAAGCACATTCTAACTTCTAAGAGGAAATAGTTGAGTACTTAGAGGGTTTTAAAGCATATTTCTTTTTTTGTTTTGTTTTTAAGGTAAATTCTTACTCTAGCTCAGACTTATCTGGATGGAATTCACTATGTAGTCTCAGACTGGACTTGAACTCATAGCAATCCTCCTACCTCAGTCTCCCAAGAGCTGGGATTAAAGGCATTTGCTACCATGCCTGGCTAGAGCATATTTCTTGCAGAATACATACAGATCTACCTTAATTTGTATATTGGTGCTAGGATGTTACATGTTTGGGTAGGAGGAATTTTGCTGCCTTTTTGAGTACTTAAGGAAGATGGTACTCTTCAAATTCTCCCAATACTAGATTAGCATATGTCCTAATAGCATTGTTCCTGTGTGTGTGCCCTGAGAATACCATTAGTGTCCCAGATTATTACCAGCCCTTGCTGCTGCTGTTATTGAAAGAGTAATCACTTTATCCTCAGTTTTGTGAATTCTTCAATTTATTTGACACAAAGAGAAAGGGGCAAATTGTGCATGTGTGTGTGTGTGTGTGTGTGTGTGTAGAGAAAGAGAGAGAAAATGGGTATTCCAGGGCCTCCAGCCACTACAAACAAACCCCAGACACATGCATATGCAACACCTTGTGCATCTGGTTTACATGGGTCCTGGGGAGTCGAACCTGGGTCCTTTGGCTTCACAGGCAAATGCCTTAACCGCTAAGCTGTCTCTCCAGCCTAGTTTTGTGAATTCTTAATACATTATCTCTTTTAATTTTTCTTTTTCATGACAACAGTTTTGGGTAGCAACGGACCAGTCATGGAGGTGGGGAGTTGGGCTAGAGGGCTCACATTAGAACTTTATGTATCCACCAGAATCTCATTCTATGTAAGATCCTCAAGATAAGATTACTAATGCATCCTTTCAGGCCCTAAACAGTAGGTAATGGAAGTTTTTCCAAAGGCTGAAAAGGCTAGTGCATAAGATGGTAATTATGCTAGCTTTTAATAATACACAGTATTTTAGAAATTACACTTTAAGTGTTTTGTGGTTATAACATTTATTCTGCTAGAGTTATTGAGACTTGGCTGCATGAAGTTTTGAGGACACTGGTGTGAACCTTGTCATAGCACTCACTAAAGATGCTTTGGTATTCTTTCCATTTTCATCACTTTTAAAGGCTGTTTTTCTTAACAACACTTGCAAACAAGATCCATTGTGATCAGATTGTGGCTTCCCACCTCACTATAAATGTTCCTTTAATGATCCTTCCCGTGCCTTAGCCTCATTGCCCATCTGCTGGCTATGCTTAAGTTCCTGTCTTCAACCTGGGTTCCCCATTGAGCTACAAGCCTGAATCCTTACTGCCTAGTGAACCCCACCTCAGGTACTACCAACTCAACTTGGTGCGATGGAGGCAAAAATTAGATTTGGAGCCTAAGGACTGATTCTAGTGCCTCCTGCCCTGGTGGTGTTTCCTCCCCCCACCCCCCGCCCCCAGTCTCTTTTTTTTTTTTCCCCTCCCTGTATAATCTAAACAGTACAGGCTCTGCTGTTCAGTATTAGTTGGGAACTTCATATTTGTATTCTGTACTATGTAGTATGCAAATACTTCCTTTTCCTGTGTTACCACTTAGTTAATGGCATTTACCTCACTAGGTTGTAGAATCAGACTGTTCATGTCTGAGTTTTATTACTAGTACATAATAACTGTACATTATTTACTCTATGCCTTATTTTCTTCCTCTCTAAAATGAGAGTAATAGTAGTCTTCATACGTTGTTAGGAAGATTAGCTGAGTTAATATGTGTACAATCTTATAACAACATTTAGTGCCTAACAAGCACTGCATGGTTTGTGAAGTCTTTTCCCTGGGTAGACAGGAGCACCTGTATATAATATTCACCCCACACCCACATAGGATACAGGTGACAGACCAAAGTATGATTGCACCAAAACTAGTAAGTCTGATGGGATTACTTACAGGAACTTGGAGCTCCCTGTGTTGAGATTGCCCCTGCATCCCCAGTGTATGCTATTTCCTGAAATGTGACTTTTGGGGCCTGGAGAGAGGACTCAACAGTTAAGACGTTTGCCTATAAAGCCTAAGGATCCAGGTTCAAGTCACCAGTAGCTACCTAAAGCCAGATGCACAAGGTGGCACATGCTTCTGGAGTTTGTTTGCAGTGGCTAGAGGCCCTAGTGCACCTATTCTCTCTTTATCTGCTTCTTTTTTTTTTTTTTTTTTAATTTTTTTTTTTGTTGTTATTTTTATTTATTTATTTGAGAGCGACAGACAAAGAGGCAGAGAGAGAGAAAGAATGGGCGCGCCAGGGCCTCCAGCCACTGCAAACGAACTCCAGATGCATGCGCCCCCTTGTGCATCTGGCTAACGTGGGTCCTGGGGAATCGAGCCTTGAACTGGGGTCCTTAGGCTTCACAGGCAAGCGCTTAACCACTAAGCCATCTCTCCAGCCCTTTATCTGCTTCTTTTTCTCACATTCTTTCAAATAAATAATAAAATATTTAAAAAGAAATGTGAACTTTTGTTCTTGGGTCAAGATAGGACTCTGTCTTTCATACTATGGTAATCAAATAGTTGGCTGAGATGTTTGTCTCCTGTGGACAATAGTGATTTTCTGTAAGGCAGAGACTCAGTTAATATCTTTGTGATTCTAACACTTCATAGGCTTTTGATATGCAGTAAGCTTCAGTTTATGAATCCTCAGTTATGTGAAGTATATGTAGAATTTCTGATTGAACTTTTTTTTTTCTGTTTTACAGGAAAAAAGTCACTGGCCAGAATAGCAAGAAGAAAGCAAGTCTTAAAGACAAAAGTTAAAAGTAAAAAGACTAAAAGCCAGGCGTGGGGGCACACGCCTTTAATCCCAGTACTTGGGAGGCAGAGGTAGGAGGATTGCCATGAGTTCGAGGCCACCCTGAGACTACATAGTGAATTCCAGGTCAGCCTGGGCTAAAGTGAGACCCTACCTCAAAATAAATAAATAAGAAGACTATAACTGGTTATGGTGGCACACGCCTCAGGAGGCAGAGGTAGGAGGATTGCTGTAAATCAAGGCCACTTTGAGACTGCATAATGAATTCCAGGTCAGCCTGGGCTAGAGAAAGACCCTAGCTCAGAAAAGAAAAGACTATCCCAGAAATGAAATTTTATCATCCCATCATGAATGTTTTTATGAAAGACTTCTTACAACCACTTTGAAACCAATTTGAAATTATAACCAATTTGAAAACAACCTCAAGTGCTAGTGAAAAATGAATGTTCTTGAACCATCAGTACATCATGTTGGATTTCACTTTGTAGAGGAAAATTGTACAATGAATATAACCTTCATTGACATTTCTGTTTGAATCCAGAGATACTTCTTATAGAAGAATAAAATTATTCTAAAAATAACAACACCCAAATGTGGTGAGCTCTCCAGATTTTACCCTTCAAGTGTGAAGGAAAGTGTGATGCATGCTGTGAAGAGGCATCTGGAGCAGGACTGTAACATAAAGCCTTGAGATTAAAGCTCCTTCCAACCCCCTACTATGTTGTTTGTTTGGCTGTCTCTGCTTTATGGCGGGGGACAGGGAGCAGCTCAGGCATCCACTGAGAAGCCTGCTGCTGTCTGTTCACTGTTAATGGCCTTTTTCAAGCTACAGTGAGTTTCTGCTTGTGTGACTGGTTATTCAAGTTCCCTAGGATTTTAGACTCTCTGGTCTGTTAAGCATCCTTACTCCTCATTGTTGTGATAGCTCATACCTGCTGTCCTAATGTTGCAACTACAAGATTATTGTTGGTGTCTCTCTTTCTTCATCCTCCATCATTTACCCATGCTCTTTCCTGTCTCTTTCCATTCAAGATGATTTTGCTTGAAAGCTGATAGAAGTGCTTTATCCTGATGAGGATTACCATTCCTGATACCTGATACACCTGGCTTCATTTTCTTGCCCCTTATCTTTGCTGAGGCTTTGATGGCCTTCACTGAGTAAGCAGGTCTCTGCTAACGTAAAGAACTACAGAGACCATATGAGCAGAGAGGCTGTTCACTGGGAGCAGGTTTTTCTCTATCACTAATTTTGTACAGTGCAATTAAGACAATACAAGTTAAGGTACTTCCAGTGATGCTTACAACAACATGATTTGTGATCAATACTACCACAATAATAGCCAGGCATGGTGGCACACGCCTTTAATCCCAGCACTTGGGAGGCAGAGGTAGGAGAATCACTGAGTTCAAGGCCACCCTGAGATGACATAGTGAATTCCAGGTCAGCCTGGAGTAGAGTGAGATTCTACCTCAAAAAACAAAAAAGCTACCACAATAAAATGAGCAATTCCCAGCAGTGTATTAAATTCCTTTATTCTCAGCTTTTTGTCTTGATTACAGAATTAGTTGGGAGACTGCTGCCGCCTCTTGCTCCTTTCTTCTGCGCCTTCCTCCACTCTTCTTTTTCTTTTCTCCTTCCTCTGTCTTCTTTATATGTATATATACACCTGTTTTTGTGTGAGAGGTAGGGTCTCACTGTAGCCCAGGATGACCTGGAATTAACTATGCAGACTCAGGGTAGCCTCGAACTCACGGCAATCCTGCTGCCTCTATGTCTCCTGAGTGCTGGGATTAAAGGCGTGTGCCACCATACCCTGCTCTTTGGTTTTTAAGATGGGATCCCTAGCCCAGACTGGCCTCCAACTCAAGGCAGTCCCTGCTCAGCCTCCCAATAGCCAGGATTATATACGGGCATGAATATCTCGAAAAGAAGGGGCAAATTGTTTATCTTCAGAATTTATTTAAATGGACCTAGTGCTACAGGATGCTAAGACTAAGTGCATGATTTCATTATTGAGAACTGATCCTTGACTCAAGTCTGTGTCATGGAAGTATGAACACTCTTGCATCCCCTTTGCTAGCTGGTTCTCACGGGTGTGGCAGACCTGTGGATATTGCAACACTGTGTCATCTACAGAGATCACTCTCAAGCATTGGGCAACTGAATTACAAAAATTATTTTATGTAAGTTTATATGACTTCTGGTTGGGTGGTATTCATAGCCTGGTATTCATCCCCAGGCTACATGTGGTCTGTAGGCTGCAGATTGGGCAAGCCTGTTAGAGCTTTGGTTTCTCATTTGGCTCAAGATTTGAAGTACCTAGCCCTGTGTGTAAAATAGTAAAAACTCTGTGAAGAGATGGCTTAGTAGTTAAGGCGTTTGCCCGTGAACCCAAAGGACCTAGGTTCGATTCCCCAGGACCCATGTAAGCCAGATGCACAAGGTGGCCCATGCGTCTGTCATTTGATTGCAGTGGCTGGAGGCCCTGGCACACCCATTCTCTTTCTCCTACCCCCCCCCCCGGCTTTCTCAAATAAATAAAAATTTTTAAAAAATAGTAAAAACTCCCTCAGCAAACAGGTTTTCTTTCTGAATACAAGGCCTGGTAAGAGTGGCCTCCCTAACAATTACTAGCGAGGATAAAATGAAACAACAGTATGAGAGTAACTGTTAGCTATAAGGCCACAAAGCTGAAACATGAGTGGTCATCTAAGTTGGGCCATGTCCTTGAAGTCTTGAGTTTTGCAGATAGATGGATACAAAGAACAAAGTATTTCAGGTACAGATTACATCTAGTCCTTCATATACTTCCGTATTTTCTCTCTCTGAATCCACCCTATCCATGAAGCACACAGGTGTAGTGAATACTCCTGTATATCAGTCAGGACCATCTGCTACATAAATTTTAGTTTCAGCTAAGGAAGGGGAAGAGACAGGACAACATAATTGAATAGCTAGCACTGCTGAGAGGAGCAAGGACTTAAAAAGACTCAAACCAATGGGATCTGAATCCTGGCCCTGCAGCTTGTAGCTGTAGGATCTTGGGAAATTACACTGGCTTTTTTTTTTTTTTACATTACTTGTTCTCATCTATAAAATGGCAATATTAGCTGAGGGGCATCGGATTTTTAAGTACACATAAAGCTCTTGCCCAATAATTGATTATCCATTACAATTGTTTCTCAGTAAAGCCCTATGGCAAGAGCTGGGGGGTAGTAATCATAATTAATCCTTTACTTGATCGCTTTAACTCTACTTAATGTATTTTACTTCCAGGTAATGGATTGGCCTACAAAACAAAATCACATTAAGAATCATGCCCTGGATAAGTTCACGGATATTGTGCGCTGCTTTCCAAACAAGTTTTACCCCTGTCCTACAAGCCCAGGTTTAAAAAAAAAAAAAAGGACTACCAAGGGGCTCGTTCGCAGACTCAAGCAAACAGTGCACCCTGGAGGGTTTGCATGTGGGTTGGGTGCCTGTGTTCTTGGCTGGTAAATTTCTACAATGTCTTCAGCCTCTTGAGTGCCAAAAAAGAAAGCCGCAGTCACCAAGGCAAAGCACCGAGCGCTTGTCATTAACAGGCCATCCACGGGGCACCCGTCCATCACCCACTATTAAGAATGAGGACTCAGCCGGGCGTGGTGGCGCACGCCTTTAATCCCAGCACTCGGGAGGCAGAGGTAGGAGGATCGCCATGAGTTCGAGGCCACCCTGAGAGTACAGAGTTAATTCCAGGTCAGCCTGGACCAGAGTGAGACCCTACCTCGAAAAACCAAAAAGAAAAAAAAAAAAATTAAATTAAAAATAAAAAAGAATGAGGACTCATCCTGCTCTGGTCCACGCTGTGCCCTAACCAGACGCGCGTCTGAAGACCGAGGCGGCCCGTGGGCCTGATCCGCGGGAACCCGGTCGCGGGCGGCATAGCACGCCGGAGAGGGGCCCGGGCGGGGGGCGCCGCGCGTGCCCGGGGGCGCGCGGTCACGTGGGCGCGCGGCGAGGCGGGGCCCGGCGTCTGCCCCGGAAGTGCCTGTCTTCGGCTGACAGCTGCTGGCCCCGCGGCGGCGGCGGCGGCGGCGAGCCGGGAGCAAGATGGCGCTGCGGCCGGGAGCGGGAGCCGGTGGCGGCGGGGCCGCGGGGACCGGCGCGGGGGCCGCCGGCGGAGGCAGGTGGGTGTGAAGAGCGGCGCCGGGCGCGCAGGCCGCCCGCCCTGGCTGGCGGTTATGGCGGTTGTCGCCGGCTCCGGCCCCTTTTCTCGGGCGCGGGCTGCGGGCGGAGGAGAGGCGTCCTCCGGGGAGCGGGGCCGCCCGCAGGCACCTGCTGCCCGCGGCCCGGGCCGACGGGGGACCCCTCGCGCAGCTCCCCGCGGCCGAGCGCGCACGCTGCCCTGCCGGGAGGGCTGGGCAGAGCCGCTGCCCAAGCTGGGGGAGCAGTTTCCAGGATGGATGGATGCGGGGGGGCGCTCTGCTGGGTGTGTTTCGTCCCCTTCTACTGTCCTGTCTGGTCCCCTTTTTATTTTCTTAGCATAATGACAAACCGAAGGGAAAAACCAAAGACCTCTGAGTGAGCAATTGTCTTGAGATAGGGCTCTTGTCTTGCAGGTATACATAACTCTTAACAGCCCGTCTCCTTTTTTTTTTTCCTTTAAAAAAATGCATTAAAAAAGCAACAACAACAAAGAAAATGACTGCTCCATGGCAGTTATGCATTTGTTACTTTCACGGAGCCCTTAAAAATAATCTGCTCTTTGTCATATTTCGGCTGATAGCACCCTGTCGTTCCCATACGAACAATGGTGAGGGATGTTTGCAACTTGACGAGCTCATGATCATTTAAGGAAATGTTTTATTCTAAAAAGTCTTCACCCCGTTTCTGTAATGACCCATTGTGAGTTTGCTTTATTAGGTAACGTCTACTGCACACGCATTTGGAGTTAACTTAGCTTTTTGTCATCAATATCCTAAATTATCTTTGGAAAACGATGTGATTGTGTGTGTGTTTACATGTAGTTTAATATTGGAGTCATGCTTTGAAAGTGTAAGGTCTTTTAAGTTCCCACCTCTCACAGGTGTGTGTGTGTGTGAATGTATGTGTATGTGTGTCTGTGTGTGTGTGTGTGTGTATGTATGTATATGTATATATGTATGTATGTATATGTGTGATATATATACACACATATATATACACACACACATACATATACATATATATATATATATATATATATATATATATATATACACATACATATATGAAAAAAAAGCAGTCACTTGGGAAAAAAACCACCCATGTGCAACGGGGTTTTTCACTTCCTCTACACATCATTAAATTTAAAATGTTTTGCCTCCTTCTTAGTTTTCTTCCTTGTTCCATTAGATTTTTTTTTTCTTTCTTTCTTTTTCTTTTTGCCATTGGATTTTTCGTTAGTGGTTGGTATCAATTGTTTCTGGCTGCAGGGTATAAAACCTGGGGTGGCTGCAGAGATGGCTTAGTAGCTAAAGGTATTTACTTGCAAAGCCTGATGGCTCAGGTTCAATTCCCCAGTACACATGTAAAGCCAGATGCACAAAGTGGTGCATGCATCTGGACTTTGTTTGCAGCGGTAGGAGGCCCTGGTGCACATATTCATATCCTCCCTCCCTCCCTCTCTCTCTCTCTCTCTCAAATAAATTTACTTTTAAAGGGGTGATAAGGTGCAGAGAGATGAGAGTATTATTCACTTTGGTTTATAGTACAGAATGTTAGTAGTGTAAGTTAGCTAAACATTTTAGTCATTTAAGAGCAAGCACTTTTACCCACTGAGCCATTTCCCTGGCCCTTTAGAGTCATTTGAAAGGTACATGGGTCACACTAAGCAGTTTAGATTGTTAAGTTTTTTTTACTAGAGTAAGTCACATCAGTAGAGCTGTTAATTTTGTTTTTGCTTGTTTTAATGTTTTATTTATTTGAGACAGAGAAGGAGAGAGAGTGTGTGAGAATGGGCACACCAGGACCTCCAGCCACTGTAAACAAACTCCAGACGCATGCGCCACCGTGTGCATCTGGCTTTTGTGGAACCTGAGAATCCAACTTGGGTCCTTAGGTTAACCGCTAAGCCATCTCTCCAGCCCATGTTTTTGCTTGTTTTATTTTTGAAGCAGCCCTTTTACTCTGGAGCATGGATTCTTGTCTCTGTGGTCGTCTTAGTTGGAATCTTGACAGACCTCCACTCTGTGCCCTCATTTGAGAAAAGGGAAAGCATAGCTGGGGCGGGGGGGGAATGTAGCTCACTTCAAGTTTTCATTATTATTTATTTATTTGAGAGAGAGAATGGGCACACCAGGGCTTATAGCCACTGCAAATGAACTCCAGAAGCATGTGCTACCTTGTGCATCTGGCTTTACATTGGTACTGGGGAATTGAACCTGGGTCCTTGGGCTTCACAGACAAACACCTTAACTGCTAAGTCATCTGTCCAGCCCTCACTTCAAGTTTTTACTGAGTCTTTAAGCCATACTGCTAATTGTAATCTTTAAGACTAATTTGGAAAAGTCTTGAAAGGTTGATTACTTAAATACATCCATTGCTATTGAATTTATCAGTTTTAGTATATGAGTAATGTCTTTTTTAAATATTTTATTTTTATTTATTTATTTGAGAGAGAATGGGTATGCCAGGGACTCCAGCTTCTGCAAACGAACTCCAGATGCATTCACCACTTTGTGCATCTGGCTTTACATAGGTCCTGGGAGATCTAACCTGGGTCCTTTGGTTTTGAAGGTAAGTGCCTTAATTGCTAAACCATTTCTCCAGCCTGGGTAATATCTTTTAAAACAGATGCTCACCTTCAACTTAAATCTTTACCAGTTAATGAGCCAAGCACAGTGTGGTATATATACAGACGTGTGTGTGTGTGTGTGTGTGTGTATGTATGTATGTATGTATGTAGTGGAAGCTGCTTAAGAGGCTGAAGCAGGAAACTCACTTGAACCTAGAAGTACAAAAACCAGCTTGGGCAATTAGGAGACCCCATCTCAAAAACAGACAAGCAAACACACAGTCTAGTCAGCACATGACTTAACTACATTATGTCTTATGTGCAGTTCAGAAGAGCTGTGTGCACTTTTTTTTTTTTTTTTTTTTTTTTTTTTTTTTTTTTTTTTTTGGTGCCCCTGTCCTCTGGTTGTCCTGGCTCAGTGACTCAGCATCATCCTTGGCACTCTGCTTGAATGTCACTGTTCCCCACCCTGGCAGCTTGCCAGGTCCTGTTGCTGCTTCCTTTTACCTTTGTTTTCTTGTCCTTTTTGAGGCAGGTTCTTACTGTAGCCCAGGCTAACCTGGAGCTCCAGGCTGGCCTCGACTCACAGTGACCCTTCGACCTCTGCCTCTGAGTGCTGGGAGCAAAAGCGTGCCCCACTGGCCTCCCTCTTACCCTTGTTGCAGTCCCTTTTATCTCTTGTTCTTTTAATAATTTATTTTCTTTATTTATTTGACAGAGAGAAAGAGAGAGAGTGAGAGAATGGGTGTACCAGGGCCTCCAGCCACTGCAAACGAACTCCAGACATGTGCGCCCCCTTGAGCATCTGGCTAACATGGGTCCTGGGGAATCAAACCTGGGTCCTTTGGTTTTGCAGGCAAATGCCTTAACTGCTAAGCCATCCCTCCAGGCCCCCTTTCATCTCTTAAAATTGTTGTTCCAGGCATGGTGGCACATGCCTTTAATTCCAGCACTCAAAGAGGCAGAGGTAGGATCACTTTGAGAAGGTAGACCCCATGTATCCATTAGAAGTGGCTGGATAAACACAAGCTGTTGGCAGACAGTGGAGTCACATGCAGGCATAGAGAGGAGTGACATTTTAATGCATGCTGCAGTGTGGATAAACCTTGAACATGTTTGCCTAAGTGAAATATGCCAGGTACACAAGAGCAAGTACTGTCTGCTTAACATGTGGACCTGCGACAGGCAGATTCAGAGTAATGGAGCTGGAGTTGGATGGTGGAATTATGGGGATCCATTGTTTAACGGCAACAGGGTGGGCTGGAGAGATGGCTTAGTGGTTAAGTACTTGCCTGTGAAGCCTAAGGACCCCTGTTTGAGGCTTAATTCCCCAGGGCCCACATAAGCCAGATGCTCAAGGTAGCGCATGCATCTGGAGTTCATTTGTAGTGGCTGGAGTCCATGGCATGCCCATTCTCTCTGTCTCTCTATCTGCCTGTCTCTTTTTCTTTGTTGCTCTCAAACAAATAAATAAATAAAAATAAAGGCTACAGGGTTAAAGCCCAGGGTTAAAGAAAAATTGTAGACATCTATAGTGGTAGTAGTTTGAACACATGGTGAATGTCCTCGATGCTACTGAAAGAGATTCAAATGATGACATCCATTATATATATACACACATCTATAAAATCTTCTGATATCATATGATACTCAAAATAATAACTAAAAAAAATCATGAGATGGCTTAGCTGTTAAGGCACCCCCTGCAAAGACTACTGATGAAGATTCTATTCCCCAGTACCCACATAAGCCAGATGTACAAAGTGGCGCATGTGTCTGGAGTTCCTTTGCAGTGGCTGGAGGCCCTGGCACACTCATTTTTTCTCATCCTGCCTCTTTCTCTCTCTCTCTCAAATAAATAAATAAAATATTTTTAAATCTTCATTTCTTTAATTTTTTATTTTTAAGTATTTAGTTACTTATTTATGAGAGAGGGGGATGGTGAGTATGGGTGTTCCAGGGTCTCTTGCCAGTAACTCCAGACACATGCACACTTTTTTTTTAAAGCAAAAAAAATTACATTTTAATCTTATTATTACTGTTTAAACAGGTTCTAATGACACCAAGGAATACAACAGCAACCACAAGCATAAACCCTTTAAACCCTTTGGACACACACTTTTTTCCATGAGCAGTCATGCTCCTTTTTCTGTCACATGGCCTGATGACAGTTTACAGGTGGCTTTCCTTGTGTCTAAGTACAGATCAGAGCTTCCGGTGGCTACCTCATACAGTAGAGAGCATCAGAATTTACTGTACTGCTTGTCACTGCCGACTTCTTGTTCCAAGTGTCCTTGCACAGACTGCTTGTTGAACGTGGACTGAATTTTCTTCCTCTGAGAGGCTCTTAGACAGGGATCTCATGGACACACAGTGTGCATTCCATGTGTTCTGACAGGTTTCGCTTCAGCCTGCCTGGCAGGGTCAGGAAGAGCCCACCAACCTACCCTTTGGCCAGTGCTGGATTGTGCACGCACACTTCTTGACTCTGGCTTTACACAGATACTGGGAAATTGAACCTGGATTGGCAGGAATTGTAATCAAATTCCTTTAATCACTGACCCATCTCTCCAGCCCAAACCACACATTTTAAAAGATCCTCTATGCTAACATGTCTGTAATTCAGGCACTGGATACTGAAGCAGGAGGATTGCTGTGAGTTTGAGGCCAGCCTAAGTTCCAAGATATCCTAAGCTACAATGTTAAAACTGTCTCTCTCATGAAATATTGAGTAAATAATCTACAATCTAGTTGGTTGAAAATCGTGTTTTTAAGCCAAGCGTGGGGTGCATGCCTTAGTCCTAGCACTCGGGAGGCAGAGGTAGGAGGATCGCCATGACATTGAGGCCACCCTGGGACTACAGAGTGAATTCCAGGTCACCCTGGGCTAGAGTGAGACCCTACCTCAGAAAACAACAACAAAACAGAACTAGTTTTGTTTGCCATCTCTGCATATAAAGATCCTGATGTGTTTCTGTTCCGTTTTCAGCTTCATGTTTCCTGTTGCAGGTGGAATAAGACCCCCTCAAGGTATGTGAAAATTCCCATTTCTTTTTTTTTTTAAACATTTTATTTTTATTTATTTGACAGAGAAGGAGAGAGAGAGAGAATGGGCGCACCAGGGCCTCCAGCCACTGCAAACTAACTCCAGATGCATGCATCCCCTTGCACATCTGACTAACATGAGTCCTGGGGAATGGAACCTTTGGCTTTGCAGGCAAATGCTTTAACCACTAAGCCATCCCTTCAGCCCTCCCCCCCCCATTTCCTTTTTATTCATTTATTTTTTAAATTTATTGACAGCTTCCATAATTATAGACAATAACCATGGTAACCTCCTCCCACTTTTCCCTTTGCAACTCCACTTTCCGTCATGCATTTTCACTTCTCAATCAGTCTTTCTTTTATTTTAATGCTGTGATCTTTTCATCCTGTTATGATGGTCTTGTGTAGGTAGTGTCAAGCACTGAGGTCATGATATCCAGGCCAAGTTGTGTCTGGAGGAGCACGTTGTTAGGCGTGCTACCCTTCCTTTGGCTCTTACATTCTTTCTGCCACCTCTTCCTCAATGGACCCTGAGAAGGTGTGATAGAGATGTTTTGGTGCTGAACACTCCTCTGTCACTTCTTCTCAGCACCATGGTGCTTTTTGAATCATCCCATGGTCACTGTCATCTGAAAAGCAAAGCTTCTCTAACCAAGAGTGAGAGTAGCATTAATATATGGGTATGAACGTTAAGGGTGGGGCTTATTATCGGCAGTTTGGTGAACATAATATATACATTTAGCCAGACAGCAGCAGACATTAGACCCCCTAGGGCTCATGAGTATTCCTGTCATAGGTTTTCAGTATCAGGTATGTGTTCCTTCCCATGGAGCAGGCCTCCAGTCCACTTAGACATGCCACTATTGCACCCACTGGCTCATTTGGCCTGGCTGGCCAAATTTAAGGCTTGCAGTGTCTACTGTTGTTTATCTCCACTGGTGACTTCTTTCTCCCCCACTGAACTACATAGCTTATTCCAGCTTTCTGTCAGCTGGTCTACATGGAGGAGGTTTTCCGCTTATCTCCAGCAGGATTTCTCAGCGACCTTGCGCCCAAGTATGTGGAGTCTTCAGCAAATAGGGTCTTAGCATCTATTCCTGGTGGGAAACCAAGGGCCTCAGCAATGGCCTGTAATGTTTTAGGGGCATCAGGGGTCTCCCTGGCCAATAATTCACTGGAAGGTAAAAATTTCCATTTCTTCAGTTCTGTGGATGGAAGTTGGTCTCATGCATGCTAGGCAAGCATTTGTCACTGGGCTACATCCCCAGCCCAGAAGCTTAAGTCTTGAACTTTAGTTTTTCACAATGTTTCTGAATTTACAAACAGATAGAAAACAAGATATTCTGCTACAAAACAGAATAAAATTTTCCTATAGTGTTTTTAAAAATAGTGGGTTTTTTTGAAAGAGAGAATGAGAATGGACATGCCAGGTCCTCCTGACTGCAAATGAACCCCAGATGCATGTACCTCTTTGTGCATCTGGCTTTATGCAGGTACTAGGGGATTGAACCCAGGCTGGCAGACTTTGCAAGCAAGTGCCTTGAGCCACTGTAACATCTCTCGGCCTCTATAATCTTAAATCTATATGACAGATTTTCTTTTTTTTTCTTTTTTTTTTTTTTTTTGGTTGGGTTTTGTTTTGACTTTTTTGAGGCAGGGTTTCCACTCTAGCCCAGGCTGACCTGGAATTCACTATGTAATCTCAGGGTGGCCTCAAACTCACAGCGATCCTCCTACCTCTGCCTCCCAAGTGCTGGGATTAAAGGCGTGCACCACTACACCATCCATGACAGCTATTTAAGGCATGCACCACTACACCCGACATGACAGCTATTGTTAAAATGTGTCAAAACTTGTTTCATTTGGAAATTGACTGGGATCACTCCTCATTTCTTCCAAACTTATGTAAACACTGCATCTCAGTTACTATTTAACCTCAGAGATGAAGGAAACCTCAGAACAAGAGGGTTAAGAATGAGTATTAAGGGCTGGAGAGATGGCTTAATGGTTAAGGTGCTCGTGAAGCCTAAGGACCTATGTTCCATTCTCCAGGTCCCATGTAAGCCATACACACAAAGTGATGCAAGTGTGCAAGAACGCACATGTGCACAAGGTAGTCCATGAATCTGAAGTTCGATTGCAGTGGCTTGAGGCCCTGATGTGCCAATTCTCCCTCCCTCTCCACCCCCTCACATAAAGAAAAAAGCCAGTCTGTGGTTGAGCTTGCCTCCAAAAAAGGGGGGGGTATTGGGCTGGAGAGATGGTTTAGCCATTAAGGTGCTCGCCTGCAAAACCAAAGGACCCAGATTCAATTCCCCAGGACCCATGTAAGCCAAATGCACAAAGGGCACATGCATCTGGAGTTTGTTTCCATGACTACAGGCCCTGACATGCCCATTCCCTCTCTTTCTCTCTTCTCTCTCTCTCTATCTTTCTCTGTCTCTCTCTGCTTGCAAATAAATAACATTTTTTTCATTTATTTATTTATTTATTTATTTATTTGACAGAGAAAAAGAGGGAGAGAGAGAGAATGGGTGCACCAAGGCCTTCAGCCACTGCAAACAAACTCCAGATGCATGCGCCCCCTTGTGCATCTATCTAACGTAGGTCTTGGGGAATCTAACCTGGGTCCTTTGGCTTTGCAGGCAAGCACCTTAACCACTAAGCCATCCCTCCAGCCCAATAAATAAAATTTTTTTAAAATGGATATTAAAATTGAAACCAGCTGTAATTCTCTGAATGATGTCTTTCTACTACCTAGGCATTTCCTAGATTGTTAGTGTCACAAGGTCACAAGGTGAGGCCACATTTCTCTTATGTTTATCAGTATATCCAGCACCCAGAATGCATAGTAGGTTCCTGTATCTACTTGTGAAATGAGTAAATGACTCATTTAGTTATCTTACACCACCATATTTTCTTTTCTTTTTTTTTTTTTTTTTTTTTTGGTTTTTCGAGGTAGGGTCTCACTATGGTTCAGGCTGGCCTGGAATTAACTACGTAGTCTCAGGGTGGCCTTGAACTATCTGCGATCCTCCTACCTCTGCCTCCTGAGTGCTGGGATTAAAGGCGTGCGTCACCACGCCCGGCTCACATTTTCTTTATACCACATGCATAATGTTGTACATAAAAAGGTCATATACTCTGATTTCCAGTATTTAATCTCAGCTAGGTGTGGTGCTAATTCCCAGTATTTGGGAGTGTGAGGGAAGAGAATTGTGAGTTTACAGTCAGCCTGGACTACATAGTGAGATCCTGTATCAAAAACAACAATTACGGGCCTAGAGAGATGACTTAGTAGTTAAGACATTTGTGTGCTAAGCCTAAGGACTCAGGTTTGATTCCCCAGTATCCACATTAAAGCACAAGGTGGCACATGTGTCTGGAGTTTATCCGCAATGGCCCTGGTGTGCCCATTCTCTCTTTCTCATCTGCCTCCTCCCCTCTCTCATAATCGAATAAATAAAATATATTTTAAAAAGTACTGCACATGCCTTTAATCCCAGCAGTTAAGAAGTAGGGGGATCTCTGTGAGTCTGAGGCCAGACTAGGACTGGCGAGTAGGTTCCAGGTCAACCTCGGCTACAGTGGGACCCTACCTTTAGAAAAAAAAAGAAAGGAAAAAAAAAACCCTCAACTATTTAAGTCTCTGTTTTATTCATAGAAATTTATCTATGAGGTATGCCCTTTCTGTTTGGTTTAAGAACCAGAGCCCACCAACTATATTGTCAAGGAAGGAGATAACATCATGGTACATGCCACTTTGGACAGAATGTCAAGGCAGGACTAGATTTACCCTTGTCTTGCTTCTTTCTGTTCACTTTTCCCACTGCACCATCTTCCCCCTAGCCCTTTCAGTGTCCAGCTGCTTCTGAAAACTGGCCCTTCTCCCAACGCCAGTGTTGACTGGTTGCACTAGGCTTGTGGAGAAACAGAGACTCCTGGGTCACCAGCAGAGATGAAAGATAGAGCGGCTCAGTAGCAGGTGGTCAGTGGCTCACCCTGACTTTGTCTCCATTTATAATCAGTGAGGGAGGTTGGATTTCAGGTAAATTTTTCCAGCGGTCAGTTGTATTCTTTTCATTGTGTTCACATTTATGCATTATTTAAGCTACGTACAATTAGATGTATTCCAGATGTAGATCAAATGGTTTAAGATCTTGTGTCCTTTGTGGTAATGTATTCATAATCATGTGTGCTTTATTGCTTTGCCTTTTTTTTAATAAACTTACAAGTAAAAATCTACATATGAAGCAAAGAAACTGATATAAAGAGACCCCAAAGGTTTGCCTGTTTTTGTTGTTGTTGTTTTGTTTTGTTTTCAATTCTGGAATTTGGAATAGTTTTGGAGGAATTTTTATACTTTTTTATTTACTTTTGTTTTGTTTTGTTTTTCAAGGTAGGGTCTCACTCTGGTCCAGGCTGAGCTGGAATTCACTCTGTAGTCTCAGGGTGGCCTCAAACTCATGGCGATCCTCCTACCTCTGCCTCCCGAGTGCTGGGCTTAAAGGTGTGCACCACCACGCCCGGCTACTTTTTTACATATTAAACACTACACAGTTTTACAGATGAGAAACCAAGACACAGAAAGAAGTTAAGTAAAGTATGGTGGTACATGCCTGTAATCCCTGTACTCAGTAGGCTGAAGCAAAAGGATTGCATACAAGTTTGAGGCCAGTCTGGGCTCTAGTGTAAGACTCTGTCTTAAACTGAGAAAAAAAGTAAAAGAAAGAACTTAAGCAAATTACTGAAGGTGCCAAAGCTAGAAGGCAGCACTTGTATCTGGCTTCCAGAATTGATGTTAACATATTATCTACTGTTACATAGAATATTACCCCAAGACATTACAAAATAAACATTTTATTATTTCACAATGTGCCTATGAGTCAGAATCTGTAAATGGCTGTGCTGAGTCTGGCTCGGAGCTTCTCATAAAGCTGTAAGACTGTAGTCATCTGAAGGTTTCATGGAGCTGGAAGATCTGCTTCTAAACAGCTCATTCAGCATGGCAAATGCAGGCTGCCTTTTAGCAGGAGGCCTTGGCTCTTCTGCACATGGGTTCTTCCTAGCACAGCAGGTGCACCAAGAGGGCAGGGAGGAAGCTCAGTGTCTTTTCAGAACTAGTCGTGGGAGCCCAGCACGGTTTCACAAACCTGTACTCCCAACACTTGGAAGCAAGGGGGATGAAAACTTCAGGCCAGGACTGAAAAGATGGCTTAGCAGTTAAAGCACTTGCCTACAAAGCCTAAGGACCCATGTCTAACTCTCTAGGTCCCACATAAACCAGACACGCAAGGTGACAGAAGTGCACAAGGTGACACAGATGTCTGGAGTTCAATTGCAGTAGTTGGAGGCTCTGGTGCACCAATATTCTCTCTCCCATTTAAAAAAAAAAAAAGCTTCAAGCCAGCCTTGGCTATAGGAGACCCTGTCTCAAGACACAAAACAACAGAGCCTGAATTTGGGAGTTAGAGGTTACCTTTTCCCTGGTGTGCTGATAGAGATACTGGTCAGTGTGGGAGGGAGTGATACAAAGTATGAACACCAGGAGCAGAAGTCAGCAGAGCACATGGTCAAGGCTCAATACTGTATTTAGGTCATACTGTTCATTTCTCACTGAGTATCCAAATGCTGCGTAACAGATATCACTACCTTCATGTAACATCAGAACTTTTGTAGCTTTCCTGAGGTTACATAGCTGAGTAAATGATGGGATTCTTACTCAAGTCTGTCTCATCAGGAGCTTGGGGTTTTTTCCACTGCACTGTGCAGTTGTCTCTCAGTTAGCAAATCCCCTGGACACTCATGGCTTTAAGAAAAGCTTGAGAGCCAGTCATGGTGGCTTTAGTTGCAGCACATGGGAGGCAGAAGTAGGAGGATCACCATGAGTTTGAGGCCATCCTGAGATACTACATAGTGAATTCCAGGTCTGGACCAGGGTAAAACTCTACCTCCAAATAAATAAAAAAAATAAATTTGAGGGCTGGGGAGATGGTTTAGTGGTTAAGGTGCTTGCCTACAAAACCAAAGGACCCAGGTTTAATTCCTCAGGACCCATGTAAGCTGGATGTACAAGGTGGTACATGCATCTGGAGTTTGTTTGCAGTGGCTAGAGGCCCTGGTGCACCCTTTCTCTATCTATCTGACTCTCCCCCCAATCCAAATAAATAAATTTAAAAAAATTAAACAAGAAAATAGGGGCTGGAGAGAAGGCTTAGTGGTTAAGGCACTTGTGTGCAAAGCTGAAGGACCCAGGTTCAATTCCCCAGGACCTACATAAGCCAGATGCACAAGGTGGCACATGTATCTGGAGTTTGTTTGCAGTGGCTGGAGGCCCTGGCATACCCATTCTCTTTCTTTTTTTTCTCTCTCTCCTTCCCTCCCTCTTTGTCTCTCCAAAATAAATAATTATAAAACATTTAAAGAATAAAGAAGAAAAAACTTGAAAGCATATTATCTTTAATAAAGCTTTGGTGTTTTTCAGCAGGCCTGATGCCAATGCAGCAACAAGGATTTCCTATGGTCTCTGTCATGCAGCCTGGTATGCAAGGCATGATGGGAATGAATTACAGCTCTCAAATGTCCCAAGGACCCATTGCAATGCAGGTACTTGCTTTTTTAGTTGATGGTTTGTAAAGTTAATGTTTGTTGCTAGGTGTCTGCATATTAAGAGCTTAATATTCTATGTAGATATAATTTAGTTGTAATCTAAATTGAATGTTATATTTAGATATATCTTCCTTGAGATGGAGTCTTACTATATTGTCTGAAGTGATCCTCCTGCTTCAGCCTTCCAAGTAGGTGGGATACCCTCGTTTTGTTTCAGTGCAGAGGCTCAAAACTAGGGACTCACACGTGCTAGGGAACTAGTCTAAAAATCCTAAATATAACCAGGCGTGGTGGTGTACCCCAGTAGTCCCAGCACTCGGGAGGCAGAGGTAGGAGGACTGCCGTGAGTTCAAGGCCACCTGACACTCCATAGTGAATTCTAGGTCAGTCTGGGCAAGATCCTACCTTGAAAAACAAACAAACAAAAAAATGCTAACTATGTGTGTTACTGAATTAGCAGAATAGAGTATGGAACTATATTTTTAAATATATTTTATTTATTTATTTGCAAGGAGAGAGAACAAGCAGGGGCATGCCAGAGCCTATTGCTGCTTCAAACTCCAGACACATGTGCCACTTTATATATCTGGCTTTATGTGGTTGCTGGGGAATCAAACCAAGAATGACAGGCTTTAGTAGTAAGTACTTTTTACTGTTGAACTATCTCCCCAGCCCTGGAATCATATTTTTGTTTTGTTTTGTGTTGTTTTTTCGAGGTAGGTCACTCTAGCCCTGGCTGACCTGGAATTCACTATGGAGTCTCAGGCTGGCCTTGAACTCACAGTGATCCTCCTACCTCTACCTCCAGAGTGCTGGGATTAAAGGCGTGCACCACCACGCCCGGCTGGAACTATATTTTTATGATCTAAGAAATAAAAACTGAAATGGAAAAATTTGACAGGGAATTCAAAATTATTATAAAAATAGCAGATTTAGACAATTTCATTCTGTTTAAAAAGTTATTTTTAAAAAATTATTTGTTTGGTAGAGAAAGAGGGAGAGAGAGAGAAAATGGGTACACCAGGGCCTCTACCCACTGCAAATGAACTCCAGACACATGTGCCCCCTAGTGCATCTGGCTTACGTGGGTCCTGGGGAATTGAACCTGGGTCCTTTGGCTTTGAGGCAAATGCCTTAACCGCTAAGCCATCCCTTTAGCCCCAACAATTTCATTCTTTAAAAATATTAATTAATTAACTTGAGAGAGAGAGAATGGGTGCTCCAGGGCCTCCTGATGCTACAAACAAACTTCAGATGTATGCACCACTTTGTGCAACTGGCTTTGGCTTTATGTGGGTACTGAGGAATCGAACTCAGGCCATACGCCTTTAATCACTGAGCCATCTCTCCAGCCATATTTAAACAATTTCAAATTGAAAAATTAATGTAAAGAAGAATTATTTCTGTGTGTATTTGCATGTGTGCATGCATAGAGGCCAGAGGACAACCTTAAGTGACATCCTCAGGAATGCCATCCAGCTCCTTGGAGACAGGGCCTCTGACTGGCCTGGAGCTCACCATTAGGTTAGACCGGCTGGTCAGCCAGCCATACCTCCCCCTTACCTCTGGGATCTGCCTGGCTCTGGGATTGCAGGGACATATCACCACACCCAGCATTTTATGTGAGTGCTGACAGTTGAACTCAGGTCCTCAGATTTGCAAGGCAACCAGTGAGTCAACTGAGCTATCTCCCTCACCTCTAGGAGAATTCTATGGATGGTCTGCTGGGCATGGTGGCACATGCCTTTAATCCCAGCACTCGGGAGGCAGAGGTAGGAGGATTGCCATGAGTTCAAGGCCACCCTAAGACTACATAGTTAATTTCAGGTCAGCCTGGGCCAGAGTGAGACCAAAAAAAAAAAAAAAAAACCCAAAAAAAAAAAAACCTATGCGTGGTTTAACAACAGGTTAGAAATGGCTGAAAAAAAGAATTAGTGATCTGGAAATGGGTCAGGAAAAGTTATCAAATGCCAAAGAAAATATGCAAGAGATTTTGAAAATAAAAAATAAGGGCTAAGGGCTAATAAATATTTCATTGGAATCTTAGAAAGAAAGGAGGAAGAGACTAAATCAGAAGAAACAGTAGCTAAGAAGATTAAACCATTGAAAGATGATGTACAGATTCAGGAAGCTTAATAAATCCAAGCATAATTATATTAGTTATTTATTTCTGTGTGAAAATTAGCTGGAGGGCTGGAGAGATGGCTTAGCGGTTAAGTGCTTGCCTGTGAAGCCTATGGACCTCGGTTCGAGGCTCAGTTCCCCAGGTCCCACATTAGCCAGATGCACAAGGGGGCGCACACGTCTGGAGTTCGTTTGCAGTGGCTGGAAGCCCTGGCGCACCCATTCTCTCTCTCTCCCTCTATCTGTCTTTCTCTCTGTGTCTGTTGCTCTCAAATAAATAAATAAATAAATGCTTGAAAATTAGCTGGGGAGCTGGAGAGATGGCTTAGCAGTTAAGGCACTTGCCTACGAAGCCTAAGGATCCAGGTTTGATTTTCCAGGTCCCACATAAGCCAGATATACAAGGTGGCACATGCTTCTGGAGTTCTTTGCAGTGGCTAGAGGCCCTGATATGCCCTTTCTCTCTTTCTCTCTCATAAATAAATAAATATCATTTTAAAAAAATATTAGCTGGGTATGGTGGTATGTACCTGTAATCCCAGTACTTGAGAGGTAGAGAAAAGAAGATCAAAAGCTCAAGGTCATCCTCTACTATGTAATGAGTTGAAAGCCAACCTGTTCTATATAAGTCCCTGTCTTGAAAAAATAAATAAGTAAAACCCATAACAAAAGTTGCTTCAAAATTTTAGTAGCCTAAAGTAGCAGTATACATCTCAACATTCCTGTGGGTCAGAAATTGGGAGTGGCATCAGCTGGGTGGTTCTGGTTTGGAGTCTTTCACGAGGCTTCATTCGGGACGTTGGTGGGTGCATGTTCATTTAAGCTCTTGGCTATAAGAGTCCCATCACATGGTTGGCAGTTTAGTGCTATCTTTTGGCCTCCATTCCTGGATAGAACCCTAGTCCCACATGGACGTCTCCAGAGCAAGTGACTTGAGAGGACTGCCGAAGCTTCATTGTCTTTCATGACCTGCCACATGGGATCATTTCCCCAGTTTAGGAATTATCCTGGGACTACCACACAAGGGCATGAATCAGATAGAATACATAATAGAAAACCTCACATTTAGTCACATCTTAGAAAAACCAGAAGACCATGTCAAAAATCTAACAGGTGAGAGAATGATGTTTAGAAGCCCATCCTGATACTGAACCTTGAGATCTAAGCTGAGCAAGAAAAGAAGATTCTGATGAAGATAGTGGGAGAAATGATAAGAAAAGAAATACT
This sequence comes from Jaculus jaculus, assembly GCF_020740685.1. Taxonomy (NCBI): domain Eukaryota; kingdom Metazoa; phylum Chordata; class Mammalia; order Rodentia; family Dipodidae; genus Jaculus; species Jaculus jaculus. Next base: position 93,954,908 of record NC_059110.1, read on the forward strand.
GATATAGATGATCTAGAAAGTTAGGGAGTGATAGTCAATCGTTGGGATGCTTAAAATTAAAAAAAAAAAAAAAAGTTTAAGGAATAGAACTCAGTTGGTAGAATGCTTGCCTGTTATGCCAGAGGTCCTGGTTTAATCCCCAGCACCACGTAAATCAGACCATTTGCCATATACCTATAATCCTAGCTCTGGGGAGCAAGAAGATTAGCTGTGCCGGAATTCAAGGTCATTGTCAAGAAATTTTCTGTGTGAAGTGAGGAAGGAGTCAGTGTTGCATCTATATTAACAGTGGACACCCAAGAGGGTATCCAACACCCCCCCCAAAGCAGCAACCAGTGATATATTTATGTAAAGACTGTCTCCCAGAAAATGAAGTAAAATTCAGGGATCCAATTAGATGAAGAGAATAACATACAAGAAACAGACTAAAAAATTGGTTTTTGACGCTTGATGAAACATGAGGATGCAGAAGTGTCTTCATTTGTGCTTATGATTTGCCCCACTGATGTTTCTTGTTATTGTATAACCTTGAATTTAGCATACTTATCAATATGAATACATACATATATATATATACGTGTGTGTGTTTATATATATGTTTAACTTCCTTTTAGAAATGAGATTATGGCCAGGCATGGTGTTGCGCACTTTTAATCCCAGCACTTGAGAGGCCATGGTAGGAGGGTCACTGTGAGTTTGAGGCCACCCTGAGACTACACAGTGAATTCCAGGTCAGCCTGGGCTAGAGTAAGACCCTACCGTGAAAAACAAAAAAAAAGAAGAAAAATGGAATATCTTTTAATACTTTGTACAAAGTATATAAAGAATTCTTGGGGGCTAGAATATGGCTTAGTGGTTAAGCACTTGCCTGTGAAGCCTGCAGACCCTGGTTCAAGGGTCAATTCCCCAGTACCCTTGTAAGCCAGATGCACAAGGTGGCACATGCATCTGGAGTTTGTTTACAGTGGCTGAAGGCCCTGGTACATCCATTCTCTCAATCTCTCTCTCTCTCTGCCTTTTTCTCTGTCTGTTACTCTCATATAAGTAAATAAAAAGGGCTGGAGAGATGGCTTAGCAGTTAAGCGCTTGCCTGTGAAGCCTAAGGGCCCCGGTTCGAGGCTCAATTTCCCAGGACCCGTGTTAGCCAGATGCACAAGGGGGCACATGCATCTAGAGTTCATTTGCAGTGGCAAGAAGCCCTGGCGTGCCCATTTTCCTCTCTCTCCTCTCTCTCTCCCTCTCTGCCTCTTTCTCTGTCTGTTGCTCTCAAATAAATAAATAAAAATAAACAAAAAATTAAAAATAAATAAAATTTTAAAAATAATTCTTGGTTAAAAAAAAGTCTTCAAGCTGGGTGTGGTGGTGCATGCCTTTAATCCTAGCACTTGGGAGGCAGAGATAGTAAGATCACCATGAATTCAAGACTACATAGTGAATTCCAGGTCAGCCTAGGCCAGAGTAAGACCCTACCTTGAAAAACCAAAAAAGAAAAAAAAAGTCATCTTCAGCTTCTGCATAGTAAATTTGAAGGATGACCCAGTTTGGGGTGCCACTAGAGACAGAATGGGAAGTTTTGTGTGACCATGGTGTTAAGGAAGGCAGAGACTTGAAATCCATGGTGTTAGATTAGTCATCCAGCTGGGCGTGGTGGCACACACCTTTAATCCTAGTATTGGGAGGCAGAGGTAGGAGGATCACCGTGAGTTCGAGCTACCCTGAGACTACATAATGAATTCCAGGTCTGCCTGAGCTAGAGTGAGACCCTGCCTAGAAAACCCACCCCAAAAAAAGGATTAGTCATCCATGTGATTGTTGATATTACCAACAGTTTAGGTGTAGGATAGAAGACAAAAAATGCCCAGTCTTTGGTTGAAAAATGAAGGCCAGGAGTGGTAGCATATCACTGTGATCCCTGTTACTTGGAATCCTGAGTTTGAGGCGAGCCTGGGCAACACTAACAAGACTCCATTTCAATAAAAACCAGACTGAGCCAGGCATGGTGCTTTAACCCTAGTATGCAGGAAGTAGAGGTAGGAGGATTGCGTGAGTTCGAGGCCAGCCTGAGACTACATAGTGAATTCCAGGTCAGCCTGGGCTACACTGAGGCCCTACCTTGAAACTCCAGCCAAACAAACAAACAAACAAAAAACAACAAATGACCTGGAAGTTAAGGGAAGGTAGATGATATAAATAAAGTACAGAATGATAAAGTCTGTTGGCAAGAATTAAAGTGTAGGGCTAGAGAGATGGCTTAGCGGTTAAGCGCTTGCCTGTGAAGCCTAAGGACCCCGGTTCGAGGCTCGATTCCCCAGGACCCACGTTAGCCAGATGCACAAGGGGGCACACGCATCTGGAGTTTGTTTGTAGTGGCTGGAAGCCCTGGCACGCCCATTCTCTCCCTCTCTCTCTCTCTCTCTCTCTCTCTCTCTCTCTCTCTTCCTCTTTCTCTCTCTGTCTGTTGTGCTCAAATAAATAAATAAATAATTTTAAAAAAAAGAATTAAAGTATATTCAGGGGCTTTTTTGTTGTTTTGTTGTTGTTTTTGGTTTTGGTTTTGGTTTTGGTTTTTCAAGGTAGGGTCTTGCCCTAGTCCAGGCTGACCTGGAATTCACTATGTAGTCTCAGGGTAGTCTCGAACTCAGGGCAATCCTCCTACCACTGCCTCTTGAGTGCTGGGATTAAAGGTGTAAGCCACCATGCCTCGCCTGTATTCAGTTTTTTTTTTAATTAATTAATTTTATTTATTTGCAAGGAGAGAGAGGGAAAGAGAATATGAATAAATGGGCACAAGAGTGCCTCTAACTACTCCAAATGAATTTCACATGTATTTGCCCCCTTGTGCATCTGGCTTATGTGGGTACTGGGGAATCAAATCGAACCCCACTCCTTATGCTTCACATAAAAGTGCCTTAACCACTGAGCCATCTCCCTAGCCCCTTTATTCAGGCTTTTTTTTTTTTTTTTTTTTTTTTGAGGTAGGGTCTTGCTATAGCCCAGGCTGACCTGGAATTCACTCAGTAGTCTCAGGGTGGCTTTGAATCCATGGCAATCCTTCTACCTCTGCCTCCCAAGTGCTAGGATTAAAGGCACGCACCACCACAGCCAGCTTGTATTCAGGTTTTTTAAAGAAAGTAGGAAAGGTTTAGAAGAGTCGAAGAGGTATATCCTTTACTTACAAGACATGTATGAGCAGCAGTCTTCAAGTGAGAGGGCCTCAGGGGTCAGCCGAGGCTCAGAAATGGCGCCTTTCATGGATGAAGCTGAGGGGAAGATTTTACTCAGTGAAAGTTGCATGCTTGTCACTATCCTTGTGATTTTTATTATCGGTTTTAAGCTGGGTATGGTGATGCACGCCTTTAATTCCAGCACTCGAGAGGTAGAATGTTGCAGTCAGGTTCACATTGCTGGTAGAAATCACCCAACTAGGGCTGGAGAGATGGTTGAGCGGCTAAGGCATTTGCCTGCAAAGCCAAAGGATCCTGGTTTGACTCTCCAAGACCCATGTTAGCCAGATGCACAAGGGGGCGCATGCATCTGAAGTTCGTTTGCAGTGGCTGGTGGCCCTGGCATGCCCATTCGCTCTCTCAAATAAATAAATGAAATATATTTAGAAACCAACCAACCAAGAACAACTTGTTGGGGGGGGGGGTTATTTTGGCTTACAGGCTTGAAGGGGAAGCTCCATGATGGCAAGGAAAACAGTGGCATGAGCAGAGGGTGGACATCACCCCAAGGCCAATACAAGGTGGACAATAGCAACAGGAGAGTGTACCAAAAACTGGCAAAAGGACACTGGCTTTAACACTCATAAGCCTACCCCCAGCAATATACTGCCTCCAGGAGGCTTCAATTTCCAATTGCCATCAGCTGGGGAGACTAGCATTCAGAATGCCTAAGTTTATGGGGGACACCTGAATCAAACCACCACATAGAGATAGGTGTATCACTGAGTTCAAGGCCACCCTGAGACTACATAGTGAATTCTAGGTCAGCCTGGGCTAGAGTGGGACCCTACCTCAAAAAACAAAATTAATTAATAATTTCTTTACACTTATTTTCTGTAAAATTCTGGGTTACCTGGCCTGTGATAATGAACATCAAGATATTCATTATAAAAACCGAGATTCAGGGCTGAAGAGATGGCTCAGTGGTTAAGGCACCTGCTTGCAAAGCCTGACCGCCTGGATTTGATTCCTTAGTACCAGTGTAAGGCCAGGTGCACAAGGTAGCATATGTATCTGAAGTTTGTTTGCAGTGGCAAGAGGCCCTGGCATGCCTATTTTCTCACTCTCTCTCTCCCCTTGCAAATAAAATACACACACACACACACACACACACACACACACACACACACACACACACACACGGAATCAGTTTTAATTGAATTTGTGGAATGAATACCACATTTTATGCTCTTATCTGTTGTTGAAAATATAAAAATATATACAACGTGATACTTTTTCTCAAAGTATGTAGATTACTGAGCTCAGTAGAATATAACTGTATGCTTCCCATATACAGCCGGAAGGACTTCATATATACACCTCTAAGATTTTTAGCAGCGGTGGATGAGTTCTGACACGCTAAGGGGAATGTTTAGCCTGTGTTCTTTGAAACTTTGTTAGAATATATCATATGGGGTTGGGGAGATGCCCCACAGCATGAAGACTGGAATTTGGATCCCCAGCACCCAGGCAAATGCTGGCCAGGTGTGGTGACCTGCCTGAAATCCAAGCACTCAAGCAGCAGAGATGGGATTCCCAGGGCATGGTAGCTCGCTGGACTAGCCAAATTGATGAGCTGAGTTCAAGTGAGACACTCTGCCTCAGAACATAAAGTGGACAGTGGTTGAGGAAGACGGTTGATATCACCTCTGGCTTTCACATACATGAACACACATGTGCACATGCATCTAAACCCAAAAGCATTAAAAATTCATACACATGTGCAAACATACATACCCAAAAAGAATATACAGTTTACTAGTAATATTACAAAATAATATGTAAAGTTCCTTTTTTTTTTTTTTTTTTTTTTTGGTTTTTCGGGGTAGGGTCTTACTCTAGCCCAGGCTGACCTGGAATTCACTATGTAGTCTCAAAGGTGGCCTCAAACTCACAGCAATCCTCCTACCTTTGCCTCCTGAGTGCTGGGATTAAAGGCGTGTGCCACCATGCCTGGCTCTGTAAAGTTACATTTTAAAATAACTTTTTTTTTCTTTTTTTAAATTTTTTTCTGTTTTATTTATTTATTTGAGAGGGACAGACAGAGAGAGAATGAGGCTGATAGAGAGAGAGAGAATGGGCGCGCCAGGGCCTCCAGCCACCACAAACGAACTCCAGATGCGTGCGCCCCCTTGTGCATCTGGCTAACGTGGGTCCTGGGGAATTGAGCCTTGAACCAGGGTCCTTAGACTTCACAGGCAAGCGCTTAACCGCTGAGCCATCTCTCCAGCCCTAAAGTTACATTTTAATAATTCATCTTTTGTCTGTTTCTTCTAGGCAGGGATACCAATGGGACCAATGCCAGCAGCAGGAATGCCTTACCTGGGACAAGCACCATTTCTGGGCATGCGTCCTCCAGGCCCACAATACACTCCTGACATGCAAAAGCAGTTTGCTGAAGAGCAACAGTAAGAGACCTCCAGGATTCCAGGATAGCAGAGATGCATAACTGTGGCTGTTTAGTAGATGATCGAATGTTCTTAGTACATATGTGAAGTTAGAATGGTCATACTGCCTTTAAAATGCTTTAAAATACTTGTATTTTGAGAGAGAGCTCTTTAAGTAGTTTCATCAGAAGTTTAGAGCCAGCTGAGGGTGATGGCTTTCAAATAAATAAGAAAGTTATATATAATTAAGAGTGAAGATTATAATCCTAGAAATTCAAGTTGATAGTGTTGAAACTGTTAGTAGTACCCAGAATGTAACAGTTACTACCTGAAGCTGGATCCTTATTAGATTTTTTTTTCCTTCAGAAAACGATTCGAACAGCAACAGAAACTCTTAGAAGAAGAAAGAAAAAGACGCCAATTTGAAGAGCAAAAGCAAAAGCTCAGACTTCTGAGTAGTGTGAAACCCAAGGTAATGTGTTCCCGGGCTCCCCTCTGCAAACACACAGCCGGGTTTGTCACTATCCTTGTGATTACTCCTGTCATTCATCCAGTGGATTCTGCCCCTTAGGCACCAGCCCAAGCTGAGGGTAGGGTGGATTCCTTTCACCTTGGTTTACCCAAGTCCTGAAGTGAAAGACTTGCCTTTTTACTGCCACATCCGGGTTTGTACTCTTTCTTGGCAGTATCTGTCTTGAGTGTAATGATAGAAAATGGATTTGTTGAGACCCTCACAGAACACTTAGTGTCTAACAGCCCTGCCCTAAAGTATTTGTGAATGAACCTTTTAATGCTTTTATATCTGTGGAAGGTTTTTGTGCCTTTGTTTCACATCCATATTGCTGCCTTTCTAATTGAACACTTTATTAGAAGTCTGTGGAAATGGAACCATGTGTGCTGGCTCATACCTATAATCCCAGTATTCAAGAGCTAGAGGCAGGAAGATCACCAAGAGTTTGAGGCCAGCCTGGGCTACCCAGTAAGTTCCAGGTCAGCTTGGACTGCAGCACATAAAACCCTATCTTAAAAAACCAAAAACAGGGCTGGAGAGATGGCTTAGCGGTTAAACGCTTGCCTGTGAAGCCTAAGGACACCGGTTCAAGGCTCGGTTCCCCAGGTCCCACGTTAGCCAGATGCACAAGGGGGCGCACGTGTCTGGAGTTTGTTTGCAGAGGCTGGAAGCCCTGGCACGCCCATTCTCTCTCTCTTCCTCTATCTGTCTTTCTCTCTGTGTCTGTCGCTCTCAAATAAATAAATAAATAAATAAAATTTTTTAAAAAAGAAAAAAAAAACAAAAACAGAAAGAACATTGAAGTAGAAATTAATACTTGTGCTTTCGGTGTGGGAGGATCTAGGGCTAAGTACAGGTACATGAAGTCTACATACACTTCCTTTCTTTCAGACAGGAGAGAAGAGTAGAGATGATGCTTTGGAAGCCATCAAAGGAAACCTAGATGGGTTTTCCAGAGATGCTAAGATGCACCCTACTCCAGCATCACACCCTAAGAAACCAGGTAGTTGTAATGCCTATTGTCTTGTCTTGGAAGGTGGTTCAGAGTTGCTGTGTCTGATCGCCCAGTGTGCGTGTGTGAAGGGTCAGTGCTGAACTCAACCTGCACACAGAGCACAGCTTTGGATGTTCTAACAACTAGCTTGGAAGTTAAAAACCTACAAAGGGGAAAGTGTGCTGGGGGAGGGAGGGTATTACCATGGGATTTTTTTAATAATCATGGAAAATGTTAATAAAAATTAAATTAAAAACTATTTTATTTTAAAAAAAAGTAGCACACCTTTAAAAGAAAAAAAAAACCTAATTTGCCCTTTAGGTAGACAATGATTTTACATGTAAATCTGTGTAAGTGAGTATAGTAACATTGTTGACTCAAAGCAAGAGGAATAAACTACTATTTCACCCTGTTTGTGAAATTTTTCTTTATGAGCTAGTTCAAATTTTATTATTTATGCGATGTGATAAAATTTACAAATTCACAAGACATGGTGGTACATACACCTTTAATCCCAGCACTGAGGAGGCAGAGGTGAAGGATTACTGTGAGTTCAAGGCCAGTCTGGTACTACAGAGTGAATTCCAGGTCAGCCTGGGCTACAGTGAGACCCTATCTCAAAAAAAAATCAAGAAAAAAATTTTTTTTTGCCAGACATAGTGACACATGCCTGTAATCCCAGCACTTGGGAGGCAGACGTAGGAGGATCACCATGAGTTTGAGGCTACCCTGAGACTACAGAGTGAATTTCAGGTCAGCCTGAGCTAGAGTGAGACCCTATCTCAGAAAACAAACAAAAAAAATGTTCAACAAAGTTCATTTTCTTCAGTAAGTTTCTTTGTAGTTTTTACCATGAGGTAAGCAAAAAACCTTACCTTTTTGTTGCTGTTTTGAACACATAACAATTGCAATGAGTCTTGTTGGCATAATGTGATTGCATCCCTTTAAAAAAACTAAATATTTTGAAATCTTATCAGCTAATTTAAATATTAATATACTGTTAATAGGTGAACAATTTTCATAAGTCATTCAGCCAATCAAAGAAGTAAACTGGGCCGGGCGTGGTGGTGCATGCCTTTAATCCCAGCACTCGGGAGGCAGAGGTAGGAGGATTGGCAGAGGTAGGAGTTCGAGGCCACCCTGAGACTCCATAGTGAATTCCAGGTCAGCCTGAGCTAGAGCGAGACCCTACCTTGGGGAAAAAGAGAACACTGTAATGCTGGAAAATATTACATTAGTAAGTTTTCACACTTTTATTATGGTAACTAATTATATATGATATCAGGAGAAAAATCATCTGATACTGACATTGATCACAGTTGTTTATCTTTCAACTCAGCTTTGGCTCTGTCCTATTAATGCGCTGGTTAGAGTACATACCAAGATCCCTATTCCAAAAATAATACCCCAAGTAAAGCCCATACCAGAATTGAGAGGAGAATGGATGGATATTAGTAGTCATATTGATCTGAAAGGGAAAACATCTGAAGCTGAAAATCATGAACCAGATAGACTCTCTAAGAAGTGATTTAGGTAGGATGTAGTAGCACATACCTGTAATCCCAGCACTGGGGAAGCTGAGATGGGAGGTTGGTGAGTTTGAGACCAGCTTGGGCTATTAGTAAGCATCAGGCCAACGTGAGCTACATGCCAGACCCTGTATCCAGACATATAAATAAACATTAAAAACATAAACAAGGTGACGCACGGGAAGTTACGCGTGCGGGCGGCCCCGTCGCGATCTGTGTGGCACGTAGAGAGGTCGGCTGGCCGCCGCGCATCTCAGTTTTGCAGAGCACTGATTTCTATGGACTCTAAAATGGACTTCATATAAAGAAACCCCTGGAGCATTAATGGACAAAAACATGAATCATTTTATATTGTGGCATTCAAATCCTAGCACTTTGAGAGAGCATCAAGCACGATTTTGAAGACCATGGCCCATCACCATTATGCATTCAGGAGTTGAGTATGAATGACTTCTTCAAGACCTAGATCCTCTTCAAAAGCTTCGTGTCATCTGCATTGAACCCTCATACAAGTAAATGCTGAAAGGGACTAAAATTCATGAATACATGTTTATATCCCTTTCTCAATTTCCTTGGCTATCAGGATCCTTTATATTGCTCATATTACTCTAGACAAGAGCCATGCTTTCTAAAAAATAAAAGTTCTGTGGCTACATGTTGTTCAGTTAAAAAAAAAAAAAACATAAACAAACATTGCAAGTTGGTACTATTGGGGGGGTGGTGTGGTGGTACATACCTTTAGTCCCAGCACTCAGAAGGCAGAGGTAGAAGGATTGCTGTGAGTTCAAGGCCACCTGAGACTACATAGTGAATTCTAGGTTAGCCTGAGCTAGAGTGAGACCTTACCTCAAAAACCAAAGGAAAAAGTTGATACTAAAACTGGACCTGTTATTGAACTTAGAGAAGGCAGAAGAAGGTAGCAAGGAATGGTCAATGTTAGGTCAAACACTTCCATCTATAGAGAATAAATGCATGCCCTGAGCTATAGCACTGCACTATGGTTTAACAGTGCATAAGTGTTAGCAATGAATCTCTCTCATTGTTAAGTAATAAATTGTTTTGATGTTCAAATCTCCAAAGCTTAATCAATATACTTGCAGTTAAAAATTTCTAGTTAACTGCTTCATACTGAACCCGATAAAAGATTGTTCTGAAGGAAGCCCAAGAAGATTCCAGAGCCTCTGAGTTACAGTTTCATCCTGGACCAAAAGGATAGAAAATGAGTTTCTGATCATTTTACCACCATAGACATTCTTTATTTAAAATGTTGAATATGCAAAATTACATTGACAATGTTATTTCCTATTATATATACATATATATAGATATAAGAATTTGTGAATTAATGGCCAGGTGTGGTGGCACATGCCTTTAATCCCAGCACTCGGGAGGCAGAGGTAGGAGGATCGCCGTGAGTTCAAGGCCACCCTGAGACTACAGAGTTAATTCCAGGTCAGCCTGGACCAGAGTGAGACCCTACCTCGAAAAACCAAAAAAAAAAAAAAAAAAAAAAAAAAGAATTTGTGGATTAAATATCTACCACAAAAAAATAAACATAATTTTAGCCAAATGTAAAAACACTGCAGTAAACAAACAAAACCAACCGGCATTGTTGCAGTCAGGTTTACATTGCTGGTAGAAGTCACCCAACCAAGAGCAGCTTGTGGTGGAAAAGGGGATTTATTTTGGCTTACAGATTGGAGGGTAAACTCCATGATGGCGGGGAAAACGATGGCATGAGCAGAGGGTGGACATCACCTCCTCACCAACATTGGGTGGACAATAGCAACAGAAGAGTGTGCCAAACACTGGCAAGGGGAAACTGGCTATAATACCCATAAGCCCGCCCCCAACAGTACACTGCCTCCAGGAGGTGTAGTTCCCAAATCTCCATTAGCTGGGAACCTCACATTCAGAACACCTAAGTTTATGGGGGACACCTGAATCAAACCACCACAGGCATAGTGCTAATAAATAGCCATGTTTGGGCTGGGGAGATGGCTCCACTAGACTATCAGTACCCATGTGAAACACTGAGTCAATGCTCAGCAGTGAGAAGGCAGAGACAGGAGAATCCCTGGCCTAGTTGGTGACTTGAGGCCAATAAGAGTCATCTCAAGATGTGACAGAGGAGTGCTCAGCACTGAAACCTCTTTGTGGCACCTTCCAAGGCTCATGGTCCAATGCGGAAAGAATGTAAGAGCCAAAGGGAGGGTAGGACTCCTTACAACGTGCTCCTCCAGACACAAAATGGCCTGGATATCCATGACCTCACAGTGCCTGACACTACCTACACAAGACCATCATAACAGGAAGAAAAGATCATGACATCAAGATAAAAGAGAAATTGATTGAGAGGAGGAAGGGTATGATGGAGAGTGGAGTTGCAAAGGGGAGCCTGGGGGGGGGGCGGTTACCATGGTTTATTGTCTGTAATTGTGGAAGTTGTCAATAAAAAATTTTAAATAAAAAAAAAAAAAAGACTTAAGCCAGGTGTGGTAGTGCATGCCTTTAATCCCAGCAGAGGTGGGAGGATTGCTGTGAGTTCGAGGCCACCCTGAGACTACAGAGTGAATTCCAGGTCAGCCTGAGCTAAAGCAAGACCCTATCTTGAAACACCCCCCACCAAAATAATGTCAATTAACAACCCAAACTCACTTATTAAAAAGAAAAGTAATTGGCAGAGCGTGGTGGCGCACACCTTTAATCCCAGCAGCACTCGGGAGGCAGAGGTAGGAGGATCGTCGTGAGTTCGAGGCCACCCTAAGACTATAGTGAATTCCAGGTCAGCCTGGGCTAGAGCAAGACCCTACCTCCAAAAAAAAAAAAAGAATTGGATGGATGAAAAATAAACTTCAACAATCTGTTTCAAAAAATAAAGACAGAGAGAGAGAGAGAGTCATCTTAAAAAAAGAGGTACAGGGCTAGACAGATGGCTTAGTGGTTGAGGCACTTGCCTGCAAAGCTTAGGGACCCAAGTTTGATTCCCCAGGACCTCTGTAAAGCCAGCCAGATGCACAAGGTGGCACGTGCATCTGGAGTTTGCTTGCAGCAGCTGGAGGCCCTGGCATACCCATTCTTTCTATCTAACGCTCTTGCGCACATGTTCTCTCTTTCTCTCCCAAACAAGTAAATAAAAAAAAAAAAAGAGGTGCATAGCATACTAGAAAAATGACATTGTAGGCTATCCTCTGACTTCCACATGCATGCACACACATGTGCACACACATATGTATACACACACAAATAGCCAGGGTCCGTTTTTAAAATATTCAAAGAAGCTGAGAGCCTTAAACCATGTTTTTTTTTAACTTGTTTTGTTTTGTTTTATTTTTTACTTATTTGACAGCGACAGGCAGAGAGAGAGAATGGGTGCACCAAGGCCAACAGCCACTGCAGACGAACTCCACATGTGTGCGCCCCCTTGTGCATCTGGCTAACGTGGGTCCTAGGGAATTGAGCTTCAAACCAGGGTCCTTAGGCTTCACAGGCAAGCTCTTAACTGCTAAGCCATCTCCAACCCCCATATTCTTTTTATACAAGTCCTTTTTTTAATTGATGTATCTTTTTTTTTTTTTTTTTTTTGAGGTAGGGTTTTACTCCAGCTCAGGCTGACCTGGAATTTACTATGTAATCTCAGAGTGGCCTCAAACTCATGGCAATCCTCCTACCTCTGCCTCCCAGGTGCTGGGATTAAAGGCATGTGCCACCACGCCCGGCTGATGTGTGTCTTTTTTATTTTTATTTTTATTTTTGAGAGAGGGAGAGACAGAAAGAATGAGTTGCACTAGGGCCTCAAGCGGTTGCAAACAAACTCCAGACGCATGTGCCTTGTGCTTGGCTTATGTGGGTCCTGGGGAATTGAACCTGGGCTCTTTGGCTTTGCAGGCAAGTGCCTTAACCCTAAGCCATCTCTTCAGCCCTAAAATTATATTCTCTTTTTTTTTTAAGCATTTTATTTTTATTTATTTATTTGAGAGAGAGAGAAAGAAAGAGACGGAGAGGATGGGTATGCCACTGCAAACAGACTCTAGATGCATGTGCATCTAGTTTATGTGGGTCCACGGGAGTTGAACCTGGATCCTTAGACTTCACAAGCAAGTGCCTCAACTGCTAAGCCATCTCTCCAGCCCCAAATCATATTCTTAGTAACCATTTTTGGGAGGTTTAGAATTCAATGTGGCATGGCTTTTTCTTTAGACAAAATAATTATAGCAGTAGTTTTACGTAGTCATTTTGTATGTTGTAAAGAACTTTTTAATACTTCCAGGTTTTATTTTATTGATCCTAAAGAGTGGTACTAAGCTTGTAATGTCCTTTTCATTCAGGTGAGATACTGGTCGTTGTCACATTAGACTTTAGTAGATATTAAAGCAATTCAAAGTAATTAGAAATGTGAAACAACAATATTAGTAATGAGTATTACTAATGAGCCCTATGTTAAATGTTGCTCTGTGAGCAAGTTTTTATATAAGAGAATCTCACCTTTAATGATGAAGAGCCACAGTGGTCTTTTAAGTATAGTACTCAGGTAGGGTTTATTATCTTAAATTGACTTAGGTTATTTCATTCAGCTCCTTGTTCTATATCAGTTTTGATGCTTTTCATAAGAAAATATCACTTAGCTGGATGTAGTGGCACATGCCTTTAATCCCAGTCCTCAGGAGGCAAAGGTAGGAGGGTTACTGTGTGTTTGAGGGCAAAACAACAACAGAAAATATCACTTGGTAATGTATTTAATGTTCTTTTCTTTTATAATAGTCTTATACAAAACTTTACTTTTCTTTTTTTTTTTTTTTTGGTTTTTCAAGGTACAGCCCACTCTAGCCCAGGCTGACCTGGAATTCACATTCAAAGCAAGACCTGCCTTGAAAAACAAAAAGCAAAAAAAAAAAAAAAAAAGGCTTTCTTATGCTTGATGTCCTGATGGAACATTGTTGAGATAAATAGACTACTTGGACTTCCCAAATAATTATCACCTTAATATGTATATATGTGTGTGTTTTAAATATTTTATTTATCTAGTTATTTATTTATTTGAGAGGCAAATAGAGATAATGGACATGCTAGAGCCTCCAGCCACTGCAGATGAATTCCAGGCACATGCAACAACTTGTGCATCTGGTTTGTGTGGGTCCTGGGGAACAGAACCTGCATTCTTTGGTTTTGCTGCCGGGTGCCTTTACTGCTAAGCCATTTCTCTAGCGCTGTTTTTTTGTTTGTTTTTGTTTTTTGAAGTATTGTCTCGCTCTAGTCCAGGTTGGCCTGAAATTCATTATTTAGGCTCAGGGTGGCCTCAAACTCACAGCAGTCCTCCTACCTCTGCCTCCCAAGTGCTGGGATTAAAGGAGTGTGCCACCACACTCTGCTTGATATATATTTATTACTGACCTCAGCTAGCAAAAAGAAATCAATACCTAATGAAGTCAGATGTGGTGGCACACACCTATAATCCAAGCACTCCACAGGCTGAGATAGGAGGAGCTCCATGAGTTTGAGGCTAGCCTGAGCTACAGAGTGACTTTCAGGTCAGCCTGGACTGATATGACATCCTGACTCAAAAGCAACAAAGCTTAAGTAAATAGATAACCCAATAAGAAAAGAAAGAAGTAAGTTTGCAGTTGATTTTTCTTTCATCTAACCAAATGTAAAATAACTGTTAAAACCTACCTGAGCAAAATATGTAAGATTTGCAAAAACTGGTATCAAGGCACATTTTATGCGTTGTATAACTCCACTTGACTGTTGTACCATCTTTATTTCTTTTCACCTCCACTATTCATATTTCAGTGCATTCTTTTGGAATTGTACTACATCTTAATTCCTTTTTCTGTGTTGATTTTCATTTATATGTTTCATTACCATTTTGCAGATTGTCCCACATCATCTCATTCTACTAAAACTGTCTCCCCATCACCTGCCTTTCTTGATGAAGAGGAATTCAGTGACTTTATGCAGGGGCCTATTGAGGTGCCCACTTGTGGGCCTTCTTCCACAGCCCAGCCCTTTCAGTCTTTCCTTCCCACCACCCCACTTGGCCAGTTGCATACTCAGAAGGCTGGGGCACAGCCTCACCCTCCAGGTCAGATTCCAGTGTCTTTGGTCTTACATGGTGGTATCCCTGGGCAAATTCCTTATTCCTCTACCTCTTCAGCTTCATCCAATTTGCAGAAAGCAGGTAACTCCTAGCATTCTTATGGAAATAGTAAGCTCTTCTAGGATCATTTATGTCTGTTACATATAAAATAGTAGTGATGTTGGCATAGAAACATGTATGTGAATGTATGAGTACTGTAAAGTCACCAAGAATCCAGAGTTTTAAGTCCTCAGCCTCTTCACATGCCAGAAAAGCTATTTAAAGTTTGTCTCCATTAAATTGGAAACAGTTAAAATCACCTTAAAACTTTAAAAACATAATCTGACCTCCTAAGATGATGCTTTTCTTTGGGAAAGTCACCCTGTCGTGTTCTTGGAATAACAAGCTGGAGAAAGCTCCTTTAGAATGTGCTCTTTCTGCTGGGCGTGGTGGTGCACGCCTTTAATCCCAGCATTCGGGAGGCAGAGGTAGGAGGATTGCCATGAGTTCGAGGCCACCCTGAGACTACATAGTGAAACCCAGGTCAGCCTGGGCTAGAGTGAGTGAGACCCTACCTCAAAAAAAAAAGAATGTGCTCTTTCTGCTGGTTTTGATGGTAGAGGCAAGAGGATCAGAAGCTTAAGGTCATCCTTGGCTACACAATGAGTTCAAGAACAGTCTGGGATACATGAAACCCTATGTAAAAAAAAAAAGAAAAGAAAGAAAGAAAGAAGGGGAGGGGAGGGAAGGGGAGGAAAAGAAAAGGAGAGCGCTGTTTCTAAGGTGAGCATGGTGTTGCAGTCCTATAATCGTAGCACTTGAGAAGCTGAGATAAGAGGATTGCTAGGAGTTTGAGGTCAGCCTCAGTTATATAGTGAGCTGTAGGCCGCCTGGGCTACGTAGCAAGCAAGACCCTGTCTCAGGAAAACCAAAAGAACAAACAGGCTGGAAGTGGTAGTTTACTGGTAGCTCACGACTATAATCCCAGCAGTAGGGAGGCAGAGGCAGAAAGATGTGCTGCAGGTTTGAGGTCAGCCTGACCTACAAAGTGAGTTGTAGGATAGTCAAGACCACCTAGACCCAGTTGCAAAGTAAACCCAAAGAAACAGAAAAATAAAACAGAGCACCTGGGGGCAGAGTCCAGATGTTCATTGGTTGTCTGTCCTTGGACAAGTCTTGTAACATTCCTGTCTCTGTTTTTACTATCTATGAAATGATGGGGCAACAGGGTCTGGACAGACCTGCACTTAGTCTAGACTTTTCACTTAGTAGGTATGGAAACAGACCCAGATATGCTGGTACTGGCCAGAGGCCTCCCAGTAGTTAGAAAAAGCTGTAGCTTGTGTGTGTGTGTGTGTGTGTGTGTGTGTGTGTGTGTGTGTGTGTGTGTGTTCCTTCCGCTACATAATTCCACCTACTGCTTCACAGAATTCTTGAGACTAAGACTAGACATTCTGTTAAGTTCTCCAAAATCTTTGAAGCCTCTCTAGTCCTGCATAAATGGGTAGCTGCTGAATTATTCCAAATTTCCATCATACATGCTAGAGCTTTCCTTTTAGAATATGAAGCAGGAGAGAGTTGATTGAAAAACTTGCAAGTATGCACTTATATACCAATAATTCTTAATGCTGTTTGTTTAGGCCCTTCATTGGAAGAGAAGCTCCTAGTGTCTTGTGACTTAAGTACATCTGGGCAGGAACAAATTAAACTAAATGCTTCTGAAGCTGGGCAAAAAACCATAGTCCCAGGCTCCAGTAAGAACCATCCCAGTTTAACAACCAGTAACGGGGGTGCTGTAGATGGATGTATAAGTGCTACCACCATTGCAGAGGCAGAAAAGACTTCAGACCAAAACGTGTCAATTGAAGACAGTGGTGAGCTCATGAAACATTCAGCAAAAAAAACTATTTAACCAAATGCTGCTCAAATGCTAACACATTAGGCATTAATCTTAAAATAATGCTGCTTGATTTTGCTTATTAAAATTTTGCTTAAAATATACTTAATGCAGTCCTTTCTCCAATTAACTCCTAAGATTTTGCTCTGAATTCTTTCAGCACACTATATTACTCCTTTTGAAAAGATGATTTTAATAACCAGTTTTCCTAATCAAAATCATTCCTGACTTAAAATTTCATTTCATTTTATAAACACCCTCTTTCTGTTTTTCCCTTCAACTTCTGATCTTTCATACAGCTTGAAAAATTAAAATATGATTGGAAAAGTCACCAATGAAATTATAGTTTAACTCTATAAATCATATGCATTACTGTCTAAAAGATCAAAATTTACATTTACAAGATACTGGGTTTGCTGGGTTTGGTGGCACATGCCTTTAATCCAAGCACTCAGGAGACAGAGGTAGAAGGATTGTCGTGAGTTCAAGGCCACCCTGAGACTACATAATAAATTCCAGGTCAGCCTGAGACTCTACCTCAAAAACAAAACAAAACAAAAAAAATCAGACTTTGGCAAGAAGTTTTATTGAAAGCTTCAAGTAAAGCTTGTACAATTAAATTTTTACACATATAACTGTTAAGATACTGCCTATCATATTTTTCCCTTGTAATGTATGCTAAATAATGCAAGCCTCATATGCTTTGGAAACTGATTTGGTACATTTTAGTTTTTATTTAATTTACATGTTACCCAGCACTTGGAAGGCAGAGGTAGGAAGATTTCTGTGAGTTAGAGGCCACCCTGAGACTACATAGTGAATTCTAGGTCAGCCTGGACTAGAGGGAAACCCTACCTCAAAAAAAAAAAAAAAGGAAAAAAATTGCATGTTAGAACATAGTTACTAAGGAGTTGATTTGAAACCAGGTACTTGCATTGTATTGGTGACTTTTTCTGGTGCCTCCAGCCTGTGCTGCTCTCTAGAAAAAGCAGTGACTGGGTGTGGTTGTCCTCCATGTCTGTGCAAACCTTACACACATTGATATTCCTTGCCTTCTAGGTGTGGGAGTCTTTCCCTCACAGGATCCTGTTCAGCCCAGAATGCCACCTTGGATTTACAGTGAGAGTTTGGTCCCAGGTAAAACAAAGCTGCTTTGGCCAACATTCCCATGTGGGTGTTTCAATTTAATATTATAGATGTATTTGTAAGTATTTACTGTTGTGGTTATAAAATATGCAGAAGGAAATGTTTTTTTCTAAAAGAATGTAGAAAATTAAATAAATCTCATGTTTAAGACTGTTTTATGCCTGAAATAACTATATAAATGCAGGAGCCATGTTTGCTTTGAGATTATATATATATATCCTCCAAGGTAGGGTCTCATTCCAGCCCAGGCTGGCCTGGAACTCATGGCAATTCTCCTACCTCAGCCAGGATTAAAGGTGTGTACCACCATGCCCAGCTTGCTTTGAGATTTTATAAAATATTTTTTATTTATTTATTTGGGAGAGAAAGAGGCATATAGAGAGAGAGAATGGGCGCGCCAGGGCCTCTAGCCACTGCAAATGAACTCTAGATGCATGCACTACCTTGTGCATCTGGCTTACGTGGGTCCTGGGGAATCGAACCTTGGTCCTTAGGCTTCACAGGCAGGCACCTCAACCAATAAGCCATCTTTCCAGCCAGAGATTTTTTTTTTTTACTGTCATATAGTTTGTTTCTAAAAGCTTTTTTAGAGTTACTGTGCTTTAATGACAGTTTCAGTATGTATTTCAGATATTAATAATTTATTAAGAATTATCTTGGGGGCTGGAGAGATGGCTTAGTGGTTAAGCGCTTGCTTGTGAAGCCTAAGGACCTGGTTCGAGGCTCAATTCCCCAGGACCCACGTTAGCCAGATACACAAGGGGCGCACGCGTCTGGAGTTCGTTTGCAGTGGCCAGAGGCCCTGGCATGTCCATTCTCTCTCTCTATATATATATCTGCCTTTCTCGCTCTCTATCCATCACTTTCAAATAAATTTTTAAAAGTTAAAAAAAAAAAAGAATTATCTTGGTATGTTTAATATAATTTTTTGAATTTGCAGTGATTTTTTTTTTTTTTTTTTGGTAGGGTCTTGCTCTACCCCAGGCTGACCTGGAATTCACTATGGAGTCTCAGGGTGGCCTCAAACTCATGGCAATCCTCCTACCTCTGTCTTCTTTTTAATGGCTTGTCCTATGCTATATGAAAAAAGAATGGGTGGCATTTTTTTTCTACATTGGAAGCAGTGGGTTTTTTTTCTTTATATTGCTGAAGCAAAAAGTTACTAAAGTGTATTATGCCATAGTCCTCAGTTGATATAAGGAAGTAGTTTACTTAAGCCTTGATATGCATAAAAATGACTGTTAAAATCACATTTGTTAGCCAGGCAAGTAGCATACAGCTTTAATCCCAGCACTTAGGAGATAGAGGTAGGAGGATCATTGTGAGTTCAAGGCCACCCTCAGTCTACATAGTGAATTCTAGGTCAGCCTGGGCTAGAGCTAGACCCTACCTTGAAAAAACAAAACAAAAAAAAAGTATGTTGATATTATAACTTGTTCAACTTACTGTACTTTGTCAACACCTTGAGTCCAAAAGTAACTTTCATTTGCTCTTCAGTTTTTAAGGTTTGTCTTGGGCAAAGTTGTTTTGTACCTGATTAAATAAAACTTGATGTAACAGCCTGAGATAGAGCAAGACCGTACCTCAAAAACAGCAAAAAAAAAAAAAAAAAAAGAAAAAACCTTAGGTGGGTGCACGCATTTAATCCCAGCACTCAGGAGGCAGAGGTAGGAAGATCACTGTGAGTTCGAGGCCACCCTGAGACTATATAGTGAATTCCAGGTCAGCCTGAGCTAGAGTGAGACCCTACCTCAAAAAACTGGAAAAAAAAGAAAAGAAAGAAAAAAAAAAGCCTTGATACAAAGATTTCTGTAGCAGAACTTTCTGGAAGAAATTTTCAATGTCTACTTTATGTTATAATACCATAGCCACCACCAATTAAAAGCTATTCTCTTTAATCCCAGCACTTGGGAGGCAAAGGTAGGAGGATTGCCATGAGTTCAAGGCCACCCTGAGACTACATAGTGAATTCCAGTCAGCCTGAGCTAGAGTGAAACCCTACCTCAAAAACAAAAAACAAAACAAAACAAAAAAAGCTATTCCCCAGAACCATATGGAACTTCATTT
Source organism: Jaculus jaculus (assembly GCF_020740685.1). Taxonomy (NCBI): domain Eukaryota; kingdom Metazoa; phylum Chordata; class Mammalia; order Rodentia; family Dipodidae; genus Jaculus; species Jaculus jaculus. Next base: position 93,974,739 of record NC_059110.1, read on the forward strand.
GTACATAAAAATAACCAGAGGGCTGAAGAGATATCTCAGTGGTTAAAAGTGCTTGCATATGAAGCCTGAATGTCTGTGTTTGATTCTATAGTACCCACATAAAGCCAGATGCACAAAGTGATGTATGTGTCTGGAGTTTGTTTGCAGTGGCAAGATGCCCTGGTGTGCCCCTTCCTCCTCTCATTCTCATTCTTTCTCTCTCCACTCCTCTCTGGTTTACAAATAAATAAATAAAATATATTTTTTTAAAATAGTGTTCAGGCCGGGCGTGGTGGTACACGCCTTTAATCCCAGCACGCGGGAGGCAGTGGTAGGAGGATCACGATGAGTTCGAGGCCACCCTGAGACTCCATAGTGAATTTCAGGTCAGCCTGAGCTAGAGTGAGACCTTCCCTCAAAACAATAAGAAGCCAGGTGTGGTGGCACACGCCTTTAATCCCAGCACTTGGGAGGCAGAGGTTGGAGTATGCCATCAGTTCAAGGCCACCCTGAGACTACATAGTTAATTCCAGGTCAGCCGGGACCAGAGTGAGACCCTACCTCGAAAAACCAAAAGAAAAACCAAAGAAAAACAACAACAACAACAACAAAGTTGTAGAATGATTGAGATGGGGAGGGGATGTGATGGAGAATGGAATTTCAAAGGGGAAAGTGCGGAGAGGGGGAGGGTATTACCATGGGATATTTTTTGTAATCATGGAAAATGTTAATAAAAATTGTGAAAAGATAAAAAAAATAAATAAATAAATAAAAGTGGTGTTTGGAAAGAATGTAAGAGCCAAAGAAAGGGTAGGACTCCTTACAACGTGCTCCTCCAGACACAAAATGGCCTGGATATCCATGACCTCACACTACCTACACAAGACCATCATAATAGGAGGAAAAGATGATGACATCAAAATAAAAGAGAAACTGATTGAAAGGGGGAGGGGATATGATGGAGAATGGAGTTTCAAAGGGGAAAGTGGGGGGGGGGAGGGAATTGCCATGGAATATTGTTTACAGTCATGGAAATTATCAATTTAAAAAAAACTAAACAACAATAATCAGTATTCCTCCAACTACCCATTTCATCTCTCTCTTCTCCTTTTCTTCAAGTAAAGGTAGATCTTAGTATATTTTTGAGTTTTAACTATCTTCTTTCTGTTTTTGATGGTCTTGGTAACCAAACCACCTTGTGCATCTGGCTTATGTGGGTCCTGGAGAATCAAACCTGGGTCCTTAGGCTTCGCAGGCATGTGCCTTAACCAGTAAACCATCTCTCCAGCCCATCTTCACTTTTCTTAAGACAGGGTTTCATCTAGGCCAGGCTAGCCTTAGACTTGCTTTGTAGCTAAAGTTGGCCTTGAACCTGCTGCCTTTACCTCCTGAGTGCAGGAATTCGAGCTGTGCCACGTGACTTGCGCAGTGTAGGTGGCTGAACTCAGGGCTTTGCACATGCTGCCATGGCACTTCCCAGCCCCATCGCTGCTTTCATCCGCTCCCACCCTCACGCTCTTCTGCTTCACGTTTAAAGTCCAAAGCATTTGCTTATAGCACCGCCACTCCGTGTTACTGTTTTCACCCGGACGATACTCAAAGCACTGTCGCAGTCTCCACCACTATTATGACTTTATCTAACCTGTCATCCTAAATATTTAGGACCAAGCTTCTATGTCTCTTCTGACTGCCAGACCCTAATTCTCTGTTGTATATATCCGGTTTTTGTTGTTGTTGCTGTTGTTGTTGTTGTTGTTTGAGATAGGGACTTGCTTTGTAGCCCAGCAATTCAATTTAAGATTATTCTCATATACTAACAGTGACAACAAAAAACTCATTTGCAATATGTGTTTACATTTATAATCTGGTCTTTCCTTTAATAGATGCTTATAAGAAAATTTTAGAAACCACAGTGACTCCAACTGGAATAGATACCGCTAAGCTTTATCCCATTCTGATGTCATCTGGACTTCCCAGGGAAACTCTTGGACAGATCTGGGCCTTAGCTAACCGAACTACTCCTGGCAAACTTACGAAAGAAGAACTGTATACCGTGCTGGCCATGATAGCCCTCACACAGGTAGATGGTGTATCTTCCATTAGACCAAATAACCTTTTAAATATAAGTTGAAAGAATATGACTCCTTTAAAAAAAACAACCTTATAGACCTCCTTATATTTTAAAATTTAGATCTCTTACACATACTAGCAAATTACCCCTTTCTCTTAAGACTGCTTCATGTGTTAATATTCTCTGCCTTCATTGTGTTCCCTCTGAACTTGAAAGTTTGGTAACAGCTTCTCTCATATTGTGAAATTAGTTTAAATTATTTGATTACAGCAAATTAACCACACTTGTTATATGTCAGGATTGATGTGTACTTGGCCATGTCTTTGCTTAGTATTAATAGTTTCACATTGTCCTTATTAATTTTTACCTTGAGTCGAATTTACAAGTTCTGGGAGTCAGTAGAAAGTCAGTGTGGAAAACAATACAAAAGCTTGGCATGGGGCGCATGCCTTTAGTCACAGCACTTGGAAGGTATAGGTAGGAGGATCGCTGTGAGATCAAAGCCAACCTGAGACTGAATTCCAGGTCAGCTTGGGCTAGCACAAGACCTTACTTTGGAGAAAAAAAAAAAAAAAAACACAAGCTGTAGATGTTACCTCTAGGTCACTAAAAGTTTGATTATGGATTACAGTCTTCTAAAATGTTTCCATTTTCCTTCTGTATAGAGGGGAGTTCCTGCTGTGAGTCCCGATGCTTTGAATCAGTTCCCAACTGCTCCTGTTCCAACCCTAAGTGGCTTTTCTATGACTTTGCCTACCCCGGTGAGTCAGCCAACTGTGATCTCCTCAGGCCCTGCAGGCTCCATGCCCCTCAGCCTTGGACAGCCAGTGATGGGCATTAACCTTGTTGGACCAGTTGGTGGCGCTGCAGCCCCAGCTCCTAGTGGCTTCATGCCATCTCACCCAGCAAACCAGGTAAATGGAGAAGCGGTGTGTATGCCAAATAACCCTTGGAAGTGCATCTGGACAGCTTTCCTAACAGGAATTTGTAATGTTGGAGGATGATGGGTGTTTGATGTGAAAACCAAATAATGTGAGGCTGAGGATGTGGCTCAGGGGTGAACTCTTGCCTAGGATGTACAAGGGTCTGGGTTCACTTCTCAGTACTGCAAAAATAAAGTAATCTTAAAGTATTAAAATAGTATGAAATTTAATTTTTTATTATTTAAAATCATGAAGTTTTTTAAAAATTAAGGTATTTAGCGGGGTGTGGTGGTGCACGCCTTTAATCCCAGCACTCAGGAGGCAGAGGTAGGAGGATCACAGTGACTTTGAGGCCAGCCTGAGACTCCATAGTGAATTCCAGGTCAGCCTGAGCTAGAGTGAGACCCTACCTCAAAAAACAAAACAAAACAAAACAAAAAAGAAGGTGTGTGAGAGGTATTTGAGTTTTAATATGTTCTTATAGGATACACATTTTAAACATGATAAAGTGAACTAAGGGCTGGAGCGATGGCAGAGCAGTGCAGGGGCTTGCTGGCAAAGCCGAGGACCCACGTTCACTTCCCCAGGACTCACGTAAAGCCAGATGCACAGGGTTGCACATGCGTCTGGAGTTTGTCTGCAGTGGCTAGAGGCCTTGGCGGGCCCATTCTTTCTCCCCCCACTCCCAGATAAATAATAATTAAAATATTTTTTTTTAAATAAATAAAGTGAATTAAATTTTTAGGTTGTATCTTTTCAAGAAACTGCTGACATGACATGGGAGGCAGAGGTAGAAGGATTGCTATGAATTCAAGGCCACCCTGAGACTACATAGTGAATTCTAGGTCAGCCTTGGCTACAGTGAAACCCTACCTCAAAACCTGTCTCCCCCCCCTAAAAAAAAAACATTCTTTCTGTTGTCCCAATGCAGATCAACTTGGCCAATCTCAATGATTGTAATTGTAACCTCTCATACAATTGCAGCTGAATAGGCAGAAGTTTTGGCCCAAAGATTTCATTTTATCTGTGCCATATCCCTCTGCTCACGTCAGTCTGTTTCTACGCAAAGCAACCCTGCACAACTTCTCAGGACACAGGAATGACAGCAAGCCCCCCTCACAACTGCTTCTAGCCCAGTCCAGGCAAAGCTTTTTCTCACCCTCATAAGCCAAACCTCACAGTCCATAATTCTTACCGCATTCAGGTCTTTCAGCTCTAACCAGAATAGTCCATCAAGCTGTACTTACAGCACTGCAAGGCGTATCTTAGGCCAAGGTTTCAAATCCTTCCACATTCCTCTTGAAAATCAGCTCCAAAAGGCCAAAGCCACATAGTCAGGTTTCAAGCAGCAATGACACCACTTGGTACCAACGTTTCTGTCAGGTTCACATTGCTGGCATAAATCACCCAACCAAGAGCAGCTTGTAGAAAAAAAGGTTTATTTTGGCATACAGACCAAAGGGGAATCTCCATGATGGTAGGGGAAAATGATGGCATGAGCAGAGGATGGACATCACCTCCTGGCCAACATGAGGTGGACAACCGCAACAAGAGAGTGTGCCAAACACTGGCAAGGGGAAACTGCCTATAATGCCCATAATCCCGCTCCCAACAATACACCACCTCTAGGAGGCGTTAATTCCAAAATCTCCATCAGCTGGGAACCTAGCATCCAGAATACCTAAGTTTATGGAGGACACCTGACTCAAATCACCACAATACCCTACCTTAAAAACAAAGTAAAAAAATTTTTTTAAATAGCAAAAGGAGGGCTGGAGAGATGGCTTAGCAGTTAAGCACATGCCTATGAAGCTTAAGGACCCTGGCTCAAGGCTCAGTTCCCCAGGACTCACGTAAGCCAGATGCACAAGGTAGCGCATGAATCTGGAGTTAGTTTGCAGTGGCTGGAGACCCTGATGCACCCATTCTCTCTCTCTCTGTCTCTGTCTGTGTGTGTCTCTGTCTCTGTCTGTCTGTCTGTCTGTCTGTCTCTCTCTCTCTCTCTCTCTCTCTCTCTGTTTGTCGCTCCCAAATAAAATAGCAAAAGGAAAGGTTTTATTGTATAAATATTTAGTGTCAATGAAATGAAAGGGTGTGCTGGAGAGATGGCTTAGCAGTTAAGGCGCTTGCCTGCAAAGCCTAAGGACCCAGGTTCAATTCTCCAGGGCCCATGTAAGCCAGATGCATATAGTGGTGCATGTGTCTGGAGTGTTTTATAGTGGCTAGGTCCATTCTCTCCCCCCTTCTCTGTCTCTAATAAATAAATATAAATAAATCAAAAAAAATTTTAAAAAGAAAGAAAATGTAAGGGAAAGTGAAAGCGGCTTGGCAATAGCTATCAAAAAATAATTCTACATGAATCCAGTCATGGTGGTGCACGCCTTTAATCCCAGCACTCAGGAGGCAGAGGTAAGAGGATCGCATGAGTTCAAGGCCACCCTGAGACTACATAATGAATTCCAGGTCATCCTGGGCTAGAGAGAGACCCTACATCAAGTAAAAGTAAAAAAAAAAAAAAAAAAAATTAGACATGTTCCTATCTCCTGACTGGTAGCCACACCTTTAGGAATCTGATCCCTAGAAATAATAACTGAAGTAAACAGATACACAGGGTATTGTTGGAGCATGGCTTAGTAAACATTTGAAGTACTGGAATGTAGCCCAGTGTGGTGGCTTATACCTTTAATCCCAGCATTTAGGAGGGTGCTGTAGGAGGATTGCAGTGAGTTCAAGGCCAGCCTGAGTCACAGAATTCCAGCTCACTGTAGGCTGAAGTGAGACCATGCCTATAAGAAAGAGACAATGAAAGGGAAGAAGGAAGGAAGGGAAGGAGGGACTGAATGTTCATGAAGAACAAAATAGCCAGGCATGGTGGCATGGTGGTGCACATCTTTAATCCCAGCACTCGGGAGGCAGAGGTAGGAGGATCGCCATGAGTTCGAGACCACCCTGAGACTACATAGGTAATTCCAGGTCAGTTTGAGCCAGAGTGAGACCCTACCTCAAAAAGGAAGAAGAAGAAGAAGAAGAAAATAGTTAAGTAAATTTCAGCCCACCCATTTGGTGGTAATTATTAAAATGAATGAAATAAATCCACATTTACTGCACAGAAGGTTTACTGTGTGTGGTGGTTTGATCAGGTGTCCCCCATAAATTTAGGTGTTCTGAATGCTAGGTTCCCAGCTGATGGCAATTTGGAAATGAACCTCTCCTGGAAGCTATGTATTGTTGGGGATGGGCTTATAAGTATTATAGCCAGTGACCTCTTGCCAGTGTTTGGCACACTCTCCTGTTGCTGTTGTTGGCCAGGGGGTGATGTTCACACTCCGCTCATGCCATCATTTTCCCCTGTCATCATGGAGCTTCCCCTTGAATCCATAAGCCAATATAAACCCTTTTTTCCTACAAGCTGCTCTTGGTTGGGTGATTTCTGCCAGCAATGTGAACCTGACTGCAACACTGTGTTACATAAGTGTTTTTGATTGGTTGGTTGGCTGGTTTTTCAAAGAAGGGTCTCACTGTAGCCCAGGCTGACCTGGAATTCACTGTGTAGTCTCAGGGTGGCCTTGATCTCACATTGATCCTCCTATCTCTGCCTCAAGAGTGCTGGGATTAAAGGCATGTGCCACAGAGCCTGGCTATAATTCATTTTTAAAAGTACAGGACAAGGGCTAGAAAGATGGCTTAGCAGTTAAGGCACTTGTCTGCGAAGCCTAAGGACTCATGTTCAACGCTCCAGATCCCACATAAGCCAGATGCACAAGGTTATGCAAGAGCACAAGGTCACACATGCGCATAAGATGGCACATGCTTCTAGCATTGAATTGCAGTGGCTAGAGGTCCTGGTGGGCCAATTCTCTCTCTCTCTTGTTCTCTTTCATAAAAAAAAAAAAAAGTACAGGACAGTGTAGTATAAGTTCGTTCCATAAAATACCTGCACCATTAACAATGCACTAGTCTGGAGTGCAGATTAGGATGCATGTGTGTGGTCCATTATAAGAGGCTTGTGTCACGTTTGTAATTTACAAATATGGCAGGCTCTCAGTGACCCAACAAATGTAATTTAGCTACTTATAATGTACGTCTTTAATCCCAGCACTTGGGATGCAGAAGTAGTAGGATCACCATGAGTTCGAGGCTATCCTGAGACTACATAGTGAATTCCAGGTCAGACCCTACCTTGAAAAACAAAACAAACAAACAAAAAAAAAAATGTTTAGGCTGCGTGTGGTGGTGCATGCCTTTAGTCCCAACACTCCAGAGTCTGAAGTAGGAGAATCACCATGAGTTCAAGGCCAGCCTGAGGCTACATAGTGAATTCCAGGTCAGCCTGGGCTAGAGTGAGACCCTACCTCAAAAAAACAAATAAAAAAATGTTTAGGACTGGGGAGATAGGTCAGCAGTTATAGGTGCTTTCATCCAATACCACATAAAGCCAAACGCACAAGGTGGCACATGCATCTGGAATTTGTTTGCAGTGGCAGGAGGCCCTAGCATGCTCATTCTCTCTCTCCCCTCCATCAAATGGTTTTCTCTCCCTTCTTCCCTCTCCCACTTCTCCCCTCTCTGCCTCTTTCTGGCCCAAATAAATAAGTGATTTTTAAAATGTTTAGGCTAGCTATTTAAACCAGTTCTTTGCCATCTACACCAGAGAATATCTGAAAATACGAAGCAGGACTCCTACCTCAGGATCTTGGGGATGTAATTCAGCAGTAGAGCATTTGCCCAATGTGCACAAGACTCTGGGTTTAATCCCTAGCACATGCACAGTTCTAAAATTAAGTAGTTGCAATTAAATCGAGAGATTTATATAGTACTTTTTGAGGCTGATGTTCAGGCAGTTTTTCCTTTGTCTGTCTGTTTCAACCTCCTCTCCAAATCTAGGTGGGCAAGCCAGAAGAAGATGACTTCCAGGATTTTCAAGATGCGTCTAAGTCAGGATCCCTTGATGACTCATTCACTGACTTCCAAGAGGTGCCTACTTCCTCAAAAGCAAATAATTCCCAACATGGAAACAGGTAGAATTGATTTGAATACATTTTACATTGTGTTTCATCATAGAGGCAGCCATAATAAGCTTAGAAACAAGTATCTATTGTAAAAGAGATCACAAGACTTACTCCAGCACCTGCCTTGGTACCCCTCTTTTTCTATACCTTGACTCTGAGCAGCCTTGATCACTGTTCACCTTGAACTTTTGCTGATGCTATCATTTCCTCCTAGTGCCACTGGCTTGCCATCCTGTTTTATATTTTTAGTGTGATGCACTCTTACATTTCCGTAAAAGTCATAATTCAGAACTTGGAATTATTCATGTGTCATTTTTGACACCAATGGCTTTTATTGATTTTGCATATATATGGATAAATATTTCACTGAGGTTTTGTGTACTAACTTAACTGTTAGGTATAGTAATTGATTTGATGAGATTGTTGCCAAAACCTTGCCATGCCTACCTGCCTGCCTGTTTCTGTCTCTCAGTATTTTGATTCTTCTTCCACAATGAAGCATACCAAATGGAGTGTCCACCATGAATTAATTTGGTTTGATTTTGGAATTTGCTTCTATCAGAATACATATTGCATGTTTTTTATGTTCCAGTTTGTGAGGTTTGCATTATTGCTTCCATCTACCCAGTTTAAATCTGAAAATGAAACTACCTTATATAACACTTGGTAAGGAATAGTCATGGCAGAGAATTACAAATTAGGGAAACAGGTTATCCTTCTGATTATAAGAATGTGTCAGCAGGACATGGTGGCGCACACCTTTAATCCCAGCACTAGGGAGGCAGAGGTAGGAGGATCTCCATGAGTTCAGGCCACCATGAGACTACAGAGTGAGTTCCAGGTCAGCCTGGGCTAGAGTGAAACCCTACCTCAAAAAAAAAAAAAAAACAACTGGGCATGGTGGCTAATGTCTGTAATCCAGCACTTGAGAGACTGAGGCAGAGGATAGCTGTTAAGAGGCCAGCCTGGGCTACAATGTGAGATCCTATTTCAAAAAGCAAAAACAACTAGCATCAACAACAAAATCTCCAACATGACAAACACATGTAAGCAACATCTAAAAGAAACACATGGGACATGATTTTACAGACATCCAATACTGTACAACCAACACATGCATTATTTTTCTTCTTTCTTTTTTAAAGATTTTTTTTTATTTATGAGAGAGAGAGAATGAGAATGGGCATGGCAGGGCCTCTGGCCACTGCAAACAAACTCCAGATGCATGTGCCGCTACAGCACATGCATTGTGAGTCCTGTAAACACATAATCAGATTTCTATCCCAGGGCTCTTCCTTTGAACAAAATTTATATGCAGTATCATTATCTAGGTGTTTCTGTATGAATGACATTTCAAATGTACCATATAAAATGAAATTGTTGGGCTGGAGAGATGGTTTAATGGCTTAGGCACTTGCCTATGTAGCCCAAGGACCCAGGTTTGATTCCCAAGACCCATACAAGCCAGATGCACAAGGTGGTGCATGCATCTGGAATGTGTTTGCAGTGGCTAGAGGCCCTGGTGTGCCCATCTCTTTCTCTCCCTGTCTTTCTTTCTCTCAAATAGAATACTTTTTTTAAAAAAATGAAATTGTTTTCTTGGTAAAAGGCAAAATCTTGTTATTACCATTCTTGGTCAGTGATACCACCACATTTAGTCACCAAATTAGAAATATGTTATTTAATTTTTACTTTGCCACCTTAAGCTTTGCTTGGTGAAGAAGAAACCTTGTATGTGGTCTTGCTTCACATACTCTGTCAGCCTTTGACCTTTTCATATTGCCTAAATGACCTCAGGCTCACCATTCTCTTCCAAGCTTCTGGCACTTGGGCCTTCTAGATCCTTCAGCCTGAAAGAATTACCTGTTCATTCTGTAGTTCATTCAAACAGTCATTTTAAAAAATCAACTAGCCAGATGTGGGGGCACACACCTTTAATCCCAGGTAGGAGGATCGTTGTGAGTTCAAGGCCACCCTGAGACTATGTAGTGAATTCCAGGTCAGCCTGGGCTAAAGTGAGACTGTACCTCAAAAACAAAAACAAACAAACAAAAACAACTACACAGAGGAATTTTTCCTAATTCCTCCGACAGTCAGTGCTTCCAACATTAATCAAGGTCCCTTCTTTTTTACTAGTTGCACTCTCGTCGTAATTACCAATTTACTTGATGGTGTCCAGTTTGTAATTTTATTTATTTATTTATTTATTTATTTTGGTTTTTTGAGGTAGGGTCTCACTCTAGCTCAGGCTGACCTGGAATTCACTATGGAGTCTCAGGGTGGCCTCGAACTCACGGTGATCCTCCTACCTCTGCCTCCCGAGTGCTGGGACAATTCATAATTGAGCTCTTTATCCATTGAGTCATCTCCTCAGCTCATGAATCATCTTAAAACATATAATACGCCCTCCATATCCATTGAACCCTCAGATTCAAATTACTACAGTGGGAAAATATTCAGAAAAAATGTGTATCTATTGAACATACAAAAAATTTGTGTTTGCATCTTCATTTCTTTTTTTTTTTTTTTTTGTTTTTCTTTTTCAAGGTAGGGGCTCACTGTAGCTCAGGCTGACCTGGAAATCACTCTGTAGTCTTAGGGTAGCCTCAAACTCATGGCAATCCTCCTACCTCTGCTTCCCGAGTGCTGGATTAAAAGCGTGCGTCATCATGCCGGCTTGCATCTTCATTTCTTAAACAATACTACTTTGGAACAACTATTCACATGACACTTGTAATGTAATTGATACTATAAGCAATCCAGAGAGGAGTGTGTATGGGAGAATGTGAGTGGGTTATATGAAAATACTACACAATTTTATGTAAGGACTAAAACATCTACATATTTATTTCTATATGGATTCCCTAGTTTATGATACTCCATATTCTGTAGTGTGAGTTTACTTAAAATGAGATTTAAACCATGGTATGGATAGCTAAGCCTATATAAACCTATTTGGCCAGTATCCTTAGGCAGAAAATGTCCACTATTTGTTAGGACAAAAAATTAAATCTAGTGTTGGAAGTAGACTTGGAGGAGAGCATTCTTAGTTGGTGAAGATGATATTAGTTAGGGTAGGCCTACTATGGGAGGACTTGTGATCACTGGTGAGAAGCATAATACATCTTTGGAATAAGGAAGGGGCGTGGTGAGTAGGGATCGTGCTGCTGTGGGGTCCCTTCGCTACAGTGGTAATTCTGCCGTGAGGCACTAAGGAACTCAGGCTTTGTAGTGACAGCACTGAGAATTTTGTATCTGAGACACTGGTTGAATTTGGAGCTGAGTTGCATGGCAGAGAAGAGAGAACCGTTGAGCCTGCTCATCAGAAAACAATAGCATCAGCTATTCACTTCCTTTGTACCAAACACTAGTATGGTGGTTTGATTCAGGTGTCTCCATAAACTTAGATATTCTGAATGCTAGTCTCTCCAGCTGATGGCAGTTGGAAATTAAAGCCTCCTGGAGGCAGTGTATTGTTGGCAGTGGGCTTATGAGTGTTATAGCCAGCTTCCCTTTGCCAGTGTTTGGCATACTGTCCTGTTGCTATTGTCTATGTTGGCCAGGGGGTGATGTCCACCTTCTGCTCATGCCATCATTTTCCCTTACCATCATGGAGCTTCCCCTGTAGTCTGTAAGCAAAAATAAACCCTCTTTTCCCAAAAGCTGCTCTTGGTCAGGTGATTTCTACCAGCAATACGAACCTTAATGCAACAATAATATTGGTACCAAGAGTGGAGTTGCTGCTAGACACCTGACTATGTGGTTTTGGCCTTTTGAAGCTGATTTTCAAGAGGAATGTGGAAGGATTTGAAACCTTGGCCTAAGAGACGCCTTGCAGTGCTGTAAGTACAGCTTGATGGACTATTCTGGTCAGACTTGAAAGGCCTGAACGCAGTAAGAACTATGGACTGTGAGGTTTGGCTTATGAGGGTGAGAAAGAGCTTTGACTGGACTGGGTTAGGAGCAGTTTGTGTGAGAGGCTTGCTGTTATGCCCATGTCCTAAGAAGTTGTGCAGGGTTGTTTTGCATAGAAACGGACTGGTGCGAGCAGAGGGATATGGCACAGAAAGAAATTGTTAGTCTGAAACTGCTGCCTGTTCAACTGCAATTGTATGAGAAATTACAGCCTTTGAGATTGGGCCAGCTGACCTGCACTGGGGCAACCAGAAGAATGTACAGTCTTTTAAAGGGGCCTGAATGCTCAAGGAGTGTCCTGTTCTTCAAAGTCTGCTTTATTCCCCTCTGGATTTACAAATTGGCACCCTACCTTGTATTGTGGAGTGTAAGAAATGTAGGAAAGAGAGGGTCATTGAGTTTGCAATGCGGTCTTGTGTTTTGAAAATGGCCGTGAGCAGTGTGAAGCAGGTTTACTGGATGCCTGCATGGAGACCCACTGGAGCCTTTGAACCATGGATTGCAGTGGAGACCCAGTAGAGATGTCAGGATCATGAGATAGATGGCTGCTAAGGATGGCTGTCAGCCTCAGTGAAGTTTTCTAGGACTGTGGAGGGCAGAATTGGAAATCCAGAGAATTGTTGCTGGTTAGAATTATCAGACTTGGAGATGTGTCACTGGCTAGAGTTGTTGGTCTTGGAGCTACAGAGTTTGATGTTTACCCTGGTTGTTTTAAATCTTGTATTGTTGAATATTTCTTTGCTATACCCAATGCCATCTTTTGTAGTGTGAATGTTTATTCTGTGACATTATGGGGTTTTTGGGATTATGGCTCAGTTAAAAGATCTCAGACTATGGGAATGTTTGGACATTATTTGTCTGTAAGCCAAAATAAACCCTTTTTTCCCCAAAGCTGTTCTTGGTCGAGTGATTTCTACCAGCAACAACTAGGGAACCTAAAATAGCCAATAACACAGACATGGGCCACTGAGGATGATAGAGAAGTTCAGAAGAAGTAAGGCATAGGATCCTTGGGGTGGTTACTTTATTCATTTTGCTGAGATCAAAATATTTCTTTTTAGCTGGGTACCAGTACTGGGGAGGTAGAAGTAGGAGGATTGCTGTAAGTTCAAGGCCAGCCTGGAACTACAGAGTGAGTTTCAGGTTAGCCTGGACTATAGTGATACCTTACCTTGAAAAAACAACAAAAAAAAATTACTTTTAAATGTGTGTATTTAGCAGAATGAGCTGTATGGGATGAGCATACAACATAAGTAGGTTTAATGGAGAAAATGGTTTATTTTATTTTATTTTTAGAGGGAGCAAATAAAAGAGAGAAGGAGAGAATTGGCATGTCAGGGCCTCAGCCACTGAAGTCGAACTCCATTCACTTGTGCCACCTACTCGGCATGTGTGACCTGAGCTTGCCTCATCTTTGTGTGTATGGCTTACATGGGATCTGGAAAGTAGAACATGGGTCCTTAAGTTTCACAGGCAAGTACCTTAACTGCTAAGCCATCTCTCCAGCCTGAAAAAAAAAATGGTTTTGTAATGGCCAGATTCTTAGTCTTGCCTTTCAGTAGAATGTAGATTCCTAAATTTCAAAGCAATATGCCTCTCTTGCTTGAGTACATTTAGAGTACAAATAACTGTTTTCAAGTTTATAAAGTATAATAACTGCTATATGTAAATGATATAAACACTTCCTTGGTGATGATCATCTTTCTTAAAAATAATGATCTCATGGGCTGGAGAGATGGCTTAGCAATTAAGTGCTTGCCTGTGAAGCCTAAGAACCCCGGTTCAAGTCTTGATTCCCCAGGACCCATGTAAGCCAGAGGCACAAGGTGGCACATGCATCTGGAGCTTATCTGGAGTTTATCTGCCTCTTTCTCTGTCTGTAGCTCTCAAACAAATAAATAAATAATAAACAACAAAAAATAATAATAATCTCAGAGTCAGAACTGGAATAAAATATTAATTTGCAGTGTGCATATAATTAGTCTGAGTCAAGCCGTTTGAATGGAATTTTATTTTGTTAGTTTCAGTTGGTGCCACTTCATTACTTTGAAGATCCTCTAAGTTGTCCATTTCTATGAATATGGTACAATAGTTAATCATACTTAATTCAGTGTCACATTTAAGAGAAAGATTTCACCACTGAGCTTTAAAAAGACCATAGCCAAAGTTGGAGGGTTATGAGACACAAAGATTATTTAGCTTTGTGAGGTTTTATTTTTTTCCTTAGACACTAATTATCTTTATTCCTACTTAACATTCAGTTCAGAGAGCTATAGTTTAATTATTTATGGAACTTTTAAAAATTTACCTGTAAAGCCAGGCACACGCCTTTAATCCCAGCATTCTGGAGGCAGAGGTAGGAGGATCGCTGTGAGTTCAAGGCCACCCTGAGACTCCATAGTGAATTCCAGGTCAGCCTGGGCTAGAGTGAGATCCTACCTCGAAAAACCAAAAAAAGAAAAAGAAAAATCTACCTGTAATGTATAGCTGATTAGCTATTTGTCAAGATCAGATATGTAGCAGCTGTTTGGCAGTGATGTGAAATTTGAATATTTGATGGACTAAGTCATGAAGCACTATGGGCCTGCATTATTGTGCTCCATGACAGCCTGGTGTTTGGGCGACTGATAAGAACATTGAAATGACTGTGGAAAGATTTTTGCTCCAGGGCAAAGAACTCAATAGCAAGCCATTTACTCTATGTGTGTGTGTATGTCTGTATTAGTGAATGACACAAGATGGTAGTGGACTGTGGTCATTAATATGTATAGGAGCTAATTCCAGGGAGCTGCCTGGGTCTGATAAGAGAAAGAGCAGTGCTTTTATAGTGCGCATTTAATAAGCCTTCCAAGAATCACCATGCGTGCTACTCATTACACTATTTTTCCATCCAGTAAAAAAAATTGTCCACAGGCAAAAAGTCTCTAATCTTGAAGTGACTTTGTTTTGCTACAAAGGTGGCTTCTGGAGCCACTCATGTGATCCTTGTAGAAGTGGAAATCATGTGGACTCAGCCGCTGCTCATCAGGTGTGTGAGTTTCTGCCAGTGAGCAGTACCGTATCAAAGAGAAGATTCACATCTTAGTTTGAAGTGTTTCGTAAAGAGATTTTTATCTTAATTATTCCACCTCTGCATTCTGAATCCATTTGAGAGAATACTTTAAGATTATTGTAATTCATTTTATTGAATACACATATTTGTATTTTTGTTTTTTGTGGGGTTTTTTTGGTTTCTTTTTTGAGGTAGGGTCTCACTCTAGCCCAAGCTGACCTGGACTTCGCTATGTAGTCTCAGGGTGGCCTTGAACTCATGGTGATTTTCCTATCTCTGCCTCCCAAGTGCTGGGAATAAAGGCATGCACTACCACACACTGCTGGATATACATATTTGAAACAATTCACTATTACACTTTTGTGATCCTTAAGGTAAAGATTCAGGAAGTCATCATTTTTTAATACTCTATTTCCAATGCCATTCCAGTCAGTCACTGTTATGGCTTAAAGAGTTGCTTAGATCATCAGTATAGATCTCACCTCTCTTCAGTTAGTCACGATAGATAGATAGATAGATAGATAGATAGATAGATAGATAGATAGATAGATAGATAGACAGACAGACAGACAGACAGACAGATAGATAGATAGATAGATAGATAGATAGATGGCTTAGTGGTTAAGGTACTTGCCTGTAAAGCCAAAGAATGAAGGTTCGATTCCCCAGGACCCATGTAAGCTAGATGCATAAGGTGACACATGCATCTGGAGTTTGTTTGCAGCAGCTGGAGGTCCTGGCATGCCCATTCTCTATCTGTCTCTCTCTCACATTCTTAAATAAATAAATATGGCTTGGATGTTAAGTGTTTGTGTTCAAGAAGACAGACATTGGCTGGGCATGGTGGTGCATGCCTTTAATCCCAGCACTTGGGAGGCCAAAGTAGGAGGATCACTGTGAAATTTGAGGTCAGCCTGAGACAACATAGTGAATTCCAGGTCAGCCTGGGCTAGAGCAAGACCCTACCTTAAAATAAAATTTAAAAAATATAAAAAAGGAAAGAAAGAAACAAACAGGCATTGTTTTGGGTCATTTGTGGTATGTATATGTAATTTCCAACTCGCTTTATTTTTTTTGTTTTTTTGAGGTAGTGTCTCATTCTAGCCCAGGCTGGCCTGGAATTCACTATGCAGTCCCAGGGTATTCATGAACTTACAGTGATTCTCCTACCTCTGCCTCCTGAGTGCTGCAATTAAAGATGTGTGCCACCATGCCTGGCTCCCAACTAACTTTTAAAGCATAGCTTTAGGGTTGGGGATGTAAGCTTGGTTGGTAGAGTGTTTGCCCAGCACACATGAAGCCCTGGACTTGATCTCCTGTACTGAAGCCCTGGATTGACCTTCAGCGCCATATAAACTGAGCATGGTAGTGCACACTTATAATCCCAGTATTTGGGAAGATGGGGGCAAGAGGGTCATAAGTTCAGGGTCATCCTTGGCCACATAGGAAGTTAGAGACCAGCTTAGGATACATAAGACCTTGTCTGGAAAAGGGAAAACTAGAGGGCCATCAATTTTAACTGGGCATGTGTTTACTGTGTTCTAAGCTGCTATTGAATGATAAAGCAGGTGTTTCTCTATCCCTTTCAGTACTCCATCTTTGTTGATACCGCTTCCTGGAACTAAAGCACTGGCCCCAGCGGATAAGTATGCAGTGTTCAAAGGAATTTCAGCTGACAAGTCCTCTGAAAATACTACTCCATTTGGAGGTAAAAATGGTTTGTAGTTCCTAAAATGCAAGTGTGATGTTTACTTGAACTGTATAAATTTTTAAGTGATGGGCCTTTATATTTAATGTGTAAGAGCTGTGTCTGTGGTTAGCCCAGGCCCCCTTTCTTTCTTTATCTGTGTTTTCTGGGTTTCTAACAGTAATTGAGTTTCTGTTTTTCTGTCATAGAGTCTGGTGATAAATATAGTGCTTTCAGAGAGCTTGAACAGACAGCAGAAAGTAAGTCTCTAGGTAAGTTTTTCATTCCTTTACTTCTTCTTTTCTTTTTGTTTTCCTTTTTTGCCGTTCTGGTGATGGAACCCAAGGCCTTGTATATTCTAGACAGTGCTCTACCAAATGAGCTTTGTTCTCAACCCAAAAAGGATTGTGTGTGTGTGTGTGTGTGTATGTGTGTGTGTGTGTTGTGCATGTGTGTGTGTGTTCACATGTATGTGGATATGTAGAGGTCAGAGGACAACCAGCTACAAATGTCATTGTTAGGAGCATGTTTTGTTTTGTTTCAAAGGAGGGTCTCACTCTAGGCCCAGGCTGACCTAGAATTCACTATGTAGTCTCAGGGTGGCCTCAATCTCACGGCGATCCTCCTACCTTTCCTGAGTGCTGGAATTAAAGTCGTGTGCCACCATGCCTGGCCAGGAGCATGTTTTTGAGATGGTTTCCATTGACCTGTAACACACCAATTAGGCTAGATTGGCTAGCCAGGGATCTCCAGGACCCTCATGTCTCTGCCTTCCCAGTGCTGGGATTGTAAAGACACACTGCCAAGCCATGCATTTTGTGTGGGTACTGGATATTAAACATGGGTCCTCATGCTTATGCCACAAGGACTAGGCTATGGGAAAGACTGTCACAAACTGACAACAAACCACAAAAAAAAAAAAAAAAAAAAAAAAAAACAGCAAAGTCACCAGTACATATCAAGGTGTTTTACACTGCCTGATGTGATGGCAAAGGTCTATAATCTCAGCACCCAGAAGGCTGAGGTAGGAGGATCACTGTGAGTTTGAGGCCAGCCTGGACTATTGGATGAGTTCCAGGTCAGCCTGGGCTACAGTGAGACCTTACCTCAAAACAAACAAAACAAAACAAAAGATATTTTATATTCACAGAGGTATAATATAGCACTGTCTTACATCTGTAATGCTAGACACTATAGTTAAAAGGCCATTGTTTGAGATTTGATCTACTTTTCCAGCAGAGTCTCAAAAATGGTACGGCACAACTAGTAAATAAATGCACCTTCTCAGCTAGAATTTCTTTCCATCAGTATGAAAATCCTATTAGCTAAAATCACTAAAAACAAAACACTGGATTTATATAGTAGCGTATATTATAGGAGCATGCCTGTAATCTCAGCACTTGGGAGGTAGAGGCAGAAAGACGAAAAGTTCAAGATCATCCTTGGCTTCATAGCAAGTTTGAGGCCAGCCAAGGAAATGTGTCCCATCTCTTTCCCCCTACCCTGCCAGAAAACACAAGGAAAAAAATGTAAGTGTAGAATGGCAGTTTGATAATATTTCTTCATTTCTATATAGCTTAAGCTTTACTCTGAAATAGAGGAAAACATGTTCTACATCATGACTGGGCACTCCTTACTGAAGCTTTAACAGAAAATAATCTCTTGAGATTTTTATAAGGGCCTAAAGTGTGTCAAATCAGAAGTGAAACTTGTAAGAATTCACACATTAACTGAAGAGCTACCCATGAAATAATGTGTTTAATGTTCCTTGTGACATGGAACCTTCCTGTGACTTCCAACTAACTTGTTTGCCAAAGCATTCCGGGTTTTATTTTTATTTTTTTGAAGTTATAAACCAACCCATTTTTATTTCTTTTTAACCCTTTTGCCCAGTTTACATTTCTGATGGAAAAGTTTACAGTTCATCCTCAGTAAGTTTAGTTTGCTGTGGTGATTTCTTTTTAGAAATAGCAAAGCAAA
Organism: Jaculus jaculus; assembly: GCF_020740685.1. Classification (NCBI taxonomy): domain Eukaryota; kingdom Metazoa; phylum Chordata; class Mammalia; order Rodentia; family Dipodidae; genus Jaculus; species Jaculus jaculus. The sequence goes on from NC_059110.1 coordinate 93,993,355, forward strand.
CTTGTCAATTTCACAGATATTTTAAAGTGACGCAGTAAAGCTTAGGCTAATCAAAAGCAACAACAAAAATTTTTTAAAGCATTTTAGTCTGAGCTTGGCCTGGTGGCTCATGCCTACATTTGGGAGGCTGAGGAAAGAAGATAGCTGAAAGTTCAAGGCCAGTCTGGGCTACAATGTGAGAACCTGTCTCAATAAACAAAAATTTAGGCTGTGATAAAATTGGCTACTCATTACCTTAAAAGAACACAAATCTAATCAGTGATTCACTTGTCTAAAGTTCTAGGTTGATTTTTAGTAAGTGTATCTTCTGTCAGTTTGTGAAATTGACTTTAATTTTATTAGTGTCATGTCTTGAAAGCGTAAGTTTCAGCACATCTGAGTGCTGCTTCTGTTTCTAACTTTCCCTGAGAATACTAGGTGGCTTTGTGCTGATGGATGTTGTTAGGGAATCGGCTCCTTATTAGACAAGAGGCAGAGTCAGTCCCAGCACTCTTCACACCTGACAGATCAAAGCACGTGTCGTTCCACACGTCACACATTGAATGCCTACATGATCTAACTGGTCAGTTTTAAGAATTGAATTTTGACTTTAAGCACATTTTTATGGTTCATTGTCATCTATATTTAATTTTTAAGGAAATTACAATTTTAAAAAAGAGTGGGGGGCTGGAAAGATGCCTCAGTGCTTAAGGTGCTTGTCTGCAAAGCCTAACAACCTGGGTTCTGCCCCCCAGTACCCACATAAAGCCAGATGCACAAAGTGGCACATGTGTCTGGAGTTTGTTTATATTGGCAGGAGCCCATGGCATGCCCATTCTCTCTGTTTATCTCTCTCTTAACTAAATTTTATATGTTTTTGTGTGTGTGTGTGTATACACATATATATAATTTAGTGTGTGTGTGTGTGTGTGTGTGTATGGGATTTATTATTTATTTTGGCTTTTCAAGGTAGGGTCTCTTTCTAGCCCAGGTTGATCTGGAATTCACTATATAGTCTCAGGGTGGCCTCGCGCTCACAGCAATCCTCCTACCTCTGCCTACTGAGTGCTGGGATTAAAGGCATGTGCCACCACACCTGGCTCACATAAAATAGTTTTTAAAGGCGGGGGGGGTGTAGAGAGCTGGATTAATGGTTAATGCACTTACCTGCAAAGCCTAAGGACCCAGGGTCAATTCTCCAGAACCCACATAAGCCAGATGCACATGATGGCACATGAGTCTGCACTTTGTTTGCAATGGCTAGAGGCCCTGGCATGTCCATTCTCTCTCTCTCTCTCTCCTTGTGTTTTTCATAAATAAATAAAGACAAAATATTTTATAAGACCAGGCATGGTGGGGCCTGCCTTTAATCCCAGCACTTGGGAGGCAGAGGTAGGTAGACTGCTGAGAGTTCGAGGCCACCCTGAGTCTACATAGTGAGTTCCAGGCCAGCCTGAGCTAGTGTGAGACCCTACCTCAGACACCCCCCAAAAAAACTTTTTTTTTGAAGAAAGGGACTGGAGAGATAGCTCAACACTTGAAGGTGCTTGCCTGCAAAGCTTAAGGACCCAGGTTCAGTTCCCCAGGACTCACATAAGCCAGATGTACAAGATGACACATGTGTCTAGAGTTCATTTGCAGTGATTGGAGGTCCTGGCATGTCCATTCTATCTACCTCTTTCTCTCTCTCTCTCTCTCACTTCAGTAAATAAATTAAAATATTTAACAAAAATTATGCAAATATTTCCTTCAAATGAATGCTTACCTATACTTGAGTAAAACCAAATCACATCTAATGATTCTATGTGTGTGTGTGGGGGGGGTATGGGTGTGTTTTAATGCCAGACATTGAGCCTAGGGCTTTAGATGTGCCACACATGTGCTATGCCAGTGAGCTTCAAAGCTAGCCTGTAGTGTTGTGTACATGTGTATGTCTGAAAGTGTGCATTGTTTCCTTTCTGTGTTTGTTTGTTTGAGGGAGGGTCTCACTACAGACCTGGCTGACCTGGATCTCACTCTGTAGTTCCAGAGTGATCCTCCTCCCTCTGCCTCCTGAGTGCTGGGATTAAAGGCATGTGCCACCAATGCCCGGCTCTTGATTTGTTTTTTTGAGAGGTGATCTTGTTATATAGCCTAGGCTGACTTCAAACCTGTGATCCTTCCAAGTTCTGGGATTATAAGCATGTACCACAGCACCTGGCCTCCAATGATTCTTCAAGTATCTAGCTGGGGCTGGGAAGATAGCTTAAGTGGTTAAAAGCACTTACTTGGAAAGCCTGATGGCCCAGGGTTAGTTCCCTTGCACCCATATAACGCTGGATAAACCAAAGTAGCACATATTTCTGGCATTCATTTGCAGTGGTGAGACCCTGACATGCTCATACACACACTTGCAAGTTAAGAATAAACTAAATGAAAGTGTTGTATATCCTGAATATGAGATGCAAGATTCTTCATAATACTTCCCTGGTAGCTCTGTGTTTTTGTTTCTTTGTGTTTTTTTTTTTTTTTTTAACCATGTAACATGGTCTGTCTTTAAAAGGCCACTATTTCAATGTGCCTGTGTCAGGATTCTCCAGCATCTGTTTCTTTTCTGCTGTATGTTTGGCTGGCCACTCAGAGGAGGAGACAGTCTTGAGAGCAGTGCTTGCCTATTTCCTTATCACAAGGCTTCAGTGTGGAAACAATTGTGTTGCTTGATAGGGTGTAAACTATCATGAATGTCAAGCCAGGGAGGAATAACCTATGGAATTTTTTTTTCAATGTAGAGTCTAACTCTAGTCTGGCTGACCTGGAATTCACTAGGTAGTCTCAGGGTGGCCTCGAACTCACGGCAGTCCCCCTACCTCTGCCTCCCAAGTGCTGGGATTAAAGGCGTGCGCCACCACGCCCGGCTACACTTGGAATTTAAAAAATTATTTACTTATTTGGGAGAGAGAATGGGCATATCAAGGGCCTCTAGCCAAAGCAAGCAAAAATCAGACACGTACCACCTTGTGCATCTAGCTTTTACTTGGGTACTGGGGAATTGAACCTGGTTCCTTTGGCATTGCTGGCAAGCACCTTAACCACTAAGCCATCTCTCCAGCCCACTTGGAATTTAATATGCTGAGTATTGTATGGTTTTCCACTTAGCATTCTTATTTTGTTGCCTCTTTGTTTCAGGAGAGAGCTTTGCAGAATTCAGATCTGCAGGAACTGATGATGGGTTCGCGGATTTTAAAACAGCCGATAGTGTATCCCCAGTAGAGCCACCAGCAAAAGATACTTTTCCAGCATCCTTCCCCTCAGGAACTGTACAGCAGAAACAACAGACACAAGTGAAAACTCCTCTGAACTTAGCAGACCTGGATATGTTTTCCTCAGTGACTTGCAGCAGCGAGAAACCGCTGCCTTTCCCCGCTGCATTTAGTGCATCAAAGGCAGTTTCCGCGCGGGCTCCGCCAGGCTCTGCGGCAGCCATGGCAGCACTGGCATCCACTAAGACCTCTAGCTTGCCTGATGACTTTGGAGAATTCAGCCTTTTTGGAGAATATTCTAGTCCTGCATCTGTTGGAGAGCAGGATGACTTTGCGGATTTTATGGCTTTCAGCAATAGCTCCATTTCATCTGAGCCAAAAGCAGATGACAAATATGAGGTCCTTAGAGAGGACAGTATTCCCAGTCCTCTCAGTGGTAACTCAGGCAGCGCAGCAAAGAGCACCCCAAACCCACCTGCTGCATCTACCAAGTACGACGTCTTCAAGCAGCTCTCCTTAGAAGGAGCTGGACTGGGTGTTGAAGAATTAAAAGATAGCACTCCTTCTGGAAAAAGCGATGATGATTTTGCTGACTTTCACTCCAATAAATTTTCATCTGTGAACTCGGACAAATCACTGGGGGAGAAAGCGGTGGCTTTTCGCCACACCAAAGAAGACTCGGCTTCGGTGAAGTCCTTAGACCTCCCTTCCATTGGCGGCAGCAGCGTGGGCAAGGAGGACTCTGAAGATGCGCTCTCTGTTCAGTTTGACATGAAACTGGCTGATGTGGGAGGAGATCTTAAGCATGTCATGTCTGATAGCTCTTTGGATTTACCAACAGTTAGTGGCCAACACCCTCCTGCTGCAGGTGAGGAATTGGTGAGATTGCTCTGGTGATGTTGATGTAGATTTCAAACGAGTCTGTGGGTGTCGATTGACAGACTGAGGCGATTTTTGGATAATTATCCTCCTGGTTGCCAGTCTTCCTGAAGCAGTGTTAAATACAATTTTATGGATACTTCCATACGTGGATACTGTGATTACTCTGAAACTTAGATTGGATAGCCAAAATATTTTTATTTTTGAAATCCAATACACACTTGGTGTCAGAGGCACATAAAAAAAACAAACATGACTCAGTGAACTCCACCTAGCCAGAAATTGTATAAAGATTTTTTGCAGTGTTTCTTCATTCCTGGGAGCAGAATAGCTGTTTCTTCTTTTCTCTTCTCTCTTGAGTGTACTTAGCAGCTGCCAAGATAGTATTTGTTTGGTTTACAGAAACTTGATTCTTATTGGCCAAGGAAGTGAGAAACTAAACAATGTGCCAACTCCCTTGAGAAGAAGAGGGCAAGAAGTCACTGAGGAGTTTGTGTTAGTATGTGGCAAGGAGGAAGGTCTGTGGTCCAAGGGGCTCCAGGTCCTGTTTTAAGTGTAAACTCTGGAAGCCATGGGTTGTAACAAATCTGTAGATGCTAGGGTAAGGTAACTACTAACTTTCTGATAAAATGCCTGAGAACATCTTATCAGGAAGTCCTCTTTAAATTCTGTGTGGATTTACATGTAGTAGTTCATTCACTGGTCCAACTTGTCCTGAAAGTTAGATTCCCAGGCAATAGAACAGCTCAGTGGCTAACGGCTCTGGCTTGCAACAGTTAGACCCCTGAGTGGCCTAGTTTTTGTTGTTGTTGTTGTTTTTGATATCTATATAGAAATATAACCTATTTTGCGGCCTTTGATAATGAGAATTATCTCAGTATTACTGAATTATTCTAGAAAATGTTTTATGCACATGAAGGATTTGTCTTTTTACATGAGAGGAACATGTTAAACACAGTTTCAGGCAAAAATTGTAAAGTACTATTGGTTTGGTATATTTCAAATTGGTAAGTCAAAGAAAAAATGATGTTCATTGTTGGGCTATTAATGTGTTGGAGGTTTCTTAAGCTGGGTAAGCTAGTTAGCGAGGGTATCCTGTTTCATGCTGCTATTGCCAAGGTATTCTCTATGTGCAAATGGGCTGGCTGAAGAGCTCCTCAGTGCCCTTCACTACCTTACCTTGATTTTCTTTGTTTTTTGTTGTTTCTATTTAATAAAATGATTTCATTTTTCCTTTTTGTATGAGCTGCTTGAGCTATAGCAGTTAGTTACAAAGTGCATTGTTTGTTGAACAACCGTATCTGACTTTTTTTTTTAAAATCTCACAATATGTATACTAGGTTTTTGGATCCTGCAGTTATTAATTAGAGGTTATTTTTCTGAGAACGAATCTATATTCTTTCACAGTGCCAAACCAGATATCTTTGTGAAATGAGTTAATGCAGGTTTGGGGTGTCTTTTTCCCCCACATTTTGAGAAGGGGAAGTTGGCTTTTGACTGAGCACATTCTAACGGACCTATTAAAAATAACCTGTGCTCATGTTCTTAATATGTGTTTGGAACATCCCAGAATGGAGCCTGTCATGTTCAAGCCAACTCTTTTCTAAGTGAAGAGACTCTTCAAAGCAGACTGTTTTCCTCTGTTGATCTGTAAACTTCTGTCAGAAAGGAGCAGTATCCCTTTAGAGCGGTTGTTAAAAGGGGTTGATGGCAGACAAGGAGTCACACCTGTGTGCTGTTGAGCAAAGTGACTGCATAAACTGTATTAGAGAGGGTGAGTGACAGGCATTATTCAGCAATGTCATTTCATTTTGCCTTCTGTTAACCATAGTATCGCTTGCTCTCTTAGTTTGAGGGTTCAAGGTACATCCTACTGGAGAAGTAAGTGGGTTGATAAAGCAAATAAAACCTAGTAGACTGCTCAATCTTGTTTGGAAACCCTAACTTAACTCTGAAGGGGATACTGTCTCTTAACTTACTCTCAATGCTTTGTATGGAAGGTAGTCAATACTAATACATTGCCTGATTTCTCTGCATATTATTACATTTAATCCTTTGAGCACTTGCTGCATATAATTTCCACGAGGCTGCTTTTCCGCACTAAATTTAATCTCTCTGGCACTGTGGCATCTTGATGCTCACTCATTATGATCATTTGTTTTGTGGGCAGCAAGAACTTAACCCTGATTTGTGACTTTCCCAAAGGGTTGGCAAGACATCTGTAGCTGCCTACCTGTAAAGTAGCCCTTCTTTGACTGGAAAATCTTTGTATTTTAATCAGTACCTTATTATTTTTCAGCTGCTTTTCTGATGTCTTTTTTCCAGTTTAGACATTTTCTGTGTGAATGTGCCTTTTTGGACTTGCTTTAGTATACTCCTCTGCAAACACTGATCTGCATGCTTGTTCTGGTGGCTTCCTTTCCAGCTCTTCTGTACACTTTTTTGTGATCTGTAAGTCCTGTGTTAATAAATAATTCTTTGGCATATTTTGAAAGCGTGGGGATGTGTGTAATTTGTATTTTTTTGCAGGGTTAGATGGAAGAAATACCTCACTAAAATCAAGTTAAAAGCAATAGTAATACTTTGAGAATATATTTTTTTCTTTTATTTCCTTAAGCACTATCTCCTAAGAACATATTAGCGTGTTTTAGCCTTTGCCTTATACTTCCATTAATCTAGGTTCATAATGTGGAATTAAGTTGAAATAAAACTTTAGGGCTGGTAATATACCTCAACAGTAGCACACATACTTGGATATGCAAGGCAATGTATTTAAACCTCAGCACCACAAATCAATAAGTCTATATATAAATTTACAAATATAGGGCTGGGACTGTAACTCAGTGGTAGAGTGCTTACATAGTATATTCAAGGCCCTGGAGTAGATCCTTAGCAACACACACACACAAGTTTAAGGAGGTAAAGATGACACCTGTTATCTTAGTACTCATGCAACTGAGGCAGGATCATAATTTCACTTGAGGCCAGCATGAGATACATAGTAAGACCAGTCAAAATATAAAAAAAGATTAAAACTTAAACAAAGTACACAAAGAGTAAGCTTTAAGCTATTTTTTTCTTCCTTTCTTTCTTTCTTTGTTTTGTTTTTTGAGATAGGGTCTCACTGTAGCCCAGGCTGACCTGGAATTCACTATGTAGTCTCAGGATGGCCTCGAACTCAGGTGATCCTCCTACCTCTGCCTCCTAGGTGCTGGGATTAAAGGCGTGCGCCACCATGCCTGGTTTACTGTTTTCCTTTTTATAGAAACAGTTTCTGGCCTGGGAATGTAGCTCAGTTGTAGAGCATTTGACTAGCATGAGCAAGACACTAGGTTTCATCTCCAGCACTGCAAAGATAAAGGAAGGTGGGTCTGGAGAGATGGCTTAGCAGTTAAGGTGTATGCCTGCGAAGCCTAAGAACCCAGGTTTGATTTTCCAGGACCCACGTAAACCAGATGCACATGGTGGCGCAGGCATCTGGGGTTCGTTCGCAGTGGCTAGAGGCCCTGGCACACCTATTCTCTATCTCTCCTTTTCTCTCCCTCTCTCTTGTCTCAAATAAGTAAATAAAATAGATAAATAAAATGTTTAAAAATAAAGGAAGGTAAGGCCAGGCATGGTGGCACATGCCTTTAATCCCAGAACTCAGGAGGCAGAGGTGGGAGGATCACTGTGAGTTTGAGGCCAGCCTGAGACTATATAGTAAATTCCAGGTCAGCCTGAGCTAGAGTAAGACCCTATCTTGGAAAAAACAAAAAATTAAAATTAAAAAACGAAGGAAGGCAAGTTAGCAATAAGGGCTGGAGAGATGGATCAGCCATTAAGGCACTTGCCTAACAACCCAGGTTCAGTTCCCTAGTACCTGAATAAGGCCAGATGCACAAAGTGTCACATGCATATGGAGTTTGTTTGCAGAGCCTAGAGGCCCCAAGGTGTTCACTCTCATTATCTTACTGTCTCACTTGCTTATCTCACTGCTTACAAATAAATTTTTAAAAAAATGTTTTTAAAGTTAGGCCAGGCATGATGGCACATGCCTTTAATCCCAGCACTCAGGAGGCAGAGGTCAGAGGATCACAGTGAGTTCAAGGCCACCTTGAGACTACATAGTGAATTCCAGGTCAGCCTGGGCTAGAGTGAGACCCTACCTCAAAAAAAAAATATATATATATAGGCCAAACTTGGAAAAAAATTATCTTAAAATATAAATAGTGAAGGGCTGGAGAGATGGCTTAGTGGCTAAGGTGTTTGCCTGCAAAGCCAAAGGACCTCAATTTGATTCCCCAGGACCCATGTAAGCCAGATGCACAAGGGGGCACAATGCATCTGGAGTTCCTTTGCAGCGGCTGGAGGCCCTGGTGTCCCCATTCCCTCTTTCTCTCTTTTTTTCAAATAAATATATAAAGTTTTTTAAAAACAAACAAAGATTGTTTTTAGGTTGGAAACCCAAGCCATATAAAACTCTTGGGCTGGATGTGTGGTGGTACTCACTTTTAATCCCACCACTTGGGAGGCTGAGGTAGGAGGATCACTGTGAGTTTGAGGCCAGCCTGGAACTAGAGTGAGTTCCAGATCAGCATAGGCTAGAGTGAGACCTTCCCTCAAAAATAATTAATTAATTTAAAAATCTTTGGGAAAAAAAGGTCAATGGTTTAAAGTTTTTGCTCTTTTAGCTCTTTACTCTTTTTTAGAATTTGAGCAAGAAAAGAAATTAAACCCCTGAAGATGATTTTGAGGATTTTTACGTGGTCTCTTTCATATTTGACACATGCTATTTGAGAAAGAAAAATGTTGATATTGGGGAATTGGAATTCACTTTAAGAAAAACCATTCAAAATATATTGCTGTCCAGAAAATAATGTGTTAAAATGTAATTTTTTATTCTATAATAATTGAAAGAATCAAATTTTTATTTGTTTTGTTTGAGACAAGTTCTTATTATAGTGCCCAGGTTGGTCTTGAACTCCTGAGCTTAAGCCACCCTCCTGCTTCAGCCATCAGAGTGTCTGGAACTATGAAGCAGGTCATCATGGTCTGCTATTTTTTTTGTTTTTCTTTTTATTTTCTGAGGTAGGGTCTTGCTGTAGTCCAGGCTAACCTGGAATTCAGTATGTAGTGTCAGGCTGGCCTTGAACTTCTTGGATTACAGGCATGTGCCACCACACCCGGCTGGTCTGCTATTTTTATTTACTTACATGTTTTATTGGGTACTGACAAGTGCTTTGCCACTAAAGTGTACTGTCAACCCAAATTATTTTTATTTTTGTGTGAGCTGCTTCTAGTCCTTTGATGTTTACATAATTTGAGTAATTTTGAAAAGGAAAATGTTGTCTCAGGAACTCTGAAAGCACAAGAGGGTCATATACACAGGAGAGTCTCTGAAGTATTACCCTCTACCTTAGAGTGGCCACAAAGCCTCAGGTGTAGTTACCACCTTGCTTGCACATTTGATTTTGTGTTGCGCTGTTATAGATGACCACGGACAGTCCCACCTACCCCTGCTCTGACTTGAAATATCCACAGGGTTGCCACTTTTCTTTATTAAACTTAAGATACTCACATAGAAACCTGAAAGTACTTACAGATAGTGTGGATATAGTTTAACACATGTCATTATGGAAGTCAGTACAGATATGAAGAATGGGAAGTTTCTATACAGATTTAAAAAAAAAAAAACACTGCCAGGCTGGAGCAGTGTCTTAGCAGTTAAGGCACTTGCCTACAAAGCCAAAGGACCCACATAAAGCCAGATGCACAAGGTGGCACATGCATCTGGAGTTAACTTGCAGTAGCTAGAGGCCCTGGCATACCCAATCTCTCTGTCTCTCTATCTGCCTCTTTCTCACTCTCTCAAATAAACTTTAAAAAAAAAAGCTGGCACATGCCTTTAATCCCAGCACTCGGGAGTCAGAGGTAGGAGGATCCCCATGAGTTCAAGGCCACCTGAGACTACATAGTGAAGTCCAGATCAGCCTGAGCTAAAGTGAGACCCTACCTCGAAAACAAACAAACAAAAAAAAAACCAGACCATCAGATAGCCACATTTTTTTATAGGCTGTCACACACTGTTTTCATTTTTGCTCTTGTTTAGCACTAACGCGTGTCAGGGTTCTAGAGACACAGTAGGACATTGCTAGGCTAGGTGTTAGTGTTCGTGGAAAATTATTTTCTCAGGTAGAACAGGACCAGGGATGGAGAGACTGGAAATGGACAAATAGTTCCATTGTATTGGTTTGCATTGGGAAGTGAAATCTGGATTAAATCAGTGTTAGAAATTAGAAAACATTCTTCCTTAGTTCAGTGGAAACTGCTATTGTTATATAAAACTTCAGGATTTGCACACATATTTCCTTCTTTTTTTTCTCTAAACTCCTTCCTCAAAAGCCACTAACTTGGGCTGGGCGATGACTCAGTGGTTAAAGATGCTTACTTGCCAAGCCTGTCAGCCCAGGTTTGATTCCCTACTAACCTCATAAAGCCAGATGCACAAAATGGAGCATGCAGGCCCTGGTGTGCCCATTCTCTCTCCCTCATTGCAAATAAATTAAGTTTCTGAGAAAAAAAAAAACTGTAATTCCTGCTCCCTTGGACAGAAAATGCTTCCGTCCTTCATGTTGTATGTCTTAATCTTTAATGTTTTTATTTTATGGGTTTTCTAAAGCTCACAGCTTTAGAAGATGTCTGTTGAAATGAGTATAGCCACATGCTTGGAAACACCTTGTTTTTATGTACATCTATTAAAAAGGGCTCTAAATAGAGGTTATGGAAGAGACTGATACGGTTACCCACTTATGTAAGCAAGAAATCCATGTCTTAGCTGGACATGGTGGCGCACTCAGGAGGCAGAGGCGAGAGGATCACTGTGAGTTCAAGGCCAGCCTGGGACTACAGAGTGAGTTCCAGGTCAGCCTGGGCTAGAGTGAGACCCTACCTTAAAAAAAGAAAAAAGTCCATGTCTTGATTTGAGATCCCTGATGGAAGCAGATGGTCCACTTATTTCTTCACCTTTTGTAATAGGACATTCCTGGCTGCAAACCGACACACAAATTACAGCATACATATTGGTTATTGTCTGTGTGCAGTTACAGCTCAACCTCACCGTGCCTGAGTTTTCTTGAACTGGAAATACAACCGTAATTTTCTTCATTTTATCACATTCATTCTCCATTTTCTTTTTTGCTTGCAATTTTGCAGAATTTAGGTATCAACTTGAAAATCCATCTGTAGTAACTTTAGTGAGTACAAAATAAAGTATGGCTTATTCTATATTATTTCTCTAGACAATGCTTAAGTCTTAATCTTTAATGTTTTTAAGATCATTATACAATAATACATATAACTGGGTTGCTTAGCAAATGTAGAGCTGCTAAAAACATGAGGAACCAAAAAAAAAAAAAAAAAATGAGGAACCTTACTGCTTAAACTTACTTTCAATGATCTGATAAGCCAAATTCTTTTTAGAAATGGCTGGGTTTGGTGGCATATGGCTTTAATCCCAGCACTCTGGAGGCAGAGGTAGGAGGATCGCTGTCAGTTCAAGGCCACTCTGACTGAGACTATGTAGTGAATTCCAGGTCAGCCTGGGCTAGAGCAAGACCCTACCTTGAAAAAAACAACAAAACAAAAAGAAAATGGTTCACCAATATTCATTATGCACAAAAGTACACTCTGAATTTATGCTGATAATAAACTCTAAGGTTTAGAAATAAATATTAGCCAGGCATGGTGGCACATGCCTTAAATCCCAGCACTCGGCAGGCAGAGGTAGGTGGATTGCTGTATGTTTAAAGCCAGTCTGAGACTACATAGTGAATTCCAGGTCATCCTGGGCTAGAGTGAGGCCTGACCTCAAAAAATAAAAAATAAAATAAAATAAAATAGAAATAGAAATAAATATGTGTTCTGTTTATACTTTTTATATTATGTCAGCTTTAGTGCATATATGTGTATATGTGTGTGTTCAAATGAGTTTATTGTTGTTGTTGTTGTTTTTAGTAAATTATGTTTTTCACACCGTAGTTGCCAATAAAGAAGAAAAAATAGCTGGGTGTGGCAGTGCACACCTTTAGTCCCAACACTTGGGAGGCAGAGGTAGGAGGATCACTGTGAGTTTGAGGCCAACCTGAAACTACATAATGAGTTCTATGTCAGCCTGGGCTAAAGTGAGACCCTACCTAAAAAAACAAAACAAAACAAAAAGTAAAAAAAAAAAAAAAAAAAACTTCAAAGTTTGCTTTTAGTGACGCATATGTTTATCCTTAATTTAAAAAAAAAAAAAAAAAAATATATATATATATATATATATATATATATATATATATAAATTGGACCAGGCATGGTGATGCATGCCTTTAGTCCCAGCACTTGGGAGGCAGAGGTAGGAGGATCGCCTTGAGTAGGAGGCAGCCCTGAAATGACATAGTGAATTCTAGGTCAGCCTGGGCTACAGTGAGATCCTACCTTGAAAGAAAAAAAAATATAGATATATATGTATATATAAATTGGGCCAGAGAGATGGCTCAGTGGTAAAGACACTTGCTTGCAAAGCCTGTCAGCTCAGGTTCAATTCCCTAGTTCCCATGCAAAACCACATGTACAACATGGCACATGCATGTGGAGTTTGTTTGCAACAGCAAGAGCCTTGGCCTGCTCATTCCCTCTCCCCTCCTTTCAAACAAGTTTTATAGATAAACACACACACACACACACACACACACACACACACACATGTATGATTTCATTTTAAGTCTTTCATTTGAATTTCTTGTCATTTCTGTGGGCTGTTCAAAAGGCAAAATGTCATATGCATATCATCATTAATCAAAATAAGATTCACTGAAGGCCTTTGTAGTTATATAAACATTCACAAAAGCTCTTCAGGGGCTGGAAAGACGGGTGAGAAGTTAAGGCACTTGCCTGCAAAGCCTAACAACCTGAGTTTGATACCCCAGTAGCCACATAAAGCCAGATGTACAATAGTGGAACATATATCTGTCATTTGCAGTGTCTGGAGGTCCTGGCATGCTCTCATTCTCATTTTCTTTCTTTTCTTTTCTTTTTTTTTTTTTTTTTTTTTTTTGGTTTTTCGAGGTAGGGTCTCACTCTGGTCCAGGCTGACCTGGAATTAACTGTGTCATCTCAGGGTGGCCTTGAACTCATGGCGATCCTCCTACCACAGCCTCCCGAGTGCTGGGATTAAAGGTGTGCGCTACCATACCCGGCTTCATTCTCATTTTCTCTGTCTCTCTCTCCACTTGCAAATAAATATAATATTATTTATTTACTTACTTATTAGAGTCAGAGAGAGGGGAAGAAAGAGAGAGAATGGGTGCTCCAAGACCTCCAGCCACTGCAAATGAACTCCAGATGCATGTGCCATTTTGTGCATTGGGGTTACATGGGATCTGGGGAATTGAATCTGGGTCCTTAGGCTTTGTAGGCAAGCACCTTAACTGATAACCATCCCTCCAGCCCAATAAAATATTTTGTAAAAGCTCTTCAGCTAAGGTAATCCTCATTGCTTATAATACCTTTCACCTGACTTTATGAGCCATTTCTAATTTTAAAAAACAGTTTCTTGTTGCATAATTGCACAAATAGGTTTTTCTATTACCATAGCAACTCAGTTGCAATGTTTGAACTAGAGTTATCTTTTCATTAATGTTATCTCTGGTCTCTGGGAAAAATTCTACCCTTTCGTAGATAAGATTCTGGGAGTAGTCTCCTAAAGGGGCCTCTGGTAAGGTCTCATGACAGCTATGTTTGTATTGTGAAACACTCTTTGGAATGTCCCCTTGAATACAGTCTTGTGTTTAACTGCATCTGCTTCCTGATTAAATGTCACCTCTTTCTAGTCTGGCTACTTTCTGATCCCTCTGTGTGTGGGGTTGGTGGGGGGGTTCACTACAACAAAATAATAGGAAAACATTTTGTCTAAAGGCTTGCTTCCTTTCTAAAAACTAAAATTTTTGCCCAAATCATTTTTTTTTTCTGTGAAGTAAGCTACAGTTTTGAAACATACTGTTCATTATTCAGTAAAGGATCTTTATTTTTCACTGGTTGGGTTTTTTTTTTTTATTTAATGTTTATTAATGACACAGAGAAAGGACAGGGGAGAGAATGGGCACACCAGGGCACTGCAAACAAACTCCAGATGCATGTGCCACCTTGTGCATCTGGCTTATGTGGGACCTGGAGAATCGAACCTGTATCCTTAGGCTTCATAGACAGGCAAGCACCTTAACCACTAAGCCATCTCTCCAGCCCACTGGTTGGCTTTTTTCATTGCTCATTTCCTAATAGAGCTGAGAGAAACAGGTTTGGATTATAGTGGTAGGAGAGCTGTGGAAATATCTAGAGCCTCATTCTTCTCATAAACTATGCAGTATTGCTGAGAAAACAGTGCTGGTTTACCAATGGGTAAACTTACATATGAAAATCTAGATGACAAGACTTTGGAGCTTTTTTTAAAAATATTTTTTGTCATTTTTATTTCTTTATTTGAGAGTGACAGAGATAGAGGGAAAGAAAGAGACAGGTAGAAAGGGAATAGGCATGCCAGGGCTTCCAGCCACTGCAAACGAACTCCAGATGCGTGCGCCCCCTTGTGCATCTGCCTAACGTGGGTCCTGGGGAATCGAGCCTCGAACCAGGGTCCTTAGGCTTCACAGGCAAGCGCTTAACAGCTAAGCCATCTCTCCAGCCCTGGAGCTTTTTCTTTTTAATAAGATACTTTTTTTTTTTTAATCAGAGAGAGACCAAGAGAGTGAGTGAGAGAGAGAAAGAGAGAATTGCTGTAGCAGGGCCTCCAGCCACTGCAATCAAACTCCAGACAGTGCCATCTTGTGTGCATGTGCAGCCTTGCAAGCTTCCGTCACCTTGTGCATCTGGCTTATGTGGCACCTGGAGAGTCAAACACAAGTCCTGAGGCTTTGCAGGCAAAAAACCTTAACTACTAAGCCATCTCTCCAACCCAATTTTGGGACATTTTCCTTGTACATCATCTATGTGGTTGTCAGAGGAATTTGACCTTGTCTCATATGTAGTGAGGAAAAGGAGATGATATGCCTATCCACCAGCTGAAAGGGAGGCTTCTCTCTCAGCCCTACTCAGCGTCTGCTTGCGTTGCCTTCTGAAAATTAGCATGAAAGCCAGACTTGGCGGCTAAAGCCTATAATCCCAGCTACTTAGAAGGCTGAAGCAGGAGGATTGTGAGTTCAAGGTCAGCCTGTGCAACTTCATCAAAATTAAAAGTTAAAAAGAGTATGGAGGCAGGGCATGGTAGTTCACTGCTTTAATCTCAGCACTAAGGAGGCAGAGGTAGTCAGATTGCCATGAGTTCAAGGCCAACCTGAGACTACATAGTGAATTCCAGGTCAGCCTGGACTAGAGTGAGACCCTACCTTGAAAAATCAAAAAGAATAAAATAAAAAGTTAAAAAGAAAGCTAGATGTGATGGTGCATGGCTTTAATCTCAGCACTTGAGAGGCAGAGGTAGGAGGATTGCTGTGAGTTCGAGGCCACCCTGAGACTACATAGCGAATTCCAGGTCAGCCTGAGCTAGAATGAGACCCTACCTTGGAAAAAAAAAAAAAAAGTTAAAAAGAGGGCTAGAGGTATAGCTCAGTGGCAGGGTGCTTGCCTAACATGCAGGAGGTCCTAGGTTCAATCATTAGTACTGGGATTTAAAAAAAAAAGTTGCCTTTTTATTTACTTTGAAATAGCTCTATTTTAGGCCCCAAAGCAGCAAGTAAAAAATGTCAAATTGAGGCTGATGGCAACCACTAGCTGGTACATGTTTCTCACCAGACAACAAACTGGCCTTCCACACACATTATTTCTACTGATCACCCTAATTCATCCCTTCCAAATAGTCTTGTCTTAGTTTCACAGAGGCGCATGCCAAGGTTCAGAAATGTGGAGAACACTTGGGAGACTTAGGCGGGAGAGTTGCTGTGAGATTCAGGCCAGCCTGGGCTACAGAGTGATACCCTGTCAGTAAACAAAAACAGGAAGTAAAAAAGGAGAGAGAAGAAAGGAAGAAGGAAGAGAGGGAGGGAAGAAGGAAAGATGAGTGGTTTGCCCAGTGCACTGCAATAAGCTGCAGAGTTGAACTCAGGTTGTGTCGAAACTAAAAACCCACCTTCTTTGTTTTCTGCTGCCTCTTTAATTGGTTAAACATCCATCAAGAATGCTTTGTTTAGTGAGTCTGTCTTCTACTCCAGCATTTCTTTCACTTCTTTTTATTTTAATTGGGGGGAGGGGGATTGATATCTTACAGAAACAGAAACAAGAGCTTAGTAGGAACTTTGATTTGATTTGATTTGGTTTGTGTTGTTGTGGCTGTTGTTTTTTCGAGGCAAGGTTTCACTCTGACCTGGAATTCACAATGTAATCTCAGGGTGGCCTCAATCTCATGGCTGATTCTCCTATCTCTGCCTCCCAAGTGCTGGGATTAAAGGCGTGCGCCACCACACCCGGCTCTGGTTTTTGCTTTCTTGAAATAGGGTCTGTAGTCTCACTTGACCTGGAATTTATTCTGTAGTCCCAGGCTGGCCTGAAACTCACAAAAGTCCTTCTACCTTTGCCTCCTGAGTGCTGGAATTAAAGACGTGTACCTTCATGCCTGAATTGATCTATTTTTTAATGCTTTTTTTTTTAGAATTTTTTTTTGTTTATTTATTTAAGAGAGAGAGAAAAAGAGACAAATAGAAATGGGCATACCAGGGCCTCTAACCACTACAAGCAAACTCCAGATCCATGTGCAACCTTGTGCATCTGGCTTTATGTCAAACCTGGGTCCTGAGGCTTTGAAGGCAAGTGCCTTAAGTGTCCTAACTGCTGAGCCATCTCTCTAGCCCTTGATTCTGTTTTTTTTAAGGGTAAAAGTAGATTAGGTTGATTTTTGTTTTCTACATTCCATCACAGCAACATGATGTCAAAATTGACCAAAATAGCTGTGCATTGTGGCACACACCTTTAATCCCAGCACTCAGGAGGTAGAGGTAGGAGGATGGTCATGGCTTCAAGGTCAGCCTGTGACTACATAGTGAATTCCAGGTCAGCCTGGGCTACAGTGAGAACCTGCCTCAAAAAAAAACAACAAAAAAAAAAAAGTTTTTTTGTTTAGAGCAAAATAACAACTAGGTAAGTAATCAGTTCCTTAAAATTAGTATTTGGTGTGGCCTGTGATAGATTTTTTTTTTAATTCTTTTTTTTGTTTGTTTGTTTGTTTTGTTTTGTTTTTGTTTTTGTTTTCTGAGGTCAGGTTTTGCTCTAGTCTAGGCTGACCTGGAATTCACTATGTGGTCTCAGGATGTCCTCGAACTCACAGCAATCCTCCTACCTCTGCCTCCCAAATTCTGGGATTAAAGGCATGTGCCACCCCACCCAGCCTGTGATAGATTTTTTTGTTGTTGTTTATTTTTGTTTTTGTTTTTTGATATAGGGTCTCACTCTGGCTCAGGCTGACCTGGAATTCACTATGTAGTCTCAGGGTGGCCTTGAATTCACAGCTGATCCTCCTACCTCTGCCTCCGAGTGTTGGAATTAAAGGCGTGCACCACCACGACCAGCTTGTGCCACCACACCCGGCTCTGTGATAGATTCTTTTTAAATTTATTTTTACTTTTATTTATTTATTTGAGAGAGACAGATACACACAGAGAGAGAAAGGTGCATCAGGGCCTGCAGCCATTGCAAATGAACTACAGATGCCTGGACCCCTTTATGCATCTGGCTAACATGGGCCCTGGGGAATCGAGCCTTGAACCGGGGTCCTTAGGCTTCACAGGCAAGCGCCCAACTGCTAAGCTATCTCTCCAGCCCATCTGTGATAGATTTTTAATAATTTATTAAAAGTGACATTTTTCCCTGGCATAATGGTACATGCCTTTAATACTAGCACTTGGGAGGCAGAGATAGGAGGATCACTGTGAGTTTGAAGCCAGCTTGAGACTGCATAGTGAATTCCAGATCAGCCAGGGCTAGAGGGAGACCATACCTTAAAAAAAATTAAAAGTATGCCAGGCATAGTGGTGCACACCTTTAATCCCAGCACTCGGGAGGCAGAAGTAGGAGGATCACCATAAATTCAAGGTCACTCTGAGACAACATAGTGAATTTCAGGTCATCCTGGGCTAGATTGAAACCCTGCCTTGAAAAACAAACAAAAAAAAGAATTGAAAGTGACATTTTCACTTTTGTTTTGATGAACTGTCAATTTTTTATTAGTTTGTCATGTACATTTCATATGACCAGTACCATAAAGGAACATTTTCCTATAAAGTCCAGACATGTTCTAGGCAGAGAATCTGTAAGTACATTTTAAAGTTGAAAAGGGAATAATTACTATTTATCTACCAAACAGTATATATGTGTATGTATGTATGTATATGTGTATATATATATATGTGTGTGTATATATATATATATATATATATTCATATAAGCCTATCTTTATTTGTAATTTTTACATACAAAGAAGATGATTCTTTAAACGCCAGCTGAAGGCTAATACACATTTTTTCTAAGATCGGATGTTATAGCCCAACTATAGCCCAACTCCTTTGATTTTAATACCAGCTCTAAATTGAGTTACTCGAGATAGCATAAAACTAATCAAATGTTCTAGGCATTTTGCTTAACTTGTGAGCTTGCATCTAATTGTGGGGTCTTATTTCCCTTTCAGATATAGAGGACTTAAAATATGCCACTTTTGGAAGCAGCAGTAGCAATTTTGCAGTGAGCACACTTACAAGCTATGACTGGTCAGACAGGGACGATGCATCTCAGGGCAGAAAACTCTCTCCATTTGTCCTCTCAGCAGGAAGTGAGTCCTCTTCCTCAGTCACCTCAGTAATTCAAAAGAAAGAGGCATCCTTTGGCAGTTCTGAAAACATCACCATGTCGCCTTTCTCCAAAGTAACGACCTTTGTGAATGACAGTGCTCTTCCAGAGACTCCCTTCCCAGCATTTGCCAGCTTTAAAGACGTGGTTCCTCAGACCAGTGAGCAAAAGGAATATGAAAGCGTGGACTACCAAGATTTCACAAGACAGGACCTGTCCACGGCTGACCGGAGCCAAGAGGCCTCGTGTGCAAGCCCCGCTTCCAGTGGTGCCTCTCACGAAACCCCCAAAGAATGTTCAGACGACTTTGGAGAGTTTCAAAGTGAAAAGCCCAAAATCAGCAAATTTGACTTTTTAGTTGCTAATTCACAAAGCAAAATGAAATCCAGTGAAGAAATGATCAAAAGTGAACTCGCAACCTTCGATCTTTCTGTTCAAGGTAAGTACCTTCAATGCAGATTTTAATACTGTGAGCTTATCCACTGAGATGTTTGGTATTCTTTCTTGAGAATAAAATCTGAAAACTAAACATGATGACACACACCTGTGCTGTCAGCACTCGGAAGGCTAAGGCAGGAGGATCATGAGTTTGATACCAGCTTGGGCTACACAGCTACACGATCTCAATAAATAAATAATGAAGGCTGGAGAAATGGCTTAGCAGTTAAGTCGCTTGCCTGGGAAGCCTAAGGACCCAGGTTTGATTCCCCAGGACCCACATAAGTAAGATGTACAAGGTGGTGCATGTATCTGGAATTCATTTGCAGTGGCTGGAGGCCCTAGAACACCCATTCATCATATTCCCCCTCTCTTTCTCTCTCTCTCTCCCTCTCTCTCTCAAATAAAAATGTTTTTTTAAAAAATAATGAGGGCTGGAGAGAGAGTTCAGCAGTTAAGATGTTTGCCTATAAAGTCTAATGACCAGAGTTCTATTCTCCAGTACCCGTGTAAAGCCAGTCGCACAAAGTGGCACGTGCATTTGGAGTTCTTCTGTGGCAGCTAGAGGCCCTGGTACGCCAGTTCTCTCTCTCTGCTGGGCATGATGGTGCACGCCTTTAATCCCAGCACTCAGGAAGCTGAGGTAGGAGGACTCTTAGGCTTAAATCCTCCTACCTGTGAGTTTGAGGCCAACCTGACACTACATCGTAAATTTAGGTCCTCCTGGGCTAGGGTGAGACCCTACCTTGAAAGAAAAAAAAAAAAAAAAATAGGAGGATTGCCATGAGTTTGAGGCCACCCTGAGACTCCATAGTGAATTCCAGGTCAACCTGGGCCAGAATGAGACCCTACCTTGAATATAACAAACAAAAACATTGACCGGGCATGGTGGTACATGCCTTTAATCCCAGCACTCGGGAAGCAGAGGTAGGAGGATCACCGAGAGTTCAAGGCCACCCTGAGACTACATAGTGAATTCCAGGTCAGCCTGAGCCAGAGTGAGACCCTACCTTGAAAAAAAAAAAAAATTTAAATGGTGGTTCTTGGTTTAGCAGGAAATAAATTTTAAAGTTTTTGAAACCAGGGTCAATTAGGGATAGCTATAATAGTTTTTCCTAAGCTGAACCAAAGTCAAATCAGTATCCCTCAGACAGCTGCTTATTAAACCAAGAGGCAGCAGAACGTGCAGTTACTGTTTACTGCCTTTGCTTGGCAGTGTGCTGGCGAAACAAGTTACCTCCATTCTCATTCCCCCAGTGCTGTGACTGTGGACCTGCTCTAGAGATCTCACTTTGTTGGTGGTGGTGTGCGTGTGCATATGTGCCATGGTGCATGTCACAGGTCATCCTTGGGCGTCAGTCCTCACCGTCCGCCTTGTTTGAGGCATAGTCTCTCGTGGCTCACCACAGTGTCTGTTATCAGGCTGGCGGGCCTATGCGCTTCCAAGAGACCCTCCTGTCTGCCTCCCCTCCCGCTGTAGGCGCGCTGGAGCTATGGACGCTTTCGCTGCGGCTGTACATAGGTTCCAGGGATCCAAACTCAAGCATTCGTGCTTGTGCGGCAGGCGTTTTACCCACGTAATCAGCTCCTCAGCCCCACCGGCCGTTCTTGAGAAGCGCTGGGCCGGCAGGCCCCGGTCGCAACAGTCAGCTGAATGCCAGCACACCCGGGGAGGAGCACTGTCACAGCCTGTCACCTTCTCCGCCGCTTCTTTCTCCAGCTCATCCACTTTGTCACTGGCTTTGCTTGCCTATCTCTGAATGCTCTTGAGTTTGCCTCTTAGGCTTAAATCCTCCCAACAGAAGAGATCTTTGGTTCAGTTGGACCAAGAGCATGAAGTCACTTAGGGATAAACCTGTAACTAACGACTGGGAAAAGCTTTAGAAAGGTACTTTTGTCATCCATCCTCCATTGATCCTGCCCTTAGAATTGCGGAAGCGCTGCGATACATCTGGGAGGAGTAATGGAAAAACAATTGAAGGTAGGCAAACCGAGCCAGGCACATGATAGAACGGATTCAGCGAAGAGCTTCCCAGGAAGCATGAACGAGCTTGTGTGTCTGAATGCGTCGTGACGTGAGGTCAGGCCAGCAAGCCGGAGCCTCTGCTTGAGCTACATCCAGTAACTTTTGCCTGTATTGCCTCTACTTTCCAGGAACACACAAGAGGAGTTTGAGCCTCGGGGATAAAGAAATCAGCCGTTCCTCTCCATCTTCAGCTCTGGAGCAGCCTTTCAGAGACCGCTCCAACACTCTGAGCGAAAAGCCCGCTCTGCCTGTCATCCGCGACAAGTACAAAGACCTGACCGGCGAGGTGGAGGTACGCTGGCTGCTTTCTGCAGAGGAGCTGAAAGGCCAGGAAGGCCCTGAGAAAAGCTGCTTTCAGCTTTCCCCTAAGGAAAAGAGGGGAGAAAGACACAAGGCACCAGATGGCAAATATATAATTAAAGCAAGACACTCGGTAACATAAGCCCTGGGTGAAAATACTTCTCAGTGTGGCAGCCACTGAAAGTATTAGCTAAAACTGAAATTATTTGTGAGACTTTGCAAGAAGAGTTATGTATGGGAGGGATAGAGGTAGGAGGATTGCCATGAGTTCAAGACCAGCCTGAAACTACAGAGTGAATTCCAGGTCAGCCTGGGCTGGAGTGAGAATGAATCCCTACTTTGGGTAAAAAAAAAAAAAAAAAAAAAGAGGCGAGGGAAAATATTCTGGAGCTTCTAGCAATTTCTGTTTGTGGCATCTTAGTTCTGTCTTGTGCTAGCACACTTCCTGCTCCTTGTTACATAGGCCTACATGCACACACACACACACACACACACCCAGAGCAGGAAGCCAGTGATTTAACATTGCTTCCGTACTTGGTACTCCACAGTGAGTACCTTTGAAGCAAAGCTACTGGCCAGAACCAATGAGGCAACTGATGGAGGGAGGCTACTATGAAATATGTCCCTCAGCTTCACAAGTCATGTGCTCAGAAGTTACATTTACATTCATTAGCATTTTAAGGTAATTATTAGTGGGTTCAAAATTATAAACTGCTGTTTATGAAAGTACTTCAACAGAAAGGAGTCTTCCAGGTTCTTTTCATTGACAGAAAATTGTAAGTAGAGGATCGTAGGTCTGCCTTTTAACCCAGCTCCTTCTATAAAATCCACAGGAAAATGAGAGGTATGCATATGAATGGCAGAGATGTCTGGGGAGTGCCCTGGATGTAAGTATGTCACTTTCGTGTTGACGGGCACTTTTGTCTCGATTCCTTTGAGTGGATGGGGGGTTAATGCAGGGAGCCTTACTTTCATGGCCACGTACGACATGAAGGCCATTCATCTTTATGTTTATGATAGCAAGCACTGGCTCGTTTGTCGCTAGCCCCTTCATCTGTCTCTGTGTTTAAGAAATAACAAAGTAATATCACTACCTCTGTCCTAAGTGAAAACCATATTTAAAGAACCTCTATCATTTCTCTTCCAGGGAAGTGGTGGATGGTTTCCTCAAGGTTAAAATTCTCAGATTTGTTTCAGCATGGGCATATATATGTGTCAGTCAGGCAGGCATGTCTTTCATGCTTCCTGGCTTTTCAGCTGGGTTTTCTACTAATAGGACACTGATTTGCTGTGACCTTTCTTGGCTATATAAGATGATGTAATTTCATTTCTTACAGGTCATTAAGAAGGCAAATGACACCTTAAATGGAATTAGTAGTAGTGCTGTTTGCACAGAAGTTATTCAGTCAGCTCAGGGCATGGAATATTTACTAGGTATGTTCTTTTATAGTCTTTCATTATTATCAGCTTTCGCTTAAGTTCAGTGTTTTAATAAATATTTTATTTGTATTTATTTATTTGAGAGAGAGTAACACAGATTGGGCATGCCAGAGCCTCCAGCCACTGCATGTAAACTCCAGACACATGCACCATCTTGTACATCTGGCTTACATGGGTCTTGGGGAATCGAGTCCTTTGGCTTTGCAGGCAAATGCCTTAAGCACTAAGCCATCTCGGCAGCCCAGTATATATCTTATTCTTGTTTCCACTGTCTCCCTGCACTGGGATGAACTTCCAAGACTGCAAAAACTTGGAACTTGTATGTTCATGGCTGTGCCTCCAACCCCTAACTTAGGGCCAGGTATGGAAGGCACTCAGTTTACTTGCTGGAGGAGCAGCTAGTAGAAAGGTATAGAGCCTCCTATCACACACTAGTTCCTCTCCTCCCAGTCTTTCCCAGTCTCTGGGGAAAGTTCTCCTGGAATCCCTCTCACTTAGGGTGTATAATTATCCTTGGTGCTTTTCACAAAGCTGATGATCCCCTGGAATTCCCCAGTATTCACTTAGAACCTGGGGTGGTATGTCTGTTGGCTGTCACATTACAAGGGCTGAGTATGTATGCATCTGGTTTGTCCTTAGAATATGGAGGTACTTGACACCTCTCTTCCTTGCTTAAATAGTTCTGCCACTTGGGCTGGAGGGATGACTTCGTAGTTAAAGCATTTGCCTACAAAGCCAAAGGACCCAGGTTTGATTCCCCAGGACCCACATTAGCCAGATGCACAAGGGGGTACAAGCATCTGGAGTTCATTTGCAGTGGCTGGAAGCCCTGTTGCACTCATATGCTCGCTCGCGCTCTCCCCCCCCCCCCTCTCTCTCTCTCTCTCTCTCTCTCTGTCTCTCTCTCTTCCTCTTTCTGTGTCAAATAAGTAAATAAATAAGTAAAAATAAAATATTTTTTTTTGGAGCCAGGCGTGGTGGCGCACGCCTTTAATCCCAGCACCTGGGAGGCAGAGGTAGGAGGATCGCCATGAGTTCAAGGCCACCCTGAGATGACAGAGTTAATTCCAGGTCAGCCTGGACCAGAGTCAGACCCTACCTCAAAAAAAAAATTTTTAAAGTTCAGCCTCTTCAGACCACAGGAAAAGAACTGTTCTTGGGCTGGAAAGATGGCGTAGCGGTTAAGCGCTTGCCTGTGAAGCCTAAGAACCCCGGTTCGAGGCTTGATTCCCCAGGACCCACGTTAGCCAGATGCACAAGGGGGCGCACGCGTCTGGAGTTCGTTTGCAGTGGCTGGAAGCCCTGGTGCACCCATTCTCTCTCTTTCTATCTGCCTCTTTCTCTCTCTGTCACTCTCAAATAAATAAATAAAAATGAACAAAAAAAATTTAAAAAAAAAACTGTTCTAGCTGCTATACATGATGGCTCGTGCTTCTAGTGCTAGCACTTGGGAGGCTAGTACAGGACAATTACTGTGAGTTTGAGACTAGCCTGGACTAGAGTGATCCTTTCTCAAAAAAAAAAAAATCTTGGGCTGGAGAGATGGCTTAGCGGTTAAGCACTTGCCTGTGAAGCCTAAGGGCCCCAGTTCGAGGCTCGATTCCCCATTAGCCAGATGCAGAAGGGGGCACACGCGTCTGGAGTTCATTAGCAGTGGCTGGAAGCCCTGGCACGCCCATTCTCTCTCTCTCTTTCTCTCTCTCTCTCTCTCTCTCTGTCGCACTCAAATAAAAATAAAAATGAACAAAAAAATTAAAAAAATATATTGAGCTGGAGAAATAGCTTAGTAGTTAAGGCGCTTGCCTGCAAAGGACCCAGATTCGACTCACCAGGACCTACATAAGCCAGATGCAAAGAGTGGCGTATATGTCTGGATTTCATTTGCAGTGGCTAGAAGCCCTGGCATGCCCATTCTCTCTCTCCCTCTCTCAAATAAATAAATAATTAAATACTTTTTAAACTCCTTAATGATTTAGATCAATGAGATATTTCTTTAATTACTCTACAATGATACTAACATTTAGGCTATTTTAAACCTTCCCATTTTTTGACTAGATAATGTGATTTCTCAGATTTAAGAAGAAACTCCTATAGAAACATAAAGGAAAAATAAATAGTAGCTTGAATAATATAATACCTTCTGTTCCCTAGACACTGTTTGTTACAGTCAGATTCACATTGCTGGCAGAAATCACCTTCCCAAGAGAAGATTTTTGGAAAAAAGGGTTTATTTTGGCATACAGGCTCGAGGGGAAGTTCCATGATGGCAGGAGGAAATGATGGCATGAGCAGAGGGTGGACATCACATCTTTGCCAACATTGGGTAGATAACATCACCAGGAGAGTGTGTCAAACTCTGGCAAGGGGAAACTGGCTAATACCTATAAACCTGTCCCCAACAATACACTGCCTCCAGGAGGAATTAATTCCCAAATCTCAATCAGCTGGGAACCTAGCATTCAAAACACCTAAGTTTAAGGGGGACACCTGAATCAAACCACCCCTGGCTCCCATAAACTGATAAACATATATGATATAAAGTACAATGCACTGGGCTGGAGAGGTGGCTTAGCAGTTTAATCACTTGCCTGCAAAGCCAGAGGACCCAGGTTCAACTCCCTAGGACCCATGTAAGCTAGGTGCACAAGGGGGTACAGGGGTGTTCACATCTGGAGTTCCTTTGCAGTGGCTAGAGGTCCTGTCACACCCATTCCCCATTCTCTCTCTCTCTCTGTCTCTCAAATAGATAAATAAAAATAAAATATTTTTTAAAAATACAATGCATTCAGTCCAACTTTAAAAGTCCTCATAGTTTTTATCAATTCTAATGATGTTCAGACATTCCCATAGTCTGAGATCTTTTATCTGAGACATTATACCAAAAAATCCCTTAAAAACCCATAATGGCACAGAACAAACACACTGCAAAAGATGGTATTGGATATGGCAAAGATATATTCAACCAATACAAGATTTAAAACAACCAGGGTGTTGCACTCAGGTTCATATTGCTGGTAGAAATCATTTAACCAAGAGCAGTTTGTGGGGGAAAAAAAAAGAAGAGGTTTATTTTGGCTTTCAAGGCTCAAAGGGACACTCAACAGTGGCAGGGAAAACAATGGCATGAGCAGAGGGTGGACATCAGCCCCTGGCCAACATAAGATGGACCATAGCAACAGGAGAGTGTGCCAAACACTGGCAAAGGGAAACTGGCTATAACACCCATAAGCCCGCCCTCAACAATACACTTCCTCCAGGATGCATTAATTCCCAAATCTCCATCAGCTGTGAACATAGCATTCAGAACACCTAAGTTTATGGGGGACACCTGAATCAAACCAATACACAGGGAAAACATCAAACTCTGTAGCTCCAAGTCCAACAATACTAGTCAGTGACAAAGTCTCCAAGCCCAATAATTCTAGCCAGCAATAAGTGTCTGGAGTTCCAATTCCACCCCTCCAGCTAGGCTACTCACAGTCCTGGAAAACTTCATCTGGGGTCGGCAGCTTTCCTTAGCAGCCATCTCATAGTCCTTCCGTCTTCTCTGGGTCTTCACTGAAACCTGTGGTTCATCCTCATGGCTCCATTGAGTCTCCATGCAGGCAATCCAGCAAGCCTGCTTTGCATTGCCCATGGCCATTTCCAAAACACAAGATGTTATTGCTAATTCAATGACCCTCTCTTTCCTGCATTTATTATTTTATTTTTTGTTTATTTTTTTTTTTAATTTGAGAGCAACAGACAGAGAAAGAGGCAGAGAAAGAGAGAGAGAAAAAGTGAGTGCCAGGGCTTCCAGCCACTGCAAATGAACTCCAGACGAATGTGCCCCCTTGTGCATCTGGCTAACGTGGGTCCTGGGGAATCGAGCCTTGAACCAGGGTCCTTAGGCTTCACAGGCAAGTGCTTAACTGTTAAGCCATCTCTCCAGCCCTTTCCTGCATTTTTTTTATACTCCATAATACCAAGTTGGGTGTCAATTTGTTAATCCAGGGGGGATAAAGCAGACTTTGAAGAACAGGACATTCCTTGAGCATTCAGTCCCCTTCAAAAGAGTCTACATTCTTTCTGTTGCCCCAATGCAGGTCAGCTGGCCCAATCTCAAAGGTTATAATCTCTCATATAATTGCAGCTGAATGGGCAGAAGTTTCAGCCCAAATATTTTATTTCTGTGCCATATCCCTCTGCTCACACCAATCCATTTCTCTGCAAAGCAACCCTGCACAAGTTCTCAGAGCATGGGCATAACAGCAAGCCTCTCACACAAACTGCTTCTAGCCCAATACAGGCAAAATGCTTCCTGACCTTCACAAGCCAAACCTCACAGTCCATACTTCTTACTGTATTCGGGCCTTTCAAGTCTGACCAGAATAGTCCATCAAGCTGTACTTACAGCACTGCAAGACGTTTCTTTAGCTCAGGTTTCAAATTCTTCCATATTCTTCCTCCAAAGCAGTCCAAAAGGCCAAAGCCACACAGTCAGGATTCTAGCAGCAAATGACCCTACTCCTGGTACCAACTTTACAACTTTGCTGTTGCAGTTAGGTTTGCATTACTGGCAGAAATCACCCAATCAAGAGCAGCTTGTGGGGGGCAAAACAGTTTATTTTGGTTTACAGGATCAAGGGGAAGCTCCATGATGGCAGGGGGAAATGATAGCATGAGCAGAGGGTGGATATTGCCTTCTCGCCAGCATCAGGTGGACAACAGCAACAGAGGAATATGCCCAACACTGGTAAGGGGAAGCTGGCTATAATACCTATAAGCCCACCTTCAACAATACACTGCCTCCAGGAGGTGTTAATTCCCAAATCTCCCATCAGCTGAGAACCTAGCATTTAGAACACCTAAGTTCATGGAGGACACCTGAATCAAACCACCACCCTATTCTAAGCCTTTTTCAGTATTAACCCATTTAATCTCCTTGACTATCCTTTGAGGGACTGCTGCCATTATTTCAACTTTACAGATGAGGAAACTGAGGCACAGGAAGATTCATGACTTGCCTATAGTTACATGGCTGGTAAGAAGAGGAGCAGGGATTTGAACCCAAGCTAGAAAGCCCTAGAGTCTGTGATTTCACCTAAAAGCCTTACAGCAGCATTGAGCCAGCTGATTGGTTTGGTGCCTGTCACATACAAGGTCTGGACATCCTTAGAATGTAGATGTACTTGAAGAGTTCAGTCTCATTAGAAACCACATGAAATAGGGCATAATGCTGCACACCTTTAATCCCAGCACTTGGGAGGCAAATGTAAGAGGGTCCCTGTGAGTTTGAGACAGCCTGAGACTACGTAGTGAATTCTAGGTCAGCCTGGGCTAGAGTGAGACCCTACCTTGAAAAACCACAGGAAAAGAACCATTCTGGCCAGACATGGTGGCTCACACCTACTCTCAGCACGCGCAGACTTCTCTGAGCAGACATTCCTTCTAACCCAGCCCTCGGCAAACCAGTGTCCTGATGCTCTCTGCCTACTTCTTGACAACATCATCAAACTCTGTCCTCTCTCTCGTCAGGTGTTGTGGAAGTGTACCGAGTCACCAAACGTGTGGAACTGGGGATCAAAGCCACTGCTGTGTGCAGTGAGAAACTCCAGCAGCTGCTGAAAGATATTGATAAAGTGTGGAATAACCTCATCGGCTTCATGTCACTCGCCACACTCACAGTAAGCCTGTTAGCTCGCTGTGCTTTTCTTTGAAGAAACCTAAGTTGTTAAGCAGGGAATACGTTCCTATAATGCACTTACGGGAAGATGGCTCAGTCAGTGAGAGGGTTATGAGAACCTAAGTTTGATTCCCAGTACCCACATAAAAAGGAAATCCTTGCATGACAGCCAGCACCTATAATCCACCACTGGGAAGGCAGAGACAGGAGAGGATCCCTGGGGCTTGCTGGCCAGTTAGTTCTGAGGCATAGGCTCACTATGCAGCTCAGGCTGGCTTCCATGTTGTGATCTCCCTGCCTCAGCCTCTAAGACCAAGTACTAGGATTGCCAACACATAACCTTACACCTGGAAAGACTATTTTTTTAAATATTAAATCAGGGCTGGAGGGATGGCTTAGCAGTTAAGGCATTTGCCTGCAAAACCAAAGGACCAGGTCCAATTCCCCAGGACCCACAGTAGCCAGATGCACAAGGGGGCATACACGTCTGGAATTCGTTTGCAGTGGCTGGGGGCCCTGTCATGCCCATTTTCTCTCTCTCTCCCCCCACCCCTTTCTCTGTCAAATAAGTAAATAATATTTTAAAGATCCTTGGGCTGCAGCTTGCTTGCAAAACATAATGGCCTGGGTTCATAAAGCTAGATGTACAAAATGGCACATGCATCTAGAGTTTGTTTGCACTGGCTAGAGGCCCTGGCGTGCCCTTTCTCACTCATATTCTCTCTCCCCTTTCTCTCTCTTTCTGATTGCAAATAAATAAATAATTTTTTTTAAATTATTTATTTGAGAGTGACAGACACAGAGAGAAAGACAGATAGAGGGAGAGAGAGAGAATGGGCGCGTCAGGGCTTCCAGCCTCTGTAAACGAACTCCAGATGTGTGCGCCCCCTTGTGCATCTGGCTAACATGGGACCTGGGGAACCGAGCCTCGAACCAGGGTCCTTAGCTTCACAGGCAAGTGCTTAACCACTAAGCCATCTCTCCAGCCCAATAAAAATATTTTTAAAACATTCTTCAGTGGGCCCATGGTCTTCAGGGTCATGTTCAAATTGATTAGTTTGCTTAGCGCAGTCTAGATCTTTCTTGTCATCAGACCAGCCTAACCTTTCTTTGTTAGGCTACTTTTTCCCCCTGAGATCTGCATTTTCCCCCAGAAGGCATTCCAAGAGCCTTCCAGTCTGAATTCAGTGCCCTTCTTATGTGTGCTCATAGCACATTTCTCTTTCACATCCTTCTCATAGTACTTACCATGTGTAGGGTTACTTTTGTCATTGCTGTGACAAAATACCTGACAAAAGTAACTTAAGGGGACCGAGGAGATGGCACAGTGGCTAAAAGTGCTTTCCTGCAAAGTCTGGTGGTCTAGGTTTGATTCCCCAGTATCCTTATCAAGCCAGATGCACAAAGGGATGCACACGTCTGGAGCTGATTTGCAGTAGAAAGAGGTCCTTGCCTCTGTTGCTGCTTTTGTCTGTCTACTTCATGAAGTAGCTGCTATCACCAAGCTCAGTGGAAACCACTTTCCTCCTTGTGTCTCCTCCCAGACTTCCAGGTTCCCAGGCTCTGCGACTGCTCGTGTGAAGGATTTGGCTTGCTGGCTCTGCTTGCCTCTCCAGCCCTGTGTGAATGTGTGTCTGTCTCCATACATAATAAAATCTTAAATGACATTGTAGTTACGGAGCTGGGAAGATGGCTCAGAGGCTAAAGGAGCTTGCTTGCAAAGCCTACCAACCCAGGCTCAGTTCCCCAGCACCCATGTAAAACCAGATGCAAAAAGTGGCATAAGCATATGGTATTAATTTGCAGCTGCAAGAAGGCACATCTATCCATCCATCCACACACACACCAACACACACACAAATATTAAAACTTTAAAATATTAGCCAGGTGTGGTGGCGCTTGCCTTTAATCCTGGCACTTGAGAGGCAGAGGAAGGAGGATCTCTGAGTTCAAGGCCACCCTGAGACTACATAGTGAATTCCAGGTCAGCCTGAGCTACAGCAAGACTCTACCTAAAAAAAAAAAAAAAAAAAAAAAAAACTTAGCCAGGCGTTGTAGCACATGCCTTTAATCCCAGCACTCAGGCGGCAGAGGTAGGAGGATCGCCATGAGTTCAAGGCTGCCCTGAGACTACATAGTGAATTCCAAGTCAGCCTGGGCTAGAGTAAGACCCTACCTCAAAAAAACAAAAACAAACAAAACAAACAACAAAACAAACTTATCCCATGACTTTTGAGAATTGCATGCCCCATTAATATTTTTTTCTGAATTTTTTTGAGCGATTGGGTCTCACTCTAGCCTAGGCTAACCTGGAGCCCGCTCTGTAGTCTCAGGGTGGCCTCAGACTCACAGTGATTAAAGGCATGTGCCCCATTAATTTTTTGTTTAACTCATGCTAATGTTTTTAATTTTATTTACTTACTTGAGAGAACAACAGAGAGAAAGAGGCAGAAAGAGAGAGAGAGAGAGAAATGGGTGCTCCAAGGCCTCCAGCTACTGCAAATGAACTCCAGATGCATGCACCACCTTATGCATCTGGCTTACGTGGGTTCTGGGGAATTGAACCAAGCTCCTGTGGCTTTGCAAGCAAGCGCCTTAACCACTAAGCCATCTCTCCAGCCCCCCATTAATTTTTACATTAATTTTACAAGTAGGATCTATCCAGCATTCTTCCATGTTATCACAGCATCCTCACTTAATCTTGGTAACAAACCTGTGAGGTCAGTAGTGTTACCTCTGTTTTTGTGTTTTTATTTTATTTATTTTTTTTGTGGGGGGGATTCAGGGGAGTATCTCACTCTAGCCCAAGATGACCTGGAATTCACTATGCCATCTCAGGGTGGCCTCAAGCTCATGGTGATCCTCCTACCTCTGCCTCCAGAGTGCTGGGATTAAAGGTGTGTACCACCATGCCCGGCCCTATCCCTGTTTTTATAGGTAAACAAATTAAGGCTCAGAGAAGATAAAAATTGAAACTGGCAAATATAGGATTTGAATCTACATCATCATTTTAAATATATTTTATTTATTTTTTATTTGAGAAAGAGGAAGAGGAAGAGAGAGAGAGAGGGAGAGGGAAAGAATGGGCACACCAAGGCCTCTAGCCACCACAAATGAACTCCAGATGCATGTTCCACCTTTTGCCTCTGGCTTATGTGGGTCCTAGAAAATTGAGCCTTTGGCTTTGCAGGCAAACACCTTAACCACTAAGCCATCTCTCCAGCCCTACATCATCATTTTAAAATCTATTTTCCCACATTATTTCTAGCATCCAAGGTGCAGCCGAGGGTGGTGGCGCATGCCTTTAGTCCCAGCACTCAGGAGGCAGAGGTAGGAGGATCGCCATGAGTTCAAGGCCACCCTGAGACTACCTAGTGAATTCCAGGTCAGCCTGAGCTACAGTGAGACCCTACCTCAGAAAACAAAACAACAACAACAAAAAACAAAGTGCTGAAAAAGGCTTGTTTGTTCCTAAGAAGAGTGCATGAGACTGTTCCCTTCAAAAGATTGCTGGGGTGTAGCCAGTGGTAGAGTGCGTGCTTAGCATGCATGTGGCTCTGGGTTGGGTGGGTCCCAGCACCAAACTAAGGAAAAGACAACCACATGACTTTTCACCACCACCAGAGCCTCAGTGTACTGTGCTCCACGACGAAGGTCGGCCAAGGCCCTCGGGGAACAGCCTCAGAATCCAAAGTGTGATTCCTTCATTCTGGATGCTGCATAGCAGAAATAGGTGTTTGTTGTTGCTGTTGCAGTTGTTGTTTTAATTATTAAATTATTATATTTATTGAGGGAAGCACAGAGTCAAGGAAAGGCACCCACGTGGCTAGAGATGGAGGGCCTGAAAAACAAGCGCAAAGAGAAAAGGGAAAGGAAAGTTCAAGGAGCTCCTGCCCTGTGGGGAGCTGCAGAGGGTAATGGAGCTCATGTGGAGAGTAGGGGCTGGCTGTTGTTATGCTTTAATACTCCCTGTGGCTGTAGACTGGGGCTCCCTCTTGTGGTAGGAGCAGGTGCTCCTGTGGGCACAGACCTTGAAGAAACCAATTCTCTCTAAGGCTGGAGAGATGGCTTAGCGGTTAAGCGCTTGCCTGTGAAGCCTAAAGACCCCGGTTCGAGGCTCAGTTCCCCAGGTCCCACGTTAGCCAGATGCACAAGGGGGCGCGTGCGTCTGGAATTCGTTTGCAGTGGCTGGAGGCCCTGGCGCGCCCATTCTCTCTTTCTCTCTCTACCTCCTTCTCTCTGTCTGTCACTCTCAAATAAATAAAAATGAACAAAAAAATTTTAAAAAAAATTTAAAAAAAAAAAGAAGAAACCAATTCTCCCTAAGTGAATGGGATTTTTACAAAAAAAAAAATCTTTCTCCAGATCTGTAGTCAATTAGAAGTCCACCAGTCCTGGACTGGAGAGATGGCTCACCAGTAGCACTTGCCCACAAAGTCTAATGACCTAGGTTTCATTCCCCCTGTACCCAGGTAAAGCCAGATGCACAAAGTGGCACGTGGCGTCTGGAGTTCGTTGCAGTGGCTAGAGGCCTGGGCACACCCATTCTGTCTCTCTTTTGTGCGCCACCTCTCTCTGTTCCCTTGCAAATTAAAAAAAAAAAAAAAAGGAAACCTTAAAGCAGACGTGGTGGCACATGCCTTTAATCCCAGCACTCAGGAGGCAGGGGTAGTAGGAGGATCGCTGTGAGTTCAAGGCCACCCTGAGACTACACAGTGAATTCCAGGTCAGCCTGGGCTAGAGTGAGACCCTACATTGAAAAACCAAAAAATAAAAACTTTTTAAAAATTTAGGTGCTGGAGAGATGGCTTAGTGGTTAAGGCATTTGCCTGCAAAGCCAAAGGATCCAGGTTCGACTCTCCAGGTCCCACGTAAGCAAGATGCACAAGGAGGCACATGCATCTGGAGTCCGTTTGCAGTGGCTGAAAGCCCTGGTGTGCCCGTTTTCTCCCCCCATCCCCTCTCTTTCTCTCAGACAAATAAGTAAATAAAATATATTTTAAAAATTTTTGGTGGGGGAGGTGTTTCAAGGTAGAGTCTTGTTCTAGCCCAGGCTGACCTGGAATTCAGTCTGTAATCTCAGGGTGGCCTCAAACTCACAGCAGTGCTCCTACCTCTGCCTCTCAAGTGCTGAGATTAAAGGTGTACCCCACCACACCATGCTCTTTTCTTTAAAAACTTTTTTCTTTTAATTTAATTGGGTCATGGTGCCTCATGCCTTTAATCTCAGCACATGGGAGGTAGAGGAAAGAGGATCGCTGCGAGTTCAAGGCCAGCTTGAAACTTCAAAGTGAATTCCAGGTCAGTCTTGGCTACAGTGAGACTCTACCTCAAAAATAAACAAATAAAAGAAATCCACGGGTCCTTTGATTTCCATTAACCTTCAACACACTTCAGGGTCCTTGGTACTTCCTTTCAATGTAAAAAGAAATGACCCAAGGTCTTTACCTCCTTTTTGTTATGGTGTAGTCCCAAGATGGCTTTAAACTCACAGCAATCCTCCTACCTCTGCCTCCCAAGTGCTGGTGATTAAAGGCATGTACCACCATGCCTGACTAAATTTATGTACTTTTAAGCCATCACATTTCTGCTAGTTTATAATAGCAGCCATAGGGGAGTAGTAAATGAAAAACTATAACCAAGCCAATACCAAAAGTCTAGAACCTGTCTGGATCTATATCTTTCAAATTAGACTAGGTTATACTGTAGTAACAAACACCTCTCTCCAATCTTAGCATTGTACGACAATGAGTGAGATCTTTTTTACCAGTTCTTTTGTTGTTATTGCTATTTTGATTTTTTTTTTTTTTTTTTTTGAGACAAGGTCTCACTCTAGTTCAGGCTGGCCTTAAACTCACAGAGATCCTCCTACCTCAGCCTCCCACGCGCTGGGATTAAAGGTGTGCGCCACCAAGCCCGGCACCAATAATGAGAGCTTTTTTCTTGCTCATGCTCCGTGTCCATCTCAGTCAGGGCTGTATGCCCTGTGTGTCTCACTCAGGGACCCAGGCAGAAGGTACCTGGTCACCATGTGAGGGTCTAGGGAACATGACAAGTAGCACAGTGACCCTTCCAGAGGTGTCACCCATGACTTTCTGGCAATGGCAAGTTACCTAATTCCAAGGAGGCAGAGAAGTCCCATTCTACCATGTGTCCAGAAAAGGAGAATGAGAAACTGTTGAAGAACACTGATTACTGCCAGACTCTTCTTCCTTAACAGTGTATTTTCTTAGATGCCGTTTTAGCAGTTCATGTGCCTCATTCTGACTATGGGACTTGTCTATGTAAGCAGGCCATGTATTATACAGAGCTTTTTTTAAAAACAAAAAATATTTTTCTTTACTTATTTGTAAGCAGATAGAGAGGAGAGAGAGAATGAGCATGCCAGGGCCTCCAGCTGATGGAAATAAACTCCAGATACATCTATCACTGTACGTCTGGCTTTATGTGGGTACTGGGGAATTGAACCCAGGTTATTAGGCTTTGCAGACAAGTACCTTCAGTGCTGAGTCATCTCTCTAGCCCTATACAGAGCCTTTTAAACTTTATCCACTCTTGAACCCTTCTACCCAAAAATTTTATGTGACCCTCCATGTGTATAGGCATATAAATAGATACACAAATCAAACATGTACTGGTATGGTAGTAAATCATAAATTATTTTTAAATGATTGTTTGATAAATATTATTTTACCACTTACTAAAGATGGGAAAAACATTTGCATACTAATGACATGAATATGCTTGATTGTTTTTTGAGGTAGGTTCTCACTCTGGCCCAGGCTGACCTGGAATTAACTATGTGGTCTCAGGGTAGCCTCGAATTCATGGCGTTCCTCCTACCTCTGCCTCCTGAGCTTGCTTATTTTTTTCTGAAAGAATTAAACTTAGCTGAACATTTCATACTGCAGGACATAGAACGCCTTCAACATTGTTCACAATGGATCAATATTCCAGTCGTATAATGGTCAGTACTGAGAATACTACTTTAGAAAGGACAAAATGGCAGAAATATGTTTTGACTATTTCAGAAATTTTTAGAAATTCTGTCCTAATTCCAAGCCAAAATTCATTTAGCAAGGTGTGTGTGTGTGTGTGTGTGTGTTGTGTGTGTGTGTGTTATGTGTGTGTACAACTCAAGTCAGAAATTCAGATAGCAGTTTTTATGAAACTTTTTGTTGTTGTTGTTGTTTTTCAAGGTAGGATCTCACTCTAGCCCAAGCTGACCTGGAATTCACTATGGAGTCTCAGGCTGGCCCCAAACTCATGGCGATCCTCCTACCTCTGCCTCCCAGGTGCTGAGATTAAAGGCGTCCCCCACCACTCCTGGCTTTTTAAAACATTTTTATTTATTTGCAAGAGAGAGCGTGTGTGCTTTCTTAGTGTGTTTGAAGCTCATCCATGTTATATGTATCCATTAGATCCTTGCTGCGGCTGAGTAGTAGTCTATTTTATTAACACACCATGCTTTGTTTACAAATTTTCTTCTCTACAGACACTTGTACTACTTCCAGCTTGGCTAATATGGATAAGGCTGCTATGAGTGTAGTTTTTGGAACAAGACTTTTTACATGCCTTTTTGTTTTCCTTGGATAAATAGGAATGGCATCACTAACTCGTATGGTAGATTTGTATTTAGACTTTAAGAAATTGACATTTGGGCTGGAGAGAAGGCTTAGCAGTTAAGGTATTTGCCTGCAAAGCCAAAGGACCCAGGCTTGACTCCCCAGGACTCAGATAAGCCAGATGCACAAGGTGGCTTATGTGTCTGGAGTTCATTTGCAGTGGCTAGAGGCCTTGGAGCACCCATTTTCATCCTCTCTCTCTCTATCTCTCTCTATCTCTGTCTCTCTCTCTCCCTCTCTCTGCCTCTTTCTTGCTTTCAAATAAAAAATAAAAATAAGAAACAATGAAAGGCTGTGCTTTCATGCCTGGCTTTTTTTTTTTTTGTACTTTTTAAAAATTTTTGTTTATTTATTTATTTATTTATTTATTTATTTATTTATTTATTTATTTGAGAGAGAGAGATAATGGGCACAACAGGACCTCCAGCCACTGCAAACAAACTGCAAACACATGTGCCACCATGTGCATCTGGCTTATGTGGGTTCTGGGGAATTGAACCTAGGTCCTTAAGCTTCACAGATAAGCACCTTAACCCCTAAGCCATCTCTCCAGCCCCCCACCATCCCCATTGTACTCTTTTTTTTTTTTTAAAGATTTGCTTGTTTTTTAAATTTTATTTAATTTTATATTTTTTATAATTTTTTTTAATTTATTTTATTTGAGAGCGACAGACACAGAGAGAAAGACAGATAGAGGGAGAGAGAGAATGGGTGCGCCAGGGCTTCCAGCCTCTGCAAACGAACTCCAGATGCGTGCGCCCCCTTGTGCATCTGGCTAACGTGGGACCTGGGGAGCCTCGAACCGGGGTCCTTACGCTCCACAGGCAAGCGCTTAACCGCTAAGCCATCTCTCCAGCCCTCCATTGTACTCTTCATAGTTCATACTTTTAGGGTTGAGCATTAAACCACAATATGCCTACAAGCAGCTGAGCACAGTACTTGGCACAAGGGAGGCTTGCCTAGCAACTGTTGTATTTACTGTCTCTCACTGCTGCCTTCCAGATCTCATTCTCGGCACTCGCTAGGCCTGTACATTTGACCATTTGCATGCAGGGCACCTGACCTTAGCTGTCATGGAGGTTCTAGCTCAGCTCTACCAAGCTCTCTCTCCCACCCTTCATTACCCACACCTGCCTTCCCCCTTAGGGCCTAATTGAATTGCCCAAGGCTTGCTCCTTTCACATCCTACAGATGCCCCAGGCCTGCTGATTTTGCTGCCTTAATAGCTCTTGCCTGTGTCCCTCTCTGTCCCTTCCCCAATGTCCCGCCTTAGTTTGACTTCCAGCATGTACCCAGGGTTGCTGACAGCCTTCTAAAGCCATGCCATCACCACACAGAGGCAAGCTTGCCTCTGTGCTGTGTACATACCTGGTCCTGCCTCTCTTCTTCCTCTCACAGGGTTGGCTGATACCCTGTAGACTTCTTCCTAGATGCCTTGGCCTTGTGCTGCTCCTTGGACATTAAATACCCTTCCCTCCCCTATCACCCTGGGCCCATCCTCTTCATGTCACGAAGCTCCATTGGGACTCAGCCAGGATGATTCTGAGTTCCAGGAAGCATTTCATTTGTTTGAGTGTTTGAGGTAGGGTCTTGCTCTAGCCCAGGCTGAC
This sequence comes from Jaculus jaculus, assembly GCF_020740685.1. Taxonomy (NCBI): domain Eukaryota; kingdom Metazoa; phylum Chordata; class Mammalia; order Rodentia; family Dipodidae; genus Jaculus; species Jaculus jaculus. The sequence continues at coordinate 94,031,403 of NC_059110.1, forward strand.
CTGGCATTCACTCTGTAGTCCCAGTCTGGCCTCGAACTCACAGTGATTCTCCTACCACGCACTGGGATTAAAGGCATGTGCCGTCACACCTGGCCCCAGGAAGCATTTTCTGGCTTTAGGTTCCTTCACCCTCAGCTAAGGCTACGTGCCCTGTCTTAGCACTCAGAGCTTACCCCTAAGTGCTGTGACATGGCACTGCCCGGTGCCCACTGACCTCACCCCCAACTTGGTTCTCAGGGGCCAGGGAGTGGTTTTCTTCTAATGGCATCTCTAGCATTGAGACCATAGCAGGTAACTTGGCAAGCTTTTGGCAAGTTCAGCATCTTTGGCATTAAAGCTGACTTAATCTGCTACCCGGCCTACTGAGTGAAGCACGTAGCATTGGGGATTGCTGGATCCTTGACCACCTGCCTTGTCATCCTCACAGCCAGATGAAAATTCGCTGGATTTCTCTTCCTGTATGCTGCGGCCTGGGATCAAAAATGCTCAGGAGCTTGCTTGTGGGGTGTGCCTCTTAAATGTGGACTCCAGGAGCCGGGTAAGACAGCCACGCTCCCCTGCAGGGCAGAGTGCCGACCTAGCATGGCTTTGAGCCCAGCCCACTTCAGTGCCAGATTTGTGACCACAAGCGGGGGCTTTTAGGAGGCAGATCTGTTCCTTCCAAAGGACAGTGGGGGAGCTGTGGAGGGAGTGACAGCCTTCCCCTTGGCATGGTGCCTGCAGCACCTGATACATAGGGTGGAAGAGAAAAGTCAAACCTGTGTGGATTTATCTGGAAGCCATAGGCCCTCCTATTCTGAGGATTTGGTATATATATTTTTTGACCTTATGGTTTCAACATTTCAGAAAGAAGAGAAGCCTACAGAAGAACATCCTAAAAAAGTATGAACCAGTTACACGTTATCTTAGTGTCTCCATCTTAATTCTGTGTGTGGAAGGCAGACAGATAATTCTGCTGCCTTCCTGGACCATGCCAATCATGTCCCCATAGTGTTTGATCAGATCAACTAACACGTCTTTGTGGAGCCACGGCCTATGTGTGTGCATGCCTGTATCTCATAATTGGCTTTTGGTATTGTAGTTATTTTTCTCTGCCTTGAAAAGGGTAACAGAATAAGCAACTTCTAGAAGACTAGAAGTTGTAGGGACAGACAGAATGAGATCAGAGAGTTTCTGGATTTAGCCAATCACGGGCAAAAACAAACCATTTAGGTTTTAGAATTTTGTTTACTTACAGTGTTTAAGAAAGCTAATCACAGGATGTTGTCTGACTGTCGGTGACTGAAATTGCAGAGGGGAGCAATTGTATGTCAGTTCAACTGTCAGCTCCCAGTGGCATTGATGTTATTTTCTACCTCTCTTAAAATCTTTCTATCCAAGCCGGGCATGGTGGCACACGCCTTTAATCCCAGCACTTAGGGGGGCAGAGGTAGGAGGATCGCCATGAGTTCGTACGTAGTCACCCTGAGACTACATAGTGAATTCCAGGAGTCAGCCTGGGCCAGAGTAAGAAACTACCTCAAAAAACAAACAACCAAAAAAATTTCTGTCCTCGTGGGACTATAACTGACTATAGAAACTTGGGGTTGCGCACTATGTTACGGCAGCCTTCTGGGGAGAGCAGCCTTCAGCTCAGTTCCCCATACCTTGATTCGTCTCTCCTTCCCAGTCGCGCTGTCTAGGAAAGAGTTAGTCTTTCGCTGAAAGTAGATGGAATGGTACCTATTTTTATGCTTTTAATTAGCAATAAAAAATGAAACAAACAAAAACAACGTTCTTACTTGAATTCGCATAGCTACCTGCTGAGCTTTGGTGTGCGTGTGCCACCCAGGCCTCCCTAACACCTGGAGAGGTGTCCATGTTAGTTGATGACACATTATTACATGCAAAGAAACAAAAAAAAAAAGGCCTGACTTGCCTCGTATCTCTGTCTATTTCCCACAGGCATTCAACTCAGAAACAGACAGTTTCAAGCTGGCCTACGGAGGGCACCAGTATCATGCCAGCTGTGCCAACTTCTGGATCAACTGTGTTGAACCCAAGCCTCCTGGCCTCATCCTGCCTGATTTGCTATGAAAAGCTCCCATGGGAAGCATCAGCTGATTTTTTTTTTTTCTGTCATGTTCCCTGGGGTGGCAGGGATCAATAAACAGAATGAGTACTGCAAGGTTTCCCTTCCATGAATCTATCTGAAGAATTCCCCAAGAGGTAGGGTGGAAAATGCAGTCAAGTTTCCCAGTGGACCCCCTCCTTTGTCCTAAGTTCCACTGCCTACCTTTGGGACTTGAAATTGTCACCCAAACTGTATGTGGCACCAGCCATTGGATCACTTATCTCTCGCTCTCTCTTTCTTGGATTTTGTTATTTTGTTTGTTTTTGAGATAGGGTCTTAAATACATAGGCCTGGCTGACCTTGAACTTTCAGTGATCTTCCTGCCTCTGACTCCCAAGCAAAGGGATACACAGCTTTCTGTAAGGAATAATTTATTGCTGCAATGCTGGAACTGTGAAGAATTACCATTTGAAGAAAATTAGTTCATTATTATAGAACTAGAATCAGTAAGACTTTGGAGCCAGTGCTTGCTTATGTCTAGAGCATAAATGTCCTGTGAAGTACAGTGCATGTCTCTGCATTCTATTTGTAAGTGTCTGAAATGAATAAAAAGGAGAAATGGTGATCACCCTGATGCTCTGCCTTGATAAAGCAAAAGCAGTGAGGGCACATGTGCCACCTACTGTCACCACTCAACCTCACTCAACCTCTTCTCTTTTCCTCAAACCGTCAACTCCCAAGGAGATTCTCCCATGCCATGGCCAGGCCTTTCGCAGTGGAGGAGCTCCACACCCCATGTATCCATATCCATCTCCTCGTCTCCTTTGGAGCCTTTGTCTCATACTAAAAGTGTCACAAAGCATAGTGTTGTTCCAGAAAAGATCTGGAAAGGCTGCACATGATATCACATTGCAGTGACCTCTTTCCATGCTTCCTAAGATGACTGCATAAGGACCAGCACTGCAGGATTTTGCAGCATCCATGAGGGAAGCCTGACAATGACCCCAGGGCAGACAGTGGAGCTCTCGGCCTGTGTTCACCAAACTCATGGGAGGAAGCTGTTGAGTTTTAGAGGGAAAAGTTTCATGCTGTCTGGTGTAGGAATGCATAAAATACAGGAAACAAATGTAAACTGGTTAAGGAGTGTCATTCCTAGGAAAACCAGACCAGTCTCCGACCACCTGTTTCCCTGACTTGTTGGTTTTGTGCCTTATGAAAGGATTTCGAATCTTATGACCTCCGCGCTCTGACCTAATCTAAATAGTTGCTTTGTTTAAGTGCTGCTTTTACATAATTCATTATTTTCCCCTTTCAGGACAAACTTGAGAGCATTCTGTGTTGTTCCATCATCCACCTATACATTTTCTCCTAGGAAGGCGGAGGTCATTAACTGTTGATGCAACCTCACCTCATTGTCCACCCGAGCTCACAGAGAATTGTTGCTGCAATGAGTCTGTTTTTCTCATTTGCTCTAGGTGACATCATCCCCAGCTGCTAATGACCAAAACAGCTGTCGAGTGATTACCACAGCGTTTTTCCCTGTCTAGGGCTAGTGGAGTATAACCACACAAGGGCGCCAGTTTTCAGCAAGCTCTTCCGAGGACAAGCACCAGTGTTCCGCTGCGGCCCGGGACAACAGGCAGGCTTCCAGCCGGTCTTCTAAATCACTCCCGCACAGAACTAGGCAATAGGATCTACAGTAGCAAAATAATGTTTCCCAGGGGCTGGTTAAGGCGCATGCCTGCGAAGCCTAAGGACCTCAGTTTGATTCTCCGGGTCCCACGTAAGCCAGATGCACACGGTGACTCATGCATCTAGAGTTCTGGAATTTGTTTGCAGTGGCTAGAGGCCCTCGAACACCCATTCTCACTCTCTGTCTGTCTGCCTCCCTCTCTGTGTCTCTAATAAATAAATAAAAACAAAATCTTAAACAAACAAACAAAAAAAAATAGAACGTTTCCCATGCTATCTATTTTGTCACAATGGCCAATGTCAATGACTTTTAAGTGTTTGGTTTCCATTTCAAGATTTATTCCAGAATGCCTCAGGAAACCAGATAAAATTCCTAAGTATAATTACAGCTGCCCTTACCAAGTATGACAGGTTTGATCACTCCTTGGGAGGTAAATTTAGTAAACATGGACAAAAAGCCTTTGTAGTGGAAAGTATTCACTGCTTTTTTGAGTATTTCTCTAATACTTAAAATGTTTAGGTCAGTACCTCCACTAAGGACTTGAGTGTAGATAGCATCTTGCTGACTTTTAAAAAAATATTTTATTTGACAGAAAAAGAGGGAGAGACAGAACGGGTGTGGCAGGGCCTCCAGCCGCTGCAAACGAACTCCAGACCCATGCACCCACTTGTGCATCTGGCTAACGTAGGTCCTGGGGAATCCAACCAGGATCCTTTGGCTTTGCAGGCAAATGCCTTAACCGCTAAGCCATCCCTCCAGCCCATTGCTGATTTTATTTACATGCATTTATTAAAATGACTCAATATGGCATTCAGCTTCACCTTAGGTTTTTCTTTTGTTAGCCTAGTGTCCTTGGAAACAGTAACCAAGGTTACCTATTTCCATACTGTGTATTGTGTCAAGCAGCTTCACCCTGCTGTTTAAATGGCGATTAACAAGCACTTTTCTTTTCTGGTGTTGTGCTTTCCCTTTAAAAAGTCTCTTGGTTCATGTGTAATCTGATTTGTGCCTGGACATGCTTGTTATCAAGAGGTTCAAGGTGTATGAGGATGGGACCTGTGCTACTTTTCCTGTGTCCAGTCATTAGTACTCTGTGTTGTACATTTTAAAATAATATTTTGTGTTGATACATAGATTTTGAATGTTTGACTTATTTTATTTATTTGACAGAGAGAGAATGGGCAGACCAGGGCCTCCAGCCACTGCAAACAAACTCCAGATGCATGCGCCACCTTGTGCATCTGGTTTATATGGATCCTGGGGAAGTAAGCCTTGAGCTGAGGTCCTTAGGCTTCACAGGCGAGCGCCTAACCCCTAAGCCATCTCTCCAGCCCGACTTTTATTATTTTTTGTTCTTATTTATTTAAAGATACCTTCTGGGTGTTTTTGTTGTTGTTATTGTTTGGTTGCTTGGTTGGTTGTTTTCAATTTAATGTATCGTTGAAAAGACTTTTGGTAGCCTTTAATCCCAGTACTCAGGAGACAGAGGGAGGAGAATTTCTGTGAGTTTGAGGCCACCCGGAGACTACATAGTAAATTTCAGGTCAGCCTGGGCTAGAAAGTGAGACCTTACCTCAAAAAAAGAAAGGAAGGAAGAAGGAAGAAAGAAAGAGACTTTTGGAAAATAAATCTGAAATACTTCTCTGCACTGGGGATCACTATGTAAATTTAACACATTCTAGGTCAAACACCTTTTGTATGTAACTGACTAGTGAATTCTGACATTTTCAAAGAAATTTGCCATTCAGAAGGGACCATGATAGCCTGCTGTAGACCATTGCAACAGAATGCAAGGCAAAGTGTATTTAGCCTGTGTCTTTTCATGTCTAGGTTAGGCAGCATTCTTTGGAAAAGTGTGCACCAAGTAATACTAAAAAGCCTTTTTGTACTAGAGTCCATCCGTGGAAATAAAGCTTAAGTGCTACAACTGTTGGGTGAAAAATGCCACTTTACACTTCTGTAACAAAGTTTCATTGTAACAAAAAGTTAGTTACTTAGTTCCACATTTATATGTTAAATATAGTGTAAATGGTTTGAAAATATTCACCATGACATCTCTTTGTTTTGTAGCTTGCCTTTATGAAACAGTGAGTGTTTATGGGCTTATAGTAAAATGAGTTCTGTGATGTGGAATTTGGTTGTGTTTGAAAGAATGTGTAGTTTATCTCCTGTTTACATTTTAATAAACAATTGGTCTAATTGCTGTGACTTCCCAGTTATTCTCAGAGTTTGTTCACAAGTGTAGGAGAAGGTCAGGCATGCTACTAGAGTGCTGGTCTTTTCTGCTAGGTTAAGCTTTCACATAGGGGCTGGAGAGATGGCTTAGCAGTTAAGCGCTTGCCTGTGAAGCCTAAGGACCCTGATTGGAGGCTCACTTCTCCAGGACCCACATTAGCCAGATGCACAAGGGGGCGCACGCATCTAGAGTTCGTTTGCAGAGGCTGGATGCCCTGGCACGCCCATTCTCTCTCTCTATCTGCCTCTTCCTCTCTGTCTGTTGCTGTCAAATAAGTAAATAAAATTAAACAAAAAAAAAAAAGATTTCACATAGATGCAAGTCACTAAAGTGAACATGGGCCAAGGCACTTGGAATGGTATTGGGCTTCCTAAATGCCAAGGGTTATCATAGTAGTGGTGTTTGCCATGACTGCTGTCAGATTTTCCTTAATTACAAGAATGTCACCAGGTGTCGTCTTCCTATAGTAAGAAGGCCCTTTGTTCAGAGACTGTGTGACCTAAAGCTTGCCTTCATACTAGTATAGCCAGTCTCTGGATTGTTTTGTTGTTTTTCTAGGTAGGGTCTTGCTCTAGCCCAGGCTAACTTGGAATTCACTGTGTAGTCTCAGGGGGACCTCAAACAGTGATCCTTCCTACCTCTGCTTCCTGAGTGCTGGGATTAAAAGCATACACCACTACATTTGCTCCTCTCTGGATTTTATTTGCATTGGTTTCTGGTCATGTGCTTTTATTTCCCATAGAAACTTTTTATTTTGCCAGTTTAGATAATGATGCATGTTTGTGGGGGCTCAAGAATACCAGAACAGCCGGGCGTGGTGGCGTACGCCTTTAATCCCAGCACTCGGGAGGCAGAGGTAGGAGGATCACTGTGAGTTCAAGGCCACCCTGAGACTACATAGTGAATTCCAGGTCAGTCTGGGCTACAGTGAGACCCTACCTCAAAAAAAAAAAGGAATACCAGAACAGTGGGGGCCCAACACATTTGTAGATGACAATGTCATGTCACAATGTCAAAAGGTTGGATACCTCAGGAACAAGAGAAAGGTAGAGCCAAGCATGGTGGCACATGCCTGTAATTCCAGCACTCGGGAGGCACAGGCAGGAGGATCGCTCTGAGTTCGAGGCCACCCTGAGACTACATAGTGAATTCCAGGTCAGCCTGGACTAGAGTGAAACTCTACCTTGAAGAAGAAAAAAAATAAAAAAGAAAAATGTAGAATTGATAGGAAACATTGTCTTGACCAGGTAACATCTGAAAGGTAAATCTATTAAACTATGTAGCTACTGGGCTGAAGAAATGACTTAGTAGTTAAAGGCGCTTGCTTTCAAAGCCTGCTATTAGGGTCAATTCCTCTTAATACCCACGTAAAGCCAGATGCACAAAGTGGTGGATGCATCTGGAATCTTTATGCAGTGGCAAGAGGCCTTGGTGTGCCCATTTGCTCTGACACGTTTTCTCTCAAAATGTAAAAATAATACATATGTGGGCTGGGGAGATGGCTTAGCGGCTACGGCCTTTGCCTGCGAAGCCAAAGGATCCCAGTTCAATTCCCCAGGACCCACATTAGCCAGATGCACAAGGGGGCGCATGCATCTGGAGTTCATTTGCAGTGGCTGGAGACCATGGCGCACACATTCTTTCTGTCTTTTTCTCAAATAAATAAATATTAAAAAATAATACATATGTACCTACTGGCACATTTGTGGCTTCTTGTCAAAACAGGCCAAAAGCAGCTGGGCGTCGTGGTACATGCCTTTAATCCCAGCATTCAGAAGGCAGAAGAGGATTGCCATGAGTTCAAGGCCACCCTGAGACTACATAGTTAATTCTAGGTCAGCCTGGACCAGAGTGAGACCCTACCAAAAAAAAAAAAAAAAAAGGCCAAAAGCTAGATTATTCTATGGACAAATAAGTGACCAGCTACCTAGCAAAGAAAGTCACATGAAGCAGTGCTGTGACTAGCTTTGGTGCCCTTGCCACTCCCAGTGGCCCAGGAGAACAGAGCAAGAAAACTTTGTTGGCCTGTCCTGATACGCTGAAGCAAGGAACTGGGTAACATTTCCAAAGTTAAAGGAAGCCATTGTTACTTGCTTTTGATTATGATGAGGTTTGGTTTGGAGGATTTGCTTTTGTCAAGGTAGGGTCTCACTTTAGCCCAGGCTGACCTGTAATTCACTACGTAGTTTTAGGCTGGCCTCAAACTTAGAGCAATCCTCCTACCTCTGCCTCCTAGGTGATAGGATTAAAGTTGTATGCCACCATCCCCAGCTGGTTTTAGAGAATTTTTTTTTTTTTTTTTGGAGGTAGGGTCTCACTCTAGACCAGGATGACCTGGAATTCACTATATAATCTCAGAGTGGCCTTGAACTCTCAGTGATCTTCCTACCTCTAACTCCCACAGTCCTTGGATTAAAGGCATGTACCACCATGCTCAGTATTTTATTTATTTGAGGGAGAAAGCAGAGAGAAAGGCAGATAGAATTGGCACACCAGGGCCTCTAGCCACATCAAATAAACTCCAGGTGCCGCCACCCCGTGCATCTGGCTTTATGTGGGTACTGGAGAATCAAACCCAGGTCCTCAGGCTTTACAAGTTTCCCTATAAATATATAAAATTTGCAAGCAGAAAGAGAAGAGAGGCAGAGAAAATAGTCATGCCAGGGCCTCCAGTCACTGCAAACAAACTCCAAATGCATGTACCACTGTGCATCTGGCTTTATGTGGTTACAGGGGAATCAAACCTGGGTGGTTAGGATTTGCAGGCAAGCACCTTTACCACTGAGCCATCTCTCCAGTCCCCATGGTTTAGAGGATTTGTGTGTGGCACTAGTCAAGCAGAAACACAACTTTTACTAAAAATCTATTTCTTAAATGGAAGACTACTTTGGTACCTAAGAGAAACTGAGCGTCATTTTTTATCAAAGCATATACTCTCCACTGTTCTCCATGTCCCAGCATGTGAGTGATGATGGTAATGCCTACCTACCTGCCTGCAAGGATGAGAGATGCCTGGTTTAGGCAATGTTTATAACTTTCCTGACAGCCATAGGTAGGCAGTTATTGGAAAATATCTTTCACCCACCAACACATTAACATACACACCCTGAAATTATTAGTAAAAGGTTTGCTAAGCAGATATATTTATTAAAAATAATGCTAATATAACCCTGGGGCACACTGTTTCAAGAGGATCTTTGCAGCAGATTTCATTATAATTACTTATCATCTAAATAACAAAGGTTTGTTTAACTTATAGAGTCACTAAATAATAGGAAAGAGAAAGGAAAAGGAAAGGGTAGGGCTGATCCAGTAGAGACGGAAGCTGGTATCAGTATCTTCCTAAGCATCATTCTGGTCAGCAGCCTTGGGTAAGGCTCGTCTCTAAAGGCTTCATCACAGCCCAGAGTGATTTCTGCACTGAGCTCCTCCCGCACCTGCCATGGTACCAAAAGGCACAGGAGCCAGAGTAAAGCAGAAACAGTTTATTAAACTGTTCATATTGTTAAAAATGGTTCAAGGCCAGTTCAAGATTTTCATACTCCCTATTTAAAAATGCTAGTTTGAAAAATGTTCCTAGCAATGTATGCATCCCCCTTATGTCCCCACCCTATCTCTTAAAATAAACTTAAACACCCAGTGTAAAAACACTGGCAAAAGAATCAAAAGTCAACCATTTGAAAAGAAAGATGAAGAGGGGAGCAGACGGTGTGTAGCAGATGCTGGTACTGCTCAGGGGCTGCTGACGCAGGCTTTGGTGGCATTAAATCCCCCAGTAAGGCATCAGGTGTCGGGACTCTTTCTCATAAACGTCTGGAATTATGCCATAAGGTGTCTGTACCAACTTAACTGTCGACTTCCCAAAGAGCTGGCACTCATAGTCTATCAGCTGCCGCCAGAAGCCCACGTTGGGTCTGATGACAGGCCTCCTGGCTTTCACCCAGCTGTACGCCTCCAGCAGACACACGTTGTAGAACTTCATCAGGTACGCGATGCAGAGGGTGGCCGAGCGGCTCACCCCCGCGGCACAGTGCACCAGCGTAGCCCCGTGCTTCCTGCTCACACTGTGGATCTTGTCGGCCACCATGTCAAAGTACACTTTAATGGGGGCATTAGGAACATCAGCCAGAGGCACCTTAACATATTCAAATTGGGGCCAGTTGAAATTGGGGATCTCGATGGTAGCATTCACAATGCAGGTGATGCCACGTGCCTGGAGGAGGTGCCGGTTGGAGGCCACACTGCCTCGGCCCAGGAAGAGAGAGGAGGTGATTTGAGCGATGCCTCCTATGTCTCCCTCGGAAATCATCCGAGGGGCCATGAGAGTCCGCGGCAGCGTGCTATGACCTCGGGAGCTCATGAAGATGACAGCAATCACACTTGCATCATCGGGAGCAAGACCAGCAGAGAGTTTTGGTGTCCTCCACCAAGAAATTCAAAATCGCAGACTCCTTCCTGCAAGAAATGGGTATTTGTCAGTACTTTAAGTGCTGGTGATATATCACAGCTTCCTACAATGTGTGGAAAAGAGAGAAGGATTAGAAAGTTATTTTCTACAACGGTGCATTCTTTCAAGGATGTAGACAAATCATCTCCTATTGATTAACAAATAGAAAAAGTAGTTTGCTGTGTCAGTATGTAAAATCAATGTAAGACTAAGCTCGCTGATTAAAAAACAACAAAACCACAAAACTATTTTTAGAAAAGTTAAAGACAGAAACATGCCCCAGCGGCTCCTGAAGAGCAGTCCCACAGAGCCTGGCTCTCATACAGGGAAGGTGTGCTCCTTGCTGCCAAGGAGGAGATCAAGTCAGGAACTGCGCTGGGCATATTCTCCCTTACTCCCATCTCTACAGTGGCCGTAATTTCCTAAAACTGATTCTAGACCAAGGGACCTTACAAAGGTAGAAAAATAATGTCGTGTTAGGTAATGTGTTTAATGAATTGCCTTTATGGATTAAGAAACTGAATTGGACCAGACTCAGAAAAGCCAGATCATCTTAGCTCCTTATTGCTTAAAAACACCCATTTCTCATCACATTTCTGACATGCAAACATATTGGAAATCCAATTAAATTTGGGTAATGTGCTGTGGCATTTTCCATGGAAATAATCCTAGGTGATTTGAAGGTCACAGGTGTGCATGGTCATGCACACACACATGGCTAGAACTGAACCCAGGCCCTCAAACATGCTAGATGGGTACTCTACCAAAACTGCAGTCTTGAAGGTCAAAAAAAGTCTATTCCTATCATCAGTCAAGTAAGGCTTTACGACCTGGGTACAATCAAATGATAACTTTATCCTCTGCTAGTTTGTTTGTTTGTTTGTTTTAAGACAGGGTAAGGCTGACCTAAAACCCAACTCTATAGCCCAAGCTAGCCTTGAATTCACAGCCATCCTCCTATCTCAGCCTTCTGAGTACTGTAATTAAAGGAGAGAGCCACTATGGCTGCCTTTGCCAATCCTAAACTCTGAAATGGATTCCACGGGACTCAAATATGTGTTAGAATTTATCTGTTATCTGTCAGTACAGTGTTTACTATAAGGTATCTTTCTACATATACTTGTAACCCCAGAAGAGGGAATTAATGGGCATGATGTGCATGCTAGCACTATTAGCTTGGGAGCCTGAGGCAGAGGACTGTGCACTCTAAGCCATCCTGGGTCAGTGAGAACCTGTCTCAAAAGAGAAAAAGAAAATTATTGGTTTCCTGAGATTTTAGACATGTTACTTTCTCTAATGCAGAATCACAATGCTTTATAGTGTGTGCACACTGGGAAAGGTACCACAGGGGAGCCCGAATCAGTCTACAGAGGCAGTTCTGGGGCTACTCACGTGCTCAGGAGTGCAGTGAGCTGGGCTCTTTGATCTGGATCTAGAGGATCTTAAGTGAGCCGCGCTGGTTACAGTGGATAAAAATCAGATCTGCAGGAAGTGAAGGAGGCAAGAGCATCACCAGTCAGAAAGCACAAAGGAAATCCTGGTTTTTCCTATTAAATGGAGTTTGGAATAAATAGATCTAGGAAGCAAGAAGTCTGCTAAATATTTCTGGTGCACACTTAAAGAATGCACCAGTAAGGAATACCCTAAGCCTCAGCTTTTTGTTACTGACACATAACCCATGATGACAAACATTAAGTTCAGTCTTTGGTAATAAAAAAGACAGTTTTTGAAAGGAGGTGATTAATAGACCGCAACCTGTCAATAAAACTTCAGGCACTGAAGAATACTCACTGGGTCCAAAAGAGACCCAAGGCTAAGCCATAACACCTCCTTGGCATCTTCATGTCAACCCAGGAGCATAAGGATCTGGACCAGATGCCACCGTGGAAGGGACAGCTCAGCAAGAGGCAGAGAAGGAAGATGAGCTGCCACAGACTCTAACCCACAGGAGTCCAAGGTGGCAGGGGCGGAGCCAGGAGTGATGTCTTCAGACATGGAGCTAAGGACAGCTCCATAAACCGGGAGCTGGTGTTGAGAACAATGTGAAATTTCATTCTCTCCATTTTGGCCCTCATCTTTTGTTACTTTGTATGGCAAGCACCTGTGAATATCACCAAAAAATGTAGACCTCTCCCACCTGGGCCCCAGGTAAGTATTTACATCTTACAGCTTTACTGACATGTCAATGATATGTAAGCTGACACATATCTTGATCAAGTGTTATCACTTGGTGAGTTTTAAAATGAATACACACTCAAGATACCATGACTTCTAATTTATAGATATTCAACATACTCCCCAAATTTTCCCATATTCCCTCCCTTCTTGCCCTCTAACCCACATTTTCCTTTTTTGTTGTTGTTGTTGTTGTTGTTAAGGTTTCTTTTGTGTGTGGTGGGGTGGGGGTTGAAATATAGTGTCACTATACAGCCTAGGGTATATTTGGCCTAGAATTGACAATGTAGCCCAGACAGGCTCTTCTGATCCTCAGCCTGAGTACTGGGAGTGAGTATAGATGTGTGCCACCAAAACTGGTTTTAGAATTTTATATACAATTTTTTTTTGAGGTATAGTCTCATGCTAGCCCAGGCTGACCTGCAATTCACTATTTAATCTCAGGCTGGCCTTGAACTCACAGTGATCCTCCTAACTCTATCTCCCCAGTGCTGAGATTAAAGGTGTGCCACCACATCCAGCTTATATAAAATTTTCCTTCTGGTTTCTTTCAGCATTGTTTGAGATTCATATATGATGTTGGATACTGAAAACACATTTATTTTTCAAGGCAGGATCTAGCTTTGGCCCAGGCTGACTTGGAACTCACTCTGTAGTCACAGACTGGCCTTAAATTCAGTGATCATACCTCCTCTGCCTCCCAAGTGCTGGGATTAAAGGCGTGCACCACCACACCAGACTTTTTCTTTCTTTCTTTCTTTCTTTTTTTTTTTTTTTTATGGTAAACTGCTGTGTGAGGGCCTGGAGAGATGATGGCTTGGTGGCTAAGGTGTCTGCCTACATGAGATCCTATCTCAACAAACCCCAAACAGTTCTACCCTAAGGCAGTGTTTTTCTTATCTGAATCACCTGGAAAGTTTGTTCCTACACAGGCTACTGGGCCCTGCCAGTTTCTGATTCTGATTCTGCGGTTCCCGGTCAGGGGCATGTGCATTTGCTAGGTGTTGCTGATGCTGTTGTCAGGGAGACAGTTTGCAGAGGCAGATGAGCGCAGGGCTGCCCAAGCTGCCCCGTAAGGCTGAGGCATGCCGAGTGCTGCCTCACCTAAGGCTTCCGCCCCCCTTGGAGTCCACACGTGGTGGCTGGTCCATGCCATGGGAGTGCACAGAGGTCTAAAGGTTAAAGTGCATCACAAAGAGGGGCGATGGAGAAATGCATGTGCTGGGTGGAGAAGGTGAGCAGGGCAGAAGCTTTTTAAAGTGAGCTCGTGGGCTGGAGAGATGGCTTAGCGGTTAAGCGCTTGCCTGTGAAGCCTAAGGACCCCGGTTCGAGGCTCGGTTCCCCAGGTACCACGTTAGCCAGATGCACAAGGGGGCACACACATCTGGAGTTCGTTTGCAGAGGCTGGAAGCCCTGGCGCGCCCATTCTCTCTCTCTCCCTCTATCTGTCTTTCTCTCTGTGCCTGTCATTCTCAAATAAATAAATAAATAAAATTTAAAAAAAATAAAGTGAGCTCACCTTTTCCCCAGTCTTTCCTGACAGGATCCCTGTAAACTGCAAACTCACCTTAGTAATAAACTCAAAATTCAAACTGCTGGGGACTCATACCTCAGTGAGGAAAATCTGAAGATACCAGTCAAGTTACCAAGTCAATTATCCAATTACTGAGTGCTCTCCCAAACAATCCTACTGCCTGTGAAGCCACGGGCTCCCCCGAGCTTGGTGCCCCGCTCAGCGGCCTTTTCAGCAGGGCAGTCTTCCCAGGGGCTGGGGCTGCGCGTCAGTGGGCTGGAGCCCAGACTGCACCTGCTACTGCATGTGTACTGAGCACCAATAGGAAGACAGATTGCAAGTCCTCGGGGCAGAATCCAAGAGAGACAGACACGGCGCCCCGTCCTGCTGCTGCCCGTCTGACTTGTGACAGCAAACCTGCTTGAAATGCCAAAACTAGACACGAGGCTTAGAAAGCACCTTCTGCCAGAGCACTCAGGGCAGATACTCCAGGGGCTCCTCTGGCAGCCCCACCCCTACAGACCAGAAAACACAAGTTTAAAATAGGTGTCCTGGTTGATTCAGAGAAGACAGAGTCAAAGGAAAATCCAGGGCTCAAGAGATGGCTTAGTGGCTAAGGCACTTGCCTGCAAAGCCAAAGGACCCAGGTTAGATTCTCCAGGACCCACGTAGACCAGGTGCACAAGATGGCACGTGTGTCTGGACTTTTGTTTGCAGGGGCTGGAGGCCCTGGTGCACCCATTCTCTCTCTCAAATAAAAAATAAATTAAGGGCTGGAGAGATGGCTCAGCAGTTAAGGCATTTGCCTGCAAAGCCAAAGGATCCTGGTTCGACTCTCCAGGACCCACGTAAGCCAGATGCACAAGGGGACGCACGTGTCTGGAGTTCGTTTGCAGTGGCTAGACACCCTAGCGTGCCCATTCCCTCCCTCTGCCTCTCTCTCTCAAATAAATAAATAAAAAGATGTTTAAAATATATAAATAAAAAAGAAAGGATCTAAAGAGCTTGAGCCTCTAGTTCTGGGCCACACACGCCTCCCTATGAGACTGTGTGGGGCTGTGTCCTCATCACCTGCCTTGCTGTGCTGACACCACGCCAGCCAGGGCAGGCAGGGCGAAAGGGAGTCCCATCTGCCTAAGGAGAACATGTTTAAATGCTACTGACAGAAAAGTCTGAGTCTCAATGGGCAAGCTGCTCCCATGTCATCTACCTAGAGCCCACAACAGAGAACCGCCAAAGCCTTCAGGGCACAGAATCTGCCTCAAAGCAGAGGGTCCGCCAGTGTGCACACACAAAAAAGCTGTAGTTCTTAGATTGGCAGAATCTGAGTAAAGAATCCAAAATTGGGAGCTGGGCATGGCGGCGCACGCCTTTAATCCCAGCACTCAGGAGGCAGAGGGAGGAGGATCACCGCTGAGTTCAAGGCCACCCTGAGACTCCATAGTGAATTCCGGGTTAGCCTGAGCCAGAGTGAGACCCTACCTTGAAAAGCAAGAAAACAACAAAAACCACTAAGAACAGACACATTGGTTCAGCCATACATCTTCTCCTAAAGTGTGACATGTAGCCACCCAGCAACTACCTATGTAGTTGTGACCAAGCCAACCATTTCCTTGGCCTCAAGTAAACACTAGATCACTAAAAACAAAAATCTTGGCTGGAGAAATTGCTTAGTGGTTAAGGTGCTTGCCTGCAAAGCCAAAGGACCCAGGTTCAATTCCCCACATAAGCCAGATGCACAAGGGGCCGCACACATCTGGAGTTTGTTTGCAGCGGCTGGAGGCCCTGGTGCACCATTCTCTCTCTCTCTGGCATGTGTGTGCTCCCTGCCTATTTTTCTCTTTTACAAATAAATAAATAAAAATAAAATATTTTTAAAAATCTGACGATATGATGCTAAGCCAGCTGCAGCTATAAAATATGTCACAGCCTAAAGGATGGGCATTTCACTTGATGGGAATGGGCGGGGGAGGGGGGGGCAGGGAGGGCCACAATAGCGACATAATGCACAGATTTTTTGTGGACCTGCCAGACCTGGAACAGAACTTTAAATTTGATCTTCCCCCATTTTAGTCTTTAAATCACATATTCACACAACAATGTTTACTGAGTTGCTGTGTCTAACACTACAATGTGTTGTTGCAAAACATATCTGCTAAGATGCCACAATCTCTCACCCCAAAAGAAGTTCTTACAGAATAGTCTTGGCACACTCTTCTTCCATCTCATGGTTGGTCTGATGCCCCTTGTCCCTTGAGCCTAAAGTAACCGCTGTGACTAGGCCCCACCAAAAGAATATAAGGGCTGGGACTTAGTGGTTAAGATGCTTGCCTGCCAAGCCAAAGGACCCAGGTTCCATTTCCCAGGACCCAACTAAGCCAGATGTTCAAGATGGCTCATATGTCTAGAGTTCATTTGCAGTGGCTGGAAGTCCTAGCGTGCCCAAATTAAAAAATAAAAGTAAATGGAAGAATATAATAGAACTGGGCATGGTGGAACATGACTTTAATCCCAGCACTTGGAAAGCAGAGGTAGGAAGACAGCTATGAGTTCAAGGCCACCCTGAGACTACATAGTGAATTCCAGGTCAGCCTGAGCTACAGCAAGACCCTCCCTCGAAACAAAGCAAAACAAGAAGAATAGAACAGAAGTGACACTTCCAAGGTGAGGTCATCAAAAGGTCACATACTTCTACCTTGTTCTCTTGGGATTTGCTTTCAGAAACCAGCTGTTATGCTGTGAGGAAACCCAAACAAGCCTCACTGGGCTGCTATATGGACAGACCAGCTGCGTGCCAGCCAGTAGCCCACCTGAGGTCCCAGTTGACAGTCTAGATCAACGGCTACAGCTAGACATGAGTAAAGACACTTCAACAGCTGGGCGTGGTGGCACACACCTTTAATCCCAGCACAAGAGGCAAAGGGAGGAGGATCACCGTGAGTTCAAGGCCACCCTGAGACTACATAGTGAATTCCACATCAACCTGAGCTACAGTGAGACCCTATGTCGAAAATTTAAAAAAAAAAAAAAAAGGACACTTTAACAGAATTCTAGGCCCTCTCCCCCACACCCTCAGCCCTGCCCATGTTTCCGTTAGTGGGAAGACTTTGAATTTACCACATGAGGACTTAGCCATTATGAAGCAAAAACATTTTGTCCCCACTACAAAATGGATCTGTGGGTTGGAGAGATGGCTTAGCAGTTAAGCGCTTGTCTGTGAAGCCCAGTTCGAGGCTCAATTCCCCAGGACCCACGTTAACCAGATGCAAGATGGTGCATGCATCGGGAGTTCATTTGCAGTGGTTAGAGGCCCTGGTGCACCCATTCTCTCTCTCCCAGCCCCCTTTTCTTTGTCTTTCTCAAATAAATAAAAATAAACAAAAATAAATTTTAAGAACTGAACTGACCTGTAAGAATCTGTAAGCACTATATTAACAGTTATTTTTAGAGTTTCAGAATTATGTGAGAACAGATATAAAGGTAACATGAGACATAACTTCTCAAAAGCTGAGCATAGTGGTATATACCTAGAATCCTACCCAGCATTTTGCAGTTAGACCAGAGATCAGGAATTCAAGGCCTGGGCTACATAGTGCATTTGAGGCCAGCATGGGCTACATGAGATCCTATCTCAAAACAAACAACAATAAAAAGACATAACTGAGCCGGACATGGCAGCACATGCCTTTAATCCCAGCACTTGGGAGGCAGAGGTAGAAGAATTGCCGTGAGTTCAAGGCTATCCTGAGACTACAATAGTGAATTCTAGATCAGCCTGGGCTAGAGCAAGACCCTACCTCAAAAAGAAAAAAGAAAAACAAAAACTGGGGAGGTTGAGGTTGGGGAGATGGCTCAGGGGTTAAATGCACTTGCTTACAAAGCCTGCCTGCCTGGGTTCAATTCTCCAGAACCCATGTAAAGCCAGATGCAAAGTAGCACATGCGTCTGGAGTTTGTTTGCAGCAGCAAGAGGCCCTGGTGTGCCCATACACACACACACACACACACACACACACACACACACACACACACTTCCTCTCCGGTCCCCAATAAAATACAATTTTTTTAAAAACAAAAGTGACTAAGTAACAAGATAAACGATACTGCCAACAGTGGATGTTGGGCAGGGCAGGGGAAGCCCGGGATAAGAGCAAAGGAAAATCAACAACTAGGTTGCACTTAGTTACAACAGTGAATGTGCTTTAGCAGAGTGCTTGAAACTGAGTGTTTTATCAAAGAAAAAAGGAGCTCAGGAACAGAGTATGTACTCAGCATGCGCAAGGCCCTGGGTTCAAGCCCAGTTGTCTTCCCTGACAGGGTTTCCCCTTAGCGCACAGCCGCGGAGGTCAAAGGTCTAGGAATGGGCATGGTGGATGACGTCATGGCGGGGTCACATGCTAAAGGGAGAAACTGCATGATGCAACAAGAAACAGAGAGCACTGGAGCGCGGGAGATGGCTCAGTAGTTAAAGGTGCTTGCAAAGCCTGCCGGCCAGGGTTCAATTCCCCAGCCAACCACATAAAGCCAGACACAAAAGGAGACACATGCATCTGGTGTTTGCATCTGTAAGAGACCCTGATGCCCCTGTGCACCTATGCACATGCATAAAAATAAAGGAGGAAAAACAAGAAACTAGAGACCAGGAAGGGCCAGCCTGGCTCTTTTTAGGACAATTTACTTACTCTCATGAGGACTCATTCCAAGACAGCATTAATGCCTAATCCTTTCTGAGGGTGCTGCCCCAGTGACCTAATTGCCTGGTGGCAGACTCCACCTCTTAAAGGTTCCACCACCCTCAATACTGCCACTCTAATGACCAAGCCTGCAGCACATGAACCTCTGGGGGACACAATCAAATGACATCCAAACTAGAGCAGATGAGGGTCTGAGACTGGATGCTCATGCCTTTTCTCTCTCAAAAGCCTCATTTCCACCTTCCAAATATAGGGCACTATACTTTTCCTGTGGCCCCTCACTGGAGTGGGACCCAACCTCCCCCCCCAACAAGCTTGCCAGAAATGCAGACTGCCAGGTACTATCCAAAGACCTACAGGATCAAAGTCTGCAGTTTACCAAGACCCCAGGTGATCTATGTACACAGGAAAGTATGAGAATTATGATCTAATTACATTATATTCATGAATGGAACCTGTCAATAAAAGGTGTTTGTTCCGTTTTTTTCCCACAAGCTGAGAAGGGCTGCTCAGTCACCTACCTCAGCCGGTCTCACCTCATAGAATGCACTGAGGCAAACTGAGCTCCCGTCCCACTGAAGCCCCAAGGATCAGTGTGGGTCAGCTGTCATTCCCAAGGGGGAGTGGGGGTGGGGGATGGAGGTGAAGAGCTTTCCCAGCCTCTGCAGAGAAAACGAGAAGACTCTGGAACCAGAGCCTCCTGCCATCAGCTGGGCATTGTTGATTAGTCATTCAAGCTAACTACAACAAACCAGCCAAGCTCGACTCCCAAAAGGCAGAAGAGTTCGGAACTAAGGGATGAAAGGTCAGTCCCTTTGCACCATATCTACAAAGTAGGTAATAATCTCTTAAATTCCTAAAGTGTAGCCGGGCGTGGTGGTGCACGCCTTGAATCCCAGCACTCAGGAGGCAGAGGTAGGAGGATCGCCATGAGTTCAAGGCCACCCTGAGACGACAGAGTTAATTCCAGGTCAGCCTGGACCAGAGTGAGACCCTACCTTGAAAAAACAAAAAAAAAAAAAAAAAAAAAAAAAAGTAAAATCCTAAAGCGCGCCAGGCGTGGTGGTGCATGCCTTTAATCCCAGCACTCAGGAGATAGAAGTAGGAGGATAACTGTGAGTTCAAGGCCACCCTGAGACTACACATTGAATTCCAAGTCAGCCTAAACTAGAGTGAGACCTTACCTCAAAAAAAAAAAAAAAAACTCCTAAATTACCCTTCACATTCTGAAAAAGAATACAGAATGCAGTGCCTCTGAACTCTAATCCATGCTTTAAAGAGGTTTTTTAAATTTATTTTTTCAATTTGTTTATTTGTTGGGTTTTGGTTTTTGTTTTTGTTTTTGTTTTTTGAGGTAGGTCTAACTCTAGCCCAGGCTGACCTGGAATTTACTGTGTAGTCTCAGGGTGACCTCAAACTCACAATGATCCTTCTACCTCAGCTTCCCAAGTGCTGGGATTAAAGGCATATGCCACCATGCCCACCTAAAGAGTTATTCTAATAAATGTTTTATTTGTCTATTTATTTGCAAGGAAAGAGAGAGAGAGAGGCAGAGAATGGGCATGCTAGGGCTTCCCATCACTGCAAACAAACTTCAGACACATGCACCACTTTGTGCATCTGGCTTTATATGAGTAGTGGGGAATCGAACCTGGGCAGTCAGGCTTTGCAAAGAAGTGCCTTTAACAGCTGAGCCATCTCTCCAGCTCCTTCAATCTATTATTGTTCAAACCAGGGATCAGCTAATAATGGCTGGTTACTAGTTACTACTCCACTAGTTTTGTTTTTTTTTTTTAATTGCCCAAGCTTTAAGAATTATGTAGACCTTTTTTGTTTTGTTTTGTTTTTTGTTTTTTTGTTTTTGTTTTTTCGGGGTAGAGTCTCGCTCTAGCCAAGGCTGACCTGGAATTCACTATGTAGGCTCAGTGTAGCCTCAAACTCATGGCAATCTCCTACCTCTGCCTCCTAAGTGCTAGGATTAAAGGTGTGTACCCAGCGACATTCTTTAAATAGATGAAAAAAAAATTAAAAGAACAGTACTTTATGGCACATACAATTAGATGAAATTCAGATTTCAGTCTTCATGAGTAAAATTTTATTAGGGCACAGCCACACTCATTAGTTACGTCATAATGACGGCTGCTTTTCACAGCACCAGTAAAGATGAGTTGTAACAGAAACTGCATGGCCCACACATTCAGAATACTAAAAAAAGGTTATCAACCCCTGACAAAATTAATAAATTAGGCTGGCCATGCTGCCGCATGCCTTTAATCCCAACATTTGGGAGGCAGAGGAAGGAGCATCACTGTGAGTTCAAGGCCGTCCTGAGACTACATGGTGAATTCTAGGTCAGCCTGAGCTAGAGTGAGACCCTACCTCAAAACACCAAAAATAATAATAATAATAATAATAATAATAATAATAATAATAATAATAATAAAAAATGAGGCTGGTGTGGTGGCACACACCTTTAATCCCAACACTCTGGAGGCAAAGATAGTGAGTTCAAGACCAGCCTAGGACTACAGATTAAATTCCAGGTCAGCCTGGGCTACAGTGAGACCCTAGCCCCCACCACCAAAAAAAAAAAAAAGAATTGTCACACAAAAGAATTATTTGAGTTTAAGACACAGTCCAGGAAAAAATGAATCTCAGTTCATTTGCATTTGGATCACCTTTGGATGAGGGGTCATACCAAGTAACTGAGACTCTAGGTACCGCACTAAGAGCCTGGCATAGGCCACACAAACACTCCACCTCTGATCCCAATGTTCAACCTCTAACAAGGGAAGACTTACATCTGCTAAACACATGACACAATACAAACTATCCTGTCCTTTTGACAGGCACCAAAAAAGCATCACGTAGAGCTAGGGATGTAGTTCTGGGAGGAAGGGTACTTGCCCATCATTTATAAGGCCCTGGGTTCAACACCCAGTACTGAAAAAAAAAAAAAATAGAGACATCAGTTGACTTAAAACAAATAGCTACTTAAATAAAGTGAAGAAGCTAACTGAAAGCACATGCCTTTAATTCCAGGAGCTACACGCAGGAGGATCACTGTGAGTTTGAGGCCAGCCTGGTCTACATAGCAAGTTCCAGACAAGCCAAAACTACATAGTAAGACCCTATCTCAAAAGAAATAATAACAACAAAATAAAGTTTTGGAATAAAGATGGAAGAAAACTCAAATTCATGGGACTAGTTGCTTCAGTAAAGAAGAGGAGAATGGGTGGGCCTAAGGAATCTTCAGCTTTATAATGCTTATATTTATTTATGTATTTATTTATTTATTTGCAAGCAGCATGTCATAGAAGAGAGACAGACTGGATGGGTATACCAGGATCTCCAGCCTCTGTAAACTCCAGATGCATGAGCCACCTTGTGCATCTGGCTTTACATGGGCACTGGGGAATCAAACTTCGGTCTTTAGGCTTTACAGGCAAGTGCCTTAACCACTAAGCCATCTTTCTAGCTGCCCTCCCCCTTTTTGGTTTTTTTCAAGACAGGGTCTCACTCTAGCACAGGATGACCTGGAACTTACTATGCAGTCTCAGAGTGGCCTTAAACTCATGGTAATCATCCTATATCTGCCTCCCAAGTGCTAGGATTAAAAGGCATGTACCACCATGCCTGGCTTTATTGGGGTTTTTTTTTTTTTGGTGTTTTTTCTTGGGGGGGGTTGAGGTAGGGTCTCACTGTAGCCCAGGCTGACCTAGAATTCACTATGGAGTCTCAGGGTGGCCTCAAACTCATGGCGATCCTCCTACCTCTGCCTCCCAAGTGCTGGGATTACAGGCATGTGCCACCATGCCCGGCTCTATTGTTTTTTATATTAATTTGTAAGGAGAGAGAGAAAATGGGTGTACCAGGACCTCTAGTCACTGCAAACAACTCCAGATGCATGTTCCACTTTGTGCATTGGGCTTATGTGGGTACTGGGGAATTGAACCCAGCTTGTTTGGCACTGCAGGAAGCGCCTTAACTGCTGAGCAATCTCTCCACTCCCACAATGCGCATTTTTTTTAATGACAGATAAAGTAATTAGTACTTCCAGGCATGGTGGCCCATGCCTTTAATCCCAGCCCAGCATTTGGGAGGCAGAGGTAGGATTGTCATGAGTTTGAGGCCACCCTGAGACTACATAGTGAATTCCAGATCAGCCTGAGCTACAGTGAAACCCTACCTCAAACACCCCCCACCCAAAAAAAAAGGAACTAGGACCAACATTTATGAGTAGTGAGCAGCAACTGGTTTGCTCCTTGTAATTTTGTATATAATTTCAATCTCTAAAAGTAAAAAAAAATAATAGAAGAAAATTAACGAAAAGAAAGAAAGAAAATTACTGTAAATGGTTATCTGAGCCTGGCAATGCTCTATGGGAGCCAGAAAAACAAGTTGATTTGATGAGAGAACCTGGCAAAGATATTGGTATCATGTAAAGCTATCTAAGCAAAATTCCTTTTTACTTATTTTTTTTTAAGGGACGGTGTCATGCAGCACAAGCTGGCCTTGAACTTGCTATATAGCTGAAGATGACCTTGAATTTCTGACCCTCCTGCCTTCAACTCCCAGTCCTGGGATTACAGATGAGGAAATATCACACCTAGCAAAACTTCTTCATTAAGAAGCTCAATTTCATTTTGCACGGGACAGTGCTGTCTCTGTGATTTTATTTCCACCATGTGACCTCAATACCGGTGGCTGGTGTTTCACATGGTCCCTCTGCCCTGCAAATGTCGGTCAGTAAGCAGATGCACTAGTTCAAATTTTCTCACATGTACCCACAAAATCCTAAGCAATGAAAAAGGCTTGCCACAAGCCACCGGTGCTGAAACTGTGTGGGCCAAAGATAAAAAGGAAGCCCAGCCCTTGCGTATTAATTTTAAAGGGCCTTTTCCTCCCCTGAGACTTCTGGATGGCACCGAGGTGGCGGGTGGGGGTGGGAGATGACAGGAGGTTGTTCTCTGCCAGTCTAACAGCAAGAACCTTAGTGCCCAGGTGAGCTGGGTGGGATGTGTGCGGCAGGGACCTCCCCACCCCCCACCCCCAACTGCTGGATGACTTCAGCACCAGCTGGAGGGCACATCAAAGCACACCAACGAAATTCCCCCCTAACACTCAGGTTAAAAGGTTTGGATGATACTTTTTTATCCTCTTCAGACGGGCTTCTTTTTCTTGAAAACTGAATCTGGGAAAAATCTTTAGGAAGTAAAACAGTATTTTGACTTAAGTAAATACTGAAAATAGAGTGACTGAGCCTTTTTTTTTTTTTTTTTTTTTCCCCTGAGAAGCCTTACAGCAGAAATACAAAGGAACTACAATTCTCACATGCTTTGGACTAAATTCTTTCATCATCCCTACAGCTAAAAGAAAGGCTCCCCCAGGGGTGACCTGGTAAACCTACCAAATTACATAGCTGTGTGCTCTAAGGATAGAAACAGGCTGTTAGTTAGCACATAACACCAAGAATGTAATAGGAACTCAACAAAGACCTGAATGTTAATCGTTAAATGTTAACTGTCCTGAGATGACCTCCTTGTTTCTCCCGTCTACACACATACACGCACACACTCGGCTTTGACTCCAACTAGCAAAGCAAAACCAGGCGATCAGAGCCCGGCAATGCCAAATGTCCATGTGTGCCTATAATCCCAGTGCTAGACAGACACAGCAGGGTCTAGCCTAACTGGTGAACTCCAGGCCAATGAGAGACCCTGCCTCCACACACACACAACTTGTGGTGTTCCTGAGGATAACACCAAGGGTGTCCTTTGGCCTCCACACACACACAACTTTTCATAACTACTCATCTGTCAAAATCAGTGGAAGGAGCCGGGCATGGTGGCACACACCTTCAATCCCAGCACTCAGGAGGCAGAGGCAGGAGGATCACATGAGTTTGAGGCCAGCCTAAGACGACAAAGTGAATTCCAGGTCAGCCTGGGCCAGAGTGAAACCCTACCTCAAAACACCCCCACCAAAAAAAAAAAAAAAAAGAAAGAAAGAAAAGACATACCCAGCCAGGCACAGTGGCTCCAGCCTAACTCCTGGGAGGCTGAAGTAGGAAGATCACTGTGAATTCAAAGCCAGTTTACACAGTGAGTTCTAGGCCAGACCAGGTTAGAGAAAACAAAAACAAAAACAAAAACATTAGCATTATATGGTCAAGTGGTAAATCTCAAAGATGCACACAATTAAAGGAATGTAAGTTGACTGAAATACTTTTCTTTTTTTAAAGCATCAATTAGTAAGGCTGAAGATATACACACCTGACCCAGGACTGCCCATCACTGTCCCAGACCACAAGCAACCCAGATATCCCTCAGCATTTGGGGGGAGGATCGCTGTGAGTTGGAGGGCAGCCTGGGACTAGAGTGAGTTCAGCCTGGGCTAGAATGAAACACTATCTCAAAAAAATAAAAATAAAAATAAAGGAAAGAAAGAGCCGGGCATGATGGCGCACACCTTTAATCCCAGCACTCGGGAGGCAGAGGTAGGAAGATCACCATGAGTTTGAGACCACCCTGAGATTATATAGTGAATTTCAGGTCAGCCTGAGCTAAAGCAAGACCCTACCTTGAAACCCTATCACCACCACCAAAAAAAAAAAAAAAAAAAAAAAAACACTATAAAAAAAAAAGAAAAAAAACACAAAACAACAAATGTCATAAACAACAATTAGATGAATCTTAAAACAGAATGGTACAAGAATTTAAGCAATTACAGATGCTTATAATATACATATGGGGTATTATATATGCAGTATACAAATATATATTTGTGTGTGAGAGAGTGTATGCATGTATATACATACATACATACGACATGAATCCAAAGAAAGAACACCCAAGCTAGACAGGTGGCACAGGCCTGAAATCCCAACACTTGGAAAACAGAAGCAGGAGTATGACCACAAATTTGAGGGCCACATAATGAGATTCTATGTCATAAAATAAAATAAAATAAAATAAAATAAAATAAAATAAGGGGTTGAGGAGATGGTTCAGTGGGTAAAGTGCTTGCACTGAAAGCTTGAGGACCTGAGTTTGATCACCAGCACACATGTAAAACTGTTGGGCATGGCAGTGTAATCCCAGTGCTGGGGAGGCAGAGACAGGAGGATCCCTGGAGCTCCCTGGCTAGCTTCTTAAGGATTCACCTGAGATTGCCCTCTGACCTCCGCAGCATCCATGCACATGTACACATACAAACGTGTGTGCATACCACACACACGCAAGAAAAGTCAAATCAAAGGCTGGGAAGCCAGGCTTGGTGGTACATGCCTTTAATCCCAGCACTAGGGAGGCAGAGGTAGGAGGATTGCTGTAAGTTCGAGTCCACCCTGAGACTGCATAGTGAATTCCAGGTCAGCCTGGGCTAGAGCAAGACCCTATCTCGGGAAACCCAATAATAAATAAAAATAAAAAATAAGGCTGGGCGTGGTGGCACACACTTTTAATCCCTGCACTTGGCGGAGGTAGAAGGATTGCCATGAGCTCAAGGCCACCCTGAGACTACATAGTGAATTCCAGGTCAGCCTGGACTAGAGTGAGACCCTGCCTTGAAAAACCAAAAAATAAAAATAAAAAAAATAAGGGCTGGATAGATTGCTTAGTGGTAAGGCACTTGCCTGCAAAGCCAAAGGACTCAGGTTCAATTCCTCAGTACCCACATAAAGCCAGATGCATAAGGTGGTACATATGTGTGGAGTCCGTTTGCCGTGGCTAGAGGCCCTGGCACGTCCAATTCTCTCTCTCTCCCTTCTCCCCCATCCCCGCAAATAAATAAATATTTTAAAAAATAAAATTCATTAAGTTATGTTTCACTCATCTACATGTTATAATTCACAATTTAAAAGGTTAAATAAATACAATATTGATTTTCAGGCATTCAGAATCACAGTTCTGAATATTCACCACTCTGGCTAACCTAGGCCAAGTGCACCTCCTGCCTGAATGTCACTATTAGTCTGTGAGCCTCCTAAGGTCAGGACCTCATTTACTTTCTATCTCAGTACTCAGCACAACACGTCTGGCATAGCAAAAGTCCTTTATACACGTTTGCTATATAAATCCACAAACTGCTGACACGAAGTTTGTTATCATTCACCTACTTCTGACATGACTGATTTGAGCTGTACCCCCATTAATGATTTCCCTTCCTTTGTCTTCACCTCAGTGAGGCTTTCATAAATAATAAAGCCACCCCTTAAATGTTAGCTAGCTTGGTAAGTTTATACCCAGGCTGCTGTTGCTTTGGCAACTCTCCCTGCCTTCTATGAGCAAGACAATACTGCTAGTCCTGTTTTGCTTTTATAATGAGAAAGTTTTCATTTTGCACCTGAGAATAAATCCGAGGATCACAATGATTCAATTATCTTGAAGCTGTGAAACGCACATCTACCTGCTGCCCTGAGAAACACCATGAAGCTATCAGAGTTTAAAATATTAAACCAGGTGTGGTGGTTCACTCCTTAAATCCCAGCACTCAGGAGGCTGTGGTACAAAAGTGTGAATTTGAGGCCATCCTGAGACTACATAGTGCATTCCATGTCAGCCTGGGCTAGAGCAAGACCCTACCACACACACACACACAAAAAAAAAAATCACTTCTGCAAATAGACATTTATGAAACTTCTAAGAAAAGCCTAAAAAGAAACACAAACTAATAGAAATGCACATAGCAGTTACTTCTGAGGAAAACGCTAGATCCTCATTTGTAAAGCTTCAATTTTTTAAAGATTTTTATTCATTTTTTTGAGACTAAGGGAAAGAGAGAGAGAGAGAGAGAGAGAGGGGAGGGGGGGAGAGAGAGAATGGGCGTGCCAGGGCCTCTAGACACTGCAAACCTTACATGGGACCTGGAGACTCGAACCTGGGTCCTTAGGCTTCTCAGATAAGTGCCTTAACTACTAAGTCATCTCTCTAGCCCTAAAGTTTCAATTTTTAATACAGAGAATAATTAAAGCATTTCTTGTGATTTGGGGAAAACATATTTTTCTTTTGAGGCAAGCCAAACAGAATGACCTTTTTTTTATGCTAAAGAGAGAGAAAGAATTGGAGCACCATGACATCCAGCCACTGCATTTGAACTCCAGACATGTGCACCCCTTGTGCACACGTGCAACCTTGTGCACTTGCATCATGGGCGTCTGGCTCATGCAGGACCTGGAGAGTTGAATATGAGTCTTTAGGCTTCACAACCAAGTGCCTTAACTGCTAAGCCATCTCCCCAGCCTAAAAACATATATATATATTTCCCCCCAAGATAGTGTCTCACTCTCGCTCAGGCTGACCTGGAATTCACTATGGAGTCTCAGGGTGGCCTCAAACTCACGGCAATCCTCCTACCTCTGCCTCCCAAGTGCTGGGATTAAAGGCGTGCGCCATCACGCCCGGCTGAAACTATTTTTAATCCAACTTGTCTTGAAACAAAATCCCACTTGGAAAAGAATCCACCTCCCTCCTTAAAAGTTTACCTTTGGCCTGGAGAGATGGTTTATTAGTAAGGTGCTTGCCTGTGAAGCCTAAGGACCCTGGTTCAAGGCTCGATTCCCCAGGACTCACTTTAACCAGGTGCACAAGGGGGCGCACACCTCTGGAGTTTGTTTGCAGTGGCTGGAGGCCCTGGCACACCCATTCTTTCTCTCTCTCTCTCTGCCTCTTCCTCTCTCTGTTGCTCTCAAATAAATAAAAATTTTAAAAAATATATTTTTTTTAATGTTTACCTTTAAGACTAGAGAGATGGCTTAGCGGTTAAGGTGCTTGCCTGTGAAGCCTAAGGACCCAGGTTCCATTCCCTAGTACACATACATGTAAGCCAGATGCAAAAAGAGTTCATTTATAGTGGCTAGAGGCCCTAGCATGCCCATTCTCTCTCTCTCTCTCTGCCTGCCTCTCTCTCTCTCTCTCTCTCTCTCTCTCAAATAAAATTTTTTTAAGCGTTTTAAAATTAAAATGTTAGTTTTCATGCTAGAGATTTTTAATGGTAAACATCTTACAGATTTCCTACACTTACACACCTGTAATCTTTTATGGTACAAATTAATATTTACAGTGTGCTATTAAAGAATATCTCAGAAAGCATACCTGCAGTCAGGCAATATGAAAGGTTCTCGAAGAGGACTCCTCAGCACCAACACGTTCCACACTGATGCTAAGATGACTGAGAATGAAGGAAACTGTCTCCTGTTTTATGGGGGAAAAGCCAAAAATACCAAGCAGCTATTTCTCCTCCCCCAAGCGTCAGAAGGTGAGTCAGAGCTGGAGGCAGGAGTGGGGCCCCGTGTGTGTCAAGCCGCCTGTGCAAAGGTTCCTTCCTGCCTCCTCCCGGAATTCTCCCTGGCCCTCACCTGGCCTGATGTGAATTCCTAAGGTGACTGGGCGAAGAAGAGGTAGTTACTCATACTGGGGTGCCTCACTCCCTTGGTTTCTCAAGGGAACCCAGACTGAGTGTCTTTATGAGTCCACGAGAAACAATAACAAAATTGCAGCTCCAGGGAATGAAGCTTCCAAACGCACACAACTTTGCAAAGAAAAAGAATACAGCACCTTTGCTTGTTCGTTTTAAAGAGCAGCCAATTAGCAGCAGAAAGTGGTGCCTGGTGCAGTGGCACTCGGCTTGGTGGTGAGCAGAAATGCGGGCTGGCCACCTGGCCTCTGACTTTTTCCAGGGAGGATGGGTCCACATGCCATTAAACTTTTTTTTTTTTTTTCCCAGTGAACCAAGGAGTTTATTGGGATTTATGTAGAGAGCATGGAAGGGGGTTATTTACAGCAACATGAGCCCCCAAAGCAGCGGCTTTGATGAGGCTTCCTTTGGGAAGATTACTCCTTGAACACCTCTCCCTCAGCCTAGGGATGAGGGCTTACTTATAGAGCACGGGAACCCCAGAGCAGCTGCACCATCTGGAACCATTAAACTTTGTTTGTTTGGTTGGTTCTTCAAGGTAAGGTCTCGCTGTAGACCAGGCTAACCTGGAATTCACGGTGTAGTCTCAGGGTGGCCTTGAACTCACGGCGATCCTGCTACCTCTGCCTCCCAAATGCTAGTTGGTTAAAGGTGTGCACCACCACGCCCCCGGCTCAACATTCCATTAAACTTCAGAGTGGCTACGTAGGAACAAGAATTCCAGGACACTGAGTTAAACCTCTAGGTCCATCTTCATCTAAGGTCAATTTAAAATCCTCCTGTTTTCACATCTGTAAACCCGGAAAGCAATACTCTCCACCTCCCTCTTATACCAACTCTAATGAACACATGTCAAATGCCGTCAAACCTACTGAGTAGAAAGTATAAGCCGTGTTTATCTTTTTTTTTTTAATATCCCTACAGGATAAAACTGCAGGTATAAGTCACTCCGCCCTCGCTCGCCTCTGAGACGTCCAGTTACCATAACACTGGCTGGTGCCACTGGCAACATTCACCTAAATAAGAGTTATACAATCCACTTCAGGGGCTCCCCCACGCAGCTCCCCTGTCCCCCCACAACCACAACTCAACCTCGCAGGGGGAGCGAGGTTACCGAAGAGAAAGGCAAGACGCGGTGTTCGCGCGGGGCGCATCGACCTACCCCTGCAAAAGCCCGAGTGCGCACGACTTGGCATCGCCGAAAGTCAAGTTGTTTCCACCGATGCTCGGGGCGAGCGGGCGGGGGGACCTCGGGGAGGAAGACGGCGACGCGCGAGGGGGCCCGGGGCACAGCCGCCCCGAGGACCCCGCAACCTTCGCGAGCAGGCTGCGGACGCCCGACACAAAAGTTTTCAGGGACGAGGGTCGCACAGGTCCCAACGCTCGGGGTCCGTCGGCGCCCCCGGCCGGAGGAGCGCAAAGCCCCTCCCCGCCCACCGCCCCCCGTGCCCGGCGCGGCCCGGCCCGGCCCAGCCTGGCGAGTCCCGTACCGAGCGGCCTGGCTCCCGGCTGCGGCTCCGTCCTCCGCCGCGGTTCCTGCCTTCTGCCGGCCGAGCGCCGCGCGCCGCCGCCTCCTCCTTCCTCCGCCCGCGCCCGGGGCGGGCCGTGCGCACGCTCCCTGCGCCCCGCCATGGGGGGACGGGAGGACCGCGGGGAGCGGCGCTTGGGGGGGGGGACTGCGGGGGAGGGGTGTTCTGGGGGGCCACGGCGAGGGAGGAGCACTCCGAGGGGGGGCACAGCGGGGGAGGGGCGTGCTGGGGGGCCACGGTGGGGGAGGGGCACGGCGGAGGGGGCGCAGCGGGAGGACGGCGGGGGAGGGCACTCTAAGGGGGCACGTCGGAGGGGGCACGTCGGGGGAGGGACACCTCGGGAGAGGGGCGCTCGGAGGGTGGGTGGGCACAGCGGGGCAGAGGCGTTCTGGGAGGCCGCGGCACGGGAGGGGCGCCCGGGGGCTGGGGGGGGGAGACGGCGGGAGGACAGCGAGGGAGGGGCACTCCGAGGGGGGCACGTCGGAGGGGGCACGTCGGGGGCGGGGCGCTGGGGGGGACAGCGGGGGAGAGGCGTTCTGGGGGGGCACGGCAGGGGAGGGGCTCTGGGGGGCACAGCGGGGGAGAGGCGTTCTGGGGGGCCACGGCGGGGGGAGGGGCGCTCGAGGGGGCAGGGCGGGGGTGGGGCACGTCGGAGTGGGCATGGAGGGGGAGGGGCGCTCCCCGGGGAGAATGGCCGGGTGACCTCAGGCTGGCGGGTGCATCCCGGGGCTCCCGCGCCAGGTGCTCCCCACATCCTGGGATCCTCCCGCCGGGGAGGGGGGGAGTCCTGTAATGTCTGCGCACCTGTCTCCCCGCCCCTCCTCCACTCACACTGACCCCCGCTCCCCACTTCGGCGTCTGCCTTCAGGCCTGGCGGCCCATGAGGATACTTTCTGGATGAGAAGAGAATTATAAGCCAAGGAAACAACACTAATAGAAAAGGTGTGAGCGCCGCAATTAGTGACTTGACACCCCATCTTCTCAGCCACTCCATCTTCTGTCCAGCGCGGGAGAGCCCTGAACTTAGAGCCTAACTGAAGGGTGAAGGGACAATCAGTCTCAGGGCAACTGCTGGGTGAACTTCGAGAAATATTTTTACTTATTTGAGAGAGAGGCAGATAGAGAATGGGCACACCAGGGCCTCAAGTCACTGCAAACGAACCCCAGATGCATGCGCCACTTTGTGCATCTGGCTTTACATGGGTACTGGGGAATTGAACATGGATCCTTGGGCTTCACAGGCAAGTGCCTTAACTAACCCATCTCTCCAGCCCCTGCTGGGTCTAATTTGTTTGGACAAATACTGGCAGTAAAACTAACATACAGTAACTGTGGGAAACACAACAGGAGGTCAAGACACCTGATGCCACACTGGGCAGGTACCTATTCGTGCCCCCATGCAATCGGGTGGGCTCTCCAGAGTCCAGGCTGGACATGTGGATTTGGTGAAGGTTTATTTGCTGTGTCACTCTGGATAGGGGGTGTCTTTTTTTTTATATATATATACTTTTCTTTTAATGATCTGCCCATCTGTAAGATGAGTAAATGCAAACCGGACTTCTTTCAGTGCCTCCCTGCCTTCCCTTCCGCATTTGGCAGGTGAGGGGCGACACAGGGGCGGTAGAGACTTCCTCAGGCCTCTGCAGTGAGTCAGACACCAAGAGTCCTGACTCCATGCCCAGCCCTGTACTCACCAGAGCCAGGTCCTCAGCGCTGGCAAGTCGTTGGCAGCAGAACTGCTGAGCAGTCAAATAAATACTTACAGACTAGGGCTGGGAAAGGGGCAGAGGAGAACAACACACTTGGGGTTCACATCTCCAGACGTTTTCAAGCGAAAGCTTTGAGGCACTTTTTTTTTTTTTTTTAATCTTATTCCTAGTCGCCATTGGCCAAGTACATTCAGTCATCCTGTGGGTGCTGGAATATCTAGATTCTAGAAGTTTTGTCTACTTCCCAGACAAAAATATAGCATCTAAGGCATTTTAGTGATAATCCAGGGGGAGCTAAAAAGGCCTAGACTGGAGAGATTTATTTTTGACTCCATAAAAAGAACACTTTAAAATTAGGCAAAAGTTAACCTATGAAAGAACACAGAGAAAAGCCCGAAGAGTTCAAGTCTTGCCTGGAAAAGACATCTTTTCAGCACTTAATGATCCCAGCGGTTCATTTTAATGACTTATTTTTGACATGCCAATATGAAAAAAACAGAACTTCTAATATGTCAATGATAAGATGCCAATCTGCTTGCCCCCAGTCCTTCCTTCAGTCAGTTCAGTGACAGCAGCAGATACACCCATCCTTTGTCACATTCCAGCTTGCTTCTTTATTTATTTCTTTCTTTATTTATTTATTTATTTGAGAGCGACAGACACAGAGAGAAAGACAGATAGAGGGAGAGAGAGAATGGGCGCGCCAGGGCTTCCAGCCTCTGCAAACGAACTCCAGACGCGTGCGCCCCCTTGTGCATCTGGCTAACGTGGGACCTGGGGAACCAATCCTCGAACCGGGGTCCTTAGTCTTCACAGGCAAGAGCTTAACCGCTAAGCCATCTCTCTCCAGCCCTCCAGCTTGCTTCTTCCACAGAGCAGGCGCCAGGCAGTGACAAGGAGCAAGGTGTTTTCATGGGCTATGGGAAGTGAGCCTTCCATGAGTGCTCATGCCTTAACCGCGAAGAGGGGGGGAGGCGAGCACTGTGAAGAGTTCACTTTGAGCGTGGTGGGTGCTGAAAGATCTAGAGACACAGTAGGAAGAAGCACTGAAGTCAGCAATGCCGGGTAATGACTGTACACTGGTGCCTGTGGGGAGGGAGGTGCCCTGTGCTTTTACAGAATGAGGCCTGGGCTTACCTACACACCTCTCAGAAAAATGCAACTTGAAGGCACTTCCTTTCCTGGGCTAGCACTCAATGTCCACAAGAACTCTGTGACATGCAATTTGTTCTATAATGACTTTTTTTTTTTTTCTTGCGTAGGTGATGTGTGGATATGTACGGGCAAGCATGTGCCAGGGCAAGCATGTGGAGGTCAGAGGACCACCTCAGGGTGTGGGTCCTCACTTTCAGGGTCTCTTTCATTTGTTATGAATAGCCTGCTAGCACCCCACCTGCACCAGCTTTGGAATTCTGGCTCCAACTCCCATTGCTGTTGGGATTACAAACACATGGGCCAATTCATCCAACTTTATGGAGAGTCAAACTCTGGTTGTTAGGCTTCTGCAGCAAATATGTAACCCCTGAGCCATCTCCTCAGCCCGCTAACTTACTGTTTGTTTGTTTGTTTGTTTTCGAGGTAGGGTCTTGCTCTATCCCAGGCTGACCTGAAATTCACCATGGAGTCTCAGGGTGCCCTTGAACTCATGGTGATCCTCCTACCTCTGCCTCCTGAGTGCTGAGTGCTGGGATTAAAGGCATGGTACGCCTGGTTCAGATATTTTATTTTTGTTTATTTATTTGAGAGACAGAGAGACAGGGAAAGAGAGAATGGGCATGCCAGAGCCTCCAGCCACTTCAAACTAACTCCAGACATACGTGCCACCTTGTGTATCTGGCTTATGTGGGTCCTGGGAATCGAACTTGGGTCCTTTGGCCTTGCAGGCAAATGCCTTAACCGCTAAGCCATCTCTCCAGGCCCCAATAACTTATCTTTGACATGCAATACAAATCTGTATTTTCATTGTCCAATACAGTAGCCCCATTAGCCTCAAGTGGCTACTTAGCCCTCGAAAGGTATCCAGTGTGGCCAAGTAACCAAACGTTTTGACGGCTTTATTCAGTTCTAACTAATTAATTTTGCAGTCCTAGGGATGGAATCCAGGGCCACTGTGCATGCTAGGCAAGCATTCTACCAACAGAACAACAATCTCAGCCCAGTCATTTCACATTTAAATCATTATATGTAGCGACTGGACCTGCACTTTCTAGACTATAAATATGTGAGTTTATCATTGTCAACTACTTCAGGGCCATCTGCTACAAAAGTCCAATCTGTCTGTGCCAATTGAGGGTTTGGGCCCTCCTAGCAGTGCCACAGAGGATTGCAGTATCTGTGGGTTGAGATATGGTGAGCAAAGGGTGGATTCATTTCTGATGTCTTCCTTCTCAAAAATGTTCTCCTTAATTGTTTGGGCAGTGACTCTAGATTGCATACTTCATGGGTTCCTCAGAAAGAAGGTATATCTTACACAGAAGCAGACTCTAGGCAGTGACAAGGAACAAGGTGTTTTCACGGACTATGGGAACTAAGCCTTCCGTGAACATTCATGCCCTAAACCATGATTTGTGTCACTGCCTCTGGTTAACAAACTGGCATAGCTCTGATGCTACCTGTCTGAACAGGGCAGCAGCAGGGAGCAGGGCTTCCAGTCTACAGGACTTAGACTTTAGGGTGCCATTAGGTCTCATGCTTCAGAGATGTCTCAGAAGCTGCTTGCCAGTGGCTGTGAGTTCACAGCATATGTCACTGATTGCTATGAGAGTGCAAATCCCCTTCTCTAAGCCATTGACCCGCAGCAGGTACAAAGGGACAGTGGTCACCAGGCCCCTAGGAATAGACTCTATGAATGTTAAGATGAAAGAATTAGCAGGACTGAAGCTGGGCATGGTGGCACATGACTTTAATCCCAGTACTTGGGAGGCAGAGGTAGGAAGAACACCATGAGTTCAAGGCCACCCTGAGACTACCCTGTCGAGTGAATTCCAGGTCAGCCTGGGATAGAGTGAGACCCTATCTCAAAAAGCAAAAAAAAAAACCAAAACAAAACAAAAAACAAGAGCAGGACTGAAGTCTCAAGACACATTTCATCTACTACAGACATTTGTCTAAAACTATGTTACACCATAAGACGTAAAACAATAACTATACACATATCTATCACATAGATTTTAAGATGTTCTTATTAAACATAAAATAGCTTGATCTATTTTTAGTTTAATCGTCCTCAAAATTGATTTTTCTCATAATAGAGAAATGTTACATTACAAAAGAGAAAAAAGGAAAGGAAACATCACCCACCATCATTTATGATTGAAAAAACACAATGACTACCATTTGAAGGTCTTTGCCTTTTTTTCTATGCAACATTTTTGTTTTACTTGCATAATTACAACCTTAGCATATATAGTTTTATGTCTATTAATCTTGTCGAGGGAGATATTATGAGGGGCATTACAATATGCCTAGGGTAACTAAGTGATTTAAAAATCTTTGTCTTTCTGTCCTTAATTCATTGCTAAGACTGTGGCAATAATGCCAAATTCTAAGATAAACAGCCTCCCTGAAAAATGCACATCTGTTTAGCATTAGTTCTCTTTCAGATCTTAGTGTCCCTTTGTGTGACATGAGACTCATGTGGCACAAGCAAATCATACTCCTGTTCCTACTGACTATAGTTAAACTATCAAAGGCCCAATGGGGAAGAAAAAGGGAGATATCACGTGTGCTGTATGCATTATCTCATTTAATCTTCACTAAACTCAGACAGGTGGACATTATCAACCATACATCAGATATGAAGAATAAAGAAATAGTACTAAAGTTACATGATGTGGTGGTTTGATTCAGGTGTCCCCCATAAACTTAGGTGTTCTGAATGCTAGGTTCCCAGCTGATAGAGATTTGGGAATTAACACCTCCTGGAGGGAGTATGTTGTTGGGGGTGGCCTTATGGGTATTATAGCCAGTTTCCCCTTGCCAGTGTCTGGCACACTCTCCTGTTCCTGTTACCCACCTTATGTGGACTAGGGTGTGATGTTCACCCTCTGCTCATGCCATCATTTTCCCCTGCCATCATGGAGCTTCCCCTCGAGTCTGTAAGCCAAAATAAACCTTTTTCCCACAAGTTGCACTCCGATTTCTACCAGCAATACAAATCTGACTGCAACACATGATCTCTAAATAGCAAACAAGGGAGCCAAATGTGGTGCCTCTCACCTGTAATCCCACTACTCAGGCAACAGATGCAGGAGGATCAGGTTTTGAAAGTCATCTTCTGCTACACAGAGTTCAAGGCCAGCATGGACTAGATGACATCCTGATCTAAATCTGTCCCCCCCAATAAAAAATTAGTGAACAAGAATGTTTGCTTAGATCTTTCAAATATTTCAGGTAGGTAAACGAGAAAGCATTTATATAAAGACAACAATGGAAAATGTCCCTCCTTCCTCAGCTATTTGCACTAGAAACTTTTCATTTAAAGGTGTTTTAGGGCTGGAAAGATGGCTCAGCAGGTAAGATGCTTGCCTGCAAAGCCTAAGGACCTAGGATTGATTCCCCAGGGCCCAGCAGGTGGTACATATGTCTGCAGTTTGTTTACAGTGGCTGGAGGCCCTGGCACATCTACTGTATGTACTTCTTTCTGTTTCTCTAAGTAAATAAATATTTTTAAAAATAAACTAAAGATGTTTTCTTTTTCTTTCTTCAGAGCAAATACTTTTTAATGGGTATATGTTACAAATACACTGGAGGGTCATGCAATGCTGCCTGTGTTGGATACCATCCTGGGCCACAAGTCTGCACACTCCTTTGCAACTAGTTGGCCCTGTTATTTCATTGCTTTTATTGTTTACAATGACCCCTGAATTATCTTCAAAAAAGAAATACTCCATCTTTTCTCCGGTATGATTTTCGTTGTTGAATCACCATGCTGGATGGACCTTC
The DNA here is from genome assembly GCF_020740685.1 of Jaculus jaculus. Taxonomy (NCBI): domain Eukaryota; kingdom Metazoa; phylum Chordata; class Mammalia; order Rodentia; family Dipodidae; genus Jaculus; species Jaculus jaculus. The sequence goes on from NC_059110.1 coordinate 94,068,811, forward strand.
CTTCTTAACTCTGGCTTTTCCTTCTTTTTTTTTTTTTTTGGTTTTTCGAGGTAGGGTCTCACTCTAGCCCTGGCTGACCTGGAATCCACTATGTAGTCTCAGGGTGGCCTCGAACTCACAGCGATCCTCCTACCTCTGCCTCCCGAGTGCTGGGATTAAAGGCAAGCGCCACCACGCCCGGCTGGTTTTTCCTTCTTAACTGTGGCCATCACCATGTCACCCACACCAGCAGCAGGAAGTGTGTTCAGGTGTCCCTTGATCCCCTTCTTAGAGATAATATACAGATTTTTGGCTCCTGTGTTCTCCACACAGTTGATCACAGCTCCTACTAGAAGAGCCAGGGAAATCCAGAGTTTCACACTGGAGGATCCTCCATGTCCTCGCTTCGACATCTTGAAAGCCCGGCTCTTTTAATTTTTTTTATATGTACATAGGCAGATGCTTGAGTGTGTGCACATGTGTTCAGGTCAGCAGCCATTTGCCAGACACCACCCACCTTTTTGAAGACAGGGTGTCTCATTGGCCTGGATCTCACCAAGACGCTAGACTGGCTGGCAAATGAGCCCAGAGATCTGTCTCTGCCTCTTCAGAGCTGGATTACAATAGTGTGCCACCATGTCCTGCTTTTTTTGAGGTAGGGTTTCACTTTAGCCTAGGCTGACCTGGAATTCACTATGTAGTCTCAGGGTGGCCTTGAACCCATGGTGATCCTCCTACATCTGCCTCCTGTGTGCTGGGACTAAAGGCATGTGTCACCATGCCCAGCTATGTCTTGCCTTTTTTTTTTTTTTTTTACTTTATTTTTATTTATTTGAGAGAGAAAGAGGCAGAAAGAGGGGGAGAGAGAATGGGCACGCCAGAGCCTCCCGCTACTGCAAATGAACTCCAGATGCATGTGCCCCCTCATGCATCTGGCTTACATGGGTCCTGGGGAATAGCACTGAGTTCCTTTGGCTTTGCAGGTAAATGCCTTAATTGCTAAGTCATCTCTCCAGCCCTGTCCTGCTTTTTTAATGTCAGTTTCTGGTACTTCCCAGCCCTTTAATTTTTATTTATTTAGTTGTTTAAACTAGAATGCCTTCATGTCTTTTTTCTTTTCTTTATTTCTTTCTCTCTCTCTTTTTTTCCAAGATAGAACTTCTCTAGCTCAGGCTGACCTGAAACTCACTATGTAGCCAGCACACTCTCAGCACATTCATGTATTTCTTGCAGAGACAACAATTATTTTGAGGCAAGGCTCATATAGCCTAGGCTGGCCTCAAACTAAGGCTGCCCTTGAACTTTTGATCTTTCTCTACTTCCTGGGATTGCAAATGTGTACCACAATACCTGGCTTGAAAAAAAATTGTCGAAAAATTCTTGAAAACAGCACATGCCTTTAATCCCAGCACACGGGAGGCAGAGGTAGGTGGATCACCCTGAGTTCAAGGCCAGCCTGAGACTACAGAGTGAATTACAGGTCAGCCTGAGCTAGAGTTAGACTCTATCTTGAAGAACCAAAAAAAAAAAAGACAAAAATCTTGAGAGCAGGTGTGGTGGCGTACGCCTTTAATCCCAGATCTCGGGAGGCAGAGGTAGGAGGATTGCTTTGAATTCCAGGTCACCTTGAGACTACATAGTGAATTTCAGGGCAGCCTGGGCTAGGTCTGCCAATCTGTTTCCTCCTCAAAAAAACAACCCCCCCCCGAAAAAAAATCTTGAGCTGGGAAGAAGAGGTAGGAGGATCACTGTGAATTCAAGGCCACCATGAGACTATATAGTGAATTCCAGGTTAGTGTGGGCTAGTGTGAGAGCCTACCTCAAAAAAATTTTTTCTTAAGGGCTGGAGAGATGGCTTAACAGTTCATATACTTGCCTGCGAAGTCTAAAGACCCAGGTTCAATTCTCCAGTACCCACATAAACCAGTGGCACAAAATGGTACATGCATCTAGAGTTCATCTGTAGTGGCTAGAGGACTTGGCACATCCATCCTCCCCCACCCCGACTGCCTCTTTCCTTTCTCTCAAATAAATAAGGACTGGAGGGATAGCAAGAATAAAATATTTTAAGAAATCTTTTTTTTTTTTTTTTCTTTTTGCCAGGTGTGGTGGTGCATGCATGCCTTTAATCCCAGCACTTGGGAGGCAGAGATAGGAGGATCACCATGAGTTCAAGCCCACCATGAGACTACATAGTGAATTCAGGTCAGCTGGACTAGAGTGAACTCCTTGAAACACAAAGCAAAAAAAAATTTTTATGGTAGTGTTATGGGGTCCGGTATTGCACAAGTAAGACCACTGACTCACAGAATGTGAGGCAAAGTTTTATTGGGTAAAAAGAAAGAAAAAAAAAAAGAAAGCTGGTACACCAGGGCTGCATCTTGACACAGGACCCTATAACATCCTGGGGGCTTGTCTGAGATCCACATTTCAAGACCTCCTTCCCCTACTCTGGGGTGGCCAAACCGGGGAAGGCCCTCTGACCTTGGCCCGAGAACCATATCTCCACCCGTCTGCATGCTCCTGGTTTTGGAGTTGGCAGCAAGCCATTGAGAGGGAACTTTTGCCTCGGACTGCAGGTTCCCTCCTCTATTGGGTAAGAAACCTCCAGAGGTGCTTTTTCCACTCTTTTTGCTTTTCACTTCTTTTTCTGGTTTTGTGCACTTTTATGGGTCCAAGAGGGAAGCTGGACACAGCATTAATTCCCCTGGGCGAGGAATTGAGGGGGCCACCCTTGACCTTCTCTGGCTCTGGTCAAGAGATTTTTGAAGGGAGGTCTGTTTCTGGAGGCAGAGGTAGGAGGATTGCCTGAGTTCGAGGCACACTGAGGCTACATAGTGAATAATGAATTCCAGGTCAGCCTGGACTAGAGTGAAACCCTACCTCGAAAAATAAAAAATAAAGAAAGGCATCAAGTACATGATAGCTTAATGGTTAAGGTGCTTATCTAGGAAGCCTCAAGACTTAGGTTTGATTCCCCAGCACCCCTTATTCTTTTTTTTAATATTTTATTTATATATTTATTTATCTGACAGAGAAAGAGGGAGAGAGAGAGAGAGAGAGAGAATGGGCGCACCAGGGCCTCCATCCACTGCAAACAAACTTCAGACACGTGCACCCCCTTGTGCATCTGGCTAACGTGGGTCCTGAGGAATCGAACCTGGGTCCTTTGGCTTTGCAGACAAATGCCTTAACCACTCCAGCCCAGCACCCCCTATTCATATTGCTAAACCTAAATCTGATTTAAAGCAGGTTCTCTGATTTCCCCTCTCAAGACAGGCTTTTATATCCATCAGCCCATGTGGGAGGGCTGTCAGCAATGCTTGCAGACTCTCTTCACCCAGAGGAACATGAAAGAATCCAAAGGGAAGCCAAAAAAACAAGTGTTGGGAGTGATGGCCGCCCCAAGGGAACCCTAATGTTATTGACAAGGTTTTCCCTTCCATGCAACCACACTAGGATCCTAATGCCGCTGAAGGTAGGGCGTCCCTTAACCTCTGTTGCCAGACTCTAATGGGTGGTCTCCAGGCAGCTGCTCGCTCGGTGCCCTACAGATTTGTCTAAGGTGAATGAAGTGACCCAAGGGCCACAGAGAATAGCCGAGCTATTAACGTTGTGTTTGTAACTCAGTCTGCACCAGGTATTAGAAAGGAGATTCAGAGAACAGAAGGCTTTGAGGGTAAGCTTGTTCAGAGTTAATAGAGATTGCTACCAGGATACATAATAATAAAGACAGTCCAGAAGATAGACAGGCTAAGGTTATGGTGGCTACCTTCCAGAAGGCACAAGGCCCCATGAGACAGCCCTTATACTTTGCTCAGTATGATTCCACCTGAAAGGCAAATATACACTGGGCTGGACCTAAAAGATGCTTTCTTTAGTCTCCCATTGGCAAAGGGAAGTCAACCCATTTTTTGTCTTTGAATGAACAGACCCAGAACAAGGCCTCGGTGGGCAACTAACCTAGACCAGGCTTCCACAGGGATTTAAAAATTCCACACCGTCTTTGATGAGGCTCTTCATAGAGACTTGTAAGCCTTTCACAAGGAAACACCTGAGGCAACACTCCTATGATACATGGACGACCTCCTCCTAGCTGCAAAAATGGAGGAGTGCCTCTCTGCCACAGAGGTCTCCCAGACAACATCTGGGCTACTGTGTATCATCCAGGAAGGATAAACTGTGTGTGGGTAAGGCAACCTACTTGGGATATGAACTCCAAGGAGGTAAGAGTATGCCGTCGGCCTCTAGGATTCAGGCCATCACTCAAATCCCCACTATGAGACAGATCCGAGAATTCCTCAGAGCTGTAGGGTATTGCAGAATTTGGATCCCAAGGTTTACTGAAGTAGCCAAGCCTCTATATGAGGCCACGAGAGGAAGATTTGAATGGGACTGAAAATGAGAAATGAGCATTGTAAGAACTAAAGTAATCTCTGACATCAGCTCCTGTTCTGGTGCTTCCAGACTTAACCAAACCCTTCCATTTGTACAAGGACAGCCAGGGGTGTCCTAACTCAAAGACTGGGGCCATGGCATTGCCCAGTGGCCTACTTGTCTAAGAAGCAGGACCCAGTAGCCACTGGTTGGCCCCTTGTCTCCGAGCTATTGCAGCTGCTGCTATTCTGACAGAGGACGCTGACAAATTAACCTTAGGCCAGACTTTTATCAATTACAGCTCCACACACATTAGACACTTTCAAAGAGGCCCCCAGTCCGATGGCTCTCCAACACTCACATAACCCACTATCAGGCCGTGCTCTTAGATCAACCAAAGATACAGTTTCGCCAAACTGAGGCTTTGAACCCAGCCTCCCTGCTGCTAGAAACTGATGAGGTGTCAACCCCACTGCATGACTGCCTAGAGGTCACCTCCCGCCTTCCATGGACTCCGCCCGGACCTGGCAGATGTGGCTTGGCCAGACCCTGATCTGGTGATGTATTCTGATGGCAGCAGCTTTGTCGTGGATGGAATCGGGTATGCAGGGGCGTCTGTGATGACTTTGGAAGAAACCCTGTGGGCTGAGGCCCTGCTACCTCAGGGTACATCAACTCAGAAAGCTGAATTGATAGCACTGACCAGGGCTCCGATATTGGGAAAAGACAAGACAGTAAATATCTACCCAGACAGCTGTTATGCCTTTGCTACGGCACATGTACATGGGGCCATCTATTAACAGTAGAAGGTAAAGACATTAAAAATAAAAAATGAAATTTGGATTTATTGGCTGCCACTTGGGCGCCTGCTAAAGTAGCCATAATCCATTGTCTGGGTCATCAGAAAGGGAAGACCACAGAAGAGGGAACAGACTGGCAGACCTAGCGCACTGACCTGGAATTCACCATGTAGTCATCTCAGGGTGGCCTTGAACTCACAGCGATCCTCCTACCTTTCCCTCCCAAGTGCTGGGATTAAAGGCCTGCGTCACCACACCAGGATTTTTTTTTTTTTTTCGAGGTAGGGTCTCACTCTAGCTCAGGCTGACCTGGAATTCACACTGCAGTCTCAGGATGGCCTTGAACTTATGGAGATCCTCCTACCTCTGCCTCCCAAGTGCTTGGATTAAATGCATGCACCACCATGCCTGACAAGTTTTTTTATTTAATTATTTGAGAGAGAGAGAGAGAGAGAGAGAGAGAGAGGTGGAGAGGAAGAGGTGGAGAGAGAGAGAATGGGCACACCAGCGCCTCTAGCCCGGCTGTAAATATCTTTTTAATATATTTTACTTATGGTTTTTTGATGTAGGGTCTCACTCTAGCTCAGGCTGACCTAGAATTCACACTGTAGTCTCAGGGTGGCCTTGTACTCTCAGCGATCTTCCTACCTCTGCCTCCCGAGTGCTGAGATTAAAGGCGTGCACCACCACACCCAGCTTTTATTTTTATTTATTTATTTGCGATAGATAGATAGATAGATAAATAGATAGATGGAAAAAAAGAAAGAAATAGGCAGGTAGAGACAGAGAGAAAGAATAGGTGTGCCAGGGCCTCCAGCCCTGTAAACTAACTCCAGATGCATGTGCCCCCTTGTGCATCTGGCTTGCACCGAGGTCCTTTGGCTTTGCAGGCAAGCGCCTTAACCGCTAAACCATCTCTCCATCCCTGTGAATAATTTTTGAATGCTCGAAAGGAAAAGCAAAACGAGAGAAGACAGGCATGGTGGCATGCCTCTGGGACCCCTGCACTTGGGGCTGAGGTAAGAGAAGTGCAGGGGCAGGTTCAAGGGCAGGTAGTTTGCCCTACAGAGTAAGCTCCCGGTCCCCAGGGCTAGAGCGAGACCCTGCTGACACACACAGAAAGAATGAGCAGCCAGGCGTGGTGGCACACACCTTTAATCCCAGCACTAGAAAGGCAGAGGTAGGAGGATCGCTGTGAGTTCAAGGCCACCCTGAGACTACAGAGTGAACTCCAGGTCAGCCTGAGCTAGAGTGAGACCCTACCTCAAAACCCCACCCTCCCAAAAAAAGGATGAAGAAATAAAATATTTCTCCCTAATAGTTATCTAGTGGTAATATCAGAAATAGTGAAAAGACATGTCTTTTAAAAGACATCTAAGACAATTAATGCTGCTTTGCATAATTACCTATATAACACAAAGAGGAAAAACCTGGTCTTGCTAAAAGGAAGCAAAGGTATAAGCCATCTCCATTGCCTAGACTCCTCTCTGGTTACAAGGTATTGCCAGCCGCATCTCAAGCCTCCGAATATGCAAATAAGGCAGTGGACCGGAATGGCAGCGTAGCAGAGGGCTCCAGATGGTCAGAAAGCAAAAAACTATTGTGTTGATAATCTAACTCTGCTTTGCTAAACAGCAATAGGTTCCTTAAAGGGAAGGAAGGTTCCAATAATACTTCACCAAGTCGCAGGCTTCACAGAATCCCGAGGTAGTGACTGGCTATGTCCTGGATGCTAATTAAGGGTATCACCTTTCATCAAGGGCCTTTAGGCTTCTAATTTCTTTAAACACTATCTTGCTACATGTGCTGGAAGGCCAATGCTTTCGGACATCCTTCTCCCCCAACCAGCTCCAACACTGGTTTCCATGGGGATGCAACAGCTTTTTTTTTTTTTTACCTCTCCGCGCCCCCCCCCCCCCAGTCTAAGCCATGGTTATTTTTAACTGGAAAACTCTGAGCCAGGCCACAGCTGGGATCTGGATGATGCAATGGAGTCTACAGCTTCTACTCTCCCACAGACGCCCTCTTTTCTGCAGTGGTTGAGGGAAGAGGCACTCAGAGAGACTGCTCTCAAAAGCTGTTTTTCCTTCAGATCATGAAGTTAAAAACCCGCACCTTAAGAACTGACAGGCATCTTGAATGTGAAGCTATGCTTGGTAACAGTTATCACACAAAGATATCAGTTATCTGTGGCTGATCTTGGATAAAGGAAGAGGCTGCATCCTGCCCTCAGCAGAGTGGCTTTATGAGCTGTAGCTTACTCTTGGTTAAAGAAAAAGAAGAAGAAGAAGAAGAAGAGGGCTGGAGAGATGGCTAAGCAGTTAAGGTGCTTGCCTGCAAAGCCAAAGGACCTCAATTCAATTCCCCAGGGCCCATGTAAGCCAGATGCACAAGATGGAGCATGTGTCTGGAGTTCGTTTGCAGTGGTTGGAGGCCCTGGTGTGCCCATTCTCTCTCTAAAATAAATATAATAAAATATAATTTGAAACGCATAGCCAGGCGTGGTGGCACATGCCTTTAATCCCAGCACTTGGGAGGCAGAGGTAGGAGGATTGTAGTAAGTTCGAGGCCACCCTGAGACTCCATAGTGAATTACAGGTCAGCCTGGACCAGAGTGAGACCTTACCTTGAAAAACCAAAAAAAAAAAGAAAGAAATGCATTGCTCTACTAATTAATGAAACTGCACCTTCCTATTACTACTTATTCCTTATTATTATTACTTATTATTCCTACTTACTGCTATCTGGCTTTTCCCTTTTGTGAAAGTTTTGTTCATTTTCTTACTGGGTTGTCTGTATTTTTCTTCTTCACTTGTAAGAAGTTCTTTCTTTAATAAAATATTCAACAATTAAAAAAAAAAAAAAAGGCCAGGCATGGTGGCACACGCCTTTAATCCCAGCATTTGGGAGGCAGAGGTAGGAGGATCGCTGTGAGTTCGAGGCCAGCCTGAGACTACAGAGTGAATTTCAAGTCAGCCTGGGATACAGTGAGACTCTACTTCGAAAAACCAACCAACTAAACAAACAACAACAACAAAAAATAAAAATGAAAACCCAGATTTCTTTTTAAAAAAAATTTATTTAGGTCTGGAGAGATGACTTAGTGGTTAAACACTTGCCTGTGAAGCCTAAGGACCCTGGATTGAGGCTCAATTCCCCAGGACCCACGTAAGCCAGCTGTACATGGTGGCACATGCATCTGTAGTTTGTCTGCAATGTCTGGAGGCCCTGGCGTGGCCATTCTCTCTCTCTCTCTCTCTGTCAAATAAATAAATAAAAATAAAAAATATTTAAAGAAAATAATTAAGATGCTGACATATTATCAGATGAGATCAGGCGCGTTCAGGGTGGTATGGCCGTAGACAAGATGCTGACATATTATCATCTATCATGCTCAGCCAACTGGCTACTGAGTTCCAACTCCTAACACTTCCGATGGATCGCTCCTCCTTTAGAGAGCAGGTGTTCAGCCATTTCTGAAGTTGATTACCATCAAAGATGCTCACTTCTCCCACTGAGCAATAAGAAACTATTGATTTGCTCCCTGCAACCATCACTCTTTATTTAGGGCATTCCTTTAAGACACAAAAACTTTTTTTTTAATTTTTATTTATTTGAGAGTGACAGACATACAGAAAGGCAGAGAGACAGAGAATGGGCGCGCCAGGGTCACCAGCCATTGCAAATGAACTCCAGATGCATACGCCCCCTTGTGCATCTGGCTAACGTGGGTCTTGGGAAATCTAGCCTTGAACCGGGGTCCTAAGGCTTCATAGGCAAGCGCTTAACCGCTAAGCCACCGGTCCAGCCCATAAGATACAAAAACTTTTTTTCTTACAAAAACATTTAATTTATTAGAGAAGCAGAATACAGGTTGTCCAGGGCCTCCTGCCACTGCAGATGAACTCCATATGCATTAATTGCATCCCCTGTACTCCATATAGTATTTGAAAATAAGGATAATAAACTTTCAATTATACAGCCCTAAAGCCCACAGAACAAGCTTGAGCTGGCAAAATTGAACCACAGGGCTTTCAAATACGAGGCAATTACAGTGACCTTTAGGGCTGCATCTATTTAATCTTTAATTAATTAATTAATTTTGGTTTTTTGAGGTAGGGTCTTGGTCTAGCCCAGGCTGACCTGGAATTCACTATGTAGTCTCAGGGTGGCCTTGAACTCATGGAGATCCTACTACCTCCCTCTGAGTGCTGGGATTAAAGGTGTATGCCACCACACCCAGCTTTTTGGTATTAGTTTTTTTTTTTAATATTTATTTATTAGAGAGAGATAGAGAGAGAGAGAGAATGGGCACACTCTAGCCACTGCAAACACATGGTGCACCTTGTGCAGCTGGCTTATGTGAATACTGGGGAATTGAACCTGGGCCCTTATGCTTCATAGGCAAGCACCTTAACTATTGAGCCATCTTTTCAGCCCTGGTATTAGGTTTTAAAGCTCTTATTTATTTATTTTTTGGTTTTTTGAGGTAGGGTCTCACTCTGGTGTGGGCTGACCTGGAATTAACTCTGTAGTCTCAGGGTGGCCTTGAACTCACAGCAATCCTCCTACCTCTGCCTCCCAAGTGCTGGGATTAAAGGCATGCGCCACCACGCCCGGCTCGGTTTTAAAGCTTTTAGTTGTCACTGTACTCTTATCTCTATTCCTGCTCTCAGCAGGGAATGGGACCTGGTACATGATGCTTGTGTAAGTAAGAAGCTCATCATGATAAAGGAACTCTAATTAATGTAAGACGCAAAACAAAGTATTTGCCCTTCTCTCAAATACCTGTCATTGATCTGTAAGCTTGATCAATGAAATCGAAGGGCAGGTGCACTGCAGTCTCAACTTCCGGAAGCCAGGACAGCAGACAATTAACAGAAGAGCTTCCTGCCATTAGACAGTGACTGTTCCTTTGTCCCAGCTCAGAGATAGTATACTAATACTTCACTTCTGATGCATCAGGATCTACAATTTCCTAGTTAAAAGCCAGGTGTGGTGGCACCTATCATAATCCCAGAATTTGGGAGCCAGGTGGTTAAGGCAAAATGATTCCAAGACTGAGCAAGTCTGGGTTATAAGAGAGTTCCAGGCAGCCTGAGCTAAAAATATAAAAAAGCCAAAATTCCCTAGCAGAATGCTGTTCACTTAAAAAAAAAAAATCTTTTTGTTGCCTTGGTTGGCCTGGAACTCACTATATAAATGAGTCTGATCCTCCTGCCTCTGCTTCCAGAGTTCTAGGATTATAGGCTTGTGCCACCACGCCCAGCCTGCTCTTCATTCTTGACCCTCCCGAGCTAGGTCCCATGTGAGAATACCCAGACTATGCAGGCTTCTCTTACCCTGCTCAGTTCTGAGATACTATTCAAGTTCACTAAAAGAAAACAAAAATAAATTAAAAAACAAACAAACAAACAAACAAACTGGTATCTGGGTGGAGAGATGGCACTTACCTATGAAGCTTAAGAAGCCAGGTTCAATTCTCCAGTATACAAGTTAGCCAGATGCACAGGATGGCACATGCATTGGAAGTTTGTTTGTAGTGGGTGGAAGCCCTGGTATGCTTATTCTTTCTATCTGCCTCTTTCTCATTCTCTATCAAATAAATAAAAAATAACAATATTTGAAGGCTGGAGAGATGGTTTAGCAGTTAAGACACATACCTGTGAAGTCTAAGGACCCAGGTTCGATTCTCCAGGTCCCATGTAAACCAGATGCAAATGGTGGCACATGCATCTGGAGTTCATTTGCGGTGACTAGAGGCCCTGGAATGCCCATTCCCACTCTTTCTCTCCCTCCCTCTATCTCTAATAAATAAATAAAAATAAATCTTAGAAAAAAAAAAAACCCAAAACCAGTATTTGAAAAAAGCTGGCCGGGAGTAGTAGCACATGCCTTTAATCCCAGCACTGGGGAGGCAGAGGTAGAAGGATCACCATGAGTTTGAGGCCACCCTGAGACTACATAGTGAATTCCAGGTCAGCCTGGGCTACAGCGAGACCCTACCTCAAAATAAAAAGAAAAGATAAAAGCTGGGCATGGTAGTGCATGCTTTTTATCCCAGCACTCGGGAGGCAGAGGTAGGAGGATCACTGTGAGTTTGAGGCCACTCTGAGCTACATAGTGAATTCCAGGTCAGCCTGGGTTAGAGTGAGACCCTACCTTGAAAAAACAAAACAAAAAATTTGAAAAAGATTGTGTCTGCAAGTAAATAAAAATAATAAAAAATAGTAACAACAGGGGCTGGAGAGATGACTTAGCAGTTAGGGCACTTGCCTGCAAAGCCAAAGGACCCAGGTTCCATTGATTCCCCAAGACCCACATAAACCAGATGCACCAAGTGGTGTGTCTAGAGTTTGTTTGTGGTGGTGAGAGGCCCTTGCATGCCCATTTGCTCTATTTGTCTCTTTCTCAGTCAAATAAATAAATAATTAACGAGAGAGGGACAGAGAGAGAGAGAGAAAGGGCAGAGGTATCCTATGGGGATAATGGTGTGCCCAGAAGCCATAGATTGTTATTAGAAAAGTTTTGGTGTCAGAGTGGAATACCTTCTAGTGAGTTGTTGGTCAGGGAGGGCCTTGATGCCCCCAAGACATTGCAGACCACAAGGCTATTGGTTTCCCACCAGGAATAGATGGTAGGACTCTATTGCTGAAGACTCCACATGCTTGGGCTGAGCTGGAAACCTCTACCCTGTTGACTATCAGAATGTTGAAAGAGCTATGCAGCATGCAGCCTTTTGGGAGAGAGATGTCGACAATGGTGTTAACAGTGGACCCTGCAAACCTTATAGCTGGCCAGGCAGGCCAAATGGTGCAATAGTATCATGTTATGGGGAAAACCAACTATTCTCTGATTAGACTGTAGGCCTGCAACATGGGAGGGAAGCAAGCCTGGTACAGTAAACCTAGTCAAAAGCCTATGGCTAGGGAGGTCATAAGGTCTAGGGAGTAATGAGTACTGTTGTCTGACTAAATGCATATTTTATGCCTACCAAACTGCCCTTTAAACACTTCTATGCCCATATATTAATGCTACTCTCACTTTTGGTCAGAGAAGCTTCTCTTTTCCAGTTTTTTTTTTTTTTTTTTAATTTGAGAGTGACAGAGAAAGATGCGGGGGGGGGGGGGAGGGGAGAATGGGTGCACCAGGGCTTCTAGGCACTGCAAACGAACTCCAGATGTGTGTCCCCCTTTGTGCATCTGGCTAACGCGGGTCCTGGGGAATAGAGCCTTGAACCGGGGTCTTTAGGCTTCATGGGCAAGCACTTAATCGCTAAGCCATCTCTCCAGCCCAAAGCTTCTCTTTTCAAATGGTGGTTACCACTGGGGAGTCTCAAGTCACCACAGTACTGAGTAAAAGTGACAATGGAATATCTGGCAGTAAGTGAGGCATCTCTACCACACACTCCATGGTTCAAGGACCATTGAGGAAGAAGTGGCAGAAAGAATGTAAGTGCTAAAGGAAGGGGAGGAATGCTTACAATGCTGGCTTTCCAGAAACAAAGTGGCCATAATATTCATGACCTCACAGTGGCTGATGCTACCTACACAAGAGTTGCATAACAGGAGGAAAAAACATGATGGTATCAAAATAGACTAGTTGGAAAGAAGGAATTCAGGGAAAAGGGAGATGGTGATGACAGGGAATTATGATCACAGTATATTGTCTACCCGTATGGAAGCTGCCAATGAATAGTTTAAGGGGGGCAGGATTGAGGGTAAATATAAGGATGGAAAATGAGACCCAGGAAAAAATAACATGTGAATATACCCTGTGAACTGATCTCTCAAGTTTCGCGGGGTGTGGTGGCACACACTTGAAATCCCAGCACCTGTGAGGCAGAGGCAAGAGAATCTCAATGCCAGTCTGAGCTACACAGCAGAACCTTGTCTCAAAGAGGGAGTGTTTTGGTCGTGTGTATCTGTGTGTGTGTGTGTGGTATGTGCACACACAGAACAGAGGAGGGCGGCATGTGTTCTCTATCACTTATTGTCTTCCGAGAGGCTCGCAGTAAATCCGGAGCTCTCCAGCGCCCTGGTGATCCTCTGGTCTCTGCATGCTCAATGCTAGGATTATGGGCATGTAAGACCACACAAGGCTTTTTATGTGGGAGCTGGGGATTTAACTCAGGTCCTTAGGCTTGTGCAGCAAGTATTCTTAGCCACTAAGCCATCTCCTTAGCCCAAGTTCTGGTCTTTTCATTTTTTAAAATATTTTATTTATTTGAGAGACAGAGGCAGAGAGAGAGAGAATGGGTGAGCCAGGGCCTCCAGCTGCTGCAAATGAACTCCATACTCATGTGCCACCTTGGCTTGGCAGGCACGTGTCTTAACAGCTACACCATTTCTCCAGCCCTTCATTTATTTTATTTTTATTTATTTTTAATTTTTTTTCAAGGTAGGGTCTCACTCTGGCCCAGGCTAACCTGGAATTAACTTATGCAGTCACAGGGTGGCCTTGAACTCACGGCAATCCTCTACCTCTGCCTCCTGAGTGCTGGGATTAAAGGTGTGCGCCACCATGCCTGGCTATTTTTTTTTTCAAATTTTTATTAACAACTTCCATGATTATAAAAAATATCCCATTGTAATACCCTCCTATATTTAATTTTTTATATTTTAGTTAATTGAGAGAGCGGGGGAGAGAGAAAGAGAGAATGGGTTTGCCAGGGCCTCTAGCCTCTGCAAATGAACTCCAGATGCATGTGCCACCTTGTGCATCTTGCTTATGTGCGTACTGGGGAATTTGAATTTAGGTCCTTAGGATTTGTAGGCAAGCACCTTGAGCACGAAACCATCTCTCCAGCCTTTATTTATTTTGTTTGTTTTTGGTTTTTCGAGGTAGGGTCTCACTCTAGCCCAGGCTGATCTGGAATTCACTCTGTATTCTCAGGGTGGTCTTGAACTCTAGGTGATCCTCCTACCTCTGCCTCCCAAGTGCTGGGATTAAACACATGCGCCACCACGCCAGGCTCTTATTTTGTTTTTTTGAGGTAGGATCTCACTCTAGCCCAGGCTGACCTGGAATTCACTATGTAGCCTCAGGGTGGCTTCGAACCCATAGTGATCCATCTATCTGCCTCCTGAGTGCTGGGATTAAAGGGGTGAGCCACTACAGCCAGCTTGGGATTTCTATTTAATATTTTATTTTATTTATTAAAGACAGAGGAAGAATAAAAATGGGCACACCAGAGCCTCCAGCCACTGCAAATGAACTCCAGATGCATGCACCACTTCTGGCTTACGTGGGTACTGGGGAATTGAATCTGGGTCCTTAAGCTTCATAGATAAGGGCCTTAACCACCAAGCCATCTCTCCAGCCCTACTTTTTTTTTTTACAAAGTAGGGCTCACTCTAGCCCAGGCTGACCTGGAATTTACCCTGTTGTCCCAGGCTGGCCTTGAATTCACAATAATCCTCCTACCTCCATCCTGAGTGGTGGGGTTAAAGGCGTGTGCCACCACATCTGGCTTATTTTAAGTTTTGGTCTTTTATTATAGGAGTCATTACATGGGAAGAGACTTGTTTCCAGTTTCTGACAACAGGAAAGGATATGCATAAAACTGCACCATTTAAAGATAAATCATAATTTTTTTTTTCTAACAGAAAGGGTCTTTATTCATGTTCTAAGTTGTGGAAGAAACTAACCTTCTGAGCAGATCAAGAGAAGCAGCAGCTGGCTTTTAGCCAACCTTCTCTAGAAGCCAAGGAGAAGGAGGAAATGTTCTTGCAAAGTTTCTTGCTAGCTCTCAATTTTTAGTACTAAGAAGTAGCCTTGTCTAGGTGTCAGAACATGGAAAGAAAGAAAGTGTTAAAGACAGCCTCAGCTACTAGTAAATGTTTTTCTATGATAAATGTAAAAATAACTCAAAAGTGGGTGTGGTGGCTCATGCCTTTAATCCCAGTACTTAGGAGGCTGATGTAGGAAAATCACCATAAGACTAACCTGGGCTAAATACATAGAGTGTTTGTGTCATTGGTCATTGCAGAACATGTATGAAATCCCAGCATGTGAAAGACTGAACATAAGACTGTCCAAGAGTTTGAGGCCATACTGGACTACATTCCAAGACTGTTTCAAAATGCAAAAGAACAACAACAAGTTAGACCTTAGACCTTTAAGATATTCACTAGAGATACAAGGCCTGAAAGTTCATAAAGTTGAGTTTACCAAAGTAATAACCTACCTCCTAAAACCTGACTTACAATTAATTTTATTTTCATTATTTTCAACCATCAAATCTACTGATTCCCCCAAACATTTTCCTGCACTCAACTGGTTCCAAGGTTTCAGTGTCCTACCATCCTCCCACTCCTAACTGCTACACCTGCCCCTTGTGTTCTAGCCAGATATCTCTTGGCCATTTTCCTTACTCCCACTGCTGCCTCCACATCTCATCCACCCCCTGTCTGAAACAGTCTCCCACTTCCATCTGCCATTCTTCTCTCTCCTTTTGATCTATCATTATCTCAAAAGCCACTTCTCCCAGGAAGCTTTCCTTAATCAAGATTAAAGACCCTTCCCACTATGCTAAGTATCACTTGACAGTCATGCCTACTGTATCCCAAAATCTCAGAACAGGAATTACCTTTCATGGATGGGATAAAACCTATTTATAACAAGCCAGGGTTGTCGGTGATGATGGGACTCATTTTCTAAGAGATATGACTACACAAAGAATAGAGACTGGACTGAAGAGATGGCTTAGTGATTAAGGTGTTTGCCTGCAAAGCCAAAGGATCCATGTATGACTCTCCAGGACCCACATGAGACAGATGTACAAGCGGGTACATGCATCTGGAGCTCATTTGCAGTGGCTGGAGTCCCTGGCATGCTCCTTCTCTCCCTCCCTCCCTCCCTCCCTCCCTCCCTCCCTCTCAAATATATAAATTAAAAAAAAATGGAGACCATTTCTCATAGTCTAAATATCTATTGGTAATTTGCATACATACTTAAATCAGTTAAAAGTTTACACCAGTGAGCTGTGGTAGTGCATACCTGTAATCCTAGCACTTGGGAGGTGGAGGCAGGAGGATGAGGAGTTCAAAATTATTCTTGACTACATAGTGAGTTTGAGGCCAGTCTGAAATATATGAGACAGCCCCCACCTCCAAAAAGGAGGAAATAAAGGAGGGAATAAAAAGGAAAAGAAAGTATTTTTAAAAAATGTTTGAGCAGGTATTTCTGGCAAAGCACATGCTAGTTAGATGTTTGAATGTTAAAGGAATTAAAGGACTGGCTATTGGAGATGAGTTGTGCAGATTCTAAGGAAGTTATTTTTATACACAACCTTGATTCCAACAGAAATGAGATAAACATGACTGTGAGTTTGGATTCTTATTCTGCAGAAAGGTTTGAGGACTAACTATGTTTCAGATGTGGTACGGCTACTCATCCGCATACCCCATGAATCTCTCACACGAAGCTGCTTTACTTGTCTTTAAAAGCAGCTTTTATTACAGGCCAGCCTTTCCCCACTGAGAAATCAGGGTTCAGGTCTCAATCCAAGCAAAGCTGAGGATAGTTACATCATCTCCACGCTCAGGGGCCTGGTATCCTGGGAAACCCAGGGTAAGGACAGGGTGAGACTAGGGCACACGTGTTGGCAGAAAAAGCACGGCGTGAGGAGGCGGGTACCCAGCACCCTAAGAGTGCTTTAGTTACCAGAATATTTGACACACCCACAAATTAAACAGCAAAACACTTTAATCCATTAATTCTAAAAATAACAAAGACATTTCATATCCAGTGCCACCTCCTCAAGTCTACTGCAGATCAGACAGCCAGACTGCAATATATAAAACCAGACAGTAAAGTTAAAAATGTAGCTTGGGTCAAGATCATCATAGGGAGATTTTTCCACCTCTTTGCTCCTAAACATAATTTGTCAGCTTTAAAAAAAAAATCCATAGAAGAGAAAGCTCTCATGCTGCAAAACCTTTCTCTTCATTTCAAGTCTATCTGCAGTATCTGAAGGAAACAGAGTCAGCAAACTTAGCTCTCAAGCACAAAGATATGAGCCGGACTCCTGGGAAAAAACACTGTGGTTTGGTTTGGTTTTATTTCTACCAAAACTGTGATGTGAGGTACTATGGTTCTCGTTTTAGTTACAAGAGGTGTTAGGAATGAATGCCCACTCACATTTAATAATAGCTTATCGAGCACACAGCTCTGTAGCACAATACCAGTAACAGGAGAGATTTAAAAAAGCAGGGCAGAGAAGATGGAGACATGAACACAGCCTAAGGTTTCTTGTGTCCTTTCCTGTTTTCACAAGAATTCAACTAAAAAACAAAACTCTCCAGACACTTATACTGTCCTTTGACGCACCACATTCTGAAATTTTGACTTGTGTCACAAGCCCACAGGCTCAGGCTTTGGTGATGCACCCTTCTCGGATGAGGAAGTCATAGATTCTCCGGGTTTTGTTCACGTCTATCTTGATGAGTGCTCTTGCCTGTGCCAGTCTCAGGCCTCCTTGCTTGTTACATTCGTTCAACAGAGCAGATTTGTATTCTAAATAGGCTCCAGGGACCAACCTCACCATCTGACAGAGCTGCAAGACATAGCAAATTCAATAAACATTAACATCTGTCATTCTCATAATTTAACCAGCAGGTATAGCAAAACCAAAAGAAAAAAAAAGTGACATCATCCTCCAACTATTTATGGGAGCTATTGAGTGGCTGAACCACATTCCAGTTGGTCTCTTCTTGAGACACTCAGGAAGGAAAAGCCAGGGAGTGATGCTGGGAGAGCCTTCAAGCAAGTGAATCAGGGGTCTGGTTTAGTTAGGAAATACAAGGCCCTCAGGAGCAGCTTGGCTTACTCAGGAGTCAAGTACGAAATGCCTGAGGTACAGCTCAACACCCTTCCAGCATGGAGTCAGGGACATGCCACAGTACACAGTGGGGCCTGTGGGGGTGGGAGCGGCGCAAGTACTTGGAGTCCCAAGTGTAAATCCCACTGTAACCGGCATAAAGGAGTAGTTCCTGCTTCGTGATTATAGTCCTACCTAGGAGAATAGAAACAATATAGAATGTTGGTTGGATTCATGTTCACCTGCCATCATCCACAATGAGTAGTCAGAGGTTACCATTATGTGGACAAGGATAAAAAAATGCTTGAAATTCCAGACCATTCAACATTTGAATACTGACACACTGGCCAGTGACTTTATTCAACATACACTTCCTTCTACTTCAGAAGAAATGTTTACTGTTCCTGCTGGCTTAATATGACTAATACCAGTCCTTGACGTCCTCTTTTATTTTGAGGCAGAGTCTCACTCTAGCCTAGAATGACCTGGAACTTACTCTGTAGCCCTAGGCTGGGCTTGAATTTACTGAGCCTTCCTATCTTAGTCTCTCTAGTGCTGGGATTATGGGTGTAAACCAGCATTTTTGGTTTCTTTCTTTTAAAAGTTTGTGATGTGGCACAGGCCTTTAATACCCAGAGGTAGGAGGATCGCTGTGAGTTTGAGGCCACCCTGAGACTACATAGTGAATTCCAGGTCAGCCTGGGATAGAGCAAGACCCTACTTTGAAAAACAAAAACAAAAACCAAAATCAAAAAACAAAACAAAAAAAAGTTTGTTGGGCTGGAGAGATGGCGTAGCGGTTAAGCGCTTGCCTGTGAAGCCTAAGGACCCCGGTTTGAGGCTCGGTTCCCCAGGTCCCACGTTAGCCAGATGCACAAGGGGGCACACGCGTCTGGAGTTCGTTTGCAGAGGCTGGAAGCCCTGGCGCGCCCATTCTCTCTCTCTCCCTCTGTCTTTCTCTCTGTGTCTGTCGCTCTCAAATAAATAAATAAAAATTAAAAAAAAAAAAAAAAGTTTGTGATAATGACCTAAAAGAGATTTATGGATTTGGCCTGGCATGGTGGTGCACATCTTTAATCCCAGCATTCTGGAGGCTGAGATAGGGGGATCATTGTGAGTTCAAGGCCAGCATGAGTATACATAGTAAATTCTGTGTCAGCTTAGGCTAGAGCTAAACCCTACCTCAAAAAAAAAAAAAATGTGTGAGATTTATGGATTTTTCTTTTTATTTTGAGACATGGTCTCATATAGCTCAAGCTGACTCTGAACCCACTGGGTAACAGGATGACCCTGAACTCCCAGTGGGCCTGCTTCCACCTCCCTCATGCTGAGATTACAGGGATAAATGACTCAGAAGGATTTTTTGTTTGTTTTGAGATAGGGTCTTGCTGTGTAGTTTAGGCTAGCCTCAAATGCTCTTCCTCCTGTGTCAGATTCCAGAAGGCTGGGAACACTGACATGCACCACCACATGAGATTAGATGTACAAATTTAAATGTGACAAAGGTGATACGAAGATGAAACCATGACTATAATGTGAAAGAAAAGCAGGTCATGGCATTTGTTAATCAAAATCAGTGTGCGACTATTTGTGATGCTGAATTAATCCATATAAACATGTCATGAAAACAATTACAAAAATTTTAAAAACTAGGAAGATGGCTCAGCCATTAAAGGCACTTGCTTGCAAAGCTTGCTGCCCAGGTTCTATTCCTCAGTACCCACATAAAGGCAGATGAACAAAGCGCATACATCCAGTTTGTGTGCAGCCAAAAGAGGCCCAATTCTTCCGTCCCCACTCATATAAATAAATAAGAATATTTAAATAAAAATATATTTGTAAGCTGGGTGTAGTGGGCATGCCTTTAATCCTAGCACTTGGGAGGCTGAGGTAGGAGGATCGCTGTGAGTCCAGCCTGAGACTACATAGTGAATTCCAGGTCAACCTAGACCAGAGTGAGATCCTACCTCAAAAAAACAGAACAACAACAACAAAAAGATAAATGCTTATCTAATTGATATTATTTCATGAAAAATGGTGAGGGCAACGATTTGGTTCCTAATCTTCTAAGGCCACAATGATGCATGTGTTTGATTAGGTAAATACAACAGGTTTGAGGCCACATTTTTATGTGATTTTTTTTACTAACAGCTCAATGAATAATCAGCCCTCATTGTCTTTCCTCTACTTTCTCTTCTTTTTGTTACCTCCTTTTCCTTTTCATTCAGCTTCTCTGTACCAGGGAGGCCAGTGAGGTTCAAGGGTGGTGCACTCCGTCTTCCTGTAGACAGACAGAAAAGAATTTGCATTTCATAGGAGTATCAATTGTGCAGGTGTAAAATAGCACAAATCACTTCCTTAGTCCTGTTTAACTATCCCATAGTCACAAAAACACTCACTTGAAAGTAAAAATGACTTACGTCTGTTGCTTTGCCAAAATATACAGATGATCAAGTGTGTTTTAGCATCAATATGAATGCTCAGTAAACTATATGTCCCAACTGTTTCTTACTACCACACACAGATTAAAATCTGAACCCCAGCCAGGAGTGGTGGTGCACTCCTTTAACCCCAGCCCTCGGGAGGCAGAGGTAGAAGAATTGCTATGAGTTCGAGGCCACCCTGAAACTAGAGTGATTTCTGGGTCAGCCTGAGGTAGAGTGAGATCCTATCTTGAAAAACAAACAAACAAAAATAAGTGAATAAAAATAAAATAAAATCTGAACCTCAGATGTTCACTCATTTAAGAAAGGTCATATGAGGGCTGGGGACATGGCTTAGCGGTTAAGATACTTGCCTACAAAGCCAAAGGCCCCAAGTTCAATTCCCCAGGACCCATGTGAGCAAAATGCACAAGGTGGCACATGCGTCTGGAGTTTGTCTGCAGTGGCTGGAGGCCCTGGCATGCCCATTCTCTCTCTCAAACAAATAAATAATTTAAAAATTTTTTAAAAGGTCATATGAGCTGGGAAGATAGTTCAGTAGGTAAGAGTGCTTGTCATGTAAGCAGAAGGACCTGAGACTACTGGAGTTCAATTCCTCAGCATCCAAGTAAAAAGCTGGGTGTCACCAGGTAGCACACACCTTTAACCCCAGCACTTGGAAGGCAGAGGTAGAGGACTGCAGTGAGTTCAAGGACACCAGGCTTGAAAAACAAAAACAAACAACAACAACAAAAAAAACCTGGGTATAGCCAGGCACATACATTACCCTAATACTGGAGGCAAGGGTGGAGGGGAGGGGAGTCTAGAGAACTGCTAGGATCTGCTGAATGAAAATTTTAGCTCTGGCTTGAGAGAGAGACTTATCTCAAGGAAATATGCCAATAGAAAAGGCCACTTGGTATTCTTCTTGGGCCTCCATGGGGAGCGCACATTTTATCTGCACATGTATGTACATACACCATACACACATCACACACACCAAAAAATAAGGAAAAAGTGAGACAGAAAGGTCATATGCTGCCTGCAGGAGAATGCCACCACGCTGTCAGCAGGAAAGGTAACAGGGTAATTAACTCAGCACCATGTGCCTTCAGATCAAAGGCAGAATTAGGCCAGCAAAAATCCTTTCTCATTTTTTGAGACACTATCTGTTCCTCCCAAAGTAGTGTTGTTTGCTGGGAGTGGTGGTGCACACCTTTAATCCTAGCACTCTGGAGGCAGAGGTAGGAGGATGGCTGTGAGTTTGAGGCCACCCACAGAATACAGAGTGAATTCTAGGTCAGCCTGGGTTTACAGTGAGACACTACCTCAAAAAAACAAAAACAAAAACAAAAACAACCAAATAAATAGTTTTGTTTTATTGAAAGATGCACACATAGGAATAAGCAGCCTGCCTATGATGAAGCAGAGACCAAGATGCACTCATAAGCCTGAGAAAGAATCCCAAACTGGAGGCAGCACCCCACTGCCCAGGTCAGGATGTGATGAGAGATGCACAGTTTTTTGGTTTTAATTTGAATATACACTTAGGATTAGTGTTCAGTTAGCGATGAATGGAGTTAAGCAAAAGAAAATGTAGAACATTATTTTTTAACTTGTCTATGAGGAAGAAAAGAGTGACAATGAAAGAGAGAGAGAGAGAGAGAGAATATGAGCATGCCAGGGCCTCTTGCCACTGTAAACAAACGCCACATACATGCAACACTGTGTGCGTCTGGTTCTCTTTGGGTACTGGGGCTTTGCAAGCAAGTACCTTTAACCACTAAATTATCTCTTGAGCCCTGAATACTACTTGAATACTGTCTCAGAGACATAGCCGGGCATGGCGGTGAACACCTTTAATGGCAGCACTTGGGAGGTAGAGGTAGGTGGACTGCTATGAGTTCAAGGCCACCCTGAGACTACATAGTGAATTCCAGGTCAGCCCGGGCCAGAGAGTGAGACCCTGCCCCAAAAAACCAAAAAGAAAAAAAAAAAAAAAAGACAAAAAAGACATACAAGTGCATATGCTCTTTCATCATAACCAACTTAAACTGGGTTGCAGCACATGTCTTTAATCCCAGCACTCAGGAGGCAGAGGTAGGAGGAATGAAACCAAGGTCAATCTGGACTATAATGAGATCCTACCTCAAAAACAGGGCTGAGGACTGGAGAAGATGGCTTAGCGGTTAAGGCATTTGCTTGCAAAGCCAAAGAACCCCAGTTCGTTTCCCCAGGACCCACGAAAGCCAGATGCACAAGGAGGTGCGTGTGTCTAAGAGTTCGTTTGCAGTGGCTGACGGCCCTGCTGCGCCCATTCTCTCTCTCTCTCTCTCAAATAAATAAATAAAATGTATTAAATTAGGGCTGGAGAGATGGCTTAGCGGTTAAGCGCTTACCTGTGAAGCCTAAGGACCCCAGTTCAAGGCTCGGTTCCCCAGGTCCCACATTAGCCAGATGCACAAGGGGGCGCACGCGTCTGGAGTTTGTTTGCAGAGGCTGGAAGCCCTGGCGCGCCCATTCTCTCTCTCTCTCCCTCTATCTGTCTTTCTCTCTGTCTGTCGCTCTCAAATAAATAAATAAATAAATAAAATATTTTTAAAAATGTATTAAATTAAAAAGAAACAAAACAAAACAGGGCTGAGCTGGGTGTGGTGGCTCATGATAAGATGATCACCATGAGTTTGAGGCCACCTTGAGTCTAAACAGTGAATTCCAGGTCAGCCTGAGCTAGAGTGAAACCCAACCTCAAAAAAACAAAAACAGGGCTGTAGAGATGGTTTACCAGTTAAGGCACTATCCTGTGAAGCCTAAGGACCCAGGTTCTATTCCCCAGTACCCACATAAGTCAGATGTACAAGGTAATACATGCATCTGGAGTTTATTTGCAGTGGCTAGAGGGCCTGGTGTACCTATTCTCTCGCTCTATCTGACTCTTTCTCTCTCAAAAAACAAACAAATAAATATATTAAAACAAATAAGTCAGGCATAGTGGCCCATGCCTTTAATCCCAGCACTTAGGAGGCAGAGGTAGGAGGATTGCAGAGAGTTCAAGGCCACCCTGAGACTACATTGTGAATTCCAGGTCAGCATGAGCTACAGTGAAACCCTTCTTTGAAATACCAAAAACAGAGTTTTATGTTTTTGAGACATGGTCTCATATATTCCAGGCTGGTCTCAAGCATTACCTGGTACTTCTGACCCTCCTGCCTCTACCTCTAAAGGGCTGGAATCACAGGTGTTCGCCACCATGCCCAGCAATATTAACACATTTTTTGGTGACTGCCCTTTAGGTAGATATAAGAGCTTCCCCTAACTGCTCAAAACTGGAGATAGAATCTTGTGGGGCCCCAGAAGTCACCAGAGGCTGGGCTACAACCAGTGCCAGGATTCCAATTTCCCATTGCGTTCAGAGCAACTGTGAGCATAAAGTAGAGCAGAAGCAGCTCCCTTTTCTCAAATATTAGGAAAGTCATTACCAGAAACAGAGAAAAAGTTATCCCTTTAAGTGTCCCATGTAAGCCCTCTCTAGATCCTGAATACATGGAAATTTTGTTTGCTGTTTTGAGACAGTCTCCTTAAGTGCCCAGGCTGGTCTCAGCCTCCTCAGTACTGGATTGCAGGTGTGTGCCATTACACATGGTGTCACTGAGAGATTTTGCAAGGTCTACTGTTGTAAGCCTCCAGAAATGATAAAATTGCAAGAGGATCTTATCAGCCTGGGTTAAATGATAACCAAGAAACAGGCAGAGACTAAACAGTATCAGTTCAGGAGCTTTATAAGTAACATCTCTCCTAATGTTTAGTCACTGATTAACAATCATCACAAATCATTAGGCAGCATATGGCTTAGTCTTTCCCTATAAACTAATCCCAAAATATAACAAACAATATTGGGCTGGAGAAATGGCTTAGTGGTTAAGGCACTTGCCTGTGAAGCCTAAGGACCCAGATTCGATTCACCACTACCCACGTAAGCCAGATGCACAAGATGGCATATGTATCTGGAACTCATTTGCAGTGGCTAGAGGCTCTGGCATGCCCATTGTCTCTGCTCTCTCATTCTCAAGTAAATAAATAAAAAAATAAATAAATAAAAAATATGACAAACTCCAAGAGATAAAGCTTAGCAGAAATTCCTTAAGTCTCTAATTCACAAGAAATCTTTGAGTTTTGACAAAAAAGTCTGCTCATATCGAGTACAAATATCTAAATTTACTTGTATAAATAAACTGAGAAATGTATCTTATACAACGTACTAAATAATAGACTATAGTAGCTAGGCATGGTGGTGCATGCCTTTCTTCAATCCCAGCACTCAGGAGGCAGAGGTAGGAGGACTGCTGAGAGTTTGAGGCTACCCTGAGACTATCGAATACACAGTGAATGCCAGGTCAGCCTGAGATCCTACCTTGAAAAGCAAAAAAAAAAAAAAAAAAAAACAACAAAAGACCTGTGAACACTTAAAGAAGCTACCTTTCTGAAATCATTTCTTCCTACCTCTGGGACACAGGACTGTCCCTGTCTGGCTATGAAGATTGTGAAAACAATGGTGTTTATAAATTGAGCTAACACTTATTATCCTGCCAAAGCAAACTACTCTGCTCCCAGAGTGAGGATTGCTTGTCCACCAGAACCTTTAAAATACAAACTTTACAGTCTGGACTTGTTCTGGGGCTAGGGAGATGGTTCAGCAGTTAAAGGCATTTATTTGAAAAGCCTGCAGACCCTGGTTCAACTCCCTGGTACCCACATAAAGCCACAAAGTGGGGCATTCATTTGGAGTATGTTTGCATTGGCAAGAGGCCCTGGTGCACCCACTCATTTTCTCTCTGCTTACAAATAAATAAAACATTAAAAAAAAAAAAAAAAGACTTGCTCTGTGGGTCTGGGGAGTTGGCTCAGCTGTTAAAGAAGCTTGCTTGCAAAGCCTTCCCAGCTATCCAAATACAGCCTGACAGGTATTTGTTTTCAGCAGCAATTTCTTGTGCACACATGCATGTACGTAAATAAATAAAAATTATTCAGTTAGTAAAATTTAAGAAAAAAAACCTGTTCTGGCTGGGCATGGTGGCACACGCCTTTAATCCTAGCATTTGGGAGGCAGAGGTAGGAGGATCGCCATGAGTTCGAGGCCACCTTGAGACTACACAGTGAGTTCCAGATCAGCCTGGATTAGAGTGAGACTCTACCTCGAAAAACCAAACCAAACCAAACCAAACCAAACCAAAACAACAACAACAAAAACAAACAAAACAACAACAACAACAAACACCTGCTCTGATCTTGGGGTGTAGCCAGTGGTAGAGCACATAGCAGCAATGCACAAAGCCTTAGATTTAATCTCTGCCCTGAAAAGAAAAACAAAACAAAAACCCCTTGTACCCCTTTATTAGCCTAAGAAATAATTACCTGAGTTTGAAGCCATCAGGACAGAAGGATTCAGCCCAGAATCACTAAAACAAAGAAAAGGGATTTAAGTTTTGGTTTTATCAAAGAAGACAATTTCTAAAAGCCCTCAAGTTGTTAGATATGGAGGTCTCAAGCAGTATAGGCCACTGCCAATGCTCTTGGTTTCCCACCAGGAATAGATGGTAAGACCCTATTGTTGAAGACTCCACACACTTGGGCTGCAAGGTCACTGAGAAATCATATTGGAGCTAAGCTGAAAACCTCCTCCATGAAGACCAGCTGACAGAAAACTGGAAAAAGCTATGTTGCATGCAGTTCAATGGGAGAGAGAGAAATCACCAATGGAGATAAACAACAGTAGACAGTCCAAGCCTTAAATTTGGACAGCCAGGCCAAATGAGCCAATGGGTACAATAGTGGCATGTCTGTCTTGGGGGAAACCAACCACTCTCTAATTGGACTGGAGGTCCACTCTACACGAGGGAATACATGCCTGATACTGAAAACCTATGATGGGGAAAGTCATGAGCCCTAGGGCTGTAATACCTGCTGGTATCTGGCTAAATGCATATATTATGCTCACCAAACTGCCTGGTTAACACTTCTCTTAATGTTCTTACCCATATATTAATGCTACTCTCTTTTAAGTGTTTTTTTTTTTTTGAGGTAGGGCCTCACTCTAGCTCAGGCGGACTTGGAATTCACTATGTAGTCCCAGGATGGCCTTGAACTCACAGTGATCCTCCTACCTCTGCCTCCCGAGTGCTGGGGTTAAAGGCGTGCACCACCATGCCCCACCTATTCTCACTTTTGATTAGAGAAGTTTATCTTTACAGAGGTAGTGACCTTTGGGATGACTCAATAGGCACAACAGTGCTAAGAAGTGACAGAGTGCTCAGCTGAAACATCACTACCACACCTTCCAAGACTTTGGGTCCATTGCAGAGGAGGTGGCAGGAAGAATATAAGAGCCAAAGGAAGGGTAGGACTCCTTACAATGCACTCTTCCTCACACAAAATGGCCTAGATATCCATGACCTCACAGTGCTTGGCACTACCTACACAAGACCAGAATAATAATAGGAAAATATGATGACATCAAAATAAAAAGAGGGGCTGGGGCTGGAGGGATGGCTTAGCAGTTAAGGCATGATGGTGCATGCCTTTAATCCCAGCACTCAGGAGGCAGAGGTAGGAGGATCACTATGAGTTTGAGGCCACCCTGAAACTATATAGTGAACTTCAGGTCTGCCTGGGCTAGAGAGAGACCCTACTTTAAAAAACCAAAAAAAAAAAGAACAAAAAAATCATGCCAGTAGATATAGGGCATGGGTGGAAAGCTGCAAGGAATTCATTAATTTTGGAGGAAGGAGAGAGTTGAGACAAGATTTCTTTCACTAATGTATCCTCCATTGGCCTTAAATTCACTATGTAGCCCAGTTTAGCCTCAAACTCATAGCAAGTATCCTGCCTCAGACTCCTGAGCACTGGGATTACAAGTGTGTGCTACCACAGCCAAGGCCAGGCATGGTGGTCTACACCTTTAATTCCAACACTTAAGAGACAGAGGTTGGAGGATCACTGTGAGTTTGAGGGCAGCCTAGGACTACAAAATGAGTGCCAGGTCAGCCTGGGCTAGAGTGAGACCCTACCTCAAAAAAACCAAAAAGGGGCTGGAGAGATGGTTTAACCAGTAAGGCACTTGCCTGCAAAGCCAAAGGACCCAAGTTCAATTCCCCAGGACCCATATAAGCTCCATAAGGTGGAACATGCATATGGAGTTCATTTGCAGTGGCTAGAGGCCCTGGAACACCCATTCTTTCTCTCTCTAAAAAAAGATCAAAACTAAAGGTGGTGTACACTTTTAATCCTAGCACTTGGAAGGCTGAGGTAAAAGGATTATTTTGAGTACATGTGAATTCCAGGTCACTCAGGGCTAGAGCAAGATCCTATGGGTGGGTGGGTGGGGGAGAATAAAAAAAAAGAACAAACAATAAAAGATCAAAATAGGAAGTAGGATTGTAGAAGACCAATTTTCTTTTCTTTCTTTCTTTCTTTCTTTCTTTCTTTCTTTCTTTCTTTCTTTCTTTCTTTCTTTCTTTCTTCCCTTCTTTCTTTCTTCCCTCCCTCCCTCCCTCCCTCCCTCCCTCCCTCCCTCCCTTCTTTTGTTTTTTATTTTTCAAGGTAGGGTTTCACTGTAGTCCAGGCTGACCTGGAATTCACTATGTAGTCTCAGGGTGGCCTTGACCTCACTGTGATCCTCCTACCTCTGCCATCTAGAGTACCCAACATAAATTTCCAAACAATACACATGAAGGCCAAAGCATCACCCCAGACTAACTGCGCACATGTCAGCTTGCCGGCGGAGCCACTGCTGACACGCACTGCTGTCCTGAATGTACTGGAGAACTTCAGAGAGCATGGTGCGTTTAAGGCGCTCTTCCTCTCGTGTCTTCTTGAGGTGGTCGTATGTCCTGGCACCTAGAGGAAGAGAAGCCACGTAAGCACAGTGACAGTGTGGCATAACTGAAGGAACTGCTGGACGATCTAAACAAACCATCTTTTTTTGTTGCTTCCTTTGCAAAACTGCTTTCCTAATTATTCATCCAAAAGCCAAGTACATTCTCCCGAGTCTGAAGTCTTTTTTTTGACATCAGATGCAATGTTTTTAATTCCTTCTCTATAGTTAAAAAATTTGGAAGAGAACTACAAAAAAAGTACAAATAAGAGTCACTCGTATTTTCATCCTTAGAAAATAATTTTTTTTTTTTTTTTTTTTTTTTGTTTTTCAAGGTAGGGTCTCACTCTGGCTCAGGCTGACCTGGAATTCACTATGTAGTCTCAGGGTGGCCTTGAACTCATGGCGATCCTCCTCCCTCTGCCTCCCGAGTGCTGGGATTAAAGGCGTGCGCCACCACGCCTGGCTTAGAAAGTAATTTTTAAAAATATTGTCATATTTGATCCCTGTTCTATTATTTTTTCCAGTGTGCACATATGTGTGGGTGTATTTAAAATTTAGAGATTTGATCCAGGGCTTTGAGCAGGCTAGACCATATAAGTAGTCATAAATTTCTCAAAGACATACAAGTTCATATGCTCTTCCACCAAAACCAATTTAAGCTACTCAGCACTTGTGGGACAGAGGTAGGAGGTTTGCTGTTAGTTCAAGGTCACTCTTGGACTACAGTGAGACACTACTTAAAAAAATTCCAAAACAAGCCGGGCGTGGTGGCGCACACCTTTAATCCCATGCCTTTAATTCCAGCACCCAGGAGGCAGTAGGAGGATTGCCATGAGTTAGAAGCCACCCTGCATAGTTAATTCCAGGTCAGTCTGGACCAGAGTGAGACCCTACCTTGAAAAACCAAACCAAAACAAACAAAACCCAAACAATTCAAATTCCAAAAACAAGTTTTGCTTACAGTACAATTTTTTTCTATTTCTCTGAAGCACACAAACCAATATAAGCAATCAAATTGGATACCTGAATCTGTAAATGCATCTTGCATACTCTCTTCCACATACAGATACCAAAATACCTTCAATAAACTGAACCCTGAACACAGTCACAAAGCTGGTAATAAACAGAGAAGCCAGATTCTAACACTAGACAGTCTAGTCTAGTGGCGATGGGTTTCCTAAGGCCTCAGACATGATAGATAACTAATACCACTCATTGACCTACACCTCTGGCCCTATATTGTGGTGGCTTTGATGGTGTTTTGAGTCAGGGTGGTTTGATTCAGGTGTCCCCCATAAACTTAGGTGTTCTGAATGTTAGGTTCCCAGCTGATGGAGATTTGGGAATTAATGCCTCCTGGAGGCAGTGTATTGTTGGGTGGTCTTATGGGTATTATAGCCAGCTTCTCTTTGCCAGTGTTTGGCACACTCTCCTGTTGCTGTGGTCCACCCTCTGCTCATGCCATTGCTTTCTCATGCCATCATGGAGTCCAACACCTCCACCCCAGTCTGTAAGCCAAAATAAACCCTTTTCCCCCACAAGCTGTTCTTGGTTGAGTGTTTCCTGCCAGCAATGTGAACCTGACTACAACAGTTGTCTAGTTGTAGCTCTAGCAATATACTGCTTTTCCTTATGACTTAGCATTATTATTTACTAGCTCTTTCGTCTCTGAACTCTGGATTCTTCATTGAATAGGGGTGGCAGTTCTTCATAAGCTTGTCATGACATTCAATGAAGGTGAAATGCATCCCATTGAGCCTGGTGCATGGTAAATAAGCATGGTAGATCTTATTAATATAATTACTACCAGTACCTTAAGTAAATTGGATAGCTTTGTGCTGCTTGAAGCTTAATAAATAAATTCAGTGCTCACTCGACAGCACATATACTAAAATTGGAACGATACAGAGAAGATTAGCATGACCCCTGTGCAAGGACGACACGCAAATTCATGAAGCGTTCCATATTATTAAAAACCCATGTGCTATTCCATCACCATGTAGTAAAAAATATACTTGTATGATGTTTTGTACTTGCATTTCATGTTGTTATTAAAACAGTGATGTTGAAATTGAAAAATAAGTAAATAAATAAATTCAGGCCTAGCAGAACTAAATTTGAGAAGGCTGTGCCTAAAATATAGCATGGGGGCTGGAGAGATGGCTTAGCGGTTAAGCGCTTGCCTGTGAAGCCTAAGGACCCCGGTTCGAGGCTCGGTTCCCCAGGTCCCACGTTAGCCAGATGCACAAGGGGGCGCACACGTCTGGAGTTCGTTTGCAGAGACTGGAAGCCCTGGAGCGCCCATTCTCTCTCTCTCCTTCTCTCTGTCTTTCTATCTGTGTCTGTCGCTCTCAAATAAATAAATTAAAAAAAAATTTAAAAAAAATATAGCATGGCAGAATCCTAAATCTAAACCAGCAGCTCTCTTTACTTTACTTCATATAATCGAATGATATTTATGGAGATTAAATAGATGAAGGTTTACTGAAAAGATTAAAAACCCATTTTAAAAAATAAAGCTTTAAAAAAAAAAGTTTAAAGCCCTCCCAGATGTGGTGGCACATCCCTTTAATTCCAGCACCTAGGAGGCCGAGGTAAGAGGATCACCATGAGTCCGAGGTCACCCTCAGAGTACACAGTGAATACCAGATCAGTCTGTGCTATAGTGAGATCCTACCTCAAAGCAACTACAAAAAAAAAAAAAAAGTCTAAATGTGCATGGTCACACCAGGGCTTCCTGCCACTGTAAACAGCAATCAAACTCCAAACACATGTGTGACTTTGTGCATCTGTCTTTATGTGGATACTTGGGAATCAAACCCAGGCCATCAGGTTTTGCAAGCAAGCACCCTTAACTCCTGAGCCATCTCTCCAGCCCCTACTCCATGGAAATGTTGGAAATACTCTTTCCATGAATTGTCACTTCCGTGTTTTTTTTTTCCTGTTCCTATTTTAAACACTGATAGGAACTCTGATAACAGTGTGTACTATACTTACTACAAAAATTGGTAATGCCTGCTGTTCTATATTCCTGGAGCCTCTTGATTTCCCTTCGGAGTTCAAATTCCACTGTTTCCCCAAGAAAAGAAAGAAGAAAAATTGGAAAATCAATAGTGAGTACTTTTGTCGCTGAGCATTTTCAGTAATTCCCCCATACAGAAGATGGCAGGGCAATTTCACATGAGGAATCTTTTTTTGATGGTAATCTTGTATTAAAAATTTCTCCTAAGAGTTAAGAAAAGCCACACCAGCTGTCCTCCAGAGGCACCACTGGAAATGTCTCCTAGAGACGGTGAGTAAACTCACTGAATTCATTTGTAAATAAAAGCAATAAATGCTAAACTGGGCTTGGTGCCACACGCCTTTAATCCCAGCACTTGGGAAGCAGAAGTTGGGGGACTGCTTTGAGTTCAACCTCACACTGAGACTACACAGTGAATTTCAGGTCAGCCTGGGCTATAACGAGACTATACTTTGAAAAAACAAAACAAAACAAAAAAAGAGGTATAAATACTATTTGTTTTTATTTTTTAATTTTTTTGTTTTTCAAGGTAAGGTTTCGCTCTAGCCCAGGCTGACCTGGAATTCATTATGTAGTCTCAGGGTGGCCTCGAACTCACAGCAATCCTCCTACCTCTGCCTCCTGAGTGATGGGATTAAAGGTGTGCACCACCACACCCATCATAAATATTATTTGTTAAATTCAAATTTTTTAAATTAAAAAAAAAATGTAACTCTACAAGCATGCACCACCATGTGCATCTGTCTTTTGTGGGTACTGGGAAATTGAACCTGGGTCCTCAGGCCTTACAGGAAAGCATCTTAACTGATAAACCATCTTTCCAGCTTTATAAATTCAAGTTTTTTTTTTTTTTTTCCAAGGTGCCTTGGGAGTGCTGGGATACAGACATGTGCCACCACACCTGGCTATAAATTCAAGTGTCTGAGTTCTACCTGCTCTGTTAGAATTTCTACTCAAACAGCCAAGTTCTTTCATGGGATGTGTATCCGGATATGGCCCAGATGCAAGGGAAAGACCAAAGCTCTGTGCTCAAGTCCTAATTACTTTCTTTATAGCTTTTTCCTAGTGGGACAAAAGAGCACTATATTTTCTATACAGCTAAGACTTCTGCTGAGCACACAGATCACACTGAACTGCTTGGACTGTTCTAGGATGCTATGGATGAAGGAAAAGCTTGGACAATCCATGGGGTATGTTCTTTGGAGGGACACATTAACGAGGATGTCACAAACTAGAACAGAAAGTAAAGGATTAGTCTCTCAGGACAAACTACACCAAACCAGGTGTTCCCTGGGGACAATCAATCTGGCTCAGATAAATGTGATTCTTCCAAAGAAATATTTTCAACGATGAGAACAGAATAAGAGCCTTGGTAAAGAACAGGGCTGGAGAGATGGCTTAGCAGTTAAGCGCTTACCTATGAAGCCTAAGGACCCCGGTTCGAGGCTCGATTCCCCAGGCCCCATGTTAGCCAGATGCAGAAGCACATGTGTCTGGAGTTCATTTGCAGTGGCTGGAGGCCCTGGCTCGCCCATTCTCTCTCTCTCTCTGCCTCTTTCTCTCTATCTCTCAAATAAATAAAAATAAACAACAAAAAAGAACCTCCTAAAAAAAAAAAAAAGAACCTCCTCACAAAACCAAAGCCAGGCCAGGCATGGTGTTGCATGCCTTTAATCCCACAATCTGGGAACAAAGGCAGGAGGATTGCTAGGTATTCAAGGCCAGCCTGAGGCTATACAGTCCAGGTCAGCTTGGGCTATAGCAAGATCCTACTTTGAAAAACCAAACAAAATAAAACCAACAACAAAACCCAAAACCAAGCTGGGCATGGTGGCTCACGCCTTTAATCCCAGCACTCAGGAGGCAGAGGTAGGAGGATCACTGTGAGTTCAAGGCCACACTGAGACTACATAGTGAATTCCAGGTCAGTCTGGGCTAGAGTGAGAACCTACCTTGGGAAAAAAAAAAATCAAAACAACCTTGTCCCTGTCCAGAAGTAAATTGAGGAGCCAAATACACAGATCCCGTGATCCAAGTATAGAAGTCACCCCACTCCAAATGTCTATAGATCTAGGTCTTACTGCCTTAACAATTTCAATTTCTTACAGTGAAAAAACAAAAAACTATAGTGAGCTCTCTCAGGAATACCAAAGAAGAGAACAGTGGAAATATTGTTTCCATGAATCATCAATTCTTTTTTTTAATTTTTAAAAAATTTTTAAAAATACTTTTATAATTATTTTTTAAAATATTTATTTATTTATTTGCAAACAACAGAGAAAGCCAAAGAGAGAGAAGGAATGGGAGCACCAGGGCCTCTTGCTGCTGCAAACGAACTCCAGATGGATGCGCCATTTTGTGCAGCTAGCTTTATGTGGGCACTGGGGAACTGAACCTGGATTCGTTAGGCATTGCAAGCAAGTGCCTTAACTGCTGAGCCATCTCCCCAGCCTGCCCCATTATTTTTTTTATATTTATTTGAGAGAGAGAGAGGAAAAAAAAAAAGGCAGAAAGAGAGAAAAAATGGGCACACCAGGGCCTCCAACCACTGCAAAAAAACTCCAAACGCATGCGCCACCTTGTACATCTGGCTTACGTCGGTCCTGGGGAATTGAACCTGGGTCCTTTAGCTTTGCAGGCAAGTGCCTTAATTGCTAAGCCATCTCTCCAGGCCCCTGCCCCCATTATTAAAACAAGTTTTAGAACTAAAATAGTTTTGAACAAAACAATATATCTGAAACTGGCTTCAAAATAATCCACTTGGGCTGGGCGTGGTGGTACACACCTTTAATCCCAGGCAGAGGTAGGAGGACTGCTGTGAGTTTGAGGCCATTGTGAATTCTAGGTCAGCCTGGGCCAGAGTGAGACCCTACCTTGAAAAGGGAAATGGGAAAGGTGGGTGGGTCGGTCGCAAAATGAAACTAAACCAGAATATGTGGCAGTTGATAAGCAGGCTACATTGATATATGTGGGGTCATGATATTTTACTGATACTTTTGATATATTTAAAAAGTCCTACAGGAAGTGAACAAAAATTGCTGAGTGTGGTAGTACATGCTATAACCCTAGCAGGAAGATTGCAAGTTTAAGGCCAGTTTAAGCTATATGGCAAATTTTAGGCCATCTGGGCTGCCCAGGGGAAATCCTGTGACACAACAAAAAGCAATAAAAACAAAAACAGAAAACAAAAGATGTAAATAAAAACAACAACAAAACTACTCAACTACTAAAAAAACTACTAGGTTGTTTTTGGTGGGGGATGGGGGATGGGGAGGGGGAGGGAAGCAAGTCACTAGGCTTTTTAAGTAGAGCCTCCCTTCTCCCACCCTCAGACAGAAATGTACATTTATTTATTTACTGTACCTAAAAGGGTCAATTATCTCTACCCGTGTAAATATACACACATACACAGGTTCTTGAGGTTTGAAATCACCTACATGCATGGCTTTCAATGAACTTATCATGTTCCACCGGTCCCACAATCCTGGCAAATCGCCGCATTGTTTCATAAAGGTCTTGAACTTCCTTGGGATACCTCCGTTCCATTACTACAGAGAAAGTAAAAGACAATCATGTCACAGAGGAGGTAAGAATGTAAGTTTGTTGCAATTGTTTTTAAAACAATAAGTAGAATGGAAGAGAATTATTCGTAATTTCACATAATTTACTCATCCACAACAGTAAGCAAGCGGGAAAACTCAGGAATGCAAAACACTCATCTCATCCCAGTATCTCAGCAGCCACCTGCACCACCCTCACCTTAGTCTTTACTCTGTTTACGACCAGACAGGCGGCACTAATGGGAACAGGAATTATAGCCAGATCCTGCACTGTCAGGCACAAGGTTGACCAAAATTTCTGGTATTAATTCCTCAAGGAAAACAAGGGCACTGTAGACAGACAGTGGCATGCATCTATAATCCTAGCACTCAGGAGGCAGATGCAAGAGGATCCTTGCAAGTTCTAGCAATTTCCAGGCTAACTAGATCTACATAGCAAGACCCTGTCATTAAAACAACAACAACAACAACAACAACAAAACAGGTGTGGTAGTGCACCCCTTTAATCTCAGTACTTGGGAGGCAGAGGTAGGAGGATCACTGTGCATTTGAGACCACCCTGAGACTACTTAGTGAATTCTAAGTCAGCCTGGGCTAGAGTGACACCCTACTTCAAAATAAATAAATAAATGAAAATAAAAATAAAAATTGGGCTGGAGAGATGGTTCCATGATTAAGGTACTTGTCTGTAAAGCAAAAGACCCAAGTTTGGTTTCCCAGTACATTAAGCCAAATGCACAAGGTGGTGCATCTAGAGTTCACTCTTTGCAGTGGCTAGAGGCCCTGGCTTGTCCATTCTCTTTCTCTCAAGTGAATACAGTATTTTTTTTCTTTGTTTTAAAAAATTTAAAAAATTTGTTTATTTTTATTTACTTATTTATTTGACAGTGACAGAGAGAGAAAGAGACAGAGACAGAGAGAGAGAGAGAGAGAGAGAGATGCGTGCGCCCCCTTGTGCATCTGGCTAACATGGGTCCTGGGGAATCGAGCCTCCAACTGGCGTCCTTAGGCTTCACAGGCAAGCACTTAACTGCTAAGCCATCTCTCCAGCCCATGCATCTGGCTTTTTATAGGCATCATGGAATCAAACCTAGTCTGAATACGGTATTTTTAAGCTGGTGTGGTGCACCCCTTTAATGCCAGCACTCGGGAGGAGAAGTGGGAGGACTGCTGGGGTTCCAGGGTGATGGGGGTAAAGTCAACCAACTGCAAGGTCAGGTTGGGGCAGCTGGGGCTCCTGAGCTGCCCTTTGATGATGTCAATCAAATAATCGGTAGTACCCTTTAATCCCAGCATTATGGGAGGCAGAGGTAGAAGGATCTCTGTGAGTTCAAGGTCAGCTTGAGACTACATAGTGAATTCCAGGTCAGTTTGTGTCAGAATGAGACTCTACCTCCAAAAACCAAAATAAATAAACAAACAAACAAACAAACCAGTGGTAATTAGGGTAGTTCTTCTACTCCTGGACTAAAGAGTATGAAACAAAAGAATTTGGGACAAACAAAACCTGGAGGAAAAGAAACCTTCTCTGCCTTATTAAAGTCAGCTGTACATTCAACATAATGGCCACTATGTACCTCTGAAACTATTCTATGCCACTACTTCTGCAA
This sequence comes from Jaculus jaculus, assembly GCF_020740685.1. Classification (NCBI taxonomy): domain Eukaryota; kingdom Metazoa; phylum Chordata; class Mammalia; order Rodentia; family Dipodidae; genus Jaculus; species Jaculus jaculus. The sequence goes on from NC_059110.1 coordinate 94,105,278, forward strand.
TACCAGAAGCAGAGCTTCTCAGCCCTATAACTAACAGAAACAACAAATAGCAGAGTACAGCCAAAACCTACTTTCCAGCATTTACAAATAGAAACTATACAAGAGCTAATATCTAGCATGTGTAAATATAAAAACCTAACTGAGGGGGCCTAGGGAGACTGACCAGTAGTCTGGTTCAGCACAGGTTCAAATCTCTAGTACTCACAAAAAGCCAGATGCACAAAGGGGCATATGCACCTGAATGCATCTGTAGCAACAAGACACCCAGGCCCATCCATTCTCTCTCTCCATCCTTCTACCCTCTTCACTATATATATTTATATAGTGAGAAAAAAAAATATATATATATATCCCTTACCTGGAAAAACAAACAAACAAGAGAAATTTAAACATCATGACTTTTATCACCAACCAATATTAAATCATATGTGTGTGTGTGTGTTTTGTTTGTTTATGAGGTAGGATTTCACTCTAGCCCAGGCTGACCTAGAATTCACTCTGTAGTCTCAGGAAGGCCTTGATCTAACAGTGATCCTCCTACCTCTGCCTCCCGGGTGCTGGGATTAAAGGCATGAGCCGGCTAAATCTTTTATTTTTTTATTTTCATTTTTTTGGGTTTTTTTTTTTTGAGGTAAGGTTTCACTCTAGCTCAGGCTGACCTGGAATTTACTATGGAGTCTCAAGGTGGCCTCAAACTCATGGCGATCCTCCTAACTCTGCCTCCCAAGTGCTGGGATTAAAGGCATGTGCTACCACGCCCAGCTCGGCTAAATCTTTTATATTAAACAAAATAAATGTTACTTTCTATTGACTTTCTTTTCTTTTTTTTTGAGACAAGGTCTCATTTAGCCCAAGCTGGCTTTGAACTTAACACACAGCTGAGATTGACCTTAAACTTTCGATAGCTCCTCATGCATCATCAAACAAGGTTTCATGCAGTGCTGGGGATCAAACTCAGGGCTTCATGTATGATGCATGGTAGGCAAACATTCTATCAACTGAACTACCTCCCTAGCATATAGACTGTCCTACAAAAATATTTTTGTAACCTGAAAATCAAGGTTAAATTAACATGTACTTGGGGATGGAGAGATGGCTTAGCGGTTCAGGTGCTTGCCTGAAAAGCCAAAGGACCCAGGTTCAATTCCCCATACCCACATAAGTCAGATGCACAGGGGGGGCGCATGTTTCCAGAGTTTGTTTGCAGTGGCTAGAAGCCCTGGTGTACCCATTCTCTGTCTATCTCCCCTCTATCCTCTCTGCTTGCAAATGAATAAATAAAACTAAAAAATTAAATTAACATGTTCTTTAGAAACATGATGCTATCTAGAAAGTGACTCATTAATATTCATATGCAATTATTGTAACAATTAAATTATTCTTAGGCAAATGTTGTGACTTATAAATTAACAGCTCTGTACTAGCACTGTTTTTGGTGAGAGGCATCAACCTAGGTGTCAAGCATTCTAGACAAGCACAGCACTACTGAGCAACATCCCCTGCACCAGAATGTTTTCAACTTTTCCTCGGTGATGTGAACATGCAATTTGTATTAAGAACATTGCCATAAAGTTCTCAGTGATATTAGAGGAAATTATAGAACAAAAAGTCAGCTGACACTTACACTGAAACTTTCTAAGGTTGATTAATCCATGGTCTCTTATAATTCTAGAATGAAAAATCAGACAATCAGTGTATTAGAGTAAGTTTAACATTTAATGTCTTCCATACGCAATTTTTCTATATATCCTGAACACTCTAAGGTGGGATATCAGGGTGTAAAGAAGTCAGTCCCCAAAGACTTCTAAAGGTCAGTGAGTTAGCCTCTCAACATCACACATTTTCCCTCTTGGGCACAGTAAACTCTCAGTAACTACTTGCCAGATGAATGATTCAATTACTACTACTCATAAGTGCTGAAAAGCATGTGTCGGTCAAGATGAAACAGAAGGGAATCTGTGCCTGCATCATAACATTCATCCACTCACCTTGTAGAAATGGTAATAGAGAACAGCCATTTAAGGGCACTGTGATCATACATTCATCACAACCATGCATCCACACACTTTGAAGTCACTTGAAATAAATACGTACTGAGCATCATAAAACTTAAGATCTAACAGCAACTCTCCACAACTGAGTTCCACAATATTCTCTAGCTCTAATTATGTGTTAAGCAAAGCAAATTTAAGTAAACCGCATAGGGTAATGTGTCTGGAACCTTTGATTTATACCAGAGCTGTTCATGACTAGGAATGAAGCTTCTCAAGGGAGCACCAATGTGAGCTTTTGCAGCCCTCCATGGACGCTGACTCCCAAACACACAGAAGGGAAGTATCACTTTAGATCACACTGTGGCCCTTCAAGAGTGCCTCCCAACCCCCTCTCCTTAAGATAGCTGCTACTACAGTGTCTACAAATTAGTAGTGTCACAATAACAATCTCTACACATACATACACCCATGCACATTCACACCTTGCAAGCCTCTGTAACCCAACACTGAGGGTTCCATACTGTCTAAGTCTGAATGTCTGTCCATTTGTCCATCCACTAAACTACAGTTTTTTGAGGGGGAGTGCTATAGACTGATCCTAGGCTTTGTGCTGCCACCGAGCTAGACTTCCAGCCCTTGAATGGGTATTTTTTGGATCTAATATGAAAGGAGGAATAAACAAGTTTTCTGAAATGTGCTCAGAAATTCTTTAAAATCCTTTTAGATGGAAGAATTCTCTTAAAAAAACCAAACAAATAAATGTGGATAGTTAGAAGAGCATTTTAAAAAAGCATAACAACTTAACTTTGAATTGATTCTGCTATTTTTTTTTTTTACAAAAGAGCTTAAAAAATTTTATCCATATTATTCATTAACAATATCATCATCAAAGGATACTGAAAGAGGAAGTAAAAAAAGAAAAGGGGGGATCTGGAGGGATGGTTTAGCAGTTAAGGCATTTGTCTGAAAGTCAAAGGACCCAGATATGATTCCCCAGGACCCACGTTAGCCAGGTGCACAAGGTGGCACATGTGTCTGGATTTCATTTGCAGTGTCTCGAGGCCCTGGTGCGCCCATTCTCCCTTTTTCAAATAAATAAAAAAAATAAAATAAAATGTTCTTAAAAAAAGAAAAGAAAAAGGGGGGCACATGCCTTTAATCCCAGCACTGTGGAGGCAGAGGTAGGAGGATCTCTGTAAATTCCAGGTCAGGTCAGCCTGGGCCAGACTGAAACTATCTCGAAAAAAAAGGGGAGGGAGAGGAGAGGGGCTGGAAAGATGGCTTAGCAGTTAAAGTACTTGCCTAAAAGCCAAAGGACTCAGGTTCAATCCCCAAAACCCACATAAGCCAGATGCACAAGGTGGTGCATGCATCTGGAGTTTGTTTAAACAGCCAAAGGTCCCAGTGCACATATTCTCTCTCTACCAACCTATTTCTCTCTCTTTCAAATATTTTTTTTTTTAAAAAGACGTATCATTAGCCTTATTTGACAGAAAAAATGATGCACAGCCTCAAGGTGATTAAGTGTCTTCTCAAACATCACAAAATTAGCCACAAGTAGAGCATTTCTCAGAACCAATAGTCCAAAGGTGAAAGAAGAAAGAAGACAGGATAGTTTTCTATACTTACTTTTTCCGTCGTTGTCTCTCCTTTAACCTTGAGTGATAGATATCTACCACAGCCATCTTCAGAGCTATAAATACATATATGTATGTATAAACGATAAACATATACAATAATATAAAGCCAAGACAAAAAAAATCAATCTTTTACCTGCTTTTTTAAAAGTTTTTTCTTTCTTTCTTTCTTTTTTTTTTTTTTTGATTTTTTGATGGAGGGTCTCACTCTAGTCCAGGCTGACCTGGAATTCACCATGGAGTCTCAGGGTAGCCTCGAACTCACGGCAATCCTCCTACCTCTGCCTCCCAAGTGTTGGGATTAAAGGCATGCGCCACCACGTCCGGCTTTTTTTTTTTGGTTTTTTGAGGTAGGGTCTTGCTCTAGTTCAGGCTGTCCTGGAAGTCACTATGATGTAGTTTCAGTGTGACCTTGAATTCATGGCAATCCCCTAACTCTGCCTTCTGAGTGCTCGGATTAAAGGCATGTGCCACCATGCCAGGCTTTTCACACAATTTTTAAAATAAACTTTTTTTTTTGAGGCAAGCCCAACAGACTGGCCTTTATGAGAGAGAGAGTGCACGAGAGATTTGGCACACCAGGGCCTCTAGCCACTGTAATCGAACTCCAAATGTGTAAGGCACCTTGTGCATGTCACCTTGTGTGCCTGCCTTAGGTGGGATGTAGGGATTCAAACGTGAGTCCTTAGGCTTTGCAGGTATCTTAACCATTGAACTATTTTTCTAGCCCTAAAAAATATTTTTTAAAATTTATTTGAGAGTGACAGACAGAGAGAAAAAGAGGCAGATAGGTAGAGAGATAATGGATGTGCCAGGGCCTCTAGCCACTGCAAACGAACTCCAGACGCATGTTCCACCTTGTGCATCTGGCTTATGTGGGTCCTGGGGAATTAAGCCTCGAACTGGGGTCCTTAGGCTTCACAGCCAAACACTTAACCACTAAGCCATCTCTACAAGCCCAATTGTTGTTGTTAGGTTTGAGCTAGGGTCTCTCTCTAACCCCGACTGACCTGGAATTCACTAAGTAGTCTCAGGCTTGCCTCAAACTCATGGCGATCCACCTACCTCTGCCTCCTGTATGCTGGAATTAAAGGTGTGCAACACCATGCCTGGTTCACTAACTTATTTATTTTTGAGGCAGAGTCTCACTCTAGCCCAGGCTGGCCTGCAGTTCATTCTGTAGCCTGGTGACTACAAGCTGGTCTTGAACTCATGATCTTCTTACTTCAGCCTCACAAGCACTGGTAGTAAAGGCGTGTGCAACCAGCCTTAGAGTAAGTTTATTGTTTTGTTTTGGTTTTTAAATTTTTATTTATTTGACAGAGATAAGGGGGGGGGGGACAGAGAGAGAGAGAGAGAGAGGGAGGGGGAGAATGGGCATGCCAGGGCCTCTAGCCACTGCAAATGAACTCCAGATGCATGTGTCACCTTGTGCATTTGGCTAATGTGGGTCCTGGGGAACAGAACATAGGTCTTTTGGCTTTATAGGCAAATGCCTTAACTGCTAAGCCATCCTCCAGCCCTAGAGTAACTTTTAAATGTTATTTTCAAATAAAATATTAGTTGGCATAGTAAGTCATATCTAATCTAGCTGAACTCCTACTCCAAGTTTTCTTCCTGAGCAGTATTCCCAAGGGTACCTCCATGGAACACTTTGAAACCCACACTTTACTGGATCTAAATGTTAAAGTAGAAGAAAAAAATGCGGGACAAATCAATAAGAAAACATAACACAATGGCTCAGAAGAATCAAAAACTTGTGGTATTATATGAAAGCAAATAGGAGCTGTTAAGCTTGATACAATCAAGCACTATTAATATGCTAGACCCTAAGCAAGAAAACCAGGAACAGGGCTGGCTTAGTGGTTAAGTGCTTGCCTGTGAAGCCAAATGACCCTGGCTCGAGGCTCAATTCTCCAGGACCCACATAAGCTAGATGTACAAGGTGGCACATGCACCTGGAGTTTGTTTGCAGTGGCTGGAGGCCCTGGCATGCCCATTCTTTCTCTCTCTCTGTCACTCTCAAATAAATAAAAAAGCAAACAATTTGTTTTTAAAAAACTAGAAATAAATTTTAAGCAGGTACAGACAGGGTGATCAAGAGTTCAAGGCCAGCCTAGGCTACAAGAGACCCTGTCTGTAAGGGTGTGTGTGGGGGAACTGGAGAGATGACTTAGCGGTTAAGGCATCTGCCTACAAAGCCAAAGGATCCAGGTTTGATTCCCCATGACCCACATAAGCCAGAAGCATAAGGTGGCATATGCACCTGGAGTTCATTTATAGTGGCTGAAAGCCCTGGCATGCCTATTCTCTCTCTCTCTCTCTCAAATAAATAAATAAATTTATAAATAAATGGGGGGAGGGGAAGCTGAAGAAATGGCTCAGTAGTTATAGGTGCTTGTTTGCAAAACCTGCTAACCCAAGTTTGGTCCCCCAGCACCTGTGTAAAGCCAAACATAAAAGTAGTGCAAGCTGGGTGTGGTGGTGCACACCTTTAATCCCAGCACTCAGGAGGCAGGTGTAGGAGGATCGCCATGAGTTCAAGGCCAGCGTGAGACTACATAGTGAATTCCAAATCAGCCTGAGCTAGGGTGAGACCCTACCTGGAAAAAAAAAACAAAACAAAAAGCAGTGCAAGCAAGCCAGGTGTGCTGGTCCACGCCTTTAATCCCGGAGGCAGAGGTAGGAGGATCACCACCCTGAGACTACATAGTTAATTCCAGGTCAGCCTGAGCCAGAGTGAGATACTACCTTGAAAAAAAAAAAAAAAAAGGGGGTGGGGTGGGGAGATGGCTCAGCAGTTAAAGACACTTGTTTGTAAAGCCTGCTGGACCAGGTTCCATATGCCAACACAAAAAGTGGCACATGTGTCTGAAGTTTGTTTATAGCAGTAAGAGGCCATGGCAAAGCCTAATGACCCGGGTTTGATTCCCTAGTAGTACCCATGTGTGGTGGTTTGAGTCAGGTGTACCCCATAACCTTAGGTGTTCTGAATGGTAGGTTCCCAGGTAATGGAGATTTCGGAATTAATGTCACCTGGAGGAGTGTATTATTGGGGATGGCTTATGGGTGTTATAGCCAGTTTCCCCTTGCCAGTGTTGGGCGCACACTCCTGTTGCTGTTGTCCACCTTATGTTGGCCAGGGGGTGATGTCCACCCTCTGCTCATACCATCATTTTCCCTGCCATCGTGGAGCTTTCCCCTTGAGCCTGTAAGCCAAAATAAACCTCTTTCTCCCACAAGCTGATCTTGGTTGGGTGATTTCTACCAGCAATGTGAACCTGATTACAACACCATATAAAGCCAGATGCACAAATTTGTTTGCAGTGGCTGGAGACCCTGGTGTACTCATTCTCTTGTCTGTTTTTCTCTGCTTGCAAATAAATAAAACTTTAAAAAAGAACAGAAAGAGGGCTGGAGAGATGGTTTACTGATTAAGGTGCTTGCCTGTAAAACCCAAGAACCTACATTCGATTCTTCAGGTCCCACAGAAGCCAGATGCACAGGGTGGCGCATGCATCTGGAGTTCATTTGCAGTGACTAAAGGCGCTGATGTGCTCATTTTCTCTCTCTCTCTTTCTGACTCTAATAAATATATAAAAATATATTTAACTTTAAAGAACAGAAAGAGAGAAATATATTTAAGATATTCTATACAGACCCACTACTGTGTATCTTTTAAAAAATTATTAAATTATTCTGGCTGGAGAGATGGGTTAGTGGTTAAGGTGTTTGCCTCCAAAGCCAAAGGACCTCGGTTCCATTCCCCAGGACCCATGTAAGCCAGATGCGCCAGAAGTTCATTTGCAGTGGCTGGAGGCTCTGACATGCCCATTCTCCCACTCTCTTCCCCCCTCTCTGAAATAAAAAATAAAAAATTTTTAAATTATTAAATTATTTTATTTATTTGAGTGAGAGAGAGAGAAAAAAAGGGAGACAGAGAAAGAATGGGCATGCCAGGCAGCAGCTGTAACAAACGCCAGACGCATGCACTACCTTGTGCATCTGGCTTACGTAGGTCCTGGGGAATCGAACCTGGGTCCTTTGGCTTCAGAGGCAAACACCTTAACCACCAAGCCATCTCTCCAGTCCTATTACTGTGTATCTTACCACCACTTGCTCTTAAAATTACATCTTGAAGACCAATATAATGAGTACTAAGCTGATAAAACATCTGTAAGACACTAACTTTATCCTGTTGTTTCCTGAGACTAGTGTGGGACTAACTTAATTAAAAAACAAAAAACTGGGCTGGAGAGATGGCTTAGCAGTTAAGGCACTTGCCTGCAAAGCTAAGGACCCAGGTTCGATTCCCCAGGACCCATGTAAGCCAGATGCACAAGGGGGCACATGCATTTGGAGTTCATTTGCAGTGGCTGGATGCCCTGGAGTGCCCATTCTCTCTCCCTCTTTCTGCCTTTTCTTTTTCTCTCTCTCTCAAAGTAAAAAAAAAAAAAAAAAAAAAAAAATGAAGTGACTGTACTACAAAAATATTTTAAGTAAATACTGCAAAGCAGGGATCCCATTGCTGGATCATTTCCACACTATAAACAAGTGGGTCTAGAGAACCAAGAGAAAGAAAGAAACACAGGATCTAAAGGAAGAAAGGGCATTATCCCAGAGAAAAATGCACATTTGAAACTCTTTTTCTCTATAAAGCACACTGATAACAGCAAGTGATAAGCTCTAGACAGCATGAATAACCAGGGAGGGCCACAGCACAGCAGGCAGAAGAGAAATGAGAAGGCACTGCAAGGGTTAGAATCATCAGTTCACCTTCCTCTTAAAGCAGCAGGAAGCTCCTGGACAAGCTGACAAAACCAAGATCAACATCATTCGCAGGAACAAGTAAAATCACCTGAGGCCGCCACTGACACAGACTCTGAGGACCACATAACCCTCTACTGAAAGGGGCTCTGAGGACTACACAATGCTCCACTAATATGGACTCTGAGGACCATAACCCTGTACTGACACGGGCTCTGAGGACCACCCAACCCTGCACTGACACGGGCTCTGAGGACCACCCAACCCTGCACTGACACGGGCTCTGAGGACCACCCAACCCTGCACTGACACGGGCTCTGAGGACCACACAAACCTCCACTGACATAGTCTCTTAGAACCCCACAACCCTGCACTGACACGGGCTCTGAGGACCACACAAACCTCCACTGACATAGTCTCTTAGAACCCCACAACCCTGCACTGACACGGGCTCTGAGGACCACACAACCCTGCACTGACACAGCCTCTTAGAACCACACAACCCTCCACTGACACAGACTCTGAGGACCACACAACAATCCAGGGATACAGGCTCTGACATCTTCGCTCTGGGGGATGAACAATCTCCCTGTGATTACACAGAGGACTGGCAAAGTTTCCAAATGGCTGGCCTAAAATATTTCAAGAAGTGGGCAGAAGACAGAGGCAGCTCCTTCCCACTGCAATGTATTTCTAACATTGTTCAAAATAGCTAGCAACATGTTTCTGTTTTCTTGACAGAAGGCACTTACAAGAAAACCCACTGAGAGGCCTGAACTGCAGCGAGGCCAATCAAATTCTTATCTCAAGGGCACAAATACAACCTATGACTCAGGTATTCCCCAGAAGCTCAGATTTTTAGAAGTTATTCCTAGTTGGCATAGTAGTGCACACCTCTAATTCCAGCACTTGTGTGGTGGGGCAGGAGAATCAGGGGTTTAAAGTCATTCTCATCTACATGGAGTCTGAGGCTGGCCTAGAATACATGACACCCTATCTCAAGAAATAAATTCAAATAAATAAACAAATCATCAAGGAACTGCAGAGATAGCCTAGCAGTTAAGGTGCTTGTCTGCAAAGCCTAAGGACCTAGGTTCAAGTCCCCAGGACCAACATAACGCCAGGTGCATATGCTGGCACATACATCTGGGGTTTGTATGCAATGGCTAGAGACCCTAGCACACCCATTCTCACTCTCTCCATCTCTCTGTCTCTAATAAATAAATAGTAAGTGATAAATTTGTAAACTGTTATGCTTGCCAGTATTTATGTGTAAACTGTCGTATGCATAAAACAATATGAACTCTGTAAAATGAAGGATGGTCCAAACTAGAACTCTGATCTACTATTATGCGATGTAAAGGCTGAGAATTTCAGCCAAAGAAACATAATCTGAAAAATGGAAGAAAAACCTTGTTGAAATTAATTTGCCAAACAGAGGGGGGAATAAAAAATCAGGCATGTCAACACACACACTTTAATCCCAGCATTCAGGAAGCAAAGGTAAGAAAATTGCCACAAGTTTGAGGCAAGACTGATCTACACAGTGAATTCCAGGCCAACCTAGGCTATGGAATTAGACCCTGTGCAAAACAAACAGCCCAAGAACCCTCCACAGAAAGGAAGCACACACAATGTACCCTAATTTGCCTTTAGGTGTCAGGGTTATGGCAGAGCCCATAACTAGAAAGCCATAACTAGAAAGATGCTACATCTAGAATTTCAGGACCCTAAGAAACTTACGGAAACAATAGTTACAAATTTAGGAAAAAGCTGGGTGTGGTGGCATACACATTTAATCCCAGCACTCGGGAGGCAGAGGTAGGACATTTGCCATGAGTTTGATGTCACCCGGAGACTACATAGTGAATTCCAGGTTAGCCTGGGTAGAGTGAGACCCTACCTTGAAAAACAAACAAACAAACAAACAAAAAACAAAAACAAATTTAGGAGAGATTTTCCACACATGAAAGGGGATGGGGGATGGGAGAGATAGCTTAGTAGTTAAGGTGCTTGCCTGTGAACTGAAAGGACCCAGGTTCAATTCCTCAGTATCCAGGTAAACCAGATGCACAAGGTGGTACACGTGTCTGGAATTCATCTGCAATGGCTGGAGGCCCTGGCAGGCCTCTTTCTCTGACTATCACTGTCTCTTAAATAAATGAAGAATAAGTAAATGGGGAGGGGAGTGGGGAGAGAGCTATCAGCAACAGGGCACTACATTAAACATCTGCTCTGAGATCTTACAACATATCATGTGAACAGAGTGCACCAAGTCATGGGTTTTCTACATCTCTTTTTCTTTCTTTTTTTTTTTAATTTTTTGTTGTTGTTGTTCATTTTTATTTATTTATTTGAGTGTGACACAGAGAGAAAGAGACAGAGAGAGAGAGAGAGCAAAAGAGAGAGAATGGGCGTGCCAGGGCTTCCAGCCACTGCTAAAGGAACTCCAGACGCGTGCGCCCCCTTGTGCATCTGGCTAACATGGGTCCTGGGGAATCAAGCCTCGAACCAGGGTCCTTAGGCTTCACAGGTAAGTGCTTAACCGCTAAGCCATCACTCCAGCCCTACATCTGTTTTTCAACAGAACAGAAGGTACCACTAAGGCATTCTGGAATTTCAGTTTGTTTTTTTTACTTAATCTCACTCACAGCACTCTCCTGGGCCCATTCTGAAAGCATTCTGGTACCATTGGATGGCACTTAGTTATCCCTCTATTATATCCCAGGCTTCTATAGTGAACCATGAAGACAATTTTATTAGACATGAATTAATGCAAGTCTTTTGGTGATACAAAGAAAGGGCTTAGGGGCTGGAGAGATGGCTTAGCAGTTAAGGCATTTGCCTGCAAAGCCTAAGGACCTCAGCTCGATTCCCCAGGATCCATGTAAGCCAGATTCACAGGTGGTATGTGCATATGGAGTTTGTTTGCACTGGCTGGAGGCCCTGGCGTGCCCATTCTCTCCCCCCCCTCTCTCTCTGCCTCTTTCTCTCTAGTGCTCTCTCAAATAAATAAATAACTCAGAAAAATTTAAAAAGAAAGGGCTTGGTAGCACTAGCTCATATTCTTTTTTTTTTTTTGGTTTTTCAAGGTAGGGTCTCACTCTGGTCCAGGCTGACCTGGAATTAACTCTGTAGTCTCAGGGTGGCCTCGAATTCATGGCGATCCTCCTACCTCTGCCTCCCGAGTGCTGGGATTAAAGGCGTGCGCCACCACGCCCGGCTACTAACCCATATTCTTGCCAGGAGTTAAAAGTGAGGGAATGGGAACTGGAGAGATGGCTTAGGTGCTTGCCTGCAAAGCCAAAGGACCTCGGTTCGATTCCCCAGGACCCACATAAGCCAGATGCACAAGGTAGCAAATGCACCTGAAGTTCATTTACAGTGGCTGGAAGCCCTGGCATGCCCATATTTTCTCTCTCTCTCACTTTGCCTCTTTCCCTCTCTCAAAAAAAAAAAAAAAAAAAAAAGTGAGGGAATGGGCTGGAGAGATGGCTTGGCCACTAAGGCGCTTGCCTGTGAAACATAAGGACCCAGGTTTGACTCCCTAAAACCCACATAAGCCAGATGCACATGGTAGCACATGCATTTGGAGTTGTTTGTGATGGTTGGAGGCCCTGGTATGCCTATTCTCATTCACTCTCTGTCTATCATAAATAAAATAAAGTATTTTTTAAAAAGTGAGAGAATATAAAATAATGTTGCAAATGCTTAGTAATATTGAGGATAATGGTACAGAACAGTGGTAATACCAGTCTGAATAGTATGCTATCATTCACTGGGGACATTTACACTCTGACTCATCAGTGTCACCATTCTGATAGGGTACACACACAAAAAAATCAGTAAACAAGAATCCAAGGGCTTCCCAAGACTCACAGTGACTCAGAAGCAAGTATGCAACTGAATCAGGACTCTGATTCCAACCAAATATATGCCCTTTGTGTGTGTCAGATATGCTTAAAAGCTCCTTTTCTTGGCTGGGTGTGGTGGCACATGCCTTTAATCCCTGCACTCAGCACTTGGGAGGCAGAGGTAGGAGGATCACAAGGCCACCTTGAGACTACATAGTAAATTCCAGGGGCTAGAGTGAGACCTTGAAAAACAAAAAACAAAAACAACAAAAAAAGCTCCTTTTCTTGCTGGTATGTGGAACTTGGGAGGCAGAGGCAGGATGATCACTGTGAATTTGAGATTAGCCTGAAGATTATAGAATGAGTTTCAGATTAGCCTGAGCTAGAGTGAGACCCTACCTTGTAAAAACAAAAAAATAAAAATAAAAAGCTCCTTCTGGTCAGGAGGGATGGCTTAGTGGTTAAGGCTTCAAGGCAAAAGCTGTCACTTGGGGCTCTGGAGGAGTCTGCCAGGGCAATGTGTATTCGGCACGGGCTATGCCACCAGAGGAACACTGTAAGAGAAGACATCTCTTTGACCTCCAGTGCTTCTGAAATGTTCTCTTTTTACAAGTACACAGTTATATATCATACTATTCACAAAATTCAATTCCCAGTGTGACACACCCACTTAGAAAACAAGGGTGCTGGGTGAAGTGACACACGCCTGCAATCTCAGCAGCTGGGGATAGAGGCAGGAGGATCAGGAGTTCAAGGCCAGCCTCACTTACATAGCAAGTTTGAGAACAGCTTGGGTTATATGAGATCTGACTCAAGATTAAAAAAAAAAAAAAAAAAAAGACAACATGAGTCACTGGAGTTTGAGATTGACATAAAAGACTGAACAAATACAAATACAATGGTAGTGAATGCTTAATTAGTTTGCTTTCAAGCTTTCCTCTTTTTAGTTCAATCTGCGTCATTCTGACTTTCCTTAAGGTTGTGTGGGAGAAAAGAGGAATGAAATTTTGAAAAAAGGAAAATTGCTCAAGAACGTGTAGAGGGAGCTGGGGAGATGGCTCGAAGGTTACCTGTATGCAAAGCCTGCCAGTCAGGGTTCAAGTCCCCCTTACCCACATAAAGTCAGATATGCAAAGTGGCACATGCATCTGGAGTTCATGTGCAGCAAGCAGCAAGAGGCCCTGGTACACCAATTTCTCTCTTTCTCTTATATATATCTCTCTCCAATAAATAAAGAAATATTTTTTAAAAAAACATGTAGAGAGTAAGTTCTTGGGCTGTGGCTCAGCAGCTATAGGCAGTTGCTTGAAAAGTATGCTGGTCATAGGGGTTCAAGTCCCCTGTACCCACATAAAGCCAGATGCACAAAGTGGCGTATAGGTGTGTCCATCCTGTCTCTGTCTCACAAATAAATATATGCTTATTTTTTTTTTAATGTAACCTGAGTGCTGGAGAGATGGCTTAACAGTTAAGGTACTTGCCTGCAAAGCCAAAGGACCCAGGTTTGATTCTCCAGGACCCACCTAAGCCATATGTACAAGGTGGCACGTGTGTCTAGAGTTCATTTGCAGTGGCTGGAGGCCCTGGTGTATCCATTCTCATTCTCTTCCTCCCTCTCTCTCAAATAAATAAAATTTAAATATTTTTATGTATTTATTTGAGAGCAACAGACAAACGGAGAGAGCAAAAGGCAGAGAAAGAAAGAGAGAGAGAGAGAATGGGCGCATCAGGGCCTCCAGCCACTGAAAATGAACTCCAGATGCATAAGCCACCTTGTGCACTTGGCTAACATGGGTACTAGGGAATCGAGCCTGGAATCAGAGTCCTTAGGCTTCACAGACAAGTGCTTAACCACTAAGCCATCTCTCTAGCCCAAATATTTATTTTTTATTTTTATTGTTTATTTTTTATTTTTCAAGGTAGGGTTCCACTCTAGCCCAGGCTGACCTGGAATTCACCATGTAGTATCAGGGTAGCCTTGAACTCACGACAATTTTCCTACCTCTGCCTCCTGAGTGCTGGGATTAAAGGCGTGAGCTACCTTGCCCAGCAAAAAAAAAATACAAAACTCAACATGAGAAAGTTTGTAGTGTTTATAATCCAGTACTCAGGAGGTTCAGGCAGTAGGATTTCGAGTTCAAAAGAGAGATGTTTTTAACGCTTAAGGCTCTTGCCTGCAAAGCCTGATGACCTGGGCTCATTCTCTAGTACCCAAGTAAAGCCAGATATAAAGTGGCACATGTATCTAAAGTTCATTTGCAGCAGCTAGGGGCCCTAGCATGCCCATTCTCTCTCTCTCTTTCTCTGTGTGTGTGTGTGTTTCTGCTTGCAAATAAATAATTTTTTTTAAAAAGTCAGTCTAGCTACAAGACTGTCGGAAAAAAAAAAAAAAAAAGCAAGTTGGGTGTGATGGTGCACACCTTTAATCCCAGTACTCAGGAGGCAAAGTTGGTAAGAGGATTGCCATGAGGCCAACTTCAGACTTCAGAGTGAATTCCAGATCAGCCTGAACTGGAATGAGACCCTACCTCGAAAAACCAAAAAAAGAAAAGTTCATTAAGATAATATTTTATTGATTGATTGATTTTTTTTTTTTTTTTTGGTTTTTTGAGGTAGGGTCTCACTCTAGCCCAGGCTGACCTAGAATTCACTATGGAGTCTCAGGGTGGCCTCAAACTCACAGTGATCCTCCTACCTCTGCCTCCCAAGTGCTGGGATTAAAGGAGGGTGCCACCATGCCCAGTATCAGAGATGAAGATTAAAAAAAAAAAAAAAAAGCAGCCAGGCATGCTGGTGCACACCTTAAATCCCAACATTTGGGAGGCAGAGGTGGGAGGCTCACCGTGAGTTCGAGCCCACCCTGAAACTATAGTTAATTCCAGGTCAGCCTGGGCTATAGCGAGACCCTATCTTGAAAAACCAAAAAATAAAATTAAATTAAAAAATGAAAACATTGTTTGAAAAATACAGATTACAATAAAGCATTAATAATCCTTTGTATCATATCCAATTTTGTACTGAAAAAGATTGGGATGATGATGATGATGATTATTATTATTTGGGTTTTTTTCGGGAGGGTAGGGTCTTGCTCTAGCCCAGGCTGACCTAGAATTCACTATGGAGTCTCAGGGTGGCCTCAAACTCATGTGGATGCTCCTACCTTTGCCTCCTGAGTGCTGGGATTAAAGGCGTGCAACAAAATGCGTGACTAGATTGGGATTATTTTAAGCATGCAGCTCAGCCAGCTGTGGTGAACCCAGAACTCAGGAGGCAGAGGGAAATTCAAGGCTGGTTTGGGCTATAAACTGAGTTCCAGCCCTGAGCTGCATAGTGTGACCCTGTCTCCAAAGAAATTAGCTTCTTGAAAATGGAAAAGGGGAAAAGGGACTCGATGAAAGCTTACTAACCTACCTGTGTGTGTGCATGCTCAGGCTGGACACTGAATGTAGAACCTTACAAGTATTAGGTATATGCCTACCACTGAGCAATGTTTCAGCCTTAACTATCCACTTTTAACAATACTATGGCTTCTACCACTTAAAATATAACAAAAATGTTAATATAAATTCTTGGAGAGTTAATCTAATATTAGGATTCAGAAGTGCTAAAAATTCAATAGTTCTGCCAGACATGACATGATAGCAGATGCCTGTAATCAAATTATAGCACTTGGGAAATAAGCAGATGGCAAGTTCAAGGCCAGCTTGGGCTACACAGCTACATAGAAACTCTCTCAAGCAAGTGCCTTTAACCCATAAGCCCCAGCCCCCCTAGAAACTAACTCAAAAATCAAAAAGCTGGGTGTGGTAGCATACACCTTTAATCACAGCACTAAGGAGGCCAAGGTAGGAAGATCACTGTGAGTCTGAGGCTAGAGACTACAGAGTAAATTCCAGATCAGCCAGGGCTAGAGTGAGACTCTACCTCAAAGGTAAAACAAAACAAACGCCAGGCATGGTGGCACCTGCATGTTGTACTTCTATCTGAGAGGTGAGACATAAATTCAAAATCACTCTGGCTACATAACAAGTTGAAGGCCAGCCCAGGGCTACATGAAACCATGCCTTAAAAACCCAAAGCCAGCCGGGCGTGGTGACACACGCCTTTAATCCCAGCACTCGGAAGACAGAGGTAGGAGGATTGCCATGAGTTCAAGGCCACCCTGAGACTCCATCATGAATTCCAGGTCAGCCTGGGCTAGAGTGAGACCCTACCTTGAAAAAAACCCCCAAAATCCAAAGCAGTAAGTTTCATTAAGTAAATAATAACATTAATACAATTAAGAATTCCATATAGGTGTGGTAGCAAATGCTTTAATTCCAGCATTCAGGAGGCAGAGATAGAAGGATCACTGTGAAATTCGAGGCTATCTGAGACTACATAGTGAATTCCAGGTCAGCCTGGGCTACAGCAAAGGAGACCCTACCTTGAAAAAAAGAGTTAGTTCTAACAATAACATCTCCATTTTGGTCTAAATTTCATCCATTAAAAGATTACCATTCCTCCCTGCTTGCTACCATAAGTATGGATTAACAAATTGTACTGAACTTTTTTTTTCTTTTTGTTTTTTTGAGGTAGGGTCTCACTCTAGCCCAGGCTGACCTGGAATTCACTCTGTATTCTCAGGATGGCCTCGAACTCATGGCAATCCTACCTCTGCCTCCTAAGTGCTGGGATTAAAAGCGTGTGCCACCATGCCTGGCTATAGTGAACATTTTAATACCAGCAGTTATTACTGAAATCCCAAGGTTTTCATACTACTTCACTTTCTCCTAAGGAGGCAAGTAAAGGCCATTTGATTAGCCACCTCACTGTAGGCTTGCCTCAGCCAAACAATCATGCAGCCTAAAGGACGGAGCAGTCCTAACTACAATTTCATGATCAATGTCCTCACTACCACCACAAACCAAAACTTGTCAAGAGAGTAAATTCAGCAACTTAATCACTAGATTTCATCTTGTGGTGCTGTGATTTAACCTAGGACCCCGGGAGCTCTAGACACTGAGCCAGCCACACTAGGTTCTCAATTCTATGAGGGTAGAAGACATGTTTTATTCACCCCTATATTCCTAGCACCCTACACAGTTTCATTACATGTTTCAACTCAATAAACATTTGATAAAGTAAAACGTTACCATGTAAAATGTCCGAGTCATCTTCAACAAAATCAATGTCTCGTAAGTCCCATTCCGCATAATTGTCAAATTCCTGTTAGGGGATTAAACACAAAACAAAACAAAATATCAACCCAAACCCAACAACTGAATCAACAGAATAGTGTCTAATAGTACGTCCATGCTTTAGGAAAAAAAGACAAAATAAACAAGCCAACATATTAACAAATACTAAATTGGGTAAGAAGAGGCAAGGACATGCTACAAATAAGAGAAAAATTACAAGAAAAATGTGAGGTTTCAGTCAGTCATGAAAACAAAACAAAAATAAATTAGAATAATTCTAACTTTAGAAATGACGCCAAGTCTGTCATACTAATTTTTTTTGGTGAGGGGAGGGTCTTGAGGTAGGGTCTCACTCTGGCCCAGGCTGACCTGGAATTCACTATGCAGTCTCAGGGAGGCCTTGAACTCATGGCAATCCTCCTACCTCTGCCTCCCAAGTGCTGGGATTAAAGGTGTGTGTGCCACCATACCCAGTTTCATACTAAATATATTTTAAGCAGTTTATTCATGCCAAAGAAAATCTAACTTTGATTAGGTCTTCAAATGTTTAGCTCATTTACTTTTTATTACCTTTTGGGGGATTTATTTCATGAATAATATTGTTTATAAAGCATGAGTGAATTAATGTACATTCAAGGGTGTAGCTTGTCAAAGTGTCAAGTTATTGCTAGGAGCATTATAGGTACAGACTCTTAGGACTGCATTCACATGGATTTTAATTTTGTGGCCAAGGAATGAAAAAGTATATATACATGCATAGATACACACACACACACACACACACACACACACACACACACACACACACTTTTATACACATTCTTCATTTTTTACATACTTGTCATCCAGCCTATGGCCTGTTTTAGGAAATAAAGTTTTGTGGAAACACATGCATATTAATTTATGTATTATCTTGCTTTTTTTTTTAAGACAGGATCCTACCATGTAGCCCAAGTTGGCCTTAAATTTGGAATTGTCCTGCCTCAACCTCAAAGGTTCTGGGATAATAGGTGCATGCCATCTCACCCGACTTCTATGCCGATTTTCCACAGAAACGGTCATTAAGTTCTACAGAAACTTTGATATAAAAAACTTAAAATATTTGCTACTTGGTCCTTAGTTGGCCAAGCCTTGACCTTTAATTTAGCATATCCTTGAGAACTGCAGAAATTCCACATCTACAAGGCAAGTGAGACCAGCACCAATGAAACTTATGCTGAAGAACTTTTACTGTTCTATAAGCCAAAGTACTTACAAAGGAGACAAGGGACTCAAATGCAAGAAAGTGTGATCCTGTAAGGGCCTAAGTTACAGTGCTTTGAGAAATCTTTTTGGAGAATGGGAACTAAGTGTAGGATGTCAACAGCCTCCTCACGAACGCGTTTCTCCTACCTCAATGAAATCTGCTCGAGCTGGCATGTACCCTGCCATGTCCCGAGACAGTAGAGAGTCAAAGGTAGGTCGTGGAGGGTCATCTGTAGCTGGAAGAACAAACACATGTTAATGAAACAATAAAGTATTTGCATAAAAGGTCACATAAATAGAGTCCTTATTTAATTCTATACTTTCTTTTCTTTTTGGGGGGATTTTTGAGGTAGAGTCCTACTCTAGCTCAGGCTGACCTGGAATTCACTATGTAGTCTCAGGGTGGCCTCAAACTGGAGGCAATCTTCCTACCTCTGTCTAAAACTGCTGGGATTAAAGGCATGCATCACCATGCCCAAGTTATATTTTCTTTTAAGACAGTCTCATTGGGTGTGGTGGTGCACAGCTATAATCCCAGCACAAGAGAAGTAGTGCTGGAGGATCACGTCTTCAAGGTCATACTAGGTACATAGTAAGTTCAAGGCCAGAAGGTCACAACAAAATAAAAATTTTAAAAAGGGAAGGGGGTGTGGAGGCACACTCTTAATTCCAGCACTCCTAGGCACAGGTAGGAGGATCGCCCTGAGTTTGAGGCTACCCTGAGATTACATAGTGAATTCTAGGTCAGCCTGAGCTACATTGAGACTCTACCTCAAAAAAAAAACCAAAAAGACAAACAAACAACAATAACAAAAAAAATGAATCACTAACTAGGGCTAGGGATGCCACCCAGCTTCAATTCTCCAGTACCTACATAAAGCCAGACCAAAAAAGTGGTGCATGAATCTAGTTTGTCTGCAGTGGTAAGAGGCCCTGGCAGTATGCACAACATGCACACACAGAGATATATTTAGAAATCACTAAGTAAATGTAGGGAAATGCTGCCCTAAGTTTTGCTTTTCCCAAATAAAAGAAAACCAAAGATCCTGTCTTACAATAATGTTGCAGACTCTATTTATCCCATCAGCTTCAGCTCCTTTGACCCTTAGGACCATTATCACTTTAAAAATCTCATCCAACTGAGAAGCGAAACACACTTGTTTTGAAAGTCAGCTAGAAGAGAGTCTCAGCCCCAGCCTGTAAATAGTCCCCTAACCTTGGACAAATTATTTAACCTTTTTGAATTTCTGTTTCCTCATGTGGAACACAAAAGCACTCGTTTTGTTTATTTCACTAGGTTGCTATTAGGGACAAATGGTCTAATGGGTTTGAGGAAAGTGCTGCCATCCAAATAGGAGGTATAAACAGCTTCTGAGGCAGTGAACTATAAAGCTGTTTCTAGGAGGTATGAAAAAGGGGAGGGAAACCCACATTCATATATCATTACTGGTGCTCCAGGAGTCATTCAGGAAGGACACCCATTCATAGTTCATCATAGCTTTGGGTATATTTTATTAAAAGCCTCACTTGTCCCACAGGCACATAAGATGAAAAAGCTTATCTTTACTGCCATTACTAAGTGAACAAAAGAGAAAAGAAAAACAGGCTGGAGCTGGGAGTGGTAGCACACGCCTTTAATCCCAGCACTCAGGAGGTAGAGGTAGGATTGCCATGAGTTTGAGGCCACCCTGAGACTACATATGAATTCCAGGTCAGCCTGGGCTAGAGTGAGACCCTACCTTGAGAAAAAAAAAAAAAAAAAGCAAACAAACAAAAGGACTCTTCAGATTTGATAATGCAACAATTAATAGTAAAGAGTCAAATATTGGACCCTGGTAAGCAACACTTTGGTCTCATGTACTTGTAACAGCATGGACAGACTGCCCCATTTTAGACATTACAGAAGCAAGCATTAATGCTATCATATTCCAAGAGATCCAGAGTGGGTGGACACAACTCAGGTTTCAGGATGTGCTCCCTCCTTGCCCTATCAGGGCCCTGACTCAACAGCTATCACGCTAACTCTGCCTACCTTCCATAAGCTCTGTATCTGTCTTAATCATCAAATCACTGTTTATCTGCCATGGAAACAGGGCTAAGTATCTCTTACCAAAATCGGTAAGCACTTACAGTGAAATGGAATGGCTGTGTCAGCAGTTTTTGCCTCCTCTGCTTGTTTCAGGTTTAGCAGGGTAGATGCAAACAGGGGGTTATTGATGAAATGCTTCATATAATGCTTCTCGCACTCCTCCTTGGTCTTGGTGCACATCTGGTTAGCTACGTCTTGCCTAGAAAAATGTGGGAAAAAAAGAGGGAAGGAAGTAGTTCTCTCACTTATATATGATATTGAAAACATGGTTTATTCTTTATATTTTAAGTCAAATCCATACAATATCAATAACCTGATTAACTCCAAACTGATGCCATGATATTGCGAAGGTATCTGGATCCTGGACACAGGCAGGTAGCATAGTACATTCTAGAAATACCAGGGAAGGTGATGCACACCATCAAGTCAGAACAGGGAGGACCAGTGGTAAGTTATGTCATGATGAGGAGTTTTAGCTCACCGGACTTCAGGTGCTTCATGAACAAAACATATTTCCTAATGCCTCAGCTACCTAGTTCACAAACAAAACTATCAGTGGGAAAGTGTTCCCAAAAGGTAACAACGAAATGGTTTTAAAAAATTTCTTAGGGCTGGAGAGATGGCTTAGTGGTTAAGCACTTGCCTGTGAAGCCTAAGGACCCTGGTTCGAGGCTCGGTTCCCCAGGTCCCACGTTAGCCAGATGCACAAGGGGGCGCACGCCTCTGGAGTTCGTTTGCAGAGGCTGGAAGCCCTGGCGCGCCCATTCTCTCTCTCTCCCCCTCTGTCTTTCTGTCTGTGTCTGTCGCTCTCAAATAAATAAATAATTAAAAAAATATATTAAAAAAATTTTTTTTATTTGCATGTGTGCACCAGGGTCTCCTGCTGCTGCTAACAAATGCCTGTCTGGCTTTATATGGGTAGCTAGGGAATAGAATCTGAAATGGTTAATATTGCCAGCAAGTGCCTTTAACCCCTGAGCCATCTCCCCAGCCCCTGGGTTTTTTGCTGATGTTTAATTTGAGAAAGGGTTTAATGCAGCCCAGATTGGCTATAAACCTACTATGTATCTGAGGATGATTTTGTACTCCTAATCCTCCTGCCTCAACCTGGAGTGCAGGGCTTCCAAGTACGTGCCATCACACCTAGTTTGTATGGTGCTGGGAATCAAACCCAGGGCTTTGTGCACTCTACTAACTACATCCCTAGCCCTCAGTGGTGGTATTTTTAACTGGTACAGACAAGTGTTGCTCAAACCTACCATGCTTGAATTAAGACAGTCTGAAAACTAACATCAGAATGCTATTAGGAAAGCTGTGGAACTTGAATCACAGGTAAGCTATGACCATCCACTGAAGTCTGATTCACTTAAATGACTAGGGAACCTATAGCCCAGGAAAATATTTAAAGCAGGCCAGGAGTGGTGGCACATGCCTTTAATGCCAGCACTTGGGAAGCAGAGGTAGGAGGATCGCTATGAGTTCAAGGCCAGCCTGAGACTACATAGTGAATTCCAGGTCAGATTGGGCTAGAGCAAAACAAAACACACACACACACACACACACACACACACACACACACACACGTGTATGTATGTATGTATATATGTATGTATATGTAAAGCAGAATCTACTAAATCTAACTCCATTACTCACAAAGAAACAAAGAACCTTCTCAGTACTAACACATCCAAAGTGACTTTTCAGAGCTGCTGTCATAGACCACTAAGCATCCCATACTCCCGTGAGACATTTCAGGTTAGAACAATAATGTGCAGAGGGGAGAGAACCTGCCTGAGTGCCAGGTTAAAAGGAAAAAAAGCACAGATTTTTCTCTGAGGCTCCTTCCTCTAACTTGCCAAAATGGGTCCTTTTTTGAGCACAATGGGCAGAGACTCTCTTAACACCAAGCTCTTACCAATTTCCAAAGCCACAATCCATTACAGCTTCTAAAAGGGCCATTTCTTCTTGAGCAGTCCAGCTGGGATCAAGAACAGGAAAGTCTGAGGTCTACGGGGGAAAGAAAAGTTTTGTCTAAGACCAAAAACAGAAACAGTACCTAAGAATCTCAATAGTAGTCCACAGTTAAAAAAACTTCCCAGGGCTGGGAAGATGGCTCAGCAAGTAAAGGTGCTTGCTTGCAAAGCCTGATGGCCAGTACCCTCATAAAGCCAGATGTACAAAGTGATGCATGCATCTGAAATTCATCTGCAGTGGCAGGAGATCCTGGCACATCTCTCTCCCTCTCTCTCTCACACACACATACACCCCAAATCACAAATAAATTAAAAAAAATTTTTTTTAAAGACTATTCTCAGGGATGGAGAGATGGCTCAGTGTTTTTGTATGTTTCCTATACAAGCATGAGGAGCTACAACTACCCCAAATTTAAACCTCAAGGTCCCACATTAATAGCTACATATAGTCACACACATCTGTAATGCTTGTCCCATGGGGAATGGAGACTGGAGAATCTCCAGGACTTGTGAACAGCAGGCTCCAGAATCAGTAAGACTTCACTGCTAGAAAAAGCAAAGCTGTGTGGGTGAGTGATGGAGGGAGACGACTGAGGTTCTGTTCTGGGCACAGCAAAGGCACAGGGCACCACATCAGTACATACCTGTGCATATACCATACCCATAACGCCACACACACTATGCACATACAAGCACTATTCTCAGAGACCCCTAAGGTACATTATTAATTTTCCCTTAACCTATCCCTATTTCCATTAGCTACAAAGATTTCCAATAAATATTATCGCCCATAAATGCCATCAAACACATACAGAAACAGGTATTTCAAATGGGCAGAAAAGTAAAGAAATGTATTATTGTACATTTCCATTTAGCTAAGAAGTGAAAACTAAAATACCTATTTATATTTATTTTCAGGCCTTTTAAAGAACTTAAAATTTTGATTTATTTACTTATTTGAGAGAAAGAGGAAGATGGGAGGGGGGAGAATGGGCATACGAGGGCCTCGAGCCACTGCAAACCAATTCCAGATGCATGTACCATTTTGTGCATCTGGTTTATGTGGGTACCGGGGAATCAAACCTGGGTCCTTAGGGTTTGCAGGCAAGCATCTAAAGCCATGTCACCAGCCCTAAATCATTTTTTTAAACATCTTGGGTAGGCCACGTAGCCTCAAATTCACTAGACAGCTGAATATGATCTTGAACTTCAGATCCTGCTGCCTTCACCATCCAAGTGCATGTGCCACACCACACCCAGCTCACTTCTTTTTTAAAAAATAAGTTATTAAAAAACAAATAGAGGGCTGGAGAGATGGCTTAGCGGTTAAGCATTTGCCTATGAAGCCTAAGGACCCCGGTACAAGGTTTGATTCCCCAGGACCCACGTTAGCCAGATGCACAAGGGGGCACACGCGTCTGGAGTTCATTTGCAGTGGCTGGAAGCCCTGGCGCGCCCATTCTCTCTCTCTCTCTACCTGCCTCTTTCTCCCTCTGTCACTCCCAAATAAATAAATAAATAAAATGAACAAAAATAAAAAATAAAAAAAAAGGAAGCCAGGTGTAGTGGTGCATGCCTTTAATCCCAGCACTCGGGAGGCAGAGGTAGGAGGATCGTTGTGAGTTCAAGGACTACCCTGAGAATACAGAGTAAATTCCAGGTCAGCCTGAGTGAGCTAGAGTGAGACCCTACCTCGAAAAACCAAAAGAAGGCCGGGCGTGGTGGCGCACGCCTTTAATCCCAGCACTTGGGAGGCAGAGGTAGGAGGATCACCGTGAGTTCGAGGCCACCCTGAGACTACATAGTGAATTCCAGGTCAGCCTGGGCTAGAGTGAGACCCTACCTCAAAAAACCAAAAAACCAAAAAAAAAAAAAAAAAAAAAAAAAAAGAAAAATCAAAAGAAAAAGGAATGGAGAGGTAGCTTAGCAGTTTAGGTACTTGTTTGCAAAGCCTGAGGACCCATGTTCAACTCCTCAGATTCCAAGTAAGGCAGACACACAAGGTTAAGCATGCACAAGGTGGTGCATGTGTTTGGAGTTGATTGCCGTGGTTGGAGGTCCTGGCACACCAACATCCTTTCTCTTGATCTCTCCCTCATTAAAACAAAACAAAACAAAACAAAACAAAATAAAACAAAAACAGTAAATATGGGAAAGCAACAGAAGATAACAGGGTGGAGAAGACTGAGATAGAAGGCATATCTAAATTGTCCTAATCCTATAGATTTTATATTTTTTTTTTCCAGGTAGGGTTTCACTGTAGCTCAAGCTAACCTGAAATCCACTACTTAATCTTAGGGTGGCCTTGAACTCATGGTGAACCTCCTACCTCTGCCTCCCAAGTGCTGTGATTACAGGCATGAGCTACCATGCCTGGCTGATTTTATTTTTTAAATATTATTTTGGGGTTGGAGAGATGGCATAGCAGTTAAGGCGTTTGACTGCAAAGCCAAGGGATCCTGGTTCGATGCTCCAGAACCCAAGTAAGCCAAAAGCACAAGGGGGTGCTTACGTCTGGAGTACATTTACAGTGACTGGACGCCCTGGCGTGCCCATCCTCTCTCTCTCTCTAATAAATAAATAAATTTTTTAAAATATTATTTATATTTGAGACTGAGAGGCAGAGAGAATGGGCATGCCAGGTCCTCTAACTACTGCAAATGAACTGTAGACAGACACATGTGCCACCATGTACACGTGGCTTACGTGGATACTAGAGAATAGAACTTGGGTCCTTAGGGTTCACAGGCAAGTGCCTTATCTGCTAAGTCATCTCTCCAGCCCCAAATTTTACTTTAAAATACCGTACTTAGCCGGACATGGTGGCACATGCCTTTAATCCCAGCACTCATGAGGGAGCGGCAGGAGGATTGCCATGAGTTCAAGGCCACCCTGAGATTACATAGTGATTTCCAGGTTAATCTAGTCTAGAGTGAGACCCTACCTCATAAAAACAACAACAGCAAAAACAAGCAAACAAAAAAACTAACTGTGCTTGGTTATTGAATTTTAAAATCATAAGAGCCAAAAGCAAAATATCACACTGACATGTATCTATAATCCAAATACTAAGGAGGCAGAGAGGCAGCAGCACTGCTCCAACTTTGAGGGCAGCTGACCTATACAAGACCCCATTTCAAACAAACAGAAAGAGAGGAAATAAGAAAAGAGCTTCTGATTCCTAAACACATGGAGGTCCCTATAGGGTGAACCTAGAGGACACAGAAGTTCTATGCCCTCCTCCCATACTACCCAATGTCTCTCTTCTGACTGGTCATCTGTTAACATTAGCAGTATTAGTAAAGCCATACCAACGCCATAAGGTTTGATATGATACCATGAGGAGGCTCTTCACTTCTGTGATCTTCCTTTTTTTTTTTTTTTCCTTGAGGTAGGGTGTCACTCACTTCCAGGCTGACCTGGAATTCATTATGTAGTCTCAGAGTGGCCTTGAACTCACGGTGATCCTCTTACCTCTGCCTCCAAGTGCTGGGGTTAAATTTATTATACTAAGTACAGTAGTTGGTTAGGATAGTGACGCCTAATGAACTTCTTTTTGAATTCTCACTTAAGGACTAGAGGGAAGGCTTAGAGGCTCAAGGCACCTGACTGCCCCGGGTTTGATTCCCCAATACCCACATAAAGCCAGACAAACAAAGTGGCACATGCATCTGGAGCTTGTCTGCAGTGGCAAAAGGCCCTGGTATGCCCAGTCTCTCTCTCTCAAATAAATAATTATATAAAGATGAAATTTTCATCTTTAAAGGAGGAATCTGCAAAGCATTATACTAAGTGAGATAACCCAAGCCCAGAAAAGCCAATTGTTACATGTTCTCTTTCATATGTGGATCCTAGCTGCAAATATTTAGACTTATATGTGAGTTACAGTAACAGAAGCCAGTAAGCTAGAAAGTGGCTATAAGGAGGGAAGGACAGGAAAGGACTTAAGGAGATGGTATTGTATATATGAAAGTAGATGAACAGATTACTAGGGATGGAATGGCCTAAGTGAGGTCAGGGGATGATATTGAGTAAAGGAAGGGTGAGGAAGGATTAATCAAAATTTAAGATGTTATGAATAAGCCATATGGAAACCTACTTTACTGGATAATAGTACACCCAGAAACTATAGATTTGTGACTAGAAAAATTTCAGTGCCAGGGATGATATACCCTCCAGTGAGTTGTTGGCTAGGGAGGTCCCTGATGCCCCCAAAACATTACAGGCTATTGCCAAGGCATTTGGTTTCCCACCAGAAATAGGTGGTAAGACCTTATTGCTAAAGATTCCACATGCTCACGCTGCAAGGTCCCTGAGAAATCAAGCTGGAGCTGAGCTGAAAACCTCTCTGTAGATCAACTGACAGAAAGCTGGAAAAAGCTATGCTGCATGCAGTCCTATGAGAAAGAGAAGTCATCAGTAGAGATAAACAACAGTGGATACTACAAGCCTTAAGTTTGGCCAGCCAGGCTAAATGAGCCAATGGATGTAATAGTGGTGTTTCTGTTATAGTGGAAACCAACTGCTCTTATTATTATTATTATTTTATTTTGGTTTTTCAAGGTAGGGTCTCACTGTAGCCCAGGCTGACCTGGAATTCAGTATGGAGTCTCAGGGTGGCCTAGAATTCACAGCAATCCTCCCACCTCTGCCTCCCAAGTGCTGGGATTAAAGGCATGAGCCACCATACCGGGCTCCCAACCGCTCTTTAATTGAACTGGAGGCTGCTCCACAGGAGGGAATATGGTACTGAAAACCTAGTCAAAAGCCTATGACGAGGGAGGTCATGAGCCCTAGGGGTGTTAACACCTACTGGTGTCTGCCTAAATACATATGTAATGCTCACCAAACATCCCTGTAAGCACTTCTCTCAATGTTCATACCCATATATTAATGCTACTCTCACTTTTGGTTAGAGAGGCTTCTCTTTTCAGATGGCAGTGACCACTGGGATGACCCAAAAGGCAACATAGTGCTGAGAAGTGGCAGAGGAGTGCTCAGCACGAAAACATCTCTATCACACCTTCCAAGACTCAGGGCCCACTATGGAAGAGGTGGCAGAAAGAATGTAAGAACCAAAGGAAGGTTAGGACTGCTTAGAATGCAGTCTTCCAGACACCAATATTCATGACTTCGCAGTGCCTAGTACTACCTACACTAGATTCTGATAACAGAAGGAAATGATGTTATCAAAATAAAAGACTATTTGAGAGGGGGAGGGGATATGATAGAGTTGATCTGTGAAGGGGAAAGTGGGAGAGGGGAGGGAATTATCAGTTTATTGTCTATAACTATCAAGTTGTCAAAAAGTTTAAAAACGGGGCTGGAGAGATGGCTTAGCGGTTAAGTGCTTGCTGTGAAGCTTAAGGACCCCAGTTCGAGGATGGATTTCCCAGGACCCACGTTAGCCAGATGCACAAGGGGGCGCATGTGCCTGGAGTTTGTTTGCAGTGGCTGGGGGCCCTGGCATGCCCATTCTCTCTATCTGTCTCTTTCTCTCTCTGTCGCTCTCAAATAAATAAATAAGTTTAAAAACAAAAAATATATAAATGTGATACTGCATACATTAGCTGAAAAGCCTGTTGTTTTAAAAAGTGTATCTTAGGGTTGGAGAGATGGCTTAGCAATTAAGGCACTTCTTTGCAAAGGCAGAGAACCCAGGTTCTATTCCTTAGGACCCATATAAGCCAGATGCACAAAGTGGCACATACATCTAGAGCTCATTTGCAGTGGCTAGAGGCCCTGGTGTGCCTATTTTATCTCTGCCTCTTTCTCTCAAATAAATAAATAAAAAGTTTAAAAGTAGCAGGTGTGGTGGCACATGCCGTTAATCCTAGCACTTGGGAGGCAGAAGTAGGAGGACTGCTGTGAGATCACAGCCACCCTAAGACTACATAGTGAGTTCCAGGTCAGCCTGGGCTAGTGTAAACCCGTACTTCGAAAAATAAAAAAAAAAAAAAAAAAAAAAAAAGAGTTAAAAGAATATTCTAGAATATTAATTCCCCTTTACTAACTTTAAGATAAACAAATAAAAAAAAAAACTTTCTACATTCTCTCCTTATCTGCTTCGTTCTCTCTCTCAAGTAAACAAAATAAAAAAATAATTTAATGGGTTGGAGAGATGGCTCAGCATCTAAGGCGCTTACCTACAAAGCCTAAGAACGAGGTCTCTAGTCCTCATGTAAGATGTATAAAAAGTCACAAGTGTCTGGAGTTCGTCTGCAGTGGCTAGAAGCCCTGGTGTGCTCATGCTGGTCTTTCTCTCTCTCTCAAATAAAATAAAATTATAAAACTTTCTACACTACATAAAGAAAAAAGGCACAAAGAGTTATTCAACTCCTATACTCAAATCCAACCCTACTAAAACAAAATCTCTAACAATAGGCCTTGGAAATCTACAGTTTGAAGTTCCCAGGTGATAAGTTTAAGAATTACTGGTATAAAGGGTGTGGTACAAAAAGCTGTCTTCACTTGTTCAAGGTTCTAAGAATTACAAGACAAAAATAGGTCTAGAACTCAGAAATCTTGATTAATGCACCACCCACCACAGCATGAGTAACTCCCAAAAATACAGCACTGTGAGGTGATAAAAGTACTGAACACCATTTAAAGTTAGCTGATGCCTCATAACTGCAAAGAAACTAAGTTCCTAGTGGCTTCATGTGTAGAAAACAAAAAGCTGGTCATTGTTATAGAAGGAAGAGTCACTGAAAGACAGGGCTGACCAAGAGGAAAAATATTAGTAACCTCTAAAAGCTCCACAAAGATCTCTGGAATGTGTTTGTATGGGTGTTGAATATGTGAGAAAAGGATGATGTAATACATGTTAAGTGGACATGGTTGAATGAAACATTATTTTCAGCATTATGTAGAAGACGTGGTGGTTCCCAGAATAGCTAAAGAAAGCTCATAGTCAGCTTTCCTACACTGGATAACCATGACTATTAGCCTACCCAAGCTATGCAATTATCTCATAAATAATGACTTCACCATTTTGAAGTAACAAAACTGGGAAAACTGAGGATGTAGCTCAGCAACAACATGCACAAAACTACATCACAAAAAAGGGGGAAAAAAAAAAAGCCTTCCGTTTATGTGAATGGAAAAGAAATCAATTTACTGAAGACCTGATAAAAGCCACAGCTTTTCTGATCAATATCCAGCCCTTCAATTATGTTGCAATTAACAAAGGGAGGATTAAAAAAAGAATTCCAAGTCTTTAAAAAAATATTCATTTGAGAGAAAGAATGGGCACACCACGGCCTCTAGCCATTGTAAATGAACTTCAGATGCATGCACCACCATGTGCATGTAGCTTACGTGTGTCCTGGGGATTCGAACATGGGTCCTAAGGTTCACAGGCAAGTGCCTTAACTGCTAAGCTCTCTTCAGTCCTCCTTTATAAATTTAAAGAGATCAAAATAAGTATGCTGTGATTTCTGTAGTGGGAAGAATTCTTAAATATTTATTTATTTATGAGAGAGAGGCAGAGAGAGAGAGAAGGGACTCTAAACCACTGAAAACAAACTCCAAATGCATGCACCACCTTGTGCATCTGGCTGTATGTGGGTCCTAGAGAATCAAACCTGGGTCCTTTGGCTTTGTAGGCAAGTGCCTTAACCACTGAGTAATCTCTTTAGCCCTAGTGGGCAAAATTCTAAGTATCTCCTTCTTGCATGCTCCCGATTCCTGTCCCATGATTACTCAAACACTAGATACTACTACAGAGTCTGTAAGGTTACTAACTGGATAACAAGGAAGGAAGATGAGCCTTGTTTGTCCAGGTGGCCCCAGTGAAATCATGAGTCTACTTAAGTCAAAAAGCTCCCTTATGCTGGAAACAACAAAATCATACTTACTCAAAATATCCCAATGACATTTGATATTTAGGATGTGTCTGTCCTGACTTATGCCAAAACATTACTGTCCTTCACCCATGCGAATGGCTGGCTACTGAATAGTTTGAGGCCAGAAATGCATTGAACAACTCCTAATGGCACCCAGTGGCTCTGTGGCACTAACGCTTGCCCTTGGCTACCCCAGGATGGATTAGAAGGTGCATTCTAGAATTCCTTGGATGCAGGAACAAATAAAAACCATGGATCAAGCTGGGCATGGTGGTGCATGCCTTTATTCCCAGCACTTGGGAAGCAGAGTTAGGAGGATCACCATGAATTCAAGGCCCAAAAATAAATTTCTGGGCTGGAGAGATGGCTTAGCGGTTAAAGCATTTGCCTGCAAAGCCAAAGGACCCTGGTTTGATTACTCAGGACCCACGTAAGACAGATGTACAAGGTGGCGCATGCATCTGGAGTTCGTTTGCAGTGGCTAGAGGCCCTGGCATGCCTATTCTCTCTCTCTCCCTCTTTCTCTCAAATAAAAAATAAATAAATAAAATATTTTTTTTAAAAAATAAATTCTCATTAAATATACTCAAACAGCTGAGCCAGATGCGGTGAAAAATTATTTTAATCCCAGAAGAGATAGGAGGATAGTCTTGAGTTCAAGGCTAGTCTGGGACTAAAAAATTCCAGGTCAGCCTGGACTAGAGTGAAACCCTACCTTGGAAAAAAAAAATTTAAATAACAAATAAAATAAAAAATGCTTTAAATAATACAGCTTGGGGAAATCTCCCTTCTCAATTCTGAAGTTCAAATGATAAGAAAAGCAATTGATAAGGCAATTATATAAAATCATATAGCTTTAGACAGTCTCATAGTTGTAATGTATGTATATAATTCCTGATAATTTTGCTAATGTTTCATCTGTTTTATAAGATCTACAAAATGGATTCAGACCATGCCAGATAGCACTGTGCCATTAGGTAAACAGCTTTATAAGTAGATTTCAGAATCTTCATGATGGAAGAAAATTACACATTTATATTATAACCCTAAGAGGAATTTTGTTTATCTTTGACGCTTATATATTCAACTGTTGTTTTATCTCCTTCCCCGTTTTTTTTTTTTTAAATATTTTACTTATTTATTTATTTGAGAGAGAAAGAGGGAGAGGGAGAGGGGAGGAGAGAGAGTATGAGAGAGAGCAAGAGAGAGAATGGGCACACCAGAGCTTCCAGCCACTGCAAACGAACTCCAGACACACAAGCCACCCTGTGCTTCTGGCTTACATGGGACCTAGAGAATCGAACCTGGATCCTTTGGCTTTGCAAGCAAACGCCTTAACCACTAAGCCATCTCTCCAGCCCCCCTTGGTTTTTTTTTTTTTTAATAGTTTTATTTATTTGACAGCAAGAGAAAGAGAAAGAGAGACAGAGAATGGGTGCACCAGGACTTCCAGCCACTGCAAACAAATTTCAGATATGTGCGCCCCTTGTGCATCTGGCTAATGTAGATCCTGGGGAATGGAGCCTGGGTCCTTTGGCTTTGCAGGCAAACGCCACTAAGCCATCCCTCCAGCCCTTTCCTTGTTTTTTTGAGGTAGGGTCTCACTCTAGCCCAGGCTGACCTGTAATTCAATATGTAGTCTCAGGGTGGTCTTGAACTTACGGTGATCCTACCTGTGCCTTCCAAGTACTAGAATTAAAGGCATGTGCTACCATACCAGACTTACCTCCTGTTTTTAAATTTTTGTTTTGTTTTGTTGAGGCAGGGTCCCACTCTAGCTCAGGCTGACCTAGAATTCACTATGTAGTCTCAGGATGGCCTTGAATTCACAATATCTTTGCCTCCCGAGTGCTGGGATAAAGGTGTGTGCCACCATACACAGCTTCTTTTTAAAAATGTTTTATTTTTGCTTGTTTATTTGAAAGAAAGAGGCAGGGAGAGAGAGAAAGAGAGAGAAAGAATGAGAAGGCCAGTGCCTCCAGCTGCTGCAAATGAATTCCAGATGCACATGGCACCTTGTGCATCTAACTTATGTAGGTCCAGGGAATTGAATCTGGCTCCTTTAGCTTCACTGACAAGCGCCTTAATTGCTAAGCCTCTCTCCAGCCCTATTTCACTTTGTATTTATTAATTTATAAAAAGAGAGAGGGAGAGAAGGCTTGATGGTGCATACCTTTATTCCCAGCACTAGGATGGAAGAGGTAAGAGAACTGCCATCAGTTCAAGGTCTGCCTGGACTAGAGTGAGACCCTACCTCAGGGGGAAAAAAAAAAAAAAAGAAAAAGAAATCAAGAAAATGGGTGTGCCACAGACTCTTGTCCTCGTAAACAAACTCCAGATGCATGTACTACTTTGTCCATCTCCTTTTATGTGGGTCCTGGAGAATCAAACCTAGGCTTGTCAGGCTTTCAAGAAAGCACCTTTTCTTTTGGGGGGAGAGCTAGAAGAGCAAGAGCAAGAGCAAGAGAGAGAATGAGAATTGGTGTGCTAGGTCCTTAGCCACTGTAATCGAACTGCAGGTGCTTGTACAACCTGGCATGCATGTGTGACCTTGCACTTGCCTTACCTTTGTGCATCTGGCTTACATGGGACCTGGAGAGAGATTGAACATGGGGCCTTAGGCTTTAAGGGAAAGTGCCTTAATGGTTGAGCCATCTCTCCCAGCCCTTCAAGGAAGCATCTTTTAACTGCTGAGCCATCTCTCCAGCCCAACTTTACTCTTTAAACATCAAAAAAAAAAAAAAAAAAAAAGTCCCTGCACCTGCAGCCTCAGTCATGGTAACAACGCGGCCCATGAAGCAGAGGCCGTTCCGAGAGGGGCAGGCTGGTGCGGAGTGTGGGTTTGTGTGGTCAGATACCACTAGTGTTGTCACCGCTGATGGGTCCCGGCTGGGTAGGTGCCGAGAGAGAGAGTGCTGGAAAGAGAAAATAAGCAGTGCGAGGAGATGGGGAAGATGAGAGACTTCAGGGGAGGCTTCTCCGTTGGTGACGTCCCTGCAGACGCGCAGAGCACCAGAGGTGGCGCGACCGGGCATGCAGGTAGAGCACCGGGTGCAGAAGACAGTGCCCTGGCTTGCAGGCTGAGGCCAGTGGGATCAGTGGGGATAGAAGAGGGACAGCAGCCACCAGGGGTGTTCCCACGAAGGTCACTTTTCGGGCCATCAATGTTGGGGTCATCAGTGGCAAGTCACTAGGGTGTTTTATTTTATGGGGATTTCAATGGAAACCCCATATCTCAGCTCATGTTTGTTTTACCAGAGAATTGAAATAAAATAAGACTGAGAAAGATAAAAAATAAATAAATAGAAATTTTTAAAGCTAGGCATGGTGGTGCACACCTTTAAACCCAGCACTTTCCAGGTCAGTCTGGACTAGAGCTAGATTCTACCTTGAAAAAAACAAAATAAATAAATAAACCAACCAGCCATATGAGTCCTTAAAAGTTGAAGAGGGGAGCTGGGTGTGGTGGCACACACCTTTAATCCCAGCACTCGGGAGGCAGAGGTAGGAGGATCACTGTGAGTTTGAGGCCACCCTGAGATTCCATGGTGAATTCCAGGTCAGCCTGGGCTAGAGTGAGACCCTACCTTGAGAAACAAAAAAAAAAAAAAGGTTGAAGAGGGACTGGGGAACGGATTAGGGGTTAAGGCGCTTGCCTGCAAAGTCTAAGAATGCTTGTTCAGTTTTCCAGGTCCCACATAAGCCAGATGCACAAGGTGATGGAAGCACACAAGGTCACACATATGCACAAGATGGAGTCTAGAGTGGATGGAGGCCCTGGTGCAGCAATCCTCTCTCTCTCTCTTTCACTCTCCTACATTCAGAACAAAGAAAAGGAAGGCAGAAGAGTCAGAGAAATGCTGTAGAAGTTAAGGCAGGGGGCCAGAGGCTGCACACCTTTCAAAAGTCTATTTAATACTCCCAGTGTTGCTGGGTTTGGAGATGGCAAAAGGGGGAAAGGAGCTAAGGCACCCATAAGAACAAACTCTAATCAAGAGCCAGTAAGGAAACAGAGGCACTAATCTTTAATCTCAAGGTGGGAAATTCTGCCAACAACCAGAATAAACCCAGAAAGAGATTCTCCCCCAGGGTTTCCAGATAAAAGCTCAGTGTAGCTTGACCTCAATTTCACCCTTACTAGACATGTAAACCAGTAAGCTTCCTACTCTTCTGGCCTGCAAAACCGTGAGATAATAAATCTGTGTTCGGCTGGAGAAGATGGCTCAATGTTAAAGGCACTTGTTTGCAAAGTCTGAAGGCCTGGGTTCGATTTCCCATACCCATGTAAAGCCAAATGCACAAAGTGGCACATACACCTGGAGTTCATTAACAGTGGCTAGAGGCCCTGCCATTCTCTCTCTTCTTCTCTCTCTGTCAAATATAAATAAATAAAAAAGTATTTTTAAAAAGGAATGGAAATTCTCAGTGACTTTATCATTACCATTATTTCATATGTATGATCACTTTGATGTTTCTTGTACTCAAATCCTCGAGTGAAACACTGCAAAAAAAAAAAGAAAAATTAAAGTTACCAAAAACTACTTAAAAATAAACAAACAAAAAAACTTTTGTAGCCAGGCATGGTGGTGAGCACTTTAATCCCAGCACTTGGTAGGCAGAGGTAGGAGGATTACTGTGAGCTCGAGGCCAGTCTGAGACTACAGAGTGAATTCTAGATAAGCCTGGGCTAGAGTGAAACCCTACCTCAAAAAAACAAAAAAATGGCTGGAGGGATAGCTTAGTGGTTAAGGCATTTGCCTGCAAAGCCAAAGGACCCAGGTCCGATTCCCCAGGACCCACATTAGCCAGATGCACAAGGGGGTGCACGCATCTGGAGTTTGCAGTGGCTGGAGGCCCTGGCACAACCATTTTCTCTTTCTCTGCCAAATAAATAAATAAGTAAAAAGAAAAAAGAAAAGATTTGTTGTGCTTTGTTACATCTAAAAAAAAAAACAAAAACAAACTTTTGCCAAGAGCGGTGGCACAAGCTTTTAATCACAGCACTCGGGAGGCAGAGGTAGGAGGATTGTTGTAAGTTTGAAGACAGCCTGAGACTACATAGTGAATTCCAAGTACGCCTAGGCTAGATAAGAGACCTTACCTCGAAAAACCAAAACAACAAACAAAATACTTTCAGGGCTCAGAGATGGCTCAGAAGTTAAAGGTACTTGCTTGCCAAGCCTGCCAGCTTGGGTTCAATTCCCCAGCCACTGGCATAAAGCCAAATACCAAAAAGAAGCACACATGTCTGGTATTTGTTTGCAGGGGCAACAGTCTCTGGCACATCCATGACTCGCGCCCCCCCACCCAACACTTTCCTAGAACTGGGGATGGAGTTCAGTTTGTACAGTGCTTGCCTAGTATGTAGGCTCCATCCTCAACACTGCATAAAACAAGGCATGATGGTACATGGTGCATTCCTATAATCCCACACTCAGGGGGAAAAAAAGAAAATAGTTTGAAGGTGTTTTACTTTTGATTGAGACAAGTCTCATGTAGCCCAGGCTAGCTTTAAACTCCCTATGTAGGGAAGATTGTCCTTGAACTCCTGATACGCCTATCTTCCCCTCCCAAGTATTAGAAGTGAAAGCACCATTCCTTGCCTAGGGTGATCTATTCTTAAAAACTGTAATATATAGCCATGGATGACCTTGGACTTCTAATCCTAGCCCCTGGTTTATGTGGTGTAGAGACTGAACCCAGAGCTTTGTGCATACAAGAAAAGTACTCTACCAACTGAACTAAAACTCCAATCTATAAACTTATAATTGAGTGTACATCCCAACTTCCACCAGCCAGTCCTTACACTTTAACACTTACACCTTAGCACTTCTACAATAGGGACAGTACTTAAGACTAAGTGTCTTACATCTGATAAGACCTGGTATTTTCTGTGTGATTTTTTTTGAGGTAGGGTCTCACTCTAGCTCAGGCTGACCTGGAATTCACTCTGTAGTCACAGGGTGGCCCTGACCTCATGGCAATCCTCCTGAGTGCTGGGATTAAAGGTGTGGGCCACCACACCCGGCTTTCTGTATGATTTTGAGCAAATTATTTAACCTCTCTTTCCCTGAGTTTCATTTACAAACTGGAGGTATTTGTTCACTTAATAGGATTGTAGTAATAACCCAAGTATGCAAAACAGTGCCTCAAGCTGGGTATGGTGGCATAAGCCTTTAATCCTAGCTCTCAGGAGGGTCAGGTAGAAGAACCACTGTAAGTTCTGGGCCAGCCTGTACTAGGAGACCCTGCCTCAAAAAACAGAAACAAGGCTGGAGAGATGGCTTAGTGGTTAAGCGCCTGCCTGTGAAGCCTAAGGACCCCGGTTCAAGGCTCGGTTCCCCAGGTCCCACGTTAGCCAGATGCACAAGGGGGCACACGCGTCTGGAGTTCATTTGCAGAGGCTGGAAGCCCTGGCGCGCCCATTCTCTCTTTCTCCCTCTATCTGTCTTTCTCTCTGTGTCTGTCACTCTCAAATAAATAAATAAAAATTAAAAAAAACAAACAAACAGAAACAATGGGGGCTGGAGAGATGGCTTAGTGGTGAAGGCACTTGCCTGCAAAGCCTAACAACCAAGGTTCGATTCCCAGTACCCACATAAAGCCAGCTGCACAAGGTGGCCCATGCATATGGAATTAGTTTACAATGGCTGGAGGCCCCAGAGTGCCCATTCTATCTTGGTCTCTGTTTGCAAATACATAAAAAACAAAACAAAACAAAAACACATGGCTGCACAGAGTAAGCACATATATTAGTATTAGTAATAATATTAAAATCCACAGCATAATTCATTCCCTTGTTTGCCCCCTGCACACTCCTGCAGTTCTGAGTCCTGGACCTCCAGTCCTTTACATCTACTTGGAAAAAAAAGTATGAATCCAGGCGTGGTGGCTCACGCCTTTAATCCCAGCACTCGGGAGGCAGAGGTAGGAGGATCGCCGAGTTCGAGGCCACCCTGAGACTACATAGTGAATTCCAGGTCAGCCTGAGCCAGAGTGAGACCCTACCTCGAAAAACCAAAAAAAAAAAAAAGTATGAGCATTAAGTTCAGATGCTGGGTGGAATAGTCAACAGTCTGTTTCATTCAGCTGCTCTGTTTCCTTTACTTTTCACTGGTGAAATGTAAAAGGGATGACTCAAAGGAATAGGCTAAGACTGTTTGGTCCTCTTGAGCTCGATAGTAACGTCTGAATTTTTATAACCATACAGGCTAAGCACGTAAACCTCTCCTCAGTGTTACCTGCAAACAGAGGAAAAAAGGTGGCGGCCCACATTCTGCACACTTAATATAAGGTTCCATGAGGTAGGAGGAGCAGCCTCTGCAAGGTGGCTTATCAGAGGGGTCATCTAGAACAGAGAGAAAACAAACTTTAAAACATGTAAAAGCGACAAAAGCCTAGAATGGTCAGTGTGTTGAAAATATGCATATGGGTTGAAGGGATAGCTTAGAGGTTAAGGTGCTTGCCTGCAAAGCCAAAGAATCTAGGTTCAATTCCCCAGGATCCACGTAAGCCACACATACAAGGTAAGGGATGTGTCTGGAGTTTGTAGCAACTGGAGGCTCTGATGTGCCCATTCTCTCTCTTTGTCTCTTTCTCTCAGTCAATAAATAAATAAAAATATTTAAAGAAAATATGAGGAGACGAGATGAAGTCACATCTACAATTAGGCTCCGTTTTCCCTCAGGATGGCTTCATTCCTCCCTATAGGGTACTATACTTCAAACTGGCAGGTAAGGCCCCAGAGAAACTCACAAACAGAAACATTAGGCTTACATATATGATGGGCGACATTAACCAGCACTTGCTCAATTCTAATGGGCAAAGCAGCAGACTACCAGACACTGAATTCTATAACAGACTCACATTCAACTTTCACTCATAAAAATAGCTGGGAAATTTTGTTTTCAATTTTATTTTTATTTATTTATTTGCTTGACAGAGAGAATGAGAATGGGCACGCCAGGGACTCCAGCCACTGAAAATGAACTCCAGACACATGTGCCCCCTTGTGCATCTAGCTAACAGGGTCCTGGGAAATCCAAACACCTTAACTGCTAAACCATCCCTCCAGTCCTATTAATCCTTCTTTATAAGAAAAAAGTTAATATAAAATTATAGCAAAAAAAAAAAAAAAAAAAGGAACATGGCCGGGTGTGGTGGCGCATGCCTTTAATTCCAGCGCTAGGAAGGCTGAGGTAGGAGGATCACTGTGAGTTTGAGGCCACTTTGAGACTACTACTAGTGAACTGCAGGTCAGCCTGGACTATAGTGAAACCCTACCTCGAAAAACAAACAAAAAAGGAACCTGAACTTTAGTAAGTAACACAGCTGGAACCATCCACAGTGGCAGGCAGGAGAAGACATTTAATTTTAGTGGATTTTCTGTGGTTGTTGGCTAGTCTCACAGTGATAGAAGCTGTACATTTTTTCAAAGGGACCAAGGAGCTACTGGAGGCTTGGTTCTCCAGACAGCAATCTGAAGCTAAGTGGGGATCTGGGGATTTTCACACCATCCCAAGGGCTCAATGAGACGTCCTTCTGGAGGATGTGCAATGCTCAATCTTCAGTGTGACAAAACCTAACAAGCAGGAAGCTTATATACTCAAGTAAGAGTAGCATGTTTGTCTCCAAAAGAAGTTTCATTTTGCAGACATGTGGTACCACCCTCTTGTTGAAAGCACTGGTTCCCCTGTTGAAACTTTCTAGGGATTACAGTGGATTTGACTCAATTCAATGCTTCTTTTATTCTCATAAGAATTTCATGAAGCTTTCTCACCAAGAGTACCCACATTGTGCCTTCCAAGAAGAAATAAGAGTTTCTGAATGCAATTTTCCCAAGCGGAGTAGCATACTGTATGGGATATATGAATTCTGACTGTTGGTACTTGTATACTTTGAATTTCTGAGAAAGTCAAGTAATCAGCCAGATCAAACCCTGGAAATTCTTTTTTTAAAAATTTTTTGTTCATTTTTATTTATTTATTTGAGAGCAACAGACAGAGAGAGAAAGAGACAGTTGGAGAGAGAATGGACGCGCCAGGGCCTCCAGCCACTGCAAACGAACTCCAGACGCGTGCGCCCCCTTGTGCATCTGGCTAATGTGGGTCCTGGGGAATCGAGCCTCAAACCAGGGTCCTTTGGCTTCACAGGCAAGCGCTTAACCGCTAAGCCATCTCTCTAGCCCATAACCCTGGAAATTCTGACCTAGTAGTTATGGACCAGTTCTACATGAAAGATGGTGCTACTGCAAA
Source organism: Jaculus jaculus (assembly GCF_020740685.1). NCBI lineage: Eukaryota > Metazoa > Chordata > Mammalia > Rodentia > Dipodidae > Jaculus > Jaculus jaculus. The sequence continues at coordinate 94,145,118 of NC_059110.1, forward strand.
GGATGTCACTCGTGAGAGTGGAATTTGTGACCTGATACCAGGTTCTGTCATTGATGCCACATTGTTCAATCCTTGTGGGCATCCATCCAATGGATGGAATGAAATCAAATGGAACTTATTGAACTATTCACATCACTCCTGAATCATAATTTTCCTTTTTTTTTTTTTAAAGAAAGCCAGGTACTATAACACATGCCTTTAAATGTTTTATTTCTATTTATTTATTTGAGAGAGACAGGAGGAGGAAGGGGGGAAGAGAGAGAGAGAGAATGGGTGTGTCAAGGCACCCAACCACTGCAAATGAATTCCAGACATGTGTGCCACCTTGTGCCTCCAGCTTACGTGGGTCCTGGGGAATCAAACCTAGGTCCTCTGGGTTCGCATGCAAGTGCCTTAACCACTAAACCATCTCTCCAGCCCCAGAATTTTCCTGTGTTAGCTTTGAAACAAACTGAAGTCAGATCTCCTATGATGACTCGATCAGGAAAGTTGTGGAATTCTTCAAGCCAGGAAAGTTTGTGACCGCCTTATTTGTTTTCAGAGTTCTAAATGTTGCACAGTGCTTTCCACACCCCAGAAGACTGAACGTCTTGATTGCCAGAGCACCATGTTCAATGATTACAATTTTGTTTTTACTGGTTTTGCTAAGAAGCAGCAACAGCAGAGGAGATTAAGAAAAATGGAGAAAAAGTGCAAAAAGAGAAGACACATTAAAGGAAGTGGCTACTTCCTAGATGTTGATAGTGGGGGCCATGTCGTCCAAGATGACCACCTTGTAATCATGTTGAAGTGCATGCATTATTGCATCAAGGACTTAGGTATCTGGCATGAATGCTGTCTTCTGTGTTTAGGTATTCTATGCCACTCTTGCTGTGAAAATGAAGTGCATATAGAAAAAAACTTTTGTCTTCCAGTTAAGATGGTGGCGTAAAAACCATGCCAAAGCAGCCTAGGGGAGAAAAAGCCAGAAAAAAATCCTCACAAAATACACTCTTCTACTAAAAAGTGAGGTGTATAAGAAATTATCAACTGCAGCAGAGAAGTAAAAGAGATCCAGAGCATGTAGAGCCCACACAGGCAGGCAGAAGTGGCTCCAGCAGCCACAGCACCAGCTCCGCATGGCCAAAGGAAAACCCAGGTGAGGGGATTCTCCACTCACACCAGAGCTCCTCGCAAACTCAAGAAATGTGAAGGGAAGACGGCAGGGACCAACAGAGGGGTTCGTGAGGAAGAGGATCATGAGGACCAGTGGGAAAACTTCAGCCACCATACAAAGCCTCCCTTCCCTGCCCCAGTGCCAGCACAAGCACCAGCAAGCACCAGAGACGGGGAAGGGAGCTCACCTACACAGAAAAAAACTTTTACTATATGAAACTTAACAATACATGTGGAAACATGTGGTTTATGCCCAGTATAATATTTCTGCAAGTATCATCCAAAATTCCCCACAGACAAGGCTTTGGTCTCATTAGATGTTGGTCTCAGCTGACCATCTAGGACTGTTCTACTAAATTGCTGCCAGAATTTTACATCCAGTTACCTCCAGTTGCTAGAATATATTCTCTACTAATGTTATTCAAAATCCAATTTCAACTTCATATAGGTGTTTTTTGCAATAGCAATTAGTTTTTCTTCCACAAGTTGAGTCCTTAAGAAAATGATTCTAGTTGTTCATTTGTGTATAACTATTTGAATGACTGTTCCCTCATGGTGGTCTCTTACCCGGCCCCCCCACACCCCGCCAATTAAAGCAATGTACTGTTCCACTGTGGGTTTGTGTGTGTGTGTGTTATTATTATTATTATTTTTGGAAAAGCACTTTCTAGCATTTAATGAACCTCACTGAGTGCCTTCAAGCCACCGGGACACAAGCGCCCCCAACACCCTTTATCTTCGCCTCCGCCCTTCTGCTGAAATATTTGGCCTTCACAATGACAGGTTGCTTAGGGAGCTTTCTTTTCCACAGAACTCTGTAGTAACCCAATCGTACAACATCAATGATGGGGGCAACTCTGGTCTTATTTTTGACAGCATTTACCATGGTCTGTTCACTGACCAACGTCTGCAATTTGTCAAGGTTGACAGTGGGGCAGAAACTCTGGTTCCTCTTTAGGTGGTAATGCCTCATACCAACTTTCCCAAAGTAACCTGGGTGATATCTGTCGAAATTGATCCTGTGGTGATGCCTGCTACCAGCATTACCCCGGCCTCCCAGGTGCTGCCGGTGCTTGCTGATTTGGCCGTGGCTCACATGGCCCTGAAGCTTCCAGGTCTTCCTCAGTCTGGACGGCATGGCAGTGACCGAAAGGTAAGAGGGTAGGGGTTTGTATATTAATCTTACACTCCAGATGGAGGAGTGGGGGGAATGGTCCCTGGGCTTAATTTCCCTTTAAGGCCATGGGAATGTGGCCTTTCTGGGAGATGACAACATCTCAAAGATGAAAGAAATTAAAGGTCTCCTGGATGATTAGTGGGAGGACCCATATACACTTGGTAGATCAAGATATAGCAGAGCCCCGTAGAAAGCCCTGTGAAAACCATCTGTTATGGGATGCTCTTTAGTAGTTAGCTTCTAGTGCCATAGTGTCCTGCCTTTACTAACTTGTTATGAACTAATCTGAAGCCAGGCGTGGTGATGCATGCAATTCATATTTAATCCCAGCACTCGGGAGGCAGAGGTAGGAGGATCACAGTGAGTTCAAGGCCACCCTGAGACTACATAGTGAATTCCAGGTCAACCTGAGCTAGAGATCCTACCTCGGGAAAAAAAAAAAAAAAAAGAAGTGATCTGAGTCTGCCATGGTCATACACACATGCCTTTAATCCCAGCACTTGGAGAGGCAGAGGTAAGAGGATCACCATGAGTTCGAGGCCACCTGAGACACTGAATTCCAGGTCAGTGTGGGCTTGAGTGAGACTTTACCTTGAAAAACAAACAAACAACAAAAGTCATCTAAGGGGATGGCCAGGCATGGTGGTATATGCCTTTAATCCTAGCATTTGGGAGAACTCACCATGAGTTCGAGGTCACCCTGAGATTACACAGTGAATTTCAGTTCAGCCTGGGCTAGAGTGAGACCTTACCTCAAAAAACTAAAAAGTGATCTGAGGGATTTTGTTTGTTTGTTTGTTTGAGTAATAGGGAATAGACACAGATCCTTTGGCTTTACCAGCAAGCACCTTGGCGACTAAACCATCTCTCACCCCAAAAACATTTTTAAGAAGAGATGAGGGGCTGGAGAAATGGCTAAGTGGTTAAAGACTCTTACTTGCAAAGCCTGAAGATCTGAGTTTGATTCCCCAGTACCCATATAAAGCCAGATGCACAAAGTGATACATACATCTGTAGTTCATTTGTGGTGGCGGGAGGCCCTGGTGTGCCTATTCTTTTTGTCTGCCTCTTTCTTTTCTTTTTTTTTTTTTTCAAGGCAGGGTCTCACTCTAGTCCAAGCTGACCTGGAACTCACTATATAGTATCAGGGTGGCCTCAAACTCACGGCGGTCTACCTACCTCTGTCTACCAAGTGCTGGGATTAAAGGCATGCACCACCATGCCCTCTCTGTCTCTCAATAAAATAAATACATTAAAATGTCTTAAAAGAAAAGAAAAAAGAAAGCTGGGTATGGTAATACATGCCTTTAATCCCAGCACATGGGAGGCAAAGAGAAGTGGGACAAGTAAATCCCAGAAAAGAGAAAAAAATAAAGCTGGTGTAATGACACACATCTTTAATCCCAGCACTTGGGTGGCAAAAGGAAGATCACGATGAGTTCCAGGCCACCCCGAGACTACGTAATGAATTCCAGGACAGCCTGGGCTAGAGTAAGATCCTACATCAAAAAAACAAAAAAAGGGGACTGGAGAGATGGCTTAGCAGTTAACACATTTGCCTGCAAAGCCAAAGGACCTCGGTTCAATTCCCCAGGACCCAGGTAAATCAGATGCACAAGGTGGCACATACTTCTGGAGTTTGTTTGCAGTGGTTGGAGGTCCTGGCATGACCATTCTCTCCCTCCCCCCCCTTCAAATAATTTTTTTTAAACTTTTTGTTGTTTATATTTATTTATTTGAGAGCGACAGACAGAGAGAGAAAAAGGCAGAGAGAGAGAGATAGAATGGGCACGCCAGGGCTTCCAGCCACTGCAAATGAACTCCAGACGCGTGCGCCCCCCCTGCATCTGGCTAACGTGGGACCTGGGGAACTGAGCCTCAAACCGGGGTCCTTAGGCTTCACAGGCAAGCGCGTAACTGCTAAGCCATCTCTCCAGCCCTCAAATAAATTTTTTAAAAAAGGCATATGGCACCACACCCATCGTGATTGAAAAAAAAAAAAAAAGGTACTTGCCTGCAAAGCCTAAAGACCTGTATTCTATTCCCTAGTACCCACGTAAAGCCAGATGCACAAAGTAGTGCATGCATCTAGAGTTCATTTGCAGTGGTCAGAGGGCCTGACACCAATTCATTCTCTCTCTCTCCCTGCTTGCAAATAAAATAAAAATAAAATATATGAGACTAAGGTAATGGGATCAACATGAGTTCAAGACCAGCCTGAGACTACATACTGAATTCCAGGTTAGCCTGGGTTAGAGTGTGATCCTACCTTGAAAAATAAAACAAATAAAAAAATGTTTTTGGGGGGAGGGAAGGTATTATCATGGGATATTTTTTATAATCATGGAAAATGTTAATAAAAATTGAGAACCCCCCTTTTTTATTATTTTAATATACACTCAATTTTCTAGTATAGCAACTAATTGCTTGCAACTTTAGAGGCAGCAGTTTTGTCTTATGTGGAACTTCACCAGGAGTTATGCAGGATTACAGCACTTCTTAGTCATTTATAAAACACACCTGAATCATGCTGCATTTGTAAGATGCAGTGATTCAATCCACTGATACGAGCAGCTCACTGCTTACCAGTCACTGGGTTTTCTATTATTAGTATACTGTCTTCCATCACCCAGTCCTCTTTCCTTAGTAGCACAGGCTGACCTTGAAGTCAAGCCAATCCCCTTCCTCAACTTCCCAAGTGCTAGGATTAAAGGCATGTGTCACCATACTTGATTATTAGCATGTCTCAAAAATACAGTGAGGGCACTATCTACACAAGACCATCATAAGAGGAGGAAAAGATCATGACATCAAAATTAAAAGAGAGATTGATTGAGATGAGGAGGGGATATGATGGAGAATGGAGTTTCAAAGGGGAAAGTGGGGGGAGGGAGGGTATTACCATGGGATATTTTTTATAATCATGGAAGTTGTTAATAAAAATTTGAGAAAAAAAAATACAGTGAGGGGTGAAGAGATGGCTTAGTGGTTAAGGTACTTACCTGCAAAGCCTAAAAACCCAGGTTCAATTCCCCAGCACCTATGTCAGCCAGATGCACAAGGTGGTACATGTATCTGGAGTTTTTTTACAGTGGCTGGAAGTCCTGGTGTGCCCATTCTCTCTCTCTCTCTCTCTCTCTCTACCTCTTTCTCTCTCTCTCAAATAAGTAAAATAACATAAAAAATGTATTTTTAAAAATAAAACACCGACACACTTATTTCAGTTGTAGTATTTCATTATAAATTATTTTCTGGGGCTGGGAGAAGGCTCAGCAATTAAAGGCACTAACTTAGAAAGCCTACTGACCTGGTTTCAATTCCCCAGGCACTCACATAAAGCCAGATGGGCATTGATTTACAGTAGCGAGAGACCCTACAGAGTCCAAATATACTCTTTTAAATAAATAAAAAATTTAAAAAATGTTTTAGCTGGGTGTGGTGGCACATGCCTTTAATCCCAGCACTCAGGAGGCAGAGGTAGGAGGATCGGCGTGAGTTTGAGGCCACCCTGAGACTCCATAGTGACTTCTACGTTAGCCTGGGGCTAGAGTGAAACCCTACCTTGAAAAAAAAAAGATGGATGGGGAGATGCTTCATTGCCTAAGAATGCTTGATATGTACACACGAGGACCTGAGTTTGATCTCTAGCACCCACATAAAAGGTCAGGTGTGGCCTATGACCCCAGTTCTGATGGGCGTGGAGAGACAACTGCTGATGATTGCTGGTTAGCCAGTCTGACTGAAAAACAACAGAGGCTCAGGCTCAGTGAGGGACTCTGTCTAAAGGAAATAAAGTGGACGAGTGATAAAGGATGACACTCACATTGTACTCTGGCCTCCACCCACCATATGCACATGGGGCACACACCTGAGGCTGGCCTTGAATTCATGGCGATCCTCCTACCTCAGTTTCCTTGGATAAAAAGCATGCACCATCTCTCTTGTCAAGCTCCCCTGGCCCCCTTATTTTTTTAAAACAAGATCTCTCACTGATCTTGGAGCTAACACCTTCGGCTACACAAGCTAGCTAATAAGCAGCAGGGATCCTCCTTGTCTCTGCCTCCCCAGTGAAAGGATAACAAGCATAATGTAATGGCTTTTTACATGGGTTCTGTGGATCCCATTTCACATCATCATACTTGAATGGCAAGCACTTTACTGAGTTACCGCCTCAGCCTCCCTTCCTGGTTCTTCACAGGACACAGACATCTAACTGTGGGATTTCTATTTTTGCCAAATCTTATGTCTTTACAATCAAAGCATTATCATTTTGCTCTCCATGGCCATAGCTTCTTGACTTTATTTCAACACATACATTATAATCCTATGCACTAAATTACACTATGGTTTACTGTTAGGACACAAATTCCATTTAAAGGGAGGGAAAGTGAATATTTGCTTTATTTTACCACTGACATTTATTTATCAAGATGTCTAAATGAGTTATTGGATCTAAAGAGAAACCTCACTGCCGTTTTATTGAATAAAAATACGTTTAAAACCAAACAAGCAGTGGTGGTGTATGCCTTTAATCTCAGCACTTGGGAGGCAGAGGTAGGATTGCCGTAAATTCAAGGCCACCCTGAAACTACATAGTGAGCTCCAGGTCAGCTTGGGCTAGAGTGAGACACTACCTTGAGAAACAACAAAACAAAACAAGGGGCTAGAGAGATGGTTTAGTGGTTAAGGCACTTGCCTGTGAAGCCTAAGGACCCATGTTTGACTCTCCAGATCCCACATAAGCCAGATGCACAAAGGTGAGGCAAATGCAAAGTTGCACAAGCCCACTAGGTGGTGCAAGGTATGGAGTTCCACTGCAGCAGCTGAGGCCCTGGGATGCCAATTCTCTCTCTCTGTGTCTCAAACAAAAAATAAAAAGTCAGGGCCAGGCACTTGCGAGGCAGAGGTAGGAGAATCGCTGGGAATTTGAGGCCACCCTGGGACTACACAGTGAATTCCAGGTCAGCCTGAACTAGCGTGAGGCCCTACCTCGGGTTGGGGGGGGGCAACGGGAATTGATGGTGCACACCTTTAATCCCAGCACTTGGAAGGCAGAGGAAGAAGGATCTCTGTGAGTTTGAGGCCAGCCTGAGACTACATAGTTAATTCCTGGTCAGCCTAGGCAAGAGTAAGACCCTGCCACGAAAAACTGAAAAACAAAACAAACAAAAAAACTACACATACGCATATTTTACTGTTTATTTACACATACACAGATGTGTGTATGAGTGTCCCAAGGCCTCTTGCTGCTGCAAAGGAACACCAGATACTGGTGCTGCTCTTTTGCATCCAGCTTGCATGGGAGGCTTAAGAATTGAACCTGGGGGGGGGGGGGTTTGGAGAGATGACTCAGCAGTTAAGGCACATGTCAGCAAAACCTAACCACCCATTTTCAATTCACCACAACCCACATAAACCAGATACACAACATGGTGCATGCATGTGGAGTTTGTTTGCAGTGGCTGAAGGCTCTGGTGAGCCCATTCTCTCGCTCTCTCTCTCTGCTTCTTTCTCCCTCTCTCTCAAATAAATAAAATATTAAAAAGAAAAAAGGAATTGAACCTGGGCTGGCAGGCTTTGCAAGCAAGCACCTTTTAAACACAAAGCAAATCTCCCTAGCTTAATATATTTATTTTTAATTGGCTCACGTACCTTACATGGTACACTGTTACAATTCAATACATGTATACAATGTGTAATGATGGGATTAGAGTAAATGGAATATTCATTACTTCATTTATTTATCTTTTTGTTTTGGGAATATCCAAAATCCTCTCTGCTAGCTATTTTAAAATATTCAACTGTTGGGCTGGAGAGATTGTTCAGTGGTTAAGTCAGTTGCATGCAAAGCCTAAGAACCCAGATTTGATTCTCCAGGACCTGTGTAAAGCCAGATGCACAAGTTGGTACATGCATCTTGAGTTCATTTGCAGTGGCTAGAGGCCCTGGCACACCATTCTCTCTATCTGATGCTTTCTCTCTTACACTTTCTAAATAAATAATATATCAGCAGGGCATGGTGGTGCACACCTTAGATCCCAGCACTCGGGAGGTAGAGGCAGGAGGATTGCTGTGAGTTTGAGGCCACCCTAAGACCAAATAGTGAATTCCAGGTCAGCCTGGGCCAGAGTGAGATCCAACCTCAAAAACCCTCCCCCCCAAAATAATAATAAATAAATAAACAAATAAAAAATCATAATATTTTAAGCCACGTGTGGTGGTACACACCTTTAATCTCAGTACTCAGGAGGGAGAAGTAGGAGGACTGTGGTGAGTTTAAAGTCACCCTGAGATTACTTTGTGAATTCCAGGTCAGCCTGGACTAGAGTGAGACCCTACCTTAAAAAAAGAAAAAAAAAAAATTTAAATATTCATCTGTTGTCAGATGTAGTTATTTAACTATACTATACAACATTAGAATTCATCTTTCTAACCAACTACATTGCCTTGTTGTTTTGGTTTTTCTGAGGTATGGTCTTACTCCTCTAGCCCAGGCTGACATGAAACTCACTCTATAGTCCCAGGCTGGCCTCAAACGCACAGCAATCCTCCTTTACTTCTGCCTCCCTAGTGTTGGGATCAAAGGTGTGTGCCATCATGCCTGGCTACAGTACCTTAAAAAAAATTTTTTTTTTTTTAATTTATTTGAGGATTGGAGAGATGGCTTAGCAGTTAAGGCACTTGCCTGAGAAGTCTAAGGACCCAAGTTCAATTCTCTAGGACCTACATAAGCCAAATGCATATGGTGGTGCATGTGACTAGAGTTTGTTTGCAGTGGCTAGAGGCCTACTGTGCCCATTCTCTCTCTCTCTCTCTCTCTGTCTCTAATAAATAAATAAAAACAAATTTTAAAAATGTATTTGAAAGGAAGAAAGGGGAAAAAGATTGGACATGCCAGGGATACTTGCCAACAAACTCTAGATGCATGCACCACTTTGTGCATTTGGCTTTACGTGGATCCTGGGGAATTGAACCCAGGCCATCAGGATTTGCAAGTAAGTGCCTTAAACCACTGAATCATCTCCCCAACTCTACATTGCCTTTAGTTTGATCATCCTTTGGCTGGTCTATTCAGCTTCATTTATTCTAAGATTCAGGGTGACACGTGTGTCATAGTCAGTAGCTGATTTTATTTTGATGTGCTATTCCTTCAGGATTAGATACACAAACATTATTACTTAACTTCAAATATTTTACTGCCATGATCAACTACTACTTAAGTATCCTTACCCTAGACTTGTTCCCACTGTACTTACTGCTAAAGGAGCCTAAACGGTCCATTCCCCAGTTAGCAAAGATTGTTGTTTGATCTTCCTCAGGGCAGAGCTTCTTCAAGATTTCAGAACTAGCCAAGAAGTACACTGAAGACTGATGACCCCTATGAACAAGGAAAAGTGACACATGGTCAGAAACACATTAGAAAGGACAAGGCATTAAGAAACGTATTTAAGGGCTGGAGAGATGGCTTAGTGGTTAAACACTTGCCTGTGAAGCCTAAGGACCCTGGTTCGAGGCTCAATTCCCCGGGACCCACGTTAGCCAGATGTACAAGGGGGCTCCCATGTCTGGAGTTTGTTTGCAGTGGCTAGAGGCCCTGGCACACCCATTCTCTCTCTCTCTCTGTCACTTTCAAATAAATAAATAAAAATAAAAAAAAATTAAAAAAAAAAAAAAAAAAAAGAAACGTATTTAAGTCACCGGGCGTGGTGGCACACACCTTTAATCCCAGCACTTGGGAGGCAGGGGTAGGAGGATCACCGTGAGTTTGAGGCCACCCTGAGACTACATAGAGAATTCCAGGTCATCCTGGGCTAGAGTGACACTGTATCTCAAAAAATCAACCAACTAACCAAACAAAAACAAAACATATTTAAGCCAAGTGTGGTGGCACACACCTTTAATCCCAGTACCAGGAAGGCCACCCTGAGACTACATAGTGAATTCCTGGTCAGCCTGGGCTAGAGTAAGACCCTACCTCAAAAATAAATAAATAAATAAATAAATGAAAGGTGTACAACAGTTAGGAAAAAAAAATTCAGTTCTGGCAATCCTAGGTTTGTAATACTGGGCAAATTACCTCTATGGACTTGTTTCTCCTCTGTAAAAAATGTGATCTAAGAGTCTACCTCTCTTTATGAGAATTGTCATCATCACATTTACTCCATAGTATGTAGCACAGTGCCTAGGCATTACATGTTTCTCATTTTTGGTTTTGGTTTCTGGAGACAGGGTCTCATGTGGCCCACACTGGCCTCTAAGAGTTCCTCCTGCCTTCATCTTGCCAGTGCAGACATCTCAGGTAAACATCACCATACCAAGCACATGTTATTTATTTCTAGTAACTCTTGGCTTTCTCTGCCCAGCATCAATTCTCTTTAGGTATCTTTCCTTTGATACACTGACCTTCCCATATTTCACATGGCAGAAATGGGGTTGCCAATCACAATACTCAAACCTGCACTACCCCCACCGAAGTTAGAGTAAACTAAATTCTTAATAAGTCTGGCTTTTCAGTAAGACAGGATAGATGGCTATTGGACATCAGTCATTCACCAGTCAAAGAATTTGGCCCATGAGCTCTGGCTATTGAAAAGTCAATTCCCAGGTGGCTTAACTATAGAGCTCTTCTAATTTCTCTATTGTTCCAATAAAACTTTAACCTGAATAAGTTTCTTTTTGTTTTGTATGTGTGTAGTGTGTGTATTGGCACACGCGGATGGGAACACAGACATTTGAAGGCCACAGGTTGAAGCTGGTGTCCCGCTCAATTGCATTCCACTTTATTTGTTGAGACAGGGTGTCACAGTGAACCCAGAGCTCACTGATTCAGCTGGACTAGCTAGCCAGCAAGCCCCAGGAATCTTCCTATCTTCTCCTGCTCAGAGTTGAGATTACAAGGGTATACTGCCACACTTTTTTTTTTTTTTTTGAGGTAGGGTCATGCTCTAGCCCTGGCTAACCTAGAATTCACTATAAAGTCTCAGGGTGGCCTCGAACTCACAGCAATCCTTCTACTTCTGCCTCCCAAGTGCTGGAATTAAAGGTGTGAGCCAACACGCCTGGCTCAGAGTGGGTCCCCCTTTTTTTGTTTATTTTTATTTATTATTTGAGAGTGACAGAGAGGGAGAGAGAGAGAGAGAGAGAGAGAGAGAGAGAGAATGGGTGCGCCAGGGCCTCTAGCCACTGCAAACAAACTGCAGACGTGTGCGACCCCTTGTGCATCTGGCTAACATAGGTCCTAGGGAATTGAGCCTTGAACCAGGGTCCTTAGGCTTCACAGACAAGCATTTAAGTGCTAAGCCATCTCTCCAGACCCGAGTGGCCCTTTTTAAAAATATATATTTTATTTATATATTTAATAAACTTTTTAAGATTTTTTTTTGTCAGCGACAGAGTGAAAACGGTATGTGTGTGTGTGTGTATATATGCATATATGTAAATATATATATATATATATATATGGGAAGGGGGAGGGGGAGGGGAGGAGGAGGGAGAGGAGGAAGAGGAGGAAGGAAAGGAAGGAGGGAGGGAGAGAATGGGCCCACCAGGGCCTCCAGCCTCTGCAAATGAATTCCAGATGCATGTGCCTCCTTGTGCATCTGGCTAATGAGGGTCCTGGAGAATCAAGCCTTGCACTAGGGTCCTTAGGCTTCACAGGCAAGCGCTTAACCACTAAGCCATCTCTCCAGCCCTAGATTTTATTTTTACTTATTTATTAGAGACAGAGAGGGGGAGAGTGAGAATGGGCATGCCAGGGCCTCTAACCACTGCAAACAAACTCCAGACACATGCATGCATCCCCCGGTGCACCTGGCTTGCGAGGTACTGGAGAACAGAACCCAGGTCCTTAGGCTGCACAGGCAAGTTCCTTACCACGTAGGCATCTCTCCAGTCCCCCCTTTTTATTTTTTATTTATTTTTATTTTTAATTATTTGGTTTTTCAAGGTAGGGTCTCACTTTAGCCCAGGCTGACCTGGAATTCACTATGAGGTCTCAGGGTGGCCTCGAACTCACGGCGATCCTTCTACCTCTGCCTCCCGAATGCTGGGATTAAAGGCATGCACCACCATGCCTGGCACCAGTCTCCCTTTTTTAATGTGAGAGAGTGACAGCAAGAGAATTGGTGCACCAGGGCCTCCTTGTGTGCATGTGTGACCTGGCACAGTAGTGTCATGTTGTGTGTCTGGCCTACGTGGGATCTGGAGAGTCGAACATGAGTCCTTAGGCTTTGCAGACAAGCACCTTAACTGCTAAGCCGTCTCTCCAATCCTTTTTAAAAAATATTTTTATGGGCTGGAGAGACAGCTTAGTGGATAAAGTGCTTGCCTACAAAGCCAAAGGACCCATGTAAGCCAGATGCAAGGGGACGCACACATCTGTAGTTTGTTTGCAGTGGCTAGAGGCCCTGGCATGCCCATTATCTCTCTCTCTCTCTACCTGTTTATTTCTGTATCTCTCTTTCTCTCTCTCAAATAAATAAATAATATATTTTTAAAATATTTCTATTTATTTGTAAGAAAAGAGACAGAAGAGAATGAGAATAGGGACTCCAGGGCCTCCAGCCACTGCAAATGAACTTTAGACACATGCACCACCTTGTGCATCTGGCTTATATAGGTACTGGGAAATTAGGTGAACCTAGGTCCTTAGGCTTCAAGGGCAAACATCTTAACCACTAAGCAATCTCTCCAGCCAGTGGCCCCCTTTTTTTTTCGTTTTTCCATTTTTTGAAGTAGGGTCTCACTCTGTTCTAGGCTGACCTGGAATTCACTATGTAGTCTGAGGGTGGCCTGGAACTCATGGAGATCTTCCTACCTCTGCCTCCCGAGTGCTGGGATTAAAGGTAGGTGCCATCACACCTGGCCTATTTTGAAGTAGGGTCTTACTTTAGCCCAGGATGACCTGGAACTCACTCTGTAATTGCAGGTTGGCCTTGAATTTACAGCAATCCTATTTCTGCCTCCTGAAGGTGGGATTAAAGGCGTGTGCCACCATGTTGGGCACACCTATTATGTGGGTGCTAGGAACCCAAACTTGGGTCCTCATGCTTGTGCAGCAGGCTTTTTACGTACTTAGCCATCACCACAGCCCCTGAATGAGCTTTTAGTGCTGGAAACGAAGGACTGCTGTACAACATACATTTGTTCAGTTGTAAATACTCTTTCAATCCAGGTGTGGTAGTCTACACCTATAATACCAGCACTGGGAGGTGGAGGCAGGGAGATCAGAGTTTGAGGTTATTCTCAACTACATAGTGAATTAGAGTCCAGCTTGGGCTACATGAGACCCTGTGTCAAAAAAAAAAAAAAAAAAAAACACCAAAAAAACGCACAAAAAACTAAAAATAGGGCGGGAGAGATGGCTTTGTGGTTAAGGCACTTGCCTGCAAAGCAAAAGGACCTTGGTTCAATTCCCCAGGACCCACATATACCAGATGCACATAATAGCACATATGTCTGGAGTTCATTTGCAGTGGCTGGAGATCCTGGAGCACCCTTTGTATCTCTCTCTCTCAAAATAAATAAATAAATAATACTTTTAAAAATAAAATAAAAAATAGCCAGGCCATCATACCTTTAATCCCAGCACTTGGGAGGCTGAGGTAAGAGAATTATTGTGAGTTCGAGGCCAACCTAGAACTACATAGTGAGTGTCAGGTCAGCCTGGGATACAGTAAGACCCTGCTTCAAAAAAGGGGGGGGGGTTCCTGGAGGGCTAGGGAGATGGCTCAGCAGTTAAAGCATTTACCTGCAAAGCCTAATGACCCAGGTTCAATTCCTCAGTGCCCACATAAATAATTTTTTTAAAAATAATATAAAAATTTACTTTAAAAAGATATTTTTTTTGCAAAGAGACACACAGAGAGAGAATGGGCACAACAGGGCCTCCACAATTGCAAACAAACTTCAGATGCGTGTGCCACTTTGTGCATCTGGGTTTACTTGGGTGCTGGAGAATCAAACCTAGGCCATAGGTTTAAGGCTTTGCAAGCAAGCACCTTAAACCGCCGAGCCATCTCTCCGGCCCTAAAATAACATTGTTATTTACTTGAGAGAGGGGGGAGAGAGAGAGAGAGACAAAGAGAAAGAGGCAGATGGAGACACAGAGCATAGGTTTGTCAGGGCCTCATGCCAGTGCAAACAGACTCCAGATGTTCTACCACTATGCATCTGGCTTTACATGGGTGCTGAGGAATCGAACCAAAGCTGTCAGGTTTTGCATGCAAGCGCCTTTAAACAGCTTAGCCATCTCTCCAGCCTCACGATTTACTTTCGGTAAATTATTTCCCTTGAAGATATAAACGAAAGCTTAATACATATCTTTTGAGGTAGGGTCTCACTCTAGCCAAGGCTGACCTGGCACTTTGAAAGGCCCGGCCCGCGCACACTGCGTTGTCCCCGGTGTGACGACGCGTTCCATTAGAGAGACAGGAACACTGAGGCTGGGACGCTGCGGGCCGCCCACGCGAGGGGCGTGGCCACAGGGGTCGGGTCCGGGCCACGCTACCGTCCACCGCCGCGTGGCGGAGCGCTATCGTCCACGGGGTCTCCTCCCGCCACCCCACAGCCCGGAGCCCACCACTGCCCGCCCTTCGCCACCCGGCTTCCCCTCGCTCGGCTCGGCTACCGCGGAGACCGCGCGGGGCCGCCCGCCCCGCAGCTCACCTCGCCACGTCGCCCTCCTGCAGCCGCGCGCGCGCGCGCTGCCCCGGGGCTCCGACGTGCGCGCTCCCCTCGACGCGCGCGCGCTCCCGGACTGCGCAGGCGCGAGCACGCCGTACGCCCGCCGTCGGGGCCCCTTCCCTTCCCTCCGCGGCTCCGCCCACCGCCCCTCAACTCCCTTTTCCTCACCGCCGTCTCCTACCCCCTACCCCCGGGACCCCCAGCGCCCGGAGGATGGGGCCGAGCCGCTCGCATGGGTCTCACCAGTAGTCAGTCACTTTCGCCCGTGTGGCTGGCGTGTGGCCGGGCGCCGCAGCCTCCCTCCTGCTGGTGCCGTTGGCTTCCCTCTCCCGAGTGCGGAGAGATAGACCCGGCTGCTAACAGCCCCCCCTTTCCCCGAAGAACCATTACCACTCCCAACCCCTGTTTGCAGCCCAGGAAACTGAGGCACTGGGCCGTGGGACGGCGAGCGGTGGCCATCTCCGCAGTCTCTGCCCACCCCCACCCGCACCGCCACTCATGGATGAACCCCACTAAATGGCTTGAGGGATGAAAAGAGGACGTTTCATTCTGATGTTTCTGGGACGTCGAAATCACCTGCTTTGGAAACAACCATTTCCCCCTCTTTGGGCTTCACATGCCCAGATGGAGATGCAATGATGAGGATGTGGTGGTCCACTCTGATGTCAATCTTGAAGGATAGGTATGTCCCAACGTCTCTTTTTTACTACGAGTCGTTGTTATTATTGTTACCATCTGTTACGTACTTAATGCATGTCAGGAGTTAATACAAACCAGGTTCCACTTACGGTCTCATTTAAAACAACTTGGTGAGGTAGACACTTTTTTTTTTTTCCTTTTCGAGGTAAGGTCTTGCTTTCTAGCCCAAGCTCATCTGGAATTCACTATGTAGTCTCAGGGTGGCCTTGAACTTATAGCAGCCCACCTCCCTCTGCCTCATGGGTGCTGGGATTAAAGAAGTGCGCCACCACGCCAGGTTTAGACACTTTTAAAAATCCCATTTTTCCAGGTGAAGAAATTTTTGGCACTGGAATGAATTTATCTATTTGGAGTAATGCTGCTACCAAGTGTTGGGGAAGGGTGTTCCAACCATGGCTTATTTTAACCTTGATGCTGTTAATATCTGTTTAAGAGATTATCTTCAACAATTTTGTCCATCTGCTGTTAGAATCCATTTACGCTGTCTGCCTGTGTGGCTCCTTTATTCATTGTATGGTACATGAATAATGCAAGTTAACTGGTAAAGATGAAAAGATTTCATCCATTCCCAACAACACAAACCTGGTGTGTTAAAGCACATGTCTGTTAACCTAGCACTCTAGAAATGGAGGGAAAAGGGTCAGAACTTCAAGTTTATCCTCAACTACACAGCAAGTTTTAGGCCCGGGATATATGACACTGTCTCAAAAATAAACTAATTAGGTGGGTGCTGTGGTTCATGCTTTTAATCTCAGTGCTCAGGTGGCATAGGTAGGAGAATCTCGGTGAATTCAAGGACAACGTGGGCTACAGAGTGAGTTCCAGGTCAGCCTGTGCTAGAGTGAGACCCAACTTCAAAAGAAGGAGGAGAGGGCTGGAGAGACATGGCTTAGCAGTTAAGGGGCTACCCTGCAAAGCCTAAGGACCCAGGATCAACTCCCCAGTACCCACATAAGCCAGATGCACAAAGTGGCACATGAGTTCATTTGCAGTAGATAGAGGCCCTGGCACACCCATTTTCTCTATCTTCCTTTTTCGTCTCTCTCTTCCCCTCTCAAACAAACAAACAAAAAGGAGGAAAAAATAAATAATTAATTAAAGAAAAGAAAATTAAAAAGAAAATTCTCAGCAGGAAGTGATGAATCATGCTTGTAATCCTAGTACTTGGGAGACTGAGACAGGATTGTCACAAATTTGAGGCCAGCATGGGCTACCTAGGGAATCCTGGACCAACCTGGGCTACAGAGAGAGAGAAACTCACAAAAATTGGGCTGAAGAGATGGCTCAGCAGTTAAGCCACTTGCCTGCAAAGACTAATGACCCAGGTTCAATTTCCCAGTACTCATGTAAAGCCAGATGCACAAAGTAGTGCATGCATTTGGAGTTTGCAGTGGCTAGAGGCCCTGGCATGCCCATACTTCACTGTGTCTCAGTATCTCTCTGCTTATAAATAAACACAATATTTTTATTTTTTTTTAAATTTTTATTTTTTTAATTTTTATTAACATTTTCCATGATTATAAAATATATCCCATGGTAATTCCCTCCCTCCCTACCCCCACACTTTCCCATTTGAAATTCCATTCTCCATCATATTACCTCCCCATTACATTCATTGTAATTACATATGTACAATATCAACCTATTAAGTATCCTCTTCCCTTCCTTTCTCTACCCTTTATGTCTCCTTTTTAACTTACTGGCCTCTGCTACTAAGTATTTTCATTCTCACACAGAAGCCCAGTCATCTGTAGCTAGGATCCACATATGAGAGAGAACATGTGGCGCTTGGCTTTCTGGGCCTGGGTTACCTCACTTAGTATAATACTTTCCAGGTCCATCCATTTTTCTGCAAATTTCGTAACTTCATTTTTCTTTACCGCTGAGTAGAACTCCATTGTATAAATGTGCCACATCTTCATTATCCACTCATCTGTTGAGGGACATCTAGGCTGGTTCCATTTCCCAGCTATTGTCAATTGAGCAGCAATAAACATGGTTGAGCACGTACTTCTAAGGAAATGAGATGAGTCCTTTGGATATATGCCTAGGAGTGCTATAGCTGGGTCATATGGTAGATCAATCTCTAGCTGTTTTAGGAACCTCCACACTGTTTTCCACAATGGCTGGACCAGATTGCATTCCCACCAGCAGTGCAGAAGGGTTCCTTTTTTTCCACATCCCCGCCAACATTTATGATCATTTGTTTTCATGATGGTGGCCAATCTGACAGGAGTGAGATGGAATCTCAATGTAGTTTTAATCTGCATTTCCCTGATGACTAGTGACGTAGAACATTTTTTTAGATGCTTATATGCCCTTCGTATTTCTTCCTTTGAGAACTCTCTATTTAGCTCGATAGCCCATTTTTTGATTGGCTTGTTTGATTCCTTATTATTTAACTTTTTGAGTTCTTTGTATATCCTAGATATTAATCCTCTATCAGATATATAGCTGGCGAAGATTTTTTCCCATTCTGTAGGTTGCCTCTTTGCTTTTTTCACTGTGTCCTTTGTGGTGCAAAATCTTTGTAATTTCATTAGGTCCCAGTGGTTAATTTGTGGTTTTATTGCCTGAGCAATTGGGGTTGTATTCAGAAAGTCTTTGCCAAGACCAATATGTTGAAGGGTTTCCCCTACTTTTTCCTCTAGCAGTTTCAGAGTTTCCGGTCTGATGTTAAGGTCTTTAATCCATTTGGACTTAATTCTTGTGCATGGCGAGAGAGAAGAATCTATTTTCATCCTTCTGCAGATATATATCCAGTTTTCAAAACACCATTTGCTGAAGAGGCTGTCTCTTCTCCAATGAGTATTTTTGGCATTTTTATCGAATATCAGGTGGCTATAGCTACTTGGGCTTACATCTGGGTCCTCTATTCTGTTCCACTGATCTACATGTCTGTTTTTGTAAACACAATATTTTTAATACTGTTTTAAAAAGTTCAGATGAGGCTGGAGAGATGGCTTAGTGGTTAAAGGCACTTGCTTGTAAAGCTTGCCAGTTCAGATTCAATTCCCCAGTCAGTACCCATGTAAAACCAAATACACAAAGTGGTGCATGCATCTGGAGTTTACGTGGCAAGAGGCCCTTGTGTGCCCATTTTCTGTCTTCCTCCTCCTCTCCCCCATCTCAAATAAAAAATAATATTTTTTTAAAGTACTATATTTATTTGCAAGGAGAGAGGGAGAGAGTGAATGAGAGTGGGTGCACCAGGGTCACTGCAAACCACTCCAGGCAAATGTATTAATGGTTGAACCATCTCCCCAGCCTAATAAAATGTTTTTCAAAAATTTAAGCTTGAGCTGGGCATAGTGGCACATGCCTTTAATCCCAGCACTTGGAAGGCAGGAGGATTGCCATGAGTTTGAGGCCACCCTGAGACAACATAGTTAAATTCCAGGTCAGCCTGGACCAAAGTGAGACCCTACCTCGAACCCCCCCCCCAAAAAAAAAAATTCAAGCTTGGGGCTGGAGGGATGGCTTAGCAGTTAAGGTGTTTGCTTTCAAAGCCAAAGGACCCAGGTTTGATTCCCCAGGACCCACATTAGCCAGATGTACAAGGGGGTGCATGTGTCTGGAGTTCATCTGCAGTGGCTAAAGGCCCTGGCATATCCATTCTCTCTCTCTTTCTCTGTCAAATAAATAAAAATAAAATATTTAAAAAAAAACTCAAGCCTGGTGTGGTGGCACATGCAGAGATAGGAGGATTGTGGTGTGTTAGCCTGGGCTAGAGTAAGACATTACCTTGAAAAACAAACAAAAAAATAAATTTCACATGAAGGGTTGGGGAGATGGCTCAGCAGTTAAAGACTTGTTTGCAAAACTTAGTGGGCCTAGTTTGATTCCCCAGTACCCACAAAAAGCCAAATGTACAAGGTGACACGTGTCTGGAGCTTGTTTGCAGTGGCAGGAGACCCTAGAGCACCCATTCTCTCTCCCTATTGGTATCTCTCTGATTGAAAAATAAAATAGTTTTTAAAAATTCACATGAGGGGCTGGGGAGATGGCTTAGCGGTTAAGCGCTTGCCTGTGAAGCCTAAGGACCCCGGTTCGAGGCTTGGTTCCCCAGGTCCCACGTTAGCCAGATGCACAAGGGGGCGCACGCGTCTGGAGTTCCTTTGCAGAGGCTGGAGGCCCTGGTGTGCCCATTCTCTCTCTCTCCCTCTATCTGTCTTTCTCTCTGTGTCTGTCGCTCTCAAATAAATAAATTAAAAATTAAAAAAAAAATTCACATGAGCCAGGCATGGTGGTGCACGCCTTTTATCCAAGCACTTGGGAGGCAGAGGTAGGATTGTTGTGAGCTCAAGGCCTTGAGACCGTGGAGTGAATTATTCCAGGTCAGCCTGTGCTAGAGCAAGACCCTACACGGAAGAACCAAAATTTTAGGTACACATATATATACCAGAATTCATTATGTGGTCTCAGGTTGGCCTTGAACTTACGGTGATCCTCCTACCTCTGCCTCTCAAGTTCTGGGATTAAAGGCACGTACTACCATGCTCGAGTGAGCTACCTTACTTTTTAAAAACATATTTTTATTTTTATTTATTTGCAAGCAAAGAGAGATAAAAAGCAAGAAAGAGGGCTGGAGAGATGGTTTAGCGGTTAAGCACTTGCCTGTGAAGCCTAAGGACTCCGGTTCGAGGCTCGGTACCCCAGGTCCCACGTTAGCCAGATGCACAAGGGGGCGCACGCGTCTGGAGTTCGTTTGCAGAGGCTGGAGGCCCTGGCGCGCCCATTCTCTCTCTCTCCTCTCCCTCTATCTGCCTTTCTCTCTGTGTCTGTCACTCTCAAATAAGTAAATAAAAAAAAAATTAAAAAAAAAAAGCAAGAAAGACACAGATAGAATGTACACACCATGGCCTCCAGCCACTGCAAACATACTCCAGATGCATGTGTCACCCTGTGCATCTGGCTTTATGTGGGTATTGGGAAATCAAACTCAAGTCATTAGGCTTTACATGCAAGCACCTTAACCCCTGAGCCATCTCTTCAGCCCCTACCTTACTTTTTTATTTATTTATTTTTTGGTTTTCAAGGTAGGGTCTCACCTTATCCCAGGCTGACCTGGAATTCACTATGTAAGGCTGGTCTTCAACACCGTGATACTCCTACCTCTGCCTCCTCAGTGCTGGGATTAAAGGCCTGTACCAAAACACCCAGCTAAAGTATTTTATTATTATTACATTATAATATTTATTTATTTATTTGACACAGAGAGAGGATGGGCATGTCATGGCCTCTAGCCACTGCAAATGAACTCCAGGTACATGCACAACCTTGTGTATCTGGCTTATGTGGGTCCTGGGAAATCAAACCTGGGTCCTTTGGCTTTGCAGACAAGCACCTTAACTACTAAGCCATTCCTCCAGCCCATTTTCTTTAAATTGACATCTTCCATACTTACAGACAATAAACCATGGTCATTCCCACCCCACTCCCTTTCCCCTTCATGAATCCACACTCCATCATATCCCCTCCCTCCCTCCATTAGCCTCTCTCTTACTTTATTTTGTTTTTGTTTTTGTTTTACAGGTAGGGTCTCATAGCTTAGGCTGACCTGGAATTCACTAAGTAGTCTCAGGGTGGCCTCAAACTCATGGTGATCTTCCTGCCTCTGCCTCCCAAGTGCTGGGGTTAAAGGTATGTGCTACTACACCTGGCTTTTTCTCTTTTATTTTTATGTCATCATCTTTTCCTCCCATTATGAGGGTCTTGTGAAGGTAGTGCTCAATAGTACAAGATCATGGGTATCAAGGACAATTTCTACCTGGATGATTGCATTGTAAGCCATTCCAAATATATATATGTGTGTGTGTGTTTGTGTGTGTGTGTGTGTGTGTGTGTGTGTGTGTATGTGTATGTGTGTGTGTGTAGAGATGGCTTAGTGGTTATGCACTTGCCTGTGAAGCCTAAGCACCTTGGTTCAAGGCTCGATTCCCCAGCATCTGGAGTTGGTTTGCATTGGCTGGAGGCCCTGGCATGCCTATTCTCTTTCTTTCTCTATCTGCCTCTTTCTCTGTCTGTTGCTCTCAAATAAAAATAAACAAAATTTATAATATATATATTTTTTTGTTCTGTTTTGTTTTTCAAGATAGGGTCTCACTCTGGCTCAGGCTAACCTGGAACTCACTACGTAGTCTCAGGGTGGCCTCGAACTCATGGCGATCCTCCTACCTCTGCCTCCCAATTGCTGGGATTAAAGGATGCACCACTATACCCAGCTCTCTTAAAATATTTTTTAAAAACACTAGATCTAGAACTGGATATGGTGACATATGGCTGTAATCTTAACACTTGGGACAAAGAGGCCAGAAAATGGTGAGTTCAAGGTCATCCTAGGCTACATAAAACACTGACTATAAATTAATTTCTTAATAAACAGGTTATAAGTGAATAAATAAAATATTTTTGGTATGGTACTTATAAAAAACAAGCAAAAAATGTAACTCATAAAATGCCTCACTATTTAAAACTAAAGAGTTAGAATAATGGCATGGTGATTCAATAATATTTTAATAAATCTGGGCCTTTGTTTACCCCTAAAGTCTGACTTTTCCTCATCTGGCTGACTGACTTTCTTATCTACACAAAGTATAGACTATCTGCTTCTTGACTCACCAGGCTTAGAGTAGAATCTAAAATGTCAGGTCCCCATAGTAATGTTCTAGGACTGAGTGGGCCTGGTTATCAGAAGACTTAAACATGCCTACTCGGCAGCTTAGCTGCATACCTATTAGCTTTATATACAGGGCCTCCCCCTTTTGACTGTCAAAATAGGCTCCCAAAATACTTTGCATCATTTGGTGACAAATAGTCTGTACTTTTTTGCAACCAATAAGTGCCCAATCAGTGTTTGAAATGCCTGTAAAGAAGTTAACCTAGTTCCATATAATCATAAAAACATTAGGAAAAATTTATTATTTGAATTAGTAACTCCTGTTTCTGGGAAACCTGTAGTTTTCAGAGTAATTCAATAGATTAAACAGAATTTATTTTGCTTCTTTCATTTTTATGTCATTATTCTTTCTTTATCTTATTTTTTTAATATATTTAAAAATTTTTGTTTATTTTTATTTATTTATTTGAGAGCAACAGGCAGACAGAGAGAGAAAGAGGCAGAGAGAATGGGCGCACCAGGGCCTCCAGCCACTGCAAACAAACTCCAGACACATGCTCCACCTTGTGCATCTGGCTTATGTGGGTCCTGGGGAATCGAGCCTTGAACTGGGTGGGGTCCTTAGGCTTCGCAGGCAAGCGCTTAACCACTAAGCCATCTCCCCAGCCCAAATAAATATTTAAATATCTTATTTTTATTTATGTGAGAGAGAGAGAGAGAGAGACAGAGACAGAGACAGAGACAGAGACAGAGAAAATGGGCATGCCAGGGCCTCCAGCTGCTGCAAATGAACTCCAGACACATGTGCCCCTTTGTGCATCTGGCTTACGTGGGTCCTGGGGAATCGAACCTGCGTCATTTGGCTTTGTAGGCAAGTGCCTTAACCACAAAACCATCTCTCCAGCCCTCTTTTATTTTCTTTTTGACTTAGGATCTCTCTGTAGCCCAGGCTGGCCTGGAACTTACTATGTAGTCCCAGACTGGCCTCAAACTCAAAGCAATCCTCCTACCCCTGCCTTCCAAGTGCTGGGATTAAAGGCATGCATCACCACATCCAGGCATTTTTTTATCATTATTGATAATGCAAAAACCACAGCTCTCCTTTAATCCTTTCATTCCAGAGGCTGACGTAGGAAGATTGCTGTGAGTTTGAGGCCATCCTGAGGCCACATAGTAAATTCCAGGTCAGCCTGGCCTACAGTGTCTCCTTACTTTGGAAAAAAAAAAATAAGATTTGGGCATGGTGGCACATGAAGAGTTGGGCATGGTGGCACAGGCCTTTAATCCCAGGTCAGACTGGGCTACAGTGAGGCACTATATAGGAAAAAAAAAAGGTGGGGGGGTTCTAAGAACTATATCTGTTCTTTAAAAAAAAATTTTTTTTTTTAATAGTCAAGTGTGATGGCACACACCTTTAATCTCAGAACTTGTGGGGCAGAGGTAGGAGGATCATCATGAGTTCAAGGCTGGCCTGAGACTACATAGTGAACTCCAGGTAAGCCTGGGCTAGAGTGAGACCCTACCTTGAAAAACAAAAATTAAAATATTTGAGAGATATAAAAAGGAAGATAGAGAATGGGTATACCAGGGCCTCTAGCTGTTGCAAACAAAGTCCAGACACATGTGCCACTTTATGCATCTGGCTTTACGTGGGTACTGAGGAATCGAACCTGGGGTCCTTAGACTTTGCAGGCAAGTGCCTTAACTGCTAAGTTATCTCTCAAGACCAATATATATGCTATTTTAAACGATTTTTTATTTTATTTATTTTTTTGAGAGGGAGAAAGAGGCATTGAGAGAGAAAGAGAGAGAGAAAATAGGTGCACCAGGGTCTCCAGCCACTGCAAATGAACTCCAGGCTCATTTGCCACCTTGTGCAACTGGCTTGTATGGCTACTGGGGAATCAAACCTCGGTCCTTAGGCTTCGCAAACAAATGCCTTAACCATTAAGCCATCTCAGCAGCCCTGTTTATTTTGTTTTTATTTCTTTTCCTTTTTATTTTATTTTTCCAAGGTAGGGTCTCACTCTAGCTCAGGCTGACCTGGAATTTACTATGTAGTCTCAGGGTGGCCTCGAACTCAGGGTGATCCTCCTACTTCTGCCTCCCAAGTGCTGGGATTAAAGGTGTGTGCCACACACTCAGCTACTATTAGATCTTTTGTGTCTTGAAAGTGGTTTCTCCCTTGTGCCTCCAGTTCAGGTGTCATAAGTAATACCACAAAAAAAACACAACTCTTACCTCAAAAGAAACAAGAGTTCAGGGTTTTTTGTTTGTTTGTTTTGTTTTTTGGGTTTTTCAGAGTAGGGTCTCTCTCTAGCTTAGGCTGACCTGGAATTCACTATGTACACTCAAGGTGGTCTCTGTCTCCTGAGTGTTGGGATTAAAGGCATGCACCACTATGCCTGGCTTAATAGTTTTTTTCCTGGAGTCAAATATGAGTGACCATGGCCCTGAGCTATCCCAAATACTATGTTCTAATGTGGTAACAGTTTCATGAAATTTTATGGAAATAACACAGAAAGTCATAAATGTAAACACTGTAAATACATTAGTGTATTTGTAGGGGGTTACAGCAAAGCAGGGAAATCTCTGCTCTGGGCTTCCCATGCTTTCTGATGGCATTTGTAGCTTTTGAATTGGGGGAAGCTAGGGGTCTGTTTATACATTTCAAAAGGATTTACATAATAGCCATGGATGTTAGGTCACACACAGAAATAGGCAATCAGTGGCCATTAAGGGGCTAAAATAGCCCAGGATAATATGGCTATGCCCTTGCCACATTTCAGCCTCTCTGCAGTTGCTAACTTCTAACCATCTAGCCTTGTGGGTACAGAACCTTTGAGGGATCTTTGACTAACACTACTGAAAAACCAAGTACAAGGTATGTCACAGGTCATAGGACAAATATATACTTGCAGTCTAGGATGGGTAATATAGTATAGCCTCAAGTGGAGAAAAGCTCTAGGTCTCATTTGGTTAATGTAAATTGTGAGCAAACATATATTATGAGCAATTAACTACATAACTGTTCTTTGAGTACAGTGAGTACTTTACTCTTGTAGTCAAAACTTAGAAAAGGTTAATCCGATGCATATTTAATAATATGTGTAATTGTTACAGTACTGCATGATAATTAGGCCTTAAATGTTAAGCTGTTTACATAAATGACTGCAATTTTTTTCAGTGTTTGTCTGCTCATTTTATTAATTTTCTAGAATCTATAATCATGTTAAGGACATTTTTCTCTAAAACCCTTTTTCTATTTAATCATATACTCATAAACACACTTCAAAATGACTCAACAAAGTAACCTTCACAACCTGGTACTATAAAAATAGCTATTGCTTCTGGGCATGGTGGCATGTGCCTTTAATCCCAGCACTTAGGAGGCAGAGGTAGAAGAATACCTGTGAGTTCAAGGCTATCCTGAGACTACAGAGTGAATTCCAGGTCAGCCTGGGCTAGAGTAAGACCCTACCTTGAAAAACAAAAACAAAAGAAAAACAAACAAACAGTATATGTGTGTGTGTGTGTGTGTTGCTAAATGCTTTTTGTTGTATTTATTCTCTAGATTTCTATATTTTAGTTTCCAAGAAACCCTTTAAAAGAGGTTTTATTACTCCCATTTCACTTATGCAGAAACTGATGTTTACAGAATGTAAGCCAGCAAAATAGTAGAGATTCAAAGTATATGCCAACCTGTGACCAGCACCTTTTACAACCTAAGAAGGTATGGATCCTATAGGGCTGGGAAAATGACTCAGTGGTTAAAGACACTCGCGGCCTGGGTTCAATTCCTTGGTACTCAAGTAAAGCCAGGTGCACAGTGGGGCTCATGTGTCTGGAATTCATTTGCAGTGTCAGGAGGCTCTGGCATGCCTATAGTCATACTTTTCTCTGTCAGCCTCTTTCTCTCTGCCTCTCCAATAAATAAATAAATAAATAAATAAACTTTTTATTGACGGGTTCCAAACATATAGACACTATACCATGAACATAAGCCTCTCTCATCACCCTTCTTCCCCCACCCCCTGAATCCCTTCTTTCCAAGTACTCTCTGTTCTGTTTTGAGGTTATCATTTCCCCCTTCTATTGTGCAGATCTTATCTTTAATACCACTGCCACTTTGTGTCTGGAATATAATCCTCCTCTTCCTTTGACACTTACATTCTTTTGCCATAATGGTCCTTGAATGTTGTGATGCACTTTACTCTTTAGAATCACAAATTAGTAGTTTGTAATTGAATAAAAGCTTTTAAAATATGGAGCCAGGGCCAACGGAGATGGTGCAACAGCCTGTTGGCCAGGGTTTTGATTCCCTAGCACCCACATAAAGGCTATTGCATAGGGGCACAAGAGTGGCATGCATGTACCACCCTTCATACACAGATGAGTGGTACAAATTCACCTCCTTCCCCCTACACATAAATAAATTTCAAAAACTAAACTTTAAGGGTCCAATCATTTTTTTTTAATTTTATTTATTTATTTATTTATTTGAGAGAGACAGACACAGAGAGAAAGACAGATAGAGGGAGAGAGAGAGAGAATGGGCGCGCCAGGGCTTCCAGCCTCTGCAAACGAACTCCAGACGCGTGCGCCCCCTTGTGCATCTGGCTAACGTGGGACCTGGGGAACCGAGCCTCAAACCGGGGTCCTTAGGCTTCACAGGCAAGCGCTTAACCGCTAAGCCATCTCTCCAGCCCAAGGGTCCAATCATTATTAAAGATGATGACAAAAAGTATAAAAAACGGTAGAAAAAAATGAACACCTGCTGGGAATGGTGACGTGTGCCTTTAATCCCAGGGTTTGAGAGGCAGAGGTAGGAGGGTTGCTGTGAGTTTGAGTTAGCCTGAGACCACATAGTGAATTCCAGGTCAGCCTGGGCTAGAGTGAGACCCTACTAAAAAAAGAGAGAGGGCTGGAGAGATGGCTTAGCGGTTAAGCGCTTGCCTATGCAGCCTAAGGACCCCAGTTCGAGGCTCGGTTCCCCAGGTCCCACGTTAGCCAGATGCACAAGGGGGCGCACGTGTCTGGAGTTCGTTTGCAGAGGTTGGAAGCCCTGGCGCGCCCATTCTCTTTCCCTCTATCTGTTTTTCTCTCTGTGTCTGTCACTCTCAAATAAATAAATAAAGACATTCCCTTTAAAAAAAAAAAAAAAGAAAAACCAAAATGAATAAATAAATAAAGTATGCCACCACACTGGCTGAAATTAATAAAAAAAAAGAGAGAGAGAGAGAGAGAAAGGGATTATAGCAGTCTAGGTAAGAAATGATGAGCACTCAAAGTAACCCTGTTAAAATGGGGATGAGCTGGGCATGGTGGCACATGCCTTTAATCCCAGCACTCGGGAGGCAGAGATAGGAGGATTGGTACCTTTGAGGCCACCCTGAGATTACATAGTGAATTCCAGGTCAGTCTGGGCTAGAATGAGACCATATCTTCTGGGGGTGGGGGTGTGTGCCTGACCTCTTTTTTTTGAGACAAAGTCTATGTAGCCTAGCCTGGCCTTGAATGCCTGACCTTCCTGCCTCCATCTCTCAAGTACTAAGATTACAGGTCATGTTGAAGAGATTACTGCTAAACTAATATGTGAAGATGAGTGGAAAATCAAGCAGTACTTAAGGAGAGGGAGGGTGGCATGGTGGAGAAGAAATAATGTACAGCCAGACAAAACGGCATTGGCCTTCGGAGGTGAAAATTAGGCAGTTTTAGGGGTAACAGCAATACCCCAAATCCCAGTATCAAAAGGACAGTTGTCAGCCAGGCTTGGTGGCACATGCCTTTAATCCCAGCACTTGGGAGGCAGAGGTAGGAGAATGGCTGTGAGTTTAGGCTAAAACTACATACTGAATTCCAGGTCAGCCTGGGTTTAGAGTGAAACCCTATGTAAAAAAAAAAAAATCAAAAAACATGGGCTGGAAAGATGGTTTAGTGGTTCAGACACTTGCCTGAAAAGCCAAAGGATCTCTGTTCAATTCCCCAGGATCCATGTAAACCAGATGCACATGGTGGCATATGCGTCTGGAATTCGTTTGCAGTGGCTAGAGGCCCTGGCACGCCATTCTCTCTCTCTTTCTCTGCCTCGTTCTTTCTCTCAGATAAATAAAAAATCTAGGGCTGGGCGCGGCCGTGCCGTCCCCTCATGGCGGCTGTGGCGACCTGGGCGCGGCGCGGCCGTGACTGAGCTGCGAGCCTGGCGGGCTTGCGCCTAGCCACGTGCCCCTCCCCGGGCTCCGCACCCCTGATGCTGCGCGGGTGCTGAGCCCGTCCGCCCAGGCCGACACGATGGTGAAGTATTTCCTGGGCCAGAGCGTGCTCCGAAGTTCCTGGGAGGTACCCGAATCCCTACAGCAAACATGTCTTGACTGAAGACATCGTGCACCGGGAGGTGACCCCTGACCAGAAGCTTCTGTCCCGGAGACTCCTGACCAAGACCAACAGGATGCCCCGCTGGGCGGAGCGACTGTTTCCTGCCAATGTTGCTCACTCGGTGTACATCCTGGAGGACTCTATTGTGGACCCACAGAATCAGACCATGACCACCTTCACCTGGAACATCAACCATGCCCGGCTGATGGTGGTGGAGGAACGATGTGTTTACTGTGTGAATTCTGACAACAACAGCTGGACCGAAATCCGCCGGGAAGCCTGGGTCTCCTCTAGTTTATTTGGGGTCTCCAGAGCTGTCCAGGAATTTGGTCTTGCCCGATTCAAAAGCAATGTGACCAAGACAATGAAGGGTTTTGAATACATCTTGGCCAAGCTGCAAGGTGAGACCCCTTCTAAAACACTTGTTGAGACAGCCAAAGAGGCCAAGGAGAAAGCGAAGGAGACGGCACTGGCAGCTACAGAGAAGGCCAAGGACCTCGCCAACAAGGCCGCCACCAAACAGCAGCAGCAGCAGCAGCAGCAGCAGCAGTTTGTGTAGCCCACCAGCCCGTGCGGCTCAGCCCTCTCCCCTACTCCTCTTGTACTTATTAAAAATCAACTTGCAGCCCTCTCTGCTGTTGGGGTGGTGGCTGCGCACGTGCCCTGTTCAGCATCTCAGTATACCAGGCTCCATGTCCATGCTGAGCCCGGCCTGCTTGTTCCCCCTTTGGGCATCTGACAGGTGCAGACAGATTGTGACTTGCCCAAGGTCACAAGCAGTGCGCAGGTGAAGTGGCAATAAATGGTAGACTGTAAGCTCCACGAGGGCAGGGTTCTTTGTTCTATTCTCTGATGTGTCCCAAGTCCCTGGAATATTTAGCATATAACAGGCATTCAATAAATACTTGTTGGACTCAAAAAAAAAACAAAAAACAAAAAAAAAAAAAAATCTAGGGCTGGAGAGATGGCTTAGTGGTTAAGCGCTAGTCTGTGAAGCCTAAGGACTCCAGTTCGAGGCTTGATTCCCCAGGACCCACATTAGCCAGATGCACAAGGGGGTACATGTGTATGGAGTTCGTTTGCAGTGGCTGGAGGCCCTGGCGTGCCCATTCTCTCTCTCTCCCTGTCTCTCTCTCTGCCTCTTTCTCTCTGTGTCACTCTCAAATAATAAATAAATAAAATTAAAAAAAAATAAAAATAAAAAAACTAAAATATTTTTAAAAAACAGAATAGGGTATGGTGGCGCACTCCTTTAATCCCAGTACTGGGGAGGCAGAGGTAGGTGGATCGCCATGAGTTTGAGGCCACCCTTTGAGACTACATACTGAATTTCAGGTCAGCCTGGGCTAGAGTGAGACCCTACTTCAAAAAAACCAAAAACAAACAAACAAAAAAAAGTCAAAAAACAAGGATAGCAGCCCACTGCTGTTGAGGCCAGAGAAGCATGAGATAGGAGACTGGAGAGGGAAGTTGGCCAGATTACCTGGGGGCTTGGCAGCCTCCTTGGCCCTTTAGACTTTATCCTGATTGCAGTCACAGAGATGTTTAAAGATCAAATTAGATTAAATTTGCATTTTGAAAAGCTTCACTGTGTAAGTATGAACTGTGTAGATTAAAGACAGGCAGGGGAACAAAATGAAGAGACACATGCAGAAGCTATTGTAGTTCAGGTCTATAATGTGTTCCCTAAACCTACCTGTTACCTCAGCAGAAGGCAAAGACTTTAAACTTCTGGACTAAGTATGCACCAAGTGTTAATAATTATCCACAGATATAAAAGGCTTGAGACTAACCCATCTGGAAACATCAGAGTGAAAGGATTGCATTGACACATGGATACAGAATCATTCATTCTTTTGTAGATAAGGAGTATAAAATGATGTCACAGCTGGAAGGAGAGGCTGCCAAACAGACTTCCCTCACTGTGCGGTTTCTCTGGTACAGTACACAACATTTTGCCAAAATTTATCTTTACAGTGCTTAGACAGAAATATTGGGCAGAGGTACATTATGGCTTACTCTGGTGAGGTTGGTACTTTGGTTGAGGTTTTAAAACAGGTTCTTGGGCTGGAGGTATGGCTTAGTGGTTAAGGTGTTTGCAAAGCCAAAGGACCCAGGTTCAATTCCCCAGGACCCACATTAGCCAGATGTACAAGGGGGTGTATGTGTCTGGAGTTCATTTGCAGTGGCTGGAGGCCCTGGTGTGCCCATTCTCCCATTCTCTCTCCCTCTTTCTCTGTCAGATAAATGAATGAATGAAGGAATGAATGAATAAATAAATAAATAAAATGTTTTAGGCTAGGTGTGGTGGCACATGCCTTTAATCCCAGTACTTGGGAGGCAGAGGTAGAAGGATCGCCATGAGTTTGAGGCCACCCTGAGAATACAGAGTGAATTCCAGGTCAGCCTGGGCCACAGGGAAACCCTCCCTTGAAAAACCAAAAAAAAAAAAAAAAAAAAAAAAAAGTTAAAAAAAACTTGTGTTGTTATACTTTTTAAATGTTTGTTTGTTTGTTTATGAGAGAAAGAGGCAGATAAAGAGACCTGGGTTCATTTCCCCAATACCCACATAAATCCAGATGCATGAAGTGGTATATATATTTGAAGCTTGTTTGCAGCAGTCAGAGACCCTGTTGTACCCATTCTTTCTGTCTGTCTCTCTTCTATCTCTGCTTGCAAATAAACAAAATATTTTTTAAGACTGGACGTTGTGGTGCATGCCTTTAATTCCAGCAGTTGGGAGGCAGAGGTAGGAGGGTTGTGTTGAATTCTAGGCCACCCTGAGAATACACAGTGGATTTCAGGTCAGCCTGGGCTACAGTGAAAGCTACCTAGAAAAACCAAAAAATTAAAATTAAAATTAAAGGGAGAGGGCTGGGAAGATGGTCCAGTGGTTAAAAGCACTTGCTGTGCAAGCCTGATGACTGGAGTTTAGATCCCCAAAGTGGCACTCAAGCCTTAAGGAGGCAGAGACAGGGGAATTGAATCTGGAAGCATGTGGTCCCAGCAGTTTAGCCTTCACAATGTGTGCATGTGTGCACGCGCGCGCGCGCGCACACACACACACACACACACACACAGACCCTGTTTCAAACATGATGGAAAAGAATACCAACATCCTAGTTATTTTCTGACTTACATACACATACTGTGGCACATGCACACCCATACATATATGTGTGTGTATATGTGTGTATATATATGTGTGTGTGTGTGTGTGTGTGTGTGTGTGTACATACATACATACAAAAGAAAACAAAAAACAAAAACAGGAGATGGGGAGATTGCTCAGTGGGTAAAGTGATTGCCATGCAATCATGAGGACCTGGGTTCAGATACCTGGATCTCAGGTAAAATGTAACCCCAGCCCTGGGAAGGCAGAGACAGGGAATCCCTGGGGTTCAATGGCTACCTAGTCCAGCTGAATCAAATCTAGTGACTCTATGCTCAACAAGAATGAGGTGTAGAACAATCATGTAACATCCACTGTCAACTTTTGACCTCTGCCAGCACAGATACACACGTGCATGGGGACCCATACATATACATACATAAATAAAGACAAAAACACCTAGGCATAGTGGCACACACCTTTAATCCTAGCATTAAAGAGGCAGAAATAGGAGGATCACTGAGTTTGAGGTGAGCCTGGAACTACAAAGTGAGTTTTAGGTCAGCTTAGGCTATGGTGTGACCCTACTTCAAAAAAAAAAAAAAAAAAAAGGACAGTGCTGGAGAGATGGCTTAGCAGTTAAGGCACTTGCCTGTGAAGCCTAAGGACCCATGTTCAACTCTTTAGGTCCCACATAAGCCAGTCACACAGGTGACACAAACATACAAGGTCACACATGCGCACAAGGAGGTGCTTGCATCTGGAGTTCTATTACAGTGGCTGGAGGCCCTGATGCACCAATTCTTGCTCTTGCTCTTTTGGATAAAAAGAAGGCCAATCTGTTGGGCTTACCTCAAAAAGAAAAGAAAAGAAAGAAAAAG
This sequence comes from Jaculus jaculus, assembly GCF_020740685.1. Lineage (NCBI taxonomy): Eukaryota > Metazoa > Chordata > Mammalia > Rodentia > Dipodidae > Jaculus > Jaculus jaculus. The sequence goes on from NC_059110.1 coordinate 94,177,820, forward strand.
AAAACAAAAGCAAAGCTAAAATACTAAAATATATATGAAAACAGTGACACAGGCTTCAGATTGAGAAATTTCTTTTGAAGATTTTTATTTATTTATTTATTTATTTGAGAGAGAGAGAGAGAGAGAGAGAGATACAGAAATAGGCAGGTAGACAGAGAGAATGGGCGCGCCAGGGCTTCCAGCCACTGCAAACAAACTCCGGACGTGTATGCCCCCTTGTGCATCAGGCTAACGTGGGACCTGGGGAATAGAGCCTCGAACTGGGGTCCTTAGGCTTCACAGGCAAGTGCTTAACTGCTAAACCATCTCTCCAGCCCTAGTTTTATTTATTTATTTCTTAGAGACAGAAAAGGAGGGAGAGAGAGAGTGAGAATGAGCATGTCAGGGCCTCTAGCTTCTGTAAACAAACTCCAGATGCATGCACCCCCTTGTGCATCTGACTAACATGGGAACTGGAGAATCGAACCTTAGGCTTTGCAGGCATGTACCTTAACCACTAAGCCATCTCTCCAGCCTTGAGAAAATTTTTTGATCCAAGATTGCTAAGGGAAGATGTGGAAAAGAGCTACCCTCTCTCTCTTTTTTTTTTCTTTTCGATTTTTCAAGATAGGTATCACCCTAACTCAGGCTGACCTGGAATTCACTATGTAGTCTCAGGCTGGCCTTGAACTCACAGCAATCCTTCTACCTCTTCCAAGTGCTGGGATTAAAGGCATGGGCAGATAGAGAGAATGGGCATACCAGGACCTCTAGCCACTGCAAATGAACTCCAGACACATGGATCACCTTGTGCATTTGGCTTTACGTGGGTACTAGGAAATCAAACCTGGGTTCCTTAGGCTCTGCAGGCAAGTGCCTTAACCTCTGTGTCATCTCTCCAGCCCAGATGTTTCTTGTTTTTCTTTTTCTTTTTTTTTTTAGCAAAAGGTGAAAGATTTATTCTATCTGAAGAGAAAGAAACCAGAGTATTGTTTGTTTGTTTCTTTTTTTTTTTTTTTTTCAAGGTAGGGTCTCACTCTAGCTTAGGATGACCTGGAATTCACTATGGAGTCTCAGGGTGTCCTTGAACTCACCGTGATCATCCTCCTACCTCTTCCTCCTGAGTGCTGGAATTAAAGGCATGCGCCGCTATGCCTGGCCTTGTTTCTTTTTTAAAAGTATTTTATATATATATGAGAGAGAGAATTTGGTGTACCAGGACCTCTAGCCACTGCAGACATATTCCAGACACATGTGCCACCTTGTATGTCTGGCTTATGTGGGTCCTAGGGAATTGAACATGGGTTCTTAGGCTTCATAGGCAAGCACCTTAACCACTAAGCCATTTCTCCAGTTCCTATTTCTTTTTTAAAATAGTTTTTAAACATTATTTATTTATTTATTTGCAGAGAGATAGAGAGAAGAGAGACAGACAGAGAATAGGTGCATCAGGGCTTCTAGATGCTGCAAATGAACTCCAGACACATATGCCACTTTATGCATCTGGCTTTCCATGGGTACTGAGAAATCAAACCCAGGTTGTTAGGCTTTGTAGGCAAGTGCCTGAAGCACTGAGCTGTCTTTCCAGCATCTGAATTCTATTTTTCTTTTCTTTTTTTTTTAAGGCAAGCCCAGCAGACACTTTTTTTTTTTTTTTTGCCATGGTGGCCTTGACATCATCATGGTGATCCTCCTACCTCTGCCTCTGGAGTCCTGGGACTAAAGGTGTGCGCCACCATGCCTGGCCTTTTTTTGTTTTTAATGGGGAGAGAGGGAGAGAAAGAATTGGTGTGCCATAGCCTCCAGCCACTGCAATTGAACTCCAGACACATGCCCCTTGTGCGCATGTGTAACATTACATGCTTGCATCACTGTGCATCTGACTTACATGGGACCTGGAGAGTTGAACATGAGTCCTTAGGCTTTGCAGGCAAGTGCCTTAACTGCTAAGCTATCTATCCAGCTTGAGTTCTATTGAGATACAGCAGAGACATGGCTAAATATATGCATTGGAGAAGAAATAAACTACTATCTGATTTTATCAAATATATAGTCTTAAGATTCAGTGTGTCTCCAATGGAGTGTCTGATCTTCCTGAGGTCAATAAGAACTGTATGCTATACTGTGAACTGTGAATTCTTCTTTTCCAGAACATTAGGGAGATCCTTGCAAAGTCTTCTTGGCATCCTCCTAGCTCTGTTGACCATGATACCCAACCTCCAAACATTATCACTTTCCACTATATTCTAAGTAAAAGGAAATGAAATTTAAAATTTGACTATTTGGCTGCTGGGAAGTAGTTGCTCCACTGGGATAGTAATACAGGCTTCCTGCTTGTTGTGATTTATCTATGTCACATTTATTTATATATGGCTACTTTTCAGAGGATGCAGTTAGCAGTTTAAGCCACTGGGTGGTGCAAATTCCTAGGCATTCAGTGAAAGTTCTAAATTACAGCCCAAGATGCATCTATTGCTAAGCAGCACCAAATGAAGGAGGTGGAAGAAAAGGCTTATTTAGCTGGGAACGTAACTCAGTTGGTAGAGTGCTTGCCTAGTGTGCATGGAGCTCTGGGTTCCATGCATAGCACCAATTAAACTGGCCATGGTGGTACATGCTTATAATCCCAGCACCCAGAAGTGGAGGCAGGAGGATCAGGAGTTCAAAGTTATCTTCAGCTGCCTAGCAAGTTTGAGATATATCCCTGCTTGTGATATATGAGGTCTTGTCTCAGGCAAAAAAAAAAGGAGGTGGGTTGAGGAGATGGTTGACTGGGTAAAGTGCTTGGTGACACAAGCATGAAGATTTGAGTTCAGATCTCCAGTACCCTTATTAAATGCCAAGTGTGGAGCCACCCTGTAATCCCAGCACTAGGAAGGCAGAGATAGGACCCTGGGTGCTTCTGGCTAGCTGGTATAGTTGATTTGATGAGTTAGTTATAGGTCCAGTGATATAGAGCCTCAGAAAAATAAGGTGAAGTGTGACTCAGGAAGACACCTGGCATTGATTTCTGGCCTGCACAAGTAGGTACATACAAGCGTTCCCACACAGACATACCCATGAGCATGCATATACAGTCATATGCACATCCACATACCACACACAATTAAGCTGTAAAAGGTGCTTTCTTACAAAGCCTATTTGTCTTGGTTCAATTCCCCAGCCACCTGTATAAATCCAGATGGGTGCTGGTCCACAACTGCAAGGGACCCTGGGTCCCCACACACATACACATACATGCACATACACACACACACACACACACACACACACATGCACAGTTTAAAAAGTAATTTTTGGAAAAAGAATAATTTTTGGGAAGCCAGGTGTGGTGGCACATGCCTTTAATCCCAGCACTCAGAGGCAGGGGTAGGAGGATTGCCATGAGTTCAGGGCCACCCTGAGATTACATAGTGAATCCCAGGTCAGCTTGAGCTAGAGTGAGACCCTACCTTGAAAAAAAAAAAAGGCTGGAGAGATGGCTAAGCAGTTAAGCATTTGCCTGTGAAGCCTAAGTACCCCCGTAAGCCAGATGCACAAGGGGGCGCACACGTCTGGAGTTCGTTTGTAGTGGCTGGAGGCCCAGACATGCCCATTCTGTCTCTCTCTCTCCCTCCCTCTTTCTCTGTTTCTCTTTAATAAATAAATAATAAACAAAAATTTTTTAAAAAACAATAATAATTGGGGGAGCTGGAGATATGGCTTAGCAGTTAAGTGCTTGCCTGTGAAGCCTAAGGACCCCAGTTTGAGGCTCGATTCCCCAGGACCCACATAAGCCAGGTGCACAAGGGGGCGCATGCATCTAGAGTTTGTATGCAGTGGCTGGAGGCCCTGGTGTGCCCATTCTGTATCTGCCTCTTTCTCTCTCTGTCTGTCACTCTCCAATAAATAAATAAATAAATTAAAAAAATAATTTTTGGGCTAAAGGGATGGCTTAATGGTTAAGGCACTTGTCTGCTGCAAAACCTAACAATCTGAGTTCAGATCTCCAGTATCCATATGAAACCAGATGCACAGAGAGCCCATACACTTGGAGTTCATTTATAGTGGCTGGAGGCCCTGGTGCACCATTCTCTGTGTATCTGTTTTCTCTCTGCTTGAAAATAAATAAATAAAAATATTAAACTAATAGATTTTTAAAAAATAAATGAAGGAAAGAAAGGCTTGTTTGACTTGAAATTTCAGTGGAGAGGGAGCCACATTCACTAGAAATTCGAGTCTGAGGGCTGGAGATATGGCTTAGCAGTTAAGGCCTTTGCCTGTGAAGCTTAAAAACCCAGGTTTGATTCCTCAGTACCCACGTAAACCAGATGTACAAGGTAAGTCATGCATCTGGAGTTTGTTTGCAGTGACTAGAGGCCCTGGCATGCCCATTTTTTCTCTTTATCTGCCTCTTTCCATCTCTCTCTCTCTCTCTCTCTCTCAAAATAAATAAATAGCCGGGCGTGGTGGTGCACGCCTTTAATCCCAGCACTCGGGAGGCAGAAGTAGGAGGATCGCTGTGAGTTTGAGGCCACCCTGAGACTCCATAGTGAATTCCAGGTCAGCCTGGGGTAAAGTGAAACCCTACCTCGAAAAACCAAAAATGAAAAAGAAAAAGAAAAGAGGGCTGAGGAGATGGCTTAGCAGTTAAGGCACTTGCCTGCAATGCCAAAGAACTCAGGTTTGATTCTCCAGGACCCATGTAAGCCAAATGTACAAGGTGGCACATGTGTCTGGAGTTGGCAGTGGCCAGAGGCCTTGGCATGCCCATTCTCTCTCAAATAAATAAAATATTAAAATATTTTAAAAAAGAAGAAAAAAAGAACAAAATGTTTGGTGGCACATGCCTTTAATCCCAGCACTCAGGAGGCAGAGGTAGAAGGATTACCCATTCTCTTTCTCTCTCTCTGTCTCTTTCTCTCTCTCAAATAAATAAAAATATATAGCAGCTCTTTTTGGAAAAAGTTGGACATAAACATTGGAAAAATGATTTTGGTCAGAATCTGCTAGACAGTCCAAAATAAGAAAAGATTGGTGAAGTAGAGAATGGTTAGCATCAATGATCCCTAAGCCCAGCCTAGGAATGGAGAAAAGGAAGAATGCAAATTAACTTTCAGAGATCCTGAAGCTCAGGTGAGGTTTTATTTTTAGACAGGGTTTTGGATCCCAGGAAGTCATCAAACTTGCTACACAGCTGAGGATGCCCTGGGATTATGTGTGTACACATCACTGAGGATCCACCCAGGGTTTCCTGCGTGCTCAGCTCACATTCTACCCACTGATCCACATCCCCAGCCCCATGATCATACTTATAACTAAAGAGTGAAGAAATTAAATGAAAACATACATATAAAATTGTTGTATGTTTTGCCGAGCGTGGTGGTGCACGCCTTCAATCCCAGCACTTGGGAGGCAGAGGTGGGAGGACTGCTGAGAGTCTGAGGCCACCCTGAGATGTCAGAGTGAATTCCAGGTCAGCCTGGGCTAGAGCAAGATCCTACCTTGAAAATGCAAAAAAATGTATATTTTATATGTTTATATATTATGTGTTTATAGCTAACAAAGTAATACTTAATTACCCAGAGCTGGGGAGATTGCTTAGTGGTTAAGGCACTTACCTGCGAAGTCAAAGGACCCAGGTCTATTCCCTAGAACCCACATAAGCCAGATGCACATGGTGGCACATGTGTCTGGAGTTCATTTGCAGTGGCTAGAGGTTCTGGTATGCCAATTCTCTCTCTCTTTCTGTCTCTCTAGTAAAAAAATAAAAGATTATTTAAAAGCTGGGCGTGGTGGTGCACGCCTTTGATCCCAGCACTTGGGAGGCAGAGGTAGGAGAATCGCCATGAATTCGAGTCTACCCTGAGACTCCATAGTGAATTCCAGTTCAACCTGGGCCAGAGTGAGGCCCTACCTCAAAAAATCAAAAAAAGCAAGAGGATCAGAAATAACTGACTGGCTTATACTGACTGTAACTGGAGTCAAATGTACATTAAATAGAGTTATATGTGTTTATATAGAATGGCCTTTTATGTTTAAGACAAACTAAACTGCTGTATGCCAGATGGAAAATAAAGAAAATATTAATAAATTTTAAAAAATCAAAAAAATACATCCATACATATATGTGTGTGTGTGTGTATGTATATATATATATATATATATATATATATATATTTATTTATTTGTTTATTTATATATGTATAAAATTAAAAAATTTCAGCCAGGCATGGTGATGCACGCCTTTAATCCCAGCACTCGGAGGCAGAGGTAGAAGAAACACTGTGAGTTTGAGGCCACCCTGAGACTACATAGTTAATTCCAGGTCAGCTTGAGCCAGAGTGAGACCCTACCTCAAAAAACAAAAAACAAAACAAAACAAAAAATTTCCAGGGGCTGGAGAGATTGTTTAGTGGTTAAGGCGCTTGCCTGTGAAGCCTAAGGATCTGGGTTTGATTCTCCAGGTCACATGTAAGCCAGATGCACATGGTAGCACATGTGTCTGGAGTTCATTTGTAGTATCTAGAGGCCCTGATATGCCCATTCTCTCTTTCACACACTCTGTCTCTAAGAAATAAATTAAAAAATTAAAAAATTGTTGTTTTTTTTTGAGGTAGGGTCTCACTGTAGCTCAGGCTGACTTGGAATTCACTCTATGGGCTGAGGGTAGCCTTGAACTCATGGCGATCCTCCTACCTCTGCCTGTCAAGTGCTGTAATTAATGGTGTGTGTGCTACCACACCTGGCTGCAAATATATATATTTTGTTTTTGTTTTTGTTTTTCGGGGTAGGGTCTCACTCTAGCCCAGGATGACCTGGAATTCACTATGGAGTCTCAGGGTGGCCTCCTACCCCTACCTCCCAAGTGCTGGGATTACAGGTATGTGCCACCATGCCCTGCAAAAATAAATATTTAAAAAAAAATTCCAGGGGCTGGAGAGATGGCTCAGTGGTTAAGGTGCCACTTGCCTGCAAAGCCGATAGACCCAAGTTTGATTCCCCAGTACCCACGTAAAGCCAGATGCACAAGGTGGCACATGTACCTGGAGTTCATTTGCAGTGGCTAGAGGCCCTGGCATGCCCATTCTCTCCCAGTCTATCTGCCTCTTTCTCTCTTTCACTGTCTCATGAATAAAAAATAAATAATTAGAAAAAATTTCCAGCAGCTGTTTTTTTGTTTGTTTTGTCAGGCAAAGTGATAAGGTTCATTCTGTCTTCATATGTATGTTTCACTAAACTGTTGATTTGTTCTCCTTTCTCTTGCTTTTCCAAACTTCCTCTCTTAAATAGTCCCCCCTTCTGCTTTCTGGGGTTTTTGTTTGTTTCTTTGTTCAAGGTAGGGTTTCACTGTACCCCTAGTCCAGGCTGACTTGGAATTCACTATGTAGTCTCAGGCTGGCTTCAAACTCACAGAGATCCTATTACCTCTGTTTCCCAAGTGCTGACATAAAGGCATACGTCCACTGCGTCCATCTCCCTGTTCTGCTTCCAGGTTCCATATATTCCATATTATTATATATGTTGCATTACTCCCACTCAAAGTAATGCCTTGTTGTTGTCTTATTCTGTAGCTGAGGCTGGCTAGACACTCATTATGTAGTCTAGGCTGGTGGTGAATTCCTGATGATCTTCCTGCCTTTGCCTCCTGAGTGTTAGGATTACAGGCATGAGCCACCATCAAGCCTGGCTTCAAAGTAATGCTTTTAACAACCCCACAAACACAGCTGTTTACTCAGTGTCATTAAGCAAGAACTTCAAAAGTTTAAACTGGAGGTTTTACGTGTCTTGTTTGCTCTAAGCCACTATCTGCCTTCATCTTTGGACCTATCAAAGTATTGGAGGGGGGTTGAAGAGACAGCTTAGTGGTTAAGTTGCTTGCCTGCAAAGCCAAAGGACCCAGGTTTGATTCCTGACGACCCAGTTAAGCCAGATGCACATGGTGCCTGCCTCTAGAGTTCATCTGCAGTGGCAGGAGGTCCTAGTGCACCCATTCTCTCTCACTGTCTGTCAAAAAAAAAAAAGTAAATGATTTTTTTTAAAAGTATTGCAGGGGATGGGGAAATGGTTCAGCAGTTAAAGACACTTGCTTGCAAAGCCTGATAACCTGGCTTTTATTCCCTAGTTCCAACATAAAACTAGACACACAAAGTTGTACATGCATTTGAAATTTGTTTGCAGCATCAAGAGGCCGTAGCTTGCTCTCTCTCTAATAAATATATTTTTTTGAGTATTGGTGCCTGGTGTGGTGGCATACATCTCTAATTTTAGCACTTTGTTAGTTGAGGCAAGAGGACCACCATGAATTAAAGGATAGCCTAGGTTACATAGTAAATTTTAGATCAGTATGGGATACAGAATGAGACCATGTCTCAAACACCAACCCATGACAGGCATGCTGGCACACACCTTTAATACCAGCACTTGAGAGGCAGAGGTAGGAGGATTGCTGTGAGTTTGAGGCCACCCTGAGACTACATAGTGAATTCCAGGTCAGTCTGAGCCAGAGTGAGACCCTACCTTGAAACAAAAGAAAAAAGATTAAACCAGCGTGGTGGTGAACATCTTTAATCACAGCACTTGGGAGGCAGAGGTAGGAGGATTGCCAAGAGTTCAAGGCCACCCTGAGACTACATAGTATATACTCCAGGTCAGCCTGAGCTAGAGTGAGACCCTACCTCAGGGGGGAAAAAAATGGACTGGAGAAATGGTTTAGTGATTAAGGCATTTATCTGTGAAGCCTAAAAAAGCAGGTTTGATTTCCCAGTGCCCATAGAAGCCAGATGCATATGGAGGCACAAGCATCTGGAGTTCATTTGTAGTAGCTAGAGGCCCTGGCAAGCCCATTCTCACTCAGTCTCTCATACATAAATAAAATATACAAAATAAAATGCATTAAGGTAGCATATATCTTTCCAAAAGATAGAAGGACTTCCAGATCCTTCTAAGGCTTGAAACAATGACAACATAAATAGCGTGCATATTTGTAATTATGATGGTAATATATTAGCCAAAAAATGGGGACACGATGAAAGTAGCATAGGGAGTATGATGTCATATAATATTTATCTTATTACATATACATATACTTATGCCCACAAAGATATGAATCAGTGTTACCAGCTGTCTCTGGGAGGAGAGATTATGTATGACTTAATCTTTCATATAAATTTTTCGATGAGAATTCACCTTAATAATCATAAAAACAAAATGTGATACTTTTGTTTTGTTTTGTTTTTCAATGTAGGGTCTCACTCTTGTCCAAGATGACCTGGAATTTACTATATAGTCTCAGGGTGGCCTCGAACTCATGGCAGTCCTCCTACCTCTGCCTTCTGTGTTCTGGGATTAAAGGCGTGTGTCACCACACCCAGCTAAAATGATATACTTTAGTAAGAGTTTGCAATAGAAACCTGGCATTTTGCAGGTAAATGATTGGCACTTTCATTGCAACGGTGTTACAAAGTTTTATCTGTAATGGTGACAAGAGCATTGTTCCATAGACTCTGGAGCAATCTGCTGACAAAAGTCCATATCTCAAAGTCCACACAAGAGTGATCTTCTGCCATCTCTATCATCTTGGTTTCCAAGTTCTCCACTGGCTAGGGATATAAGATTGCACATTGTTAATTGATGAGGGAGTCCGAAAGTTCTCATGGGGGGGGTCTTTCTTTGTGCTAGGAGAAGTAGTTGTTGCCACAGCAAAATATGTAATCTCTAAAGAAAGTTAACTTTATTTTATTTTATTTTGGTTTATCAAGGTATGATCTCGTTCTAGCTCAGGCTGACCTGGAGTTCACTATGTAGTCTTAAGGTGGCCTTGAACTCATGGTGATCCTCCTTCCTCTGCCTCCCAAGTGCAGGGATTAAAGGTGTGTGCCCCCATGCCTGGCAGAAAATGAATTTTTATAAAGAATGTGCTAGCTTTGCCTACATTTTACTCCTTCAGAAGAGTGACGAGCAGAGACTTTGCCACAGGTCTCAATTCTGGGAAACTGCATGTTTCCTGGTTAAGGGACATTCTGCGGTAAGAGAGTCTGAGAAGGATAGGGACAAGTGTTGGCGTTAATTCTAGAACAGAGTAGAATAGAACAGCATAGCCTTTAATAATCTTTCTTATTGGACCTGGGTAAAACCAGGCATTTCTTGTTCATTTTTATGGTCAAAGTGAGTATCAGATGGGAGGATAAACTCAAGATTGTGAATCAGTAGCAGGGGCAAATGATGCACTCATGGATCTAGAGGCCCCCCACAGTGTTTTGTTCTCTGCTGCTCTGTGTTCCAAGTGTGCCCTGCACACTCCAGAGGTTCCTTAGGGCTTCCTGGAAACTTACTGTCACTGTGCTTAACATCTGTTCTGCTTCCTAGGTTCAGTTTGTTCCTTTTGGTACAGTTTTAAGAATCAGTTTTTGAACAGTACTTAAAATGAAAAAAAAGAAGGGTAGAATTTGTGTATGGTTCTCCAAAGAAGTAAGAAAACAGAATTTCTTGGAAGTAGACAGATTTGCAAATTGCAGTCTTACAACAAGAAGCAAGCTAACATCTGTGCCATTCCGTTTTACCCCAAACACTGCTTCCAGATCTGGTGTTTTCACTTGTTGGCCGAACTCTTATTTTAAGCAACTCAGATTCTACTCATGTACCCCTAGCTATACCTCTGTGAGGAGGTTATAATCGTACTCACTTGGCTCTGGGTTCCTTATTCAGACTACGTGCGGCTCTTTCTTAAAATAAAGTGTAGCCGGGAGGTGGAAGCAGGAAAACTGGGCTCAAGGTGATCCTCAGATACATAATGAGTTTGAGGCCAGCCTGGGACCTACACGAGACCCTGTCTTGAAAGAAAATGGGGTGGGGGGTGGCGAGGATCAGAGCCAGGTGCGGTGGCATACGCCTTCAATTCCAGCACAGGGGAGGCAGAGGTAGGAGTATTGCCATGAATTCAAAGCCACTCTGAGACTACAAAGTGAATTCTACATCAGAATGGGCTAGAGTGGGACCCTACCTGGAAACAACACCTCCCCCCAAAAAGGAAAAAGAAAACAAAAAACTAAAAGTAAAATAAGATATTTCCAGGCCTGGTGGCACATTCTTGTAGTGCCAGCTACTCTTGGAGGCTGAGGTAGTAGGATAAAAGTTCAAGGTTTGGGCACTGAGGAGACAGCTTAGTAAGGTGCTTGTATGATGACCTGAGTTTGATCTCCAGAACCCACATTAAAAAAATAAAAAAGCTGGGTGTAGTGGCACATACCTTTGATCCCAGCACTCAGGAGACAGAGGTAGGAGGATCATCCTGAGTTCAAGGCCACCCTGAGACTGCATAGTAAATTCCAGGTTAGCCTGAGCTAAAGTGAGACCCTACCTTGAAAATGAAAAGAAAAGAAAAGAAAAGCCAGGTGTGGTAGTGCATACCTTTAATCTCAGCACTTGGGAGGCATAGATAGAAGGGTCACCATGGATTCGAGGTCACGCTGACACCACATAGTGAATTCCAGGTCAGCCTGCGCTAGAAAGTGAGACCCTACATTGGAAAACCAAAATGAAAAAAAGAAAGAAGGAATGAAAGGAAGGAAGAAAGAGAAAAGAAAACAGCCAGGTATGGTGGCACATGCTTTTGGTCCCAGCACTCAGGAAGCAGAGGTAGGAGGAGCTCTGTTAGTTGGAGGCCACCTGAGATGAGACTACATAGTGAATTCCAGATCAGCCTGGACTAGAGTGAGACCTTACCTCAAAAGAACCAAAAAACAAACAAATGAAAAAGGGCATAATGTCAGTTCCACTTTAGGTATTCTGGATTTTCAGATTTCATTTGAATACTATTTTCTGTAGTTCTTAAACCTATTGGGAGTGACTTAGGAGGGATTTTTGGAGTACTTAGTTCCAGGTTCCTTTTACCATATAAGTGGCATGTACATGTAGTGGCAGAGGCTATCCAGTAAGCCCTATGAACATTTCCCTGGGAGGAAAAAGTTCCTCACTGTAGGTTAGTTGACATCCAGTGAGCATGAAATAAGCCGTAAGGATAACAGAGGAGTTGGATGTGTATCACACTATCAGCTGCCTGGCTCAGTTCTTTGGAAGTTGCATTTAAGTATTTGATGAGAGAAAGCAGTACGGACCATTTATAATGCTTGGAGAGAAGGCATTCATCTTCATTTGATGGAATAGAGAGATATCTATTTTTCACAGATGTAGACAGCAAACCACAGAGGTTCATGGCTATGTCAGTAGTGTCATGAGGGTCTACTCTGCTCAGGCTAGGCTTTTTCACCACTGTCCTGCATTATTGCTTATAATGTCCTGATGAAGATTTGAGTGTAATATTTTCAAGAATCTTCCCATATCAACAGTAGGGACAGGACAGAGTAGAAGAAAGGGGAAGAGTGAACTTTTCAGAAATATGTCTGATGGATAACAGTGATCCCTGTAGCTTCCTTTGAGTTTGATGAGGTAGAAGCATCTTGTCCAACCTAGAAATTTAAAAGAAATGTGAAAGATAAAGCAAATGAACTTATATCAATAAAGGGATTGCTAAATACAAAACCCCAAATAACTGAGCTTGGTGGTGCACACCTTTAATCCCAGCACTTGGGAGGCAGAGGTAGGAGGATAGTAAGTTTGAGGTCACCCTGAGACCACATAGTGAATTCCAGGTTAGCCTGGGCTGGAGTGAGACCCTACTTGAAAAACAAAAACAACCATATAAATCTAAATGCACTTCATTTGGCCTCTTTGCTGCCCACTAGTAACACCAAGAAAACTTGAGAAAGGTGCACATATGAATGAAAATCTATAGGTGGTTAGCATCCACTAGCAAAGTGTCCATTCATCCTTTGCTTGACCTGTTTGCCTTGAATGAAAAAGGCTCTGAGGATACAGCTGGTTTGGATTTCAAATGCACTGGGATTCTACTTCAGGCCCTGAATGAAGGCCCAACAATGTCATTAGGTTTTGAAGAGACAGAGATTTTTGAGTCCATTTTAAAAAATATTTTAGTTATTATATGCAAGGAGAGAAAGAGAGAAAAAGAACAAAAGAGAAAGAGAAAGAGAGAATGGGTATACCAGGGCCTTTTGCCACTGTAAACAAACTCCAAATGCATGTACCACTTTGTGCATCTGGCTTTATGTGGGCACTATGGCATCAAACCCAAGCTATCAGGCTCCTTTAACCACTGAGCAGTATCTCCAGCTCTAAATGTTTTTAATTTATTTTTTTTTTGAGGTAAGGTCTCACCACTCTCTAACCCAGGCTGACCTGGAACTCACTTTGTCATCCCAGACTAGGTTAACGCAGTGATCCAGTCATACACCACCATTCCTGGCATTGTATTAACTTTTAAATTATTGGAAACCTTCTCTCTCTCTCTTTTTGGTTTTTCAAGGTAGGGTCTCACTCTAGCCCAGACTGGCCTGGAATTCACTACGGAGTCTCAGGGTGGCCTCGGACTCACAGTGATCCTCCTACCTCTGCCTCCCGAGTGCTGGGATTAAAGGCGTGTACCACCATGCCTGGCTAAACCTTATCTTTTTACCTTAATGCATGTTTTGGATGTCCCAGGAAATGTGTCCATCACTTTCTACTAGTCAAAAGCTGGCTCCACACCTGGCTTTAGAAACTAGGTTTATAGCAACCATGTTGAATCAGTGGTCAGTGTTGGTTCAGACACTAAGGGCACTATTTACTCATAATCTTGTCACAGACCCAAAGATAAGGAAGAAGGAAGTTGCTTTGCCAACTGGATTCAAGGCCAGTAGATTCTAAACTTTGCTGTATCTAAGTTACTAAGGGCAGGGGTGAATACGAATGTTATATAATACTGAAAAATCTTCTGATTTGGGGCAATTTTTCTAAAGAAAAATGTAAAAGTACAAATTAGGTACATGCTGGGTCAGAGTCAGGGTTCATGGGGTCCTGAAGCTGAAGCTTTATTAGTTTCATAGCAAACACATCTCTTTCTGGGAATCTTATTAAAAATCTTTAAAATTAAATAAATAATGAAAAATCATACTGGCTGGACATGGTGGTGCACGCCTTTAATTCCAGCACTCAGGAGGCAGAGGTATGAGGATTGCTTTGAGTCCAAGGCCAACCTGGAACTACGGAGTGAGTTACAGGTCAGCCTGGGCTACAGTGAGACCCTACCTTGAAAGAACCAAAATAAATAAAATTTTTACATATCTTAAAAAAAAAGAATGGAAGGATAGCTTAGTGGTTAAGGCATTTGACTGCAAAACTAAAGGACCCAGATTCTATTCCTCAGGATCCACGTTAGCCAGACGCACAAGATAGTGCACGCGTCTGGAGTTCATTTGCAGTGGTTGGAGGCCCTGGTGCTCTCATTCTCTCTCTCTCTCTCGCCCTCTTTCTCTCTGTCAAATAAATAAATAAAAATAAAAGTAAAGATGCAGTCCCAGAAAACAACAGCATTCAGAATCTGGGTAGGTCTATTTGTATGGTCATGTTATTAAGTCTTAAAATAATGTCATATAATTTTTTGATGACTTTTTAACTTATAGTTGTGACATTAAAGTATAAAAATTGTTGCCTAAAAAAATAAAATAAGCCAGGTGTGGTGGCGCATGCCTTTAATCCCAGCACTCAGGAGGCAGAGGTAGGAGGATTGCCATGAGTTCGAGGCCACCCTGAGACTCCATAGTGAATTTCAGGTTAGCCTGGGCTAGAGTGAGACCCTACCTCGAAAAACCAAAAAAAATAAAAAAATAAAAAAAGTAAATATTAAAAAAAAAAAAGAATGGACACAGTGGCACAGACTTGTAGTCTCAGCTACTTGGGAAGCTGAGGCAGGAAGATAGTTTGAAATCAGAAATTAGCCGGACATAATGATGAATGCTGGTACTTGGGAGGCAGAGGTAGGAAGATTACCATGAGTTCAAGGCCACCCTGAGATTATATAGTGAATTCCAGGTCTGGGCTAGAGTGAAACCCTACCTCTGGGGTGGGGGGGGGAGGAAAAAAAAAGAAAAAGAAAATAAAAAAAGAAAGGGGGAGGAAAGAAGGAAGGAAGGAAGAAAATAAATAAGTAAATCTCTGGCCTTATTTTATATATCTGATTCAGCATGTCTGGGTTCCAAAAAAAGTATTTTATTTATTTGACAGAGAAATGGGGAGAGAGAGTGAAAGAATGGGCACATCAGGGCTTATTGCCACTGTAAACGAACTTCAGACACGTGTGCCCCCCTTGTGCATCTGGCTAATGTGGGTCCTGGGGAATCGAACCTGGGTCCTTTGGCCTTGTAGGCAAACGCCTTAACCACTAAGCCATCCCTTCAGCCCAGAAACATATTTTTTCCATAAGTATCCTCTTTTTATGATATGACTGAACCAATGTTAGGAAAATAGTAGTAAAAATGTCCTTTTTGGGGGGAGGTGGTTTAAGATTGTCTTGTGTAGAATGCCCTGAACTCCTGATCCTCCTGCCTTCCTCTTGAGTGCAGGGATCACAGTGTGCATCACCATACCTGGCCAAGGACCTAACTTTTGCCACATAGAATCAACCACATTTGCTTTCTAACTAGAGTAGTTCCCTGTTCCCACCGTTGATATGTTAACTGTATTTTCTGTAAACAACAGATGGCATGAGTCATTCAGAGAATACTTTCCTTCTCAGGTGAAGGGTCATTCTGAGACTCAGTTGTCCCAGGTTGCTGGTCTCCCTTCCTTTGCCTTTTCCACCACCAGTGGCATTGACATAGCCTTCTGGCTCCTAGGCATCGAATCTGAAGGGAGAAAATGACAGTAATCACTTAGTAGCTGGTACACATTTGATTATCTTCCATACTTCATGTCAGTGCATTTAAAAACAGTCATCTTTTCCTTCCTTCCTCCTTTTCTTTCTCTCAAGATACAGTGTCATGGAACCCAGGCAGACCTCAGATTTGCTAGGTAGCCAAGTTAGCCTTGAAATCCTGATCCTTCTGCCTCTACCTTTTGAGCGCTGGAAGTACAGAAGAAATTTTTTTTTGCTAAAGAAGAAATCTTCTCTAAAGAAGAAATTAGGAGGTGGGCATGGTGGTGCATGCCTTTAGTCCCAGAAGTCAGGAGGCAGAGGTAGGAGGATTGCCGTGAGTTCAAGGCCACCCTGAGACTCCATAGTGAATTCCAGGTCAGCCTGGGCTACAGTGAGACCCTACCTTGAAAAACCAAAAAAAAAAATAAATAAATAAAAAGAAGAAGAAGAAATTAGAACTACCCCTCTCAGCCAGGCATGGTGGCGCATGTTTTTAATACCAGCACTTGGGAGGCAAAGGTAGGAGGATCGTTGTGAATTCAAAGCCACCCTGAAAACAGTGAATTCTAGGTCAATCTGGGCTAGTGGAAGATACTACCTTGAAAAACAAACAAACAAACAAACTACCCTTTTTAAAGAACAGGAAGAGGACAGGACGATATGTAGAGAGCATCTTCTATGTGTAAGGCGCCTCTCACACAGGGTCCCAGTTAACCTCCATAGCCACAGGCCAGACAAATATCATGAGTTCCATTTTTCTGATGAGACAACTGGAAGTGGAGAAGTCAAGTAACTTTTCCCAAACCACTCAGCTAGTGAATGTGAGAGTCCGATCTGCCCGAACTTTCCTCATTATGCCCAGTTGCATTTGGAATAGAAGGAAGCCTTACTGTGAAGTTCAAGGACTGAGAACATGGATACACTTACAGGGCATGGGACTTCAAAAATGACAAATACTATAATGACAACTCCACTGAACAGCAGAGTAGCAGCAATGAGAGCTTTGATCACAACACTCCATTTCTGCCTCTTCTCCAGGCTCACATCTGTGTCTGAAATGGCTGGGGGGCAAAGGGGGAGACAATTTGAGTCAGAGAAAACACTGGTCCTTGAAGTTCTGGCTGATAGACTAATAATAGGGGCCAGTCTGACACATAGTGGCAGAGCTGAATGTCCCTTTAAACTCAGAATCAGATGAGGTGGCATCCTGGGCTTTTCTCTAACCTCTTGCAATGTTTTTCCAACCAGTCACCTTCTCTGCTATTTGAGATATTTTTCATAGTCATGCATGGCTGAGGCTGATACTGACCTTGGGAAGAGAAGGCTTGGATGCAAAGGAATTCTAAACATACTGTTCCCTGTCAGCCCTCCCCAAGTCCCTACTCTTTAAAACAAAATGAAACAACAACAAAAAAACCCCTTTCCTTTCCTTCTATGTCCAGCAGTGAAAACAGGGAGGGATGTAGCTCAGTGCGTACTTACTACACATATGTATGAGATCCCTGCACTTGGGGGGGAAAATCACCTTTGCTGTTTCTCTTGGTTAACAGGTATAGGAAGAACAAAGGTGAACCAGCATTGCTTCTGGGCCAAAAGCCAAATCTAGGGAAAGTGGTTCATAGGTATTTCATGATAACTAATCTCATCTTTACTTTCTCCTGGTACTAATTAGGCTGTAACCCAAACTTTAATCTTACTGAATTTGGGTTCTAGCCCATTTAAGAAGGGCTATTTGTAAAACAGTATCCATCACAATAATAATTGCATAGTATTTGAATAGTAGCCATCTATATATGTATGTAGTTGATGTAATTACCTAAGAACTGGATTTATTCTGTCTCTCACTCTGGCTATAGGGTAAATTCATTTGCTTTGAGATAAGGGATTATTGATAGTGTCAAACTATAGGCGTTTCTGGGAACTTTTTAATGGAGAAGCTATTTTTTCCCCATTTAAAAAATGGTGGCCCACACCTTTAATCTCAGCACTTGGGAGGCACAGGTAGGAGGATCACAGTAAATTTGAGACCAGCCTGAGACTACATAGTGAATTCCAGCCTGGGTTAGAGTAAGACCCTACCTTGAAAAACAAAAAAATGACAGCAGCAACAAAAAAGGAATGATGTTCTAGCTTTTCAACGTTTAGGAAAATCCCAGGAAATTCAGACTAATACTGGAACTAAAAATGTTTCACTTTTTTTTTTTGTGTGTGTGTGTGGGGGGGGGTCAAGATAGGGTCTCATGCTAGCCCAGGCTGAACTGAAATTCACTCTAGTCTCAGTCTCAGGATGGCATCTAGCTGACAGCGATCCTCCTACCATGGCCTCCCAAGTGCTGGGATTAAAGGCATGCGCCACCATGCCCAGCTCTTAAAAATATTTTTAATTGCAAGCAGAGAGAGGGTAGTAGGGAGATAGAGAATGGGTGTGGCAGGGCCTCAAGCCAGTGCAAACAAAATCCAGATGCATGTGCCACTTTGTGCACCTGGCTCTATGTAGTGGGAGTCAAACCTGGGTCATTAGGCTTTGCAGGCAAGGACCTTAATGCTGAGCCCCTATTTTTCTTTCTTTTTATTCTTATTTGTCCCTACTTACTTTGTACCTTGTATTAAGGACTTGGAAAAATTATAAGTACCTGTCATTTTCTTTCCTTTATTTCCAGAAGTTGTGGAGGTAGTAGAGATGGGGAGGGTCTCCGATGAAGCCAATCTTCCCATCGCTGAATACACTTTACACTGGGAGATCCCTGGTAAAAAAGCTATATATATATATATATATAAAATCAATGAAAGAACAACTTCAGGATACCTTTATCTTATCCTGCTTTAGCTTTACCTGACAAAACCCTAGCTCTACCTGCCCAGTAGTAAATTTCTAATTTTGGCCCCATTGACCTGTATGTTCATACGTTTTGGGTGTAGGCACATACTAATGCCAAGAATAAATGAGGATAGAGATACTAAGAAGAGATATGGATTAAATCATCAGGAGGTCTTTGACTAATGTAGGATCAGAAGAAAAGAGTAAACCTTATCTTATTTGCTTATCATTCTTAAGGTCATAATAATAAGAAAGGTGGACTGGGTGCAATACCAGTAAAAGTTTCTTTCTTAATAGAGGTGACTCCAAAGTTCAAAAATGAACATGAGATATAATTTGTTTAGTGGAGTCCATCCAAGGCTGTTGCTCTGAGGGAGCACTAGGGAATGTAAGGAGTGAAACATGGAAATGATACTCAGGTTCATTCACTCCTCAACTTCATTTGGCAAATGTTCAAGAACAACTGTCTATCATATGCCAGGTACTACTTCAGTATTTATCAGTTGGATACATTGTAGACAGGGAGCAAGTAGAAACAGAGAAGACCAGGGGACAGGCAGAGGAAGCAGAGAGAACAATGAATATAACTTAGTGCATACCTGGAATCCCAGCACTTGGCAGGCTGAGGCAGGAAGATTACCTTAAGTTCAAGGCCAACCTGGCCTACCTAGGTGAGTACAAGCCAGCCATTGCTACATAGGCAAGACCCTGTCACAAAAAGAATTATAGTGCTAAACCAGGCATGGTGGTGCACGCTTTGAATCCCATAACTTGGGAGGCAGAAGTAGGAGGATCACTGTGAATTTGAGGCCACCCTACACCCTGAGAATACAGAGTGAATTCCAGGTCAGCCTGGGCTAGAGTGAGACCCTGCCTCAAAAAACCAAAAAAAAAAAAAAAAGTGAAGCCTTGTCTGTGAAGCCTAAGGATTCCGATTTGAGGCTCGATTCCCTAGGACCCACATAAGCCAGATGCACAAGGTGGCACATGCATCTGGAGTTCATTTGCAGTGGCTGGAGGCCCTGGCATACTCATTCTCTATCTATCTGCCTCTTTTTCTCTCTGTCTGTTGCTCTCAAATAAAAAAAAAAAAAAAAAAGAATTATGGTGCTCGGTATAGTAATGCATGCTTTTATTCCTAGTACTCAGGAAGCAGAGGTAAGAGAATCACTGTGAGTTTGAGGCCACTCTGAGACTACATAGTGAATTCCAGGTCAGCCTGGGCTAGACTGAGACCCTACCTTGAAAAAAAAAAAAGAATTATGGGGGGAATGGAGAGATGGCTTCATGGTTAAGATGCTTGCCTACAAAGCCTAAGGACCCAGGTTCAATTCCCCAGTACCCATGTAGGCCAGCTGCACAAGGTGGCGTATACATCTGGAGTTTTTTGGTAGTTGCTAGAGGTCCTGGCATGCCCATTCTTTGAAGTCACAGAAATCCTTCTACTTTTGTCTCCAGAGTTCTGGGATTAAAGGCCTGCACCACCATGCCCATCTGTTTTTTTTCTTTTGTTGTTGTTAATATTTTATTTATTTCAGAGAGAAAAAGAGGCAGATAGAGGAATGGGCATGCCAGGACCTATCGCCACTGCAAACAAACTCTAGACACATGCTCCATCTTGTGCATCTGGCTTTACATGGGTACTGGGGAATTGAACCTGGGTCCTTTGGCTTTGCCAGCCAGCAAGTGCCAATCGCTGAGCTATTGCTCCAGCCCCAACGAGGTAGGGTCTTACTCTAGCCCAGGCTGACCTTGAATTCACTATGTAGTCTCAGGATGGCTTCAAACTCACAGCGATCCTCCTACTTCTGCCTCCCAAGTGTTGGCATTAATGGTGTGTGCCACCACACCCAGCCCAAACTTTAATTGCTGTGCTGGATATGAAATATGGAAGAATAAGAGTAGAAGCACCATAACTTGCTAGAGGACTATTGCAGACTATTGTAGGACTATTGTAAGGCTATTGTAGGACTGTTATAGGACTGTTGTAGGCTATTGTAGGACTGTTGTAGACTATTGTAGGACTATTTTAGGCTACTGTAGACTATTGTAGGACTACTATATGGCTATTGTAGGACTGTCAGCTGAGAGACATGAAGACAGATGGATTCTGACTATGGTCTCGAACTGATCGTATCTGCTTTCAAAATTAATCTAATCCAGGGCTGGAGAGATGGCTTATGGTTAAGTGCTTGCCTATGAAGCCTAAGGACCCTGGTTTGAGGTTCAATTCCCCAGAACCCATGTTAGCCAGGTGCACAAGGGGGCACATGTGTCTGGAGTTCGTTTTCAGTGGCTGGAGGCCCTGGCGCACCCATTGTCTCTCTCTTTCTCTCTCTCTCTATCTGCCTCTTTTTCTGTCACTCTCAAATAAATAAATAAAAATGAACAAAAAAAATTAAAACACAATCTAATCCAATTCAGGCAGTACTTATTATTACTTTTTTTGTGGAAAAAGAGGTTTATTTTGGCTTACAGGCTCAAGGGGAAGCTCCACAATGGCAGGGGAAAACAGTGGTATGAGCAGAAGGTGGGCATCATGCTCTGACCAACATAAGGTAGACCATAGCAATAGGAGAAACTGGCTATAATACTCATAAGCCTGCCCCCAACAATAACCTCCCTCCAGGAGGCATTAATTCCCAAATCTCCATTCACTGGGTATCTACCATTCAGAAGACCTAAGTTTATGGGAACCATCTGAATCAAACTACCACAAATACTGAATTATTTTAGTGCTTAAAGTGGCTCAGATTTGGTCAGTGGCACACCCCCATTCTGTCTGACTTTATCCTTGCTTTTTAAAATAATAAGATAATAAAGGCTAATCTTGTACCTACTCTGCCCTAGCCCTGGGCCAAGCCATTTCTCTGAGGAGCCTTCTTAGTTATTATTATTTTTTTATTTGAGAGTGACAGAGAAAGAGGCAGAGAGAGACGCAGAGAGAGACACAGAGAGAGAGTGAGAGAGAGAGTGTGTGAGCATGTGAGAGAGACAGCACATCAGGGCCTCCAGCTACTGCAAACAAACTCCACATGCATGCACTACATTGTGCATATGGAGTACGTGGGTCCTGGGGAATCGAGCCTTGAACCAGGGTCCTTAGGCTTCACAGGCAAGCGCTTAACTGCTAAGCCATCTCTCCAGCCCACCCACTTTTTTTTTTTTTTTTAAGATACGGTTTCACTACATATTCCAGTTTGGCTTTGAACTCACTATGTAGTCAGATTGCTGTCATACATGTGAATTCACTAAGCAGTTGCAGGGTGGCCTTGAACTCATGACAGTCTTCTCACCACTGCCTCCCAAGTGCTGGGATTATGGCTTCCTATTTCATTTTTGATGATTACATACCATTGCATATTAAATTAAGGTCTAAATTACTCTTACATGTTTTAAGTCCCAATGAAGATGATAGTTAATGTTTGTTTGTTTTGATGTAGAGTCTTGCTCTAGGCCAGGCTGAACTGGAATTCACTGTGTAGCCTCAGGGTGACCTTGAACTCACGATGATCTTCCTACCTCTGCCTCCCAAGTGCTGGATTAAAGGCATGTGCCACCATACCTGGCTATTTTTTTTTTTACTTTTGAGTACTTTTATTTATATATTTGATTCTTACCTCTTGCATATCGTTCAAAAGCCAATGGCCATAGTACCAGGCATTATACATGAAATTAGAGGATACATTGTGGTCCCTGATTGCAGTGTAATCAGGAGATAGTGTTAGAAGAGCTAGGTAGAGACACACTGACAGTCAACAGGTTTGAAGGGAAAAACAAGGACATTTTGGACATAGTGCCAGCTAGTTCTCTGAGGTGATGACATACCTGTTTATGAGAGGACATAAAGATAAACAAATCTTACTTTAGACAAATCACAGAAGTTCTCTGAGTTTTGTTTTTTCTTTATATAAGATGGTTATAATCCTAATAATAAAAACCTCTTGGTATATCTATTTCTCAGGGGTGTTGTAAAGATCAGAGACTAAAAATGAAAAAGCAAGTGTGAAAGCACTTTGGAAGCTGAGTGATATTGGGATTGAAAAGGGGAGGGGAAACATAGAGATTGTCTCTTTAAGTAGACAACTCTGCCCTCTAGCCACAGGGATAATGGCACTTAGAGATGAGGTGTGTGTCCCTACCACCTGGGAAATGCCACTTCAAAGTCTACTAAATAGTCTTCATCTGTCAGTGTGTTTGCAGTTCTGCCTAGCATCCAAATTAATGTCTGTGCATGTTGACAGCTCATCTCTCCCAGGTTTATCTGTGAGGTAAGTGGGCATCTAGATGGAGCAGGATTGTTAATGCACATACTTTATTTCCAGGGAATTGCAACAGCAGATTTTCTTTGGCTAAAAGAATTTGAACAAGAATGCCTCAATTTAAGCCAGGTGTGGTAGCATATATCTGGAACTCCAGTATTCAGAAGGTAGAGGCAGGTGGATTACTGTAAATATGAGTCCAGTTTGGTCTACATAGTAAGTTCCAGGTCAGCCAGGGTCATGTACTAAGATCTTACTTCAAAACAAAACAAAAACAAACAAACAAACACACACACACACAAAAACAGGGCCTGGAGAGATGGCTTAGTATGGCTTTGTAGTTAAGGCACTTGCCTGAAAAGCCTAAGGATCCAGGTTCAGTTCCCCAGTATCACCCATGTAAACCAAATGCACAAGGTGGTACATATGTCTGGAGTTTGTTTTCAGTGGCTAGAGGCCCTCGTTTGCCCATTCTCTCTCTCTGCCTCTATCTCTCTCTCTCTCTGATAAATAAATATGTTTAAAAAAGAATGTCTCAATTTAAGGAGCTATAACAAAAATCCAAATTTATAAAGTAGATATAGAAGATAATTTATAGTCCCAAAGGGTGCTTTGTTTTACAAAGTAATTTCTTTCTTTCTTTCTTTCTTTCTTTCTTTCTTTCTTTCTTTCTTTCTTTCTTTCTTTCCTTTTGTTTGTTTGTTTGTTTGTTTGTTTTGAGGTAGAGTCTCTCTCTCTAGCCCAGGCTGACCTGGAATTCACCCTGTAGTCTTCAGTTGGCCTTGAACTCACAGTGTCCTCCTACTTCTGCCTCCCAAGTGCTAGTATTAAAGGTGTGTGCCACCACACATGGCTTCTTTATTTGACAGAGAGAGAAAGAAAATGGGTGCATCAGAACCTCCAGCCACTGCAAACAAACTCCAGATGCATGTGCCACCTTATGCAGCTGGCTTATGTGGGTCCTGGGGATTCAAACCTGGGTCCTTTGACTTCATAAGCAAATGCCTTATCTGCTAAGCCATTTCTCCAGCCCAAGCAGTTTCTTTTATAAGGAACATTAAATGCAGCATATCTTCATTTTGGAGCTAGTTTAAGGTACTTGCCTACAAAGCCTGCTGGTCTGGGTGGGATTCCCCAGTAACTATATACCCCCAGTACCCACATAAAGCATGTGTCTGCAGTTTGTCTGCAGTGGCAAGAAGCCCTATTGTGCCCATACTCTCCTTCTCATAAATCACTAAAAATTAAAAATAAAAAGATATCTAAAATATTTTATTTATTTGAGAGAGAGGGAGGAAGGGAGGGAGAGAATGGGCATCCCAGAGCCTCCAGCCACTACAGAGGAATTCCAGAACTGGGTCCTTTGGCTTTGCAAGCAAACACCTTAACTACTAAGTCATCCCTCCAGTCCCCCTATCTTTTTTTAAGTTGAGATAGGATCTCATTATGTAGCCCAGGCTGGCCTTGAACTTGACAGTGTCCTGCCTCTGTTTCCTGAGTGCTGACATGAAAAGTGTATACCATCATGCCTGGATAAATACATATTAAATAGTGATGTCACTTAGAGATTATTCTAAAATAATACACACAGGTTGAAGGGCATTAGGGAGGCCTTAGCCTACTGCTATTTGGTTTATGTCTTAAGATCTATCCCTTAGCTCTATATATATCTAAAAAGTAGACCATCTTGTCAAACCTTTGATTTGTAGCTATAGATATTGAGTTCTGGGCTGGACATAGTAGCACACGCCTTTAACCCCAGCATTTGGGAGGCAGAGGTAAGAGGATCACTGTGAGTTCAAGGCTACCCTGAGACTACATAGAAATTCCAGGTCAGTCTGGGCTACAGTAAAACCCTACCTCAAAAAAAAAAAAAAAAAAAAAAAGAAAGAAAAGAAAAGAAAAAGAAAGAAAGAAAGAAATTGAACTCTGGTGGGTGGGCTGGAAAGATAGCATAGCAGTTAAGGCACTTGCCTGTGAAGACTAAGGACTCATATTTGACTCTCCAGATCCCACATAAACCATATGCAGTGATATAAGAGTGCAAGGTCACACATGCTCACAAGGGGGCATAAATGTCTGAGTTAGAATGCAGTGGCTGGAGACACTGGCACACCAATTCTCTCATAAAAAGAGGCAGTCTGTTGGGCTTGCCTCAAAAAAAAATTGAGTTCTGGGAAAATCAGTAACTTATCAAAGGTAATAATTAATTTATAATAAACACTAGTTAGATGTTATTTAGAACATGCTTGGTGCATACTTGGGAAGTAGAAGCAGGAGTATTAGGAGTTCAAGGTCATCCTTGGCTACATAGTGAGCTTGAAACCAACCTGGAGTATAAGATATACCATATTAAAAACAAAACAAAACAAAAAAGGATGAGAGAGGGTATTTTCTTTTTCTACTTGTTACTTGTTGGGAGGATTGCCATGAGTTCAAGGCCACCCTGAGACTACATAGTGAATTATTCCAGGTCAGCCTGAGCTAGAGCAAGACTATAACCTCGGAAAACAAAAACAAAAAAAAGGATGAGAGAGGGTATTTTCTTTATCTACTTGTTACCCTATTCTTTTTTTTTTTAACTTTCTCCTTTTTATTATTTATTTATTTGAGAGAGTTTGGGTGCATCAGGGCCTCTAGCCACTGCAAACAAACTTTAGATGCATACGTCACCTTGTGCATCTAGTTTACCTGGGTCCTAGGGAGATGAACCTGGGTCCTTAGGCTTCACAGGCAAGCGCCTTAACCACTAAACCATCTCTCTAGCCCCTTGGTACCCTATTCTAAACATATATATGAAATCTAATGAACAACTGTAAATTTTCTTAATTAATATAGAATCTGAGCAATCACAACCAGAAATACAAACTGTATTGTAAGTGAAAGTGATGACTGAATCACTTTTCCCCAGAAGAAGAAAATTAATATTTATAACATAGGCCAGGCATGGTGGCACACGCTTTTAATCCCAGTACTCCTTAGGCTGAGGTAGGAGGATTGCTGTGAGTTCGAGGCCACCCTGAGACTACATAGTGAATTCCAGGTCAGCCTTGGCTACAGCAATACCCTACCTCAAAAAAAAAAAAAAAAAAAAAAAAAGTATATAAGACCTTTCTTTGTTTCTGTCTGTCTGTCTCTCTCTCTCTCTCTTTTTTTTTTCTTTTTTTGCGGTGCTAGGAAGAAAACCTTGGGCTTCATGCATGCTAGGCAAGCACTCAGCCACTAGGTCATATCCCTGACTAATGGGGTCAGCTTTTCTGAACAGCAACAGATGGTCTTCATTTTACCTTTTTACTTTTTCTTTTGAGGTAGGGTCATTCTGGCACAGGCTGACCTGGAATTCGCTATGTAGTCTCAGGCCACCTAACTCACAGTGATCTTCCTACCGCTGCTGCCTGAGTGCTGGGATTAAAGCATGCACCACCACATCCTGTTCATCTTACTTTTTTTCTTCATTCCATGGTGATCCATGTCTTAGGATAACCATTTGTGCTGTAGAAAATTCTCATTCTTGGTTTAAATTCTTATTTTGCTCTGAGGACAGTTCCATGAGCAGTCACCTGATTTTTTTTTTTTTTTTTCCAGACACACTCCTGTGCAGACTCATCTCACCCAGCGCCTTGACTTCAGAGGGCATCTCCTTGTGATCTTGAAAGTTTGGCTGTTCAATTTTTATTTTGTCCCAATTGAGATATATCACAACTTGATAATCAATGTGGTTTAATTCAGAATAGGTAATTTCCAACTTTATTTATTTATGTGTCCACTCAGCTAAATCCCCAGCCTCTAGTTTCAAACAATGGAAAAGAGGTAATTTTGCTGGGTGTGGTGGCGCACACCTTTAATCTCAGCACTGGGAGGCAGAGGTGGGAGGATTGCCATGAGTTCAAGGCCACCCTGAGACTACATAGTGAATTATTCCAGGTCAGCCTGAGCTAGAGCAAGACTATAACCTCGGAAAACCAAAAAAAAGTTAATTTGTACTGGAGAGATGGCATAACAATTATGGCACTTTCCTGCAAAGGACCCAGGTGTGATTCCCCAGGACCCACATAAGCTAGTTGCATTGGTGGCAAATATGTCTTGAGTTTGTTTGCAGTGGCCAGAGGCCCTGGGGCACCCATTCTCTCTCTCTGTCCCAGCACTTGGTTGCAGAGGTTGGAGGATCTCCATAAGTTCTAGGTAACCCTGAGACTTCATAGTGAATTCCAGGTCAGCCTGGGCTAAAGTGAAACAATGCTCATAATAATAATAAAAATAATAAAAATAAAAGAGTTAGTTCAAAGAACCACTCCTATGATTGTTTGGGATTCACAATCTGGTTTCATTAGAAATGTCTGGTGAGGGACTGGAGAGATGGCTTAGTGGTTAAAGGTGCTTTCTTGAAGTCTAACAGCCTGGGTTCAATGCCTCCGTACCCACATAAATCTAGATGTACAAAGAATCACATGTATCTGTAGTTTGTTTGCAGTGGTAGGAGGCCTTGGTGTATCCATTCTCTGTCTAGCTCTCCCTCTCCCTCTCTCTGTCTTTTTCAACTAACTAAATAAAAATATTTGTTAATAACTGGGCGTGATGGTGCACACCTTTAATCCCAGCACTTGGAAGGCAGAGATAGGAGGATTGCCATGAGTTTGAGGCCACCTTGAAACTACATAGTGAATTCCAGGTCAGCCTGGACTAGAGTGAAACCCTACCTCAAAAAAAAAAAAAAAAAAATCGTTAGAAATGTTGGGAGCTAGAAAGATGGCTCAGCAGTTAAGGTGCTTGCCTGCAAAGCCTAATGACCTAGGTTTAATTCCCCAGTATCCAGGTAAGGCCAGTTGCACAAAGTGGCACATGCATTTAGAGTTCATTTGTAGCAGCTGGAGGCTCTGGTGTGCTCATTCTCTCTCTTTCTATCTGCCTGTCTCTGTCAAATCAATAAATAAAATTTAAAAAACATGTATTGTGAATGATGATTACAACTCCTGATTAGCACTAGGGAGATGGCTCAGCAGTTAAAATTGCTTGCTTGCAAAGCTTGCCAGACTGGCTTGATTCCCCCAGCCACCCATGTAAAGATAAGTGGCAGGTAAGTATTCCTTTGCACAGAGATAAATAAACATTTTAAAGAAGACCCTAAACTAACCTACACACATACTTTTGGTCTTTTTGCATGACTGAGACACTACAGAATACTAGCTTGAACTCTGGATCTCAAAACCAACCACTATGTTGTTTGCCTTGAGCAAGCCTCCCAGGAAAGGAAGAAGCCTTTTCCTCCTGGAAAGGGCCCAAGGCCAGAGACTAGCCCAAGGCAAAAGTTTAATCAGGACAGGGTGATCTTTGGCATTTTTCCTCTCTCACATCCTTCCAATTTCCTTGTCCAGACTTTTTAAGGGCTAATGTCCTTAATTACCCAGGTTCCACATTCTAGCACTCCACTTAGAGTACTGTAGACCGAAAATGACTTAAGCCCACTATTACCCACAGGAATAGCCATCAACTCAAGCAAGAGGAAAACAGTTTGGGCTGGAGAGATGGCTCCACAGTTAAGGCACTTGTTTGCAAAGCCTAACAGCCCAGGTTCAATTCCTCAGCGCCCATGTACAGCCAGATGCATAAAGTGGTGCATGCATCTGGAGTTCGTCTGCAGTGGCTAGAGGCCTTGGCATGCCCATTCTCTCTCTTTTTTCTTTTCTTTTCTTTTCTTTCTTTTTTTTTTTTTGTTTTTTTGAGGTTGGGTCTCACTCTAGCCCAGGCTGACCTGGAATTTATTATGTAGTCTCAGGGTGGCCTCCAACTCACTGCAGTCCTCCTATGTCTGCCTCCCGGGATTAAAGGAATGAGCCATGACACCCAGTTTTCTCTCTCTTTCTGCCTGTATCTCTCTGCTTGCAAATAAATAAATAAAAAATATTTTTTAAAACCAGTATGATGGGCTGGAGAGATGGCTTAGCAGTTAAGTGCTTGCCTGTGAAGCCTAAGGACCCCGGTTCGAGGCTTGATTCCCCAGGACCCACATAGCCAGATGCACAGGAGGTGCACGAGTCTTGAGTTCCTTTGAAGTGGCTAGAGGCCCTGGCATGCCCATTATCTATCTATCTATCTGTCTCTTTCTCTGTCTGTTGCTGTCAAATAAATAAATAAATAAAAATAAAATAAAACCAGTATGATGCCTGGCATGGTGGCGCATGTTTTTAATCCTAGCACTCAGGAGACAGTGGTAGGAGGATTGCTTTGAGTTAGATGCTACCCTGAGACTACATAGTGAAGTCCAGGTCAGAAAAAGTATGATTACAGAGCTAGAGAGATGGTTTAGTTGGTTAAGTGCTTGCTGCACAAGCATGAGGACTGAGTTCAGTTTCCCAGCACCTACAAAGAAACCAGGTGCTGAGTGAGTGCATGTAATCCAGCACTGGGAGGCAAAACAGGGGGATCCCTGGGGACTAGCTGGCTGGGTAGTCTGCTGAATTAGTGAGTTCTAGGTTCAGTGAGAGACCCTGTCTCTTGGAATTATGTGAATGATTGAGGAAAACACCTGACATCAACCTCTGTCCTCAACACGTGCACATGCAAACATGTACATGCATACTTCCACATATGTGTTCCCTCACATGTATAAACACATGCATGCCACAGACATACATATGCAAAACAAAAACCAATCTGATTACTACTGAGTGACTGAAATTCAAAACCAGAGGCTGTCAGGCATGGTGGTGCACACCTTTAGTCCTTGTACTTGGGAGGCAGAGATAGGAGGATAGGTGCAAGTCCAAGGCCAGCCTGAGACTACATAGTGAAATCCAGGTCAGGCTTGGCTAGAGCAAGACCCTAACTCAAAAAAAAAAAACAAAAAAACCCACAAAGGCTTTGAGTGTTTAGCAACACCTCTTTTCTCCTCCTCCCCCGCCACTCCAATATAGTTAGTAGTGGTATAATTTTATAATAATTACTAATTTTTTAAAATTTTTATTTATGTATGTATGTATTAGAGACAGGGAGAATGGGTATACTAGGGCCTCTAGCCATATCACACAAACTCCAGACACAGGCACCACCATGTGTGCATCTGCTTATGTGGGTTGGGTATTGGGAAGTTGAACCTGGGTCCTTAAGTTTTGCAGACAAGCACCTTAACCACTAAGCAATCCCTCCAGCCCTTATTTACTCATTTATTTATTTATTTATTTATTTTTGAAATAGAGTCTTGCTCTATAGTCCAGGCTGACCTGGAATTCACTATGTAGTCTCAGGCTGGCCTCAAACTCACAGTGATCCTCCTACCTCAACCTCCCAAGTTCTAGGATTAAAGGTGTGTACCACTATTTGTATATGTTACTATGTACATTGAAAGTAAATGCAATTAAAAAGTATTGTTAAAGAAAGACCTATCAAGGGCTGGAGAGATGGCTTAGCGGTTAGGCGCTTGCCTGTGAAGCCTAAGGACCCCGGTTCGAGGCTCGGTTCCCCAGGTCCCACGTTAGCCAGATGCACAAGGGGGTGCATGCGTCTGGAGTTCGTATCAGAGGCTGGAAGCCCTGGCGTGCCCATTCTCTCTTTCCCTCTATCTGTCTTTCTCTCTGCGTCTGTTGCTCTCAAATAAATAAATTAAAAAAAATTTTTTTTTTAAAAAAAAGAAAGGCCTATCAAAAGTGAAGATCATACGAACATCATGGGATGCCAGGGCTAGCAAGGATCTTAGAAAACTGGGATTGGAGAGATAGTTTAGCAGTTAAGGCGCTTGCCTGCAAAGTCAAAGGACCCAGGTTTGATTCCCCAGGACCCACATAAGCCAGATGCATGTGGTGGCACATGCATCTGGAGTTTGTTTGCAGTAGCTGACAACCCTGGCACACTCATTCTCTCTCCCTCTCTTGCTCTCTGTCTGTCTCAAGTAAATAAAGAAAAACAAAATATTAAAAAAAAATAAATTAGAAAACTGGGGCTGGAGAGATGGCTCAGCAGTCAAGGTGCTTTCCTGCAAAGCCTAATTACCCAAGTTTGATTCCCCACTATCCATGTGAAGCCAGATGCACAAAATGGTGCATGTATCTGGAGTCTGTTTGCTTTGAGGCCCTGGCTTACCCTATTTCTCTATCTTTCTTCTTTTTTCTCTCTGCTTGCAAATAAATACATAGCTGGGCGTGATGGTGCATGCCTTTAATCCCAGCACTTGGGAAGCAGAGTAGGAAGATGGCTGAGTTAGAGGCCACCCTGAAACTACATAGTGAATACCGGTCAGCCTGTGCTAGAGTGAAACTCTACCTTGAAAAAAAAAAAAAGATATTACTTGTTTTTAAAAAAATGGGATGGAGAGATGGCTCAGCAGTTAAAAGCCTGACAGCCCAAATTTGATTCTCTCGTACCCACATAAAGCTAGACACACAAACTGGCACATGTATCTGGAATTCGTTTTCAGAGGTCAGAGACTCTCTCTCCTAAGTAAGTAAATAAGTTTTTTGTTTTTTTTTTAAAGGAAGTCAGGTGTGGTGGCACACATCTTTAATCCTAGCGCTTGGAAGGCAGAGGCAGGAGGGTGGCTGTGAGTTTAGGACTAGCTTGGGACTATAGAGTGAATTTCAGGTCAGTCTGCACTAGAGTGAGACCCTGCCTTGAAGGAAGAAAAAAAAGGATGGACTGGAGAGATGGCTTAGTGGTTAAGCACTTGCCTGTGAAGCTTAAGAATCCCAGTTTGAGGCCCCCTACCCCAGGACCCACGTTAGCCAGATGCACAAGAAGGCACACACGTCTGGAGTTTGTTTGCAGTGGTTGGAGGCCCTGGCATTCTCTCTCTCTTTCTCTCACTCTCTCTGCCTTTCTCTCTGTGTCTGTCACTCTCAAATAAATAAAAAGATGAACAAAAAATTTTGAAAAAAGGAAATTAGAAAACTGATTTTTAGAGCAAACATGGATTTGCCCAAGGGTAGACTTATGCATTTCTTCATGGTTTAGCTGCTACTGAGTCAACTGCCATCAAGCAAGTCAACTCAAGGTAGTGAATACTACCTCTGTCTGCTTTTCCAGTCTGATCTCACCTTTGCCTGTTAGAAGGAATCCGGCCTGAAACTCAGATGTGGGTGTTAGGTGGCAGCTTGGGGAGGCAGTCCTGTTTCTGCCAGGAGTGGCCATGATTCTGAGGTTTTTCAGAATGTGCTTAACCTCTGGCCTTCTTTCTGAATATACGAGGTTGACTCTCACTCTCCTTCCAGGCCCAAGGCATTGCAGCATAGCGATGGTCTGATTTTGGATGAATGTGGCACCTTTGACTTGTGTGTATGTTTCTGGAAAAAGAACAAGACAGAAGAAGTGAGGTTGGTTCTTACTCTGAACAGTGTCCAGCTGATCCACTGCCATCCACGACTGTGTCAAACACCACAGCTGCACTTTGCCCTCTTTTAATTCACCTCCTCCTCGGTCTGCATTTATGGCTCCAAATAGGCAGGTCCTGCTTGCCTTCTTCCTGCCGTGAGTCCCATGAAGACAGATGACTGCACTAAACTCAGCACAGAAAAATGTCATAGGCTGGTTTTTTTTTTTTTTTAATGCAAGGGCTGGGTGTTCCCCCCCTCTTCATACCTTTCTGCATGTGTTAGGGAATAAGTAATTTTTAAAAACTAGCTTCCAGAATTCCTCTAGAAGAGGATTTTTTTGGAGTGGGTGTGTATGTTGAGGTAGGAATCTCACTGTATATAGTCCAGGCTGACCTGAAACTCACCCTGTAGTTCCAGGCTGGCTTCAAACTCACAATAATCCTTCTACCTCTGTCTTCCCAATACTAGGGTTAAAGGAATATGCCACCACATCTGGCTAGAGAGAAACCTTTTGTAAAATAGGGTATTTGAATATGCGCTAACAAAAAAAGAAAGGAAAAAAATAAAATATGGGCTAAGAATTGGAGACAAGGCCTCTTTTAAAAATGTAAACAAATTATTATAATAGCAAAGTATGTTTTCAGAAAGGGTTTATGCCCTACCTTTCATTAACAAATCCCTGATGCTTCTCACATCCTTTGGAATGAGCTCAGGCAGCTCTTCCACTTGGCAGCTGCTATCTCTGAGGCCTAAGGAGGAAAAAAATGTCAGAATTGACTTGGTAATTACTCTGGAGGGGGATACAACAGAATGAACTTCCTGTGCATAAAACTAGGGAAATTAAATACTTCCTGAAAAAGACTTTGTATGCAAGTAGAAGTTAGCTTATTATAGAGTAAACGAGTACTATAATGATGATAATATACCCGGGCATAATGGTGCACGCCTTTAATCCCATGAGTTCAAGGCCACCCTGAGACTCCATGGTGAATTCTAGGTCAGCTTGGGCTAGAGTGAGACCCTACCTTGAAAAACCAAAAATAAATAACTAAACTAAAATAATAATAATAATATAATAGCATATATTATTAATAATAATATGTTAATTTTGCAGTCAGGTTCGCATTGCTGGTAGAAATCACCCAACCAAGAGCAGCTTGTGGGTAAAAAGGTTTATTTTGGTTTACAGGCTTAGGGGGAAGTTTCATGATGGCAGGGAAAACAAGGACACAAGCAGGGGGTGGACATCACCCCCTGGCCAGCGTAAGGTGGACCATAGCAACAGGAAGCTGGCTAAAATACCCATAAGCCTGCCCCCAACAATACACTGCCTCCAGGAGACATTAATTCCCAAATCTCCATCAGCTGGGAATCTAGCATTCAGGACACCTAAGTTTATGGGAACACCTGAATCAAACAACCACAATTATTTTTAAAAATATTTTTGGTCCGGGTGTGGTGGCGCATGCCTTTAATCCCAGCACTTGGGAGGCAGAGGTAGGAGGATTGCCATGAGTTTGAGGCCACCCTGAGACTCCACAGTGAATTCTAGGTCAGCCTGAGCTAGAGTGAGACCCTGACTCGAAAAACCTATATATATATATATATATTTGTTTATTTACAAATGGAGAAAGAGAAAGGGAGGGGGAGAGAGAAGGAGCAGCATGCCTGCGTGCGTGCGTGCGTGCGTGCGTGCGTGTGTGTGTGTGTGTGCACGTGTGTGCACGCGCCAAGGCCTCTTGTCAATGCAAAGGAACTCCAGATACATGTACCACTTTGTGCATCTGCTTTTATGTGGGTACTGAGTAATTGAACTCCAGGCCATCAAGCTTTGCAATCAAGCACCTTTTTTTCCCCTTTTTTTCAATTTTTATTAACATTTTCCATGATTATAAAAAATATCCCATGGTAATACCCCCCCCACTTTCCCATTTGAAATTCCATTCTCCTTCATATCCCAATCAAGCACCTTTAACTGATGAGTTATCTCTCCAGCCTTCAAGAAATTATTTTTAAGAGAAAGAAAAGTAAAATAGGGCTAGAGAGATGGCTTAGCAGTTAAGAGCACTTTCTGTGCAAGTATGAGGGCCTGAGAAAGCTTGAGTTTGAACCCTAGGATCCACAAGTCTGTAACCTGTCCTGCTCACAAAAGTTTTGGGATCAGTAAGAAACTCTGGTTCAAATAAGAATGGGCAAAAGACTGATGGAGGGCTGGAGAGATGGCTTAGCGGTTAAGCGCTTGCCTGTGAAGCCTAAGGACCCCGGTTCGAGGCTTGGTTCCCCAGGTCCCACGTTAGCCAGATGCACAAGGGGGTGCACGCGTCTGGAGTTCGTTTGCAGAGGCTGGAAGCCCTGGCACGCCCATTCTCTCTCTCTCCCTCTATCTGTCTTTCTCTCTGTGTCTGTCGCTCTCAAATTAAAAAAAAAAAAAAAAAAAAAGACCGATGGAGCCGCTTGAAGTTCAGCCCTGGCCATTGTAGGTGAGCACAGCCCACTGCAGGCAAGTGCACAGAGCAGATGGGCACAAACATGTGCATTCAACATACATACACACACACCCACAAGCAAAAAGAAAGAAAGAAAGAAAGAAAGAAAGAAAGAAAGAAAGAAAGAAAGAAAGAAAGAAAGAAAGAAAAGTCCTACCCCACAGAGAGTGACGGATACATTTATAACCCCATGGTAAGTACCAACAACCCCCCACTGAGGAGGACCCTGAGTGCAGTGGGAATGGGGAAGAGGGAATAAAAGATGGTAACAGGAGGGGAATGGATCCAGTGAGTTTAACACGTGATTTATTCATAAGGTTCCTAATTAATAAAGATGAAATTGAGTAGGTAAAGTTACGAAATTAGTGAAAGAATAAGCAAAAACAAAACCAAAACCCTGTTTTCTCTCACATACATAAAGCTTATTTTATCTTTTCCCTTGTGTTCTGTCTGCTCCTGTATTAAAGAGAACACTTGGAAGTATTAAGTATTGCCTTGGGGAGCTAGAGAGATGGTTTAGTGATTAAGGTGCTTGCCTGCAAAGCCAAAGGACCCAGGTTCAATTCCCCAGGACCCATGTAAGCTACATGCACAAGGTGGTACATGCATCTGGAGTTGGTTTGCAGCAGCTGAAGGCCCTGGAACACCTGTTCTCTCTCTGCCTCTCTCTACATATATTAAATAAACAATAATTAACAAATAAAGTGTTGCCTTGGATAGAATACCTCTATGGATTACCACAGAACTATAGATTATACTTAATTATGCTTTTTGGCACATGACTCAGGGTATGGAATTTTTTTCCTTCCTTTTTCTACTTCTCTGCTTCCCTCTTCTCCTTTCCTTCTTTTTTTGCTGGTGTGTGTTTTGAAACAGACTCTCATACTGTAGTCTAAGATGGCTTTGACTTCCTTTCAATCTTTCCACCTCATCTTTTTTTTTTAAATTTTTTATTTATTTATTTGAGAGCGACAGACACAGAGAGAAAGACAGATATAGAGAGAGAGAATGGGTGCGCCAGGGCTTCCAGCCTCTGCAAACAAACTCCAGACGCGTGCGCCCCCTTGTGCATCTGGCTAACGTGGGACCTGGGGAACCGAGCCTTGAACCGGGGTCCTTAGGCTTCACAGGCAAGCGCTTAACCGCTAAGCCATCTCTCCAGCCCCCACCTCATCTTTTTGAGTACTGGGATTACAGGTCTGAGGAACCACACCTGGATATGGGATTTTTTTTTCAAATATATATTTTTTTATTTATTTGAGAGAAAGAGGCAGAGTGAGAGAAAGAGAGAGAGAGAGAGAGAGAGAGAGAGAGAGAGAGAGAGAGAGGGAGGGAGGGAGGGAGAGAATGGGCACACCAGGGCCTCCAGCCACTGCAAACGAATTCCAGACACACATGCCCTCTTTTGCATCTGGCTTACTTGGTCGTGGAGAATCAAACCGGGATCCTTTGACTTTGCAGACAAAGGTCTTAACAGCTAAGCCATCTCTCCAGCCCCTGTGGGAGTTTTTTTGTTTGCATAAATGTGTTATTGCTACACCTTATAGTGTTTTGCCTTAACTCTATTTGGCTGATTATAGAGATGAAAAATCTTTAGGAAACTCTGAAAATAAAAAATCTCATTTTGAATAAAGTTACCAGCTAGGGCTAAGCTGAGTGATAGAACACTTGCTTAGCATCCGGGAGTTGGATTTCAAACTTTAGCATAAAACAAACAGAAAAACAGAAACCCCAGCTGTCCTGCTGTGATCCGGGCAAGCATGGAGGGTGGCGGGCTGGGCCGTGTGCATACTGGCACCTGGCCCTGCTGTTGCCCTGCACCATGCGGTGCTGGCGCAGGTGCAGGCGGAGCTAGGCGCTGTGCAGGCCAGCCTTGGGGTGTGGTGTGGGTGCCCGCCGACCTGGGCTGGGAGGGAGGCCAGTGTGCAGCGGCTGCTGGGTGCCCTGTGCGAGCTCCCCAGGCCCGAGGGGCTGCAGTGCCTGCTGCTCGTCAACAACACAGGCACTCTTGGAGATGTTTCTAAAGGCCTCCTGAACCCGATGACCCAGCTGAAGTGAACAACTACTAGGCTGTCATCTTGACTGCTATGCTTTGCTTGACCTCAGGTCCCCTGAAGGCCTTCCCTGCTAGCCCCAGCTTCAGCAGGACTGTAGTGAGCATTTCCTTGCTGTGTGCCCTGCAGCCCTTCAAGGGCTGGGCACTGTACCACACAGGGAAGGCTGTCTGGGACATGATGTTCCAGGTACTGGCCACTGAGGAACCCAGAGAGAGGGTGCTGAACTATGTACCAGGTTCCCTGGACACAGACGTGCAGCTGCTGGCCCGGGAGACCTCTGTGGACCCAGAGTTAAGAAGCAGACTGGAATTCACTGTGTACTCTCAGGGTGGCCTTGAACTCATGACGATCCTCCTACCTGCCTCCCAAGTGCTGGGATTAAGTGCATGCGCCACCACGCCTGGCCTTAGGCTTCTGTTTTGATGAGGCTAGGGAAGTACTTACCTTTCTTGTTGGAATCATAGGATGCAATGATGAGGCTGAAAACTAAGATGGTATCCATGTTAGTTTGAGCTCATAAGCTTGAGCACACATTGCCGTCACCCCACTGCTAATTGGTGGTAGTGCCTTCCACCCTAGTCTCTAGTTGCTCTCACTGCCCTGGAACTAAATTTCACCCTGACGGTCTGGTTCCACTCTTATTTCCTGAAGACCCAGGAATACAGCTGATTGGAGAAAGAGCCAAATCTACTTATTAATGATTGACTTTGAAGTTCTGCCCAACTTCACTGCTGATGCCAACATACAGCATTATAATTACCTAGAGGTTTCCCTAGCAGAAAGGGCAAGAATCCCAGTGATAAGCATTACTACAAGTACTTGCAGCTTGACACATACTCATTTATGTGCACACTGATGGAGGCACACAGATGCATATACCAACAGAGAGAGAGATGGAGATTTTTACTAAGGAGTGTCATTTCTAGAGCAGAGCAAGAAATTAGGACTGGGGGCTGGAGAAATTGTTTAGTGGTTAGGCCTGCAAAGCTAAAGGACACTGGTTTGCTTCCCCAGTACCCACATAAGCCAGATCTACAAGGTAGTGCATGTATCTAGAGTTGTTTGCAGTGATTAGAGGCTCTGGTGCACCCATTCTCTCTCTCTCTAGCTGTCCTCTCTTTCTCTCAAATAAATAAAAATAAAAAATATAAAAGAAAGAAGAAATTAGGACTGGATGAGCCAGTGACTTCCATAGAGAGAATTGGGTTCTAATCTAAGCTTTGCTATTAACTATGTCATCTTGGGAAAATTACTTAACTTCTTAGGATCTCAAGTTGTTTTCTCTTCAGTAAGTTGACACTCCCAACCAAAAGGTATCTAGAGTTACAAATAAATTCATGAGTATGGATATTCATATGGAGTCTTGCACATTTTCATACTCAGGAATAGCGAAGTGAGTATGGGGAGACAACCTTCCTATGACTTTTGGGCCAACAGGTTGTGAGGAAGAGCTCAGATATAATATGTGAGTTATACTATCTACAGTTTGGAAAGTTTTCCTAGACAGCTGCTACTGAATATGTTTCAAAAATTATATCTTTTTTGACGTAACATTTTATTTTTATTAGCAGAAGATGATTGGCTCGAAGGGAATTGAACACAGATTTGGTGGATTTCTGTCTCCCCAGACTACACCAAGGGATTCCAGCTAGCCTTTCTGGTGCCCACTCAGCATCTGTGTTCTGCCATGGCTCAGTTGCAGCCTTGTGATCAGAGCAGGACATACTCCCGCCTGGGAGCTTTTGGCTTCTACTTTATATATAAAAATATATAAAGTATTTATATATAAATATATATGTGTGTATTTATTTATACACACACACACACACACATATATATATATATATATATATTTTTGGTTTTTCGAGGTAGGGTCTCACTCTGGTCCAGGCTGACCTGGAATTAACTCTGTCATCTCAGGATGGCCTTGAACTCATGGCAATCCTCCTACCTCTGCCTCCTGAGTGCTGGGATTAAAGGCGTGCGCCACCATGCCCGGCTTACTTTTTATATTTTTTCTTTTTATTTTATCTAGCTCAGGCTTACCTGGAATTCATTATGTAGTCTTGATGGCCTTGAACTTGCAGCAATCCTCCTACCTCTACCTCCCAAGTATTAGGATTAAAGGTACGTGCTATCACACCTGGCCAAAATTGTATCTTTTTAGAAAAATATTTATTTATTTGAGAGAGAGAAAGAGGCAGATATAGACAGAAAGCGAATGGGTATGCCAGGGCCTCCAGGCACTGTCAACAAACTCCAGATACATATGCCATCATGTGCATCTGGCTTAAATGGGTCCTGGGGAGTCAAACTGAAGTCCTTTGGCTTTGTAGGCAAACACCTTAACCATTAAAGCCATCTCTCCAGCCCCAAAATTGTATCTTTTTTTTTTTTTTTTTTTTGGTTTTTCGAGGTAGGGTCTCACTCTGGTCCAGGCTGACCTGGAATTAACTCTGTCATCTCAGGGTGGCCTTGAACTCATGGCAATCCTCCTACCTCTGCCCCAAAATTGTATCTTAAAAAGCAATTAGTTTGAAGCTTTTATGGTGGTTCACACCTTTAATCCCAGTACTTGGGAGGCAGAGGTACAAGGATCACTGTGAATTCCGGGCCACCCTGACACTACATAGTGAGTTCCAGGTCAGCTTTGGCTAGACTAAGACCCTACCTCAAAAAAATTATTTATTTTTATTGAAAGTGACAGAGAAAGAGGCAGATAGGTAGGTAGGTAGATAGAGAGAGAGAAAGAGAATGGGCACGCCAGGGCCTCCAGCCACTGCAAATGAACTCCAGATGCGTGCTCTCCTTGTGCTTCTGGCTAAACGTGGGTACTGGGGAATTGAGCCTCAAACCGGGGTCCTTAGGCTTCCCAGGCAAGCGCTTAACCACTAAGCCATCTCTCCAGCCCAAAAATTTATTTTTATTTTATTTATTTTGAGGTAGGGTCTTAGTCTAGCCCAGGCTGATCTCGAATTCACTATATAATCTCAGGGTGGCCTTGAACTCATGACAAGCCTACCCTCTGCTTCCTAAGTGCTGGGATTAAGGCATGTGCTACCTCACCCGGCAAAATTATTCTGTGTTGAGAGCACATGAGTATGCCAGGGCCTCTTGCCACTGCAAACAAACTCCAGATGAATGTACCACTCTGTGCATCTGGCTCTATGTGGGTACTGGGGAATTGAACCCAGCGGTAACAGGCTTTGGCAAACAAGTGCCTTTAACCACTGAGCAATCTCCCCAGCCCCAAATTGTCTTTTTTGTTTGTTTGTTTGTTTTTGGAGGTAGAGTCTTACTCTAGCCCAGGCTGAACTGGACTTCATTATGTAGTCTCAGAGTAGCCTTGAACTATCATCGTCATCCTCCTACCTTGGCCTCCTATATGCTCATACCTTGGCCTCCTGAATGCTGGGATTAAAGGCGTGTGCCACCATGCCTGGCTAAAATACATATTTTTTCAAAGTTTATCTAATTATTTATTTTTTTTTTTTTAGTTTTTCAAAGTAGGGTCTCACTCTAGCCCAGGCTGACCTGGAATTCACTATGGAGCCTCAGGGTAGCCTCGAACTCACAGCAGTCCTACCTCTGCCTACTGAGTGCTGGGATTAAAGACGTGTGCCACTACGCCAGGCTCAAAGTTTATTTTTTAATATTTAATTTTATTTATTTGAGAGAGAGGCAGAGATGAGAGAGAAAGAGAGAGAGAGAATGGGTGTGCCAAGGCCTCCAGCCACTACAAATGAACTCCAGATACATGGACCACCTTATACATCTGGCTTACATGGATCCTGAGAATTTAGACCTGGGTCCTTTGGCTTTGCAGGCAAGCACCTTAACTGTTAAGCCATCCCTCCAGCCGCAAAAATTTCTTTTGTTGAGTAGTTTATTTAAGCCAGGCATGGTGGCACATGCCTTTAATCCCAGCACTCAGGAGGTAGAGGTAGGAGGATCGCCGTGAGTTTGAGTCCACCCTGAGACTACATAGTTAATTCCAGGTCAGCCTTGACCGGAGTGAGACCCTACTTTGAAAAAAATTTTTTTTCTTTGTTAGAGAGAGAGAGAAATAGATAAAGGCAGATAGAGAGAGAATGGGTGCACCAGAACCTCTAGCTGCTGCAAACAAATTCCAGATGCATGTGCCATTTTGTGTACCTGGCTTTATACATAGGTACTGGAAAAACAAAAAAAAAATTCTTTGTGAGAGAGAGATAAATAGATATAGGCAGAGAGAGAATGGGTGCACCAGAGCCTCTAGCTGCTGCAAACGAATTCCAGATGCATGTGCCATTTTGTACACCTGGCTTTACATAGGTACTGGGGAACTGAACCCAGGTCATTAGGCTTTACAGGCAGGTACCTTAACTGTTGAGCCATCTTTCCAGATGCCCCACCCCAACCATATCTTTTAGCAAAGTGTTTGTATCTAGTGTAATGTACTAAAGACCTCCCTCCTTTCTCTCTCTCTCTCTCTCTCTCTCTTTTTCCCTCAATTTTTTATTAACATCTTCCATGATTATAAAAAATATCCCATGGTAATACCCTCTCTTCCCCCTTCTTCTTCTTCTTCTTTTTTTTTTTTTTTTGTGGTGAGGTGTTACCATACTATGTGGCCCAGGCTGGTTTAGAACTCTCTCTGTAATCCATGCTGGCCCCCTTGTGATTCTCCTACCCTTGCCTCCCAAATGTTGGAAATACGAGTATGTGTCACCATGCCTGGCTATAAAGACTTTTTTTTTTTTTGAGTTACAATCTCACTTTAGTCCAGGCTGACCTGGAATTTACTATGAAGTCTCAGGGTGGCCTTGAACTCATGGTGATGCTCCTACCTCTGCCTCCTGGGTGTTGGGATTAAAGGTGTGTACCACCATGTGCTTTATTTATTTATTTGAGAGAAACAGATGGAGAGAGAGAGAGAGAGAGAGAGGGAGAGAGAAAGAGAAAATGAGAGAGAATGGGCATGCCAGGGTCTCTAGCCACTGTAAGCAAATTCCAGACACATGGGCCACCTTGTGCATCTGGCTTTATGTGGGTCCTGGGGAATCAAACCTGGGTCCTTTGGCTTTGCAGGCAAGCACCTTAACTGCTAAACCATCCCTTCAGCCCAATATATATATATTTTTTTGAGGTAGGGTCTCACTCTGGCTCAGGCTGACCTGGATTCACTATGTAGTCTCAGGGTGACCTCAAACTCACAATGATCCTCTTACCTTTGCCTCTCGAGTGCTGGGATTTAAAGTGTGTGTCATCACGCCCGGCTTCCAAGATTTTTTAAAACATTTTTATTTATTTGCAAGCAGAGGAAAAGAATGTGAATGCGAATATGGATATACCAGGGCCTTTAGCCACTGCAAACAAATTCCAGATGCATGTACCACTTTGTGCATCTGACTTTACACGGAGACTGGGGAATCGAGCCTGGGTTATAAGGCTTTGAAGGCAAGTGCCTTACCTGCTGAACCATCACTCTAGCCTCTGTAAAGATTTTTCTTTAAAAATATTTTATTTATTTATTTATTTATTAGGTGGGGGAGAGAAGTAGCAGATAGAGAATGGCCATGCCAGAGCCTTTAGCACTGCAAATACACTACAGATGCATGCACCACCTTGTGCATCTGGCTTTATGTGGGTATTGGAGAATCAAACCTGGGTCCTTTGGATTTGCAAGCAAATGCCTTAATGGCTAAGCTATCTCTCCAGCCCTCTTTTAAATATGTTTTAAAAATTATTTTTAAATATTTATTTACTTATTTGAGACAGAGATTGAGAGAGAGAGAGAAAGAGGCAGATGGAAAGAAAAAGAATGGGCATGCCAGGGCCTCAAGTCACTGCAAATGAACTCTATATGCATGCACCACTTTGTGCATCTGGCTTATGTGTGTCCTGGGGAATCTAACTGGAATCCTTTGGCTTTGCAGGCAAATGCCTTAACTGCTAAACCATTTTCTCAAGCCCTGTAAAGATTTTTTGATGGCATAGTGAGGTAAGCCATAATGAAGAAAAAATCTGCTCAGACATCTGTCAACGTCTAGAGCCTGTGCAGTCTTCCTACCAGCTGCAGATGTCTTCATGGAGCTAACATGGGTTTAGCTGTGCATGAGAAGGTTCTGGAGGCTGCACCTGATTGATAGTAGTGTACAGAGACCTTGGTTTGAGGGACTTCCTATAAGGGGCTTTGTGAGATATGAATCAAATCACATGTAAATACCACCTTATTTCCTGGCACATTAATACAGCTTGAAAACTGGCTAAACTTAGCATCCATTACATCTTATTGAGGAAGCATAAGTGGAAGGGATATCACTGAGGGATGGCTTGTTGGCTGCACTTGGAAGGATGAAAGGAAGTGCTGGGCATCCAGCCCAGTAGCAAAGCTCTGTTGGTGCTGTTCTTTTTTCCCAGCCACAGTTGCCCAATTCTCTCAGTATAGGAAGGCAGAATAAAGGGCAGCATTGCCTTCCTGGGGTTTCATGATTTTTGTTGACTATTTTCCTTAGCATGGTCTCACTGTTCACTGCTTCTCTGTGGTATTGACGCATTCCCTGCTGTTCTATTTGAAATTTTCTGTAGATGCCATGTAAAAGTGCTGCCACCTTGCAGCAGGTGTAGGAATGGATCTGAGATCTCCCTGTTTTTACCATGCATTAACAGGGTGGTAGGAAAACTCATCTTTCCCAAAAGCAGCCTCATGGTTTGCTCAAGATAAAGTTGGAGTTTTCATTAAAAAAAAAAAAAAAAAGAGAAAGGAAGGGAGGAGGGTACTTAATAGTTTGATATTGTATATATGTACGTACAATGATTGAGATGGGGAGGTAATATGATGGAGAATGGAATTTCAAAGGGGAAAGTGTGTGGGGGGGGAGGGAGGGAATTACCAGGGGTATTTTTTTTTTATAATCATGGAAAATGTTAATAAAAATTTTAAAAAAATTACTGGGTGTGGTGGTGCATGCAAAAAAAAAAAATCTTTCTGTGTGTATGTGTGGGTGTGCCAAAGCCTCTTGCTGCTACAAAGGAACACCAGATGCTTGCTCCACTTTTTGCGTCAGGCTTACGTGGGTGGCTTGGGAATTGAACCTGGACCTGCGGGTTCTACAAACAAGTGTCTATAACAACTGAGCCTTCTTCCCAGCCCCT
The DNA here is from genome assembly GCF_020740685.1 of Jaculus jaculus. Classification (NCBI taxonomy): domain Eukaryota; kingdom Metazoa; phylum Chordata; class Mammalia; order Rodentia; family Dipodidae; genus Jaculus; species Jaculus jaculus. Next base: position 94,221,585 of record NC_059110.1, read on the forward strand.
CGAGTTTTCTTTTATCAATACTCAGACCTGGCTTTTTTTTTCCTTTTTCTCCTTTTCTTTCTTTTTGTCTCTCTCTCTCTCTCTTTCTTTCTTTCTTTTTTTGTTTTTTTGAGGTAGGGTCTCACTCTAGTTCAGGCTGACCTGGAATTCACTATGTAGTCTCAGAGACCTCCAACTCACAGTGATTCTCCCACCTCTGCCTCCCCAGTGCTAGGATTAAAGGCATGTGCCACATGGTTTTTTCTTTTTCTATTTTTGGCTTTTTAAGGTAGGGTCTTGCTCTAGTCTAGACTGACCTGGAATTTACTACGTAGTCTTGGTGGTGTCGAACTTATGGTTCTTTCTACCTTGGCCTCTCAAGTGCTAGGATTAAAGGCATGTGCCATTTGTGTGTGTATATATCTATTTTTAAGTGGGGGGATTGGCATGCCAGAGATGCATGTGCCATCTTGTATGCATGTGCAGCCTTGCATGCTTGCGTCACCCTGTGCATCTGGCTTTTGTGGGACCTGGAGAGTTGAACATGAGCTTGTAGGCTTCACAGGCAAGCACCTTAACTGCTAAGCCATCTCTCCAACCCCTGGCTTAAATATGTGTGTGTGTGTGTGTGTGTGTGTGTGTGTGTGTGCACGCATAATTTATGTATGTATTTTCAAGGAGAGAAATATAGAAGAGAAACACCAAAAGGTTAAAATAATGGGGAAAAAGCCAGGTGTGGTGGCACACGCCTTTAATTCCAGCACTCAGGAGGCAGAGATAGGAGGATCACTGTGAGTTTGAGGCCACCTTGAGACTACATAGTGAATTCCAGGTCAGCCTGGACTAGAGTAAAACCCTACCTCGAGAAACCAAAAAAAAAAGAAAACAATATATTAATATATTATCTATATATCTACCTATGTCCCTATGTCTATGGAAGACATGGAGGAAGAAGCTAAGAATTGGTGACTGCCTAAACTGTACCTAGGGACTGGAAGTGTTTGGGTTGTGTAATAAATAGGGAGAGTGCTGAAATGCCATGTGAAAACCCAAGCACACCATGAAAACCCTGGTGTCCATGTGAAAATATTGTGGGCAGTCTCTAGTATAAACACTGCCCTTCATTATGCAATGTAATCCTACCTTTCGACACCAGGACAAACTTATAAAAGAGGCCTCCCTGAGGATATTTTCTGACCTTATGGTGTGAAGTTCCCTTAGGCTCTTAAATCTTGACAAACCTGAATGGTTGACCAGAGCAAAGGGACGGGTGTTCAGATAAGGCCTTTGTGTCTTTTATTTTACAACTAGAGTCACAGTTCTTGGCAAGGGGCTGACTTTTTGATGAGTTCTGATCACCTGTAAAGCAACTAAGTAACCTCCTGGAGGCTTTGCCTCCCAAAGGCAAAGTGAAGACTGGTAAGCAGATATCAGGAGCAGTGCGGCCTCTCAGGTACAGAACAATCTTTATTTCAATCAATGAAGCACTTATTAATATCTATGTCTGGCTCTACCTTAGGAGCCGTAAAGGGGTAGGTTCCTAAACCCTAAGAAGTGCTATCTTTAATAAGCACCCACAAAATTGCAGCCTAATTAAAATGCTGAACTGTGTGGTATTAACTAGAATGCTACTAAAATGCAGAGGAAAGAGACAGATCAATGAAAACTGAAGAAGAGATACCGACTTGGAGAAAATAGGACTAAGGACTAGAAAGATTCAGAAAAGTAGGAGGAAGGCTAAGTCTGCCAGCAAACATATAAGAACAAGTCTGGCAAATGCCAAGCCAGTTTAGAATACAAATATTGGGGGTCAGTGAGCACAACATGTTAGTATTTATTGTTTATTTATTATTTATTTTGTGCGTTGAGATAAGGTCTCACTGTATAGCCCTAGCTGGTCTGTACCTTATGTAGACTCGGCTGGCCTTGAACGTGAGGCAATCCTTTTGTCTTTGTTTCCTGAGTGCTGGAATAACTTCATATGACACTATGCTCAGGTACTCTCTCAGTATTTTACCTGTCCTTTCATAAAGGCTGATCAATGACCTTGGTACTTATGAAATCTGGAACCATAGTCAGCAACCAGGACAAGGGGTTTCATGGCTGATTTCTTTAGTTTTCTCTCCAGCCCTTGGAGCCGTGTTTTTTTTTTTTTTTTTTTTTTTTTTTTTTTTTTTTTTTTTTTTAATCTATGAGATAGGGTCTTGCTCTAGTCCAGGCTGACCTGGATGGAATTCACTGTGTAGTCTCAGGTGGCCTTGAACTCATGGCAATCCTCTTACCTCTGCCTCTGAGTGCTGGAATTAAAGACATATGCCACCACGTCTGGGCCATTTTTGTTCAACAAGACACTATGGCAGCAAAGAAGGGAACAATAATGGTAAATCTTGGGCTGGGAGATGGTTCAATGGCTAAAGTCCTTGCTTGGAAAGCCTACTGGCCCAGGTTCAATTTTCAAGTAGTCATATAAAGCCAGATGCCCAAAGTAGCACATGCATCTGGAGTTTTGTGCAATGGCAATAGGCTCTGACATGCCTTTTTTCTCTTTCTTCCTTTCTCCATCTTCACAAATAAATGCAAAAAATATATACGGGCTAGAGAGATGGCTTAATGGTTAAGGTGCTTACCTGCGAAGCCTAACAACCCAGGTTCAATTTCCCAGAACCCACATAAGCCAGATGGTCATGGTGGCGCATGCATCTGGAATTCATTTGCAGTGGCCAGAGACTCTGGCGCACCCATTCTCTCTTTCTATCTGCCTTTCTTTCTCTCTCAAATAAATAAAATACTTTAAAAAATAATGAAGCTGGGTGTGGTGTTGCATACTTTTAATCCCAGCACTTGGGAAGCAGGGGTAGGGGGATTGCTGTGAATTCTGGGCTAGCCTGGACTATAGGGTGAGTGCCAGGACAGCCTGGGCTAGAGTAAGACCCTACCTCGGGGGGGAAAAAAGATAAATCTTAAACCAGAGTCCTCAAACTGCAGAATAAACAATTATCAGGTTTGCTTAAAAAAAAAATGTTTGGGGTGGAGAGATGGCTAGTAGTTAAAGCACTTGCCTACAAAGCCTACGTACCCAGGTTCAATTCCCTATGTAAAACTGTACACACAAAGTGGCACATGTGTCTGGAGTTTATTTGCAGTGGCTAGGGCCCTGTGTCATTCTTTTTCTCTCTCCTTGAAAATCAATAAATAAAAAATATTTTTAAAAATATAACAGGGCCAGGCATGGTGATGCACACCTTTAATCCCAGCCCTCAGGAGGCAGAGATGGGAGGATCACCATGAGTTTGAGGCCACCCTCAGACTATATAGTGAATTCCAGGTTATCCTGGGCTAGAGTGAGACCTTACCTCAAACCCCCCTCCAAAAAAAAAAAAAAAAAAAAAAAAACAAGAAAAGCAAAACAAAAAAAGGTAATAGAACTAAGAACATGAATGTTTTATTTTTTTTTAAATTTTGTTTATTTTTATTTATTTGAGAGTGACAGACAAAGGGAGAAAGAGGCAGAGAGAGAGGCAGAGAGGGAATGGGCACACCAGGGCCTCCAGCCACTGCAAATGAACAACAGATGTGTGCGCCCCCTTGTGCATCTGTCTAACGTGGGTCCTGGGGAATCGAGCCTCGAACTAGGTCCTTAGGCTTCACAGGCAAGCACTTAACCATTAAGCCATCCCTCCAGCCCATGAATGTTTTAATTTTTAAAATATTCCTTGCACATGTTCATTGTATATATTACTGTTACATAAGGATTTTCCTCTAAATTTTATTAGTGGTGGTATTAGGGATAAGGACATTTTCATATAAGTGTAGAGTGTATGAGAAAATCGGCATTTCCTTTTTTTTTTGAGGTAAGGTCTCACTGTAACCCAGGCTGACCTGGAATTCACTATGGAGTCTCAGGGTGGCCTCGAACTCACTGCAACCCTCCTACCTCTGCCTCCCGAGTGCTGGGATTAAAGGCATGTGCCACCATGCCCAGCTTAAAATCGGCCTTTCTAATAAGCACCCGTGTTTCTGTTTTGGGTGGCCAGTGGAACATACTGAGAAAACAGTAATCTAAAGTAGAACTGACTGCCAGATGAAATTGCCTGGACAATGGTAATACACTGTTTAGATATATACTTATCCTTTTTTTTTTTTTTTTTTGATTTTCAAGGTAGGGTCTCGTCCTGACTCAGGTTGACCTGGAATTCACTATGTAGTCTCAGGGTGGCCTTCAACTCATAATGATCCTCCTGCCTTTGTCTCCTCAGTGCTGGGATTAAAGGTGTGTGCCACTATGCTCAGCTGCTTATCCATTTTTTGAGAATTCATCCTTCTCACCCATGCCTTTTATAAATTCATAGACTGTCATCTAAGAAGATGTGCCAGTTTTGTCTACATTTTAATTTTTTTCCTTTATTTATTTTGAGAGAGAAATAGGCAGGGAAAGAGAGAATGGTGCATGCCAGGGTCTCTAGTTGCTGTAAACCATTTCCAGATGTGTGCACCCCCTTGTGCATCTGACTTACATGGGTTATGGAACCTGGGTCCTTTGGCTTTGTAGGCAAGCGCCTTAACCACTAAGCCATTTCTCCAGCCCACCAGTTTTGGCTTCAAACAGATTGTAATCACCTTAAAGACATGGATCTCTCAGTCTTTTCTAACCAATTTAAGGTCTGAAGGTAGTTGGGATGCTTGGTCTCTGATACCTTTACACAACCCTCTTGAAAACTCTGGAAGCCATTTGATATTTGAGACTTTTTTTTTTTCCCCCTGAGGTAAGGTTTCACTCTAAACCAGGCTGACCTGTTCACTATGTAGTCTCAGGGTGGCCTTGAACTCACAGTGATCCTCCTACCTCTGCCTTCCGAGTGCTGGGATTAAAGGCTTGCACCACCATGCTTGATCATGTCTGATCCTCTTACCTCTGCCTCAGCTTAGTTACATAAATACCTCACAGGTTATTTATGGGATATGAGGTAGGGTCTCGCTTTAGCTCAGGTTAATCTGGGACTCTGTAGCTCCAGGCTGGCCTTGAACACAATCCTCCAACCTTACAGCCTCCCTAGTATTGGGACTAAAGGCAGATGCCACCACACCTTCTTGAAATTTCTTATGAGGACTGTTTTCGAGGGTAAACCTGGTTTCATGGAATGCCCGAAGGTGACAAACAGCAGCACCACTAAGAATCTGGGGAAAGAGATTGTATTATTTAAAAGGTGAAGAAAAAAGACGGCTGGAGAGATGGCTTAGCAGTTAATCGCTTGCTTGTAAAGCCTAAGGACCCCGGTTCGAGGCTTGATTCCCCAGGACCCACGTTAGCCAGATGCACAAGGGGCGCATGCATCTGGAGTTCGTTTGCAGTGGCTGGAGGCCCTGGCGCGCCCATTCTCTCTATCTGCCTCTTTCTGTCACTTTCAAATAAAGTACCCCCAAAAAATAAATAAATAAAAATGGAATTTCAAAGGGGAAAGTGTCGGGGGGGGGGGAGGGAATTACCATGGGATTTTTAAAATAATAATGGAAAATGTTAATAAAAATTAAAAAATTAAAAAAATTTAAAGAAAAAAGAAAAAAGAGGCTACCTCAAGGTTTTAAGTTCTTTCCTCAGTTACTTCTTTATGCCAGCTTCAGAGAGCACTACTATGGGAGAGGCAAACTTCCCAGGCCATTTATAGTTAAGTCAGACATCTTGTTAAACCAGAAAGTCTTGCTCAATTATCTTTTCTTTTTTTTTAACTTGAGTTTCCTACCTTTGTGGAACTGACATTTATCCCAATGACACAGTTACTTTAAAATATGGGTCACTGTCTTATAAAATTTACATATTAAAAATTTCCAATCTTTATTACTTCAAACAACGGAAGGTAAATTCTTGGAGAAGTCATCTCTATTGGTTGGGATTTATTGTTCCTGTTGACCAATCTTAACATCTTCCTGCCTCAGTTTCCACCTAAGAGTTTGTTTCCTGGGGTGTGTATTTCCACCTTTTTCTTTTTCTTTTTTTTTTTTTTTTTTTTGCCCTCTAGCATGGAACTACGTCTCTGTCTTCATCACAAGTTTGGGTAAGGACTGGGAAGAATACTTTGTACACTCCATTAAATTCTTGCCGTAAGTTAGAACACAACTCAGTCTCGTCAAATGTAGTTTTCTCGGTATTCTTACCCAAGTTGTTGTACTGTGTCGGGACTTCTTCCAGTTACTATTCATTTTCAACCCAGAGAGGCCATGAAGTCTCGCTATGAAGTGTAGATAAGTTGGTTGGCTTCATCTCAAATGTTAACACAATCTCAGGGAAGGATGGAGGCCGTGTACATTCCCTGCTCAGGAGTAGCCGGGAACTGTGGCGCCTGTCCCCTGAGCTTTCTTTACTAAGACTCAGTGCTCTGAGATCCAGCGCCCACAGCTCCGCTGCGGTGGACGGCGAGCGGCTGTCGCGGAGCCGCAGGCCGGCGCTGAGCAGCCCGCACTCAGTCGTGGGCACTAGCCCATCTCCTCAGGGCTCCCTTCCCGCGCCGCGCGCCGGCCGCTCTCCCGATGGGAGGTCCAAGCGGGACCATTTCCTCCACTCCGCTCTCGGCCCGGAGGAGGAGCCGGCGCGCTGGCCGGACTCCCGGGCCGGAGAGACGGGACACCACGACCGTCCGGGACCCGCCCGCACTCTCAGCGCTCGCCCCGAATGGCAGAACGGCGCTCGGACCATCGGCATCGCCTCACGTCGCCCCGCCCCGCGCCTCTCGCCCATTGGCTGACGCGGGCCCCGGAGCCCGCGCCTCGCCCCCTCCCGCGGCCGCCCCGAGCGCTCCGCAGCCCTGAGCGGGGTCGGAGGTGAACGCCCGGGAGTAACCCCGGGGCTCGCCACCTTATGGGGCCGGGCTGCTGGGGCGGGGGGCCGGGGCCGGGGCGGGCCGGGGGCGGGCCGGCCGCGTGAGGCCCCGCCCGCCTCTACCCGTGTGCCGGGCCGGCCTGCAAGCGAGCGAGCGAGCGCCTGTCAGCCATAGCCCGGGCTGCCAGCATCTGCTCCCGCCCAGCTGCACGCCTCGGCGCCGGGGCCGCGCCACCGCCGGACGGAGCCAGCGCGCCGCCAGCCTGAGGTGAGGAGGCCGGAGCTCCCTCCCGCCCGCCAGCCTGGGAGCCCGCACGAACCTCGACGAGCCGGGGCCCGGAGGGGCGGCGGCCCGCAGGGCCGCCTCCCAGCCTTCCCGGCACGCGGCCGGGGCTCCCTCCCGCCCAGACCCGGGGCCGGGCAGCCCAACGCTCCTCCGAGCTCCGCGGCCTTCAGTTCTCTCCTCCGCAGCGCTGTGCGGGCGTCTGGAGGCTGGGTCCCCGGAACCTGGGAGCGAGCCGCACAGGGCCCCTGGAGGGACTGGAGAGTGCCTGCCCCGAGCGTACGGAGCTGGGCTCCGGCTCGCGGGACCACGTGCGAGGCTGCCGAGGGCTGGGTCGGGCGCTTTCAAGTCTTCTCGCGGTGCGGAGGGAGGTGTGCGGCGCCGAGACCCGGGCTGCTGTTGCGCTCGCGGGGTCTTTGTATCGTGCGGAGCGCCTAGGCCGGCTCCTGCTCGCAGCGTTTTAGGTTTTGTGGGGTGGGGGGTCGTACTGTGTGGTGTTACCGCTCCCCTCCGCGTTTGTCTAGCTGAGTTAGGGCAGCTGTTGAGGATAGGACGCTGGAAGGTGATTGGAAGCTAAAGAATTCAGAGGAAAAAGCGTGAAGATTCTGCCCTAGTCTGGGCCTTTTAACATTGTTTTTGAATTTACACCCTGGCAAGTGGGTATTAGTGGACACCTGAAACAAGTTCTAAAAATCAGGTGCTTCAGTATAGGCCATTTGGGTTTTATAGAAGTATGTAAGAATGTAACTGCTTAGGGGAGATAATTCAGGTGTTTTGTTTTGAGATTTAAAACAAATCAACAGACTCTAGGACTTCCTGATTCTAAGTAGTGTTTCAGCAGTCTCCCTCCGTGCAGAATAAAAATAATAGCTTGATCTCGGTTTCTGTCTTCATTTTATCTGTTTTATCCCCCCCCCCCCACCGTCCAGTTGTTCAGATTAGGAAGCATGCTTTATTTGGCTACAAAGTTTCTTCTCCCCTAATTTGTCTCTTGCTTCTTGAATGGGGATGCCCTTGGTGTCTGTGTGAGGATTTCCATCCCGTCCATTTGACAAGTACTTCTGGGGAAATCATTGTAATAAGACAGGGCCACTTTTGAGCTGAGTTTAGGTAATAACCTTGCTACAAGTCTCTTCTCATTGGCTTCAGTTTATTTCTAAGTACTATTTAATGCATAACAGGACTGATGCGAACCCACAACTAATGAACACTGTAATGTGGGCATTTGAAAGATATCTACAATAAAGTATTAATTTGTAAAGTTACCTGTGATTACTTGCGTTGTATAAGTTTTGCTTATTTTCTTTCACTAGTACAGAATAGAAGTACATCAAATCTAAGATTAAATTGTTTTTGAAATTGGAGGAAAAGTTGAGAAATGCTAATGTTTCACTTCAACGTAGCCTTAGAGATGTTGACTTCTTTAAAGTGCTGTGAACAGGCCCATTTGTAGAGCCCTTTCAGTCAACAATTAGGAAAATTTTTTACCTGCCACATAGAGTTGTTTAACAGGTCTGAAGCTAGTGTTTTTTTCTTTTCAAAGACAGGGTCTCAATATGTAGCCCGGGCTGATGTTGAACTTTTTTTTTTCTTTTATTTTGACCTTGAACATTTTAGTCCTTCTGCCTCAACCTATTGATTGCTGGTTGTGTTTTCTTTTGTAGAGGTAGGGTCTTGCTCTAGTCTTGGCTGACCTGGAATTCACTCTCAGGGTGGCCTTAAACTCTAGGCAGACCTACTACTTCTGCTAAGATTAAAGGTGTGCGCCACCACACCTGGCTGGTTTTGTGTTTTCTTTTATTATTTTCTCTTTCTTTCTTTCTTTTTTTTTCAAAGTAGAGTCTGACTCTAGCCCAGGCTGACCTGGAATTCATTATATAGTTCTTTTGTTTTTTGAAACAGGATCTCATGTAGCCTAGGTTGACATTGAACTCTTGATCATCCTGCCATTTGAAATTACGGGTGTGTTCCACCATGCCAGGCACCTTTTTAAAACATTATTTTTATTTATATATTTGAGAGAGACCGAAAGAGGGTGGGAGGGAAATAGAGAAGGGGTGAGAATGGGTATGCCAGAGCCTCTAGCCGCTGCAAACTCCAGATGCATGTGCCACCCTGAGCATCTGGTTTATGTGGGTCCTGGGGAATTGAACCTGTATCCTTTGGCTTGGACTGCCATCTCTCCAGCCTGCCAGGCACCTTTCTTTAAAACATACATTTTGCACAAGGGGCCATATACATCTGGAGTTCATTTGCAGTGGCTGGAGGCCCTGGCGTGCCCATTCTCTCTTGCTTTCCCCTCTCTCAAATAAAAATAAATAAATATAAAACACAATTCTAGCTGGGTGTGGTAGCACATGCCTTTAATCCCAGCATTTGGAAGGCAGAGGTAGGAGGATCACCTTGAGTTCAAGGCCACCCTGAGACTACATAGTGAATTCCAGGTCAGCCTGGACTAGAGCGAAACCCTACCTCAAAAAAAAAAAAAAGAGAAAAAAACCCATTTTTTTTTTTTTTTTAGTTTTTTTTTAATTATTACTTATTTGCAAACAGAGAGGGAAGGAGAGAGGAGAGGAAAATGAACACCAAGGTCTTCCACCTTGCAAGTCCATGTGCCACTTCGTGCCTAGCTTTATGTGAGTACTGGGGAATCAAACCATCCAGCCTTGCAAGCAAGTGACCCTGAGACCCTCAAAATAAAAATTGTGTAATAGCTGGGCATGGTAGTGCACGCCTTTAATCCCAGCATTTGGGAGGCAGAGGTAGGAGCATTGCTGTGAGTTCAAGGTCACATAGACTAAGACTACATAGTGAATTTCAGGTTGTCAGCCTGGGCTAGAGTGAGACCCTACTTCAGGAAACCAAAAAAAAAAAAAAAAAAAAAAGTAATAATTGGAATTTAGTGGTTTTTTTTTTGTTTGTTTGTTTGTTTTTATTGGTAAGGTATCACTCTAGCCCAGCCTGACCTAGAATTCACTATGTAATCTCAGACTCACAGTGATCTTCCTATCTCAACCTCCCAAGTGCTGGGATTAAAGGCATGTGCTACCATGCCTGGCCCGTTTTTTAAAATTTTACTAGACTTTAATGAGTATTTCCAACTTGATTTGAATCTAATGGACCATTTGACAGTGATAATAAAAGTAGAAAATTTGACCAGTATTGTTACAAGGTTGTTGCACTTACACAAAGAGTGCATCTGATTTGGCCTAAGTTCTTACAAGTCTAGCCAGTTAATCTTAGATAAGTGTGCTGTAATGATCCAGTTCTCTTACCAGTGTGTTTGTTATTCAAGTAACCATTACACCATTCAGTTTCAGGGTGTTTAAGGAGGTGAGTGAGAAGTGGGCTCAGCAACAGGGGATGTTGCTGAGATTAGTGGCACATGTACGCAACCCTAGCATTACAGAGGCAGAGACAGGAGGACTGTAGCAAGTTTGAGGCCAACCTGGTCTATGTAGGGCATTCCAGGCCAGCCAGGACTAACTACATGGTGAGACCATGCCTTAAAAGAAAATGGCTGTGGAATGGCTTAGTGGTTAAGGCATTTGCCTTTGAAGCCTAAGGACCCCCGTTTGATTCCCCAGGACCTACATAGACCAGATGCACAAGGGGTCACATGCATTTGGAGTTTGTTTGTAGTGGCTGGAGGCCCTGGTGTGCCCATCTCACTTTCTCTCTGCCTTTGCCCCCTCAAATAAATAAATAAATAAATAAAATATTTCAAAAAACTAAAAAGATGGGAGAACTGGGGAGAGAGAGCTCAGTTGGTAAGATGCATGCTTTGTAAGCATAAAGACCTGAGTTTCATCTCCAGAACCCAGGTTAAGAAAAAGTGGGGTTAGAGAGATGTCTCAGTGGTTAAAGACACTTTTTTTGCAAAACCTTCAGGCCTCGGTTTAATTGTAAAATTGGACAGGTGTTTGTAGCAACAAGATACCTAGAAGCATGTACACACACATAGAGCACAAAAATTTTCTTTGGCTTTCCTTTTTTTTTTTTTTAAGATTTTTATTTATTTACTAGAGAGAGAAAGAGAGAGAGGGAGGGAAAGAAAATGGGTGCGCCAGGGTCTCTAGCCACTGCAAACTCCAAATGCATGCACTACCGTGTGCATTTTGCTTATGTGGGACCTGGAGAATTGAACCTCGGTCTTTAGGCTTTGCAGGCATGTGCCTTAACCGCTAAGCTATCTCTCCAGCCCCCTCCCATTTTTTTTTTTTTTGAGACTCTAGCTCAAGCTGACCTGGAATTCACTGTGTAGTCTCAAACTGGCCTCAAACTCACGGCCATTCTCCTACCTTTGCCTTCCAAGTGCTGGGATTAAAGGTGTGTGCCGCCACGCCCAGCCAATATATATATATTTTTTTCCCCTAAGGTAGGGTCTCACGCTGGCTCAAGCTCACCTGGAATTCACTCTGTAGTCCCAGGTGTCCTCAAACTCATGGCAATCATCCTACCTCTGCCTCCCAAATGCTGGGATTAAAGGCGTGTGCCACCACGCCCGGCTTCAAATTTTTTTAACTAGAAATTATTTTTTTAAAAGCCAGGCTTGCTGGCATTAGTTTGTAATCTCAGTGTGGAAACAGGTTGATTCCTGGGACTTACTGGCCAGCCAGTCTAGCCTAATTTGAGTGAGTCCCAGGCCAGTAAGAGACCTTGATTAAAAAAAGATGGAATGACACTTGAAGTTGTCCTCTGTCCTCCACATATCTGTTTATGCACACCCAAACCAACGAAAAAAAAAAAAAAGTGGTTAAGCACTCTGCCCAAAGGTTTATCTGATTGATGCCATCTTCCACAGATTTTTTAAAAAAATATATTTTTTAAAATTATTTGTCTGACAGAGAAAGGGAGAGAGAGAATGGGCACGCCAGGGCCTTCAGCCCCTGCAAACGAACTCCAGATCCTTATGCCCTTTTATGCATCTGGCTTATGTGGGCTTTGGGGAATCAAACCTGGGTCCTTTGGCTTTGCAGGCAAACACCTTTACTCCTAAGCCATCCATCCATCCCTCCAGCCCTACTGATTTTATATGAAAGTGAAGCTCATTCCATTCTTTTTTTTTTTTTTTTAATTTTTTATTAACTGGCTATTTATTTGAGAGCGACAGACACAGAGAGAAAGACAGATAAAGGGAGAGAGAGAGAGAATGGGCGCGCCAGGGCTTCCAGCCTCTGCAAAGGAACTCCAGATGCGTGCGCCACCTTGTGCATCTGGCTAACGTGGGACCTGGGGAACCGAGCTTCGAACCGGGGTCCTTAGGCTTCACAGGCAAGCGCTTAACCGCTAAGCCATCTCTCCAGCCCTCATTCTATTCTTTCAGCATGCTAGAATGATCTTTAAAGAAGCACCCAAAAGCTAGGTGTGGTGGCACATGCCTTTAATCCCAGCACTTGGGAGGCATAGGTAGGAGGATCGCTGTGAGTTCAAGGCCACCCTGAGACTACATAGTGAACTCCAGGTCAGCCTGGGCTAGAGTGAGACCCTACCTTGAAAAACAAAACAAAACCAAAAAAAGAAGAACCCCCCCCAAAGAGTTACTGTTCCATGACATTGGGGATTGAAATGGCATGGTTATATGTACAAGTTATAAAGAAGTCATCCTATATGCAGTGTGCTTGTATAAATGATTATCTTTGAAATAACAAAAAACCTGAAAATTCTAAAAGAACTCATTAAATTATGCTTAAAAAATAATGTGGGGCTGAGGAGACGGCTCAGTGGATAAAGAACTTGCTGTGTAGCACTGAGTGCCTGGATCTGAGGTGACCCCATGTAAAAGCCTCTGTTATTCTCAGAACAGAGGAGTTGAGATGAGGTGGAAGGTCCTAAAGTCCTCTAACCCACTTGTGTGCCATAGCATATTGTATGCCACATAAAATAGCCAGATTTGGAGAAGCTATAAGACGGATAAGGCCTCATTTATAAAAATGTGGCCAATCCTCTATAGTAGAAATAGTAAATCAAGTTCTTAAAAGTTACTGTTTTTCTAGACAGTCTTTGGTCTGTCTTAGTCATTCCTATTTGCCTGTGTGTGTGTGTGTGTGTTGTGTGTATTTACACACATGCCAAGATGAGGTATGGCAAGTTGATACAACCTCCAAAGCATTGCTGCCACTTTGGGATGCAATGTTCAGTTCATGAGCCTGTTGCAGGTATTTCACATTCACACCTCAGCACCCTGTTTTTTGTTTATTTCTAATTCTAAAGTAGGATTTCACTCTAGCCCTGGATTGGCCACAAACTCATGGTGATCCACCTACCTCAGCTTCCCAAGTGCTAGGATTAAAGGTGTATACCACCATGCCTGTTCTTTATGACCTATATCTAAAATCTGAGAACAAAAATTTATAAAACTGTTGGGCTGGAGAGATGGCTTAGTGATTAAGTGCTTGCCTGTGAAGCCCAAGGATCCTGGTCCGAGGCTCAGTTTTCCACTACCCATGTAAGTGAGATGCACAAGGTGGCTCATGCATCTGGAGTTCCTTTACAGTGGCTGGAGGTCCTGGTGCACCCATTCTCTCTCTCTCTGTCTCTCTCTCTTCCTCCCTCTTTCTCTTTCTGTCTGTTGCTCTAAAAAAAAAAAAATAATAAACAAAATAAAAAAAAAACTATAAAGCTATTGATGCCTTCATAAAGCAGGATGCATATTTTTCAAGGTAGGTCCTCGCTGTAGCCCAGGCTGACCTGGAATTCATGTAGTCTCAGGGTGGCTTCAAACTCACAGTGATTCTCTACCTCTGCCTTCCAAATGGTGGGATTAAAGGTGTGCGCCACTATGCTTGGTTTGCAAGTGCCTTTTTGTTTGTTTGCAGACATAGACACAAAGAGAATGGGTATGCTAAGGTCTCTAGCCACTGCAAACAAACTCCAGACATATGCCCCACTTTGTGCATCTGGCTTTACTTGGGCACTGGGGAATCAAATCTGGTTCATTAGGTTTTGAGGCAAGCTCCTTAACTGCTGAGCCATCTCTCCAGTCCATGCAAGTGTCTTTTTTAACTGTTAAGTCATTTCTTCAGCCCTCCTAAATTGGATTTCCTTTTTTTTTTTTTTCCCCGAGGTAGGGTCTCACTCTAGCCCAGGCTGACCTGGAATTCACTATGGTGTCTCAGGATGGCCTCGAACTCACGGCGATCCTCCTACCTCTGCCTCCCAAGTGCTGGGATTAAAGGCGTGCGCCACCACGCCCGGCTGGATTTCCATTTTTTTAAATATTTTTATTTTTTTGCAAGCAGTGAGAGAGGGTGGGGGAGGGGGAAGAGAGAGACAGACCGACAGAGAATGGGCACGCTAGAGTCTCTAGCCACTGCAAACTAACTCCTGGTTCATGTGTCCCTTTGTGCATCTAGCTTTTTATGTGGGCACTGGGGAATCAAACCCTGGGTCATTAGGCTTTGTAGGTAAGCTCTTTAGCTTCTGAGCCAGTGGATTTCTTTTTTGTGTGTGTGTGTTTATTGAGGTAGGGTTTTACTGTAGCCCAGGCTGACCTGGAATTTACAGGGCAGCCTCAAATTTATTGTGCTCCTCCTGCCTCTGCCTCTGGAGTGCTGGGATTAAAGGCATGCACCACTGTGCTCGGCTTCGAATTGGATTTCTTAACATTCTGCTGCATGACAAACCAGGCTTTCATCCAACTGTAGAACTGATGCAGTAGATTGGGGGGGGGTACTGATCCCTCCCTTTATTTATTTCCAAGCAGAGAGAGAGGGAGGGAGGGAGAGAGGGATAGAGAGAAGAGAGACAGACAAGGAGAGAATGAGCACACCAGGGCCTCTAGCTACTGCAAATGAACTCCAGATGTATGTGCCCCTTGTGCATCTGGTTTATGTGGGTCCAGGGGAATTGAACCTGGGTCCTTTGGCTTTGCAGGCAAACAACTTGACCGCTAAGCCATCTCTCTAGCCCTCTTTTCTCTCTCTTTCTCCCTCTCTCATTTGTTCATTCATTCATCCATCTTTCTTCTTTTGGTAGGGTCTTGCTTTAGCCCAGGCTGACCTGGATCTCACTATGTAGTCCCAGGCTGGCTTTTGGACTCACAGTGATCTTTCTATTTCTGCCTCCCAAGTGCTGGGATTAAAGGCATGTGCCACCATGCCCAGCACTTGGTGGGAATTTATGTATGTATATTTTTTGTTTACTTATTTTTTAATTTTTAAAAATACTTTGTTATTTTTATTTACTTATTTGACAGAGAGAAAGAGGAGGGTGGGGGAGAGAGAGACTAGGCGTGCCAGGGTCTCCAACCTTTGCAAACAAACTCCAGACACGTGTGCCACTGTGTGCATCTGGCTTATGTGAGTCCTGGAGAATAGAACCTAGATCCTTTGGCTTTGCAGGCAAATGCCTTAACTGCTAAGCCATCCTGTCCAGCCTTATGTCTCATGTAGCCCAGGTTGGCCTGGAACTTCCTGTGCAGTCAAGGATGACCTTGAACTTCTAATCCCCCCACCTCTACCTCTTTATTGGTGAAAATATATGCACGTGCCAACTGGCTACACATCTGTAGTTTTACAAAGCTCCTAGATGATTCGTATAGATTATCAAAATGGACAATTTGTACCCTAGATACTTTAAATTGTTGGCTCACAAACTTGGGGTTTGAGGAGTAGTTCAAAACTACTTAGCCCTCTAGGATTTAGGCACTTAGTGTATGTAATAGGAGGAAACCCTTCCCCTGGTTTCCAGTCCTTTTGGGTAGGTGTAACTACTTGGAAACATATTTTCTCTCTGCTGCCTTATTTTTATTTTATTTAAAATTTTTTATTGACAACCTCCATAATTGTTAACAATATCCTATGATAATTCCTTCCCTTCCCCCACTTTCCCCTTTGAAACTCCACTCTCCATCATATCCCCTTCCCTTCTCAATCAGTCTCTCTTTTATTTTGATGTCATGATCTTTGCTTCCTATTATGATCCTTTTTTTTTTTTTTTTTTGGTTTTTCAAGGTAGGATCTCACTCTAGCCCAGGCTGACCTGGAACTCACTATGGAGTCTCAGGGTGGCCTTGAACTCACAGCGATTCTCCTACCTCTGCCTCCCAAGTGCTGGGATTAAAGTCATGCGCCATCACGCCCAGCTTTTATGATCTTTTGTAAAAAATATATTTTTAAAATACTTTTATTGACAACTTCCATAATTGTAAACAATATCCCATGGTAATTCCCTCCCTCCCCCCACTTTCCCCTTTGAAACTCCACTCTCCATCATATCCCCTCCCCCTCTCAATCATTTTCTCTTTTATTTTGATGTCGTCATCTTTTCTTCCTATTATGATGGTCTTGTGTAAGTAGTGTTAGGCACTATGAGGTCATGGATGTCCAGGCCAGTTTGTGTCTGGAGGAACATGTTGTAAGGAGTCCTACTCTTCCTTTGGCTCTTACATTCTTTCTGCAATGGACCCTGAGCCATGGAAGGTGTGGTTGAGATATTTCAGTGCTGAGCACTCCTCTGTCACTTCTCAGCACCATGGTGCCTCCTGAGTCATCCCAAGGTCATTGCCATTTGAAAAGAGAAGGTTCTTGAGCCAAAAGTGAGCATAGTATATACTTTTAGCCAGACAGCAGCAGATGTTACACTCCTAGGGCTCATGACTACCTCTGTTTTCAGTATCAGGGATATATTCCCTCCCATGGAGCCGGCCTCCAGTCAAATTAGAGGGCGATAGTTTCCCCCATAACAGATGTGCCACTATTGCACCCTGTACTATTGGCTCATTTGGCCTGGCTGGCCAAATATAAGGCTTGCAGTGTCCATTGTTGGATATCTTCATGGTTGATTTCTCTCTCTCCCATTGAACTGCATGCAGCATGGCTTTTTCTGGCTTTCTGTCAGCTGGTCTACATGGAGGAGGTTTTCAGCTCAGCTCCAGCAGGGTTTCTCAGTGACCTTGCAGCCCAAGTATGTAGGGTCTTACCATCTATTCCTGGTGGGAAGCCAAGGGCCCTGGCAATGGCCTGTAATGTTTGGGGGGGCATCACAGACCCCCCTGGCCAACAACTCACTGGAAGGTATCCTATCCCTGGCACTGAAAATTTTCTAGTAACAATTTATGGCTCCTCTGTGTTCCATTGTCCAAAAAAGTATTTCCATATGACTTATTTATATCCTCTTAGATTTTGATTAGCCCTCCCTCCACCTTTCATTTACTCAGTCTCTTCCCCTAACCTCACTTAGGCCTTTTCACCCCCATTAATCTGTTCCTCTACTTACGTATATACAATACCATCCTATTTGGTGCCCCCTCCCTCCTTTTCTATTCCCTTTACATCTCCTTTCTAGCTAACTGGCCTCTGCTACTGAATTTTCTTCCTACTCACATAGAAGTTCAGTCATTTGTTCTGCTGCCTTATTTTTATGAAATATTGGAAATAATAAGGGTTGTAATGCATCCACTTTGAGTATACAGTTTTCCTGGAAAAGTTCTTATGAAATGGCAAGCCTGATTTAGTACTACTAGAAATAAAGTTTTTCTGTATGTAAAGCTTTTTGTTTACAGAAGTAAATGATGAACTACTGACTTTTATGTTTCAGGATAAATGATAGATTAAATGTGAAAAAATATGACATTTTGAATGTTATTAATTTTGTATTATACTGAACAAAACAGGAATTGACAAAAATTTGGAATTTTTTAAAGTTTCTGAGAGGAATTCTTTAACAACCAAACTTCAAGTCTTCCTTTCTCTCTCTTTCTTTTTCTTTTTTAGTTCTTTTTGGAGCCGGATATCTGCTCAGACAATAAGAATTGTAAGAGGTCAGTTATATATCCTTTTTTATATGTATAGTACAATAAATTTTCAGTTGCTGAAGTATTTATTAAACAGTGTGCATTTTTGTTGAAAGCTGCTTTCCACAAAGACTGTTGGCAGACTTCGATTGGGTAACCCGAAATGGACAAGGAATCTGACCGTGGTAGTGTTCTACTGCCTCCTGTCCAGTTCAGTGCTGGCATCAGTGGAAATGGGGCAGGCTGTGCAGCAGCTTCTAGAGTGTCTGGACAGCTACTCAGTGATTTTCCATGCATGACCTCTCTCTTCTGGTGGCTGGCATGTTTGTGCTCCGGAGCACTGTGGCCCATGGGTGCTTGTGCTGGACAGGCTCTTTAGCTTGTTAACCCTGAGATGCTTCCAGTCAGTGGCTCAGCCCTGTAGAAAAGGTTGCCCCTTACCAGCCTAAGCTAGGAAAGGAAAACTTGAAGCTGGCCATATCAAGCCTTTCATGTACTAGCTTAGGGCCATGTATTTACATTTACTTTCTCTCTCCCCCCACCCCCCTCTCTATCTCTCTCTCTCTAGGGTATTGACCTAGCCCAGGCTGACTTGGAACTCACTATGTGATCTCAGAGTGCCCTCAAATCCGTGGTGATCCTCCTACCTCTGCCTCTTGAGTACTGGGATTAAATGTGTGCACAACCATGCCTGACACATTTACATTTTCTTCTCTCATGGAATGAAAGAATCATCCCTTTCTCATGAATTTTAATTATTTATTTTTGTTGCAGTCAAGCATCAGATTGTAAACTAGAATCTACACCTGATTTCTAATTTCTCTTGTGAAGAAGGCAGCCATTATTTTCTGTTACTTGTGATGGAATTTTAGTTTTGGACCTAGATTTATCATTTCTTTTAGACTTATTTTCATCTTATTAGCAATTCTACCTTCTAAGGTGCTGAAATTAAAGGCATACACCATCTTACCTGGCCATAAACACTTTTCTTTTTTGGGGGCGCTGGGGGGTCGTTGAGGTAGGGTCTCACTCTGGCCCAGGCTGACCTGGAATTCACTATGTAGTCTCAGGCTGGCCTCAAACTCATGGGGTATCCTCCTACCTGTGTCCCCCAAGTTCTGGGATTAAAGGCGTGTGCTACCATGCCCAGCTCTCATAAACACCTTTTAAAATTAAAAAAAAAAAAAAACTCATCTTGGGTTTGTTTTAAAGGATTGCTCTTATATAAAATGCCTATAGTCATCATATAGTTTTTGGACCCAGAGGATCATTATGCAGTTGAAGCATCAAGTTTCAAACAACTGCCAGCCTCCCTAAAATCATCCTACTCATAGCTATAATCCAGAACTTAAATAACAGTCTCATAGCAGCTTTCACGTACAATAAAAATCTCTCCTTTGATCATAATTACCCCTTGGATATCACTAAGATACAGAAGAGATGGGAGTAATTTATGGATTTTGAGAAAGGTTTCTTTGAGGAAAAAGAGAACTAATTTTAATTTATTATTTTATTTTATATTTATTTATTTATTTATTTTGTTTTTTTGAGGTAGCCCAGGCTGACCTGGAATTAACTATGTAGTCTCAGGGTGGCCTCAAACTCATGGCAATCCTCCTACCTCTTACCTCTGCCTCCTGAGCTGTGTGCCACCACACCCAGCTTATTTAAAAAAAAAATACTTTTATTACTTAATTTTATTTATTTATTTGCAAGCAGACAGAGATAGAAGAGACGCAGATAGAGAATGGGCACGCCAGGGCCTCCAGTCACTGCAAATGAACTCCAGACTCTTGTGTCCCTTGTGCATTTGGCTTATGTGGGTTCTGGGGAGTTGAACCCCGGGTCCTTTGGCTTCACAGGCAAATACCTTCACTAAGCCATCTCTCCAGCCCCTGATTTTAATTTGTATACATAGTTACTATGATCTTACTTTTTCTTCCTTGGAGTAAACAAAAGCCTTCAATTAAAGTAGCCAAGGAAGCGAATTCTCGGACAGTGTGTTGTTTCCTATGGCCTGCTTTAGTTCATTATTTATAATCTCTTGGGCGACCTCACCTATAGGTCATTAACTATAAACTTTTTCTGTCTTCATTCCCCCCTTAGCTCTGAGAGCCTATTTTAAAGGAGCAATGGATGAACCATCTCCCTTGAACAAACCCGTGGAACTGAACCAGCACTCTCGCTTCATAATTGGGTCTGTGTCTGAAGACAACTCAGAAGATGAGATTAGCAACTTGGTGAAGCTGGACCTAGAGGAGAAGGAGGGCTCTCTGTCTCCAGCTTCTGTCAACTCGGATACGCTTTCTGATTTGGGGATCTCTGGTTTACACGATGGCTTGGCTTCTCATATGAGGTAAGAAGTTGTTTAATGGTTAATTTATTTTACCTGTTTTATTGTTTTTACTGATTATGTTCTGAAGGGAATAAGAATATATTAGCAAAGTTTCTCAATCTTGTCTCATGTCACTAGGCCCATAACCTTTTTTGTTGTTGTTGTTGTTTTGAGGTAGCCTCCCACTGAAGCCCAGGCTGACCTGGAATTCAGTATATATTCTCAGGGTGGCCTTAAACTCACGGTGATCCTCCTGAGTGCTGGGATTAAAGGCATGCACCACCATGCCCTGCTTTTTAGGGTTTTTTTTTTTCAAGACAGGGTCTCAGTCTAGCCCAGGCAAACCTGGAATTCACTATGGAGTCTCAGGGTGGCCTTGAACTCACAGTGATCCTCCTACCTCTGTCTCCCAAGTGCTGAGATTAAAGGTGTGCGCCACCATGCCCGTCTTTTGACAATTTTTATACATGTTTGTGATGTATTTTGGAAATTCATTTTGGTCATTAGTTTTCAATTCTTGGATTGAAAGGGTCTGGATCAGATCTGTTTATCAGAATCACATGGGGTGTACCTGAAGAAATAAATTTTATTCCCAAATTCTTTTTTTTTGTTTTTTAAATTTATTTAATTAATTTATTTTTTTTGTTTTTCGAGGTAGGGTTTCACTTCTAGTCCAGGCTGACCTGGAATTCACTATGTAGTCTCAGGGAGGCCTTGAACTCATGGCAATCCTCCTACCTCTGCCTCCTGAGTGCTGGGATTAAAGGCGTGCGCCACCATGCCCGGCTAATTTTGTTTTTAATTATTGATAACTTCCATTATTAACAATAAAGCATGAAAATTTTCTCCCCTCCATTTTCCTCTTTACAACTCCACTTTCTATCATATCCCCTTCCCCTCTCAATCATTCTCTTTTATTTATTTACTTAAGAGAGACAGGCAGAGAAAGAGGCAGATAGAAAGAGAGAATGGGAGCACCAGGGCCTCCAGCCACTTCAAATGAATTCCAGATGTGTGCACCCCCTTGCACATCTGGCTAACGTGGGTCCTGGGGAATCAAGCCTCGAACTGCGGTCCTTACGCTTCATAGGCAAGCGCTGTGCCTGTGGAGTTCATGTGCTGTAGCTGGAGGCCCTGTCACGCCCTTTCTGTCTTCCTCCCTCCCTGCTATTCTTTCTCTCAAATAAATAAATACAAATAAAATATATATTAAAAAACCAGTGCAATCCTTTGAAGAGGACCTCAGATGAACATAAGGGAACTGAACTATAGTAACAGTAAAAAGCAGAAGTAGGGCTGGAGAGATGGCTTAGTGGTTAAGCGCTTGCCTGTGAAGCCTAAGAACCTCGGTTCGAGGCTCGATTCCCCAGGACCCACGTTAGCCAGATGCACAAGGGGGCGCACATGTCTGGAGTTCGTTAGCAGTGGCTGGAAGCCCTGGCGCGCCCATTCTCTCCCTCCCTCTCTCCCTCCCCCTCCCTCCCTCCCTCTCTCTCCCTCTCCCTCCCCCTCTCTCCCTCTCCCTCCCCCCCCCGCCCGCCCCCCCCCCCCGTCTTTCTCTCTGTCACACTCAAATAAATAAAATGAAAATGAACAAAAAAATTTTTTAAAAAAAGCAGAAGTAGCTTGGAATTCACTATATAGTCTCAGGGTGGCCTTGAACTCATGAACTTATCCTCCTACTTCTGCCTCCCAAATGCTGGGATTAAAGGCGTGTGCCACCACACCTGGCTAGTTTTTTTTTTTTAATATTTTAAAATATTTGAAAAATGTATTTGCATGCAGAGAATGAGAGAGAGAAAATGGGTAAAGCATTGCCTCTTGCGTGAAACTCTAGATGCATGCACCACATTGTGTATTTGGCTTTACATGTGTACTGGGGAATCAAAATGAAGCACACAGGCTTTGCAGGCAGTGCCTTTAACCACTTACCCTCCTCTCCAGCCCTCATAGTTGTTAGTGTTTTTATTTTTTATTTTATTTTTCAAGATATGGTATCGCTCTGGCCCAGGCTGACGTGGAACTCTCTTTGTAGTCTTAGGCTGGCCTCAAACTCATGGTGAATTTTTTTATCTCTGCCTCCAAATTCTGGGATTAAGGCTTGTGCTACCATGCCCAGCTAGCCTAACCTGTTTTTGTTTTATTTTAGGGGATTTCATTTTTTTTAAATTATTTTTTAATTTAATTTTTATTAACATTTTCCATGATTATAAAAAAAATCCCATGGTAATACCCTCCCTCCCCACCCCCGCACTTTCCCCTTTGAAATTCCACTCTCCATCATAGGGATTTCACTTTTAAAGTAGTGTCTCTAACATAGTCTAACCTTTTTTGTTTTTGTTATCTGAATAGACAACTGAGGCCTGATTGGGGGAAATGACTTGTCTAAGGTTAACTGGCCAGAAAACTGGAATTCAAACTCAGATGTCCTGATTCTATTTCAGAAATTGTTTTACTCTGTCTAGTTTTTTACTTGTGTAACTAGTTCATACAGTTGTTTTTCTGGATATAATAAACAATGGTATCTAACTTTTGGGTAGTAAAGGATTAGAGGTAGGAAAAATTGATTAGGTCTTTATATAAATAATGTTTTGTTACTTTATGGTTCATTTAAGGCTTGACTCTAAAGTTAGTACTGGTAGTGGTATCTTCCCCCTCAAAGTCAATTGGAAATTGTGGGATGGTACTACTTGTATCTGGAGGATGAGGACTAATGATTCAAAACCTTTTGCAACAGGGTTCATCATCCCACGCAACCAAAAATTAGTCTTAAAATGTCATTGTCCCTTATTGAGAAAGACTGGGTTAATTCTAAATCTTTGAAGCAATTGAGAAATTTGTCTAGCTTAATTTTATGGATTAGGAAACAGTTTGGTGATGGTACATAGGAAATTCAGATGATGTTATTGTACATTGTTGTTGCCAAGCCATTCCCAAGGCTCGTGGTTATTAGGCAAAGGCCTGTGGTCAGTGGCATGACTGCCTAAGAATGTCTTTGCAGGCCTTACTGTTGCCAGAAGTCTCATGGTGGTTACTCGTGAAGCCTTCGTGTACAGCTGTGTGATCCACAGCCTGGGAAGAGGACAGCTTGCCAATCTCCCCTGGCCTAGCAACTAGCTCATGTTCCAAAGCAGAAGAAAGTTTCTTCCTTGATCCCCTTCAGCTGGGGATGTGAGGTAGTCTTAAGGTGATTAAAACTCTGTCTTTCATGTGATAGAAAGACTTCTACACTTGTAGCTGATTGAGTGTATGACTATCGGCAATTTATAACTTTTTCTTCTTTTTTTTTTCGAGGTAGGGTTTCACTGTAGCCCAGGCTGACCTAGAATCCACTATTTAGTCTCAGGGTGGCCTTGAACTCATGGCAATCCTCCTACATCTGCCTCCAGAGTACTGGAATTACAGGCGTGCGCCATCATGCTCAGCGGCATGATCTCTTTTTTTTTTTTTTTCCTGTAGACCAGGTTAAGGCCTTATCTAAGGACAATCTCTGATTGTTACCTGCATGTACATTAAGTTCAGACTGCATTCCAAGCAGTAGTTGCTGCTTTGGAGGGAGATAGTGAATTCATTCTTGAAGATATCTGTGAAGGTAAATTCTATTTCTTTTTCTTTTCCTATCTAGAAAGTAATTTACAACCATGTCTGAAAATTGAGAATTTTGCTTGATTCTTCAGAAGAATCTACTGAATTTTGAAATTTTTTTTTCTTTTCAATTTTTTTTTTTATTAACAACTTCCATGATTATAAGAAAATATCCCATGGTAATACCTTACCTCCCCCCTGAAATCTTTTTTTAAAAAAATATTTTATGTTTATTTCTTTGACAGAGAAAGAGGGGGGGAAGAGAGCGATAATGCTCATGCCAGGGCCTCTAGTCACTGCAAACAAACTCCAGATGTGTGCACCCCTTTGTGCATCTGTCTTATGTGGGTCTTGGGGAATTGAACTGAGGTCCTTTGGCTTTGCAGGCAAGCGCCTTAATCACTAAGCCATCTCTACAGCTTCAACTTGATATTCTTTTTCTGGGAGCAGTAGTTTCTTCTATTTTCCACTCTTTTCTTCTTTCTGTTCAGAAAACAAGCTGTCTGCACATGTATGTATTTTAGTCCCAGTTTATAAACTTGGCTAATATTGGAAATGAAGTTAGGGATGTTACAAGTCTTTCCTTAACAATGTAAAATTACTTGCATTCTAGTATAATTCATACATACTTATCTCCTCTTTTTTTTAAAGTTTTTTTTTTTTTAGATTTTTATTTATTTATTTATTTATTAGAGACAGAGTGAGAATAGGTGTGCCAGGGCATCTAGTCACTTCAAATGAATTCTGTAGATGCATGTGCCACCATGTGCATCTGGCTTACGTGGAACGTGGAGAATTAAATTTGGGTCCTTAAGCTTCACAGGCATGTACCTTATCTACTAAGCCATCTCTTCAGCTCTCCTCCTTACTTTCTATTGGCATAAACTCACAAATTTTTATTTGGTACTTTATATTTCTAAATTATTAGAATCAATATGATTTTTGTAGAAAAGTTAGAAATCTTGCAAGCATAAAAAGAAAGAAAAAATAATTGGGGGCTGGTGTGATGGCTTAGCAGTTAAGTCACTTGCTTGTTAACCTGATGGCCTGGGTTTGATTCTCCAGTACCCATGTAAAGCTAGTTGCATAAAGGAGCACATGCCTCACCTATATATTGTCTTTTTTATATTTGTATGTATGTATATATGTATTTATTTATTTATGTATTTATTTATGAGTAAGAGCGAGATAGTGGGCATGCTAGGGCCTCTAGGCACTGCAAATGAACTCCAGACATATGTGCTTCCATGTGCATCTGGCTTACATGAGTTCTGGGGAATTGAACCTGGGTCCTTAGGGTACACAGCCAAGTGCCTTAACCACTAAGCCATCTCTCCAGCCTTGTTTTTATTTTTTTAAGGTAGTATCTCAGCACAGGTTGACCTGGCACTTACTGTGTAGTACCAGTCCATTCTTATACTTTATCTAACCCATCTTAATATATTCCTTACTTTTTTTTATTGACAACTTCCCTGATTGTAAACAATATCCCATGGTAATTTCCTCCCTTCCCCTATTTTCCCCTTTGAGACTCCACTCTCCATCCATCAGTCTCAATCAGTCTCTCTTTTATTATTTTATTTTTATTTTTTAGTTTTTGGAGGTAGGGTCTCACTCTGGTCCAGTCTGGCTTGGAATTAGCTATGTAGTCTCAGGGTGTCCTTGGACCTCAGAGATCCTCCTACATCTGCCTCCCGAGTGCTGGGATTAAAGGCATACACCACCATGCCCGGCACTCTTTTATTTTGATGTCATGATCTTTTCCTCCTATTATGATGGTCTTGTGTAGGTAGTGTCAGGCACTGTGAGGTCATGTATATCCAGGTCATTTTGTGTCTGGAGGGAGCACGTTGTAAGTACCTTTCCTTTGGCTCACATTCTGTCCACCACCTCTTCTGCAGTGGACCCTGAACCTTGAAAGGTGTGAGAGAGGTTTCAGTGCTGAGCACTCTGTCACTTCTCAGCCCCATGGTGCCTCCTGAGTCATCCTAAGGTCACTGCCATCTGAAAAGAGAAGGTTCTCTAACCAAAAGTGAGAGTAGCATTAATAGGATATGAACATTAAGGGAAGTGCTTACTGGGCAGTTTGGTGAGCATAGTAGATACAGCTAGTCAGATAGCAGCAGATGTTACTAATTTTGATTTTTCAAGGTAGGGTTTTGCTCTAGCCCAGGCTGACCTGGAATTCACTCATTATTCTCAGGGTAGTCTCAAGTTCATGCCAATCCTCCTGCCTCTGCTTCACAAGTGCTGGGATTAAAGTTCTGCGCCATCACATGTGGCTCTTTTTTTTTTTTGAGGCAAACTCAGCAGACTGACCTTGTTTTACTTTTTATTTTATTTATTCATTTTTAACGAGAGGGAGAGCGTTGGTGTGCCAGGGCCTCCAGCAACTGCAACCAAACTCCAGACGCATGTGACACCTTGTATGCATGTGTGGCCTTGCATGCTTTTGTTACCTTGTGTGTCTGGCTTATGTAGGACCTGGAGAGTCAAACATGGATCCTTAGGTGTTGCAGGCAAAGGCTTAACTGCTAAGTCATCTCTCCAGCTCTAGGGGTAGATCTGTAATCCAGGATTGCTCTTTTTAGAAAAGCCCTAATATAAAACAGTCTCCAGGTCTCACTTAAGCCAGACACACAAGGTGACACCAACATGTAAGGTCATACAAGTGCACAAGGTGGTTCACACATCTGGAGTTCATTTGCAGTGGCTGGAGGACCTGTCGTGCCATTTCTCTCTCTAATAAAATTTTTAAAAAGGCCAGTCTGCTGAGTTTGCCTCAAAAAAAAAGAAGCAGGGCATTGTGGTAAAACAATCATTCATAGGTGTGCTGCAGTTTAACTCAGACTGGACTGCAATCAAACCAGGGAATGCACCACTGTCTACTGTATACATTACTGTATCATCCTTGGTGCTTGGCATGTTTTAGTGGTGGGATTAGAGTGGCCTTCTAGTTGGATTTTGTGACAGGTGTATCTCTACCTTGGACACTGTCTATTTGTGGTGGTTTAAAATGGAGATGCTTTGAATTTGGAGAAATTAAGGCAGCTGTTATTTCTCGTCTTGTAATGTAACCTTCTAAAAGTTGTACACAGCATCCACGAGTAGGAACCTTAGCTTTGCTTTCAGATATTGGTGTGGTTTACTAAGTGCTTGGTTGTTTTAGAATGACATATTTTTTTGTTTTGTTTTGTTTTGTTTTTCGAGGTAGGGTCTCACTCTGGCCCAGACTGACCCTGGAATTCACTAGAGAGTCTCAGGGTAGCCTTGAACTCACGGCGATCCTCCTACCTCTGCCTCCCGAGTGCTGGGATTAAAGGCGTGAGCCACCAGGCCCGGTTTAGAATGATTTTTAAATTTTTGTTTGTTTGTTTTGGTTTTTCATGGTAGGGTCTCACTCTAGCTCAAGCTGACCTGGAATTCACTCTGTAGTTTTAGGGTGGCATTGAACTCACGGCAATCTTCCTATCTCTGCCTGCTGAGTGCTGATTTTTAAAATTAAAAAAAGAAAAGATATTTAATTTGAGTCGGGCATGGTGGCGCATGCTTTTAATCCCAGCACTCAGGAGCAGAAGTAGGAGGATCTTCGTGAGTTCAAGGCTACCTTGAGACTATAGAGTGAATTCCAGGTCAGCCTGTTCTAGAATGATACCCTACATAGAAAAAAACAAAGCAAAAAAATTTTTTTGAAAGAGAGAAAAATAAGTAGATACATTTAGAGAGAATGGGCACTCCAGGACTTCCAGTTAATGCAAACGAACTCTAGACACATGTACTACCTTATGCAACTGGCTTTATTTCATATGGATCCTGGGGACTTGGTACCAGGGTATTTTGGCTTCACAAGCAAGCTCTTTAGCTGCTAAGCCATCTCTCCAGCCCTCTATACCTGCTGTTTTATTGTTTTTGTTAATGTTGAATGTGCATAACATGACAGAATGGTTCCCTTTTGGAAATGGCTGTAGCTGTGGGCACTTTAGATGTATATATGTGTGTGTATTTCAACTGCTTTTCATTTTTTTAATATGTATATATATTTTTTCTCTTCATCTTTTATTGAAATATTTTCTTTTTTTATGCTTCTTAGCTAGCTGGGCATTTCACTGCACTGTTGTTGATGTCATCTGTGATATGCAGGTGGCGACCATCACATTGCACCCCTTAGACTGCACAGTGCCCAGGATCTCTTTGATAGTTCCAAAAAGTTCTTTGGCCAAAGATTGGTGGTGCATGTGTCAGGCAATGTTGACTATCTCATTGAAAGTACTGCCACTGTGTTTAATGTTTTCTGCTTCTTTCTGTCTCTTGGTTGGCCCCTTGAGGGCCCTGATGATCAGTGAAGAAGCACAAGCTACCACTTCAATCTGAGCCTGTCTGTTTTGAATGGTCAGCTTCACTGTAATACTTAGATCCTTCCAATCACTGGTTGCCTTGATGATACCATCACCAATCTTTTTAGGAGACAGACCCAGAGGACGGATCTTAGGGGCCAGGGCAGTTGTGGCACCGATCTCGCCTTCAGTGTACCTCAGGTATACCACTTTGATCTCGTTGGGGTCGAACTTGGGCAGCATGGTGGAGGTTGCCGGTGTTGGACAAACCCAGATTCAGGACGAATGAATAAAGTTGCAACTTAGCCTCCTCTGAGCCACAAGGTGGAAGGATTTAAACACACATGTGCACACGTGCGCGCGCGCGCGCGCACACACACACACACACACACACACACACACACACACACACACACTTTTGAGTTAGGGTTTCCCTCTGGCCCAGGCTGACTTGGAATTCACTATGTAGTCTCAGGGTGGCCTCCAACTTATGGCAATCCTCCTACCTCTGCCTCCCAAGTGCTGGGATTAAAGGCGTGCACCACCACATCTGGCTTTTTAAAAATATTAAAAAAATATTTGTTGGGGGGGGAAGAGGCAGATAGAGATAAAGAGAGAATGGGCTCTCCAGAGCCTCCAGCCACTGCAAACAAACTCCAGATGTATTTGCCCCCTTGTGCATCTGGCTTATGTGGGTCCTGGGGAATTGAACCAAGGTCCTTTGGCTTTGCAGGCAAATGCCTTAACAGCTAAGCCATTTCCCCAGCCCTGTTTTTCTTTTTTGATTAAAAAAAAAAAATTTAGAGGTGTAGGGTGTCATAGTAGGCTGACCTGGAACCCACTTTGTAGTGTCAGGCTGTTCTAGAACTCAGAGCAATCCTCCTACCTCTGTTTTCAGAGCACTTGGATTAAACGCATGTTTCACCACACCTGGCTCAACTGCTTTTCTCCCTGTGGCCATTGTAACTATTCTGAACCAAGGCAAGGTGTTCTCTCTCTGTCTGTTCCTCCCCACCCCCAAAAGGTAGGGTCTCACTCTAGTCAACCTTAAAGCTGACCTGGAACTCAGTCTAGTCTCTGCCTACTGAGTGCTAGGATTAAAAGTGTGTGCCACCACACTTAGCTAGAAATTTATCTCTCTTCCTTTGCTTCCATTGCCCTCCCCCCCTTCCCTTTTTAAAAAATTTTTTAATTTTTTTTGTTTTTGTTTTTTGTTTTATTTGAGAGAGAGAGAATGGGCACATCAGGTCCTCCAGCCATTGTAAATGAACTCCAGATGCATGTACCATTTTATGCATTTAGTTTACATGGGTTCTGGGGAATTGAACCTGCGTCCTTTGGCTTTGTAGGAAAGCACCTTAACCACTAAGCCATCTCTCCAGCCCTCTTTATTTGTTTATTTATTTATTTATTTTTAAATTTTTTAAAAAATTTATTTATTTGAGAGCGACAGACACAGAGAGAAAGACAGATAGAGGGAGAGAGAGAGAGAATGGGTGCGCCAAGGCTTCCAGCCTCTGCAAACGAACTCCAGACGCGTGCGCCCCCTTGTGCATCTGGCTAACGTGGGACCTGGGGAATTAAGTCTTGAACCAGGGTCCTTAGGCGTCACAGGCAAGCACTTAACCACTAAGCCATCTCTCCAGCCCCCTCTTTATTTAAAAACAAAACATATTTTATTTATCTATTTGAGAGAGAGAGAGAGAGAGAGAGAGAGAGAGAGAATGGACATGTCAGGGCCTCTTGCCACTGCTAACAAACTCAAGATGCATGTGCCACCTGTACATCTGGTTTACCTGGGTACTGGGGAATTGAACCTGGGTCCTTTAGGCTTCACAGGTAAGCTCCTTAATTGCTAAGCCATCATTCTAGTCCATATTTTGTTTTTTTGAGGTAGGGTCTCACTCTGGCTCAAGCTGGCTTGTAATTTACTATGTAGTCTCAGGGTAGCCTTGAACTCACAGTGATCCTCTTACCTCTACCTCCGGAGTGCTGGGATTAAAGGCGTGTGCTGCCACGCCTGGTTTGACAAGCACTTTTTAACTGCTGAACCATCTCTCTATACCTTTTCCTTTTTTGTTATATCTGCCACACTTAAAAAATGTATTATTTACGTATTTATTTGGGGGGGGGGCAGAGAATGGATGTGTCAGGGCCTCTAGTCACTGCAAATAGACTCCAGATGCAGGCACCACCTTGTGCATCTGGCTTACATGGGTACTGGGGAATTGAAGCTGGGTCCTTATGCTTTGCAGACAAGCACCTTAACCGCTAAGCCATCTCTCCAGCCCCTTCCACACTTGTGGGGGAAAATCAGACAAAATTTATACTTGACAGTCAAAGAAGTAAAAGTTTGTTATATATAAACCATTTATAATACTTAGAAAAATTTAAATCTATTTATGTACAGGTTTATATTTAAATGCTGGTATTACATATGCAAAAGAAACATTTTATATGTATTATTGTTTAATGACTTTAAAAATGTGTATTTGTGTTTGTGTGTGTGTATAGTATCTGATTGTTTAAATACATTGAAACCTGCCCAGCAGGGTGTCTGATGGTCGTTGGTAGGTGATGACAGGATGAGCACTCTTGTAAAACTGACTCCAGAAATCGGACCTGGCCCTTCCACCATGTGAAAGCACAGCAAAAGATACCATTGATGAACCAAGACATAGTCCCTTGCCAGGTTTAAAATTTCCCAGTGCTTTGATCTGGGATTTCCATGCCTCTGCAACTGTGAGAAATAAAAGTCTGTTGATTTTAAGCTACTCAGTTTATGACATTTTGTTATAGCAGCCTGTGGGCTAACAGATTTGTATATGTATGTTCATTTTTTAGTTGTTGAATAACAAAGCTACAAACAGTTTAAAGATCTTTTTTTTGTTTGTTTGCTTTTTGTTTTTGTTTTTCAAGGCAGAGTCTCTGCCCCAGGCTGACATGGAATTCACTATGTAATCTCAAGGTGGCTTCGAACTCACAGCAATCCTCCTACCTCTCTGCCTCTCGAGTGCTGGGATTAAAGGCATGTTCCACCATGGCTGGCTCAATTTAAAGATCTTTATTGGCCTTATTTTCAACTGTAGAATAGTATAACACTTCATTCCATGGAATATATATATATATATATATATGTATGTATGTATGTATGTATGTATATATGTATATATGTATATATGTATATATGTATATATGTATATTTTATATTTAAAATTTATTTACTTGAGAGAGACTGAGAGAAAGAAAATGGGTGTGCCAGGGACTCCAGCCACTGCAAATGAACTCCAGACGTGCGCCCCCTTGTGCATCTGGCTAACGTGGGACCTGGGGAACCGAGCCTCGAACCGGGGTCCTTAGGCTTCCCAGGCAAGTGCTTAACCGCTAAGCCATCTCTCCAGCCCCGAACCAGATTCTTTGGATTTGCAGACAAATGCTTTAACTGCTAAGCCATCTCTTCAGTTTTTTTAAAAGTTAATTTCAACTAGGTTTTGTAGCACACACCTTTAATCCCAGCACTAGGGAGACGGAAGTAGGAGGATTGCTGTGAGTTAGAGGCCACCCTGAGACTGCATAGTGAATTCCAGGTCAGACTGGGCTACAGTGAGAACCTCCCTTGAAAAAACAAAAATAAAAAAAAGGATGGGCTGGAGAGATGGCTTAGCGGTTAAGTGTTTGTCGATAAAGCCTAAGGACCCCGGTTTGAGGCTGGATTCCCAAGGGCCCACATTAGCCAGATGTACAAGGGGACGCACACGTCTGGAGTTCATTTGGAGTGGTTGGAAGTCCTGGTGTGCCCATTCTACCTGCCTCTTTTCTCTCTGTCTATTGCTCTCAACTAAATAAATAAAAATAAACCAAAAAAAAAGGAAAAAAAATACTTAATTTCAGTTTGATCTCTTCGAAGTATAGCATGAGGCACTCTACTTTCTGTTGTCCTGTGTGGTCATAGGAGC
Source organism: Jaculus jaculus (assembly GCF_020740685.1). NCBI lineage: Eukaryota > Metazoa > Chordata > Mammalia > Rodentia > Dipodidae > Jaculus > Jaculus jaculus. Next base: position 94,253,603 of record NC_059110.1, read on the forward strand.
TTAGTTCAAAGCCATGACTTTTTCTTGAAGAATTAATTTAAATTTATTAATGCCAAGAGGAGGAGGAAGGAAGGTAACAGTTCTTGACCATCCAGCTGTATCCACAGTTTTGTCAGGAACAGGCTCTGCCAGTGGCTAGGTCTAGCCCTACAAAAAAAAAAATCATTACTTTATATATATATATATAATTAAAAATATATATACAAGGTAAGTGCTGAGATTAAAAGCGTGTGCCACCACATCCAGCTCTTAATTTTCTTTTAAGGAGATATTCTCCCCCCACCACACACACACACTTTGCCTCCATTTTTCTCTATTGTATCCTGCTGTTTTTTTCTTGGTCATTCCATCTTTTTGGAAGATAACATCTGTCCTGAGAAAAGGTGGGTGAGAGGTAAAGATTTATCTTTACACTTGATCTGCTGTTTTTTTTTCTGCCCATATCTTTTGTATCCTGGTGCCCAGCTATTTTCCTTGTGCTGTTTTGCTCATTCTCTGCCTTATCTGAGGCCTCTGTTGGTCTCCACTTCAGAGAGTAACTAGTAAAATTTAATTGCTAGCAAGAATAGAGAACAAAGTAATATGTCACTGTAGAGCACGGAGGGGCCTGCACATCTGGGATTTCTCTTCCAGCTGCTTCTTGCATAGACCTCCATCAGTTCTGCTTTCAGTTTCACCCTGTTCCTGCTTGCCCTTAAATCATCTATTTATCCCTTTGGCTATTGGGCAGCTATTAAAATTTCCTTAAGGGCCCTTCAAATTTGATTATTTGATGCGTAAGTACATTTTAATAATTTTTTTGTTTTTTCGAGGTAGGGTCTTACTGTAGCCCAGGCTGACCTGGAATTAACTCTGTATTCTCAGGGTGGTCTTGAACTCATGGCAATCCTCCTGCCTCTGCCTCCTGAGTGCTGGAATTAAAGGCATGCGCCACCCCACCTGGCAAGTACATTATTTTGTTGTTGAATATACAAAATTCTCAACTTTGAGTTCTCAACTCTGAGTGAAAAACATTGCATTGTTTTCAAAGTCTTATTTTTTTTTAATATTTTGGTTTTTTCAAGGTAGGGTCTCTCTCTAGCCTAGGCTGACCTGGAACTTATTTTGTAGCCAAAGCTGGCCTCAAACTCACAGTGGTCCTCCTGTAACACTTCCTGAGTGGTAGGGTTAAAGGCGCATGCCACCATTCCTGGCCAACTCTTACCAGTTAAAAAAAAAAAAAGTTATTTATTTATTTGAGAGAAAGGGAGACACTAGGCATGCCAGGGCCTCCAGCTGCTGCAAACAAACTCCAGACACATGTGCCACCTGGTGCATCTGGTTTGTGTGGGTCCTAGAGAATCAACCTGGGATCCTTTGGCTTTGCATGCAAATATCTTAACTGCCAAGCCTTCTCTCCAGCCCCAAATTAATTTTTTTTTTTTGAGGTAGCCTAGCCTGACCTGGAATTCACTATATAGTCTCAAGGTGGCCTTGAACTGTGAGGTGATCCTTCTATGTCTGCCTCCCAAGTGTTGGAATTAAAGGTGTATGCCACCATGCCTGGCACAAGTTAATATTTTTTTGTTCATTTTTATTATTTGAGAGTGACAGAGAGAGAAAGAGGGAGAGAGAGAGAGAGAGAGAGAGAGAGAGAGAGAGAGAGAGAGAGCGAGAATGGGCACGCCAGGGCTTCCAGCCACTGCAAACGAACTCCAGATGCGTGCGCCCTCTTGTGCATCTGGCTTACATGGGTCCTGGAGAATCGAGCCTCGAACCTGGGTCCTTAGGCTTCACAGGCTAGCGCTTAACTGCTAAGCCATCTCTCCAGCCCACAAGGTAATATTTTTAAAAACTGTTTTTATTTATTTGCAAGCAGAGAAAGGGAGAATGAATAAAAGAACAGTCATACCAGGGCTTCTCTTGCTACTGCAAATGAATTCCAGATGCATGTGCCACTTTGTGCATTTGGCTTTATGTGGTTACTGGGGAGTCAAACTCAGGCCATCAGGCTTTGCAAAGGAGTGTCGTTTATCTCTTCAGCCCCAAATTATTATTATTTTTTGGTTCTTCAAAGTAGGGTCTCTCTTTAGCTCAGTTCAAACTGACCTGGAATTCTTTCTGTGTTCTCAAGTTGGCCTCAAACTCTTGGCGATCTTCCTACCTCTGCCTCCTGAGTGCTGGGATTAAAGCCGTACACCACCACTCCTGGCCCAAATTAATATTTTGATGAAATATTTTTAAAGTCAAAAACCAATGTAGCCGGGGTTGGTGGTACACACCTTTAATCCCGACACTCGGAATGTAGAGGTAGGAGGATTGCCATGAGTTTAAGGCCAATCTGGCACTGCAGAGTGAGCTCTAAGTCAGCCTGGGCTAAAGCAAGACGCTACCTTGGAAAAACCAAAAAGACAAAAGAAAATAAAAAGTCAATGTAAAACATCATCATTTTGAATAAATGACAAAATGATAACAGTGAATTTTCCTTTTATCTTTAGGTCTAGAATGGTATATCCATTCTGTCTCCCGCTCTCGCTCTGCTTGTAAATAAATAAATTTATCGTATTTACTTATTTTAGAAAAGAGCGGGAGAGAGAAAGAAGAAGCACATACAGAGAATGGGTGCACCAGGGCCTGTTTACATCGGTACTGGGGAATTGAACCTGGGTCCGTAGGCTTCGTGTTAACTGCTAAGCCATATCTCCAGCCCAATTTGGTTTTGGAGTTGATTGTGAGACAACAGTGGGATAACCAAACAAGACTATTTTTTGAGGGGGGGCAAATGGTGACTGTTGAAAGAAGCAAAAGAGAAATGGGTGCCAGGGCCCCTAGCCACTGCAAATGAACTCAAGATGCACGCACCCCCTTGTACACCTGATTTACGTGGGTCCTGGGGAATCAAACTGTGGTCCTTAGGCTTTGTAGGCAAATGCCCTAAACACTAAGCCATTTCTCCAGCCCTAGGATTCCTTTTTAAATAATTTAAATTTATTAGAGAGAGGCACATAGAATGTGAGAGAGGGAGAATGGGCATGCCAGGGCCTCCAGCCACTGCAAATGAATTTCAGATGCATGTAATACCTTGTGCCTCTGGCTTACATGGGTCCTGGGGAATTGAACCTGGGTTCTTTGGCTTTCAGACAAGTTCCTTAGCCACTAAACCATCCCTCTAGCACATAGGATTTCTTTTTTTTTTTTTTTGGTTTTTCGAGGTAGGGTCTCACTCTGGTCCAGGCTGACCTGGAATTAACTCTGTAGTCTCAGGGTGGCCTTGAACTCACGGAGATCCTCCTACATCTGCCTCCCGAGTGCTGGGATTAAAGGCGTGCGCCACCACGTCCGGCTAGGATTTCTTTTTTTGAGCCTGAGTTACTATTTACTGGGTAGCCCAGGCTGGCCTATACTTTAGGCAATTTTCTTGCCTTAGCTTCCCAAGTGCTGGGATTACAAACCTGACCCACATTACCCATAAGACTTGTTTTCTCTCTTCTATCTGAAAGCGATGCAATCTGCCAGCATGTAACTTCATAAGGGACTGTGGGAGTGCTGTTCTGGGTATGGCTATGAAGAGTAGGGTTATGGAAGATGTGTGTAAAGCAAGGATATGCTGTTTATAGTTTCCTGTGGTTTCTATATTTTCATAGGTCCAGCATGTCTGGCATGCACCTAGTAAAACAAGGTCGAGACCGAAGAAAAGTAGATTCACAACGAGATTTCACTGTGGCTTCTCCAGCAGAATTTGTTACTCGTTTTGGGGGGAATAAAGTGATTGAGAAGGTAAGTTACAGCTAGCTAAATTGTTTTTTCAAAAGTATAAGATTTAGCCAGGTGTGGTGGCTCACGCCTTTAATCTCAAGCAGATGTAGGAGGATCACTGAGTTTAAGGCCAGCCTGAGACTACAGAGTGAGTTCAAAGTCAATAATAGGATAGAATGAAACCCTGCCTGAGGGAAACCAAGATATTTGGATTTTCAGGGACATTGCTTTTTTTGTGTGTGTGCAAAATTGTCCTTTCTGTCTCTCAGGCATGCTATTATAATATTCTTTCTCTGCTTTTTGAAATACGTATTTGCTGCTGATAAATTTGTCATAAGTGATAAGGAGTAGAAACATTGCTTATAGAATTCTTTTTGAAAGATCATGTAGTTTCACAGGTGGAGCTGTACTGACTTGACAGGGAGGTTATGAAGAACTGATTGCTTGTGGGAGCTGGTGGGATGATAATATGTGATAGCATTGGATTTAGAGCTAGGCAGTCAAGAGAATTTCAGAAGAGAAGACTTAAAAAGCTTGATAAACCACAATTTACTGGCTTCTACCGGATATTTGAGATGTTTAGAGGAAATAACCCACATGAAACACTTGAGCCATTTTAGGCATTTTGAAGCACTTGGGAGGCTTGAGGCAAGAGGCTCAAAGATCTGAGGCCAGTAAGACCCTGTTCCACTCCTTCAGGAAAAAAAAAATGTTATGAGTAATTGTGTCACTGATACCTAAAATATATCAGACCGCAGAAAATATCTGTTGAAATAACCTATTGTGATTAAAAGATGAAAGGGTGAGGGCTAGTATTTCTACTCCTAAGAGTATTGGTGTGCCCTGTATTAGTGTTTCATTGAAGGCAGATTATGTATTCACCCGTTATTTGCAGGGGCGTGATTGTCAGATAGGCAAGGAGAGGAAAGGTTTGTTTATAGAAATGTCACGGGATTATTTGATTCTTTGGTTGTTTTTCTTGTCACAATGCTTTCTGAGATGGTCTCTGACTGAGGCACCAGGGTTCAGCATTTAAAAAAAAATTGTTTATTTTTTTATTTGAGTGCAACAGAGAAAGAGGCAGATAGAGAAAGAGAGAATGGGTGCGCCAGGGCCTCCCGCCAAGGCAAATGAATGCCACACACATGTGCCCCCTTGTGCATCTGGCTTCGTGGGTCCTGGGGAAGCCTTGAACCGAGGTCCTTAGGCTTCACAGGCAAGCGCTTAGCCACTAAGCCATCTCTCCAGCACCCCAAGGTTTTTTTTTTTTTTTTTTTAATGTGTTAATGGCTCTATCTTATTACAACAAAATAGGGCACAATGCCACACAGTTTAATCTTCCCTAATTTTTTTTTTTTTTTGAGATAGGTTCTAGCCCAGGCTAAACTGGAATTTACACTGTATTCTCAGGCTGGCCTCGAACTCATGGTGATCCTCCTACCTCTGTCTCTCCCATGCTGGGATTAAAGGCGGGTGCCAACACACCCAACCCCCAATTTATTTTTTTTTTAAATCTTATTTTATTTTTCCAACTTCTTTTTTTTTTAATTTATTTATTTATTTGTAAGGTGAGAGTGAGAGAGAGAGAGAATGGTCATAGCAAGCCTCCTGCCCCTGCATACAAACTCCACATGCATGCACTACTTTGTGTATCTGCCTTGACCTGGGTACTGGGTCATTTAACCTAGGCTGTCAAACTTTGCCAGCAAACACTTTAACCACTGAGCCATCTCTCCAGTCTCTCTTCCCCCATTTCTTATTGGATAATACACCATCCTTCTGAAGTTTATACTCTTCTATTCCTTCATTCTATTCCTTCATCATAGGCATGATAAAATAATTTACAAATCAGCAGGATATGAGTAACCATTTTTAAGTAAGTTCTAGCTAGCACATGTTGAAGTATTTGCTTAGCAAATATTTAAAAATATTGCTTGATCATGTGGAAGCTGGTGCCTAACTACCTGGAGTAGTAAGAGTTTCTGCTTGAAATTCTGAATTTTTTTGAACAAAGAAGATGTACAGTTCATCCCTTTCGTCTTTCATCACTGCTTTTCTTTTCTGTCTTTCCTCCCATTTCCTATGCATCATCCTCCCAGGTTCTTATTGCCAATAATGGCATTGCAGCAGTGAAATGTATGCGATCTATCCGTCGGTGGTCTTATGAAATGTTTCGAAATGAACGTGCAATTCGATTTGTTGTCATGGTTACACCTGAAGACCTTAAAGCCAATGCAGGTGAGTTAGTAGTTCTATAAAAATGTCACCCATAAGCATAAAACATTGAATAGACCAGCCTTTAAGTAGGAGAATGTTAATTGAGAGTAGATTATCAAGCTCAAGATTTCTAGTGAAATTCCACACAGAGAATTTATCTTTAAAGAAAAGTCAATAATAGCAATATAAAAGTGAGTGTATTATAGTAACCACCTGTGCTTTAAGGTGAGAAGAGACAGCAGTGTAACACAAATATTGATTAGAGTTTGAGGTTCATGACTTCTAGTGTTAAGTATTTGCTAGGTCACATACTTTGTTGTAAGTATAAGAGTTTGGAAGGAAATTGAATTTCCATTATGAATTACCATGAATTCTAGAGCAATTTAAAGATTTTTTTCCCCCCTCTTCAAAATAGATACCTCTTTGGACCCAAATGGGCTTTTACTAAGTAAATTCTTTTTATTTCCTCTGCTGAGATGGTCCTCTGCCTGAGGCTTATAGACAGAGAATATGAGAGGTGTGGCTTCTCTCTGCTTTTTAAAAAAATTTTTTTTTTCACTGTTCTTTTTTTATTTATTTAAGAGCGACAGACATAGGCAGAGAGAGAGAGAGAGAGAGAGAGAATGGGTGCACCAGGGCCTCTAGCCACTGCATATGAACTCCAGATGCGTGCGCCCTCTAGTGTATTTGGCTAATGTGGTCCTGGGGAATTGAGCCTCAAACTGGGGTTCTTAGGCTTCACAGGCAAGCATTTAACCACTAACCCATCTCTCCAGCCCTCTCTCTGCTTTTTATCATTAAGCTATTATCCCTAAGGTAGAGTGCTCTTATTTTCTTTCTTTCTTTCTTTCTTTCTTTCTTTCTTTCTTTCTTTCTTTCTTTCTTTCTTTCTTTCTTTCTTTTTTTTTTTGGTTTTTCAAGGTAGGGTCTCATTCTGGCCCAGGCTGACCTGTAATTCACTATGTAGTCTCAGGGTGGCCTCGAACACATGGCAATCCTCCTACCTCTGCCTCCTAAATGCTGGGACTAAAGGCGTGTGCCACCACACCTGGATTAATGTTAGCACTTTCAAGAGCTATTCTTGTTTTTGAGGTAGGGTATCACTCTAGCCCAGGCTGACCCGGAATTCACTATGGAGTCTCAGGGTGGCCTTGAATTCACGGCATTCCTCCTCCTCCTGCCTCTGGAGTGCTAGGATTAAAGGCGTGTGCCACCATGCCTGGTTTAAGAGCTGTCCAAGTCCATTCTGGTTTGTATATGTTGTCTTCACATTAGCATAATGATATTAAGACTATTCCTAAAGAGTGAAGGTTATTAAGTTATCTTCCTTAAAAACAAGAGAAGTTGGGCGTGGTGGTGCACGTCTTTAATCCCAGCACTCGGGAGGCAGAGGTAGGAGGATTGCCATGAGTTTGAGGCCTCCTGAGACTCCATAGTGAATTGCAGGTCAGCCTGGGCTAGAGCAAGACCCTACCTCGAAAAACAAAACAAACAAACAAAAAAGCCAAGAAGTCATCAGCTTAACTAAAAAGCAGACATTACCATGTGAAATTGCTTAGTTATGCCCTTTACCATTTCTAAGCTACAAATTTGTATCTGTAAAAGAAAGTTCAAGATGACTTAGCTATTAAGGCCCTTGCCTGCAAAGCCTAAGGACCTATGTTGGAATCTCTAGGTATCATGTAAGCCAGGACACACAAGGTGGCAAAAGTACACCAGGTCGTACATGCTCACAAGGTGGTGCACATGTCTGGAGTTCAATTACAGGGGCCGGAGGCCCTGGTATGCCAATTCTTTCTCTTACAGAAAAAAATGGCCAGTCTACTGCGCTTGTCTCAAAACAAAAAAGAAAGTAAGTTTATAATATCTGTTTCCCTGGAGAGTTGTAAACATAAGATCATGTATAATAAACTTTTAACTACTGGAATTCTTTCTCCCTGTCCATTTCTATCTGATATGCCTAGTAATTTATTCATTCACCCCATGAGCATGGAGTTGACCAAGATGTTAGGAACTGAAGGAAGCAAATAGCTTCAATGTCATGTGCTATGTGATAAAATGGAAACAAGGGCTAGAGAGATGGCTTTGTGGTTAAGACGCTTGCCTTCGAAGCCTAGGAATCACGTTCAACTCTCCAGGATCCACATAAGCCAGACTTAACCACTGAACCATCTTCCCAGTCCCTTATTTTTATTTTTTTGGTTTATCAAGGTAGAGTCTCACTCTAGCTCAGGCTGACCCAGAATTCACTCTGCATTTTCAGGGTGGCCTCAAACTCATGGCAATCCTCCTACTTCTACCTCCTGAGTGCTGTGATTAAAGGCGTGTATCACTATGCCTGGCTCCAGCCCTTTATTTTTAAGACAGGGCTTTACTACATAGCCTAGGCTGAACTCAAACTTGAAATCCTCCTGCCTCTGTTTCTTGTGTGCTGGGATTATAGATATATGCCACCATGCCTGCCTGATTTTGATGAAAAAAAAATTTTTTTGTTTTGTTTTTCGAGGTAAGGACTCCCTCTAGCCCAGAATTCACTCTGGAATTCACTCTGCATTCTCAGGGTGGCCACGAACTCATGGCAATCCTCCTACTTCTGCCTGTCATGTGCTGGGTTTAAATGCATCTGCCACCACCAACTGCTGATCCATCTTTGCAGTCTTTAAAAATAACACTGCTAGCTGGCCCTGGTGGCGCAAACCTCTGCCTCCCAAGTGTTGGGACTACATGGTGAATTCCAGGTCAGCCTGGGCTAGAGAGAGTCCTTACCTCGAAAAACAAACAGACCAAAAAAAAAAAAAAAAAAAAAAGATACTATTATGGGTTAGGGAGATTTGATAGTGATTAAGTCTCTTGACTACATAGCCAAAGGACCTAGCTTTGATTCCCCAGGACACACGTAAGCCAGATGTACAAAGTGGTGCATGTGTCTGGAGTTTGTTTGCAGCAGCTGGAGGCCCTGGCTTGTCCATTCTTTCACTGTCTTTCTGCCTGCTTCTCTCTTTCTCTCAAATAAATAAATAAAAATTAAAATTAAAAAAAGTATTGTTATATCCTACTATTTATTTTTTTTGTAGCAAGCATGCTTTCTGTCTTATAGAAAACAAAATCTATAAAACCTTATTTTAATTTTGAAAAATTTGTAGGGCTCTATATATTTTAGTGGAATTTTGTTTGTTTTTTTCTTTCTTTTTATTTTTTTATTTGACAGAAAGAGGGGGAGAGAGAGACAGAATGGGCATGCCAGGGCTTTCAGCCACTGCAAATGAACTCCAGATGCATGGTACCCCCTTGTGTATCTGACTAACATGGGTCCTGGGAGTTGAACCTGGGTCCTTTGGCTTTACAGGCAAGCGCCTTAACCACTAAGTCATCCCTCCAGCCCCTTGTTTTGATTTTTCAAGGTAGGGTCTTGATATAGCCCTAGTTATTCTCAGGTGGGCCTCGAACTCAGCGATCTTCTTACCTCAGCCTCCCAAGTGCTGGGATTAAAAGTGTGTGCCACCACTCCTGGCTTTAAAATATGTTTATTTATTTGCAAGGAGAGAGAGGGAAAGACAGACAGAATGGGTGTGTCAGTGTTTTTTTTTGGGGGGGGGTCGGTTTCGAGGAAGTATTTCACATTAGCCCAGCCTGACCTGGAACTCACTATGTAGTCTCAAGATGGCCTGGAACGCATGACTATCCTACCTCTGCCTCCTGAGTGATGGGATTAAAGGTGTGCTCCACCACACCCAGTCTTTTTTTGCTTTTTTTGAGGTAGGGTCTCATAGCCCAGGCTGACCTGGAATTCACTATGTAGTCTCAGGCTGGCCTTGAACTCATGGCAGTCCTCCTACCTCTGCTTCCTAAGTACTGGGATTAAAGACATGTGCCACCACACCTGGCCTATCAGGGCTTTTTGCCACTGCAAATAAACTTCAGATGCATGCGCCACTTTGTGCATCTGGCTTTATGTGGGTACTGGGAAATCAACCACAGTTCAGCAGGTTTTGCAAATGGCTGTTTTAACTGCTGAGCCATTTCTCCAGTCCCAGATAAGTTGAGCATCCTTGATCATAAGGACTTTTTTTTTTTTTTTTTTTTTTGGTTTTACGAGGTAGGGTCTCACTCTGGTCCAGGCTGACCTGGAATTAACACTGTCATCTCAGGGTGGCCTCGAACTCACGGTGATCCTCCTACCTCTGCCTCCCAAGTGCTGGGATTAAAGGCGTGCGCCACCACGCCTGGCATCATAAGGACTTTTAAAGGGAAATATCTGAGAACCAGTTTAGAATAGGAGATTCCTACATAGTTGACTTAAATTTGAGCCTCCAACTAAATGTTTCTGAAAATACCTCATTAATGCTGTTTGGTTGGTTGTTACTTGTAATAGTTTCTGTCTTTAATACAGTTTTGCTCTGCCATTATAATTCTAAAGACAAAACATGTGCTGCTGATCAATTTGCTTGTGTTTGCAGAATACATTAAAATGGCAGATCACTATGTGCCAGTGCCTGGAGGACCAAACAATAACAACTATGCAAATGTGGAATTAATTCTTGATATTGCTAAAAGGATCCCTGTGCAAGTAAGCATCTTTGATAGCTTGTCTGGAAGTTCTAGCAGGGAAGCACTGCTACTTGTATACAGCCCTCTGGGGGGAAGGTTGTGATTTTCTGGTGGGATGTACATGAAGGAATGAGGGAAGAACGTGGCAGCCATCTTGCCAGCCAGATCAGCTGAATCAAATTTGTGATCGTTGAGGTGACAAATGTCACAGCCAGATTGTCCTCACATTAGTAGAGGTCTTTAATTCAGCCATTTTATAGTTAATTGCTTTTAATATAAAGTATCTTTTTTGACAATTCTTTTTTTTTAAAAAAATTTTTTTTAATTTTTTTTATTTATTTTATTTGAGAGCGACAGACACAGAGAGAAAGACAGATAGAGGGAGAGAGAGAGAATGGGCGCGCCAGGGCTTCCAACCTCTGCAAACGAACTCCAGACGCGTGCGCCCCCTTGTGCATCTGGCTAACGTGGGACCTGGGGAACTGAGCCTCGAACCAGGGTCCTTAGGCTTCATAGGCAAGCGCTTAACCACTAAGCCATCTCTCCAGCCCTTTTTTGACAATTCTTATTTTATTTTTATTTATTTGAGAGCGACAGACAGAGAAAGAGTCAGAGAGAGAGAGAGAATGAATGGACGTGCCAGGGCCTTCAGCCACTGCAAATGAACTCCAGATGTGTGTGCCCCCTTGTGCATCTGGCTAACATGGGTCCTGGAGAATTAAGTCTTGAACCAGGGTCATTAGGCTTCACAGGCAAGAACTTAACTGCTAAGCCATTTCTCCAGCCCCTTTGTGACAATTCTTAAATGCCTTTATATGAAATAATAAAAGCAGATAAAGAAAGGCAAAATGAAAAGAAAGGAATGGTTGAAAGAAATAGAATGCATGTGGAAGATGTGGAAAGATCTTTCAGAGGTATATATTTTTAAATTCTATGCATCTCACCTCCCAGCCATCCCAAGTAAGTAAAAACTGTCTTCTATGGAATATTGGAATATGTTTTTCCTCCCTATGAAATAGCCTCCCCTGCTTTCCCCCCAGGTAGCCTCTCATCTTAGTCCAGGCAGATCTGGAACTCAGTCTTTAGTCCCAGACTGGCCTTGAACTCACAGCAGTTCTCCTATCTCTTACCTTCCCAAATGCTGTGATAAAGGCATGAGCCACCATGCCTGGTCCCCTATGGAATATCTTAACCTAGAATATGGTGGTGTTTTGGAAGTAGATTGCTTCTTCCTTTCACATTATGTTAGAAAGTTTATAGTAAATACCTTAAAGCCCAATTAGGAAAAAAGCTAGACTTAATGGCAGTGTCACCACCTAGATATGAAGGTAGCGTAGGCTCACTGAAAAATGGCCAAAAATTTCATGGAAAGCTGTAGAGTCTAGCTGGAAGACACAAATTGAGTTTCCTAAATAGCTATGAGATTAAACCGGATCTTATAGTCATTTTCAGTTTGATTTTGACCTCTTCACAAGTTTTGCCACAATGTACTGCTTATTCTGTGCAAAGATTGCCAACACTCAAGCACCAAAGCTGAATTAACCATTGGCTGCTGTGGAACTATTGCTTTCATGTAGGGGGTGGGGGCATCCTTGATAGAGTAAAGCAGTTTGTGGTTTTCCTGGTATAAATTTTAAGTATATATCATATTGTATTCTGTTGTAGGCGGTGTGGGCTGGCTGGGGTCATGCTTCTGAGAACCCTAAGCTCCCTGAGCTACTCTTGAAAAATGGTATTGCTTTCATGGGTAAGCCTTTGTGGTAATATACTGTTGCCATCTTTCTGTTTCTTGTTTGTCAATTTTGTCCATATTCCACTTTATAGTCTGCTTTCTACCCAACATATACTGAGATCTTTGTCTTTTACTTTTAAATTATTATTTATTTATTTATTTGAGAACGACAGACACAGAGAGAAAGACAGATAGAGGGAGAGAGAGAGAATGGGTGTGCCAGGGCTTCCAGCCTCTGCAAACGAACTCCAGACGCGTGCGCCCCCTTGTGCATCTGGCTAATGTGGGACCTGGGGAACCGAGCCTCGAACCGGGGTCCTTAGGCTTCACAGGCAAGCGCTTAACCGCTAAGCCATCTCTCCAGCCCTGTCTTTTACTTTTAAATCAATAAACAGCTCTTTGAATAACTTCATTTTTTTTTTGTTGTTTGGTTTTTGTTTTTTTTTTTCCTTCAAGGTAGAGTTCTGTTGTAGCCAAAGCTGACCTGGAATTCACTAAGTAGTCTCAGGGTGGCCTTGAACTCATAACAGTCCTCCTACCTCTGCCTCTGAGTGAGGGGATTATTAAAAGCACTGTGCCACCACACCTGGAAAAATCTTTTTCTTTTTTCTTTTTCTTTTTTTTTTTTTTTTTGAGGTAGTGTCTCACTTTGGTCCAGGCTGACCTGGAATTCACTATGTAGTCTCAGGGTGGCCTTGAACTCACAGCAGGCCTCCTACCTCTGCTGCCTCTCGAGTGCTGGGATTAAAGGCATGCACCACCATGCCCGGCTCAAAGTCTGTCTTAAAGACAGTGAGGGTGACTGAATACTCAGGTCACCCTGACAGTATGTTCTCAAATAATGAATCAGCACCTTTATATTTAAGCATATAGGTTATGTTCTTAGGGGTGGGTGCTCTTTCTTGATGAACAACTTTATACATTGAGATTGCTACTTTTGGGCTGGAGAGATGGTGTAGCAGTTAAGGCATTTGCCTGCAAAGCTTAAGGACTCAGGTTTGTTTCTCCAGGACTCATGTAAGCCAGATACATAAGAGGGAATATGCATCTGGAGTTGGATTACAGTGGCTAGAGACCCTGGCATGCCCATTCATATTCTCTCTTTAAAAAAAAAAATTAAAAAAAGAAAACTGAGTCTAAACATTTGATACTCATAGTCAAGATGGTAATCTCTATGATTTGTCATTGGGAATCGGCCAAGACAGCTATAAAAATAATCATAGTATTAGGGAAAATATATGTGCCAGAAATGAGGCAAAAATGTTTCAATTAAGTTTCTTCTCTTGTTTTGTTTTTAGGTCCTCCAAGCCAGGCTATGTGGGCTTTGGGGGATAAGATTGCGTCTTCCATAGTGGCTCAAACTGCAGGTATCCCAACTCTTCCGTGGAGTGGCAGTGGTAAGAAATTGTTTTGTGGTTATATTTTAGGGTGCAGAAAAGTTGAGTTGAGTATTTGAGACTGTGGCTTGAGCTCAGGTTTGTTTAAACTATTCGTATGCTTGATAAGAAATAGATTCTGGTATCTCTTGGCCGAATGTGCTTGGTGATTTGTATTATATTTTAGGGATATAAGTTTTGTACTAGGTGCAGATGCCATACTATGATCTAGAATCATCTATGGACAATTTGGAGAAACTCTGGGATAACATACTTTTCTTGGAGTTCATCTCAGGGTAGGCTAGAAGCTTTCTCAGAGACAGGCTTTCCAGGAGGAATTATACTTGAACTGCCTGGGTTTCACCTGGATCACTAGGAAGACCTAAAAGTCATTTCCTCAAATGTTTACCTGCCAGTCTCTTCTTGATATCAGTCAGCTCACGGTCTGATAGACAAAATGAGGTCACTATTCAACCATTCTCCAGACATGTAGAATGATAATTTTAAAAAAATGATTTATACTTGGCAAATCCTTTAAGTAGTATTATGAATTATAGCTGATAATAAGATGGTACTTATACACTGGGAACAAATATATAATAAAACCTCTTTTAAGTGGGAATGACCATCATCCTAAGGCTGAACAGATTTGAACCCTTGTTACTCTGACTCTCCAGGGGATCCTACTCCTTTTCCAGACCTGTTGGGTCAAATAGTTCAAAAGGTTGAATTTGGTCTTGTTTGAGTGGAGAGGTTGTAGTGTTCCCTTGGGGACTGAGTACAGGGACATTCAGGGAGCATGGAATCATGACTCTGCAGAGGCCAATAAAACCACCATTTCCATTTCCAAGGGCTCATAAAGACTGAATTATTTCTCTGACCTCTGGCCCAAGAGCAGACCTGAAAATACAAACTGAAGGTATTTTGCCTGCTGAGTTGCTGTGAGAAGTCTGCCATGTGCTTCCCTGCCCACCTTCCTTTTTTTCTTCTTTCTGTATTGTATGTCCTTGAGTTTTTGTAAGTAGGTCCCTGCTAGCTCTTCTGGCTTTTTTCTAGTAGCTCATGTTATGGCTAAATACTATTACCTCCAAGGACTGATCAGTGTTTTATGGTAGTTTTTTTTTTTTTTTTCCCTCCATTTGCCTTCAATTTGGATAAATACCATAGCATTTTATAGCAGAGTTTAGGTATGGTGGGTAGGACTATAATCCCCGCACTCAGTAAGCAGAAGCAGGAGAATTGTAAATTCAAGGCAGGTTTGAGTGCAAGCCCAGACTAAACTACACAGCCTTTTCATATGGACAAAAAGTTGTCATTAGCTCTCATTGGTCTCAAGTCATGATTGTGTATTTCAGGTCTTCGTTTGAATTGGCAGGAAAATGATTTTTCGAAACGTACCTTAAATGTTCCACAAGAACTGTATGAAAAAGGTTATGTGAAGGATGTGGATGATGGGCTGCAGGTAGGTTCCTAACTGCTTTACAGCTGACCAGTTCTAGTCACAAATACAGGTATCTGGAGCCTGACTCATGATATATAGCTATGCTAGCATGAGTGTTTAAGACCACAAAAACAGTTTATAAAGTATAGAGAAAGAAAGTGACTTTAAAAAATTTTTGATTTGGGGGCTGTAGCAATGGCTTACTGGTTAAGGTGCTTGCTTGCAAAGCCAAAGGACCCAGGTTTGATTTCCCCAGGACCCACGTAAGCCAGATGCACAAGGGGGCGCATGCGTTTGGAGTTGTCTGCAGTGGCTAGAGGCTCTGGCATGCCCATTCTCTCTCAAATAAATAATTAAAAATGAACTTTTTTTTTAACTTTTGATTTTGAAGCAAGCTGGTCATTGGGACACAACATTTCTTAGGTGTTAAGATTATTCTTTTAAGGAGATAGTGAACCTGACAGATGGAAAGCAGCATACTTTTCCCTTGTTTGGGTTTTGAACCAAGAAGCCAGGCAGATACATGTAAGTGTCAGTTTTATTATTACATAGGTGTTGGTAAAATGGCACATGTGTATTACAACTGCAAAATGCACACGATGAATGTCAGAGTTAAGCAGGCTTAACTCCTCCCTGCTTGTGGCAGTGCTGAATAACCAGAATCCCCTCTACAGAGGAGACAAGATGCAGCTTTTCATATGGCTGAGAGTAAACAAAGTATGTGTTGTGTGTAATGACCTGATCTCAGAGAGGAAGAGATTGAGCAAATGCATGCTCAGTCTTGCCTTCCAAATTGTCCAGTCAGTTAACTTCCACTTTTCCTTGAGGGGAGGAGGGAAGCGTGAACCAAGCAAAGGCTAAAAGTGTTACTCCCATCACTGTAAAACTGTGAGCCCATCAGAAGGAAGACCCTTTCCCCAATATAACCATTTCTTTTCCTACAGTTCTGTCTGGCTTGGTCCTCTTTGACTTAACCAATTAGAAGTGGCATTTATGCCCTCTAGGTAGATGATGAAAGAGGCTATTCTAGAAAAATACACAGCTGAATGTTGAGTTCATTTTTGTTCTGTTGTTTGCACTTATATATGTTATAATCTCTTTAATGAGTAAAATTAATATTTCTTTTTTAATATTTTGTTTATTTATGGGGCAGGGATCCGATTGAGAGAATGGGCACCACAGGGCCGCTAGCCACTGTAGATGAACTCTAGACATATGCATCATGGATACTGGGAAATCAAACCTGGGTCCTTAAGCTTTGCAGGCAAGCTCCTTAATGGCTAAGCCATCTTTCCAGCCTGAAAAATAAAATTTCTAACTGAATTACCAAATACATTATCCTATTTGTTATCATTTGAAAACTACAGAGTGAGTTTGAGGCTGCCCTTGATCTCTCAGTGATCTTCCTACCTCTGTCTCCTGTGTGCTGGAATTAAAGGTGTGCACCACCATGCCCGACTTAATTTCTTTTAAAACATTATGAGGGGTGAGGGAGATGACTTAGTGGTTACAGGTGCTTCCTTGTAAAGCCTGCCAGCCTGGGTTCAGTTCCTCAGCCAACCATGTAAAGTCAGATTCTAAAGGTGGTATGAACATCTGACATTCTGTTTATAGTGGCAAGAGACCCTGGCATGCTCATATACACATTCACATATAAATAAAAAACATTTTAATAGGCTGGAGGGATGTCTTAGTGGTTAAAAGGCATTTGCCTCCAAAGTCAAAGGACCTAGGTTCAACTCCCCAGGACCCACCTTAGCCAGATGCACAAGGTGGCACGTGCATCTGGAGTTTGTTTTCAGTGGCTAAAGGTCCTGATGTGCCCATTCTTTATTAATCTGCCTCTTTCTCTCAAATAAGTAAAATAAAATATTTTTTAAACTATTTATTTATTTATTTGAGAGTGACAGACACAGAGAGAAAGACAGATAGAGGGAGAGAGAGAGAATGGGCGCGCCAGGGCTTCCAGCCTCTGCAAACGAACTCCAGACGCGTGCGCCCCCTTGTGCATCTGGCTAACGTGGGACCTGGGGAACCGAGCCTCGAACCGGGGTCCTTAGGCTTCACAGGCAAGCGCTTAACCGCTAAGCCATCTCTCCAGCCCAAAATAAAATATTTTTAAAAGAGAGCTGGGCATGGAGTTTGTTTGCAGTTGCTGGAAGCCCTGGCATACCCATCCTTCCTCCCTCTCATCCTTCCTCACTCTCTCCCTCCCTCTTTCTCTGTCAAATAAATAAATAAATAAAGATTAAAACAACACACACACAAAAATCATTTTAAGTGCTAGAGAGATGGCCTAGCAGTCCAAGGTACCTAACTTACAAAGTTTGCTGGCCCAGGTTTGATTCCCCAGCACCATTGTAAAACCATTCATTTGTAGCAGCAAGAAACCCTAGTGTGTCCATACACATACACACACAGAGGTAAATAAAACAATACATGAATACCTGTGTACTATAAGGAAGGAAATCTAAAAATGCAGAAATTATGTAGTAGATAATTAAAATTTAGCCAGGGATGGTGCCGCACACCTTTAATCCCAGCTCCTAGGAGGCAGAGTAGGAGGATTACTGTGAGTTGGAGGCCACCCTGGACTACATAGTGAATTTCAGGTCAGCCTGGACTACCGACCCTACTTGGGAAGAAAAAACAAAAATTAAAGTTCATATTAACCCATCTTTTATGTATCACAACTGATGAATATTCTAGAATTCATTTCTTTGCATTTACATATATGGGCACATGAATATATACAAAATCATATACAAACATTCTTTTTTTGTTTTTTGTTTTTTGAGGCAGGGTCTTACTTTAGCTCAGGCACTAGTATTCTCAGGGTTTCCCAAAACTCACAGCAATCCTCCTACCTCTGCCTCCCGAGTGCTGGGATTAAAGGTGTGTGCCACCATGCCCGGCTCTCTTTCTTTTAAAAATATTTTATTTTATTTATTTGAGAGAAAGAGGCAGATTGAGAAAGAATGGGCACATCAGGGTCTTTAGCCACTGAAAACAAACTTCAGATGCACGTGTCACCTTGTGCATCTGGCTTAATATGTAGGTCTTGGGGGATTGTAGGTCTCTTTGGTTTGCAGCCAAGTGCCTTTACCACTAAGCCATCCCTCCAGCCCCTAATGGTTGTATTCTTTATTTTTTTTGGTTTTTCAAGGTGGGGGTCTCCTTCTAGCTTAGGCTGACTTGGAATTCACTATGTAGTTTCAGGGTGGCCTAAAATCACAGCGATCCTCCTACCTCTGCCTCCCGAGTGCTGGGATTAAAGGCCTGTGCTACCACTCTTAGCTTAGTTATATATATATTGTTGAATTTTATTTATTTATTTGCAAGCAAAGAGAAGAGAGACAGAGTGTGAATGGGCTTGCCAGGGCCTCTAGCCACTGCAAACGAACTCCAGACGCATGTGCCCCTTGTGCATCTGACTTATGTGGGTCCTGGGGAATCAGACCTGGGTACTTTAACTTTGCAGGCAAACTCCTTGACTGCTAAGCCGTCTCTCCAGTCCTTGGTTGTATCTTTTCTTTTTTTTTTTTTTTGATTATCAAAGTAGGGTCTTACTCTAGCCCAGGCTGACCTGGAATTCATTATGTAGTCTCAGGGTGGCCTCAAACTCACAGTGATCCTCCATCCTTTGCCTCCTAAGTACTGGGATTAAAGGTTTGTGCCACCATGCTTGGCTTCTTAGTTATATTCTTAAACGGAGAAAATGCTAGTTTTCTCTTTCCCCACTAATACTACTCTTTCTCTTTGTCTTTTTGAAGGCAGCAGAAAAAGTTGGATATCCAGTCATGATCAAGGCCTCAGAAGGAGGAGGAGGGAAGGGAATCAGAAAAGTCAGCAGTGCAGATGACTTTCCCAATCTCTTCAGACAGGTGGAGTACATGTTGTCTTTTTTTATTCAAGTTAACATATATGCCCAAAAGGAACTATTCAACCCATACTGTTTTTTTTTTTTTAATTTGTATTCATGTGTGTTTGTTTTGCGGGGTGGTGCATATGTGGGTGTCTCTTGCCGTTATAAACAAATGGTCCATTTTGTGTGCCTGGCTTTATGTAGATGCTAGGCAAGTGAACCCAAGCTGACAGGCTGCAAACTAGCACTGTTAATTGCTAAGCCATCTCGCTAGCCCTTCATACTGTTATTTGGATAACAGAACTTGTTTAGCTTTTTTTTTCTTAACATTTTTTAAATTAACATTTTCCATGATTATAAAAAATATCCCATGGCAATACCCTCCTTCTACCCTAGTTTTTAATTTTATGTATATCTAATCTAGATTTGCTGTCTAGCCCTTCACTTGCTCAATAACAGGTGAAAAATGTTAATGAATTGTCTAATTCAATATAAGCTTTATTCAGTTATGTCATTCAATCAAATATTGGTGTTAGCCTTTGTTGTATGGGAATGTAGCTATTTTCTACATGGAACATGTGGTTTGCATTATCTTTTGATGGTAAGGAAGAGGCAATGTCTTTTTTTTTTTTAAGATTGATTTGTATTCATTTATTAGAGACAGGGGGAGAGAGAGAGAGAGAGTGGGCACCCCAGGGCCTCTAGCCACTGCATATGAACTCCAGACACATGTGCAGTCATGTGCATCTGGTGTATGTGGGACCTGGAGAATTGAACCAGGGTCCTTAGGCTTCACAGGTATGTGCCTTAACCCCTAAGCCATCTCTCCAGCCTGGCAATGTCTTTCTATATCTGTGTGTTCCCATATAAAGGCGTGATATGATCTGGTCACTCTTAGACTGGCCAGGCCCCAGTCTCTCTGATTGGCTTTTTCTTTTCTTTTTTTATTTCTCAATTTTTTTAAACATTTTTCATGATTATAAAAAGTATCCCATGGTAATAAACCCCCCCCACCACCATTTTCCCCTTTGAAATTTCATTCTCTATCATTATCCCCTCCCCATCTCAATCAGTCTCTCTTTTATTTTGATGTCATGATCTTTTCCTCATCTTATTTTGGTCTTGTGTAGGTAGTGTCAAGCACTATGAGGTCATGGATATCCAGGCCATTTTATGTCTGGAGGGAGCACGTTGTAAGGAGTCCTACCCTTCCTTTGGCTCTTACATTCTTCCTGCCACCTCTTTCGCATTAGAGCCTGAGCCTTGGAAGGTGTGATCAAGATGTTACTCAGTACTCCAGTCACTTCTTTCCACCACTATGAGACCTGAGTCATCCCAAAGTCACTGCCATCTAAAAAGAGACGATTCTCTACCCAAAGTAAGAGTAGTGTTAATATAAGAGTATAAATATTAAGAGAAGTGCTTACTGGGCAATTTGGTGAGCATAGTATATACTTTTAGCCAGATAGCAGCAGACGTTACATATACCACTAGGTTCATGACTACCCCTGTTGTAGGTTTTATTGTCAGGGATGTATTTCCTCCCATGGAGCAGGCCCCCAGTCTAATTAGAGGGGGCAGTTGGTTTCCACCATGACAGATGTGCCACTATTGCATCTGTTGGTTCATTTGGCTTGGCTGGCCAAATATAAGGCTTGTGGTGTCTACTGTTGAGTATCTTCGCTGGTGGTATCTCTTTCTCCCATTGAACTTCATGCAGAATGGCTTCTTCCAGCTTTCTGTTTGCTGGTCTGCGTGGAGGAGGTTATCAGCTCAGTTCCAGCAGGATTTCTCAGTGGCCTTGTAGCCCAAGTATGTGGAGTCTTCAGCAATAGGGTCTTATGATTGGCTTTTTCTTATTTCAAGTTGGCTACAAGATCCTGAGTTTCTTTTATGTTGACTCTATCATGTTGTCCCAGTAGCCTACACAGTGCTGTATAGCTACTATAGCCTGACATAATAACTCCATGGCAGGCCCCACATTATGTATGAACTAAGTGTAACTTAGTAAAGCTCATTGTTTTGTCTCTTTTTCCTTACCCTTTGATGTGGTCATGCTTTAGGTTAGTTGTAGAGGCAGAGAAAGAGGTGATCTTTTCAGAATCAGAAAAGGGAGAAAAGTTCCCTTTTTACATGCCCTAAGAATACCATACTTGCTTGACTCACTCCACCAATACTCAGGAAAACATGTGCTAAAAAAAAATGTTTTGGGCCTGAGGAGAGATCACTCAGTGATTAAAGGCACTTGCTCCCAAAGCCTGCTGTTTCAAGTTCAATTCCCCAGTACCCAAGTAAAGCCACATAGAGTGGTGCATGCATCTGGAGTTCATTTGCAGTGGCAAGAGGCCATGGCAGGCCCATGAATAAGGTCCCCCATCCCTGCTTGCAAATAAACCAATAAAAAGGTTTTTTTTTCCTTTCCTTTCCTTTCCTTTTCTTTTTTTTTTTTTTGAGGTATAGTCTCACTGTAGCCCAGGCTGACCTGGAATTCACTATGTAGTTTCCTGGGTGGCCTCAAACTCATGGTAATCCTCCTACCTCTGTTTCCTGAGTGCTGGGATTAAAGGTGTACACCACTATGCCCAGAAAAACATTTTTTTTTTAAACAAGGAAAGTTGGGGCTGGAGAGATGGTTCAGTGGTTAAGGCACTTGTTGCAAAGCCTTAGGACCCAGGTTCGATTCCTCAGCACCCACACAAAGATAGTTGCACAAGGTGCCACATGTGTCCTAGAGTACCTTTGTTATGGCTAGAGGCCCTGGTGTGCCCATTCTTTACCTTTCTACCTGCCTTTTTCTCTCTATCAAGTAAATAAATACAATATTTAAAAAAAATTCGATGGAAAATTTCACTTTTTCCATCGTATTTTTCTTTTAAATTCCCCCCCCCCCCTTTTTTTTAATCGAGGTAAGGTCTCACTCTAGCCCAGGCTGACCTGGAATTCACTATGGAGTCTCAGGGTAGCCTTGTACTCAAGGTGATCCTCCTACCTCTGCCTCCCCGTGCTGGGATTAAAGGCCTGTACCACCACACCTGGCCTTAATCCCAATTTTTATTCATGCTCCTACCTCATCTTCTTTTCAAAAACTCATTTCTTGCTTAATTATCAAGGGTTAAAAGGGAAAACAGTATGAACTAAGTCTTCCATGATTTTGTATAAGTACTAAACAAAGAAAGTGATAAAAGTGTTGTGTAGGCATCCATCCATATATATATATATATCCCCCCGAAGGTAGGGTCACTTTAGCCTAGGCTGCTGACCTAGAATTCACTATGTAGTCTCAAGCAGGCCTTGAACTCAGTCATCCTTCTACCTCTGCTTCCCAAGTGCTGAGATTAAAGGCATGCGTCACCACACCTGGCTCATATCCAACTTTTTTGGGGGGTTTTGTTTTGTTTTTTCGAGGTAGGGTCTCACTCTAGCCTAGGCTGACCTGGAATTCACTATGTAGTCTCAGGGTGGCTTCGAACTCATGGCGAACCTCCTACCTCTGCCTCCCGAGTGCTGGGATTAAAGGCGTGCACCACCACGCCCGACTAACATCCAACTTAAAAAAATTTTTTACTTATTCATTGATTAGAGACACAGAGAGAGAATGGGCAACCCTGGGCCTCTAGCCACTGCAAACAGACTCTGGATGCATGTGCCACCATGTGCATCTAGCTTATGTGTGACCTGGAGAATCAAACTTGGTTCCTCAGGCTCTGCAGGAATGCGCCTTAACCACTAAGCCATCTCTCCAGTCCACACCCAAGTTTTTAAAAATAGGCTTTCTCATTCTGAAACATGGAACTCACCTAATTAGTCTAGACTGGCTTATCACCAGGACCTATCTAGGTCTGTCTCCCCAGCCCTGGGATTACAAGTGCGTGCCACACCACACACATGCCATGGCACGTGTGTAGCGATGAGAGGGCTACTTTCAAGTGTTATTCCTTGCCTTCTCTTCTGTCTTGTTTAAGGCGGCGTCTCTTGTTGTTCATGACTCTTCTTCAGGGTAGCTGGTGCAGAAGCTTCTGGGAAATTCTCCTGTCTCCACTTCCCATCTAAACATGATGTGTGTGCTGAGATTATAGAAACCTGTCACAGTTTCCAGTTTTTACGTGGGGTCTGGGGATCTAAACTCAGGCAGTTACACCTTTACATTTCAGTATCACTCACTGAGTCATTTCTCTAGCCCAATGTCTAGCTTTAAAAAAAAAAAAAAGAAAGAAAAAGAAAACCAAACATGGAGCTGGGCATGGTGGCATACGCCCTTAATCCCAGGGCTCTGAGGGCAGAGGTAAGAGGATCTCCATTAGTTTGAGGCCACCTTGAAAATACATAGGGAATTCCACGTCAGCATGAGTTAGAGTAAGACCCTACCTCAAAAAAACAAAATAAAAGCTGGGCATGGTGGCACATGCCTTAAGTCCCAGCATGTGGGAGGCAGAGGTTAGGGGGATCACCGTGAGTTCGATGCCACCCTGAGACTACATAGTGAATTCCAGGTCAGCCTGGGCCCGAGTGAGACCCTACCTCGAAAAACCAAAACCAAAACAAAACAAAAACAAACAAACAAACAAAAAGGCTGGAGAGATTGGTCAGTGGTTATGGCACATAACTACGAAATCTAAGGAACCCAGTTCTATTCTCCAGGTTCCACGTAAGCCATACACATGGTGGTGCATGTGTCTAGAGTTCATTTGCAGTGGCTAGTGGCCCTGGTGCACCTATTCTCAATCTTTCTCTCTCCCTCTCTATGTCTACAATAAATAACTAAATCTTAAAAAAAAAAAAAAAAAAAAAAACCCGCAAAAACCAAACATGGGTTCTGAGGCCAGAAATCAGTCCTTATGCTTGCAAGAAAAGCACTTTCCTGACTGAGCTGACAGAGCTCTCTCTCTATCCCCAACATGCTTTTTCTTTAAAACAGCAAAAATCTTTTCTCTGTACTCCATGAAGCATTCCTCTATCTATAAAATTAAACCCTCACCCCAAATATTTAACATGAAAAGGTGGGCTCTTTTAAAATGTGATTTCTTACACATTAGTTTATACTTCTGTGCAGTAGCAATAATGACCATCAATAATTTGGCATTTCAATTTATGGTTGCTGCAAATTTTTTTTTTTTTAAAATAGCGATTACATAACTAAGAACACCATATATTAAAGATAGATCAGGTCATGAATTTTGTGTTAGTTTCTCATTGCTGGGACAAAATATCTGTCCAGAAGCAACTTAAAGGAAAGGGTTTATTTCAGCTTTTTGTTTTGAGGGGAATTCATATCATGGCAGTAGCAGAAAGCTGGAGTCATATTGTCACATCAACATGGAGGCAGTAGAAGTAGATGAATGTATGCAGGACTGGCTGTAAAACCTCAAGGCCCTGCCTCAGTGACACCTTTCTGCAGCAGGCCTCCACCTGCTAAAGGTTTCACAACCTTCCAGAACAGTGCCACCAATTTAAGATTAAGTATGCAAACACATGAGCTATGGGGTTCACTTTACATTTCAAACCACCAGACTATCTATGATTTATAGTTCTACTAATTAACAGTCTCTGGTCCTTCTGGGCATCTGGTTATAGAAGTCAAAGCAACTTTTCAGTATAGAAAAAATAAATTTACTATTTAAGAGTTTTTCTCTTCTAATGTAGGTTCAAACTGAAGTACCGGGATCACCTATCTTTGTGATGAGACTAGCAAAACAATCTCGTCATCTGGAGGTCCAGATTTTGGCAGATCAGTATGGCAATGCCATCTCTTTGTTTGGCCGTGACTGTTCTGTACAGCGCAGGCATCAGAAGATTATTGAAGAGGCACCTGCTGCTATTGCCACCCCAGCAGTATTTGAACACATGGAACAGGTAAGTGTGTCTATCACATACGTTAACTGCTGTTTTCTTCCACAGAAGTACATCTCATTCAGCTCATGTACTAATATGAACAGAGCAGGATTCTGCAGAATTGTTAAGAATTTTTCTTTACCTATAGGAAAAAAAATTCTGTTCCCTTAAGAACATTAGCAGGGAACTTTCTAGAACTTCTCTAAAAGTAGTTAACGCTTAAACATTGATTATTGATTATTATCAATGTTATTTTGAATAAAGATAATGAAGTATGTTGGGAGTTTGTTTCTATTTATTTTTTAGTCTTATTTGATATTTTTAACAAGTTCACATAAAGGAAGTAGCTCTGTTTTCTGGATTGATATCAGGCCTTTGGCCAGTGTGTTAGCACACAATTATAATCTCAGTACTTGGGAGGCTAAGGTAGCAGAACTGAGAGTTCTGTATCAAAACTCTATCCTCAAAAATCAACTTCATGGGCTGGAGAGATGGCTTAGTGGTTAAGCACTTGCCTGTGAAGCCTAAGGACCCCGGTTCGAGGCTTGATTCCCCAGGACCCACGTGAGACAGATGCACAAGGGGGCACACGTGTCTGGAGTTTGTTTGAAGTGGCTGGAGGCCCTGGCACACCCTTTCTCTCTCTGCCTCTTTCTGTCTCTGTCTGTTGTTGTATATAAATAAACAAAAAATTAAATCAACTTCATGACTGGAGTACTGAGTAAACATCTCGATCACACCTTCCAGGGCTCAGGGTCTAATGCGGAAGAGGTGGTGGAAAGAATGTAAGAGCCAAAGGAAGGGTAGGACTCCTTACAACATTCTCCTCCAGACATAAAATAAAAGAGACAATGATTGAGATGGGGAGGGGATATGATGGAGAATGGAATTTCAAAGGGGAAAGGGGGGGAGCGATATTTTTTATAACCATGGAAAATGTTAATAAAAATTGAGAAAAGAAAAAGTGGCTCAGGCAGCAGGGTACGGGGTCTGCACAGCAAGCTCCTAACACAAGCTTCTGGAAGAACTTTGGCTGAGTAAGGCCAGTGCCATCAGAGGATTTTGGAACAAATCAGGGACAAAACCTGATAAATGGTTTAAAGGATCCTCTAAGTGCTAACCTGGGGTGGGTTTGGGGGGAGGGGCTCACCGCTAGAGCAAAAGGCCACACGTCAGACCTGTGTGTGCTCAAGGCGGTGAGAGATGAGCGAGTACGATTCAAAAACAGAATATGAGGGCTGAGGACATGGCTCAGCAATTAAAGGCTCTTGCAGGCTGGAGAGATGGTTTAGTAGTTACGGCATTTGTCTCCGAAGCCTAAGAACCCAGGTTCAATTCCCCAGGACCCACGTAAACCAGATGCACAAGGTGACACCTATGTCTGAAATTCGTTTACAGTGGCAGGAGGCCCTGGTGCACCCATGCTCTCTATCTGCCTTTTCCTCTCTCTTTCTCCCTATTTCTAGTAACAATCTAAGGCGTCTGGATGTGCCATTATTTAAGAAAGTGGATTTTCATATATCTTGAATTTTGATTGATCCTCCCCTCCCGCACCTTTCTTTTATACAGTCTCTTCCCCTGACCTCACTTAGGCCTTTCCCCTCCCTATAATCTATTCTTTTACCTACATATATACAATACCATCCTCTTAAGACCTTCCCTTCTCTCCCTCCCTTATAGCCTTTTTCTAGTTTATGGGCCTCTGCTACTAATTTTTGGTTCCAGATCACACACAAGTCTATACATCTGTAGCTAGGATCCACATATAAAAGAGGATATGTGACATTTGGCTTTCTGTGCCCGGGTTACCTCACTTTGTAATCCTTTCCAGATCCATCCATTTCCCTGCAAATTTTATTTTATTTATTTTATTTTTTATCTTTTCACAATTTTTATTAACATTTTCCATGATTATAAAAAATAACCCATGGTAATACCCTCCTCTCCCCCGCACTTTCCCCTTTGAAATTCCATTTTAACCCTAACCTTGTAAATTTTATGACTTCATTTTTTTTTTAACCGCTGAATAGAACTTCATTGTATAGTTGTACCACATCTTTATTATCCATTCATCTGTGGATTGGACATCTAGGCTGGTTCCATTTCCTAGCTATTGTGAATACAGCAGCAATAAACATGGTTGTGCAGTTATCTCTAAGGTAGTCAGAAGAGTCATTAGGATACATGCCTAGGAGTGCTATAGCTGGATCATATGGCAAGTCGATTTTTAGCTGTTTCAAGAACCTCCACACTGATTTCCACAATGGCTGTACCAGCTTACATTCCCACCAACAGTGCAAAAGAGTTCCCCTTTTACCTCATCCTCCCCAACATTTATTGTCATTTGTTTTCTTGATGGTAGCCATTCTGACAGGAGATGGAATCTCAAGGTAGTTTTAATTTGCATTTCCCTGATGGATAAGGATGTAGAACACTTTTTTAGATGTTTATATCCCATCTATATTTCTTCCAGTAAGAACTCTATTTAGAACCCAAGCCCACTTTTTGATTGGGTTGTTTGATTTATTATTATTCTGTTTTTTGAGTTCTTTGTATATTCTGGATATTAATCCTCTGTCAGATATGTAGCTGGCAAAGATTTTCTCCCATTCTGTAGGTTTTCTCTTTGCTCTATTCACAGTGTCCTTTGCTATACAAAAGCTTTATAATTTCATGAGATCCCTGTAATTGATTAGTGGTGTTATTTTCTGAGCAATTGGGGTTATATTCAGAAAGTCATTACCTATTCCAATAGGTTGAAGGGTTTCTCCTACTGTTTGCTCTATCAATTTCAGAGTTTCAGGTCTGAAATTAAGGTCCCTGATCCACTTGGATTTGATTCTTGTGTATGGAGAAAGACAAGGATCTGTTTTCATCTTTCTACATATAGATAATCAGTTTTCCCAGCACCACTTGTTGAAGAGGCTATCTTTTCTCCAATGAATAGTTTTGGCATTTTTGTCAAAAATCAGATGGCTGTAGCTTCCTGGATTAACATCTGGGGCCTCTATTCTGTTCCATTGATCTACATGTCTGTCTTTGTGCCAATACCATGCTGTTTTTGATACTGTGGCTTTGTGTAATATAGCTTAAAATCAGGTATGGTAAAAAGGGTATGGGTAGTAACCAGCCTTATTTTTGTGGCTCAAAATCGTTTTGGCTATTCGAGGTTTTTTGTGATTCCAAATGAATTTTAGGATTGTTTTTTTCTATTCCTGTGAAGAATGTCATGGTAATTTTAATGGGGATTACATTAAATGTGTAGATTGCTTTTGGTAAGATTGACATTTTCACAATAGTGATTCTTCCAATCAAAGAACATGGGATATCTTTCCTTTTCCTTGTGTCTTCTTCAGTTTCTCACTTGAGTGTTTTAAAGTTCTCATTATAGAGCTCCTTTACTTCCTTAGTTAAGTATATTCCAAGGTACTTTATTTTTTTGAGGCAATTGTGAATGGGAGAGATTCCTGATTTCATTCTCCGCATGTTTGTTGTTAGCATATAGGAAAGCTACTGATTTCTATGTATTTTTTTGAATCCTACTATGTTGCCAAAAGTTTTTATCAGCTCTGACAGTTTGCTGGTAGAGTTTTTAGGGTCTTTTATGTGTAGAATCATATCATCTGCAAATAGTGATAATTTGATCTTTTCCTTTCCAATTTGTATCCCTTTTATGAGTGTTTCTTGCCTTATTGCTATAGCTAATATATAGTGTATTAGAAGTTTGTTTTCTTGTGGCATGTATGTGTAATTGGACATTCTGATCTATTATGATAAAGATACCTGCAAATACAGTGGCTTAAGGTTGGGGAGATGGCTCAGCTAGTATAGGACCTGAGTTTGATCCCCAGCTCCCATGTAAAAAAGCTGAGTGTGGCCACCTACACCTGTAACCCCAGCACTGGCGGTGGGGGTAGGGTGGGTACCTGTTGAATAGACAGGAAGATCACTGGGGCTCACTGGTCAGCTAGTGTAACTAGGAAATGACCTTATATCCAGGCTCAAGGAAAGATCTTGTCTCATAAAATAAGGCAGAAAAGCAATAAATAAGGATACCCCACGCCTTCCTCTAGTTTCTGCATACATGTGCACAGGATACACTCATCTATAAAGGTGCACATATATACATATATGAACCAAATAATATAATATAATGCTTCAATAAGGTGAGTTTGTAATTCTTTTTTTTTTTTTTTTTTTTTGGTTTTTTGAGGTAAGGTCTCACTCTAGCCCAGGCTGACCTGGAATTCTCTATGTAGTCTCAGGGTGGCCTCGATCTCACAGTAATCCTCCTACCTCTGCCTCCCGAGTGCTGGGATTAAAGGCGTACACCACCACGCCCGGCCTTGTAATTATTTCTTTCATCATAGTTCAGCTTTGAACTGGAATCAGGGACTCAGGGCTCATCCAACTATCTCTTATAGGCCAAATGCAGCTTCTTTTTGTTTGTTTGTTCTTTTGGTTTTTTGAGGTAGAATTTTACTCTAGCCCAGGCTGATCTGACATTCACTATGTGTCTCAGGGTGACCTTGAACCCACGGTGATCCTCCTACCTCTGTCTCCCAAGTGCTGGAATTAAAGGCATGTGCCACCACACCTGGCTCAGCCTTCTTTTATAAATAAAGTTTTAGTAAACACTACTCTGCTA
Source organism: Jaculus jaculus (assembly GCF_020740685.1). Taxonomy (NCBI): domain Eukaryota; kingdom Metazoa; phylum Chordata; class Mammalia; order Rodentia; family Dipodidae; genus Jaculus; species Jaculus jaculus. The sequence continues at coordinate 94,282,994 of NC_059110.1, forward strand.
AATTTTGTATTAACTATGTTTTGTTGCTATAGTGGTAAATCCGAGTAGGTGTACAGAGACTCAAAGTTGACAGTGATGATGGCCTGGCTCCTTAACAAAAAAGTTTGCCAGCCTTACCCATTGCATTGTGTCAGCATCTTCATGGTTTAACAGACTGATATGATTACATTCCATTTGTAGCCAGTGGGAGGGGAAGAGGGAAGACTTAGAGGGCAGGCAGATAGTAATATGATGTACAAGACACACATGTCACTTTTCACATTCTTCTGAACAAAACTCAGTCCAAAGAGAGTCAAACACAGGAGATGTTAAGAAACTATAGTCCCTGACTAGATGAATTTTAGCTAGGTGCCTAGCTAAAGTTCAGGAGACTCTTAAAATGTAAAGAAAAGTCACTGGAGGGTATTTATTAGCCTCTGGCTCAGTCTTCGAGCTACACATATCTTTTTAAAAATATTTTTTGTTGACAATTTCCATAATTATAAACAATATCCCATGGTAATTCCTTCCCCCACCCCTACTTTCCCCTTTGAAACTCCACTCCCCATCATGTCCCCTTCCCCTCTCAATCAGTCTCTCTTATTTTGATGTCATGATCTTTTCCTCCTCTTATGATGGTCTTGTGTAGGTAGTGTCGGTCACTGTGAGGTCATGGATATCCAGGCCATTTTATGTTTGGAAGAGCATGTTGTAAGGAGTCCTACCCTTGTTTTGGCTCTTACATTCTTTCCACCACCTCTTCCGCAATGGAACCTGAGCCATGGAAGGTGTAATTGAGATATTTCAGTGCTGAGCACTCACTCCTCTGTCACTTCTTTTCTTTTATTTTATTTTTATTAGCATTTTCCATGATTATAAAAAAATATCCCATGGTAATTCCTTCCCTCCCTCCCCCCCCCGTCACTTCTTAGCACTATGGTGCCTCCTGAGTCATCCTAAGGTCACTGCCATCTAAAAAGAGAAGGTTCTTGAGCCAAAAGAGTGAGAGTAGCATTAATATATGGGTATGAATGTTAAGAGATGTGCTTACTGGGCACTTTGGTGAGCATACTTTTAGCCATAACAGACGTGCCACTATTGCACCCATTGGCTCATTTGGCCCAGCTGGCCAAATATAAGGCTTACAGTGTCCACTGTTTGGTATCTTCACTGGTGATTTCTCTGTCTCCCATTGAACTGCGTGCAGCATGGCTTTTTCCAGCTTTCTGTCAGCTGGTCTACATGGAGGAGGTTTTTAATTAGCTCAGCCCCAGCAGGATTTCTCAGTGACCTTGCAGCCCAAGTATGTGGAGTCTTCAGAAATAGGGTCTTACCATCTCTTCCTGGTGGGAAACCAAGGGCCTTGGCAATGGCCTGTAATGTTTGGGGGGCATCAGGGACCTCCCTGGCCAACAACTCACTGGAAGGTATCCCATCCCTGGCACTGAAAATTTTCTAGTAACTATCTATGGCTCCTATGTGTCCATTGTCCAAAAAAGTAGGTTTCCATATGACTTATTTATATCCTCTTAGATTTTGATTAGCCCTCCCTCCACCTTTCCTTACTCAGCCTCTTCCCCTGACTTTTTCACCCCCATTAATCTGTTCTTCTACTTGCATATATACAGTACCATCCTCTTAGGTGCACCCCTCCCTCCCTTACTATTCCCTTTATATCTCCTCTCTAGCTTAATGGCCTAAGCTACTGACTTTTCTTCCTACATACACAGAAGTCAAGTTACTTGTAGCTAGGATCGACTTATGAGAGAGAACATCCATTTTCCTGCAAATTTCATAACTTCATTTTTCTTTACCGCTGAGTAGAACTCCATTGCATAAATGTGCCACATCTTCATTATACACTCATCAGTTGAGGGATGTCTAGGCTGGTTCTGTTTCCTAGCTAATGTGAATAGAGTGGCAATAAACATGGTGGAGCAAGTATGTCTAAGGTAGTGAGACGCATCCTTAGAATATATGCCTAGGAGTGGTGTAGGTGGGTCATATGATAGATCTACTTTTACCTGTCTCAGGAAACTCCACACTGATTTCCATAGTGGCTGGGCCAGATTGCATTCCTGCCAGTAGTGTACAGTGGTTCCTCTTTTCCCACATCCTCGCCAGCAGTTATGTTCATTTGTTTTCATGGTGGTAGCCAATCTGATAGCTGTATTTTTAATCTGAATTTCCCAGATGACTAGACATGTAGAACATATTTTTGGATGTCTGTATATGTGTTTATGTGTATATGTATATGTGTTTCTTCTTTTAATTGGGTTGTTTGATTTCTTATTATTTAATTTTTTGAGTTCTTTGTATATCCTAGATATTAATCCTCTGTCAAATGTATAGCTGGCAAATATTTTCTCCCATTCTGTAGGTTGCTTCATTGCTCTATTCACAGTGTCTTTTGCCATACAGAAGACTTGTAATTTCATTAGGTCCCAGCGATTAGTCTGTGGTTTTATTGCCTGAACAAGTACGGTTATATTTTGAAAGTCCTTGCCAAAACCAATATGTTGAAGGGTTTCCCCTACTTTTTCCTCTAGTAGTTTTAGATCTGATATTAAGGTCTTTGATCCATTTGGACTTAATTCTTGTGCGTGGAGAGAGAGAAGAATCTATTTTCATCCTTCTACAGATACATATCCAGTTTTCCCAGCACTATTTGCTCAAGAGGCTGTCTTTTTGTTGTTTTGTTTTTTGAGGTAGGGTCTCACTCTGGCTCAGGCTGACATGGAATTCACTATGTTGTCTCAGGGTGGCCTCGAACTCTTGGCAATCCTCCTACCTCTACCTCTGGAGTGCTGGGATTAAAAGCGTGTGCCACCACACCCGGCTAAGAGACTGTCTTTTAAAATTTATTTATTTATTTATTTATTTGAGAGCGACAGACACAGACAGAAAGACAGATAGAGGGAAAGAGAGAGAATGGGCGCGCCAGGGCTTCCAGCCTCTGCAAACGAACTCCAGACGCATGCGCCCCCTTGTGCATCTGGCTAACGTGGGACCTGGGGAACCGAGCCTTGAACCGGGGTCCTTAGGCTTCACAGGCAAGTGCTTAACCACTAAGCCATCTCTCCAGCCCGAGACTGTCTTTTATCCAATGACTATTTTTGGCATTTTTGTCAAAAATCAGGTGGCTATAGCTACCCGGACTTACATTTGTGTTATCTATTCCGTTCCATTGATCTACATGTCTGCTTTTGTGCCAGTACCATGATGTTTTTGTTACTTTGGCTCTGTAGTATAGATTAAAATCAGGTATGGTGATACCACCAGCCTTATTTTTGTTGCTCAAAATTGTTTTAGATATTCAAGGTTTTTTTATGCTTCCAAATGAATATTTGGATTGTTTTTTCTATTTGCATGAAGAATGCCATTTTAATTTTGATTGGGATTGCATTAAATGTGTAGATTGCTTTTGGTATGATTGCCATTTCCACAATATTGAGTCTTCTGATTCAAAAACAAGGGATGTCTTTCCATTTCCTAGTGTCTTCTGCATTTTCTCACTTGAGTGTTTTAAAGTTTTCATTGTTGAGATTCTTCACTTCCTTGGTTAGGTTTATTCCGAGATTCTTTTTTCTGTTTGTTTGTTTTTCAAGGTAGGGTTTCGCTCTAGCCCAGGCTGACCTGGAATTCACTATGTAGTCTCAGGGTGTCCTTAAACACATGGAAAGCCTTCTACCTCTGCCTCCCAAGTGCTGGGATTAAAGGCATGCGCCACCACAGCAGATTGATACTTTATTTTTTACTTTATTTTTTTAAATTAATTAATTAATTAATTAATTTGAGAGAGACAGACACAGAGAGAAAGACAGATAGAGGGAGAGAGAGAATGGGCGCGCCAGGGCTTCCAGCCTCTGCAAATGAACTCCAGACGCGTGCGCCCCCTTGTGCATCTGGCTAATGTGGGACCTGGGGAACTGAGCCTCGAACCGGGGTCCTTAGGCTTCACAGGCAAGTGCTTAACCGCTAAGCCATCTCTCCAGCCCTGATACTTTATTTTTTGATGCAATTGTAAATGGGAGTGATTTTCTGATTTCATCCTCTCTGTGTTTGTTGTTAGCATATAGGAAGGCTATTGATTTCTGCGTATTTATTTTGTACTCTGACACATGGCTATAAGTGTTTATCAGCTCTAACAGTTTTATGGTAGTCTTTAAGGTCCTCTATTTTTTTTTAATTTTTAAATCTTTATTTGTTTTATCTTTATTTCTTTGCGAGCAACAGACAGAGAGAAAAGAGGCAGATAGAGAGAATGGGCACACCAGGGCTTCCAGCCACTGCAAACAAACTCCAGATGTGTGTGCCCCCTTGTGCTTCTGGCTAACGTGGGTCCTGGGGAATTGAGCCTTGAACCGGAGTCCTTAGGCTTCACAGGCAAACACTTAACTGCTAAACCATCTCTCTAGCCCTAAGGTCCTTTATGTATAGAATCATGTCATCTGCAAATAATGATAACTTGATCACTTCGTTTCCAATTTGTATCCCTTTTATGTGTGTCTCTTGCCTTATTGCTATGGCTAAGACTTCCAGTACTATATTAAATAAAAGTGGGAACAGTGCACACCCTTGTCTTGTTTCTGTTTATAGTGGAAAAGCTTCCAGCTTTTCCCCATTTAGTAATATGTTGGCTGTAGGCTTGTCATAAATAGCCTTTATCATGTTGAGATGTGTTCCTTCTATTCCCAGTCTCTGTAGGACTTTTTATCATGAAGGGATGTTGGAATTTATCAGATGCTTTCTCTTTATCTAATGAGATGATCATGTGATTTTTGTCCTTCAGTCCATTTATATAATGTATTACATTTATTGATTTGCGTATGTCTTTTGGTCAGAGTTGCTAAGGATTTATCCTTTCATAGAAACAATCATTTGTTTCATTGATTCTTTGGATTTTTTTTTGATTTCTATTTCATTAATTTCTGCCCTAATCTTTATTACTTCATGCCGTCTAATTTTCGGTTTGCCTTGTTCTTCTTTTTCCAAGGCTTTAACATGAAGCATTAAATTATTTACTTTGTGACCTGTCTAATTTCTTAATATAGACACTTAAAGCTATAAATTTCCCTCTTAGGACTGCCTTCATTGTGTCTAAAGGTTTTGGTATATTGTGTTCTCATTATCATTTGACTCTATGAATTTTTTTATTTCCTTCTTGATTTCTTCATTGACCCATTTATCATTTAGTAGTGTATTGTTTAGTTTCCATGAATTTTTGTATGCTCTATAGGTTTTCTTGCTATTGATTTGTAGATTGATCCCATTATGAAGAGATAGAATGCAAGGAATTATTTCAACTCTTCTGTATTTGTTAAGGTTTGCTTTGTGTCCTAATATATGGTCTATTTAGAGAATGTTCCATGTGCTGCTGAAAAGAATGTGAATTCTGCAGCATTTGGATGCAATGTACTGTAGATATCTGTTAGGTCCATTTGTTCTATGACCTCATTTAATCCACATGCCTCTTTGTTTACCTTTTTGCCGGGATGACATGTCAATGGATGAGAGTGGGGTTTTGAAGTCATCCACTACTTAGTTCTAATAGCATTTGTTCAATGAAGTTGGGAGCCCCCGTGTTTGGTGCATATATGTTTTGGATTGTAATGTCCTCCTGTTGGAGTGTGCCTTTAATCAATATAAAGTGACCTTCTTTATTTTTCCTAACTAATGTTGGACTGAAGTTTATGTTGTCAGAATATAGCAACCCCTGCTTGTTTTCTAAGCCTATTTGCTTGATATACCATTTTCCAACCTTTTATCCTAAGACAGTGTCCATCCTTTTTGAAAGGTGAGTTTCTTAGAGGAAACACATTGAAGGATCCTGCTTTTTAACCCAGTCTGCAAATTTATGTCTTTTGGTTGAGGCATTGAGGCATTTCCATTTCTTGTATTGACCTTCTCATTTCATTAAATTGGTTTCCTGTGTCTTCTTTGATTCCTTTGATTTCTTTGAACATATTTATAATCATTCTTTTGAAATTTTTCTCAGGTATTTCTCCAAATTAGTCTCACTGGAGGTCATTTCTGATGCATCAATACTTTTTGATGGATTTATATTGTCTTGATTTTTGGTGTTTCTTGTGTTATAATGTATATATGTTGAGTTATAATGTATGTATTTTTGCAATCATGGATTAATTTCATGCTTGGATTTTCCAATTAGCTGCAGTATTATTAGTTGTATCAATCAATCAGTTGGTCCTCTGCAAATCTTTCTCTGCAGAAATTGTATTGATTCCCTGCTACATAGTAGAGTACTTTCTCAATTAGACATGTTCTATTTCTGTTCCTAGAGAGTAAATCCCTCACTAATGATCCCATAAGACACCTGAACTTGTTCTATAGGAACTTCTTCCTAGTTCAGTTTCTCTATAAAACTGCTGTGCAGACTGCTTGCTGTGGGGAACTTTCACAGCCCACTTCTTGCTGGTGAAGGATCATGGGTAGAGATATCATCCCTATCATTTATCAATTGTGGGCTTTTGAAAGCCTTGCATATGGTTCATGTGGAAATATAATTCTCTCAAATGCTTAGTAGCCTTCTAGGCTATTTATTTCTGCTTAGCTTCAGGTTGGAATAATCATACTTGGTTTTCTTTTAGCTGTGGAAATGTTTCTTGTCTCATTTACTGGCTTTTGTGCTTAGGCCATGTCTCTCCTAGTCAGTTTTGACTACTTTTGAGGCCAGCTGAAACTAAAGCATTTCTCTTGATCTGATCTTTGACACCAAGTTTCTTTGATTAAAGAATCTATTCTTTCGGGGTTACAAAAGCCATTGTCTTTTTCAACATTCTAAATTTCATCTTTTTTTTTTTTTAGCTCAGGCTGATCTGGAATTCACTATGTAGACTCAGGGTGGCCTTGAACTCACCGTAATCCTCCTACATTTCCTCCCGAGTGCTGGGATTAAGGGCATGCCCCACAGTGACCTGCTGACTTTTATTTATTTATTTTTGGATTTTCGAGGTAGGGTTTCACTCTAGCTCAGTCTGACCTGGAATTCACTATGTAGTCTCAGGGTAGCCTTGAACTCATGGCAATCCTCCTACCTGTGCCTCCGGGGTGCTGGGATTAAAGGCATGCACCACCATGCCCGGCTTAATTTTTTTTTTAAAGAATTTATTAACTTTTAATTCTAGTTTTTCTTTTAGCCATCTTTTAAAAAAATATATTTTATTGATTTACTTATTTGAGAGAGAAAGATGCAGAAAGAGAGAATGGGCACATTAGGGCATCCAGCCACTGCAAGCGAACTCCAGATGCGTGTGTCCCTTGTGTATCTGGCTCATGTGGGTCCTGGAGAATTGAACTGGGATCCTTTGGCTTTGTAGGCAAAGGCCTTAACCACTAAGCCATCTCTTCAGCCCTTAATTTTATCATTTTTTTAAAGGCTTAGTTGGTGTGTAGTGAGCATTCCATTACTATAGGAAATAATTTACAAAATGTTGCTTCATACCATAATGAGAACTCTCCCACCCAGCTTCTCAGCCTAAAGTGTCTGTTTCCCACTTTTCCCTCTACTCTTGCTAAATAAGCATCATATATCTATTTTTTTTTAAGTAGCAGCATTCCACCTGCAATTGCTAATGCCTGTAATGTTTAGGATACAGGTTAAATTGCTATAATAAAAGGATCTTAAAAACCACAATGACCCTAATAAGAAAGAAGCTTCTTTTTCTTTCCCTTTTTTTAAAAAAAAAAAAATTTATTTATTTTTTTTTTGAGAGAGAGAGAAGGAAAGGAAGGTAGAAAAAGAAAATGGGCATGCCAGGACCTCTAACCACTTCAAATAAACTCCAGACACATGTGCCACCATGTATATCTGGCTTGCTTGGGTTCTGGGGAATGAAACCTGAGTCCTTAGGCTTTGTAGGCAAGTGCCTTTTCCTTTTTTTTTTTAAAAAAAAATGTATATTTTTGTTTAGTTTCAAGCACAGAGAGTCAGGGAGTGGGGAAGAGAGAATGGGCATGCCAGAGCCTCTAGCAGCTGCAAATGAATGCCAGATGCATGCACCACTTTGTCTTTCTGGCTTTACGTAGGTATTGGGGAATCAAACTTTGGATGTTAGGCTTTGCAGGCAAGCACCTTAACTGCTGAACACTCTCTCCAGTCTTCTTTTTTAACATAAATAATACATGTATTTGAGTGATAATGAATATGGGTATACCATAGCCGCTTGTTACTGTAAATAAACTCTAGACACACACACCACTTTATGCATCTGACTTTATATGGGAACTGGGGAGTTGAACCTTGGATGGTGGACTTTGAAAGCAAGTACCTTAACTGTTGTTATCTTTCCCATCCTTGAGAAGTTTGTAAGTTTACTTTTCTTTTTTGTGTGTTATTTATTTATTTATTTGGTTTGTTGTTTTTGTTTTTCAAGGTAGGGTCTCACTCTAGCCCAGGCTGATTTGGAATTCACTCTGTATTCTCAGGGTGGCCTTGAACTCACAGCACTCCTCCTACCTCTGCCTCCCAAGTGCTGGGATTAAAGGTGTGCACCACCATGCCCAGCTAAGTTTACTTTTCTTTATCATCATAGAGATGAATTTTACAGAGCTCAGGGACAGTTATTATCCATCTGGAGATTTAGGATCTTTATATTTTGCTATGTCATTACTTTGTTCTCATCTGCATGGTTGAAATGGCTTTGGCTGTTGTGACCATGTTCTAGAACATAATAAAGGAAAGCCAGGAATGTAGATTATTTCCTTTGCAAAATCTGAGCTAAATATTCATTATATGGATCACTCAACAGTGTTTATATCCTGTTAATCAAAATTTAGTCACTAGCTGTAAGAGATTTTGGAAAATCTAATATATAGCTTGGTAGCCATGTTTCAGAAAAAAGTGGGAGCATACTAGAAATACTGGAAACTAAGGGACAGTGAAAATCTGCTCCATGGATTTTCTTTTGCTTGTTTACTTCTATCCCCTATGTCTGATGGTGAGAAGTTGCTTTGGTTCTGATGAGGAAATCACCCCTTCTCCTAGCTTTCCACCGAGTGTGTCATCCATGTCCTAGGACATTGTGTAATACTCAGAAGGGATGAAATTTGTTTATATATGGTAAAAGCCTTTGGTGGCCCCATGTGTGTGTGTGTGCAGATATGTGTACTCCATCCATGTATGTGTGTAGATCAGAGGAGAATTATTGTATACCCTGCTCTGTCACTCTTCACTTTATTCACTTGAGATAGGCTCTCTCATTGAACTTGGAGCTTATTAGTTTTGGGTAGAACTGTCAACCAGTAAGCCCCAGTGAACTTCCTGTCTCTGTCTCTCCCTCGGACTGGGTTTGTAGGCTCATGAATCATGTCTGGCTTTCTACACGGATACTAGATATCTGAACGTAGGTCTTCATGCTGGTGCAGCAAGTGCTTTTACCTACTGAGCCATCCCCAGCCCCTTAGATAGCTCTTAAAAGTGCTGGATACTTGATTAACTAGCTAATTGTAGTGATACAGTTGCTAGACAAGGTCATTAATTTTATTTCTTTATCTTCCTTTGAGTGTGCTGTGAAACTTGCCAAAATGGTTGGTTATGTGAGTGCTGGGACTGTGGAATACTTGTACAGTCAGGATGGCAGCTTCTACTTTCTGGAACTAAACCCTCGGCTACAGGTGGAGCACCCTTGTACAGAAATGGTGGCTGATGTCAATCTCCCTGCAGCTCAGCTCCAGGTAAGTCACTCCATCCTGGGCTCAAGTTAAAGCATGGAGAAGTTCGGAATATCAGAAACAACGGAAAGACTGATGAGAGAAAAACACTTCGTCACTTATGTTTATTTCTGTTGTCCTTTTTGTGTTATGCAGGTATGGATTGGTTTTCTGGTGTAGTACAAATATAGATATATTACTGTATTTCTAGCCAGACACAACTAATATAACCTGTTCTATTTTAGGATTACACTTTAAAAACTATTTGCTTTGTTCAGTTACCAATTATAGTGAATTTCATAATTTTCTAATTAGTTCTTATTTCTATTTTAGTATTCTTTATTGAACAAACACTGTATTAGCAGAATGTGTTCAGTGATTTTCCTTGGAATGCTGTGGTAGCATACATTTATTTTTATAATGTGTAAAGTGATACCGGTTAATACTACTTTTTCCCCCCTCGGCTCCAGAAGTAATTACAGTGGGAAGTAATAGGAGCTTATGACATGGTTTGATATTACTTGTATCTAACCAATTATTTGCTCATATTGGGAAAACCATATAGGTTCCCCATTAAAGATAAGATTCTTGCCAGGTATGTTGGCCTACGCCTTTAATCCCAGCCCTCAGGAGGCTGAGGTAGTAGGATTGCTGTGAGGCCAGCCTGAGAAAACACAGTGAATTCCAGGTCAGCCTGGGCTAGATAGAGCGAGACCCTATCTCAGGGGGGAAAAAAAGATAAGATTATTTTTATTTATTGGCCTATTTATATTTAATTAGAAAATATTCATTTATAAAGCAATGGGCTTCATTAAGATATTTTCATACACGTTTATAACATAATGGTAATCATGCTCATTCCCCCATTGTGCTTGTACTTTGTCCCTCTCTCCCACACTGGTCCCTTCTCTATTCCAAAGTAAGAACTAGAGGTTTTTTACTTCTTGCAGTGGTTTGCACTGATGGAGGAAGTAATTATAATATTGTTAAAAACCTTTTAGTAATCTGAATTTCTTGGATATCTTCCCTTGGATGTCTTCATTGTCATCCCTTCTTTGGAAATAGTAGTAGAGGGAAACTCCTGTGTGTTGCATTTGAAATTTGGAGACATTTTAGAAGTGGGGAATATTCCAGCAACTTAATCTGTATCTTTAATTTTGGATAATTTAGAGTTGATGATTATAGAACACTGGTTATAAAAGTAGAATGCTTTAGGTAGTGGCTTGACAGATGAAAAATGTTTTAGGCAATCTGATAGCAAATAAAAGACATGTATTTCATTGTTTTCCAGATTGCCATGGGGATCCCGCTATATAGAATCAAGGATATCCGTATGATGTACGGAGTATCTCCTTGGGGTGATACTCCCATTGATTTTGAAAATTCTGCTCATGTTCCTTGCCCAAGGGGTCATGTTATTGCTGCTCGGATCACTAGTGAAAATCCAGATGAGGTAACCCATCACTTAAAAATGACACCTTTTCCCTCCTTCATGTCAACTTTGCTATTAAGATAATCACTAAAGACATACTTCTGAAATATCTTGAAACTTCCTCTAGAGAGGGGAATTTATAAAAGTTGTTTTAAAAATATTTATTTAGGGCTGGAGGGATGGCTTAGTGGTTAAAGCACTTGCCTGCGAAGCCAAGGGACCCAGGTTCGATTCCCCAGGACCCATGTAAGTCAGATGCATAAGGTGGTACATGCGTCTGGAATTTATTTGCAATGATTGGAGGCCCTGAAGTTCCCATTCTCTATGTCTCTGTCTCTCTCTATCTCCCTCTCCCAAATAAATCAATAAAAATAAAACATTTATTTATTTGAGAGCACACGTGAGGGAGAACAGGCATACTAGGGCCTTCAGCCACTGTGAATGAACTCCAGATGTATGTGCCACCTCACGCATCTGGTGTTTTTTTGTTTGTTTGTTTGTTTTGTTTTGTTTTGCTTTGTTTGTTTGTTTTTATTGTTTTCTAAGGTAGGGTCTGTAGCTCAGGCTGACCTGGAATTCACTATGCAGTCTCAGGGTAGCCTTGAACCCACAGCAGTCCTCCTACCTCTGCCTGCTGAGTGCTGGGATTAAAGGCATGCACCACCATGCCCGGCTGGGTTTATGTACGCACTGAGGAACTGAACCTGGGTCTTTTGGCTTTGTGGGCAAGTGCTGTAACTGCTAAGCTATCTCTTCAGCCCTACAAAAGATTTTTAGAGCAGATAAATGCTCATGGTTTCATTGGTCATTTAATTCTACTAACATCACTATAAAATCATCAGTGGGTTCATAGCACAGGTCCTTGGCTTTTTATGATTTCTGTGTGTTATTTCTTTTTTTTTTTTTGTGGTGGTGCACCTTTTTTTTTTTAATTTTTATTTTTATTTTAATTTTTTTTTTGTTTGAGAGCGACAGACACAGAGAGAAAGACAGATAGAGGGAGAGAGAGAATGGGTGCGCCAGGGCTTCCAGCCACTGCTAACGAACTCCAGACACGTGCGCCCCCTTGTGCATCTGGCTAACGTGGGACCTGGGGAACCGAGCCTTGAACCAGGGTCCTTAGGCTTCACAGGCAAGAGCTTAACCGCTAAGCCATCTCTCCAGCCCCTGTGTGTTATTTCTATACCTGTGTATGATTAACACAGTGTCTGAACACACTTAATCTATCTCTGTTTTTTTTCTCTTGGAATTATAATATGGTCTTTTATATTCGTCATTCTCTTAACAGGGTTTTAAGCCCAGCTCTGGAACAGTTCAGGAACTGAATTTTCGCAGCAATAAAAATGTTTGGGGTTATTTCAGTGTTGCTGCTGCAGGGGGACTTCATGAGTTTGCTGACTCTCAGTTTGGTCACTGCTTTTCATGGGGAGAAAACAGAGAAGAAGCGATTTCGTGAGTATAATGTCATTTGATTACATTTCATCCAGTATACATGGGTGAATCTTCAGTGAAGGTATGGGAATCATTTATCTTTATGGAAGTACTACTACGGAAAACTTCTTGGAGAAATATATCTTAGGGGCTGGAGAGATGGCTTAGTGGTTAAGACACTGACAGGCAAAGCCTGCCTGCTCGCTCACCCTCCCTCCCTCCCTCCCTCCCTCCCTCCTTCCCTCTCTCCCTTCCTTCCCTCCCTCCTTCCCTCTCTCCCTTCCTTCCCTCCCTCCTTCCCTCTCTCCCTTCCTTCCCTCCCTCCTTCCCTCCTTCCCTCCCTCCCTCCCTTCCTCCTTCCCTCCTTCCCTCCCTCCCTCCTTCCCTCCTTCCCTCCTTCCCTCCCTCCCTCCCTCCCTCCTTCCCTCCCTCCCTCCCTCTCTCCTTCCCTCCTTCCCTCCCTCCCTCTCTCCTTCCCTCCTTCCCTCCTTCCCTCCTTCCCTCCTTCCCTCCTTCCCTCCTTCCCTCCTTCCCTCCCTCCCTCCTTCCCTCCTTCCCTCCCTCCCTCCTTCCCTCCCTCCCTCCCTCCCTCCCTTCTTTCCTTCCTTCCTTCCTTCCTTCCTTCCTTCCTTCCTTCCTTCCTTCCTTCCTTCCTTCCTTCCCTCCCTCCGTCCCTTCCTTCCCTCCCTCCGTCCCTTCCTTCCCTCCCTCCCTTCCTTCCTTCCTTCCCTTCCTTCCCTTCCTTCCCTTTCTTCTCTTCCTTCCCTCCTTCCTTCCCTTCCCTCTTCCCTTCCCTCCCTCCCTCCCTCCCTCCCTCCTTTTCATATAAATATAGAGAGAGAATGGGTACATCAGGGCCTCTTGCTGCTGCAAACAAGCCCCAGTTTTATGTGCTACTTTGTGTATCTGGCTTTACATGGATATTGTGGAATTGAACCTGGGCCATAAGGCTTTGTAAACAAGTGTCTCTAACTGCTGTGCCATCTTCCTATCCCTTGCTTCTTACTTCTGACCTGCTGGATATATTTCTCTACAGAATAAAGCAAGCTAGGTTAATTTTTTGCATACCAAAACTGTTGTCTGTACATTATGTTTGCTTCTTGATATGTCAGAAGTCCATTTTTAGGCTGGTGATATGGCTTCGCAGTTAATGCTGTTGCCTGCAAAGCCAACAACCTGTGTTCAACTCCCCAGTAACCACATAAAGCTAGATACACTAAGTAGCACATGCTTCTGGAGTTAGTTTGCAGTGTCTGGAGGCCCTGGCACACCTATTCTCTGTCTGTCCTCTATATGTCTCTCTCTCTCTACACACACACACACACACACGCACACACACACACAATGAATAAAAAGTTCATTCTTCAGCTGAGAGCTTTCTTTGTTACAACTTACCTGAATTCTTTTGGCCTTTAGACCTATGTCTATTTGTTTGTTTGTTTATTTATTTTCATTTGTCATTTATTTATTTGACTGAGATAGAGGCAGATAGAGAGTTAATGGGCATATCAGGGCCTTCAGGCATTGGAAACAAACTCCAGACACATGCACTACCTTGCTTACATGGGTAATGGGGAATTGAACATGGATCCTTTGGCTTTGCAGGCACCTTAACCAGTAAACCATCTTTCCAGTCCTCATTTATTTACTTTTTAAAAAATACTTGTTTGAGAGAGAGAGAAAGAGGCAGATAGAGAGTATGGCTGTGCAAGAGCCTCTAGCCACTGCAAATGAATTCCAGATTCATGCACCACCTTGTTTACATGGTGCTGGGACTTAAACCTGGGTCAAGGCTTTGCAGGCAAGCACCTTGACCGATCAGCCATCTCTTCAGCTCTAGACCTATGTTTAAATATGGGTTGGCACAAGCCATATTTCCAAAATTATTTATCATATTATAAATGCCAAGAGAACAGAACCATATTTGTATTGTTACTACAGTAGCCCCTGAACATAGTAAACATTCAGGAAATATTTGTTGAGTTAATGAATATGCCATTGGTCACTGTCCTCATGCCCTCTCCTGCAATCATATCTTTTTTTTTTTTTTTGGTTTTTCGAGATAGGGTCTCACTCTAGCCCAGGCTGACCTGGAATTCACTTTTTCGAGATAGGGTCTCACTCTAGCCCAGGCTGACCTGGAATTCACTGTGGTGTCTCAGGGTGGCCTCGAACTCATGGCGATCCTCCTACCTCTGCCTCCCGAGTGCTGGGATTAAAGGCATGCGCCACCATGCCCACCTCTCATATCATTTCTCTAGCCCAAGCTAATTTTATGCAGAACTCACTATCCAGGATAATAGATTCTTCCTTCATGAAACCACAGGGAGGCAGATTTTCTCCCTTCTTACAGGCTGTTCTGCATTTTGCTTAAATCTCTATGGCATTTGTCATATTCTACCATACATCTTAATGTGGTGGCTGTGTGAAATTTTCTCTTCACATGCATCTTGAGCATATGAGATTCTATAATAAGTCTTTGTTGATGAAAGTACCTTCCCTATGCATTTTATAATTTTTATTTGGTTTGAAAATAAAAGTAATGAAGGTCATTACATTGTTGTCTAAGATGCAGCATCAGGTTGCTATCTGTTTGCACCCTAGCTAAGTACTTGTTTTTGTAGGGAAAACTTTAAAGTATTAGAATTTGCCATAATTCATTGAACTTAACTCTTTAAGTATATTTTGTTGCATGTAAATTCTGTATAAGGTGTTGGTTGGACTGATGGCTTAGTGGTTAAAGTGATTGCTTGCAAAGCCTAAAGACACATGTTTGACTCTCCCAATCCCATGTAAGCCATACGCACAAAGGTTAGGCAAGTGCAAGGATGCACATGCCTACTAGGTGACATAAGTATCTGGTGTTTGATTGCAGTAGCTTAGTCCCTGGCACACCAACATTCTCTCTCTCTAAAAAAAAAAAAAATTATAAAAAGTTTATAGGGCTGGAGAGATGGCCAAGTTAAAGCTAAGTTCAATTCTCCAGGACCCATGTAAGCCATATGCACAAGGTGGCACATGTGTCTGGTGTTCATTTGCAGCAGCTGGAGACGTGCCCATTCATTTTCTCTCTGTCTCTCTGTCTCTGTCTCTGTCTCTGTCTCTCTCTCTCTCACACACACATAAAGACATTAAAAATTAAAATTAAAAAAAAAACACGCCAGTGTGGTGGCACATGCCTTTAATCCCAGCACTCGGGAGGCAGAGGTAGGAAGATCACTGTGAGTTTGAGGCCACCCTGAGACTACATAGTGAATTCCGGGTCAACCTGAGCTAGAGTGAGACCCTACTTTGAAAAACAAAAAAAGTTTATAAAAAATGCCTAAGGTGTGAGGATAAAATACTCATTAATAAAATAAGATGTAAAGAGCCTGGCATGATGGTGCATGCCTTTAATTTGAGCACTTAGGAAGCAGAGATAGGAGGATCACAGTGAGTTTGAGGCCATCCTGAGACTACACAGTGAATTCCAGGTCAGTCTGGGCTATAGTGAGAACCTACTTCAAACAAAACAAAAAGCATGTCAGAATGAGGATGTAATATATTAGCATTGTAATTCTAACTGATCAACAATAAATGGATGGAATAATGGAAACCTAACAAACTGAGAGGTAGTTTTCATATAATTTGGTCTGTACTCTTGGTAATGAAATGTGATTTGCTGATGCTTTTATGGTAATAGCAGTCAAAGTTCATCTACATTTAGTGAGTTACTACATATTTTTTTCTCTGGTACACATGTGAATAAGCATACTTGCTTTCTTTTTAGAATTCTCTGTCTGAGAGACTAAAACAATCCTTTAATATGATTTGGAAAACACTACAATATTTGTTACTGTAACACACAATGTCTTCTGTTCCTCCCCCTAGAAATATGGTGGTGGCATTGAAGGAGCTATCTATTCGGGGTGATTTTCGAACTACAGTTGAGTACCTGATTAAATTGTTAGAGACCGAAAGCTTTCAGCTGAATAGAATTGACACTGGCTGGCTGGACAGACTGATAGCAGAAAAAGTACAGGTATGTATTTCCCCTCTGAATTAGGTTTTTATAGGTGAGTGTGTGATCAGTCCCTGTCACCAGATGAAATTTGATTCTAATGCAGTGGTTTCTTATCTACCTGGAAAAATCGAGGAGTCAAACTGTTTTTGCACTTCCAGTGTTTTTGTGCCAGACTGGGAATGTGGCTCAGGGATGGAGTGCTTACCTATCATGCACAAACCTGTGGGTTCATCCTCAGCTCGTGTGCCTGTACTACACAGTCATCTGTACAACATATTTCTTTCCAGGTTATATGTGAAAAGAGGCATGTAATGATTGAAGTATTAGATGCCTAAGCTGGTTGGGAGGTACCAACCTCTACACCTACTAATTACTGATGAGAGGGGACTGTTTAAATTGACTTGACAGTGATGTCTTTTTCCTGAATTGCTGAATGACCCCAAGTTTCACATAAAATTACTAGATTCATTTAGGTTGTCTAAAGGCTAACATTTTGCTATAGATAGTGTTTAGTTTTTGGATTATCAGCCAGCCAAATCTTTATACCTTCTGAATTTATTTCTGACAAGTCTGTTTTTGAGCTATTCTTAGATGGCTCAATGAAAATCTTACAGGGAGTAAGGGAAAGTTATTTTTTATTTTTATTCAAATTCTAACATAAATGTGGGGTTGTGGATTTTGGTTTTTTTTTTTTTTTTTTTTGGTTTTTTTTTTTTTGAGACAAGGTCTCATGTAGCACAGGCTGTCCTTGATCACAATGTGTACTTAAAGATAACCGTCCTTCTGCCTCCACCTCCCGGGTGTTGGGACTGTACATATGCACTAGCATACCTGGTTCATATGTTTGTTTTTAGTTTACAAAATCAGTCTGGCAGTAAAGGTATAGATTTTTGTTCTTTCTCAGTACATTTGAACCCAATTTCATCTGAAGAGTCAAAGTGTCAAATGATCATGCTTCTGGCCTTCTCTTCTTTTTAGGCAGAGCGTCCTGATACCATGTTGGGAGTTGTGTGTGGAGCTCTCCATGTGGCAGATATGAGCCTGCGGAATAGTATCTCTAACTTCCTTCACTCCTTAGAAAGGTAGGCTTTGTTTCTTATGGGCTGTGTAAGCTGACTAATAGCCCAGTGTATGCACTGCAGCTCAAAGACCCGTTTATTTTTCTGTCACTTTCTGTTAGCTTGTGAATACTGTTACCTGTTCATGAATTTGTGGCAAGAGAGAGACATGCCACAATTAGAACAGGTTGCTGTCTTTCACCACTGAAGCCCAGCTGCAGTAAACATTCTGTCCTGTGAAAATCTCCCCAAACCGTGATGATAAAGATCTGGTATTTCTTCATAGCATTGAACACTAAATATTTCATATGTTACCTATACCACCTTTCAGGAATTAATAATTGATGCTGGTATTCAGGATGACCTCATAAGTCTTTCAAGTGGAGGGGTCAGACATGTATGGGGCCGAACTAATTTCTAACGCTGATTTCAAAGGCTAAGCTGTGCCTGAGATGTAGTCCAGAGGGCTAATCATACTAGAGTACTTTAACCGCAGGCACTTTATTTCTTTATGTGTTGTTAGACTTCTATCAACTCCCCTTTGAAGCATCTGAAAAGAAACAAAATTTTGAAAATTGAACTGAGATTTCACAGTTACTGAAGCCCTGTGATAAACATCTCTCACTGTGTTACTCTCATGTGCTAAAGCCTTCAGCGGCTTGCATTTCCTTTCTGTATCAAGTATAAATCCCTCAGTGTGACTTTCAACTCCTTGAACACTTTGGCCCTTTCTCCAGTCCATTTCGACTTACTTCTGTTCTTAAACCTACAATCTCCTACCTAGTTAAATGGTTTCCCCTTTCCCCGTTGCTGCACAAATGTACCATATACAGGCCCCTTTAGCTTTCTTTTTTGTTTGTGTGATTTTTTTTTTTTTTTTTTTTTTTTGAGATAGAATGTCATTGTGTGCCTCAGATTGGCCTTGACCTTGATATGTAGCCCAGGCAGGTCAAAAACTCACAGTCCTCCTGCCTTAGCCTCCTCAGTGCTGGGTTTATAGGCATGTAGCACGAGGCCCAGCCCAGCATTCTCATTTTTAAGTTATTATGAAAACTTGTAAGCTGGGTGTGGTGGCTGGCACATGCCTTTAATCCTAGCACTTGGGAGATGAGGTAGGAGGATTGTTGTGAGTTTGAGGCCATCCTATGACTACATAGAGAATTCCTGATCAGCCTGGGCTAGAGTGAGACCCTACCTCCAGAGATAAAAACCAAAAAACCTGGCAATTTGGGGAATCATTTGGTTCTTTTGTTGTTGTTTTTCGAGGTAGGGTTTCACTCTAGCCCAGGTTGACCTAGAATTCACTAAGTAGTCTCAGGGTTGCCTTAAACTCTCAGTGATCCTCCTGCCTCTGCCTTTGGAGTGCTGGGATTAAAGGTGTGTGCCACCATGCCTGGCCTTCTTTTGTTGTTCTTGTTTTATTTTCAGATAGAATTTCATTGTCCAAGGTAGCCTCAAACTTGCTGTACATCTGAGGTTGGTAATGAGCTCCCGATCCTCTTGCCTTTATCTCACAAGTGCTTGGATTACAGGCATGCACCACCATACCCAACTTAACTTGACTTTTAAGAGTTGCATAAATGATACAGATAACTTCTGTGTATATTCTCTACCCAAATTTGCTAGTTATTAGCAACTCCCAACCCTTACTTTATTACTTCCTCCCTTTATTAGTTCTTTAAGTTTAGATTATTTCTTTGTGACAGGATTTGTTATGTAGCCCTGGCTGTCCTCAAAATTCAATAGTAGTCTTCCTGTCTCCACTTCCTGAGTGTTGATATTATAGTTGTGAATCACAAAGACCTGTGATTTTATTTTATTTTATTTTATTTTTTGGGGGGGCGGGGTTCGAGGTAGGGTCTCACTCTAGTCCAGGCTGACCTGGAATTCACTATGGAGTCTCAGGGTGGCCTTGAACTCATGGCAATCCTCCTACCTCTGCCTCCCGAGTGCTGGGATTAAAGGCATGCGCTACCACGCCCGGCCTGTGATTTTATTTTTAACAACAATTAATAGAGGGGCAGGGGAGATGGCTCAGTGATTAAAAACACTTGCTTACTATTAACAGATTCACATGGTCCAAGTTTCAAAAAGATGTGTAGTGAAAAGTTTCCTCCTTACTTCTGTTCTCCTACCCAGTGAGTTTGCCTGTAGCCAATCTCTGTTACTGCTTGCTTCTGTGACTTTTTAAGATACTCTAATTTATATAAACATATGCATATAAATATAACAATACTTCACAGTTAAGATGGGGCTGGAGAGATGTCACACTGGTTAGGGTGCTTGCCTAGAGACCGGGGATTGATTCCCCAGTACTCACATAAAGTCAGATACACAAAGTGGTACATGCATCTGGAGTTCAGTTGTAGCAGCTGGAGGCCCTGGTATTACCATTCTCTCTGTATGTTTCTCTTCTCTTTCTCTCTCTACTTGCAATTAGATAAAGAAATAATATATTCAAAATGAAAAATAGTTAAGATGGTGATTTTATGTATTATGTTTCTTACCATGATGAAATATTTTTTAAAAATTCCATTGTCGTCCTTTGTAATTTATGTGACCAGTCCCTTACAGACAGCTGTTTAGGTGTCTTCTAGTCTTGCTACTTCAGGAAATATCACAGTTAATAACCTTTGAGTTTCCTTTATAAACTATTAGAACTTTTCACTAATAGTAACTCTTACCTTGTTCTTTCAGGGGTCAAGTCCTTCCTGCTCATACACTTCTGAACACAGTAGATGTTGAGCTCATCTATGAAGGGGTCAAATATGTACTTAAGGTATGCAGACCCCACCAAACTTGTACCATACTTTTCATCTCTCTTTGTTAGCTTGTTCTGCCAGATCAAGAGATGGAATCTGGGCATGGAAGCAGAGGTAGGAGGATCCCTGTGAGTTTGAGGCCAGCCTGGGACTACAGAGTAACTTCCAAGTCAGCCTGGACTAGAGTGAAACCCTACCTTGAAAAATACGGAGAGAGAGAGAGAGAGAGAGAGAGATAGAAACATTTGCTATAGTGCAGGAATTGAGGCATTATAGTCATTATCTGTATCAATAGCCTGAATCAATATTTGATGATTCTGTGAAAAATTTTAGTTGTTTCTCAACTAGACCAAGAGATAAAGGGGACAGGGAACAGCCAGAGCAGAGAAAAGCAACAAAGCAGCATTTCTGCTGGCAAAAGAACTTTGCTGCCAGACCTTGACACAACTGGAGCCCATGCCATTCCTTTCCTTCTTCCTGACAGACTTTGTCTGTTTTTTTTTTTTAAGCTATGTCTCTGAAATACTAAAATTTTATCTGGGAGCAACATTTAAAAGGGATACACTGATTTTTTTCCTTTCCATTTTTTGCTTACTCCAGGTGACGCGACAGTCCCCCAACTCCTATGTGGTGATCATGAATAGCTCGTGTGTGGAGGTGGATGTGCACCGGCTGAGTGATGGCGGGCTGCTCTTGTCCTATGATGGCAGCAGCTATACCACGTACATGAAGGAGGAAGTGGACAGGTGAGTGGCTTAGCATACTTTCAATTTTTTCTTTTGATATTCACTAGCTCTTGGCATTTTACCAACCAAGTAAATTTTGGTATACTCATTGTTCAATTAAAAAAAACAAAACACATACATTTAACAAAAATTTTAAGAGTATAAAAGTGCTTATAGTTAGAAACATGTTTCAAGCTGTCATGGTGGTACATTCTTACTTGGGGCTGAGGGAGGAGAATAACTTAAACTAGAAGGTTAAGGCCAGCTTGGCCAACTTAGTGACACCCTGTTTCTTTTTTTTTTTTTTCTTTCTTTCTTTTTTTATTTATTTGAGAGCGACAGGGAAAGAGGTAGAGAGAATGGGCGCACAGTGGCCTCCAGCCACTGCAAACAAACTCCAGATGCATTCACCTCCTTGTGCATCTGGCTTACGTGGGTCCTGAGGAATCGAGCCTCGAACCGGGGTCCTTAGGCTTCACAGGCAAGCGCTTAACTGCTAAGCCATCTCTCCAGCTCGACACCCTGTTTCTTAAGGAAAGAAACCATATTTCCCTAGTACTACAACATTGGCTGAGAATGCAAAAAAAATCAGCTTCCCATATTATAAGGACTGTGGAGATGGCTCAGTGGTCACAAAGCCTGCCAGCCCAGGTTCAGTTTCCTAGCTTTCCATGTAAAGCCAGATGAGCATTTGCTTGCAGTGGCAAGGACCCCCACCCCAACATACAGGTACGAATAAATAAATGTTAGTTTATTTATCCTTGGTTTTTCAAGGATAAATGTTTTTTAAAGATTCACAAATAAAAAAAATTCTGCACTTTAAATAATATTTACACTTTTTTTCTGGGTGAAGTGGAGGTGGATAGACAGGGTCTCATGTATCTCAAGTTGGCCTCAAACTTGATTTGTAGCAGAGGATGACTTTGAACTTCCGATCCTCTTGAATCTCCCTTCAAGTGCTGGGATTATAGCTATGTACCATCATGCCTGGTTTATGTAATGTACTGGGGATTGAACCCAGGGTTTCATGTATGCTAGGTAAGCGTTCTGTGAACTGAACCCCATCCTTAACCCATTGCACATCATTATTATTTTACCTTTAACCTATTGTAGACTGTTGTGATAATTGAATGAATTAATTTACTTAATGTTCTTTAAACATACCAACAGATACTGTCCAACAATTGGTAGTTATAGCCAGGCTTAGTGCCTTATGTATATAATTCTGGCATTAGGGATGATGAGAAGGAATAGTGGGGGAGAGAAATATTGCTTAGTTATTATATCATCGTTATCTTTATTTTATTTATTTGTGAGTGAGAGGCAGATAGAATGGGCACGCCAGGGCATTCAGCCACTGCAAACATACTTCAGCTGCCTATGCCACCTTGTGTATCTGGCCTACGTGGGTCATGTGGAATCAAACCTGGGTCTTTTGGTTAGGCAGGCAAGCGCCTTAACCACTTACCCATCTTTCCTGACTTGCCCTATCTTTTTGTAAGGGCTCTTCTTTTTCATGTTTGCATAATTTTCTACTATGAATACATATAATCTGTTTAATCTGACCCTTATTGAAGATTGCTATTAAAATTGTAAGCAAAAGTACACTGAATGCCCTGTTCATATGTCTACATTTGTGTATAGGATAAAATTTTCTGTTTTTAAAGACTGACATTCAAACCAAAACAACAAAGAAAGAAAAAAGCGGGACATGGTGGGCTTTTAATCCCAGCACTTGGGAGGCAGAGGTAGGATCACTGTGAGTTTAATTCCAGCTGAGACTACATAGTGAATTCCAGGTCAGCCTGAGAATAGAGTGAGTGATACCATGCCTGGGGGCAGGGAGGGGGAGGGAAGACACACTCATTTCCCTTGACATCTTGAGTACTTCATTGGCTTGCCTACTCCCACTTATCTCCTAGGTATCGCATCACGATTGGTAATAAAACCTGTGTTTTTGAGAAGGAGAATGACCCATCTGTGTTGCGTTCACCTTCTGCTGGGAAGTTAATCCAGTACATCGTGGAGGATGGAGGCCACGTGTTTGCTGGCCAGTGCTATGCAGAGATTGAGGTCAGGGTGGTGAATAAACTGCTGGGTCATGAGAGGGAAGGTAGGAATACAGTTGACTAGAATGGACTGATCATACTGAATAGAAAAATCAGATAGAAAAGAAAGAACATCTGTTGGTTTAATAGGTTTAGCTACCCTTAAGATTTTAAAAATCAAAAGCTCACCAGTTTCCTTTGAGAGCTAAAGAAACTTGAGCTCCAAAAAAGATTCTATGTAGTTATCACTACCTGACAGATGTTAGGTCAGTTGGTTGCTGGCTACACACAGAAAATATGATAGGAGTGGACAGGACATACAAGTAGTGGAAGGTGAATCTAAAGCAGAGGGGCCACCTAGCCCAATTCAAGATAGGAGACATTTGATTCTTAGTCTTGCAAAGATACCTAGTCCTAGGTGGGTGAAGAAGAGTAGGGAAGATTGTTTAAATTTATGGAATACAATATATAAAGGAACAGAAACAAAGTGTGCTGTATTTGATGACTGTAAGTGTTTATTAGCAGTAAACTATGGCTTTATGAGGACTGACAAGCAAGGATGCCTAGAAGGAATGTCAGGTCTTGAGTATGAGGCCATGAAGCATCTTATATGCCAAGCTGAAAGATTAGACTATCCTGTAAGCTGTGGAGAATCATTAGATTTTAAGTAGTAAAATGAAGTCATGAGATTTGGGCCATACAGTGATGATTTGGGGGAACCTTATTGGAGATGTATAGCAGGTAGGAAATCTCTTGGGTTTTGTAAGTACTGTAGTGAGGAGTGAGAAAGGCCTAACGCAAAGACATGACAAGAGAAAATGTTCGTGTGAGGTTTGCAGGTAATTAGTAGATGAAGGAGAAAGAGGAATGGAGACTAGCCTTTAGGTTTTGGCTTCCTGAGTCTCTCAAGTAGACAGCCTGAGATGGAGACACAACACTGCCAGTGTGGGGAGACCAAGTCATCACTTCTAAGTACAAAGCAAGTAAAATTATAGTAGCAGAATATCCTTAAAGTAGAGAAGTGGCAGCCATGGCGGCACACACCTGAAATCCCAACATTCCGTAGGCAGAAACAGGAGGATAAGGAGTTCAAGGTCAGTAGTCCTGGCTAACATAAGTTTGATGCCAGTTTGGACTACATGAGACCTTATCTCAAAAAAAAAAAAAAAAAAAACAACAACGAAAAACAGAACCAAACCCAGAATCATAGAAATTGTTAGTAACCCTCTAAGCTAGGCCTGAGAGATATGCTAATTGACTGCTTTGGTATGCTTCATAGGAAATTTTCTTTGTCTCTTTTTTTTTTTCCTGGGCTAACTATATTTCAGCTTAGATGCTAAGGGAAAAACTAATCTCTTTAAGCAGTCATATTTAAAAGAGAGCTCAGATTGCAATTTATATGTTTTCATTATAGGTAATGAAAATGGTGATGACCTTAACAGCTGGGGAATCTGGCTGTATCCATTATGTCAAGCGGCCTGGAGCAAGTCTTGACCCTGGCTGTGTAATAGCCAAAATGCAGCTGGACAACCCCACCAAGGTTCAACAGGTAAGGAAGAAGGCCCTCTAACCTTGATCTCCAAGAACCCAGGAATAGACCAGTGTAGAGAAATAGAAATAGGTGCTTGGATTGCTAGTTTCCCCCTCCCTTTTTTTTTTGTTTTCTTTCCTTTCAGTTTTTGGGTCACCTTGAACTGGATCTTCCTGCCTCCACCTCCCAAGTGCTGGAATTGCAAATGTACTCCACTAGTTATGCCAAGCTTTTTGCCAGTTTTCTGTTTAAGTTTTGTATTCATACCTATTATATTGTGGAGCTATTGTTTGCTATAGTGAACATATATATAGCTAAGATCCTGTAACTTCTTCCAATAATTTCTTTGGTAGCAGCTGGGCTTAGTGCAAGACTGTCATCTCGATGCAGAGCCGTAACTGGATTGCAGTGGTGCTTGTGCCCTGCCTCAAAAGTAATGACTGTTGGTCTCTTGTTGGGTTGACAGGCAGAGCTTCACACAGGTAGCCTGCCCCAGATCCAGAGCACAGCTCTCAGGGGTGAGAAGCTCCATCGTGTTTTCCACTATGTCCTGGACAATCTGGTCAATGTCATGAATGGATACTGCCTGCCAGATCCTTTCTTCAGCAGCAGGGTATGGATTTCCTCTTGGGGGAGGCATGTCTTCAGAATAGTTTAAAGTCCATGAGGGGATTTTAGAGGGAAAGGGAAAAAAAGCTGTTAGACTTGAAACCCTCTTACCTTTGGTTTTAGGATTTGAATTCTTTAAATTCTTATTTCTTGGCTTCCTTATTTATTTGGCTCTTAGTGCTTTTTAAACCAGCAACTAGAGGCTGTATTTGAGGTTTACACTGCATATTAGAAGTAATCATGAATTTGGCCATCTCATTTTATTATGGAAATTGTCTTACCTTTGGATTCTTTGTAATTATTTCTTTCTTAGGTAAAAGACTGGGTAGAGCACTTGATGAAGACTCTCAGAGATCCCTCTCTGCCTCTCCTAGAATTGCAGGATATCATGACCAGTGTTTCTGGCCGTATCCCTCTCAATGTGGAGAAGTCTATTAAAAAGGAAATGGCTCAGTATGCTAGCAATATCACATCAGTCCTCTGTCAGTTTCCTAGCCAGCAGGTATTTATAGGGTAGCACTATGATTATTTTCCAGGGGCTGCCACTAATGTTGACTTTGTAGGATTTCTCTCTGGATCTTCCTTACTGTCTGGCTGTTTTGCTTTTACAATTGTGAGCTTTATATCTTTACCAAATTGCCTCAGGATGTGAGCCCAGTAACTAATGCACTACATATGAAATGTTAAAAGAAAAGTATGGGTTGACTGTATTCCATATTCCACATCTATATTCCATAGAGCTTTGTTTTTAGGGCTGGTCCCTAATTAGAAATGTTTTCATATATTTGAAGTGAGCAATACTGGTGGTTTGAGCATCAAATATTTCCTTACTATCTCAGCAGCCTTTGTCTGTACTGCAGATTTATATAAAGAAAAGCTGAGCAAGTGGAGAGGAAGGTTTGGACCTTGCGCATCCCAGCCTCTGGGTACATGCATTTTTATGATGTAGTCTTTAGTTCATCTGGTAAGAATGGAGACTAATGTTGCTCACTTGTTTAGCATGGCCCTCTAGTACACTATATCCATTTACTTTGGGCTGCTGAATATCAAAGGGTGGGGTTATCATGTTATAACAAGAAGATTCCTAGTCGTGGTGCTCTACAGATACTGCTAGGATAGTAAAGGGCCACTTTGCTAGATTGGGCTTCATTTTTCCTCCTCTTATTTTTGCCTTAGATTGCCAACATCCTAGATAGTCATGCAGCCACACTGAACAGGAAATCTGAAAGGGAAGTCTTCTTCATGAACACGCAGAGCATTGTCCAACTAGTGCAAAGGTAAATCCCGCCAGATTCCTAGACCTGCCCCCCAAAGAGATTTACCTTAAATCTGATTGCATGAGAATAGAAAAGTGCTTTATCTCAAGCCTGGTGTGGTTGGGCGCACCTTTAATCCCAGCACTCGGGAGGCAGGGGTAGGGTATTCACTGTAAGTTTGAGGCCAGCCTGATACTACATAGTGAATTCCAGGCCAGTCTGGGCTCACAAGAGACCCCCCCACCAAAAAAAAGAAGTGCTTTATTTCTTGGAAAGTACCTTATGTTTTTCGCACTATATTAGAACTCATGTTCAATATTTCTGCTAGTTTTTTTCAAAATTTTATTATTTATTTGAGAGAGACATTATGTGTATGCCAGGGCTTGCAGCCATTGCAAACAGACTCCAGGCACATGCACCACCTTGTACGTCTGGCTTACTTGGGTTCTAGGGAATCAAACCTAGGTCCTTTGGCTTTGCAAGCATCTTAACTGCTAAGCCATCTCTCCAGCTTTTTTTTTTTTTTTTTTTTTTTGCTACACATCAAAGACAACCTGTACACACAGCCAGATGTGGTGCCGCAGGCATGTCTTCAATCCCAGCGACAATAAATTTTTACAAAACATTGAGTATAAATATTAAGCTCATTATATACTAGTTCCACAAAATGCATTCCTTCCTATGATGTTAAAGTGGCCATGTTTTGAGACTATACTAGAAAACCCGAAATTTTCTTGTAATCAATAAGTTTACAAAGACTGATAACAGCTCCTCTTCCCTGGGGGAAGGGCTCCAACATTTTCATTTCAACATCTCATATAAAACTGACCATGAGCCATTTGTCCTGCTACTTTAAAAATACCCAGGTTATTTTTTTTAAATTTTTATTTATTTATTAGAGACTGTGGCGGGGGGGGGGAGAGAGAGAGAAAGAGAGAGAATAGGCACACCAGAGCCTCCAGCCACTGCAAAGAAACTGTAGATGCATGCTCCACCGTGTACATCTGGCTTACATGGGACCTGGAGAATCAAGCTTGGGTCCTTAGGCTTTGCAGGCAAGTGCTTTAACCAGCCCAATACTCAGGGGTTTTGTTGTTGTTGTTGTTTTTGTTTTTTGAGGTAGGGTCTCACTCTGGTCACTCTGGGATTAAAGGCATGTGCCACCACGCCCAGCTACTCAGGTTTTTAACAATCCTCCCTCCCTCCCTCCCTCCCTCCCTCCCTCCCTCCCTCCCTCCCTCCCTCCCTCCCTCCCTCTCTCTCTCCCTCCCTCCCTCCCTCTCTCCCTCCTTCCTTCCCTCCCTCCTTCCTTCCCTCCCTCCTTCCTTTCCTACCTCTTCAAGGTAGGGCATCTCACTTTAACCCAGGCTAACTGGAATTAACTCTGTAATCCCAGGCTGGTCTCAAACTCACAGTGTCCTATCTTTACTTCCTGAGTGCTATGATTAAAGGTGTGTGCCATCACACCTGGCTCCTGCTGGTTTCTTAGTACTGTCACCTGTTAAGGTGCAGGACATTATGTTTTTTCCTTTTTTCTTGCCATTTTGATGATTCTAATTTTTTCTTGGCGTAGGGCTCAGTATGGCATTTATTCTTTTTAGCTAGTGGAGCCAAGTAGTGTACTAAAGGGGTATTCAGATCATTTTTAACTTTAGATTCCTTAAAAATTTTTTTAAAGTCCCTTAGCCATCTGGGTGTGGTGGTGTACACCTTTAATCCCAGAATTTAGGAGGCAGAGGTAGGAGGAGTACTGTGAGTTCAAGGCTACCCTGAGACTACATAGTGAATTCCAGGTCATTCTGAGCTATAGTGAGACCCTACCTCAAAAAAAAGGGGGAGCTGGTAATTCCTACCCAGCAGTAGTAATTGAACCAGGATGTTGTTATATAGGTTTGGGAAGGTTTTTTGTTGTTGGTTTTCGAGGTAGGGTCTCACTATAGCTCAGGCTGACCTGGAATTCACTATGTAGTCTCAGGGTGGCCTTGAACTCACAGCAATCCTCCTACTTCTGCCTCCTGAGTGCTGGGATTAAAGGCGTGCACTACCACACCTGGCTAGGTTTGGGAAGTTTTGAGTGGTTTTGTTTTTTATTTTCTCTTTTCCTTATAGACAACATTTTCTGTCATGAAATTACTTCTCAGTTTAGAATTTAAGTTAATCTGGGCTAGAGAGATGGCTTAGCTGTTAAGGCGCATGCCTGTGAAGCTTAAGGACCCAGGTTCAATTCTCCAGGTCCCATGTAAACCTGATGCCCATGGCTCATGCTTCTGGAGTTCGTTTGCAATGGCTGGAGTCTCTGATGCGTCCATTCTGTTTCTCTCTCTACCTCTATCTGTCTCAAATAAATAAATAAAAATAAATCTTTTTTTTAAAATTCAAAATTTAAATTAGTCTGGTTAGGTGATTGAATGTACAACATAAAAATACAAGCTACAACCCTGCCCTATTTTCATAGGGAAAAAATTCAATAGAGAGACCTGAAGGTAAATTGAGCTTTGTGATGGAGGCTTCTTTTGTCTGCCTAGGTACCGGAGTGGCATCCGAGGGCACATGAAGGCTGTGGTGATGGATCTGCTCCGACAGTACCTTCGAGTAGAAACACAATTCCAGAGTGGTAAGTTTTTTTCTCAAGAACTCTTTCTAAGGAAGGTGACCAAACCAGACTGTTCTTACAGAAATGTATGAGAGCTAACCCAGACTGTTCATTCTGTTGCCAACATTGCGCATTAACAAACTCTTTATCTTTTCACCATTTCCTTAACAATGAGAAAGAAACACCACCAACAATACATTGCTTGCAGATCCCCTGTGCTTCTGGGAAAGGGTTCAGATAATTTGTCTCATGAAGATTCACATTACTTTTTGACCTTTTCTTGACATTGTATAGTAGAGTTGGTTTGAGTCATGAGCAGGCTGAAATTAAATTTCCCTACCAGAAGAGCTTGCCTCTCAGTAACTAGTCCATAGAAAGAAACCATAGGCATATGGGAAAGGCTCAAAATTTACACGGCTTCTTAGCATAACAATAGGTGGAATTTATCCCTGACTTTCTCTGAAGTGCCCTGCTAAATGATGGCTAGCCTTTAACTGAACTTGGCTAAGATTTGAAAGATGTGCCCTGCTGCTTTTGCTTCCTGCCACAAGGTGGCAATGAAATACCATACAAAGCTGAAGCATTCGTTGCCTAAGTTTTCTTTTGTCTGTTGTGCTTACTTTTACATCCTATAAAAGATACCTCTAATATCTCTCTAAAAGATATTAGTGAAATCCTGTAAGTACATTTTAGCAAACCTAACTCAGCATCATATAAAATATTAGACTACACCCCAGTTAGCTTTATCTCACTAATGCAAAGTTGATGAATTTTGAGACAGTCAATTATGTACTAATAGAATAAAGAAGGAACATGGCTGCTGTATCAAGATATGGAAAGAACAAGCATTTGACAAGGTTTAATATTTATTCATGATAAATTCTTAGAAAGTAAGAATGGAGTAGAATCTTTTTGTTTGTTATTTTCATCATCCCACTTTCATAGTGGTGAACAAATTACTTGACTATACCCCCCTTCATTGCTTTTTATTTGTTTTCATTATCTTTAAAACCTTTTTTGGAACAAATTTTCATATATGTACATAGAATATTCTGATCATAATCCCCTCTTGTTAGGTTTTTATCCTCCCGCCCCCTGTTCTCCATCCACTGAACCCTTCTTTTTAATTGGTCCCTCTTCTACCATATCTGAAAGAATGTTGATAAGTTTTAGTATTGCACAAGTACTGTGCAGGTATTGACATTTGCTGTGAGATCATGAAGGCAATGATCAGTTCATGTCCAACATAGGCTGTATTGTTTTGAGGGCCTCAGGGGTCTCTCTGATGAAGAATACACTGGGAAATATCCCACCCCAGCCCTGGGATTTAGCTAACTAATAAGTAGGTTTCCATATGGCTTTTTTCATGTGTCCTTGTTTTTTGTTTTTTTTTTTTTTCTCTCCCGGAAGTAGGGTCTCATTCTAGCCCAGGCTGACCTGGAATTCACTCTAGTCTCAGGTGGCCTCAAACTCTTGGCAATCCTCTTACCTCTGCCTCCTGAGTGCTGGGATTAAAGGCGTGCACCACCACGCCGAGCTTTTTCATATGTCCTTGGTTTTGGTGAACTCTCCCCTATCCCTTCCTCTCCTCCATCTGCCTCCCCTATCTCTCCTGTACAATTCTACTCCCAGTATTCCATCCCTTTACTTTCATGTCTGTTATCCTTTCCCCTTAAGCACCCTGCCTCCAACCCAGTGGCCCTTTTCTTTTTCTTTTTTGGGGGTTGTTCAATGTAGGGTCTCACTCTAGCCCACGCTGACCTGGAATTCACTATGGAGTCTCAGAGTGGCCTCGAACTCATGGTGATCCTCCTACCTCTGCTTCCTGAGTGCTGGGATTAAAGGCGTGCGCCACCACACCCACAGTGGTCCTTTTCTAAGCTTGCTGGCAACTCCCAGTTCTTACTCCAACTTATATACAAATGTAAAAATTCAAGCTTTTGGGGGAACCAGAGAGATGGCTCAGCAGTTGCAAGCATTTGTAAAGCCTGAAGGCTCATGTTCAATTTCCCAGTGCCCATAGAAAACCAGATGCAAAAGTGGTTTATGCATCTGGACTTCGTTTGTAGTGGCAAGAAGTCCTGGTGCCACCCATGCTCATTCGTTGTCTGTTTGCCTGTGATAGATAAATAATAAATATTATTTAAAATATCCAAACATTTCTTTTTGGTTGTTTTGTTTTTTTCCAAGGTAGGGTCTCACTCTAGCCCAGGCTGACCTGGAATTCACTATGTAGTCTCAGGGTGGCCTCGAACTCACGACTATCCTCCCATTCCTCCTACGTCTGCCTCCCAAGTGCTGGGATCAGAGGTATGTGCCACCATGCCTGGCTAAAAAATGTCCAAACATTTTAATCTTTTCTTTTTGTTTTTTTTTTTTGAGATAGGGTCTCACTCCAGCTGAGTGCTGGGATTAAAGGTATGTCCCGTCATGCCTGGCTCAACCATTTTAATCTTGTACAAGGGACCCACACACACATAACAAAAGTATAATCATCTACCTCACTCAGGAGGCAGAGGTAGGAGGATCACCATGAGCTCAAGGCTACCCTGAGACTACATAGTAAATTCCAGGTCAGCCTGAAACAAAAAACAAACTGCAGGATATATCATACATAGTATTAAAATGATCAACGTATTCTCTGTAAGACACTTCTATTACATCACATTGGATGTCCTAGCCAGTTCAATAAGGGAAGAAATGAACTTAAAAGGTTTGAGGGGCATGTTGGCTTATGCTTTTTATTGAGTTGGGGGGGGGGTTTAAGGTAGCATCTCAGTCTAGCTCAGGCTGACCTGGAATTCACTATGTGGTTGCAGGATGGCCTTGAACTTACAGTGATCCTCCTACTTCTACCTCCCAAGTGCTGGAACTAAAGGTGTGTGCCACCATGCCCAGCATGGCTTATGCTGTTTTGTTGTTGTTGTTGCTTGTTTTGAGGTAGGTTCTCATTCTAGTCCAGGCTGACCTGGAATTCACTATGTAGTCTCAGGGTGGCCTAGAACTCTTGATGATCTGAGTGCTTGGATTAAAGGCATGCACCATCACTGCTGGCTGCTTGTGCTTTTAATACCAGTACTTAGGAGGTAGAACTAGGAGGATTAGAAGTTCAAGACAAGCCTGAACTACATGAAACCCTATCTCCAAAGGGGCAAAAAAGGTCTGAGGACTAGAGAAGAGTAAGAATCTGCTATCAATAAATATTGTGTCTACTTGGAAGGCTTAACTTGTCCACAAATTTACAATTAAGTTATTTAAAGCTTAGCAATATTGCTGGGTTCAAAAAGTTGCATAAAATTAGTGTGGTGCCACATGCCTTTAATCTCAGCACTTGGCAAGCAGAGGTGGGAGGAGGATGGATAATTAGAGGCTACCCTGAGATAGCCTGGGCTAGAGCAAGGCCCTAAAAATAAAAATAAAATAAAATGTATTTGTAATAGGGATATGATTCAGCAGTAGAGCACTTACATAGCATGCATGAAACCAGGTCCCTAGCACTATAGGTAAGGAAATTTTGCAGTACAGAAACTTCTGAGAAAAGCAACTTTGAAAAATATACAATTTAAAATAGCAACAAAAAAGATGGAAAAAATAGGTGCTGGAGAGATGGATTAGCAGTTTAGGCATTTGCTTGCGAAGCCAAAGGACCCAGATTCAATTCCCCAGTACCCAAGTAAGCCACATGCACAAGTGGCACATGCATCTGAAGTTTGTTTGTGGTAGCTAGAGGCCTTGGCATGCCCATTCTCTCTCTTGTCTGTGTCTCTTCTCTCTCTCCCTCTCTCTGCTTGCAAATAAATAAATAAAATTTTTAAAAAAGATGTAAGATATATAGGAATAAATCTAACAAAATATTTCAAGCCCCTTTTTCAGTAGACTTTTTAACAAACAGTACTGTGACAGTGAGCAATTCACTTGCTTAAAAATAAAATAAGGGGCTGGAGAGATGGCTTAGCGGTTAAGGCATTTGCCTGCAAAGCCAAAGGATCCTGGTTTGATTCTCCACAATCCATGTAAGCCACATGCACAAGGGGTCACATGTGTCTAGAGTTCATTTGTAGTGGCTAGAGGCCCTGGTGCACCCATTCTTTCTCTCCCTCTCCCTCTCTCTCTCGCAAGTGCGCGCACGTGCTCTCTCTGCCTCTTTCCCTCAAGTAAATAAATAAAATCAAAATTTAAAATAAAATAAGCACACAAAAATCAATTTCAAGGGTCTGGAGAAAGGCTTAGTGGATACAAGAACTTGCTGCCTGAGTTGAGTACCCAGAATGCCCAGGAGCCATGTAAAAGTGATAAGCATCAGTAATCCTAGCCTTCCTACAGTGAAATGCAGGGTGCACATGAGAGTTCCCTGAAGTGCTCAGGCAGATAACCTGAAGTTTGCAGTGGTGAGAAATAAGAAACCTTTCCTGAAAAACAAGGTGGGAGGGCCAGGGAGATGGCTTAGCAAGTAAAAGCACTTGTTTACAAAGCCTGCCAGACTGAGTTCTGTTCCCCAGTACCCATGTAAAGCCAGATGCACATAGTGGCGAATGCACCTGGAGTAGTGAGAGGCTCTGACATACCTGTATTTATTCATTCATTTAACTCCCCTCCCCAAGTAAATTTTAATAATTTTTTTTTAAAGTTGTAAGGTGAGGGCTGATATCCAAAGTTCTCCTTTGATCTCGACACTTCTGCTGTATTATGCACACACACACACCCATACTTAAACACATGAATACGTGCATGTATCATAAGCACACAAAGAATAAAATTTTAAAAAACTAAGTTAAGAAAATAAATTTCGCCAGGCGTGGTGGTGCACGCCTTTAATCCCAGCACTTGGGAGGCAGAGGTGGGAGGATTGCCCTGAGTTCGAGGCCACCCTGAGACTCCATAGTGAATTCCAGGTCAGCGTGGGCTAGAGTGAGAACCTTGAAAAATAAAAAAAAAAGAAAGCCCTACCTCAAAAAACCAAAAAAAAAAAAAAAGAAAGAAAGAAAAGAAATTTCAAGGTGATCATGGTGGTACATACTTGTAAACCCAGCACATGGACTCTGAGTTCAAGGCCAGCCTGGGACTACACAGTGAGTTTCAGGTTAGCCTGGGCTACAGTGAGCTCCTACCTTGAAAAAAAAATAATTTCAGTGAATTAAGACCTAAAACAATTATCAGAGGCAGAATTATGAAGTTAATAATTAACTATTAGAACATCCTTATGACCTCAGGATAAGGAAAATTTTATATTAGAAACCAGGTTTATTAGAAATAAAGGAAAAGAGTTATTATTAATTCATTCTCACTCAAGAACTTCTGTTCATCAATATGCATCATTTTGAAACTGAAAATACAGGCTACAATGTGAAAGAACAGAATTTGTAAAATACAGACCTAGGAGAGGATTAGTCTCATGGGAATTGATAGGAATTAGTAAATAAAAGGCATGTTAATAAAAAATGGTCAAAAGATAGAAAAAATTCACAGAAAGGGAAGTACTAATAATCTATAAATTTACAAAATTATGCTCAGTCCTGTTAGTAATTAGAGAAATGTATTCCAAGCTATAAATTTTCAGGTCACATTATCAACTTATATTTTACCTGTAAGTATAAATGTAAATGATATGATTGCTTTGAAAAACAGTTTGTTGGTGTCTAAGAAATGTCTAATAAAGTTGACCTATTATTTATACTCTACCATAGTAATTTTACTACAATATGTAGAAACTCTTACAGATACTTATTAGGAGGTATATACATAACTTTTGTGACATTTAAAAAAAGACTACAAACCATTGAAATTTCCACAAAAAAATAAGGTATGTTATTAAAGGTATACACATGAACTAAGGAATAAATCCCCAAAATACAATGTTCGTCAGTTATGATGGCTCACACATTTAATTCTAGCACTTGAGAGGCAGAGGTAGGAGGATTGCTTTGAGTTCAAAGCCAGTCTAGAACAACAAAGTGAGTTCTAGGTCAGTCTCGGCTAGAGTGAAACAAACAATAGAGTGTGTGTATGTATTCTTGAAGAAAGGCAATGATTTAGAGAAGAATCAATACTAGTGATTTAACTTTGTTTGTTTGTTTGTTGTTTTTTGAGCTAAGGTCTGTAGCTCAGGCTGACCTGGGTTTCACTATGTAGTCTCAGGGTGGCCTCGAACTCATGGCAATCCTACCCCTGCCTCCCCGAGTGCTGGGATTAAAGGTGTGTACCACCAACGCCCGGCTTTAGCTTTTTATTTTTGGGTTTTCAAGGTAGGGTCTTGTGCTAGCCTAGGCTGTTCTGGAATTCACTATGTAGTCTCAGGGTGGCTTTGAACTCATGATAGTCGTCTACCTCAGCCTCCTGAGTGCTGGTATTAAAGGCATGTACTGTGCCCAGCATTATTTGACTTCTTTTAAAAAGATGCCTGTCTGGTATGTTTGTGCGCACATACCAGGATCTCTTGCCACTGCAAACAAATGCTTGTCTGTCTTTATGTGGGTGGATGGTGAATTGAACCTAAGCCAGCAGGCTTTGCAGGTAAGCACCTTTAACTGTTCCAAGGAACTGAGTATCATTTATGTCCCATTGTAGATATCACCATAGTATACTACTACTCCAAGCTTGTGTTTCTGTATCAGAACATAGGTTTCCTGCCCAGAACTAACCTGTCTCTGGTGGCCTCTGTAAAGCCAGTGAAAATATATATAACTGTAGTATTCCTGCAGACCTTTTGCCTTAAAGCAGGGTTCTTATTTATCTATTACTTTGGTTTGGACTTGGAATTCCTAGACATTATTTATGTTTCATGGACTTAAAAGAAGAAAAATTTTAAAAGTATTACTATTGTTCTTTTTTATTTTTTTTTTATTAACATCTTCCATAGTTGTAGGCCATAAGCCATGGTAATTCCCTCCATCCTCTACTTTCCCCTTTGCAACTCTACTCTCCATCATGCTCCTCCCCCTCTCCATCAGTCTCTTTTATTTTGATGTCATCATCTTTTCTTCCTATTATGATGTTCTTGTGTAGGTAGTGTCACACACTGAAGTCACAGATATCCAGGCCATTTTGTGTCTGGAGGAACATGTTGTAAGGAGTCCTACCCTTCCTTTTGGCTCTTACATTCTTTCAACCACCTCTTCCACAATGGACCCTGAGCCTTGGAAGGTGTGATAGAGATATTTCAGTGCTGAGCATTCATCTGTCACTTCTACTCAGCACCATCTGTAAAGACAAGCTCTCTAACCAAAAAAGTAAGAGTAGCATTAATATATGGGTATGGACATTAAGAGAAGTGTTTACTGGGCAGTTTGGTAACATAGTATATACATTTAGCCAGACATTACACTCCTACGGCTCATAACTGCCCCTGTTGTGGGTTTTCTGTATTAGGAATGTATTATTATTCTTTTTTTTTTTTTTTTTTCCTTAAGGCAAGGTTTCACTCTAGTTCAGGCTGACTTTCCTTTGTTAGCCCAAGCTGCCCTCGTTTGATTCCTCATGTAGCAGTTATACTTCTTAAGAATCTTTGTAGGCTTGCTATGTAGTTTTATTTCTTTGTGTTTATTTTGCTTTTTCCAGGTAGAGTCTCACTTTAGCCCATGCTGACCTGGAATTCACATGATCCTTCTTTTTCTCCCAGGTGCTATTATGAAAGACATGTGTCACCATACCAAGCTATTTTTTAAAATATTTATTTGCAAGCAGAGGGGGTGGGGGGAAAGAATATGGGCATTCTAGGGCCTCTTGCCACTACAACTGAACTCCAGACACATGTGTCACTTTGTGTATCTGGCTTTATGTGGGTACTGGGAAATAGAACCCTGGCCATCAGGCTTTCCAGGAAGCCCCTTTAACTACTAAGCCATCATTCCAGCCCCCTCTGGCTAGTTTTATTCTTGAGCTAACAGTTGGGGAGGTAACATTTTTCATTAAGACAAACTTGAACCAGCAACTCTGGCTATGCAGCAACTAAAAATTTCAAGTGTAGTGGTTTTGTTATTTATCTATTTTGGTTTTTAGATTTTTCAAGGTAGTGTCTTGCTGTAGCCCAGGCTGACTTGAACTTCACTCTGGAGTTTTAGGCTGGCCTTGAACTCACAGTGATCCTTCTACCTCTGCCTCCTGAGTGCTGGGATTAAAGGCATGTGTCACCATGCCCGACTTCTCTGCATGCTCTTAATTTGTCTTCCTGGAATTATTTCTTCAGAAGACAGGGTTCTGCTGCTCAAGTAAATATCAAAGCCAGGCATTGATCTGTCCCACCCTGATCTTTAAGGCAGATTCATGCTTCAATTTTTTTTTTTTCCCAAAGTGAAATTGGGGCCCAGAAATGTCAAGTAACTTGCCCAAGCATGCATAGTAAATTGGTAACAGGTAGGCCTTAAGCCCAGGTCTTATACATGGGTTCATTTTTCTTTTAGAACCCATGTTGCCAATTCTATACAAATCTATCCATGGGAATTCTTTAGGTGGTTCATCTCACTGTTTATCAGGTGAATTATAGACATAGCAAAACAAGTAGCATGTAAATGTGAGCACTCATACCTGTGTGAAGACCAATTCTCTCTTTTTTAAAAGCAGTGCATTCATCCAACTTTAAATGTCCCCATAGCTTTTATCAATTCCAATGATGTTCATACATCCCCATAGTCCAAGATCTTCTAACTGAGCCATAATATAAAGAAATTCCCCTCAAACCCATAATGATACAGAATAAACATTCCCACTGCAAAAGATGGCACTGGGCATAGCAAAGAAATACTCAAGCAATACATGATTTAAACAAGGCAAACACCGAACTCTGTAGCTCCAAGTCCAACCATTCTATCCAGTGACAAGTCTCTGGAGTTCCAGTTCTGCCCCTCCAGCTAGGCTGCTCACAGTCCTGAGAAACTTTATTCATTTGGGGCTGGCAGCTGTTCTCAGCAGCCATCTCGTGGTCTTGGCATCTCTACTAGGTCTCTACTGCAATCTACGGTTCATCCTCATGGTCTGTCAGTCTCAATGCAGGCAATCCCGCTTCACACATGTCCATTTCCAAAACATAAGACTATGTTGAAAACTCAATGACCCTATCTTTCCTGCATTTCTTATATTCCACAATGCTAGGTGTGGTGCCAATTTGTTAATCCGGGGTGGGTGGGGTGTTGTAGGGAATAAAGCAGACTGAAGAGCAGGACATTCCTTGAGCACTAAGTCCCCTTTATGAGTCTACATTCTTCCTCTTGCCCCAGTGCAGGTCAGATGGCCCAATCTCAAAGTTTGTAATCCCTCAAACAATTGTAGGTGAACGAGCAGCAGTTTAGGTCCAAAGATTTCATTTTTTCTGTGCCATATCCTTCTGTACACACCAGTCTGTTTCTACGCACTACAACCCTGCACACATTCTCAGGACACGTCCATAACAGCAAGCCTCTCATACAAACTGCTCCTAGCCCTGTCCAGGCAAAGCTGTTTCTCACCCTCATAACCTAAACCTCACAGTCCATAGTTCTTACTGCATTCAGGTCTTTCAACTCTGACCGGAATAAGCCATCAAGCTGGACTTACCTGCAAGGCATCTCTAGGCCAAGGTTTCAAAACCTCCCACAATTCTCTTGAGAACAGTTCCAAAAGACCAAAGCCACAGAGTCATGTGTCTAGCAGCAAATGATACTACTCCTTGGTACCAACATTACTGTTTCAGTCAGATTCACATTGCTGATAGAAGTCATTCGACCAAGAGCAGCTTTTGGGGGGAAAAAGGGGGGTTTATTTTGGCTTATAGACTCAAGGTGAAGCTCCATTGTGGCAGGGGAAAACAATGGCATGAGCAGAAGGTGGACATTACCCCCTGGCCAACATAAGGTGGTCCATAGCAACAGGAAAGTGTACCCATGAAGACCAATTCTCTTGACTGCTTGCAGGTCACTATGACAAATGTGTATTTGCCCTTCGGGAAGAGAACAAGAGTGACATGAATACTGTACTGAACTATATCTTCTCTCATGCTCAAGTCACCAAAAAGAATCTTCTGGTCACAATGCTTATTGTGAGTATCCTATTTTTCAGAACTTATAAGGATGGTTGATACTACGCAAAATGTTTTTCTCTTGTGACTATAGTCAGGAAAAGCTGTTATCTTTTATAATTATGGGATGAGTAGATTTTGGGTTGTGGATTAGCAGCTTCTTACATCTACTATTTTGTCTGAAGAACTCCACTACAGTTAGGAAAAGAATGTTCTGGCTGTTATATGTATAATATACCAGGAACTTAGATCTCTTGACTTAAGTTTAGAAACACCTTGTCCTTCTCCATTCCTGCTGTCATCATGACAGTAGCTTCATGATGTTTTCTCTCACCAATGTGCTTTTACATTTTAACTTGTTTGTTCTGTTGACATACATACTGTGTCTCATGTGAAAACTTAAAATATTAGAAATTTAGTACCACCCCTTCCCTGCTGAAAAAATGTAAATATAAACAGGTGTGGTGGCACATGCCTTTAATCCCAACACTGGGGAGGCAGAGGTAGGAGGATCGCCATGAGACTACATAGTGAATTCTAGATCAGCCTAGGCTAGAGTGAGACCCTACGTCGGGGGAGCGGGGTGAATGTAATTATAAGATGAGCTCGTTACCTGTGCAACCCTGGAATGACACCTAGAGGATGCATTTTGAGACGAGGAAGGATAGATTGACAAGTAATATTTTTACTTTTCCAAATGACAGTTCTCTGCAGTTGTATAATCTAAAGTAAAAAAAAAAAAAAAATTGCAAATTTTGATGCAAAGATTAATTCTTACTTGGATGATCAAGACTTTGTGGTAGAAAAGGATAGTAATAAGAGGGTAGAAGGATCTGTTAGTTTAAATCCAAAGTGGGGCTGGAATTTGCCTGTATAGAAAGCTAATTATGGTTTATTTTTCATCTTATTATGATTACCTTTTTAAGAACTTAACAGTTTTCTGCACTAAAAATAGACCAAAACCCAGAATCCTTGGAGCAGCAGAAGAGTAATGATCGTCCAGGACTGTCGCTGGGTTTCTTAAATTCTAATTTGTAAGATATAGGGGCTCGGCTCGCTCCTTTTGCGGAGTGATTGTAAGTAACGCTTGCCTTAAGAATCTCATTATTGGAACACGGAGCCATATTTCCTCTGAGAATTCTGGAGTAGCTTTGAGCCGGGGCTGTTCATTTCTCAAGTAATCACGCTGGTGTGATGGAGAGAGAAAATGGCAGCTGTTCTGAGCTCAGGCCTTCAATTTTCTTCAGAGTCCAGTCACTCAAGTGTGTAATTACACGGGGGGTGCTGCAGAGGCATTGGGCCCTGTCAGAGAACTGGTTTGAGGCTTTGCTTTCTGCATTTGCCAGTCAGGACAGGCAGAAGCCAATGGGACCCTGACTTGCTGCTGTTCTTTTTGCCTCCACCTTGTCATCCTGATTACGTCTTACCTGTGTGGCTAGTACCCAAACTTTCTTCCCAATGGACTGAGCTCTTTGAAGAAAAGAGCTCTTTTAAGAGCATCTGGGTTTGAATGAATAGGTTGGAGGAGGTACAAGGTTGAATATGTGGTCCAGGCTGACCTGGAATTAACTCTGTCATCTCAGGGTGGCCTTGAACTCATGCCAATCCTCCTACCTCTGCCTCCCGAGTGCTGGGATTAAAGGTATGCGCCACCACGCCTGGCTCTCATTTTCTTAAAACAAAACAAAACAAGACCCGGGAAGCATGATACAATCTGAAGCCTTGCATATTATTAATTTATTTTCAGTTGTCAATTATTTTCACCTTCTCATAGAAATTCTGAAATCAAGAAGTTAATTGACAAGTGATTGAGCTCAGGGCCAGCTAGCTAGTTACTTCCAGGTCAGGGAAAAGTTCAGATGGTGCTCCTTTTGGATCCAGTATTATTGAACACGAGACCTGTTTTCATCTCTGACAGATACTTTTTCCCCACATCTGCATTAATGGTAGTAGCTGGTAAGAGCCATTTTAGTTGTGAGGATTCCTCCTCCTGCTGGTCTTGCTGTCTGTTACAGTTGCCACCAGGACATGGTACCATTTCAATTCCCTCAGCTTGTGTTCTCTGCTGCTTACCTTTCTTTACTTATGTTGGCTTCCTGATTGATGGTTATGTGCACAGCATTCCAATCTCTGCTTTCTAGAGGAAGGAATGTTGATGGTGTGTTTTGCTGAGCTAGATGATGACTTCTGGGGTTTGTGAACCTAGAGAAAAGAATCAAGAAAATGAAGTTGCTCTAGTGAAGAAGTGCTGTCATCCTTGCCACGTATTAACATAGATTTCCTCAGAGATTCCTGAGCAAATTTCTTCTGCATAGGTGTCCCCTCACTGCTTATATCTTGGTTCTGGTATGATCCACATGGATATGTGTTCATGAATCAGGCTGTGCATATGAACCTCTGGTTTGGTTTAGACAGGGAACCTTTAAAATGCAGACCAGTGCCTTTCCTCCACTTAACATGATAACATATAATTACTACAATGTATAAGTAAAGAAGACAAATGTCAGAGATCCCAAGTTACTTAATAAGGGTGGTATTAGTAATTTACTGGTAAACCTATCTCATAACATCTTTGGAATGTCACATTGTCCATATGTGACTGAATGCAGCTATCAGTCTGTGCAGATTTGGGGATTAGGGACTTACCCAGCAGCATAGTAGTTAGTGTCTTGAGGTTATTTCACCTGAGGTTACATTCTTTGCTCTAAAAAAAACCGTATCTATTTATTTGAGAGAGAGAATGAGAAGGCACATTAGGGCCTCTAGCCACCTTGTGCATCTGGCTTTACATGTGTACTGGGGAATTAACCTGGGTCCTTTGGCTTTGCTGGCAAGTGCCTTAACCACTAAACTTTCTCTCCAACCTCTCCAGCTCTTTCCTTTTGAATTACCTTTCTTGGAGCACTTGATGCGTAGTATACTAAAAGCACATTGGACTATACTGGGATTTTCTGTCGACTAGCTGTGTAACTTGGATGTAGATTTGCTTCTTAACACGTGATTTTTATATCTCTGCAAATCCAAAATATTTTTTGGCAACATATAACATGTAGAATGAGAATAAAAGCAAGAAATACCTCTGATGTACCAGTCTTAACTGTTAATGAGTAGTAATTTTCACTTTAGTGTATAGATTTTTGCAAATGACCTGTAATCCCAGAAATCAGCAGGTTGTGGGCAAGAGAATGTTGAGTATGTTGCTATTCACATTGTTGCTAATCTTTTTGTAAATATTAATGATGACAGAAGAGAAAGTAAAATCTGAACAAAAACCTTCCAAATCAGTATAAACAAATGGAAGTAGTGATTTATTTCTTGTGTACTTGATTTTTCCTGTACAGAAAAGTCTGGTTTTTATCTTTTGTCACAAAGAGCCCAGGAAGATTGTCAGTCTGATGTTATGAATGAGTAATTATTTCACTTTCATTTTTCCTCAATTTCCATAGTTCCTTTTTTGTACATCTGTTTCTTTTCCCTCTGTCCTATTCCTCACTTTCTAGTAATGGAAAGGTGAAAAAGTGATTTTATATGCTTTGCTTTGCTGTTGTCTTTTAAATTAGAGTATGTCTTATAGTTAAGCAAGAGGATAACTTCATTTTTCTTCAATGTAAATGAAGCCTAGAGTCCTTTCAAAGGGACTGAATGTTATAGGTTGGGAAAGTATTTGGTGTTCTTACTTTGTCATGTTGACTTTTGTGATTAATGTTGATCATTAGACTGGCCATTTGCAGAGTAGCTGAGTTGCAGTTTTATTGAGAACACTTTCTATATTTTAAGACATCTTTTAAAACATTTATTTATTTGTTTTTTTTTGGGGGGGGGTGGGAGAATGGGCATGCTGGGAGCTATAGCCACTGCAAACGAACTCCAAACACATGTGTCACCATGTGCATAGTGGTTATGTGGGTACTGAGGGATTGAACCTGAGTCCCTAAGCTATACAGGCATTAACTGATAAGCCATCTCTCCAGCCCCCTTCCCTTTTTAAATTTAATTTAATTTGCAAGCAGGGAGATAGAGTGAAGATAGATAGAGAATGGGCACACCAAGGCATCTAGCCACTGCAAATGAACTCCAAATGTGTGTGTCCCTTGTGCATCTGGCTTATGTGGGTCATGAGGAATTGAACCTGGGTCTTTTGGCTTTGCAGGCAAATTCCCTAACTATTAATCCATCTCTCCAGCTCACTTTTTTTTTTTTTTTTTAAAGTTAGAAAGAGAGAGCAATAATTGATGCTCCAGGGCCTCTAGCCATGGCAAATGAACTCCAGATGCATGCACCTCCATATGCATCTGGTTTATGTGGGTTCTGGGGAATCAAACAGGCTTTTCAGGCAAGTGCCTTAATTGCTAAGCCATCCCTCCAGCCCCTTTTAACACATCTTTTTTAAAAAAAATAT
This sequence comes from Jaculus jaculus, assembly GCF_020740685.1. Lineage (NCBI taxonomy): Eukaryota > Metazoa > Chordata > Mammalia > Rodentia > Dipodidae > Jaculus > Jaculus jaculus. The sequence goes on from NC_059110.1 coordinate 94,326,477, forward strand.
TTTATTTATTTATTTATTGACAGAGAAAGAGGAAAGCAGGGAGGAAGAGAATGGGCATGCCAGGGCCTCCAGCCATTACAAAGGGACTCCAGATGCATGCGCCACCTTGTGCATCTGGCTAACGTGGGTCCTGGAGAATCGAATATGAGTCCTTTGCTTGCAGACAAAAACCTTAACTGCTAAGCAATCCCTCCAGTCCCTCTTTTATCATATCTTAAGAGATTGGATTGTTCTCATGATTGAAGAATATCTGAGAAAGGAACATGTGTCCTTTATCTGTAACATTAGACAAGGAAGAATTAAGGTATCTTGGTTTTCCAACCTTCTGTCAAGTATGTGCTTCTTTGTTAAAAAAATTTTTGTTTATTTTTATTTATTTGAAAGCAACGGACACAGAGAGAGAGAGAGAGAGAGAGAGACTGAGAGAATGGGCGCGCCAGGGCCTCCAGCCACTGCTAATCAATTCCAGATGCGTGCGCCCCCTTGTGCATCTAGCTAATGTGGGTCCTGGGGAATCGAGCCTGGAACAGGGGTCCTTAGGCTTCACAGGCAAGCACTTAACCACTAAGCCATCTCTTTTTATGATCTTGTTTCTTATGATTTACATATTCCTTGAAATTGTTTTTCTTTTAAAGACCTTTATTTATTGGTATGAGTGAGTGAGAGAGAGAATGAATGGGCTTTCCAGGGCTTCCTTCCTGTGCAGACAAAGTCCAGACACATGTGCCACTTTGTGCATCTGCTTTATGTGGTACTGGGAAACTAAACCCATGTTATGAGGCTTTGTAAGTAAGTACCTTTAACCACTGAGCCATCTCTCAAGCTCTTTTGAAATTCTAGTTTGCTTATTAGGGGTCATCAAGGGATGAGATTTAGTTTCATTTTTTCCCCTTCTTTTTGCTTTTATGCTTTGGGTGGGTCAAACAAGTCCTTTACTATGTGAATATATGTTCAACAGAATCCTGGCTTTATTTTTATTTTTATTTTAATAGCGGTTCTTATTTCTTCACCCCAGATGGATAAGAACAATTTTTACACTTGCTTACATATAAGTCATGGGCTTTATGACTCTGCACACAGTTGAAGCACACCTCTGGCAGTTGAGGAATGGGAATCCCACATTTCGAATCATTTTGTCAAACAAGCAGACATACAAACAAAGAAACAGAAAACTAGTTTGAGATGCCTTCTTCCCAGCATAATGGTGTTTAATAAACCAAAAGTTTTAGGAAATGCTTATCTGCACCACAGACCTAAAGTCTCATACTTTTATTTATACTGCTAAAATGAAGGTCTGTACAGACTATGCCTGAGATGAGGAAGGATAAATATGAGATGTAGAGTCTTCAAGAAAAGAGTTGATAGTCAATGGAAGGCAGGAAAAGGTAAAAATCAATACGAAGGCTTGGGATATAGTTCAGTGTACTGTGTTTGCTTAGCATGTAGGAGGCTCTGTGTTCAGTTCTCAGAATCATCTTTCATGTCTTATTGATAGGGAAAAGAAAGATTCGCTAAAATATAAGGCAATTGTTTTAAATTCCAAGTAGAGGAAATAATATGTAAATGTGCATATCTCATATGATGTATTAATAATGACAATACAGGGTTGTAGGGAGATTGCTTAGCAGGTAAGAGTGAACAAACATGAGGCACTGAATTCAATCCTCAGCACCTGTTAAAATTTATTTATTTATTTATTTATTTATTTATTTATTTGAGAGCGACAGAGATTGAGAGAGAGAGAGAGAATGGGTGCGCCAGGGCCTCCAGCCACTGCAAATCAACTCCAGATGTGTGCGCCCCCTTGTTCATCTGGCTAATGTGGGTCCTGGGGAATCAAGCCTCGAACCAGGGTCCTTAGGCTTCACAGGCAGACGCTTAACCGCTAAGCCATCTCTTCAGCCCCTCAGCACCCATTTAAAAGCCAGATATGGCTGCACATGGCTATAACCCCAATACTGCCCCAAGGCGGCAGAGCTAGGAAGATAACTGGAGCTGCCTGATCAGCCAGTCTTAACTGAAAAAATATGGCACTCAGGTTCAGTTAGGGACTCTGTCTTAGAGAAATTAGGTGGAAGAGCAATAGAGGAGGGTGCCCAATGTTTCTCTGGCCTCTGCATGCATGCACAAATGTAGCACATGTTTACACACATGTGTGTATGCCACATGGAAGAATATATAAATATCATTGTAAATTTCAGAAGGGTCAGGCATTTACAAGTATAGGTTTTTCAGCTTAGGAGATAAACTGATATTCTACTGGACTCTACAAGAAGCATTTCTCTCAGAATATGATACATTTTGAAAAAAAAAATTTTTTTTTCTTTTGATTTTTGAGGTAGGGTCTCACTCTAGTTCATTCAGGCTGACCTGTTTTTCCCTCTGAAGTCTCAGGGTGGCCTCGGACTTATGGCGATCCTCCTACCTCTGCCTCCCGAGTGCTGAAATTAAAAGTTTACGCCACCACACCCAGCCAGGAAATCTTATTTTTTACCTTGAGTTCATCTAAAGATTCACCCATGCTTAATTCTTGGTACAGGAATTGCCAGAACATGTGGTGGTGTTTTTAGTTAGTGTGTATTTGTAAGTGATAAATTTGTTTCTTGTTTCTGCTTTGCACTCTTCTGTGATGCTAAACATTTTTGTTTGTGGGATTAAGATCACCAGGTGGTTGCTTTTGCCTTACTCTACCTTGCTTCCCAGAGCAAGCCTTAGTCTTGGTATAGTGAATTCCAGATCAGTTTAGGCTAGAGCAAGACACTACTTCAGAAAAAGAAATAATAATAGTCCTTTGGGAAGTTTGAGGCATCATCTACTGTTTTTGATTCAGAATCTGCTTGGCTCCTTTCAGAAGTCTTGATGACTATTGCATGTTATAAGTATAGTGTCCATTTATAAAGAAACAGGGATTTTGAATCTGAATGATGGAGAGATTTGGGCTGTCGCTTCTTGGCAGCAACTTTCTCTGCAATCATCCTTACTATACTGTTTAAGATAAAAATAGCAGGAAACTTGTATTTTCTTTATTAACTCAGCATTATTTACTTCATTTCTATTGTCTTTCCTTGTTTCAAAGGCCTGTCAACCGCAATTCTTTTTAACATAGATGTGTATATCCTTTTTACATTAACAACTAGGATCAGTTATGTGGACGAGACCCTACTCTCACTGATGAACTGCTAAATATCCTCACAGAGCTAACCCAGCTCAGTAAGACTACCAATGCTAAAGTGGCACTTCGGGCTCGGCAGGTAAGAACAGCTGTTGGTTATCTTGAAGGAATGATTATTTTTTATAGTTTGGGCAGTGAGCTTTTATTTTACTCTGTCACCTTAAAAAGATATGTCATATCACATTCATACCAAATGTTTTCATGTGGTATGTTTAAAAAATACAAAGGAAATGGCTAGTGTTAAGTGTCTGAAATCAGATCCTTTTTCACATTATAAAATACTGTTGGTGTTCTCTACCCTCCCTAGTAGCCTGGTGATAGTAAACCAGTCAGATTAGGGAAAGAGAAACCAAGGGAAGGAAATGGACTCAATGTCTGACTTCCCAAAGGGATCTTAGCAGCAGATGAGCACTTTTAAGTATATAGGAAATAAGTGTGAAGAGCATGGATAATGAAATGAATCTTAGGCACCAGCAATCAGAACAAGCCCAGAGTCCAGTTAGTTTCACCCTGTAGTCTTCATTTCCATTCCAAAAGGTTTCAGCAGGGAAGCTGAGAGTTGGTGCTCCCTTTGTGTTTTCAGTGCATGGCACTGACAGGGAAGCTGCATTTGAAGCTGTTCAGTGACCTTCTGCTTTCTCTACAATTGTATCCATGTCACTGAGCTACTCAAAGTAATTGACCTGCTATGGATATTCAGGTCCTATGGGGTCCTTGTTTGTTTGTGACACTGCTTTCACTCTCTCTACCCCTCACATACATTGGTGTTAGTTCCTGGTGCCTTCTCCTTGGTGCAGATTACCTGGGGCTGTCAAAGCAGCTTTTCCTGGTCTTTCTACTGCAGGAGTTGCAAAAGGCCCACTATGCTGTATCCACCTTTCCCACAGCTGCTCCCTGTCACTTGTGATTCCCAATTAACAGCTAGTCATACAGTAGTCCCCAGGACTAGCAGCTTTGCAATGGTAAATCACATGCACTGATGGAACTTGATTGAAGCTGTTTTCTCTTCCCCTCCCCCTCCCCTATGGGAAATTGCCCACAATGCAAATCATGGTGAGAGTCAACTGAGATTCAGTACTTGGTGGCATTGACTTTATGCTACAGGACCTAGAAGTTGCTTTACTTGGTCTCTGTTTTATCTTTGATGCCTGCATTTACAAATTTATATTTATTGCTTTTGTATCAGAGCTGCCTAATAGGGGCCTCGAATAATCACTCCCTTAGGAACTTACGCCTTTTATTGTGCTCTCACTGTAGGTTCTTATTGCTTCCCATTTGCCATCATATGAGCTTCGCCATAACCAAGTAGAGTCCATCTTCCTATCAGCTATTGACATGTATGGACATCAGTTTTGCATTGAGAACCTGCAGGTATTTATATTAATCTATTTCTACCACTTTGCATGCTTGCCCATTTTATCCTATAAGTAGTTCAGTTAAGGAATTAATTAATTTTGATTTCCATGTAATGTCATTTAATAAATACTTTCTAAGATGATTTATACCTATGATTTTTTTTTTTTTTTTTTTGTCTTAAAGTGCTATAGACTTGCAGCTTGGCTTAAAAATCAAATATGCTTGCCTTGACAGAAGTCTTACTTAAGTCTTTATCTCTGGGGCTTTTACTAGGAAGACATCCTAGTCCAGCATTAATTGGCATGATTGTTTGAGTCATGATACTTCAATCATTTGAATACATCGATGGTTGTTACTCTTCTGGAGACAAAACTATTTAAATATCATTTAATTTTAATTTTATTTTAATGCTTACTATTAAGTTTTGGAAAGAGCCAATTTTATAAAATGTTATTGGGTAATTTATTACTAATTGAAGGACTTCAACTATTTTTTAAACAACAACATTTTCTCAGGAGTGACTATATTTTTCTACATAAAAGCTAGGACACTATTATTATTTTTCTTTTCTCTTCCCCCCACCTCCTTCCTGAGGCAGGGTCTGTCTCTAGCCCTGGCTGACCAGGAATTCACTCTATAGTCCTAAACTGGCCTCCTACCAGGTGATCCTCCTACCTCAGACTCCCTAGTACTGGGATTAAAGACTAAAGGTGTGGGCCACCATGCCCCTTTCTTCTTCTTCTTCTTTTTTTTTTTTTTTTGGAGGTAGGGTCTCACTCTAGCTCAGGCCAACCTGAAATTCACTATGTAGTCTCAGGGTGGCCTTGAACTTTCAATGATCCTCCTACCTTTGCCTCCCAAGTGCTGGGATTCTTATAAATGATTAAAGTAAGCTGGGTGTGGTGGTGCACACCTTTACCCAGCACTAGGGAGGCAGAGGTAGGAGGATCCCTGTGAGTTCAAGGCCACCCTGAGACTACATAGTGAATTCCAGGTTGGCCTAGGCTAGAGTGAAACCCTACCTTGAAAAAAGCTAAATAACCAAAGGAATCATCAGACTTTGTATAAGATTTCCTCCTGGGGAACTGAGAAAAGGAAGGATTTTTATTTATTTATTTTTTTTTATTTGATTCATTGTTGACATCTATGATTTCCACTAGAGTTCAAATCTAGAATTTGTCTGAATGGAATATTTAGGAACTGAAGTATAGATATGTCAGAAAGGACAATAATCATAAGGAATTATTAGCATATAATTAATATATTTTAATGTACTATTCTAAGAATTTTTATTGTATTAGCCAATGTAATTCTCAAAACAAGCCTTTGAGGCAAGTTTTTATTATAGTGAGGGTGCAAAGCCAGAGAAGTTGGGTCATTATTAGGTTTAATAGGATTCTTAGATTTCACTGAGTACTTCAAATTCCAAAGTGTCCATTAAAATGGCTTCCTTTTGGATTTAAAGATTTAAGCTGTTTTTGTACCTTCCAGAAACTCATCCTATCTGAAACATCTATTTTTGATGTCCTACCAAACTTCTTCTATCACAGCAACCAGGTAGTAAGGATGGCAGCTCTGGAGGTGAGTACGCGCACTAATGTAGCCCAGTGCTTGGCTGCCATTTTCTGTGTGTTTTGGATATCATGCTAGTTGTTTTCCCCCTCTAGTCTTAAGGTTGGTTCTTTTTTTTTTTTTTTTCGAGGTAGGGTTTCACTCTAGCTCAGGCTGACCTGGAACTCATTATGTAATCTCAGGGTGGCCTCGAACTCACTGCAATCCTCCTACCTCTGCCTCCCGAGTGCTGGGATTAAAGGCGTGCACCACCACGCCTGGTGTTAAGGTTGGTTCTTAAAGGCAGACTTTTCCTCTGAGATACTCAGTACTCCCTCGAGTGCTTTCCTGGAGTGTTTCATCTGTACTAATCACCAGCTTTGGGGAAATAGCTGTAGGAATTCTTCAGGAGCCTCTACTTTATGTGTTTGGCGCTCTCATTTCATAATGAACTAATATTCTTGGTAAAATACAAGTGAAAAATATGTTACTTTCCCATTTTGCAAATTGGTCCAAATTAAAATGGATTTTAGTTATATTTTGAGTTTTCAAGTAGCTCATATAAAAGATTGCCCTTTAGGAAATAAAGTGATAGTATATAATGAACTGTGGTTGAGGTGCTTTACTTTATTATTTCCTTTAATCCTACGGTTACTTTATGAAGTAAGGGAAAGCAAGACTCTGAGAGGTTAAATACTTGGCCAAAAATCACATAGATAGTAAAGCAGAGGAGCTTGCATTTGAAGTCAGGTCAGTCTGACTCCAAAGAATTTTCTGTTTCCACTACAGCATACTACCTCATTAACCACAAAAATTGCAGACCCTGAATACTGCCTTAAAATTGCCAACTAGATATATTTTGAAAATGGGAGAAAAGGAGTGTTTTAGATGATTTTATGTAATGTAACATCACCGTAGTCTGTTGCTAGCTCTTTGGGGTTATTTTTTATTTGTATTCTGAGAAGAAAATGTATCCTACTCAGTAAATATCAAATATTTGAAATATCTGTTTTTCAGGGCTTTCATGTCATTAACAAGAAGCTTCCTTATACACCTCACATGCTAATAGAATCTTATGTGGCATTTTATGCACATGGCAAATTGAATATGAAATGCATGAGCGTGGACTGATGGTTTTTGCTGAGCTATAGTCTGTTGCTATTTCTTTAACTCTTGGATCTTGTTAATGAGTTTGATATGTGTCAAGTTGTTGCTCACTGCTTTTGCCTGGAGTAGAAGATATAAATAATACAAAACTGATTTGGGGCAGTGGGATGAAAAATAAAATGATGCAACATAGAAAAAGAATTGAACTACTACAATTCCTTACTCCTTAAAGTGACCTGGAATCAGCACCTCTTTGAAATCATCTGCCTAGTGAGTTAAGAGGCATAGTTCTTTAAGTTCTGTTTTGGTAAAGATTAAACCTTCTCCAGAGTTTAGCTTAGGATCAAAGAAGGCTTACCATGCACCTAGTGGCATGCAGCAGAAGCAGCCTACTTTTGTTTCCCTTTATTTACAATCACTGGTACAGCAATTATGTATGTTCTGGGCTTTGGAACTTCTGTCCATGCAAACCACCACCCTATCAGATTATTTGAGTCCTTTTCAGACTTTTCTTTGTTGTAGTCATTCTTTTCATTTCTGTTTATAAAGATTACTTACTGAGGATTACTTTTTAACCAGGTCTATGTTCGAAGGGCTTATATTGCTTATGAACTTAACAGTGTACAACACCGCCAGCTTAAGGACAATACCTGCGTAGTGGAATTTCAGTTCATGCTGCCCACATCTCATCCAAACAGGTTAGTTTGAGCTGGTGCTTGCACTTACGCTGCTCAGAGGTCTGTCAGGACAATTTGGGGGAGTAATATATGACTGTTTGTTTTTTTGTTTTCTTTCTCTTCTTTCCTCCCTCCCTTAATCCTTCCTTCCTAATTTCTTTCAGCTAAAAATGAAGAGGTTTGAACTGTAAGAGAAAAACTTCTTATTGTCCATGTCATGATCTAGAGATAAATATATAGTCTAGTTAAGATTTTGATGTTTAGGACTGGCCTAGAGACATGGCTTAGCAATTAAAGGTGCTTGTTTGCAAAGCCTGCCAGTCTGGGTTCAACTTCCCAGTCACTTACGTAAAGTTGAATGGGCACTCATTTGTAGTATTATGAGGCCCTGGCACATATGCACACACATACATATGTGCAAATAAGTAATTAAATACTAAAAACAAAAAAAGGCAGTTGACTATTATGCCATTCATTTTTGTTTGCATTATGTTACTAAATAAACAAAATCCCTTCTCTTTCCTTTCCCTCCCTTCCCATTTCCTTCTCTTCCCTCCTCCTTCTTTCCCTTTGTTTATCTTCCCTCCCTCTCTTCCCTCCTTCCACTAGCATTTTATTTGCTACTTTGCCAGTTGTGTTTTTTGGTTTTTATTTATTTATTTATTGACAGAAAAATTTAAGTCAGCAGTTTAAAATAAATACTTTGGGTAGAAGTTTTGCTATGTTCTTATTATATGTTTGCTACATGTAGAAGTAGAAGTTATATCTGAGCTAGTTTCATTATCTCCTTAAACACAGATACCTGAATTTAATAATTGAAATTCAGTCAGTTCTCTCCCTGCCCGTCCCCAGGAAGGGTCTCACTCTAGCTCAGGCTGACCTAGAATTAATGATGTAGTCTCAGGGTGGCCTCAAACTCTTGGCATTCCTACCTTTGCCTCCTGAGTGCTGGGATTAAAGGGTTGTGCTTCCACGCCCGGGTCAGGTGTTTTTTTTTTTTTTTTTTTTTTTTTTTAATGTCACACTTTGGAACCAAACTTGTAGAATTCAAGTAAGTTATTGGCCATGCTAATTTTACTATTCTTTCTTTCCTATGTCCTTTAAAATGTGTGTATGAAAATTTGTTTCTATATCTTTTAGGGTTCAAAATGAAAATATTTTATTTATTTGTTATACTTATTTATAAAAACTATTCTCAGTGGTAAAATCTAAGAATTCCATACACACATATGTTCATCCCCTCTTGTATTTTTATTCTTTTTAGTAACACCTTAGGAAATATAAATACCACAGCCAATCCTATCCTTCCCCTTTCCATTTCTTCTTTATGGCCTTTGGTTCTTTGCTTGGTATTACAAAGTACTGTGTCTTTGGGGATCCTTAGTTATAGACACCAGAAATGGTTTTGTTCTGAATTGCCCTTATACTCAAAGCAATGGAGCCTTTCTAGAGACAAAGAAGTCTGTGCTGAGACTTTTGGCCACTGGATGCCACTGTTGATCCAGTTGAGGTCGGCAGATGAGCAGAGGCATCTTCAGGAAAAGTACCTCTCTTCTTTGTCTCAGAAGATGCTTTCACTTCTATACCTCAAAAATGCCTGATGGCTGGCAGAGAAAAGCATATATCCTTGATTTAGCAAGCATCTCTTGGTACATTTTTGCCTCCATGGATTTCAGATCTCATTTTCTAGAAACGAATGGTTGTCCTTCAGCGAGCAGCACAGTACTCATGGTACACATGGGCTCAGCACTCGGTCTTCTTTCTTTTCCTGCATTCCTTGAATAATGTAGAGAACTACATGCTATACTTAATGTTCTTTGTAATTCTCAAGACAATCTCCCTTTCTTCTTGCCTTTTCTACCTCTTTCCTTTAGTAGTGATTTATAGTCAGCCTGCAACAGTGACTTTGATTTCCTTCCCTCCTTTTCATTCCCCTTGTCTTTCTGAACTGTTCTCTCTGTCTTACTTTTTTGTTTTGTTTTTTTTTTAATTTTGTTTGAGACTGTGTGTCTAGTTTGGTGAGGGAACATTGACTGGAAAATGAGTTAACTGCTTTGTTAAAGAAGTCTAATTCTCCTTTCTACATGGAGAGGGTGTGTGTCTTAACAAGTCCTGATGTGCCTTTAAAATATACTTAGCCTCCCAGCATCTCAGGTATACACACCCCCTATGGATAGAGTCCAGGCTTGAACAGACTATAGCCTCTAGCCTCTAAAATCATTTATGCTGTGAAATTTTAAAGCTGTTGGAATATTACTCATAATAATACTAATAGTACTAGTAGTAGTAGAAATAGCATTGATATTGATATGAAGGCAAAAATAACTACAAAATAAGGAAAGATAAATTAATCTTGGAAAAACCATGAAACTCCTAAAATTGCTTTAATATGTGCTTTTTTTTTAAAGACCTGAAGTCCTTCTGTTGGTTTAGGGTCAAATTATCAAATTTGATCACAGAAAAATATATTCAATTTTAGAGGATAGCTTATTCAAATAGTTACAGATTTGCTACTTGATTTTCGTTTGATTAGTGTTTATATTTGCTTATAAATGCTTTTATAGCAATTTGGAGTTACAATTTTATTCTGACATTAACTGGTGTATTGCAATTCAATCTGATATTAGCCATCCCAAGTTAGGTCAAATACCACAAGTTAAGAGCTCAGCCCTCCATATGATAGCCCCTCCTTCAGATGGGGCCACAAATACATTTCTTAGGCCACCCACATTTTTGACCAATTTACTACAGAGTTGGTCTTACCCTACAGTCTCCTCAGTTCAGTAATGTGATTGTACTCTATTTAAATTTCTTAGTTTGTTTTTTTGAGGTAGGGTCTCATTCTAGCCCAGGCTGACCTATAATTCACTGTGCAGTCCCAGAGTGAGCTGGAACTCAAAGTAATTCTCCTAATTCTGCCTTCTGAGTACTGGGACTAAAGGCATGTGCCACCATTCCTGGTTCTAGTTCAGTAATTTTATAGAGCTTGAGTACTTTAAATTTATTTTTTATTTATTTTTTAAAAAATTTAAATTAAAAAAAATTTTTTTGAGGTAGGGTCTCACTCTAGCTCAGGCTGACCTGGAATTCACTATGTCCTCTCAGGGTGACCTCAAATTCATGGCACTCCTCCTGCCTCTGCCTTCCAAGTGTTGGCATTAAAGGTGTGCACCACCACGCCTGGCTTTAAAAAAATTTTTAATGAGAGAAGTAGAGAGTTGGCATGGCAGAGCCTCTAGCCATTGCAATTGAACTCCAGACATGTGTGCCACCTTGTGGGGCTGGCTTTCATGGGCTCTAGGGAGTCAAACCTGTGTTCTTAGGCTTCGCAGACAAGCGCTAAGACATCTCTCCAGCCCCCCCGCCTTTTGTTTCTAGTTTATTTATTTGTTTGAGAGAGGTAGAAAGAGGCAGAGAGAGAAGAGTGCACTAGGGCCTCTGGCCACTGCAAACAAACTCCAAATGTATGCACTCCCTTGTACATCTGGCTTACGTGAGTCCTAGGAAATTAAACTGTGGTCCTTTGGCTTTGTAGGCAGATGCCTTAACCACTAAGCCATCTCTCCAGCCCCAGCCTTTTTTGTTTGTTTTTTTCAAGGTAGGATTTCACATTAGCTCAGGCTGACCCTGTAACTCACTGTGCAGTCTCAGGATGTCCTCGAACTTACCAGGATCCTCCTATGTCTGCCTCTTGAGTGCTGGGGCTGTTTTTTGTTGTTTTTTGAGACAGGATCTCACTCTGTAGTTCAGGCTGTCTTCCAACTTCTGGTCCTCCTGTTTCAGTCTCCTGTATGTAGAACTAGCCAAATGTAAGAGAGGCGTGAAGAAACTCTAAGATAAGGCTTAAAACACAGCTTCTTTATTCTTTCTCTGTTGCATCAGGATATGCTACTCTCTCAGTAAGTCATTGTGTTCACTAACCAAGAAGCTACATCAAGCTTCACTGTCATTTTTATCATGGTTTCATTTCGTAGGCATGATTGAACAAATCATAGACTACATGATTATACTCAATCTCTCAGAGGTCAGGTTAGCTCAAAGAATCAACCAACCACCATCCTGACTCATCTCATCTCCTAGCATAAACTCAGATATGATGCAGGGGTACCTGAATAACAAAATCATTCCTGTTTCTTGACTCCAGTGCCTTCCCTTCTAATGATTCTTAGAATTATTTGAGGACTATTATGAAAATATACAAATTGGGTTCCTGACTTCCAAGAATGGATTCATTTTGGGTTAGGGTCCTGGTGACTGTTTTGTAAAGTTACTCTGATAACTACTTGTAATTGAGAAGCATGATTGCTAAACCCGCAGTGTTGAATCAAAATCTAAAACAAGCTACATATATAATTTTAAATTTCTTGTTGACTACATATGAAAATATAAACAGAATTAATGTTAGTAACATGTTATTCAACCCAATATATACAAAATTCCATTTCAACATGTAATAAAAATTATTATTGCCATATTTCCTATACTTTTATTCATGTTTAGTCCTTGAAATTCAGAGTTAATTTTACATATCCAGAATTTCTCAATATAGAATAGATACATGTAGCTTGTTAATGCCATATTGCTGGCTTAAATCGAGACCAAAAACTAATTAGGAAATCATACTGAGTTCTTTATGTTTATGATATTTTTCCTAGAAAAAAAAAAACAAAAAAGAACTCTTAAGTTTTTATGTTTAGTATAGTTATAGGAATTGTCCACATCAGATACTATATAGGTATATTATTTTATACATGTTTTAATAATTATTCCAAGAAAATAGAATCATATTTTTTTAACTTACCAATGCAAAACAGATTATATGTCATACTTTACCCAGTTTGAGTTAATAAGTCAAAACTTATTTGGGAAGAAAATGCCTTTTTTTTTTTTCCCCTGAGTCAAGGTCTTATAGCCTGGATTTACCTTGAACTCACTGTGAAAAACTAGGGGTGACCTTGAACTCCTGATTCTTGTGCTGCCACTTCCTAAGTATTAGTATTACAGGCATTTACCTCCACATCTGTGTAAAAATGTTTTTTATTTTAGTTCTAGCTCAGGTTGACCTGGAACTTTTTCTACTGTAGCCCTGTCTGGACTTGAACTCACTGTGATCCTTTCCTACCTCAACCTTCCAAGTGCTATGATTAAAAGTGTTCTAAAATAAATGAATAATTTTTTTTTTTAATTTAAAAAAGAAGGGCTGGAGTGATGGTTTAGTGGTTAAGGCACTTGCCTATGACGTCTAAGGACCCATGTTCTACTCTCCGGATTCCACATTAGGCACATTCACAAAAGTGAGGCAAGCACAAGGTTGCACATGCCCACCTGGTGATGCAATCACCTAGAGTTCAATTTCAGTGGCTGAGGCCCTGGCGCACCAATTCTCCCCCCTTCCTCTCTCTGTCTCTCTAAAAAAGAAAAGAAAAAAGAAATAAAAGAGAAGGGGGAGAAAAGTATGCACTACTGTGCCTGGCTGACTGCACACCTTATTTAGTCAGGGTATTTTGCAATTTTGAAAAATTGTTAGTTAGTTATTTGAGACACTGAGAGTATGGGTGTCACAGAGCTTTATGCCACTGCAAACAAACTCCAGATGCATACGCAACTTTGTGCATCTGGCTGTCAGGCTTTTGCAGAGAAGCAACTTTAACCACTGAGCCATCTCTCCAGCCCTGCTCTTTACTGGTGCTTGACCATATTCCTATACTGTTCACTCAGAGCAGACTAACACTGTTCAGTATATTGTTAGAAATATCTTTGTATACTGTAATTATAAGGCAAGACTATAATCTCTTACTTGTATTGTGCCTCCTGAATTCCACTTCTGTAGATTTCATTTTTTTTATTATTGTTTATTATTTATTTATTTGAGGGTGGGGAGAACATAGAGAATGGGCACACCAGGGCCTTCAGCAGCACGTTGCAAATGAACTCAAGATGCATGCATCGCCTTATGTAGCTGGCTAATGTGGGTCCTAGGGAATTGTACCTGGTTCGTTTGGCATTACAGGCAAGTGCCTTAACCCCTAAACCATCTCTCTAGCTCACTTCTGCAGTTTTTTAATTAATTTTTTAAAATTATGATTATTTTAGAGAGAGAGACTAGGTGTGCTAGGGCCTCCAGTCTCTGCTAACAAAACTCCAGACGCCTGTGCCACCTTGTGCATCTAGCTTATGTGGGTCCTGGGGAATCGAACTTAGGTCCTTTTGGCTTTGCAAGTAAGTGCCTTAATCATAAGCCATCTCTCCAGCCCTTAAAAAATATTTTATTTATTATTTATTTGCAAGGAGGGAGGGAGGGAGAGAGAGAGAGAGAGAGAAGTATGTGTGAGAGAGCAAAAGCGAGAGAGGAGAGGGAGTGGGTGTGCTAGGGCCCCTTGCCACTGTAAACGAACTCCAGATGCATGCTTCACTTCATGCATCTGGCTTTAATGGAGCTTTAATGGACCTGAGCTTTCAGACTTTAGAAGCAAACGCCTTTAACCGCTGAACCTTTTCTCCTGCATTCTACAGTTTTCGGCTGCTATTATTTATTTTAAATTTTTATTTATTTGAGAGAGAGGGAGGGAGGGAGGCAGGCAGATAAAGAAAATAGTTGTGTCAGGGCCTTCAGCCAATGCAAATGAATCTCCAGATACATGTACCACCTTGTATATCTGACTTACATGGGTCCTAGCTAATTGAACATGGGTCCTTTGGCTTTGCAGGCAAGTGTCTTTACCACTAAGCCATGTCTCCAGCCCTCGACTTTTATTTAACTCCCACAGGATAAGATGGAACATGTTTCTGTCTGCAACCTGGCAGCAGCAGAGTATTGTTTCAGGAAATTGCTTCAGATGTCTTTTGGATTGAAGGCTTCTGTTCTCATTAGGACCTACTTAGATTTTTGAGAATAGCCAAAAATGCACAAAAACTAAGACACCTTTTTCTTGCACTTGGCAAGGTAGCTAAATGACCCACACATTTGATACTTTTTTGTTTTTATTTTAACTTGTCATAAGACTTTGCGGTACATTGCTTGGTGTGGCTGTATTTTTGTCTGGTATTCCTCAATGCTTTTCTCTCCTCCTATCCCACGGTAGGGTTTCACTCTAGTCCAGGCTGACCTGGAATTCAGTATGTAGTCTCAGGGTGGCTTTGAACTCAAAGTGATCCTCCTACCTCTGCCTCCCAAGTGTTGTTTTTTTTTTTTTAAGAGCAGATTATTAGTTGTAATATCTGTGACTTCCTGCTTTGTCCTTAGTTAAGGTGTGTTATTTTCTTCTTGACCCTCTACCCAAGACTTCCAGGTTGGTTGGTTGGTTTGTTTCTGGGAACTGTAATTCTAACTCACTTGGCATCCCTAGGTGGTATTCTTTACTCAGTGAGTTTCCTGCTCTGGATGTTTCGTTTTCTTGAACATGGGTGTGTTTTTGTTTGTGTTTCTTTTTACCTTCTTAGCACTTAAAGGCTAGCTGCTATTATGTGCAAATTATTTTTTAGGAGAGAGGATTTATTTTCATTTGTCAGATTTTTAATGGTGACTTGTAGCCAGTTACCAATTGTTCTTAAGGGAGGAATTACTTGAGATTCTTTAGTCATTTTCTTGGTGCAGGAATAGCCAGGACAGTTTGTCTTCTTTAGGGCTCGGACTCTCTAGTCTTAAAAGTCTATGAGTCCAGCTCTTCAGTGAATTCAGCTAGTATTTGACATGTGTTAATTTTAGAGCTCAGTCTGTTTCATCCAACATTTTTCTGCCATTGAAGTTCTGGGTTTAGAACCTGAAGTCATGTTTAAATATATCCCTTTCCCCCTTCTGAAACTATAGTTATCACTCACTGGTGCTGTTAATGCAAAAGCTTGTTACACTGAACCATTATCCTGATGTCTTTATTTTTGACAGTTCATTGAATCATTTGGCATTAAAATTTCACATAGCCTTGGGCATATCAAATGCCTCAGAATAACCTGGAAACAAGTTCTTCAGTCAGCCTAGGTAGTTAATACTCTAAAATATAGCTGTATTTATACAAACATATCTAAAGTATATTATTTATAGACTCTGTGACCATGCATATGGCTGTGTGTATTATGACAGTCTGGGAGTACAAAGTTTAAAACTGCAGATGATTTTTTTAATACATACATACTAATTATGGGCAATTTTTAAAACTTAATCCATGATCCAAGAATGAGACATCAGTATTGCTATATAAGAGATATAAAGTATATTTTGTTGTACATTTTCGTACATACTGTATAATGGGTGAGGATCTATTGAAGTTCGTTCTTTCTGTCTCTCTTTATTCCCCCATCCCTCCCTACTGTTTTTTAGATGAAAGTCCATGCTTTTTTTTGTTGTTGTTAGGTTGAGTTGCACTGCATCTTGTCTGCTATCTGTTCCTTGTGAACTTGGCCTTCGTTGTTATGTTTTAATTCCAGTACTTTTCCTATGTCTCTCACCCAGAAGAGGTCAGCTGCGTTCTATCCTGATAAAACAGGTTTGGTTCATGGCTGGGTATGGGCAGCTTGGCCCCTTTAGTGTTCAGCCATGGGTGGGTGACCTCAGGATTTTCTTTTTATTTGTGAAGGTTAGAAATGAGAATCTTTTCATGTGATTAATGAGTGTTCTGCTGTCATTCTTAGGATTTCTGATTATCTTTTATAGCCAGAGATTAGATTCTCTTTTGGATAATACTGAGATACTCAGAAGTCATCTAACTTGCAGCATTTATGTATGTATGTATTTATTTACTTATTTATTTTTAGCAGTGGGAGCACTTGGTTGTAGTTAACAGGCCAGAATCAGCTATAAATAAATAAAATCCTGTAGGACTGGCTTCCTTCATTCACACACAGTAGTGTGTGATGAGATGCAAGCATCTGGCAGAAGAGAAGATTCTCAGCAGGTTTAAGTGCTTACCAAAGTGCTTTCCTGTATCCATGGCTCAGCTTCTGGTATCTGCTGTGTTATTTTGGCACTCTAGACTTGTAAGATTGCAGAGTCGAGTTTAAAACTCTCAATATATCATTAGGGTAGCCCAAGGTCTCTTCTTGTCAAGGAAGACTAGCTGATTCCAGGGGGAAGGAAAAGCAGAATCCAGGGCACCTGTAAATCCCTATAGTTTTGTGCTGTGGGTTTGTAGCTAATTATACAGCAGGCAGCAGTAATATGCGGTAGCGCTGTTGGCATACTTGTTTCAGAAAGAGCAAAATGTTCCAGCAGAGCAAAGAAGGGGCTTTGAAGGGACTGCAAATGAATGAAGCAACAACCATTTTATTGTAAACTAAAGCTTTGTAGTGGAATTGGGACATGTGAACTGTGAAGAGATGGCAGGGGGAGGGGGCACCAGTGGAAATGCATGGTTCAGATGTGTTTTACAGCTTTTGATTTGGATTCTCCTCCAGAAATATAGTCACACAAGGAGACCACCACTGGTCACAGCCAGCCAAATTGCTCTTTCTCCTGTGGTAGTGTTGTTAGTGACTGCTAGTAGGTTATTCAGTCGACCTTTTCTGTTTCTGCTTTGCTGCCTGATTTCAAAAGATTTGCCCTGTACTAGCTCTCAGCCACAGCTTGATGTGACACTGCTTGTTTGCATACGTCTCCTTCATTTCCATATGGCTCTTTCCCCCTTTTGCACTTTAGAAGGCAACAGAATTGGGAACATTTTTATACAATAAAGTAGTTATGTAGGGCCAGTTAAAACCCAGCTAAATAAAATTCAGCTGGAAGGGCTGTTCAAAAGGCTGGAAAAACACTGACTGCCGGAGAAGTCAGTGTTTCCTAAAGAGGGTTCAGCGTACATGCGGTAGCTTTGACTTTGCATTCATATTGAAGCAGGCTCCCTAGCTATTCTGGGCAGGCAGATCAATAAAATGACAGGTAGTTTAATGCCAAGAACCTCAGAATTCAAAAGAGTCTCATGTCATTTAAAGTCTATATTGATGTGGAATGTGAGCTTTGAGTGCAAAAATCAGAAAATGCAAGGTACAGATTCTGGTTTATGGTACCATATTGAACAGTATCTTTTGTGAAGATCCATTTTGGTCTGTCAGTTTTCAAATCTGTAAAATGGAGCTAGTTTACTAAAGGGAAAGTGATTCCAATTATTTTTATTTTGTTGAGGCAAACCCAATAGACTGGCCTTTTTTTTTTTTAATGTGTGAGAGAGAATTAGAATTGGCCTGCCAGGTACCAGGGCCACTGCAATCAAACTCCAGACATGTGTGCCACTTTGTGCACATGTGCAAGGTGTGCTTGTGTCACTTTGTGGGTCTGGCTTACATGGGACCTGTAGAGTCGAACATGGGTTCTTAGGCTTCACAGGCAAACGCCTTAACCACTAAGCCATCTATCTCTCCCGCCCTCTAATATTTATTAGAACACTATGAATGAAATTTCAACATAATAAATCTTTGAATAGTTCCAATAGCAGATTTAATAAATTAGCTAATATTTATGTACTTGAGAAGACAGTTGACTGCCTTATCTGAGATGATAAACATTCAGTGAAATGTGAGAGATTTTATTTTATTTTTAGATACACAAATGGAATGTTTGACTTAATAAACAATCTTCCCTTATTTTTGCATAGGCCGTGATTATATTCTTCTAGTGTCTCAAAATACTGCACAATAGATGATCAAATGGCTCCTGATAGGACAACAAAATAAATAAATGACCATTATGGACATAGCTAAGTATTTACCTGTTAATAGACAGTTTAACTTTCCTTTCCTGCTCATCACTCGTGTGACCCCCACAGATGCTTTTTCTGCAAAAAAGAAGATAACTTAGCTCTAAACTTAACCTCTTAAGAATGATTGATTTGGGGCCATTCCTTTAACAACTAAATATGTTGGAAATTTCTGTTTTGTTTTCTTTTTTTTTAAAGTTACTTTGTTATTTATTTATTTATTTGAGGGATAGAGGCAGAGAAAGAGAGAGAATGAGTATGTTAAGGTATAAAGCTGCTGCAAACAAACCCCAAATGCATGCATCACCTTGTGCAGCTGGCTGACATGGGTCCTGGAGAATTGAACCTGGGTCATTTGGCTTCACAGGCAAGTACCTTAACTGCCAAGCCATCTCTCCAGCATGAATTGTGTTCTTCCCCATAATGTGTAGATGGCACATAATTTCTATAGCAAAGGAGCAGGGAGCTCCCTGTGAGATCCCCAGAAATGCTGATGGAGAAGAGCTGACTAGTGCTGTACTTTTCATTTCATGTCCTGTTCTCCTGAAAACTCAGTCCTCATTCTGTAAAAACTCGCTGAGGGTTTGATGTATAGCTATAGAAGCAGTGAGACCACTTTTTACTAGTTTAAGAAATTGGTTACTGGTTAGAAATTTTACTAGTTTAAGAAATTGGTTAACCATTGGGAGTGATTATACTGGCTTCTAAACTCTAAAAACCTGCATGAATGGAACCAGAGATTGCTTTAGTTGTAGGGTTCTTCTCTCTGAACTGAGGTTCATAGTAAAAGAGTGCAGGTGGCCCCATTCTTTAGGATCTCCTTCATTGAAAGGGGAAAGGCTTTTCTGTACTCTCATTATAATCTGCAGTTCATTTTTATATACTGTGCCTCCCTCAGATACAGTATTTGTACATATCTTTGTGTATTCATGAGGGCCAGTTGCATTTATAACTAAGGATCTCTCATAAAAGAAAACTCATTTTCCTATGTAGGAACTCAAGAAATCCAGATGGCAGAGGTTCAGGGTTTTGCACTCAAAGGTTGTTCTTGCTGCCTTATGAGCTTACTCTGTGATACAGGTTTGATGCAAAGAGCACTGCTGCTCACAAATCACATGAGGTATACAGTTTGTGTGCAGTGATATGTCACAGCTTTTTATTTATATGGCCAGCCCAGTCTATTCTGCTCCTTTCACTGCCATGGAAAGTGCATCATTTTCCTCCCCCAATCCTCCTTCCCACATATCATCACCACCACCCACTATGTTATGCCCATTAAGTCCTCTGTGTGCCAGAAAAAAAACCAACAATGATTAAATGCTGATAAAAGAATGTAAGAAGGTTAAGATATCAACCAATCAAGTCCCATACAACACTCCTAAATTGTGGGTGGTATCCTTTTGCCCTCTTAACATTAAAAATAAGAGGTTATTATTTTTGATTCTTTTTCAGTCAAGGAAATGACTGAAATAACATTCTGAGAAATGGTGGCGAAGACCAAAGAAAATTACCTTATTTCCCATCCCATCCCAGCCTTTTTTTTTTTTTTTTTTCCCCATGAATGAATTTAACACATTCTTTATACAAGGAAGTCCTAGGGCTAGTCCAGTTTAGGTACAGTTCTATTTTTGGAGAGGTATGGAGTTTTTAAGCTAACACAATTAAAAAAAAACAATTACCTTAAACTCATTGAATTACAGAGTACTAATTGTCACAAGTTATATTGATGGGGATCATTTATCATAACATTCCTTAAAATTTTTAGTTCCTTAAAGCTCTTGTGCCAGTTTGCCATTCTCCTCTGAAGGGAGGAAGGGCATGACTGAAGTTCCGGAGCCAGGATTATTGGATTCATTGCTTTAGAGGAGAAAATCTCCTCTTCATGTCTTAGATAAAACAAGGTAGGAGGAGCTGTGGAATTAGCTTCTCCTTATTGTCCATTTACTAATAGAAGTAAGAAATAAGAGCCTCTAAGAATCTTGTCATGAATTGTATTCCCTGTTGCAGCTTAAGTTAATATGCCACATCATATAGCTTACTTTTCACCAGTTTGTTTTACCACTACTCTACATTATTTCTTTTGGTAATAAAGTTGCTTTTTAAGATCCATGGTAAATACATTTGGACCCTTTCCTCAACAGCTGCTGTGGTGAGGTAGGTCAGGAGGCATGCCTCTTTGGAGGCACCCTGGGGGTTGAGGGTAATGAGCACTTAATTACATCTGCTGAGTGCTAGAGTTGCTAAACTGGAGCTCTTGGTGACTGGTCTATATATGCTCTGACAATTCTTTTATTATGGTTTTCACTAACCTATCAGTAACTAACTGTGGTTGTTTAATTACAGAGGGAACATCCCTACGCTAAACAGGTACTGTATGTTTAGTTTCTTTTCCAAAGCACCCCCCCCCCTTTAAAAACAACTTAGAATAGTGAAATGATAAAAAGATAATAGTGCACTTGACAAGCTAATGTGTTACCTTCTGCTGGGGAGTCCCCTGTGCTCCCCTTTGGACTTCCTAAATTAATCTTTCTGTTTGGAAAACATGTCTTCAGCTGTTCAAAAAGCATCAGTATGGAAAAGATCCCATTGAGCTGTATGTGATGGGGAATCTGTCTGCCTGGTGTTCAGCTTTGCTGGAAACATTTTTTGTTAAATTCTGTGTTCACATTTTGGGCTTTCAGAAGAGAAACTCTTAAGGTTACTCTTAGCCTTGCAAGATTGTTCACAATATTTTCCAGTTTTAGTTTCTCTAGCTTGTTTCTCCTTGTAAAGGAATGCAAATCCATGTTTTATCACTTCATTAGCTGTTTTTCTAACATGTTAATGTGTTACAATGATTTGAAAGTCAAGTTCTATTTCAAATATATGATTAACATTGGGAAAATGTATTTAAGTCCTGGATTATTGAATCTTGTGAGGAGGTTTCCAGGCCAGTGTAACACAAATGATATTTTAGTATGTATTTCGAGTTCCTCTGGCCTCCTGAGCCAATCAAGGTAACAATGCAAGTTTGAGAGGATAGCTCTTCTGATTGGACTTGAATCCACAGAATGCTAAAGCATAATTTGCTGGTGGCAAACTCTTTGTAGGTGTTTCATGGGGAAATATTTGTAAATTTATATTCATTTTATCCCCCTGACTTTCAAATATTAAGTAACTAAAACCATTCTTAGCTTTCTAGTCTTATTTAGATGTGGAGAAGACCCCCTAGGGAATGCTTTTATAGGGTCCTCTGGTCTCCCCTCAGAGAGTGGGCTTAGTTCATTTCTGTCTGTCTTTAAATGCTCTGGCCCATGAGCCTAGTACTTGAGGGAAACTGAACAGTGTATATATTTCCCATGGGGTTCAGTTGAGTGAAAAAGATATTTAATCCTATGTTTGCCACAAATGGCCTTTAGCTCATTTACAGGGAGTTCCTTGTAATGTTATCTGGAACTCTTTATCTTTCCTGTCTAATAACAAACAGGTTAAAAAGTTATGCCTCACAAACTTGCTCCTTTAGTAAATATACCTGGTGACCCTAGAAAACCGGATGATAGCATTTCTGAGTTAGTACAACTTAGAATTCCAGTTTCTAGTGAGCACCATGTATAAGACTTGCTTGGTGTGTGTTTCATTTGCTTGTTTCATTTGTAGTATCAATGGTTTTCTCTTCTACTCTGCCTTTCTATTTCCCAGTACTGTCAAAAGATGAAGTACCTTTCCCATCATCAACATTTAGCAAAGGAATACAAACTAGGAGTGTCTGTCTCGATGGTCTGTGTGAGCAGTATTTTCATCCTTATAAAGCATTCCATTGCCTTTTATAAATACGATTTGTAGCAGATGCTTATACTTCTAATCTCTCTTCCTCCTGCAATACTGCAGGTGGTGTTCTTCAAGGATATTTTGGAAATTTCCCAAAGTGCAGGCACCATGGCCTCACTCTGAACTTGCTTCAGATCAGTATGCCAGTAATGTCTCAGGCAAATCCTAGAGGTATCCTTAGCTTGGTCCTTCCTTACAGGCTGTCCTGACTGGGCATTCATAAATTCCTTACAATATTGTTTATTAGTACATTCTGCTAAGCTGCACCAAGGATTATTTGGATTTATTATGGTTTTTACATTGAATAAATCTGTTCAATTCTCTTCAAGAAACTCCATTTAGAAACTACTTGTCATGCTTACACATACTTTGAGACCAATGCTCTGCCCTTTTGTATCTTGCTAGAAATTAATAAGTGCTTTCAATGGAGATATTTTTGTTCTGGTATAGAAATGTTTAAATAGGAAAAGGAAATGTTACAACTTGGGTTTGAAAACTCTCTTTCAAAGAGGGAGAACTATAATCTTAATAAATATCCCTATCACCCATTAAAGGAAAAAAGTAAATACCTCAGTAAAGTTCCTTTTGAGGACTGGGACTTGTTTCTATTCCATAAATAACTCTTTTATCATAATTTACTAAACCATTCTCTGCCTTCTAATTAGAATTAATATTATATATACACACATATAAATATATCTGTGAATACTTATTATAATTCCTTTAAAAAACCTTAAATCTTGGCATTTGGCTTGCTTACTTTAAAGGAGGGCATGTTTGGGGGATGGGGAAGACGCAGGATGGTTTTTAACCCTCTATGTGTGCTATTCATCTGATATAGTAGCATTGTGTTAAAACTGTTGTGAAAAAGCTGAGTGTGTGGTGGTGCATGCCTTTAATCCCAGCACTCAGGACGCTGAGATAGGAGGGTCACTGTGACTTTGAGGCTAGCCTGAGATTACATAGTGAATCCCAGATGAGCTTGGGCTAGAGCGAGACCCTACCTTGAGAGAAGAATAAAAAACAACCAAACAAAAAAAAAAACTAAAACAACTGCTATGAAATTACTGATAAGTCTTTAGGTCTCTATTTGAAGAAATTTTGGAGTGATGAAAATATAGTTCATGTAATGGAAAAAAAAAATAGCCAGGCATGGTGGCACATGTCTTTAATCCCAGCACTTGGGAGGCAGAGGTTGTAGGATCCTCATGAGTTTAAGGCCACCCTGAGACTACATAGTGAATTCCAGGTCAGCCTGGGCTAGAGCAAGACTCTACCTTGAAAAACAAACAAAAAAAACAACAAAAAGAAAGAAAATATAGTTCATGTGAGAAAATTCAAATAAACAATGAATCTCGCCAAGGCACCCTAATACATAGTGGGTAAAAATCAAATCTGCTCTGCAACCTGATCCTACATCAGAGTCTCTGTCTAGCTTTTTTCCCCTATTATTAATCCCCCAATCTTTGTAAGCCTACCCTTCTCATCTAATAAACTTGATTGAATTACCATTTAGAATGTCCTTCGCCTCCAACCTCAACCACTATGGCATGACTCATGTAGCTAGTGTCAGTGATGTGCTTTTGGACAACTCCTTCACTCCACCATGCCAGAGGATGGGCGGGATGGTCTCTTTTCGGACTTTTGAAGATTTTGTCAGGTAAGACATTATGACACTATGTCTGCACAAGGGTTACATGGAGTCTCACATTTTTGAAAAATAAAAGTCCACAGAATGTCAGTGCAGCTAAGGAGGTATAGCTTTTTGTGTGCTCAGAAAGAAATATATGTCTTTCCATTTCCAGCCTCATTCAGACTCTCTGAGCCTATGCTTGTAGTATGAACCTGGCCAGAAAGAAAGAAATGGAAGAAAGAAAGAGAAAGAAGAAGAGAGGGAGGAAGGAAGAGAAAGAAAGGAGGGAAAAAGAGCAAACAAACAAAAACCATCTTTTTCTTGGAGCTAACAGAAGAAGCTGTCTGCTCTGTGATGAGTGAAATGTCAGGAGAAATTAAACACAACACTACAGTGAGCCCCACTAGAGACGATACATCTTTTGATTAAATGCATTCAGCATCTATCTCTTGATGTATACTGATGCATTACCCTAGGGGGAGGGGTAATTACATTGGTGTGTCACAACTCCAATCCAGGCTCCTTCTGTTACTTTAAGACCGATGATGACAGCAATATTCATATCTTACATATGAAAAGAAAACAAAAAAGCATTATATCATTCTTTCCTAAAAAGTGGACATACATATAACTTTAAAACAATCCACTCTCCTAATTTCTGCCACTTGATAAAATTTTGCACATCAACTTTAGCCACTGGCTGACAGTTGAGTGCAGGGTAGGATGAATTCTTTGAGACTGAACTGCTATGGCAGCGTTTGTTTTGTGCCCCTTAGGTTTCTGCTAGTTAGGTTTTCATTGTGGGTGTTTCTCTGGTATTTTTCAGGATCTTTGATGAAGTGATGGGCTGCTTCTCTGACTCCCCACCCCAAAGCCCCACATTCCCAGAGTCAGGTCATACATCTCTCTATGATGAAGACAAGGTACAGTGTCCCTTTTAGAAGGCATCTTTGTTCCTTGACTTGTGACTCAGACTGTATACTATCTTTCTGACATTGGAAGATTATTGAGAAGAATTCAACTTTTTGTCCTACTCTTACACACACACACACACACACACACTCTCTCTCTCTCTCTCTCTCTATATATATATATATATATATATATATATACACACACACATACACATACACATACATACTTGTTTACTTGTTTGTTTTCCTTTGTCTTTTATTTATTTTATTTATTTATATGAGAGCTCCGGGGGGGGGGGGAGAGAAAGAGAGAATGGGCGCGCCAGGGCTTCCAGCCACTGCAAATGAACTCCAGACACACAAGCACTGTGCATCTGGCTTGCATGGGTCCTGGAGAATTGAACCTGGATCCTTTGGCTTCACAGGCAAGTGCTTAACCTCTAAGCCATCTCTCCAGCCCTTGTTTTGTTTTTTTGACATAGAGCTCAGGCTGACCTGGAATTCACTTATGTAGTCTCAGGGTGGCCTTGAACTCACAGCAATCCTCCTACCTCTGCCTCCTGGCTACTCTCTATTATTTAATGTTGTGTCTTTTATTGCAGAGGGGACTTTTTTTTTTTACTACAATTTTCAAAATATTATTTATTCATTTGCAGTAGAGAGACAGATACCTATGTGCCTCTTGCTGCTGCTGCAGATGAACTTCAGACACACGTGCCACTTTGTGCATCTGGCCTAAAATGGGTACTAGGAAATTGAGCCCAGGCCAATAGGCTTTTCAAGCAAACACATTTAACCACTGAGCAATCTCCCTGGTCTAGCCCCCTCCCTCCAATTTTCATTTATTTCCAAGGCGCAAGAGAGGGGGTAAAAGAGGGAGAGAGAATGGGTGCATCAGGGTCTCTTGCTACTGCAAGCAAACTTCAGACACATGTGCCACTTTGTGTATCTGGTTTTACATGTGTAATGAGGAATTGAACCATGACCATCAGGCTTTGCAGGCAAGCACCTTAACCACTAAGCCATCTATCCAGTCTCCCTGCCCCTACATACAACTTTTATTTTCCAAATTTTTATTAACAACTTCCATGATTATAAAAAATACCCCTTGGTAATACCCTCCCTCCCCCCACTTTCCCCTTTGAAACTCCATTCTCCATCATAACCCTTCCCCATCTTAATCAGTTCCTCTTTTAATTTTGATGTCATGATATTTTCCTCCTCTTATGATGGTCTTGTTCAGGTAGTGTCAGGCAGTATAAGGCCATGGATATCCAGGCTATTTTGTGTCTGGAGGGAGCACGTTGACATACAACTGTTTTTAAGTAGAGTCTCTCTCTAGCCCAGGCTGAACTTGAATTTGTGGCAATACTCCTCCTCCCTCTGCCTCCTGAGTGCTGGGATTAAAGGCATGACCCACCACACCTCGCTGCATGCTTCCTCGAAGTATTTTTAAAAGGCTGAATATAAATTCTGAATTTAAAAATATACTGTATTAGGGCTGGAGAGATGGCTCATTGGTAAAGGTGCTTGCCTGCAAAGCCTAAAAACCCAGGTTTGATTCCCCAATACCCACGTAAAGCCAGATGCACAAGGTGGTGCATGCATCTGGAGTTTGTTTAAAGTGTATGGAGGCCCTATCACACCCATTCTCTCTCCCTCCCTCCCTCCCTCCCTCTCCCTCCCTCTCCCCCTCTCCCTCCCTCCCCCTCCCTCCCTCCCTCCCTCCGCTCTATCTTTCCCTGCTGGCAAATAAATAATTTTAAAAACATTCTATAATCCATAATGGAGAATGGGCCCATATATGTCCATTTCAATTGTCTCTAGGTTCCTGAATACTATTGTAAAGGTTTGAGATTTTCAGTGCTATATAAGGTATTTGCTGTGCAAGTCCCACACTCAAGCTAGATGTGAAGGTCCCCATTTATGAGCCCAATGTGGGGTCAGGTCTCAGCTTCAGTTACTGGAATTCTTACTCAGTGATGACTTGTATCTTCTCATAGCGAACCTATTATAGTCCTCAGGAAATGGACTTGGACTGCAGGAAAAAAAAATAGGTATTTTATTTTAAAAAGTTGTGCTTTTATGAAATCCTTTAATTTTTCAGTAAACAAACTGACTTGTTTTTTCCCTATACTATTATTTTCCCATGGTTTGATACTATCCTTGTTTTATAACCTATAAGTGAATATGTCATTTCTTTTACTCATTTCTCTTCACAGAATGTGAAGAAATGTGGCAAATAAACAAAATTGCTCTATCCCCATTTTGCCAATGAGAAATTTGAGGCATACTAACTTTGCCATGCTAGGGTTTGAAGCCACCTCTAGGTGCTACCTCTGCTGCTTTCTTTCTTTCTTTCTTTTTTTTTTAAAATTTTTTTTCTGTTTTACTTATTTATCTGAGAGGGTCAGACAGAGAGAGAATGAGGCTGGGGGGGGGGGGAGGGAGGGAGAGAATGGGCATGCCAGGGCATCCAGGCACTGCAAACGAACTCCAGATGCATGTGCCCCCTTGTGCATCTGCCTAACATGGGTACTGGGGAATCGAGCCTCGAACCGTGGTCCTTAGGCTTCTCAGGCAAGCGCTTAACTGCTAAGCCATCTCTCCAGCCCCTCTGCTGCTTTCATGTGCATTATTTAATCTCTGCTGTGACTGTTGACCAGTAATTTTTTTGGTTTACTAATTCCAACAGATTGGCAAACCAAAACATTCTGTGAGCATATACCTCTTTTTCAGTTGTTTTACTGCACACCATAACTGCTCCCTACTTTTGTGGTAGCCAGCCTCATAATTTCTTTCTTTCTTTTCTTTTCTTTCCTTTTTTTTTTTTTTTTTTTTTTAATTTTTCAATGTAGGGTCTCAGTCTAGCCCAGGCAGACCTGGAATTCACTATGGAGTTTCAGGGTGGCTTGAACTCACGGCAATCTTCCTACCTCTGCCTCCCGAGTGCTGGGATTAAAGGCATGCACCACCACGCTGGCTCATAATTTCTTTAATGTGTGTTCTTGGGTTGCAGATCCCCAGGGATGAACCAATTCATATTCTGAATGTGGCTATCAAGACTGACTGTGATATTGAGGATGATGGACTGGCAGCTATGTTCAGAGAGTTTACCCAGCAAAATGTGAGTTTTCCATTGGGTGGAAGCTACTGGTTGTATCATAACTATCCTTTATTAGTTGCTACCTGGGGAGCTTATCACTGGTCATGACTGTCTTATAACTATGGCTAATTTTGCATGTGAGATTAAATTCCTGTCTCTTCAGTTAAAACTTGTTCAGCATACTTTTTAAAGCAATAGCTGTACTGTTTATTTATAAAGAACTTCTGTCTAAAGTTTTTTGTGTTCTTCCATAATCCCATGAGTTTACATAAATCAGGAATTATCTGGTTGTACATGATGGGTGGGGGGTTGGAGGAATCAAGCTTTGAGGGATTAAATGGAAGACAGGTGATAGAGCAAAGGCCTTGATACCAGCCCTAGGGGCACACAGATTTAAAAGGTTTGGAAAACAATATATCATTAGCCTCCAGAATACTTAGTATCTAATGAAGGGGATTAGATAGGCATGCTTCAAACAATTACAGTATTTGATGATGGTATGGGTATGGGATGGGGAGTATCCACATACGTGGCAGATACTCTACTACTAACTTGTTCTCCCATTGCCCTGTAGTTACTTCTTCCATTGATATATGATAGATGTCAAAATGCCTTCTTAAATTGCCTCTAATGGTCATACCCATCTGTTCTCTCTTTCTTTTTTTTTTAAGGTATTGTCTTGTTCTAGCCCAGGATAACCTACAATTCACTATATAGTCTCAGGGTGTTCTTGAACTCACAGTAATCCTCTTACCTTTGCCTCCCCAGTGCTGGAATAAAGGTGTGAACCACCACACCTGGCTCATGTTCTCTTTGAATAGATAGCACTGCGCCCATAGTATTGGTTACATAGAGCAAACTCAATTCAGCAATATAATCTATTAGTGCCATTGGCATTCAAATCATGTAATGCTAATGATAGATATGTAGGGGAAAATATCAATAAAGTGTTTAACATGGTTTAGCATTTACTCTATGATGCTCTCACAGCAGCTAAACTGATAGTGGCTTGGCAGTGCCCAACATGAGGTAGATGTACTTCCAGAGATGTAAAACAAGGGAGTTTGCTTGGTACCTTTTTTTTAGTTTATTTTTTCCCCCCTTCAGTTTTTTGAGGTAGGGTTTCACTCTAGCCCTGGCTGACCAGGAATTTACTGTGTGGTCTCAGGGTGGCCTTGAACTCACAACCATCCTCCTACCTCTGCCTTCTGAGTGCTGGGATTAAAGGCATGTGCCACCACCTTCCCTTCTTGCCCTTGGCTAAAAATATTAACCCAAGGCCAGTGACCAAGGTAACGTCACTAGAATAATGCTAATGTTGTACATGGAGGCTGCTGCTGCTGCTGTTGCAGCTTTGTAGTGAAAGTTTTAAGATAACAGCTGATTATTATTTAATTGCTCTAACCAAAAAAAATTGTTTTAATTTGGCCACAACTTTAGGCTTTTTATTAACCCATGCCCTAAGTACTGGCTATCATCACGGTGATTTAAAGAGGTTACTTCTTCGTTTTCACAAGTTGAGGCACAGGGAAATCTGTTGCCTTTGCCTAAGGCATTTGGAAAGGTCAGTGGAGAATGTGCTGACACTCAGCTCGAGAAGCCATTGACTGCATTCGTTGTTATGTTTATCTAGGAATATGTGGTATTTTCATCTCCTGATTTTGAAAATATATATAAGAAGAAAGTAGGGAAAGCAGCTTTTAAAAAGAAGCTGACGTGATGACTAGTTTTGTTTTTTACTTCCTGATCTTGCTTCTAGGAGTTTAGAAGTTCTTTTTTTAAAGCACACATTAAACTATCAAATAGGTTGATCCAAATTGTACAAATAATCTTCTAGTCCCAGCATGTCTTTTTTTCTCTCATAGAAATTAGGATCATATATTTGTAAATGACTTGTGGAGGAGATTGAAGCAGTCAGTGTAAATGGAGTTTCTCCAGGTGCTGACGCCTAATCGCTGGGTAATAGCTATGGACTTGCTGTGAGACCCACATTATTACAATGTAATCAGAATCCTGTTGCTCTGCTGTTATTGTCAGCCACTTGTGGAATTTTAAAAGCAATAACAATTTTGATTTTAAATCATGGCATTATTAAAGTTATTTTCTTCCCTTGCCAGAACATAGCTATTGATGCTTGTCTTTGAAGGACTTGGCTGTAGTGGAATTCTTTGTTGCTGCCAGAAGTGTTTCTGTTGCTGGGCATACTGAGAGACTACACATCACTTGCTTTCTTTTAATACCTTTAAAAAATATATGATGATAGTATGGGCAATCTTAAATGTAGTATATGTTTTCAGTTAGTTTTTGCTTATGCTGTCAATAAAATCAGTGTTATTACTCAGCAACATTATAGCAGAAACTGAGAACTAGGGGAAAATGTCCCAGAAACATGCTTCTCTATAAGGGAAAATCCCATGTAGTACCTTGAAAATTAAGAATTGGCTTATGGGGCTGGGTGTGGTGGTGCAGACCTTTAATCCCAGAACTTGAGAGGCAGAGGTAGGTGGATCGCCGAGAGTTCAAGACCACCCTGAGACTGCATAGTGAATTCCAGGTCAGTCTGAGCTAGGTTGAGACCCTACCTTGAAAAGCAGAAAAAGAAAAAAACAAGAATTGGCTTATGGGTTAGAGAGTTGCCTTAACAGTTAAGACACTTGCCTGTTAAGCCTAAGAAACCAAGTTCGACTCCCTAGAACCCATGTAAACCAGATGCACAAGGTAACACATGCATCTGGAAGTTTGTTTGCAGTGGCTAGAGGCCTTAGAATGCCCATTCTCTCTCCCTCTCCCTCCCTCCCTCCCTCCCTCCCTCCCTCCCTCCCTCCCTCCCTCCCTCCCTCCCTCCCTCCCTCCCCCCTTCCTTCCTCTCTCCCCCCTTCTCTCTGTGCTTCACACACACACAATACATACACACTCACAAATAATAAATAAATAAAAAGAATTAGCTTATGAATGTATTTCTCAGTTCAATTGATCACAAATGTGTGCACTATTTATAGTCTTTGAAGTCATTCAACTGATAGGATTGCATTATTGCTTTTTGCCACACGTGGTAAGACCCTTTATCAGGGAGCTTTAAAAACACTTAATTCTTACTGTTTCTTCACTTTTGAGGTAAATGAACACTACAGAAGAGAGGAAGATTTAGGCCCAGGGATCTAAAACTCATAAACAGTCTTGAAGCTACTGGTCTCTGTTTGTTGACTTCTGATATACTGTTTGTCTATACCAAGCTATGAACGAGCCTCAAACTTAAAAGCCTATTAAATACTGTTTTTAAACACCTGTCCTCCTTCCCCCTTTTTTTGGGCTGTATCCTCATATTCACAATCCTCCTTCCTCAGTCTCCAGAGTGCTGGGATTACAGGCATGCATCACCATGCCTGGCTGCTTTTGGAAGTTCTTAAAGGGAATCATTTTAAAACGACCTTCAGGGCTGGAGAGATGGCTTAGCGATGAAGTGCTTACCTGTGACGCCTAAGGACCCCAGTTTGAGGCTCGATTCCCCAGGACCCATGTTAGCCAGAATCACAAGGGGGCACCTGCATCTGTCGTTCATTTGCAGGGGCTGGAGACCCTAGTACACCCATTCTATCTCTCTGCCTCTTTCCATCTCTGTCGCTTTCAAATAAATAAAAATAGATTAAAAAAAGTAAAGACCTTCATGTAAGTAAGGGGGTATTGGTTTAGAAGAATGGAAAGAATGTAGGATCTGTCAGGTTGACTTGTAGGAATGTAATATCTAGTGGTAGGTAATGTCTATCTAAACAATAGTCTTGGGCCTACCTTTTCTGTTTTTGAGAAAGTTCTGTATTTTTCTGTACCTGATTTCATCTTTGTCAGTATTAATTTTCACTTTTTTTTTTTTTTTTTTTTTGGTTTTTTGAGGTAGGGTCTCACTCTGGCTCAGGCTGACCTGGAATTCACTATGTAGTCTCAGGGTGGCCTTGAACTCTTGGCGATCTTCCTACCTCTGCCTCCCGAGTGCTGGGATTAAAGGCGTGCGCCACCACACCCGGCACAATTTTCACATTTGAATCCATGCCCAATAGTGTAATTTTTATTAGCATAAATTATGGTAAGTTTTACCTTGATGTGAATCTATTTGCGAGAACTTAGTTTCATATGAACCGTTTTCAAAGCCTTCAGTTTTGTTTCAATTTTGCCAAGATCAATGTAAAACTTACTCCTTAAGATGTAGTCCCAGAAGCCATGTTGAAATTTCTAAGTTTGAAGCTTCTAAGCTAAGATTTAAAAGGAGGCTTATTCCATCCATAGTATTCTGAGGACTGAGCAGGAAGATTTTTTTTGGCTGGAGATGTCACCTATTTTCTATTGATATGTTTATTCACAGAAAGCTACCCTGGTTGAGCATGGGATCCGGCGTCTTACATTCCTGGTTGCACAAAAGGTATTGGCATATGAATTGTATGTCTCATGTTTTTATGCTGCTGTCATAATTTTTAAAAATAAAAAATAGTGCTGTAAAATATGTCATATATATAAAAAATTTATTCATAAAACAACTGTTTTTCAATCAATTTAACTTTTTAAAGAAAAGCATTAGATAATATTTGGAATGGTAGAAAAGTCTTTCTAAACTCACCACTATATTACTCAATTTGTTTTTAACGTTATTACTAATTGTCAGTTTCTACTGTTTTTTTTTTCCTCCTTTTTTCTTTTTTGTCTTATTCTTATTTGAAAGGATTTCAGAAAGCAGGTCAACTGTGAGGTGGATCAAAGATTTCATGTAAGTAGAAAGAACAACTTTGAAAGATAACTTACTGTTTTATCTATTTGCCACTGATTATTTCAACAAAATCTGTCTGAGTTACTTAGAAGGGCTAAATTCACATTTTGTACCTCTTTTAGAAAGTGATATAATGAGTATTTTTCTATCAGGTCTTGTAGAGAAAGTGTTTTGTTTTTCAAAAAAGAAAATAAATTTAGGGCTGGAGAGATGGCTTAGCAGTTAAGCGCTTGCCTGCGAAGCCTAAGGACCCGGTTCAAGGCTCGGTTCCCCAGGTCCCACGTTAGCTTGATGCAGAAGGGGGTGCACGCATCTGGAGTTCGTTTGCAGAGGCTGGAAGCCCTGGCGTGCCCATTCTCTCTCTCTACCTGTCTTTCTCCCTGTGTCTATCACTCTCAAATAAATAAATAAATAAATTTAAAAAAAAAATAAAAATAAATTTAGCTGGTTGTGGTGGCACACGCCTTTAATCCCAGCACTCGGGAGGCAGAAGTAGGAGGATCACCATGAATTTGAGGCCACCCTGAGACTACAGAGTGAATTCCAGGTCAGCCTAGGCTAGCGCAAGACCTTACCTTGAAAAACCAAAAAGAAAAAAGAAAAAAAGAAAAGATATTTTGTATTATGTTATTTGAAAAAGAGAGAATGGGCACACCAGGACCTCCAGCCACTACAAACAAACTCCAGATGCATCTGGCTTACATAGGTACTGGGGAATTAAACCTGGGGTCTTAGGCTTCACAGGCAAGCACCTTACCCACTAAGCCATCTCTCCAGACCCTCTTCTTTTCTCCCCCCCTCTCTCTCTGTCTTTAACTATCATGAATCCTCAGTGTATCTCTCTGGGAGAAAGTTAAGAATGAGCACATGCATTGATTCAGATAAATACAATAGAAATAGAAGCTAGCCAATAATGTCTCCTGTGCACGTGTGTCAATAATCAAGTACTTCCAGTTGTACTATGAGATCTTGGCTTCTACTTAACATGGTTACAAGTTCTATCATGAAGAAATCTCAGTGTCTTCATACCAGTGATTTATTATTTAAATGCCTTAATAGAGCCCAAGTAGCTTGTTTAATTTATAAAAGTAGGAATGAATTAAAAAAAAACATTCTATTTGCTATCCCATTTAGCTGAATTAAATGTTAATGTTGTCAGATTAAAATATACATATATCAGAAAGTAAGCTAAACTAATTTAATAGTTGGCATCTGAGTAATGGTGTATACTTTTTCATACCCAGTGTGGTGATAGCAGTAAGGCTAGAAACCCTGTTTGCAAGGAAGGATGTCTTAGAATGAATGCCTATAGTCAAAAGTGCTCCATTAAAAATTGCTTGTAACTGGGTTGGTGGTGCGTGCCTTTAATCTCAGTACTCAGGAGGCAGGGTAAGAGGAGCGCTGTGTGTTCAGGACCAGTCTGGGACTACAGAGTGAGTTCCAGGTCCACCTGGGCTAGTGTGAGACCCTACCTCAAAAACAAGACAAACAAAACAAAAAGCAATTTTTTTTCTTCTAACATAGCTAAGATTCCAAGCCATATTAGGAAGTCTTAATTTTCCTGACAAAGTCCAACAAAGGTTTTACTAGTTTTTATTTTTATGGTTTTGGTTATTTATTTTAGCAATTAAGATAATTAATTTGTTATTCATGTAATGAACAGGTAATATTTGGGGTTGTAGCTGGGTGTGGTAGCACACGCCTTTAATTCCAGCACTTGCGAGGCGGAGGTAGGAGGATCTCCATGAGTTTGAGGCCACCCTGAGACTCCCTAGTGAATTCCAAGTCAGCCTGAGCTAGAGTGAGACCCTCCCTCGAAACAAACAAACAAAAAATATCTTGGGTTCTAGAAAGGAGTTTCTAACTCAGGACCCTATGTGTAATTGTTTTGATTATCCTTTTGTTTATTAGGTCTCTAGTACTTGGCATTTTGTTTTCCCTCCTATAGTTTGCCTTTCTGATCCTAGTCTATAGAGAAACAAGAGAGCCTTTCCAGCAAGCTGAAGGGGGAAGGTTTTCTTTAGGAAATGTGGACTACACAACTCCCTTGTGTTATTTCTGTCAGGAAATCAAGCAGAGTGCAGATATATACCAATCAATGGCTTTAGATAGGAAACCAGAGTCAGTGGAGAAGCATGAGGCGCTTAAAGAGAACCCTGGGGCTTTAGGAAGAAAAATCAGGAGCTTAGAGAATAAAATTGATAGTTGGAGATAGAATATGAGAGCCCATGAGTAAACACTGGTTGGTAGATACTATCCGAAAGGCAGGAGCCAGGTCCTGGATTTTGGAAGAGTATTGGGCAAGCCTCTTAAATATTAGTAAGCATTTTCCTATTCCTCACTGACATTAGGGTAATAACATTATGAGGAATAACTGAATTTATAAAATTATTTATTTTTTTGTTTATTTACTTATTTTTTTTTATTTGAGAGTGACAGACAGAGAAAAAGAGGCAGAGAGAGAGAGAATGAGCACACCAGGGCCTCCAGCCACTGCAAACTAACTCCAGATGCATGCTCCACCTCATACACCTGGCATACGTGGGTCCTGGGGAATTGAGTCTTGAACCAGGGTCCTGAGGCTTTCCAGGCAAGCACTTAACAACTAAGCCATCTCTCCAGCCCTATTTTTATTTTTTTTAAATTTTATTTATATTTATTTATTTGAGACAGAGTGATGGATTTGGGGGGGTGGAGTGAGAATTGGCTCACCAGGGCCTCTAGCAAATGAACTCCAGATGCATGTGCTACCATATATATCTGGCTTATGTGGGACCTGGAGAATCAAGCCTGGGCCCTTAGGCTTCTCAGGCAAACCTCTAAGCCATTTCTCCAGCCCTGTAAGTTTTTTTTGTTTTTCCTAATAGGACAGAGTCGTCTTTGTCTGACTAGCACAATAAATGTTTTTCTTTTTAATAATAAGCATAAAAATGTAACCTGGCCACTAAAATGATAAATAAACCAGAATTTTTAGTTATCACTGACTTACTTTATTTATTTATTTATTTATTTATTTATTTATTTATTTATTTATTTATTTATTTGAGGAAAAGAGAGAATGGGCATGCCAGGGCCCCTAGCCACTATAACTGAACTCCAGAACCATGCGCCACCTTGTGCTTCTGGCCTGTGTGGGTCCTGGTGGATCAAACCTGGCTTCACAGGCAAATGCCTTAACCACTAAGCCATCTCTCCAGCCCAGTGATTTTTTAAAATTATTATTAGTTTATATTTGAATCTAACAAAAAATATTTCCAAGCATTCCTGTGTTATTCTGTAATTTGTGTCATGTTCTACAGTATATCTGCTTTAAAATATTTTTTTTAATCCTGCTGTGTATCAAGATTTAGTTTAGCTTTTCTTGTTTTTGTTTGTTTGTTTTTCCAAGATAGGGTCTCACTCTATCCCAGGCTGACCTGGAATTCACTATGTAGTCTTAGGGTAGGTTTTAAACTCATGGTGTTCTTTCTACCTCTGCCTCCCTAGCACTGGGATTAAAGGTGTGGACTACCATGCCACATGCTTGGTTTATTGTGAAGTTCTTATTTATCATCACATTAACTGGGAAGTCAATGAATATGTAAGTGCCTTGATTTGTCATGAGTATGGGAAAGGATGCTCTATGGCAGAGAGAACTTTTTTTTGTTTGTTTTTTGTTTTTGTTTTTCAAGGTAGGATTTTACTCTAGATCAGGCTGACCTGGAATTCACTATGTAGTCTCAGGGTGGCTTAAAACTCATGGTGCTCATTCTATCTCTGCCTCCCAAATGCTGGGATTAAAGGTGTGCGCCACCACCTCCAGCTGGCATAGAGAACTTTAAAGTTTAGTTGTGGGATGTATTTGCTCTAAGGACATAAATGACATATATTGGTGTGCTCATAAGTCAGACTTCTTAATAATGAATGACTGGGGGCCTAGAGAGATGGTTTCATGGTTAAGGCATGTGCCTGCGAAGCCTAAGGGCTCAGGTTTGACTCCCCAGTACCCACGTAAAACCAGTTGCACAAGGTGGCACATGCAGTGGCTAGAGGCCCTGCCATGCCCATTCTCCTCTATCTCTCTGTGTCTAATAAATAAATAATTAATTAATTAAGAAATGTTGCCTGGCACTTGTAGGGGGTAAGAGTAACTATTACTGAATTGCCAGGAAGCCTCGGCAGGAATTACACAAATCCAGGGCTGCTGTTGTGGTGCTGGTCTGAGTTCTGCTGGTGGTTGGTAGCTTGCCGTTCATGAGTGGTTGGTAGCTTGCCGTTCATGAAGGATGATCAGCCTCTGTCATGTCATCTGATATATGTGTGGCCCACAGTTAGTGTAGTGTGAAAAAGAGGAAGCTTTCCAGGAGTGTTAGA
Source organism: Jaculus jaculus (assembly GCF_020740685.1). Taxonomy (NCBI): domain Eukaryota; kingdom Metazoa; phylum Chordata; class Mammalia; order Rodentia; family Dipodidae; genus Jaculus; species Jaculus jaculus. The sequence goes on from NC_059110.1 coordinate 94,363,585, forward strand.
GATGAATCCCTTGATCTCTCTGGCTTTTTGGTAATCCACCATGATGTATGCAGCCTCCTCTGTTCTACACTGTGAAATCCCTGTTATTGAACCGAAGAGAATGTGCCCATGAGGGGCCAAGGAGAGGAGGAATGTTGCCAAGTTTTGTTAAGAGTAACATTGGCTGTTGTGGAATGAAACAGGCTGTGCTATTTTAAAGTCATGGATCTTTCAGACTACCTTAGAACCACAAGACAAATGAGGCCCAGATAGGACTGATTCCTAGAGAGCAGGTATTGTGATGTGTTTATTCAGATGCCAGTGATGTTTCTAAGCATTTTCAGCACTTTGCTGTGAAATCACTGTGGTCCCCAGGATGCTGGCCACAGGTATGTCTGCTATTGCCATGGGACGTTTGTTCTGAGTTGTCAATTTGACCAGTGCTAAAGAGGCTGGGTGTGGAGGCTGATTTTGTTTCAATTTAATCTAATGAAGTCCCAGAATGAGACTTTGATAACTGCTAAAAATTAATACTTAAGTAAAAAGTTTACGGAAAAACTAGTCTGTCCTTTTAAGTATATTCCTTGTATTAAAAAAATCAAATAGGGGGTGGAGAGTTGGCTTAGCTGTTAAGGTGTTTGCCTGCAAAGCCAAAGGATCCTGGTTTGATTCTCCAGGACCCACATGAGCCAGATGCACAAGGGGGGTGCATGCATTTGGAGTTTGTTTACAGTGGCTGGAGGCCCAGGTGCGCCCATATTCATTCATTCATTCATTCATTCATTTTTTTTTTCTCTCTCTCTCTCTCTCTCTCACACACACACACACACACTGTCAAATAAGTAAATAAAAATAATCAAAGAAAAGCGTTAATACTTAGAAAGCATAAGAAGAGTTTCCTTGAATCTTACCCTCCCCAACCTAAAAGTCTTTTTAGGTTTTTTGTATGGTGGCAGGGTCTCATTCTAGCTGTTACTAGTCTCAAGCTCAAAGCGGTCCTTTTGCTTCAGCCTCCTGAGTGCTGGGACTATGTGCAATCTTGCCCAGCTTTAGCTTCTTGAATTTTTGTACCTATTTAAGTTGGAGCTAGTTTCACTGACATTTTAGACCTGAAATTCCCAAAAGTATGTCAGAAAATGCTTATTCGAATATATTATGCTTTTTAAAATTTGAATTCTCACTTTTTTTTCGCAAAGTTATTTTTAAAAAATATTTATTTATGAGAGAGAGAATGAATGGGCATGCCAGGGCCTCTAGCCACTGCAAAGGAACTCTAAATGTATGCATATTCCACCTTGTGTGAACGATGCTAAAATGCCTATTAGGACTTCTCCCTTCCCTTTGTCCTATAAACAAAAATATGAGATCCCAAAAACTGTTAGGAAATTCTAAGTCAGTTTTGCATCTGTGAATAAAATGTTTCAGTATTTTTTTCTTTTAAAGGCTTGTGAGATCTAAAAAATTACTGCAAACCTCCTAAGAGATAGTTGTTCACCTGTACTTGTTGTGTGACTACCACTGTAAAATGAAATATGTTACAGTTTTGGGGCCTTAAGTTATGGTTAGCAGTTTGTGTGTATTCCCCTCCCTCTATTCATTCCTTCCTTCCTTCCTTCCTTCCTTCCTTCTTTCCTTCCATTTGTTTGTTTGTTTGTTTGTTTGTTTTTCCAGCTAAGGTTTCACTCTAGCCCAGGCTGGCCTGGAATTAGTCTCAGGGTAGCCTTGAACTCACAGTGTCTTACTAGCTCTGCCTCCTGAGTGCTGGGATTAAACGCGTGTGCCACCATGCCTGGCTTTTTTTTTTTTTAAGGTAGTTCTGTTTGCTAGTGGACTAACTAGCAAGGTTTGGTTAGGGTTTTTGTTTTAATTACAGTCTATATAATTAGTTCTCAGCATGTTGAGGTGAAAGAGAATTGTACCAGCAAGCTCCCAATTTCTTCATCTCATTAGGTTTTTAACACGATTATTAGTATCATAATCAGCTATGATGCTTTCTGTTTCTGGTTTTCCCATTCTCTGATTTGCAGGGTGTCTTGATTGGCTAATTTAAGCAAATTATTTTGATTGTCTTGATGATGGTTGGCTGATTAGAACACAGCAGGGGTATAATTTCATCCTGAGAAATGCTGCATTCTTTTGTTTTTTTTTTTTTTTTGGTACCAGAACACTAAGAAGGTTTTTCTTTGTGTATATTCAATTATGATATTTGCCCATAACACTAGTAGATGCCTGGAAAGCAATTACATTAGTGAAGGAATAGGCCTGAATGCTGCTAGTGGAAACATTGGCAGCATGAAGATGAGGTGAGGTAAAGGAATTTAGGACCAGATTTTTAAAAAATTTCTTCTCTTCTTTTTCCTATGACTTTGTTTTCTTTTTAGTTTTTTTTTTTTTTTTAGTATTTTATGTTTATTTATTTATTTGAGAGAGAAGCAGAGAGATAAGAGAGAGAATGGGTGCACCACGGCCTCTGGCTGCTGCAAACAAACTCCAGAAGCATGCACCACCGTGTCTGTCTGGTTTATGGTGGTCCTGGGGAATCGAACCTACATCTTTTAGCTTGGCAGGCAAGCACCTTAACTGCTAAGCCATGTCTCCAGCTTGATTTTGTTTTTGAGTGTCAAATGGTTGAGTTGCTATAAAAGCCTCCTGATCTCCCAAAGATTGCATGGACAACCCTGCTTTCTCCTATTGACAAAATTTCTTCCTACCTCCATTCTAAATGTATGGTATTGAAGTTTAAGGTTTCAGTGTGTAAAAACTCACTCAAAAGTTAAGGGACAAAGGTTTTCTTGTATCATTTTACAGCATTTCTCTTTTTATATCCCTGTTGAAAGCAGAGGGGTTTTGTTGTTGGTGGTGGGTTTTTTGTTTGTTGGTTGGTTGGTTGGTTGGTTTGAGGTAAGGTCTCCAGCCCAGGCTAACCTAGAATTCACTATGTAGTCTCAGGCTTTCCTTGAACTTACAGCCATCCTGCTACCTCTGCCTCCTTAGGGCAGGATTAAAGACATGCACCACCATGTCCTACTGTTGTTTTGTTTTTAAGTCAGGGTCTTGCAGTGTCTTAGGCTATTCTAGATCTCACTGTGTAGTCTAGGCTGGTAATTCTCCTGCCTCAGTCTCCCAGGTGCTGAGATTACTGATATATGCCACCATGCCTGGAAAAATTGTTTTAAGTAGTTGTTACTTGGTCTTGTCACTTTATAGATCATTTTCTCTCTGCCAAAAATTAGTCTGTTTCATTATTTGTAGTAAGGTTATCTGTTTATGCTTTTCATGCCTTTCAGTAAATGAAAATTTTCTTCATTGGCTTCATTTCATTTGCTTTTTGCTGCCATTTTTTTTTCTTAGATAAAATAGTACACATACACATGTTCATTACTGCATAGACAGTATACCAAATAAATATTTTGTTTTGTTTTGTTTGTTTGTTTTTTCGAGGTAAGGTCTCACTCTGGTCCAGGCTGACCTGGAATTAACTATCTATTCTCAGGGTGGCCTTGAACTCACAGGGATCCTCCTACCTCTGCCTCCCAAGTGCTGGGATTAAAAGTGTGCGCCACACGCCCAGCTTCCAAATAAATTACTTTTATTAGCTATGAGTAGTTTGAGCAGAATAGAAAAGCATATGCCTTAAAGTTGGTCTTACCAATTTTCTGATGTTTTGTCCAAGAACATTCCCTGGAAAGATTTTGTTGCCCTTACTTTTCAGACAACACTCTTGAAAGCTTCTTCTCTAGAATAAAACTAAAACTAGCCTCTTTACAGCCCTGAGTGTGAAGTCCCCTGACAACTAAGTGGACCACCATCTGCCTACTTAGCTTGGAAGTATGCTGTGCTAACTTTGGGGCAGGGGAGGGAGGCCTGTCATAATTATTTAGAACAAATCAAATTAGCAAAGCATCAGTCATATGTAAAATCCACTTTCAAAAGACTTAAAGATTCAAGTCTAGAAACGGGACTTCCCTAGGCTTGGTAAATGCATTTTTAAGCTGTTAAGTTCATTTATACAATTAAAATAACAGGAAAAAATGTAAAAAGATGTACTAAATATTCTAGGTGAGGGTGAGACATAATACTTGTGGCAATAGTTCAGGTTTTCAGTAAATCAAAAACTCTTTTAAGTTTGCACTGTGAGGTTTTTTGTTTTTTTGTTTTTTTGGTCTCACCCTCCCCCCACACACATACCCCCCCCAAAAAAATCCTCTAAATAAGGAATTGGGATTATAATAGGAATAAAAAGATAATTCCCAGCGCCAGAACACTAAAATCACATGGGCTGTGTCATTAGAGAACCTCAGATTTGTTTTCTGGCTCTGTGATCCCAGACATATATCACTTGAGCCAATCCTTGCTCATCTGAAAAAATGGAGTCTATAATAACTCCCTCAAGAGGTTGACAGCATTGGATGGGACAGCATACAAGAATGCCTACTACCTCAAAGGTTTTTAGTCCGTGTTTCCTTCATGCTTTGTAGACAGCTAGTCCTGCCTTGTACCAGTAAGTAGCTGGTGATATTGCACGCATAATGAAGAAGCTGCCTAATGAAACCACCTACAGAGGCAGAAAGTAATGACATGATGCCAGCGTTGCCAGTAGTGCTTCCCACCCAAGAAACAGGGGTATTTGGTGTTAATAAGTTAGATTTCAGAAGCTAATGAACTCTGCTAATTGAATTCATCTTTGTTAATTAATAAGGTTCTAGTAAATTGCTTTCTTGTGTATAATGTTCTACAGTAAGGTTCAATGATTAGAAGTTTGCTTTCCTTCCTTCCTACATATAGAATAATAGTGGCCAAGATAGCACCTGATGTCTTGATGAGATGTTATTGTTTTGATGAGATGTTATTGTTTAAAACCTTGAAATTAGGAACTTTGACTGTACGGGAGAAAACATGGACTGAAGATGTTATGCTGTCTGGCTAGTTTCCATTTTAAGAGTTTCTTAAGGGGGAACTTGGGAAATCAGTCCAGTAAGTACCATTGCAGTGGCTATAGCATGTGAGCATATTGGTTTTATTTGCCAGACTAGTGTCACTTGGGAGATGAAAAACTGCAAACTTTTCTTAGGAGAGGGTAGATACTGAACTTAGGTTAATAGTGAAGTAATTCTCAGATTTAGAGGTAGGGTCAAAGTCATTGTTAACCAGAGGATCACAGTATTTCCTTGACTAGGCTGAGCTCAGGAAGTTTTCTAGGAAATAATATTCTAGATGCTTGGTTGCATCCATGCTGTATGTTTATCCTCAAAGAGCCATATTCATGAAAGACTAACACATTCTTCCTTTTAACACAGAGAGAATTCCCTAAATTTTTCACCTTCAGAGCAAGGGATAAGGTAAGTTTTGATTGATACAGATCCTCCACCTCCCTATCCTCTTCTCCCTGTCTGCCTACCCCCTGTTGATGCCTCTCTCTTCCTTTCCTCCTCATCCTCTTTTGCTTTGAGTGTTTTCTCTTTGCCATTCTTTTTTCTCTGATTAAACTTGTATTTACCCTATGCCTTAAAATTAAAGTACACTCCCTTCAGAAAGAGTTTAGTTTAGGAGGCAATCTAGTGTGTTGGGCTACCCAAAGAAAGGGTGACATTTTTTTTAAACAGCTATCTTTTATCTTTAAATTTTATTTATGTATTGTTTACTTTATTATTTGAGAGAGAGATAATACATACATATAGAGAGAATGGGTGCTCCAGGGCATCCAGCCACTGCAGATGAACTCCAGATGCATGTATTACCTTGTGGCTTATGTGGGTACTGGGGAATCAAACCTGAGTCCTTAGTTGTTGCAGGCAAGTGCCTTAACCATTGAGCCATCTCCTCAGCCCGAAAGGGAAACTTTGAGAGTCATCCCTTTCTATTAGAACTATCTTCATGCTGGGTGGTGGCGCACACCTTAATCCCAGCACTTGGGAGGCAGAGGTAGAACTGTCATGAGTTCTAGGTCAGCCTGGGCCAGAGTGAGACCGTTCCTCGAAGAAAAAAATATATAATTATATCTTTATGACATGCCCTTAAAGAACTTAGAATTGGTAAGATGCTTAAAAATTTATATTATGTTGATTTCTTCCTGCTACCAGTTTATATTTTTGGCTCTCTTCATTCATTTAATTGAGAGGTACCCTGCAAAAACAGTTTAGTTTCAGCAAAACATATACTAAATGTACTAATATAATGTTTAAAAATACATACACATTGGTTGGAGAGATGGCTTAGCGGTTAAGGCACTTGCCTATAAAGCCTAAGGACTCATGTTTGATTCTACAGGTCCCATATAAGCCACATGCACAAGCAGCCACACGGATCAAGTTCAATTGCAGTGGGTAAAGGCCCTAGTATGCCAGTTCTCTCTCTTAAAAATTGGCTAGTTGGTTGGGCATGCCTCAAAAAAAAAAAAAAAAAAATACAAGGCTGGAGAGATGGCTTAGCAGTTAAGTGCTTGCCTGTAAAGCCTAAGGACCCCTGTTCGAGGCTCAATTCTCCAGGACCCACGTTAGCTAGATGCACAAGGGGGCGCACGCTCTGGAGTTCGTTACAGTGGCTGGAGGCCCTGGTGCACCCACCCTCCTTTCTCTCTCTGTCACTCTGAAATAAATAAAAATTTAAAAATTTTTTAAAAAAGAAAAATTTAAAAAAACATACATATAATTATGTCTCTATAAACATAGTATGCTCTGACGTGAGATACCTTTTGAACAATTCTTATCAAGTATTTATTCTGTTTTTTCATGTTATCATAAATGATCAGTCAGGAGTTCTGCCCATAAGTGCTTTGTACTAGTTAGGTGAACCTAGAACATTGTCATGTAAAGTAGATACAAATGATCTATAGTTAATTATTTTTAAAATGAATTATAGGGGCTGGAAAGATGGGTTAGCATTTAAGGCACTTGCCTGTCAAGCCTAAGAACCCAGGTTTGATCCCCCAGAACCCACATAAGCCAGATGCACATGATGGTGTATGTGTGTGGATTGTGTTTGCAGTGGCTAAGGCCCTGGTGCTCTCATTAATTCTCTCTCTCTCTTTCTAATAAATAAATAAATACTAAAACATTTTTTTAAAATGAATTATAGCACTATAGGGATTTTGAGGAAATTGGAGTTTTTTACTTATTTGTATTTTTTTGTGGGGGCCATTGAGGTAGGGTCACACTCTAGTCCAGGCTGACCAAGAATTCACTATGTAGTCTCAGGGTGGCCTTGAACTCACAGTGATCCTCCTACTTTTGCCTCCCAAGTTCTGGGATTAAAGTTGTGTGCCAGTATGCCTGGATGTATTTTGTTTTTAATGGAAAGCAGCGTCATTTATAAAAACATAAATGTTGAAAAGTTGACTCTGTCCCTTTCACAAATAATTTTAAAAAAGGGGGGGGCTGCGGGGCTGGAGAGATGGCTTAGTGGATAAAGCGTTTGCCTATAAAGCCAAAGGACCCAGGTTCAACTCCCCATGACCCATGTAAGCCAGATGCACAAGGGGGCTCATGCATCTGAAGTTCGTTTGTGGTGGCTGGAGGCCCTGGAGTGCCCATTATCTATCTGTCTTTTTCTCTCTCCTCTCTCTCTCTAATCTTTTTACAAAGGGGGGGGGATCTAAAGATGGCTCAGCAGTACAAGATGCTTGTTTCTAAAGCCTAATGGCCCAGGTTTGATTCCCCAGTACCCGTGTAAAGCCAGATGTATAAAGTTGCACATACATTTGAAGTTTTCATGCACACTCTCTTTCGTGTCTGTCTATCCTGTCTGTCTCTCTCACAAATAAATAAATACTAAGTGAAGTAACCCAGGCCCAGAAAGCTAAGCGCCACATGTTCTTTCTCATATGTGGATCCTAGCTACAGATGATTGGGCTTCTGCGTGAGAATAAAAATGCTTAGTAGCAGAGGCCAGTAAGTTAACAAGGAGACATAAAGGGAAGAGAAAGGAAGGGAGGAGGATACTTAATAGGTTGATATTGTATATATGTAATTGCAATGATTGAGATGGGGAGGTAATATGATGGAGAATGGACTTTCAAAGGGGAAAGTGTGGGGGGGAGGGTAGGGAGGGAATTACCATGGGATTTTTTTATAATCATGGAAAATGCTAATAAAATTTAAAAAAAAAGAAAAAAAAAGAAATGAATATTTCAAAATGAAAACTTGTGAGAATAATAGATATTTTGGTTCCTCCTTCTCCCTCCCTCCCTCCTTCTCTCTCTCTCTCTCTCTCTCTCTCTCTCTCTCTCTCTCTCTCTCTGTGTGTGTGTGTGTGTGTGTGTGTGTGTGTGTGTTTGTGTGTATAGTGATGTGGGTGTACATGTTTGTGTTTGTGATCATGTATAGAAGCAGATGTAGACGTTGATTGTCTTCCTCAATCACTCTCCAACTTATTTTTAGAGCCAAGGTCTCTCATTGAACCTAGAACTTACTGATTCAGCTAGACTAGCTAACCAGCAGCCCCAAGATTTTCCTGTTTCTGCCTCCCCAGGCTTGGGATTACAGGTGTACCACCTCTACATCCAGCTTTTTTTTTTTTGGGTGGGGGGGGGTTTGGTTTTTCAAGGTAAGGTCTCACTCTATCTAGTTCAGGCTGACCAGCCAGGAATTCACTCTGTAGTCTCCAGGAGATTCTCCTACCTCTGCCTCCTGAGTGCTGGGATTAAAGGAGTGCGCCACCACTCCCACTCCCGGTTTTTTTTTTTAAGGCAGGAATGGTGGCTCATGCCTTTATTTTGTTTGTTTATTTGAGAGAAAGACAGGGGAAGAGGCAGGGAGAGAGAATGGGAACATTAGGGCCTCCAGTCACTGGAAACGAATTCCAGACATGCACCCCTTTGTGTATCTGGCTTACGTGGGTCCTGGGGAATCGAACTGGGCTCCTTAGGCTTCTCAGACAAACACCTTAATCACTAAGCCATTTCCCCAACCCCGGCTTTTTTTAAAAAGTTTTTTTGTTCATTTTTATTTATTTGAGAGCGACAGACAGAGAGAGAAAGAGGCAGAGAGAGAATGGGCACGTCAGGGCCTCCAGCCACTGCAAACGAATTCCAGACATGTGCGCCCCCTTGTGCATCTGGCCAACATGGGTCCTGGAGAATCAAGCCTTGAACCAGGTTCCTCAGGCTTCACAGGCAAGCGCTTAACAGCTAAGCCATCTCTCCAGCTCCCCCCCCCCCTTTTTAATGTGGTGCTAGAGACACAAACTCAGTTCCTTACACTTGTGCAAATAGCACTTTGTTAACTGAGTCAATCTCCTCAGCCCCTTGGCATCTATTCTTAGGTAAGCCATCACAGTAGCCTTGTTTATGGCGCTTTTTTTTTCCTTTGACACTAATCTGGAACTCAATCTGTAGCCCCAGGCTAGGTCTTCAGCCTCTTCAGTGCTGGGACTGTAGGTGTGTTCCACTACACCAGGCTTTGCTTTTGTTTGGTTCTGGATCCCAGGCTAGCCTGGAACTCACTGTGTATCGCAGACTGGCTTTGAACTCTGGACAATCCTCTTGCCTCCAGTCTCTTCAATGCTGGGATTACAGACATGACACCCAGTTCTCAAGCATCACTTTTCTGTCCACAGTCTTAATGTAGTCTTCTAATTGCCTATTACGAGCTCTTTCTTTCTCTGATTCTTTGCTCAGTTTGAGGAGGATCGTATTTACCGTCACTTGGAGCCTGCTCTGGCTTTCCAGTTAGAGCTAAACCGGATGAGAAATTTTGACCTCACTGCCATTCCATGCGCTAATCACAAGATGCACCTGTATCTTGGGGCAGCCAAGGTAGAAGTGGGCACAGAAGTGACAGACTACAGGTTCTTTGTTCGTGCAATCATCAGGCATTCTGATCTGGTCACAAAGGTGGGTGCCTTACTTTAACGGGAAATTAGACCTGAGGGAAAGGACAGAGAAATAATCATGCTTCAAAGAAGGTTTTCACTGTTTGAACCAAGACTCTTCTCTCTTGGTCTTCAATAACCAGCAGAGGTCTGAGAGTCATTTCTCTAACAAAAGTAAGTATTCCAAATAATAAAGGCTTATTTTCTTTAATCTGATTTTTCTTGGTAACAGAAGCTTGAGAACAGCTCACTCAGGAAAAGGAAAAGAATGCTTAATAGAAAGATCACAAGGAGATTTATGTGATGAGTAAAAATGAAGAGATAACCCTATTGTAAACCTGTCTAAAGGTGTGGGCTTCCTGCTATGTTAGTTATTATTGCATCCCTTAGCCATAAGCTTTCTTTAACTGCTTGTTTCTAAACAGATTTCCTTTGTAGAGTGCACTTACGGGCATATGTGAAACATAAGCATATTGGAGTTTGAGTTTTAGCACCTCCACCTATTGGGAGGAAATGATACACTAAGAGGTAGGAGAAAGGGCTGGCATGGACTGTTCTTATGTAGCCTTTGCCTGCCTTTGCTCCCTGGGGTCACTAGACTGATTCCAAGAAAAAAGGTAAACAGTGCCATCATTTGGTAACTTATGACTCATGTCGTAGCACTCCTTAAATTATTATATTAACCATTTCTTTATTATTTCTACAACACATTAATGTTGGTGGTTTTCTTTCCATGTAGGAAGCTTCCTTTGAATATCTACAAAATGAAGGGGAGCGGCTGCTCCTGGAAGCCATGGATGAGTTGGAAGTTGCTTTTAATAATACAAATGTCCGTACTGATTGTAACCACATCTTCCTTAACTTTGTTCCCACAGTCATCATGGACCCATCAAAGGTTTGTTTCTTATACCTCTTCTTTCTCCTTACTAGCAGAGAGACTCATTTTGTATACTTCATTTAGTTTTTCAGTGGGTTGACATCTTATTATTATTTTTAGAGGTAGGGTCTCACTCTAGCCCAGGGAACTTACTCTGTAGTCCTAGGCTGTCCTTGAACTCACAGCCATTCTCCTACCTCTGCCTTTCAAGTTCTGGGATTAAAGGTATGACTGAATTTTTTGGGCCAGTGTATATATTTTATATAGCCATTAAAAATAATATTCAAAGCTGAAGGTAGTATAAGTATGTGCATTGGGAATCTTAGGCATTTTGACTGAATTCCTGCTTTTGTGCATTGAATATTCCCTACTTAGTGGCCTTAGTGAGATTTTACACCTCAAAATGGCTAACTTCAATTCTCTGTAGTATTTCTCCACAGTGTGAGAATTTGACTATGAGGAATTTTACAGGTATTGTGTCTGTTTTCTTCCCTGAGGCTCCACTCCAAAATGCGTTCTGTATAATTTAAGAAAAGAAAACAAGATGATTCTGTAATTGGTTTTTATCCTGGTGTAATAAGGATGGGGTATTAAGAACAGGCTATTTAGTTTTTGCTCACTCTGACTCTTTCTGTTCAATGCTGTGGAATTTGGATAGAGTAACCCATATACCTCCTTTCTCCAGATAATTGTAGGTGTGGATTTTTACTTTTTCGAATTTAATATATATTTTTTGGGGGGTTAGGGTATCGCTCCGGCCCAGGCTGACCTGGAATTCAGTAGGTAGTCTTAGGGTGGCCTTGAACTTGCAGTGATCCTCCTACCTCTGCTTCTCAAGAGCTGGGATTAATGGTGTGTGCCACTATATCCACTGGAATCACAATTTTCACCGTCTGATGAAAACAAAATTTCTGTTAAGCATTCTCTGTGTAAAGCTGAAAGTCTTAAAACATGGCTTGGATGCTATATGTTTTTAGATTTGGCTACCTTTTCTCAGTAAATAATTGTTTTTAATTTTATTTAGTTATTTGCAAGCAGAGAGAGAATATGGATACATGAGGGCCTCAAGTCACTGCAAACACACTCCAGATATGTGTGCCATTTTGTGCATCTGCCTTTATGTGGGTGCTGGGGAATCGAAGTCAGGTCCTTAGGTTTTTTCAGGCAAGCACCTTTACTGCTTAGCCATCTCTTCTGCCTTCGTTGAATAATTTTTAACATCAACCTGTCTGTTTCCTCACATATTCCCAGTCTTCCTTTTTTTTTCAGCTGGAACTGTTCATTTATTTATGAAAAGGTAGATATATTCTCTGGCATATTAAAATGAGGCTTACAAGGTCAAGAAAGTGCCATTAGCTCTAAGTCAAGCCATTGCAAACTGGTAAGAAGTCAGACACAGTATTCCCAATCTTTGCTTTGCTAGTTATAGATAGCTGTCATTTTCTATACAGAGAGATTGTTGGGTTTTGTTCCCTCATGAAAAAAATGGGTAAATATTTCTTGGTTAGCAAACAACGTATGGGAATATAAAAGTCAACTCCTTAAATCCCACCCTAAGTTAAAATTTTGTGGGTGTAGAAATACTTACTATTGAAACAACTTAAGAGGGGAGGTAGAAGCCGGGCGTGGTGGCACGCACCTTTAATCCCAGCACTCAGGAGGCAGAGGTAGGAGGATCGCTGTGAGTTCAAGGCCACCCTGAGACTCCATAGTGAATTCCAGGTCAGCCTGGGCTAGAGTGAGACACTACCTCAAAAAAAAAAAAAAAGAGAGAGAGAGAGGAGGCATTTTAGAAAACATTTTTAAATATTTTATTTGTTTATTTGGAAAAGAAAGAGACAGAATCAGTATGTCAGGCCCTCTGCAAATGAATTCCAGATGCATGTGCCACCTTGTACATCTAGCTTTTCATGGGTACTGGGGAATCAAACCTGGGTTTTTGACTTTGCCAGCAAGTGCTTTAACTGCTAAGCCATCGTTTCAGCCCAAGAAAATTTTGATAGTTTTTATTTTATTTATTTATATGTGCATATTGTGGGAGTGTCAGTGTCTCTTGCTGTGAAGCCATCTCTGTGGTTTTATCTTAGGGGTGGGATAATTAAACCCTGGTTAGTAGGCTTTGCATGCAAGTGCTTTTACCTGCTACTCCATCTCTCTTTCTCTCTCTCCCTCTCCTTCTCTCTCTCCCTTCCCACCCCTCTCTCTCTCTCTCTCTCTCTCTGTTTAGGTAAGTTCTTACTGTAGCCCAGGCTGACCTGGAATTCACTATGTAGTTTTAGGCTGGGCTTGGACTCATGGCAGTCCTCCTTCTTCTGCCCCCTGAGTACTAGGATTAAAGGCATGGAACCACCATGACAGACATATTTTGAGATTTTTTTTTTTAATTCATTTACTTATTTACTGGAGGGAGGGGGATAAGGAGGGAGGTTATGAATATGGAGGTGCCATGGTCTTTTGCTGCTACAATCAAACTTCAAGACGCATGCTTCCCTTTATGTATCTGGGTTTACATGTATACTGGGGAATTGAACCCAGGCCAACAGGCTATGCAAATGAACCCTTTTAGCCACTGAGCCATCTCTCCCAGCCCTCAATTTTGAGAGTCTTTTCAAGAAGTTATAAAAGCACTTTGGAAAGATTTAGAAAGAATGTCCTGTGTGCCTGAGCCATTTTGGAAACAGTTATGCTTTAGCATGTCAGCCAAAAATCACCTTAAAGGATATTCAATTAAGATAACTCTTCTGACTCTGAAAACTAAGAGCATTGAGCTGTCTTGGCATAAATTTAGAGAAGCTGAGGAACAACTGCCCATCTCCTTAAATCCCAGCTGGACTTGGCAGTGACCAAGCTTCAGAACTCTAATATATACAGAGAATATTTCTGGTACAACCTACAAATTGCCTTTCTTTAATTGTGCAATTTACTAGGAAATATATATTATCAAGTTTAATAAAATTTTGTTTAAAAAAAAAAGCCCATGGTAGTAATTGCTATGTTGATGTAAGGTCCTGTAAGTGCAATGAAACATAGCTACTATGCATATAAATGCTACTTAATAGCTACTTAACTAGGGATTTTATTCTTATTTGGGGCTTTCTCTTAAATCCCATGTCTTGTAATTTTAGATATTGTAGATCTTTGATATAGAATATGCATATAATGGGGAAAGGGGAAGGAGTTGTACAGATTTTGGTATTGTGAGTCAGAGGAAACCAGTCAAATACCAAACTAGCATGAAATTGCTTTGCCTCTGCCTGTTCCAAGTAAGACTAGTTTGGGGAGAAGCCATCTGACTCCTTGTAAGGAATAAGTGTGGTGTGCATCTCCACAAATCACCTTTTCTATTGCTATTTCCCAAAGATAGGCAGACCTGCAAGTTTCTGTGACAAAGTATTTAAGTGTTGCCCTTGGTACTGTGTCTGTGTCAGATCGAGGAGTCCGTGCGGAGCATGGTCATGCGCTATGGAAGTCGGCTGTGGAAACTGCGCGTCCTACAGGCAGAACTGAAAATCAACATTCGCTTGACAACAACTGGGAAAGCAATTCCCATCCGCCTGTTCCTGACAAATGAGTCTGGCTATTACTTGGACATCAGCCTATACAAGGAAGTGACTGACTCCAGGACAGCACAGGTACAGTAAGCAAGCCTGCTTCTCCAAGATTTTTATTTTTATTTATTTATTAGGCTTTTCAGGCAAGTGCTAATCACTTAGCCGTCTCCTCAGCCCCAAGAAGCCTTTAGAAGGTATGATAGAGACGTTTCACTGCTGAACACTCCTCTGTCACTTCTTCTCACCACTATGATGCCTTTTGAGTCATCTCAGAGATCACCACCATCTTCTCTAGCCAAAAGTAAGAGTAGCATTAATATATAAGTATGAACGTTAAGAAAGGTGCTTACTGGACAGTTTGGTGAGCATAATAAATGCATTGAGTCAGCCATTAGCAGGTGTTATACCCCTAGGGCTCATGACTTCCCCCATCAAAGGTTTTCAGTGTAATGGATGAATTCCCTTCCATGGACTGGACCTCCAGTCCAATTAGACAACAGCTAGTTTCCCCCTTAACGGGTATGCCACTATTGCACCCATTGGTTCATTTGGCCTAGCTGGCCAAACTTAAGGCTTGTGGTGTCCACTGTTATTTATTTCCACTGATGACTTCTTTCTCTCTGATGTAGTTGCATGCAGTGTAGCTTTTTCTAGCTTTCTGTCAGCTGGTCTACACAGAGGAGGTTTTTTAGCTAAGCTCTTGCATTTTTCTCAAGTGACCTTGTAGCCCAAAAATAGGTTTAATTTTTCTTATGTTTTTTTTTTTTTTTTTTTTAGCTTAAAAATATTTATTATAGAAATGTACATTTAATTAGTCTTAAGGAATGAACTATAGTGCTATCACCTCAAGTTTATAAACTTTACATCTTTAAGATATCTACAAAGATAAGTTTATTTACAATCTTTACATGAAATCAGTAACACTGTGGACAGACTATTGTGAGTTTTCATTTCACTCTGTACTTGTAGAAGGAACACAGAGTGTGGGTGAAGTTCCAGCCCAGTGCCAGCGATAGCCCATACAGCAGAATTAGAGGTGCAAATGGGTAGAGGAGAATTACTGTATTTTTCAAAAATGGCAATGCACTGTATCCTAAGAAGGTTACGTAGATATAATAGCCAACTGCAATCAACCACAAAGTGTTTCCAACTAAATATCCAATAAATGTGTCTGTTAGGATAACATGGTTGATGAAAAAAAGCTGGATAAAATGCAAAATGACCAGCAGTGGGTAAAATGCATTGAGATGCACATCGAAGGCATAGCCCCATTCCACATCAGAGTCTCTGCTTTGGCGTTTCACTAAGTACTTGTTAGAGATGAACCACATTAAAGTTGATATCAGAAGGCCAACACCTACACAATCTATGAATACGACCCACAGGAGAAGCTTTATTGTCTCAAAAAATCCCATGTCCAACACAAAGCCAAATCCTACGGTGGACACACAGAGCCAGATACTTAATAGGACCAAAAATGCAGGGTCATCCCTGGCCCACTGGTCCTTTGTCTGCTTCCGATAATGAAAGTTCCTATAAACCCTCTGTGGGGAAGTGAACAGGTAGAGCATCTGCCACGCAGCAAACTCAAAGTCCATCTGCCGAAAACGAAAAAGCCTTCTGAGGTACTTGTAGCGTTTTGCTCCAGCAGTGTGTCTTGCTGCATCCCTGGAATTCAAGACTCCATTCCCATGCATGGAGGAATTCACTGAAGTACTTGGTAACATCTTCCTGAACCCCGCGGCGGCCTCCACCTGGGTCCCGGGTACCCCGCCACCTCCGCCCACCAGCTGAGCCCAGCCGCCGCCGGGACAACTTCGCTTCCCGCTACGTAGTCCTTTCTCATGTTTTAATACCTCTGAAATCAAGATGTATCATACAACTGGGTAGTGTCTTCTAATGACAAGCAGCTTTTTAACTTTTTTAAAAATAAAAACCATGTAATTTTATTTTATTTATTTGAGAGAAAGTCAGAGAGAGAGGGAGAATGGACATTCCAGGGCTTTTAGCACTGCAAATGAACTCTAGACGCATGCACCATCTTGTTCATCTGTCTTACATCGGTCCTGGGGAATAAAACCAGGGTCCTTTGGTTGCTTGTTTTTTGAAGATAAATTATATTTTTGTTCTTGTTGCTGTTTTTTGAGGTAGGGTCTCACTGTATCCAAGGATGACCTAGAATTCACTATGTAGTCTCATGGTGGCCTCAAACTCATGGCAATCCTCCTATATTTCTCTCCTGAGTGCTGGGATTAAAGGCACGTACCACCATGCCTGGCTTTGAAATAAAATTTTAATATCCTAGTTTGGATCATTCATTTTACACTTAGATTTTCTGTTAGCTGACAGAGAGAATGGGCGTGCCAGGGCCTCCAGCCACTACAAACAAACTCCAAACGTGTGCATCCCCTTGTGCATCTGGCTAACGTGGGTCCTGGGGAATTGAGCCTCGAACCGGGGTCCTTAGGCTTCACAGGCAAGCGCTTAACTGCTAAGCCATCTCTCCAGCCCTCCCCCTTTATTTTTATTAGCAAGCTCTTAGATTTCCCTGATGTTAGTCATTGGTGACACAGAGCATAAATGCCTTCAGTAAGAATTTGTTTCTGTTCTTGGCCCCAATTAAGTAATATGCATCTTAATGAATAAGTCAGCTGTTCTCAACCCAATGAAGTTCTCCTTTTGTAGTCCTGCATATTTAAGAAGCCCTGATGTAGTGCTTGGGAGATGGCTTAAGAGTTAAAGGTGCTCATTGGCAAAGCCTGCATGCCTGGGTTCAATTCTCCAGCCCAATGCCAAATGGGATACTAGTGCCTGGCATTCATCTGCAGTAACAAGAGAACCTGGCCACCCATACACAAGTATCAGTATGTGGAAGGTGGAAGAAGAGGAGAGACGCTTCCTGGTTGTTCAGTAATGTCCACACCCACATCATGGTATAGTGCATCCTCCCACATACACATATCATACTCAAATAATGCAAATAATAAAAATCGAAGAAATTTAGAAAATAAAAAGAAGCCTTGAAGGAACAGTGTTCTCCTGGCTCTTCAGTTGAAGGCAAAGAGCCTCTGTGGCATGGAAGCCAGTTTGTGAGCACAAGATAGAGGTGAAGCTGATGGAGTGAGCAGCCTGTAGCTTCTGTGCTCCAAGGTTCTTGGTTTTTATGACAGAACTTTCTTCCTCCTCTTTAGCAATCTGTCACATTAGTTTAAGATAATAAAAAGCCATATGTATGATTTCTTCAATTATATTTGTTGACCACGTAGAGTGTGATTGTCATTATGAATACAAAGGTAAAAATCAAGCTATTCTCAAAAAATGTAACTCACAATGGGAGAAGACAGATGAATAATTTATTTCTTTGTGGTGGTTGTGCCAATGTGAAGTACCATAAATTCAAGGCTCTAAGGGGGCCGACCATATAGTCACTGATTATTTTGTAAGAGAAGTCTCTTTTCTCACTTCTGACGAATGGTATATGATAAATAAAATGTTTACATTGGTCTGTCGTGGTAGTGCACGCCTTTAATCCCAGCACTCAGGAGGCTTGCCATGAGTTCAAAGCCACCCTGTGACTATATAGTTAATTCCAGGTCAGCCTGGGCCAGAGTGAGACCCTACCTCGTAAAAAAAAAAGAAAGAAAGAAAAATGTGTACATAGGCTCATGATTTTGTAAAACATACCCTTTACCAATTTAAAAAAAAAAAAAACATTTATTATTTATTTGACAGAGAAAGGAGAGAGAGACAGTGAGAGAATGGGCGTGCCAGGGCCTCTAGCTGCTGCAAACTCCAGATGCATGCACCTCCTTGTGCATCTGGCTAACGTAGGTCCTGGGGAATCGAACCTGGGTTCTTTGGCTTTGCAGGCAAACACTTTAACTGCTAAGCCACTAAGCCATCTCTCCCCCCCCCTTACACCAAATTTTAATTACTGTGTTCATTATAGTAGAAAATGAAACTAACATAGATAGCTGGTCATTCAGAGTCATCCATTAGTATCCATTACTACACACCTTGTGCTCTCATACATCATTTATTCATTCTGCCAATAAGGAGTAAGGTTGACTGGCTTGAGTTTCATTTTACTTCATCTTCCTTGTATAGTCTTTGTGTGTAGGCAGTAATGAACAATGATGTCGGCAGTCCTAGTGTGAAGAGATTTTGGTAATCCGTTGCATAAATGAATTGATTTCCATCCAGTGTGAAAGATAAAGGAAAAGGAGTATTTTTAAATCACCTTTTCTGAGTATAGTTTACATATAACAAAATGGATTCGTTTTGCATATATGATTTAATTCTGACAAGTATATATACTTGTATGATTATATTACAAGCATAATAGACAACTTCTCATTGTCCCACAGTTTCTTATTCTTTTCAGCAAAAGGTAGAGCACCATCCCAGGTTTATGCAATCACTGATATGTTTTCTGTTACTATAAATTAGCTCTGCCTACTCTAGAAATTCAGGTATATTTAGACAATATGTCCTCATTTGTGTTTGTATTATTTTGTTGATGGTTTTTGGGTTCCTCTGTGTTGCATGGATGCTAGGCATGCTCCTTTCATCGCAGAATAGTGTTACATTGCATAGATTTACCAGAATATTTATATCCATTCACCTGTTGATTAACATTTAGTCTTTATTTCTCAGTTTGAGCTGTTGGGGTCGGGGGGAGCTGTAATGCAAATCTTTACCTCCATAAAGATTTTGTTGTCGTTTTTCGAGGTAGGGTCTCACTCTGGTCAAGGCTGACCTAGAATTCACTATGTACTCTCAGGGTAGCCTAGAACTCTCAGCAGTCCTCCTATCTCTGCCTCCCCAGTACTGGGATTAAAGGCGTCCTGCTTTTGATTTTTTATTATTTATCAATACATGGTACCGTGTTTCTTTTGGGTAATGAGTGTAATTATACTGTGTGTACAATTGCTGTTCGTAGGAAGTATATGTTTAACTCATAAGAAATTGACAAACTACTACGTGGGGATATAGTTTTCCAGCAGCAATATATGTATCCCAACAGCTTTCCCCAGCCCCCTCCTTAGTGTATAGTTAATATTGCTTGAATACAACCAACCTCACTTCCTCCTAGAGCTTGGCAAAACTTAGTTTCAAACCCTGTAGCCACAGGTTTTATTTTCCTTAGCAATTAAGAATTATAGTTAGCCGGGAATGGTGACGCATGCCTTTAATCCCAGCACTCCGGAGGCAGAGTTAGGAGGATTGCCATGAGTTTGAGGCCACCCTGAGACTACATAGTGAATTCCAGGTCAGTCTGAGCTAGAGTGAGACCCTACCTTGGAAAATCCTTACCCCCCACACGCCCTCTAAAATAAATACTTGCAAGACTGTCCTTTTTCTTGCTTTGATTTAATTTTCTGATACTATGCCTGTGTTAAAACACTTTATTTTTTGTTTTGTTTTTGAGGCAGGGTCTCACCCCTAAAACACTTTAAATCTCTGAAAACATTACTCTTTCTGTTCTTAGATTCATAAGACATTACTAATTCTACCTTCCACATTGTGACTTTTCCTTTTGGAAGCTCTAGTCCTTGAACTGGGAGCTCCAGGCTGTGGGCCTCTCACAGCCTGTGGTAAATTATGCCCACAATCAGACCTGATTGACAAATCATAAGAGCACTCTATTCCTGTGAGCTCCGATGCTGAGGATTCACTTGGGTGAACTATGCTGAGGGTTTAGAAACATCTTTAATTTCATTCTTATGCCTATATATCAGGTCCACAGATCTTTTCATTAATGTTAGACTTTTGCTTATATTTCAGGCCCAAACATAGGTGTACACATACCCTTTCATCTCAATCTCCATTTATATTCACGGTTAGGAATCTATATTTTATGTACTCATACATCAAGTGCCTAGTTTAGTGTTATACAACCTCTGAACACTCAATAAATATTAATTGAATTGAAATAATGGCATCTCTTATAAATATTCATGAGCAAATAAAACTAGCTGAATATATGGAATATGCAGTACTCTTCTAGAAATACTTGAGTTCAAAATGATTAAAAATGGTATAGTAGTTTCATTATGTTACAATCTAGGCATTGAAGGAATTATAATGTAGAAAGTATACTAGAAATGCATATAGTTTAATAAAAAAAAGTTATTTCAGTATAGGCTCTGTCAGGGTCTCATAGGAAATAGCTGTCTAGATGGATTAAATCCACTTCTGGCAAAAATCTTTGAAGCTTTTGTATAGCTAATATCTATGAAGCATCATTTGGTTTTTCGAGGTAGGGTCTCGCTGTAGCCCAGGCTGACCTGGAATTCACTATGCCATCTCAGGTGGCCTTGAACTCACGCAATCCTCCTACCTCTGCCTCCTGAGTGCTGGGATTAAAAACGTGAGCCACCGTGCCTGGCTATGAAGCATTTTTTAACCAAGTGGACTAAGGCCTAATGAATCAGTTGATCTGGCTTCTGAGTAAGGATTATCTTTGCTGCATAACTCTTTTTTCAGTGTGCACACTAGGGACTATTTAGACATGCTAATTGACATACTTTAGTTTTGAGTATATAGGATTAAGGTCACTTTAGAAGGCAAGCATCATTAATCTGTCTCAGACATGTGAAATCAGAAATCAACAATGTACTTTCTTGTTGATTTCAACTAATAGCAAACTGCAATGAGCCTAGTGTATAGGGCTGGCTACATAATACTTTTGTAGACTTACTTAACCTGTAGAGAGAATTGAGAACACCAGCTACCTGATGTTATGAGGTATGTCTCAGCTATTAAAAATGTTTCTTAGGGGTATGATGGAGAGTGGAGTTTCAAGGGGAAAGTGGGGGGACAGAGGGCATTACCATGGGATATTGTTTACAATTATGGAAGTTATTAATAAGAAAATAAATGTTTCTCAGAAGCCAGGCATGGTGGTACATGCCTTTAATCCCGGCACTTGGGAGGCAGTTAGGAGGATTCTGTGAGTTCGAGGCCACCCTGAGACTACATAGTGAATTCTAGGTCAGCCTGGGCCAGAGTGAGACCCTACCTCAAAAAACCAAAAAAAAAAAAAAAAAAAGTTTCTCAGGCTGGAGAGATGACTCTCAGTTGTTAAGGTGCTTGCCTGCAAAGCCTAGGACCAGAGTTCAATTCCCCAGTACCCACATAAAACCAAGGTAGCTAATGTTTTTGGAGTTCATTTGCAGTGGCTGGAGGCTCTGGTGCACCCATTTGTTCTCTACATATATCTGCTTCATTCTATATGTCACTATCTCTCAAGTAAATTTAAAAAATATTTTTTTAAGGGCTGGAGAAGATGGCTTAGTGGTTAAGGCATTTGCCTACAAAACCAAAGGACCCCAGTTTGATTCTCTAGGACCCCACTCTATCCCCCCTCTCTCACATACACATAAATAAATAAATAGGGCTAGAGGGATGGCTTAGCCGTTAAGGCACAACCTGCAAAGCTAAAAGGACCCAGGTTCAATTGCCCAGCACTCACGTAAGCCAAATGCACAAGGTGGCACATGCTTCTGAAGTTTGCAGCAGCTGAAAGCCCTGGCCCACTCATTCTCTCCTTCTCTCTGTGTCTCTCTCTCTCAAATATAAATAAAAAATAAAATACCAAAAAATTAAAAATAAATAAAATATATTTTAAAAGAGGAAAATATTTTTAAAAATTTAAAAAAATAAATGTTTCGGAGAAGGTAACATTTGTAGAAAACAATCGTTAGTAGTTCTTTGGGCTTTCCCCCTGTGTCTCTTAACTTCTTTTGTCATTCTCTTTCTTCCCACAGATTATGTTTCAGGCATATGGAGACAAACAGGGACCACTGCATGGAATGTTAATCAATACTCCATATGTGACCAAAGACCTGCTTCAGTCAAAGAGGTTTCAGGCTCAGTCCTTAGGAACAACATATATATATGATATCCCAGAGATGTTTCGGCAGGTAAAGGTGGCTGATGGGTGGGAGTTCTGATGTGCTTCAAAGAAACAAGGTTTTGCTGAATTCCTAACCATTACAGTTTTGACGAGAAAAGGACAGGAAATACCTTGGCTATTCTCATTTGTATTCCATTTTTTATTTAGTAACTGTAAACTCAGATTTTGAATGATTCTTTATAAATTAATGGGAGGAATGGTGAGAACAGATGTCTCTCTTGAGTAGGAGAAAGCAAACTAAGACTACATGCCTACAATAGTAGTTTACCATGACTTGTGTAAAGAATTATGTATATATTTACTAAATCTTTATTCACATTTGGGATATTGAAAAAGAGAGATGGTAGTTGGAGAGATGCTCAGTGGTTAAAGGTAATTGCTTGAAAGTCTGATGCCCTGGTTTGATTACCCAGTACCTGTAAAAGCCAGATTCACATTGTGGTACATGTGTCTGGAGCACAATGGCAGGAGGTCCTGGTGTACACATTCTCCCCCCACACTCTGAAATAAATAAATATTTAAAAAGAGATGGGGAGCTGGGTGTGGTAGCATATATACCTTTAATCCCCCCCCCCCCTTGGGAGATAGAGGTAGGAGGATCACCAGGAGTTTGAGGTCAGCCTGAGACTACATAGTGAAGTCCAGGTCAGCCTGGGCTACAGCAAGACCCTATCTCTAAATATCAAAAAGAGAGAGATGGGGGCTGGAGATATGGCTAAGTGGTTAAGGCACTTGCCTGTAAAGCCTAAGGACCCATGTTAGACTCCCCAGATCCCATGTAAGCCAGATGCACAAATATGAGACAGGTGCAAGGTTGCACATGTGTACTCGGTGGCAGAAGTGCCTGGAGTTTGATTGTAGTGGCTTAGGCCCTTGTATGCCAATTCTCTCTAGCTGAATAAAAACTAGCATGAGATAATACATTATGAATCTCATTCTCTATGTGAAAACAAATTCTTTCATCTGTATAGCAAGTCCTCTTTGGTGCAATTTTCATCCATCAAAAGAAGTCAGAAAAAAAAAATGTTATAACCAGCAGAAAATTCAACAGATAAAGAATAAGGTTATCAAGAGTGCTGAATTTGTCTTTTTTTTTTTTTTTTATAAGAGGGTGAGAGCTGGTGTGCCAGTGCCTCTAGCCACTGCAGTCAAACTCCAGACACTTTTGCCACATTTATGCATGTGCAACCTTGTGGCATCTTATGTGTCTGGCTTACATGGGACCTGGAGAGTTGAACATGGGTTCTTAGGCTTCACAGGCATGTGCCTTAACCACTGAGCTATCTGTCTAGCCCTGAATTTGTCTTTTTAGAAAAATCTATAGATAAGGGATTTTTCCAAGTCTCCTAGTCAATATTACCAGTATTGCTACACTTGAATTTTAAAAATGTAATATGTAAGTAGCCTATAATCCCTATATCATGTATAAAATCAAGAAGTTACTTTTATGAAGCAGTTTGTTATTTACAAATTCTCTCTTTTGAAACATAGCTACTTTTTGGGGGTGGGGAGGGTAATGTTTTCAAGGTAAGGTCTCGCTTCACTATGTCATCTCAGGGTGTCCTTGAACTCACGGCGATCCTCCTACCTCTGCCTCCCGAATGCTGAGATTAAAGGTGTGCACCACCACGCCACTTGTCACTTATGTGGCCATTCTTACATTGCTAGGCTCCTCTAGGTGCTCCCCCACTTTTAAAAGGAGTTTTTAAAAAAATTTTGTTTATTTTTACTTACTTATTTGAGAGAGACAGAAAGACAGAGAGAAAGAGGCAGAGAGAGAATGAATGGGCACACCAGGGCCTCCAGCCACTGCAAGCAAACTCCAAATGCATGGGTACTGGAGAATTGAGCCTCAAATCAGGGTCCTTAGGCTTCACAGGAAAGTGCTTAACTTCTGTCTCCAACCCCATTGTTTGGATTTTACCCCACTTTTACTGGCATAGAACTATGTCTTGTGTGCAGTTCCAGCTCCAGAGCTAGTTAAGTCACACACTAGTACTTGACTTTTGTCATAAAAAAAACTCTATGTATAAAACAATTACAATTCTGTATTTGCTGAGAATGGGAGCCAGGACATTTAGTCTTAATGCTTATACTCTCTGGAGAACAGTTTGACTTAATAATTAATTTTGTCCATATGAAATGTTAATTGTCACTGATTCCTCAAACTTCTGTCTTCCACTAGTCCCTAATCAAACTCTGGGAGTCAATGTCCACTCAAGCATTCCTTCCTTCACCCCCGCTGCCTTCTGATATCCTGACGTATACTGAACTGGTATTAGATGATCAAGGCCAGCTAGTCCACATGAACAGGCTTCCAGGAGGAAATGAGGCAAGTAGCTGAAACCTCTTCCTTTCCTATTTCTGTTGTCTCCTTCATCCATTTTATTGGTAAGATTTTCTACAAGTTTTTTATTTCATTAACTGTGTTCTTTATTGCTAGTAATTCTAACTGGTTTTTCTTTATTATTTCTATTTCCTTATTTATGTCTAGTATTGACCTCTTTATTTCATTAAATAGGCGTCCTGTGTCTTCTTTGATTCCTTTGATTTCCTCTTTGACTTCTTTGAACATATTTATAATCATTCTTTTGAAATCTTTCTCAGGCATTTCCTCTAGCTCGTTCTCATTGGAGGTCATTTCTGATCCATTAATACTTTTTGGTGGGTTTATATTGTCTTGATTTTGGGTGGTTCTTGTGTTATAATGTATATATTTTGCCATCCTGGATTCTTTAATGATTGGATTTTCTAATTAGCTGGGTATTATTAGATGTATCGATCCATCTGATGTTATATATCTTCAGGGTAGGAACTTAAGGTGCTAGGTGTGGCTCTTAAGACTCATAGTTTCTACAAAAGTGACCCTAGGTGTTGGGTTTGCTAGCTATGAGAGTGTTCAAGTAGGCTGAGTGGAACCAAATACAGATAGTTTCTAAAATTTAACTAAACAATGTACACTTTCAATGAAAAACAGTACAGGGTATTTATCCAACAGTAGGTATTATGACAACCAGATCTTCTGTCTGTCTTAGGCTGTGTGGTGCCCCACCCACTCCCTTTATCCTAACAAGGAGGTTAAGATTTCTGGTCTGTTGAGGGGTTCCAAGTCAGCTTGGGACCAGGTGAGACCCTTCCCTAAATTAATGTATAACAGAAGAGGAAACAAAGCCACTATAAATCAAGAAGCAACAAATAACAAGCCCAAAATATAGCTTATTTAAGAATGGCAAATCTGACCATCCATCATATTTGACATATAATTTATCCTGATAAGAAAGGTGCAATTAGCACTTTTGATTCAGGCCTATATACCAGGTGTACTAGGTGGGTACTGACTTGGTGTAATCCCAGTTACCTTTGGGGATGATTTTGGTCTCAGTTATGCTGCTCCTGCTTGAATCCTGCTGTAGGTTCAAGTTGGCGTGGCCTGGTCCCTGGACCACTACTCTGTTTGCCGGAGCTGGGCATTGGCAAGTGGGGGAGGGGTGGCTGCCAGTGCTGCTCCAGTTCTCTCACTGGTGCATGTGTTCTTATGTGAGTGGAAACTCCCCTCACCTGGCTTTTCCTGGGGCTCAAGGCAAGCCTATGGGCTGGCTGGCGCACCCCTGGCTATGGACCTGACAGAGCCGCTTCTGCTGGCCTATGTGGGCTCTGGATACTCTGCCTCTCTCCTACTTCTCCACTGCCATTTCAATTTCCTATACGCCTCACTTTTTAGTAAAAGTGTGTATGTTGCTGGTTTTTTTTTGGGTGGGGGGGTTGGCTTTTTCTCCCCTAGGCTGCTTTGGCGTGGTACCTACACCACCATCTTAACCCTGTTTTTTCCTTTCCTATTTCTGTGCATACTAGTACCAGCCTTCATGAGAGTGGTTATTAAATAGTATTCCTGCTGGGCATGGTGGTGCACACCTTTAATCCCAGCACTCGGGAGGTAGAGGTAGGAGGATCACTGTCAGTTCAAGACCACCCTGAGACGACATAGTGAATTCCAGGTCAGCCTGGA
This sequence comes from Jaculus jaculus, assembly GCF_020740685.1. NCBI lineage: Eukaryota > Metazoa > Chordata > Mammalia > Rodentia > Dipodidae > Jaculus > Jaculus jaculus. The sequence goes on from NC_059110.1 coordinate 94,389,726, forward strand.
CTAGCGTGAGACCCTACCTCGAAAAACCAAAAAAAAAAAAAAAAAAAGTATTCCTTACCATTCAAGTGACATAGGCAGTGTAGTGTTCTGAGTAGACTTCCATAGTGACATAGTGAATGAAGAGTAACATACCAAATCAAGGAATTATTGCAGAAGTTTTAAGAGTGATATGTTACTACAATTTTGATTTTTTAAATAGAGGATCGTTCTCTACTGGATGTATTTACTGATTATATGTATTGCTGAAATCCCCAATGAATGTGTAGGATTTGAGGGTAGGAGCATAGAGGAAACTAGATTTGTCTTGAATTGATAATTGCAGCTAGATGAGAAACTGCCTATGAATATATGTATGTATGTTTAGAATTTTGAGTTTTTCTGTAATAAAAACGTAATTATTTAACTTAATGTTTTTTCATACCTACATACTAGTTATGCATTTTTTAGTAGCTTTTCCATCCTCATTTCATGTGATCTGGCACTATTGTGAACATAATAAATATATTCATCTTAAAAGGGCTTAATCAGAACCAGGGGTTTAAACGTCAAAGAGTAAGTATTTCCTTTTTTAATTAATTTATGCTTTTATTGGCAACTTTATTAATTGTAGACAATAACCCATGGTAATTCCTTCCCTCCCACACGTCTCCCTCTGAAACTCTCCTCTTCATCATATCCCTTCCCCCTCTCAATCAGTCTCTCTTTTATTTTGATGTGATCATCTTTTCCTCCTGTTATGATGATTTTGTGTAGGTAGTGTCAGGCACTGTGAGGTCATGGATTTCCAGGCCATTTTGTGTCTGGAGGAGCACATTGTAAGGAGTCCTATCCTTCCTTTTGGCTCTTACATTCTTTCTGCCACCTCTTCTGCAATGGATTCTGAGCCTTGGAAGGTATGATAGAGATATTTCAGTGCTTTGTCACTTCTCTAAGCACCATGGTGCCTTTTGAGTCATCCTAAGTTCACTGCCATCTGAAAAGAGAAGCTTTTCTAACAAAAAGTGAGAGTAGCATTAATAAATGGTTATGAACATTAAGAGAAGTTCTTACTGGGCAGTTTGGTGAGCATAGTACATACATTTAGCCGGTCACCAGGCTCACGACTACCCCCGTTGTAGGTTTTCAGTATCAGGGATATATTCCCTCCCATGGAGCAGGCCTCCAGTGCAATTAGAGAGCAGAGGTTAAGAATAACTTTTTCTTGGGCTGGAGAGATGGGTTAGCAGTTAAGCTGCTTGCCTGCAAAGCCTAAGGATCCAGGTTTGATTCTCCAGGTCCCAAATGCACAAGCTGGTGCATGCATCTGGAGTTTGCAATGGCTAGAGCCCCTAGCATACCCATAGCATACCCCTCCCTCCCTCCTTTTTTCCCTTCCTCCCTCCTTTCCTCCCTCCTTTCCTCCCCCTCTCATGTAAATAAATAAAATTATATATTTTTAAAACAGAATATTTCTGGGGTTTTTTGTTTTTGATTTTTGAGGTAGGGTCTTACTCTAGTTCAGGGTGACCTGGAATTCACTATGTAGTCTCAGGGTGGCCTCAAAATCACAGTGATCCTCCTATTTCTACCTCCCGAGTGCTGGCATTAAAGGCATGTGCCACCACGCCCAGCTAGAATAACTATTTCTTTTTTTTTTTTTAATTTTTATTAACATTTTCCATGATTATAAAATATATCCCGTGGTAATTCCCTCTCTCCCCACCCCCACACTTTCCCATTTGAAATTCCATTCTCCATCTATTTCTTGATACTTATTCAAAGATACATTTTCTAATGACATATAGTGGTATATACCTGTAATCCCAGCATTCTAAAGGCTGAAGCAGGTGGATCAAGGAGTTCAAGGCTAGCCTTAGCTACATAGTGAGTTAAAGGCCATCCTGGGTTACATGACACCCTGTCTCAAAACAAAACAATGTCATACAGTGACATATCAATGATGACATTAATTCATACCCATTTCTGTATCATTACCCTCTTCTATGCAATGATACAATTCTGATTTTAATGGTGCTTCTAATGTGCAATTATAGTGACAAAAATAGTAACAAATCTAAAAACAGAAATGTTTTTATTACAACTTTATCTAAATAACCTCATACCTTGGAAGAGAATCTTTACCTCAGTCTCACTATAAACAGACTAGGTAGCTCACTGGACATGAGATGGAGATGTTTTGTTTTGTTTTGTTTTGTTGTAGGGTCTCACTCTAGCCCAGGCTGAACTGGAACTCACTTTGTAGTCCCAGACTGGCCTCAAACTCACAGCCATCCTCCTACCTCTGCCCTTAAGTACTGGGATTAAGGACATGTGCCAGCACACCAGGCAAGAAGTAGAAATTTTTTTTTCCATCTGATTCAATATCTTTTTTCCAAAAAATAGTATTCTGTGTCTAAGGTATATGGCTGTTTCATTAACACAGTATGTTCTGGCAAGAGTAAATGATTTAGCATTACGATAGAAACAAGCATCGGACCAGATGGAGAGTATCAGACTTGTAGAAGTTCTTCTAATGTAGTTTCTTGATGAATAGCAAAGGCAAGAGGATAAGAGGGAGGATGCAGATTTTGACAAATGTAAATATATGTGCGTCCACACACAATGTTGAAGCACAGATTTGTGCCACTGTGTGTAGCATCTGCTTAGTGATCTCAGCAGAAATGAAAAGCTTCATTGTCTTAGACTTAAATTCTGATTCATTGAATAACTCTTCAGGAATGGAAGGCACCCTTGTGAACATGGGGCTGTGAGTAAAACAGTTTTAACTAATGTAATTAAAACACAAAATGAGATTTTGGGCCATGTAAAAGCTAGCTGCAGTGCTGTGTGAAACCTCTTGCCATGATCTTTCTTCTCCTGCTTTCTCTGCTCTCATTCTGTGTTTGAGCGAATGGAGACTGGGGGAATAGTGAAATCCCAGAGGGACAGAGCTCTGTTCTTGCTGAAATTACAAGCACAGAGCTGCCTGGGCATGAACATGTAGTGTTTACTCTGCCAGTATGAATACAAATAGTCTTATTATACGGAACTCTCTACCCAAAGACCACACACACACACACACACACACACACACACACACACACACACACAGAGGGAGAGAGAATAAAAAATATTTAAAGGTTTTTTTTTTTTAACTCTTTTAAGACCTAACAAATCTTGTGAAAAGTGGATGTCTTAAACAGTATGCAAAACTAGAGCAATGAGTGGTAATCTAGAGTAGGGATCACATGTTTTCCTTTGTCCAGTAATTTTTTTTTTTTTTTTTTACTAATTTTCTAAACCAGAAAGTTTATAGTACTTGTTAAATTGATTTTTGCAGTAGGTGTGGTGGTGCACACCTTTAATCCCAGCACTTGGGAAGCAGAGATAGGAGGAGCCCAGTGAGTTCTAGGCTAGCCTAAGGCTATATAGTGAATTCCGGGTCAGTTTGGGTAGAGTGAGTCCCTTCCACTAAAAACCTTTAAGAAGAAAAGAAAGAAAAAGATTTTTGCTTTTTTTTGTTTGCTTGTTTTTGGTTTTTCCAAGGTAGGGTCTCACTCTAGCCCATGCCGACCAGGAATTCACTATGTAGTCTCAGGGTGGCTTCGAACTCTTGGTGATCCTCCTACCTCTGCCTCTCAAGTACTGGGATTAAAGGCATGTGCTACCATGCCTTGCCAAGATTTTGCTTTTTATCTGTTTCCAGTTTCTTCCTTTCCCTTTTCTCTCCTTAATTGTGTATGTATTTTTTTGTGTGTTATTTTTCGGTTTTTTTTTTAGATGATTGACTAGGATTGTTAGCTTGCTGTTTGGGAGTCTTTGAGCTTAGGAAGAATGAGGCTGATGTTTGTTTTTTTTTTGTGAGCACTTAGGGACTAGTGCCCAGGATGGTTGGTGAAGTCAGTGGCCTCAGCTAGATTTTAGGGCAGTACATGACAGGAATGGGGCTGGCATATTAGTATCAGACTTTGCTGACAATAGCTTGAACATATAATGGAGCATGTCCACTGAGAGACTACCCAATCTAAGAATGGAGTTTCAGCAGTCAGAACTCTGAGGGACAACTGTGTGTAAGAGATGACGAGGTGTCAATAGGATGTATTTCCTCATGCTGAGCCCAGTTTTATCAGGGCACATTGACTTTCAGCTACTGCAGTTTAATTTTCTTTGGCCAAAGAGACAAGTTTGTCATGCGCCTCTACATATTACCCCAAGAATGATGTGAGAGGAATGAAAAGAGCTCATGCTGATGAGATTTGGAGCAAATCTGTCCATTCTCAAAGAGAATGGGCATTTGAACAGAGTCTTGAGAAATAGTTTTATTTTTAAAAAAGAATAAAAAATTGGCCTATTAATGTTCTGAGAGTCAGGGCTCAATGTAAAAATGCACTGATGCTGCATAGCCATTAAATCATCACAATGTGGTATTATCTAAAGGTGATGGCCCCACCAAGCTGTCATTGTAGGTGGTTATTGTATTATTGTGAAGAATTGGCATTCCTGGGTTTAGCATGTGGATACAAGGGATAAGGCTAAGACAAGAGATTCCTGCAGTCTTTCCATGAATTGAGATGCTTCTACTCATTGTCAAAGGCAGGAAACATGCACTTAGCAGACCATTGGCTGCGTTGGTGGCCAGTCTTTCATACCTTTTTTTTTTTTAATAGGACAGTAAGTAGGTGAAATGGCTATAGGACCAGGAGTTGGAACAATTCAGTTCCATCTAGTTTTAGGTAACCTGTTTGCCATTTGCGGAAGATATTGGCTATTTCAGGAAAGATGTGACCTGCATTTTGAACATTTCTGCCTGTGTTAAAAGCCCAAGAAAGACAGCTTTTCTTACCCCACGTTAGCTACTTTCTCCTTTTTGTTTGCCTAGAGCCACTTCTCCACAAAGAAAGATGTAACTAAAGAAATGCCACCCAGTGTCTGGTGGAAGGTATAGAAGTACATGTTTTTTTCATTATCAGATTTGAATGACATTGCATTTAGTATGAATTTAGAGTAGAAATAAAAATGATGTGGGCTAAATCTGTGAACTACATTACTTACAAATAGCTCTAAAGATGAGTTGCCAAGGATATTCTTAATAGTTTCAAATAAAGATGAAAATTGAGGAAAATGTGATTGCAAGAGACTAAACTGATTTCCTTCCTAGCTACTATGATGCTACAGTGATGAGCACTGTATGTAAATATACAGGTAGATGAATGTGTGCTGCTGAGCCTAGATACAGAAAATAGAGAGAAAGAGAGGAGAAGAAAGAAGAAAGGAAGGAAGGAAGAAGGGAAGAAAGAAAGAAAATAACTGCAGCTATCCATCCAGTCTGCTATACTACTTCTCTTTTTTGGAGGAATTGTTTTCATTTTCCTGCCAGTTTACTAACCTGTTGTGATCATCTGGTAGAAGCCATAATTGCAGGTGGGAACTTTTTGAGTAACAGTTCACAATCCAGTGCAACCGCTTTTCACACTAAATCCAGTTATTAAAAAGCTCAGGCTGAGATCAAGCCAAAGGCTGTAACGGACTTGACAGAGAATAGCTTAACTTTGCTTGGTAGGACAAAAGAAAGGTGTTTTTTTTTTTTTTTGAGGTAGTGTCTCACTCTTGCCCAGGCTGGTTTCAAACTCTCAGCTAATAGTGATTCTCCTTCCTCAACCTGAATGCTGGGATTAAAAACATGCGCCATCACACCTGAATAAGTCTAGCTTCTTTCTTTTTCAATATTTTATTTATTTATGAGAGAGAAAGAGGCAGATAGAAAGACAGAATGGGCATGCCAGGGCCTCTAGCCACTGCATACGAACTCCAGACACATGTGCATCTGGCTTATGTGGGTCCTGGGGAATCAAACCTAGGTCCTTAGATTTCAAAGGCAAATGCCATAACCACTAAGCCATTTCCCCAGTTCCCTTTTTTTGGTCTGTTATTTTATTTTTGTTGTTTTTTTTTAAGGTATGGTCTTGCCCTAGCCCAGGCTGATCTGGAATTCACTATGTAGTCTCAGGGTGGCCTCCAACTCGCAGCAATCCTCCTGCCTCTGTCTCCTGAATGCTGGGATTAAAGGTGTGTGCCATCAAACCTGGCAAGTCTAGCTTCCCCCTCCACCCCCAGGTAGGGTTTTACTCTGGTCCAGGTTGACCTGGCATTCACTGTGTAGTCTCAGGGTGGCCTTGAACTCGCAGTGATCCTCCTATCTGTGCCTCTGTGCCACCATTCCTGGCTCATTTTATATTTTTATTATTTTAATTTTTTATCATTTATGTATTTATTAGATACAGAGGGACAGAGGGTGGGAGAGATAGAATGGGCATGCCAGGGCCACTACAAACCAACTACAGATGCATGCACCAGCATGTGCATCTGGCTAATGTGGGACCTGGAGAATTGAACCTGGGTCCTTAAGCTTCACAAACAAGTGCCTTAACATCTAAGCAATCTCTCTAGTCCTCTTTTTTTTTTTTTTTTTTTAAACAGCTCTGTGAACTATATCAGGTTCTGTGAACTGAATTGAGCAATGATGGGAGATATAATAGAGGCAACTTTTATAGTAATTTTATTGCTGGTAGAAATCACATCCCTGTTTTTCTTACCATTTCAGAACATTAGCTTCTCAACAGTCCTTTCTTTCACTCTGGTCTCAGTAAAACACTGCAGTGAGAAGACATTGTGTTTAAAACTAGTTATAATAATTAAATCCAGTATGTGCACCCAGAAAAAATTAGTGGTGATCACAGTCTGGAATTCTTTCATGTTGTCATTTTTTTTTTTTTCCTGGGGAAAATAAGTGTTTTCCAAATTGAATACAATTTGATAGTTACCTCCATATATGCCAACCATGTTGAAGGATTGTGGAGGGGTTCCAAGGCTTCATTTATTAAGATGGGCACTAGGTGTCAGGATTCTTCCTTCTCAGCAGTTTTAACAGTCACATAGTCTTTTGAATCCCACTGTTTAGGGGCTAGAGAGCTAGCTAAAGGGCTGGAGGGCTGGCTTAGTGGTTAAGGTACTTGCTTGTGAAACCCAAGAACATAGGTTCGATTCTCCAGAGCCCATGTAAGCCAGATGCTCAAGGTAAATCCCTCTGTTTGGTGAGGCAAATTCACTTTGTTTTCCCTTATTTCAGTTGTCATGGTGGGTTTTCCTCAACATTCCTATAGTACACAGTTGTCATTTTAGCGCTGATTAGAGGTGTGCTGAAACTATATTGTGGCTGTTTCGTTTTGTTTTTCTTTTTTCTTTTCTTTTTCTTAGAAAGAGAATGCTCAGCTGGGCATGGTGGTGCACACCTTTAATCCCAGCACACAGGAGGCAGAGGTGGGAGGATCACCATGAGTTCAAGACTACATAGTGAATTCCAGGTCAGCCTGGACTAAAGTGAAACCCTACCTTGAAAAAAAGAGAATGCTCAAAGAATAATAAAGTAATATGATTTAGCTGCTGGGCTTGGGAGATGGCTCAATGGTTAAATGTTCTTGCTTGCAAAGCCTGACTGCCTGGGTTCCATTCTGCAGTACCCATGTAAAACCAGATACACAGTGGGATGCGTGCATTTGATTTTCATTTGCAGTGGCAAGAGGTTATATTCCCTCCTCTCTGTCGAATAAATAGCTGCCATCATGGCTGATATCTTGATTTCAGTTCTGTTTCACATTTTCAGGGATGAAATGGTAAGAATAATGGACATTCAGTTTTGAGACTGTTCAGCCTACACACACTCATATTTAATTAACCACTTAATTGTTCACAGTGTATTGTTTCCATGTACCACCCAGTATAGTGTCTCTTTAATTTTTTAAAATACAAAATATTTTAAAACATATGGAAAATAGAAACATTATTTGATAAATACTCTTTCAACTACCAGCCACTAAAATCTTACCATTGTGACTGTGCTTCTCACTTGTATGTTGCTATAATTCTTTGAAATTTGAATTCAAGAATATTTAGGAGTTGAATGGAGTGGAAGGAATTTAGTAAGCTGAAATAAGCCTAATAGATTAGGAGAAATTAATTAGTAGGTACATTATGATAGTCATAAGTCAGAACTCCTAACCCAAAGGACCTCTTATTTCAGAAAAAATACACCATAACCCTGTATCTTAATTCACTTAGTTGACATTTTCCATACTCCCTAAGGATTGCTTAGTCTCCTAGTTAATCTTCATTGTCAGCTTGACTGGATTTGGAATCACCTAGGAGACACACCTCTGGGCATGTCTGTGAAATATTTGCAGAGATTTAAAGAGGAAACACCCATCCTGGATGTATGTGGCACCTTCCCATGTACTAGTGTCCTGGACTAAATTTAAAAAAAAAAAAAAAAAAAGCCAGCTGAGTACTGAGAGATGCTTCCTGACTGAGGATGCAAGAAGATAACTGGTTACCTTGCATTCCGGCCATCATGCCTTCCCATCATGATGAATTATATCCCTTTTTAAGTTGTGAGCCAAAATAAATCCTTACTTTCTCCCTTAAACTGCTTTTGTCAGGAAAAGTAACTGGTATACTTGGGCTGTCTTGGGCTCAGATTGTAGTGGAACCCATCATGGCGTAAAGTTGCCTGGAGAGTATGTGCATATGCTTGTGGACTTGGATTAAAAGTGGTTGTGGTCCAGGCATGGTAGCGCACGCCTTTAATCCCAGCACTCAGAAGGCAGAGGTAGGAGGATCACCACGAGTTCGAGGGCAACCTGAAAATACATAGTGAATTCCAGGTCATTCTGAACTATAGTGAGACCCTACCTCCAAATTCAAAAAAACGGGTGGGGGGCGTGCTGAGGGCTGGAGTAAGATGCTTCCCTGTAAAGCTCAAGGACTCATGTCAATTCCCCAGTACCCATGTATGGCCAGATGCAAAAGGTGGTGTGTGCATCTGGAGTTTGCAGTGGCTGGAGGACTTGGCACACCCACCCATTCTCATCTTCCTCTGTGTCTCCCTCTCAAATAAGTAAATCAAATATTAAGAAAAGAAGAAGTTGGGTATGGTGGTATAATCCTTTAATCCCTGCACTTGGGAAACAGAGGTAGAAGGATCAATGTGAGTTCGAGGCCACCCTGAGATTACATAGTGCACTCCAGGTTAGCTAGAGTGAGACCCTACCTTGGGGGGGGGGGGGGGAGAAAGAAAGACAGAAAGAAAGAAAGAAAAATAGAACCATGGTCTGTGCACTGATTCAAGAATGTCTTATAGCCATCAATCTACCCCAAAGACAACAGAATATTCTTAAGTGCTTTAAGATGTTTGGAAGGGGGTTAGGTGATTATACATTAGATAAAAGAACATGTTCTATCTGGCAGATAAGGTAGGCATTGGCATTTTTCTTAGCATAGTTTTCATAAATAGGATAAATGAAGTCAAATATTTCATTGCCTTTTGGCTTAGCATGCAGCTTTTAAAATCTTACAGTATTTTCTGATATTTCATATCTTTCATGAGACTAGCATGAGTTAATAATTTCTGTGGCAATTATATTGATAGTTTATAATTAAAACTATAGATTGAAGTTTCCATGTAAACATAAAAAGAAGCAAAGGGTGGCATTTTGCTGTCTCTCTGAAAAGAAACTCAAGCCCCAACTCCTCTCTGAGTTTGTTGTCTCATTTTGATGCTACAGGTAATGCCTTAATCCATTTCATCTATATCGTTCTAGGAGTCTTTGTAGTATGCCTCAAAGGCCTTGCAGGTGATCATCTTGCTGCCATTAGCAGAATTAAAACAATAGCTTTTTTAGGCTTTGCCAAAAGCCATTCAAGTTTTCAAGTTTCGAATGGCATAAAAAATGTCAAGTAAAGCATCACCTCTGCAGCCAGTCCAGTCTGCCTCAGTCTGTATGGAATGATGTTGGTACAGCCAAGCACAAAGTGGAGATAGAAGAAAGGCAGCCATGGCAAAGATAGTTCCTGCTTCCCACAGCTTAAATTTGATGGATGCTTTTATATACACACAAAAAAGCAAACCTTTCATGCTTTGCCCCTTAGTTTTCCCTTCAAATTTCCCTGTTGAGCTTAACATTGTTTTATTTGTGATAATAGCAGCAGTTTTGGAAAGTGCCTGAGTATGCTTGCACATTCTGGTCACACTGATAGGACAATTAATGTTGATGTCAATTTTGGTGTTAATTTTGGGTCATGATTAGTGTTGATACTTTGTGTCAGCCTAATGCCATCTATAGGTACAACCAGAATAAATGTTAATATTATCATGTTTTTAGTATCTATTATAGTAACATTAAATCAGGGTCCTCCCAGGAGGAAAAAAAATATGGATAGATAGATAATGTGTTCCTCTATTGCTAGTGTTACTCAGTGAGAAAATGACATCTCAGGGCAGAATCCTAATCACTGCTTGGAGCATCAGAAATAATGATCACCTCTGATCGGAGGTTGTGAATAATTCATTTGGTTTGATTTTCACGTCCTGTCCAGTGATACTTTTCAAACCAAATGTGTTTCTACAGGAAAATAATGGTCCCACTTCTTATGGAAATACGGTGGCACAAATCATTTTACCCACATAAAAACAGTTAAATAAGACTGTTCTCTTCTGCTTGCTTTCTCCTCCCCATTCCCTCCTCCCTCATTTGAACATGTTTATTCCAGGTTCAGAATGTGGCCAGAGAGATATTTTCTTCCCCAGGACTTGTGCACTGAAAACAAATATTTATTCCTGCTAATCCTGAGCTTATTCCATGTAGCTCTTTTGATCCTCTTTCCTTTTTCATTTTAAGATCATTACCTTAAATTGATAACCCTAAACCTAAGCAGCCTGATCATTGGAGATTCTGTCATGAAAAGTATCTGAAATTCAGTATTTTAAAAGTTACTTGTAGCTGTTGTAATGAAGTCACATTTGCCAGTGTTTTAAGTATATAGGGCCACTTGATTAGTCGAGGCTTGCATGAGGCAGCATCTAGGGAAGACAGTCCTGGTGTTCTGGTGCTGCCAGTGCCAAGAAGCCTGCCCACTTACAGGTTACAGGTTGCCCTTTGGTCCTTCTCAGCCTTTGATCCTGGAGAGCCATTTTACCAAACTTCACAAGTGTTAAAAACAGGGAAAGGAGGTAGAAAGGAGAGAGGATTCAGGGTTGAGATTTTCCCTGGTTATTTTGTTTGTTTGTTTGTTTTTGTTTTGTTTTTTCGAGGTAGGGTTTCACTCTGGCCCAGGCTGACCTGGAATTCACTATGTAGTCTCAGAGTGGCCTTGAACTCACAATCCTCCTACCACTGCTTCCCAAGTGCTGGGATTAAAGGCATGTGCCACCACACTCAGCTTGGTTGTTATTCTTTAGTTGATATACAGGGCAGCTTGGGCTTACGTGAAATCAATGAGAGCCACATTCCTAATCAGACTGTCACTCTTTGTATACTCTTAACAGTGATTGCAGAATTGGCAATATAAAATCTTCATTGTGTGTATAATATAGACCCAACTATATAAACTAAATTGGCTGAAAAACTTACAATGTCCTAATTAAATGGGGGGTGGGAGTAGAACTGTCTTCTGAAGTAATGACCCAATCCTCAGAGACAAGGCTATTCTTAGATAGCATATATTGAGCCTTTTCTCCTGACAATTATAGCCTCCCTCCTCCCACCAGCCCCCATCCCCAAATCAAGTGCAGTGGGGGAAAGTATTTTCAGCCTACTGTTCATCAACAAAGTGTTTTGCTTTCAGAAACCACCTGCAATATAAAACTCAATTTTGTCAAATGATTAGTTGAGTTTGGTAGAGAATAATTTAAAAATGGGACTGGAAATGGCCATGGTATTTCTGTACTGAGGAGAGCAGTTGCTTTTTCTGGTTGCCATCCTCCTTTCAGAGCCTGTTACCTCGGACTGTTGTGTTACATGCCCTTGCCTCTGTTGCGGATCTGCATCTGTTGCGGATCTGCATCTATTGCCTTGAGCTTCTGCCCAAGACTGCTGGAAGTAAAGGAAAGCGAGCAAAATGATACCTTGCCTGCCTATCAGTGCTAACATCCTTTTATGTACATATGTTTGTAAAGCTCTTTAGCCCCCTTCAAGATGAAAGGCTCTGTATAAATAGAAGCTTTCGATTTTAGTACATGTTTGTAATACATGTGGTACAGTCCTAAATATGTATTTAGCTGATAGGCACTGTTCTTGTCTGTTGTACAAATATTGACTTTAAAAGTATAAATATGTATTTAACCACCAGACCAGAAAAACACTGAAGCAGTTACTCCTCAGGTAGAGATATTAATATTGTATAAACCTATATACACATATGTTTACATTCTACCACAGCAGAGCATTTTTAAATAAAAGAAATTATAGTCCCAACATAGTAGGTTCGTTTTTATGTTTTTTCTTTTCTTTCTTTCCTTCCTGCCTTTTTTTTTTTTTTTTTTTTTTTTCCTTTTCCCCTGAGGTAGCCCAGGCTGACCTAGAACTCTGCAATTCCAGGCTGGCCTCGAAATCACAGCCATCCTCCTACCTGTGCCTGCCAAGTGCTGAGATTAAGGGTGTACGCCACCATCTTTTCTTTTTTTTACCTTCTTTTCTTTCCTCCTCTCTCTTTTTTTTCTTTTTTTTTTTGTGCTTTGTGTTGTTTTATTTGTGTGATATTTATTTGTTGTATTTATTTGTTTGTTTGTTTGTTTGAAACAGGGTCTCTCTATATAATCTGTGGCTGGCTGGCCTGGAACTTTCTGTGTTGCCAAGGCAGCTTTAAACTTGCAGCCATCCTCTGGCCTCTACTTATTGAATGCTGAGATTATAGACATGCCCCACCATACCCATTTAAAAATAAAACACAAAAGCCATGTTCTTGGTATGTAGCTCATACTGGCCTGGAGCTCACAATCCTTCTGCCTCAGCCCTCACAAGTGCTAGGATTACCAGTATACACCACCACACTCTTTTTAATTATATATATAAATATTTCCTATTATAGTGTGAATGAAATATACAGTCAGTTTCTTAAAATATGGGGAATTTATTAAGCTGTTAAGATTTTTTTCTCCTTGAATGACCAAGCATGTGTTGTGTGCCTGTGATTTCAGCACTCAGGAGCAGAGGCAGGTGTTTCACCACAAGTTCAAAGCCTCCCTGTTCTCATTTCTAGGCCAGCCAGAGGTACATAGCAGGACCCTGTCTCAAAAGGCTAACTTAAGCTGGGGAAATGGCCCAGCGGATAAAGCACTTGCCACTGAAGCCTGAGTATCTGAGTGCAGTTCTCAGATCCCATGTAAAAAGCTGGAGCTGTGGTAGGCTTCTGTAATTGTAGCATGCTGCTGGCAAGATGGTCAGCACACACATACAAAGATTTTCCTAGAAGCTGGTTAGCAATGCAGCAAAGAACAGCAATGGCAGAGCGAGATCCAGAGAAAGGAACCCCAGTCAAATGAGGTATAAAAGCATGGGCTCACCCTCTGTCCTCCACATGCATGCCATGGCATTTGTGTGCTCATGTGCATGCATGTGTACACATACACACACAAACAAAAACAATTTATAAAGCCAATAAAATTAAAAAAAAAATTCCCACTTTAAGAAACACTTTTTACCCATGCATGGTGATGCATGCCTTTAATTCCAGCACTCTGAAGGCAGAGGTTGGGAGGATCACTGTGACTTCAAGACCAGCCTGAGGCTACAGAGTGTGTTCCAGGTAAGCTAGAGTCCAAGTGAGACACTGCCTCAAAAAATAAAATAGGAAAAAAAAAAAAAAGAAACATTTTTTATTATGAAAATGCTCAAATATGTATCAAACTTGGGATAATAACATAACTCGGGTGCCTATTAAGAAGTGGAATTTGGTATTCTTTTTTTAATTTTTTAAAATTTATAATAGTATAGAGCTATTCATGTCATATAAACACATTTTAAAAACTTAGAATATTAAAAACATAACTTTATCATTCTAGAGTTATCATCTCATTTTGCTATGTGTGTTTTCATACCTCCCCCCATGCCCACACACACGATTTTAGATAGTTATGAAACAGTGTACTTTCTACATGCAGGTACCATTGTAACGTAAACAATAGTTTTCAGTTACCCTTGTTTTATTGATGAAGAAACTGAAGCACTGAGATTAATAACTGACCTAAGGCCACATGGCTGGTACACTGGCAGTAAAATCACATTCAGTCTTAGAACCTGGCTTCCGAGAATATACCCTTAGCCACCACACTATTTTGCCCATTAAAAGTATAATATGCGTGCACTATTGTATCCTGTTCTAATTGAGTAATACATTATGAGTATTTTAAAATGATATTTGGGGTCTCCAAAGCCATCACTTTATGATGCCATATAGAGCAGCAACAATGACCTCACTGTGCAATTTACCATCTTACAAAGTTTATTTTTTTTAAATACTCATTTATTTAGTTTGTTATATGTAAGGAGAGGGAAGTAGGAAGGAAGGAGAATGGGTGCAGCAGGACCTCTTGTCAATGCAAAGAAACTCCAGATACATGTGCCACTTTGCATCTGGCTTTACATGTACTGGGGAATTGAACCTGGCAGTCAGACATTGCAAGCAAGTGCCTTTAGCCACTGAGCCATCTTTCTAGTCCCCAGTTTTTACTTATTTTTTGTTTTTATTTTTGGTTTTTGGTTTTTCGAGGTAGGGTTTCATTCTAGTTCAGACTGACCTGGTATTCAGTATGTAGTTTCAGGGTGCCCTTGAACTCATGATGATCCTCTACTTCTGCCTCCCAAGTGCTGGGATTAAAGGTGTGCACCACCACACCGGGCCCCCATTTTTTTTTTTTTTTAAGACAACACGTTTCTTTCATCAAATGTAAAAAGAGCAACAAACATAGTGGTAACAAATGACCCTCCTACCCCCTCCCAAAAGTTATCATGAGTTATATATACATTTACTTATTTAAACTTTTTGGGCCTATGTTTTTATCTCATCTCATATGTTTCTTGGTGTTTTTTTTTTTTTTTAATTAATGCTTACTTATTTGAAGAAAGAAGAGAGGGAGGGAGAAATAGTTGGGTGCACAGGGATTACTGCAAAGAAACTCCAAATACCTACAGCACTTTGTACATCTGACTTTACATAGGTACTGGAAGATTGTGCCTGAGTCAACAAGCTTGGCATGCAAGCATCTTTAGCTGCTGAGTCATCTCTCCAGCCCACAGTTTTTAATTTTATTTTTAACAATTGCATACATATTTATAATGAATTTTGATCATATCCATTACCCTCTTCTATCCCCATCACACTCCATTAAACACCTTCTTCCCAACTAATCCACTTCCTGCTTTCATGTCTTTTCTTGTGACCCACTGAGTTAAGTGAGCAATGAGCATGGGCAAGGGTGAGTGGTTCTTTTTTGTTTTTTGTTTTTTGAGGTAGGGTCTCATTCTAGCCCAGGCTGACCTGGAATTCACTATATAGTCTCAGAGTGGCCTTGAACTCACAGCATCCCAAGTGCTGGGATTAAAAGTGTGTGCTACCATACTTGGCTCAAGGGGTTCTTTTAGTGGAGTATGGTTGAAAAATGTACTCCCTCTTTCCCAGCAACCATTAACTACCAGTAGCTCCTGTGGAAGGAGTAGGGTTCCATCTCATCCAAGTTTGTTTTTTAGATTCATTCTTGGTATATAGCTAGACTTACTATGTAGCCAAGGATAGACTCAAATTTGTGATGCTTCTGCTTCTGTCTCAGACCTCTGGGATTATAAGCATGTACAACAACATCCAGCATGAGCTCTTATTTTTTATTTTTATTTATTTATTTTTATTATTATTATTTATTGTATAGATTTTGAGATAGGGTCTCACCTGTTGCTCAGGCTGACCTGGAATTCACTATATAATATAGTCTCAGAGTGGCCTTGAACTCACAACGATCCTCCTACCTCTGCCTCCCAAGTGCTGGGTTTAAAGGTATGTACTACCATGCCTGACCTTTTTTTTTTAACTTTCATTTTAAAATAATTTAGACTTTTAGAAAAGTTACAAAGATATAGTAACCTCCCTTTACCCAGTTTGTCTTTTGTGCATGTGCACACACATGTATACACACACACACACACACACACACACACACACACACATAAAGGTGCTTGAGCATGTTCTCTACAACTGGACTTCACCCAGGCCTGTCTTCCTCTAATAGGAACATCATATGACTATCAAATATAATATCACATAATTATCAGAACTAAGAACTTAGCATTGCTACAGTTCTATAAACAAGTTTGGATTTGACCATTTTTCTAATGATGTCCAAAATGACCTTGCATTTAGGGGACAGTGACATTTATGTTTGTGCTGTAATTGATATTTGTCTTCCATATTGTATTAAGCTTAAGGCAAAAGTAGTATCCTGAAATACAGTAATTCTATTATTTCTCTAGCAAGGAAATAGCATTTCTTTTTCTGTGATCCTTACCTTAGAAAATTAACACTAGGTATAAGCAGCTGAGCTAAAGACGTAGTTCAGTGGTACAATGCTTGCCTAGCGTGTATGAGGCCTAGGGTTCAATCCCTACTACATACACACAGACATGTTACCTCATGCTTCACTTTTCTCACAGCAATAACAGCTATCTTTGAGCTAATATGCCAAAGTTAATTTTATATGTACAAATTTAATGTGTTCCTTACAATAATCTTCCAAGAAAGGTGCTTGTATTTTATCTGAGGGAAAGTGAGACTGTCAGAGTTTCATTGTATAAGGTCTTACAGCTCGTGTGAAGCTGAGAGTTGGATCAAAGCAGATTGATTCCCTCATTTAAGCTCTTTTTTTTTTAATTTTTTATTTTTGTTCATTTTTTATTTATTTATTTGAGAGCGACAGACACAGAGAGAAAGACAGATAGAGGAGAGAGAGAGAATGGGCATGCCAGGGCTTCCAGCCTCTGCAAATGAATTCCAGACGCATGCGCCCCCTTGTGCATCTGGCTAACATGGGACCTGGGGAACCGAGCCTCGAACCGGGGTCCTTAGGCTTCACAGGCAAGCGCTTAACCGCTAAGCCATCTCTCCAGCCCTCATTTAAGCTCTTAACAACTGTCAGTACCTGTCATCTTGTAGTGTGCAGTATGGTGTGTAACCCATATTCACTCAATAATTGCTGCTGTTTTTCTTTTGCAAACTAGTTTAATGATATTTAGGATTCTTAATCTATAATCAAAAGATACTAGTCAAAGCTGGGCGTGGTGGCACACACCTTTAATCCCAGCACTCGGGAGGTAGAGGTAGGAGGATTGCCGTAAATTTGAGGCCACCCTGAGACTAGTTCCAGGTCAGCCTGAGCTAGAACAAGACCCTACCTCCAAAAACAAAAAAATAATAATAATAAAGAACCAGTCATGACTAGTGTTCTAGCTCATAGTGTCAACTGTTGTCAAGAATGTTATTGTTGGGCTGGAGAGATGGCTTAGCAGTTAAGCACTTGCCTGTGAAGCCTAAGGACCCCGGTTCGAGGCTCAATTCCCCAGGACCCACGTTAGCCAGATGTACAAGGGGGTGCACGTGTCTGGAGTTCGTTGGCAGTGGCTGGAAGCCCTGGTGCGCGTGCGTGTGCTCTCGCGCGCGCTCTCTCTCTCTCTCTCTCTCTCTCTCTCTCTCTGTCTGTTGCTCTCAAATAAATAAATTAAATAAACAAAAAAAAAAAAGAATGTTATTGTTGTTTTAATGAAATGAGTATGCTGGGCATGGCAATTTCCCTGTAATCCTAGCATTCAGGAGGCTAAGGCAATTCAAACTATGTAGAGAGTTCCAGGCCAGTCTGAACTGTATATAGAAAGGGAGGAAAAGAAAGAGGGAGGAGGGCAGGAGAGAGATAAAGAAACAAATGAAATGATTGCAGAACCAGAAAGTATGTTTTACTCCCATATTTTATGTGGAGATCCTTAGAAGACACTAGAGATGATGATCTAATGGTTCAAGATAGTAAGCCAGGTCATGTGTATCTATTACCCAGTAGAGTCTCTACATGAAGTTCTTAGTAAGAGAACAAAGCCAGGTGTGGTGGCGCATGCCTTTAATCCCACATTAGGGAGGCAGAGGTAGGAGAATCGCTGTGAGTTTTAGGCCACCCTGGGACTACAGAGTGAATTTCAGGTCAGCCTGAGCTAGAGTGAGACCCTATCTTGAAAAACCAAAAAAAGAGAACAGAGAAGAGAAGGTTCACTTAGAATGGGGAAGCTTTTTAAAGGAAATGTAATTTGAATGGAACTTTTGAAATTAGGTATTATTCAGACTGGTTGAAAGTACAAGGCTTGTATGCTAAAATTAATAAATTATTGTTTTGAATACTCATCAAACTCATGGGTTTGCTGGCTTTCTTTTTCTTTTTCTTTTTCTTTTTTTTTTTTTTTTTTTGAGGTAGGGTCTCACTCTAGCACAGGCTGACCTGAAACTCAGTCTCTTGTCTCATCAGTGCTGGGATTAAAGGTGTGCACAACCACATCAGGCTTCATGGGGTTTCTTTATTTTGGTATGTGGAAATTGAAGCTCATTAAGGTTAAATATGTACCAAGATCACAAACTTACTAAATGACAGATCCTAGATTTATATCTAAGTTTGGCTGACTGCAAAGGCCACTTGTATGCCCTGTTGTTTGGTTAGCAGTAAAATCCAAATTTCAATGTAAATTGAGTCACAGATGCTGTCTTAGATATTTGTCTATCATGCTACCTCAAAACTAAATGTTTTCCAGTAAAGCTTCTTGCTATACTAAGACTGGCTGAATACTACCAGTTCTATAATGGTACTGTTTAATGCATGATGTAGACAGGCTGGTCACTGAAAGATACTGTTGAAGAATAGAGTGTTGAAGTCAGGTGTGAAGTAACATTTTTGTAATCCAAGTACACAGGGACTTTACAGCAAGAGGATTAAAAAACCAAAGCTAGCCTGGACAACATAATGAGTTCCAGGTCAGCCTGAGCTACATATAGCTAGACCTGTCTCAGAACACTAAAAGGCAGAAAAATAGTGCTCTCAATGTCACGGTGTTGACACCTACTTAATGAGAAGTCAGTAATGCATAATGACCTGGCCAGTGCTGCACTGACTGCACAGGTGACACAGATTCTCCAGGTAATAACGAAAGATAGGAGTGTTTGCCTGCCCAGTGCCACATAGTCACAGTGTTTACACTAGCCAGCAAATTCGGAAGATTCTTCAGGACTTATATCTAAGCTGCTGCTGGCCTATGTAGGATCTAAGGTTAATATAGCATAAAATTTGCTATAAAGTCCCATCTTCCTAGCTACAAAGATAACCTAGAAGAAAGGAGACAGAAAATTACTTTTCCCTTTTGAAAAACCGATGAGATAGAAGACTACATGAAAAAGTAGAAAAAAGGACTTTGTGCCATATAGGCATTGTATTAACTAGCTTCTGAAAAACCACAACCACAATTTTTCTTATGCCGCTTTCTGTATGCTGTTTTAGAGCTTTGTGGTCACCTTCCCATATTCACCTTTAGTGAGAAAATTTAGTAATAGCTTACTTTTTCCTATGTATTATATGTATTTTGTATTTGGCCAATGGTATGATATAGCTTATAATCATCAGTGGGTGTGTCTCTCTCATACACACACACATCAGATTTCTTAATGCAGAGAATCACAAATAGCTGTGTGGAAAGCGTCAAAACTAGCCTGATTACAGTGGGAGTGCAATAGGATTGAGGAATGTGTACTCAGAGCTTATGATCACTGGCCCGGTTGAGTCTGGGTGATGCATGTGGCTTTCCAGGGATGCTGCTATTTACATCTGTTAATGGCCCTTCTTGATGGCCAGTTCCCCAATGAGGTGATATGCAGCAGCCTGGGGATGAGGGACCAAGGATGCAGATGTGGCTGGGCTCCATTACACAGGGCCAAGAGTACTCATCTGGTTAGGCTTTGTGTTTGGGGGTGAGTGGTGGGGGCAGGGAGGGAAGCAAGAGACAGAAAGGTGGGAAAGGAATGGAAACCATTATTTATTCAGGTATGTGGGAAACAGACAGGTAGATGTGAAAAACAGCAGCAGTAACTAAGGTGTAAGTGAATAGAAAAGAAATGGGACTGGCAAGTAAACAAGTAGGATTGAGTAGTTCTCATATAGAAGGGGATTAAAAAAGGAGAGGGCCATGAGAGTTTGAGAAGAGACATGCCACTCTGTCAGCATCATTTATTTGTGTGGCTAGTCAGATGCTACTGAACAGAGCAGAGATTTACATATATCATAGTGCAGTGAGAGATTAGTTCTGAGCATCTTTTGGTTTTCTGGTGCTAGAAGAAAGCAGCATGAGCTGCTCTCAAGGATACAGTACTGAGTGATAGTAAATCCTTGCAGAAATGGATGATACCTGAAGCAAGCCAGTAAAGCATCTTTGGTTATTCCCAGTGGACAATAAAAAGGCCTCAGATCACAAAAGTTGCAAAGTCCAT
Source organism: Jaculus jaculus (assembly GCF_020740685.1). Taxonomy (NCBI): domain Eukaryota; kingdom Metazoa; phylum Chordata; class Mammalia; order Rodentia; family Dipodidae; genus Jaculus; species Jaculus jaculus. The sequence goes on from NC_059110.1 coordinate 94,410,087, forward strand.
GAGAGCTGATACTCTTTCTAATCTAGTATGTGTTAATGGTTCCTTAGAACAAATCTCACTAAAATTGGAAATAGTATCTTGCTATGAAGTTTATTAAAGTAGGAATTCTAGATTTAATCACCACTGTTACGGTGTTCTTTAACATGTAACATGAGTGCATTTAAAATTTGGTTTTTCTGTCTTCTTTAGGTCTCAGTCAGCTTTGGAATACACAGCAAGCCAGCTGATTTAGCATAGTCTAAAGAAGCATACTAGAACTTGTTTTTTTTAAGCTTCCATCAGGGAACTCGGTTTTTCACAATGCACATCTTTACCTGAAGGATGTTTGTTCAGTGTCACACCTGCAAGAAACCTGAGGAAAATTGTATGTATAAAGCCTATATTCATTTGCTTCTATCTTTGTAGATCGGCATGGTTGCTTGGAAAATGACCCTTAAAAGCCCTGAATGTCCAGATGGCCGGGATATCATTGTCATTGGCAATGACATTACATATCGGATTGGTTCATTTGGGCCTCAAGAGGATTTGCTCTTTCTCAGAGCTTCAGAACTTGCCAGGGCAGAGGGGATCCCACGCATCTATGTTGCAGCCAACAGTGGAGCAAGGATTGGACTGGCAGAAGAAATCCGTCACATGTTTCATGTGGCCTGGGTAGACCCAGAGGATCCTTACAAGGTATAGACTAAGAAGAGAGAATACTTCCAGGCACTCTCTGGTTATGCATGTGCATGTGCTCCTGTGTTAAGTATAGAGGTGGAGGAAAGGAAGAAATTTAAGTTCAAAAGGCAGCACTTAGGGGCTGGAGGGATTGCTTATTGGTTAAGGTATTTGCCTGCAAAGCCAAGGATCCAGGTTCTATTCCCCAGCACCCACGTTAGCCACATGCATAAGGGGTCACATGCAATGGAGTTTGTTTGCAGTGCCTGGAAGTCCTGGCGCACCCATTCTCTCTCTCCCCTCCCCCTCACTCCCTCTCACGCTATCTGTCAAATAAATAAGTAAATAATTTTTTAAAAAAAGGCAGCACTTACGCCGGTTGTGGTGGCACATGCCTTTAATCCCAGACCTCAGGAGGCAGAGTTAGGAGGATCAGCATGAGTTCGAGGCCACCCTGAGACTATATAGTGAATTCCAGGTCAATAACAAAATAGAAAAACAAATAGAAGGCAGCACTTAGGATAAAAACTAAATATAGTTAATTATAAAATTACTTAAGATACCTTGTCAGGTTGTCGATGTGTTCATCTGGATTTTCCTCCAGCTTTGAAACTGGTTGCTTTTTCTTTTGTTGGACATTAGGTGAAGTAACAGGAACGCATTTAGCATAACACATGATAAAGCTAAAACATATCTTTAAACCTCTGTGGTTTCCAGGACTCATGGCCAGTTGTCAGCAGAATCCTTTATATCCTCATCTTCTTCTCAAACCTGCTTGCTTTCTTTGTAACCTATCTCTAAAGATACCTCATCCTCTGTTTTGCCTTCTTAAGCAATGACTGTTTTCTCTCTTTCCCTTGTGCTGCTGACCCTGAAGAGGGAACACTGTCTTCTTTAATACTCATTGCTACTCTATACCCTTTGTTTTACTCATCTCATCTTTGATGTATATATTTTTGCATCGTGGATTAATTTAATGCTTGGATTTTCTAGTTAGCTGGGTATTATTAGATGTATCAATCAATCTGATGTTATATATCTTCAGGGTAGGAGCTTAAGGTGCTAGATCTTAAGATTCTCATAGTTTCTACAAAAGTGACCCTAGGTGTTGGGTTTGCCTGTTATAGGAGTATTCAAGTAGGCTGAGTGGAACAAAATACAGATAGATTCTAAATTTTAACTAAACAATGTACACATTCAGTGTTTATGCAAGAGTAGGTATTATGACAACCAGATCCTCTATCAACAAGGAGGTTAAGATTTCTGATCTGTTGAGGGTTCCAAGTCAGCTTGTGACCCAAGTGAGACGCTTCCCTAGTGTATAACAGAAGAGGAAACAAAGCCACTATAAATCAAGAAGCAACAAATAACAAGCCCAAAATATAGCTTATTTAAGAATGGCAAATCTGACCATCCATCATATTTGACATATAATTTATCCTGATAAGAAAGGTGCAATTAGCACTTCCGGTTCTGGGCTATATACCAGGTTTGTTAGGAGGGTACTGACCTGGTGTAATCCCAGGTACCTTTTGGGATGATTTTGGTCTCAGTTATGCTACGCTCCTGCTTGGGTCCCTCTTTGGTGCCCTGTGGGTTCAAGTAGGCTGGCTAGGTCGCTGGACTGCTGCTCTGGTCTCCAGAGCTGGGCACTGGCTTTTCCTGTGACTCAAGCCCAGCCTGGCAGCTATGGCCCCAAAGACCTGGAGCCTCCGTTGCTGCTCCTGGAGCCGCTTCTGCCAGCCTGTGTGGGCTCTGGATCCTCTGGATCTCTCCTACTTCTCTGATGCTGTTTTAATTTCTTATACACCTCACTTTTTAGTAAATGTGTATTTTGGTGTTTTTTTGTTTGTTTGTTTTTGGTTTTTTTTGTATTGGCTTTTTCTCCCCTAGGCTGCTTTGGCATGGTTCCTACACCACCATCTTAACCAGAAGTCTCAGAAATTTCATCTTTGAATCCCATGTCATCAGGCCATGGCATACTACCACTGCTCCTAATTAGAATGCTTCCTCCTTACCCTTTGGTCATTACCTTATTCTTTAAATCTTTCAGTGTCTGCCATGTTGTCACTTTCTCTACTACTATTTGTGACTGCTGTACCCACATATATGCTTCTTTCAAAAAATTACTCCTCTTTATCCTTGACTTTTCTTCTGGTGGTCCTGTCTTATCAGTTTTGCTCATCCACTCTCGTTCTCCATAATCTCAATTTCAAGCATCCCTTTCTTTGCTACTCCTCTATCTTGTTTTTCAGTGATCTCCCTCTATTTCTTTAAATCCAGAAATCTTATGAAACGACAAAAGTTGTGATCTAGAAAGACGTGGTGGTACATGCCTTTAATCCCAGCACTCAGAAGGCCAAGGTAGGAGAATCACTGAGTTTGAAACCACTCTGAGACTGCCTAGTGAATTCCAGATCATCCTGGGCTTGAGTAAGACCCTACCTTGAACCCACCACCACCCAAAAAATGTGTTCTAACCACTTTTTTGTCTTCTCCATCCCTTGCTTATACCCATATATCATTCTTATCTATCTTAAATTCCAAGGTTAATTATATAACAGAATCATCACTTTTCCTGTACCCTTTTTGTTTTTGCTTTTCTTTTTTGAAAGTTTTTAAATTTTTATTGTTTATTTATTTACTTGAGAGAGAGAGAGAAAGAGAGAGATAAGTGAGAATGGGCATACCAGGGGCTTCAGCCACTGCAAAACTCCAGATGCATGTGCCACCTTGTGCATCTGGTTTACATGGGTCCTGGGGATTTGAACCTGGGTCCTTTGGCTTTGCAGGTAAGCACCTTAACCTCTAATTATTTCTCCAGTCCCCCCCCCCTTTTCTATTCATTCAGTTTACTGGATGCTGTTATTTAAAAAAATCTTGTTTAACCCTCTGTCTATCTTCTTCATGAGACACAAACACATCTAACATTTAATGGAGAAGGCATTCTGGTGACTGATTCTACTTAAATTCAAGCTTACCAAACTTCTTCCTCTTGAAGCTCTTTACCCTCTTCCCCCATCTTCACTCTCAGCCAGTATAAGATCCCATCCCTCCCCCCTCACACACACACACAATTTACTCTGAAACAGAAGAGAGGTTCCACCCTGGGCTCGATGCTTAACACTGCAAGAAACAAAAAGGAAAAAAATAAACAAAACTTAATCTAAACGAGAGCTTCCATGAGCTTGATATATCTGCCTCTACCCGTACTTTCTACCCTTCCTCCTGTACTTTGAATGAACAGTCCCTGCTCCTTCCTAAAACTGTCCCTCCTCTTGTACCTCTTCATTTTCTCCCTGTTTACTGACTTAAGGATGAAGATCAGCACTTTGCCCCCTCTTTCCCCCCTTTCTTGGCATTTCCCCTGGAGTATACAGTTATCATTATCCTACAGTCACTATCCCTTCTCTGTTTTCTCTTCCCTTCAGAGCAGAACTTCTTCAAAGAGTTGTTTATTCTTGTCTTCAAGCACATTTCCCTCACCCACTCTTGAACCCACTTCAGTGAAGCTGCTTTTGTCAAGGTCACTGCAGATCCCATGCTATAAAATTCCACAGTGAATTCTCATTTCTCACCTTAGTTATTTGATGATTCAGCAACACTTGACATAGTTGGTCTTTGCTTTATTTTTGGAATAATTTCTTCTCTTGGCCTTGTACTGCTACCTTCCTGGCCCCTTTCTCAGGTGCATTTACTACCTTCCCTGTCTGTACACCTTAGACTCTTTCAAGGTATGATGGAATTGTGCTATATTTTGATTATGATGTTTGTTACCCAAGTATATGTATTTGTCAGAAATTATTAAATCGTAATAACTAAAGCCAGGTGTGGTTGTCCAAACCTGTAATTCCAAGTATTCAGGATGATGAGGCAAAAGTTCAAGGCTGACTTTGGCAGTATATGCAGACAAATGTCTCAACTTAAAACAAAAAAATCAGCCAGGCATGGTGGCATACGCCTTTAATCCTAGCACTCAGGAGGCAGAGTTAGGAGGATTGCTGTGAGTTCAAGGCCACCTTGAGGACACATAGTGAATTCCACGTCAGTCTGAGCTAGAGTGAGACCCTACCTTGAAAACCAAAAAAATCGAAACAACCATTTATAACACTTACGGCTGGTGCATTTTATTGCATGAAAATTATAGTCTAATAAAGTTCATCTATAAATTGTATAGGAATTGGTAGTGACCACTATCAGACATGACATTTCTTGTGAGGTTATTTGAAGTATTTTGGAATCAGTCGTGATGGTTACATAGCATCTCAGTGTACAAAAATACTACTGAATTGTTCATACATAAAGCATGTTAAACGTATCTGCCTCAGCTTTCTACTTTTAGGTGTGTATGTGTATACTTACAAAAAAATCAATTATGCCAGGCATGGTGGCGCATGCTTTTAATCCCAGCACTCGGAGGTAGAGGTAGGGGGATTGCCATGAGTTCAAGGCCACCCTGAGACTACATAGTGAATTCCAGGTCAGCCTCGACTAGAGCGAGACCCTACCTCAGAAAAAAAGAAAAAAAAAATGAAATGAAATGAATGGAATATACTTGAAATTGGAGTTGTAACTATAGGGTATCTTTTGTCAAGGGCAACCAGTGAGCAGCTAAAAATTCTGTCTTTCAGAGGAGAACTGTCTATGCTAGTATCCTGTTAGACAGTAACTCAGGAAATGATGCAGTACTTTGAAGGAAGTTGTGGAAAAAGCTTCATCATATATGTTTTGCTGTGTCTTCCACTTATGCAATAATAGAAAATAATGAGTTAAAAATGATCTGTGCTTCACAGGGATACAAGTATTTATATCTCACCCCTCAAGATTATAAGAGAGTCAGTGCTCTCAACTCTGTCCATTGTGAACATGTGGAAGATGAAGGAGAATCTAGGTAAGTACTTATATCTTAGAATTATCTGGCCATGACTAAAAACAAAGAGACTATGTTAATTTCTTCCTTCCTGCTGTAAGACTTTGAGAGTATTGAAGACTGCTTTTTACATAATCTATGACACATACTTGTATTTTAGCTCTACTGTTTATTAGCTGAAGCACCTTATTATTGATGGAAGTTTTAAAATAATATTTTGTTTTTGTTTTTCAAGGTAGGGTCTCACTCCAACCCAGGCTGCTCTGGAATTCACTATATAGTCTCAAGGTTGGCCTTGAACTCACAATGATCTTTCTACCTCAGCCTCCTGAGTGCTGGGATTAAAGCTGTGTGCCACCATGCCTAGTTTCTAAATAATAATTATAGTAATTATTATTTTTAATTTATGTATTATTATTATTTTATTTATTTATTTATTTTTGGTTTTCCAAGGTAGGGTTTCACTCTATCTCAGGCTGACCTGGAATTCACTAAGTAGTCTCAGGGTGGCTTTGAAATCATGGGAATCCTCCTACCTCTGCTTCCCCGAAAGCTGGGATTAAAGGCCTATGCCACCACACCCGATTTATAGTAATTACTTTTTTTCCTCAATTTTTTTTTTTTTGTTTTTGTTTTTTTGAGGTAGGGTCTCACTCTGGTCCAGGCTGACCTGGAATTAACTCTAGTCTCAGGGTGGCCTTGAACTCACGGCGATCCTCCTACCTCTACCTCTACCTCCCAAGTGCTGGGATTAAAGGCGTGTGCCACCACACCCAGCTCTTTTTCTCAATTTTTATTAACATTTTCCATGATTATAAAAAATATCCCATGGTAATACCCTCCCTCCCCGCCCCCTTTCCCCTTTGAAACTCCATTCTCCATCATATCCCTTCCCCATCTCAATCAGCCTCTCTTTTATTTTGCTGTCATGATCTTTTCCTCCTCTTATGATGGTCTTGTGTAGGTAGTGTCAGGCACAGTGAGGTCATGGATATGCAGCCCTTTTTGTGTCTGGAGGAGCATGTTGTAAGGAGTCCTACCCTTCCTTTGGCTCTTACATTCTTTCCACCACCTCTTCCACATTACACCCTGAGCCTTGCAAGGTGTGATCAAGTTGTTATCAGTATTCCAGTCACTTCTTTCCAGCACTGTAATACTTTGTGAGGCATCCCAAGGTCACTGCCATCTGAAAAGAGAAGATTCTCTACCCAAAGTGAGAGTAGCATTAATATAAGGGTATGAATATTAAGAGAAGTGCTTACTGGGCAGTTTAATAAGCATAGTATATACACTTCTCCGGACATCAGCAGATGTTACACCCCTAGGGCTCATGACTACCCCTGTTTTAGGTTTTCAGCATCAGGGATGTATTCCCACCACCCCATGGAGCAGACCTCCAGTCCAATTGGAGGGCAGTTGGTTTCCACCATGACAGACATGCCCCTATTGCACCCGCTGGCTGGCCAATTATAAGGTTTGCAGTGTCCACTGTTGAGTATCTTCACTGGTGGTATCTCTTTCTCCCACTGAACTACATGTAGAATGGCATCTTCCAGCTTTCCATCAGCTGGTCTACATGGAGTAGGTTACCAGCTCAGTTCCAGCAGGATTTCTCAGTGGACTTGCAGTCTAAGTATGTGGAGTCTTCAGCAATAGGGTCTTAGCATCGATTCCTGGTGGGAAACCAAGGGACTTAGCAATGGCCTATAATGTTTTGGGGGCATCAGGGACCTCCCTGGCCAACAACTTACTGGAGGTATCCATCCCTGGCACTGAAAATTTTCTAAAAACGATCTATGGCTCCTGAGTGTTCCATTGTCTGAAACTGGAGGATTCCATATGATTTATTTGCATCCTCTTAGATTTTGATTAGCCCTTCCTCCACCTTTCCTTTACTCAATCTCTTCCCCTGACCTCACTTTGGGCCTTTTCACCCCTGTTAATCTATTTTTCTACTTACATATATACAATAGCAACCTATTAAGTACCCTCCTCCCTTCCTTTCTCTTCCCTTTATCTCTCCTTTTTAACTTACTGGTTTGTGCTACTGAGTTTTTTCCTTCTCACACAGAAGCCCAATCTATTTTAATTTTTTTTATAGAAGAAATTTATACTTAATACTTTTTAAGTTCATAAGGATTTAAAATAAAAAGTAAAATTGATAAAAGTTGAAACATGTAAGCAATTATGAAGGAACAATTTAAAAATCAGCCACAATACTACCCTGAAGCCACAATTGTAAAGTTATTCAATAATCTTTCTTTCTACATAATTGGGATTATAGTAGATAAGTGGGGTTTTTTTCAGATTTTTATTTGTTTTTAATTTTTATTTATTTATTTATTTGAGAGCGACAGACAGAGAGAAAGATAGAGGGAGAGAGAGAGAATGGGCGCGCCAGGGCTTCCAGCCTCTGCAAATGAACTCCAGATGTGTGCACCCCCTTGTGCATCTGGGGAACCGAGCCTCGAACCAGGGTCCTTAGGCTTCACAGGCAAGCGCTTAACCGCTAAGCCATCTCTCCAGCCCTTTTTTTAAAGATTTAAAAAAAATATTTTATTTATTTATTTGAGAGAGAGAGAGAGAGAGAGAATAGGTGTGCTAAGGCCTCTAGCTACTGCAAATAACTCCTGCTGCATGTGCTACCTTTTGCATCTGGCTTACATGTGTTACTAGGGAACCTGAGACCTTGGGCTTCTCAGGTAAGTGCCTTAACCTCTGAGCCATCTCCAGCCCAAGGACTTTTTTATTTTTATTTTTTTTTAATTAAGGTAGGGTCTCATTGACATGATTTCCTAGTGTCAGTGTAGACTGGAACTCATAGCAGTCCTTGTACCCCTGCCTCCCAATTGTTGGGATTAACGCTGTACACCACCATACCTGGCTCTTACAAACTTCCTTCAAGGGTTTTTTTTTCCCCCACTAAAAATTATTTTGAAGGAAATTTGTATATTCATAAAATAATATCTGATAATGTTAAGTTTAATAGATGCATAGTATCTCACCATGATATGTTATATTTGAACATGCAGGCTATTTATTTTCTATTATAGCCACAGACTGAGTATTCTTTTTTGTAAACTTTTAGGAATATCTCTGATTATTCCCTGTGGGTTAATTTCTAGATGTGTAAATAGAGGTCCAAAAATCCATGTTTAAAGGTTTTCATATTTCCCTCCTCACATCTCATTCCTGATCTGCAGTATGCAATGGTGCTGGTTTCCTTTCCTGATTTTTCTCTACTCTTGCCAACGTTGATTATTGTCAATTAGTAAAGTGAGAATTAAACAGCAATTGTTATTTTAACTTGTATTGTTGATTACCAGTGAGCCTGAACATTTATAATTTCAGCAAGCACTTTCTTGAATGCTAATTATTTAGTACTATTTACTGAATAATTATTTTATGCATTCTTATTTTTTTGTTTTGTTTTGGCTATTCTTGGGCTAAAGCCACATTGTTTTAACTATGTAGGAGGCTATATTTTTCACATTCTTTGTTTGTGTTTTTACTGTAGGTGGGAGGGTGCTGGGTATCAAGCTTGCTAGGCAAGTGCTTTCCCACTAAACTGCATCCTCAGCCACAGTTTTGTTTTGATTGTATTGGGTTTATATGTTAGTTTATGAGGGTTGTACATCTTTATATTAACTCTTTCTAAAAATAAACATGATAGACCAGGCGTTGTGGCACACACCTGTAATTCCAGGACTTGGGAGGCAGAGGTAGGAGGATTACTGTGACTTCAAGGCCTCCCTGAGACTTCATAGTAAATTCCTGTGTTAGAGTGAGACCCTACCTTAAAAAAGAAAGAAAGAAAGAGGTAAAAGAGAAATATGACATATCTTACTTTTTTCTTTTGAAGTTTTATAAAGCTCTCTTCATACAGTTGGTACCATATCCTCACTAACTTACTTGCTTCATGGCACCCTAAGTGACTTTTTTTCAAAGCACTCTTAATGTAAAAGATATTATGCCTAATGTCTCTGTTTATTAAGTAGTTAAATACAGCCAGCTTCTGTTTCCAGCCATGTGGTGTGTGTTTGTGTGTATATGTATCCTTTATTAGTTTTCTTCCCCATCTTCCCAGACTCAGCTCTCCCTCCTTAATTCTCTGCCAGGAAAGCAGATGAGTGACTCCTACCAGATTCACAGGATACTCTAGACAATTTGGTCAGCATTTTACTCATGCACACATTCCTCCTGCACCTCCAGAGAACCATAGCCAGGAATCCTTGTGCCTAAACTTGTAGTTTGTGAATGGAAATACACTGTTCTGATCTTCCACTTAACTCTTTTTTCTTTTTAATTTAAATATTTTATTTCTTTATTTAAGAGAGAGAAAGAAGGAGGGAAAGGAAGAATTGGCCTGGCAAGACCTCTAGCCACTGCAAATGAACTCCAGATGCATGTGCCACTTTGTGCATCTGACTTTGCTTAGGTACTAGGGAACTGATCCCAGTTCCTTAGGCTTTGCAGGCAAGCACTTTAACTTCTGAGCCATCTCTCCAGCCCCTTCTACTTCATTCTTATCTTGGAAAGGGAGTTTTTTGATTTAAGAAATTGGGCTGAGCATTCCCACTACCTCCCTAATTTTTTTGTGGGGTTTTTCTTTTTTTTTTTTTTTTTTTTTTTTGGATGTTTGTTTTTCAAAGTAGGGTCTCACTCTAGCCCAGGCTTACCTGGAATTCACTATGTACTCTCAGGGTGGCCTTGAACTCACGGCTGTCCTCCTACCTCTGCTTCCCGAGTGCTGGGATTAAAGGTGTGTGCCACTATGCCACCCCTAATTGTATTTTTTAACTCCTATATGTTTGCCTGAAATTATAGATTTAGTGGTTATTACTTTAGAGATACAGTTTGGCCTATCTTTAAAAAATTTGTCCAAGGAAAGTGAGAACGACCTCTAAAAACTGAGGGCCAATGTGCCAAGCCCTCTCATTGCTTAAATTTTTTACCTTCCATATCTACCATCTTTAAGAGGTGATACTGTGATCCCCATTGTATAGTTATTATTATCCCCAGAGCCACTGCACTGTGTGTATCAGAGCAAAGACTTCACCTGTCTGCTTAATTCCAGGATCTGTTGTCTCTGTTGTAGCATATCACATCAAGTAAGTGAGAACCAGACTGAGTGAAATCCCTATGTTAACTATGTTTCCAAAATGTTTCTAGCAGCCTTTTAGTGGTAATTGTTATTTTTATGGGTTGTTGTTCCTCTATTTAACTTCAGTGACTTTTGCATGGCTGTGTCCAATAGGTACAAGATAACAGATATTATTGGGAAAGAAGAGGGACTTGGAGCTGAGAACCTTCGTGGTTCCGGAATGATTGCTGGCGAGTCCTCACTGGCCTATGATGAGATCATCACTATTAGTCTGGTAAGTCTTCCTAGAATAGGGATTGAACCCAGGACATTATGTTGTAAGAGACAAAGGTTCTGTACCATTGAGCTATATCCCCAGCACACAGGATGTGAAGTGTTTTGAAAAGCTGGCTATATGTCTAAGTTTATTTGTGCCCCTCTTCCCAGCTATGTTGTCCCAAATATCATTTCTTGAAAATGTATCTTTCTTGCATCAACATTTTTATTAAAATACGCACAATAAATGAGCAGATAGGGTAATATGCATTACTATGATTTCCAAACACCCCTAGATTTATTTTACCTTATAGTTTCACTTCTGTTTATTTCTCCCTTCAAATAATCTAAAGACACTGAATAAGCTGGAATTTCTTCTCAGTGCATTTATTGCTGGTGCTGTAGTGGGGAGGCCAAGTATTTGTGAAATGGACAAGTAAAGGAGCCATGACTCTGGGAGTGTCTAAAACTCATTAATTGAATTTTTTTTCTATTTGAGCAAGAAATTATTTTGTATTGTTTTTAGAAAGACTTCATAAAAAACAGTATTTGTTCCTATTTATGTGAACTTTATACATTTTATCTATTTTTTACATCTTGGATATGACATGAAGGATTTATTCTGTTTTAAGGTGACATGCCGGGCCATCGGGATTGGGGCTTACCTTGTCCGACTGGGACAAAGAACCATCCAGGTTGAGAATTCTCACTTAATTCTGACAGGAGCTGGCGCCCTCAACAAAGTAAGTTGCTAGGGTTTGGGGAGAGTATATAAAGCTGTCTAAGGGTGATTTTTTATTTTTTTTTTTTTTTGAGGTAGGGTTTCACTCTAGTCCAGGCTGACCTGGAATTCACTTTGTAGTCTCAGAGTGCCCTCAAACTCGTGGTGATCCTCCTACCTCAGCCTCTGGAGTGCTGGGATTAAAGGTTTGTGCCACCATGCCCGACAATTGTTATTTCTTGATCCAAGGTCCTGACTGGATGGAGATTCTTCAGTCCATGACTTCTGCAACTTAAACTTCCTCTTTCCCACCATCATCTTTGCCCATTCATTTCATTTCATATCATTCCAACAAATACTTTTGAGTAGGTTCTTGTGTGCTAGGCACTATTCCATGTCTAACTCCTCCCCTTTTTTTTGAAGTAGGGTCTCACTCTAGCCCAGAGGTCACTCTGTAGTGTCAGGCTGACCTCAAACTCATGATGGTCCTCCTACCTCTGCCTCCCGAGTGGTGGGATTAAAGGCATGCGCCACCACGCCTGGCTCATCCTCCCTTTTTCTTACCTATGAATAAGTAATGTGAGGAAGCTGTTTATTCTTGCACAGGAAGTTGTTACAGGTTCCAAATGTACTGATTCCCATTTTGGCTTTATAATATGAACTAAACATTGACTTAGGTATTGATATGTGCTTTAATCCTTTTAATTTTTATTTATTTTCAAGAAGAGAGAGAGAGAAGCATGCAGGACCTCTAGCCACTGCAAGCTCCAGATAAATGCACCACCTTGTGCATCTGGCTTTATGTGGGTACTGGGGAATTGAATGTGGATCGTTGGGCTTTATAGGCAAGCATCTTAACCACTGAACCATCTCTCCAGCCCCTGATTTAATTTTTTGAGAAACCCATAAATACACATGAAAGGAGGCACCCACCGATGACAATCTCTTGTAAAGAAAGTATATGATAAATATTGAGTGAAAAGTGCAGATGGATTGCTTAGAAAGAGTATGATGTGGACATTTATCTTACCTTCCAAAGAAAGGCTTATACCTTATTTTGTTTTGGTTTTTCAAGGTAAGGTCCCACTCTAGCTCAGGCTGACCTGGAATTCACTATGTAGTTTAAGGGTGGCCTCAAACTCATGGTTATCCTCCCACCTCTGCCTCACAGACCTGGCTTCCATATTTTATTTATTATTTATTTTTATTTTTGGTTTTCTGAGGTAGGGTCTCTAGTTTAGGCTGACCTGGAATTCAGTATGTAGTCTTAGGGTGCCAGTCTTCCTACCTCTGCCTCCCCATGGTGGGATTAAAGGTGTGCACCACCACAGCTTTTTTTTTTTTTTCCAAGACCAGTTCTTACTCTGTCCCAGGCTGACCTGCAACTTACTCTGTAGACCTAGGGTATTCTCCAAGTCACTGTGATCCTCCTTCCTCAGCCTCCCGAGTGCTGGGAGTAGAAGTGTGCACTATCATACCCAGCTAACATACATTTTTGGTATTATGGATCAATTTAAAAACCTTGGATTATGGGATGTTTGAACATCATTAGGATTGACTAAAAATATGGGCACTTTATAAGTTGGACTGAATTCATTGCATAATACATCATAGATAGTTTTCAGTTTGTGGTTGCCAGGAACAGAATGTGGTGGTTTGATTCAGGTGTCCCCCATAAATTTAGGTTTTCTGAATGCTAGGTTCCCAGCTTATGGAGATTTGGGAAGTTTAATGCCTCCTGGAGGCAGTGTATTGTTGCGGCGGGTGGGGTTATGGGTATTATAGCCAGTCTCCCCTTGCCAGTGCTTGGCACACACTCTACTGTTATTGTCCACCTTATGTTGGCCAGGGGGTGATGTCCACCCTCTGCTCATGCCATCATTTTCACTTGCTATGATGGAGCTTCCCCTCGAGTCTATAAGCCAGAATAAACCTCACTTACATGGTTTGGTGATTGAGCTTGTAGAGTTAACATAGTAAAATGTATTGGACATTGTATTTATGAAACTTATAGGTATTTTTATTAAACCGTGATTTTTAAGTAGAAGGATAGAGGCCAAGTTTCCTATCCTATCTTCCCCCCTCTCCCCCCATGTAGGGTTTCACTCTAACCCAGGCTGGCCTGGAATTCACTCTGTATTCTCAAGGTGGCCTCAAACTCACGGCAATCCTCCTACCTCTGTTGGGATTAAAGGTGTGCGCCACCATGCCCAGCTATCCTATCATTCTGACTTAGAAAAAAATCACAATTTCTTTGCTCCAACTAGCTTGAAGGGTTGCCAAAAAAACATAGCAATTATCAGGTGTGTTGAGTGTTTTCTCTGTCAGTATGTGAATTTTGTATCATTTTTTTTGGATTTGCTTTTCTCTAAGGAAAGACAGAGTAGCAATAGCAGACTCGGCTATCTTTTTTTTTTTTTTTTTTTTTTTTGAGAATAGCCTAGAAATAAAGATTAAGAACTGCTGTTACTAAAGACTGTTACAGTGAGAGAAATTACTGAGAGTCTTAATTTTTGTTAAGTTGCAGTTTTGTTTTTGTGGTTTTTTTCAAAGTAGGGTCTCACTCTAGCATAGGATGAACTGGAACTCACTCTGAAGTCCCAGGCTGACCTCAAACTCATGGTGATCCTCCTACCTCTCCCTCCCAAGTACTGGGATTAAAAACAAACATGCACCACCACACCCAGCTAAGTTGCATTTTTTAATACTGCCTTAGAATGTTATAGTGATGGACATTGAAGAGTTTTAGAAACTTCCATTGCCTGTGAGGCTAGAATTTTAAAAAGAAACTATCCCTGTATTTTCATGATGTTTTCATACATGAGTAGAGTGCTTATTTCTGAAGTGTAACTGTTTACATAAGTTTCCCCCGTCACATATCCAGATACTATTTTATACACAAAGAATATTACCAGAATCAAAAGTTGTTGGTTTTCTGTTTTCTTTGTGAGCATAGGTTGCTTGAAACTTGTCAGTTGAATTTCATTTGTGACCAGAAAATACTAGCGATTTGTTTCATAAAACCCAGTTGAATTGCTCTGATCATAGTTACTATATACCCCTTCTTCCTAGCCTGCAGGGTTGCTTATTAAAGGAAAAGCGTAGCTGCAGAGGGAAAGACAAGTAAGGCTGCTGCTGTGACTTAACAGTGCTCATTTCCTGAAGGACATGATCGTGTATAGCTGAAGGAAGTGATCATTTGTAGAGGTTTCCTATTCCTGCTCTGCCTCTTTACTGTCTTGTATCTGTACCTCTTACGTAGAGTCATGCTGCCAGAAGACAGGATTTCATGCATATTCACTAAGAATGTCCTACCAGTCCCTTTACTTATCTGATACAAAAAAAGGAAACTATCTGAGAGCTCTGACTCCTCCCGCATGTGCTGTCTTTGTGTGTACTTGTGTCTTTCTGTCCACCTTTCTCCAGGCTTCTTGCTTGGAGTATGCTTATTCTGGGTACGTGCAAGTCCCCCAGATGCATGTCTGTCTTTGTGAGTGTTCATCTCTCTCTTTGTCTCTGTATCTTGCTTATAGATTTCTCTTTTTCTGTATGTGCTCTTCCCCAAGAATTCATGTGTGAGAAAGGATTTGTGTGTTTGAAATACGTTGTAGGCTCCTCCTTAAGCTTTGGCCATTTTGCTTATAGGATGTATGTACCTGTGTGTGGAGTGGAAGGAAATGTAGGTGGTATGTGGATCCTTACAGCAGCCTTAGATTGTAAGCATTTGACACCCACCTTTTAGGGGTCTTTATTCTTTATGTTAAACATTGGGGTGAAGAATAGGAAGGGGGTGCACAGAGGTTGTAGGGGGGAAAAAAGATCTTATGTGTGCAAGTGCTGATCCCGTTGACCCCTTTGAAAATTGAAATAATGATAATGCGCGTCTCCTGACTGCATCAAAGTATCAGCACATCAAAAGCCAGGAGGCATGAAATGCAAATGCTAAAGTGAAAGCAGATGGATTGTGCATGATCGCCTGATGCCCAATGAATTTTAAAAGGTGCCGGTTTGCAACGGGTGGGGGTTGGGTGGGGGGACTGAAATAAACACGTTATCCCTGCAATTTTTTTTTGTTCTTGACGCTCACTCCTGACAATATTTTTTCACACTTGAGTGAACACCCACTCCATCTCTCTCTCCCTTTCTGCCTCTCTCTTTCTCTCTCCTCTCCACCTCCCCCCCCACCCCCGCCACATCCCACCTCTTACACGTCTCAGGTCATGTCGCTGCAGCTCCAGTGGAAATAATAAGATATAAACCACGAGGTTGTTATTTGCATAGAAATAGCATGGAGCCCCAGGCAGCAAGAGAGAAGGACACAGGGATCATTTGTCTAAAATTTTAATGAAAACTTTTGCTGAGACAGAGGTTTAAAAAAAAAAAAAAAAACTTTCTTTTTCTTCCTTCCTCCAGCCTCATCACAGATTTTATTCTGCTTAATATGGTTTGATATGAAAAGAAAAGGTTGACACACATATCAACCTCACATAATGCAGCAACATGTAAACTTTTCCTTTAATAGATAGGAAGCTAAACAGGCACACACATTCCCAACTTAAAAAATTATACATGTGTATCATGCTTTTATGGCTACTTTCCAACTTGGCACACATAGTATGCTTGCAGTCAGTGTGTAATTAGTTTATACTCTTCGATCTTTTGCTTCCAAAGACTTACTTTTGAAGGGATTCCTCCCGCCCTTCTTCCTTGCTTCCCTTACTTCCTCCTTTCATTCCACTAGTGGCAAGCTGCATGTAAAATACAAGTATCTTGGCTTCTTTTTTCATATTCAGTGGTTTTACTGCACATGTTTTTATTCTTTAGCACCATTCTGTGCCACTGTATACTTTGTTCCAAAATCCAAAGGTTCTTCCCACATTATATTTTGATCCCTTTCCCCTTGTGATCTCAGTGTCTAGATTCCTTTCTGCCCCTGCCTTGCTTTGTTGCCTGCAGTTATTTGAAAAATATTCAAAACATTACCAAGTTGAGGAAGGATACATGACTGTGAATCCTTGTTGCCTTCCGGGGTAGACTGATGTGGTCAGGGCCCTTTAGATGATGATAAGACTGAAGCAATTGACACACTAGTTCAGGATCAGAACATAAAGTTCTACCTCCACATTTCATTACTGAAGGGCTGAAGGGCTCAAGTCTCTGTTTAATGTCCACAAGGCACAAATAAATAAATAAATAAATAAATAAATAAATAAATAAATAAATAAATAAATAAAAACTGCTCACTTTTTTTAGTCCAGATGTCATGAGAGAGATGACATAAATCATGGAAGTTGGTAAGGGCTTGCTCTGTTATCTCTCTGGGTACTAGGCCTAATTCCAGGGACTGGAGTTGCCAGTTTCCTGGGAATTCCTCCCTTAGTGATAGAGTAGGCTTGATGTTTCCATCTGACCACCCTGTGTGAAGATACTCATGTTGGCCTAGCAAAGGCAGTAACTTGTGTACTTGAAGTGTTGGTAAGATAGATCCTTGGGATGATTTGCAGAATCATTAACTCCTACATCAGGGTGCCTCTTGAACATTCAGTAACATTCATCTTTCTCCCTCCCAGATCCTCTGTAGTTTTTGTTTCATGTGTTCAACATATAGTCCAGAGACACCTCTGCTGGAAGGTCCCCTCTTGTAAGGGAACACTGATAGGTTAGAGCCTGCTATCTCTTAGTCCCAGGCTTGATGAGAGCCCACCCTTTGCACAGAAATCAGGATTTGTAGTCTGTGGATGTCCTCTGGACAGTGACTTCTAGTGCAGGTAAGGCCTTTGCCAAGTGGCTGTGATGTGTGGGTGACAGATTATTCAGGAAGTCATGTGACTTTTAAAGCTTCTGTTTCTTTTTTGGGGGTGGGTGGAATCCCATAATCTCATCCCTTTTAGTGAGATCAGATCCCTACTTCCACTGAATCTACCAGGACAAAGGAAATTATGTGATAATATCACTAAGCACATAGTCCTATAGGGGCTAATTCTTTAATCTTGTTTTGAGACTCAGTACAAGTAAGGCACATCTTTCTCCAGTTCCCTCTCATTTACCATAAACATTTAATTGTAGCTATGCAATATGAAGTATCTATGGGCATAGTACCAGAGTTCCTCTGAGGGGGCTTGTCTGTAGGACCAGGGGCCTGCTCTGTATAGTGCCTGTGTTCACCCATGCTGCTGTGAAAAACATTGTGAGAGGGTCAAGGAGGTTCTTGAAAGGAAGAAATTATTTAGTTTTTGCTGTGGAGTGGGCAGCATTGTCACTTCAACTTCACATAGGCCTTGTTTTCCTTTTTGGCATGTGCATGGGGGCTATTGTTGGGAGTGTACACACGCCTGTTCGCAGCTGTACATGCCCTGAAAACACATGTAGAGAGCTTACAAGAGAACACCAGCTGTCCTCCTTCATTGTTCTTTCACTTTTTTTTTTTTTTTTTTTTCCCTTGAGACAGTCTTTCACTGAGTTTGGAGCTGCTGTGTTTGGTCAGACTGAATGACCAGCAAGGCCCACTGATTTCCCCACAGGACTGGGTTTGCAGTTGTGCATGGCCATTCCAGGCTTTTTATGTGGGTGCTGGGAACCAAGTTGAGGTTGTTTCTGCAAAAAACACTTACCCGCTGAGATATGGTCCCAGTTCTAGCGTTATTTTAAGGGAGCATGGGCTTTAGGAAAAAAAGCACAGGCTTTAGAACCCAACTATCCAGCTTTAATTTTTGGTTCTACCACCTACTAGATGTGTGACCTTGAGCAATTTTCTTAACCTCTTGCTTACAGTTGTAGGGTTGTAATAGTACCTATCAGCCAAGATCATGTAAGGTTTAAATGAGTTAATGTGGAAAACTGTTAGCATTGATGACTTTCTGAGGTGCATCTGCTGTCCCTTTTATCACAGTTCCTTATCCAAGCTCTGAAACTATAAATAGAATATTCTTTATACTTTCTGGTTTTCTGAAGGAAAAATTCCTTTAAAAAAATAGATAGCAGTCTTCACCATTGTAATACATTCACATATTGACTTTCCCCGGTAGATGTTATGTAAAGATAGTCAACATACTGTGGAAAGCTATTAATGTGAGAGGCACCATGTTCAGTCCTGATAGGGTAGTATATATGTCCCTCATCTGTCTCCAGGAGTCCCTAAGGACTTGTTGATACAGTGGCCCATAATCACTCCAATCATCAGTCCAGCAATTTGCATTTTTAAAAGTCCCTAACTACCTATCTTCACAATAGATAGTTCCTATATTCCTGTAGCTCCAGATGGGATCTCTCTTCTTTCTAAAGTGGACATTTTAGCTTCTTGCCTAAGTAAGCATTGCTTTAGCAGTGTGAATGAATTCCTAGAAAATATTGCACTGGTTACATCTTAATTTTCAAACCCTTGCTCCATACACAAATAAAAGTTGAGCAATTCTGGTCCTATGTTCTGGAGTTGCCTTGGTTTTTCTTCAGTGTTTCTGGGGTTTGGTAGATAACTACTACTAGCAAGCCTTAGTAACCCACGAGCAGCCTGGGCCTGAATGGTTTAGAGATGATGCCTCTGACTCTGAGAGAGCCCCATGTATATATATGGCTTACTTGGAAGTTCCAGTCCAGAGCTTCACAGTAAAATGATAGATGGAGACCCTGTTTAGTGGCATTGAATGCAGAAATGATCACATTCAACAACCTATTAGAAATATCTCAATCTTTTTTATAAATATGTGTTTATTTATTTATTTTTAAGAAGAGAACGAATGAGACAGAAAGAGAGAATGGGCATGCCAGGGCCTCCAGCCATTGCAAATAAACTCCAGATGCATGTGCCACTTTGTGCATCTGGCTTTGCATGGGTACTGGGGAACTGAACCCAGGTTGCAGGCTTTGCAGGCAAGTGCCTTAACTTCTGAGCCATCTCTCCAATCCTGTCTCAAACTTTTTTGTTGTTGCTGTTAGTTTTGTCTTATTTGAGAGACAGAGAAATAATGGGCGTGCCATGGCCTCCAGTCATTGCAAATGATCTCCAGACACATGCTGCACTTTGAGTATCTGGCTTATGTGTGTACTGGGGAATTGAACCTGGATCCTTTGGCTTTGTAAGCAAGTGCTTAACCACTAAGCCGTCTCTCCAGTCCCCATCTCAACTTTTTTCAAAGTTGCAGAGCCTTTAGATTAAAATTGCAAGAAAACTTTCGCTCAGTCCCCTCCTTGCTCTTTACTAGGTGAGCAACTTTAGACTTCAGTCCTCTGTGTAAAATAGGAAGCATAATACATTTCTCCCCTTAAAACAGAAGAGCAGAGGATCTCCTCATCTCAAATTCCTTGTAGTTTCTCATACTGTGTGATATTGTGACAATGCATATTGACCTGGAACCAGGGAACCATCTTAGGCTGGAACAGAACGAAGAAAGATCAACTGGGCATGGTGGCACACGCCTTTAATCCCAGCACTTGGGAGACAGAGGTAGGAGGATCGCTGTGAGTTCAAGGCCACCCTGAAATTACATAGTGAATTCAGGGTCAGTCTTGAATGAGATCCTACCTTGAAAAACAAACAGAGAGAAAGAGAGAGACAGAGAGGGAAGGAAAGAAGGAAGGAAGGAAAAATTAAATGTTATATGTTGCTGTTCACGATCATAAGAGGCTGTAGAATTGTAAATGTTGAGTGGAAGGATGTGCAAAAAGTCAACCATTCTGCCATTGCTTGATTTTCAGTCTTTGTCATCATTGCCAAATATTCAGTTATGTTTAAATATTAAAACAGAGGCAGAAAGATCAGTTCAAAATCAGCCTTGGCTGCATAGAAAGTTCTAGTCTAGCCTGGCCTACATGAGATACTATCTCAACACATCCCCCCAAAAGAATATTCACCCAAGAAATTCCCAGTTGTCCGATGTGGCCTATAGGAAATTGAATTGAGCCAGTCTTTCATAAGTCTTTTGCTTTCAGAGTCTAGTCCTATCAGAAAAATAAGTTTAGTAAAGTTGAAAATGCTACTTTGAGATAGAAACTGGTTTCATAAATAGCCTTCTTGCCACTTAAAAATATGAAATAAGCAGTAATGATAAGAGAAAAATATAGCTGAACCTTAATTCTAATTTAAAAGTATGCTATGGAGCTGGCAAGGTGGCTTAGCAGTGAAGGCACTTGCTTACAAAGACAAAGACCCAGGTTTTATTCCCCAGTATCCATGTAAAGCCAAATGCACAAGGTGACACATGCATCCACAATGACTAGAGGCCCCAATGCACCCATTCTTTGTCTGTACCCCCTCAAATAAATAGCTAAATAAAATATATTTTTAAAGTATGCTGTGGAACATTAGGAGTCTCCTGCAGAGTGAAACAAAGTTTTGTTTTTCAAGGTAGGATCTGACTCTAGTCCAGGCTGACCTGGAATTCACTATGAAGTCTCAGGGTAGCCTTGAACTCATGGTGATCCTCCTACCTCTGCTTTCCAAGTGTTGGGATTAAAGGCGTGCGCCACCACACCTGGCTTGAAACGAAGTTTTTGATATCTTGTGATTAACTATCACCTGCCTTGTAAAATGTAGGCTGGGGAGATGGCTCAGCAGCTAAAGGGTTTGCTATACAAGCATGAGGACCCAAGTTTAGATCCACAGAATCCACATAAAGCCAAACATAGTAGAGATTGTCTGCAATCCCAGCACTCCTGTGGGAAAACAGAGACAGGAGGATCCCTGAAGACTCTCAGGCCAGCTAACCTGGCATATGCAGTGGCAAACAAAAGGAACCATGCCTCAAATATGGTGGAAAACAAGGACCAACACCCAAGGTTGTCATGGTATGCATGTGTACCTGGACTCACAAGCATGAACACATTGCAAACATACAGAATTTGATTTTTAAATAAAATTATGGGACTACAAAGATGGATCATTGATTAAGTATGCCTCCTGTGCAAGCATGAAAGCCTGAGACCACCCAAGTTCAAATCTCCAGAACCCTCATACACAGCTGGGCATGGCCATGCATGTCTGCAACCCTGGAATCAGTAATAGACTCTGTAGCAAGGAAAACATGTGGGTAAGGTAGGGAGAGCACCTGATGTTGTCTGCTGCCACCGCAGGTAAGCTCACAGGGCCCCACATGAGCCACATACATGTGCATACAACACACACACACACACACACACACACACACACACAATTCTGGTGAATGGTCAGAGGATAAACAGCTAAAACTCTGAGCCCAAGGTTTGGTAGAATCAGCAAAGTTGTCATAGACTGACATTCTCAAAGCCTGGAGAGGATACAAACCAAAGATAAACTGCTAGACTTGCTAGACTTCTCATCTCAGTGAGTGGTCTCTAATGTGCCTCATCCATGTGGACCATCTATTTCAACTCCAAGATTCAGATGTGTCCTCAGTATTAGAATGAAGAACTCAAGAGATCCTATACTTCCTTCCTCTAATAAAGCATTGCCTTGGAAATAAGCTAAGTGCCCACTTAAATCTGTAAGCATGGTCCCTTAGAGCTGTTTCCCCAAGTCCTCCTTTTTCCAGCCATTCATTTATTGTACTAGAATAGAGTGGATTTTCTTCACTTTTCTCTCTGCACACATATTCATAGTTCTGCCTTTGCAGATCAGTGTTCACTTGAAGCTCACTTTTCTGTCAGCCATCTCTTCTCCCTTCAACCTTTCTTCTCTCCCAACCTTAGCCTGAAAATCAAGTAAATTAGCTTCTCACCCTTGCTCCCAGTTTGGGGAAAAAAAAAAATCCTATACTCTCCCAGCAGTGTCTGCTCTTGGATTTGCAGTCAGCAGCCATCTCCAATAACCATCAGGCTGTCAGCTTTGCAGCTACCCACTACCTCCTGCCTGCCCCATCACTCACTAGAGGAAAAAGAGAGCCAGAGCAAGAGCTTGAAATATATCATGCAATAGTGTATCATGAATTTGTTGTGAATCACAGCAGTGAAGCAGGTTTATTTATTTCTGAGACCTTAAATCAATACAAAGTAGGTCTCTTAGTTCTGAAGCTGGGATAGAGTGTGAAAAAATGAGCCCATTGTACTCTTAAAACTTTGGGGAAAGGAGATGACAGCTATATAATTCCATTTACCAGGCACTAGGGGCTTTAATGTGAAGGTGACAGGGAGCTCTTTGTGCATTTAGAGCACCATATCTTCTAAATAAAAGATCTGTAGACCTGATAGTGGAGCACAGCTCCAAGTTTAATAATCTCCAAGCATTAGACCAAGCCAATATGTTCCCAAGTCAGAGAGGTCCCCCCTAAACACCCATAAATTAAAAGTGCAAGAACTGTACACGTTGGTAGATTAGAAATGCAAGGACTCTAGTTTTTTCTGAGGGAGATGGAGCTGGGCTCTTGCTGTGCATAGACTGCTGTGTGAATATGATAAAGACTCAGGAAGCGAGACTGTTTAGAAACCTGACTCCTGGCTGTTCATCATTCCCGGAAATGTCCCTTGTGCATGGATCCAAATCTAGCTGTGTTCCCTCTCATTCAGAGTGGCTGTCTAATCAGCTAATGTACACAGTAAGGAGTGTTGAATCATGAGAAGAGAACCTTTAAGAGTTTTTTAGATTGAACTACAGATTACCAATGCCTGGGTTTCAAGTTTGTGGTTGATTCTTGACTGACTCCTAATTGTAATAATGTCTTAGGGTGTGGATTTTAAGCCTTTAAAAATAGCATGCATATCTGAGAAACTGGTGTTACTAAGGAAGAGAATTTAAATTTAATCAGTAGAATAAGATGCAAATGTGGTAAGTCAAAACTATGGGAACAGATAGTCAACTTTTAAATGTCTTCATTTTCTATTTGACGCATTGACAAAATATGCCTTATTTTCTGATTCCTATTTATTTGAGAGAGAGAGAGGAGAATGG
Organism: Jaculus jaculus; assembly: GCF_020740685.1. NCBI lineage: Eukaryota > Metazoa > Chordata > Mammalia > Rodentia > Dipodidae > Jaculus > Jaculus jaculus. The sequence goes on from NC_059110.1 coordinate 94,433,548, forward strand.
GTGCTCCAGGGCCTCCAGCTACTGCAAACGAACTCTGGATGCATGCACCACCATGTGCATCTGGCTTATGTGGGACCTGAAGAATCAAACCTAGGTCCTTAGGCTTTGCAGGCAAACGCCTTAACCACTAAGCCATCTCTCCAGCCCAAAATATGCCTTTTCTTAACAGAGAAAAACATATACAGCTCAGTAAAGAAGCCATAACATGACTTTAGAATTACTAGTTTAATTTTTGCCCAAGTAAAAATTTTTTTCTTTTCTTTTCTTTTCTTTTTTTTTTTTTTTTTTTTTTTTTTTTCTTTTTTTGCAGTAGGGTCTCACTCTAGCCCAGGCTGACCTGGAATTCACTATGGAGTCTCAGGGTGGCCTCAAACTCACAGCAATCCTCCTGCCTCTGCCCTCCTGAGTGCTGGGATTAAAGGCGTGCACCACCACGCCCGGCCCAAGTAAAGAATTTTAAAAGAGGGAGAAAAAAAAATAGCAAAAAACAAACAACTATGACCCAGCCTCTACGCTAAGAACTGAACATTGAACCACTTGTTTGTTTTAAGAAAGTCATTACACGTTATAACATAAGATGAAAAAGTTGTTTGTAGCCAGGTATGGTGGTGCATGCCTTTAATCCCAGCACTTGGGAGGCAGAGGTAGGAGGATTGCCATGAATTCGACCCTGAAACTGCATAGTGATTCCAGGTCCTCTTGGGCTGGAGTGAGACCCTACCTCAAGGGGGGGAGGGGGTTGTTTCAAGTAGATGGACTTGCTTAAAATAAAAGTTGAATTTTGGGGCTGGAGAGGTGGTTTAACAGTTAAGGCCATTCAAGCCTAAGGACTCAGGTTGCATTCCCCAGTACCAACGTAAGCCAGATGTACAAGATGGCGCATGTGTCTGGAGTTTGTTTCTAGCAGCTGGAGGCCCTGGTGCATGTGTGCGCGCTCGCGCTCTCTCTCACTCGCTCTCTCTGTGTCTCTGTGTCTTTCAAATATGTAAATGTTTTTAAAGTTGAATTTTTAGCATTTTTATTGGGAATTTTAATACATGAACATAAGTGTAATTTGATCATATTCCCTTACCCTCATTGTCCCCATCCCTAACCCACATTCCACTGAGCATCCTCCTCTTTCCAAGTAGTCCTTCTGTTTTGATGTCTCATTCTTTTTGTCCTTTTCCATCCTCTATGTCAACATGTTGATGGGCCAGAATTGTGAGGTCATGATAGCTACCGTGAGGTTCATGTCTGTAGGACAGTGCCTCAGAGTGCTCCTTCGTGGTGCACTGGGTCGTTAGCTTCACCTTAACTGCTAAGCCATCTCTACAGCTCCTATTGACTTTTTTTTTTATAAAAAGGTTACACATATAAACCCCCTCTCCCCCATATCAATTCTGCTGAGGATCTTCAATGGGGTTGTTGTGGCTCATTGTGGGGACCAAGATGACTCAATCTCTGTAGGGATGGGGGGAACATGGTGCCTCAGGTATTCTCACCCATCTTGAGGCTCTTGTAACTTTCCACCCTGTCTTCTGTGATGCTCCTTGAGTCTTGGCTAACAAGATAGGGATCTGATTTAGTGTTGTGTTCTCTGTAGATTCTGGATCTGGTTTGAGTGGCCACATTGACTGTTGCCATTTCCCTAGAACTGGTTTTCAAGCTAGATGTACTGATGTGTCCTGGTTCTCCCCAGTATTATCTTCTATTTGTAAAATAGAACAGACTCTCCAACCAAAACTGAGAACAGTTTGAATAAACGGGGATAAACCTAGTCATTAGAGAGACATATTGGTAGATATATCCACTCTTCTTAAAGAACAGTGGAGGTTCTCTCTGGAGCCTATAGGTTTCCTGTGCTAGGGAATTCTGGCTTGGTTCCCAGCAGTAAATATGAGTTCTTTCCCACTGAGTGGGTCACATGTACAATCTATGAGCAGTTGGTTACATATATCGGCTGTGTGCCACTATTGCACAAGTGTGTATTTCTTGCTTGGCTGGTTGATTTTGTTACTGGCAGGATATTCTACTTATTAAATCAGTTGTCAACCATTATTCTCCAGCCACTCATAGCATTTTCCAGCATTGTGAAGGCTAACTGGGAGGGAACTGGATTCCCTTTCAGTTCCATTAAGATTACTTGATGTCCTATAGCTGCAGACTGTGGTGTCTTCAGCAATAGGGTCTTAACCTTTTAGCTCTTGCAGATAACCAAGTGTTTTGGCAATGGCCTGTATTTTTTTGTGGACCTCATTTCTCCTTGTCCAACAGTTCACTATAAGGGGGAACCCAATTCTGGCCCTGGGAATTATCAGCCAGAAGTCATAGTTTTAGGGTTATGCTTTTTCTACCTTTTCTACCTTTTATGAAGCTCTTCTGTTCAGGTTCCATGCCACCCTCCTTCCTCACTGAGGGTAATAACTTGTAGAGTGGTATTTCCGGAGGTTTCTTCCATGGGATTGATTCATGTTGCCATTAGTTTTGTGTATACCCATCCCACCCATCCCCCACCCTGCTGCAGACATATTAAAATACTGTTTTTAAATATTTAACTGAAAAACTCCAAGTGCTGATGAGGACATAGGACAACTAGAACTCTCAAGTATTATTGATGAGAATAACAAATAGTTTAGCAATTGTAAAAGATGTGCATTCATTTATTTATTTATTTTGGCTTTTCAAGGTACGGTTTCACTCTTGCCCAGACTGACCTGGAATTCACTATGTCGTCTTAGGCTGCCCTTGACCTCACAGCAATCCTCCTACCTCCGCCTCCCAAGTGCTGGGATTAAAGGCGTGGCTATCATGCCCAGCAAGATGTGCTTTTATTTTATGGTTTTATTTCTTTTGACGAACTGGCCATACACTTCCCCTACAACCTAACATTGCCATTCCTATATATTTTTACCTAACAGAATTGAAAGCCCACAGAAAACAACTTGTATCTCAATATTTATAACTGCTTTCTTCATAATCATTCCCCAAACTAGCAACAACCTAAATACCCCTCCCTTAAATGAACACACGGATGAATGAGTTGAGATACATGTGATGAAAAGGAACTACCTACACTGGGATTGTATGATGTATTCTGCTAACCACAAGAAACTCGGCTCAGAAGGCTACAGAATATGTGAATCTACTTATCTACCATCCTACAAAACACAAACCCATTAAAGGGCAGAAACAGATCATTGGTGGTTAGGGTGGGATGATGGGACAGATTATAAAGGAACATTAAGGAACTTTGGGAGGTGATGGAAATACTTTCTGACTTCATTGTGACTCTGGTTATATGACTATATGTGTTTATCAACCTCATAGATTGTTACATGTAAACTATACATCAATAAACCAGACTTTTTTTTTTCCCAAGGTACAGTGTCACTCTAACCCAAGCTGACCTGGAATTCACTATGTAGTCTCAGGGTGGCCTTGAACTTACAGCTATCCTCCTACCTCTGCCTCCTGAGTGCTGGGATTAAAGGCATGTGCCACCACGCCCAACCTGACGTTTTGTTTTTGAGATAGAGTCTCATGTAATTGAAGCTAGTCCTGAACTCCTAATCCTCCTGCTTCACCTTCTGAATTATAGGCTTGAGCCACCATACCTGGCTCTATGCCAGACTTGATTTAAAATGTTAACTATTTCCATATTTGGAATTGATTTACTGTCTTGAGTCTCTAGCTAAATGAGCAGTTAGTTGATGGATCCCTGAATGACTGATATCTTTTGGCAGTCAGCTTTCTCTCTGGAATCCTATACTTTTTCTCCTACATTTGACAGGCAAACTATCATCTGGATCTTCTCTTATCCCTTCACATTAAAAATGAGTCTCTATTCCTCACCCACACTACCTTCAAACCCTTATCATCCTTCTGTCAAATTCACTCCTCTGTTCTCAGTAGGTAGAGTTCTTGCAGTTTTACTTCTGCCCTATATCTCAGTCTCTTTTTGGCTAAGTAACTTCCAGCTTGGGGTAGTGGCACACACCTATATTGTTAGGATGAAGCAAGAGGATTGCTAGTTTGAGACCAGCTTTGGCTACATAGTTGTAACCCTGTTTAAAAAAAAAAAGTTTTAGCCAGGCGTGGTGGCGCACGCCTTTAATCCCAGCACTCGGGAGGCAGAGGTAGGAGGATCTCTGAGAGTTCGAGGCCACCCTGAGACTACATAGTGAATTCCAGGTCAGCCTGAGCCAGAGTGAGACCCTACCTTGAAAAACCAAAAAAAAAATAAAAATAAAAATAAAAAAAATAATAAAAAAATAAAAATGAAAAAAAAAAGTTTTTTTCTTGCCGGGCATTATGGCACATGCCTTTAATCCCAGAGCTTGGGAGGCAGAGGTAGGAGGATCACTATGAGTTCAAGGCCATCCTGAGACTACATAGAGAATTCCAGATCAGCTTGAGCAAGAGTAAGACGCTACCCGGGGGTGGGGGGGGGGCTTTTTTTCTCTTACCTCTGGACGGACACACAGTTCTTTTGCCTGAATTTATCTTTCAGGAAACCTGATCACTTCAAAATTTGCTTCTTGCAGATAGATTTTAGGCCTTGCAGTGGATGGTATTAACTCAAAACTGTGACTCAAATCACAGGCTTTCGCATCTCCCAGCATGTCACTAAACCTCTTCTGTACCCCCAAGCCTCATGTACCAGCTCTCTCTGTAGTATACCAGTGCCAGCAATGGCAATAAAGATGGGGAAAGTGGTTATAGCCCTTTGGCTGTGTATTTTGTAACACCCAAATATTCTTGGCCACAGAAGCATTATTCTCCTGAGAAATGTAGTTTCATTCACCCTTGAATATATTTCTGGAGAAACATTTACACAGTAATATGTACAGCAGCACTTAAAATTGTTAATTGGAGATTGAATTACTTGTCAGCTTTTAAAAATGTAGTCCTCTCAGGTCAAGGAGGAATATGTTAGCTGCACTGAGGAGATGAGCTATTACATTTTTTCTTCCCTTTCCTTTATTCTCTCCCCCTCCCTTTACTACTTTTTTATCCTTCCTCTCTATTCTTTTGTCCCAATTTATCACTTTTTTTACTCCTACCTTTTCTCATATCTTGTTCTGCTGTAGCCAACCTTTATCAATGACCAGCATATCCCAGAGTAGTTTTAATACCTGGATGAAGTCCAGTGATGACGATTACTCAGTAAATTTACAAAACCTCTTCTTGAATCCTCTTGAGAATAGAAATAATGTGACACAAGTAGGATTGCAGCAAGGACTCAGTTTACAGCCTAACTCATAGGCACAGGAGGAATTTATACACTCTCACCAAATATTTGTAAAAGAAAAGAAAGCTGCAGGCTTCCTTTTTTGTTCCATTGCTAATATGTATCATTATTTCTCAGATCTTAGCCCTTAATTGCAAATATTTGTATATAAGTCTAAAGGGCCCCAATATACTATATCAGGAGAGAAGCTTTTTTTAATTGTGCCAAGTTGCATCTGTGAAACTTGGAAATCTCACTCAATGCCTTGTGCTGACAAATACTTTGACAAGTAAATACTACACTCATTGAGTATTACACAGTGATTTCATTTGCACAAAATCTCACAATGCTCTGCCACTTCAGTCAAATGTCTGGAGCACTGGGGAAAAGAAGAACATGTTTATCTTGATCTCCAAAAAGGGATTTAAGGGTGAGAAGAGGCAGTATATTAGACTGTTTTCATTGCCTGTCAGCTGTGGTAAACCTGAGCTGTCTGCAATGTCTCTAGATAAGCAGCAACAGCAGCAGAGGCCTTAGCATGTGTGTATGGCTGCTTTCATTGGTACCTTGTGTGTCTTAGCATTTCTGAAAGGCTCCATATAGCATCTTTGATGGAACCTTTGACAAGTGCCTCTCTGCTAATCACTGGCTTTCATGTGGTGCCTTAATTCTTAGGTTGGCCAGTTGCCATTAATGAAGTGCCCAGTGAGGCTCAAGTTGATAGAGAGATTGGGTAAGGACCCTCTTTCCTGTCAGATTCAGACCTTGTTCAGTTCGGTGAACTCGGCACTCTTCAACAGAACACCCTGAGATGGTGCTGTTCCTAAATATTTCCTGGGGTTGCTTTACCACTTACAGCTGGAGGGCAAAGATAGCCTCAGCAGTGTTACCTCCTGGTTGAATATCTTCCACATTTAAATGATGTTGGGCAGATAAATTAAAAGTTTGTAGCCAGGCGTGGTGGTGCACACCTTTAATCCGAGCAATCAGGAGGCAGAGGTAGGATTGCTGTCAGTTTGCGGCCACCCTGAGACTACATAGTGAATTCCAGGTCAGTCTGGACTAGAGCGAAAAACAAACAAAAAACTAGAGAACCCGATGGAAATGTGGCCAGTTTACAATATGTTCATATAATAAAATTCTCAATTAAAAGAATAGGAAGAAAATGTGGCTGGAGAGATGGGTCAGTGGTTATAGCACTTGCCTACAAAGCTTAATGACCTGGTTTCAATTTCCCAGTACCCACATAAAGCCAGATGCATATATCTGTAGTTTGTCATGGCTATAAGCCCTGTCATGCCTATATTCTCATTCTCCCCCCCCCCACACTTATAAGTAAATAAATAATTTTTTTAAAAAAAAAGAAAATGTGAAGGGAATAATTTGGGAACTGAAAGATTGTGAGTATCTTGACTCATACAGAAATACTTGTGTCAGTTTAAATGAGTGACAAATGAAGCTCATGTACTTGATGAAAATATTATGATGAGAGCTCTTGACCCTGGGTTTTCTGTCAAAGGTTAGATCTATATGAATGTCATCTAAGACTTGTGTGACTGTCCCTGCATGATTGTTTCTGAATTAAACAGAATGGATTTTGTCCTAGCCCATATTCTGCTTCCGTGGTTGGGAGATTTTGCTGTGAAGTATTCTAAAATCATTAAAAACACTTGAGTCAGCAACGACTCGTATAAATCAGGAGCTGTTGTGTGCGCCCTTATCCTACTGGTGCAAGCTCCAAAACTATAGGCAGTTGTTTATTGTTAAGTAACTGTAGTTGCTGGTGTGTGTTTGTGGTTATAGTAGAATAGGATTGATTTTTGTGTGTCCATTTCCGCTCCATTCTCATTTTCCAAGCTAATACTGTTCAGAAAGAGCTGTTTGGATGCTCTGTGAGCCTGTCTTTTCATTTTTCTCTCGTGTCCAAATTAAATGACTGGTAAGCTTTTGTTTAGTGTAGAAATAATGCTCTTGGTTGTGGTAAGCCCTGATTAGGCTTCTTTGGAGAGCAGAGGAGAAGAAATGTAGGCTGCTTTTCCTAAACAAACTTGAGTGTGAGCCAAGGTATTAAACCTTATGCCTTCCAAGTTTGTCTCTGTTCACAGCCACATATAGTAGATATATCTTCTATGTAGAAGATATATAGTGGATAGAGTAGAGAATATAATTAGGAGTACAGGAGTGTAGCTCAGACTGTATGCTGGTATTCAACCCCTAGCACCAAAGAAAACAAAACAAAGACTATGAGTAAGTAACAAAGCCTTGCTCGAGTAGTGTGGTTCTTGATGCACTCTTCCTCTCTGAAAGGACGGCGCATTTAAGCACCTAAGGAGCTCTTTGTTGGCCTTGGTCCCTTTGTCTGAGCCTGCTCCTTTACTGGATCATTGTTAGTTTTGGAACCGTTTAAGATCCCAATGAGTGAAGATTATTATCAGGTACTAGAGACGGGGAAAAAAAGTGTTTCTGAGCAGAAAATGGCACTTCTGTTAAAGGCAACAAGGAGTACTTGGCTCTTGACATAAATTATGAACATCAGATATTCAGGTCAGCACAGTCTCTCCTTTTTACTCCTTTTTCCCCTTTCCAATTTTATTTTAATAATTAAAATACTGCTGATCATATGGAATGACTTCTAGCAGAGAGGCAGTCTGTCCCAGAAGGACCAGTTGTGGGCCATCGGGTTTATGACAACCATAAAACCAGAGCCGGATCAGAGCGCAGCCTCTCTGAGTAGCAGGTTCCTGACTCCACTAGGGCCCCCATCAACTGACTGCCTCACATATTTGTTTTGGTTTGGTCTTTTTGTTCTGTTTTGTTTCCTAATGCATGTGCAAGTGTGCATGTGTGCACACACTTAAAGATATAAATGAAACAGGTATGTAATGCCCTCTGCCTGTTAGAAAGACTAAAGCCATAAAAATAACAAACGGTATGTATTTGCTAGAATGTCAAAGTTATGAGTTTATTTTGTAATGATGTGCTCCTGCCTTCATGAGGTAAACTGGCCGTGGCGGAGGTGTTATTAGTAATATGGACTCAGTGGAGCAGAAAGCCAAGTGACCGAGAGATCAGTGTATCAGTCAGGGAGAGGGCAAATGGAAAGAGACAGCAGGAGAATGAGAAAAGAGCCACAGTGCCTGGGCTGAGATTAAAGACAGACTGAGAGGAGGATGGGAGCCCACTGGTCTGATATGGGCTCCTCTGTTCACAGGGCTCATTCAGTGTAGCCACCAACATGGGCTCAGCTTAGAGCTACCTACGAAGGCTTGTTCTCTGTGCTTCCTTATCAAGGAAAGCTGTAATGAGCAATTTTGCTTTCCATATTCCTTCCCGAAAACTTTCTTATGCTCTTCCTGGCTGAAGTTAAATGGAACCAAGGCTAATGGGGTCACTGTGAGCTTATTATTTTGGTCACCAGCTTCCTCAGCTCCTGGAAGGTCTTGGGGTACAGGCTGACCCAGCACACAAGGAAACCTCTCAAAGCTCCTAATAGGAAAGGCCAGTTGAAGCTGGGCATGGTAGTGCACGCTTTTAATCCCAGCACTCCGGAGGCAGAGGTAGGAGAAATGCCATGAATTCAAGGCCACCCTGAGACTACAGAACTATAGAGTGAATTTCAGGTAGGCTTGGGCTAGAGTGAAATCCTACCTCAAAAAACCAAAAAAAAGAGCTGGACGTGGTGGTGCACGCCGTTTAATCCCAGCACTTGGGAGGCAGAGGTATGAAGATCACGGTGAGTTCGAGGCCACCCTGAGACTCCATATTGAATTCCAAGTCAGCCTGGGCTAGAGTGAGACCCTACCTCGAAAAACCAAAAAAAAAAAAAAAAGAGAGAGAGAGAGAGAGAGAGAGAAAAAGGCCATTTGAAGAAGATGCAGGTATTGTTTGTTGGCCCTTAATTTTTTATAATCTCCCTAGAGACTGAAAATGAATAAAAGTAAGGAAGAAATTCTGTGTTGCCAATGTTTTATTTAGAGGAAAAGAGAAAATACAGTAAGTGCTCTACAACTATTTAGAGCTCTCCAGGGCTACCCTAGATGAGTGGCAATTACTACACACTCAGCAGTTTGCAATAGTCAGTGATCAGGCTGCTTGGTTTCCATCTGCCGGGTCAGAAAACCCCTCTCCCCGAAAGAAATTATTAACCAGTCTTCTCGGGGGAAAGAAACCCTACAATTTCCAAGTCTAAGAATATTTTTTCTTCTTTAAAGGAAACTTTGCAGTTTCCAATTGCAGGTGCCCTTCAGCCTGACAAGGGTTAAACTTTTCCATTCAGAGAGGTATGGGATGAGGCCCTGAATTCTTTGTAGCCATTGAAAGGAATCAGACTTAGGGAATAAATCACACCCAGCACACAAAGAGTATTTGATATTCAGAGGTGTATATGAGTATCATGAGCTGTCTAGGATTTTGCCAGCTTTAGGGCTAGGGTGGCAGGAGGCAGCTTTAAAATTCAAATGTAGGGCTGGAGAGATGACTTAGCAGTTAAGGCACTTGCCTACAATGCCAAAGGACCCAGTTTAATTCCCCAGGACCCATGTAAGCCAGATGTTTAAGGTGGCGCATACGTCTGGAGTTGGTTTGCAGTGGCACACTCCATTTTTCTCTCTCTTCTTTCTGTCTCTCTCCCTCTCTCCCTCCCTCCCTCTTTCTCAGTGTCTTAAATAACAAATAAAAATATTTTTTAAATGTAAGGAGAAAAAGCTAAACCTTTAGAAAATAAGAAACCCAAACCCTATGAAGTTTCTTTAATGTAGATTTATCCTTTAAGATTGCCAAAAAAATGGGCATGTTAGTGTATGTGTGAGAGAGAGAGACAGACAGCTCAGCTAGACCTGTACCTGACAAAGTAGCCAGTGCCTCGGAGTCCCAGCAAACTTTCCACAGCAGTTTCAGCTCATAGCCAGTTTGCTGCCATATCCGTGGCAGCTAGTAGAAAGGGGACTTGATAGTTTTTTTAAATCACAATATATGCAACTGCTAAAGATCTTTTTTATTTCCTAAGGGTTTTTTTGTTGTTTTTTTAAGGAAGAAATTCCTGATAGTCTCATAGAATGACCAATGACCAACAGAGAATTGAATGGTCTGGTGAAAAAAGAACCTGTTTATAGTGACAATGATGAAATAAATGATGTTGTTATTTTTGCAGAGACAAAGGTCTTGTTTATTTCCCTAGGTCCTTGGGCGGGAAGTGTACACCTCCAATAATCAGCTTGGAGGCATCCAGATCATGCACAACAATGGAGTTACCCACTGCACCGTCTGTGATGACTTTGAAGGGGTTTTCACCATTTTGCACTGGCTGTCATACATGCCTAAGGTGAGCCCTTCCTACCTACTGTCTCCACCACAGCTTACTCTTCATGTCTAAGAAATTATTGATGAAATATTCCTGAAAGCCATCTTTTGCCTTCTATTTTTAAAATGCCTTTGGATTTTATTAGGCCACTTTCTAATGCTTTCCAGCCACAGGCACTTTCATGCCTGTCTAAGCTCAGATCCCAGCAGCACATTAAGACTTCCTCCTTGCCCAGGCATGGTAGTGTTCACCTTTAATCCCAGCCCTAGGGAGGCAGAAGTAGGAGGATCACAGTGTGGTCAAGGCCACCCTGAGACTACATAGTGAATTCCAGGTCAGCCTGAGCTACAGCGAGTCCCTCCCTTGACTTACTCCTTTTTGTGGGTTTTCTCCATTGTAGTAGCCATCTGTCCTTTCAAGAACTTCCCAGGAAGCAAGGGTATACTAAATGCATCACTTTGTAACAGGCTCCTAAATGAGAGCCGGGACCTGTGCATGTTTTGTGGGGTTTCACATGTAATTTGATTTTCATTGATGACTGGAACCAGTGGGTGATTCTGTGTGTGGGCCCTGCTGTCTTCTCCCTAAAGCTATGGCTGATGAGTTTGAGTACAAGACTGATAATGTTCACTGATGGGTGGTATGCTCTTTCTCTCCCAATGTTTCTTTAGAGTGTACATAGTTCAGTCCCTCTCCTGAATTCTAAGGATCCTATAGACAGAATCATTGAGTTTGTTCCCACAAAGGCACCATACGATCCTCGATGGATGCTGGCAGGCCGCCCTCACCCAAGTAAGTATATATTTCAGGCACTTTGCCTCTCAAGCTTTTAGTCTTCTTTCAGTCACTGTCTAATTCCAGCAGAAAAGCACAGGACTAAAAAGTCAGAGCTGCTGGGCTACAGAGATGGCTTAGTGGTTGAGGCATTTGCCTGCAAAACCAAAAGATCCAGGTTTGATTCCCCAGGCCCTACATAAGTCAGATGCACAGAGTGGAGCATGCATCTGGAGTTTGTTTGCAGTGGCTAGATGCCCTGGAATACTCATTCTCCCCCAAACAAATAAAATAAAATTAAATTAAAATTAAAACTTGCCAGGCATGGTGGCGCACACCTTTAATCCCAGTAGTCGGGAGGCAGAGGTAGGAGGATTGCTGTGAGTTCAAGGCCACCCTGAAACTACAGAGTGAATTCCAGGTCAGCCTGAGCTAGAGTGAGACCCTACCTTGAAAAAATAAAATAAAATAAAACAAAAAAAAATCAGAGCTAAAGACCTTGAATAAGAAAGAGCTAAAAATAAACCTCTATAAAAAAATAAAGTGGGAGTTGGAGAGATGGCTTAGCAGTTAAGCATTGCTTGTGAAGCCTATGAACCTCAGTTTGAGGCTCAATTCTTCAGTACCCATGCGAGCCTGGTCCACCCATTCTCTCTCTCTGCCTCTTTCTCTCTCTGTCTCTGTCCAATAAATAAATAAAAATAAACAAAAATTAAGAAAAAAAGAATAAGGTGGGAAATTCTTCATTAACACAAGGAAATTAAGAGATATATAGGGCTGGAGAGATGGCTTAGTGGTTAAGCGCTTGCCTGTGAAGCCTAAGGACCCCGGTTCGAGGCTCAGTTCCCCAGGTCCCACGTTAGCCAGATGCACAAGGGGGCGCACGCGTCTGGAGTTCGTTTGCAGAGGCTGGAAGCCCTGGCGCGCCCATTCTCTCTTTCCCTCTGTCTTTCTCTCTGTGTCTGTCGCTCTCAAATAAATAAATAAAAAATTAAAAAAAAAGAGAGATATATAAATCACCCATGGAATCATAATTAATACAGCTAGCCACTAATTCATTTCTTCTTTTATTAAAGAACTTATTCCTGAGCATAGTGATACATGCCTCTAATCTTAGAAATTGGGAGGTGGACACAGGTAGATCAGGAATACAAGATCATCCTGAAATATGTAATGAACTCATAGCTGAAGCTACGTCACACTCTGTCTCAAAAATAATTTTTTTAAAGACTATGTTATTCAGTAGGATCAAAAACTAAAACCACCTTTAATCCCAGCACTCGGGAGGCAGAGGTAGGAGGATTGCCATGAGTTCAAGGTCACCCTGAGATGACAGAGTTAATTCCAGGTCAGCCTGGACCAGAGTGAGACCCTACCTCGAAAAACCAAAAAAAAAAAAACTAAAACCATTAAATATATGCCATAAAATCATGGTCTTATATGACTAGGTTTTTTTGAAGTGCTGGGTATTAAACCTACCACCTCATGAATGCAAGGGTAAGTACTGTGCTACATCCCTAGACCAAGACCAGTCTTTGACCAACTAGTGTATATAAGTCAGGCATAGTGATGTTTGCCTATAATCTCAACACTGAGAAGGTTTAAGCAAGAGGATTACCATGAGTTTGAAGCCAACCAAGAAAAAAGGGAAGAGGTGTTGGTAGAACATATTAACAATAGAAGACATGGTGACTTAAGTAGTTAGCCACTGCTTATATGCATAGATTGAATCGCTGCATTTTACAACTTAAAATGCAGCAGGATTCAGGTATACTGTGCTACTGATTAAGAAATGCCACAAGCAGAGAGGAGGAGGGGGAGGGAGAGAATTTAATCAAGTCAACTTTAGAAAATGTCTTGAGGGGGCTGGAGACATGACTCAGCAGTTAAAGGCACTTGGTTGCAAAACCTGCCAACGTGGGTTCAGTTCCCCAGTTGCCACATAAAGGTAGATGCACAAAGTAGCACATGTGTCTGGAGTTTGTTTGTTGCAGCAGGAGTCCCAGGTGTGCCCTTCCCCCCTACACATGCCATCTCTCCCTCTCTCAAATAATTTTTTTTTCTCAATTTTTATTAACATTTTCCATGATTATAAAAAATATCCCATGGTAATACCCTCCCTCTCCCCCCTTTTCCCTTTGAAATTCCATTCTCCATCATATCCCCACCTTATCTCAATCAGTCTCTCTTTTATTTTGATAAAATCTTTTCCTCCTCTTATGTTGGTCTTGTGTAGGTAGTGTCGATCACTGTGAGGTCATGGATATCCGGGCTATTCTATGTCTGGAGGGAGCATGTTGTAAGGAGTCCTACCCTTCCTTTGGCTCTTACATTCTTTTTGCCACCTCTTCACATTAGACCCTGTGCCTTGGGAGGTGTGGTCGAGATGTTACTCAGTACTCCAGTCACTTCTTTCCAGCACTATGATACCTTCTGAGTCATCCCAAGGTCACTGCCATCTGAAAAAGAGAAGATTCTCTACCCAAAGTGAGAGTAGCATTAATATAACGGTATGAATATTAAGAGAAGTGCATACTGGGCAGTTTAATAAGCATAGTATATACACTTATCCACGCATCAGCAGATGTTACACCCCTAGGGCTCATGACTACCCCTGTTTTAAGTTTTCAGTATCAGTGATGTATTCCCCCCCATGGAGTGGGCCTCCAGTCCAACTGGAGGGCAGTTGGTCTCCACCATGACAGACATGCCACTATTACACCTGTTGGCTCGTTTGGCCTGGCTGGCCAATTATAAGGCTTGCAGTGTCCACTGTTGAGTATCTTCACTGGTGATTTCTCTTTCTCCCTTTGGATTACATGCAGAATGGCTTCTTCCAGCTTTCTGTCAGCTGATCTACATGGAAGAAGTTATCAGCTCAGTTCCAACAGGATTTTTCAGTGGCCTTGCAGCCCAATATGTGGAGTCTTCAGCAATAGGGTCTTACCATCTATTCCTGATGCGAAACCAAGGGCTTCAGCAATAGCCTATAATGTTTTGGGGGCATCAGGGACCTCCCTGGCCAACTACTCACTGGAAGGTATTCCATCCCTGGCACTGAAAATTTTCTAACAGTGATCTATGGCTCCTGGGTGTTCCATTGTCCAAACCAGAGGATTCCATATGATTTATTTGCATCCTCTTAGATTTTGATTAGCCCTTCCTCCACCTTTCCTTTACTCAGTCTCTTCCCTTGACCTCACTTTGGGCCTTTTCACCCCCGTTAATCTATTCTTCTACTTACATATATACAATACCAACCTATTAACCTCCTGCCTTCCTTTCTCTTCCCTTTATATATCCTTTTTAACTTACTGGTCTCTGCTACTGAGTTTTTTTTAAAAAAGAAAGAAAATGTCTTGAAACCTTAAATACAGAGTGTGAGTACATTTTTCTCAGCAAACTATTGCTGACCTATCCCTCATGTGCCTTTTTTTTTTTTTTTTTTTTTTATTGTTGTTGGTTTTTCAAGGTAGGGCTGACCTGGAATTCACTATGGAGTCTCAGGGTGGCCTCGAACTCACAGAGATCCTCCTACCTGTGTTTCCCGAGTGCTGGGATTAAAGGCGTGCACCACCACGCCGGGCTCATGTGCCTTCTTATGGCACTGGTAACATAGTACTATAACTTGTTTTGGTTGTTAGTACAAAGTTACTTTATAAAATCATTTTTATGAAGAGATTGTCTAGATTGTTTGAAATTCTGTAAATACCTAGTATAAGTAAGCAATACCCTCCATTTTTACTAAAATAGCGATCTTTGGGCTGGCTTTATCTAATTTAAAAATAGCAGAATAAAAGAAGTAATTCTGTGTAAACTAAATGTACATGTACATGTCAGTCCAATTGGCTATTGTAGAAAATACTCCTTTTTGTGAAGCCTGAAATCCCTGCCTTTTATTAAGAGACGGTCTTACTTTGTAGCTCAGTTTGATCTGGAACATACCTTTTTGCCCAAGCTGGCCTCAAACTCTAATCCTTTTACCTCAGTATCCCAAGTGCTGGGATTACTATCACAAGCCACCATACTGAGCCCCTGATACCTTTTTGATTTACTTCCTCAAATTGTGTAAGAGAGCATTTATAACTATTTTAAAGGAAAACTGTACATTAAAAAAATAGATTAAAGAAGACATTTCATAAAACTTGAAAATCGTGATGATGTTGCTGAAATAAAAAGTCTTTATAAGCAAGACTTAATAAAACTTTCTGGGTACTCACTTGAAGCTGTGTCTATATAAGATATTTCATGAGCATATCGTACTTGAGATTATTACTGTCAGGGATTTTAAAAAATGCTATTTTACAGACTTAGAGAACATAGGTGATTAGTGCAAGATCACTCAGCTGTTACTTTGGAGCTACTGCTTCATCTTTTGCCTAATTCATTTATAATTGTCCCTGTTTTCTTCAATGCCTTTTTAAAAATATTTTTTATTTATTTATTTGAGACAGACAGAGTGTGTGGGCACACCAGGGTCTTCAGCCACTGCAAACAAACTCCAGATGCATGTGCCAACACCTTGTGCATCTGACTTACATGAGTCCTGTGGAATCGAACCTGGGTCCTTTGCCTTTGCAGGCAGGCGCCTTAACTGTTAAGCCATTCCTCCAGCCCTTCAGTGCCTTTCTTAGCAATCTTAATAAAACTAACGTTTCTTACATAGAAAAGTCTCCATAGTTATGTTCCTCCTCTCATTTTTACACATGATTATGGTAAGAACTATAAGTCTAACATAGTGATCAGCCTGAAAGTCCAGATCTCTTCTAGAAACAAAGTGGGCCTCTCCTATAATTCAGAGCAAGGTTCAGTGGGGGTAAGCATCTTAGCAGACCCTCAGTTCCACATCTGAACTGAATGATCTGCCATTTGTGACCATGAAGCCCAACTAGAATAGACAATGGTTCCCTCTCCCCTAATCAACATATAAGGCAGGAGGGGGGTTGTTATAATTTGCTTGTTTTTGTGATTCAGGGCCTTGTACATCTTAGGCAGGTATTCTACCACTGAGCTATACTTATAGTCCCCTAGGAGGTCTTGAAATAAGCAAGCATTCCCATTTTGAAATTAATTCTATAGTTTTAAGTCATTATTGTTGAAGTAAGAATTATAAAATAATTTAGGCATATATGGTTAAAATCTTGATGAAACTAGAAATTTCCCTTGGAAACTTCATTAAAATTTGAGTACCAAGTATACTGGTACATGTCTATAATCCCAGCATTTTTTAAAACATTTTATTTATTTATCTCAGAGAGAGGGAAAGAGAAGAAGAGAGAAGAGAATGGGCACACCAGGGCATCCAGCCACTGCAAATGAACTCCAGATGCATGTACCACTTTGTGTATCTGGCTTATGTGGGTCCTGGGAAATAGAACCTGGGTCCTTTGGCTTTGTAGGCAAGTGCCTTAACTGCTAAACCATCCCTCCAGTCCAATCCTAGTATTTTAAGAGACTGATTGAGGCAGGAACACCAAGAGTTCAAAACTAGCCTGGATGAAATCACAGGAGCTTGTCTCAAAAATATCTATATGTATGTATGTTTGTATGTGTGTATACATATACATATACGCATATATACACACACATACATATCATATCATATCATGCCTTTAATCTTAGTACTTGGAAAGCAGAGTTAGAATGACCAGTGTGAATTTGAAGCCAGCCTGGGACTATAGAGTAAGTTCCAGGTCAGCCTTACCTTGAAAAAAAAAACAAAAAATAAAAAAACTGAACCCTTCTTTCATGAGATGAAAGATGAACATGTATAGGTAAGCATTTTCATATTCATTATTAATAAGACACACAGAATAAAATGAAATTTATGATAAACTAAGTTTTCTGGGGTTTTGGATAATATTTTTTTATTGACTCCCTAGTAATTCATCCTGCTGTCTATGTGCAGCTAACATTCGCTCCCAAATCTGGGGACTTCAGATTTTAATTTAGTGGAAGTGTTAAAGAAACCAGATGATTCTCTGTGATAAGTTAAAGCAGATATCTTCTAGGTGAAAAGTTAAAGTCATTTATTAGAGAAGATAGTGCCATGATATTCTTCAAACTGACGCTCAACACGAGACCAGAATCTAAACGATCGGCTTTGGGCTCACGATGGAGAGATAATTTTGAAATGGATGATCACATTTTACACTGGGGCCATAGAGGCAAGGAATGTAGAACACAGTAATTACAAGTTTAGCCTTGATAAAACACTCTCCATCCTGTTTAAGTCAGCAGAGGTTAGCTTGCTCAGATCTCCACTTTTAATTGGTTTTGGATTTGAGGTTTTAGGGGGTGGAGGGCCATGTTCAAATTAAACGAGTCACTGAGAAACCGTGAGCTGAGAGGGCAGACAAGAGACAGTTATTTGCAGAAGCTTTTATGGCCACTTGGTTAAGCAGTTATACCTGTAGAACAAAAAAGTTGTCTTAAGCTAGGATTGTTGAGAGTTATATGTCCTGCCAGTGAAGGAAATTCTGTGTAGTAGGGAGTTAATGGTGTTAAACGTGTGCATCTTAGCCACTGCATTTTTGCTGTGTCCAGGGTATGTAATCATGGCTCTTTCTTGTAGAAGGGTAATACTTTGTCAGTTACAAATAAAGTGGATCTATGGTGCTGCTTTCCTGGTGGCAGAGAAACTGAATCTGTCAGTTTTCCTCCAAGTTTGGGTCTTCATCTGATCATTCATGTTTATTGTTTGGCTGCTTTCTTCTTTCCATTAAAAATATTAGTGGAATCAAACAATTATAAGGCAAGTTTTAAAATAGAATTAGACATTTAAAAAAATCTTTAATGACTTGGCTGCCTTTTGACAAATGTATGTGGTGTATTAAAAAAAGCCAAGTTATTTATTTAAAGGCAGGCAAACTCTGCTAGCTGAACCCCATCGTTTAACAATAAATGATGCTTTTGCTGATAAATGATTCTCTTTATATGGAATAGCAAATGAAACAGGATGATGTTGGAGGCAGATGAACATTCCATTGCCTAATGCTTCTATCTCTTCTTATATGGCTAAAACAACTCCCCCAATGGAGAACCCCCCCCAATCCACCTAAGATTTATCAGTTCAATGCATCATAAGTAGATTGTGCTTATTCTTTCTTTTTCTTTTTTTAGCCCAGAAAGGCCAGTGGTTGAGTGGATTTTTTGACTATGGCTCCTTCTCAGAGATCATGCAGCCCTGGGCACAGACTGTGGTGGTTGGTAGAGCCAGGTAAGCGCTCTTTTGGTTTGGAAGTGCTTGTTCCTCCCAAGTAAAAGTAATAAAGGAAAGGAGCTCTGGCTATATAGATTTTTAACCAATAAAGCTCTTTGTCTAAATTTTCTAGGAGTTGGATTATAGCCAAACCCATAGCAGCCTGATGGTTCCCTGTGGTCTTTTAGTGTGTCAGGCCCATGGTGTGTTTAATCTGAAAGCTGATGTTAACGGTGTGTTCTTTTTGTACTACTGCAAGAAAATCTGTGGAGACTACAAAGCCTAGCTACCAGTCATTTCCCCTCCCCCAAAGACCACTTTCTGTCAGAAGCAGGTATCACCTGGTTCTCCACGTACCCTCAGAGTTTCTTTCTGGCATCAAGATTACTGAAGTGTTTAGTACTGTGTTGGATTATAATCAGATTTGAATCCCCCCAAAAGACAAAAGAATTACTAGAAACAGAAACGAGTAAAATCAGCTGGTCTAGGTTGCTAGGATTCCTCTTATTTTTCAAGTGGGAAATTGAAATGTCTATTAAATTTTAATACCTACTCTAAGAAGTGCTTTACTCCACAGCAAGCTCTGTGCAAAATAATCTGCAGCTCTGGCTATAACAAGCACCTCCCATGGCTGATGTTAATCTAGGTCTGCACTGCAGAGACCTGCTACCCGACGGTCTGCATGAGGGGCTCACCTTCCTTTCGGGGGCAATCAGTTTTTCTTATCTTGTTGAAAAGAGGCACCTGCTCAAGATTCTCCAACATGCCACATCAGTTTGAGATTTAGATTCTAGCCTTGAAAAATAATTGTAGGCTTTGTGGTTGTCTCAGTACAGCAGGTCAACATGCCCCCTGTAGCCAGTGACAAGGAACCATCAGATGGCAAATCCCACAGGCAGGGTCCTCCATAGTGACACTGACTAGGAGTCAGGTGACCTAGAGTCAGCTAAGACAGAAACTTTCAGAACCTAGCTGCTTTTTTTCTTTCAAGTCTCAGCTCTTTTGCCTCACTATAGTCTTCTGGATCCCTATGAGAATTACTTTGTGTGGATAAAATTCCTTCTGAGAACTAGAATCTGTCTTACCAGGACCTATCAGCTAGCTACAAACTCCTCGTAGTACACTAGTGTACTTCAGTTTTCCTGTCTATAAAATATATGACAGACTTTAAGCCTTCCAAAGGCAAACTTTTGTTAAAGTCTTTAGTATTTTCTCATGGGCTAGAAGAGAACTATGCTTTACCTTATGACTGGAAGAATAGGGATTACTCTGCAAACAGTAACAGTCAAGTGGGACTTTGATTAGCTCTGCTATTGTTTATTCCGGCACTCGCTCTGAGTCTTTTCTTTCCATCTGATGAGTTCTGGGCTTCTTACTCCACATGCACATGCTCACAAGTATATAAAGCACAAATGGAGCTAGCTTCTTTCAAAAGCAGTGGCATTTCAAGAAATAAATATAAATGTATTCTTCTGGGATTGTTACTGTAAGTGCTGCCAAAACTCATCTTTGGTATGTATGTTTGGAATATGTGTGCTATTGGCTGTAAATTGTCTTTTATTATTCCATGGCACCTTGTCCAGGGACACACTATAAAACAAGATGTAGCATCTTCATGTGCTAGCCTGATAAAATTTATATGAAGTATAATAGAAAACAGAAGTTGTTCTGAGCTGTTTTCAAGTTCAATAAATAACTGTAATACTCGGATAAAGATGTTCTTTATTAGGTCACATGGGCCCTAATATATAAGTTATAAGTTACCGATTTAGGGTGGCTTTTGCAATTACAAGTTTCCAGTTGGATTGTTAATCATTGTGAACAGAAATATTTCTAAACCCTCTTGTGTAGCTCCTGCTTGTTGTCTGGTTGTCTAGAGGGCTTTTGATTCTGATTCAATGCAGGCAAGTGACAAGGGGGTGGTGGGTGGTCTCCATTCAGCCAGAGTTAGGTCTCTTGTGATGAAAAGAATCTATTTCCCATAGCCAATGTAACAGCCAAAGACCATCCTTCATGTAAAAGTTTGTTACACAGATGCTATAGGGAATGAGAGACTATAACCCATCCCAACCCCAGCTCAAAGGAATGTAACAGGAATGAAGATTGAATGACATTTTCCAGAGTAAGGACCCACCGTACACTTTCCACCTGCTTCTTTGTCTTTCTTTCTTCCTCCCTTTTTTTCTGATTTGTTCCAGGAATTCCCTAAGGACCAGTTTAGGAGCTTGTTATGAAGTATAACTGTGAGGCTTCAAGCCCCTGAAAGTTTTTTTTTTTTTAATTAACGTGGCTTTGAAATTTTATATATATATATATATATATATATATATATATATATATATATATATTTATATATATATATATATATTTATATATAAAACATATATTATAAATATGTTTTATATATATAACATATTTATAAATATGTTTCTGATTGGATTTCACCAAGATTATTACTAAACATGTCCATATCTCATTGTTTTCCAATAAAAGAAAGTCAAGGGCCTACCTACTCTTGGTACATTTTTTTCCATCTTCTTCATGGTATACCTACAAACTCCCCTTTCATACATTCAATGGTAAGACATACTGTATGCCCAAGTTTTACTTGGGAACAATATTATTGCTATTCTACTTTTAAGAAAAAAAAAACCTCCAGTTCTATTTCCAAAAAGCCAGCAGTCATGGAAAGTGACTGAGCCTCAGGCTTCTGCCTTTTATTTCCCACCATCTTCATCAAGAGTTGATTGAGAGCAAACTGAGAAGTTTCTTTTGGCAACTACAGAAGTAGATGTGCTTGGGCACTAGGCTGTTGAGTATAAATGTAGGAGCTCCTCAAATACAACCCTTAGTTTGGATTTATCCTTTCGGGAGCATTTTAGAATATGAGTGATTGTAAGAGTGGTTTTCCACGAAGCTTTTCAAGTAAATACTAAACCCGTTGAGTCGCATGCTTAACCCCTAGAAGAGTCAGTCTCCCCTGCTGCACTTACTTCATTCACCCCACCACCACCATTCGTATCAATGTGGGATTGGAAAATAAATGACTACTTCTAATCTTTTTTTTTCTAAGGTAGGGTCTCTAGCTCAGGCTGACCTGGAATTCACTATATATTCTCAGGGTGGCCTCGAACTCTCAGCGATCCTCCTACCTCTGCCTCCTGAGTGTTGGGATTAAAGGCGTGCGCCACCACACCCGGCTAACTACTTCTAATCTTGACATGCATTGGGTTCTTATGTGGCTCATTTTTTTTTTTTTTTAATCAGGTTAGGAGGAATACCTGTGGGAGTAGTTGCTGTAGAAACCCGAACAGTAGAACTAAGTATCCCAGCTGATCCTGCAAACCTGGATTCTGAAGCCAAGGTAGGCCCCTCAAGTGTACTGTGTACCTATACTGGAGTTTGTTTTCCTTGCAGGACTTGTGAATGTATGAAGGCCATTGCAAACAACTGGAGTTTTAGAGGGAAGGGTGGCTGCAACCTTGAGTGGTTTCAGACTGTTTTGGGATCACTTGCAAGAGGATTCTAAGTGAACTAAAAGTAAAGTTCTGTCTGAAAAATTAAATAGGTCTTCAAAGTGTATTTTGCAATGCTAAGTTAGAGCATCGCAAAAGGTGGTCTTTAAAACATGGATTGCATTTACATACCCTGACACCATTTAGAAAGCAAGGATCCAGGGAGACAGCAAAGGAGGAATGACTCACTAGTGTCAGTGTTTGTTTGCTGATTAACTGTGGCACCAACAAGGCTGTATTACACAGAGTTTAAAGGACTTGGAGTTGGTTTACTTTAGAGAGGATTGTGATTGAGTCTTTAAAGTTGTCTTTGGGAAGTTAGCAAGCATTCCTAGGAATCCATTTTCCCATTAGAATCAGTTACACTTTATCCTTTTGCTTCAGAGTTGTGTTATAAGCAGTACCCCTCCCCCGCTAAAAAAGAAAGTTTTACAGGACCAAAGATCATTTCTTCTTCCCTTCAAAGATGATCCTCTTGAATAACACTTTTTGTTTATTTGATTTGATCTTGAGTTAGTTTTTTGTTTCTTTGTTTTGTTTTGTTTTGGTTTGGGTTGGTTTTTTTGAGGTAGAGACTCACTCAAGCCCAGGCTGACATGGACTTCACTATGTAATCTCAGAGTGGCTTCAAACTCAAAGCAATCCTTTTACCTCTGCCTCCCAAGTGCTAGGATTAAAAGCATGCGCCACCACTCCCAAATGTGAGTTAGTTTTTTGTTTTGTTTTGTTTTGTTTTGTTTTTCAAGGTAGGGTCTTACTCCAGTCCAGGCTGACCTGGAATTTACTATGCAGTCACAGGGTGGCCTTGAACTCATTGCGATTCTCCTACCTCTGCCTCCCGAGTGCTGGGATTAAAGGTGTGCACCACCATGCCCGGCTTGAGTTAGTTTTTTTTTAATAATATCTTGTTCATTTTGGAGAGGTTCTCCATCAAACTGTTGCTAATGGCTCTTCTTTGGCATTCCCCCACAGATAATCCAGCAGGCTGGCCAAGTTTGGTTCCCAGACTCTGCTTTTAAGACCTATCAGGCTATCAAGGACTTCAACCGTGAAGGTCTACCTCTGATGGTCTTTGCCAACTGGAGAGGCTTCTCTGGTGGGATGAAAGGTGACTGGTGGGCTGGGAATATAGCTAAGTGATCAAGCACTTGCCTACCTTCCATGAGGCCCTAGATTTAATTCCCAGCACCATGAAAGAAAAAAAAAAAAATGTGACTGGCTTGGTGTGGGCTGGAAGGGCATCGGTGATCGCTGGGGCAGGGGCTAGGAAGGAGGAATAAAAGGTAGGTGGGATGATGTAAGTAATATGGAGCCTGTTCTTCATTCTACTCAAAGATTCTATAGTGAAATTAGCACTGACTAGAAGAAAATGAACAAATTCTATACCAGAGGCTGTTTGTAGTGGCAATTGGTGATATGATTTATTATTATCCACTAGCAGCCTAGGGCCTGTGTCTCTAGCAGATTAGACCATTATTATAGAGGCTCTATTCCATGCTATGGGAATTGCTTAGTGATTGGGCAGCCCGTCACCATTAACTAAGAGTCCTCCATGAGCAAAGCCACTGGACAGTCCAGGGAGAGCCAAAAGAAACAAGTTCCACCTCTTTCAAGGCCAGAGTCTGCAAGCTTGGAGGCCGTTGGAGTATTCTGACCGGTGTAAATCTCATTCACCTTAAGATTCTGACTGAGGGAAATAGGAGGAGCTGATGTGTTAGTGTGATAAGAGAGTGCTAAGGACACACAAGATGTGAAGTAATGAGCCCTGTAAGAGCAAGAGCAACCCTACTTTTTAAGTGAGGAACACCCCTTACTGTAGGTTATTAGCCATGTGGAGAGAGGTATCCAAAGTATTTGCCAATGATTTTCTTTTCCTGCCTAGGAGGAGCCCTATGTTGCCAGAATGCCAGGCCTCCCTAGCAAATGAACATTATTGATTTATTTTTCTTTTCCCTCTTCCTTCTCTTCCTCTCCTTCTAGCTATAAAGGCCATGTTTGCTACAGAACTAGCACATCTTGTACTTTCCTTGGGGGAGATGGGCTATGCACATAACTTGATGCTTCTATACTTAAAAAATTTTTTTGTGTTTATTTATTTGAGAGCAACAGAGAGAGAGAGAGAACGAGGCAGACAGATAGAGAATGGGCGTGCCAGGGCCTCCATCCACTGCCAACGAACTCCAGATGCATGCGCCCCCTTGTGTATCTGGCTTACATGGGTCCTGAGGAATCGAGCCTCAAACTAGGGTCCTTAGGCTTCACAGGCAAGTGCTTAACCGCTAAGCCATCTCTCCAGCCCTTCTATACTTTTTTTAACTGTGAAGGTAAATTTATTTTTAGCCAAAATAATATATCTATGGAAATTCCATGAGGAAAATGAGAGTCTAGGTTAAGTCAATCTATACATTGTTATTGAGGTCCTGTGTGCAGTAACTAACTATGTTAGCTACCTCAGAAGAACAAAATCAAGGACAGACAAACATTGCCTCAAATAGTCAAGAACCAGGCACAATGGTAAAGCTGTAATATACAGACAAATACTAAGAGATTCCAAAGAGGAAGACACTACTTCGAAGCTGAGGATTGAGAGGGAAATTAGCACTCCTTTCATTCTTAGAGGTGAGGTTTATTTAGCATTAGATTTCACTTGATCCCAGTTCTTTTACTGTAAGTTTATGCTTGGACCTGAGAGAATTCTGTGCTGTTGCTCCTTAGTGGCCTCCCTGAAAGGCATTTTCCCTGGGACACTTGAGAGGAGTCAACCTGGCTATTTTACCTAGATGTTAGAGTTCATGGCTGGGAATGTAGCTCAGTGGTAGAGTACCTATCTAGCCTGCATGAAGGTCCTAGGTTCAATCCCCACTACCACCAAAAATAAAAATAAAGGCCTGGAGAAGATGGCTTAGCAGTTAAGCTATTTGCCTGCAAAGCCAAAGGACCCAGTTCAATTCTCCAGGTCCCATGTAAGCTAGATGCACAATGTGGTACATGCATCTGGAGTTCGGTTGCAGTGGCTAGGGTCCCTGATGCACGTAGTCTCTCTCCTCTTTCTCTCCTTTCTCTCTCTCTGTCCCTCTCTCTCTCAAATAAATAAATAAATAAAATTTAAAAATAAAAATAAGGCCAGGAGTGGTGGCACTCATCTTTAATTCCAGTACTTGGGAGGCAGAGGTAGTTGGAGCACCGTGAGTTCGAGGCCACCCTGAGACTACAGAGTGAATTCCAGGTCAGCCTGGACTAGAGTGAGACCCTACCTCAAAAACCCCCAAAAATAAATAAGTAAGTAAAGAAAGAAAGAAGAAAAATAAAGTAGAATTCAAAGATGTCAGACTTCTAGTAAAAACTTCATGGGGGGGTCGGGGCTGGAGGAATGTCTTAATGGTTAAGGTGTTTGCCTACAAAGCCAAAGGACCCAGGTTCGATTCCCCAGGACTCACATTAGCCAGATGCACTGTTTGCAGTAGCTGGAGTCCCTGGTACGCCCATTCTCTCCCTCTTCCTCTCCCTCTCTCTTTCTCTGATAAATAAATAAATAAGTAGATAAATAAAAATATTAAGAAAAAAAAGCTTCATGAGGCTGGAGAGATAGCTTAGTGGTTAAGGCACTTGTCTGCAAAGCCAAAGGACCCGGGTTCAATTCTTCAATACCCACATAAAACCAGATGTACAAGATGGTGTATGTGTCTGGAGTTTACTTGCAGTAGCTAGAAGTCCTGGAGTGCCCATTCTCTCCATACCACTCCCCTCTCTGCCCCTCTCTTTCAAATAAATAAAATATTTTTTAAAAAAACTTCAAGCTGGTGTGGTGGTACACGCTTTTAATCCCAGCACTCAGGAAGCAGACGTAGGAGAATTTATGTGAGTTCAAGGCCACCCTGAAACTACATAGTGAATTCCAGGTCAGCCTGAGCTAGACCAAGACACTACCTCGAAAAACAAAAAACAAACAAAAAGTCAGTTCTGCTGCCTATATTTTGGCTTAGTTCCAGATCAGCTACTAACCTTGTAACTTTAAGGGCAGCAGGAATAAATCTAAACATGGTGGCTGATGTCTTTAATTCCCACACTTAGGAGTCTTCAAGAAGGAAGATTGCCATGAGTTCTAGGTCAGCCTGAGCGAGAATGAGACCTTACCTCAAAAAAAAAAAAAGCCGGGCATGGTGGTGTATGACTTAAATCCCAGCACTTGGGAAGCAGAGGTAGGAGGATCGCTGTGGGTTCGAGGCCACCCTGAGACTACACTAGAGTGAGACCCTACCTCCAGGGGAGGGGGAGAGAACAGTAGTAGTCAATGCTTGTAATCCTTGTAATCCCAGAACTCAGGAGGCAGAGGCAAGTGAGTTTGAAACTAAGCTGGGTTGCATAGTAAGACCCTATCTCTGAAATAGAGGCAGAGAGGAAGGGAGATGAAAGTGGCATATGCCTGTAATTCCAGCACCGGGGAAGCAGAAATAGAAGGATCCTCAGGGTTTACTGTCTGGCTAAACTAATCAAATCAGTGGGTTCTGGGTTCAGTCAAAGGCCCTGTCCCAAAAATTAAGATGGAGAGTAGTCGAGAAATATAGCTGATATTGGCCTCTGACCTTCACATGCACACTCATACAAGAACACATGACCACACACATAGAAAGAGTATTTCACCAAACACTCTGGTAACCATTTTCCTCATATATTTTAGATAATCACAGCAAGCAACTTAGGTTATATTATTGTGCCTGTATTTTACATGAATTGGGGCTTATAGTGAGCAAATTTTCTAAAAATAATTTGGCTAAAAGATTACAGAGTTGAGAGAGAGAGATAGATCTGCATCTGGCTGATCCTAGAGCCAAGGACCAGAACCTGGTCAGCTTGGAGCAACCCTGGAAAGGAATACTGAGGTTTCTGAGAACATTTTCATTCACCCTCTTCCCCTTCCTTTGGAGATGTCATTGGTTTTTATTTATATGAAGAAATTTTTTTTCTAGAGCTTAGAAATTTTTCCTTCCAGCATGAATTTCCTAGTAAATTCAAGACTACCCCAGGACATAGTGAGACTTTGATTCAAAAAAAAAAAAAAAAAAAAGTATGTTGAACTGTGGTAAAATATACATAAAAATGTATCTTTACCTATTTATAAGAATTCATTTCATTACCATTAAATATATTCACTGTATTGGGTAACAATCAGTATTGTCTTTATCCCAGTTTTTTTTTTAATCATCTACAACTTAAACCCTGGACTTAATTAAATAATAATTGCCCATGCCTTCTTCCCTCCCATTTCTAGTCAAAGTGAGTTATTAGCTGGATGTAGTCCAGGACAAGATTCTTTCTTCTGAATTTTGGTGTTGATGCATGCATGTACACATCACATAAGACAACCTTTAGGGAAGTTAGAGATCTGTGGGAAAGTAGGAGGGGAAAAATAGTGTCTTTCGTATTTACACACAGCTCAGGATGTTTCCTTCATATTATCTCATGTAAAGGGACCTAAACTGAGAGCCTCTTGTCATTCTCCACATCCCTTGGGGAGATGTTTGCAGTTTTGGTTTCAATACTGGCTGGGGATTATACAGGGAGGGAAAATAAACAATTATGCCATCCCTCAGTGCACACAAACACACAGCCAGGAGCCGACTGCACTGTGGGTAAAATGACTCCAAAATTGTGTGTAATGAGTAGGAAAAGATTAGAGACAGCTCTTGCTATGCTGAAAATTGACATTAGTGGAGGGAAAAAAAAAAGTCTTTACTAGTCGGCCTAGGAGGTCTAATTCAAGCAGTAAAAAATATAAATAAATAAATAAATAAAAGCTTGTCAAGATGGTAGTGGTGCTTTTTTCCAATGAGCTCTATCTGGCCGGAAGGCTATTCAGCATAATGCAAAATTAAATTATAAAATCTGGCTGAATATTTAGATGGAAGAGCCATTTGGAAGCAGTTTATTTAGACGAACCGGCAATGACCCACAACAGGGAGACATCAAGCGTGAAATTTACTAGAAATTAGCACCAGGGTCCCAGCCTCAGCATGAATAGCTTGATAGGATGCAAATCCCAGTGATATTAAGCCGCCTCACTGCTGGTGCTATAGGGTCACTCTTAGTTGGCTTTTCATGTTATACTTATTATTTTTTCCTGGGACAGGTTATAAATAACAATAAAAATGCATTTATTGAAAACTTTTAACTGGAATGAAAGTCTATTTTAAAGTCTCTGATTACTTGGATGTTGAAATACAGTATCTGCTGACCATAACTGAACTCATGAGAGAAATTATATTTTTGTGGCTTGTGTGTACCTAATGTTTACCTTAGCTCCTACCAGATAATCTTGCCCAAGCCAATAAGATCTGTTCCAGTTTCAAGAGTGTGGGGCACTGTGAAAACACTGTCAGCCACCCTGCTTCCTTGTCTGGTACATGTGGCTGCCACAGTTTATCTATGTTGTATAACAATGAAGGCCCTAGGCAAGGTTGATGCCTGGGTCCTGGCTGGGAGCACACTTCACAGGCTGTGTGTGATCACCATTCATGCAGATGTACTTTATCCTGAAGGCTAGAAAGCCTGCCTCTCCAGTGAAGAGCCTATCAGTATTTTCCATTTCCTGTTGCATTTCTCAGGAGCTGAGAAATGACACCATATGCATGGCTTTAAATTTCCCTACATCAATTCTAGTGTCAACCCTGGGGGATTCCCCTCCCCTAGACCCTTCCTGCTACTCTTGCCTTTGCCTGCCTGCCCATCCGTCTGTCTGTCTGTCTATCATCTTATCTCTATCTCCCTCCCTCTCTCTCTCTCTAATATGATGGGGTTCCAGACAATTGTATGTCAGATTATTTCCAAATGTTTCAACCTGACTTTCAAAGTACTTGGTTCAGGGCAGTCAAAATTCAGTAAGAGCATATTGATTATAAATTCGTATTTTAATAGCCTTCTTTTGGGGTGTCCTGATGGTTGGATTGTGGACCTATGGGTGTTCCAGGGTAGATGGAGGTATTATTTCAGTCCCTGGCATGTCAGCTTTAAAGACACCTGAAGCTCCTTTTCTACCTTCAGTCTTAGAACCTAACAATAAACTTGTTTGTCAGCAAGATCCAAGCCCTTTGTGTAGCTGTTATTGTCATCAATAGAATTTCTGACATCTCTGAACATAACAGAAATCTGGGCAACATTAAGAAGGGTTAGACCATTTAATGGGGTCTCTTTTCTGGTTTTATTTTAGCCATTCCATGGGAAGTTGGCAGTTATCATCTGGCTCTCTCTCCTAACCATAAGAATGGTGATAAGTAATATGAGGGAGTGGAATGTGGACTTTAGAACCAAAAAGATCTAAATTTGAAGCTGATTGTAATAGTGATAGTACATGCTTATAATCTCAGCACTGAGGAGGCCCAGGCAGGAGGATCACAAGTTAAAGGCCAGCCTGGGTTTTGAGACCCTATCTCAAAAAATGACACACAAATCTGGATTTGAGTATTATCCCTGCCACTAACTCTCATTTAACTAAGCTGCCATTTATGTACCTGTAACTTGGCTATATCAAGATGATAGTATGATGATTAAGTGATTTCTGTGTATGTGTGTGTGTGCATACTTGTGTGTGAGAGAGATCACAGGCATGCACATACACACACATGTCCTGATTACTGGTGCAAAGTAAACTACTCAGTTATAAAAGGAAAAGTCAAAGTCTACTTCACAAAAATGAAAAATGTGTGCACACTCAACTTCATTTCTATATAACATGAAGTCAGGGTTTTTTGTTTGTTTGTTTGTTTGTTTGTTTTGGTTTTTCAAGGTAGGATCTCACTCTAGCCCAGGCTGACCTGGAATTCACTATGGAGTCTCAGGGTGGCCTCGAACTCATGGCAATCTTCCTACCTCTGCCTCCCGAGTGCTGGGATTAAAGGCGTGCATCACCACGCCCGGCTTAGGAACAGCAGCAGGTTTTGTTTTGTTTTGTTTTGTTTTTGTTGTTGTTATTTTTATTAAATGTATGAAAATACATTGTAAGTAAGGCATTGCCCGTTGGAAAGTTAGATCTGTTAATGATAGATAATACAGAGACAAACAAACAAAAGTGAATAAAGAGACTGGAAATTTTGTCTTCACTTACCTGTAACTTTTTTTTTTCAGGTAGAATGACTTTGTGTATTGCTTACTGTGGTTTTGTTTTTAAATTCTATCAACACTCCCCCTCCCCTTTTTTTCTGTACATAATACCAGCAAGGGCCACTCCTTTCTGTTACTTGTTATGAAAGTGTACTCGTGGCAGCACTGAAAAATGTACTGCTAATTACACAATTACTTTATTATGTAGCACTGGTTAAAATATCCACTAAAGAATTAATTTAGTTAAAATAATTTGAACTAAGCAATTATTTTCATAACCACAGAATTAGCGTAAAATGCTTATAGTCCTTTATTCCCACTCTTCATACAGCAGTTGTATAATTAGCAGTAAATTTTTTTGGTCTTTGCTTTCCTCCCAAAGGAATGAATGTCTTCACACTGATCATATATACATAGCATGTGACCATACACATTCTGCAAGTAGGGTATGTTTCTTGGGGCAACTTGGAATTTCTGAAGTCTTTTCAGATCAGCCAGGTTGGGACAATGGATGGGAAAGGCATGTGCCTTGCAGTAAACTGCTCATGCATGGTCTGTATTTAGAGCCATCTTTACTCTGAAGAAGGTGGCAGTTTGATTTGCCAATAACTACAATGAAAGCAGTTTCTATCTGGTTTGCTCTGAACTTCCTGAAAAATGCTTCTTTGCTTTGGATTTCCAGAATTGATTTATTCCAAATTGAGATCTTTTTGATAGGAAAAGTTTGAACTCAGTGGAACCTGTTATTTAGAAAGGATTATTGTACCTCTACTGTAACTCAGTACTCACTAAACTTCTCAAATCATAAACTTAAAACTTTGGTGATGTTTAAACTTCAGGAAGCCAGGATGTAGGAAAAAGTCCATAAACAGTTGGACAATAACTGATCCAGCTTTTCAAGGGCTCTGTTTATTCACCAGGCATCTTCTTCACACTAATGTTTGCCTTTGGGAGATTACTAAGTCTGCTCTTTCCTCTTCATGTGGCTGAGATTTTGTGTGTCTGTCAGTCAGTCAGTCTCTCTCTCATTGGTATCCTGTAACTATTAAACAATTTATTTTTCTTTTTAAAAAATATTTTTAATTTATTTATTTGAGAGGAAGAGAGGCAGATAGGGAAAGAATGAGCATGCCAGGGCCTTCAGCCATGCAAATGAACTCCAGATGCATGCACTACTTTGTGCATCTGGCTTACATGGGTCCTGGGGAATCGAACCTGGGTCATTTTGCTTTGCAGGCAAATGACTTAATCACTAAGCCATCCCTCCCTTCCCCAATTTATTTTTCTTATTGGATGCTTTCTTCACTCATTCAGCACCTCCTTTTTTAGCACTGTGTTCCAGGCACCGGGCAGGCAGGTGGGTATGCAAAGATGAAAGATCCAGTTTTGATTTAATTGTATTTTATCTATTTATTTAAGAGAGAGAGAGAGAGAGAAAATGGGCATACCAGGGCCTCCAGCCACTGCAAACAAACTCCAGATGCATGCGCTCCCTTGTGCATCTGGCTTACATGGGCCCTGGAGAATTGAACCAGGTTCCTTTGGCTTTGCAGGCAAATGCCTTAACCACTAAGCCATCTCTCCAGCCCTTACTTATTTTTATGAACTTATTTATTTTTGAGACAGGGTCTTTCTTTGTAGCTCAAATTGATCTGACACTTTCTCTGTAATCCAGACTTGCCTCCCAATTCACAATCCTCCTCCTACCTCAGTGCTACAAGTACTAGAGTTCTGGGTGTGCCCTACCATGCCTGGTTCCAATTTTTAAAGATAAAAATTTGGGATGGTCCAGTACCATTAGCTGTATATCTTAAGAATTCATATGTTACAAGTCATGAGATGGCCAGGTGTGGTGACGCACACCTTTAATCCCAGCACTTGGGAGGCAGAGGTGGGAGGATCGTTGTGAGTTCAAGGCCATCCTGAGACTACAGAGTGAAAGCCTGGGCTAGAGTGAGCCCCTACCTCGAAAAACAAAACAAAAAGAAAAAGAAAAAAAGAATCATGAGATGGCTTAGTAGCTAAGGCACTTGCCTGCAAAGCCAAAGGACCCAGGTTTGATTCCACAGTACCAGATGGACAAGGTGGCAAATGCTTCTGGAGTACGTTTACAGTAGCTGGAGGCTTTGGCATGCCCATTCCCCCCTCAAATAAATAAAAATAAAATATTTTAAGAATCATGAAAGGAGTTAAAAAGAGCTAGAATAGTCCTTCAGAAAACAATATAGTTTGAGAGATTGCATATTTACATGAATAATATTCACTGTAGAGCAAGTATGAATTAATGTGGTGAAACCTGAATTCAAACATTCCGAGAGGATAGAAAATGGATATTTGAGGGCATGCACACTGTCTTATCAAAGATAGTGTTGTTGGGGTGGAGAGATGGCTTAGCGGTTAAGTGCTTGCCTGCGAAGCCTAAGGACCCCGGTTCGAGGCTCGGTTCCCCAGGTCCCACGTTAGCCAGATGCACAAGGGGCGCACGTGTCTGGAGTTCATTTGCAGAGGCTGGAAGCCCTGGCGCGCCCATTCTCTCTCTCTCTCCCTCTATCTGTCTTTCTCTGTGTGTCTGTCACTCTCAAATAAATAAAATAAAATAAAATAAATAAATAATTTTAAAAAAAGATAGTGTTGCTTTTTATTTATTTTCTTTTGTGGGGGGGTTGAAGTAGGGTCTCACTCTAGCTAAGGCTGACCTGGAATTTACTATGTAGTCTCAGAGTGGCCTTGAACTCACAGTGATCCTCCTACCTCTGCCTCCCAAGTGCTGGGATTAAAGGCGTGTCCTACCACACCCAGCCTCTCTCATGCTTTCGAAGATTCTCTAGAATCATAAGTGGGGTACAGATAGAGCCACCAATCTCTTTAGCCCTTGGGGTGGCCACACAGGATCTGTGGTAGCTCAGCTCTTAAGACCTGTCACCTCTGGCTATGAGCAGCTCTGTGGAAATCTAGTTTCCATACAATTTTATTTTTTGTGTGTCCCATAATGTTGAAGGTATGTTTGATCACTTCTAACTTGTCTCGTTCTCTGTAGATATGTATGACCAAGTACTGAAGTTTGGTGCTTACATCGTGGACAGCTTGCGGGAATGCTCCCAACCTGTCATGGTTTACATTCCTCCCCAGGCAGAGCTGCGGGGTGGCTCCTGGGTTGTGATAGACCCCACCATCAATCCCCGACACATGGAGATGTATGCTGACCGAGAAAGCAGGTAGCGTGTCTTCCTTATTTTCATTCACTGCCTCTAGGGACCCCTCTAGCTATTGGTTTTCTCCCTTTGAACATAATAGCCAAGACAACTTCATTTGAATCTTGTCTGTTCCCAAAAGACTCCAAGGTGAGAAAAATAGGCTTTTTTTTTTTTAATTATTTATGAGAGAGAAAGAGAGAATGGGTACTCTAGGGCCTCTAGCCACTGCATGCAAACTCCAGACACATGTGCCCCCTTGCGCATCTAGCTTACGTGAGTCCTCGGGAATCAAACCCACGTCCTTAGGCTTCACAGGCAATTGCCATAACCACTAAGCCATTTCCCCAGTCCCAAAAATAGGCTTTTTAAATAGTGTCTTGCTGACATCCAGAAAACAGACTGGAATTAAACTTTCTCAGTATGAACCCCACACAGATTCTTTCACCATAAAGTCCTCTCTTCCAGGCCACCTCCATGTGCAGAAAGATCACTCTGTCCCATTTGTCACTCAGATGTACTTGATGACCATCTCTTTCTTAGTTGTGTGGCACAAGGAACATTACAAAAAAGGGGGCGGCCAGGCATAGTGGCATGCGCCTTTAATCTTAGCACTCAAGAGGCAGAGGTAGGAGGATCACTGTGAGTTTGAGGTCTGCCTGAGCTAGAGTGAGACCCTACCTTGAAATACCAAAGGGAAAAAAAAAAAAAAGAACTAGAGAGATGGCTTAGCAGTTAAGACATTTGCCTGTGAAGCCTAAGGACCCAGGTTCAATTCCCCAGGGCCCACATAAGCCTGAGGCACAAGAGCATATGCATCTGGAGATAGTTTATGCATCTGGAGATAGTTTGCAGTAGCTAGAGGCCCTGCCATGCCTCCCTTCCCCCCCCCTCTCCCTCTTTTTAAATTATTTAAAAGAATTTTTTTTAAGTTGGTAGAGTTGTAGGGCTTTAATCCAGTGACTGGAAAATCTTGGAACAGTCTTTGGCCTTCCTGGGATGCTTCTATTGAATGAGCTGGCTGGTGACTGATGTGCACCACAGCACCCACGTTCTGTGACTCCAGACCAAACTTCTGCTTTTTGTTGGAGCCCCAGGTTTTGCTCTGGCATTCTAAGAGGCTAAAGAAAGTGTTAAAAGACAGCTAAGAGATAAGAGGTTTGTAGGAAGGTGGTACCTAAAACTATATAAATGAAGCAAATGAATCCTAGCATTGTTCCATAACAAGTGCTCAACACTTCCTGAGACTGTAAACTGGATGTTGCCTTTGCACCTCACTATATCCCATCATTTATTGGAGCACCTACCTGTTTATTTTCCCTAAAACTATATATGTCTCTCTTTTAAAAGCTGCTAAGGAGAGTCCAGTAATTTTACTGTCAAATCCCTAGGCTGACATTTTATATTAAGGAATTGTTGATTTTCATGTCCTAAGTTAGTCCCAGATCTCATATCAGATCAGAGAGAATTCCTCTGCAATTGTTGGGATCAGATCTAGTTCTGCCACTTGTAGATTTGGAAATGTCTCTTACTTCCTGCACCTTACTTTTCTCTCCTGTAAATGGGTATAGTAATAGTGCCTAGTAGTTAGTCACTGGTAATGGGATTATTGTAAGCACTTGGAAAAATACCATGTACATAGTAGGTATTAGCTATAATTTTTTTTTTAAATACTTGTGTTTAGAGCAAAGGTTCTGGTATTAGAGCATCACTGGTATTCACCACAAGCAACCCTGAGACCTTTGCTTTGCCAGCTCCCATAGCAGTGGGCAGCATATTTTTCCTGCTGCTTGGCTAGTCTAGTATGTCAGTCCAAGTCCTACCAGTAGACTGACAGCTGTGGTATAGGACAATAAACACCAAGTCCTCACTTGTACAGCCTAAGAGCTAAAGGTGACTCATCTACCACTGTGCCCACATTTTTTTTTTTCTCCAAAAAATAATGTGATTCTTGTCACCCTTATCAGCTGTAGGTGGTGGAATCTGTTTTCTTCCTTTGAGATGGAAGTCGACTGGTGTGGTAATGAGAATTATTTTAATTGCTTTTTGCCAGACCTTTCTCATACCTCACTTAGATGTGTCTATGGTGCCTGCTTTTCTCCCCAGGGTGACTTCTGTGAATCATGGGTGGGCAAAACAATAATGAAGCTATTTCCTGGTCCACAAATTGTAACTGGCCTCATTCTGTTGTCTTCTTTCTTTTAAAGTACCTTTATTTCTGTTTTGTTTTGTTTTCTTTCTTTGATCCAGGGGATCCGTTCTGGAGCCAGAAGGGACAGTAGAAATCAAATTCCGCAAAAAGGATCTGGTGAAAACCATGCGCCGGGTAGATCCAGTCTACATCAGCTTGGCTGAGCGATTGGGTATGTCTGCTTGTCCTCCTGGCAAATCAATGAGCCATTCAGCTGATTTGTAATGAGTGCATTCATAGGCCAGGGAAGGAGGCACTGAAGCATTTGATCAAATTCATGATAATCTTTATTTACTGTCCTCTATATGGTAAGAACCCTGGTAGGATGAAATAGTGTGTGCACTAGGAGGAAAGCAAGAATCACTTGATTTTTCTTGTATTTCCTTAAAGTACAAATTTCCCACCTTTCTGGGAGATTCTTACAGAGAATGATTAGCTAGAAGCTGCTTCAGGTAGGCCAGCCAGACAGAAAATATGCAAGAGTTAAATACATCTTATTTCTGAAGCTTGTGTCTTTGGACAAGCTATCTCATTTCTGGGTATGTGAGAGTCAGTGTCATGTTATAGAAATGCTGGAGTCTCTACCCACACAATTTTCTGGGGGTCATCTTGAGCTAAAGAAATAGAAATAAAGATTATGCCTTGTGTGCTTCCTAATAGTGGCTGTAGCAACAATAGCCTTGGGAGCATTCATACTTGATGTGTCCAGCCATTACTGTGTTGCTCATTTGTTTTCAGAGCTTTTGAAAGGCTCTTGTGATTTGAACATAAGACTAAACTGTGGGAGCGAAACACTAACTTTGGCCAGGCGTGGTGGCACATGCTTCCAATCCCAGCACTCAGGAGGCAGAGGTAGGAGGATCGCCATGAGTTTGAGGCCACTCTGAGACACCATAGTGAATTCCAGATCAGCCTGGGATAGAGCAAGACTTTACCTTGAGAAAAAAAAAAAATTGAAACACTAGCTTTCTGCCCAGTCTCTCATTGAGCCCTGTACTATGTCAGTAAAGATAATTGCTTAGAATTCTTTCATTAATTTTGTTGTTTTTGTTTTTTCTTTTCTAAAGGGGCAGCTAGGTCATCTTCAAAAGATAGTGAAACTCAAGCCTGGCCTTTAATCCCAACACCCTGGAGGCTAAGGTTGGAGAATCACTGTTAGTTCCAAGCTAACCTAAGACTACCAAGTGAGCTCCAAGTCCCCATGGGTTAGAGTGAGACCCTGCCTCACAAAAAAAAAAAAAAAAAAAAAAAAAAAAAAAACTTTAAAAAGAGGGCTAGGGAGATGACTCAGCAGTTAAAGATGGCACTTGCTTGCCCAGATTCAACTCCCCAGCACCCATGTAAAGCCAGACACAAAAAATGGTACATGCTTCTGACATTTGTTGCAGCAGCAAGTATGCCCCCCCCACACACACATGTGCAGATAAATAAAAATATTTTTTAAAATTTTTATTTATTTATTTGAGAGCGACAGACACAGAGAGAAAGACAGATAGAGGGAGAGAGAGAGAATGAGCGCACCAGGGCTTCCAGCCTCTGCAAACGAACTCCAGACGTGTGCGCCCCCTTGTGCATCTGGCTAATGTGGGACCTGGGGAACTGAGCCTCGAACTGGGGTCCTTAGGCTTCACAGGCAAGCGCTTAACCGCTAAGCCATCTCTCCAGCCCAAATAAAAATATTTTTTAAAGAGGTAGTAAAAGTCAATAAATAGAATTAAAAAGAAATGCTAGTTCATTTATGTTTTATGAGTAATTTGAGCTGACTGGTGGCGCGTGCATGCCTTTAACTTCAGGCAGAGGTAGGAGGATCACTGAGAGTTTGAGGCCACCCTGAGACTACATAGTGAATTCCAGGTCAGCCTGAGCTAGCGTGAGACCCTACCTCAGAAAACTGGGGAGAAAAAAGTAATTTGATACAAAATACCATTTTTGGATTCTTTCTCCTCACCATCTAGGATCAAAAATACTACTGAGTGTCTGCCTGTATTGTAAACAGTGCACATCTAAGCAGTTGGGCCCCTGAGCCAGGTTGCTAACCAGTCATGGTAACTTGGGTTACATTAAACCCTGTCTGTGTCTCATTGTTTGCCAGTAGGTAATAGCCACCAATAATCCCAACCCACCACAACCTGATCCTTTTATGGGAAATGCACACATACAAAAATAAATTGGCAAAAGGTTATTGCTAAAATCTATTGCCACCCAGAATTGTTGAAGTAGTTGGTGGTGGTTTTTTTTTTTTATTATTTATTTATTTTTTTGTCTTTTCCAAACAGGATAATTACTTCTGACCAACCCACACACTTTAATTAAAGTGACTGCAGCTCGAGAGCAAGTTACTTAAAACTGTACATACAGCTCTAAAAGCTTCAGCCACTGATAAGCATCTCACTTAGATGGCTCATAATTGCTCCCAGCACCCAGCGATCATTGCTGCTGTTTTCACCACTAATTCTGTACAATGGTAGCAACGCCATAGTTGAAGGACACAAAGAATTGCCTAATTTCCTTTCTTTGTTTTTTCTTCCTTTTTTTACCTTCTCTTTTTCATTTTTATTTTTCGTTTTTTTTTTTCTTTTCTTTTTTTTCTGGTTTTCTTTCTGGCCAATTTAAAATTTGTCAAAGTCGGTCTTCTTCTGGATCACTGCCCTTTGATATTTCGCGCACTCCATTTGCCACAAACAAGCCGCAGGGCCGCAGTTCATGCTGACTCTAGCAGAAGCAGAGAGAGCTCCATTTATCTTACACTGCCTGCTGAATTCCTACTCATTAACTGGGGGTTCACTGCCTCTTTTTAACCCCAATGGCTGTTTTCATCCCTTTAGAGTAACGGGGTGGTAGGAAGAGGGGTCCTGTTCACATCTGTTTGCAGGACTGGGTGGTGAGGGATGTGCAACCCAAGCTACCTCCTCTTCACAGAAATGGTGTCACTCCCATCTCGCCATACCTTTAACTTCAGGAGCACATGGAGGGGAGAGGGAGGAGGTTCCTAAGTGGTAGCCATTCAATCATTTGTTACAAATCATCTCATTATCAATTTGCTATTCACACTGAAGAAAATTATATTCATTTAACCTTGACCAAAATAACACTCAAGAAAGAATCTAGTCTTCTAACTATGAAGCAAGCTCTGGCCCAAGACAGCTTGGAAGCATGAACAATAGATTTGACTAAAAGTAACTGCGTATGGGGCTGGAGGGATGGCTTTAACAGTTAAGGTGCTTGCCTGCAAAGCCTAAGGACTCAGGTTTGATTCCCCAGTACCCACATAAGCCAGAAGCACAAGGTGGCACATGTGTCTTGAGTTCGTTGGCAATGTCTAGAGACCTCTGTTTCCCACTTTCCCTCTCTCTGTCTCTTATAAATAAATTAAATTTAAATTTAAAAAGGTAACTATGTACAAGTCTTAGTTGTGTCCTTTGCAGGTAAATCCACTTCTCTAAACATCAGTTTCTTCTTCACCTATAAAGCAGGGATAACATACCTACTTGCTGATGTGAAAATCAGATTCACGTATAGTTGCTGTCATCTGCAAAGCCCTTGGGAGAGTTGTTTCTTTCTTAAACAAAAAAAAAAAAACAAAAAACTTTTGCATTTTTTACATTAGGGTATAACAATTTGTTTTCAATCATAATCATTAGCAAAAGTACATGGACATGTTATATTCAGTATCAAAGATTCTCTATGGCTTGGGCCCAGAATAAATATACAAATGCAGCAGTAGGCCTGTCTCACAGGTACTTGAAGTCTTTCAGAGAGACCACCCAGGCATATCTGTGACAGCAGATCATCAGCCTGGATGCACCATGACATGCGATGAACCTAGTTCTTTGAGAGTTCACAGTTCCTTGCACAGTGCTCATAACCAAAGATTGCCAAAATGCCATTACAACGTAGATGAAAAATTCTCTCATTTTCCAGGTTGAGAAATTGAAGCATAAGCAAGTTAAACAAGTCTTCCAAGATACGCAGTAAATGTACATCAGAGAACAGAACAGAATTCTCGAACCTTATGTTTAACTTTTCACAGGACTGCTTCAGAGTTTACCTAAGCCGAATCTGAAAAAACCAACTACACAGAGAAAATCTGACTTGGGAGCAAGCCTGTAGGAATAGGTGTTCTCTTGTCTTCCTGATCTCTGCGTGAATCTACCCGCCTCTGCATGGGGCACATCAGCATCACTGGGACAAACCAGTGCACAGCTGACTGACTATGTGCAAATTTATAATATAATCTAAGGAGAATAAACAGTGTTTAATTTCTGAGGAGCTAACTTCAACTCTTCCAAAAATTTATGTATATTTAGTGCTCAGGATTGAAACCAGGGTCTCACACCTTTTTTTTTCAAATGGCCTTTTGTTTTTTGTGGTTTTTTGTTTTTTTTTTTAATTTTTATTAGCATTTTCCATGATTATAAAAAAAATCCCATGGTAATTCCCTCCCCCACACACACACTTTCCCCTTTGAAATTCCATTCTCCATCATATTACCTCCCCATCACAATCATTGTACTTACATATATACAATATCAACCTATTTTTTTGTGTGTTTTTTTTAAGGTGCATTTCTTTAATTTTTAAAAATATACACAGGAGAAGTCATGTGTTTTACATAGGAACACACACATTAACAAAGCATTTCTTAAAGTTTTCCAAAATTCTATTATATCCGTCTGAAATGTTTTTGGTTTTTTGAGGTAGGGTCTCACTCTAGCCCAGGCTGACCTGGAATTCACTATGTAGTCTCAGGGTGGCCTCGACTTGTGGCAGTCCTCCTACTTCTGCCTCCCAAGTGCTGGGATTAAAGGCATGCACCACCATGCCCAGCTTTTAAATGACCTTTTGTCATTTTTGCCATGGCTAGTTGTAGTTTGGTAGGAAGGTTTGCATGCCTGTAACTGTAACAGAGTGTTAAAAGAGTGCATGTGTTGGTTTCTGACTGAGGTACAGGAAAGAATTGCCTCAAAAAGAAAGATGAACTAAGTCCAGATAACAGAGTGTTCCATCACTAAGCCACCTCAGGTTCTCAGAACCAGGCCTTGGAAGAGTCATTGTAAGGAGGATTTCATCCCACTATTTTGGTTGCCTTAAGGAAATTAAATTCCTTCTCTAAAAATAGAATCCCAGTCTTCCAAGGCCTTGTTGTGTCTCATTGTCATCTTTCCACTGCCTCACCACCAGAGCAGGGACGGTGGCTGTGCAGCAGGACTGCTGTGATGGCCTGGCCACTCCAGTGCTGTGTGACCTGAGGTCCTTGGCCTGGATTTTTATCCTCCTCTTATGTTCAGAGAGAAATGACAAGTCAATTTAGATGGAGAAAGAACTATCAGGCTCAAGTGCAAAGCAATTTTAAGTTCCCTATTGTTGCTGTCCTTGAGTGTAAGGAACACCTGAGCAAAGAGGTCTCTTACGGGCTTAGGGGAACCTTGTTCTCCAACATGGCCTTGCTCCCAGACAGCTGGGCAGCCTGCTGCATAGCTGCTCAGTTTTGCCCACACAGAAGTGCCCTGATGGCTGGCACAAGTTTTAGCAGCCCCAGCAGAGCACGACTACTGGCACTCACCTGGCCGTTGCAGCGTACCTTCTTGAGGTGCCTGGGTGAGAGGGAGCACTGTGACAGCAGATGAGGAGACACATGTAAAAGTTCTTCAAGTATGCCGTTCTCTGAGACTTCTTTCTGCTGCAGGAAGAAAGGACCATTCTTGGGCAGTGTGAACTCAGGGGTTACTATCCAAGCATTGTGTGTGTTTTTCCATCTCTTATATCCATCTTCAAGATTGTCATAAGTTAGCCGGGCGTGGTGTCGCACGCCTTTAATCCCCGCACTAGGGAGGCAGAGGTAGGAGGATCACCGAGAGTTCGAGGCCACCCTGAGACTCCATGGCGAATTCCAGGTCAGCCTGAGCCAGAGTGAGACCCTACCTCGAAAAACCAAAAAAAAAAAAAAAAAAAGATTGTCATAAGCTGAAAAGGGCCACCTTTGGTTGTCTGAAACAGAATGGGAAGTTGACACTAGGAAAGAAAGATGGTCCAGTACGCATGCCTTAAAAATGACCTCACCTGTAATGCATAGCATGTCCTACAGTTTCTGTCTCCTTCAAAGTGGTCATCAAGTATACCCAAGACCCTTTTCCTTCACTTGTTCCCAAGTGACTCAGGTCCCCATATTCTAACCGGGCAGACTCAGGGAGAGCAAATTAGGAAAGAATATAATAAAGACTGATGAAGCATATCTCTACCACAATTGAGAAAATCTGGTGGTGTTTCTTGTGGATGTTTTTGTGTAAAGGAACAGGCAGGACTGAAGAAGGAATAATGATTTTTTTATTCATATTTGAAAATCTGTGGATTTACTGTATGAGTTTTTTGTTTGTTTGAGGTTTTTTTGTTCATTTTTATTTATTTATTTGAGAGTGACAGAGAGAGAAAGAGGCAGATAGAGAGAGAGAGAGAGAGAGAGAGAGACAATGGGTGCGCCAGAGTTTCCAGCCACTGCAAACGAACTCCAGATGTGTGTACCCCCTTGTGCATCTGCCTAATGTGGGTCCTGGGGAATCAAGCCTCGAACCAGGGTTCTTAGGCTTCACAGGCAAGCGCTTAACCGCTAAGCCATCTCTTCATCCCTATTTGTTTTTGTTTTTTGAGGTAGGGTCTCACTCTAGCCCAGGCTGACCTGGAATTCATTATGGAGTCTCAGGGTGGCCTCGAACTCACAGCGATCTTCCTCCCTCTGCCTCCTAAGTGCTGGGATTAAAGGCGCGCGCCACCACACCCGGCTACTGTATGATTTTTTAAATATGAACAACACAACACTAACACTATTGCAAGGAACTTCAGGGTTAAACATCCATTGAGAATATTGCTGTTAAAATCAATATGCAAATGCCCTTGTATTTAGATAGGTATGGCTCCCTTTGAAGAAAAGCAGATATATGAAAATGGGATTTCAAAAAAACCTAGATACATTGGGAGAAATTATTCCCATTACAAAAGGATTATTTGCTTTACCAAAGGATTCACTGCAGGGTTCCTTCTAAATAGCTCCCTTAAGGCATTTAAAACAGGATCTGATTTACACAGTTTTTTAAGAATGTTTTTGTGGGGAAAAGGCACACCTGTTATGGATATGGAAATAGTTTTGCAGGATCTTTTTCACTCTTTCTTACTCTCTTCATATAGAATTTTCTTTCAACATAGAAAATGTGATTACATAGATCTTTTAAATGGCCTCTTAGGTTTGTTCTTTTGAATCTTAATAAGATTTCAGTCTTCTTATGCTGATTTTTTTCAATCTCATGGTTAAGGTATGGGTGTATGTTTTAATATCTGAGTACTCAGGATCTTTGTAGGGAATAGTTCTTCTCTCCAGCATTGAAAGTTTTTAACCAATCAAGCAAATTGCTTTTTTTAAGAGAAGGAATAACAACAGCCCATAAAAGTTAAAATTGGCTTTAAATTTGCATAGGCTTCTTAGTATAACCTAAAAGAAGTTAAGAATGTGTTTTAAAACAACCAACAACTTTAGTCAGTATTGCATTCTTTTGTAAAACCTTCCCCCTGTTTACCAAATTAGGACTGGTCTTTCTATAAGGTCACCTCAGGCCTTTGGCTATGCTGTAAGTTTTATTCTAGGCTTTAAAAGTTTCCTTCTCCCAGATACACCCCCTGGGCTGTGCTCAGAGCTAGAGTAGGACTGACTCTCTCTCCTGCTCTCCTGTGGCAAACACCTCCAGGTGCTTCTCTCCAGCTTTGACCCTTTAGACGAGACATGTGGCTCTGTGTAGTAACGCGGCTCAGGGCACACTGTCAGACTGCTGTGCTGAGGGTACATGTGGGTCACTGGAGCCAGACTCTTAAGCGAGACTACTTAGGCCCAAGTCTCAGCTCTGAATTTCCTGACGTTGTGGTCTTTGGCAAGTTACTTAACTTTTTGTCCCTCGGTGTCCTCTGGAAGCTAGTGATCTTTTAGAGTGGGTGTGAGGATTAGACTGGCATAGTGATATCTCAATATTACATCTTCATATTTGATCAGACTAGTGATGCCTCTTCTGGATTTAACTCTTTACGTTAAAATTCTAAGGTTTTGTCTTTAGGATTTTATAGGGAATTTATTTTGGGAAAGAAAAGGTGAGAGCAATCTACCTTACTTATCCTGTTTCAGCCTTTACATAAAGTAGGATTCTAAAAAAGAATGATTTTCCTTACTGTAGCAGATTCTTAAACACACTCTCACACGCATACACACTGACTTGATTTCCTAAAAACCCTGAGGCCCTGCAATCTGGCCAGAAAAGAAAGAAAACCATTCCAAGATATTTAATTGTACAGGGAGCTTACAGGATTGATCGAGAGCTTAGCTTTTTACAATAGTCCAGTGAATAAGAAATGCTCCTGACAAACGATCAATGATAGGATAATCACTCTTTATCCCCCTCCTCATTCTTACCTTCTTTCTTTCAGGAGAACAGGGTTCAGAAGTCAAAAATCTTTATAGACGCCGCTTTTAAATTAAGCAGAAAATAGACATTGACATATTTGTTAATCTCCCCTAAATCATTACTGGGGCTGGCTGCTTTGCCGTACAAGGAGAGAGGGGCCATCAGTGTGCAACATGAGAGTATAACTAGCTTAAGAGCAGCCCTTTACTTTTAGAAAATAATTTTAAAACCATTTTTCCTTAAAACAAGCACACTAATCCTTGGCCACCTTATATGCATCTTAAGACACCTTCTCTACTTCCATATTTTCTTGGCTCTGCTCCCTTTTTGAGGGTGGCTTTATTGTCTTCATAGTGCCAAGAAGACCAGAGCATTGTAGACTTTTATTTCATCGGTCTTTCCAAGCTCTAGCAGCCTACCTTTCTTCTCCAGTTTCAGCCTTTGCCTAAAGTTGGGTTCTAAAAAAGATGACTTTGCCAGCTTCCAGCTTCTTAGGTCAAAGCCTTTTTTCTAGAAGACTCTTGTCCTCAGCGTTCACTCTTAACTTCTTGTACACCCTAATGCTGAGCCAACTCTAGCTGATCTCCCTCTGTAGTTACTGCTGGGATTTCTGCCTGGCCACCATCATTCCCACTTAATGAGGGAGAGCACAGGTCCTGGAGCCAGCCAGACTGAAATCCTGATTATACTACTTAACAGCTGCGTACCATTGGGCAAGTCACTTTACATTTCAGGTCTTCTTTTTCTTTTTTATAAAATGGATACCTTGTCTATAAAATGGGATATGGGACCAGAGATAATATTATGTGAAGCAACTCAGAAAGCACTTAGTAAGGTTGAGGTATTCAGCTTGGCAGCAGAGTTAACAGCTATTCAGACCTATGTCTGGATTGTGCATTGTGACTTACGATATAGGTGATCCTGAAAGTCAGTGTCTTGACATA
The DNA here is from genome assembly GCF_020740685.1 of Jaculus jaculus. Lineage (NCBI taxonomy): Eukaryota > Metazoa > Chordata > Mammalia > Rodentia > Dipodidae > Jaculus > Jaculus jaculus. The sequence continues at coordinate 94,478,407 of NC_059110.1, forward strand.
TAGTAATTGCTCAGTAACTGGTGTGTTCTATAGAACCCACACAGATGTATATGTGCATTCAAGTGTAATGTTGGTTGCTTACCCAGGGTTAGGAACTCACTGTTAGATTTTGTCAACTGTCCTGCCACCCCGTGGCCCCCAGCAAGGCTGTAATCTTCCATGCTATTATGTTAGTTCTCTATGTCACAGAAACAGAAGGAGCTGCCTTTAAATTTTTGGCCTGCCTGGGATATTGTATGTGACCAATAATATGGGTAGGAATGATAGGAGACATTGTCTTGGTGTTACTTACGCATTGGAACTGAGCTGGAACTTCAGTGTTACCAGTCAGTGTCTGCATTATTCTTTAGTGTTCTGAGAGGAAAGGGATTCTACTACTGAAGTGCTTGTCTTCTGTCCCAAGTAAGGAAGAAGAATGGCATGCATGACACATTTAAAAGTTTCAGGGCCAAAGTACTGCATTTGATTCCTGGCTCTGTCATTTTCTTGCTTGTGACCTTGATAAGTTATAGAAATTCTTGGTATCTCAGTTTTCTTGCCTATAAGATGTTAATAATAATACCAACCTCATAAGGTTGTGAAGATTAAAGGAGCTAATCAGATTTTCTTTGGGATATTTATGTATGTGGTGAGCAGGCATGAGCTTGCATCATGTGGACACTAGAGGTTGGTGTCTTCCTCGAGTACTGTCCACCTTCTTTTTTTTTGGGGGGATGGCTTTTCGAAGTAGGGTCTCACTCTAGCCCAGACTGACCTGGAATTTACTATGTAGTCTCGGGGTGGCCTCCAACTCAGTGGTCCCTTTTACCTCTACCTGCCAAATGCTAGGATTAATGGTGTGCACCACCATAGTGATCAGTCTCTTACTGAACTTGGAGCTCACCAGTTTAGCTGAACTAGCTAATCAGCAAACCCCAGGGACCCCCGTGTCCACTTACCCAACACTGGATTTATACCTGGCTTTTACTGGGCACTGGGGATTTGAACTCAGGTCCTCGTGCTTACTTGGAAAGCACTTCACCAACTGATCCACCTTCCCAAGCCAGAGTTAACAGATTTAAAGAAACTATAGTAGTGCTGATGTCCTGTAAGTACTAGAATTATTGATTGTACACACTGGACAACATGGAAAACTTATCTCCCAGTTTCTTTTTTTAAACTTTTTATTTTATATGACATCACAGAAAAAAGCACAAAAATAACATAAGAAACTTCTAGCACCTTTTTCAAATTTGCCTTGTGTTAACATTATGTCCCATTTGTCATGTCACTTGTTCTTAGGAGTGTTCACTCTTGCCCCCCCCCACACACACACAATGTGTTTTCTTCTTACCATAAGAGAGTAATCTGTAGACACATCTATTATCCATAAATATTCATTGTGTGTTTCTAGAAATAGCTTTTATTACATAATCACAAATACTATCTATAAATCAGATCTATGAACATTGATGCAGTACTACCATATATTACACAATTCATATTAAAATTTTGTCAAATATCCCATTAATGTCCCTTTATAGCTTTCTCTTTTTCTTCTTTGAGACCTAGTCCCCAACCACACATTGCAATTCATTGTCATATTTTTATCTCCTTTAAGCAGAGTAATTATGTGTTCTTTCCGTATCTTTCATGGCCTTAGCATTTTTTAAAGCATATTTTATTCTTACTTGACAGAGAATAGGTATGCCAGGGTCTCCAGACACGTGCGCCACCGTGTGTATCTGACTTACGTGGGTCCTGGGGATTGAACCTGGGTCCTTTGGCTTTGTAAGCAAGCATCTTAACTGCTAAGCCATCCCTCCAGCCCCAGCTTTAGCATTTTTGAAGGTTACAGGCTAGTTTAGAGCATGTTCCTCAGATTGTGGCTAGATTCAGGTTGTGCAATTTGGACTGGAAATTTCCAGACATGCTGCTCTGCCCTTCTCTGCACATCATATATGGGTGTGCATGATACCAGTCTTTCTTTTCGATGGTAGGCTTTCTGCACTGTGATTCTACAAAGTTATCATTTCTCCTTTGTAATTAATAAGCGTCTTGTAGAGCCAGATATTATCCCAACACTCAGGAAGCAAGAGGATCACAAGTTCAAGGCAAACCCAGGCTACATAGTAAGACCTTGTCTCACCAAAAAAAAAAAAAAAAAAAAAAGGGCAGAGCCAGGCGTGGTGGCGCATGCCTTTAATCCCAGCACTTGGGAGGCAGAGGTAGGAGGATCTCCATGAGTTCCAGGCCACCCTGAAACTACATAGTGAATTCCAGGTCAGCCTGAGCTAGAGCAAGACTCTACCTTGGAAAGAAAAAAAAGGGGGGGGGAGTTGTGAGTAGGCACTACTTTAGATACTGGGAGACTTTTACTAGTTTGGTATCCATTGATGATTCTTTGCACAATAAATTGATGTGATAGCTTATGAAACAATAATTCTCTAATTTCATCATTCTGTTTCTCTGCTGGGAGGGAGCACATTCCTCTTCCCTTCATCCTCACTTAATTATTTTCTACAAGATGCATACCTAAATAAGTTCTTATTCTAGTCCATAAATATTGTGATAAGTAGCTCTTTTGGTGCTCAGAATGTCTCCAAGTTATCCAGTGGGAACACCTTCAGACTGGCTCCTATATCCTTCTAGCGTGTCTCAGCCAAGCTCTTTCTTGCTTTCTGTCGCAACATGCCCTATCCCTGGAGTCAGCAGGCTAAGATGTCTTGGTTTCTTCCAGTGGAAAGAGTTAGCTTCCCTATCATAGGTGTTCTGACAGAAAGACTTGCCTCAGAAGATGCCTTGCATTGTTCTCCAGGAAGGTCCGCATAGAATTAATGGACCACAGTGTTACCTGTAGTGTAGGCATGCTGCTTGCTTGTTTTGGAAGAAAGGCTCTGAGCTACTAAGTCAGTGATTGCCTTCTATGTGAGCTCCCGAGAAAAGACTGCTGAGCTTCTTCTATCAGTTTCAAAATATTGGCTGTTTAAAAAAAAAAAAAAAAGGAGAAACAGATTTGGGCATCTAAAAAAACACATATGAAGTGAAACTAGATGGTATGGTTGCATTCCTGTTCTGTTAACATGTGTTTATGTATCATACTGATGGAGCACACAGCAGCCCGATGCTGTTTATAGCATATGATTCATGATGGCATAAAAAACAAGGCCTGTTTCCAGACAGGCAGGCTTGAAATAGACCTTTCTCTTCTGCACCCCATCACCTGTGTCCATGTACCTGTCAGATTGTCCCCAATACCAGCAGTTGTCACCTACTGCTTCTTCAGCTGCACTTACTCTTCCTTCCTAGGCAGGCAGCTAAATTTTCAGTATTGATTGCAGATTCCATTCTGAAAGTAATTAGGAAGAAAAGCACAATATAGCAACACTTCTTCTAAGACCCAGTTGACTGGGGGTGGCGGGTCTTCTTGTTATAAAGAGTTCTGAAGTCTCTGATACTGGGTTGCTGTGTGCTTCTTGACTCATTGATCCAAACAAGGTTTGTGGACTGCCTTTCTGTTTACTTCTTCCTTCTCTTTTAGCCCAAGAGCTGAAAGGTCTTTGTCACTCTGGCCAGAGCATGGCTCTGTGAAGAGCAGCCTGGGTTGGAGACCAAGGGCTAATCCACTGAGCTGACACAAGCTACATAGACATGGCTCTGATTGACCAAATTCTATTTTGAGGTTGAGAGTCCCCAGATCTGACACTAGAAGCTATGGAATGGTGTGACTTGCAACTTAGGAGTCATTACCAGGTTGGCACTGAGGTGCCTGCTGAGGACAGGGCAAAGCTTCCAGTTTGTGCTCTTGACTTCATGGGACACTCTCCTACTACATCCCACACTGGGACTAGTCCAGCCACTCTTAACACTGGTCAGCAGTGTGGGCATGGTGTTAGTGTGCCAGCCCCGCTTCATGAGGATGAAGGGACCTGACTGTTGGGCACTGAGCTAGGGAGAAAGGTACAGGCTTCCAGGTAGTTCTCTCCTCTGCTCAGAAGAGGCCTGGGAGGAGGGCTCCCATCCCTACTTTCATGCTTGTGACCACCACAGGGAAAAAAGGACACACGGTCTCCCTGTGGCAAGGTAAGCACAAGACTGGCATCCCATAGTGTCCTCTTATACAGCAAGGAGGTGGTGAAGGTAGTGGAAAGCCAATCCTCATAGGGAAGCTTCTCAGGACTGTGGGGGGGCTGCTGCTGGTCACTGCAGAGTGTGACAGGCAGGTTTATCTAATTGCAGGCACCCCAGAGCTAAGCCCAGCTGAGCGGAAGGAGTTGGAGAACAAGCTGAAGGAGCGGGAGGAATTCCTAATACCCATTTACCATCAGGTAGCTCTGCAGTTTGCTGACTTGCACGACACACCAGGCCGGATGCAGGAGAAGGGTGTTATTAATGTAAGTGCAATGGTTGCCACTTCTCTGACTTGTCAGAGACCTACAAGTGACTGTGTCAGGAGCATAGCCCCACAAGCAGGGCCAAATTAAAAGAGCTTGTTCAGATCAAACCATTTCTTTCTTTTTTTAAGATCTCTTTCTTTTTCCCTCTGTATCCACTGTCACCCTAAAATAATAGATGATTTAGGGTTCCATGGCATCCCCAGACAGGCTCCATTTTACTATTTGGAAACTGAGTCATGCGTGCTTTTTTGGTGACAGCTGCCCAGGTGGTCCTCAGGCTGGAGATTACTACAGTGTCAAGGTTATGGCAGCAGCTAACTCAACTTTGGTCTATATGCAAATTCAGCTGTCTGCTCAAAACCAGTTTCTGGGAATTGAGTCTCTTTCACAGAACAGCATTTGTGTGAAGTTAGGGTTTGCCAAGCCCATGGCTATGTGGTACTGCCATTCTACACTGGGATGCCTAGGTACTAGATCTCATAGCCAGCTCTGCAGTCTATGAAGGACTTGCCTGGAGAAGGGTTCCCTAAGCAGGATTAGGCTAGAGTGACCATATTTATTATGTACATCTAGGACATCCTAGATTGGAAAACATCACGTACCTTCTTCTACTGGCGGCTGAGGCGCCTCTTGCTGGAGGATCTGGTCAAGAAGAAAATCCACAATGCCAACCCCGAGTTGACGGATGGCCAGATCCAGGCCATGTTAAGGCGCTGGTTTGTAGAAGTGGAAGGCACAGTAAAGGTAGGTGGGTTCCTGTGGAATAGCCTTCATGCTGTGCATCCTACCTGAGGTTGGAAGACTTGTCCTCTGAGACTCTTCAGTCCTCCAAGGGCAAGAGTAGACAAGGAGCCTAGAGCCTAAGACCTTTTTCCTGTACACACACAGCCTAGTAGCTTGTTACATTTTTAACAATTTTTTAAAAATTTATTTATTAGAGACAGAGTGAGAATGGATGAACCAGAGCATCTAACCACTGCAAATGAACTCCAAATGCATGTAGTACCATGTGCATCTGGCTTACGTGGGACCTTAGGCTTCAAAGGCATATGCTTTAACTGCTAAGCCATCTCTCTAGCCCTCAGCAAACTTTTTTGTTGTTATTGTTGTTGATTTCTTTTTAATTTTTTTTTTGTTTTATTTTCATTTATTTATTTGAGAGCAATGGATAGAGAATGGGCATGCCAGGTCCTCCAGCCACTGCAAACAAACTCCAGATGCATGCGCCCCCTTGTGCATCTGGCTTACATGGGACCTGGGGAATCGAGCCTCGAACTGGGGTCCTTAGGCTTCATAGGCAGGTGCTTTACTGCTAAGCCATCTCTCCAACCCACTCAGCAACCCTTTTCGAACATAACATATCAGACACTGTGCTAGACCCTAGGAACATGGAAGTAATAGACAATGTTCCTGTCCACCAAGAGAAAAAGTCAAGATGTAGAACATTAAGGCTGGCACTAAACCCAGCCAAGAGCATAGTCGCATTGCACAGAGAGTAGGCACCATCTTTGAGTAAGGAGGAGGGAGACTTCTGGAAGAAGTGATACATCAAGAGAGACTTGAAAGCAAAGTGAACATGAATGAACCAGAGAAAAAGTTTGGCTTGGTGGGGCAGAGGTAGAAAGAATGTTCCAGATATAAACAACTGTGTCCAAAGTATGAGAGCAAAGTCAACAAGCATCTAAGGAGCTACATATACTGCAGGGTAGCTCAGAAAGCAGGTGCCCACTCATGTGACTGGAAAGGGGCCAGACTGGGCAAGCTGCTGAGGACTGTGGGGAACCTCTGAGTTACTTTACACAGCACACTTAAAGTTTCTATTTGGAAACACTACTCATGGGGATGGAGAGAGGCAGGAAGCCTAATAGGGTATGATAGAGCATAATAGGGCGGAAGGTGCTACACTGTAACTAAAGATATAGTTTGGGGGGCGGGTGACTAAGTAGTTAAAGGTACAGTGCAGTGGCAAGCGACCCTGACATGTGTATGTCTACACATACAAGATAAGGTTTGAAGTCTGAGCTAGAAGGAAATGCCTAGCCTGCCTGTAGGAAATATGAATCAGAAATCTTCGGGTGATCATGTAGAAGGAGCTTGTGTCTTACAGTAGTGTGACCGTATTGAGATGGCGGGTCTGAGGCTCAGATTTACACCTAAAGTTGTGGACTATACAAGACAGTACATAGGAGGAGGGAAAAGAACTTAGAGGGTTGGGGAGTGAATCTTAGTGGTGGAACCACATGCATCTCATGTGTGAGGTCCTGGATTAGATCCCCAGAGAGAAAGAACCTTTGTTAGTTGATGTACAGCAAATAATGCCATAGGTTCATTCCACTGGAGTAGTGGTAATAGATGACAAAATGTTTATGTTCAAACCTTGGGTGACTGGCCCACACAGGGACTCTCCAGCCTCCTGGAAAATGCTGTCCAAGTCTTTGCTAATCATTCTCAGCAAGGAGCTCCAGAACCCTCCATCAGTTTCAAAGGCAGTGAAGTGGAGTGCTTCTAAGATTCACCTTTGTGTTAAGTCTGCCCATTTCTTTACAACTGAAAAGCTTCTTTGGATAAATATTTCAGATGTGCAGCAGGGGAGTGCGGCATTCTCCGACATTTGGTTCAGGTTAAGGTCAGTCTATGGCATCATAATTGAGTGAGACAATTTTGTCAGTGGCTACTGGCAGCTTCTAGTGAAAGTTGGCATTGAAAGTCACGCAACTGTAAAATAAGAGGTTGTTCTCCAGTTAAGAGTGGCCAGCTAGGTAAATGGAGTGTGTGTGTGTGCGTCCCGTATGCCTTCCTACCACATTAGTCACTAATGGACGTGCACAGCCTCGGTGGGCACAAGGATGAGGAGAAGGAATAGCTTCCCTCCAAGCATGAAGCTAGTAGATAGGCCCCTCACTCGCTCCTTAGTGGCTTCCTCCCAGGGGACAGTGTGTCTAAAGAAACAGGTCATTGCCATTGCTTATCGATGGAGAGCACTGTGTGTACAGGCTCCTGGCTGGAACTCAAGTGCAGAAGATACCCAGCCTCCTACCTGAGCACCGGCTACCAGCTTAACCCAAGAGCTGACACACTTTCCGTTGTCAGTATCCTCCATGAGCTCTTCATCCCAGGGGACAGGGAGGAAGGACAAGTGGACCTTTGTAGTCAGGGCATAGGGCTTTGAAACCTCCTGCTGCAGTCTGCAGGCTCAGCAGGACCTAGTCAGCATGGTGGGTGATAAAATCTGCAGTGACCTTGAGAGAAGAAAATGTTGCAGTGATCAGGAGCTCCTAATGGCTGACATGGAAGCTTCTTGGGGTTAGGAAATGGCTTAAAACCACTTTGGGCAGTTAGGGGTACTCTTCAAACAGTGCCAAATCCTGTGTATTTGTTTCTCTCAAGTGCAAACACTGGCTGAGTCCCGACCCTGCAGTCCTCATGGTAGTTCCTGGCAGGGAGTCATGTGATGATTGGCATCTATTAGCCATGCTCTGTTTTTTGTTTGTTTTACTTTGCCCCCCCCCCCAAAGAATTTGTTCTCTGACTCTTAATCCTGGAGAAAGATTCCAGGACAGAAATTTGAAGGCACCATGTTGTTATATAACTGAGCACATTCTCCTGTTTCCCTCAGAGATATGTTACCATGATTTATAGTATTCTGTTGAATCCACTGGGGTAGTCCTATTGTAGGCAGTAGTTGGGTTATTGTTCATAGTTTCACTGCCGGCAGAAGCAACTCATCACTACAGCTCCCTGAAAAAAAAACAACCGTGGTTTAAATTGTGTTGTGAGAACATGGCACATGTTTGTTTCATGGGCAGGGTTTCTGTCTTGAATCCTAGCTCTATAATTTTAAGTTTGCTGTTTTTCAAACAGGCTGAGATTGATGCCCTGGCCTGAAAATTCCAACAGGAGAAGTTGACATTACATGAAACGCTGAGAAAAAATGTGGGTTTGGGAATCTCACAAATTCTGGGAATCCCAGCTTTGAATTTACTGGCTTGGGGTTATTATTTGAGCCTTTATTCCCTGTGTTTAAAATAGAGATGGTGTTTATAATGTCGCAGGATTCTTGAGTTTAAATGACATAAAAGCATGGAATACAATGCCTTTGGTTAAGTAGCATAGCCCTCCCAGGCATGTTGAGAAAAACCAGCGGTACTATGGGTACATAAATTTTTGACTTTTGCTAAAGATGCAGTTGATCAGGATTATCAACTCTACCTTCATGCACTCTGGGCCTTACTGGCTGTCATCCAGGTGTTGTGCTTTGAGTGAACAAATCGTTCCTATATAGGGCCCATATCTTTAAGCATCTGTAAAACTTGGATTGTGTTGCTGTCATTCTTTCTGGGAACTTTTTAAAAATGTTTAAACACTCAGGAAAGCAGAAGAGTTTTCTCTAGAGGGTAGCTGGCTTTCCAAGGTAGTGTCTAAGCATCGTTAGAAGCCGGCATCTCGTTAGCTAATACATTACACCAATCAAGGAAAGTTATCTTAAGCCACAATTAATCTGCTCCCTGGCATATGTTGATAGGAAAGCATCATGCTGTTTCTTAATTAAAAGCAAACGGATTAAAAATGATTAATAAGAGTATTAAATATTCTCTTAAACTAAAGGCTTTGAGATTCTTAGGCAAATCTACTTGGTTTTTTCCCCCATTCTGAAACCCAAGAAGCATGCACTGTTTGATTTGTTTCCATCTCTCCTACCCATCCCCCACCCCTTCCTAAGTATGGGGAGTGTAAGTCCTTAAGCCATGGAGAACTCTGAATTATCAAAAATAGAAGTAGGGGGCTGGAGGGATGGCTTAGCTATTGAGGTGCTTGCCTGCAAAGCCAAAGGACCCAGGTTCGATTCCCCATGACCCTTGTTAGCCAGCTGCACAAGGGAACACGTGTCTGGAGGCCCTGGCATGTCCTTTTTTTTTTTTCTCTCTCTCTCTCTCTCTGTCAAATAAAATACATTTTTTTAAAAGAAGTAGGGTCTGGAGAAATGGCTTAGCAGTTAAGGCACTTGCCTGCAGAGCCAAAAGACCCAGGTTCTATTCCCCAGGACCCACAGAGGCCAGTTGCAGAAGGTGGTGCTTTAGTCTGGAGTTTGTTTGCAGTGGCTGGAGGCCCTAGCGTACCCATGTTCTCCCAGTCTATCAAATAAATATATTGTTTTTAAGAAACGGAAGTAGAGCCAGGCATGGTGGCACACACCTTTAATCCCAGCACTTGGGAGGCAGAGGTAGGAGGATCACCATGAATTAGAGGCCACCCTGAGACTACATAGTGAATTTCAGGTCAGCCTTGAAACCCTACCTTGAAAAAAAATGGAAGTAGAAATGGCTAAGTTTATAAAGATAGTGGGGGTCCTTCTATATGTGGGGATACACCCATAAACTGAACCACATGAATTAAGACAATACAGATGAGAAATAGTGCTACCCACCTTCTTGTCAGTAGGGACTGCTGTGGCTCTTCCTTTTGCAGGCCCTCAGAGATGCTGACCATCCTGAGTGAAGAATAAGGTTGGGAAGCATCCCTTGCTTTGCACAGTCAAAGGAGAGCTGGTGTGTCACTGTGGCAGACAGAGAGTCTGGAGCCAGGGAAGGAAGTGGGCTAGAGACCTAGGCCTGGGAATCTGTCATTCTTTACATATGAGGGACACCTTAAGTGCTTTACAGGATGGAAGACACAGAGATGACACACCCTAGACAACTAGGATGTGAGACTCTGAAACACCGCACTTGATAGGTTTGTTTGTTTACTTTGCATCCGTATCTGGCCTGGAAAATACTGTTTAGTGGCACGTTTTAAACTCCCAATCCTCAGTCTCCCAAGTGCTGGGATTCTAGGTGTGATCCATCACACCCAGCAAGAAGAAAATGTTTTCAAAGGCATGGAACTGAGTAAGTGTGCACTCTTTTGGAGGCTGTGGAGAGCACATTCCCTCCGTTTTGCAAGCTCTACTGTTGCAGCTGTGGCTTTTGTGCTGTTGCTGGTATCTGTGTTTCCGGAAGCCACAACAGAAGCCTCAGAGAGTCCCTAAGGCACCCACCTATTAAATTACAGCACCAAACTCATTGTCATTCTGACTTTGACTTCGTTAGTGATAACAGAGAAGGATAGCACACCTTTAAATGACGAGCTTTGTGTTTAATTACCCAAACAAAATGACATAAATATGAATGAGCCCTAATGGTGGTACTTGGTTTTCCGGAAACCATTAACAAAACGATTCCTAAATGATTTGTAAAGAAAATGAGAGAAGAGAGCAAGGAGAAGGCTATTAGGCTTCTAACACACTCCTGAATTATTATGTAGTCAACTACCTCGGAAATACTAAGCTAAATGATCTTGAAAGAAAGGAGGCGAGAGGTGGGCTGTTGAGTCTTTCAGGGCTATAGACTTCTCGACCTTTATGAATACTCTCTTAGCTAATAAAATGGGGTCGGTTTCTGGCCTGGTGACTGTACTACAGCAGCGAGGTACTCACGTTGGTGTCCCTGCTGTGTCGTGTGTTGTCCATCTCCCACCCCATGCAACCTTAAAGGATGGTGGCCCAATTATAAGAGGCTTCCCCAGCTAGAGAGCTGAGGCACAGTCTAGGGCTTTGTCAGGACTAGAAACACTTCAGGATCTGTATCTCTCTCCAGAAACAAACCACCACATAAACACTTTTCTCTCCTTGTGGCACTCTGAGCTGTTCCCTTGGCCTTTGTGGATAGATAATGAAGGCAGCTCCTGTCTGCAGACCTGTTTCCTCCTATACAGTACCAACAGGAAAGGAGAATTAGAACAATCCAAGTCTGGCCTGATGCCTGGTGTTTGACCAAGACCTATCTGTTTTCAGGCTTATGTTTGGGACAACAATAAGGATCTGGTAGAGTGGCTGGAGAAACAGCTGACAGAGGAAGATGGTGTCCGCTCGGTGGTAGAGGAGAACATCAAATACATCAGCAGGGACTATGTCCTCAAGCAGATCCGCAGGTAAGACCAGCAGGAGAGGACCATGAGATAATAATGCCCCTGACCTTTGTGTCTCTTTCTGTATGTGAGACTGCTGTCTCAGCTACTGGGATCCAGAAAGCTTAGTTCACTGTGCCCACTTATTAGCTCGGATACTCAAGGGGGTGGGAATATAGCTTGGGGGTTAAAGTTACTTGCTTGCAAAGCCTACCAGGTCCAGTTCAACTCTCTAACCACGTAGAGTCAGAGGGCATTTGCGGCAGCAAGAGACCCTGTGTGGGTGCCCATACACACAAATTTAACAATGCAAATGAGTAAATAAATACAGATGCTCAAACCAGGCAGATGATTCAGAGAAGGGGCAAAGCTGCCTGCTAGCTTCCTGGGGGACTATCATGGAGATTGCTTGGGCAGTTTTAAATGTTTGTTTGAAGGGGGGGCAAAGAGAGAATGGGTTCACTAGGGCCTCCAGATGCATGCATTTTGTGCATATGGCTTTACATGGGCACTGGGGAATCAAACCCAGGTCTGCAAGCAAGCACCTTTAACCACTGAGCCATTGCTCCAGCTCCCTCCCCCCCCCCACACACACACATGAGATAGGGTCTCACTCTAGCTCAGGCTGACCTGAAACTCACTATGTAATCTTAGGGTGGCCTCGAACTCAAGGCGATCCTACCACCTCTGCCTTCCAAGTGCTGGGATTAAAGGCGTGCACCACCACGACTGGCTTTCCAGCCCCATTGTACTGACAGAAAAGTTGCAAAACTCAGTACAAAAGTACCCTGTGTATTGCAGATAGTTTACCTAAATTTGCCTATTATATAATATATAGCAACTTAAAAAAAGTTAGTGGAGGCTGGGTGTGGTGACACACGCCTTTAATCCCAGCACTCGCAAGGCCAAGGTAAGAGGATCACTGTTGAGTTTGAGGCCACCCTGAGACTACATAGTGAATTTCAGGTCAGCCTGGGCTAGAGTGAGCCCCTACCTCGAAAAAACAATTACATATATTGGAGAGAGAGAGATTGGGCTCACCAGAGCCTCCTGCCATTGTAAATAAACTCCAGGAGCATATGCCACCCTGTGCAACTTGCTTTCCATGGGTACTAGGGTATTGAACACAGGTTGTCAGGCTTTGCAATCAAATATCTTTAACACTGAACCATACCCCCAGCTCCATGAATAAATAGCCTGTATAGGCATATTAACATGATCAACTTTTGTAAATTTTTATATCGATGAAAAGATTTTATTTAAAATCTTGCAGAGCTGTAGAGATGGCTCAGCAGTTAAAAGCACTTACTTAAATAAATCCTGAAGGCCTGGGTTCTATTCCCCAGTACCCACAAAAGCCAGATGCACAAAGTGACACATGTATCTGGAGTTCATTTGAATGGCAAGAGGCACTGGAGCATCCATTCCTCCCTCTGCTTGCAAACAAATTTTTTTTTTATGTTTTGAGAGAAAACAGGTATACCTGGGCCTCTTGCCACTGTAAATGAACTCCAGACACATGCGGCTAATTTATGTGGGTCCTGGTGAATCAAATCTGGGTCCTTTGGCTTCTCGGGCAAGTGCCTTAACCTCCAAGCCGTCTCTACTACCCTTAAACATTTATTTTAAAATTTCCATTTGTACAAGGGCCTCAGTGGTAGAACACTTGTGCCCTTGGTTCAATCCCAGCACAGCCTCTCCAATCTCCTATTTATAGACTGTTGCTCATTTTCAAGATGTCTAGTTTTTCCTTGTGATTTGATTCAGGTTTTGCATTATGACAAGAATACTACATATGTGGTGTTCACAGAGTACCTCATTGAGGGGCATACAATTTTTACCTGCCCTCCCTCATGTTAATTTCCATTACGTAGTTAATATGATTAGATTTCTTCCAGTACTGACCACCTCCCCCCCCCCAACACACACACACTGAACTGTTTGTGGAAAGACAACTTTAAGGCCAGTCACAAATCTTGCTGTCCATCAGAATTTTCCCTTAGATTTAGCATCCACTGGTGATTCTTACCTAACTCAGTCTTTTAATGAGCTTGTACAACTTTACAGTTCTAGCCTGACCTCCGCAATTATGTCACCAAATTCTGTAAGTAAAAGTCTTCCCTAGGTGTTGTGGCACATATCTATAATCCCATCACTCAAGAAGCTGAGGTATGTGGTTTACTGAGTTTCAAGGTCAGCCTGGAGTGAGACCCCCCCTCGGGGGGGGGGGGAACTCTCCTAAGTTTTAGCTCACTTCTGGGAAGACTTGGCATCAAAATGTATACTACCCAGAAAGGACACCTATTGTGTAGACTCCATTTAGTATTTTGCTTTGATTTATTAGAGAGAGAGAGAGAATGGGCACACCAGGGCCTCCAATCACCACAAACGAACCCCAGACACATGTGCCACCTTGTGCATCTGGCTTATATGGGTACTGGGAAATCGAACCTGGTTCCTTAGGCTTCACAGGCAAGTGCCTTAACCACTTCAGCCCTGGAGTTATTTATTTTTTTAATGTTTTCTAGTTTGCCTGATACTGTTCCTTGGCTGCTGAGACCATTTTTAATAAGGGAGTAAGGAAGTGACTACATATCTACAGTGGTCTTGTTAGCTGATTGACCAGGTAGTTCTTACGCTGCTCCAATCACAACACTCCATGCCTTTTCCACTGTCTCTCATCATCTTCTGCAGCTTGGTACAGGCCAATCCAGAAGTTGCCATGGATTCCATCGTCCACATGACCCAGCACATCTCACCCACTCAGCGAGCGGAAGTTGTACGGATCCTCTCCACAATGGATTCCCCTTCCACGTAGGAAGCACTGCCTGCCCTGCCTCCAGAGGAAAGGGCTAGTGCTATCTCTTGCACCTGAACCCCCTGTCATGAGAAGGCACAAGAGACCCAGCACTGGAGTGCAAGTGGCACTTTGCTTCCCCTCGAGTGTTTCAGGTTGTGCATGACATCCTGGGATCTAGGATCACAAAGCCCCATCGCGTATACCCAGTTCAGTATTTATTAGCCCCATTGCAGTGACAGTCCACTCCCTGCACAGGGCTGAGAAGGCAATGAAGGGTACGAGGTCGTACCATGAGGTCTTACTACACAAAAGCAGGGCTTCCCCTCCTGCTGCAGTCCCTGCCCCATGAGCCACAGCCACAGGCAGCAGAGGAGGGCTGGGGCTGAGGAAGGAGGACAGCTCAGTCCATCATTTATTAGCCCACCTGCAGCCCGGCCCACACCACACACTGGAGAGGAATCAGTCCCTGTTTAACCATATTGAATTAACTGTTCATGAGAGACATTAGTATACAAAATCTCCCACAGGCTACCCGAGAACTCAGCAGTGGGGAAAGCCTTGAGACACAGAAATAGACCAAGTTATTGTTCTTGATATAGGGACCTCAACCTTCCACCACCCTAGTTACCACTCTGTGACTAGTTGATTGGACCCAGGAACTACAAGGCAGGGTACACAAGGTCCAGCTTCTGCCAGGGCCTGAGGTGGTGGAAGACAAGCCAGCTGACTTTTCTGTCACTGGTGGAAAGTCATGCCACAAGGAGAGCAGGCCAGGAAAAGAGAAGCCTTTTCTTAGGACCAAGAAAGTTGTCACTGTGGAGCCTGAAGCATTGGGTCACAAGGCGAGTAGTGCCTATAGAGCCGCCTATTCCTGTTCCTGAGCAGTTGGGTGGCTGACATTCCTGCTGTCTGGCATTTGCCCCTTCTCTGAATGTATGCTGGTAGCAGGTGTGGCAGGTCTCCCACAGCTGTGCTCTCCTCCCTGGTGCAGAGAGCTTCCAGGGACATACAATCCACCTGACCTTAAGAACAATTCCGTCATGGTGCTGCTGCCTTCCAGGCTCTCTGGTTCCCCCGCGGCCAGCAGCAGGGTCTTCCTCGGGTGGCCGAGAGAGCTTATTTTATTTTAACAACCCCTTTAGCAAGGAAAGCAGCCTTGGTGTTCCCAAAGCAAGAGTGAAAGGTGATGAGGGCAGCATCCCATTACTGACGTGCAGCTAATGTGGGCATTTGTCACTGGAGACCAAGGAGGAAACCACTAGGATGCCATAGAAGGTGGTGTGAATGCTTCAGTCTTGAGCCTTAACTCTCCAGGAGGGCCTCTGAAGCTATGCTGCATCGCACAGGGATGCCACAGGGCTGGACGCACAGCGGACCCCAGGAGGGGGAGCTTCCACCAGCCCCGATGGAAGGCACAAGGCAGGAGTAGGCGAGGGCGATTCTTAGTCTGGAAAGCAGTTAACTGCCTACCTAGGAGGCAAGGATGGGAGTCACCTCTGATCGCCTCATTTTGCCACAGTACATCAAATCCCACAGCCACTGGTGACATTCGAGTGTTTACTCCCTGGAAGAACTGTTCTGGCATTTCTTCAGAGGTGGGGTGAGTTATGCTTGTATAGCTTCCCTTTCCCTACTGCCCCTTGTCCAGAACAGGGATTTCACATGGCGAAGTGAGAAAGAGCCACCGCACGTGAGCACTCTGATGTTCCCACCACCCATTTCACATGCAAGGTTGCTGAGGCAGGAGGAAAAATGATGTATTGACCGAGACTTGCTTGAACTGAGATTGCCATATTATCTGTTTTCTCTGTTCACGAAGCAGCCCTCACTCGTGTCAGTGAGAATCCGATGGACACATTCCCAGTGAGCGACAAGCTTCAGTCGAATGCACTCTTTTCACATTTTGTTGAAATAAACCTCCACATTTGTAGAAGAGCCACAGTGTGTCATTTCAATCCATGCCCAACTACCCAATCTCTCCTTCTACTTTGAACAGCGTTATCGGGGTTTGCAGGGGAGCGGGTGAGCACAACCCCCACCCCTAATTGATCCTGCCACACTAAACTCCCTTTGTCTCCTGAAACTGGCAAAAATGAACAGGGCAACCATACCTAGCTGGCCTTAGCTTACTCATACTCAAAGCCCCACAACTAATTAAAATTAAAATTAAACACCTCTAGTGTTTTTTCAATAGACCATGCCACTTGCTGAGAGCTGAATGGGGGTTCTGGTAGGGTGTACCCACCTAATGAAAGAAATTAGGGGTGGAGGCAAGAAGGAACTATGCCTGTTCATTGAAAATAACAGCTCCAGAGTGCCACTGCCACCCACCACCACACACACACAGCCTGTTTTCTCAGAAGTCTCCTTCCCAGCATGTTCCTATATACTCAGTGGTGTGAACTCTGACACCACCTGACCCTGGTTAGATTCTCGGGGAGGGGGAAAGTTTTCCTGCTATTTTGGCTGCTTAATAGATTTTTGAGGTCTGAGCATGTACAGCATTAGAGGCAAGAAAGTTAGGATTGTGTGCCCCGAGCCTTCTGTCACAGGTTGCCACAGAGCAAACAGGAAGGAAGTCACTGATCTAACCCCCTCCAAGTCCTGAGATGTATATAGCATAGCAGGGGGTGACTTTTATTGAAACATAAAAAAAATGTTAAGATTGAACCAGCCTGAGCCAGATATTCTAGAAAGAGGAGCAAGAAGGGAAATTCAAGCTGGGCTTGGTGGCACATACTTGTAATCTAAACTCAAGAGGCTAAGGCACAAAAATAGAGTTCCAGGCCAGCCTGGACTAGGTAATGAGCCCCAATGCCAGGCAGTGGGGGAGATATTGAATCCAGTAAGAAAGTTGCTTCTCTGTTCCCAGACTCTCTGGCCAGCAGAGGAGAGCCAAGACCAGGGCACTAAGCCAGTGCCCGTAGCTGTTCTTTGGAAAGGACAAGACTAACGAAAAGGTGTCAACATCGGCTTCTGGAAACCTACCTGGCAGGCCAGAGTTTTCTGTACTTCCTTAAAGAAATGTAAGCCTACAGGCTGGAGAGATGGCTTAGCAGTTAAAGTGCTTGCCTGCGAAGCCTAAGGACACAGGTTCCAGTTCCTAGTACCCACATCCAAATGCACAAGATGGTGCATGTGTCTGGAATTTGTTTGCAATGGCTGGAGGTCCTGGCGCACCCACTCTCTCTTCCTGCCTCTCTCTTAAATAAATATTTAAAAAATAAAAGATAGCCAAATGTGGCACACACCTTTAATCCCAGCACTTGGGAGGCAGAGGTAGGAGGATCACCATGAGTTTGAGGACACCCTGAGACTACATAGTGAGTTCCAGGTAAGCCTGGACTAGAGTGAAACCTTACCTCAAAAAAAAAAAGAGAGAGAGAGAGAAATGTAAGCCTCCATTGGTGTGACTTTGTGGTGATAAAGACCAGTGTTCTGTGATATAGTCCTAGGCTCTTCTAGTTCTCTACCAGAAAAGCGGTACACTAATACATGAAAATGGGTCGTGACCATGCAGGGAGGACTAAAGCTTGGGGCCAAGCTGTCGGGAGGAGGAAGCACAAAGCTTGGTGTTGGGTTGTATGAGTCACCGAGCTGAGTTAAAGCATCTGAACTATTGGCTCCTCTGATCCTAGGCACAAAGGAGCTCACACTGCCCTTCACACACTAAGGCCCAAGTGAATGGCACAAACAAGACATGTATATGTTAGAAAAGAGTGAGCCAGGGAATCCCATGACAGAGTACTGGTGTCTGCAGTTATTCAAGGGATGTGAGGCATGTTGAACAGGGACAAAGCCATCACTTGGGGGCATGATGGGTAAAACAAGCAGGTACTGGTCCATGCAGATGCTCACCTGCCGAACTAGAGGCCAGGCTGCTCCTGCCTCCAGTGGTCTTGAGGATGAGACGGTGTAGAAAGATTTGGACCAGAGACTGGTTGAAGGAAAGAGTACTGTGTCAGGTGCCACGATATGTGAATCCAAGCTTACCTCCTTTGTGTGTAGGTTAAAGCTGGTGGGGTCCCCCAAAACAGGACGTGTGGCAATAATAATGGCTACTTGCAACCAGTTTCAGGACTCCAAAAATGTGTCTCAAACAACTGCCGTCCTTGTGCCAACTAGAGGACATGTGGTTCTGGCTGGGAACTCTGGAGGGCAGTTAATATTAGGTGTAGGTATCAGGATACATTTATAAATGCAGCAGGTCAGTGAACAATGTCTTCCAAATCAGGATTCCCTGCGGCTAGTGGAGGGGTCCTGCCCTAGAAGGGTGGAAAACCAAACATGGGTGCAGCCTGGTAGGAAGTGTAAAGAAATGGGAAAGACCATAGGTCAGGCGCTAAATGGATCCCAGACATCCCGATTTGATGATTGTTTTTGATGATTGTTCTAGAGTAAGCAGGAAGGGCTATAGGTAAGAGAGATTGAAACCCTTCCAAAAGCCCAGGGTTTGAGTTAGGGTAAAGTTAGTGGCATTCCTGTCTATACTACCATGGCCATTTTTTTTTAAATTATTTTGAGGTAGGGTTCCCTCTATCCCAGGCTGACCTGGAATTCATTGTGGAGTCTCAGGGTGGCCTCGAATTCCCAGCAATCCTCCTACCTCTGCCTCCCGAGTGTTGGGATTAAAGGCATGCACCACCACACCCAGCTTGATGGCCACTTCAAAGAGCAAACTGGAACTGGGCACTCGGGAGGCAGAGGCAGGGGTTCATGTCATGACAAATTTAAGGCTAGCCTGGGCACACAGCAACTTTTTTAAATATTTTTATTTGTGCAAGAGGTACATAAACAGGCAGGAAGAGAGAGAGAATGGGCACACCAAGGCCTCTAGCCACTGCAGACAAACTCTAGATGCATGGGCCCTCTTATGCATCTGGCTTACGTGGGTCCTGGCGAATCAAACCTGGGTCCTTTGGCTTTGCAGGCAAATGCCTTAACAGCTAAGCTATCTCTCCAGCCCCACACAGCAACTTTTTAAACCAGCTAGGATTACATAGCAAGACCCTGTCTAAAAAAATTTTTTTTGGTGGACCAGGCATGGTGGTGCACATCTTTAATCCCAGCACTTGGGAAGCAGAAGTAGGAGGATTGCCGTGAGTTCAAGGCCACCTTGAGACTACATAGTGAATTCCAGGTCAGCCTGGGCTAAAGTGATATCCTGCCTTGAAACACACACACACACACACACAGGGGGGTGGGGTTCTGGAGAGATGGCTTAGCAGTGAAGGCATTTGCCTGCAAAGCCAAAGGACCCAGGTTTACCCAGGACCCATATAAGCCAGATGCACAAGTTGATGCATGTGTCTGGAATTCATTTACAGTGGCTGAGGTTCCTGACATGTCCATTCTCTCCCAACAACCCCCCCCCCCCGCCGCTCTCTCAAATAAAATAAACATTTTTTTTTTTTTTTTTTTTTTTTTTTTTTTTTGGTTTTTCGAGGTAGGGTCTTACTCCAGCCCAGGCTGACCTGGAATTCACTATGGAGTCTCAGGGTGGCCTCGAACTCACGGCAATCCTCCTACCTCTGCCTCCCGAGTGCTGGGATTAAAGGCGTGCGCCACCACGCCCGGCTAAATAAACATTTTTTTAAAAATGCTGAGGGTATTAACATGGGATAGTTTTTATAATCATGGAAAATGTTAATAAAAATTGTGAAAAGGTAAAATAAAAATAAAACCAGAAAAAAATGAAAAAAATAAGTAAAAATTATCAAAGTGCAAAAAAAATTGCTTAAAGCATGGAGCAGTATAGACCTTAGCTGGCCTCACTCCTGTCCCGTGGACTGGCCTTGGTCTCCTGTACTCCTCATCTGTGAAATGTGGATGATAGAGACCTCAGTGGGATCTTTGAGAAGTCACATCCATTGCTAGTGTTACTAGCAAACTCTCAATAGTTGAAGGGTTTCTCTAAGCCCTGTCCTGGGACCTACCATCCCTCTGGAGTACCTTCCTTCTACCTATGGCTTGTTCCAGGATTGAGTTGGTATGGATGCCAAGCAGAACCCTGAGGAGCGATGCCTCTGGGCCTGGCTACCCTCACCAAGGACCTCGAGCCGCTCAAGAGCTTTCTGAAATGCATTGTGCTGTCCCTGAATATAAAATGGCAGGATGTGGAGATCCCAAAGTTCAATCAGCTCTAAAAATGATTCTAATCTGGAGTCCTGTATGAAGCTGAAATCCAAGTAATAGTCCATGCCCAGGTCTATTGTCAGTAACAATTAACAATAGCAACTATCCAAGGAAGACCTATGCCCAAGTAGCCTGCCACCACAGCCCCTAGTAACCTACCAGCAGCCTTGCCAGGATTACAGAAATGGGAACTGAGCCACAGGGAGACTTGATATATTCTCCAAATGTCTACTTGGGATAACTGTGATCCAGTGACCATGTGAAGAGGAAGTGCAAAAAGACCCATTAAAAAATAAAGCCAGGGAGGGCTGGAATGATGGCTTAGCAGTGAAGGCACATGCCTGCAAAGCCTAAGGGCCCAGGTTTGATTCCCCAGTACCCACGTAAGCCAGATGCACACAGAGGCACATGTGTCTGGAGTTTGTTTACAGCGGCTAGAGGCCCTGGTGCACCCATTCATACCCTCTCCCCCTCTCTCATACATAAATACATATTTTTAAAGCCAGGCCTTGCGTGGCATACACCTTTAATCCCAGCACTTGGGAGGCAGAAGTAGGAGGACTGCTGTGAGTTTAAGGCCACTCTGAGACTACATAGTGAGTTCCAGGTCAGCCTGGGCTTGAGCAAGAATCTACCTTGGGTGGAGGGGAAGCCAGTGCTGGAGAGATGCCTCAGCAGTTAAGTACTTGCCTGCCTGCAAAGCCTACAGACCTGGGTTTGATTCCCCAGTGCCCATGTAAAGCTAGATGCACAAAGTGGTGCATGCATCTGGAATTTGTTTGCAGTGGCAAGCGACTCTGGCATGTTCATTCTCTCTCTTTACAAATAAAAGTATTTATACAATAAAATATCTTCAATAAAAACTCTGCTTCAAATATATATATACATATAATGGAAGTGCCCAAAGAAAGGAGGGAGAGAAAAGGGACAGAAAAGAATATTTGAGGGCTGGAGAGATAGTTCAGTGGTTAAGGCATTTGTCTGCAATACCTAATGACCCAAGGTCGATCCCCCAGGACTCACATAAAGCTAAATGCACAAAGTGGTGCATGCATCTGGAGTTCGATTGCAGTCACTAGAGGCCATGTTGCACCCATTCTCATTCTCCTTGCAAATAATATTAATAAAATATTTTTTACAAAAGAAAAGAGGGCTGGAGAGATGGCTTAGCAGTTAAGGCACTTTCCTGAAAAGCCAAAGGACCCATGTTTAATCTCTCTCCAGATCCCATGTAACCCAGACACACAAAGGTGAGGCAAGCACAAGGTTTCACATGCTCACTAGATGATGCAAGTGTCTGGAGTTCAATTGCAGTGACAGGCCCTCCTGGTGCATCAATTCTCCCTCACTTACCCCTGTCTTTCTCAAATAAAAGAAAAGCCGGCCATGCTGGTGTACGCTTTTAATCCCAGCACACAGGAGGAGGAAGTAGGAAGATCGCTGTGAGTTCAAGACCACCCCGAGACTGAATAATGAATTCCAGGTCAACCTGGGCTAGAGTGAAACCCTACCTCAAAAAACCAAAAAAATAAGTCAAAGATAAAAAATATTTGAATATAATATGATGAAGAATGGAATTTCAAAGGGGAAAGTGTTGGTGGGGGGAGGTATTACCATGGGATATTTTTATAATTATGGAAAATGTTAATAAAAATTGTAAAAATACAAAATATATATTTGAATAAAACTTCCCCAAAGATTAGAAGACATTACTCAGCACATCCAAGAAGCTCTATAAATCCCAAGTAGGATGAGCACAAAGAGCACAGTACCTAGATGTAGCCAGACATCTGAAAGATGAAACCCTAAGAGAAGCAAGATGAAGCCCGTCCATAGGGATGACAAAAGAACTTCCCTCAGCGTCAAATTGTGTATCAGTATACAGGCTGATACAAAACACTAGGAAAAACATCCTCAAACGATCGTACAGGATGTCTTCAGGATACCAAAACTATTTTTAAAAGCGAAGGTAAAGACATTTCCACAAAAATAATAAATTCAGCCAGGCGCAGTGGTACATGCCTTTAATCCCAGCACTTGGGAGGCAGAGGTAGGAGGATCGCTGTGAGTTCGAGGCCACCCTGAGACTATATAGTGAATTCCAGGTCAGCCTGAGCTAGAGTGACACTGTACCTCGAAAAACCAAAGAAAATAATAATAATAACTTCATTGCTCACAGGCCAACCTTGAAAGAAACAGTAAAAGTAGTTATTCAGGCTGAGAAGAAATGACTCTGAATGTTAACTCAGGAAGACACTGTACAGATAAATATGAAAACTTCATAGATTCTCTTTTTTGTAACTTTAGTTGTGCAAACCTGTAATCCCAGCACAATGGAGGCAGATCCAGGAGGAACCTAAATTCAAGGCCAACCTGAACTACATAATGAGACCCTGTACAAAAAAATAAATGAGGGGTGTAAAGATGGTTTAGCGGTTAAGGCACTCGCTTGTGATGCCTAAGGACCCAGGTTCAATACCCCAGTACCAACATAAGCCAGATATACAAGGTGGTACACATGTCTGGAGCTTAATTTGCAGTGGCTAAGAGGTCCTGGTGTGCCCATTCATTCTCTCTTTCAAATCAATAAAAGGCATAATATTTCTTTATATCCAGGCATGGTGTAACATAATGCAATATACATGTTGCTCACACAAAAGAAGAGGGAAGAAAAATAGAGCTACAACACAACCATGTTTCTAGACTTTGTCAGAATTAAATTAGTAATAACCTCAAGTAAATCAAATGTAATTCTGAGGACAGCCACTGATAACTTTATGTTATAAATGCTAATCATGTTTCTGAGAAGGGGTTAATATCCAACGTACGTAAAGAACTCCTTAACTCCACAGCAACTAAGCCAGAGTAACTTTTTAATATATTATTACTTGGGAGGCAGAGGTAGGAGGATCCTGTGAGTTTGAGGCCACCCTAAGACTACATAGTGAATTCCAAGTCATCCTGGGCTAGAGCAAGACCCTAACTCAAGAAACAACAACAACAAAAAATTACACCCTGAGACTACCAATTGAATTCCAAGTCAGCCTGGGCTAGAGGGAGACCATAATTTGCAAGCAGGGAGAGAAAGAGAATATGGGCATGCCAATGCCAAGACTCCAGACACATGAGCCATTTTATCCTTCTGGCTTTACGTGGGTACTGGAGATTCAAATCTGGGCTTTTAGGCTTGCAAGCAAGCACCTTAACTGCTAAGCCATCCCTCTGACCCCTGAAGTAACTTTTTTATTATTTACATGTGTATGTGTATGGGCATGCCAGGGTCTCTTGACATGGCAAATGGATGCCTGCCTGGCATTATGTGGGTGGCTGGGGAATTGAACCCAGGCCAGCAGGATTTGCAAGTAAGTTCCTTTAACCACTGAGCCATCTCTCCAGTCCCCAAAAATTTATTTTTAAAATGGACAGAGTACTTACATATTTCTCCAAAGATGTCGCAAAGATGGCCAAGAAGTATATGAAAAGATGGTCAATCAACATCCCTAATCATTAGAGATCTGCAAAACTGTAAGAAAATACCACCACCTTGCATGTATTCAAATGGCTACCTGTTAAAAAGTGTTGGTCAGAAGCCAGGTGTGGTGGCACACACCTTTAATCCCAGCACTCAGGAGGCAAAGGTAGGAGGATTGCCATGAGTTCAAAGCCACCCTGAAACTACAGTTCCAGGTCAGCCTGAACTAGAGTGAGACCATACCTCAAAAAAACTAAAATAACAAAACAAACAAACAAAAAGTCTTGGTCAGGAAGTAGAAAAACTGGAACTTTGTGTACCATCAATGAAAATGTAAAAGGAGGTAGATGCTTGGGGAAAAAAGTTCTTCAGAAATATAAAAATAGGGGATAGAGAGAAGGCTCAGCAGATAAAGGCACTTGCTTACAAAGCCTATTGGCCCTGGTTCAATTCCCTATTACCCACATAAAGCCAGATGCACAAAGTGGCATGTTTGTCTGGAGTTTGTTTGCAGTTGTAGTAGGAAGTCCTGGTATGCTTGCTCATTCTCTATCCCAAGTAAATATATAATTAAAACATTTAAAAATAGGGCTTCATAAGAATCAGAAACCCTTCCCCTGGGTATAGAGCCAAGCAGAGTTTCAGATGTCTGCACACCCATGTTCACAGCCACATTCATTACTCACAATAGCCAAACATAGGAGCAACTCAGAAACCTTTGGTAGATAAACCAGATGTATATACATAAAACATACTATTGCTGGGCATGGTATCTCATGCCTTTAATCTCAGCACATGGGAGGTAGAGGCAGAAGGATCACCATGAGTTCAAGGCCACCATGAGACTGCATACATGAATTCCAGGTCAGCCTGAGCTAGAGTGAGACCCTACCTTGGAAAAAAAAGAAAAAAAAAAACATACCATTATTTATCCTTTAAAATCCCCCTCACAGCCAAGCATGGTGGCACACACCCTTAATCCTAGCACTCAGAGGCAGAGGTAGGAGGATCACTGTGAATTCAAGGCTACCCTGAGACTACATAGTAAATTCCAGGTCAGCCTGGACCAGAGTGAGACCCTACCTCAAAAAAAAAAAAAGTCCCCTCACAGGGCTAGAGAGGTGGCTTAGTGGTTAAGGCGCTTGCCTGTGAAGCCTAAGGCCTCATGTTCGACTCTCCATATCCCACGTAAGCCAGGTGCACGAAGGTGAGGCAAGTGCAAGGTGGCACATGCATCTGGAGTTCAGTTGCAATAGTTGAGGCCCTGACATGCCAATTCTCTCCCCTCTCTCTCCTCTGTCTCTCCCACTGTCTCTAAAATAAAAATAACAATAATAATAATTAATAAAAAAAAATAAAGTACATGTGTCTGGAGTGCATCTGCAGTGGCAAGAAGCCCTGAAGCACACATACATACATGTGCAAATAAATAGAAGTCGCCTCACACAGCAGCTAGGTCTCACGTGAAACCACAGGAGAATTGGCAAGATAAGCAAGAGCACTGCTTCCACCCCGAGCCTGACAACCAGTGCAAGGGTGATGGAGGCAGACGCTGAGGATACTCAAACTGCTCCAAAGCAGAGATCAGAAGCTACTGAGAGCTCAACACTGAAGTAGACAAAGCATACCCCCCAAGGCTCAGGGGAGTTTGTAGAAGAGGGGGTGCAAAGACTGTAAGAGCCACAGGGTGGGAAGCAATATCCAGAGACATTGCCCCTCCCACAATGCCTGACTGCTGCTCTCACATCTCCTAACCCACAACTCCATGGTGAATACCAACAATTCCACTAAGGAGGGTCTTAGTGAAGTCGGAGCAGAAAGGAGGGAAATGATGGTACCAACACATGATGTGTCTATACCAAGTTTCTACATAATAATTTTAAAAATAACGTTTAAGATGTCCAAAAGAACGTCAGCCTTAGACTCCTGGGCTCAATAATCTTCCTGTCTTATCCTCCTGTATAGCTGGGATGTCAGGTGTACCATCACACCTGGTAAAAAGTGTTGTTATTTTTCTAAATGTTAGCAGGTGTGGTGGCACACACCTTTAATCCCAGCACTTGAAGGCAGAGGATCACTGTGAGTTTGAGGCTACCCTGAGACTACATAATGAATTCCAGGTCAGCACAGACTACAGTGAGACCCTACCTTGAAAAAATAAAGTAACCTAATTTATGAAACTATGTTAGCGTTTTCCTCACTATAGATGAAATCCCTGTCATAAACAACTCAAGAGAGGGAGGATTTGTGTTAGTTCAGAGTTAGAGAATGCAGCCCATTGATATCTGACACCATGCACTTGGGCCGAATAGTGTGGCTGCAGGAGCATGCGGTCAGCGAAGCTGTTCACTTCATGGTGGGCAGGAAGTAGAGTGCAAGCAAGAGATTGCAAGCCAAGCGCAGGATACAGATTCACTCCTCAACACCTTCTTTGTCCAAGTAGGCCCCGTTTCCTAAGGTTTTCAGAACCTCCCAAAATAGCACCAAAGTGTTTGCTTGACACATGAAACTATAGGAGACATTTCATATTCATAACAGAAACAGAACACAGAATGGTGATTGTAGGGCTAGAGTGAAGTAGTATTTTGAATAAATATTTTACTTAAATAAATAAAATACTTTTTGAAAATATACAGTTCAATATGTTCAGTGTATTTGCATTATTGTGCAGCAGATCTCCAGAACTTTTCATGTCATAAAACTGGAACTCTATACCCATTAAATACTTTCTGCTTCCTCCTCACTCTAGCCCTACATTCACCATTCTGTGTTGTTCCTTTTATGAATATAAAATGTACTCCCATAGGCTCATGTGTCAAAGCAGGCATAGTGGCACATGCCTTTAATCCCAGCACTCGGGAAGCAGAGGTAGGAGGACTGCCATGAGTTCGAGGACACCCTGAGACTCCATAGTGAATTCCAGATCAGCCTGAGCTACAGTGAGATCCTACCTCAAAAAACCTAAAATAATAATTATTATTTTTTATTTACTTGGAAGAGAGAAAAAGAGGCAGAGAGAGGGGGAGAGAACAGGTGTGCCATGGTCTCTAACCACTGCAAATGCACTCCAGATGCATGTACCACCTTGTGCATCTGGCTTTCAATGATCCTGGGGGAATCAAACCTGGGTCCTTAAGCTTTGCAGGCAAGCACCTTAACTGCTCAGCCATCCCTCCAGCCCTCAATTGTACATTTGCAAATGGTGTTATAACCACTACATATATATGACATAGATACACACATATACAGAGTACTATTTAACACACTAGGCATTTAAAGAGGAACAAATGAACAAAACTTTTACCAAAAAATATATTAAATTTGAGAACTTGTTTGGAGGATCTAGTAGGGGATCACATGCTTATGCCCTTGACCTCCTGTGCCCAGGACGACCATCCCCAACAGAGTATGCAGCTTTGGGAAGGATATACATGGAGCAGTGAGGGAGGAAGGAGACACACTCTCAGCCAGCCAATGAGGTGACATGTCATAGCCAGGTCATCCTCACATTCATGAAAATAATAAATTTGAAAGGACTAAACCTGCAATTAAGGCAGATAGTGGGTAAAATAAAATCCAACTATATGCTTTCTACATATACACACTAAATTTGAAGTCAAATAAGTTAAAAGTACAGAAGACATACAATGTACACAGGAGTGGAAAAGTGGCGGTAGTGGAGGAACCGGGCGCTGCTGCCCAAGTCGGTTGGAAGCATGGGTATGGTCACCTCTGTCATCCCTAGCGTCGCCACGATTGTTCACAGTTGAGAATGGCAAAGTAAAGCAAGATGTCTGTGGATCCTATGGCCTACGAGGCCCAGTTCTTTGGCTTCACACCACAAACTTGCCTGCTTCGGTTCTACATTGCATTTGAAGTCTGCCTGTTCAAAGTGATGCAGGCTGCTGAACAGGTTATTCCGAAGAAGCTGAAGGGCATCCCAGGCTGTGAGATAAGCCCCATCCGGATTCATAAATGCATACAGAGGTTTCTTTGCTTTATGAAAGGACATTTTGATAGCCTTTTTGGCAAAATGGAACAGCTGTTTTTGCAGTTGATTTTGCATATTCCTGCAAACATCCTGCTTCCTGAAGGTGTCCTTGTAGTGAAGAATTCCAGCTTCTCTGGAAAGAAACTGAGGAACTACAGCAGCGATGTAAGACTGAGTTATGTACTAAGCAGGCCCTTCTTGCAGAGTTAGAAGAGCGAAGAATTGTTCAGGCTAAACTCAAAGAGAACTTGACTTTGTTTGATGAACTTGAAAATGTAGATAGCACCAAAAAAAGGGGGGGGGCAGGTGTGGTGGTGCATGCTTTTACTCCCAGCACTTGGGAGGCAGAGGTAGGATCACCAAGAGGAAAGTTTGAGGCCACTCTGAGACTATGTAGTGAATTCCAGGTCAGCCTGGGCTAGGGTGAGACCTGACCTCAGAAAAACAAAACAAAACAAAACAACAAAAAGTTTCACTCAGATTTTTAATGAATAAGCAACACCTGGCTGGGGAGATGGCTCAGTGGTTACAGGTACTGCTTGCAAAAGCTTGGGTTCGATTTCCCCAGTACTCATGTGGAGTATGCATTTGTTTACGGGGGCAGGAGGCCTTGGTGTACCCATATTATCTCTATTTTTCCTTGCAAATAACTTAAAAATAGATAAAAGGATAAATAGTAAATAGGGCTGAAGATGGCTTAGTGGTTAAGTCATTTGCCTGCAAAGCTGAAGGACCCCAGTTCGATTCCTTAGGTCCCACATAAGCCAGATGCACAAGGGGGTGCATGCACCTGGAGTTGGTTTGCAGTGGCTGGAGGCCCTGGTGCACCTATTCTCTCTCTTTCAACCTCTTTCTCTCTCTGTTTCTCAAATAAATAAATAAAATATATGTATTTTTAAAAGGGATAAATAAGTCAGGTGTGGTAGCACACACCTTTAATCACAGCACTTGGGAGGAAGAAATAGGAGGATCATCATGAGTTCAAGGTCACCCTGAGTTCCAGGTCAGCCTGGGCTAGAGTGAAACCTCAAATAAATAAATAAATAAATATCTGGGTGTAGTGGCACACACCTTTCATCCCAACACTTAGGCGGCAGAGGTAGAAGGATCAACGTGAGCTTGAGGCCAGCCTGAGACTACATAATGAATTTCAGGACAGCCTGTGCAAGAGCAAGACCCTACCTTGAAAAACAAAAACAAACAAAAACAAAATTAAAAGCTTTTTTGGGGTTGTTTGTTTCTTTTTTCTTTTTTTTTTTTTTGGTTATTCGAAGGTAGGGTCTCACTCTAGCCCAGGGTGACCTGGAATTCACTATGTAGTCTCAGGGTGGCCTCGAATTCATGGCGACCCTCCTACCTTGGCTGGGATTGAAGGCCAACAAAAAGAGAAAGCTGAGACAGCGGTGCACTGGTGTCGTGGGTGCAATGGCTACTGCAGAAGCCGGCAGCAGTAAACGGAGAGGACGGCGAGACCGCTGTCACCTACTGTGGGTTGGGCAGAGGTGGCAAAGCGGAACACCTTGAAGAAAGTCTGGTTGGAGATCCACGGACGAGTCTACAATGTCACCCATTCCTTAGCAAGCATCCTGGTGGGAAGAGGCTCTGCCAGAACAAGCTGGTGTAGAAGCAAGTGAAAGCTGGGCAGACGTAGGGCACTCCTGTGATGCCAGGGAGATGCTACAGCAACACTACACTGGTGATGCCCATCTGAGTGACCTCAAACCTCGAGGTGCTAACAAGGATGCTTTGAGAAACAATTGCTGTAAAAGTCACCGGGCGTATCGGGTTTTCCCCATCGAAGGCTTCCTGAACCCCCATTACACCACAGACAGCAAATCCTCCTGAGGAGACTTGCTGAGGTCCCAGAACACATCCTCTTGAGAGCGAAAACTAGAGACTTGATTTGGGGGCCTTGGCAGTGGCCCTCCTCCAATCCTGCCAGTGGTCTTCTTCCCCCTCGGAGCGCAGACAGTGGAGCAGGCGTCCGTCCACCTCCAACTTGGGCCCCGCGTCCTCCCTCTCAGAGCCGCGCTCACTGCTGTGTGTCCTGCCAGCGTTTCTTCCCTCCGCTGTTCCACACACGCACCCTTCTACTTCCCAAGCTAATGTCAACGATCATAATTCCTGTGTTGTAGAGGCATTGCCTTTGGTAAAAATTTCCAGTATGCTGAACTCAGTAACCATTTGTAAGGGGGCCATGCTGTAGTTTTGAAGCTTTTCTGTTTCCATTTTTCTTTTTAAGTATTTTTTAATTCTGAGTTTGTCCTGCTATTCGTCATAAGGGATTTCATTCACAAAATTAAGGTGTGTCTATCACTTAAACCATAGCTGCTAAATTATTTTATTCTTTACTGATGTCTGTTAAAACCAGCAAACTTTATGCCCTCTCCCCCCCTCAGGCTAGTACTGCTGGTTGCTCTTCCCTTCTCTTCACAAAGGTGCCAAACAAAACTGCGCTTCTGAGCTGGAGAGATGGCTTAGTGGTTAAGCACTTGCCGGTGAAGCCTAAGGACCCCAGTTCGAGGCTCGGTTCCCCAGGTCCCACGTTAGCCAGATGCACAAGGGGGCACATGCATCTGGAGTTCGTTTGCTGTGGCTGGAGGCCCTGGCACTCCCACTCTGTCTCTCGCTCTACCTTTCTCTCTCCATCTGTCGCTCTCAAATAAATAAATAAAAATAAACAAAATTAAAAAAAAAAACTGCACTTCCCTTTCATTTCTTTGGGATGGAAGAACCAAGGAGGGGGTGATGAACTGGTTTGAATTCAAAATAATCTTTTCTTCTGAAAACACTGAAGACACCACTTCCAGGACAGTGGATTAAAGAAGGCACCAAAGGACGTGATGGAGAGTGGAGTTTCAAAAAGAAAGTGGGAGGGAGGGCATTGCCATGGATATTGTTTACAATCACAGAAGTTGTGAATTAAAAAATTAATTAATTAATAAAAAAAAGAAGGCACCAAAGCCTTCTCTCTGGTCTGGTACCAGATTCTAACCACCTATGGGTTTTTGAGGTAGGGTCTTGCTCCAGTCCAGGCTGAGCTGGAATTCTCTTTGTAGTCTCAGGCTGGCCTTGAACTCAAAGCAATCCTCCTACCTCTGCCTCCTGAATGCTGAGATTAAAGGCATGCAACACCATGCCTGGCCACACACAAGCATCTTTAAGGAATATTTATTTCTTTTTTTTAAATTTTTAAAATTTTTATTAGCATTTTCCATGAGTATAAAAAAAAAAATCCCATGGTAATTCCCTCCCTCCCCACCCCCCACACTTTCCCCTTTGAAATTCCATTCTCCATCATATTACCTCCCCATCACAATCATTGTACTTACATATATACACTATCAACCTATTAAGTACCCTCCTCCCTTTCTCTTCCCTTTATGTCTCCTTTTCAACTTACTGGCCTCTGCTACTAAGTATTTTCATTCTCACGCAGAAGCCCAGTCATCTGTAGCTAGGATCCACGTATGAGAGAGAACATGTGGTGCTTGAATATTTATTTCTACACACATGAATATTTATTTCTACACACATATGAAGGTGGATGGCATACCCAATGAAGTAGTCTTCTGGCCTCCACACACGTGTACATATGCATGCACCCCCCCCCCACATATATCCTAAACTAGGGCTAGAGAGATGGCTTAGAGGTTAAAGGTGCTTGCTTACAAACCCTGCCGGCCTGGGTTTTGTTCCCCAGTACCCATGTAAAGCCAGTCACACAAAGTGGCACATGCATCTAAAGTTGATTTGCCACAGCTAGAGGCTCTGGTGTATCCATATTCCTTATTTCTCTCTCCTGTCATATTTTTTCAAGTTCCAAGCTAGAATAAGTATATTCAGCAAAGTCACAGGCTACAAAATCAATTTTAAAAACTCAAATTGTGGAACTGGAGAGATGGCTCAGAAGTTAAGGCACTTGTCTGCAAAGTCTAACAACTTAGGTTCGATTCCCCAGTACCCACATAAGGCCAAAGTGTAACATCTGTCTTGAGTTTGTTTGCAATGACTAAAGGCCCTGGTGTGCCCATTCTCCCTTTCTCTCTGCTCTCTCTCTCTCGCTCTCTCTCTCTCTCACACACACACACGCGCACACACACACACACACATCTCGTTCTGCTTGTAAATAAATGAAAAAAATAATTTTTTTTCTTTTTGGTTTTTCAAGGTAGGGTCTCACTCTAGGCCAAGCTGACCTGGAATTCACTATGTAGTCTCAGGGTGGCGTCAAAGTCATAGTGATCTTTGAACCTCTGCCTCCCAAGAACTGGGATTAAAGGTGTGCACCACCACGCCCAGCTAATAAAAATATTTTTTAAAAACTTGGGCTGGAGAGATGGCTTAGCGGTTAAGCGCTTGCCTGTGAAGCCTAAGGACCCCGGTTCAAGGCTTGGTTCCCCAGGTCCCACGTTAGCCAGATGCACAAGGGGGCGCACGCATCTGGAGTTCGTTTGCAGAGGCTGGAAGCCCTGGCGTGCCCATTCTCTCTCTCTCCCTCTATTTGTCTTTCTCTCTGTGTCTGTCTCTCTCAAATAAATAAATAAATAATTAAAAAAAAAAAAAAACCTAAAGTTGTGGGCTGTGGAGATGTCTCAGCACTTAAGGGTGCTTGCCTGCAAGTCTGCTAGCCTGGGTTCAATTCCCCAGCACCCACATAAAACTGGGCATAAAGTGGCACATGAGTCTCCACCTATGGCAGTGGGAGGTGGAGTCATGAGAAGCCAGAAGTTCAAGAGCCTGCTAGACTGGCACACACACTAAGGCCAAAACAAGAAAGCACACCTGTCTCAAATGTGCCAGCTGGTGCAATGGTGACATGTGTCTTACGGGACTGTTGCAGTCAAGTTTGCATTGCTAGCAGAAATCACCCAACCAAGAGCAGCTTTGGGGAGAAAAAAAAAGGTTTATTTTGGCTTACAGACTTGAGGAGAAGCTCCATGGTGGCAGGGGAAAATGATACATCACCCCCGGGCCAACATCAGCAATAGCAACAGGAGGGTGTGCCAAACACTGGCAAGGGGAAACTGGCTATACCACACATAAGCCCGCCCCCAACAATACACTGCCTCTAGGAGGCGTTAATTCCCAAATCTCCATCTGCTGGGAACCTAGCATTCAGAACCCCTAAGTTTAGGGGGACGCCTGAATCAAAGCACCACAGGGAGAAACCAACTGCACTCTGACTGGACTTGAGGCCTGCTTCACAGGAGGAATTCAGGCCTATGGCTGGGCAGATCATAAGCCCTAGTGTGGAGACTACTACTGTTTGGTTAAATGAATATCCCCCCCCCCCAATGGCCCTCTAAATACTAATGCTTATTCCCATAGTATTAATAAGACTCTCAGTTTTGGTAGAGAATCTTCTCTTTTCAGATGGCAGTGACCTTGGGATGACTCAGAAGGCATCATGGTGCTAGAAAGAAGTGACTGGAGTGCTCAGTTCTGTAACATCTCTATCATAGCTTCCAAGGCTCGGGTCTAATGTGGAAGATGTGGCAGAAAAAGAAGTAAGAACCAAAGAAAGGGCAGGACTCTTTACAACGTGCTCCCCCCAGACACAAAACGGTCTGGATATCCATGACCTCACAGTGCCTGACTTTACCAGCATAAGACCATCATAATAGAAGGAAAAGATGATGACATCAAAATAAAAGAGACTGATTGAGAGGGGGAGGGGATATGATGGAGAATGGAGTTTCAAAGGGGAAAGTGGGCGGGGGGAGGGTATTACCATGGGATATTTTTTATAATCATGGAAGTTGTTAATAAAAATTTGAAAAGAAAAAGTGATACTGGGCTGGAGGGATTGCTTAGTGGTTAAGGTGCTTTCCTGCAAAGCCAAAGGACCCAGATTCATTTCCCTAGGGCCCATATAAGCCAGATGCACAAGGTGGCACATATGGCTGGAGGCCCTAGTGCACCCATTCTCCCTCATTCCAGCTGCCTCTTTCTCTCTCCTACTCTCAAATAAATAAATAAATAAAAATATTTTCAAAAAGTGACACCAAAACAGACTAGTCAGAAAGAAGAGGTTCAGATGATGGGGTATAGAGAAGAAAAACAAAGGAAGGTGGTGAAAGGGGATTATGATCAAGATAAATTGTGTATATTTATGGAGGTTGTCAATAAAATAGCTAAAATTTAAGCCAGGCATGGTGGTGCATGCCTTTAATTCTAGCACATGGGAGGCTGAGGTAGGATAGCTATGAGTTTGGGGCCAGCCTGGGCTACAGAGTGAGTTCCAGGTCAGTCTGGGCTAGAGTGATACCCTGCTTCAACAAAAGCAGGGAGGGGGACTGGAAAGATGGTTTAGCAGTTAAGGTGTTTGCCTGCAAAGCCAAAGGTCCCCTGTTTGATTCCCCCAATGACCCATGTAAGCCAGATGCACAAGGGGACACATGCACCTGGAGCCTGCAGTGGCTGGAGGCCCTGGCATGCCCATTCTCTCTTTCCCTCCCTCTCTTTCTTTCTCAAGTAAATGAAAACAAAATTAAAAAGAAAAAAGAGGGCTAGAGAGATGGCTTAGCAGTTAAGCGCTTGCCTGTGAAGCCTAAGGACCCTGGTTCGAGGCTCGGTTCCCCAGGTCCCACGTTAGCCAGATGCACAAGGGGGCGCACACGTCTGGAGTTCGTTTGCAGAGGCTGGAAGCCCTGGCGCGCCCATTCTCTCTCTCTCCCTCTGTCTTTCTCTCTGTGTCTGTCGCTCTCAAATAAATAAATTAAAAAAAAGAAAAAAGAAAAAAAAAGAAACTGGGCATGGTGGTGCGCACCTTTAATCCCAGCACTCAGGAGGCAGAGGTAAGAGGGTTACCATGAGTTCGAGGCCACCCTGAGACTACATAGTTACATAGTGAATTCCAGGTCAGCCTGGGCTAGAGTGAAACTCGACCTCAAAACAAGGGGGGTTAGGGAGATGGCTCAACTGTTAAAGGTGCTTGCTTGGCAAGCCTGAAAGCTCGATGAACAGAGTTTGATTCCCCAGTACCTATATAAAGCCAGATGCACAAAGTTACTGGTGCCTGTAGTTTATTTGCAGTGGTGTGGCCATATGGTATTTTTGTTTGTTTGGTTGGTTCATTGGTTTTCATTTTTTTGAGGTAGGGTCTCAGTCTAGCCCATGTCCTCTCGGGGTAGCCTGGAATTCACGGCAATCCTCCCTACCTCTGCCTCCCAAGTGCTGGGATTGAAGGTGTGCACCACCACACCTGGCTTCACTCTTTCTGTTTGCCTCTTTCTCTCTCTCTAAAATAAATAAAATAAAATATTATTTAAAAAAGATATGACACCAAAAACAATCTATAAGAGAGAAATTATATTTTATTTAAAAGTTTTTGTGGGTTGGGCACGGTGTTGCACACCTTTAATCCCAGCACTCAGGAGGCAGAGGGAGGAAGATCGCCATGAGTTCAAGGCCACCCTGAGACTACATAGTGAATTCAAGGTCAGCCTAAACTAGAGTGAGACCCTACCTCAAAAAAACAAAAACAAAAACAAAAAAAAAAATTTTTTGTGGGGCTGGAGAGATGGCTTAGTAGTCAAGGCACATGCCTGCAAAGCCAAAGGACTCCAATCAATACCCCAGGAACCATAAAAGCCAAGATGCACAAATTGGCACATGCATCTGGAGTTCCTTTGCAATGTCTGGAGTCCCTGGCATGCCCATTCCCCACCGCATCTTTCTCTCAAATAAATAACTAAAACTAAAATTTTTTTAAATTTTATTTTATTTTTATTTGAGAGCGACAGACACAGAGAGAAAGACAGATAGAAGGAGAGAGAGAGAATGGGCGCGCCAGGGCTTCCAGCCTCTGCAAACGAACTCCAGATGCGTGTGCCCCCTTGTGCATCTGGCTAATGTGGGACCTGGGGAACCGAGCCTCGAATCGGGGTCCTTAGGCTTCACAGGCAAGCGCTTAACTGCTAAGCCATCTCTCCAGCCCTAAAACTAAAATATTTTTTAAAAAAGTTTGTGCCTGGTGTGGTGGCACTCACCTTTAATCCCAGCACTGGGGAGGCAGAGGTAGGAGGATTGCCATGAGTTCGAGGCTACCCTGAGACTATATAGTGTGAATTCCAGATCAGCCTGAGCTAGAGTAAGACAGTAAGACCCTGCCTTGGAAAACCAAAATAATAATAATAATAATAATAATAATAAATAAAATAACACACACTTCATTAAGAACATTAAGACAAGCCAAGATTGGGTGAAAATATTTGCAAATCATTTACCTGATAATTTGCATTCATATAAGGAATTAATTTAACAATGAAACAACTCAATTAAAAATGAGCAAAGGAAAGTCGGGAGTGGTGGCTCATGCCTTTAATCCCAGCACTCAGGAGGCAGAGGTAGGAGGATCACCTGAATTCAAGGCCAACCTGAGACTACATAGTGAATTCCAGGTTAGCCTGAGCTAGAGTGAGACCCTACCTTGACAAAAAAATATGAGCAGAGGGGAACAGGTGTGGTAGTGCACACCTTTAATCCCAGTGCCATGAGTTCAAGGCCAGCCTGAGACTACATAATGAATTCCAGGTCAGCTTGGGCTAGAGTGAGACCCTACCTCAAATAACAACAACAAAAAGTATTATTATGGGCTGGGGAGATGAGTTAGTGGTTAAGGCATTTGCCATAAAGCCAAAGGACCCAAGTTCGATTCCCCAGGACCCATGTAAGCCAGATGCACAAGGTGGTGCATGCATCTGGCCTTCATTTGCACCAGCTGGAGGCCCTGGCATGCCCATTTTCTCTCTCCATCTGCCTCTTTCTATGCCTCTCAAATTAATAAAATAAATAAAAATAAATTTTTTGTGTGGGGGGGTATCCAAAGTAGGGTCTTGCTCTAGCTCAGGCTGACCTGGAATTCACTATTGAGTCTCAGGGTGGCCTCGAACTCATGGCAATCCTCCTACCTCTGCCTCCCAGTG
Source organism: Jaculus jaculus (assembly GCF_020740685.1). NCBI lineage: Eukaryota > Metazoa > Chordata > Mammalia > Rodentia > Dipodidae > Jaculus > Jaculus jaculus. The sequence continues at coordinate 94,515,053 of NC_059110.1, forward strand.
CTAGGATTAAAGGTGTGCACCACCACGCCCTGAAAAATAAGTTATTTTTTTATAATGAGCAAAAGAAGGCTGGAGAAATGGCTCAGCAGTTAAGGAGCTTGCCTGCAAAGCCTAAGGACCTGAGTTTGATTCCCCAGTACCCATATAAAGCCAGTTGCACAATGTGACAAATGTGTCTAGAGTTCATTTGCAGTGGCTAGAGGCCCTGGCACACCCATTCTCTCTCCCTCTCTCTCTCTCTCTCTCTCTCTCTCTCTCTCTCTCTCTCTGTCTCTCTGCCTGTTTCTCTCATATAAATAAAGTATTTTTTAAAATGAGCAAAAGAAGAAGCTGGGCATAGTGGCACACACCTTTAATCCCAGTACTCTGGAGGCAGAGGTAGGTGGATGGCTGTGAGTTCAAGGTCAGCCTGAGACTACATAGTGGATTCTAGGGTCAGCCTGGGCTAGAACAAGACCTTACCTTGAAAAACCAAAAAAAAAAAAAAAAAAAAAAAGCAAAAGAGGTGAAGAGACATTTCACCAGAGAAGATAAATGAAAGGCTAATATACATATGAACAGAGGTTCAGGGTCATTAGCTATTAGAAAATGCAAGTTGAAACCATGAGGAGAACCCTTACCATAAGGACTGCGGTAAGAAGACAGACAACAGATTAGCAGGACGTGGAGAGACCCAGCACTCACACCGAGCTGGGGGAATGTGAGTGACGCAGGCGCTCTAGGAAAGTTGGCAATTTCACAAGAAGGTAAACATATTCCTTCTTAACCATCCAAATAAATGTATTATGCCTAGTTTACAAGTTGGAGCTGGAGAGATTGCTCAGTGGCTAAAAGACACTTGCTTACAAAGCCTCACAGCCTGGGTTCGATTCCCCAGTACCTATGTAAAGCCAAATGCACAAAGTGGCACATGCATCTGGAGTTCATTTGCAGAGGCCTGAGGTCCCAGTGCACCCATTCTCTCTCTCTCTTTTTTTTTCTTTTAGTTTCCCAAGATAGGGTCTCACTCTAGCTCAGGCTGACCTGTCACTCACTCTGTAATCCCAGGTTGGCCTCAACCTCAGTGAACCTCCTACCTCTGCCTCTCAAGTGCTGGGATTAAAGGTATGTGCCCTCTCTCTCTCTCTCTCTCTCAATATTAAATATTTTATTTTTATTTATTTATTTGACAGAGATAAAGAGGGAGGGGTGGGGGGGAGAGAGAAAATCCACATGCGGGCACGCCAGGGCCTCCAACCACTGCAGACGAACTCCAGACATATGCGCACCCTGTGCATCTGGCTTACATGGGTCATGGGGAATTGAACCTGGGCCCTTTGGCTTTGCAGACAAGCGCCTTAACCATTGAGCCATACCTCCAGCCCCTCTTTCTCTTTTAAATAAAAATATTCAAAAGCTGTTGAACATCAACTTGCCTTTAACTTACAGATCCAGAAATTCCCTGCCTACAATAGCCCTGTAATTCCTTGCCTATCCAAGAGACATGAAAGCACGTTCCACAACCACTTGTGATTATTCCAATCAGCATTCTACATAATAGTCAACATTTGGGAATAATCCAATGTTTATCAGTAGGTGAGTGGATTCACAAAATATGGTATTAGACATACTAGGAATACTAATCTGTAATCAAAAGGTACAAGTTACCAATATAAGCCAGATAGTGATGAACCTTATTTTATTTTTATTTATTTATTTTTTTAATTTTTTTATTTGAGAGCGACAGAGAGAAAGACAGATAGAGGGAGAGAGAGAGAATGGGCGTGCCAGGGCTTCCAGCCTCTGCAAACGAACTCCAGACGCGTGCGCCCCCTTGTGCATCTGGCTAACGTGGGACCTGGGGAACCGAGCCTTGAACCGGGGTCCTTAGGCTTCATAGGCAAGTGCTTAACTGCTAAGCCATCTCTCCAGCCCGATGAACCTTATTTTAAATGAAAGACACCTGACAAAGATTACAAATTATATGACTCTGTTTCCTTTTTTTTCTCCCTTTCTCCTGAGGCAACAACTCACTCTAGACCAAAGTTAACCTGAAACTTACTATGTAGTTTCAGGCTGGTCTGGAAGTCACGCTGATCCCCTGCCTCTGTCTCCCAGGTGCTAGGACTAAAGACATGTACCACCACTCTCGGCTTACGTGGTTCTTTTATATGAAACATTCAGACAAGGCAGCTCTGCATCTACGGGAAGCAGGTAAGTTGTTCCCTGGGGCCGGGAGCAGGGGCTTAACGTAAATTGGCTAGGAGCAACTCAATCTGAAACTCAACTTGGAATGTTGTTCATAGCACAGCTTCACTGACTTACTACAAAGCCACTGAGCTGAACATTTGCAATGGGTGTACTTGATGGCATATAAATCAATTATATCTTAGTAAAAAAGCTACAAAGTAAGGCTTAGTGGTTAAGGAAGGCACTTGCCTATAAAACCAAAGGACCCAGGTTCAATTCCCCAGTGTACACATAAAGCCAGATGCAAAAGGTGACACATTCATGCATCTGGAGTTCATTTGCAGTGGCTATCTATCTGCCTCCCTCTCTCAAATAAATAAGAAATAAACTAAAAAACAACAAAAAAAGCTAGGGATAGCCAGGCGTGGTGGTGCACACCTTTAATCCCAGCACTCAGAAGGCAGAGGTAGTCAGCCTGAGACTGCATAGTGAATTCCCTGATTGCTCTGAGACTACATAAATTCCAGGTCAGCCTGAAACCCTACCCTAACCCCCCCCCCACACACACACACAAAATAAAAAGGTACAAAGCACTCAGGAGGCAGAGGTAGGAGGATCACTGTGAGTGCAAGGCCACCCTAAGACTACATAGTGAATTCCAGGTCAGAATGGGGTAGTGAGGAGACCCTACCTCAAAAACCAAAAAATCAAACAAACAAAAAAAGCTACAAAGTCTACCAAACCAGCAAGGGTCAGCAAGTGACCACCTTCTGGCCAGCAGCCTGTGCTTTCCTGTGCCCCAGTCCACAAACTCCTCATCCTTCTGCCTCCAAATGTTCTCCTCTCCCATGATGTCACCTCCGCAGCTGTCCTCTCCCAGCCCCTCTAGAAAAGCTTGTTGATGGGCTGGAGAAATGGCTTAGTGGTTAAGGTGTTCACCTGTGAAGCCAAAGGACCCAGGTTCGATTCTCTAGGACCCATGTAAGCCAGATGCACAAGGTGGTGCATGCATCTGGAATTTGTTTGCCATGGCTAGAGGCCCTGGCATGCCTATTCTCTCCCTCCCTCCCTCCCTCCCTCCCTCCCTCCCTCCCTCCCTCCCTCTCTCTCTCTCTCTCTCTCTCTCTCTCTCTCTCTCTCTCTCTCTCTCTCTCTGTTTGCAAACAAATAAATAAAATTTGAAAGAAACTGTTGAGAGAAGAAACTTGGGCTGGGGATGGAGCTCAGAGGGTGGAGATAGGATCGTCATGAGTTCGAGGCCATTTTGAGACTACAGAGCTTGAGGTAGAGTGAGACACTATCAAAACAAAACAAAAAAAAAAGTGCTGGGTTCAGTTTCCCGCATCCCCGGCGGCGCCCAAGTGCTTTATTTCTGTGACCTGAGGTCCCGTCCTTGCTCTCTCCTGCATGTCCACAGTTCTGTCACAGCCAGACTGGATTTCTTTCTTAGCACCCTCTAGGAAGGTCACAGCCCCTCCTGTCCAGACACTGGCGGAGGCGGGAAATGCCCTCAAGGAGCTCCCACAAGTCACTGCTGTTGGCAATGAGAATGCCCAGCCCCCAACCACAGAGGCTCGAGCTACCTGAGCTCCCCTGACCCCCAACCCCCATCCTAGAAGCAACTGGGTGGAAGGTTCCTTTCCTTCATGCAGGCTCCTGCTCACCTCTAGACCTGTAGCCTGTAGACCTCTGCTCAGAAGAAGTTGCATCCCGCTGTCCCCAGGTCACATACCCCCACCAATACCAGGCAATGGCAGAAACTCCTCAACCCTGGCAGTGCCCTAAAATATCTGCATATTAAACTACCAGGGACAGCTCCACGTTCAAAGGGAGAAGATCAAAGTGCTGCCATCGTTTCATTTAATCCTTTTGTTGAATCAGTGGTCTTAAGAGGGATGAGAGAGATCAAAATAAAAATGGAAACAAACTATATCTTTGTGGCTGTTGTGGTTTAGTCTTTTTTTTTTTTCAAATTTTTTTTTTCTCAATTTGGGCCATAAAATAGGTCAGCTCCATTACTGATCAGCCTTCCCACAAATATTTAAAACAAATTGAATTGCACACCCAATACCCATCACAATTACACCAGGCACAATAACTAAATTAGCAATTCAACAAAATAATTGGAAATGCGATTCTCTCTATTCCACCAGTCTCCCTCGAGGGTTTAGCGGATCTATGGGGGAAAACTCAGCTTTCCTAATTCTGCAGCTAATTAGAGACACACTTGTAAATGAAGTTGTTTGTCTTAAAGTTGAAATTCTCTTCTGGGGGTGGGGGCGAAGCGTGGAGAGACGAGAAAGTCCTTTGCTCTGGAGCAAGCCCATGAAGGAACAGGTATGTACACCACACACCCGGGTCTAATTAGCAGCCATCTCCGCAATTAATAAAATTAATAAGGCAGCACTATCATGTCACCATCGCTCATCTGTACTGAGCTGCCTCACCAGAGCTGGCCTGCCTTCCACCTTTGTAAAGCGCGCACACGTTTCATGGCCTTTGACACCGGCCTGCAGCAGCAGGGAGGGCCAAAGCTGGGAGGTCCAGTGACCACGGTCCGTGATGGAGGCGACGCTCTGTCTGCTGCTGCCAGCTCCATTTGGCCCCCACTTTGGGACCCTGAACCCCGGGTTCACAATAAAAGGCAGACGCAAGACGCTCCCCTCCAGGAGGACCTGCTCCCAGGGGCTGTGCCCCAGCCAGGGCTAAGATCTCGGCCCACTTGCCGGGGCCACTTACAGAAGTGATCTTGAGGCTTCAATTAGGCTGTCCTTGGCCTCTTTTTGCTCCTTCTGGAAGGAACGCTCTCCATTTAATTATATAACTCAGAACTAGGGCTTACATCTGTCCCCTCACCCTTCTCCTTGAAGATTGGGATATGACCTTACAGCAGTCTCCACAGGGCCCCCAAGGTTTGCGGGGCTAGTCGTGGGGCCTCGCTCCAGCACCCGCACAGCAGGCTGACCCCCGGGGAACAAGGTCTGCCCTACCTGGTGAGGTGAGGGGAGGAAAGGTGCCCTCAATCCCCAGATCCTGGGAGAACATCACAGCTCCTAGGTGAGGATGCAGAGGGCCCAGCGCCTGCCAGTGCGCTGATAAGTGGATTCAAAAGCCTCTGGCCCCTTTCTGCTTATCTCCTCAAACAATGTGGACGAGGAGGTATCACACTTAGAGTGCTCCCTATTAGACTTACCTCTGGCTCTTAAAGCCAAGTGCATCAAGCTATGACTTTAAAAGACCCAAGAGTCAAGCTGGAAAATAACAGGGGCATCAGGGAGTCAGTTCCTAGCTGATCCCTCATGAGAGGCCTTGGGCTCCCCATAAGCCAGTCTAGGTACCCACCAAGGTGCCAAACACTCGCTTCTGCCCCACTTTCACTTACCTCAGGTGGCAGGGCCAAGAAATGAGTGAAGGTTCCACTCCCCACCATCTCACTATGGAAAGTCTAGGGTGCCGCCTAGACCCCGCCTCCCGGCCAGGCACAGGTGTAGGAGGCGCGGCCCTCACGCCCTGGGGCAGCTGCGGCGCCCATCTGTTCACTGTTTATCTCATTTTCAACGTTGCTGTTTGCTCTGACTTGCAAAAGATTGGGAAAGTTACACAGACTATAGCATCTCTTAGCCCTAATACAAGCCACTCAAAAGCCACACCTGGCTAGTGGTTCAATATACAAGCATGGCAGGACCAGAATCCCATCATTCTAGAAAGTTCCACTGGACAGCTCTGGAGTAGATGCCTTGGGCCACTTCTAAGGTCAGAAGAGTCACCTCCTGGGCTCCCTGGACCTTCTCATGGGACAGAGGAGAGCACGGACCACGTGGATAAGGACCCACGACAGGGCACTAGCCATGCAGATAAGGAGCCCTAGCCTGGAGCTGGTTTCTCTGAGGAAAGAAACTGTGGCACAAGCACCCACCGATGGCTTTGTGCCCAGTGTCAGCGGCACCTGGCCCTCATGGAAGCCTGGGCTATCAGATCCCAAGACCTAGGGTACCGTGGAGGACCACATACTTGGCACAATGATGGCACAGCCGTGGAGAGTGGGTTTGGTGCTGAGGCTCTAAGGAGTCGAGGCCACACCGGTCATGGGAACTCCGGTGGGAAGGAACAGGTTGGTGAGTATGCGGAGCTCTGCCTGGAGACCAGGCCACCGGCCTAACCACCCTGGGTGGGTCACGACCAGCTGAGCAACATCCTTGCACCTGTGCTAAGTGCAGGCCTGTGAGGCAGCTGCTAACAAGCAAAGGTTCTAAAGAAAGCTAGGCATTGTGGGAAGCAGTTAGGAGGATCTCCGAGAGTTCGAAGCCCACCATGAGACTACATAGTAAAGTCCAGGTCTGCCTGGGCTAGAGTGAGACCCTACCTTGGAAACAAACAAACAAACCACAACAACAAAAAATAGGGTAAATACATTGTTAATAATAATAAGAGCCGGGCGTGGTGGCGCACGCCTTTAATCCCAGCACTCGGGAGGCAGAGGTAGGAGGATTGCCATGAGTTCAAGGCCACCCTGAGATGACAGAGTTAACTCCAGGTCAGCCTGGACCAGGGTGAGACCCTACCTCGAAAAACAAAAACAAACAAAAAAAAAAACAAAGTTAATAATAATAAGGTTCTAAAGAAATGGGACCCTCACCTTCCTAAATAAGGGGACCTCAGGCTGAAGGATGTCCTCTGGGCTTCACCCTGGTGGGGTTGATTTCCACTTCTCCATCCTTCATTCCTGTCCTTCCCCAGAGGACAATGAGAGCCCATACAGGACTGTGTGCCCTCAGGTCTCTAAAGCACCTGGCAGTGTCCCCCTAGATAAGCCCAGAGCCTCCCTAACTCTAGAAGGATGCAGGGTAGAGTGGAAGTGGCCAGGACCATGGGACAGGGAGCTGGCAAGATGGACTGTTCCCTCATGCTGTCATAGAGGGCCAAGGGGGACAGACAGGAAGCATTATGTCACTGTCAGGATGTCTTCAGAGGCCTCATATTCTTTTTGTCTTTTTTTTTTGTCTCATCAGCGATGTGAGATTGGCATTTTCCCGCATCTACATTCTTTGAAAATTCCTTTCCTTAGAATTCAGCATCCTTGACCTCAACAAATGAACTCTGAGAACCTTGGACCAAGGGAAATAAACCAGCCAACTTCTCAGGAATAGAAATGCTGCTAAGGCAATGGCCCTACCGGGAGACCCGCAAGGCAGCAGGAAGGGCGCTAAAGGAAATCTATAGTTACACACGAGAAACAAAAGTTAGATAAGGCATGCTGCGGGCTTGCCTGAGCCTCCCCTGCGCAGGTAATGAGGGCTTCATCAATAGAGCTGTTGGACAAATTGAAAATACACAAATCGCACTGTGATATGGATCCCATGGACTTGAGAATTAGTTAATGAACTTACCAAGTTACTGGCAATTTTTTTCTGAGGGGAGGGGAATGTTATGAAGGAGAAAGGAAGAAAAGACAGGAAATGTGGTTAAGTTCACTTACGAACAAAAGTTCCAGTCCGTGGGGGAAGCTCTGTCCAACTCCTAGCACAACGGCTCCAATGCATGAACACTGCACCACGTTTTTAAAATGCTTTGTTTATTTGAGAGAGAAACAGGCAGCTAGAGAATGGGCGCACCAGGGCCTTCAGCCACTGCAAACGAACTCCAGATGTGTGCGCCCCCTTGTGCATCTGGCTTTACGTGGGTACTGGGGAATTGAACCTGGGTACTGTAAGCTTTGCAGGTAAGCACCCTTGACCACTAAGCCTTTTCTCCAGCCCTAGATTTAGATTTTTTGAAATATGTAGTAATTATCAGTATACAGTCACCCTCCTGGAAAACTGTACAGCAGAACCTCGCGCTCGGTCACTCACTCAGTGCCCACTGAGCAGCCCCGCCACGCCCCCTACCACCCTCCGACTGGCACCACTGTTCTGCTCTCAGTGTCTTGAGATCAACAGCTGCAGGCTGCATTCATCGTTCTGCATTGACCTTAGTTAATGTTTGTAATGTTCTCCAGCTACAGCCACCTTGTCAGAGAGGCCAGATGTGTCCTTTTCATAGCTGAGTAGTGTTCCTTGGTGCACGCGCACCGCGCCTTCTTCATCCAGTCACCAATTAGCAGTGGAATACATGGGTTGAGTTGCTTTTTCTCTTTTTTCAAGGTAGGGTCTCACTCTAGTTCAGGCTGACCTGGAATTCACTATGTAGTCTCAGGGTGGCCTCGAACTCACAGTGATCCTCCTACCCCTGCCTCCCGAGTGCTGGGATTAAAGGCATGGACAACAATGCCTGGCTCCATAGCCCATTTTTTAATTGGGTTCTTTATATATCCTGGATATTAATCCTGTCAGATAGCTGGCAAAGATTTTCTCCCATTGTGTAGGTTGTCTCTTTGCTCTATTCAGTGTTCTTTGCTGTACAAAAGCACTTAATTTCATGATGTCCCAGTGGTTGGTTAGTGGCTTTTTTTCCTGGACAACGGGTTGTATTCAGAAAGTTGTTGCCTATGCCAATATGTTGAAGGGTTTCCCCTACTTTTTCCTCTAGCAGTTTCAGGGTTTCATTTATTAAAGAGGCTGTCTTTTCCCCAATGAATGTTTTTGACATTTTTGTCAAAAATCAGATGGGTGATATGACCCAGCTATAGCACTCCTAGGCATATATCCTAAGGACTCATCTCATTTCCTTAGAAGTACATGCTCAACCATGTTTATTGCTGCTCAATTTATAATAGCTGGGAAATGGAACCAGCCTAGATGTCCCTCAACTGATGAGTGGATAATGAAGATGTGTCACATTTATACAATGGAGTTCTGTTCAGCACTAAAGAAAAATGAAGTTATGAAATTTGCAGAAAAATGGATGGATCTGGAAAGGATTATACTAAATGAGGTAACCCAGGCCCAGAAAGCCAAGCGCCACATGTTCTCCCTCATATGCGGGTCCTAGCTACAGATGATTGGGCTTCTGCGTGAGAAGGAAAATACTTAGTAGCAGAGGCCAGTAAGTTAAAAAGGAGATATAAAGGGAAGAGAAAGGAAGGGAGGAGGGTACTTAATAGGATGGTATTGTATATATGCAAGTACAATGATTGAGATGGGGAGGTAATATGATGGAGAATGGAATTTCAAAGGGGAAAGTGTCGGGGGGAGGGAGGGAATTACCATGGGATATTATCATGGAAAATGATATAAATCATGGAAAGTGTTAATAAAAATTTAAAAAGTAAATAAATAAATGATTAAAAAAAATCAGATGGCTGTAGCTTCTTGGACTTACATCTGAGTCTATTCTGTTCCATTGATTTATGTGTTTATTTTTGTCCCAGAACCATGATGTTTTTCTTACTATGTCTCTGTAATACAGATTAAAATCAGGTGTGGTGATACCACCAGCCTTATTTTTGTTGCTGAAAATTCTTTTGGCTTGCCAGGCGTAGTGGTGCACACCTTTAATCTCAGCACTAGAGAGGCAGAGGTAGGAGGATTACCATGAGTTCAAGGCCACCCTGAGACTACGTAGTGAATACCAGGTCAGCCTGGACCTGAGTGAGACCCTACCTTGAAAAACAAAACAAAAAATTTGACATTTTCACAATATTGATTCTACCCCCAATACAGGGATGTCTTTACATTTCTAGTGTCTTCTGCAATTTTTCTCATTTTTTAATATTTTATTTATTTGAGAAACAGGCATATATATATATATATATATATATAAGTGTGGAGAGAGAGAGAGAGAATGGGTGTGTCAAACCTTCCAACCACTGCAAATTCCAGATGCACGCACCACCTTGTGCATCTGGTTTATGTGGGTACTGGGGAATCGAGCCTGGGTCCTCAGGCTTTGCAGGCAAGTGCCTTAATCACTAAACCATCTCTCCTGCCAGTCTTTTTATTTTTAAAAATATTTTTAGTTGATTGGAGCGAGACAGGGAGAGTATTTGCTGCTGCCCACAAACTCAACATGAGTGCATCACTTTGTATGTTTGGCTGTATGTGAATGCTAGGGAACTGAACCTTGGCCATCAAACTCTGCAAGTTTAGTGTGCTAAGCAATGAGCCATCTCCCCAGTCCCTTTTGTCTTTGCTCGGACCTTCTGCCACTGCCAAAGAACTCTAGTTGCATGTACTGCTTTGTGCATCTGGCTTAACACAGGTATAAGGGGCTCTAACCTGGGCTGTCAGGTTTTTTTTGCAAGCAAGAACCTGTAACAGCTGAGCCATCTCTCTATAGGCCTTTCTTTCTTCCTTCTTTTTTGTTTTGGTTTTTCGAGGTAGGGTCTCACTCTAGCTCAGGCTGACCTGGAATAATTCACTATGTGGTTTCAGGATGGCCTTGAACTCATGGCGATCCTCCTACCTCAACCTCCCAAGTGCTGCGATTAAAGGCGTGTGCCATCACGCCTGGCTTCAATATTTTCCTTCATGATGACTGTTGAATCCTTTCCTGCATCCGTCCTCCCCTGAGAAATGTTTGGACATTATTGCCTCCCACCCCCTCTTGGAACTAGGACTGAAACTCAGGACTCTGAACATGCTAAGCGTCTCCTGTAGAACACACTTCCCCTAGCCCCTTGTTCATTTACTGTCTTTAATGTTTTATTTATTATTTATTTAAAGACATTTCTCAATGTAGCCTCGGCTGACCTGGAACTTAGGATTCTCCTGCTTTATCTTCTTGAGTGCTTGGACGATGTGCCTTCTTCTTCTTAAAAAATTATTTATTTTTGACTGTATTCACTGAATACAAAACTGATTTTTTAAAATATTTTTTGTTCATTTTTTATTTATTTATTTGAGAGTGACAGACACAGAGAGAAAGACAGATAGAGGGAGAGAGAATGGGTGAGCCAGGGCTTCCAGCCACTGCAAACGAACTCCAGACGCGTGCGCCCCCTTGTGCATCTGGCTAACGTGGGACCTGGGGAACCGAGCCTCGAACCAGGGTCCTTAGGCTTCACAGGCAAGCGCTTAACCGCTAAGCCATCTCTCCAGCCCACAAAACTGATTTTTTAAAAGTATTTATTTGAGGGCTGGCTTAGTGGTTAAGACACTTACCTGCAGGTTCAACTGCCAGGTTCGACTCCCCAGGACCCACATAAGCCAGATGCACAAAGTAGTACGTGTGTCTGGAGTTTGTTTGCAGTGGCTGGAGACCCTGGAGTGCCCATTCTCTCTCTGTGTCAAATAAACAAACAAATAAACATTTTAAAAATATTTGAGAGATAGAAAGGGGCAGATCCTCTCCTGTCCTTTTTAGTGCTTGCGTGGAGGTTAGAGAACAAGCTTGGGGTGTTGTGCCCCACCTTCTTTGGGACAGGGTCTCCTGCCCTGCAAAGGAACTACGTGACTATCAAAGTCAGACTACCCAGCTTCAGACCCTCCTGTTGTCTATGCTTGTTGGGACCATAAACACAGGCATCATTTTGCATCTGGTTTTTTTTTTTTAATATATTTTTGTTCATTTTTTATTTATTTATTTGAGAGCAACAGACACAGAGAGAAAGACAGGTAGAGGGAGGGAGAGAATGGGCACGCCAGGGCTTCCAGCCACTGCAAACGAACTCCAGACACGTGCGCCCCCTTGTGCATCTGGCTAACGTGGGACCTGGGGAACCGAGCCTCGAACCGGGGTTCTTAGGCTTCACAGGCAAGCGCTTAACTGCTAAGCCATCTCTCCAGCCCTGCATCTGTTTTTTCATGGGTACTGGGGAATTGAACCCAGGCTGGCAGCCTTTTCAAGCAAGTACCTTTAACTGCTGAGCCATCTCCCCAGTCTCATTTTTAAGGTATTTTTCTTTCTTTCTTTCTTTTTCTTTTTTTAATGTATAATTTGAAAGAGAAAGAAGCAGAGAGAGGGAAAGAGAGGGAGAGACAGAATGGGCACGCCAGGGGCCTCCAGCCACTGCAAACAAACTCCAGATGCATGCACCCCCTTGTGCATCTGGCTTGTGTGAGTCCTGGGGAATCAAACCTGGGTCCTTTGGCTTTGCAGGCAAGTGCCTTAATCAGTAAGCCACCTCTCCAGCCTCCACCCCCCCGTCTCATTTTCAAAAATCTGATTATCGCTGTTGACGTCAGCATCTTGTCTGATGCATCACTTGCACATATAGTCTCTCATCCTGTATGCTGTCTCTTCTGTTTCCTATGCTGCGCAGTACCTTTCAGCTTGATAAAATCCATTTGCCCCCTACCTTGCACTTTTTTGAGACACAGTAGAGCAGGCTGGCCTTGAACTCTTAAACCTCCTCCCTTAGCTTCCCACCACCTCTCTTTGGTTCAGTTTCCTGTACTTCTGGGGGTTTCATTAAAAATAAAAAATAAAAGTCCCTTGCTCATGTTTGGTGTTTTGCAATGTTCCTGATTCCTACCAGGAGGGACACTGCTTTCCTAACCAGAGAGCTCCTGTGGGCTGTCTGCTGGCTTTGGCAGTGACTTCTGCTGGTACTGTTTCCAAATAGTGTGGAGGAAGGGGTCTTGGGTGGCACCTGGAGGAGCCATGCCTCCCTCCAAGCCCAAAGTGCTGAGCGGTGGAGGAAAGCCACCTGGAGGCCTGCGGAGGGGAGACCGAGCAAATCACAGGCCAACTACCAGAAAAGCATGAGAGCAAGATCTCATTTATCTGCCTCCTTGCAGGGAGGAGGCGAATTCTCCCACAGGACATTGACTTGATGGGCATTCACCAGGAAGCAAGAAATAAACCCTCGGGTCCTACTCCAGGGCCCACTTTCTCTCTACTCCCTCACGCCCTGGTCCAGCCTAAGGGAGGGCGGCATGCCTTGATATATGCCTAGAGCCCTGAACATACTCTCACATGTCACTTAGAAAAATAGATGCCAAGAAAAGCAAAAGTTCCCAAATTAAACTTTATGCATAAGTGTGTCCTTGCAGCATTCTTCGTAACAGCAAAACCCTGGAAAGCATGTCAACGCCTAACAACGGGGGATTTGGTTGAACAAATAACATGTGCTTCAGTGGAAACATCACTGAGCAGCTAAAACATTGTTTCTGTACAAACATGGAGACGGCCCTTTACTACTGCTGTGAAATGTGGACTGCTGGTGCCATTGCTTATTCGGTGGCACGCGTGTTGTGGCACGGTGGGGGGAGGGGATGGACATGGCTGGTAGGTATTTTTGTTGTTTCTTCTTCATGGTGATCCTCCTGCCTCGGCTTCCTGAGTGCTGGCACTAAAGGTGCAAGCCACTATGCCTGGCTTGGGCACTTCTTTTCTTTTTCTTCTTTGAAAAGTGCTCAGGATGGAGCCCAGAGCTGCATGCAGGCCAAGCGCACACTCTACCAGTGAGCTATACACCCAGCTCTGGGAAGTCTTTTATTGTTGTAAAGAAAAAAAAAAAAAACTAAGAAAAATGTGTAGAAGCAGAATCTGAGCCTTGGGGAGGAGGAGAGCTCACTGAGAGTGCTCGGCCAGCCAGGCTTGCAGTCCTGGTTTGATCCCTAACACAACAAAGGAAGAATACAAGGGCTGGAGGTGTGGCTTAGCACTTAAGCCACTCCTGGCAAAGCCAAAGGACCCAAGCCTCATTCCCCAGCACCCACATCAAGCCAGATGCACAAGGTGGTGTGCTCATTCTCTATCTGCCTCTGCCTCTTTGTCTCTCTCTCAAAAAATTATATAAACTCAAGTCTTTCAACCCAATTATTCGCTGGCGTCGCTACAGCTAAGATTAATGGGGCTATTTCATATAAATTTTTAAAAATGTATTTATTTTTTTGTTTTTTTGAGGCAGGGTCTCGCTCTAGCTCAGGCTGACCTGGAATTCACTATATAGTCTCAGGGTGGTCTCGAACTCATGGCAATCCTCCTACCTCTGCCTCCTGAGTGCTGGGACTAAAGGTGTACACCACCACGCCTGGCTAAAATTTATTAAAAAAAAAACTTTTTAAAAATATTGAGAATGAATATGGGCATGCCACTGCAAACAAATTCCAGATGCATGTGCCACTTGGTGCATCTGGCTTTATGTGAATACTGAAGAGACAAATCTGGGCCATCAGACTTTGCAATCAAGTGCCTTAAACTGCTGAGCCATCTCTTTAACCCTATTATTATTAGTTTGGCTTTTCGAGGTAGGGGCTCACTGTAGCCCAGGCTGAGCTGGAACTCGCTATGTAGTTTCAGGGGTGGCCTCAAACTCATGGTGACCTCTGACTTCTGCCTCTCAAGAACTAGGATTAAAGGCATGCGCCACCACAACCAGCTCTAAAAATTAAAAAGAAGTGCTTTTATGTATTTGCAAGCAGAGAGAGAGAGACAAAGAATGGGTGCACCGAGGGCTCCAGTTGCTGAAAACAAACTACCAGTGCTTGCATTACCATGCATCTGGCTTTATATGGATACTGGGGAATTGAACTCATGTTGCTAGGCTTTGTAGGCGGGTGCCTTGGCCACGGAACCATTTCTCCAGCCCCCTATGGCGCACCAGGGCCTCCTGTTGCTGTGAATAAACTCCAGACAGGTGCACTACTTTGGGCACCTGGCTTTGTAAGTAAGCGCCTGTAACCACTGAGCAATCTATCCAGGCCCCCCTTTATTTGCTTGTGGGAGGGGGGCATGTGCACGTGTATGTGCCCATGTGGCCCCCCATGAGCTTGCCTGCAGCAGGGAACACTTACTTGTGACGGTCAGAGTGGAACATGGGGTGTCATTTCAGCCAGTCTCTTACTGATCTCAGAGCCTGTCATTTTTACCCCTTGTAGGTTCCTGCAATCCCAGGGTTATAGACATCTGCTGTCATGCCCAGCTGTTTATATGGAGATTGGGTATGAAGCAGTCTCTAAGGCCTCCTCAGGTCATGTTTGCACAGGAAGTGCTCTTAATCACTGAGCCATCATCTCTCCAGCCTTCTTTTTTAGACAGGGTCTTGCTATATAGACCAGACTAGCTTCACACTTGTGACTCATCTGCCACAGCGCAAGTGCCAGGGTTACCAGCTTGTGCTACCATTCCTGGCTTGGAAAGTGGTTATGGTGGTGGTAAGATGACAGCTGTCTTCTGTACCCGGCCAGCTTACCCTGGGGGTCCTACCTCTGCTTCCTTGAGTACTGGCATTACTAGTGAGTAATACTGGCCGGATCCAAACTCTGGGCCTTATGCTTGTGAGGCAAGCACTTTATCTACTAAGCCACCCTCCCGCAACCCCCCCCCCCCAATTCCTTATGAGGTTTTTGTTTTGTTTTGTTTTTTCAAGGTAGGGTCTTACTCTAGCCCAGGCGGACCTGGAAAATTCACCATGTAGTCTTAGGCTGCCCTTGTGATCCTCCTACATCTGCCTCCCAAGTGCTGGGATAAAGGAGTGTGCCACCACAGCCAGCTGATTCCCTATGGTTTTTAAGGGAAAACGAAAAGTACAAAAGCAGCCTTACCATCCTATCTGTATTGCCTGGCATCCATCCACGGTGCAGACCCAGACTGGCTAGATCTGCTGCCTCCTCTGGCAACCAGCTTACCACCTTACTGTCCCACTAGATGTTCACTATCTGTGGGTTGGTTATGAGCACGGTATGTGAAAGTCAGCTGGCTGAAAATAAAATCAGCAAACTCCACACAAAAGAAAGGAATGCTTCAGTCAACACTAAAAAAGGGCTCAGGATTGAAAGTCTTGATAACTTCTCAAGTCATTTAAAAATCAGCATTAGCTACTAAAATGTAAAGTATTAGTTTTATTAAAATGCAAATCAATCAACTAATCTGTCTTTCTAGTAACAGCTGAATTGCAGTATCCGTGTCAATTAAAATAGTTTCCAATTTATTCTTGGCTGGAAGGAGGGTGGTCTTCTGCATTTTAAAATGCAAGTCTCCCTTTAGTGACAATTTTGTCGGCTCTTTCCTTTTCATCTCTCCTGCTTATAACTCATTTTAATTAAACTTGCTGGATTCCGAGTATTTTGAGTCATCTCCTTAAACCTTTTTCCTCATCAGATAGACTCTTCCTGGTCTACACCAGGCTCCCATAAAGTTCAATATGAAGTCACTCCCTTGCTGTTCTACTGAGCAGTGGTCACAGTCCTCAGGGTAAGTGAACAGCACTGGATGCTCTGTACTTTAAAAAAAAAAAAAAGAAAAAAAAAGGCCATTTTGTAAAAGCCAGTGTTGGGTCTCTCATTTCTGTTGATTGATCTTTGGGTAACTGGGGACAGACTTAAGATTAAGCATTTCTTTGACAGTTAAGTCCAAGAGGTAACTGCTGAGACAAGAACACCTAATCAGTCACCAAGATCCAACTAGTGAAATGCCAGCCCTCACCCTCCTATCAGCCCTTGCCCTGCCATCGCCCTGTCCAGAGCCCAGAGTAAGATGCCAGCTCTGGTAAGGACTTACCTCCTTTGGAACCTGCAAAGACCAGTTAGGGGTCCCAATGACATGTGAGGTTCCTGTGCACTAAACTATGTCACTATTTTAAAATGGTATCAAGACCTCACTGTAAAAATGAATAGAAGCCGGGCGTGGTGTCACATGCTGTTAATCCCAGCATTCGGGAGGCAGATGTAGGAGGATCGCTGTGAGCTCAAGGCCACCCTGACACTACATAGTGAATTTCAGGTCAGCCTGAGCTAGAGTGAAACCCTGAAACCCTACCTTGAAAACCTCGCTCAACCCACAAACAGAATAGTTATTAACTACAATTGCACCCAGATGTCTGGATCCAACATGTCTTCTCCTATCCCGTAACTCTAAATTAAAAATTGGAGGGCTGGAGAGATGGCTAAACGGTTAAGGCGCATGTCTGTGAAGCTTGAGGATCCAGGTTCAAGTCTCCAGTTCCTACAAACCAGTTGCACATGGTGACGCCTGCATCTGGAGTTCATTTGTAGTGGCTGGAAGCCCTGGCATGTCAATTCTCACACATTCTCTCTCTAATAAATAAATAAAATCTTAAAAAAAAAAATTGGAGCTGGGCATGGTGGCACACACCTTTAATACCAGCACTTGGGAGGCAGAGGTAGGAGGATCGTTCTAAGTTTAAGGCCACCCTGAGAGGACATAGTGAATTCCAGGCCAGCCTGAGCTAGAGTGAGACCCTACCTCAAAATACCAAAAAAGAGCTGGGTGTAGCTGCACACGTCTTTAATCCCAACACTCAGGAGGCAGACATGGGAGGATCGCCATGAGTTCGAGGTCACCCTGACACTACATAGTGAATTCCAGGTCGGCCTGGACTAGTGTGTGAGACCCTACCTCAAAAAAAAAAAAAAAAAAAAAAAAAAAAAAAAAAAAAAGCAGAAAAAAAATTGGGGCAATGGGGCTAAAGTGAAGTGGCTAAGGCACTTGCCTATAAAGCCTAAGGACCCAGGTTTGACTCTCCAGATCCCATGTAAGGCCAGATACACATGGTGGTGCATATGTCTGGAGTTCATTTGCAGTGGCTGGAGGCCCTGGCATGCCCTTTCTCTCTCAAACAAAATAAATAATTAAAATATTTTTTAAACATTGGGGCAAAGGATCAGTGAGATGGCTGGCTATATGGTACATGGGGATTTAATTTCCTGCTTTAGACCTCTGGATGAAGACCAGGTGAGTCATCTCCTCCCGCTAGACTGACACCACAGCTCATCTCAATAGTGACTCAGGATGCACAGTAGGAAGGGCCCTGGAGGAGTCTTTCTAAATGAAGAGAGGGAGCAAAGAAAAGTCAGCCATTCATATCCAACAGAAACAGCCAAATACCCTCAAGTTACACTTCCAAGGGCCTCCACGTTTGGGGATCCTGGGCTCCCAGGGCCATGTCAAGGTAGTTACCATCCACCCAAAGTAGTATCCTTCCCCAGAATTATTTTGTGAAGTTCTCTAATCACATTTTTTTCTCACTGTTAGCAATGGAGCCAATGGCTCTAAGCAAGTGCTCTATCACTGAGCTGTACACTTCCCATTATTTTCCATTGGAAAAACCATAATGGTATACATTTATGTTACAAAAATGTGATGTTTTTTAAAAACTATTTTAGTTTTTAAAATTTTA
Source organism: Jaculus jaculus (assembly GCF_020740685.1). Taxonomy (NCBI): domain Eukaryota; kingdom Metazoa; phylum Chordata; class Mammalia; order Rodentia; family Dipodidae; genus Jaculus; species Jaculus jaculus. The sequence continues at coordinate 94,533,183 of NC_059110.1, forward strand.
CTTTATTTATTTGAGACAGGGAGGAAGAGGCAGATAAACAAAGAATGGGCATGCTAGGACTTTCAGCTGCTGCAAACGAACTCCAGATCTGTATGCCACATTGTGCATCTGGCTTACTTGGGTCCTGGGGAATCACACCTGGGTCTTTTGGCTTTGCAGACATGCACCTCAACTTCTAAGTCATTTCTCCAGCACAAATGTTTAAATTTTTTTTTTGTTCATTTTTATTTATTTGAGAGCAACAGAGAGAAGGAGGCACACACAGAGAGAGAATGGGTGTGCCAGGGCATCCAGCCACTGCAAATGAACTCCGAACTCCAGATGCTTGTGCCCCCTAGTGCATCTGGCTAACGTGGGTCCTGGGGAATCGAGCCTCGAACCAGAGTCCTTAGGCTTCACAGGCAAGAGCTGAACTGCTAAGCCATCTCTCCCAATTTTTTTTTAAAATATATATTTATTTATTTATTTGAGAAAAGGAGCCAGAGAGAAAGAGAAAGGAGAGAGAAAGAATGGGCATGCTAAGGCCTCCAGCTGCTTCAAACAAACTACAGACACATATGTCACCTTGTGCATCTGGCTTACGTGGGCCCTGGGGAATTGAACCTGGGTCCTGGGGCTTCACAGGTTAAGTGCCTTAACTGCTAAGCCACCTCTCCAGATCAAATGTTTCATTTTTGTATTTATTTATTTGAGAGAGAGAGAAAGAAGAGAGAAAATGGGTACGCTGAGGCTTCCAGCTGCTGCAAACAAACTCCAGATGCATGTGCTACCTTGTGCATCTGGTTTACGTGGGTCCTGGGGAATTGAACCTGGGTAATTTGGCTTTGTAGGCTAGCGCCTTAACTGCTAAGCCATGTCTCCAGGCCAAAATATGATTTTTTTTCCCTCCATACCATCTCCAACCAAAACATAACATTGCCCATTTACTTACTATTATAAAAAATATAGACTGCTCGCAAATAAACAAAAATACAAAATGTGACTTTATTTTTTCCCTCAAGGTAGGGTCTCACTCTAGCCCAGGCTGACCTGGAATTCACATGTAGTCTCAGGGTGTCCTCCAACTCACGGCGATCCTCCTACCTCTGCCCCTTGAGTACTGGGATTAAAGGCATGCGCCACCATGCCCGGCTCAAAATGTGATGTTTTAATAGATGTACATTGCGGAATGAGCAAATTGAGTGCTTGAACAAACCTATCATGTCACTTACCGTCTTTTTTGTGGTGAGCCATTTGGAATTTATTCCCTATACTATTCTGAAACTTACTATTTAGTATTACTGACTGACCCTCCAGTGTCCAGGTTCTTTGCTCCATTGACAGTCACCCACCCCCGCTCCTCTGGTGACCAGCACCCTCTCTTAGTACTACGTCCAACTTCTTCAGATTCTGCTTACAACTGAGACCCTGTCACATTTGTCCTGCCATGCCCGGCTTGTTTCACTTAGCATAATGTCCTTTAGGCTCACTTGTCACAAATTTTTCCTTTTTTTTTTTTTTTTTTTTTTTTGGTTTTTTGAGGTAGGGTTTCACCCTAGTCTAGGCTGACCTTGAACTCATGCTGATCCTCCTACCTCTGCTTCCCGAGTGCTGGGACTAAAGGGGAGCGCCACCATGCCTGGCTGACAATTCCTGTGCAGATAGGCCACATTTTCTCCATCCATCCATCCAAGGAACTCAACCAAATGAGCCACTTAAAATTTGGCCAAAAGATCTGGAAAGAAATTACTCAAAAGAAGACACATATATGGCCAATATGTTCATTAAAAAAAATATTGGGCTGAAGAGCTGGGCGTAGTGGTGGCACATGCCTTTAATCCCAGCACTCGGGAGGCAGAGGTAGGAGGATTGCTGTGAGTTTGTTGCCACCCTGAGACTACACATTGAATTCCAGGTCAGCCTGGGCCAGAGACCCTATCTTGAAAACAAACAAACAAACAAACAAAATACTGGGCTGGAGAGATGGCTTAGTGGTTAAGGTTCTTACCTTTGAAGCCTAAGGGCTTACGTTTGACTCTCCAGGTGCCACATAAGCCAGACAGACAATGATGCAAGCACACAAGATCACACATGCATACAAGGGGGTGCATGCGCCTGGACTGGAATTCAATTGCAGTGGCTGGAGGCCTTGGCACACCTATTCTCTCTCTCATTAAAAAAAATAATAATAAAGGCAGTCTGTTGGGGTTACCTCAAAAAAATGCCTCGAATCACTAAGCACTAGGGAAATGCAAATTAAAACCACAATGAGCTATTGCCCACACTAGTAAATATAACTTTTGCAGTTGGGTGTGGTGGCGCACACCCTTAATCCCAGCACTGGGAAGGAAGAGGTAGGAGGATCACTATGAGTTTGAGGTCACCCGAGACTACATAGTGAATTCTAGGTCAGCCTGGGCTATAGTGAGATCCTACCTCAAAAAAAAAAAAAAAAAAAAAAAAAAAAAAAAAAAAACCTAAAAAAATTTTGTCAAAGAGATCAAAGAGGACAGATGTAGCAAAGATGCAGAGGGAAGTGTCCTTGCACTTTTGGTGAGGATGTTAACTAGAATTGCCATTATTCAAAATAGTATGGAAGGTCCAAAAATAAGAACAACCTAAAAATAAGGCTGGGGTGTAGAGGTGAGGCAGAGTTTAGCCCAATAGCATGTGATCATGTGCACACACACACACGCAGTACAAATTACCCAGCAGTCCCAATTCTGGGTGAGAACCAGCAAAACAGAAAGCATGCTGAAAGGCATCTGTGTTCCCAAGGTCACCACAGCATCACTCACAAGAGCCCAAATGTGGAGAGACAACCCAAGTGTTCATCAATGGGCAAACAAATAAAGAAAATGTACAGTTTTATACTGTACGAGGAAGCCAGTTGACTAGAAAAGTAAAAATCCTTCCAGTGAATGTGTCTCTATGCTGTTTGAGAAATCATGCACGGTGGTGATGGCTGCAGGTCTTGGGGGCTCTGTCTCCCCACGTATGAGGCACATTCCAAGCAGGGCACATTCCCAGGGATTCCCCAGGAACTCAGAGCCACCGCATCATGCTGCCTCTGTTTGGACTGGTGGCCAGGTGGATTTCGGTAGTGGAGGTCCAGCCTCAGGACCTGCAGTGAGGGGGCAGGTGATGTCAATCCCCATGGCCTGGGTCGGGAGGGTTGAGCTGACCAAAAAGAGATCGGTACAACTCGGTCCTAGAAAACAAAACAAACTGGTTAATACACTAGATAACTTCTCAAGGTTAAAAAAAAAAAAAGAAAGAAAGAAAGAAGTGGGAAGTGCCTTCATCTGTTTCTTTAAGTGAAAACACAGCCATGTAATTAAAAGATGCATCTATCTCACAGCTCTCATTCACAAATACAAGGGAAGGAAGAAATACAGAAGCAGCCAATCAAATAGTAAAATATGTAAATAGTCCAGTGTAGCTGGATACCCTGTCTCTAGGGAATGAGTTTTCTATAAGTTTGCCCTTTACAGAAGGCTCTTCAAGTAAGAAAACAAGATTGAATATTTTAATAGGATGTATGAGACTGCCATGCAACGGGGATTCAATCAGACATGGGATGTAGGGGATATAATTTAGTTTTCATACATTTTCTTGGACTTGGCAGTACTTGAAAAACAATGAAAATGACCCAGCAACAAGATTCCAATTACCATCATATGTGCAGTACTTCAGGAGTAGAACCAGACTCTTCCTCCTACCAGCACCCCTTTCTCTAGCTTCAATTTATGAAATAATTTCTTTTTATTTTTTTCTTTCATTTCGGTTTTTTGAGATAGGTTCTCACTCTAGCTTAGGATGACCTGGAATTCACTATGTAATCTCAGTGTGGCCTCAAAATCTTGGCAATCCTCCTACCTCAGCCTCCTGAGTGCTAGGCTAGAATGCCACCATGTCTGGAAAGACATAATTTACTTGTAAAGTTAAGAGATTAAAAATTAACGTGATCAACACAGGGTCTCACCACACAGCACAGTTGGCCATCTACTAGAGACCCGCCTGCCTTGTTTCCCAAGTACTGGATTACAGGTGTGCATCACCACAATCCAGCTCCAATATGGCCAAGCCTTGGGTCCCTAAAAACATGGTCAATTATTACTTCTAAACTCTTTCCTACTGCTTGTGTCACACACCCAGCCACAGCCTTGAGCCAAGGCCTGGCAAACCTCAAGGGAGTAGGGTTAAGGCTGGAGTCCTTCCTATCACGGAGCCAGAAGCCTGTGATGTGGCGTGTGTCCGGCAGGTAGGAGGATCCTCCACATTCCAAGAAGGTCAAACTGGCAAGAAGTCAGAAGCTCTTGAGCCCCAAGTGAGATGGCCATGGGCCACAGTTCTGAGGTGGGCAGCCTGCATCTGCATTCACTGTACAGACCCAGCCACTGTGCTCTCGAAGGAGAAAAGAACACGCAGGGCTGAGACAATGAGCCAGCGAGTCCACAACCCCAGGTGAAAGCCACACCAGCCTGACATCTTCAGTCTGGCTAAAAACAAAGCCTGCCATCTTGTCGAGGCACAGGTTCTTGAAAGTGCTCTCTGCCCGAGAGCTACTGTCGAAGCTGACAGAACAAACGCCCATCTTTCATACAGCTGTTCTGATTCAGCAGAACCTCAACACAAGAGCTTATTGGTCTTGTTTGTTGATGTTTTTAAAAAGTTTTTCGAGGTAGAGTTTCACTCTAGCCCAGGCTGTCCTGGAATTCACTACGTATTCTCAGGGTGGCCTTGAACTCATGGTGATCCTCCTACCTCTGCCTCCCGAGTGCTGGGATTAAAGGCGTGCGCCACCAGGCCCAGCCTTTATTTCATTTTTTTTTGAGACAAGGTCTTGCTACGTAGCTAGCACTGGCTGGCCTTACTAGGTATACTAGGTTAGTCTTGAACTTGTGGCAATCCTCCTGTCTCTGCTTCCCAAATGTCCACTGTGCCCGGCTCAGCTTTTTTTCCCTAAAGTCCCCTGGCTATAGATGTGGAGTAGAAGAGAAGATACTAAAATTAGAAACCCCAGCAACTGGAATTGCATACCAAAACTTTTAAAAAGTAAGAAGTGAAAATCTTAAAGGAACTGCAGAAGCTGAAAATGTAGACAAGCCTATTACAGGCATTTTATATCATTTTAAGAATTTGCTGAAAGCCTCACCCTGAATTGCCAACCAGCCGTGAGCCTACAAAGGAGGCAGGTTTCCTCTGGACTCCATCTTCCCTTTTGTTCCCCAGACTGTACACATCAGTCAGCCTCACCCTCGACCTGCCCAGACACACAGCCCTGCAGAGGTGGAGGACCATCATTGCCCAAATGCAAATAAGCAACCCGTATCTTCACCTGAGAAGCAGTGATGCCCTGCCTAGCCTTCACCTTACCACACTGTGACCTGCCTATAGGCCGACAAACATGGGCCTCTCCTGCCATTTCAACAACAAAAAAATCAAAACAAAACCCGAAACGGCAAGAAAGAGAGAGAGCTGCCATGACAAGAAGGGCATTATGACCGAGCGAGCGCTGGCTGATGAGAGGGAGATGCAGGCACAGGGCTATTTCGTCTTCCCAGCAGCCCCTCCCCGGCCTCATCTAGCTTGCAGCTGCACCAGGGCCATCATTACCCCCGAGCAAATGCTTCCACTCCACGCCTGGCCCAAAGGCGGCAGTTACTGTCCGCAGCGGGGTTCGTGTGTCAGAAGCACAGTGAAATGCTGAACCCATGTTTTGATAGAACATCATTTCACACTCTGGTGCGCAAAGCTGACAAACATATGCAGCTGCTCAGCAAGGCGACTTGGGAAGCTGAGTGGTCTGAGTTCCTAAAAATATTTTGAGAGGGAGCAAGGTTGAGTTAGCGAAAGCTTGCAAATAAACGACTATTCCAACATAAACATCCCTGAGCAACATCTTCCTCACCCACTATCACATGTACCTTGCAAAGCGCACACAGCCTGCTGCCCCTCAGCTATTTGAGATTCCACTATCTCAGCAAGAACATGGTGACAGCCACCTGACAGCCTCTTGGGTTCCTTCCTTCCACTCCACCTCCTTTAGTCCCAGCTCGAGAGAAAGAGCAGGCAGACCCTCCTTGGGGCTCAGAAGCACCACCAGCTGCCGGGGCTGGATGAGCACTTCCTATGATCAGGGAGGACTTCAGGGATGCTGGACTTTGAAGTCACAGACAGAACTCAGCCCAGGAAGGTGGTCTCAAAACCCTGCCTCCCTTCACACATTCTAAGTTGCCATATAAAGTTTTTCTTTGTATAGTTAACTAGGATAATTAGCAGCATGTTGTGAATATTAACTTAAAAAATTAAACTCTTGGGCTGCAGAGATGGCTTAGCAGTTAAGCACTTGCCTGTGAAGCCTAAGGACCCTGGTTCGAGGCTCGATTCCCTAGGACCCACGTTAGCCAGATGCAGAAGCGCACATGTCTGGAGTTCATTTGCAGTGGCTGGAAGCCCTGGCATGCCCATTCTCTCTCTCTGCCTCTTTGTCTGTCACTTTCAAATAAATAAATAAACATAAAACAAAAAAAATTAAACTCTTACAACCTTGCTCAAGTGCAACCAAGGGAACCTCTGTAATCCTGACCTGATTCCCACCACCACTTGTTTATTTATTTATTTTTGGTTTTTGAGGTAGGGTCTCACTCTGGCTCAGACTGACCTGGAATTAACTATGTAGCCTCAGGATGGCCTCCAACTCATGGTGAACTCCTACCTCTGCCTCCCTGAGATTAAAGGCGTGCGCCACCATGCCCAGCCCCATCACCACTTATTTAAATAAACAAACTCCTTAACTCCTTTTACTGCCTCTTTTTCTTTTCTTTTTGGTTTTTCGAGGTAGGGTTTCACTCTAGCTCAGGCTGACCTGGAATTCACTATGTACTCTCAGGGTGGCCTCAAGCTATGGCAATCTTATCTCAGTCTCCCAAGTGCTGGGATTAAAAGCATTTACCACCATGCCAGCTTTTCTCTTTTAAAAAGATAAAAACTTTTTTCTTTTCTTTTTTTGTGAAATGTAGTTTCTTATTTGTTATTGAGAGAGAGAGAGAGAGAGAGAGAGAGAGAGGGAGGGAGGGAGGGAGGGAGAGAGAGGAAGAGAAAGAAAAATGGGCACTTCAGGGTCTCCTGAAACTGCAAATGAACTTGTGCATCTGGCTTTGGAAAAGTACTTTTAATCACTGACTCACCTCCTCAGCCTCTCTTCTCTCTCTCTCTCATTTTTCTTTTTGGTTTTTTGAGGTAGGGTCTTGCTCTAGCACAGGCTGACCTGAAATTTACTATGTAGTCTCAGGGTGGCCTCAAATTCACTGTGATGCTCCTACCTCTGCCTTCCTAGTGCTGGGATTAAAGGCGTGCGTCACCATGCTTATTATTCTGTTTTAAAAAATCAATTTTAAGAACTGAGTCTTGCCAGGTGTGGTGGCGCACGCCTTTAATCCCAGCACTCGGGAGGCAGAGGTAGGAGGATCACTGGGAGTTCAAGGCCACCCTGAGATGACATAATGAATTCCAGTCAGCCTGGGCTAGAGCAAGAACCTACCTTGAAAAAGCAAACAACTAAAAGAAAGACCTGGATGCCATCTGACCTGCCAGGGCTCTTTTATCCATTTCCTTTCCTCAATTCCTAAACCCACATTCCAAATGGCCTTGTGTACCCTAGAGGTCCCCTGCTGCAGGACCAATCCATGTGCATGAGAGATGGGCTTGAGGTGGCTTTGAGTCAGGCAGAGGACAACTGAGACAGAAGACCTATGCCTTCTGTGCAGGCACACTCTATCTGGATACCAGCTCCTTCACACTCTTATCTACTTTCTCCTTAGAAAACCTCTGCGTACTCAATATGCAGATGAGATGTCAGAGAGGGAGCAGGTGAAACACCTGAAAAGAAGCAAAACATGTCCAAATCCTTCACCCCAGCCCAAGGATGATGACAGGGCCACTGGGTGGCTGCAGCAGCTGCAGGAACCTTCCTTGCAGCGCCTCCTCCTCTTGCAGCCAGAGCCGGCTGTGCATACGGGCTCCCCTAGCAATCCTCCAGGTTAACCCATTTCCCTCTGATTTTCCAGGTTGTGCAGAGCTGAATACCAGAAGTCCTCTTAAGGCTGTGCATAATGAACTTTGTAGGTTTTTGTAATAGATAATTTCTGCACCTGTTCACATTAGAATCAAGATCTGAATCATTGACCTGAACCATTTCCCCTGCTTTTATCTCCACTTTTGGTCTCAACAGCCAGTAGGAATGTCCACTGTAGAAAACGTATTAATGTTAGTATCATGCAGGAGAATAAGCGACAGAGTAATTAACAGGACTTGGACCTAAGGTAAAAGGTCGATAGCAGGGGCTCTTCCTTGAATTAAATTTTAACTTACCCTTTATTGCAACCTACAAAAGCAAGTAATGAGCACTAACATTTTTATTTCTTTTAAACTGTCATTTAGGCGGCAGAGGGGATAATTACCTATCTCTAGTGTAGTAAGGTTTTATAACCCTTAGTGAGGCATTTTCTAATTTAATATTTTTACTATATTATCATAAAACCTGTTTCTGGAAAAAAATGATCATGGATTAGCAGCCATTTTCCATAAAGACAGAACGTGTGTGCGTGCATGTGTATATGTGTGGACACATGCAAAGATGTAGCTTAGCATGCTTTCACTGTGAACTGCAAACACAACAGTGGTGAGTGAGGTTTCACATGGCCCTAAGTGAAGTAGGGATGCATGCACATCAGGATGCAGCCCCAGGCCCACGCATGTGCTCCTCACAGGACTGCAATACAGATCATTGTCTTTCGCGATGCTATCTGGGCAAACACTACAGAGGAGCATATTAACCCTACAAATGATCTAGGTCAGTGGCTTGCGGCATCAGGGGCAAGAAGGAATTCTCCCAGCTGCTCTCTGCAAGACTGTACTCTTCCTGCGCAGACTTGGAAATGTTAAGCTCCAAGACCCCCTCCCCCAAGCTGCTGCACCTGCCTACTCCTGTGGGCAGCACAATGAAAGCAGTCATTCCACTTTCCCTCAAGAAGCCTATATGGCCTGCAGAAGCAGATTACAGTCTAAGCAAGTATTACATGCCAGTCTTTCTAGTGTGCTGGCAGACACAATAATGCTGCTCTTCTGGTTCATAGTCTGAGCTGGGTATGGTAGTGCATGCCTGTAATCCTAGCACTTGGGAGGCAAGAGAGTCCTAAGTCCCAGGCCAGCCTGGACTACAGAGCAAGACCCTATCTTACAAAGAAAGAAAGAAATCCTATATATAATTTTCCCTTGATTAATTTGAAACTGTTCATTTATTGCTGCCCAAAGGAAGGGTGTTCTAAATGCAGGACACATCTAGAATGCATCCTGGCCAGCTCTTCCTCTCTGCTTTCTACCTTTCTTGCACTGCATGCCACATAGTGCAGGGCCTGTGTTTCTGCCTGAATGCAAGCCCTCTACACACATTTGAGAAGCAAGGCAGGGTTCTGATTTCACTGGTGACCATGTCACACAAAACCCAGATCAAGCCCAGAGCCTGAGAAGGCTCCACAGACGAGGCAGATACAGAAATCCACGTGTGGCCTGCAGTGCCTAATCTAACCTGCAGTCACCAGTGGTCCTCACATCTGTTTAGAAAACAATTTACTTCATGTTTTGGAAACATACAAACATGTATTAGATATTTATCGTACTTGGTCTCAAAATACAGTACACAGGTATAATAAATTAATAAAAATGTTTGGGGCTGGAGAGGTGGCTTAGCGGTTAAGGTGCCTGTCTGCAAAGGCAAAAGACTCAGGTTTGATGCCCCAGGACCCACATAAGCCAGTGGCTGGAGGCCCTGGTGTGCCCATTCTCTCTCTCTACCTGTCTGTATCTCTCTCTCAAATAAAGAAATAAAAATAAAATATTAAAAAAGTTTGAATGCCTACTTAAGCTTCACTAGCTGTCATGGAGGATGACAAAGACAAGAATGACATGGCAGAGGCTGGGTTGGGAAAGTGAACATTTGTAGACAGCTGGAATAGCCCAGTCCAACTGGAGATTCCTATGAGGAATTCTGCCATTCTGTCACTTGTCCCCACAGCCAGGAGGGAAGCAAGGCTGACTGCTATGTCCCATGGAAGCTCATTGACTGCTGGTGTCCTAACCCCTCTATGCTCAACCTTAGGGTCTCTGTTGCTGCAAATATTCCTGGCAGCGTGGATTCTGTTTCTGGTTTACCTAAGCTCTGCAGTAAGGGCCTCAGACTCTCTGTGCAATCCCAACCTATGACAATCCCAGAACTGCCAGCATAATCCTGATGTGTCAGAAGGGCAAAGAGGATTCCACTCACTCCTACATTTTTTTTGAGGTAGGGTCTCACTCTAGCCCAGGCTGACCTGGAATTCACTATGTAGTCTCAGGGTGGCCTTGAACTCACGGCAATCCTCCTACCTCTGCCTCCCAAGTGCTAGGATTAAAGGCGTGCGCCACCAACGCCCAGCTCACTCCTACATTCTTTAGTGTGTGTGTAGTGAAAGCTCCTATTCAAACCCAGGGCCTTGCGAGCCTCAGGCAAGTGCTCTACTACTAAGCACCATTTCCAGCTCTGCCCCCTACATTCTGAATCCACTGTCTCCAGCCTTCAGAGACCTACTATCTTCTGCTCTGTCTACCAACAGATTCAAGCATTCCAAATACCTAATGGAAAAAGTGCCTTCCAATTAGCATTTGGCATATGCTAATAGTATTATACAAAAGGATCTCCTTCCCATAAAACAAGTGCTTCCATTCTGTCACAAACTTAAGAGAATAGGCTACGTGCCCCTTTTCCTCTTGGAGATGCTAGACGACGTCAGCTCACAGTTGTTAAGTACCCCAGCAAGTCCTCTATAGATGGTGTTCAGCACAACATGGAGGAGGTGTGCAGGGCTGCACCTTGCAGTTGGGCTGGTTCTCATCCCGGCTCGGATCCTTACCACTCATGACCTGAGATTAGCCTTAACTTCTTCAGCAGTAAGATGACAGACTCCACTTTAAGCAGTTTCTAGTGCACTAAGCAATGTCCTTGTTGTACACATAGCATGGTCATCACTGACGAAAATGTTAGAAGACTCAATAACTACCATGCCAGAGTGTGGCGGCCTATCTGGCCACCTCATGGTTGGCTCCCAATAACACTAGATATGAAATTCTGCCTTTATCTTCTGTTCTCTGTGCTTCTCGGACACAAATGTCTTAGAATGTACCAGTGACTTCCCAGGAAAGACGAAAGTGGTTGGAAATGGCTGTTTATGATGTGCAAAGGGATATATGCTGCAAGTGTCCTGTGCTCTTGGAGTGTTTGGCTGGTGGTGGAGGGAACCTGAGTGGGTTCCAAAGCACGGGATCAAAGGCAAGCAGCAACCCAGACTCTCAAGAGGACAATACTATTGGGAAGGCATCCCAAGGGCAGACAGGTGCAGTTCTCCAAGAAGTGAGCTTCACTGCACAAAAGCCACAAAGACAGAAAGTTTACAACTCTTGGATGTAGGAAAGGAAGGGTCAGTGCAGAACTCTCCTCCCAATGTCCCCAGGCTTCCTTCAAGAGATCTCCCTATACTCCACACAAAACCAAACCAAGGGCTGGAGGGATGGCTAAGTGGTTAAGATGTTTGCCTTCAAAGCAAAAGGACTCAGGCTCAATTCTCTAAATCCCAGGTAAGTCAGATGCACAAGGTGGTACACGCACCTGGAGTTCGTTTGCAGTGGCTAGAGGCCCTGGTGCAACCATTCTCATTCTCTCTCTCTCTCTCCCTCTATGTCTCAAATAAATAAATAAATAAACAAACAAATCAAACAAGAAAAGAACCACCACAAACACACACAAAAAGCACAAATCAAAGAAAAGTAGTAAAAAGAAAGCGATCTCTTACTGAAAACTACTTCTTTGTGTTGCTGTTTACTTCCCTTTAAATTCTTTATTTTTTGGTTCTTTTCGAGGTAGGGTTCCACTCTAGTCCAGGTTGACCTGGAATTCATTGTGTAGTCAGTCTCAGGGTGGACTTGACCTCATGGTGATCCTCCTACCTCTGCCTCCTGAGTGCTGGGATTAAAGGTGTGTGACGCCACGCCTGGACCTTTAAATTTTATTTTATTTTATTTTTGTGAGGTAGGGCTGCACTCTAGCCCAAGTTGACCTCAAACTCAGAGAGATCCCTCCTCTGGGATTAAAGGAGTACACCACCACGGCTGGCCCTTCTAAATTCTTTAAGACCTACTTCTTAACAGGATCAAGTAGCAAAGTAACAGGCAATGACTCCAAATCCCTTCCTGTAACACTAGTTCCTAGATCTGGAATGCAAGGTAATTCATCTCCAAACAGACAGGGGCTCAACTCTTCAGAATGGGCCCAGACAACAAACTGCAACTGCCAAAATCTGCCACAAGGTGGCAGTACATGACTCATTTCTAAGGGAACCAGGTGATCAGGAGGCTGGGAGCACCCAGAGCCTATAAATTAACTGCTGTGTCTGCTCTCATCACCATCCTCCCAGGGTTTGAAGGAGACTCAGGAAGGTCTGTTCCAATGCGCTCTTTTGGTCAGGTCAGAACTAGGTCCTTCAAACCTCTGCAAATGCTTTTAGCCCTACAGCTTTAAATTACAGATGGTGACATGTGGCCTCTGGCCTATCTCCTAAAGATCAGACAGACTCAAGATTTATAAATGTCCAAAGAAGCAGGCTCAGGCCCCAAACAAAGAAACTGAAGGATGGGGAGAAGGAGAGGGAAGAAGGACAAAAGGGCGGGAATTTTCTCACTTGACAGTTACAAATTCACTTCACTTTAACACAGGGGGAAAAAGGCTTGAACTCCTACCATTCCTACCATTAGCCTCAAATTTTTCACATTATTTTAGAAAAAAGGTAATTTACCTTAGTGGACTTGCAAAGGGTTGGGGGCAGGGGCTCCTGAGACAAAAGGAGCACAGCTCCTATCCTGCGTGCTAATATTCCACATTGCTGGGATGATTTCCACTTTCACAGTTTGACTGTTTTAGAACAGATTTGATGCGAGAGAAGACAAATGGCTTCACAAAGGAGAGACGACAAATCATCTTACTGTTTTTACCAGGGATTTCTCTTTGTTTTTATTTATTTTTATTCTGGAGCTGGGTGCAGAGCTCTCTGCCTTGCTGGAGATGTTTAATATTAACGTCAGGCCACCGAGATCTGGCGATAGAGTTGGCTGGTGTTGTGTTTACGGCTTTGTGACTGCTGCCTCAGGAGGATGAACCTCCCATTCAAACAGCAGCCCTCCAACAGCTCGTTAAAAGCCAGAGGATGCTTCACCACTGAGATGTGAATCATTTCCTCAGCAGTAAGGAAGGTGAGGTTGGAGCCCAGGCAGACTGGCGCCCATGCCCGGACTATGGCCCAGGAACATGGGGCCTGGACTCACAGTATGCAGCTCTCAACTCCAGTGAACCTCAACAACTTCTAGGGTTCAAAACATAGAAACTAATGCGGGAATTCATGTCAGTCCAGAAAGCTGGCCAGGCATTCTGCTATTACTTTTGGTGAAAAGGTAGAGCATTTTTTGCATGGCATGGTGGCAGATGCCTGCAACCCCAGCATGTGGGCAATAGAAGATCTGGAGACCCATCCAAACATGAAAGCAGCAGCTCCTGAGCAATCCGGTGCAAGGCAGCAACTCTGCAATGCACATGGACACAGGGAAGGCTGGGCAGCAGAAACCGGTATAATGGCCTGCTAGTCTTGCCCCTAGACTCTCCTGGCCAAGCTCCATGAGCCATGTCCTGGCTCTCTTTATCCTCCCTTCAGTTCCAGTCCTCATCTCTCATCTGGACTGCCTACCTACACCAGGCTTGGACAGCTCCTCTATGCAAAGGATGTTCAGACTCCTGAGCCACTCCCACCCAACCAGAATAAGCTGCCCTTATTCCCTTGCTCTGCAAGCCTGTTTGGTTTATTTTATTTAAAAATTTTATCTATTTGTGCTGGGTGTGGTGACACACACCTTTAATCCCAGCACTTGGGAGGCAGAGGTAGGAAGATCACCATGAGTTCAAGGCCACCCTGAGAGTGCATAGAGAATTCTAGGTCAGACTGAGACTCTACCTCAAAAAATTAAAAAAAAAAATAAATAAAATTTTATTTATTTGCAAGGTGACAGGGAGGGTGGACGAAAATGAGAATTAGGCACGTCAGGGGCTCTTGCCACTGCAAACAAATTCCAGATATATGTGTCACTTTGTGGAGTGCTTTATGTGGGTATTGGAGAACTGAACCCACATTGGTAGGCTTTGCAGGCAAGTGTCTTAATCACTGAGCCATCTCTCCAGTCCTGTAAAGCTATTTATTGTCACCCAAACTACCACTCTGTTCATAACGGCAACATTATGAACATTATTACTCATGTACCACACCTAACTGCTTAACAATTCAACTTGAGATAGTGCTTTTTATGTTTTTTATTCAAGGTAAGGGCTCACTCTAGCCAGGTTGACCTAGAACTCACTCTGTAGTCCCAGGCTGGCCTCGAACTCACAGTGATCTTGGATTAAAGGCATGCACCACAATGCATGGGAGACAGTGCTCTTGACTGGATAGTTTAATCTTTGTTGTGTTTTGAAACACTCTCTTATTCCATAAACCAAACTAGCCTTGAACTTGTTTGTGGTGACCCTTCTGCCTCAGTCTCAAATGTTGGGATTACAGGCATGAGTCACCACATGCAGCTCTAGTTCACTCATACAGTAACCAGAAAACAAAAACAAAAATGAAACGAAACAAACTGGGCTGGAGAAATGGCTTAATAGTAGGGCACTTGCCTGCAAAGCCAAAAGACCCAGGCTCGATTCCCCAGGACCCACGTAAGGCAGATGCACAAGGGGGTGCATGCAGCTGGTGTTCGTTTGCAGTGGCTGGAAGGCTTTCGTCCCCTTCCGCCCCCTGCCTATTTCTCTCTCTCTCTCTCTCAAATAAGTAAGTAATAAAATACTTTTTAAAAATACAAACTGCTACCTCCAATTTAATTTCTGACAGTTTCCTTCAAAGAACTCCCTCCTCTCCTCTGTAAAGCCAGAGAGGAATCTGTAAACAGAGAGAGGTTGGTTGTGTCAGGCACCTGCCAAGAACCCCTTCTCCAGAGCTGCAGCCCAGGAAGCCTCAGCTTCTTGACATCCCAACAGGACCATTTCTGCCTCCCACCTGAGCTGTACCAAATAGTCCCTGAAGTCAGCAGTTTGATGGCCCACCCAATTCTATGACTGTATTTAAAAAGCTTGATTGCTAAATGCACAATAAGTCATTTGCCTTCTTCCCCTGGAAGCTGGTGCTTATGTCTGGCTGCGTAGCTGGCCTCCCCTGCAGGACAGAGCTGTGGGAGAGGAGGCAGAGTGCTGCCAAGTGTGTGTATGAGAAAATGTGTATTGATTTCTTCTTTCTTACAAAGGAACACAAAGCACTGAAGAACAATTGCTCGTCTGTAGCATTTCACATTCCCCACAAGAGACAAATCCCAGCCCCCACCTGCCCAGGACAGTGTCTCCTGGGTGTAAGGTGCCACCACTGCTGTGACTTCAGCTTTGGCCATCCCCCCTTCCCTCCAACTGCCTCTGTTCAAGTAATCTCCCTCGGTGGCTGATGCTTCCTCATCTGTATTAGAGAAGAAAGAGCCTTCAGCCTTATTTACCTTTTAAGTGCAGGTTCCTAGAGGGTAAAAGAGTTAATGTTTATAAAGTGTTCTGCTCCCCAGAGTGGTGGACAAAGCACACAGTGTGGTGATGGCTCATTCACAACCTTGTTCCTGGGGTGTTTAAAGCAGCTTCCCATCACAGAGGCTTCCTGCACACTGGACTCAAAGCACAAAGGAGCAACATCCTTTCTCTACATAGTCTTCTTCTGACAAAGTACCTAATATCAACACTAAAAACAAAAGGGAACCAGGTTTTATCATGCCTCGTTAACGTACATACAGAATCTATTCCAGAACTGCTGTCTTCTTAACCAAAACAAATCCTGAAAGCAGTCACCACTGACCTAGAGCTTTTACTGGTCATCCAGGGTCCTGTTGGTACTTTCCATGTTTCCATAGTAACCAGTAATTTGTAGAAGGGCCACCAGAAACCCAAACTGGTATAGGAATCACAGCTAAGATGGTCAGGAGAAAAACTAACAGAAGAACAGAAAATCCAAGAAGTGATGGAAAAAATGAAGGTTCTTGGAAGATATTTTACCAAGGCTCATCCAAATAAAAATGGCTTCAAAACCAGACCCTTAATTTCTGGGGTGTTGTTAACATGGCCATGAGCTATAATAAAAAAGGAGTGGCCCTCAGCACAGGAAAAGTTTCAGAATGGAGACATAGCACAAATAGTCAGAAAGCAATGTGGCAGTGGATGTGACCTTTAACAGAGATGTGTGGAGTGCCACTGTGAGGTCAGTGAAAGAGGAAGAAATCCCCTTCGTGGCAGTTTGATTCAGGTGTCCCCCATAAACTTAGGTATTCTGAAAGCTAGTCTCCCCAGCTGATGGCAATTGGAAATTAAAGCCTCCTGGAGGCAGTGTATTGTTGGGGGCAGGCTTATGGGTGTTAAAGCCAGTTTCCCTCTGCCAGGGTTTGGTACACTCTCCTATTGCTGTTGTCCACCTGATGTTGGCAAAGAGGTGATGTCAACCCTCTGCTCATGTCGTCATTTTCCCTGCCATCATGGATCTTCCCCTTGAGCCCGTAGCCAAAATAAACCTCTTCCCCCCCCCGCCCACAAGCTGCTCTCTTGGTTGGGTGATTTCTACCAGCAATGGGAACCTGACTGCAACACTCTTCTTCCATTTTACAGGACTTTGTGCAAAAATAATCTTACAAGCCAGTTGTACCCAAGTTTGCAAGCTGGCAGCCTTCAAAGGAACTTTTGCTATAAACATTTCTATAGAAATTTCAACAAACCACAGGCACAGAAATGGGTATGTTTGTGTCACAGGCAAAGGGACAACTCCATGATACAGATGTGTGAATACACAACGTTCGTTTATTAAAATAATCACCTCGGAAGAGTTTTTGTGAGGAGAGTCCTTCACAAATACAAAAGTTAAAAAACTTATCCTGTTTAAACAAAACAAAACAAACAAACAAAAAAACCTAGCAAACTGCTTACAATACTGTCTTCCAGACACAAAGTGGCCATGGTATTCATGACCTCACAGTGGCTGGCTCTACCTATACAGAGGGAAAAAAATGATGACATCAAAATAGATGAGAGATTGCTGGAAAGAAGAAGGGATTCAGTGGATGAGGGGATTTAGGAGGGGGAAAGTGTGGTGGGAGGGGACTATGATCATAGCATATTGTCTAAATGTATAAAGTTGTCAAGTTTAATATACATATATTATGCATATATATGTACACATTTATACATATATATTTATAAATTTAAAAACCTAGTAAGCAAGAAAGACTATTTTCCACCAAGGTACAGGTACAGAGAGGTTGTTCCAGGGTCACCCTAGACATGAGCACCAGGGCATGTTTTATGTACCCGAGTCCTGGGCCAGTCCCAACTTAGAGAAGGCTAACTTGAATGGTGAAAGATCTTTAAAAAGTTGTTCTGCCAATAATATTTCTGCTACAAAAACGCTTTGTAAAAAGGCAAAATGTAACTGGAATTGAAATATACTTTTCGAGGGTTGGAGATTTGGCTTAGGGAGTAGAATGCCTGCCTAGCAGGCATGAAGCCCTGAGCTCAATCTCTAAGCAAGTCTGTAATCTCAGCACTCAGGAAATGGAGGTACAGGAGAATTAGAAGTTCAAGGTCATCCTCAACTACATAACAAGTTCAAGGCAAACCTGGGCTACATGAGACCCTACCTCAAAAACAAGCAAACAAAAAAAGGTTATTCTGAGCCCAACGGCTTGACAACAGCTCACACAAATGGCAGCAACATAAGCATTCCTCTTTACTTAGGAGTTTTTAGTTAGTAAGTGCTTTCACAAACTGTAATCAACACTGGTAGAGAAAAGCAGATGAGAGGAGCGCAAAGAGAAAAAGCCACCTGCTCAGTATAGGGTGGAAAGTGCTGGGTATGGTGGTGCACACTTTTAATCCCAGCACTTGGGAGGCAGAGGTAGAAGGATCACCATGAGTTTGAGGCCATGCTGAGACTACACAGTGAATTCCAGGTTAGCCTGAGCTAGAGAGAGACCCTACCTCGCTGTGTGTGGGGGGGGGGAGGGTGAAAAGTGGAACGCTTCCAGAGGGAAGGATAGAGTGGGGTGGGTAGAGCATGTTCCAGGATGGAAGGGCCCAACTCTGGATGGCATGAAGCTGCTCAAGGACAAAAGCTGACCAGGAGAAAAAGGTGACAGGCAGCAGGCCAGTGAGGGTCATTCTTCAAGCAAAGCGCAATCACTTGCTCCCAGGGGAAGTGAGGAAGGTGAGTTTGGAGATGTATGGAACAAATGTGTCAAGAGATTGGTGGATAAGAGGCTTCAGTGCAATGGTTGTATGGGAAGTTAAAATGAGGAGACCTGGACTCAAAATAGCCAGGAGAAATAGAAAATGGGGACCACTAAGGAATATATGGAATTAAATACAGCTTCAAGTACATTAATAGAATAGTGATCCTGGAACATAAGATTGCCAAAGCATAAAAGCAATGAGAAACATGCAAAAGTTAATTCAGCCAACAAATCATCCATCCATGTATCCATCCATCCATCCATCCATCCATCCATCCATCCATCCATCCATCTGATTAGATTTAAAGCAGAACTTGGGGAAGTGGCCTGGTGGCACAATACCTGCTTAGCACGCATAAGGCCTTGAGTCCCATCATAAGAATCACACACAAAAAATGTCATGAGTAAAAAGCATTAACAAGCTGGGTGTGGTGGCGCGTGCCTTTAATACCAGCACTTGGGAGATAGAGGTAGGAGGATTGCTGAGAGTTCGAGGCCACCTGAGAGACTACACAGTGAATTCCAGATCAGCCTGAGCAAGAGAGAGACCCTACCTGAGGGCGGGGGTTAGAGAGCATTAACAAGACAGGTATGCTGGCACATGCCTATAATTCCAGCATTTAGAAGGCTGAGGCAGGAGAATCATATAAAGTTCCAAACAAGTTTACTGACCTACAAAGTGAGACACAGTCAAAACACACACACATATACATGAGCATGCTCATGCATATTCACATACATGAGAAAAGCAAAAGCAACCTAAATATCCAATAGTAATAAATACCTCATAGTAGTTTGTTAAGTGTTTCAAAAATATTTAAAGGCATTTAAAAAATAATACAAAAAAACTAGGAAAAAAGATTCAAACATGTATGTGCACGTCTGCATAAAACACGCACACATTCTATGAATAAACAGAGCCAGGTGTCAGGTGAGTTCTTTGTCTTTTCCAGTTTGTCTAAGGGAAGGTGACTGGCATCTGAGCATGGCAGAGACACACCTAGAAGAACAAACTGAACACAATGGGTCAGAAGTCAAAGCTGATGAGAGGCTGAGGATCTTCGCACGCAGAACAGAATAACTACAGGGCAGATTTAGAAGTTCAGTGCCTCAGATGCAAAGTGAATGTTGGGCTGGAGAGACAGTGTTGCAGTCATCTTCATGGTGTTGGCAGAAAGCACCCAATCAAAAGCAGCTTATGAGAAGAAAGGGCTTATTTTGGCTCACAGACTGGAGGGGAAGCTCCATGACGGTAGGGAAAACAATGGCTTGAGCAGAGGGTGAACGTCACCTTCTGGCCAACTTCACATGGACAACTGCAGCAGGAGCAAGAGGAAGCTGGCTATAACACCCATAAGCCTGCCCCCAATAATACACTACCTCCAGGAGGCTTCAGTTCCCAAAATGTCACCAGCTGGGGGCCTAAACATTCAGACAACCTAAGTTTATGGGGGACACTTAAATCAAACCACCAGATGGCTTAGCAATTAAGGTGTTTGCTAGCAAAGCCAAAGGACCCAGTACCCATGTAAAGTCAGAGGCTCAAGTTGGTGCATGCTTCTGGAGTTCGTTTACAGTGGCTACAGGCCCTGGAGTGCCCTCCTCCAAATAAATAAATTTAATTTTTTTGTTCATTTTTATTTATTTGAGTGTGACAGAGAGAGAAAGAGACACACACACCGGGGGGCGGGGGGGTGGGGGAGAGACAGAGAGAATGGGTGCGCCAGAGCTTCCAGCCACTGCTAACGAACTCCAGACGTGTGTGCCCCCTTGTGCATCTGGCTAATGTGGGTCCTGGGGAAATTGAGCCTCGAACCAGGGTCCTTAGGCTTCACAGGCAAGTGCTTAACTGCTAAGCCATTTCTCCAGCCCTAAATTTAATTTTTTAAAAAGAAGCTGGGCATGGTAATTCCTTTCATCCCAGCACTTGGAAGGCAGAGGTAGGAGAACTGGCGTGAGCTCAAGGCCACCCTGAGACTACACAGTGAATTCCAGGTCACCCTGGGCTAGAGCAAAACCATACCTTGAAAAACCAAAAGGGAAAAAAAAAATGTGACTGTCTAACAGGCAAAGTTTTCCTATGTAGAAAACATTCCTCTTATAAAAGAAAATAATGAGGCTGGGGAGATGGCTCATTTGATGAAGTATTTTCTGTGCAAGCATGAGGACCTATGCCCGGATCCTCAGCACCCCCAAAAAAGCCATGTGTGGCAGCACACGCTTGTAATCCCAGCTCTGGGAAGGCAAAGACATGGAGCTCACTGGTGAGCTACTCTAGCCAAATCAGTGAGCTCCAGGTTCAGTGGGATACTCTGTCTCAAAAGTAAGGTGGAGAGTGGCTGAAGACACCAGATGCTGACCTCTGCCTATACACACATGTGCATGCATAAACACACACACATACACACACACACACACACACAAAATCAGACTTTTTTTTTTCTTTTCTTTTTAGCAGAGAGGCTTTATATGCACAGTGGCACTTATCTCTGGCACACTGTCGTATTTCAAGAAGCTTGCTGACTTCTCTCAGGAACGGTGGCAGGGCATTGGAGCTCCACTCCTGGATTTATATAGTAGTTTTCTACTACTTGTTTGCATTTTTATTTTATTTTATTTATTTATTTTTGAGGTAGGGTCTCAATCCAGCCCAAGCTGATGGAATTCACTATGCAGACTCAGGCTGGCCTTGGACTCACAGTGATCCTCCTACCTCAGCCTCCTGAGTGCTAGGATTAAAGGTGTGTGCCACCATGCCCAGCCCAATAATTGCTCTTTTTATTTTTATTTTTTTGGTTTTTTGAGGTAAGGTCTCATTCTAGCCCACGCTGACCTGGAATTCACTATGGAGTCTCAGGGTGGCCTCGAACTCATGGAGATCCTCCTACCTCTGCCACCGGAGTGCTGGGATTAAAGGCATTTGACACCATGCCTGGCTACTATTTGCTTTTAAATAGGCAAGTTATATAGTATTTTAATCATAAAATGCAATTAATACAAACCACTCTGCTGATTTCTGATAAAGATTGAGTGTGCATGAAGGGCTTGGAGCAAGCTTTGATAGGAAGTTCGTACCAAGTGGAGTATGATGTTGCTATTCTACCGGCAATGAGAAGAGGACAGCAGACTCAATGGATAAACCTGAGAAGAGGACTGCATTCAGAAACAGAAGTGGTCTACACATCTTAGCAATCTGACAGCAGCTGAGGACCATGGTGAGAACCATTAGTACATATGATCATTAACATGACTAGTCTAACAGTGAAAAACTTAGGTAGTACCTACAAACTTGCAAGTTATTTAACTGTGGTTAGTATCTGTAAGATGTTACATTTAAAATACCAGTAATAATAATTTTAAAACATTTTATTTATTTGAAAGAGAGAGAACCAGTGCGGCAGGACCTCTAGCAAATGAACTCCAGATGCATGTGCCACCTTGCGCATCAAACCTGGGTGGTTGGGCTTTGCTGGCAAGTGCCTTAACTGCTGAGCCACCTCTCTAGCCCCAATAAAGATTTTTAAAATAAATCCTTAACAGAAACATTTGCACTCACTTTAAATATTCTTTAGGGAAACAGAATTTACAATTCTGAACAAATGCTGCAAATGTGACTGTAGAATTGAATCAGTAATCAATAAGCCTCACTCTGAAGGACTGATCTGTTCAGCATCTATGATCTGCTTCTGGAAGATGTGCTTTCATCACTGCCCTTCCTGCTTGGAACCAGACATCAATGTGGCAACACAGGCTCTCCAGATGAGGTGGAGCAACAGCAAAGTGGGAAGAAGAAACAGGGGTAGCACTTTTTTTTTTCCAACCCAGTTTTAAGCACTTTCTTTCCAACCCAGTTTTAAGACTCCAGCCCAAGTCTCAGGCTTGAATTTGAGAACACTGCTTTTGTCCTTTCTGCGTTATTGCAGAAAGGCCCTAGGCCTCCTACCTCTGTGCTGGGTGCCATTTTTAATGATGACATATGGGGGTTCTCTCCCCTCCGCACTGCTGGGGGGTTGGACATGTTACACCTCCCGCCTGAGCATCAACAAGAGAATTATAAACTGTGTCAATCCGAGTTAATACAGAGCTGTAATCCTCTTTAACAAGAGATCAAATCACTACCATGAGTTATGTTTGCACTGTAATCTGATAAGGAGGAGAGGGAACAGCTAATAAAAGAGTAATGGGAGTCTTTAATGATGCTGGTAAAAGGTAACACTACTCTTGCTTTTGCTGATTAGATCGGTGTTGCATATTTGCCCAGACTTGTTTTACCTGCCAGAATAACTGGTGTCTTCTTAGGAGATAAGAAGCCTCAGAAAACATCTGTGTTTTACCATTCTTGCCTGAAAGTTTTAAACCACAGAAACTGCTCTGCGGAGGGTATTCCTGGGGTTACATGCTGCACAGCTATAGCGTAAGAGCTCACCATAGCCAGCACATATTCTACTAGATAAAGGAGTAAGTAGGCAAGCAGGAGAAAAAAGAGGCTTAAGTAACCCCTAGGGGGCCAGCTGGGAGGCAGGAGAGCCATCAGCAGCCTAGTAGAACATGCCCTTATTTAGGGCGCAGTCCCATACACAAAAATGGCAAGCTGAAGACAAATTGCCTGTACAAATTCTATTATACCGAGGCACCTCAAGAACAACGTGGCTGTGATGTTGACAAAGCACTTTACAAGACTGGATTACATTTGTACATTTCTTTTCTAAAACTCCAGATGTAAAACAATGCATTCTGAGCATAGTACTTATCATCTAAGGATCCTTGCCTTGTCTTTCTTTTCTTTCTTTTTTCAAAATGCCAGTAGCTTCATAAAGGCAGTGGGAAAAGTGGGTTTCTACTCTGGGGATTGGGAGGGGGTGAGAACTAAAGTTGATTTTTTTTTTTTTTTTTCCCTGAGGTAGTCAGGCTGAGCTGGAATTAACTATGTAGTCTCAGGGTGGCCTTGAACTCACAGCAATCCTCCTACCTCTGCCTCCTGAGTGTCAAGGTGAAATTTTTGCTGTTCTCACTGAGACTCTTAAGTTCTTTTCAAGGGAATCAAATGACTATAAATGCTAATGTTGCCCTCTCTTAACACCCCATGATTGCCATCACTCAGACCAGACCCCCGCTGACAACTGCAACCATACACAGATAGCCTTGGGCTGCTATGGAGCCTTTCCCAAGATCTGCCCAGTAACCATCTTCAAGGAATACTTTCTGAAAATGAAGAAAAGAAATTTCAGTGTGCTTATAAGCACGTTTGTGAGAGAATGTGGGTGTGTATAGGTGTGTCCTTACCCTTTACCTTGTTTGAGACAGGATCTCTCTTACTAATTAATTACTGCAGTCTCCAGGCTAGGTACCCTGACAGCTTCCAGAGTATTCTCCTGTCTCCGCCTCCATTTTACAGTAGATGTACTGGGATTACAGATGCCTGCCAGTGATTGGCTTTACATGAGTTATGGGAACCTGAACTTCATCTACTAAACCCAAGGAACACTTCTTGTCCTGTGATGGGGAGGGTCTTAGTCAGCACTGCTCTCTCTAATGGCACATTATTATTTCACCATCTGACTTCCATCAGACACTTGACAAAGAAGTCTCATCTCACTTGCATGTACCACACAGCAAAGCCCCTAGGGCCTAACAGCACCCTGGGGCACTTCATAGCGTAAAGGTAAGCTTTTCTAAAAGTCCTATCAGTTTAGAAAGTCTTCCACAAGGCAACAGCCCTGCAGGCTAGGCAGCCCAGTGGGGAGTTGATCTTGGTGGTGACTCCCTGCCTTCTCTCCTTGCCACTGCTAGTTCTTCTGCAAACCTGTAAGACTCTGCCTCTTGGCAAAGATGTCTCAGGAGTGCAAACAGGAGGTGCTCTTAGAGTTGAGTTGCCCCGGGCCAAAAGTTTCAAAGGTTTAGTGAAGCCAGGGCTCATTTTCAGGCTCTGCCCTTGCACACAAACATGTATAAAGGCACAAATAAGATTGCTTTTGGTTTTTCTCTTAATTCTAGAGATGCTCATTAGGCATGCAGCAGAACTCACCTGGCTACCTCATAGCAGAAGAGTGCACACTTACTGGATTAACAGGGGCTCCATGAAACTTTCACCAATGACAGATCAGTAAGAGCACTTAAATCAGTACCCAAAGTTTACTGGAAAGAAATGCTCCCAAAGGAGACCCAGTACAACAGAGATTCCACTGGGCTACTTTGCATTTTAAAAGGCTTTTTAAAATAGATCACTTGAAGAGAAAAAATCCTAGTGTGAGAGAAGAATCTGTATCAGCAAAAAATGAGCTAAACACTCCACAGGAGAAACTATGAAGAAGCCTACTGCCCTTCCAGCATGGCACTCTGTTCTCCAGGAGGACATTTAATACCCTGTGTTAAAGAGCTCTGCTCTCTCCCTTAATGAGGAAGTTCTCGTTTCTGTTCAATCCAACCAAGCGCAAATTTATTGAGCTCAAACTGGACAAAGGGCTGTGGGAGATTTGGGGATGAACACTCTGTGCCCCCTCAAACCCACTGGGCAGTATCGTTACTGTGATAATAAAAGATATGTAAAAACTATACATATAAATATGCTATCTACTGAACTGTTGTTTCATTCTAGTCTGTCATTTACCTATTATTTTCCATGTCTGTCTCAATGTGACTTTATATAGTCAGGTTTACTAATATTTTCCTTTGTGATTTCTGGCTCTGGCACTATAAAGCCTTTCTCTACCTCAAAATCACAGATTAAAAAAAAAAATCTCTGTTCTCTATCACACATAAGAATAATATCTGTAACTTAACAAAACCAAACTATTCCCTTGAGGAAAAGTATATGCATTAATGCTCATATTTCAGCAATTAGGAATGCTTTCCAATGTGTGATGTAAAAATGAGATGGCTCATGTGTGAAGTGCTTGCTTTACAAGATAAGGATCAAAGTTCAGATCCTCAGCACCCATGTAAAAGCTGGGGCACCGTGGTGCTTGTCTGCAACACAAGACAGGATCTCTGGGGCTTGCTGGCTAGCTAGTCTCGTCTCTCTCATCAAATTAGTGAGCTTCACAGTCAGTGAGAGACTCTACCTCAAAAATAAAGAGGAGCACAATCATGGAAGGCACCCAATGGCTTTTGGCATCCAAACACATGTGCACATTTACTTACACACATGCAGAAAAGTAGAGAAAATAGAGACAGCCTTTCTCTCTCATATATACAGAATGCCACAGGACTATTGTCCACAAGACCCCAACCCTTTCTCCCTTGCCTGATCTACCTGAGGTGTCAATGTAACAGTGCTGGAAAGGAAACTGCCAGAAGGAAGTCTGGGAACAAGAAACCACAGATATTCTTTTTCTTGTCTTACTGCCTGGATAGCTGTTCTTTCCCCTGTGGAAAATTTCTTCATTATAATAGAATGCAAATAAATAAAGAAGAAATTATTCTTAAGAAAATACCTGGGCATAATGGCTCATACTTGCAGTATCAGCACATGAGAGGCTAAGGTAGAAGACTTCCATAAGTTTGAGGCTAAACTGACCTACATAGTGAGTTTCAGGCTACCCTGAACTAAGAGTGAGACGCCGTCTTAGAAAAACAAAAACTAAAAATATAAAATAAAATGGTTACTTCTGAACTGTATTGAGCATCCATATTTTTTGGTAGGGGTTTCTATCATTTCAGCTTTATGAGCATATACCTTTTTATAAAAGTGTTCATATTTCCTGAGAGCAACCTCTGCCAACACAACAGAAGCACACTTCTCCAGCACTGTCTGGAGCCATTCTACAGAGACAGCATATGCATGAAACCTCCAATGCATACAGCTCACATATGTGCAGTTCTGACTGTCCTCGAGATGACCTAGGCAGGTGGTCTAAGGCTGAAACAAAACAGCAAAAACAAACCACCAGACGCAGTGCTGAGATTCATGAATTCTGACTTGGCTTCGTAATAATTATGGGGGAATGAAGAGATGTGACAAAGATCCTTGCTATGATGCGAATGACAAATGGTTAACTGATAAGAAGAAACAAGAGGGTGACAGGCGGTAGAATAGGTCAATATCAGGCTGTCATGATGCCATTTGAGACACATAATTAATCTATTACTCACCTGGCATCATCATTCATGGTAGTGTGGTCAATAGGTGCCATGAAGCTGAGGAGCTTGCTGAGGACATGAAACCTAAACAAGACAAGACATAAATAGGCAGCAACATTAATAACCATAACCTAGCCAAGGAAGCACATTCTACCAGTTAACAAACTCTTTAACTGACCCCGGGGTACTGGCTCAAGAGTGGAATAGGACAAGATTCACAGGTAATCACAAATATATTTTTCCTTATGCTACAGGAAAATAACTAACAGCAGTACACTGTGACAGTAGCTCAACACGGATCCATTTATATTACAGCTGGAAAAAAAAGGAATATATACCTAAGCCTTTGAGCAATATTTGAACCCTTAACATTATGCCAGTCAGAAGCCAATGAGGACCTGACTCCCCTACCTTCCTCCTCTGCGTGCATCTTAACCATTTTTCAGTGTCACAAAAGCTTCCTGCTGGCAACAGCACCTTGTCAAAACCATCACTCACTGGCACTGATTCACTGGGTCCAAACAGGCGTCTATAGCTCCTCATCATCTCCACACAACTCCACCGGGTTTTTCATGTCCCCACCTTAACTAAAGGAGCACCACTGAGTTCAGAACAAGCCTCAGTGCAAGCTCCAGAGTTGAGGTATTATGAAAATTCTGTTATTGTACTTACACTTCCTGCCAATGGAAAAATGGTATTTTATACAAAGTGCTTTTAAGTTCCCTAGTAAAAGAAATACCTAGCTTAGAAACCCCTACTTGGATAAAATACGAACCACGAACAAAAATATGTTAAACATTTGTGTGCACATAAGTTGCAATTTTAGAAACATGTTTACACATATCAAATAATTCAATTCTCTACCATTCACATCAGAGCTTCTCAAATTTCATTCTGGTGGGGATGGTGGCGCACGCCTTTAATTCCAGCACTTGGGAGGCAGAGGTAGGAGGATCGCAGTGAGGTTGAGGCCACCTTGAGACTACATAGTGAATTCCAGGTCAGCCTGGGCTAGAGTGAAACCCTACCTAGAAAAAAAAAATCATTTATTTTCTCAACAAATTAGTATTAAAAAATAAAATAAACAAAGGGGGCAGAGAGAAGGGGAATGGGATCAACACATGATTTGTCCATATAACAAAGTCTCTTAATTAATAGAACATAAAAACTAAAAAAATAAAATGCAGAAAACTTTAAAAGTAATATATAATTAGCCAGGAATGGCGCACTCCTTTAATCCCAGCACTTGGGAGGCAGAGGTATAGGACTGCCATGAGTTCAGGGCCACCCTGAGATTACAGAGTAAATTCCAGGTCAGTCTGGGCTACAGTGAAACCCTACCTCGAAAAACCCAAATTTAAAAAAAAGTAATATATAATTTAAATACTTTTAAAAAATGTTTATTTTATATTTGAGAAAGAAAAAGGCATATACATACATATATATATATATATATATATATATATATATATATGGAGAAGAGAGGGGGAGAGGGGGAGAGGGAGAGAGGGGGGGAGGGAGGGAGGGAGAGAAGGGGGGAGGGGGGCAGATAGAGAGAATGGGTGTGCCAGGGCTTTCAGCCACTGCAAATGAACTCCAGACACATGCATCACCATGTGCATCTGGCTTAGATGGGTCCTGGGGAATCAAACCTGGGTCCTTTGATTTTGTAGGCAAGCGTCTTAACTGCTAAGCCATCCTTCCAGCCCCCAAAATGTTTAATGGCTCAGCAGTTAAAGGCATTTGCCTGCAAAGCCTGACAGCCTGGGCTCAAGTCACCAGTACCCACCTAAAGCCAGATAGTGCACAATGTGATATATACTTCTTGAGTTATTTTATAGTGGTATGAGGCCTTGGTGTGTTCATTCTCTCTACTTCTCTAATACATATAATAAGTATTTTTTTAAAAAAGAATTAAAATGCAGGAGTGTCTCGACGACTGTAAAGTTCCCAGTGGAGCTAGTCCTCTAGAAAAACTTACTAATAATTAAAGATATTAACTTCATTATATTTTTCACATATAAAATATTATTTATTTTTATTTATTTGAGATAAAGAGGTAGAGAGAAAAAGAATGGGCATGCTAGGGCCTCCAGCCATTACAAACAAACACCAGACACGTGCCACCTTGTGCAGCTGGCTTATGTGGGTACTGGGGAATCAAACCTGGGTCCCCTAGGCTTCACAGGCATCTAAGCCATCTCTTCAGCCCCATCATTCTTCCTCTCTGCTTCTTTCTCTTGCTTAAATAAACACATAAAATATTTTTATGTATTTATTTTATTTATTTATTTATCATATTTTTTTCGAGGTAGAGTCTTGCTCTAGCTCAGGCTAACCTGGAATTCACTATATCATCTCAGAGTGGCCTCAAACTCACAGCAATCCTCCTAACCTCTGCCTCCTGAGTGCCAGGATTAAAATCGCTTGCCACTATGCCTGGCTAACATATTCTTGTTAAGTAGAAATGACTTAGTACTGTGCATTATATTTTCCCCCCATTAAACAATACATCTTATTTTCAGTTTCAGAGTACTATGTAACACTTATTACATAGTATAAATATATTAGAATTTACTTTTTATCCTACTGACGGGTATTTATATAGTCTGATCTATTATTATAAGACTATTAATCCAAAATTGAAAGGTAGACTGTTTGAGACAGGGTCTCACACTGTAGCCCAGACTGCTCTCAAATCTTGTCAATCCTCCTGCCTTGGCCTCTTGAGTGCCAGGATTATAGGCAAAAGCTACCACGTGGCTCAAAAGTGTTTGTTTTATTGGAGGCGCTGGGTATTGAACTGAGGACTTTGTGCATGTTAAATAAGTACCATACCACTGAGTTATAACAACCCCAAAAGTAAAGATTTACATATAAATTACTAGGTTCACATATTTCTACAGGATGAAATTTAAGATGTGAAATTTCTGGTTAGTAGATATGCATGCATCCTTCCAATACCAGAGACCATATTTATATAATCTTTTCCTTTAAATATAAAGCATAAATGCTAGTTTATGTTTGCTTAGTTTTTTTTTGTTTGCTTTTTATTTTTAAATTTTTATTTATTTATTTGAAAGCAATGGACAGAGAGAGAGAAAGAGGCAGATAGAGGGAGAATGGGTATGCCAGGGCCCTTGGCCCCTGCAAACGAACTCCAGATGCGTGCACCAACTTGTGCATCTGGCTAATGTGGGTCCTGGAGAATCGAGCCTCGACCCGGGGTCCTCAGGCTTCACAGGCAAGTGCTTTTAACTGCTAAGCCATCTCTCCAGCCCTGTTTTTTATTGTTTTATTTTTTTAGGTAGGGTTTCACTTTAGCCCAGGTTGACCTGGAATTTATTCACTATGTAGTCTCAAGGTGGCTTTGAACTCACAGCAATCCTCCTACCTCTGCCTCCCGAGTGCTGGGATTAAAGGCATATGCTACCATGCCTAGCAGGTAGTGGTGCAGGTCTTTAATCCCAGCTCTCAGGAAGCAGAGGTAGGAGGATTGCTGTGAGTTCAAGGCCACTGAAGACTACACAGCGAATAAATTACAGGTCAGCCTGGGCTAGAATAAGACTCTATCTCAGAAAACAAAAAAGCAGCAGCAGCTGAGGCAGAAGAATCATTTGAGTGTAGGAGTTCAAAGCCAGGGAAGGCCATATAGAAAGACCTTACCTTAAAAGCAAAACCCCCACTCATACAAAACTGTATGTGTATATATAGAGCTCATATAATGTGTGCTTACATACATACATATACATATATAGGAACTGGGGTGCAGGTCAGTGGTAGAGTGCTTCTAATGTACAAGGTCATGGGTTCAATACTAAGCACCACCAACAAACAACTCTTCCATGCCCACCACAGAAAAGCAAACACTATTCCTAACTATGTCCAAAGACAGGCTCAACTCACTTTCTGAATAATACGAATTGAGATACACTGAGACAAGAACTAGAATCTGAAAACCTGAGGCCAAAAGAATATAATACCAATCATTAATAATGTTTAAATAATAAACTGCTGTATTCATATCTTTGATGTATAAGGTTAAATGAAGCATATTATTAAAATGAAGTGTATCTATTTCCTTCCTTCCTTTCTTTCTTTCTTTATTTGTTTGTTTGTTTGTTTGCTTGTTTATTTTGAGGTAGGGTCTCACTCTGGCCCAGGCTGACCTAGAATTAACTTTGTAGTCTCAAGGTGGCCTCAAACTCAGGGTGATCCTCCTACCTCTGCCTCCCAAGTGCTGGGATTAAAGGCGTGCACCACCACACCCAGCTTCCCTTTCAGGTTTTTTTTAATCATCTTATTTATTTATTATTATTTGAGGAGGGGCAGATAGAGAGAAAGAGACTGGGCATGCAATGCCCTCTAGCCACTGCAAATGAACTTTAGATGCATGTGCCTCCTTGCACATCTGGCTTATGTGGGTCCTGTGGGAAACGAACCAGGGTCCTCTGGCTTTGCAGGCAAATGCCTTAACTGCTAAGCCATTTCCTCAGTCCTCCTTTCACTTCTTAATGTGACTACTGAAACATTTAAAATTATATATGTATAATACATATCTTTACTGGATGGCACTACTGCTCTTTAGAATAGCTTCACACTCTAAAACAGAATTTTCAATAACTACTAGCTGTCACAAGAGGCAGACTTTAAGAAACAATCAGATTAAAACGACAATTTAGAAAATGTACTTAATACAATGTATTTCATCACCTCTCAATAGGACAGGTGTTATGTTTAATATTAGAACAACTTTTACCAATCATACTAAGAAAAGATAAGTGTAATTTTGTTGTGGAAGACTAGCATAATAAAACAGCTTTCTTTCTTTCTTTTACTGGGCTGAGGGATTAAACCCAGGGCCTCAAGCATGGCAAGTGCTTAACTATACAGCTACACTTCTCTGTGCCCAAAGAACACATTATTAAGAAATGGAGAATTTTACTTTTGTTTTTCTGTTTTTTGTTTTTCGATTTTTCGAGGCAGGGTCTCACTCTAGTCCATGCTGCCCTGGAATTCACTATGTAGTCTCAGGGTGGCCTCAAACTCACAGTGGTCCTCCTACCTCTAACTCCCAAGTGCTGGGATTAAAGGCATGTGCCACCACACCTGGCTATTTTTTCTGTTTTTAAAACATGGTTTCCTTCTGTAGCTCAGGCTGGTATCAAACTTACAATACTGTCTCTCTCTCCAGAATGCTGGGATACCGGTGTGTGTTACCACATCATTAAGGTGCAGAGCTTAACTTGATTACATTAATGACTTCTAAGTAAGCCATAAGTAAATTCACTTATATATAATTCTACCTAAAATATTGATTATCAAAAATCCTAATTATTTAAGCTGGGTGTGGTAGTGTATGTCTTTAACCCAGCAGTTGGGAGGCAGAGGTAGGAGGATCAGCGGGATCAGGGTGAGTTCAAGGCCACCCTGAGATGACATAGTGAGTTTCAGATAAACAAGAATCTACAGTACCCTCCCTCCCTCCCGCGCCCTCCGCAAGCTAATCTTTGGTATAACTTGTCTGGAAATCTTATCTTTCTAACTCCATTAAGAAGAAAGAACTGGGGCTGGAGAGATGGCTTAGCGGTTAAGCGCTTGCCTGTGAAGCCTAAGGACCCTGGTTTGAGGCTCGGTTCCCCAGGTCCCACGTTAGCCAGATGCACAAGGGGGTGCACGCGTCTGGAGTTCGTTTGCGGTGGCTGGAAGCCCTGGCGCGCCCATTCTCTCTCTCTCCCGCCATCTGTCTTTCTCTCTATGTCTGTCGCTCTCAAATAAATAAATAAAAAATGAACAAAAAATTTTAAAAATAAAAAATAAAAAAGAGAGAAAGAACTGTTGGATAGTGAGACCTTGTGAGTGATGACATGTGGCATACCCTACCTGTTTTTCCTGAAGTCCTGTTTAAGAAAATTAGCCCAGACCACCTCATTTAATCTTTTCAGTATTCCCAAAGACTGTCACAGATCCATGCACGATGTGTGTGCCACCAACATGTCCTTTTGGTGTCTGCAGAGGCCAGCTGGTACTGCTCATGCAGCAACTCCACATGCAGAGGTTAGAAGCACAGGCTCTGGAATCAGACCAATTTGCTACTTACAAGCTCTGTAATGCTGGGTAAGTTACTTATCTTCTCTATGCACTCTATATGAATTAGTTCACTTAATCTGCCAACAACCCTATAAGATGTGACTTCAATTATTATACTCATTTCATAGATAAAGAAATTAAAGCACAGAGATGTTAAGTAACTTGCTCAACTCAAGACCAGTAAATGGATGAGTCTGATCTCAAGCCTAGGCAGTTTGACTTCAAAGCCTGGATTGTTTCTAGTTTTAGGTATCAACTTAGTAAATGTTTAGAGTTAAAATAAGTGTGATGAGAATGTGTTAGTTACACATACATGTGCATACACACACATGTGTATGTCTGGTAATTGTCACTACATTTCACACATTTATAAGGGAGCCAAGTAAAAATAGCCCTTCCCCCTCCACAAATAGACTTGCTTACAGGAATGAGCCTAATACTTTCCTCTTTACTTTGTAATTATTTTTGACTTACAGAAAAGTTGTAAAAATAAGCCAGGCATGGTGGTGCACACTTTTAATCCCAGCACTTGGGA
Source organism: Jaculus jaculus (assembly GCF_020740685.1). NCBI lineage: Eukaryota > Metazoa > Chordata > Mammalia > Rodentia > Dipodidae > Jaculus > Jaculus jaculus. Next base: position 94,566,298 of record NC_059110.1, read on the forward strand.
GGCCAAGGTAGGAGGACTGCCATGAGTTTGAGGCCATCCTAAGAATACATCATGAATTCCAGGTCAGCCAAGACCCTAACTTGGAAAAAAAAAGAAAGAAAGAAAGAAAAGTAGTAAAAATAGTAGAGCTCATAGATACCTTTACTCAGCTCCCCCTAGAGTTATCAATTTACATAAACAATGACAATAGCCAGTCTGCACATTGTGTTATATTTTCCACATGCTGTGCCCTACTCAGCATCATTGCCACTGTAGTGATGGACACAAGTTTTTTCGTTTTGTTTTATATTTTTTGGTTTTTCGAGGTAAGGAGTTGCTCTAGCTCAGGCTGACCTAGAATTCACTATATAGTCTCAGGGTGGCCTCAAACTCATGGCGATCCTCTTACTTCTGCCTCCTAAGTGCTGAGATTAAAGGTGTGTGCCACCATGCCCAGCGGACACCAGTTTTGGTCAATGCAGCATAGTATTCTCTTTCAGATTTCCTTAAAGCAGGGTAGTTGTTGATGAGAATGACCAATGTCACTTTGTGCTGTCTAATCATCCTTAGGGGCCACTTGTACCTCATATGTACTTTCCATTTTTCATAACAAGTTTCAGTTGAGAGCTGATTGACTCCAGAGACTTGAAAAAAAATTTTTATTGTCAACTTCCGTAACTGTAAACAATATCCCATGGTAAAAATTTTTATTCTATTTATTTATTTATTATTTGAGAGAGAGAGAGAGGTAGAGGTAGAGAGAGAAGAGGCACACCAGGGCCTCCAGCCACTGCAAACAAATTCCAGATGCATGCTCCACCTTGTGCATCTGACTTGCATGAGTACTGGGGAATTGAACCTGGGTTCTTTGGCTTTGCAGGCAAGCACCTTAACTGCTAAGCCTTCTCTGGAACCCTCCAGAGACCCTTTTGTTGTCTTTGTGGCTGCTACCTTCCTGCACTAGGTGCGAGACAGCATCCAACCAAAAGCAACCACCAAATATCTGGAGAACAATAAAAGCTCCCCAGACCTTTTAAAGAGAATTGGTCAGTTACTCTATAGAATGCTTCACATTTTAGATTTGAATGATATTTTAAAATGAGGCTGAGATTAGGCATTTGGGGCAAGAATACCTCAAATGTGTTCTACTGAAGGCATAGGGATATGTATTTTTGGTGGTTGTTTTCGAAGCATAGTCCCAGGCTGACCTTGAACTCAGGGCAATCCTCCTACCTCAGCCTCTTCAGTGCTGGGATTAATGTTGTGTGCCACTCTGCCTAGCTAGATATGACTTACTACTGGTGGTGCTAATCTTGAATCTTTAGTTAAAGTGGGATCTACTAGATATTTCTCATTCCCTTTGAAATTGATAAGTGTCTCAGAAGAGATCATTCCATCTGTGTATAATTAATAACTAGAATTATGCATGACCTTTAGGAAACATATCAACTAGTACTCAAAGGCTTTCATGAGACAAACCAATCAAGACAGTAAGTTTGTACTGAAATCCCACAAGCATTTCTAGCCTAGAGAGTCCCTTGTTCTATGATTGTTGGGCATTCCTGCCCCTTGTTCAACATTGTCCAGTACTCACTGCTTTGCCTTACTCTCTTGTCCTCCTTCCTCAGCATTCTTTATGGGCTCCTCTCCCTCTCGCTATCATGCACATTACTGACATCGCTGTGGACCGTCTACATTCTCACTCTAGATTCTTATCACATTGCATATTCCTTGGGAAACAGCAATTAAGTTGCTTTCAAACTACCAACCAGTAAATATCTACATCATTCTCTTGTCTCAAAATATATCTCTAGCTGGGTATGGTGGCGCACGCCTTTAATCCCAGCACTCGGGAGGCAGAGGTAGGAGGATCCCATGAGTTTGAGGCCACCCTGAGAATACATAGTGAATTCCAGGGCAGCCTGGACTAGAGTAAAACCCTTCCTTGGGGAGAAAAAAAATCTATCTCTAAACTCAAAGTTGTATCAAATTCAACATATTCTGAATCCAACCTCAGGTCCTAACCTAGGACGGACACTGATACCACATCTTACATTTTAGGGTTGAGGTTTATTTGAACAGGATGGGTCTTTTACATTGTTACAGTAAGATTTTAATGCCTCTGGATGTATGGACTTGAAAGGATTTCAATCATTATCAGGTTTTAAACTGGACATATACCTTTAATAAACAGTTTAATAAAATTAGTTTTATACACCAATATAATAAAGCAACTTCTATGAAAACAAAATTCTATTAGTTTCTTTCAACCTGATAAATAAAATTATTTATTTATTTACTTATTTGCTTGCTAGGGGAGGGGAGAGGGAAGGAGAATGGGCATGCTAGGATTTTTGGCTGCTACAAACAAACTCCACATGCATATGCCCCATTGTGCATCCCGCTTTGGGTCCTGGAAAATCAAACCCAGACTATTAGATTTTGCAAGTGCTTTAACATCTAAGTAATGTCAGACGCCCCTGATAAATAAAATTCTGAGAAATGTATCTCAATGTAAGAAACAAGATTCATGTTCTAAGTTACTTTTTTTTTTTTTTTTGCCATAACAGAAACGCATTTGCTTCTCCAACACATATCCTAACTTTTTTTGGTTCCTTGAGGTAAGGTCTCCCACTAGCCCAGGCTGACCTGGAATTTACTATATAGTCTCACGGAGGCCTCAAACTCAAAGCAATCCTCTTACCTCTGCCTCCCAAGTTATCCTACTGAGGCAAGAGGACTGTGAGTTCAAGTCTAGTCTGGATACATAGATAGATCATGTCTCAAAAAACAAAGCCAGAGCTTCAGAGAGGTGGCTTAGTGGTTAAGGTGTTTGCCTGTGAAGCCTAAGGAGCCAAGTTCGATTGCCTAGGACCCATATAAACCAGATAGACAAGGTGGCACATGCATCTGGAGTTCATTTTCAGTGGCTAGAGGCCCTGGCACGTCCATTCTCTACCTCTCTCTCAAATAATAAAATATATGTCTTCAAAAAAGCATGAATCATCAGAAGAGAAAAATGCCACAATAGCCAAAATGAAAGAGCAGAGGTGTATCACATCATGTTAACATTGTTTTCTTAAAAACTCACCTTAGTTTCCTTCCTTTGCTGGCTTTCCTATCTACCTTCTTTCGGATCTTGCTTCGTAGTTTCTGGATCGCAAGCCACTGCCTGGAAAATTCACAGGCAATGTTATGCATCATCACTCACAGAAACAGTTATAAATATGGACAAATTGGAATTTTTCTCACTAACAACCCTGCAGAAAGAAATCACAGATGTATATCAAACACCTTAAGATAGTCTTGGGCCAAAGTGACTAATCAATTGGAGAGGACTTGTTTAATAGTAGAAATCAAATGGCAGCTGGGAAACTCTACAGCGACTTTGGTTAACAATGCTCCTCAGTATCTGGAGTTGCTATGACAAGCACTTAATCCACCAGGCTGCAGGAAAACCTATGGCACCCAGCCTAACTGCCTAGGGTTCTCCTGTGTTTCAGCTGTACACATGTGCTCGCACCACCTGCAACTGCTGGTTGGTCTGAGTACACCAATTCTCTACCTCTTATTTTCCTTACTCTAATATTCAAAGGATTTTGCTTCTGTTCTCTAATTTTTAACAATTTGCCACTAGAGTTATTTATTATCACTTTATATACAAATATTTCAGTATGTATTGACAAAAGATAAGGACTCCTTCCCCGCTAATTAATCTCAGTATCATTATCACACCTAAAAAAAAAATCAAATATTCAGTCTTCAAATTTCCCAGATTGTCTATCTTATTTTTACAGTTGGTCTGTTTGGATCAGGATTTGTTTAAGATACAAAGAAATTAGTTTTCCAAATAAGAAATGCTGGGTTAGGTAAGGTTTCCAAATTGTTCCTATGAACAAATGTGAAAGAGAAACAGCAGCAGCAGCTAGTCATCTTACCTGATTTATACAACAGAAACTCAACATCAGAAAAAAAAATCTAGGAAAATCCAATTACTGTAATCTTAATATAATCTTAATTACCATAATCTATTTTATTGTAAAGTCAGATAAATGTACAATATAATCGCCACTTAAATGCAATTTGCTCTATCACATTAAATTTATGGTGAACAGCCCTCCACAACATTCCAAACATAGGAAATATCAATACTATCCTAACCTAAAATTCAAATAATGTTCTACTCAAATAAAATTATTTCATCAACACAAATTTTTCATTGCTTTCTCAAATGCTGTTCTGTCTAGAATCCCATCCTGGCACATACAGCTTTTGTTTCCTATCCTGTTTTTGCAAATTATGGTTCCTGGCTATTTAAATGTACACTATTCATTAGGTAGCACTCTAAATGCCCTTCTTATTTCCACCACAGGATGAGGCATACACACAAGTGCCTTCCTTCACTACTTTGCATTCTACCCTGACATCTGGGTAATGCTGCCACATTCCATTTCTAATTGTGCTGAAGCTTTTACTGAAGGGGTGGAGGTCTAAATTAGGGCAGGCTAACAAAGCAATTTCTCCTCTGAGCAAGGAACCTGTTGTGCACAGTGCCACATTCTGACAGCTGAGAGCACACGTTTAGGTGACAGCTTTTTATACACTGGTCAGTAGATTGATATGGATATAATAACAGCCTCCATTCGGGCCAAAGAGCATAAGAAAGCCTTTGATAATTATAGAACCAATCACTGCCTTGGAGGCAGAATTAAAGGGACTCAAAGGGGAAAAACTACAACATGGGGTGTCTGAATGAGTAAAAAACCATTTCTGAATTACCTTCCCATAGCCACCTGATCATTGGGATCCAAGGAGCTGGTCTTCCGTTCTATGAGTTCTCGAAGAAGCTAGGGGAAAAAGGAAAGTAAATGACTTATTTATTAACTCCCAATACCAACTAACTATAAAAGGGCACAGAAGAAATTCTGAATGGCATAGTGATAGCTCTTAAACTACAATCAATAAAGAACAACCCAGTGGCAGAAACATAACTGAATTTCAATTAGCCCTTTTATATTTACATATATACATATATAATTTTTAAAATTCAACTATCTATCTATTTGAGAGCGAGAGAGGGAGAGAGAGAGAGGGAGAGAGGGAGGGAGAGAATGGGTGCACCAGGGCTTCCAGTCACTGCAAACAAACTCCAGATGCATGTGCCATCTTGTGCATCTGGTTTACATGGGTCCTGGGGAATCAAACCAAGGTCCTTTGGCTTTGCAGGCAAATGCCATAATTGCTAATCCATCTCTCCAGCCTACATATATAATTTTTAAAGAATGAGGTTTTTATTTTTTAGTTATTTATTTATTTTTTGGTTTTTCAAGGTAGGGTCTCACTCTGGCCCAGGCTGACCTGGGATTCACTATGTAGTCTCAGCAATCCTCCGACCTCTGCTTTCCAAGTGCTGGGATTAAAGTCATGTCTACCACGCCTGGCTAAAGTTATTTATTTTGCAAAAGAGAGGCAGATAGAATGGGCGTGCCAGGGTCTCTAGCCACTGCAAACAAACTCCAGATGCCTATGCCACCTTGTGCATCTGGTTAATGTGGGTACTGTATCCTTAGACAAATGCTTCAGCTGATAAACTATCTTTAAAAGGTGGCTATCACAATAGCTGGGGATGGAAGTCCATTTGGAAGACTTATAGCACTCAGTTCATTTCAAATGGATCAATGAGTGTGCAAAATTTTTTCATTGTTTTCATGACTAGTTTTGTCCACCCCATTGGTATCAATGGAGAATCGTTAAAAGGTCAGGTGGGAAGGGTTGTGTGGAGAAAGGAAAGTGCATTTGCTTCCCACCAGTGGCATAGTGGTGCGTGATTAACTTCCGAACTAAAACCTCCAGCAGTCAGGAAGATCCTCCTCAGGCAAAAGTCTTGACTACATGATAGAAAATGGACTTCATCCTCTTGCTTTCCACAGCTGCTATTCTACCATGCTAGCTACCAAGTGACTTAACCAGACAGGACACCAACACACTCAGCCTAAAAACTTATAAGGAACAAAAGGAAGTCATTTGTGTTCATGACAATTACACAGGGGTCAGTCTCTCTCCTCTACATTTAACACCAAGGGAATACTAAATTACTGTCCCATTCTCCTCTCAATCCTGGGTATTCCACTGCATCCATTAAAAGTCTTCATCTATACCTTTCACATAGACTTAGAAATCTGCATGGAATCTTACAGTCCTATGTAGAGAGATGCAATGGAATTTAAAGCTGAACACTAAAGGAAAATTTTAATTTATAATAATAAAACTAGACAGTATCTCTCCTATTCAAGTGACATGCACATAAATAGTAACAGAGAATAAAATTCCAAGCACTTCAGAGAAATCTCAAATAAACTAGTTCCTGTTAATCATCTATCAATAGGCTTAACTTTAAACTGTGTTTCTTCACAAAAATAAGCAATCATTTTCTAGGTAAGGCATAGTAGCAATACAGACATTTCACCACGGTAAAGAGCTAAAGCCTATGGGGAGGATGGAGAAATAAATAAATTCCTATGAAAGTAGGTGACTTTCTAATTTTCATTTGTTTATGTTAAGTAGGCAATGGAAGAAATAAAACAAATTTGTAAAAATATTCCCTTCCATAAGATGCATCTTTATTGCAAAAGGGAAAAGAACATCTCAATCGCAATTAGAAATCCTCCTGTGATATTTTTTTCATTTGCTTATTTTGGACACTATTACCACAGCAATTACGTTTAAAAATGCAGGGACCAGAGGCCACTGGTTTATTATCCCTAGAAAACAGCAAGCTATTTCTCTACCCTGTTTATCTGATTGATTCCCAACATCTTTCTGGCAGCCAATCTATCAGTTTATCTCTCCTACTTCATCACAGTCACTTCTGGCAGCTAAATACAAGATCCAAATCCAGTGCTACACAGACACACGACCGAGTAAACCTATGTAACACCACCGCTGTGTAAACAGCTGCCCCTGAGGCTCAGCACAAATGGGCTCTGGGTCCTAGTCAATAGTCTGTAAGCAGCAAGGTTGGGGAATGGGTGGGGGAGAGGTTAATAATAATGTTTTTAAATAAAGTGAAGATAGAAAGGTAAGAAAATAATAGAAGGACTATGTTTTATTGCCTTTACCTTGTTCTAGCCACATAAGAGATTACAACCACCATTTCTGGGTTTCTTAATCACCCCTGATTCCCTAAAGGCTGGACAATTATGGCCACTAGGGAGCAAATGTTCATGGAAGGCTGCCCCAGCACAACAGAGGCAACCTCATCTGGAAGAGAGCTCCATGTGCCCTGACAAAGGCTGGAAATTGGCACTGTACAAGTGCAGAGGTTCTATTACACTGCAGCAGCCCGCCATTCAAACACCAAGTTGGTCGGCATTTTCTTTAAGGCACTCTGTAATATACAGCCTGGCCTTCATTCTCACATGGCTTTTTATAGTCATTTGTGGTGAAGAAAGATGCTATTGATCTATCTAGCTAAATCTAGTTCCCTCAGTTTAAGACCTCACAAGACTCTGTTTCCAACATAGAAATGAAAATGAAGCACAATACAACACACCAAAAATTCTCCACACAATTAAAATAATGACTATTTCCTATAGCTATCACTGTCACTGGATTTAAATTCAGTTAGGAAACTTGTTTTCATAAAAGCTGCTGAAAAATGAAGCTTTAGGGATACTGGCTCAAGAATTTGATTTTTCTGAGTTCAATTTTCATAGCCTAATTTTATGAACAAACTTTCTATTAAAATTCAAGTTTCGGGCTGGAGAGATGGCGTAGCGGTTAAGCGCTTGCCTGTGATGCCTAAGGACCCCGGTTCGAGGCTCGGTTCCCCAGGTCCCACGTTAGCCAGATGCACAAGGGGGCGCACGCGTCTGGAGTTCGTTTGCAGAGGCTGGAAGCCCTGGCGCGCCCATTCTCTCTCTCTCCCTCTATCTGTCTCTCTCTCTGTGTCTGTCACTCTCAAATAAATAAATAATTTAAAAAAAATTCAAGTTTCTGTTTCACTTATTAGAGGTTATTATTTCAACAAAATGATATATTTATAGCAATTTTCTATGTGACTCAGAAAATGGCAACATCTATGAAGTATTTCTGTTCAAGCCTATTATATCCCTCGAGTGTCAACTCTGAAAGGCTTGCTTCTCTATGGGAAAATCGTAGATGAGGTTTGGTTTCTGGACAAGCCCACCAAAACCTACTGAACCTATGAAAGCACACATGAAGAAGGGTACTGTCAATACTGGTGAACACTTAGTTACATGCATGCCACAATCAGCTAAAAATGGCAACTGAATTTATATCTCTTCTTTCTAACTAGGCTCCTCTAAAATGCAATGAAGAATAATTGTACAAGCCCTCAAGAAAGCAGGGCACTAATGAAGGGACACTTTCATAAAATCTTCTAAATCAGCACGAGATTGAGGAGCAAAAGGCAGTTATTACCCAAGTGCCAGAGGATGTTAGGATGAGGGTGGAGCCTCTTGGTTCCATGGTACCCCTGGGAGAATCAGCTCTTAGAGGGGCAGTTATCATGGAGGGTGGGAGGAGGAAGCAGCCTACCACTTGCGTCTTCTTTACTACCCCCACTGTCCCACAGCCTAATGACCAGCTACATGTGGCAACTCACAATGAAGAAAAGGCAGTTTAGTTGTGTATTTATTTACTTTTTTAAGGCATGGTGTTATTCTAGCTCAGGATGACCTGTAACTCATTCTGTAGCCATCGACTGGCCTTGATCTCATAATAATACTCCTACCTTATCCTCCTGAGTGCTGGGACTAAAGGTGTGTGCTATCATGCCTGGCTAAGAAGGTTAGTTTTGAAAAATTCAGCTGCAGAAGCTTCAGGGTAGGAATACAGAAGGCTGGGGTGAAGTACAAGTAGAAAGCTCTGTGCCAACTCCTGTGACCTCTTCACCTCCTCTCCTCACAAACAGAATGCTAGCACCTAGTGGTACAATCTTCCACGCAGGCGCAGAATGCCTTCTAGAAAAACTGAATGGCTGCCCTTACTCTCTTCAAGACTTTCAAGTTTCTATGGTCTTAATGTGTCCTCCAAAATTCATGTGTTGGAAACCTAATCCCCAATGCAATATTAAAGGGAATGTGGCCTTAGGACGTGAAGGAGTCATGAGGGCTCTTTCCCCATGGATGAGGTAAGTGTCTTTATAACTTCTGCCACCTAAACACAGCATTCCTCTCCTCCAAATAACTCAGCAACAAGATGCATTAGAAATGGGGAGCCAGCCTCACCAGACATCTGAACTTGCTTTGATCTTGGGCTTCTCAACCTCCAAAACTATGAAAAAATAAACCTTTAGTCTTGATAGATGACCCAGTCTGTGGTATTTAGTTATACAGCACAAAAAAGACTTAAATGGGGCTGGAGAGATGAGTCAGTGGTTAAAGACACCTGAAAGCCCACGTTCAATTCTTCAGTACTCTCGTAAAGCAAGATACACAAAGTGATGCGTGCATCTGGAGTTCATCTAGTGGCAGGAGGGCCCTGTGCACCCGTACTCTCTGCCTATCACTCTCTCAAATAAATAAAAAATACATCAATAAAATAGACTTAGATAAAAGCTCTAAAAATTTCAAAACATACATTTATTTATTTGTTTGTTGGGGGGGGGCAGAAAGAGGAGAATGGGCATACCAGGACCTCCAGCTTCTGCAAATGAACTCCAGATGCATGCACCACCTGTACATCTGGCTTATGTGGGTCCTAGGGAATTGAATCTGGGTCCTTTGGCTTTGCAGCCAAGTGCCTTAACCACTAAGCCATTTCTCCAGCCCTAGTAAGGCTACTATTATCTTTTTTTTACCCCACTAATATTTATTGAGTGCACTGGAAAAGCAATAAAGACTAAGGCAGACATGGTCCAACAAGTTACTGTCTTGATTTCTTCTCATTTTACCCTTGTCTCTCCTGTAATAGGAGCACTATTTTCAAAATGCAGGACACAAGGTGGGCACGGTGGCACACATGTTTAATTTTAGCACTAGGGAGGCAAAGGTAAGAGGATCTCTATGAGTTCGAGGCTAGTCTAGTACTACAGAGTGAGTTCCACGTCAGCCTGGGGTAGTGTGAGACCAAATCTTGGAAAAAAAACAAAAACAAAACAGGGCTTGTAGAGATGGCTTAATGGTTAAGGTGCTTGCCTGCAAAGCCTAAGGACCTATGTTTTACTCGCCAGGTCCCATGCAAGCCAGATGCACAAGTGACTCAAGCACCCAAGATAGCACATGCATCTGGAGTTCAACTGCAGTGGCTGGAGGCCTGGAGTGTCATTCTCTCTCTCATAAAAACAACAACAACAAAAATGCAGAATGCCATTAGCTCCTTACCGACTTCTTCACTATAACTTAGTAACCTACTGGATCTTGGCCCAGTTTCATCAGGTTTTTTTTTTTTCTATACCCGAAATGCCAATGTCAATGGAGACCTTTTTAAGCATGAGATGCCTGGAAAAGATTTCATGGGCCAAACCTTCTCACCTCCCATCCCCTCTACTCACTGGCTAACTCAGCTTGATCATTTCTTCCTCAGGTTTACATTTTCAACCATACTCTCCCAAACATACTACATTGTTGTACTTAATTTACATTTTACTAGTAGATTACTTGTTTATAGTGTCTAACTTCCTCCACTAGTTAACCATGTGCTTCACAGAGAACAAAGACAGTCTATGCTCACCATCCTCTCTCCTGCAATGGCCCTGAAGGAGCTCCCTGGGGGAGGGGGGCATTGCTTCTAGAAGAAAATAACAGCTTCTTGTTTCCTATATTATTCACACATTTTTTCATTGTTTTTCTTTTATTTTGATATGTTGACCAGGCTCGTCTCAAACTCATGGGTTCAAGTGAATCTCCCAGCTTAGCCTCCCAAGTAGCTGGGACTACAGTTGACTACCTCCATGCCTGGCTTCACTGTTTTTTTTTTTCTTATTATTATTTTTTAAAAAGCTTCATATTTATTTAGCTTTCTAACTCTCTGCTTGTGCCTTCAACACCTTCATGACGATTTTCTGCTCCTCAGTAAGGAAAGCTCACTTGATCCTGTCATGGACACATTTAGCACGCATGGAACCACCATAGGCCCGGCTGACATGTTTTTGTGTTTTGGACAATCTCATAAGGACTTTAGGTCTCACAGCACGAACCCCTCGAAGTCAGCCTGGGCACACGCCCAGGGCAAGGCAAGTAAAGGCTACACATGAGCACTGGGTGGTGCAAGCATCTGGAGTTCAATTGTAGTGGCTGAGGCCCTTCTGTCTCTCTAAAATAAATAAATAATATAGGGATTATATAGCATGACTCCTTTTATTTAAAAACAATGAAGCCAAGGTATGGCAGCTTGGTTCTTCTCAGTGTCTGTCTTCTTGACAATCGGCTGCCATCTGAGGAGCTGCTCGAGCAGGACGTCCTCAGGGGTCGAGCTGCACTCAGATTGGTCCAGCGTTTGACATACCATCATAGGCTTTCCTACAACACAGCCTCTAACAAAACTAGGCCGTCCCGAACCCCTGGTAATAGAATTGTTTACCTGTACACCAAGGAAGTCCAGAAAGCACCTGATGCCTGTTACTAAGAAATGAATATAATGAACCAACTTTTTTTCCCAAAGGAAAAGAGTAACTGAATTAAATACAAAAACAAAGCCTATTTAATCCAAATGAATAAGATGCTAAAATATTTCTCATTCTAATTTTTATTTTTTAGGGGGGAGTGTTAATGAGAGAGAGAGAGAAACGGAGAGAATTGGTGCACCAGGGTCTCTAGTCACTGCAATTAAACCCTAGACACGTGGGCTACCTCGTACACCTGTATCACCTTGTGTATCTGGCTTGGATGGGTTCTGGGGAGTAGAACCTTGGCCCTTTGGGCTTTGCAGGCAAGTGCCTTAACCACTAAGCCATTTCTTCAGCCCATATTTCTCATTCTTTAATGGTTAAATTGATATGATTTATCCTCATCTCACTTCAAGAAGGGTGTATGAATTAATTTCATTACTTTGGTATCTAAAGATCTTTTATCTAAAAAACTGGTTTCCCAAGGACTGGTACAGGTGTCCTCAATTCTCTGAACTTGACTGTTCCTATCTCTCACTTCCATATAATGTAAGTAAAAGTATGTGCTCCACAGACCAGTATGCTAGAAAGGTCTGCTGAGGCCAGCCTATCTGGGTTTTGAATTCCAGTTCTGTTCCTCCCAGCTCTGCAGCCTGGTCAAGTTAGTTGACTTCCAGAGACAGTTTCATCATCTAGAAAATGCAGCTACACCTCACAAAGTTGCCTTGGGAACTGAAGAGATGAAAAAAGTAAAGCACCTAGCCAGGTATGGTATCACATGCCTTTATCTCAGCATTTTGGGGGAAAAGGTAAGAGGATCACCATGAGTTCTAGGCCAGCCTGGAACTACAAAGCGAGTACCAAGTCAGCCTGGACTAAAGTAAGACCCTACCTCAAGAAAAAAAAAAAAAAAAAGCTGGGCATGGTGGCGTACACCTTTGATGCCAGCACTCAGGAGGCAGAGGTAGGAGGATTGCTGTGAGTTCAAAGCCACCCTGAGACTACATAGTGAATTCTAATTCTAGGCCAGCCTGGGCTGGAGTGAGACCCTACCTTGAAAAACCAAAAACAACAACAACAACAACAACAACAACAACAAACCCTAACAAAATGATGTAAGTATTCAAATAGAAAGACTGTCAACAGCAGATAACAATTCCTATAGGGAAATTTGTAAACCCTTTGGGACAAAAATGAATCATTTCAACACACCTCCCACAGCTAATCCAAGGTCCAAGGTTGCTCACAATCAACAACTGTAATTCCAGTTTTCCTTCCACTGTTTTCCAAAGCAACAAAAGGTAAAATGCGAAAAAACAAAGTGAAAGGATAACGAAGTGGGTGGGGCGGGGATGCAGCTCAGTTGGTAGAGTGCTTGCATGGTGCCCTGGGCTCAATCCTGCATCAAAGTAGGCATGGTGGTGCATGTCTGTGACCCCAGTACTCAGGAAGTACAGACAGGAAGATCAGAATCTCAAGATCTTCTCAACTATATAGTGAGTCTGAAGCTATAGTTTGAGGTACATGAAACACTGTTTGAATAGGGAGGGGGATTCACAGAACTGGTTAAGTCAACACTTGCAAATTAAAACATTGGTTATAGCCCTTTTCCAAACTAAACCTTCATAAGTAAGTATGGGATCCTCTTGTCATTTATGTTATTTGAACTGTTACTACCTTTCTAGAAACTGCAACCCCTGCTGCCATTCTTTGTCTGCATCACATATCTGGAAGCCTTCTCTACCCCAAACACCATTGCAGTCTATCTACATTCCCATCTACCCTTCTTTGAACACCAAATATTACCTCCTCCTCTCTGGAGTCTTTGCTAGCTCCCCACAACTATTATATTCCCCCTCTTCATCTTTAAGCCAACCAGATCCCCACCAATACGCATTTCTAGCTATTTATATAATCTTCTCTACTGGGATATACAAACTTCTTAAAGACAGAATAAATCTTACTCAAATTCTCACATGCAGCTCTATCAGAAACTCACCCATGGCCTTGCACACAGTGAGTACTCAATAATTTTTTCTGAGTCAATTAGCAAGCAGCCACCTTATGGATATAGACAAGGATGGAAAGAATCCAGCTTTTGCAAGAGCAAGCACAATATTTACAAGAAAACTAATGTGGGGACAAATGAAAAGAAATCAGAATAAGTGAATGCAGTCCAAGAAGCATCTTAATACTGAGGTTACAAAAGACTCACCTTGGTTATTAAGGTGACAGAATGTATAGCTAGAGGCTACCACTAAACCAATCCGCCTAACCTTGTCTCCCTGCCTGGGTCTTTAAGGATTTACTCTATGGATTTTTCTACTCTTGGACTCAGTGTTGCATTGTGACTCTTCTCCAGAGATAAGGCCTATGCTTTGGAGGGAACGACAAATTCATCCATTAAATAAAGTAAGGCTATTTTCAAAGCCCATAATATTTCACTAAGCTTGGCCATAGGGTTAAAATTTATTGGCCCAAACTAAAAATATTTTCATCAGATCCCATATATTTCATTAGACTTAATATATAGTGTCTCTCAATGTCTAATCATTAACTACAAGTGTAAGTAAATCACTCTCAGTACTAGGCCTTGGTATACAAAGACAAAGCATTCTTAATGCTAAAGAACTGCTTTTTCTTAACTTGCTTTTCCTTTCTTTTTATTAAGAGAATAATAATTATGTAAGAAGTGACAGCATAAAGCTACTCTTTCCAATCTTTGCTCCAAAGAACAACACATGGAGTATGCTATTGTTTTAAGTTTTCCAGCAGTCCCCCTTTCCAATATTCTGCTCCTCAGTCAGACACAGGTCTTGGTATGTATTTTTTTCCCCTTTTACCTATAATAAAGGTGAGCAGAAGAGTTATACATCCTTTGAGCTATCGACTGTTATTCTTTAACAGTATTTCTTTTAACAGCATCGGACAATCTATCATTTGTGTTGAAAGAATGAAGAAGTCATACCAAACTAGAGGGTTCACAAGTAACAAGCTGGAAAGGCAGTACTAACTTGTACTCTGTAATTATGTCCTTTAAGGATGAAAAGCCTAGCTGAAACCAACTCTCCTTCTTTCCACATCCTCCCTTGAGCACTCAGATGCCAATAACTCTTCAGCTCCACCAGGATCGATACTCCATTGATCCTGCCACCTTCCGGCATCGCTCATCCTCTTCTCATGTGCTCACTCCCTCTTTACCAGATGGATAAGATGCCTTGGTTCCTCAGGACAATCACTCTTGGTATATATCATCAATGCTCCTGCAGGCTGCTCCTTTGTCATGCAGATCCACAATCCTTTGGTATGGGTGGGTGTACATTGCAATTCAGAAATTTTAAAATTTACATATATCATGAATGAACGTCTGAACGTCCCAGCAGTCTTGGGCAGCATCCCAAAGTCAAACATGATATTCTTTATCAAAACCTATGCACATTCCCACTAAGTGGGGTTAAGTAACCTTGTAAATACCTGCATCACCATTCAGACCAGGTGCTGTATCTCAGCAGCTGGCCAAGCTTACCAAACAAAAACAAAATAACAACAACAAAATGTCCAGAACTTTTTTGATTTTGTAATTGTGGATAATTATGTGCCTGTATTTCCTGGGCAAAACTCCAAGTTATGTTTTTACTTTTTTTTGTTTGTTTTGTTTTTTGAGGTAGGGTCTCACTCTGGTCCAGGCTGACTTGGAATTCACTATGTAGTCTCAGGGTGGCCTCTAACTCACAGCGATCCTCCTACCTCTGCCTCCTGAGTGCTGGGATTAAAGGTGTGTGCCAGCATACCTGGCATAATTCCAAATTATGTTAAATCTCACTATGTGCACCCAAACAGGCTCACATGGCTATAGAAAAAGAAAAGCCTATGCTCACTGGTCTCCATCATCCTAATACCATGAACCCTAATTCCAGGGACTTCAGTTTTCTGTGACGTTTCCTAGCTCTTTTTCTCTTATACTCTTGATGATAACTTTTCTGGATCTTCCCTTTTCCCAAACTCCTAGGTCCTCTATGAGTTTACAACCCATAGCCCACCAGTCATATCCAGCCCAGAATAGCTTTGCATTGGCCCAACACAAAGTTTTAAACTTACTAAAAATATTATGAGGAGGCTACAGAGAAGGCTTAGTGGTTAAAGGCATTTGCATGCAAAGCCCGGCAGCCTGAGTTTGATTCCCCAATACCCACATAAAGTCAGATGCACAAAATGACCCATGTGTTGAGTGACTCTGTACCATGGAAGGATACTAAACACTATTTCTGCATCTACTAAGATAATCATGGTGTTTTTTGTTTGTTTGTTTGTTTGTTTTTGAGGTAGGGTTTCACTCTAGTCTAGGCTGACCTGGAATGCACTTTCTATTCTCAGAGCGCCCTCAAACTCACGGCATTCCTCCTACCTCTGCCTCCTGAGTGCTGGGATTAAAGGCACGTGCCATCATGCCCAGCTTCGATGATAGTTTTTGTCCTCAGTCTATTGGCAGAATATATTATATTTATTGGTTTCTGATACTAAACTAGCTTTATATTGGGTTAAGACTCATTAATGGTAGTGTATAATCCTCTTCATGATTGCTGGACTGTTTTATGACTTGTTTTGTGGTGCTGGAGATCAAATCTAGGGCCTTGTACATGCTATGCAAGTGCTCTGCCACAGAACCACACATCTATTCCTGAGTTTGCAGAATTTTGTATCCATATTCATAAGGAACACTTCTTTCTTTGTGTTGTTTTTGTCTAGTTTTGGTATTAGGGTAACACTGGATTTCCTCCTTTTTCATTTTTTTTTCCCCAAGGTAGGGTCTCACTTTAGCCCAGGCTGACCTGGAATTCACTATGTAGTCTCAGGATGGCCTTGAAGTCACGGTGATCCTCCTACCTCTGCCTCCTGAGTGCTAGGATGAAAGGTGTGCAAAAAATAAATAAATAAATAAATAAAAATAAAAATTATATGGGGTTAGAGAGAAGGCTCAGTGGTTAAGATACTTGCCTGCAAAGCCTAAGGACCCAGGTTCAATTCACCAGGACCCATGTAAACCAGATGCACAAGGTGGTACTGTGTCTGAAGTTTGTTTGCAGTGGCTAGAGGCCCTGGTGCACTCATTCTCTTTTTCTCCACCACCAATTAATAAATAAAAATAAAATACTTTTAAAAATTATCAAACAGCATTAATTAAGACTTTTTACAAGTTACAAAGAAACTGCTTAGGGAATTTATATGTATGTTGAGGGATAAATCAGTATATGCTAATCCATGTTTGATGAGTACTTGTGATAAGACAACTTCTTTCTTAAGGGAGAACATTGTTATACTTTTGTATTAAGGGCTCTTTCACCAGTTATTTCTCCTTTTAAAATTTAATTAATGCTTTAATTTTATTTTTTTGTGTGTTTATATGCGCACATGTGTGTGGGGAGGCCAGAGGTTCAGTGTCTTCCTCAATCCCTTTCCACTTTATTCTTTGAGACACAGTCTCTCACTAACCCACACTCATTGAGCAGTACTAGCTAGCCAGTGAACCTCAAGGGTTTTTCTGCCTCCCTAGTACAGGAATTACAGGCATGCACTACCACATATGGCATTTGTTTAGGTTCTGGGTATCAAAGCTCAGGTCTCCCCCACCCCCAAAAAAGCTTCAGGTCCCCATGCTTGTGTGGAAAGTACTTTATCCACTGAGTCATCTCCCTAGTCTTGAGTCATATATATATATATATATATATATAAAAGTTTTTGGTTTTTCGAGGTAGGGTCTCACTCTGGTCCAGGCTGACCTGGAATTAACTCTGTAGTCTCAGGGTGGCCTTGAACTCACGGCGACCCTCCTACCTCTGCCTCCCGAGTGCTAGGATTAAAGGCGTGCGCCACCACGCCTGGCTTTAAGTCATATTTTTAAAGAGGAGCTATAAGGGTTGAAGAAGATGGCTTAGTGGTTAAGGCGTTTGCCTGCAAAGCCAAAGGACCCTAGTTCGATTCCCCAGGACCCATGTAAGTCAGATGTACAAGGTGGCACATGCAGCTGGAGTTCATTTGCAGTGGCTGGAGGCCCTGGCATGCCCATTCTCATGCTTTCTCTATCTCTCCCTCAAATAATTAAATAAACAAAATATATTTTAAAGAGGAGCTATGTGACTGCATAAAATTTGAGAGAGCTTTGTTCTTTTTAGATAACACAAGTTCCTTGGGGAAGGGCTTTTGTCTTATTAGCCTTTTTTTTTTTTTAAATTAATTATTTATTTATTTGAGAGTGACAGACACAGAGAGAAAGACAGATAGAGGGAGAGAGAGAATGGGCGCGCCAGGGCTTCCAGCCTTTGCAAACGAACTCCAGACGCGTGCACCCCCTTGTGCATCTGGCTAACGTGGGACCTGGGGAACCGAGCCTCGAACCGGGGTCCTTAGGCTTCACAGGCAAGCGCTTAACCGCTAAGCCATCTCTCCAGCCCCTTATTAGCCTTTTAAATCCAACAGCTAGAAGAAAAATATTAACAGAATCAAGGGCATAATTGCATAAAAATGATATACCTGGACTGTCAGAGTACAAACATTTCCAATGTATCTAGGAAGAATGCTCACAAGTGAATTATAATGTGTAAACAAGAAGCAGCTTGGTTTCAACATCTGGAGTGAGGTGCATTCTCCTTGGCTTCCTCAATATTCTTGTGAAAGATAGTTTGGAATTGATGATCTCTATAAATACAACCTGGCTTCAAAATAATAATTTTTCTCTTCTAGATATACAATATACATACTAAAATTTTTATTAATTTATTTGTGTGTGTGTGCACGCCTCCTGCCACTGCATACTGACACCAGATGCTTGCATTACTTTTTGTGTCTGACTCCTATGGGTGGCTTAGGCATTGAACCCAGGCCAGCAGGCTTAACAAGCAAGCAGATAACTTGCTGGGCCATTGCTCCAGATGCGCGCGTGTGCCTGCGTGAATGTTATGTGTGTGTGTGTTTAAGCAGGGTCAGATTCTAGCCCAGGTTGACCTGGAACTCATTTTGTAGTTGTATAAGAATATCCTTGGCTTAAAATATTAGCCAGAAGAAAATAGCAACAAGGTTTCACAAATTCACTTTGTAGCCTCCTGAGTGCTAAGATTAAAGGTGTGAGCCATCACATCTGACTACACACACATATTTAAATTTATTTGAGAGCCAGAAAGAGAGAGAGAGAGAGAGAGAGAGAGAGAGAGAGAATTGGTATGCCAGGGTCTCAGCCATTCAGCAATCAAACTCCTGACACTTATGCCACCTAGTGGGTATGTGTGACTTTGTGCTTACCTCACATTTGTGCATCTGGCTTACATGGAATCTGGAGAGTTGAACATGAGTCCTTAGGCTTTGCAGGCAAGCACCTTAACTGCTAAGCCATCTCTCCAACCCTACACATACATTTTTAAACAGACTTAAGATTTCTTCACTAAGTCATTTTCCCTATGAGTTACTTTGAAGGAGTAATATAAAGATACCAAATCCTTATGCCTATTTGAGCAAAGAAGTAGTGTTCTCATTTTTTTGAGACATACCAAATTCTTCAACTTGAGCTACAAAAACATTGCTGGTATCCTGCATTTAAAAATATTTTTTGTTCATTTTTTATTTATTTATTTGAGAGCGAAAGACACAGAGAGAAAGACAGATAGAGGGAGAGAGAGAGAATGGGCACGCCAGGGCTTCCAGCCACTGCAAACGAACTCCAGATGCGTGTGCCCCCTTGTGCATCTGGCTAACGTGGGACCTGGGGAACCGAGCCTCGAACCGGGGTCCTTAGGCTTCACAGGCAAGCGCTTAACCGCTAAGCCATCTCTCCAGCCCATCCTGCATTTAATTTACATGCAACCAGCACATAGATACTGTTGCTTATTAGTACAAAAAAAGAGGCAATTTTGGCTATGTTATCTGTAGTAAACTCTCCAGGCAGCACTTGTGTTTGAAAAAGTTTTTTCCACAGTTCTGAACCAATTCCTATCTCTTTCCTAGCCAGTCCCACAAAATGTATTGTTTGAGGCTTTGTTCTGAGCTCCCTTTGTTAAATGAAGTAGTAATAAAATCATGCTCTGATGCTTTTTAAAACAAGAAACCAAAAGAAATGAGAGTCAGTCATGCATATTTCCCCTGATGTTATTATCTGATGAAAATTCTGGACCTTCCATTTAAAATGCAGCTTTTCCAGACATGGTGGTGAATACCTGTAATGCCAGCACTCAGAAAGTAGAGCCAGGAGGATCAGGAGTTCAAGTCCAGTCTCTGATATATAGCCACTTTGAAGTTGACCTGGGCTATAAAAGACTGTGTCAAAGAAACAAAAATGAAATAAATAAAATGTGGCTTTAGTCCTCTTGTTCTATGGTAGCTCCCACAATAATGAATCCAAACTAACAATCAAATGCTATACTTGGATCTCAACAATGATAGATATACAAGGCAGCATTACTACTGGAAAGTATCTAACAGATAGAATAGGAGCTGCAATGTATCACAAATAAAATTCCTATAACCAGTACAAAAATTAATCTTGTAATTGTTAGAATTTAGTTGGACTTTGGCATTTGGTTTGGAGTTTTTTATTTTCTATTTTTTTTTGTTTTGTTTTGTGAGAGAGGCATGGGGGGGGGGAGAATATGGGTGTGATGCTAGAGCTTCTAGCCCCTGCAAACAAACTCCAGATGCATGTAAAACCTTGTGCATCTGGTTTACGTGGGTACTGGGGAATCAAATCTGGGTCCTTAGGCCTTGCAAGCAAGCCTTAATGACAGCAATCTCTGCAGCCCTGATTTGTATATTTTTGATTTTTTGAGGTAGGGTCTCTCTCTGGTCCAGGCTGACCTGTAATTAACTATGTAGTTTTAGGGTGGCCTCCAACTCACTGTGATCTTCCTACCTCTGCTTCCTGAATGCTGGGATTAAAGGCGTGCACCACCATGCCCAGCTTTTTTTTTAAAAGAGCATTTACTATGCTCTTTAACTAAGTGCCTAGTTCCCTGCCATATTTTCAGCCATAACTTCAATTTTCAAATTTATGTACTTTATATACACGTCCTATCTAAAATCACCACTAGGTCTATGTGCAATAAATTCCATTAGATTTTAAGAGACATTATACAAAGCAGGGCATGGTGGCACATGCCTTTAATCCCAGCATTCAGGAGGCAGAGGTAGGAGGATCACCATGAGTTCAAGGCCACCCTGTGACTAAATAGTGAATTTCAGGTTAGCCTGACCTCAGAAAACCAAAAAGAAAAAAAAAAAAGAAAGAAAAGAAAAGAAACACTATACAGATCCCAAATGACAACATTTTAGAAAGAATTAAAAGCAAAAAAGACTGTTCTATTCAAAAGGTATCTATTTTTTCTAATAATACATTAGCTAGAGCAGGTTTATATCAAACTTTAAAACATATTATCAACCATCTACTGTCATGTTAGTACAGAGAATACTGTACTGCCATTACCTGCAGGGATGATGTGAGACATCGTTGATTTTAACTACAATATAAATGCATACAAGTAGAAGTCACCACCATATCAACTGTCCATATTAACTTCTCAGAATTAAATTAAAGAAAACCAACTTATAAGACAGCTTGCTGCTTCTCTATTTCCCAACATTATCAACTTTTAATAGTTCACCAAATTAGGAATTACTTGTTTATGACATTATAAAATATCTTGGATACAGAGGTCCAGCATGTGGCAAGGTCAGTGCTCAGGTGTGTCCTGATGGCAATGAAAGGAGAAATCTAACCTATTGAAGCGGTCAGTGTAAAGCAAGGTGGGCTGACAAGATGACTGGGCAGTTCAGGCGCTTGCCTGCGAAGCCTAAGGACCCATGTTCCATCT
This sequence comes from Jaculus jaculus, assembly GCF_020740685.1. Taxonomy (NCBI): domain Eukaryota; kingdom Metazoa; phylum Chordata; class Mammalia; order Rodentia; family Dipodidae; genus Jaculus; species Jaculus jaculus. Next base: position 94,587,697 of record NC_059110.1, read on the forward strand.
CTCTCCAGACCCCATGTAAGACAGATGCACAAAGGTGACACAAGCACAAGGTCACACATGCTCACTAGGTGGCTCAAGTGTCTGGAGTTTGCAGTATCTAAGGGGACCCCCCTCAGGGGGAAAAAAAAAAAGCAAAGGGACTGGAGAGATGGCTTAGTGGTTAAGGTGCTTGCCTGCAAAGCTAAAGGGCCCAAGTTCAATACCCTAGGACCCATGTAAGCCAGATGCTCAAGGTGGTGGATACATCTGGAGTTTATTTGCAGCCCCTGAAAGTCCTGGTACGCCCATTCTCTTTCTCTCCTTCCTCTTGCTCTCTCTCTCTCAAAAAAAAAAAAAAGAAAAGAAAAGAAAAAGAAAAAGAAAAGAAAGAAAACCAGCCAGGTATGGTGGTGCACACCTTTAATCCCAGCACTGCGAAGTCAGAGGTAGGCCACCCTGAGACTACATGGTAAATTCTAGGTCATTCTGAGCTACAGAGTGAGGCTCTACCTCAAAAAAAAAAAAAAAAGAAAAGGCAATGTTTGGGGCTGGAGATGGCTTAGCAGTTAAGGTGCTTGCCTACAAAGCCAAAGAACCCACGTTCAATTCTCCAGGACCCACGTAAGCCAGATGCACAAGGTGGTACATGTGTTTGAAGTTCGTCTGAAGTGGCTAGAGGCCATGGCATGCTCATTCTCTATCTGCCCCTCTCTCTCTAATAAATAAATAAAAATAAATATTAAGAAAAGCAATTGCCAAGCGTGGTGGTGCACGCCTTTAATCCCAGCACTCGGGAGGCAGAGGTAGGAAGATCATCGTGAGTTCGAGGCCACCCTGACACTCCATAATGAATTCCAGGTCAACTTGAGCTACAGAGAGACCCTACTTCGGGGAAAAAAACAAAACAAAACAATGTTTGGGCTGGAGGCTTAGCAGTTAAGGCGTAGGACTCAGGTTTAATTCCCCATTACCCACATAAACCAGATTCAGAAGGTGGTGCATGCATCTGGAATTCATCTGCAGTGGCTAGAGGCCCCTGGTGTACCCATTCCCTCCCTCCCCCCTCCTCCCTTTCAAATAAATAAAATATTTTAAAAATGTTTTAAAAAGGCAAAGTTTAAAGCTGGGCACACACTCTTAATCCTAGTACTCAGAAGGCCAAGGTAAGAGGACTGCCATGAGTTCACTGCCAGCCAGGTAGTGAATTTCAAGTCAGTCTGGGCTACACGGAGAACCTACTTTGAAACTCACTCCCCCCAAAAATCAAAGTTTAAACTACGTGTGATAATACACCCTTTAATCCCAGCACTAAGCACTAAGGCAGGAGAATCCCTGTGAGTTCAAAAATACCCTGGGACTACATAATGAGTTCTAGGTCAGCCTGGGCTAGTGTGAGACTACCACACACATACACAGAAACAAAATTTACTAGTTTGAGGTCTAGGATATGAAATGATCAGTTATTTTATTTAGCTTGTTATTAAGGGCAGTCACATCACAATATGAGTATCTTGTGAGGATTAAATAAAGATGTCAACCACCTATCAACTTAATCCAAGAGCTGATAACTAGTGCTTAGCAAATGTCGATTCTTCTCCAAATCTTTAAAAACTCAGGCTTATCAAGACAAAGATCATCTGGTAGTTTACAAAAAAATAAGCCAGGAAAAACAAAACTTTAAGTGACGATACAAATAACACATCTTAATAGAACTCACTGTTATAAAGCAGTAGACAGGACCAATGAAAATGAAAAACAGATACTGAAAACATTTCTAAATGGCTATCCTTCATGGTCACTTACAACGTTCTGTTTTGTGAAATTGTCTGTAGGGATGAACTTTGACAAGAAATAGAGTAAATGAGACTACTTTCACTGGAAAGCAAAGCCTTACAATGCTTTTCTGCAGCAGGTGAACAGTACCTCTCATAAACCGTCACACTGCCTCCTTCAGGCTTTCAGCAAATCTACTTTCCAAATAAACCAGAACTTGAAAGCTACTTTTCTTCATTAGACTTAAGTAACAGGAGTTCAATAAGTCATCTGCTGTCTAAAGAAAAAAAACAAAAAAACTAACAATGTATTATTTCTTTTAATTCTAAGAAAATGAAGCTTATTTATTTACAAACTGAACATTATAATGCCATAGTGAATTTTTTATGGCTCAAAACTGAAATATTTAAGAAATGAAGGAATATAGAAACAGTAAGACTTGAGCTGGGTGTGGTGGAACACACATTTAATCCCAGCACTCGAGAGGTAGAGAGAGATAGGCGGATCACTGAGTTTGAGGCCAGCCTTAGAATACAGAGTGAATTCCAGGTCAGCCTGAGCTAAGAGTGAGGCCCTACCCTGAAAAAACAAAAAGGAAAAAAAAAGGAAGAGTAAGACTTGGCCTAAGCAGTCTGAAGATCAAGGACTAATATGGCCATGTGCTATGTGCCTTTAGCAAGCTACTAATTTTTCAGAGACTCTAATTCTTCTAAAAGACTTTGTAGCTCTAAGAAATGATAAGGTTAAAATGTAATTCCAGGGCTGGGGAGATTGCTCAGTGGTTAAAGGCATTTTCTTGTAACTCTGGTTCAATTCCTCAGTACCCATGTACAGCCAATGCACAAAGTAGTACATGCATCTGGAGTTCATCTGCAGCAACGAGTGGCCTTGGCATGCCCATACTATCTGCACTCTCTCCCTTTTCTTCTCCATTGGCAAATAAATTTTAATAAAAATGTAATTCCAAGGCTGGAGAGATAGCTCTACACTTAAGGTATTTGTCTGCCAAGCCTAAGGACCCATGTTCAATCTCCCAGTACTTACATAAAACCAGATGCACAAGATGGTGCATACATCTGGAGTTCATTTGCAGTGGCTAGAGGCCCTGGCGTACCCATTTTCTCTCTCTCTTTCTCTCTCTCTCTGCTTCCTTCTCTCTCTCTCTCAAATAAATAAATAAAGCCAGGCATGGTGGTGCATGCCTTAAATCCCAGCACTCAGGAGGTAGAAGTAGGAGGATCACTGTGAGTTCAAGGCTACCTTGAGGCATAGTGAATTCCAAGTCAACCTGGGCTAGAGTGAGACCCTACTTCAAAGAACCAAAAATAAATAAATAAATAAAATATTTAATCCCAGCGCTTGGGAGGCAGAAGTAGGAGGATTGCCATGAGTTTGGAGGCCACCCTGAGACTACATTGTGAATTCCAGGTCAGCCTGTACTAGTATTTATTTGAGAGAGAAAGAGGCAGAGAGAGAGAGAGAGAATGGGTGTGCCATGGGCTCTAGTCGCTGCAAAAGAACTCCAGACGCATGTGTTCCGTACTGCCTCTGGCTTATGTAGGTCCTGAAGAATAGAACTTGAGTCCTTTGGCTTCACAGGCAACCAACCACTAAGCCATCTCTCCAGCACAATAAAATATATTTCTTTCTTTCTTTTCTTCAAGGTAGGGTCTCTAGCTCAGACTGACCTGGAATTCACTATGTCGTCTCAGGGTGGCCTCAAATTCATGGTGATCCTCCTAGCTCTGCCTCCCAAGTGCTGGGATTAAAGGTGTCCACCACCATGTCCAGCTCCAACAATTTTTTTTTTTAATGTAATTCCAACACTTGGGAGGCCCTGAGGTAGGAAGATTGAGAATTTCAAGTCAGCCTGAGCCACAAAGTGAGACCCTATCTCAGAAAAGAAAAATAAATAACATAAAAAAATTTAAATGAGGCAATTTATGATTATCTGACACACACACACACACACATGAATTACTATTAAATAATATAGGTACTTTAGAAGTTCAAGGCCCATTAAGAAACAAAGAAAATAAGAGTGAAAATGAATGTGTGTGAGCAAAAGGGATGAGGGGTGGTGACTCTAACCTCACACATCATTCTCAATAGTTAGGGCATTTACACAGCCTCATAATACCTGAATTAACCAAGTAAGCCCTTAAACCCTTACAATGAAACATTAAAATTCAATGTGGCTATAATCTCTTCCTTACAAAACATGGACACAAGGAGTTTGGACTCAAGTGTGTTTAAAAAAAGGGGGGAGGGAGAATGTATTATATTCACCATCCAGCTCTTCCATATGACCATATTTTTAAAAGAAAGGAAAACTCACAGGCCCATTGTAATACATTGTGCCACTTCTGAATGCAACACTTAGCTCCAGCTTACTACTCTGACAAATAAAGGAAAGCACTTTATGAAGCCAATTTAATTGGGAGGTGACAGAAAACATACAGCCATTTTCTTTAGCCTTATCGTTGAATTGGCTTCAGTTCCAATCTCTGGCAAATCCCACTCAACAGAAGAAATTAACCAGGTCAGCAGAACAGGTGCTATGTTGTGTCTGTCAAGGGCCTGGCATCACCACAATTACTTGCACACAATGAAGCAGTAATCTTTACAGATCATCTCTCCCAAGCAGCGTATTGGGAGGGGGAGGAAAGCTGAAGGGGGGGGGGGGGTGAAGGGGCAATGAGAAGAGGAATAGGAAGAAAAGAGAAAAGGCAAGAAAGGAAAATGAATGTGCAGCTGCCTAGCAGCTCAGCAGATGTCGGGACGTGATGTACGAGGCTAGGATAAGCTGTCGGAGCCTGCTGCCAAAGAGTGGTAAGTGATTAAAGCCTGAACAGTTCTAAGTGCCATATTTAGAATCTGTGGGGTTTCAAGACTTGCACCCATGCCTTGCTGTGCTGCCAGATGTTGGCAATTGGTCCAGTTCCTACTGACTGCATGGATGGCAGCAGTTGGTACAGCGGCAAAGCAATCTGGAATGCTTCCGGAGATGCTGTACATTAACAAGTGTCACCCATCATTCACCTTTACAGAAGGCTGAAACAACTCCAATTTGCTGCCACTTCCCTCTTGGGAAACAGCCAAGATAAAGTTGCGCCTGGCAGCCCCATTTGTTTCACTCAGGTGTTTCAGCTGCCTTGCTGACCTCTATTAGTTTAAGTTTTAATTTAGATTAACCCCAGCACCCCAATTAACCAGCAAGGGGAAAAGCTAAGATGTGACTAGTCATAACTCTGAAATCAGAATTTATTGAAGTTAAAATTATTAATTGGATGAAGGGCCAATCAAGTAATGCTATTTCTTCTTAAACAAACCTCCAGACCCAAAAAGAAAAAAAAAGGAAGAAAAAAAGTATTTCAAACTAAAGATTGTCGAGGGAATCAGCTTCTCTCCACTAATTTTAGTTTACTTTATTAAGCTTACTTAACTGATACTGCACTTTACAACCAACAATGTTCACTTCAGTTAATGACAAGCAAAATGTATTTTAATATATTTTTTTCATTTATTTGAGACAGGAAAAGAGGCAGAGAGAGAGAGAATGGGTGCACCAGGCCTTCTAGCCACTTCAAACGAACTCCAGATGCATGAGCTACCTTGTCTGAGGTCTTTTGGCTTTGCAGGCAAGCACCTTAACCGCTAAGCCATCTCTCCAGTCCAGCAAAACATTCTTGATTGTCTCCTGTGATCCCCCACAATTAGGCAGCATTAATATTGGGTTTTAGGTACTTCCTCAAACAATCCAGAACAAAGCACAGTTCCCCACTCTTCTGACACGGGAAGAGAAGGAAAAGAATCACAACCTCTGACTAGAAGCAGCTGGGCTACACCAACACTCAACACTCTCATCATTAGTTTTCACAGTCACTTATGGCAACAATTTTATCAAGTATTAAATGAACTAAAAGGTTAGGAAAAAGCCTCTCTTAGTATAAACTCAAAGATATTCCCAATAAGGAATCACTATGTTCTGGATTTACATGTAATTTTCTTAAGCAGTTTCTTCCTTCATAGCCACATGCAAGGACCAAACTTCAACAAGCAGTTGCAAATTCTCTGGTCAAAGTTATCTAAAAATTTGGCAGAAAAAATTGTATTTTGATAAACAATGGTTCAACAAAAGCTAGTATATCACAGTATCCTCAATTCTCCGCCAAGCAAGAAAGCACATTCTGTTAAGTATAATTTAAGATTCAGGAGATTCAGGAGTGCTGAAAGTTATTATAACTCTTCAGAACAGCCTAAATATTTGTGTCCACTTGATCAATCACCAGCATTCTTATTTCATTTTTAATTTTTATTTATTTGAGAGCAAACAGATGAAGTATGGGCATGCCAGGGCCTCTTGCTACTACAAACTCCAGACATATATGCCTTTTGTGCTTCTGGCTTTATATTGGTACAGAAGAATCAAACTTTGCAAGCTAACAACTTTAACTACTAAGCCATCTTCTCAGCTCAGCATTATGTTGAAAAGCCGCAAACTAGCAGATCATGTCAGGGAAAGAAGTGGGCGGGGGGGGGGGAGGGGGCTTTTGTGAAGGGAACTGGGCTGGTGTGGGTAGCATATACCTGGAATTTCAGCACTTGGGAGGTGGAAGCAGAAGGATTACAAGTTCAAGACCAGACTGGGTAACAATGTCTCAAGAAAGCCAAAAACCAACCAACCAACCAATCCTTAGAACTACACTATATTTCAACTTTTACCAACTCTCTCTTAACAACTTTAGGTTATTATAATCAACAGTAGCATACATTTATAGTATATATTTAATTGATTTAAACAGGCATTACAAAGATTGAACAGGTTATACAACCGGAAGTACAACTCAACCACTCTGGTATTCCAGCCCTTTAGCACTATGTTCCATTTCCAATAGTAATGAGACAAGAAACCAGATAGAGTGCTGTCCATTAATAAACATTATCAAGAGGTGGGAGTGTAGTTCAGTAATAGAGCTTGCCTAGCAGTATAAGGTCTGGGACTGACCCCCAATGCCAAGGTAAAAAAAGAATGTTATCAAAAATTGCTGAATATCCAGTGTTGTAATCCACACCTGTATGATGACCTGAGGGACTGAATCAAGATCGACAGTTGAGGCTACCCTGCCTGCTACCAGATAAAATAATGTCCAACAGAGAAAGAATAAATCACCTGACACAAAGTTGGATATATTTTATCAATAACTTACACTCCAGCAACAACTACAAAAACAACTGTAGCTGTTTGCACTTCAAAAGGAAAATAAAAACAAGCACAGGCAGAGGTAGGAGGACTGCTGTGAGTTCCAGGCCACCCTGAGACTACACAGTGAATTCCAGGTCAGCCTAGGCTAGAGCAAGAACCAACAAACAAAACAAAACAGAAGGAAACTAACAGTCTAGCATGACCCAATAAGTGAATCTTAAGAAATCCAACTCCTTGAAAGTTATCTTTTGTTCAGAGAAAGAATTCTATCAGCTGTTTTAAAATGCTAAAACCTGGTTTGTAACAAAAGAATAAGACACAAATCTCACCTGATGGTAAAAGTCATCATCATCAAATATTTCTTCATCTAAGTCCTTCAGATGTGCATTGGCAGGGACTTCAGGAACAATCTCCTATGTCAATGAAAAGTAAAAAGGAGTGAGATTATCAAAGTAACTTGGCTACTATAAACAGTACCTCTAATAAACAAATCACTTTTATTTTAACCTAAGATAAAGCTTTTAACATTAAAAAGACTAGCTTACAGTGAGATCCTGCACATACCCACCCACAAAAACAAAAACAAAAACAAAAACAAAGAGAACACAGTTTAATAGAAAAACAGGTCTGTAATTAATTATATACCTGTTAATCCCAGCATTTGAGAGGCCAAAGCAGGAGGATCACAAATTTGTTTTTCAAGGTAGGGTCTCACTCTAGGCCAGGCTGACCTGGAATTCACAATGTAGTTTTAGGATTGGCCTTGAACTCACAGCAGAGATCCTCCTACCTCAGCCTCCCAAGTGCTGGGATTAAAGGCATGAGCTACTTACTATACCTGGCTCCTTCTATTTTTTTCTTTTCTTTTCTTTCTTTTTTTTTTTTTTTTTTGAGATACAGTCTCACAGTGCAATACTTTTTTTAAAAAAACCTAAAATATAAAACTCTTATTAACATTAAAAAAATAGGTAAGAGGACTGGTATGAGTTTGAGGCCAGTCTGGGACTACAGAGTGAGTTCCAGGTCAGTCTGGGCTAGGGCGAAACCCTATCTCAAAAAAAACAAAAAGGCTGGGCGTGGTGGCACACACCTGTAATCCCAGCACTCAGAAGACAGAGGCAGGAGGATCAACGTGAGTTCGAAGCCACCCTGAGAATACAGAATGAATTCCAGGTCAGCCTGAGCTAGAGTGAAACCCTACCTCAAAAAACCAAAAAAAAAAAAAAAAAAAAGGGGGGGGTATGATGGAGTGATGAAGGGGAGATCACCATGGATTAATAGGTAGTTGAGTTGACATATAACCACAAATAATCATATGAAAACATATAGCCTCACTCTAATGAAATCCATATAAATTAATTTTTTTTTAAATCCAACAATTTTTCACTTTGAAGATTGGCCATGCTCAGGAATGGAGAATATAGCTAGAGGAACTAGAAATTAATGCAATAGTTTTGGAGGTAACCTGACAACATTTAGCAGGATTTAGTGTATTTTTCTTAAAGTTTTTGCTTTTAAAAATCTATTCATATAAAAAAAAAATCTAGCCACATGTTCACACAAACAAATGGAAATATCCAGGAATGCATCCAACATCACTGTTTCTAAACTGAAGACAATGTACACACAGTTTGACTAAGCTACAGCTACAGCCACCTAATGAAAAGCCATTAGGGAAAATGAGGTAGATTTCTATGAAATGATAAGAATGCAGAACACAGTAAATTTAAAATGTTACAAGATTTTAGGTATAGCAATATATTTATATACATGCACATGCACACATGCTTACTCTAATAAAAGGATAATATTCATTCATATATGTTAATGCTTGTTACAGCTATTAACATTATATTATTGGAATTTGAAGAAGACAAAGAATTTTACTTTTCATTTTAAATCCTTATGAACTTAAAAAGTATTAAGTATATATTTATTTTATAAAAAAATTAAAATGGATTAGGCTTCTGTGTGAGAAGGAAAAAACTCAGTAGCAGAGACCAGTAAGTTAAAAAGGAGATGTAAAGGGAAGAGAAAGGAAGACAGGAGGTTAATAGGTTGGTATTGTATATATGTAAGTAGAAGAATAGATTAACAGAGGTGAAAAGGCCCAAAGTGAGGTCAGGGGAAGAGACTGAGTAAAGGAAAGTTGGAGGGAGGGCTAATCAAAATCTAAGACGATGCAAATAAATCATATGGAACCCTCCGGTTTCAGACAATGGAACACTCAGGAGCCGATTGTTGTTAGAAAATTTTCAGTGCCAGGGATGGGATACCTTCCAGTGAACTGTTGGCCAGGGAGGTCCCTGATGCCCCCAAAACATTATAGGCCATTGCCGAGGCCCTTGGTTTCCAACCAGGAATAGATGGAAAGACCCTATTGCTGAAGACTCCACATACTTGGGCTGCAAGGCCACTGAGAAATCCTGTTGGAACTGAGCTGAGACCCTCCTCCATATAGACCAGCTGACAGAAAGCTGGAAGAAGCCATTCTACATGTAGTTCAATTGGAGAAAGAGATACCACCAGTGAAGATACTCAACAGTGGACCCTACAAGCCTTATATTTGGCCAGCCAGGCCAAATGAGCCAGTGGATGCAATAGTGGCACATCTGTCATGGTGGAAACCAACTGCCCTCTAATTGGACTGGAGGCCCACTCCATGGGGGGGAATATATCCCTGATACTGAAAACTTAAAACAGGGGTAGTCATGAGCCCTGGGGTGTAACATCTGCTGATGTCTGGAAAAATGTATATACTATGCTTATTAAACTGCCTAGTAAGCACTTCTCTTAATATTTATACCCTTATATTAATGCTACTCTCACTTTGGATAGAGAATCTTCTCTTTTCACATGACAGTGACCTTAGATTACTCAGAAGGTATCATAGTGCTGGAAAGAAATGACGGAGTACTGATAACATCTTAATCACACCTTCCAAGGCTCAGGGTCTAATGTGGAAGAGGTGGTGGAAAGAATGTAAGAGCCAAAGGAAAGGAAGGACTCCTTACAACATGCTCCTCCAGACACAAAATGGCCTGGATATCCATGACCTCACAGTGCCTGACACTACCTACACAAGACCATCATAAGAGGAGGAAAAGATCATGACATCAAACTAAAAGAGAGACTGATTGAGATGGGGAGGGGATATGACGGAGAATGGAATTTCAAAGGGGAAAGTGGGGGATGGGGGAGGGAGGTTATTATCATGGGATATTTTTTATAATCATAGAAAATGCTAATAAAAATTGAGAAAAAAAATGTTTCTTTTCCAGAATACCCAAAGGGAAAACATTATACCAAAGTACATAATGCTTGTTCTGTAGAGAAACTTTAAAACAACCCTTAAAACCCTTCAAAGACCCAGTAGTAGAGGGCCTGCACAGCATGTGAGGCCAAGTTTGATCCCCAGCACCACAAAAAGAAAAAAAAAAAACACCTACTAAACCAACAAACACTTCCAAATCTTAAAATCTTAATTTTACATGTTTCCCCTACCAAACTCCTATACTAAACTCAAAATTAAAAGATGACACACAAGAGTTAATAAAAGCCCCATTTCATCCCTCTCCTTACTTTCTCATCAATCTAGTACAGTGGTGTTGCTTACTAACTTCTCAGACCAAGAGTTAATACCTTCAGGTTTTTCATTCAATTAGCTTCTTAGAGACTGTTTCCAAAATCACCTGCGTAAGAATTCTTACCCGTTCTGGTAAACTCTCTGGGACAGGCTGAGGTGCTGGTTCTGGTTTGCCAAGAACTCGGTAGACAGAGCGCTTGGTCTGTGTCCTTCGGAGTAATCTTTCTTTGTCCATCAGAATATGATCAATCTGAGTTAAGATCGAGCGTTCAAAGGCACCAAAACCCTGCAACAACATTAACCAGTGTCACAAATACAAAAAGTCCACGCTGAAGGCAACTACACTGGCTTTTCTATCTTCCCCTGTCAGCAGAGAAACAGACAACTGTCTTTCAGGAGGGGCTTTCTGTTAAGACTGTCAGTGGTCGTAACTGTTCTCAGGGAGAAAAAAAAAAAAAAATTAGTCTTCAGCTGGTCATATCTCTTATGAGCCAGAGATTAACTTCTGCTCCTTTAATGGTGAATGTTTTAAGATCTGTTAAAGTATTTCATGTTTTCAACACTGAAGCAGAGCTTCCTTTCAAGAATGACATGTTCTAGTAAGGGTAAAATCCCATGCCTGGAAGGTATACACCACAGTTGTAGAAGTCAGTAAATTTGGGGGCAGAAATGACTGATTACCATTACATCATTAAACAAGCTATAGTTCTTTTTTTTCCTATTTGTTTTTGTTTTTTCTTTGTTTTTTTTTTTTAATAATTAGTTTTGTACTCAAGTGAATACAGTCAATTTGGTACCATTGTTAGCCTTATCCATGTCCTACTCCCTCCCCCTAACAAGCGATAGTTCTTATTTCTTACATATGCTTCAGTGGCTACAACCTATCTTATACACACCCATGGACAAACACATACCTTCCCCAGTTTTCCAGAAGCCAGCTTGGTTTTATCGTGCCATTTCTGTAGTGTGCGATTTCTATATACTGTAAAATCTGCAAAGCGCTTTGCCATGAAACTGGGATAGTCTTCCATTTCTAACTTCCTCTTTGGAGGGGCCTTCCTCTGCTTCTTCTTCTCCTCTACTAGCTCATCCTCTTCACTAGAAATCTCTTCACTAAAAAACCAGTAAGAAAAAAAAAAAGAGAGAGAAAAACCCAGTAAGAAACACTAAACTTAATATAAGTAAAACATTACTTCATATGAATTATTTCCATTTCACCTATTCTGACTACAATATACCAGAGATGATGGATTTTTTTTTGTTTGAAAAAAAAAACTGTTCATTAAGTCAAATACATATGTAATTTTCAACCAATATCAAAAACACTTGGTTCTCAAATGTTTTTTTAAAGATAAGCAAACCATAAAAAGAATGGAGGTTGTAAAAACATTATTAGAAATGTATATGAACCAAGGCCTGTACTATTGTAGAAGGGTCTTTTAAAAATTAAATACAAAATCATATTTCTATGACCTTAATCCCCAAATCACTAAGAGAAACATGTATTCGTAACTAGCTGTTAAAAAGAGGTGAATAATTTTAATTGAACCAAATGAAGAGAAGCTGAACGTGAAGAAAACTCAAAGGGACAGGTACCCACATCAGCACTAAATGGCAACGCAATCAGCCCTCTGTACTATAGGTTCTGAATCCAAAGACCTAATCAAGTACAGATCAAAAATATCTAGCAAAGGAAAAAAGTTTTTATCTGTACTGAATATATACAGGATTATTTTCTTGTTACTATTCCTTAAGCACTGTAGTGCAGCAACCAGTGTCTACCTAGTATCTACATTGTTTTTGGTATAAGTAATCCAGAGATGATTAAAGTATGTGGAAGGATATATAAAGTTATGTGCAAATGCTGCTTCACTTGTAAAAGGGACTTATCCATCTGCATATGCTGTTATCCATGTAGGGTCCTGGGACTATTGCTCCATGGATACAAAGGGACTGCTGTATGCACAATGAGAATTGCTATGAAAATGCAACACAACTTCCAAAGACGTAGCCAGCTGCACTCACTAGATTACTGGTCCCAAAACACAGAAGGAACTCAATAAATGTGAGCTTCTTTCCTGTACCTCCAAATAATTCAGAAAAACAGCAAAGCAGAAGATAAGACCAAAGGGAAGAAAAGCAAGCTGGTACCATATAAAATAGGCTCAAACAAATAAACAAAAACAGGTAAGTGGGACCTTCATAAACATAATTCCCGGGTTCAGGGGGAAAAAGATCCATAGCTGTTGTCTTCTGAAATCTTCCTACCCTTCAGAACTGCTTTTTCCCTCACTGAAGAAAATGGTTAGCCGGGCGTGGTGGCGCACGCCTTTAATCCCAGCACTCGGGAGGCAGAGGTAGGAGGATCGCCATGAGTTCGAGGCCACCCTGAGACTCCATAGTGAATTCCAGGTCAGCCTGGGCTAGAGTAAGACCCTACCTCGAAAAACCTAAAAAAAAAAAAAAAGAAAATGGTTACCACCAATGATTTCATGGCATAGGTACAAGGTGGTTTGCAAACATTAAGCATTAGTATCCAAAATGTGCTTTTAGGGCATGGAGATACAGCCCAGTTGGTAGAGTACTTACCTAGCATGCATGAGGCCCTGGGCTCAATTTCTAACAAAGTAGCCTCATAGGAGCATGAGGTCAGCCTGGGACAGAGACTAGGTCTTAAAAAAAAAAAAAAAAAAAAGCTTCTAACCTACTAATTTTATTTAGCTAAAGAAAAAAAGTAAAATATTTTGCCTAAGCCCACAAAGAAAAACAAGTACAACTAAGGATAAAACCCAAAAACTAATTCCCAATTAATGTTCATCCTGACCACCAGGTAAATAGAAGAAGCTCTTTCTATTCTACTGTCACTGATCTGACATCTTCCAGGGAAGTATATGGCTTTCTCTTTCCTAAAAGATAAGAATCAATCTGAACGAAAAGAAAACAAACAACACCATGGTCATGTTCCCTCCTTACCTTTCTGCCTTGGGTTTTGTCCCATCTACCAGATATCTAGTGTCTGAGTTCTGGAAGAGCAACTCTTCCTGAAGGTCCACCAAAGACCTCAACAACGCTTTAAGTGCCTTGTGACCTAGAAAGGATGTAAAAACAAAGAAGAAACAATTAGCCATCTACAATCCTCCAAAGTGGAGGATGAGCGGTTCTGGCTGAGGGAGTACAGGGAGAGATGCAGCATACATTCTGAGACCAAGAACTACTAATAGCAAACAGTGCCTATCCCATAGGGTTCTTGCAGGGAACAGGTAAGATACTATGGGTGAGGTGCTCAGAAAAGTATCTGCAAACAGTTAAGACTTCGATAATTTGCCAATTCTTAAATTCATACACTCCTTCCCTGTCTGTCATTGTGACCATTAAATTGTCCCTCTCGTAGTAAATTCCTTGGATATATTTCCACAGATTATCCACCAATCTCTTGGGTTATCCTTCTATCAAACAATTCTATTTTTTTTTTTTTTTTTTCGAGGTAGGGTCTCACTCTAGCCCAGGCTGACCTGGAATTCACTATGTAGTCTCAGGTGGCCTAGAACTCACGGCAATCCTCCTACCTCTGCCTCCCAAGTGCTGGGATTAAAGGAGTGCGCCACTACACCTGGCTCTATCAAACAATTCTTTAGGCAAGTACCCTTCTCCTGAAGAACACAATGGGACCCCTACCACCATACCTCCCTCTTCCCCATAGTTCATTTACCTCTGGTCTGAGCTGCATTAACATTCTCTCAACCTCTCACACATATTTTGTGGAAACTCTCCATTCATATATAAAAACCCAAGTTAATGACTTCCTATTTGCATACTGCATTGTATATTCATTTGTATGTGGACAGCATTTGAGAGGCTAAGGGAGAAAAATTATGAGTTCAAGGTCAGCCTAGACAACACACCAAGATTTTACTTAAAAAAAATTGTTCATGGAGACAATGATGTCACCTGGCTTTTGTAGTCAATAGGATGCATTTGTAACACAACTGGTCAGGTATATAGTTGATCTATAGCTACAATTTTTCAAAATAAAAACTGGGGACTAGGGATTATAGGGTACTTGTAGTATGCAAAGGGTTCTGGGTTTGATCCCAGTACCACATAAATTGGGCAAAATGGCACACTTTCATAATCCAGCACTCAAAGGGTAGAGACAGGAAGACTAGAAGTTTAAGGTCATTATCAGTTGCATAGAAAGTTTTAAGCCAGCCTGGGCTAGATATCTTATCTCAAAAAGTAAATAAAATAAAAAACTGGTTTTCTTGGTCCTGAACTCTTAACCTTTCTACCAGAAAATCTTTACTGAAGAGGTTAACCAGACACTGATAATCACCATGTATGTACGGAGAGCACTTACATTCTTCTCTGATAATGAAGTTTGCACAACTTCAGCAACTGACAGATAATCTTCACCTGGATGCTCCATCCTACCTTCAAACATACCATCTTAGACAGAACATCTTTCTTGTCATCTAATACTTCTTCCTTGACTGAAATTCACTTCTCAGCTTAATATGTTTTCACAGATCAATGACCTTTGTATGCCTTCACCCTATATATTTAAGTAGCTACTAAATCCCATATTTTCCATTCATATTATCACTACTGAATGTCCTCTGGTTATGATCCAATCACCTATTTTTCTTAAGTAACGATGATAATCCTTGCTTTCATTAAACAATCTCTTCATTTAATTTTGTTTTATGTTCCACACAAACTTTGACTAAATGATTTTTCAGGATCTTGTCCTTTCTTTTCTGATTCTGCTTCTACCCTGCCCACTATGAGCAGCCTCGTCACCATTTTCCAAACCAGTCTGACTCATTAGTGGAGCACCAACACAAGTTGGACAAGCTGTCCACCATGTCACAAATACTACAGTATACTGTCAACATAAGGCTAAGAAGCTAAGCTTCCTGGAAAGCCTTCCCAGACTGGTCAGAAGGAACTTCATGACTCAAAATGGCTTTGCAAACCGTTAAGAAAATACTCATATACAATTATATAAAGGTAACTTCCCTTGTTTAAAATAAGGAACATGGGCTGAGAGATGGCTCAGCAGCTAAGGTGCTTGCTTGCAAATCCTGACATGCCAGGTTCAATTTTCCAGTACCCATGTAAAGCCAGATGCACAAAATAGCACATGCGGCTGGAATTTGTTTGCAGCGGCAAGAGGCCTGCCACACCTAATCTCTCTCTTCTTGCATTAGTTACAAATAAAAATATTTAAAAAGATAAAATAATGATCATATATTTTCTGTTTTATTTATTTATTTTTCTTGCTTGTTTTTTTCCTGAGGTAGGGTTTCACTCTGGCTCAGGCTGACCTGGAATTCACTATGTAGTCTCAGGGTGGTCTCGAACTCACGGTAATACTCCTATCTCTGTCTCCCGAGTGCGCCACCAAGCCCAGCTCTATATTTTAATCTATACTCTAATTAGTGTACATCCATGATACTTAGATACTTGGAAGGATTCTTAATACATATTACCTTTAAAAAAATCCAAGGGCTGGAGAGATGGCTTAGCGGTTAAGCGCTTGCCTGTGAAGCCTAAGGACCCCGGTTCGAGGCTCGGTTCCCCAGGTCCCACGTTAGCCAGATGCACAAGGGGGCGCACGCATCTGGAGTTCGTTTGCAGAGGCTGGAAGCCCTGGCGCGCCCATTCTCTCTCTCTCCCTCTATCTGTCTTTCTCTCTGTGTCTGTCGCTCTCAAATAAATAAATAAAAAATAAAAAAAAATTAAAAAATAAAAAAATCCAAAATGCTAGGGCTGGAGAGATGGCTCAGCAGTTAGGGCATTTGTTTGCAAAGTCATGACCCAGGTGGGATTCCCCAGTACTCACTCAAAGCCAGTTATAAAAGTGGCACATGGCATCTAGAGTTCATTTGCAGTGGCAGGAGGCCCTCATGCACCCATACTCACTCTCTCTGTCTCACTCAAAATAAATAACTTTTAAAAAATAAAATAAAAATGCCTTGTGTTCCAAATTAAGTTTCTCAAAAAGGTGCTCTCAAGCTTTAAAACAAAGTGAGAGCCTTCCACCAAATATGGAGGTAAAGTTTATTATAAAGGACAAAAACTGAGATCTAGGACTGGTGGCACATGGAATCCCACCACTCAGAGGGAGGTTCCCAAATCAAGGCTAGCCTGGACACACAGCAAGCTGCATCAAAAAAGCAGCAGAAAACTCCTACAGGATTGCTGTTCTGTTGTCAGCTTCTGGGAAATAAAATATATATGGGCAAGATGAGAAGTAGTCAAGAATGAAGATGCAATGCTAAAAGCAAGAGTCACCGAGTCTAAACGTGCCAAGTGTATAGTAGAACGATGCAAGATTATGTAATTACATGAAAAGAATACAAATGAGAACTACAACTATGTTACCACAAATAACCACCTGTGATAAGAGCTAGAATCTGTAAGCAGATAGTCCATCATGGCTAAGGTTCTAAGGGTATATGTTACAGCAAGAGCTTTAATAAGAAAATACACTCACTCTTGGAAAGAAGCCCATGAAAACACCCACACACAATCACTATTCATTAATATTTTAGAACTAGCTATAGTTTTATTTGTGTATATATGTGTGTTTGCTTGTTTTCTATGTTGAGGATTGAGCCTAAGGCCTCACACATTGCTAGGCAAGTACTCTAACATTGAACAACAGCCCAAATGGTTATATTTTAAAGAGAGAGAGAGAGAGTGTGTGTGTGTGTGTGTAAAGAGAGAGAGAGAGAGATAGAGAGGAGAGAGAGGGGGAGGGAGGGAGGGAGGGAGGACAGGCGTGGTGGCACAACTTTTAATCCCAGCACTAGGGAGGCAGAGATAGAAGGATCACCATGAGTTTGAGGCCATCCTGAGACTACAGAGTGAATTCCAGGTCAGCCTGGGCTACAGTGAGACCCTACTTTGAAAAACAAAACAAAAGAGAGAGAGAGAGGGAGGGACGGAGGGACGGAGGGAAGGAGGGAGGGAGGGAAAATAGGCAGGCCAGAACCTCCAGCCATAACAAACAAACTCAGATGTATGTGTCACTTTGTGCATCTGGCTTTATTTGGGCACTGGGGAATCAAACTCAGGTTGCTAGGCTTTGCAGACCAGCGCCTAAGCACTAAGCCATCTCTCCAGCCCCCCAAATGGTTATTATTATTTTTTTTTTTGTTTTTGTTTTTCAGGGTAGGGTCTCAGTCTAGTCCAGGCTGACTTGGATTTTACTATATAGTCTCAGGGTGGCCTCGAACTCACAGTGATCCCAATTGCTAGGATTAAAGGCATGTGCCATCATACCCAGCTCCAAGTGGTTATAGCTTAAGACAGAAATTCAAAAGCCAGGCATAGTGACACACACCTTTAATCCCAGCAGTTGAAAGGCTGAGATAGGAGGATTACCATGAATTCAAGGTCAGCCTGGAGTTACAGAGTGAGTTCCAGGTCAGCCTGGGCTGGAGTGAGACCCTGCCTCAAAAAGAGAGAGAGAGAGAGAGAGAGAGAGAGAGAGACAGAAATCCTGCTTTCCACTATGAAACTACAAATCCATCTAATATCTGGAAAATGTTTTTAGAATTTCCCCAGACCATCCTAGTACTGAAAATAATAACAAAAACAAGCAAATGTAGTTGTACATGGCTATATCCCAGTACAGTAGCTGGGAGGCTGAGGCAAGAGGGTACAATTTGAGGCCAACCTGGGTTACATAGCACACCCTGTCTTAAGAATGAATAAAGGCAGGAATGCAGGCACATGCCTTTTATCTCAGCACTCAGAGACAGAGGTAGGAGGATTGCTCTGAGTTCGAGGCCAGCCTGAGATTACAGGGTAAGTTCCAGGTCAGCCTGGGCTACAGTGAGACCCTACCTCAAAAAAAAAAAAAAAAAAAAAGGAAGGAAGGAGGGAAGGAAAAGGGCTGGAGATGGCTTAGTGCTTAAAGCACATGCCTACAAGGCTAAAGGACCCAGGTTCAGGTTCAGTTCCCCAGGAACCATGTAAGCCAGATGCACAGGGTGATGCAAACATACGGAGTTTATTTGCAGTGCCTGGAGACCCAATCAAATATATTAAGAAAAAAAAAAAAAAAAGAATGAATAGGCAGGTAGGTAGGCAGGTCACGGATACGTAGATAGATAAATAATTTACCAGACCAAAGTTGGAAAATATTGGGTTATATGAAATAAGTCAGCTGTACAAAAGAAATATAATTGCACTTATATGAGGTACCTAAAATACTCAAATTCATAGGAACAGAAAGTACAGTAGTAGTTACCAAGGCCAGGAGAAGAGAAAACATGGAAATTACCATTTAATGAAGTACATTTGGAGATGATAAACATGTTGTGGAGATGGACAGCAGTGATGACTGTTAAACAATGTAAATGTTCTTAATGATATTGAAATGTACTATTAAAATGGTTAAAAAGGTAAGCTGGCCAAGCATCGTGGCACACGCCAGACGTAGGGGGATTGTTGTTTGATGCCAGGTCAGCCTGGGCTAGAGTGAGACCCTACCTTGAAAAACCAAACAAACAATGGCAAGTTGATACCACATATATTTCACTACAATTAAAAAAAGAAAACAAAAAACTGAAGGGACTGGAGAGGTGGCTTAGTGGTTAAGGCCCTTGTCTGCAAAGCCTAACAACTGGGTTCAATTCCCCAGTACTCATGTAAAGCCAGGCATAGAAAGTTGTACATGTACCTGGAGTTTTTCTGCAGTAGTTGGAGGCCCTGGCACACCCATTCTTTCTGCTTCTCTCTCTTTGCTTGCAAATAAATAAACTAAAAAAAAAACACAAAAAAACACTGAGAGGCCAGGGATATAGCTCATTGGTAGAGCAATAGCTTAGCATGCAAAAGGCCTTGAGTTTAAATCAGCACTATAAAAAAAAACAAAACAAAACAAATAAACAAAAATATCTTGAAGTGCAAGGCCACAGAATTAATAAATAATCCTTTCATACTAGTTCATTTCTGGAGAAATAAAGCACTTATGATACTCAAACTGAACATATTCAAAAAGATCAGGGAAATATGCAATATCATTCAGACTTAAGAAACTCTATAAGAAGATGGATGCTATACTGTAGATAAGCCCACCTTATGTGAAATAAGCCAGTCAAAGAAGACAAATATCATATGACTACATTCACATCAAACTCAAGACAGAAAGAAGGATATTGCCAGAGGCACGAGGGATGAGGAAATGGGAATTATTTAGTGGGTACAAGATCTTCAGTTTTGTTTGCAAGATGAAAAATTTCTAAAGATTTGTTGCAAAAAGGCATGATTGATTTTATTTTTTTAAACATTTATTTTTATTTATTTGAGAGAGAGAGAGAGAGGCAGAGGAAGAGAGAATGGGTGCACCAGGCCTCCAGCTACCTCAAACGAACTCCAGATGCATGTGACACCTTGTGCATTTGGCTTATGTGAGTACTGGGGAATCGAACCTTGAACCGGAGTCCTTAGGCTTCATAGGCAAGTGCTTAACTAACCCCTAACCCATCTCTCCAACCCTGATTTTATTTTTTGAGAAAAGATGATACCTCTATATCCTAGGCTGACCTCAAAAGCATGATCCTTCTGCCTCTGTATCTGCCTACCAAATACTGTGATTACAAATGTGCACCAGCGAAACGAATATTCTTAACGCCTAGTGAATTATACATTTAAAATGGTAAAAATGGGGCTGGAGGATGCAGTTCAGTTTGTAGAATGCTTACTTAACATGCATGAGAAGGTGGAGGCCAATTTGAGCTGAAGATCCTCTCAAAAAAGGAAAAATTTGTTATGTTCTTTAGCAGAATGAAAAAAAAAATTAAAAAGAAAAGGAAGAAGAAAGCACCTACCATGCACTTCCTCCATGATCTAAAACATGAACTCGAGAACCATATCGGGCAGATGCAGCAAAGGAGACTATAATATTACCCATGTCTGCCAACCAGCAAGTCATCATTTGACCCCACCATGTAGCATAGCTAAGAAGTGTGAAACAATCCAATGAGAGACTACAACTTTTAAGGGCCACTTTCAAGTAGCTACGTAAGCCTTTTTATTTTGTTCCAGTCAGTTTTTTTTTTTTTAAATCCATTGCAGATACATTAGACAGCATATCAATCCAACAAGAAAGCAGAGAGCCAATATCAGTAAATCAAAGTGTGCCTTTCTACTAATACTCTCTCATATGTTCTCATTTTATACGCCCCTTTACCACTCAGAAAGTAGCCCTCAAGTACATAAGCTCCATTCAGGGAGAGCGCCACATGCATCAATGTGTCAAGAGACCTACCAGAAATGAAATCTGCAATTCTATCCTTGTAACCATCACACACACACACACACACACACACACACACACACACACTTTATCAAAGCAACTGTCACCAGTGGCCCAACACATGGACAACATCCCATAAGGAGATTTAAAAGACAAAACTCCATTTTCATTTTGTTACCAATGAGGGCCACATTTATGTCTAGATGATGTGTAAAACCTTGAAACAATGGGACAATCCTTTGCTTCCCCAAAGCCACAGCTGACAAGAGTGAAGAAAGAATCCTCAAATCCAACAGTGAATCTTCCCAGACAAAACAAATAAAACCACTCTTTATAATTCATATAGGACTGAATTCTATTTGCTCAACCCTATGAATAATAGATAGGCTGAAATCAACAGTTTCTAATTCACCTCTAATTTTTTTCCCAATGATCACAAGAGTTTTTAAAAAAAAGTGAAGAAAAGTAGCAAAGACACATGCTCTTGGCACACAGCCACAAAACAAATGGGCACTGTCAAGGATATCTGTGTTGAGTTTGCCCTACATGGTCCATTTCCAGAGGTCCTTCCCTTAAGAGGAGATTAAGAAAGACATATGTTTCCCTATATTACTAAGACTCAACCTAAGTGTGTGATCATTGGCTTTAGGAATAATTCTGGGTAGAGAACAAATGGAAAGCGTACTTGACTGAGCCAGGAGCCCAGTGCTCTGTCACTAACTAGCCATGCTATGCTGTGCTGAGTGGACCAGTTCCATCTCTGAGCCTCAATTTCCTCATCTATAAAATGCAGAAAATCCTTTGCCTGTTGATCTTATAGACATGATGTGAGAAACAATAAATGTTTTCTTGTCCATTAAGACATTTTGGATATTTTTTAGCACTACTGAAATAGAAAGTATACTACTATCAAAAAACCATCATTTTCCACATGGTGAAAATCTTTTCAGCTCAGCCTGTGCTGAGCTCCAGCACTCGGACTGGGCTAGTATCCACAGATCCCAGTGCTGAGTATTCATTTGCATGCTATCCATATGGGAGCATTCCATGTGTAAAATGTCACCAATCTAAAAACCATTTTCACCCAACAGCTTTATTTTTTCCCCTCCTTCATCTAGACTGTCCAACACAAACAAAATTGCAGGCAGAGAATTAGTTTGGACATGGCACACAGTCCACTAATTAAATTATAAACCAGGAAGTCAATGTCTGGCAGTGGGATGGAAGGAAAATAAGAGTGAATGTATAAAGTAAGATAAAATTTACCTTATCACTTTTTAAATGTCTATATAGCTATTTCTAAATGAATCTGTAAGCATATAATTATTTACATACAAATACACATAAGCTCTCTCATTCCTATTACTCCAGATAAACACACTGAACTAGAATTTACAGGAGCATTTTTTCCCTCCTTCAAAAATAACTCCAGAACTAGAGCTAAACTATAGGTCAAGATGACACATGGAATACTGGCCTGAGAACAATACTTTTCATTCAAATCCACACAAGCCTGCCACTTGCACTAGTCATCCCCAGCAATTAATCCCCCAAGAAAGACGTTTGATTAAATCTTTTCAAGCAAATCCTTTGCTTTGCTTTTGTTAGTTCACTTCTTGTCAACATCTATTAAAATATGCCTTTAATTCTCCCACAATCTTAAAAAACACCGATTCCACTGTCTTCAACTTTAATCAACTGTATGGCCGGCATTTTTCATTTCATAATAATGTGCTGCTTGGAATTCAAGAGGCAGGCTCAGCATCAATCATCTGGTAAGAATTTTTCCACTGCAATAAATATGCAAATGAGGAGAGCCAGTCAGTCGTATTTCAGGCCCGACTTGCTAGTGTTTTAAAAAAGACACAAATTTATTAATTGCCGGTGGCCAGAGGAATCCTATTACTTTGGGCATTGATTACAAAGCTGTGTGAGTGATTATTGTGCAACTCGCAGGCTACCCAGGCATGAGGAAAAATTATTAAAGCAAGGCAGAGATTATCAACTCAGAATAACAATAAGCCTTAACATTTAGGCCCTAACTTCTTCAACAAAGAATTACGTGAAGGCTCCACTGTATCATAATTCCAAATTCTGTCAGTATTACTGTTTGGGCTTGTTCTATATTCCCCAAGCAGAATGGCGTTACCAGTAAGAAAGAGGACTGCAGGTTACAAATTCCTCAATCACCACAATTTGGATGAATGGCTATCATTTCCAATGTAGCTACAACTAGAATTTTTATATTTCAGTGTAAGCAGACACATGTTCAGGTGTGTGCATACACTCATGCACACATTTAGATAAATGAGTATGCTATCACAAAGACTGCGATTTTAACTGGAATAGTGAGAGTTCTGTCCCAATGCATTGGCTAGTTCTGTGGATCAAAAGTACAATTTCCTTAATGATACAAGTTTTCAAAGCAGAATATGGGGACTTGCATTCTAAAATCCTAAAAGCTAAGCCACAAGCAGAAGTGACTTTTCATATCTCAGAAGGCATGGCAGCAGAAGACGTGCAATCTAAGGCAGTCTAGGGAGAGAACAGCTTGATAGGTTAATTCTGAATGCAAAGTGTTTTTGTGAGGAATATTCAACCCAAGATACATTAAATAAAATAAGAAAGAGGACTCAGTGGACAAAACTTATTCTTTTCTTTTAAGAGAATGATATGGGGAATTGGGGAAGAAAGTGGAAGTTGACAGCGATGAAAAGACATGCTAAAATATATGCTGAGTGAGCCCCATACACAGAAAGAAACAAAAAGAAAAAAATTCCTTAACATTTTGCATTACTGCCACACTAAGTAACATGATAAATAGAGTGCATTTGAGTTCTGTGAAGGGACATCCCACTCAAGCTGTAATTTCTGACCAGGCATGAATTTATAAGGAAAAGAACTGCAGAATTTCTTAGGTTTCCCTGAATACTCTCTCAAATACCTTGATGAAGTATGTCAATAAATCCTTAAAAAGCCCTATAGGACACAGCAATCTAACTGATCAATGTACTTCCTGAAATCCACTACAGCTACCTTTTACTTCGTAGTTCCTAGGTACCCTCTATGGCTCCTGAGTATTCTTCCCAAGCAAGGACATTTATTTCTTCCCTTTAAATAAAGAGTGAATATTCAGAATAGGAGCTACTTAAGATCCAAGTTTATCTTTAAGTGATCATTTAAACTGTTTAGCAGGATTACACAGGGAGAATGGAGATACTTTCATCTACATTTGGAATACCTTTGGACTGTTTGAATATTTTATAAGCATACACTGCTTTCAAAATTAAAATTTTAAGCCAGGGCAAGGTGGCGCATGCCTTTAATCCCAGCGCTTGGAAGGCAGAGGTAGGAAGATTGCTGAGAGTTCGAGGCCAGCCTGGGACTACATAGTGAAGTTCAGGTCAGACTGAGCTAGATTGGGACCCTACCTCAAAAAAAATTAAAATTTTACTAAAATGGTTTTATTTATTTGCAAGGAGATGACAGAGACAGAAATAGAGAGATAGATGGGTGGAAATGGGTAGGCCAGGCCCTCTTACCACTGCAAATGAACTCCAGATGCACGTGCCATTTTGTGCTTCTGGCTTTACATGGGTACTGGGAAATTGAACCCAGGCCATCAGGCTTTGATAGGAAGCACCTTTAACCACTGAGCCATCTCTCCAGTCCTGAAATTTTATTAAAATTTAAAGTAAATTGTGAAGAAACTTAGGAAAAATAAAATTAGAACCAAAATCTAAACAACCCTTTCCTGATTGATGTAAAATAGTCAGAAACACCACAGTATCCTAATGGATAAAATATTGGCCTCCTAAAATAATCTGATTCTTTCATGTTATAAAACTGCCCCTAACCAAATTTCTGTATTTTATGGGCATACAAATTAAGTCTGATGAAAACAGAGATTCAAAAATACCTTTCTGAAAAATGGCATTTCATGTGGAACTCATCACTCTTCTCTCAGGGGAGTGCATATCATAGTTAAAACACCATGCTGTACTGAGAATCTGATTGTTACCATGATTCAAGCTGCTTTGGACCAGACCCCCTACCTCATCCTGTCACTGACCATCATCTAACATAACAACTAGACCATAAATGGTATTCTATAAATGTTTTCATTTCAGAGATGATGCTTAAATCCCATGGCAGAACATCAAACCACACGAATATCTCTAGATCTAAATGCTAACAGCAATCAAGGGTGACTACTTACATCCTAACTTTAATCTCAATGAATCTGACATTTCCTTACGATTACACCAACTACAGGCTAAAATAAAAGTTTCTGAACTACTCTGCAAAGATTAGACATCTTTATTTAGTTACTTATTTATTTAAAGTCAGGGTTTCACATATCCTAATCTGGCCTAGAACTTGCTATACAGCCAAGTATGGCCTTGAACTTCTGATCTTCCTCATTATAACTCCTAATGCTGAGATTATAAATGTATACCACCATTCCTGGCTTATGTTATGTTGGAGATCAAACTCAGGGCGTCCTGCATGCTAAGCAAGGATTCTATCATCTATATTCCCAGCCCTAGGCTTAGAAATTTAAAAGCATAAAAACGGGCATATTATAATACAACCTCATGAAGACTGAATAATTGTTATCACTTACTAAAATGAGCCTCAGAAAATAAGATTGTCTCATTGAGAGGTTGTATTTATAGAAAAACATGTAAATGCTGCTTTTGCATTAAAAGCTGTTTACCTATGTTTATACCTTCCTATGAGCTCCTTGAGATCAAAGACTACAAGTTAGTAACCTTGGACTGTTTAGTCTGTCAAGTGGTGAACTTTATGTTGTTCAACATATATAACTGAATATATTCTATATGATTCAAACATAGTACACATAAACATATATTCTCCCTCCCTCCCCTTCTCTTTCCCCTGAATGGCATTCTACTCTACTTCTTTTGCTGGTATTGAGTCAGGCTCTCAGGTAGTCCAGACTAGCCTCAAACATGCTATGTTGCCAAGGTGACCTTGAATTCCTGATTCTTCTGACACTTTCTAAGTGCTAGGATTACAAATTTGAGCCACCAGTGAGGAGCCTGGACGCCCTGGGGTAAAAGGTGTGTGCCACCATGCCTGGCATATATATTTTTTACATGTGCATTTTCAAGTCTTCAAAGACTTGAAAAGACTATTCTTACATAATAATTTTTTTTCAAGAAACAACTATGGTGGCCAAAGTCCACTCTAAAAAAAGACTGTACTATCACTATAAGGCTAAAAAAAAAAAAAAAAGGGCAGTTTTCACTTCCTAGATCAAAGTACCATTGTGGATTATGTATCAAAAGTAGCTGGGAAACAAAGTGTAATAAAATATTTAAACATTAAAAAGCTGGGGGCAGCTGGACGTGGTGGTGCACACCTTTAATCCCAGCACTCAGGAGTCTAAGGTAGGAAGATCACGAGTTCAAGGCCACCCTGAGACTACATAGTGAATTCCAGGTCATCCTGGGCTAGAGTGAGGCCCTACCTCAAAAAAAAAAAAGTAACAATATTTTTGGTTTGTTTTTGTTTATTCACTTGAGAGTGGCAGAGAGAGAGAGAGAGAGAGAATGGGCACGCCAGGGCTTCCAGCCACTGCAAACAAACTCCAGACATGTGCATGCCCTTATGCATCTGGCTAACATGGGTCCTGGGGAATCAAACCTCAAACTGAGGCCATTAGGCTTCACAGGCTAAGCCACTTCTCTAGCCCACAAATAAAATAATGACAAACTTCCCTTCCCAAAACCATTACTTTATTAAAAAAAAAAAAAAGTTGTGAGGCTCTGTTAAAAAGTCATGTCCAAATTTCGTTCCCACAATTGAAAAAAATATTGAGAGAGACAGGGAAAGGGAGAGAAAAGAAGACAGTCTGGAGAGGATTATTACCAAAATATATTGTGTACATGTATAAAAAATGTCAAAATTTTTTTAAAGTGAGGAAATGGGCCAGGTGTGAAGGCACATACCTTTAATCCCAGCACTCAGGAAGCAGAATAGGATGATCAAAGCCAGCCAGTGGCTACAGAGTGAGTTCCAGGTCAGTCTAGGCTAGAATAAGACCCTATCTCAAAAACAACAAAAAAACAAAACCAAATATTAACGAAGCAAAAGAAAGCCTAAATCCTAAGGAAGGAAAGCAGGTTGTCTGAGAAGAGATGAAAGAATACTTCCTGAATCTTAAAAGGGGGATTTTTTTTTTTTTACATTTTTTATATTTTATATTTGAGAGAGAGAGAGACAGAGACAGAGCGAGTATGGACATGCCAGGGCCTCTTGCCACTGCAAACAAATTTCAGACACAATCCCCATTTTATGCATCTGGCTTCACATGGGTGCTGGGGAATTAAACCCAGACTGCCAGGCTTTGCAAAGCAAGCACCTCTAACAACTGAGCAATATCTGTAGCCCTAGATAATGTTATGGAATGGATTAATACCCTTAAAAATGCAAATGGGGGCTGGAGAGATGGCTTAGCAGTTAAGCACTTGCCTGTGATGCCTAAGGACCCTGGTTCGAGGCTTGATTCCCCAGGACCCACATAAGCCAGATGCACAAGGTGGTGCATGCATCTGGAGTTCATTTGCAGTGGCTACAGGCCCTAGTGGGCCCACTCTCTCTCTTTTTACCTGCCTGTTTTTCTCTCAAATAAATAAATAAAATATTTTAAAAACGAAAAATGGCAAAATATATCAGATGAGACACTTAGCCTTAAAAAACAAAAAAATTAAAACAATGTAATAAATAACATCTATTATGAAGCTCTCTTTAACCAATTTTCAGTGTATATGTCCATATGTAGAGTACTGTACTGTGGTAGCCAAAGAAGAACTTCAAGTGCCTGATTCTATCCCTCAATGGTATACTTCCTTAAGACAAGATCTCTTCCTCAACTTGAAGCTGGTGTTTTATTGGTCAACAAGCTTCACCGATTCCCTAGTGTCCCCTGCCCCCTCATTCCCAGTGACCACAGACTGGGCTTCATGGGTGACCATGCCCAGTTTTTTGTGGGGGTCTTGGGGATTCGAACTCAAGCAGTCTTGGGTTCTCCTAAGCTGAACCACCTTCTCAGTCCTTTACCCAATTACTTGATCTGAGCATAAAGCTCAATGGTAGATGACATGACTAAAATGTGCAAGGCCCTAGGTTCTATCTCCTACACTACAAAAATATACATGTACTTATATAAATAAAACTGATTTTGTTATAATAATGCTTGATGCTTGCAAGGAAAGGGGAGCTGGAGAGATGGTTCAGTGGATAAAGTGTTGGTCACACAAGCATGAGAATCTGAGTTCCAATCCCCAGAACCCATTTAAAGCGAGATGCAAGTATCTATAATCCCAGTGCTTCTGCAGCGACATGGGAGGTGGAGACAAGGGAACCCCTGGAAGCCCACTAGGCAATTAGTGGCAAATAAGAGGAGATGGCTTGACTCAAAAGCATGGTGGACGGTAAGAACCCAACACCCAAGACTGTCCTCTGACCACACATGCATATACCATAGCAATGTAAGGAAAGGATCCCCACTCACAACTGACAGAGCTTAATTAAATGCTCAACATATGCAGAAAGCCGTTAGAAAAATGTATCAAAGTTTTATATATGCAAGTCTCTTTCCATCTCTAGAAATTAATCATAAAGAAATAGATTTCAGGGCTGGAGAGATGGCTTAGCGGTTAAGTGCTCGCCTGTGAAGCCTAAGGACCCCGGTTCGAGGCTCGGTTCCCCAGGTCCCACGTTAGCCAGATGCACAAGGGGGCGCACGTGTCTGGAGTTCGTTTGCAGAGGCTGGAAGCCCTGGCGCGCCCATTCTCTCTCTCCCTCTATCTGTCTTTCTCTCTGTGTCTGTCGCTCTCAAATAAATAAATAAATCATTTTTAAAAAAAAAATGGATTTCAAAGCAAAGAGATAGGTACAAAAATATTTTTAGGATTGTTTACAGTGGTTTTAAAAACTGTAAACATCTGAAGTGGCCATTAGTAGGTGACTGCTTAATTTTAATCAGAGAAATTTTTTGTGCAACTGTTGAAAAGGATAAGTTGGTTTAAATAAATCAAATTTAAAAAGGGTTTATTTGGATAATTCACACTACAAAAGGGTTTTGGTATAATGAAACAAATGAGAATGTGAACTGAGAATTTTACAAAATTACTGTGAATGTTAACTTGGTTAGGTGAGATTACAGTATTACATGAGACATACATACTCATTTTTTAAAATCTATATGCTAAAACATTTATAGGCAAATGAAATGATCGTTATTACTTAAAACATTTCAAAAAAGGGGAAGAGAAAGGAAGGGAGAAGGGTACTTAATAGGTTGGTACTATAAGTAGAAGAACAGATTAACGGGGGGGTGTGTGTGTGTGAAAAAGCCCAAAGTGAGGTCAGGGGAAGAGATTGAGTAAAGGGAAGGTGGGGGGGGGGGGCTAATCAAAATCTAAGAGGATATAAATAAATCATATGGAATCCCCTGGTTTTGGACAATGGAATACTCAAGAGCTATAGATCGTTGCTAGAAAATTTTCAGTGCTAGGGATGGGATACCTTCCAGTGAGTTGTTGGCCAGGGAGGTCCCTGATGCCCCCAAAACACTACAGGCCATTGCCGAGGCCCTTGGTTTCCCACCAGGAATAGATGGTAAGACCCAATTGCTGAAGACTCCATATACTTGGGCTGCAAGGCCACTGAGAAATCCTGTTGGAACTGAGCTGAAAACCTCCTCCATGTAGACCAGCTGACAGAAAGCTGGAAGAAGCCATTCTACATGTAGTTCAATGGGAGAAAGAGATACCACCAGTGAAGATACTCAACAGTGGACACTACAAGCCTTATATTTGGCCAGCCAGGCCAAATGAGCCAATGGGTGCAATAGTGGCACGTCTGTCATGGTGGAAACCAACTGCCCTCCAATTGGACTGGAGGCCCACTCCATGGGGGGGGAATACATTCCTGATACTGAAAACTTAAAACAGGGGTGGTCATGAGACCTAGGGGTATAACATCTGCTGATATCTGGATGAATGAATATGATATGCTTATCAAACTGCCCAATAAGCACTTCTCTTAATATTCATA
Organism: Jaculus jaculus; assembly: GCF_020740685.1. Lineage (NCBI taxonomy): Eukaryota > Metazoa > Chordata > Mammalia > Rodentia > Dipodidae > Jaculus > Jaculus jaculus. Next base: position 94,617,604 of record NC_059110.1, read on the forward strand.
CCCTTATATTAATGCTACTCTCACTTTGGGTAGAGAATCTTCTCCTTTCAGATGGCAGTGACCTTGGGACAACACAGAAGGTATCATAGTGCTGAAAAGAAGTGACTGGAGTACTCAGTAACATCTCGATCACACCTTCCAAGGCTCAAGGTCTAATGTGAAAGAGGTGGGGGAAAGAATGTAAGAGCCAAAGGAAGGATAGGACTCCTTACAACATGCTCCCTCCAGACATAAAATGGCATGAATATCCATGACCTCATAGTGCCTGACACTACCTACACAAGACCATCGTAAGAGGAGGAAAAGATCATGACATCAAAATAAAAGAGAGACTGATTGAGATGGGGAGGGGATATGATGGAGAATGGAATTTCAAAGGGGAAAGTAGGTGGAGAGAGGGTATTGCCATGGGATATTTTTTATAATCCTGGAAAATGTTAATAAAAATTGAGAAAAAAAAAGAAAAACAGCAAAAGTTACAGATGTAATGGCATAGAAAGATGTAAGACATGATCTCATCTATTACTTTTAAAAATGTTTTATTGATTTATATGCATGTGGTGTGTGTGTGCGCGCATGTGTACGCATGCTTACCAGGACCTCTTCCTTGTGCAAATGAATACCAGACCCATGGATCAGTTTTAAAAAATATATTTACTTATTTGAGACAGAGAGAGAGAGAATAAATGGGCACACCAGGGCATCCTGCCACTGAAACAAACTGTAGACACATGTGCCACTTTGTGCATTTGGCTTTATGTGGGTACTGGGGAACTGAACCCGGGCCAGCAGCTTTGCAAGCAAGCGTCTTTAACCTCTGAGCCATTTCTCCAGCCCATGGGCCACTTATGTGTCTGGCTTTACATTGGGTACTGGGGAACTGTACCCCAGCTGGCAGCCTTTGCAAGCCTTAAACCACTGCTTTTAATCACTGAGCATCTCCGTAGCCCTCATTTCTAATTTTTTAAATTAATTAATTTGAAAGTAGAAAGAAATGAGAGAAAGAGAGATAAAAGAGAGAAATGGGTGGGCCAGGGCATCTAGCCACTGTAAACAAACTCCAGACACATGAGCATTTCTCTTATGTGGGACCTAGAGTCCATATGCTTCACAGGCAAGCATGCCTTAACCGCTAAGTTCTCTCTAGCCCTCTGATTTTTTTAAAGGTCATTTGCAAAGCATCTGTAAGAATGTACAACAAACAAGTATATAAAACAACAAATACATAAAACAAACTGTATATAAAACCGTTATCTCTAGTTGGGCGAGGTGGTGCATGCCTTTAATCCGAGCACCTGGGAGGCAGAAGTAGGAGGATCAACTACGTTGGAGGCCACCCTGAGATTACATACTAAATTCTAGGTCAGCCTGAGTTAAGAGTGAAACCCTACCTCGAAAAACCAAAAAAAAAAAAAAAAAAAATCGAGAAAATAGAAAAGAGGGCTTTCACATTCCACATATTTATATTTTTCTATTGTTTGGGTAGGAGCAATATACTCAGCTCTGTTAGAAAAAACATTTATAACAATTTTTACTCATATAACTTTAAAAAAAGCAGTTCAGAGTAAATGAAGAAAAGCCAGGTGTGTGGAACATACTTGTTACCCCAACACTTAGGACACTGAAGCAGGATTGCCACAAGTTTCAGGCCAGCCTACGCTATGTAGTCTGAGGTCAATAGGACACAGTACATAGCAAGATCCTTTCCAAAAAAATTAAATGAAGATCTTCAAGAACATAAAGAGAGGTCTTTTGAGGTACATTTAATTCTCTTTGTTAACAGAAATTCAAATAAGTAGAAGAAACATTAAAATATAACTAGGAACCAGTTGGGATGCCATACACAATAAAATAGCAGCATTTAGAAAGCTGAAGTGGGATTTTGAGGTTGAGGCCAGCCTAGACTTCACAGAGTAAGATCCTCTCTCAAATGAATGAATAATGGGAGAAATGAGAGGTGATCATAAGGAGATCATAACAAGGAGATCATCCATCCCTGGGATCTAGTTTAAAATTTTCCTTGTTCGGGTCACAAAACCAACAAGGGCCAGCCAGGCATAGTGACACACACCTTTAATCTGAGTACTCTGGAATTTGAGGTAGCAGGATAACCTTAAGTCTGAGGCCAGTCTGGGGCAACAGAGTGAATTCCAAGTCAGCTTGAGTTAGACACTGCCTTGCAAAAAGCAAAAAGAAAAGAAAGAAGGGAGGGTGGAGGAGGGGGGAGGAGAGAGAAAGAAGAAAAAGAAATAACAAGGGCCAATAAATGTAAGAGGGAAATGCTTATCCTCATTAAACACTGTAAAATGTAAATTAAAAGAAATGTAAATTAAAATAAGCACACACCATTTTCCACCTATCAAAGCAACAAAGATGAAACAAAATTATAATGCCCAGTGTTGACAAGAATAAAGAAAACTGACATTCATATAAATAAGGTGAGAATGCAAACTGATAAAACTTTTCTGGAGGGCAGCTGGTGATACGGATCAAAAGACTTAAAATTGCACATATCCTTGGAAAATGTGCTAATTCTACATCTAAAAATTTATTTCCTGTAACAAAGTAATCATACATGTAAGATTTAGTAACAATGATGTTCACTGCATTATTTATAAAAATGAAAAACTGGAAACAATCCAAATGTCCTACAATAAAGAACTGGTTAAACTACCCATATGATGGAAAGTCTATTCTATCATTAAAAATAATACTGTAGAACAACACTTAATGACATGGAAAAATATTCATGATCTCTGTTAAGTAGAAAAAAAATCAGATTGCAAAACAACTTAGAATATGGTCCCATTTTCTAACAAGACACTCATAGAGAAGAAACAACCAGAAAGGGGCTGGGGAAATGCCTCAGTGGTTAAAAGCACTTGCTTGCAAAACCTGATAGCCCAAGGTTTGGTTCCCCAGCACCCATGTAAAGCCAGATGCACAAAGTGGCAATTTGTCCATAATTTGTTTGCATACTCTAAACCTTTCCTAAAACAATTCACCTCCATGTTTTGCCTGCCTCACTTCCTCAAGACTTAGCACTTGCTCATGTGTTCTCCCTTTTCTTTGACAAGGGAGGGAGAACCTCCAGCTCAGAAAGTTAACTACATACATAGTGACTGAACAGTGTGGCCGACCTGTTTCTGTGATGGCTTTACCTCTAACCAGAGGTGACCTTTAACATAATACTCAAGACTTGACTTCCCCATCTGAGCTGCACAGCACTCAACATCTATCTCACAGGTGTGCTGTGAGGACTTAAACAAGATTTATAACTCAGTACATGTGGAGTAGTGCACAATGAACTACAAAAGCTGTTTTAACGATTTTTTTCTAGAACAGATTGGCATCTAACATTGCACTTTTACAATAAAAATACTAATATAGACGCTGGGCACAGTGGCACACGCCACTCCAGATGCATGCGCCCTCTTGTGCATCTGGCTTACATGGGTCCCGGAGAATTGAACTGGGATCCTTTGGCTTTGCAGGCAAATGCCTTAACCTCTAAGCCATCTCTCCAGCCCATATATATTTTTTTGAGGCAGAGTCTCATTGTAAGCCCAGGTTGACCTGGTCCAGGGCTGGCCTCAAACTCACAGCAAACCTCCTACCTTAGCCCTCCAAGCACTAAGATTATAGGCATGAGCCACCATGTGAAGCTTTTTTAATTTTTATTTTTTTTAAGACTAGTTGGCCTTGAATTGAACTGGCTATGAACTTAACCTTGAACTCTTGATCCTCCTGCCTCTAGTTACTTTTTTTTAAGTTAAGCTATATTATTGTGTATATATGTTTATAACATAAAGGAAGAGTGGACTGGTATGACAGCCTGTGATCTAATATTCAAGAAGTTAAGGCAGGAGGATTATCAACATGTTTGATGCCAGCCTGGACAATATACAAAATCCTAGGTCTGGGCTGGAGAGATGGCTTAGCGGTTAAGGCACTTGCCTGTGAAGCCTAAGGACCCTGGGTTCAAGGCTCGATTCCCTAGGACCCACATTAGCCAAATGCACAAGGGGGCGCATGCATTTGGAGTTCATTTGCAGTGGCTGGAGGCCCTGGCGCACCCATTCTCTCTCTCTCTCTGCCTCTTTCTCTCTCTGTTGCTCTCAATTAAATAAATAAAAATGAACAAAAGAAAATTAAAAAAAAAAAATCCAAGGTCCAACTAAGCTATAGTTTTGAGACTCTGTCTCAAAAAATTAGGGAGAACAATGCTGGGCGTGGTGGTGCACACTTTTAATCCCAGCACTCAGGAGGCAAAGGTAGGAGGATTGCCTGAGTTCGAGGCTGCACTGAGACTATGTAACTAATTCCAGGGCAGCCTGGGCCAGAGTGAGACCCTACCTCAAAAAACAAAAACACAAAACAAACAAAAAATTAGGGAGAACAAAATAAAACAAAAACCAGGATGAACATGAATTAAACCCTATAAAATCCTCAGTAAATTTCAAAAATATCAGAGGCTGCTAGATACGGTGACACATGCCTGTAATCCCAGCATTTTGTGAAACTGAGGAAAATCCTAAATTCAAGGCCAGCGTAGGTAACATAGTAACTCTCTGTATCAAATAAATAAGTATGGGAGGTTCTGCATTCTTTTAGAGAATGCTTAGCAGCTTCTCACAGTATTATCTGTGTTATAGCAACTAATATCAGGATATATTAAGAATAAGAGGGGACTTCCGATTAAGATGGCGGCATAGGAACCACACCAAAGCAGCCCAGGAGAGAAAAAAGCAAAAAAAAGCAAAAAAAAAAAAAAAAACCAGCAAAATACACTCTTCTACTAAAAAGTGAGGTGTATAAGAAATTACCAATGACAGCAGAGAAGTAGGAAAGATCCAGAGCCCACACAGGTGGGCAGAAGTGTCTCCAGCAGTAGCACCAGGTCCACAGGGCCACAGCTGCAAGGCCTGGCTCAAGCCACAGAAAAGGCCAGGTGAGGAGATTTTCTACTCACACCAGAGCTCTTCGCAAACTCAAGAAATGTAGAGAATCACAATGAACAAGGAGGAGCAGATCACGAGATAGAGGATCACGTGGACCAGCAGAACTAGGGCCACAATCCACAGCTTCCCCTTCCCCACTGCCAGTGAAAGCACAAGAGACCAGGGGAAGGGAGATCACAGCACCCAGCACTGGCAACCAGAGCAGCAATCCAATGACCCAGCCAGCCTACTTGAATTCATATTGTACCAAAGAGGGATCCAAGCAGGAGCGCAGCATAACTGAGACCAAAATCATCCCAAAAGGTAACTGGGACTAGTAGTACCCGCCTAATAAACCTGGTATATAGGCCTGAACAGGAAGTGCTAATTACACCTTCCATATCATGACAAATTATGTTAAATCTGATGGACGGTCAGATTTGCCATTCTTAAATAAGCTATATTTTGAGCTTATTATTTGTTGCTTCTTGATTTATAGTGGCTTTGTTTCCTCTTCTGTTATATATTAGGGAAGGGTCTTACTTGGTCTCAAGCTGACTTGGAACCCTCAACAGACCAGAAATCTTAACCTCCTTGTTGTCAGGATTAAGGGTGTGGGGCACCACACCCCCTAACGGACAATTAAAGAATCTGGTTGTCATAATACCTACTCTTGCATAAATACTCTGTGCTGTTTTTCATTGAAAGTGTACATTGTTTAGTTAAATTTTAGAATCTGCCTGTATTTTGTTCCACTCAGCCTACTTGAATATTCCCATAGCAGGCAAAACCAATACCTAGGGTCACTTTTGTAGATACTCTAAGAGTCTTGAGAGCTACACCTCGTACCTTAAGCTCCTACCCTGAAGATATATAACATCAAATTGATTGATACATCTAATAATACTGCAGCTAACTAGAAAATCCAAGCATTAAATTAACCCAAGATGCAAAAATATATTCATTATAACACAAAATATATACATTATAACATAAGAAACACCAAAAATCAAGACAATATAAATCCACCAAAAAGTATTAATGCATCAGAAATGACCTCCAGCAAGAATGAGTTAGAGGAAATGCCTGAGAAATATTTCAAAAGAATGATTATAAATATGCTCAAAGAAGTCAAAGAGGAAATCAAAGAAATCAAGAAGACACATGACACCAATTTAATGATATAAAGAGGTCAATACAAGACATAAATAAGGAAATAGAAATAATAAAGAATAACCAGTCAGAATTACTAGCAATGAAGAATACAGTTAATGAAATAAAAAACTGTAGAAAATCTCACCGGTAGAATGGATAAAGGAGAGGACAGAATATCTAAGCTAGAAGACCAAATGGCAGATCTAATACAGTCCAACAAAGAGAAAGACAAACTAATAGGAAAGTATGAATGGGAATTTCAAGATATTCGGGACACTATGGAAAGATCAAACATAACAATTCAGGGTATAGTAGAAGGAGAAGAATTTCACTCCAAAGGCATAGTAGGTGTTTTCAACAAAATCATAGAAGAAAACTTCCCCAAATTGGGAAAGAGGTGCCATTGCAGATACAGAAAGCCTTTAGAACACCAGACAGACAAAACCTGGAAAGAACCTCTCCTCACCATATTATAATTAAACTATCGAGCACACAAACCAAAGAAAAAATATTGAAAGCAGTTAGAGAGAAAAATCAAGCCCATCAGGGTCACAAGCAGATTACTCAACACAAACTTTAAAAGCCAGAAGGGCTTGGAGTGATATATTCTAAGTTCTGAAAGATAACAACCAAAGTTACTTGGAGAAATAAGGATATCCCACAACAAAAGCAGGCTAAAGGAATATTTGAAGACAAAACCAGCTCTACAGAAAATACTTGAAAGAATCCTCCAGGCTGAAGACAAAGAAAAGTACATATATAAGGAACTTGGAAAAAGTAAGCCATACTCACTAGTTAATACAAGAAAGCAAAGGTAAAAAGGGAAGAACTACAAAATAAAAATGGTAAAAATACACACCTTTCAATAATACCTCTTAATAACAACAGCCTCAATGCCCCAACCAAAAGGCAGAGGTTTGCAGACTGGGTTAAAAAGGAGGATCCTTCAATTTGTTGCCTCCAAGAAACTCACCTTTCTACAACGGATGGACACTATCTTAGGGTGAAAGGTTGGGAAGCAGTGTTTCAAGCAAATAGACCTAGAAAACAAGCAGGGGTTGCTATCCTAATATCTGACAAGGTAGATTTAAGTCCAACATTAGTTAAGAAAGATAAGGAAGGTCCTTTTATATTGATTAAAGGCACACTCCAACAGGAGGCCATTACAATCCTAAACATATATGCACCTAAAATGGGGACTCCCAACTTCATCAAACAAACACTATTAGAACTAAAGTCAAAGATAACACCAAACACAGTGGTAGTGGGTGAATTCAACACCCCACTCTCATCAATTGACAGGTCATCCCAACAAAAAATAAACAGAGAAGCATCTGGATTAAATGAGGTCACAGAAGAAATGAACCTAACAGATATATATATATATATATACAGGACATTTCATCCAAATGCTGCAGAATATACATTCTTTTCAGCAGCACATAGAACATTCTCTTAAACAGACCATATATTAGGACACAAAGCAAATCTTAACAAATACAGGAAAATTCAAGTAATTCCTTGCACTCTATGTGACCACAATGGAATCAAAAGAATAAGAAAGCATCAGCTATGTTAAAACTACAAAGGAGGAACCTGCTGAACTAGAGGTCTTATTTCACACTTCCAAGCACTACTGGCTTCAAAAGAAATGGTAACAAGACCCACTTTTAAAAAGTGATTTCATGAAAAAAATCTCACTTTACATAAACATACCGCTATGTTTGTTTCCATTTCCAGAATTACTTGGGCTATAAAAGGCAATTTCAGTCTGAGCATAGTGGCATACACCCTTAATTCCAGCATTTGGAAGACAGAGGTAGAAAGATCACTGTGAGTTCAAGGCCACCCTGAGACTACATAGTGAATCCCAGCTCAGCCTGAGCTAGAGTAAGACCCTACCTCAGAGGAGACTGGCTGCTGAATTCAAAGTAAACAGATTACAATTTAACCCTATCATGCATCCTACTTTTAGCTATGTGACAGAACCAATAAAAACCAAACACACAAATTCTATGTATGTCTTTTTCCAGATATTTCCCCCCTTCAAACAAAGGACTTATTTTCTACTCTTCCATCACAGGCCTCTCATTTGGATCATTTGTTCCTATTTTGGTAAAATGTATCCCTAAGGAGTTTCAGTGAGTTGTGAAATAATTGTTATTCACAAGCAAAAAGGGGAAAAAAGAAGAAAGCAGGATTAACTGCAATTGCCACTACAACTGAGAAACTTGCATCTTGCACTTTTGCCATGTAAATAATGCACAGATCCTTCGGGAGCATGCCAAACACCAGGATTCTTAATTAATGGGGCTCTTTAATGTGCAAATCAGGAACAAATTGCAAGTTCTGACTTGCATTGATTATGAAAACATTAATTGAATGAGCAAGACCCTAAAAAAGACAGAATCCCACATCTTCTCAGAGACCAAAAGAATGCAAAGCTCTCTAGAAACCAGACAAAGTCTGACCAGTGTCTACAATGCAAACCTATGCCAGAAGTGCTTTCCATAGTGGACAATGAATTAAAAAACAAGGAACAAGAATGAAAGTTTAACCAGAAAGCAATCACTGTAAAAGCATTTATTCTACCCCCATCTCACATTAAACACAAGGGTGAGTGCTTGCTCTAGAAGCTTAGAGCCTGCTTTAAAAAAACAAAAATCAACACTTTATATATATGCACACTGATATGTATATAGGAATAACAAAACAATGCTGTCTCTTTAAAAAGAAATTCATCCTATATAAATTATAGCCATAAACTTTTCCTGCAGTGCAGCCTAATTAATTCTTGTTCTATACACAAAGGGAAATGCTGGGTGACAAATGGGTGTGAAGCTAGAAAGCTGCCAGGTCTGCAAAACATTTTCTACTTCAATTTATAAGCAATTTTGCAGTAAATCATCAACCAGAACCTGGAATCTCAGGAAATCTGTGAGTGTCCAAACTACACTATATCACTTATCAAAGAGCAAAGGGAAAAGAGTTTAAAAGACATCTCATTTTTCAGTTCTAACCCACATCAGAATCTAGAAGCTCTGTGTTATCTATTATTCTCTTCTGGGTAAGGCTTTAGTACCACAGGTAGATTATTTCGAGCAAAAATGACACTATAGGTTGATGTAGCTCATTCCTCCACTCCTAGAAGTAGTGTATCATATATCCATTACCACAAGAAATATTCCCAGAGTTATCTAGGAATAAGGACACAACGAGTTATACCCGGTTCTTCAATCCAAGCAAGCTGAAGGGTTCAATAGTGAACCAGTGGAAAACAGGTGGGAAACGCTCCAAGGATACAAGGCTACTGAAGAGGAAACGGAAACTTATAGGAAACTCAAAGGAGACAAAACAGCTGGGCTGCCTCTTGTAGTCAAACCCTTCCCCCCACCCGCCACTGATCTCTTCTAGGTCTTGATAGTTTTACCTTTTCCAGAGTGCCATGTAAATGGAATTAAAATGAGCAACCTTTTGAGGCTGGCATCTTTCTCTTAGCATAATCCCACTGAGATTTATTCCTTTTTATTGCTGAGCAATGTAACACAATTTGTTTATCCATTTGCCCAATTTGTTTGAAGGATATTTGGGCTGTTTCCAGTTGTGCTGATTATGAATAATGCTGCTGTAAACGTACATGTGAAAGTTTGTGAGTGTGTGTGAACATGTTTTCATTTCCTTAATAAAGTCTAAGAGGAGGACTGTTGGAGCAGGATCGTATGATAAATACATGTTTAATTTGCATCTCCCTCAACAGTAATGATTATGTTAATATGACTTAATGTTTTTGTGTACTTATTTGCCATTATGTATCTTCATTGATGTCAAATTCCTTTTTAATGATTTATTATTTATTTATTTATTAGAGACAGAGAAAGGGACAGAGAGAGAATGGGTGCTGCAGGGCCTTAGCCACTGCAAAGGAACTCCAGACACATGCGCCACCATATATATCAGGCTTACGTGGAGAATCAAACCTGGGTTTCGCTAAGCCATCTCTTTAGCCCCTTAAATTTTTTTTTTTAATCATTTATTTATTTATTGAAGACAGAGAGAAGGACAGAGAGAGAGAGAATCTGCCTTACCCATGCTTTTGAGTATTTTTTTTACTGTTGAGTTCTGAGTCTAGTTAAAAATTTTAGTTATTTGCATACAGAAACAAGAGAGAATGAGAATGAAAATAGTTGTGCCAGGGCCTCTTGTCACTGCAAAAGACTCCAGATGCATGCGTTACTTTGTGCATCTGCATTATGTGGGTACTGGGAAATCTGTTGGGCTTTGCAAGCAAGTACTCTTAACTGCTAAACCATCTTCCCAGTCAGAGAATCTTTATATATTCTGGTCACAAATCTTTGCCAGATATATGACTAGTACTATTTTCTCAGTCTTCAGCCTGTCTTTTCATTCTGTTAGCACAGAACAAAAAATTTCCATTCTTATTTTGCACAACCATTAATGTCTTCTTTTGTGGACTGCACTTTTAATAGGATGTCTAAAAACTTTGTCTACCTCAAGATCATGAAGTTCGTTCTTGCATGTTTTTCAAAACACTTGGTGTGTTTATGTGTTATGTAAGTTACTATAAACTATTTTATGTTAATCTATTTTTATTTTTAGCTTTATTTTATTTATGAGACAGAAAGTTGGTACACCAGGGCCTCTAGCCACTGCAATCAAAATCCGTATGTGTGCAGCTTCTTGTGCACATCTGCAATACCTGTATCACCTTATGCATCTGGCTATGTGGGTTCTGGAGATCCAAACCTGGGTCCCTTAGGTTTCATAAGCACCTTAACTGCTAAGCCATCTCTCCAGCTCTTATGTTAATATATTTTGTTTTGGTTATTTTTTAAAAATAACGTTTATTTATTTGCAAGCAGAAAGAGAGAGAGAGAGAAGAGAGACAGAGAATGGGCATGTCAAGGCCTCTAGCCACTGCAAACAAACTCCAGTTCCCCTTGTGCATCTGGCTTATGTGGGTCCTGGGGAATTGAACCTGGGTCCTTTGGCTTCACAGATAAACACTTTAACCGCTAAGCCATCTCTCCAGCCCTTATTTTGATTTTTGAGGTGGGGTCTTACTCTAGCCCGGGCTGACCTGGAATTCACTATGTAGTCTCAGGGTGGCCTCATGGTGATCCTACTTCTGCCTCATAAAAGCTGGGATTAAAGGAATGGACCACTATAGCTGGCGTATATTAATTTTTATTTTATTTTTTTAATTTTAACAAGAGAGGCAGATAGAAAGAGAGAGAGAATGGGTGCAACAAGTCCTCTGACCACTGCAAATGAATTCCAGTTCCATGTGCCATCTTGTGCATCTGGCTTATGTGGGTACTGGGAAACTGAAGCTGGTCTTTAGGCTTCTTAGATAAGCACCCTAGCCACTAAGCTATCTCTCCAACCCCATGTTAATTTTAATGTTAAGCATAAGATGTCACTTGTAGTTTATCCTCTGCAAATGAATGAACAATATTATCTGTTGAAAAGAATACTCTTTCTCAGTGGCACATGCATCTGTAGTTTGCAGTGGCTAGTGGCCCTGGTGTACCCATTCTGTCTCTCTGCATGCAAATAAATAAAATATTTTAAAAGAATGCTCTTTCTTGGGCTGGGGAAATGGCTTAGAGAGAAGCCTAAGGACTCCAGGTCTATTCCCTAGGACCCACATAAGCCAGCTGCACAAGGGGGCACATGTATCTGGAGTTCATTTGCAGTGGGTGGAGGCCAAGGGGCACCCTTCTCTCTTTCTCTCTGCCTCTCAAAATAAATGAATAAACAAAATATTTTTTTTAATATTTTAAAAAAGAAAAGAATACTCTTTCTTTTTGAGATAGGCTCTCACTCTAGCTCAGACTGATGTAGAACTCACTTTATAGCCCCAGGATGGCCTCAATTCTCAGAAATCTTACCTCTACCTCCCAACTGCTAGGATCAAAAGCTTGTGCTACCACACCCAGTTTATGTATGTGTTTTTTCATAGGCACAGATTTTCATTTCTAAGAATGGAATGGCTGGGTCACATATTATGTGTATGTTTAACATCCACACTATTTTCCTAAGTGATTACACCATTTCAGAATCCTACCAAAGTGGACAGTTATAATTGCTGTAGAGTGAGTTCCAGGTCAGCCTGGGCTAGAGTAAGACCTTACCTTGAAGGAAAAAAAAGAAAAGAAAAAAACACATATACAAGTTATCTGTGGTAGCTTTATTTGTAATAGCTCCAAACTTGAGACAAGACAAACTATAGTACAGCCAGCCATACAATTGAATGCTGTTTAGCAATAAAATGCAATAAACGTGTGACACATAAAAAAATATGGTGTAATCTCAAAATAATTATGCTGAGTTAAATCCTGACAAAAAAGAATACAAACTTCATGGTTCAGTCTATATAAACTTCTAGGGAGGGCTGGAGAGATGGCTTAGTGGTTAAGCGCTTGCCTGTGAAGCCTGAGGACCCCGGTTCGAGGCTCAATTCCCCAGGAACCATGTTAGCCAGGTGCCACAAGGGGGCGCACGCATCTGGAGTTCGTTTGCAGTGGCTGGAGGCCCTGGTGTGCCCATTCTCTCTCTCTCTCTCTCTCTCTCTGCCTCTTTCTCTCTCTGTCATTCTCAAATAAATAAATAAACAAAAATAATTTTAAAAAAAAACTTCTAGGGACTGGGGTTGTAGCTCAGTTGTAACTACTTAAAGACTGAAAGAGTTGCAATCTCATTTTTTTTTCCCCATTCCTTTCTTAGAATCACTCCAGTCAAACTTATATTCCTGTCACTCCACTGGAACTGCTGCTCATCAAAGTCACAGATGACCATCATGCTGTTACATAGTCAATTCTCAATCCCCATCTTAGTTAACCTGCCAGAAGCACCCTCATCTTTCATACCAGCTAGTAAATAAGTCAGGATGTAGGGGTGGGGATGTGCCCCAGGGGCAGAGGACTTGCCTAGCATGTACAAGGCCTTGGACTCGATCACCAGCAATGGAGGAGGGAGGGAGGGAAGAGAGAGAGAGAATAGATATAAACAAATCTAAAATTATAGAAATTTAGCAAATAGAATGAGAAGCTTGGGACTTAGATAAGTGGTACAGTGTTTGCCTAGCATGCATAAGGCTCTTGGTTTGACCCCCTCCCCATCCTATCCCTTCAAAAAAACAGAATGATGTAAGACAAACGAGAACTTCTTCCTGAATGCTTCTGTACTATTCATCATATCTATGCATGATTTCAATAACACAACCCAAGAATAGGTTTTTAAGATAACAGTCTATAATGGTAACTAATCAAGTAGAACAGCGTCATGTGCAATAGTTAGGTCTTAAAGTCTGGGCATAAAGTGACTTTAAAGATTCCTTAAACTACCCACTAAGTGCATCAATGTGCTATCTCTCCATAAATTCAATACAGGTCATTTTTCCACTCGAGCATTTAGGAATCATGATGTACAAAGAATGCATGTTGTAGCTGGGCATGGTGGTGTGCACCTTTAATCCTAGCACTTGGGAAGCAGAGGTAGGAGGGTCACCGTAAGTTCAAGGCCACCCTGAGACTACCAAGTGAATTCCAGGTCAGCGTGGGCTAGAGTGAGACCTCACCTCAAAAAACCAAAAACAAACAAAAAAAAGAATGCATGTTGTTACTTTAAGTACTAGATCCATTTTGTTAAACAAGATGCTCACTGGAAAGGTGCACTGGAAAAGAACAAAAGATTTCTCCTGTCACCTCATTCACTTACTAAATAAAATAGCAGACAGAATTACTGGCACTATATAAACATTTCCTCTCTTTTTCATTTACCAGACACACATAGTCAAATCTGAGTCAATTAAATGTACAGATCAAGCAAGAGACACACCATATAATGATTTCTGCTTTACCATGAATACAGTGAAAGAGTGATCCAACTGTGTAACTACTCCAAGTCAGGACTGCTTCCTTATTCAATGCATCAATCACTATTTTATTTTTATTATGTGGTGCCATAGATTGAACCTATGACTCTGTGCATGCAAGAAGCACTCTACCACTAACCCTTCCTCCCAACACTGGGGAAAAGTTGTTTGGGCAAGCTGGTGATGGCACGCACCTATAATCCCAGTACTCTGGAGGCTTAAAGCAGAAGCCAATCTTGACTTCATAGTGAGTTCAAGACTAGCCTGGCTATATAGTAAAATGTTATCTCAAAAATAATTAATTAATTAAATAAAAGAACAGGACCAGGCTGGAGAGATGGCTTAGCAGTTAAGGTGTTGTTGGCCTACAAAGCCAATGGATGCCGGTTCAACTCTCCGGGACTCATGTAAGCCACATGCACAAGGGGGTGCATGTGTCTGGAGTTCATATGCAGTGGCTGGAGGCCCCAACATGCCCATTCTCCCTCTCTCAAATAAAAAAAAAAAAAACAAAACAGGACCAAGGCTGAGTGTGTGGCGGCAGACTGATAGATAGGCCTGGCGGGTGAGGGATGGGAGGGTAGGGGAGGGAAATGGTGGGCGGGTGAGGTAGGCTGGTGGAAAGCTTTCAGGGGGGGTTTATTTAATTTTTTTGATATTTGGCAAAAAGTACTTAATAAAAGCCCCCCCCCCCAAAAAATGCTTCAACAGTAAAATGCATTATCTAACCAACTTGGTTTCTGCAATTTTAAAACTGTCCTTAGCTTTTACTATTCAGTAATAAAACTCATCTTTCCAGGGTAGGTGGAATCACAGAACAACAATCTAATACTTTGGGGGACTGGGTCCTGGGACCAGAAAGCAAGGGAGTGATGGAGGGAGAGAGAAAAATCTAGCATTCTCTTTTTGGTTCTGCCACCTTGCTACTATGGAGTAGCACTTACTCTGTGATCTAGTTCACTCTCTACATAACATAAATGTCCAGTGAACCATGCTGGGCAAAGTGAGTGAATAGTAACTCAGTAGGGATCAAAAGTCTTCAGAATTCATTCTCCAATAAGCAGATCAAATAGAGGTTGTATTTCAATACTAAGTCAATAGGCATTATGTAAATATCAAACACAAAGTTATCAAAACATGATTGCCTTCATATCCCACCTACAGTTTAGAGAAAATAAGAGATCAATAATGCCCTGTGGTAGCCAAAGTGTAGGAAAACAAATGTTACAGATGAGAATTTAAATTGTTACAATTCTTCTAAGTATCAGTTTAGTATACATGCCAAAAACCTAAAAAATGAAAACAAAATACAATTCTTTGTCCCAGCAACTGCATTTCCAGGGAATGCATATTTGTGTCATTCAATACAGTATCCAGCAGCTACATGCGGCTTTTTTTGTTTATTCTGTGATGCTGGGAATTGAACCCAAGACTTTCAGCATGCTAAGCAATGTAATCCAGCACACAGCTACACTGCCAGACCTGCATGCAACTACATATGCATGTTTCAAATAAGCATAACATGAAGAAAAAAATGTCAAACTATTTCAACACTTACATGTTGATTACATGCCCCAATTATATTTTTGGTATATTGCCTTAAAGGTTAAGATGCTTGCCTGCAAATCCCAGTACCAACATAAAGCCAGATGCTCAAAGGGGTGCATGCATCATTGCAGCAGCTAGAGGTCCTAACATACCCATTCTCTCTGCTTGCAAATAAATAAATAAAAATACTTACAATTTTTTAAAGTATTGATAAAAATTAATGGTACCTCTGTCTCTTTGGTTTTTTTATATTTATTTATTTGGGAGGGGGCGCAGACAGAGAATGGGCACACTAGAGCCTCTAGTCACTGCAAACAAACTCCAGATGAATGTGCCATCTTGTGCATCTGGCTTACATGGGTACTGGGTTCTTGGGCTTTGCAGGCAACTGTCTTTAACTGCTAAGCCATCTCTCTAGTCCTCTTTACTGTTTTTTTTTTTTTTTTTTTGTTGTTGTATTTTCAAGGTAGGGTTTCACTCTAGCTCAGGCTGGCCTGGAATTTACTATGTAACTCAGGGTGGCCTCAAACTCAGTGATCCTCCTACCTCAGCCTCTCAAGTGCTGGGATTAAAGGCGTATGCCACTACACCCAGCTTCTCTTTACTGTTTTTAAGTGCATTTATTATAAAATTTTACTTGCAATATATCCTGTAATATATTAGTGTATGTGTTTATTAAAGCATGCTTCATAAAACTAGAATAAATCTAAGTAACAATACAAATTTGCTAAGTAATAGGAAGTCTATAATGCTAATATTTGCAAGCTAGCTAATCTGGTATTTGCAGAGGCAAAAACAAGAGACTCTCAAACAAGGTGGATGGCAAGGTCCAACACACCAAGGCTGTACATATACATGATATACACTATACAAACAAAATGTTTTTAAAATAAGTAAAATGGGGGCTGGAGAGATAGCTCAGTTGTTACGGTGCTTGCCTACAAAACATGATGATCTGATTTCAATTCCCCAGTATCCACATAAAAGCCAGATGCATAATGGTACATGCATCTGGAGTTCATTTGTAACAGCTGGAGGCCCTGAAGTGCCCATTCTCTCTCTCCTAATAAATAAATAAAAATTAAAAATAAATAAATGAACTATTCTTAAATGATGGAAGAAGCTATCCAAGCAGTTCTCTGCCCATCTCTCCTTAAGAGAAAAATGTCTAGAGATGTAGGCCAGTGGCAGAGGGCTTGCCTCACACTTAAAATCCTGGGATTAATCCCTAGCACCAGATTTAAAAAAATAGCCATGTTGGTGGCTGGAGAGGTGGCTTAGCAGTTAAGGCGTTTACCTGCAAAGCCAAAGGATCCTGGTTTGATTCTTCAGGACTCACATCAGCCAGATGCACACGGGGGTGCATGCATCTGGAGTTCGTTTGCAGTGGCTGGAGGCACTGGCATGCCCATTCTCTCTCTTTCTCTCATAAATAAATAAACAACAGCATACCTTTAATCCCAGCACTTGGAAGGAAGAGGTAGGAGGATCACTTTGAATTCAAGGCCACCCTGAGACTATACACAGTGAATTCCAGGTCAACCTGGACTACAGCAGGACCCTATCTCAAAAAACCACCACAAAAATCAGACGGTTGTGGTGGCACACACCTTTAATCCCAGCACTCAGAAGGCACAGGTAGGAGGATTGCTATGAGTCTGAGACCACCCTGAGACTACATAGTGAACTCCAAGTCAGCCTGGGCTAGAGTGTGAGACCCTACCTTGGAAAACAAAACAAAAACAATAATAAATGTCTGAGTCTTGCATTCTTGGTCCTGTCCCTTGGAACTTTTGTACACTTTAAATCAAAAACACTGGAGACAGAGGCTGTGAGGTGGCTTAGCAATTAAGGTGCTTGCCTTGGAAGCCTAAAGACCCAGGTTTGATTCCCCAGGACCTACCTAAGCCAGATACACATGGTAGCACATCTGAAGTCATTTGGCTAGAAGCCCTGGTGTACCCATTTTCTATCTCTCTCTTTCTCAAATAAATAAATAAATAAATAAAATATTCAAACAAACACTGGAGTCAAAGCTGGATGTAGTGGCACACACTTGTAATTATAGCACTCAAGAAGCAGAGGCTGGACAATCACAAGCTCAAGACCAGCCTGGGATACATAGTGAGTACCAGGCCAGCTAGGACTACATAACAAGAGCCTGTCTCAAACAAATAAATTGGATGAGTGAATAAATGAAGCCAGCAAAGCATGGTGGTGCATATCTGCAATTCTAGCACTAAGGGAGTGGTGACAAAAGGATCAGGGTTCAAGGTCAGCTTCAGCTACAAACTGAGTTCAAACCAGCCTGAGCCACATGAATCCCTCCATCACAAACAAACAAATAGTAATAATTTAATGTCTAGTCTGTCACAGATAAATGCAAGACTTCAAACTCATTATATTAAAATTGATCACTAGGGCTGGGAGATGGATCAGTGGTGAAGCGACCTTGCTTGCAAAGCCTGTAGGTTTGAATTAGATCCTCCCCAGAACCCATATAAATCTGGATGCATTCTTGCAGGCCAGCTCAGAGCCTCCAGGTTGTCTCCTGACTTCCACACATGATACGTACTTGTAAAAAATAATTTAATTTTTTAAATTTACCACCAAATTAAAAAAAATAAATGGCACAGACAATAATAGCTGTCTACAGAATAGGGAAGCAGGTGGTCATGGTAAGGGATAAGGAGGAGTTTCACTGTATATAGTCCTTAATATCTTTTGAATTGTCAACTACATGAACACACTGCTTAAAAATAAAAAACAATGGCTCAGTGGTTAAAATATTTGTCATGTGAGCAGGAGGACCTGAGTTCATATCCCTAGCCCCCATGCAAAATGCCAGGCATTGCTATATACACATGTAATCCCTAGGGCTAGGAGATAGAGGCAAAAGGATCCCTGGAGCTTGCTGACTAGCTTATCTTGTCTATCCCAGTGAGCTCCAGGTTCAGTGAGACCTTAAAAAATAAAGTGGAGAGCTGGGCCTGGTGACACATGCCTTTAATCCCAGCACTCAGGAGGCAGAGGTAGGAGGATCACCATGAGTTCAAGGCTACCCTGAGAATACAGAGTGAATTCCAGGTCAGCCTGGGATAAAGTGAGAGCCTACCTTGAAAATAAATAAATAAAGTGGAGAGTGATTAAGTAAGATATGCATCAACCTCTGGCTGCTACATGCACAGGCATACACTCAGACACTCATGCAAATACATACATGCATACTTGCATACAATTTTAAAAACAAAATAGAAACATTATCTAGCAAGACTCATGACAACACATGACTTACTGAATTGTGAAAATATGCAGAAGTCAATTAGTATTAAAAGTGTTAGTCGGGGCTGGAGAGATGGCTAGCAGTTAAGGTGCTTGCCTACTTTTGTGGTGGTTTGATTCACGTGTCCCCCATAATCTTAGGTGTTCTGGATGCTAGGTCCCCAGCTGGTGGCAATTTGGAATTGAGTTCTCCTAAAGAAAATGTATTGTTGGGGGCAGGTTTATGGTTATTATAACCAGCTTCCTTTTGCCAATGTTTGGCATACTCTCCTGTTGCTGTTGCCCACCTGATGTTGGAGAGGTGGTGATGTCCACACTCTGCTCATGTCATCATTTTCCCTTGCTACTATGGAATTTCCCCTTGAGTATGTAAGCCAAAATACACCTTTTTTTTCCCCACAAGCTGCTCTTGGTCGGGTGTTTCCTGCCAGAATGCGAACCTGACTGCAGTGTATACCCATCAAAAAGTCTTCTAAACCGGGCGTGGTGGCACACGCCTTTAATCCCAGCACTCGGGAGGCAGAGGTAGGAGGATCGCCATGAGTTTAAGGCCACCCTGAGACTACATAGTGAATTCCAGGTCAGCCTGGGCTAGAGTGAAACCCTAACTCAAAAAACCAAACCAAAAAAAAAAAAAAAAAGTTTTCTAAATGTCTACACTTACACCCTTTGATCTGTGCTGCTATCACTCTTAGTTAGAAAATCTGGTTTTGGAGCTAGGGAAATAGCTTAGCAGTTAAGGCACTTGCCCGAGAAGCCTAAGGACCCCAGTTCAATTCCCCAGGACCATGTAAGCCAGATGCACAAGGGGCACATGCATCTGGAGTTCGTTTGCAGTGGCTAGAGGCCTGACGTGCCCATTCTCTCTTTCTTTCTATCTGCTTCTTTCTCAGTCTCTCTCTCAAATAAATAAATAAATAAATAAATAAATAAACAAAAAGTAAGAAAATCTGCTTTTACAGATGGCAGCAAATACCAGGAAGACACAAGATCTATCAGTACAGTATGAAAAGAAAGCTGGCTACCTGGCATGAGACTAGTCATCTGTATTACATATGCCAGAGCCTAGGAGATATGACAGAGGAAGTAGTGGATTCAATGAGTGCTGCTCTGACAGATAGCTGGTGAGCCTCCTCTTGGAAAATGGTGGTAGACACCGAGGAGACTCAAACTCACCAAAGAAGAAAATCAGAGGCTGCAGAGAACTCAACATTGAAGGATACTTATAACATGCCCTCTAAGGCTCAGGAAACATTACAGTGTATAAGAGAGGGTGAAAAGGTTGTTAAGAGCCAAAGGATAGGAAGAAGTATACTATGGCATTGGGACACACACACACACACACACACACACACAGTTACTGGTGCATTTATGACCCCACAGTGAATACAGATAATCCCACAGAGGAGGGTCCTCAGGGGGATGGGAATGGGGGTGAGGGGACATATGATATATATAACCTGATGGGAATATGACTAATATGCAATATATTTATATAGTAAAGTTCACAATAAAGTAAATTTTTCAAAACAAAACTTTCTGTGCAAGCATGACCTGAGAAAGCCTAAGAGACTACTTGAGTTGGCTTCCCATTACCTACATAAACAGCTGCATGTGGCCACACGTCTGTAACCCCAGTGCTGTGGAGAACAGAGGCAGAACTGCCAAGGCTCTTGAAAAAACAGCAAGCTCTGGGATCAGTAAGAGACTCCAGCTCAAGTATGAACTGATGGAAGAGCAGTGGAGAGACATTCTGACACTTCCCTCCAGCCATCGGTCAGCACAGGTGAGTGCGCCTTTGACTGGTAAGAAGCACTGCACAGGCACAAACACATGAACACCCCACACCCCACACCACATGTAAGCCAAAAAAGTGCTAGTCTATTTAAGTCAAAATTATTGGATGGGTCTCATGCAAGAGCTACAGAGAGATGAAGTGAATATGAATTAGAAATATAAAAATGAAGGGAGGCAAAGAAAACATGCTAATATAGAATTTGTTTTTAAGCTCTTTGGCAGGGAAAAAATTTTATTATGTCTACATTTATGTTAACATTATACTGTGTTCTTGACTGTTTTGCTTATGGGAAATATCAAAATGTCAACTATTGTTTCTATGAAAGGTCTTTAATGATATTACATTTTAGACCTGTAATGAAACATGATGCTCAGTGCAGTTGGTAATGCATCTCATTAAACTCATTAATAACATGCATTTCACTAAAAGGTCAACTTATTATGGTAAAAGTTTAGCTTTTCTTTAATCACTTCACTTAAACCTGTATAGCAAACTCAAGAAAAGATAGTAGAGAATGCTTTTCACATAAATCCTCTCAATTCTCCCATCCGCCCAAGCCAGTCATTGTCAATAAAAATTAACCGCTAGGCTGGTGTGTAGCTCAGTGACAGAGCGATGGCCTAGCACACATACGACACAACACGGGCTCCAAGCCCAGCTCTGAGAACTATCACTTGTGTTTGCATGTGGAACTGTGATAGTAAGAGTTTTTAAATCCGTATCTTTTTAGACATACAAGCTGAAAATTTTATTAATAAAATGAGAGGATATCCATTATTTGCTCCAAAATACTGCAGAAAAGGGAGGAAGAAATAAAATTGGCTATGAGTTAACTGCTTAAGCTAATGATAGTATTGGGGGGGATGGTTCACTGTGCTATTTTCTTTATATATGTTTGATATGGTACATAATGAAAATTTATATAATTCATCTGGTATTTCCTTAATAGCCTGCCTCTTTCCTTACGTATCATTGCCACCAGCATAAAAGGCCCACCTCCAAGTACTATAAAACTTGAAAAGAAAGCTAAAGAGAAAAAAGCTAACATCTTTGGAGAAATAGCTTGTGGATCGAATACACTTTAATTTAAGATTACTTCATGCTATTGTGTCAAAAAAGTTACTGAAATCACTTCACAGTTCAAAAATCTAATTGCTAACACACAATAGCAAGGTGACTAGGAACTAAGTGATGCCATGGGAAAGGGAGAAGCAAAGATACTTAGTTTCTGAAACGTGGAGTATGAGGTACTAAAATGTAGCTGGTAGTCTTCTGTTTTACAGGTCAAATTCAAGGCTGTGAGTGAAGGACAGAGCACATACTAAGCAGACATAACCTATGGATACGATCCCATATACAGTGCAGTGTACACTGATGGGGTACAAGAGCCTGAAAAAAGACTGGAAAAGCTGGGCATGGTGACACACATCTTTAATCCCAGCACTCGGGAGGCAGAGGTAAGAGGATCTCTGAGTTCAAGGCCACTGTGAGGCTACACAGTGAATTTCCAGGTCAGCCTGGCTAGAGCAGACCCTACCTTGGGGGGGGGGGGAGACTAGAAAGGTAGGAGAACACACAAAGTGCATACAGTGTCACCAAAGCCCAAGGAAAAATACCTTGAAGTGCAATCTTTCAGCAAGGCAAGAACTCAGTTTTGGCAATAAGGGAATTCCTAGCAATTATCCCACAGCAACAGAAGATGCCAAAGACAAATTATAACTTAAAGTAGACTACTACCCACCTTTCAGAACAAATAATCTAAATTACACAGGGAATCTGAATCCTAATACAACTTTAAAAATAACATGAAGACATGGGCTGGAGAGATGGCCTAGTAGTTAAGGCACTTGCCAACAAAGCAAATGACCCAGGTTCAATTCCCCAGTACCCACATAAAGTCAGATGCACAGGTGGAGCATGAGTTTGGAGTTGTTTGCAGTGATTGGAGGCCCTGGCTTACCCATTCTCCCTCTCAAATAAGTAAATAATTTTTTTTTTTTAATTGATGCCGGGCATGGTGGCACAAACCTTTAATCCCAGCACTCAGGAGGCAGAGGTAGGATTGTCATGATTTTGAGGCCAGCCTGAGACTACATAGTGAATTCCAGGCTATCCTGGGCTAGAATGAGACCCTACCTCAAAAAAAAAAAAAAAAAAAAAAAAAAAAGACAGTGAGGATGATGGTTAGTTACAATGACAATCATTCATGTGGTTGAACAATTCCAAATAGCTTTCAAAAGAAAAAGATAACAGGTCGGTTGTGGTGGTGCACGCCTTTAATCCCAGCACTCAGTAGCCAGAGGCAGGAGGGCCACCGTGATTTTAAGGCCACCCTGAGACTACATAATGAATTCCTGGGCTACAGTGAAACCCTACCTCAAACAACTTAAAAAAAAAAAAAAGGTAACAGTGGTGCCTATCATTTATGAAGTTATGTGACCAGCTTTATCTTGACTATGTCCTTTAGTTTTAGAAATATTTTTATTTGAGAGTGCGTGGAGATGGGGCACGCTAGAGCCTTTTGCACCTGCAAACAAACTCCAGCCACAGGCACTACTTTGTCCATCTGGCTTTATGCAGGTACTAGGGAACTGAATCTGGGCTGGCAGGTTGTGTAAGCAAGTACCTTTAACTGCTGAGTCATCTCCCCAGTCCTGACTTTGTCTTCTAACCCTCATAACCATATTATTCCCATTTTACTATGAAGTAACTTGTCCATGGTCACATAGCTAACCCACTGCTGAGATGAACTCTAAAGCCAGGCAGAGGGTTAAGGATGGAGCTCAGTTGGAATAGCACTTTCCTAGCATGCATAAAGTCCCGAGTTCAATCTCTAGCATCACATAAACAGGGTGTGCGACTACAGTACATGCCAGTAATCCTAAGCACTGGGAAGTAGAGGCAGGAGGATGGGGAATTCAAGGTACTCCTTGTCTGTATATCAAGGCCAGTCTAGGCTACAAGATACATTGCTTAGAACAAATAAACAAATGCAGGGATTCTGACTTTAACTGCTCTATAAAATCTAGCAAAGTAAAAAAAAAGAGATTTAAAGACAGTAAATTTCAATATCTGTTTTAGGGTTGGTATAAATTCAACCTACATTTCATATCAACTATATAGTACTATATAAATTGGCTACCAAGAATATAGCCAAGATATGATTCTCTTTACCAAGACAGGGAAGTATGTAACATGTTATGTCATACTGTCATAAGAACATTGAAGGGACTGGAGAGATGGCTTAGTGGTTAAGGCACTTGCCTGTGAATCCTAAGGACCCAGGTCCAATTTCCCAGTACCCACATAAGCCAGATGCACAAGGGGGCGCATGCTTCTGGAGTTCATTTGCAGTGGATGGAGCCCTGGTGCACCCATTCTCTCCCTTTCTCTGTCTCATAAATAAATAAAATATGTTTTTAAAAATTTGAAAGAAAAGAGAAGAAGGGAGGGAGTGGAAACTAAATATCTGATGTTAACCCTA
This sequence comes from Jaculus jaculus, assembly GCF_020740685.1. Lineage (NCBI taxonomy): Eukaryota > Metazoa > Chordata > Mammalia > Rodentia > Dipodidae > Jaculus > Jaculus jaculus. The sequence continues at coordinate 94,641,708 of NC_059110.1, forward strand.
ATGCGTAAAAGAAAAAAAAAATGACCTTAGAGGCTGGTGCATGGTGGTGTATGGCTTTATCCTAGCACTCAGGAGGCAGAGGTAGGAGGATCACTGTGAGATGAAAGCCAGCTTGGATTAGAGATCCTACCTTAAAGAAACCAAAACAAAACAAAAAGGCAGAGAATGGGACTTGGGAGATAGCTCAGCAGTTCAAGGAGCTTGCTTATAAAGCCTTCTGGTCCAGATTCAATTCACCAACTATCCATGTAAAGCTGGATGGGCACTGGCTTGCAGTGGTAAGAGACCCTGGCACCTGGCACATCCATATACACACACACAGGTACAAATAAATTAATAATAACTAACAGAAGAGTACTAAAAAAAATTTCAAGAAGCTGGGCATGATGGCACATGCTTTTAATCCCAGCTCTCAGGAGGTAGAGGTAGGAGGACCACCATGAATTAGAGGCCTCCGAGACTATAGAGTGAAGTCCAGGTCAACCTGGGCTAGAGTGAGACCCAATAAATAACATCACTTGACTTTTAAAAAACTTAAATCAAGTGTGTGGGGGGGGGTGGAGGGTATTACCATGGGATATTATTTTATAATCATGGAAAATGTTAATAAAATTTTTTTTAAAAAGTGAACCCAATTTTAAAAAAAACTTAAATCATTCTCTCCCTTTTATTCTATACTAGTGGGTTTTCACATAATTTTTCTTAAGTAATTTTTTAAGAGCTAACTCAGAAAGCCATAGCAAAGATGTGGAATGAAGGCAGGTAAAAGAAAGGGAACAGCCATGCCTCAAACACCTGACATACTTCAAAGCTGTCTTCATTTGATAAATGGGTTATATTACTATCTTTATTTTATTTATTTATTCATTTATAGAGAGGCAGATAGAGAATGGGTACACCAGGGCCTCTAGCCACTGCTAATAAACTCCAGACACATGCACCACCTTGTGTATCTGGCTTTACGTGGGTTCTGGGGAAATCAAACCCAGGTCCTTAGACTTTGTAGGCAAGTGCCTTAACTGCTGAGCCATCTCTCCAGCCCAATATATTGCTATCTTTAAAAGTTCAAACTGGCCGGGCGTGGTGGCGCACACCTTTAATCCCAGCACTCGGGAGGCAGAGGTAGGAGGATTGCCATGAGTTCAAGGCCACCCTGAGATGACAGAGTTAATTCCAGGTCAGCCTGGACCAGAGTGAGACACTACCTCGAAAAACCAAAATAAATAAATAAATAAATAAAAGTTCAAACTGGCTGGGCATGGAGGTGTACACCTTTAATCCCAGCACTCAAGAGGCAGAGGAAGGAGGATGGCCGTGAGTTCGAGGCCACCCTGAGACTACATAGTAATTCCAGGTCAGCCTGGGCTAGAGTGAGAACCTACCTTGAAAAACAAAACAAAACAAAAAGTTCAAACTATTATTCTACATCATAATATCTCTAAAATCAAATCTTTTTCTTTTGCATCCAACCCAGTAGATCCCAATATACTTTGAAGTTTCACAATATAGTTTAAATATCCTTACTATTTTTTAGAGCGCTGACAAATTCTGGGCCACCTTTGTCTTTGAAAACAGGGAAAACATCTGGCTGAGGCAACTGATTGGTGGTCAACAGAGCTTTTTGTAGTTTAATCCTTCCTTCCAAGAGCTGGTCCCACAGTGCTGAGAAAGAAGAAAAGAGAAACCCATCCTTGAGTTACAAAAGTTTCCTGGGATGGGGACAGAGGAAGGACAAGAAACAGTCCCTCTCTGAGCAGTATGCTTTATCACTTTCATGCCACAGAAACATTCATTACTCTAGGAAATAAATTTCTGTATCCTGGATGGAAATATTTGCTTTGAGAGAGGAAAGGCTAAAGCCCAGGCAAAGTAGAAACTCTCTACTCTTCAATCTTCCAGTTGCCACAGGTACTAGAGCAGAACCAGCTAAGCAGCTCAGCACAGAAATGGCTGGCTAAGCATACAGGACCAGGGCTTTAGGCCTCTGGGTAAGTGATGCATGTCACAAACTAATTGCAATGACACAGAGACGGGAATAGCCAAAAACAAACAAACAAAAAGTAGAGCAAATGCAGAGACTGAAAAATAAGCAAGCAGCCAAGTCACATACACACCAATCTGGTTCTTGACAGCTCTTCCTTTCTCTACTTCTTCAGAAACTTTCACACTGGAGAAGGTCATCACTACACCATCATCTTCACTGTTCCTGTCTCCTGCCTTGTCTTCCTCACTCTCAGCATCCAAGTCTTCCTCGACATCCCCTTCTTCCATGCCACTCTCTTCCTCTTCCTCTTCTTCCTCTTCACTGCTCCCAAGATCATCCATTCCTTCTGTAAACTTCTCAAAGTCACTAATGCTCTGGAAACTGAAGCCTGGCACTTCTGCAGAGTGGTTTCTGCTCTTCTTCCTTCTGGCCAGGTTGCTCTTCGCATCATCCTCAGTATCCTGCTCCTCAGAGGCACTGAGGCTCTCCTCCTCAGATTCTTCCAAGTCCAGGCCCTCTGATATATCATCTCCAGATCCTTCTTCATCAGGTATTTCTTTGTCTAAATTAGAAAGAAAAATATGGGTGTTACTTTGAGAAAAATACCAGGCCATATCTTTCATCTCAGTTAATGAGCTATAACATCTATTATGGGGAAGCAAATTTATTATTGTACGCTATTCACTTCGACAAATATTTACTATTTATCTACTATCACTAAAACACTAAAGAGAAGCAAAGATGAACAGAACATAGTCAAATCTTTAGAAAATATTCTAGTAGGAGACAAAGACCCGTAAAAATGACAATATATGGAAGAATGAAAAGCACTTTGAGGGGCTGGAGAGATGGCTTAGTGGTTAAGGTACCTGCCTGCAAAGCCAAAGGACCCAGGTTCAATTCCCTACATAAGCCAGATACACAAGGTGGTGCATGTGCTTGGAGCTCATCTACAGCATCTGGAGGCCCTGGAATACCAATTCTCTCTCTCAAATAATGAAAAAAAAAATTTTTTTTAAAGAAAAGTACTTTGTGGGGCACATGCTTGCAAAGCCTAGCGGCCTGGTTTTCATTACCCAGCACCCACATAAAACCACACACCAAAAGTAGTACAATAGGCTACAAAGATGGCGTAGTGGTTAAGGCACTTGTTTGCAAAGCCAAAGGACCCAGGTTCAATTCCCCAGAACCCACATAAGCCAGATGCACAAGGCGGCACATGCATCTGTAGTTCATATGCAGTGGCTAGAGGCCCTGGCATAGCCATTCTCTCTCTCTTTCTCTCTATATCTGCTTCTTTCTTTCTCTCAAATAAATAAAATATTTTTTTAAAAGAATGGTTAGATTTCAACAGGTGTTTGGGAATAACCAGTTTCCCCAAGCCTACATATGAACATTTATCATTAGCTATCCCAAATGTACAATTATATCATACCAGTATATTCTACTGAATACTTATTAAACACCTATTATAAGCCAGGTATCAAGGCTAAGGAAACACAGAAAGACAGAGCTTAATACCTAGCCAAAAGTTCATTATCTGATAGCAGTAATAGATATGCATACCGACAATTATACTACAATGTTACCAATACACAGTACATAGAACAGCATCACCTAACAATCCTAGAAAGGTTAGGAATGGCTTCATGCAAAGGAGATGTTATTGATTTTATTTATAAGGAACAGCTCATCAAGAGAAAAGGAAGGAAAAGAGGAAATAAAGGCTGGAGGGATGGCTTAGCAGTTAAGACTGTAAAGCCTAATAACCCAGGTTCAATTCCCTAGAACCCATGTAAAGCCACAAGCACAAAGTGCTGCATGCATCTGGAGTTCGTTTTCAGCAGCTAGAGGCCCTGGCATACCCATATTCTCTACCCCCTAGCCCCCACCCACAATCCATTGCAAATAAATAAATAAAAATGTAAAAAAAAATTCTCAAGGGTTTTCAGTGGTTCTAAGTCCTGGATATTAAAAAAAAAAAAAAAAGGAAAGAGAAGGACTAGGTTGTATTGTACAAGGATGTAGAGGGAGGAGCTTAGAGGAGGCCGCCCAGGAGAAGGATGGGAGTGCTAGTTAAGGATGCTGGTTTTACTTATGCTTGAGGTTTTTGCTATTCACCCAACTTCTTCCATGGTAGAGCAGAAAAGTCCCATGTATATGAATAGCACAATGACTTGACATAGGAAACAAGTTACCAACAACTTTCTTCAATAGAATAAACATTTTATGAAAACATGACAGGTCATCAGTACACTCTTCAAGAAATATGCATATGCTTACGGCATAAATGAGGCTGTCAAAAATTAAAACAAGACTTTAATCCCAGCACTCAAAGAGACAGAGGTAGGAGTGAGTTCAAGGCCATCCTGAGACTACATGGTTAATTCCAGATCAGCCTGGGTTAGAGCAAGACCTTACCTTGAAAAGCCAAAAACAAATAAGTAAATAAAAGTAAAAACAATAATCCCAGGCAGAGGTAAGAGGATCACTGTGAGTTCAAGGCCACCCTGGGACTACATAGTGAATTCCAGGTCAGACTGGGCTAGAGTGAGACCCTACCTCAAAAAACAAAACAAACAAACAAATAAAACTAAGTGTTAAACAAGCTTTTAAAATCCTTTAAATTCTAATGTATGCCATTTCTCAAACTAAGAAATATTCACAGAGCATAGATCATGGGTTGAGAGTGTAACTCATTTGGCAGAGCATTTTCCCTAGTATACACAAAGCCCTGGGATTAATCCTCCACATTGAATAAACTGGGTCTGTTGGTATACACTTGTAATCCTAGTGCACAGAATGTGGAGGAAAGAGAATCTAAAGTTCAAGGTCATTAATGGTTATATAGTGAATATGAAGCCAGTCTGGGCCTTCTGAGATCATGTCTCAAAAAAAAAAACAAAAAAAAAAAGAGGGGGCTGGAGAGATGGCTTAGTGGTTAAGCGCTTGCCTGTGAAGCCTATGGAACCAGGTTCGAGGCTCAATTTCCCAGTACCCACGTAAGACAGATGCACAAGATGGAGTTTGTTTGTAGTGGCTGGAGGACCTGGTGCACCCATTCTCTTCCTCCCTCTCCCTCTCTCAAATTAAAAAAAAAAAAAAAGCCAGGTGTGGTGGTACATGCCTTTAATCCCAGTACTCAGGAGGCAGAGGTAGGAGAATCGCTGTGAGTTCAAGGCCACCCTGAGACTACAGAGTGAATTCCGGGTCAGCCTGGGCTAGAGTGAGACCCTACCTTGGGGAAAAAAAAAAAAAGAGCGTAGATCTTAGAATGAGCATGCTTTCATTTGAATCTTGGCTCTTCCATTTAATAGCTGTATGACTTTAAGCAAGTCACTTAACCAATTAGCCCCTCACTTTTCTTGTCAGTAAAATGGGAAAAAAATACTATCAACCACTTGAGTTATTGGGAAGATTCAATGAGATGACAAAGGTAATGATAATTGTATTACTATTTCTTGAGAAATGTGTTCCAGGCTCTCAGAACTTAAAGAGCTAACCACAGTGGCTGACATGTGGTGAGAGCTCAATAAATATTGTCATATTTGTCTCATGATTGGTCCCTTTATCAGTCTCTAGACAAATAGGAAATGAGCTTATCAGGAGCTCCCAGAACTACATCAAGGACTAAATCATAGATATCATAACATGAATGATAGTTCTGGGTATATTAGCAGTGGATTCTCAACATGGCACTGTTGCCCTCCCCAAAGGCAAGTAAATGGCATCCTCTCAATTATCATATCTAGCCTCTTCTACCTTGAGAAACTCACTATTCTTTAAAACTATAAGCTCACATCCTCCTAAGTCTTTTACAAGGAAGACAGAAGCATTATGCTATTCTTATAATAGCAAAAGGTGAGTTTCATAAATAACCAATATAATAACTGATATATAATGTATTAATTTAAGTTTTAAAAAAAATTAAGTTTAAAAAAAACTGAAAGGGAAGCACACCTTTAATCCCAGTACTTGGGAGGCACAGGACAGGAGGATCACAGTGAGTTCAAGGCCACCCTGAGACTACAAAGTGAATTCTAGATCAGCCTGGACTAGAGTGAAACCTTACCTCAAAATAAATAAATTTGAAATAGTCAAGATCCATGCTCATGGGATATGCTTTTTTTGTTTTGTTTTGTTTTGTTTTAACACACAGCCCTTACCAAAATGCATAGGGTCTTGTATAGCCTATGCTGGCCTCAAATTCAGCCCAGGCTAGTCTTCAACTCCTGGTTTTCCAACCTTGGCCTCCCTGCCTGTTCAGATAACAGGTGTTAACCACCAGGCATGGCTGGGCTTTAGCTTTCTTTTTTCTTTCTTTTCTGTTTTTGGTTGAAACAGGGTCTCATGTGTCAATCCTGGCCTCAAACTTATGACCTTAAATTTCTAATTCTCACTGCCAGTGCTTGAATTACAGGTATGCACTGCAACACTTGTTTGGGACTGCAGACTTTCAGAAATTATCCAGAAACAAAAATATTAACCCTATAAAACTTGGAGGAAAAGACTTCCATGCAAATGTGTACTCACCAGATGAATCTGGCAGAGACTGTTGCCACTGGTCTTCCTTCCAAGCTTTCCTAGAAGTGGTCTTGCCAGAATACCTTTTGTCTGTGTCCAAGAGGGAGGATGATGCCAGTTTTCTGATGCTACTCACACCCAGGAAATCACTTTCCTCATCTTCCCCTTCATCAAACCTGTCAATCACTCTGGCAGCAGTGGCTGTGGGGGAGGAGAAAAAAGTCATCAGATTCTCAGGTTAGAAAGAACTTTTAGTAAGAACCCTTAAACCCAGGGCCTTGTGCATGTTAGGCAAGTCTTGGAGGTCCTCAACAGAATCTTTCCCAATTTCCAGAAATAAGAGACTCCTTAGTGTTCTCTGGGTAGACCACTGTCATATTTGCTTTGTGTTTCTGAGTGGAAAGCTAAGTATATATTCTTATTCCTTGGACTCTATAAAAAAATAGTCTAATTCCTCATTCCTCTCCCCTGATGTTTTTGTTTGCTTGCTTGTTTGTTGGAGATTCTGGAGATTAAATGTAGGGCCTCAAGCAGGCTAGGCAAACACTCTATCACTAAGCTCCATCCCCAGACCATAATTCCTTTTCCATGTGTGCCTGTGGCTGCAACATCTTAAATCAGCTATCAAGTTCTATATTCACTCCACCCCTCTGAGAGTTTTCTTCACTTATCCTGGCTTTAAAGAACCCCCCGTTTCTTCCCTTGCTATTCCTAAGCCACGGCCCAGCAGTCGCATGTATTCCATTATACCTTCCTCACACTTCTCTGACTAAAGTCTTAAAGCAAGAATGACTTTCCCAGCTGAGACCCCGAGCAGACTTCCAGGACAGCGATCCATCATCAGACCCCGAGCAAGGGGTTTTTTAACAGCACCAGGGAGTCCTTACCGCTTCCAAGACTTCACTCTCGCAAGTTAAGTTTTGAGAGGGGGCGCGCGCACGCCAACCCAAAACAAGAGCTGCTGGGTCTAAGGCTACACCCCGGCGGGCGTCCCGAACGACAGGTCACCCGCAGCCTGCCGCCACACCGGCTCACTCCAGGCCTCCCCGGCCGCCCAGTCCCACCTCGGTAGGGTCCGCCCACCCACCCAGTCCCCAGTGCGTGTCCACTGAAGCTAAAGGCTCCGCCACCCTGCTGGGGGACCCCCTCGCGACCGGCAGCTTTCCTCCGCGGAAGGAAAGGACGGCAGGCCCGGGGCGCGGCGAAGTGGGGACCGAGCACAGGGTCGCCCCAGCTCCGCACGTGGCTCGCTCCCCAGTCGGGCCTCACCTTCCTCCGGGTCGGCCTCAGGATCCGCCTCGCGCGGATTCGGATTCAACAGCTGTTCCAGCTGCAGGGCCCAAGGCTGCGAGCCCGCCATCGTCACCAGCTACCCGGGTCCTCCACGCTGCGTTCAGGTCCCGAGCAGACGCACCCTCCCCGGGGCTCTCGCGCCACACTCCTCCGCACCACAGGCGGAGTTTGCGCCCAGCCGAGCGCTCGGCTCTTGGCGGCCAACTTCCGGGAGGCGCGCGCGCGCGCGCGCACGCACGCACGCACGCGCGGGAGGGAGGGAGGGGGCGGGGCCTTCGCGTCACTCCCGGCGTCGCTAGGATGGAGACGCAGGCGCGCGTGCGCGAGAGTCGCGGCGGCGAGTAGGGTTGCTCGGGAGCGCGCTGGGGCACGTGACCGCCTCTGGCCCTGAACGCGGGTTGCGCCGCGCGCCGCCCATATCCCCCTGCACGAGATATGCCTCGAGCTTTGTGCGAGGTTCGGTTAGGAATAAAGCGTGGTCTAGCCGTGGCCCACGGTGGCTGATTTGTGAAGGAAGGCGGTAAGGGTAAGCTTCTCGAACGTCAGAGATGCGCTGGCGCAAGCAGAGAGTCCGACCCAAAATTGATTGTGCTTTTCAACAATGTTTGAGGAATCTGGGGCCGGGCACACATATCTTTGGCCCTTCAGCAGGCTGAATGTGGGAATCTTGCGAGTGTGTGTGTGTGTGTGTGTGTGTGTGTACTATTGGCGTCTTTATTCATAGGAATAATTAGGAATCACCATGGCTGTATACAATTCTAGATTGTTCCTATAGCTTTTCCAAGTAGCCTTGCCTGAGCAAGCCACAGTGAGTAGTGCACACTCTTCGATATCGTCGATATTGATAGTTTTCCTGTTCAGAGATGAAGGCGCACCCAGGCCCTTGAAACTGGTGCACAGATGCAAAACCAAACCAAACCCCAGGTCTGCCTTTCGAGTGATAGATTCAAAAAAATGAAGACTGTAATAAGATAAATTTAATTGCACTCGAGTACATAGAGCAATGCAAACCCTTTACATCCTCTTTACTTCATCAAGCATTCCCTGTCTGCCCACTATGTGGCAGACACTGCTAGATGAAATGCAAGGTGGGTATGTTAGATTCTCCCCACAGTGATCTGTCTGGGACTGGGGGTAACAAACATGAAAACACAAACTACAGTGAAGAATAGTAAGCTTGAGTACAAAGTGGTCTATCCTGCCAGTGTCTGTTGAAAGTCTTCTATAAAGACCTAGACCCCACTGTACATGGAAAAGCTGCCGCGACAGAATCCCATAAAAAGACATGGTACCCTGACAGTGCCCCTTCCTGAGCACAACCCAGGCTGACTGGATCCTAGATCTCAGCAACATGGACAACTCTTAGCTCCCCTGTGTCTCCTGTGTAAGCTCAAAGGAAGCCCTCAGATTCAAGCAATAACAGATCATAACTTTAGCACTGCCTGCTCGATGCCCTGGTTCCTAGTTGGCTCCTGGGTGAAAATGAACGTGGCTGCGGAGTAAAAAGAACCAGATTGTAAAACCCCCTCAGAGGGAAGGGAAACAATGTCAGATTAGGAAGGAAACTCGGGCAAATAAAACATCATTATGATTGTCCACAGTTTGCAAGAGAAGGGGTGTTGACACCCTGCTATATTTGCAGTGTGGGCCTCCAGAGCAAAAATGTAGTCCTAAATCTTCTACAAGGTGCCATCGCTCTGAGCTTCAAAGAACAAAAATGTTCTCCCACCTCACTGAATCCTTTTCCCTTGCTATTTCGGGCACTAATAGGGCTTAGAAACCTGTCCTTCAAAGTCAGGAGAAAAGACGGAGGGAGGGAGGGCAGAGACCAACTCTAAATTGTCAGGCAAACGGGACACCGCTGGCTCACTTGAGGCTTACCAATTCTCCCTTCCCTGTCCTGCTTACAGCTGACTTGGGAAGTGGGTTTTTTTTTGGGGGGGGGGGAGGAAACTGAGTCACCTTTGTGACACATCTCTCAGCCCACTCCTCCCCTAAGAAAATTGCTTCTCCTGTTTTTCTTACTTCAAGAGGAGGATTCCTGAAGTAGAAGGAAGTAGAAAAAAAATCTAGAATTTAATTTGCAACTCAGGGAAGTTAAGACATAGGGCAAGTGAGAAATCTCTCAATTTCTTCCTGTGGAGTTCCTTCTCTAAGTACATTCTACTTTGCTGAGATGTGGGTGAGGGACTCTTGACTGAGGTGGAGTGAGGATGGAGATGGAAGGTATGTTGCAGGAAGGGGCCACGTCAAGGATGATATATTTTCCTAGGAGAACGTTCACGCTTTCAGTGCGCTAACAAATGAGAGCAGATGAGATGAGCAGAGAGGGTACACGGTAAGCAGTTTGTCCACTGGAGGAAAGGCAGGCTCGAGGTTCACTCCCCTTTGGCTGCTGTCTAAGTTGCAAAGTGGCCCAAAGCTGGGCAGCAGTGACATTAGATACCTCCTTCCAAATTGTCAGAAACAACCAGAGTTTTAAGAGTTTAGGGAAGCCAGGTTCTAACCTGCTTGTCTTCCTAAACAGCATCAAACCTTAGGTTCCAGTCTGTCTCCATTGTCCACTGATGCGCCTGCCTCACCTTATCTTGCATCAGAACAGCCTACCAAGCCTTGGCTAGTCTGGACAGTTAAGGAGGTGAGCTATGGCTCCCTTGCCCTCATAGATGAGGCTGGATCTTTGAGGACAGGTGGCAAGGAGGCACAGAGATGATGGCTCAAAGATGGCTGGCTGGGGCATAGTACAGGGCTGCCACGCTGGGTCAAGAGGAGGCAGCCCTGTCTGAGGAGAGAGCTCCAAGCCGCTGGGTCAAGAGGAGGCAGCCCTGTCTGAGGAGAGAGCTCCAAGCCGGGATGCTGCCACGTTCCCCTGCGGAGGAGCCCAGCGATGATGGGAACAGGGCCAGACCCTGACATTCTAGATCTCTTCTTCCCAGCCTTAGGTTCCAGGTTAGAATGCTGCATGTTGTCACCTGTTCCAGGATTCGCCACATTTCACAATACTGCAGAGGGGCAAGACTGAGACACCGCCACTGTTAAAATTGAATCCACACCGTCTGCCCAACTCTAAAGCTCTTCTTATCAAATACTCAATACCACAATAAAGCCGCTAAATAATTCAGCAGCCTTGATAGGAAAATGCCGCTTCCCGATGAGCAGTTAAATGAATGTCTTTAAGGGAGAGGGATACAGGGTGGTGGCTATAATGAATGTTAGCTATGATTTAATGTATATAAATGCTAAAGGGGGGAAACATGCAAGTCCAGTGACTGCATATAAAGCAGATAAAGGAAACGTGTTGTATGCAGAGGCTAAGAGTTTCAGAAATCTCCCTTGTATTTCATAAATTTTTATTTCTCAAACACTGCCAGATTCCTCCCTGATAGTAACTCCCCCACCATTAGATAAGCCATCATAGGAACACGGTGAAATATTGCTTATTTTAAACCCTTCTCTATAGGAAAGATAAACTTGGCTGTGTCTTAAGAAAATATTGAAAGCATCGCTGGAAGTTACATAGGATTTAATGTAAAAACCTCTGATTTTTTTTTAAATAAGTAAGTAATGCAGACTGAAATCTAAGTGATAGGGTAAAGAAATTTTGGAACTTTAAGTGTCTGATATTCAAATATGCTCATACACCCACACATATTTCATAGTAGGTAACATTCACACTTCTTCCATCTCTCATAAAAGCTTGGAAAGAATTGAACTACTTTCAAGAACCTATTGATAACTCCCAGTTGAAATTTGATTTCTATATTAGTTAGTTTTCTTCATCTTTCAGAGAAACTTAATATTTATCTTATGACAAGCAAAACAGTTTTCCTCCTGGGGAACTTCAAATGTAACAAATACTATAAAATAACAATTTCTTATCAGTTCTGTGAAAGGGATTAAAGTTTTTCATTTCTAGTTATATTATATATTCATTTCACTTTATCTTTCAACCCACGAAATTAGAAGGCAGGATTATCTAGGGAAAATGAATCGAAACTGAAAAAGACCACCTCTAACTATATATTTACAAGTATGTGACATTCACAAGCTGGGTTTTTGCAAGCGCAGGGGGAGAAGAAAGAGGCTGCTTTGGATCTCAAGCCCAATCATAGACTGAAGCCACTCATTTTTTAGCCATGGATTTGATTTCTATTTCAGATTCTATATTAACTTATCAGCAAATATCTCTTCAGCTGTATCAGTTAAATCCACGAAATGCAAACCTGTGTTTAATAACAGCGGGGAAGCCAGAGAGGGAAAGCTTGGCTTGCTTTAGCCAAGGGGTTCAGCCACAGCACCATGCCCAGCCACAGTCAAGGTAAAAACAGACTTGTCACCCCAATCCTGCCTCTCTCTCTCTCTCTTCCTCCTGGCTTCTGAGGGTCCACTCAACACCCCATCAGGACTCCCCTTTAGTCGTTAAAAACATCAAATACCACACCAATTATCTAAACATCAGATTTTCTATTTTTATTAAAAACTCACAAATTTATTCAACATGTTTTTTTTTTCATACAGTGAATGGTCTAATATGCACTGGAGGTCACACAAGCTTAGGTTTATTAGAACAATAAAAGACATATGAGAAATTTAATATATAAAGAAAAAGTAGCAGCTGTTGACTGCATATTTGACCATAAAATTTAAATATTTTGGACTTTTATTTTAAAGACACAAAAATAAAACCTGTGTGGGTCTATATAAGTCATATTAACAATTCCATGAATGTTCAACAGGACTAAAAATTAGCAAAGATGTTTTTTTTTAAACCTTGTAACACTATTTTTTTTAACACTTCCTCGGGTTGCTGGTGCCAGGCACCATTACAGTCTTTGTGCTATCATTATTCTATTTGGCAACTGTCTGAATATCATGTTTTCTCTTTGCCTCGTGTAAACAACACCTTTTTACATACTAGCACAGTGAGCCGAAAGCCCTGCAAAGCTGTCAGAACATCTACAGGAAAAAAAAAAAAAAAAGAACAATTTTGGTTGATTGTTCAAAACATTTTGTTTTTGAACAAGAGGTTTCAAAACAGGATATATTAGTAAAACACTGAACTCCTGAATTTAACATCATACGTAAACAGTTGACTGTTTTTAGTTCCATAGTCTTTTTTTTTTAAACTTTTGTGTGTGAAGGTAGAATACTTTTCTTGTACAGCTCATGTTCAAGTCATTTTACTGAGAGGTCTGGCTGGAGGCCATCCTGTGGGGTGCGTGGGTGCGTGCGTGCGTGTGTGTGTGTGTGTGTGTGTGTGCGCGCGTGCGTGTGTAAAAGAGAGATTTGTTGTGAAGGTAGAACAGTTGATATTGAGGGCTTTACACTTAGAATCTTGCAATTTTGGCAAAAACAAAAATCAAAAACCCAGATAGACAAAAATATATAGAGAGAGTCCCACCTGATGCACAGCAGGTCGGTGTTTCTGAAGTTATAGAGTTTGTTGACGTTGTCACTGAACTCTGAGACAACATTAATAAGGGATATGCCAGAGCTAGGACCCTCCCGGCTGGCTGGAGAGCGCCCCTGGCCCACTTCTCTCCCTCCCCCGGCAGTGCGCCTCAGGGCCTCCCTCCCCAGTCTGTTGGCATCGCCCAAGACTGAGCGCCAGCAGTGGGCACGGACTTCGTCGTTCTGCCGGCCAGGGGCACAGACAGGTCCGCAGAGTCTGTCCACGGATCCGGGTCCAGGTGAGAGGTGGGGAGAGCTCTGCATTCCCCTTCCGGAGCCCCAGTTCTGCACTTCGCCCGCCAGTGCGTGAATCCCAGTCCCAACGCGAGGCGGATTTGGATCCTAGTTTATAGCCCCCCCTTTCCCATCCGGTCTCCCCCAAACTGAGAATGGTCCCTCAAGGAGGCCGGAGGAAGAGGAGCGTGAGGCTTACTTTCTGTGTTCTTTTTCCTCCTTTTTTTTATTTTTGTCCTATTTTTGTTTCTTAAATAAAAGTTCATTTCTGTACAACCACAAGCTCCGCAGACCGCGTGAGACCCCCCGCTACCACACGGCCGCCTCGTTCATTTCAGGGGGGTGGGACAGGTGGTTTCCATAGCTGGTCCCACCGTTCACCGAGAGCGACGAGAAGGGTGGGCTGGGTCCGAAAACCTCCGCCGACATGGAATGCAGAGGCCCGGGCAGGCTGGGCTCGGGGCTGGGCGAGTCCCCTGGAGGATGCGCCAAGATGTCGGTGAATCGCTGCGCCTCGCTCGACGGGTGGTGGCCGGGCAGTGGATGATCCAGGCCGCCCAGAGGCGTCCCCGACGGCCCGGACGACGGCACGAAGGGTAGGTCCACTGGCGTCTGGGCCTGCGAGGACGGAGGACCTTGCGGGAAGAAGTCGTAGTTGCCCCCGGGACCGTAGTATTCGCTCTGGTAATCTGCAGGGTGGCGAAGGAAGACCGGGTCAGGGTGGAGGCCAGGGTCGGGAGGGAGGGACGGATCGGGTTGGGAAGACCGCCTGCGGGCATCGGAGGGCGGGCGGCGCAGGGAGACTGGCTCTCCGCAAGGTTCGGGATTCGGGAGGCGACGTGGCGCAACGCCCAGAGCTGCTACCTTACCAGTGCACCCTCCTCCTAGGTGTCGGGAATTTGGCCTTGGGGTCCCAGCAGCACCTATCCAGATTTTCTTCCCACCCTCCGCCCTTCTTCCCTGGACACGCAGCTCTCAACAAAAGTGAGGGGCGCCTCCTCCCGCTTCCAGCGAAGCTAGCCCCGACTTGGCTGCGCGGCACACTCACCTCCGTAAAAGGAGAAGGGTCCGTTGGGGATGAGCTCGCCCGGCTCCAGGCGGTCCACGAGCGGCCGCATCCGGCGCGGGCTGCGAAAAAAGGCGTGGCGCCGGGCGCCCAGTGCGCTTAGCTGTTTCATCCTCCTCTCCTTGGAGCGCCGGTTCTGGAACCAAACCTGAGACACACAAGCGCGGGGTGAGACCACCGAGACCCCTCTGCCCCACGTGTGATGGTACCTAGCTCCTCTCCCCTCCACTGCTCCGCTCGCCCACTTGGCTTCCAGGGACGCAGGCGCGCGCGCTCGGGTGTGGACGCCGCGGTGGGGTTATAGGACTGAGGTCTCAGGACTGGGCAGGGCAGACATTGATGAACCAAGGCCCTCTGGCCCAAGTAGACCAAATTGCCACGTCGAATGCGAAACAGCTGTGCGCAGCCTTATTATTTCTTAACAGTCATACTGTCATCTACATTGTCTCAGGGACTGTACGCACATAAGACAGTGAACCTTTCCAAAACAGTCTCTCTTCCCCCCCCCCCACAAAACTTCCCTTTCGCGGTTCCTTGCAGCCCCCCCACCACCCCATGATAGTGACAGACACACAGCCTCCCCCTCACAGAGGGCAGTGACACCAAAACCCACAATCTCCTTTTAACACCCACACACAATCTTCCAGTGCCAAACATACACTGTCTCTCACCGATAGTGACAGAGCCACAACCCTACAATCATGAGCACAGGTTTGCACAGCCTCCAGAAGAGGCCTCAGAGCCTGCTGAAGGCTGCCTGCAGGGCTGAGCGCCAAGACACAATCACCCTCCCAACCCACAGTCTTACAAAGCCTCCAGGCGCACTGATCCTACACCTAACACTGAGCCAGACTCCTGCTGCCTAAATCACACTCCATCTGGCCTCCTCCCAATGCAGAGGTCCAGCTACCTGCAGATAACCTCACGGCCATATCCCACCGCAGACTGCACCCAGGCAGAGCTGACTTCTCCATAGAACCACCCCCCTTCAATCCAGGATGCCCTCTGTGCTGGGGCTTGTGGGCCAGAGACCCACAAAGTTGGGGTTGTGAACTTAAAGAGGAAGAGCATGAGATCATGTTGTGCAAAAACCAGAGGAACTGATTGTTTGTGGAGCCCTCAGCCACCTTCATGTACCCTTTTAACAAGAGTAGGGTTGGGGCAGGATTTTTTTTTTTTTTTTTTAAGTGGCTGGCTATCAATGTTGTGCTGGGTCAGCGTGCCTTCCTCCAGCCTCAAACCCAGATCCCCATCCTTCCCAGTCCACAGCCAGGGTCACCGTTTTTTTTGGATGGTGAAGAGGAGATTCCTGATGCCCCAAGGTAAAAGGCAGCCTTTCCCAGGCATCCCTAATCACCCTCCGCCCCCTCCAACTTTCTCAGGCTCTGCCTGGGTCTTCTTATTGGCCACGCGGGCCTCTGAGGAACTGAGAGCAGAGGGGCTCTGACCTGGATGACACGCATGTTGAGGCCGGTCTCCTGGGCCAGCTGTTCACGAATGTGTCGGGTGGGCTTGGGCGTAGCTGCAAATGCCGCTTTCAACGTCTCCAGCTGCTTGGCTTTGATGGTGGTGCGAGGTCCTCTGCGCTTGGCGCCTAGGTTCTGGTCGTCATTCTCGTTACTGCCCCCTTCCTTATCGGACACATTGGCACTCTCTGAGTCCTTGGCGTCATCTTGCGATGGGTCTTGGGAATCCGGAGACAAACTTGGGTCACTTCCCGTAGTGGCTGGGGAGAAGGGAAAGAACACGTGAGCAAGGGGCCTGGGTGAGCCTTCCTCCCCCAAGACACCCTGTCCTAGTCAGCTGGGAATCCGGGCCTCACCCGAATGGAGGCTGTTCTCTTTGGCGACACTGCTGTTGCTTAGGTAATCCTCTTTGCAGACGAACTTGTTCTCGTCGATGATGTAGAGCTCCTCGCCGGTGGAAAGCTGCTTGTTACACATCATGCAGGTGAAGCAGTTTAGGTGAAACACTTTGCTCCGAGCTCTCCGCACCAGATCGCTAGGGGAGATGCCCTGCGCGCAGCCCGCACATTTGGTACCAAAACATCTGCATGGGGTGGGCAGAGGTGGACCAGGGGCCAGGAGCACAGGATGAAAATAACCAAAGGAGGAATTTGAGAGAGAGACAGGCAGACAGACAGACACGCAGGACATGGAGGGGGGGTAGAGGAAATACACGGTTAGAGATAGCAGCCCAAGCTGCCCCATAACTCCAGCCTCCTGCCCAGACATTGTCCCCAGGAGGAAACAGCGCCGTGGGAAAAGGTGTCAAAGTGGCTGGGGAAGGGGGATGCGGGCCGAAGCGGGCCTGGGTCCACGTTTTCCAATGAGAGATTCAAAGAAGCCAAATTTGGATTAGAACTCCACATAAATGTACCCAGACTGCCGTGCTCTCTTGCCAGCGTCGCCTCTCCTTCGCCACAAAAGGACCCCGGCTGGGGGTTAACGAGGTCGGATCCCCGTGGTGGGTAAACAAACACCGACGCGGAGAGCCCAGGCGGCGGTTACTTGGGCCGCTGCCACATTCATGCGCAAAGCCTGGCAGATTGGCGCGAGTGGGAGTCGCGGCTGGGCTTTAGATGCCCTGGAGAGCTTTGCTGGGGGGGGGGGCGACGGCAGGCCTAGAGGACCCCGCTATGAGCAAATGTAGTTCGCGGCCCTCCCGCTCTCAGCCAAAGCGCACGAAAGCGCGTCCACCCAGAAGTAGCAGCTTTGCGGAGCGCTCTGCTCCCACTCTCCTCGCGACCCTGCGCCCCGCGTCCTGAAGAGGCTTTGGAGACTGCAGAGTCCTAGGCCTAGGGCGAAGGGGCCCGGGCGGCTTCCTTTCCCCGTATTTGATCTATCACCACAGGCTGAGAGCAGAAACTGAGACCAGGACAACCAAGCAAACTGAGAGATTTAAACGTGCACAGCGAGATTACATTTTGCATTTGAGGCGGTTCTTCTCTTGCTGTGTTTGTGTGCGCAGAGGTGGCAAAATAGCAAGTTTAAGAAATGACTATTAAAGCCTGGTGTGGTGGCGCACATCTTTAATCCCAGCACGGGAGGGGGGGGGAGGCAGAAGTATGAGGATCACTGTGAATTCGAGGCCAGCCTGAGACTACATAGTTAGATTCTAGGTCATTCTGGGCTAGAGCAAAACCCTACCTCAAAATAAAGAGAGAGAGAGAGAGAGAGATTGAGAGAATTTTAAAAAAAGAAAAGAAAGGACAAAATGCCAAAATGCTAAACAGAGGGGAATAGAGACCCGGCTCCAACGAGCAGGGTCTCTCCCTGGAAGATAGCCTGCCCGGCGGGGCAGCAGCTGGGAAGGTTCCTGGGCCCAGGCCAAATCTTGGCCGCTCCAGTGCAGCTCTCCCAGCTCAATGCTTAGAGGCCAATCCGGGTTTGAAGAGACTCCTAGGCGCGCAGAATTGTCCTCAAGGTCGAGCCCTTTTACGGCTGCTATTATGACCCCGGGACATGCACCCAGAAGACTTCGGGTTCCCGCCAAGATCGCTCACCTAAGGAAAAGGAAGTGGCTGGAGCGAGCTCAGCCTGGAGAAAAAGTAAGCCCCCGAGAGAGCGTAGGTCCCGGAGAGCTTGGCTCCCTGGAAGGCACGGATTGGAGTTACACCTCCAGAAGCTTTCCTACCTCTTCCACGAGCCCAGAGATTCCAGGGCCGAGGCGGGCTCAGACCCTTTCTTCCCAGGCACGTGCAGCCAAAGCCCCGGACCGCACACACTTGCCTACACCAAACAAGGTAGCTTATCCCCCGGCCCCCTGCAAGCCGGCTGGTGGAGAGAGTGGAGACTTGTGCGTCCCCTCTATGCGGCCACGGCCTCGGTGACCTCGGATCCGAAGCTAGCCTGGGAGGTGCGGGAGGGCGGTACTCACCGGAAGAAGTCGTTCTTGCAGTACAGCTTGCCTTCCCGGGAGAAGCACTTTTCTGTGAGGTTGCACTTACATTCACAGCACTGCACGCACTTCACGTGCCAGGCCCTGTCCAGCACGTTCAAGAGGAAGCGGTCCAGGATGGGCCTTTTGCAGCCCGCACAGTGCACCATGGTCTTTGGTTTGGTCGGGTGAGGCCCGGAGAGACCAGGACAAGACTCCGAAGACGACCAGCCTGAAAGGCCCAGTTCCTCCAAAAAGAGGAGATACCGGCACACCCCTCTCCGCCCGTGCAACCCCAAACCCGCCCCAGGGAAATCAAGAGAGGGGGAGAAACTCTAAGGCGGCGAGGGACAACCGGGGAGTCCCAGAGCCCCGGGATGGAGCAGCGCCACCTCCGCTTCCCCAGGCAAGGAAGAGCAGTTTCGGGAGGGCAAGAAAGCGGCTCCTCTGCCCAGTGCCCGCGGAGGAGTGAAGGTCACCGGGAACAGAAAGAAATAAATAAGCCGGAGAAGTAGAGGAAGACGCCGCCCGGGTGAGAGCGGGGTTCGGGAAGCGAGGCGCTGGTTTCTCTCCGGCTTGAGGTAGAGCTGTCAGAAGTCAAAGTGCATCTGCTTTTGTTGGGATGTGAAGGCGTGGGTGTGCGTGCCAGGCTTGCCCACCACCGGGGGTTCCTCCTCTTTTTAAAAAAAATGAAATAAAGGGGGGAAAAAAAGGACAGAGAGAGGAAGCTTTGGATCCTAAACTGCCGGCATCTTGCAACGGGGTTGGGACAGTCGCCCCGCGCTGGGCCCTGGGGAGGGGACAGGGGCAGGCCGAGGGGAGGAGGGACGGCTGACAACAGAGTAGATTTTTTGTTGTTGATTGCAGTTGTTGCTTAATTTTCCCTCCTTTCGGAGAAGTGGGTTTTTGTTGTTGTTGGTTTTTTGTTGTTGTTTTTTTTGGTTTTTTTTTTTTTTGATTTTGTGAGTCGAAACCAGAAAGGAACAACTTCGGGGGGATTTCAGCCAGACGCGCGCTCTGTTCCGTTCCGTTCCCCACCGCCCCGGCCCCGTCACCTGGGCCGGTGGCCTGCCAGGCGGCCTTCCGTGTCCTCGGGGCGGCCCTCCCGGGCTCTCGGGCTCCTCCGGGGAGGTTCTCGGCTCTTCACAGCGCCTGGCCCAGCATCCTGGCTTCAGTCACAAGTCGCCGCCGCCTAGGCGCACAGCCCCGCATCGCTCGGCTCCAGCTCCCCCGATGCCCGGCCAGCAGCCCCGCACAGTCGCTCGCTCCACTTTCCTTTTTTTTTTTTCCTCCTTTTTTCCTTCCCCACCTCTTTTCCTCGTTGTTTTGGCAAATGCGGTTTTTCCCCTTTTAAGTCTCCTTCCTTCCCCCCTACCCTTTTTTTTTTTCCTTTCTCTCTCCCCCTTTCCTTTCGCCACGCGAAGAAGAGTCGGGGGGATGGGGCGGCTTGGAGAGCTTTAGGATAAATGTCCTGGCGCAGCGGCTACGGTCAGGCCAGCGGCTGGAATAGTTGCGCGCAGCCCACCGAGGTCGCCTCCCGGGTCTCGGTTGCTCGGTGGCTCTCTCCGGACACGCGTCCCCTCGGTCCCGTGGTCTCCTTGGCCCGGTCTGCCTAACCCCCGGTGCGTCTCTCTCTCTCTCTCCCCAGCTCCAGCGGCTCGGTCACTGCTCCTGGCTGTTGGCTGAGCTCTGGAAGCCCCCTCGCCTTAATGCAGCGCCCGCCGACGTCACGGCGGCCGGCGACCAATCAGCGCCTTGCGGTCCCTCTGTAAACCATTCTGCATCCCCCGGCCGGGGAGAGTGCGGCGAGACCGCGTTTAGAGGATCAGTGGCGGCGGCGGCACCCGCGGCCCCGCGCGGCGCGGGCGACCGGCCACGGAGAGGTACTCGGCCCCCACCTGGGTTGGTAAGGTGTTGGCTTGAATGGGAGGGGCCGGGAATAGGTAACTGGGGGTGATGGGTGAGGAGGGGGGAAATGCCAGAGTTCTACTGGAGGTTAAGGACAATCCCACGGCAAGCCTGGTTAGGTTCGGGGTGCGGCTGGGTCTGGAAGCCCGGGCGGTCCTGGGGGCAACTGTTCCGCTTTTGCAGTTCTCTAGGTATTGGCATCTTCCCCAACCCCTTGCTCCTTTGACCTGGTAGAAAGTCCCGGGGTACGAAGCGAGTCTTTGGAGAGGTAGGGGGCGCTTGGCATCTGAAATCTTCCTCCTCCTTCGGTCCTTTCAGTGTCCCCTCCCTCCCCCAATCCATCCAAAGTCCTCCGGGCCCGGGTGTCCAGGAGGCCTGCGTGTCGGGCTCCTGCCGCGCGCTCTTGGAAAGTTGATTCGGGCGGCTTCCTGGTGGGGGCGGTGGGGAGGAGGGTCGGCCGGAGACGCGCCGCCCGGAAGGGGGGGAAGCAGTGGGTGGGGAAGCGCCTCGGGTGTGGAGCTGCAACTCCGGCGAGAAGTTGTGAGAAAAGTGCGATCCGGAGACTCCTTCTCCAAACAAAAACAAACGACTAGGTGGGAAGCCGCGGGGGTCCCGCAGCCCGGGGGAGGAGGGAGGAGAGGTCTCCCTGGGGCGTCGCCGAGGTGCGCTGCGCGCCGGCTGGCCTCCTCTTTTCTAGGCTTGGGCTAGTACCAATTCCTCCACACTAGCCAACCACACTTTCCCGAGTTTAGTCTTTAAGGAGGTATGCATTTTCTAATTCCTCTTGGGACATGAACACTGGACCACTGCATCGTGCGTGGGGAGGGGGACGGCGGCGGCAGAGCTTCCCAGACGTGGGGTCACATCCTGGCCCTGAGCGCCCGAGCTTCCAAGAATCATTCTAGGTTCCCGGCGCACTCATGTCAACTCTCAAATTCCGTTGAGATCGCACTCTGCCTAGACTTAACCCGCAGTTGTTCTAAAGTAAAAGTTGAAGGAAGAGCTGGGAGGTTCCTTTTGGTCCCCATTTTTAGGGGGATATTCTAGGAAAGCTCACTCATTTAGCCCATATATGGAAGGAATTAAGGGTGGAGGGGGCTGCCCGGTCTAGTTGGTATTTCGGAATAGGTCTTTGGATCATCCTCGCCGATGCACCCGGGGCCCAGAGGACCAAGGGTCCGCTCCTGGCTGTTGGCTGAGCTCTGGAAGCATCTGGAAGTAAACTCAGATCGGCTGGCAGGGATCGGGCTGTACAAATAGAATACCCTCTTCGGACGAACAGGGAAGACACCGCCGCGAATCTTGCTTGCGCTCGGTGACGGGTTTTCTGGGCTTTGTCAACGCCCCCTTTGCTGTCTCCGCGGATACCGTCCTGCAACTCCAAAGCTCTCCAACAGACTCTGCCGGAAAGCTTTCCATTGGACGCCAAAGGCGCCAGGGCCTGCCTTCTGCCTTCTTGGCGTTCTGCCCCCTCCTGGAGTGCCAGGTCTCCAATGCCGTTCTCGCTCCCCCATGCACCTACACACCTGGGCTCGGGTGGAGCAGCTGCAGACCAGGGTGCTGACTGGTTGGCGCTCATCACCCCCTCTACCCGCCCTACTCAGGCCTGGATTTAGGGCTGCGCCTGGTATAGAGCAGGCGGGCTCTGCGGGCTCGGACTTCACTTCGCGCCCATCACTTCTTGGAACAGTCTACTAGTATCCAGTATTTTGACACCCCTGGAGGCGGTAGCATCCTCGAGGTGTGGGGGTGGGGGGGTCCTCGGTTCCCCACACCCGGGGCGCCTTCCTGCCCGCTGTGGAGGTGAAAGACTGGCCCCCAACGCCCCCCACCCCCGACCCCAGCTGTCACTGTGCTAGCTGCTAGCGCCCAGGACTCAACCGCTCCTTTCTGGAATCTATGGAGGTCCCAGTCCCAGGGGGCGAGGCCTCGCCCTAGCTGGGCTCCTTCTCAGGCAAAGCAGAGGGGCCTGGGGGAGGCTGGGTAGGGGAGCGGTTGTGGCCCCGACCTGCGATGGACACCTGGACTCCGCTGTCCGCTTTTTCAGAACCCGAGCCCGCACCTTCCTTCAATAGGCAGGAAGAGATTGCTTTATCAATTTGGGCTGCCAGGGTTTCGAGCTCCAAATGTGGGAGAAAGCGGGTCCCTTCTGGCGGACAGTCCAGCGCGGTACTGGAGTTGGGATGAGGGTTGTGCTTGGGGATCTGCTTGTCCCCGCGTCCAGATGGCACGGTATACAGGTCCGCGGAGCCAACCGGGGCGTCTACAGGGAGTCCAGGAGCGCAATGCAAGGCGTGCCTCTTGGCTCCGGACTCTAGGTTTAAAGTCCAGATTTAACGCTTCTGTGACGGCAGCACAGGAGACTAATGGTTCTTCTTTTCCATTGAGCTTGTATTTTAAAATGCAATCGGTCGTGGAGACACGGAGAAAAAAATTGACCATCTCCAAAGCTATTTCAGCTCAGCTCAGTTCAGCTTTGTATACATACATACATATCTATCTATACATATCTATCTATCTATCTATCTATCTATCTATCTATCTCTATCACCGAAGATTCCCAACCTTTCCTGCTCAAACTCTTACCATAGCCACACTGCCTTCTCAGAGACACAAGAGCTTTCCGACTTTGCATCCATCCAAGTCACACAGACCCGCATCCACTTACCAGGGGTGCCCTGAGCTTCCATTTGGATGCCTGGCCATCACTGAGTAGCCTCAGAAATCTCCCCTACAGGACTCCCAGTGCACCCTATGAAAAGGCCCCAGAGGGTCCAGGAAGTGGCTTCCTTCCATAGTCCACGTTTTCCTCTGAGTAACTCCTTGAAACATCTGAAAGATTCTGCCAGCCCTCCTAGGTGGACTGTTTTCACCCCTGATCCTCCCGAAGTCCCTGAATGACTCCCGCCAAATAGGGACTCTTCTTTCTTAGTCACCATGGGGCTGCTATTTGATCCCAGGATCTTCCCTCCTTGCCCTTCTTGTCCAGTCCACGGTCCCCAGAAAAGAGGGATGAGAGGTAAAAGTAGGCACCTGGGACTGCCCCAGCCTATGAGCCCTTACTCTGTATTGAGCCACAGGAACCAAGGTACCAGCCTGGTAGATGCAGGAAGAGGAAGGAAAGGGTTGGTTGGGCACATCCATCCACAAGCAGCCCTGCATCAAGAACAAACACCGTTCCAACGCGTGAAGACTCAGCATATGTGACCCAGGGGTCTGCTGGGCTGGGGTCTTTCCAATCTGATCGCTGCTTTCTCAAGCCCTCCCTTCCTTTTCCCAGTAACTCCATTCCTGACTCAGTTCAGCTCACCCCACCACTCCCCAAACGTTCTCTTTATATGCATCAGTGCCATAGTTCATATCACTGTCTCTGGTAAGGGGATGGGAGGGGAGACTGATGCACTGTTACTATTTTCGCTCTCCCGCACAGGAGCCCCAAGCATGGGTGCTTGTTCAAGATCTTTTGGTGACTGTACTACCAAAGGTGAGAAGTTGGGGGAGGAGGGCTTGCCACGGGTGCTCCTGGGTGTACTTTGCCCCTGACCACATTTTTCCAAGTGAGAGAGAAGAGAGACAGCAAGGCAGAGAAAGGGCAGCATCCGGCGGGGCGTCATGGTATGTGCCTGGCCATGGTAAACAACGCTGGCTTCCCAGGAGAGCCCGGGGGTGGGGGTGGGGGACCCTGGGCAAGAGGAGAGGGGCGCGTGGAGCTGCAAGGTCGAGTGTGCTGATCTCAGTGCATCAGAGCAGAGACAATCAGTCTGCAAAGAGAGAGGGTGCCCTGGAGGAGAGACTGGAGGAGAGAGAAAGACAAAGGTGAGGACAAAGGGCAGGAAGGAGAATAAGGGCAGGAAAAAGAGAAGGGATGTGGAAAAAGCAAGAAGATATAAAGAGGAAAATTCCCTCAGGAGAAATGCATGGAAGCGTAGACCAAAAGAAACAGCAAGGAAGCCAAGTGTGCTGACTCATGCCTGTAATCCCAGTACTTGGGAAACTGAGGCAGGAGAATTGTCACGGACTCAAGTTCTAGCCATGGCTGCACAGCGAGTTTCCTGTCGGCCTGGGTTAAAGAGAGAGGCTCTGGAATGAAGAAAGAAGGAAGGAAAGAGAAAAGGAGGGAAATCTGGGTTAAAGAGAGAACAGAACATGTCAAGAAAGGAAGAAGGAAAGAGAAAGAAACCAAGTGACAGAAAAGATAGCAGGGAGAGGCTGGGAGCTGAGACTCCCGCAGCTCCCAGTGTGTGTGTGTATGTGTGGGGGGGTGCGTGCTTCTGCTGGGGCCTAAGTGTGCAAGGGCGTGTGACAGACTTGTTTCTGGACAGGAGAAAAGAGGCAGCAGCGTGTTTGGTGGGAGACTCAGCGGCTGTGGAAAAGCCTGTGAGCGGCTCTGGGCAGGAATCCAACAAATAAATAAAACGTCTAAGACGGCGTGACAACGATGTGTATTTGGGTGCGTGCCCGTGTTCCTCTGTTTGAGCACACACTCACACCCGTAAGGAAGACAAACGGGGCTCCTGCCTCAGAGTAATTAATCCTCTTACTAATTGACTCTCTCCCTTTACCTAATGGCGGTGGTCACTGCCGATATCTAGAGAGATATCAAGTGGGGAAGGAGGGAAAGAACCAGAACACCCCAATGCTATGGGATTGAGATTGGGTTTGTTCTAGACTTGGCAGCTCTGGGCTCTTTTTTTCTCATCTACTCCCTCCTTTTTTGGGGGCTGACTTCAGTCCAGATTTGGGCAGCATTAATAAAGGCCTTCTTGGCTTAAGATGACCAGGCCACACACACCGAGGCCCTTCTATGGCCCTGCACTTGGGGAACTCAGTATTTCAGGCTGAAAGCTCCCCCCCCCACACACACATATGACCCACTTGCCACTCTATAGCTCCTCTTTCTTTCTATTCTGCCCCCAGGGTCCAGACCCAGAGTTGCTCCCCTCCTTCTCTTCCAGAACCTGAAATGCTTCCTGCAGTTACTCTCATAGCAGGGCAGATTTGGGATGGGCTGGGAAGCATCCAGGATGGGATGCAAAGAGAAGAGTAGCCAGGGCAAAGGTTTGGAGAAACTTCTAGAGACAAACCTACTGAGACATAGGTTTGAGAGATGGGGAGGCACACAGAACAGATGCCACCTGGCGACTGCAAGACCTCTGGGGACAAAGGAAGAAAAAGGGAGGGAAGTGTCTTGCGCATGGGAGGGCAGGCCGGTGGCCATGCCCCTTGCCTGTGTGAGGGTGAGCGGCCCAGCAGGGGCTCCAGGAGCTGCGCTCAGTCCTCAGGACCCGGAGCTGAGGAGCTGAGTCAGCGAAGGAGAGGATGCTGGACTGCTGGTCTGTCACTTGTCTGCAGAGTTGGCTCTGAGGAAACTGATGCAGCTTCAGGCTGGGCTTTGAGAGGGGAATGTCAACTCTCACCCCTGCGAGGTAGTAGCTTTGCCTGTTGGTCTCCTCAGAGGATAGGTAGATATGGAGATCTATAAGAAAGGAGAGGGGGCCGGGCGTGGTGGCGCATGGCTTTAATCCCAGCATTTGGGAGGCAGAGGTAGGAGGATCGCCGTGAGTTCAAGGCCACCCTGAGACTCCATAGTGAATTCCAGGTCAGTCTGGGCTAGAGTGAGACCCTACCTCAAAAAAAAAAAAAAAAAAAAGAAAAGAAAAAAAGAAAGGAGAGGGGGAGGCAGCTTCCTAGAAAAAAGAACACCCCATTTTTAATTGTCCCTTGGGAACATTTGTACATTTGACCAAAGCAAGTCTCCAAGCATTACCGGCAGAATTTGTTTATAGGGACTGGAGATCCGGGGTGAGTTGGGGATAATGAGGAGACCAGGAAAAATGGCGGGCATATCTGAGAAGCTGAGAAACTTGGTTCTCTTCTCACAGTCGTGGTCACGCTTTAGGGAAGAGCGTGCAAGAAGAATAAAGTTCCAAGGGAAGGAACGAGAAGGGCAAATAGAAGGGCAAATTGGAACAAGAAAGGAAAGAAAGTGAAGAAGAAAGAAAAAGGCAGGGAGGTGGGGAGAGACTATAATAAAAGAGGGTGAAGGCAGCCCCAGGAGGCTGGGCCTCCTCCCAAACCATCCGTCTTCATTGTCTCCGTGTGTGCAAAGGCAACTCTGGCATAAGGAAAAGCCACTATCGGAGCCACGGCTTTATTTTATATCCTATACATCAGGAGGGAGGCAAAGCTTTATTTTCGCCAAGAGACAGATATTTTATTTCTCTCTTACGGTTTTATGTGTGAGAGATGTCAGGTTGCCACAATGGATGGCTAATGCATAGGCAAGAGGAAGCCGTGTTGGCATGCTGTGTGTCATGGGGTCTTGGTGGGGGGGGGGGTGAGCAGGCCTGGGATTTAGGGCTGATGGGACACTCTGGGGGATTTCTGCTAAAACATCTCTCTTCATAAATCCACAAGCGTGGTCAGCTCAACAGGGAGAAGACGGAGTTTTAGAGGGGAAAAGAGTTGGGTTTAGTAATAAACACACAAAGGAACCGCTTACTTTCCAACAGGCCCAGGAAATAGGGGCAGATAGCCCCAAAGAAACACACACAACATTCACAGGAAAGTATGTCCCTGGCAGAATCATATCCATTTAGCTTCTTTCCCACACCCCCCCCAACATTTTATATGCTTTTATTTTCTACCCCTAACTCCCCTTCTCAAGAAATCATTTTTAACCTTCTCAGAGCCTTGGGGAAAAAGATCCATTAATTTGCAAATCATCTGATCTGGGCAAGGATCAAGATGCCTGTTTTTCTCTGCTAAATCTAATGTTTTGCGTGGACACACATGCACACACAAGCCCAGCATGCTGCAGAATCTTCAGGGTTAGGTGCCAGGTTTGAATCCAAGAAGAGCCCCCACCAGCCAACCTGCCCCTAAATTAAGTCTCAGATCCCCAAAGCTCATGACGTTCTTGTTAGGAAAAGAGGGGGTTAGAGAGACAGAGAGGGTTGTGTTTGAATTAACGCCTTCCATTCAGGACTCGGACTTATCATCTAACCTCCTACCAAACCCTCGCCAAGCCATTTCTTACAGAAATAACTTTTATTCACATTTATATCTGCTCTACTGATTGTTTGATGTCTTGGGTCTGTATCTGTCATGGAATAAAAAAAAATCTGGTCATATTCTTGGTCTCGTTTCAGAGGCTCTTAGGCACTATAAAATCCCTCAACAATGAGCAGGGGGACCTGGCCATACAGTCCCCAGCTTTGGAGGAAGCTGTTTAACCTTTCTGGGCCTCAGTTTCCCCATGTGTAATCCGGGGGATTGGGCTAAATGATTGCCGAGGTCCCTTCTGGCCCCAACGTTCTCTGACCGAATGAGATAATGTGTGAAAACACTTTGTAAATGCTAAAGCCTGACGAATGCCAGGGATTATTATTCCGATTCCAATCGGTCCTCTTTTCTCTACATGGATCTTGGCTGTTTAACGCCAGTGAGCGGGCTAAGGAGGGCCGAAGCGAGAAAGCTTAGCGGAGATGAGAAAGCTCTGTGCCGAGGATGGAAAAACCCTGCCCCTCCACACACGTTTTGTCTCTGTGTGCCCCTGAGGCCGGGTGGGCAGGTGGAAGAAGCCTGACTCACTAGGGCCCATTCCGGCCAGTGTGGTAGCAGAGGGTGTGTTTCTTCAAAAGCATCATTTATCTACCAGTGACTGACATTGCAATCTGATGGCAAGACTATTTGCAATTTTTATTTTTATTTTTTCCAGGAAGAAAGGAAAGAGCAAGGTGCAGCCGATTAGCAAGTTAATTATTTCAGTACCCCAAGGGTTCCTGTGTGGTGGTAAGTTGTCCAGCTCGGGTGTAATTTCACAGTCAATGCATTTCTTGGGGAGCACCTGGGGTGCCTGAGTCTGTCTTTTTCTCCATCCACCTGCCTTGTATCGTTCTGACACACCCGGGGAGAGGGGCAAGAGCTGGGATAGGAGTTGGTACAGTACAAGCAGAGGGTGGAAGGGAGTTTATGAGATGCCACCCACCTCGATGCAGCACTTAGTTCCTTTTCTCTTCCTTCTTCATTAAAAAAAAAATCTTTTGTTTAATAAATGTTAATGAGGCAGTTACCGGTAAGTGGGGTGATGTTCCCAGACTTGGCCTGGAGATAAACTGAGGTGGTGGAGCCCTTGCCTCTCACCTCCTCCTGTCCAGCCAGCTCTCCCAAGCTCTATTTGATTTCTCACCTCTGGCCACCACTTGTTCTGTAATAACCTCCTCCAGTTCGAACTCCCCTTGGGGAGGGGAGGGAGGAAGGATTGTGTGGTCAAGGGGACACCTCCCCTCGGAGGATAAGTTGGAGATGTGAACATGAGCCTCTGAATTAACAGCTTCTGCTGCTAGGCTGGCTCCCTGCTCCCAGGCTTGGAGGGCCAGCCCCGTCTTTCCTGAGCTGGGTGAAGGGAGAGCTCTCTAGTTTACTTAAGAGTGGTCCCATCTGCTCAGACTGGCCTTTCATAAGGGGAGGGATTTATGCTGTGTCCTTGTGCGCAGACCTGGGATTTGGCTGAAAACCTTGGGCCTCTGAGAATTACTGAACGCTGAAACGTTCAGCCGTGGTGACAATGCATGATTTTTGTCTGTGTGGACAGGTTGTGTGTGTGTGTGTGTTGGGGAGTGAACACACACTGTGGGGTGCTTTTCGCTGTCCACACTTTGATTCAAACATTACGAAACTTTTCCTTTTTCTTTTCTGTGTTCACCCAGGAGGCAGCCATGGAGAGCCACCTTTCCGACTTCAGCAGCACAAGGATGACACAAGACTCTGGTGCTGGCATTTAGTTGTCCCCACACAGGTTGGCTGATACCCCTGTTAGCAGAGAGGGGCCAGGGACCTTCTGAAAAGACAGTGCCAGCAACCACTTCATTGCTGGTAGCAAAGGGTTTACAGACTGGGCATGAGTCCAGTTGCTGTTCAAATTGGACTTGGCCTCCTTGATCTCATAGCCCAGGAGGTCTGAGTAGAAGGAAAGGTAGTGAGAAAAAGAAATTTCCAGGGAAGGAGGGCATGCAGAGGGAAGAGTTCCCTGGGTCAGTCTTCCCCAAACAAAGCCCATGGATGATAGCACCAGATGTTGGGGAGCAGAGCATGAGGGTTCCGTGTGAGATCTGGGCCTGAATCTTGGGAAAGTTTGGAGAGACCTAAAAGCGCCATTTATTCATCTTCTCCGAAAAGTGATTTCTTTTAAGCGCCCAGTGGCTGGGAAGCTTATACAGAGCTCGTTTCTAGTTCCAGCGTCTTCTTGCTCGCGTCCCAGTTTGGCCTCATAGATGGAGACGTCGCTTTCACAGTTCCTTAGTTTTGCTTTGCCTTGGGTCATTCACAATGGAGCCAGCCTTCCTCCTGGAAGGTGAGCTTGCAGATCTGTGCAGATGAGCCAGCTTGTTCTCATTTGGGTCCCTGCAAGGTTATAGTTTCCCCTTAAATAAGAGAAGCAGGCACCCATTTTTATTAATCTTTTCAGCACCCATTTTTATTAATCTCATCTTCCTACTTCTGAGTGAGTTACTTTGTCAGTCAACCTGAGGGTCTGAGGAAGCTATAAAAATGCTTGCTTTGGTCTCTCTGTTTCACATATTCTGGGGTTTGGACCTGCCTCTGACCGACTGGAAAGAGCAGCCGCATTCCAGAGCTCAGAGCCTGCAGTGTTATCTCTTCTCTCACTCCAAATCCTCACCTCCCTTTATCTCCCTTTGCCACATTTGCAGAGGCTTCCGAGGAGAGTGTAAAGGGATAGGCTTTCACCGGGGCTGGGAAAGCAGAGGCAGGAAGAGGGTTCCAAAGAAGGATAGAGATAGTCGTGATTTTCACATGATGCTCTTCTGGTATACTTGTGTGCTGTGTGTTTATTTCCTATAAATTTCATGTTTGTTTCAGTCATCAACAGTGTATGTGTACATTGTCCAAATGCTTCTCGGCCATAACAGTGTTAAATAAAATTGTAAGAAATGCTACTGGGGCTTTGCATGGGTTATTTAATTCTATCAATGATAAACAATGTTAATGTGCAGCATCTAGCCCGGCACAATATCATGTTTCATTTATATATGCTGAGACATATTTAAGCATGAAAGATATTGTTTTCTGACACATACATTTCCCAGTGATTACTTGGGAGAAGTGTGACAGAAACAGTAGAAGCCTCTCACATAAACCCGCACCAGCATATACACAGATTGCCTGCCTGTCATACAGAGTCATATGGCTGGCCAGACACATGCTTATCTTCCTCTGTGTGCTTTCACCGGTAAGTATCAGTGTGAATTCAACTTCATAGATCTAGGTACATGTACCAATACATGCTTAAGGTACCATCTTAGAATCTCTAATGCATTTACACATATTTTCTCATGCATATACCATGTGAACTGATGCCAACATCAACATGCATATTGAACCACACATAGATCTTCACACAGACATGTAAAAATTCTCACTGCCATGTACTTACTGGTAGGAGGATCTCTGTACTGGCACCTAAGCATTTTTGTGTGTCTGTGTATATCTATACATGAGCACCCCATTCCCTATGCTGATATTCACTCTCACACTCCATCTAGCCCAGGAACAAAGAATTGCCATGGGACCCTGGATGGCTACAGATGTTTGGACAGTTTTTAAACTAGGAACTTTGTGTGCTTTCCCTATATGAATCCTGAGGCCTTAAACACAGGACATTTGGAACACTGTGGTCAAAATGCTAGCCTACTTGGAGAGAGAGTTGGATAGCTGTTCTTGCAGACAGATGCCTCCAAGAGAAATCTTTCATCACACCAAGCATAGTGGCTCATGCCTTTAATCCTAGCACTTGGGAGACCACGGTAGGAAGATCACTGTGAGTTCAAGGCTAGCCTGGGCCACAGAGAGATCTGGGATGGGACATTGGGCTAGAGTGAGATCCTGTCTCAAAAACAAAACAAAACAAACAAACAAACAAAAAACCCAAGGCAGGTGTGGTGGCACATGCCTTTAATCTCAGCACTCGGGAGGCAGAGATGGGAGGATCGCTTTGAGACTACATAGTGAATTCCAGGTCAGCCTGGGCTACAGTGAGACCCTACCTTGAAAAACCAAAACAGAAAAAAGAAAAAAACAATCCCCAAACAATGGCATTGACCACTGGGGAGACTCAAAAACACATCAAAGTGCTGAGAAGAAGTAACTGGAGTGTTCAGCACCAAGTGATACAGCTCTATCTCACCCCTTTATGATCAGGGACCATTGTGGGAAAAATGGCAGAGAGAATGTAAAAGCAAAGGAAGGAAGAAGTGCTTTATAATACTGTCATCCAGACACAAAGTGGCTGTGGCATTCATGCCCTCACAGTGGCTGGTATTACCTACACAAGATCTGCATAATAGGAGGAAAAAAATGATGACATCAAAAAAGACAAGAGATTAGTTGGAAAGAAGGGACTCAGTGGAGGGGGAATAGTGGAAGAAAAAAAGGGAGGGTGGTGTAATTATGATCATGGTCTATTGTCCATATGTATGAATATTGTCAATAAAACGTTTAAAAAATGTAACAAGTGGCTGGAGAGATGGTTCATAGGTTAAAAGTGCTTGCTAGCAAAGCCTGACGGCCTTGGTTCAATTACCCTGTACCCACTTAATGATAGATGAACAAAGCAGCAATGCTTCTGGAATTTGCAGCATTTAGAGGCCCTGTCATGCCTAAACACACTCTCTCTCTCTCTCTCTCTCTCAATCACTGTCTCTCTTGCTCTCTCAAATAAACAAATAAATATTTTTAAAAATCTCTTGGGCTGCAGAAGATGGCTTAGCAGTTAAGGCATTTGCCTGCAAAGCCGAAAGACCCTGGTTCAATTCCCCATGACCCATGTAAGCCAGATGCACAAGGAGGCATATATATCTGGAGTTCATTTGCAGTGGCTGGAGGTCCTGGTGTGTCCATTCTCTCTCACACACTCTCAAATAAATAATCTCTCCTTACACCAGGATCTCACTGTGTAGCCCAGAATATTCTAGGTGCCCTAGAAATAATTATCTTTCTGCCTTAGCCTCCTGAGCACTGGGATTACATGCGTGCACCACCACCCTAGTTTAGTAAATCATCTTTCACTTGCTCATCTCACAAACCTGTCAGAGAGAAACAGAAAGGTCAAGATACCTGGTCTGCTCTTGGTTTTGCTACTGATCAGCTGTATGAGCCTAGATCACCTGCTCTCTGGGCCTCAGTTTCCACATCTTTAAAGTAAAGTGTTGACCTACATGGGTGGTTCTCTTCCCTGGCTGCACAGTGGTATCATCCACAGATGCTCAGACCCCGCCCCCCCCAGACCAGATGAGCACTTCTGGAGGGGATCCACAGCATTATATTTTTTTTTAAGCTATTTTGTTATTTATTTGAAGGCAGGGTTGGAGGTGGAGGAAAGAGAGAGAATGGGCACACAGGGCCTCTTGCCACTTGAGTGAACTACAGATGCATGGGCTACTTTGTGCATCTGGCTTTACATGGGTGCTGGGGATTTGAATTCAGGCCATCAAGCTTTGTAAGCAAGTGCCTTTAACCACTGAGTCATATCTTCAGCATTGTATGTTTTTCAGGAAGCTTCCAGGTTATTCCATGTTCAACCAGGGTTTAGACCTACTGGCCCAGATGATCTCCAAGGCTCTTCTAGACCTAAAACTTTATATGCTGGACCCAAGGATTCTCTACTGACTATTCTAATTTTTTCTTTTGTTTTGTTTTTATTTATTTATCTTAGAAGAGAGAGAGAGAGAAAGAGAGAGAATGGGTTCACCAGAGCCTCCAGCCACTGCAAATGAACTCCAGATACATGCACCACCTTGTGCATCTGGCTTACATGGGTACTGGGGAATCGAGCCTTGAACTGGGGCCCTTAGGCTTCATAGGCTTAACTGCTAAGCCATCTCTCCAGCCCTCTGCTGACTATCCTAGAATCCCTTGTAGAAGGTCATAGTAAGTAGTTAAAATTGGAGCTAGAGGAGATGGCTCAGTACTTGATAAAATACTTGCTGCAAAGCATGAGGACCTGTGTTTGATCCCTAGCACCCTTGTCAAAACCAGTCATGAAGCTGGGCATGGTGGCTCACGCCTTTAATCCCAGCCCTTGGGAGACAGAGGTAGGAGGATTGCCGTGAGTTCAAGGCCACCCTGAGACTACATAGTTAATTAGTTAATTCCAGGTTAGGCTGGGTCACAGTGAGACCCTACCTCAACAAACCAAAAAAAAAAAAGCAGTAATGGAGGCTGGAGAGATGGCTTAGCAGTTAAGGCTCTGGCCTGTGAAGCCCAAGGACACTAGCGTGACTCCCAGGACCCACATAAGCCAGATGCACAAGGCGGTGCATGCATCTGGAGTTCGTTTATAGTGGCTAGAGACGCTGGTGTACCCATTATCTCTACCTCTCTCTCAAGTAAATAAATAAAATATTTTTTCAAAAATCTAGTCTTGGGGCTGGAGAGATGGCTTAGCAGTTAAGCGTTTGCCTGTGAAGCCTAAGAACCCTAGTTTGAGGCTTGATTCCCCAGGACCCACATAAGCCAGATGCACAAGGGGGCGCACGCATCTGGAGTTCATTTGCAGTGGCTGGAGGCCCTGGCGCGCCCATTCTCTCTCTCTCTATCTGCCTCTTTCTCTATCTTGTCTGTCACTCTCAAATAAATGAATGATAAATAATTTTTAAAAACCTAGCCTTGGGCTGGAGGGATGAATTAGCCAGTAAGGCATTTGCCTGCAAAGCCAAAAGACCCAAGTTCTGTTCCCCAGGACCCACGTTAGTCAGATGCACAAGGGGGCGCCCATGTCTGGAGTTAGTTTGCAGTGGCTGGAGGTCTTGGTGTACCCATTCTCTTTCTCTCCCTCTTTGTGTGTCCAAAAAAAAAAAAAAAAGTCTTTTAAAAACCAGTCTTGGCATACCTACCCTAGTTCTGGGGAGACAGACAGAACCCACTATCCCAGTTGGTGCATCCTAGGTTCAGTGTGAGACTGTCTCAAAAAATAAGGTGAAGGGCAACAGAGGATGACACCTAAGGTGGACCTCTGCCCTCCATGTGCACACTCACATGCATGTGCACACACACACACAGAAAAGTCATTAACATTATTTTCTTTCAGTTTAGGAAGAGAATCATTTTGGATAAATTATGTTTACCCTGGGTGGGGGGAAAGCTCATACTTGAGTTTCCAGCTCTGTTTCTTTGTTTCCTTTTCAGACCTATCTTTCTGACTCACTTATCCAACATTAATTATATGGTGCATATGCAAATGCTCTAAGTGGGTGTCTGATGTGATAGATACCTTTATAAGGCACTTATTTCCTGTCTGGCTCTGGCTTCTCACCCAACCTGTTGGGTAACAAATACTATTTTTAGCAAGGAAAATGAGAAGGCACAGGTCCCGGGTGGAAACTTCTCTCTCTCCTCCAGCCTTGACTCAGAGAACACCAGCCCCCAGGCCCGTGGCCCAGTTCTGATGCCGAAGAAAGCATTGAGCTGAGTGTCCTAGAAAGCTGCTCTCAGACCTGGGCCTTTGGGAATCCAACGTTAATATTCCTCCAACAACAGTTCCCAGACAGAGCTGGTCCCCCTTGAAAATAAATCCACTGGAGGAGGCTGAGCCCGACTGAGGCAGGGGGACAACCCCTGCTGGCTGTTCCTGAAGGTCTTCTCCATTTGAGGGTGCTTAGGGGAGGAGGAGGGTCACCCTATCACTCAGGTGGGATGAAAAGAGGCCATCTTAGGGTTCTCAGTGCTCCCTTAATATTAGCACTCACTCAAATTGATACCCAGATCTCCCAAGATCAGTTGTCTTTGCCATTTCCTTCCTCTCTTCCTTTAGCCATTTTGGGCTAGTTCTCTCCCCCCCCCCCCCCACACACACACCTTTGTCTTATCTTGTCTCTTCTCTTCCTTTCTCCTTCCCTTGCCTTCTTTTTTGCTTGCTTGCTGGTGATGGACCCTAGGATCTTTCACAAACTAGGTGAGCACTCTGTCCTGAGTTCTACCCCCAGCCTAGCTCACTTTTCTTTAGGCAAATTGTCCAGTGTGGCTGCCATTTCCTCTGTCCAGGAGGGTACTGAGTTTATGATTGGGCCTGAGGGAGGCACTGATGGGTCTGGGCTCTAATGCTCTTGTCCACATCTGCTTGCTGTTCATGTCTTTTTCCTTTTTAGTTTTTTTTCCTCCATCCCTTTCATTTTCTCTCCTCCCCTGATGACATTCTGAGTAGGTCTTTGGTTTCCAAGGGAGGCTGCACACAGCAGGGAGAAGTTGCTGGCCACAGGGATACCCTAATTCCCTGTTCCTTCTACCCTGTCCCCTGTAGGGCATTGGCGTGAATTCAGAAATGTTACAGAAGCCACGGCTCCTAAATCCCAACCCAGAAAGCCCCTTCCCAGGACTGCCTCCCCTGGGCCTGGGGAACATCACGCCCCAGGATGTGATGGATTCCCCAGGCACCTTCAAAGGCCTCTGTGTTTGTTTGCAGTGTGGACCTTGAATCCTGCTCTGGTCATAAATGTTGTGTTTATTTTGACGAGAACCTACTGAAAGGGGACTGAGGGGCAGGGAGGGCAAAGAGGGAATTCTGTGGGGGAAGATCATAAAACCATTAGCAGGATAGGGCTTGTAGGGGTCATAGGATCATAGACATTTTCTGGCCGTAAAGAACACAGGCGATCAGAAAGGTCAGAGATGGCCACTGTGTCATCAAGAGGCCTCTAGGGGCCACACAGGGCTAGCTTGGAGGCTTGGAGCTCTTGTGTGAAGACTTTACAGAAAGTGGATGAGGGGTGTGTGGGGCATGACCCCCCAATAACCTTCTACCAGGTGGGGGAGGCCAGTGATTGCTGAACATGATGGATTTGCCCTCCTGGGGGAAGAACCAATTGCTAGGCTGCATAGCAGAGCCTCTTGCTCTGGGGGAATGGCCACAACTCCTAAGGAAAGAATTTTGCCTCCATTGTGACTTACTGAACAGCTAATGTATACCAGCCAGGTACTGAGTTTGACATTCTTCTGGTATCTTGTCTTAATCATGGAAAATTTCCAAAAGATGTTTTAAATCTGTTTTGCAGCTAAGAGAGACACAAGATAGTGTGTTCAAGGTCATAGCAAGTTGGTGTTGATGCTGAGATTAGACCATAACATAGATTTTTTTTTTCTTTATATGGTGCTATGGACTAAACCTAGAGTCTTGGGCATATGAAGTCAACACTATTCCCCTGAGCCATACACCAAGCCCAAAGACTGAGGATTCTTTAAACTTGTTCTCCCCATCTCTCCTCTCTTCTGCCATCCTAGCCTGAAAGACAAAATGGGTGTAAGATTCCCCTCGCCTTGCAGGTTGTGAACGTGACCCATACAATTGTAGATGACAATATCATGCCACAATATAAAAAGGTTGGACAAGTCTGTAAACGTACATTGGCTAAGGAGCTCCCCTCCTTCTTGTAGGGCAGGACAGCAGAGACTCTGTCGAGATCTTGGCATAGGTGTGGGTCACTGGAGAGAACTTACTCCTAGGCTAGATGACTCAGTGAGTAAACTTGATTACTTGCAAAGCTTGACGGCTCAGGGTCCATTCCAATGGCACATGCATCTGGAATTTGTTTGCAATGGCAAGAGGCCCTGGTCTGCCCATTCTCTCTCTCTCTCTCTCTTTCTTTCTTTCTCTCTCCTTCACCCCCCCCCACTTGTAAATAAATAACTAATTTTATTTTATTTTTTTAAAATTTTTTGTTTTATTTTTATTTATTTATTTGACAGTGATAGAGAAAGAGAGAAGGAGGCAGATAGAGAGAGAGAATGGGCGCACCAGGGCCTCCAGCCATTGCGAATGAACTCCAGACGCTTGTGCCTTCTTGTGCATCTGGCTAACGTGGGTCCTGGGGAATTGAGCCTCGAACCAGGGTCCTCAGGCTTCACAGGCAAGTGCTTTACCACTAAGCCATTCCCCCAGCCCCAAATAACTAATTTTAAAAGAGAGAACTTGCTCTCACAAGACTACCCATCATCAGGAAACCATCCTGCTTGCCTTTCCAGGCTGTTTGACTCAGATCAAATCACTGATCCCTCTGAGATCCCACTGATTTACATTTTCAGGATCCATCTTCAGACAAGGGTTCCCTTTTTTTTTTTACCCCCCTGAGGTAGGGTCTTGCTGTAGCCCAAGCTGACCTGGAATTCACTATGTAGTCCCAGGGTAGTCTCGAACTCAGAGAAATCCTTCTACCTCTGCCTCCTGAGTGCTAGGATTAAAGGTGCGCGCCACCATGCCCGGATTAGGTAGGGGTTCTTAGTAAAAGACAAGGATTTTGTGGAGGGGGGCAGCCAGCTGATTCCTTTTGTACCCCTCTTTGGAGTAATAGTAAAGAGGAGGAGACTTGGTTTTGCTTCCAAACCTGACACACAAAAAGATACCTCAAAAGCGGTGGAGGCAAGGCAAGGCTTCCTAAGATCCCTACTGATGAGTGAGAGGCTGAGAGCCAGGGCAGAGGCTGGGCCATGAAGAGGCAGCTTAAGCACTGAGTTCCTCCCTGATCCCTGGGCTGTGTAATCCAGTTGCTCAAGAATGGAAAATCCCCTTCTCCTTCCCTATAACGGCCTCCTAATAGGCCTGCTAGCTTTGGGGCTCTAGTCTGCCCAGACATCACTTTGTGAGTAGGTTGCCAGGGGTCCCCATCCCAGTGGGAGATGGGGAAAGCTGAGGCAATGGTCTGGGAATCGAAGGACCTCTGTTCTCTGGTCTGACCAGAAGATGGGAGAAACAAACAGGCTTTGCTGGTGATGGCAACTTCAGGGACAGGACCGGCTCAGGATGGGAGGAGAGTGGACAGCTGAAATGGGGCCCTGGCAAAGGTGTCTGCGGTGAGGTTTGTTATTAAGGAGCCCGATCATTTCATCTGCCATGCTCCTCTTCTTTTCATTTCCACATGGCCCCTCCCCACACCTTCGCCTCCCCCTCCAGCTCACGTTCACTCATCCATCCACACAGCTCTGACAGCTGCCCTGCTGATGAACTCCTGATCCTCCTGTGCTGGAGACAGGGCAGGGGCTCCGGCCAGAGCTCCCTCCAGCCTTTACACTTGCGGGCCCTGGAGGGTCCCGTGAGCCAGGCCAAAGGGAAGAAAATGAAGGAGACTAAAAACAGGCAGAAGGCTGGGCACGGTGGTGCACGCCTTTAATCGCAACACTCAGAAGACAAAGGTAGGAGGATCACTGTGACTTTGAGGCCAGCCTGAGACTACATAGTGAATTCCAGGTCAACCTGGGCTAGAGCAAGACCCTACCTTTAAAAAACAGATATGTAGCTGGGTGTGGTGGCGCACACCTTTAATCCCAGCACTTGGGAGGCAAAGGTAGGAGGATCACCATGAGTTCAAGGCCACCCTGAGACTATATAACGAATTCCAGGTCAGCCTGAGCTAGAAGAGACCTTACCATGAAAAAAAAAGTTGGGGGGGGGGGCGCTGGAGGAATGGCTTAGTGGTTAAGGCATTTGCCTGCAAAGCCAAAGGACCTCGGTTCAATTTCCCAGGACCCACATAAGCCAGAGGCACAGCGGGCACATGTGTCTGGAGTTCGTTTGCAGTCACTGGAGGCCCTGGCACACCCATTCTCTCTCTCCCTCTCTCTGCCTCTTTCTCTTTCTCTCTCTCTCTCAAATAAATAAGTAAAAATAAAAGTTAAAAGAAACAATAAAAACCCATATATATATATATATATATATATATATATATATATATATATATGGAGAGAGAGGGGGGGGGCACTTGGGAGGCAGAGGTAGGAGGATCAGCAGTGATCCAAGGCCACCACGAGACTACATAGTGAGTTCCAGGTCAGCATGGGCTAGAGCGAGACCCTAGCTCAAAAGAAACAAAACAAAGCAACACACACACACACACACACACACACACACACACACACACACACACAGAGAGAGAGAGAGAGAGAGAGAGAGAGAGAGAGAGAGAAACAGGCAGAAGGGCCAGTGTGGGAAGACAAGGAAGAAATGGGATTGAAGGGGTGTGGCTTGGTGGCATGAAGCCCTAGGTTGAATGTGAAGGAGGAAAGAAGGAACCGAGGGAAGAAAGGATGAAAGAGAGGGAGAGAAAGAAACATTTTGTGAAAGAGGAAAAGGGAAGTCATGGAGGGAGAGAAGAGAGGACGAACCCGAGAATCAGGCTAAGCTGGAACAGTAGGAGGGTAAATGGGGAAAGGGTGAAGGAGGACAGGCAGAGACCAGGTTGGGGAAACTAGGAGACTGTTATCTCCAATGGCTGAAGATGCTGAGTGTGAGGAAGACAGAGAGGGTGTGGAGGTCCCACAGGGGCACAGCTGAAGTTCTCTCCACCAAGGGACGAAGCCCTGCTCCCACCTCTGGGGCAGGTTCCCATCTCTTAGACCATAGCAATGGTTACTGGGCTACAAGCAGGCAACTTTGCTTTGGGGTTGAGAGGATAGAGCCCTTTGGTCCCTGTGTGGGTTGGGGCCAGCAGTTCAGCATCTCCTTTTTGCCCTTTTGGTTACTTCAGAAGATAGCTCCTAACCGTGGAATTCTAAAAATATTTTTTATTTGGGTTGGAGAGGTAGATCCTCACTTAAGGCACTTGTCTGCAGAGCCTAATGACTCAGGTTCAATTCCCCACCACCCATGTAAAGCCAGATACACAAAATGACACATGCATCTAGCATTCTTTTGCAGTGGCTAGAGGTCCCTGGTGTGCCAATCTCTCTCTCTTCCTTGAGATCTCTGTTTGCAAATAAAAATAAAAAAGCTTTAAAAAATAAAATATTTTTTATTTATTTGAGAGATAAAGAGAATGAGAATGGACATGCCAGGCCTCTTGCTGTGGTAAACAAACTGCCACTTCATGCTTCTGCCTTTACCTGGATACTGGGGAATTGAACCTGGGCCTACAGATTTTGTAAGCAAGCACCTTTAACTGCTGAGCCAGCCACCTCTCCCAGCCAGCTGTAGAATTCTATATTGTTATTTTTATTTCTTGGCTTTTCAAGGTAGGGTCTCATTCTAGCCTTGGCCATCCTGAAATTCACTATGTAGTCTCAGGGTGGCCTTGAACTCAGCGATCTTCCTGCCTCTGCCTCCCTGAGTGCTGGCGTTCCTCCCGAGCGCTGGGATTAAAGGTGTGCACCACCGTAGCTGGTGGGATTCCACTATTATGATGGGCTGGGCTTGGTGAGAAGACACTTGTTCACAGCCACATCATGAGCTAGCAGGAATTCTGGCTTTAAACCTCACAACCTCTAGCCACTGTCAGAAAGCAAGAGGGCAGGGTGGTGTCATTGTGTACAGAGCCCAGCCCTCAGAGATTCCCTCTTCTGGGAATACTACCTCAGGGTTTTGCATCCTGAATGGGGAAAAGCATATGTGCTATGATAGCTACCACATTCTGAGACATGATGTTCTTTTTAATAAATCTTTACAAATAGCCTCGCAGGTGGGTAGTCTTTGCCCTGCACTTACAGAGAAGTAAACTGAGGCCCAGAGAGGATAAGTGACTTGCTGGAAGTTACACAGCTGAGAATTAAAGCTGGGGTAACTCAAAGCACTTGTTAAATTCCTTTCTCTTCCCCCCTTTCCCGGGCAAGTGCTTTACTACTGAGCAGTACACCCAGCTCTGCCGTGTTTTTCTCATAGAGGCTGATGGCTAACACTCTTTCCTCCTTTTACTTCCCCAACCGTACCATACCCCAGGATTAGATCTGAGATCCTTTAAACCCACTGGAACTGCAGCGGCCAGAGAGAAATCAGCTTGGTGGATTCCATTTGCCATGTCAACCTCAACTCCCCACAAAGACCCCATAAGGACAAGGGTAAGGCCCCCTGAGATGCTATCTGATTTATGTGGTGATATTGTTATTTTATGGGATGGGCCACAGAGGTGTCAGGAAGCAAGTTTGCTGTAAATCTTCTGCCCTCTCCCCTTTCCCTCGTGTACACCTCCTGGGATTTATGGAGGAATCTATTCAGAGCTAGAGACTTAGGTTCAGGCTTGGGGTGGGAAGGCAAAGGGCAATACACCCTCTTCTTTGGGATCGGGAAATGTACCACCACCGACCCACGCTCTATCACAAGCCGTCTGGTGCATGGTCCTCGGAGCCAACTGCCTGCACGAGAGGTGTGTCCTGCAGTCCCCCCAATGGGCTGATTGAGAAATCCATGCCCTCCTGTGAGGGAATGCACAAGGCGCTTCCTCACTTGTGGGCGTGAGTTTCTGCACTAAGCCTGGAACCTGGGAGCAGATCCACCTGGGGATGGGGGTGTGACTGGAGTGCAGTAGCTCAGAGGCCAAGGAAAAGGGGCAAAGCTCTCCAGGGATGGCATGGTGACAGCTGGCCAGGAAGTTGCCCCAGATATTTTTGAGATAGCAGGGTTTGGATGGATAGGTGACAGACAGCCTGGAACCTGGCCTCTGCTCCTAGAAAGCAGACCCCACAGGCCTCCTTTGGGGACCCCAGCCTGCTCTTTAGCTGTGGGGTTGTACCTGGGTGAGCAGAGCTTCCCCTGAGACAGCTGGTGGAGACCGAGCACCCTCTCCCTTCATCATAGGCTACCTCAGCTGTAATCACTGGCCTGTGATACAAGCTCAGCGGTTCAGATGCCAGGATATGTGGGCGCAGCCAGAAACCTGGAGGGAAGAGAAGAGGAGGAGAGGAGAGCAGTGGAGGAAGGAGGAAGAGGAGGGCCCTCCTGGACCTGTCCCCTGGTATAGACCCTGCTGGCCTCCACACCTCTCCATCCCAGGTGTTGCTGGCCACCCGTGCAGGTGGCCTTGCTGCTTACTACCTGGCTTTGCAGGAAAATTTTTGCAAGTATCCCGTAGTCCCTAGAGGACATACCTTAGCACCCACAACTCCCCACAGTCCCGAGTCGGGGGTGGAGGACCTTTGGGAGGGCTGGGTGAATCCTGGTTAAAGGAGTGTGGAGGGGGAGGAGAGAAAAGGACATGTCACCCCTTGAGTGGGCTACCAGGGGCCCCCCACCCCATCCTCCTCCTGCTGCCCTCCTGACTTGGAAGCTAGGGCTGTGCTCTGTCTTGGGCTAAATATATGGAATTATCTATTACAATACTTCAATATTTATTACATTGATTTCACTTTAAATGCTTTGTAAATCATAGCAAAAAATAATGGCCTTCCAACAGAGAGTCATATACCGTAATCAACTGGAAGAAAGTAGGCATTATAATTTAAAATAAAAAAAAATCCTTATGTGAGTCTCTCGTTTAAATTAAGAGACAGGACGTGATTCAAATAATAAGACCCAAGTGAGGCTGGTTTTTCTTGGCAAATTAGCAGAGGTTTTAACTGGAACTGAAAAGGTGTTAAGGTGGAACACTGACCTTATTAGACCTTAATTATTTTCTGTTGTTACATTCCTGGAGCTGAGGGTGTCCCCCCACCCCTTCTCCAAAGTGTCCACGTTAAGCCTCATCTCAGGAACTTTGGCTTTCGAGAGAAATCACTTCTCAAGAGGCATTAGTGGGATAAAAACAGACACTTCCCCAGTGTCCCTTTTCTCAATCATGGAGTTTCCAGAGTGCCCAGAATTGCTGGTTTACAGGCTGTGTTGTTGTCCTTGAAAGCTGAGAATCCAGTTGGGTCTGGCAACCCAGGCCTGTGACCCTGACCACTCAGAAGACTAAGGCTGGAGGATTACAAGTTCAAAGCACGCCTAGGCTATAGAGTGAATTCGAGGCTATCCTGAACAACTAGTTAGTGAAACCCTATATAAAAGAGAAAGTAAGCTGGGTGTGGTGGCGCACGCCTTTAATCCCAGTGCTTGGGAGGCAGAGGTAGGAGGATCACTGTGAGTTCAAGGGTACCCTGAGATCACAAAGTGAGTTCCAGGTCAGCCTGAGCTAGAGTGAGACCCTACCTTGGAAAAACCAAAAGAAAAAGAGAGAGAGAGAAAGTAAGGAGCTGGGAAGATGGCCCAGTGTTTGCTCGTAAAGACTTCAGACCTGGGTTTAATTCTCCAACCATCCACATAAGTCTGGTTGCAAAAATGGCATGTCTGACATTCCATTTGCAGTGACAGTAGACACTGGTATGCCTGTACAAGTAAATGAAAATTAAAAAACAAAACAAATCAGAATAGAAAATAAAAAGAGGACTTGATCTATATATATAGTTTTGTTTTGTTTTCCAATGGTACAGTGCTTACCTAACAAGCGCAAGGTTCTGGGCTCAATTCCCAGTACCTAAAACACTAGAAAAAGAAGAGAACGGATTTTACCCTACTCCCTGCGTGCAGCTTTTTTAGCATCTGCCTAGGCCAGTAGAGCCAAGAGGGGGAAGGGTGGCGCGCGCACGTGTAGGTCTCTGGTTGGAGGCTCGTGGCAGGCGCCCTCTTCTTTCACTGCAGCCTACCTGATTAACCCTCCATGCCCACACTGGCTGGTCGTCAGTCCCAAAGCTAGTCTGGACCAGTCCAAAATACCCACGCACATGGAGAGGAGCACGGAGGGAGCCTGTGCCAGCCCCTCTCAACGGAGCAATGTGAGTGGTCTAGCACTGAGCCTGGCATGTGGTGGTGGCTTCACTTTTGCTGGGAGGAAGGGCAGTTAGAAGAGGGTATTTCTATTTGTTTCTAGATCCCTCCAACCTTCCCCACTGGCCATGGGTCAAGAGGCATGGGTAAGGGAGAACTATTGAGTCCTAAGAGGCCCCAGTGTGGGCATCTACTGCAAGCCCCTTGCCACCTTCCTCATGACAGCCCAGCTGAGCTTCTTTTTAAATTTTTATTAGCATTTTCCATGATTATAAAAAAAATCACATGGTAATTTCCTCCCCCCCCACTTTCCCCTTTGAAATTCCATTCTCCATCATATTACCTCCCCATCTCAATCATTGTAATTACATATATACAATATCAACCTATTCAGTACCCTCCTCCCTTCCTTTCTCTTCCCTTCATGTCTCCTTTTTAACTTACTGGCCTCTGCTACTAAGTATTTTCCTTCTCACCCAGAAGCCCAATCATCTGTAGCTAGTATCCACATATGAGAGAGAACATGTGGCGCTTGGCTTTCTGGGCCTGGGTTACCTCACTTAGTATAATCCTTTTTAAAAAAATATTTTATTTATTTGTTTGACACAGAGAATATGGGTATACCAGAACCTCCTGCCATGGCAAAACAAACTCCAGATGCATGTGCCACTTTGTGCATCTGGCTTTATATGGCTACTGGTTCTTTTTTTTTTTTTTTTTTTTTAGTGACAGCTGCCATAATTATAGAC
Organism: Jaculus jaculus; assembly: GCF_020740685.1. NCBI lineage: Eukaryota > Metazoa > Chordata > Mammalia > Rodentia > Dipodidae > Jaculus > Jaculus jaculus. Next base: position 94,686,308 of record NC_059110.1, read on the forward strand.
AATAAACCATGATAATCCTCTCCTCCACCACCACACTTTCCCTTTGCAACTCCATTCTCCATTATATCTCCTCCCCCTCTCAATCACTCTGTCCTTTATTTTGATGCTCATCATCTTTTCTTCCTATTATGATGGTCTTGTGTAGGTAGTGACAGGCACTGTGAGGTCATGGATATCCAGGCCATTTTGTGTACAGAGGAGCACATTGTAAGGAGTCCTAACCTTCATTTGGCTCCTACATTTTTTCTGTCACCTCTTCTGCAATGTGAGCTTTTTTTAAAAATTTTATAATTTGTTTTATTTATTTGCAAGCAGAGACAGAGAGAAAACACACACAGATTGAGACAGAGAGAATAGGTACCCCAGGACCTCTAGCCGCTGCAAACAAACTCCAGATGCATGCACCACTTTGTGTCTCTGGTTCTATGTGGACATTAGGGAATGGGACCCAGGTCCTTAGGCTTAGCAGGCAAGTGCCTTAAGCACTGAGCCATCTCTCCAGCCCCTGAGCTTTAAAAAAATATATTTTATTTATTATTTAAGAGAGAGAAAGAAGGGGAGAGGGAGAGAGAATGAGAGAGAGAGAGCCCTGCAAACAAACTTCAGATGCATGCGCCACCTTGTGCCTCTGGCTTACGTGGATCTTGGGGAATTGAGCCTTGAACCGGGGTCCTTAGGCTTCACAGACAAGCACTTAACCACTAAGCCATCTCTCCAGCCCCCTGAGCTTTGCATTCAATGCTATTAGCTCCATTCCTCTCACCAGCCTCCACATGTGGATTTGATCAGAGAGAGACCTGGCCTCTTAGGGACCATGCCTGGTAGTCCCCAGAGAGTGGTCATCTCTGTCTATAGGAAGGTCAGGATGGGGGGTAGAGATCATAGAGGAAGGACTATGGGTGGGTAGGAACAGTAGGCCATCATGAGATGGGGGGATTTCCCAGGGGGAAAGATAAGCCATGGCTTCCTGTGTGTGCCATGGGACTCTGGGAACAGGACACTCACTGTATGATGGGCCAGTGTACTGCAGAGGACCAGAATATCAGGTGTTAGATGCATCTCAGCAGACTTTCTTGCTTTCAAGAAGGGAAGCTGAGACAGTCTGAAATGACCATGATTGGAAGCACAGTCAGAGGCCACACATGCTTTCTGACCTGGAGTGCCTGGTCCAGCTGAAAGAGCCCTGGGGGCTTAGGGTGCCAAAGTCCTCCTTGGCTCTTTCTTGGCAAGAATGGGCCAATCCCTGCACTTGGCTATATGGAGGGACCCTTTCTGGATTTCACTTGTGTCTCTCATGGCTCAGAAAAGCCACATGCAGGGCCAGGGAGATGACTCAGTGGATAAAGTACTCACAGCAAGCGAGTTCAGATCGCCAACACCCATGCAAACGCGTGGTGGCCTGCCTGTGATCCCGGTGCCTGTGAGGCAGAGATGGTTAGCTAGCTAGACCAGCTGAGTCAGCAAGCTCTGGGTTCAAGTCAGAGACTCGGCATCAGAAAGGAGGCTGCTCAACCTCTGGCCTCCAAACAAACACAGTCACCTATACACACAGGCACACATGAATATACAGACTTACTGTACACACATGTGCAAGAAAGGAAGGAAGGGAGGGAGGAAGGAAAGAAGGAAGGAAGGAAGGGAGGGAGGAAGGAAAGAAGGAAGGAAGGAAGGGAGGAAGGAGGGGAGGAAAGAAGGGAGGAAGGAAGGAAGGGAGGGAGGGTGGAACGAAGGAAGGAATGAAAGAAGGGAGAAAGGAAGGAAGGAAGAAAGGGAGGAAGGAAGGGAGGGAGGGAGGAAGGAAGGAAAGAAATAAGGAAGGAAGGGAGAAAGGGAGGGAGGAAGGAAAGAAGGAAAGAAGGAAGGAAGGGAGGGAAGGAGGAAGAAAGGAAGGAAGGGAGGAAGGAAGAGAGGTTCTGGGGAGATAGGTCAGTAGTTAAAGGCACTTCCTTGCAAAGCCTGCCATCCAGGGTTCAATTCCCTAGCCACCCATGTAAAGCCCAACACAAAAAGTGGCACAGGAAGCTGGGTGTGCTGGTGCATGCCTTTAATCCCATGCCCTAGGGAGGTAGAGGTAGGAGGATCACTGTGAGTTTGAGGCCACCCTGAGAATAGAGAGTGAATTCCAGGTCAGCCTGGACCAGAGTGAAACCCTACCTTGAAAAACCAAAATAAAAAAAAAAAAAAGTGGCACAGGCATTTGGCAGTCCCTTTCAGTGGCAAGCGACCTTGGCACACCCATAGACATACACATACACTCCATATGCAAATAAATAAATAGAATTTTATTCTTATTATTTTGGATTTTCAAGGTATGGTCTCACTCAAGCCCAGGCTGTCCTGGAGTTCACTATGTAGTTTCAGGATGGCCTTGAACTCATTGCGATTGTCCGACCTCTGCCTTCTGAGTGCTGGGATTAAAGGCATGTGCCACCATGCCCAGCTTAATAAATAGGACTTTTAAAAAGTGAGAGCGAAAGGCCATGATGTACATGAAGGAAGATATACCAAGAGGGGTGTTAGATGCCATCTCAGCAGACTCCCTTGCTTTCAAGAAGGGGTCAGAGGTCTGGGCTCCAACCCTTCATGACCCAGCAAGCACTTGCCCTTTCTAAACCTATTTCCTCCCTCTTCTTATTTTATTTTATTTTTATTTGTTTATGGCGGGGGGAGAATGGGCACATCAGGGCTCCCAGCCACTGCAAACGAATTCCAGATGTGTACCTGGTTTATGTGGGTCCTGGGGAATTGAACCAAGGTCCTTTGGCTTTGCAGGCAAATGCCTTAACCATTAAGCCCCATTTCCTCCCTCTTGATATAAAAGCATGGAGGGGATAAGAATTAGGAGGTGGGTGATGCTGATAGCTTTGTAAAAATGCCAGCCTTGTGAAGAACCAGGCTCATGCATCCCAACACTCCTGAGATTGAGAAACAAGGTTGTGAGTTTGAGGTTAGTCTAGGCTACACAGCAAGATCCTGTTTTAAATAATACTACAATTGCAAGTAATAAATATACTGTAACTGCTAAACAGGTGGAAGGGGCTGTTGTAGCCAGCCTGAATGGCTGAAAAAGGTGTAGAGGGGGTAACTGGGCCAGACTTCATTTGCCTGTCTCTCTCTCTTCCTTCCTTCCTTCCTTCCTTCCTTTCTTTCTCTCTCTATCTTTCTTTCCATGGGTACTAGGGAATCAAACCCAGGTCGTTAGGTTTTGTAGGAAAGCACCTTAACCTCTGAGCCATCTTTCCAGCCCCCACTATCTTATTGCTGAGCTCCAATCAACCTTCCTTCTTTCCTTTCTCCCTTCCTTCCTTTTTTCCTCCCTCCCTTCCTTTCTTCTTTCCTCCCTCCCTTCCTCTCTCCCCATGCCTCCTTCCTGGGAATTGAACCCAGGGACTTGTGCATGCTAAACAAGCACTCTGCCACTGAGCTACAATCCCAGTCATAACTCCAAATTCTGCCCCATTTGTACATATGACAAAGGAGGGAGGGAGGGAGCTTAGTCTTTAAATAACATGACTGTAAGATAAATACACTGAGGCCCAGAGAAACCTTGCTGAGAAGCAGAACTGGGATATGATTCCGCATCTCTGTTTACAGCAGTATCCCACCAGGGACGGGGACAGCACACAGTGGAGCGTGAGCCCCACGAGGGCCCGAGAACAAGGTTCACCATTGTCCTCCCGGCTCCCAGCACTCATAGAATAATACAATTTTTTAAAATTTTGTTTATTTATTTGAAAGTGACAGACAGAGAAAGAGGGGGAGAGAGAGAGAGAGAGAGAGAGAGAGAGAGAGAATGGGCGCTCCAGGCCTCCAGCCACTGCAAACGAACTCCAGACGCGTGCGCCCCCTTGTGCATCTGGCTAACGTGGGTCCTGGGGAATCGAGCCTTGAACTGGGGTCCTTAGGCTTCACAGGCAAGCGCTTAACCGCTAAGCCATCTCTCCAGCCCAATAATACATTTTTTTAAAATTTATTTTTATTTTTATTTTTTATTTGAGAGCGACAGACACAGAGAGAAAGAAAGAGGGAGAGAGAGAGAATGGGGGCGCCAGGGCTTCCAGCCACTGCAAACGAACTCCAGACGCGTGCGCCCTCTTGTGCATCTGGCTAACGTGGGACCTGGGGAACCAAGCCTTGAACCGGGGTCATTAGGCTTCACAGGCAAGAGCTTAACCGCTAAGCCATCTCTCCAGCCCCCCAATAATACATTTTTTAAAATAACAAAATATTAATCTTCTTTTTTTTTTTTTTTTTTTTTTGAGGTTGGATTTTACTCTAGCTCAGGCTGTCCTGGAATTCACTCTGTAGTCTCAGGGTTGCCTCAAACTCACACAATCCTCTTACCTCTGCCTCCCGAGTGCTGGGATTAAAGGCATGTGCCACCAAGCCCAGCAAAATGTTAATCTTAATAAAGAGTTTTGGGAGGAAAAAAAAATGGGTTAGGAATAAACAAGTAGCTGAGAGCTGGAACTCTGATCTCTTTCCTTCTAGCTGTTTGTTTCCTTCCTTCCTCTCTCCCTTTCTTTATTATTATTTTTATTTTTTGAAAGAAATCATTTATTTATTTATTTGCAAGCAGAGAGAAATATAGAGAGAAGAGAGACAGACAGAGAGAATGGGTATGCCAGGGCCCGCAGCCATTGTAAATGAACTCCAGATGCATGCATGCGCCACTTAGTGCATCTGGCTTTACGTGGGTACTGAACTAAACCCGGGTTGCTAGGCTTTTGCTGACAAGTGCCTTAACCATTGAGCCATTAGGGAGAGAGAGAGAGAGGGAGAGGGAGAGAGGGAGAGAGAGAGAGAGAGAGAGAGAGAGGGGGGGGGGGGAATGGGCATGCCAGGGCCTCCAGCCACTGCAGACGAACTCCAGATGTGTGTGCCCCCTTGTGCTTCTGGCTAACGTGGGTCCTGGAGAATTGAACCTGTGTCCTTTGGCTTTGCAGGCAAATGCCTTAACTGCTAAGCCATCCCTCCAGCCCCTTTTTTCTTAACTAAGACAGGCCTTTACTTTTTCTTTTTTTAAAAAAAATATTTTATTTTATTTATTTGAGAGAGGGAGAGAGAGAGAGAGAGAGGGAGGGAGGGAGGGAGGGAAGGAGGAAGGGAGAGAGAGAATGGGCGTGCCAGGGCCTCCAGCCACTGCAAACCAACTCCAGATGCATACACCACCTTGTGCATCTGGCTTATGTGGGTACTGGGGAATCGAACCTGGGTCCTTTGGCTTTGCAGGAAAACGCCTTAATTGCTAAGCCATCCCTCTAGCCCCTTTTTTTCTTAACTAAGACAGGCCTTTACTTTTTCTTTTTTTAAAAAAAATATTTTATTTTATTTATTTGAGAGAGGGGGGAGGGGGGGAGAGGGAGGGAGGGAGAGAGAGAATGGGCGTGCCAGGGCCTCCAGCCACTGCAAACCAACTCCAGATGCATACACCACCTTGTGCATCTGGCTTATGTGGGTACCGGGGAATCGAACTGAAGTACTTTGGCTTTGCAGGCAAGCGCCTTAACCGCTAAGCCATCTCTCCAGCCCCACTTTTTGTTCATTAAGACAGGATCCCCTGGAACTTTCTATGTAGTCTTGCATTGACCTCTGGAGTGCTGGAGGTTCAGACATGGGGCTCTGCCTGTCTCTCTTTCCAGGTGCCAGGGCAGAGGTTTTGTCCTCAGATAGTTGTAAAGAAGAAATCAGGTTGGCAAAAGGCAACCTGAGTGGTGAGGTAAGGGTTCTGTGCAGATACAGATTACGTTAACATTGTATGGTAGACAGAAATAGGACTTGCTCCTTGGTGCACTCGGAAAGACCTTAGGTAGAAAACACCTTTTTTTTTTCTTTTTTTTCTTTTTTTTTTTTTTTTTTGTGGTGAGGGACCTGGAGCCCAGAACCTTGTTCATTTAAGACAAGTGTTGCCCCTGTGAGTTACATTTCTAATTCCAGAAACCAAAATTTCACCCAATTTTTACTGAGCATCGCTGGGTTAAGCTCTTATAAGTCCAGAGATGCCTAAGGGATGGTCCCAGCTCTCAAACCCACCCAAAGGTCAGAGTTTCTTCTAGGGAGGCCTTCCTCCAGCAGCCAGGAACAAGCAGACATGCCAGGGCCTTGTGTGGCCCCATTGCGGTCTTCCGCGTCTCTCGGGGTGCTTGGAGGGTCAGTGTGGGCTTTCCATCTCTCTGCGCATGCTCCCTCATGTCCCCCACCCTCTGCCCTGAGGCTCCCCCAGCTGAGTGAAAAGGTGTAAGAGGGAATCCAGAGATTCTGTGCTGTTTGTTTTGGGTTCAATGGAATCTCATTTACACGTGTTAATTGCAACTAATTGGCACTAATTGGATGAACAGGAAACCCTCTGGGAGCACTCATACCTTTAATTTGTAGTAAATATCATTAATTAACATATGCTAATTAGAGCCAATTAACATTGATTAAGGGTTGCCAGCTACTTGGAAAGTACAACTCTGTGTCCTCCCTGGCTTGTCTGAAGTCAGCACAAACTATGATACACAGAGGGTGGGAGAGGAGGGGACCGGGCACTGGGCACGACCTCTGGTGCCTCCAGGAGGAGCGAGGTGCCTACCAGAGGCATCCTGCCCTCCCCTGCTTAGTTCAAAGGGCCGCGAAGAGAGCGGGACACACCGGAAGGTTCTGGGGCTTGATCTCTTCTGTCCTTGGCTAGCTCTTAAACAGCAGCTGCCATCCTAGAGATGGGTTGAAACTACACTAACCTGGCATCTGGGAGGAGAGCAGGACTGCTAAGGTCAAGCCAGGGGCTGGGCACCTCCTCCGGATATGGTGGGTGGTGGGATTCCTAAGCACCACGTCCCACCTGGGAGTGTGTGTGTGTGTGTGTGTGTGTGTGCGCGCGCTAAACTGCCTCCATCAGACATACATGTCACAGGAAACTTCTATGCCACACCAGGTATACTGGTGGTAGGACCACTCCCATCAGACATCTCTTTTGCTCATTTTGGGATTATATATGTGTGTCTCTGTGTGTGTATGTATATATATGTGTGTGTAAATATATTATTTTATTTTATTTTATTTTACTTAGGATTAGGATGCTGTACAAACTTCCCAGGGAATTGGTGTTGAAATAAAAACAAAACTCAGGGCTAGAGAGGTGGCTCAGCATTTAAAGGTGCTTTCTTGCAAAGCCTGATGGCCTGGGTTCGATTCCTCAGTACCCACATAAAGCCAGATACACAAAGTGTCTGGAGTTTGTTTGCAGTGGTAGGAGGCCTTGGTGTGCCCATTCTCATTCTCTCTCTCTCTCTCTCTCTCTCTCTCTCTCTCTCTGTCTCTCTGCTTGTGAATATAATTAAGTAAAAATTGGTGGGGGAAGTCAGTGCTGAGGAATAGCTTAGTGGTAGAGTATATGCCGGGTATGGAAAGGCCCTGGGTTCAACCCCAATGCCCCCTCCCCCCAAAAAACAAAACAAAAACAAAACAATCCTATTTGTCTGGCAGTCAGGTGCGAGGTCTACTTTTACTTCGGTTGCTAATTATGGGGCCACTGGGATTCATTAAAAACATATATAAATTGTTTTATTTTAGCCCAATTATAAAGAAGTAAATGTTTATTGCAGCCCCTCACACTGCCTCCTCTGTAACAGAACAGCCTCCCAAGCCACTCTGCCCACGGTTCCCTTCTCTGTGGTAGTCATGGTATCATTTCACACTCAGTGTCCGCCTTCCCAACAGCAGCAAGAGCCTAAAGACAGAGTTCAGTGTGTCTGGTTTATTTTGGCTTTGCTGTTCATGGACACAAAAGATATTTGTTGTATAAATGAAGGAACACATAAGATAAACACCACTTGTAATTTCTTCTACCACGGAGAAAAACATCTTTTGTTTGTGTACACACATTTACACATAGATAAAACATATATATAGCCCATATATGATATATATATGTAAAATATATGAAGCCCAAAAGGCTTAATGCTGAAAGTTTACTTTAATGATTTGAAAAATAGGAGTGATGCAAACTTTCAAAACAAGAAAATCATTTAAAAACCTTAATCATTTAGATTTATTATCACATTAGATTTTGTGAATTTTGAATGTTAAAATTTTATGTTCCCATTTCTGTCTCTCTGATGAAGGCAGCACATCATGATTCAAAAATTAAAACTAGGGCTGGGGAGATGGCTGGCCAGCTTAAGGCACTTGCTTGCAAAGCCTGTTAAGTTAGGTTCAATTCCCCAGTACTTAGGTAAAGCTAGATGCACCAAGTGGCTCATACATCTGGCATTTATTTGCAGTTGTAAAAAGACCCTGGTGTGCCCATATTCTCTATCTTTCTGCTTGCCAATAAATAAAAATTAACTTTTAAGTAAAAAATTAAAGCTAGAGGCTGGAGAAATGGCTTAGTGGTTAAGGTGCTTGCCTGCAAAGCTAAAGGACCTCAGTTCAATTCCCCAGGACCCACATAAAGTAGTTGCACAAGGTGGCATATGCTTCTGGAGTTCGTTTGCAGTGACTGGAAGCCCTGGCACAGCCATTCTCTCCACCCCCCCCCACTCTCTTGCTCTGCCTCTTTCTCTCTCTCAAATAAATAAATTAAAAAAAATGTTAAAAAAATAAAACTAGTCTTGGGAGATGGCTCAGTGGGTAAGAGAGCTAAAGAACAAGGACATAAGAGGTCCTAAGACCACCTGGTTCAATTCCACAGCACTTGCATACAAAGTTGAATGTGGCCACACCTGTGTGTCACCCAAGTCTGCTGGGGTGGAGACTGGAGAATCCTTGGGGCTTGCTGACATGAAAAAATAGTGACTCTGGATCAAGAGAGAGACTGTGTTTCATAAAAAATATGTGAGTGAGTGATAGAATAGGACACACAGCATTTCCTTCAGCGTCTGCACATGTGCACCCAGGACACACTCATCTGTACAATATGCCACACATCTCATTACACACCACACAGTCGACACACACATGCCCAAAAATCAAGTAAAAATTGACTTAAACAAGCAAAAAAAAACTTTTTTTTTTTAAATTGGGGCTATGGATATAATATAGTTGTAAAGTGTTTGCCTGGCAAAACATATGAAGTTCTGGGTCGGATTTCTAGCTTTTTAATTTATTTATTGACTTTTAAAATCTTTAAACATTTTTTATTTTATTTATTTGAGAGGGAGAAAAATAGAAAGAGGGAGGGAGAGAGAAGGAGAAAGAGAGAGAGAGAGAGAATGGGTATGCCAGGGTCTTCAGCAACTGTAAATGAACTCTAGATACATGTGCCATTTTGTACATCTGGCTTATGTGGGTACTGGGCAATGGAACCTGGGTCCTTTGGCTTCACAGGCAAACACCTTAACCACTAAGCCATCCCTTTAGCCCTTTTTTATTTTTGTTTTTTAAATTTTATTTTTATTTATTTATTTATTTACTTACTTACTTACTTATGAGAGAAAGAGAAGGAGAGAGAAAGAGGCAGATAGAGAATGGCACTCAGGGCCTCCAGCCACTGCAAATGAACTCCAGATGTATGTGCCCCTTTGTGCATCTGGCTTACATGAGTCCTGGGGAGTTGAACCTATGTCCTTTGGCTTTGCATGCGAATGCCTTAATGGCTAAGCCATCTCTCCAGCCCCCCCCCCCCTCTTTTTGAGGTAGTATCTTACTCTAGCCCAGGCTGACTTGGAATTCACTCTGTAGTCTCAGGCTGACTTCAAACTCACAGTCATCTTCTTACCTCAGCCTCCCAAATGCTGGGATTAAAGGTATACACCACCACACCTGGATTGATTTTCAACTTTTGGAAAAAGGAAAAAAAAATTGGGCTGGGGAGATGGTTCAGTGGTTAAAGGCATTTGCTTGCAAAGCCTGACTGCTCAGGTTCAGTTCCCCACCACCAACATTGAGTTGGACACACCAAACAGGCATGCTCCTCACCCAACATGCATGCTTATAAATAAATAAAATTCTTTTAAAAAAGAGAAAATTTTGGTTTTTACCTTTTTTTCCCCTCACAGTGCAGGGAATTGACCAATACCTTATACATGTAAGGGAAGTACTCTATTACTGGGCTATACCCTCAGCCCTAGGCTGGTCTCCAATTTACAGAAATTCTCCTGCCTCTGCCTCTGTATTGCTGGGATTATAGGCATGTGCCAGCCACAACTCCAAAAGGTGTTTTTGAAAGCTTGTAGCTTTCTGCTCTTCTTGTTCTTCTTCTTTTTTTTTTTCCCCCCAGGTAGGGTCTCGCCCTAGTCCAGGCTGACCTGGAATTCATTATGTAGTCTCATTATGTGGCCTCGATCTCACAGCAATCCTCCTAGGCCTCTAAGTGCTGGGATTAAAGGCGTGCGCCAACATGCCCAGCTTTCTGTACTTCTGAATTGCAAAACTTCAAAGAGCACTAAGCTTTTGGGAGCATCCAATATATACACTGGAGCTCCCACTTTTGTGAACACTCCTAAGCACATGCTTTCTCAGGGTTGAAGAATGTTCCAGAACATGGATGCCTTATCCTGTGCTTCACCTGGCTATTGAACATTGAGATTGCCTACAGTGTAGTGCGGTGACAAATAATGCTGGGATGGGTCATTTTTGCACTTACAACCTTGCGTATTTCTTGGACCATTTCCTTAGGAGTCATTCCTACAAGGAGAATTGTCAGAGCAAAGGGAATGGCCATTGGAAAGCTTTGCCATGTGCGGCAACCTGCCCTTCAGAAATGCTGTGCTGGCTTACAGTTCCCTCAGTGCTAGACACCCATCATGAGGGCTCTTTGTCCGGCTGCCAGCATCAGGCGACCTTCTCTTTCAGCTACTGGCGTAAGTCATTACCTGGGCTTTCTCCTCTGTGGAATGAGGCTGGTGATGCTGGTACTCCTGAACTCTCTGGGCCTCCTGCGTGGAGGATATGGTTCGTCATGAACCCAGAAACAGGAGTATTTGTTTCCCAGTTGACATGGAATGAGAAACATTTTGTAGCTTTCTACTTTTACAGTTTTATAGTTACTGGCTCTGATAGAAAGAGATAGGAACCTGGATGGACTGGAACCCTGGGAAAAACTCACCTCCAAGAGGGATCTGTGGAAGATCTTCATCCCTCTAACTCAGAGGGACAGGGCTGTCCCAGAAGAGGTTTAGGGATCAGGGCGCTTTGAACTGCAAGGTTAGGAGTCCTCATGTGAGTTGTCCTTGCGGTGAGATGGATCTTCTAAATGCATGCACTTAAGTAACGTGGAAACTGCGAACCCCATTTCCCCCTCGTCTTTCTGTGGTCTCCCCATGCTGGGGCTCCTCGGAGCCTCGGAGGTGGACTCCCTGAGGCAGCAGGAGTTCTCTGCCTGCACTGGATCCCCCCCCCCAGCTCCCTCCCCATGGAAATCTGAGGTCTGAGGGAGAGCTGCTGGCGAGGTTCACTGCAGCTTAATTACCGAAGTGATTTTAATTTGTTTTTGTTAATTGAAATCTCATTAAGCCTGTAATTTACTCCAACACAGCTCGAGAGTCCACAATTCTACGGGCAAGGAGGCTAAGGGGGCTTTTGTGGAACTCACCTCGTGGCTGGTGTGCATAGAACTATGTGTGCATGTGTGCATGTGTGTGTGTGTGTGTGTGCACGTGTGCACACGTGTATGTGTGTGCACATGCATGTCCCTAGACAGGGGTCTCTGGGTGGGCATCTGGGTGGTCAGATACCCTTTCTCCTGCTTAAACCTAAACTTCCTTGACCCACCAGCCTGGGGGTCTGGGCCTGCCTGCCTGGCCTGTTCTTTGGAGTGATGTGGAGAAAACAAATTTGAACTATTTCTACGAAGGGTACACATGCACAAATCCACACATTTTGTATTCACTCATCTCGGTGCCAAACACTTCCAGGCATTAGAAGTGTTGGGCGTATGATAGATCGTCCATTCTTTTTTTTTTTTTTTTTTTTTTTTTTTGGTTTTTCAAGGTAGGGTCTCACTCTGGCCCAGGCTGACCTGGAATTCACTGTGTAGTCTCAGGGTGGCCTCGAACTCATGGCGATCCTCCTACCTCTGCCTCCCGAGTGCTGGGATTAAAGGCGTGCACCACCACGCCGGGCTGATCTTCCATTCTTATGAACAGCTCCTTGTCTTGCAGACTACCTTGGGGACAGAGGCAGTTTCCTCTCCATTCATTTCACCTGTGTCACCAGGCCTTCAAGCTTGCACAGCGGCCTCCTCCCTGGACAAGGTTATACTGAGTTCCACGTAGCAGAGGGATACATTCAGTGGGTTGGCTGGCCTGCAGCTTCAGTAAATAGCCCTGGCTTTGTCTCTTCAGCCAATGCCTCCTGATGCTCCCTCTGTCCACCAAATGAAGAGGTGAGATGTGTTCTCTTCTGTCCTTCAAATGGAAGCTTTAAGGACACTTAAAAAAAGAAAGAAAGAAACTGAAGAAATCGGCTCATTCCATTTTTAAGTGCATAGTTCAGAGGCATCAAATATATTCACAGTGCTTTAACCAGCATCACTAACCATCTCTAGAACTTTCTCTCATTATTCCAAACCTATTCTCTGCCCACGAGGCCATAGCTTCTCCCTTTCCCCAGCTCCTGGTTGTCACTGGAATGCGTTCCAATCCCATGGACTGACTTCTAGGCACTAATAGCAGGTTAATCCTTTTGTGTGTGGCTTATTTCTGCAATGGCACTTCCCCCCAATAATGCCTCACTGTAGCTCAGGTTCAGACCTTCAGCTTGTCCTTCCTCGGTCTCCTGAGTGCCAATATGATAAGGTGTGTGCTACCTCAGCGAGTGGTACTTTTTGTTCTGTTTGGTCTGTTTGTGTGTATGTGAGTGGACCTGCCAGAACTTTTTGCCGTTGCAGACAGGTACCAGACATTTGTGTTATTTTTTTTGTTTGTTTGTTTGTCTAGTTCTGTGTGGGTTCTGGGGAATTGAACCCTTGCCTTCAAGCTTTGTAAGCTCCTTTAGCTGCTAAGCCATTCCTAGCCCCTGTTTTTTTTTTTTAGATAAACTCTTTATGTATAAGGTTAGCCTTGAACTCCTTATGTCACTGGGGATAACCTTGACTAGCTAGCCCTCCTGCCTCTCCATCTCCCAAGTGCGGGTGGTGCTGGGATTGATCCCAATCCCTCCTGTTTCTCAGGCCCTGTCCGTGGAGGACTCTTATCTGCCTGGTGCTTTCCATCTCCCCACATGGCCCCTGACTGCGGCCACTGGGTAGATTTCCAGGTCTGACATTTCGAACATGCAATGCCATATGTATTGCCACTCTCAGGTAATTATCACGTAAAATTAAGCTAGTCTTGTACATGAAACCAGCAATTAGCCAGGGATTGAAGGTCAGGGAGAGCTCGTTGATAGAGTCGCTAACAAAATGTTAAGTGGAAGTGAGTGTCAGATGGGCCAGGAGGCAGGATTAGCCCGGGTCACAGAGGTGGGATGGGAGAGCCAGAGACTCCCAGCTCCACGGGAGGAGCTGGTGGTTGAAGCCTCGCCTTGCAGCTCTCTCCTTCAGCTCTCAGTCTGGGGCTCAGCTTTGACGGGAAGGTCGCCAAGCCTGCTAAGTCCCTATGCATGCACTGCTGTTTCCCCATCCATCCAGGGCCTGCCCCCAAACCTGTCTGCCTGTCCTCTATCCTGGCTGCCTGTCCACCACCACTTTACACTAGAATCTTAACGTCTGTAGTGGGTACCTGAAAGCAAAAAGGCTGGCCATGCATGGCTCAGAAACTTCGCACATGACAGCCCTTTGCCTTGGAGTGCTTCTCCCTTCTCTCGACTGCTTGCTGGTCAGCTGGGAAGATTTCTATTTCTCTTCTAATAATCCTAAACTGACCAGGACTACACATTGTAATCTTAGCACTCGGGAGGCAAGAGGATCACAACTTCAAGGCCAGGCTGGGCTACATCATTCGTGGACAGCCTGGGCCATGTAGCTAGACCTTGTGGTTAAAGATGCTCATTTGCAAATCCTGCTAGCCCAGGTTCAATAGAGAGTGTGTGCATCTGTGATCCCAGGATACCTTTGACAGGAAGGTGGAGCCAAGGAGAACGGGGAAACTTGTTGTGACTTGCATTTGCAAGAGATCCCGACTAAAAGAAGGTGGGGCACAGACACCTTAAAGTGGTGGCACACACTTTTAATCCCAGCACTTGGGAGGGCTGATAGAGGTGGATGGCTGTGAGTTTGAAGCCGGCCTGGGGTTATGGAGGGCGTTCCAGGTTAGCCTAGGCTAGAGTGAGATCCTACTTTGAAAATACAAAAACAAAACACAGAGCTGGAGAGATGGGTTAAGTCACTTGCCTGCAAAGCCTAATGATCTCAGTTCAATTCCCCAGTACCCACATAAAAGTCCGATACACAAAGTAGCACATGCATCTGGAGTTCATTTGCAGTGGCTGGAGGCCCTGGTGCACCCATTCTCTCTGCCACTCTTTATCTCTTTCTGTTTGCAAATAAATAAGTAAATATATAAAACAACAAAAAAAATAATACACAAATAAATAAATAAATTTAAAATCAAAACGCCAGATACATTTCCCCAGCACCTTTTCCAGACCCCCACTTTCTTCCTGAAGGAGAGCGCATGGTTTCTGGCCTGTGGGTGTTTCTGTGGTGAGGTTCACTCACACATTAGCGATCCACCAGTTAGTTACTCGTCTGTCTCCCCTGCTGGACTGTGACTCACTCATTGATTCCAGGCAACCTGGAGCCACTCATTAACCGACTGAGAACTGAACATGTCTGTCACCCTCTTCTGATCTGTGTTCTTTTCCATCTGCTTTGAGTCCTTGCTCACACACCGCCCCCTCCATGCAGTTTCCCCGACTTCCCTGACCTTGCAGAACCATCATGCTACCTGCGTTTCCAAGGCATTCTGTGTGCACCTTTAGAAGAGCACTTACCAAATTGCCTCCCACTTAATTGCTGGCCTGTCTCATGGTCTACAGCTCCAGAGGACCACTCACATTCAGTCAAACAACAAATGTATTTAATCTGAGCAGGCACTGGAGGTTCAGCAGAGAGAGGCCTAGATGTGCAGTGTGGGAGGGAACTTGGGCTCTAGTTCTGTGTGTTGTGAAGCCTTGGGTGACTCAGTCATCCTCCCCACCTTTATCCTTTTCAATCAGGTCTGATGTGTTGAAGAGCCTGAGACAGTGTAGATGTCCAAGGTGCAGTTTCCCACCTCCTGTCCTTTATCTGCTCAATGAAGACTGTTAAGATTCTCTGTGGTCTGGTGAAGTGGTGAGCTCTCAAGGGGAGAAAGAGATTTTAAAAAGTATTTTATTTATTTATTTGAGAGCAAGCGAGAGAGAGAGAGAGAGAGAGAGAGAGAGAGTATGGACATGCCAGGGTCTCTTGCTACTGCAAAGGAACTCCAAATGCATGTGCCACTTTTTGCATCTGCCTTTACGTGGGGGCTGGGGGAGGGAATCAAATCCAGCTGGTAGGCTTTGCAAGCAAGTGCCTTTAACTGTTGAGCCATGTCCTCAGCCTCAAAAAGTTTTGCAAGGCATCTGGTGTGACCTCTGGCTTCATCCAGTTCTGGTGATGAAGGGCTTGCTTCCACACAGAGCATGTCACTCTACCTTCAGACAGCTCTGCCTTGAAGGAGCCTCATTCTCTGACACCCAGATTTCCAGAAGTCCCACTGCAGGCACTGGTTCTACGTCATAAATCTTGTTCCCTTGCCTATTGTTATAGAGAGACCTGTTCCAGTTTGTTGTCATTACTCATGGGACTTGACCTGAAGCACAGTCACTGTTTCCTCTATGGTTGATGTCCAAGGGCCTCCTGGAGATGGGGCCCAGAGAAGAATGGGTTATCGACCTCCTTTACCTAGAGCTCACACTTGTGTTATTACTGGTACCCAAGATCATGGGATTTCATCCTGTCTCTCTTGAACCCAGAATCATGGTGAGACAAAGCCGAAAAGGAGTAGAATTTATTTCAAATTTTATTTGACATTTCAAAAGTCTACATTAAAAAAATCATAAATATGGACCAAAAATAAATGACAAGCTGGGTGTGGTGGCACGCGCCTTTAATCCCAGCACTCAGAAGGCAGAGGAAAGAGGATCACTGTGAGTTCAAGGCCAAACTGAGACTACAGAGTGAGTTTCAGGTCAGCCTGGACTACAGCGAAGACCCTACTTTGAAAAACAAAAACAAAAAAAAATAAATAAAAATAATTAAAAAAAGAATGACAAACTAGAAAAAAAAATGCCACCTGTACCACAGGTAAAGGTTTCCTTCATGGATAAAGAGAATTCACAAATCAATATAAAAAGAATCCTCAGCTGGGCGTGGTGGCGCATGCCTTTAATCCCAGCACTTGGGAGGCAGAGGTAGGAGGATTGCTGGTGAGTTTGAGGCCACCCTGAGACTACAGAGTGAATTCCAGGTCAGCCTGGTGAGACCCTACCTTGAAGTCCCCCCCCCCAAAAAAAAAGAATCCTCAGTGGAACAGAAATATGCACTAAGGACTTAAAGTTAGTAGAAGAAGACTTGATAATTGCTTTTAAATATAGGAAAAGGTGGCTGACATCACTCACCATAAGGGAAATGCCGGGGCCTGAGGAGATAGCTCATAAAGTACTTGTCTCAAAAGAATGACGACTTGAGGGCTGGAGAGATGGCTTAGCGGTTAAGCACTTGCCTGTGAAGCCTAAGGACCCCGGTTCGAGGCTCGGTTCCCCAGGTCCCACGTTAGCCAGATGCACAAGGGGGCGCACGCGTCTAGAGTTCGTTTGCAGAGGCTGGAAGCCCTGGCGTGCCCATTCTCTCTCTCTCCCTCTGTCTTTCTCTCTGTGTCTGTCGCTCTCAAATAAAAAAAAAATAAAAAAAATAAAAAAAAAAAAGAATGATGACTTGAGTTTTATTCCCAGAACCCACATGACAAAAAGTCAGGATGGTGGCTCACAGTTGTGATCCCTGCGCTGAGGGGAGATGGGTGGATCCCTGAGGCTCAATGACCAGTCAATCTATCCTACTGGGTGATTTCCTGGCCAATGAGAGACCTTGTTTCAAAAAAAGTTGGAAGATACCTTAGGAACAGCTCCCGTGGTTGTCTTCTGGCCTCCACATGCATGTGCACCAGCACCAGCACACACATGAATATGCAAAGAAAACCAAAAAAAAATCAAGAAAAATGCATATTTAAATTTTAGTAACAGGCTGGAGACATGGCTCAACAATTAGCTAGAGGTGCTTCCTTGCAAAGCGTGATGGCCTCAGTTGATTCCTTGGGTTACCTGTGTAAAACTAGATGCACAAAGTAGTCTATGTGTCCAGAGCTCTTTTGCAGCAATGGGAGGCCCTGGCACACCCATGCTCTCTGTCTCCGTCTCTCTCAAATGAATAAATAAATGAAGGAAGGAAGTTCAGCTGCAAAGCTAGATACGTTGGCTATGATGGTTTGAATGTAACATGCCAAGGCTCGAGCTGGGCGTGGTGGCACACGCCTTTAATCCCAGCACTCAGGAGGCAGAGGTAGGAGGATAGCCGTGAGTTCAAGGCCAACCTGAGACTGCATAGTGAATTCCAGGTCAGCTTGGGCTAGAGCAAGACCCTACCTTGAAAAACAACAACAACAACAAAAATTGATCATAAAATGCCATGTCTCACACCTTTAATCCCAGCACTCAAGAGGCTGAGGTAGGAGGACCATTGTGAGTTCAAGGTCAGCTGGGCTAGAGTCAAAATGTGGCTCAAAAAGATGAAAAAAATGCCTCCCTCCATAGGCTCATGTGTTTGAGCACTTGATTCCCAGTAGAGTGGCACTGTTTGGGATGGTTATGGAACCGTTAGGAGGTGGAGTCTTGCTGGAGGAAATGGATCCCTGGGAGCCAGCCTTTGAGTTTTGTATCCTGGCCCCACTTCCTGTTTGCTCTCTCTGCTTGCTGACTCTGGTGAGATGTGACAGAGCCCTCCTGCCCTGGCCTGCCTTGACTTCTGCGACATAATGAAGCTTCCACCCCAATACTGGTAGTTGATTTAAACCCCTTTCCTTCCATCAGATGCTTGTTTTTTTTCTTTTTACTCCCCTGAGGCAGGGTCTCACTCCAGCTCAGGCTGACCTGGAATTCACTCTGTAGTCTCAGGGTGGCCTCGACCTCATGGTGATCCTCCTACCTCTGCCTCCTGAGTGCTGGGATTAAAGGAGTGCGCCACCCTGCCGGGCTCCCATGAGATGCTTTTGGCCAGGTATTTTGTTCCAGCAGTGAGAAGGTAACAGGAACAGTGGTGAGTACCTGTCATTCCAGCACTCAGAATAGAAGCAAGAGGATCAGAAGTTTAAGGTCATTCTCAGCTCTATAGCAAGGTGGAGGCCAGATTTGAAACCTTGTTTCAAAACCAAAAAATGAAAAGAAAAGAAACCATGGGGATGGAGAAACAGCTTAGCAGTTAAGCGCTTGCCTGTAAAGCCTAAAGACTCCGGTTCGAGTCTCAATTCCCCAAGACCCACGTAAGCCAGAGGCACAAGGTGGCGCATGCATCTGGAGTTCATTTGCAGTGGCTGGAGGCCCTGGCATGCCCATTCTCTGTCTATCTGCCTCTTTCTCTCTCTGTCTCTGTTGCTCTCAAGTAATAATAATTTTTTTTTAAAGCACTTGCTTGTAAGGCCTGCTGGCCCAGGTTTGATTCCACAGTGGTACATGTGTCTGGTGTTAGGTGCATCCCCCCCCCCCCATATAATTAAATAAATATTAGAAAGAAAAAAAGAAAGTCTGATCACTTTTTTCACATTTCCCGCTGGCAAAGATGAAAATGTTTAATATCCATTCCTTGTTACTAAGTGTGGGGAAACAGACACATTCACACATTGTAAGGTTTATTGCTACAAGGAGGGATTGGTTGTCCAACAAAGGAAGAATAGAATGCATGGGTACACTGAATGCACAGCTGCCCTCTGGAAATGTGTCCTGAAGTTCTGCTCCAATGTGCAGGCAAGGAGGTCACTCCAGCAGGGAGGGACCACTGCCCATTGTGTCCACTGTCCAGCTTGGACCCTGAGAGTGTCCCCCTGTGTACATGGTTACTCAACAAGTAGCTATTGGGCTGGACAGGGTGGCATACATTTGCAATCCCAGCATTTGAGAAACTGAGGCAGGAGGATTGTGAGTTTGAGGATACCTACATGGTGATATGACTAAAAATACCCAAGCTGTTTCTAAATAGCAATTTTCTTTTTTATTATATATACATAATATGTATTTGGTCTTTTCAAGGTAGGGTTTTGCTGTAGCTCGGGCTGACCCAGAATTCACTATGTAGTCTCAGGATGGCCTTGAAGTCACAGTGATCCTCCTACCTCTGCCTCCCAAGTGCTGGAGTTAAAGGTGTGTGCCACCACACCCAGCTAATAACAATTTTAAAAATATTTAATTAGTTTGCTAGAAAGAGAGAGGCAGATAGAGAAAATGGGTGTGCCAGGGCCTCTAGCCACTGCAAACAAACTGCAGACGCATGCACCATCTTGTGCATCTGTCTTACGTGGGTACTGGAGAATTGAACCTGGGTCCTTGGGCTTCACTTGCCCACTAAGCCATCTCTCCAGCCCCCAAACAAACCAACTGTTAATGAGGGTAACTAACTGCTCTCTGGTTGGAAGGCAGCCATGCTTACCACTATACCACCAATGCACATTGCTCTCTGATTGGATCTGAGGCCTACTCCATGGGAGGGAACTCATGCCTAGTACTGAACACCTATTCAAAAGCCTATGGAGCAGTAAAGGAGACTTCCATATCACCATCCAAGGCTCAGGGGGCGCTGTGGAAGAGGGGGTGGAAAGACCCTAAGAGCCGGAGGGTGGGGAGGAGTGCCGTGGAACACTATGTGGCTGTTGCATGCATGACCTTATAGTGACGATCATTGCTGGCACAATACCAGGCCCATCAACATTCTCTCATGGATGGTAGAGGAGGGGGAAAAAAAAAGACATCGAAGTATAAAAGTGGCACTAATTAGGAGAAAGAAGGAGTTCAGTGGATGGGGGCAGAAAGGACAAGGAAAGGTAACTGGAGGGGATAAAATAAAAACAAACCAGACACATGCAGTGGGGCATTTGCATGTCGAAGCAGAGAATGGCTCTGGAAAAAAAGTTCTCCAAATAGCCACCGTGCTGGCTTTTAGACAGGGAGGGGGGGGCCTGGATCAAGGGCAGGGAAGCTTTGTGGGACAGGGCATTGTCTTATAGTCTGTTTGAATTTTAGATCATGTGAATGTGTCTGCTGTCAAGTAAATGAACACACTTCAAAATTTACAAGTAACCAGGCTCAGGAATTAACTCTAGAATTTGGGCCCACACCTCTGTGTGTGCATATAGCTATCTGTGCATTAGGATAGCTCAGCGAGCAGAGTTCTGGTCTAGCCTGCACTAAGCCCTGCACCCCGTGTGACCCCAGCACCACGTGTCTGGTGCATGCCTATAACCCTGGCACGAGGGAGGAGAAAACATGAGAATCACAAATTCACAGTCACCCTCGGCTATATAGCAAGTTTGAGGCCAGCCTGGGATGAGACCTTATCTCAAAAACCAACAAACCGGGGGCTGGAGAGATGGCTCAGCTGTTTATGGTGCTTTGCTTGCAAAGCCTGACGACCCCGGGATGATTCCTTAGAACCTACATAAAGCCAAATGCACAACGTGGCACATGCATCCGGCATTTGTTTGCAGTATCTGGAGGTCCTGGGGTGCCCATACTCTCCCTCTCTGCCTCTTTCTGTCTCGCTTTCAAATAAATAAATCAAGTATTTGAAAACGGTGAATGTAGTTAAAAAGAAACAAGCAAGCAAAAAACCCAGTGTCTTCCTTCTGCTGTCTAACCCCATCCCCACCCCTCACCCTCTTCCTAGTCTTGCCACAGATAAAGGAGTTGCTTGCTCTTCCTGCTCCTCCCACTCATGTGATATTCCACCCTGGGGTTTGGATTAAGCTCTTTGGAAAACCAAGCGTGCCTTCTCCTCCATGGCTACCTCAAGCCAAGGCCCTGCTCCTCCTCCAGGAGGACTTCCTCAGTGTCCTTAGTCAGAGGGAGCCTCCCATTCTTGTCAGCATTTCTCACAGAGCGCGTAGGTTTCTTTAAATTCAGCTATCGCCATGCCCGAAAGCTGATCTCTCAAATGGTGGGAGACAGCAAGTCCGAGTTTGATTGGTTATATTGGTTATATTGTCCCCAGAGCCCAGCGACTCCTGAACCGCCGGGGGCATGGCTGCCTACGTCTAGGTGGTGGGTGCATCTCTTTGGCCCTTGCACAATGAGAGCCACTGCTGGGGCATCCCTCCTCCCCACTCTGCAGAAGAGACTCTGTCACCCTTCAGTGCACACGGCCCTGTGCAGCCTTCTGGAGGGTGGCCCAGCATGAACCCTAGGCGGCCCGTCCACGCCCACCAACCTGGCCGCTGAAGAGGCCTCCGACGTGATCAGACAGTGAGGCAGTCACATTCCAGACGGGCGAGGCAGCCCCGGGGAGCTCGCAGGTCTGGCTCACCAGCCCCCCTGCACCCGTTCCACCTCTACCGCCCAGCCTCCCGCCCGCCGCCCGCCAGGGTTCACATCCTCAGACTCCTCTCGTGACTGTGCAAAATGGCAAGTGTCAGGGTCTCATCTGTTCGGCAGGAAAGCAGGACCTGCCCCTGAGCTGCTGCCAGGGCTGGAGGGAAGGTGTGGGGAGGGCCTGCTGGGGGCCTGGCATCTGGCAGCTCCTCCAAGCCTGGTTCCCCCGAAAGCCAGCACTGCCAAGCTGCAGACACGCGGGTAGCCACATCAGCCCAAGCTTAACCTAGAAAGGCAGATGTATTGCCAAAAACCACATATGCCAAGCAGCACTCGACAAAGCCAAAGAGATTTTTTTTTTTTTCTCCTGGCTCAATCATTGTTTGGGGTTACTTTGCCACAGCTAATGCTCTGCTGGTGGGAATTGCTCAGGGTGTAGCAGGCAGGGTGGCTTCCATGTGCATGGGCGACACATGAATAAGTGTGCTTCCCGTGGGCAAGTGTGTAATACACTCACAAGCATGGGACCTCCCTGGAACCACGTGTGTGAGTGTCCCATGTGTGTGCACACAGCCGCTTAGAGGGTGTAGAGAGACTGGGACCTACTGGAACACCCTGTACAAGGAAATAACAGGATGGTTAGAGAAATGCTTTGGTGACAAGGAAGGAACAAGAAATCTGGGCACAGATGCAGCTGAGTTGCCTGCATCTGGAGTCCCAGCTACTCAAGAAACTGAGGCAGGAGGATCTCATGAGCTCAAGGTCAGCTTGGGTAACAGCAGCAAAACGTTGTCTCAAACAAAGATTCAATGGGAGATGGGGGGAGGGGGTAAAAGACATCAGAGCGTAGGAACAGAGAGCAGGAATCCGGTCCCTTACCTGGGTTCCAACCCTCTTGGCCTCAGTTGTCAGCTTACTGCTCTGGCCAGCTCGCTTCCCCTCCTCTGCCACTGTTTCTCACCTGTCAGACAGAGACTGGAATAGCAGCATGCATGGATTAGGGCGCTTGGAGGGGTAAATGACGCAGGACACCTGACATTTTTTTTGTGGGGTCTGATGCTAAGTAGGTGCTGGCTGCAGAAGTGAACAGAGCGTGTCCCCCCCACTAGATCTCTTTCCTTATCCTCCCTCCACTCTCTCTAAGATGTCATTTCTCGGCATCTCCCCCTCCCCTTGGTCCCCCTCTCCTGCATCACTTGCCCCACCTGCCTCCCAACAGCATCCAGGGCTGTGCCAGAGCCAGGCTGGGCACAGGGAGCAACAGCAAGCCCCAGGGTGCCACACAGAGTTGGAGACGCTGGCTCTGAGAAGTTGATTTTTTTTTTCTTCTTTCCTTTCTCCCCGCCTCCCTCTCCCCCCACCTTTCCCCATCCATACTCCCAGAGGCGGGAGGTCGGGAGGCAGTGGGAGCTGCAAAGACCAGACACTCCCAGGCATTCCCTGGTGGGCCGGGGGTCAGGCCCCTCCTCGCTCCATCTGCCCCTGCTGCAGCCTGTACCATCCATTCTGCCAGCCCAGCCTGGTAGAGCCAAGCATGCAGGGACCCCTGGGCCATGCCAGCCCTGGCCTGACTAGGGGTGGGAACAGTCATTGTCCAGGGTGTATGAAAGCTTTTTTTTTTTTTTTTTTATTTCCCCTGTTTTATTTTCTTTTCCCCTAACTTTGCTCTGTGAACTCTGGTCTCTCCTAGCCATGGGGCTGTGACTGTGGGACACCAGGCTCTTTGGCTGTCTCATCTGTCCCTGCCTCTCTGCCCCCCAACTGCCCTGAGTCTCTTGCCAGCTCTGAGCTCAGACAGCATCAGGCCCAGGATCCTACGTGCAACCCTCTTTGCCCCCTGGGTCGAAGGCCTGCAGCCCAGCATCTGGAGGGGTTGGCTTCTCGCGCCAGCCCCAGCCCACCTTGCCCTTGCCTTCGTTCCCCAGTGAGTACAGCCCCTTCCCAGCCCCCTGCCTCTTCATCGCTCAGGACAGCTTGCTTCCCTCCAGGCCTTGGCTGGAGCCTCTCAGAGAAGCTGCCCCCTGCCCCACAGACTGGGAGGTGGAGAATCACCATGGCAACCAAGAAAGCCTCTCCTGCCCCTCCCCCTCCTGCCCTGGCTTCACAGAGAGGGCGGGAGGTCTGGGGCTGCGGGTAGGAACCCTCAGGGATCCAGGACGGAGAGTGACAGAGAATCCGGAGTAGTTGATGGGACGTTTGTGAGACAGACTGTGGGACCTCAGCTCCAGGAGCTGGGTGTAGCCACGTGTGTTGCAGTAGGTTCACAGGCAGCAGATGAGCTCCTCAGGGTGGCTATGATTCATCTGGATAGCGCATCAAACATAGGGTTTCAGGCCCTGTCCTAGACCCATGAAATCTCAAGCTCCAGAGTTGGGTCGTGGGGACTCAAGTTTTAAAGGTTTTCCTGGTGGGCCCGATTCCTATACTACGGAAGTGGAAGAGACACGAGTGCACGGCTCTGCAGGCCCGTGCTTGACGCCTGGCTTGTTCTGCGAACTCAGGTGCAACCCTGAGGCTCAGTGCTCCCTTATTTCAGATGGGATAACTGTGCCAGCTACAGAGGGTGGCATAAGAATTACCCTCAACGCACAGACAACTGCAGAGACTCTGCTTTCTGCTCTGGTCTCTGCTATCTCTGCAGAGCCTGGCAGCGGAGCAGGACCTCCTCCCACATGCCCCCCTCAGCCTGGGCCTTCACTGCCATTATGTGTTACAAGACACCGAGAATTCTCGACACTGGAGCAACACGAAATCATTAAGGCAAAACAATAAATAAAGGTCTAGAAGTTATTACAGAGCTGACAGTACACAACACCATCCTGCAAAGCAAATATGAATTATTCCAGAACATTTTAAAATGAAAAATCCTCTCTTCTTCCTGCCCAGCCCTGTAATCCATTAACTCCTCTTTCCATTCCCTTCACCAGGGGGAGGAGTGGCCGGGCTGTGAAGGCCCTAGCTCGGGGCTTTCTGGACCATGCCAGGAGTCACTCTGCTGCTTCTAAGCCCGCCTGTCCTTTGTTGCTCCGAAGTACAGGCGTATGTGGTGGCTCAGATGCAACACAGGGTGATGTCTCCAGAGAGTTGTCACAAAAGATCCTCATGGAATAAGTGAGTGGCTCATCACACTAATCCTGCCAGGGGAAGGTGGCTGAGTGTGCTCATGGAAGGGGCCCTAGGCTGGGAGGTCACACTGAAAGACATAACATGAACAGAGCCATTGATTCTGCCGTCTGCATGATTTATTTTGTCATTTTCCATGCAGCTCAGGCTGGCCTGGAAGTCAGGATCCTCCTGCCTCAGCCTCCTGAGTGCTGAGAGTTGCAGGTGCTTGTCCATGCTGGGTTTGAAGGGAGCTGTCCTTCTCTGGATCTCAGCTTCCTTGGTTGTAAAATGAAAGGAAGGACTGTTATCTCAAAGAGGCCTCACACTGCTGATGTTCTAGAACTCATTCAGTACACCATGCATCTCAGGCATGGCTCCTCAGTTTTCCCGATCTCTCCCCACCAGCCAGCCTCTTCTGTTTCATCTCCCACTATCACCCCAGGCTCCTGTGCTCCACATACCTCTGTAGTTCTCAGTTTACTTCATCCACTCACCCACCCATCATCCATCTATCTGTCCATCAATCTACTCCATCCATCCATCCATCCATCCATCCATCCATCCATCCATCCATCCAGCAACCAGCTCCTGAGAAACCTCAGACGCTGCTTTAGGCTCTCTCTGCCTCAGCCCTTGTCCTCATGGAGCAAACAACATGGATACAAGTGAGTTAGAATTCAGGAAGGGGAGACACAGCGTGCTTGGCAGAAGCTAGAGGAACAACTCCTCTTCATCCTTCGGAACCTTGTAGAGATACTGTGAGAAGTGACCTCGCTGACCCCAGAGGAAATCCCTCCTTCTTCACTGTATCGTTATACTCCTGTAATTGCACCTGGCTCAACCTCTTTCTATGTCTGTCTCTCCTCTTTCAAGGTGAGCTCCTATAGGGCATGAAGCTGTCTGGAGTTTTGGGGTCTTCCACATGTAAGTACTTAATGAATGCTTTTGGGTTGACTCGAGTCACATGGTGTATATGTAGCTATGAGATAATTGTGTTTTGGGCAGGGGAAGGAGGAGTGACAGGCACACGTATGGGTGTCTCTGCATTCGGATTAAAATTCAGCAGTGTTTCCAGAGGGCTGTTTGGAGTCAGTGGACTGTGACAAGCTGCTGACCATTTTTTCAGTGCCAAGAAAACTGGCTGTACTGAGAGGCATGGAGCTGGTTGGTGCAGAGGCAAAGTTGCCTGCCTGTTCATAACTTGATTTCTTGCCCCTCTCTCTTCATGATCCATTACTGGGGTCCCCTCAGCTCTTCAGGCCTCTGGAGCCCCCACCGGGAGTGCCCATTGGCTACTGGCTAAGCTGGTGAAAAGCTCTGATGGGTGTGGCTGCAGGCTCACATGAATTGCTCCCTCCATCTCTTTTATTTTTTCCATTTTATTTATTTCTTTGAGTGAGAGAAAAATGCAGATGAGAAAGAGAGAGAGAGAGAGAAAGAGAGAGAATGGGTGTGCCAGGGCCTCTAGCCATTGCAAACGAACTCCAGACGCATGTACCACCTTGTGCATCTGGCTTACGTGGGTCCTGGGGAGTGGAACCTTGGTCCTTAGGCAGGTATGAGCTTTAACCACTAAGCCATCCCATCAGCCCTGCTCCCCTCATTTCTGTTTGCTTCCGGTGTGGCTCATGACAGTGATGGGAAGCATTGGTCCTTTGGGGGTGACCTGGGCTGGGGATCTGAGGTCTCCCTATAGCTGGGGGATGGGCACAGGAATGCTCTTGGGTAAGAAAACCATTGTAAATCTAGGCAGTTGAGCATGCTGGGAAGACGTTATCTTTGCTCTTCGCCTTCATGTGCTCAAACTCTGGGAAGACTGGTCCTTTCCTTTGTTTTTCTTGTTTTGAGGCAGGGTCTCCCTGTAGCCCAGGCTGACCTGAAACTCACTCAGGCTGGCCTCGAACTCACAGTGATCCTCTCACCTCTGCCTCCTGAGTGCTGGAATTAAAGGCATGTGCCATTCATGCCTGGCTTGGGCCTTTTCTTGATTAAGAAAAACAGAAAGAGGAAACAGAGCCACTGCTTGGCGCCCCCCCCCCCCACTTTTTCATCATCACCTGCCAGCCAGAGCGAGAGCATGCTTTGTAGACCCAGCCACACCAACATGTGAAAGTCAGAAGACCCGCCTTGCCGGTTCCCAGCCCAGACATTTCATTCTCCAGAGCCCCCGGGACGTCCATGCGTAGGAGATGGGAAGACAGAGCCCAGGCTTTCCAGAGGCATGTCTCTAAAGAATCTGAGCTCTGTTCTCTTCTCCTTCATTCTGCCTCTCTCCGGAACTGATGCTTGACCACAGAGAGTCACTCCCCTCTCCCTACACGTGTGGATGGATGGCCATGGTGGACAGGCCAAGTCTCCGTCTCTGACATGTGGTTGACGAGTGCTGCGTGTGTTGGTGCCCTCCAGTCCTTGGTCAGATGTCCCTGCCTCTCTTCTACTCCCAAGGGTAGCTGGGCCCCTTCTTTCTTTTTGTTCCAGCCAATAGCTGACCACCTACAGGACCATTTCCTCTTTTTTTTTTTTCCTTCAAAACTCCACGCTCCATCATATCCCCTCCCCCTCTCAATCAGTCTCTTTTATTTTAATGTCATCATCTTGTTCTCCTATTATGATGGTCTTGTATAGGTAGTGTCAGGCACTGTGAGGTCATGGATATCCAAGCCATTTTGTGTCTGGAGGAGCACGTTGTAAGGAGTCCTACCCTTCCTTTGGCTCTTACAATCTTTCTGCCACATCTTTCACAATGGATCCTGAGCCTTGGAAGGTGTGATAGAGATATTTCAGTGCTGAGCACTCCTCTGTCACTTCTTCCCAGCACCATGATGCCTTCTGAGTCATCCCAAGGTCACTGCCATCTGAAAAGAGAAGGTTCTCTACTAAAAGTGACACTGACCTTAATGTAAGGGTATGAACATTAAGAGAAGTGCTGACTGGTCAGTTTAATGAGCATAGTATATACACTTGGCCAGACATCAGCAGACGTTACACCCCTAGGGCTCATGACTACTCCTGTTGTAGGTTTTCAGTATCAGGGATGTATTCCCTCCCATGGAGTGGGCCTCCAGTCCAATTAGAGGGCAGTTGGTTTCCACTATGGCAGATGTGCCACTATTGCACCCATTGGCTCATTTGGCCTGGCTGACCAAATATAAGGCTTGCAGTGTCCACTGTTGAGTATCTTCACTGGTGATTTCTCTCTCCCATTGAACTGCATGTGCCACTTTTTATATCTGGTTTTATGTGGGTACTGGGGAATTGAACCCAGGCCAGCAGGCTTTGCAAGCAAGCACCTTTAACCACTGAGCTATCTCTTCAGCCCCAACAATACACTTTTTAAAAATACATATTTTTTTTTGGAGGGAGTTTTCAAGGTAGGGTGTCACTCTAACCCAGGCTGACCTGGAATTCACTATGTAGCCTCAGGGTGGCCTTGAGCTCACAATGATCTTCCCACCCCTGCCTCCAAAGTGCTGAGATTAAAGGCGTGTGCCACCATGCCTGGAAAAATTTCTTTTTTCTTTTTTTTTTTTTTTTTTTTTTTTGAGGTAGGGTCTCATTCTAGCTCAGGCTGACCTGGAATTCACTATGTAGTCTCAGGGTGACCTCAAATTCTTGGTGATCCT
The DNA here is from genome assembly GCF_020740685.1 of Jaculus jaculus. Taxonomy (NCBI): domain Eukaryota; kingdom Metazoa; phylum Chordata; class Mammalia; order Rodentia; family Dipodidae; genus Jaculus; species Jaculus jaculus. Next base: position 94,714,489 of record NC_059110.1, read on the forward strand.
CCTACGTCTGCCTCTTGAGTGCTGGAATTAAAGGCATGTGCCACCACACCCGGCAAATTTTTAAAATTTATTTTCAATCAGAGAGAGAGTTAAAGAGAGCCAGACAGAGAGAATGGGGGATCAGGACCTCCAACCACTGCAAATGAACTCCAGATGCATGCTCCACTTGGTGCACCTGACTTATGCGGGTCCTGGGGAATTGAGCCTTGGGGTCCTTAGGCTTCACAGGCAAGTGCTTAACTGCTAAGCCATCTCTCCAGACCCCAAAATACATTTTAATTATGAATTTTAATACATGAACATACTGTAATTTGAACATCAATCCCTTCCTCCATCTTATTTTTAAATTTTTTTTCTTTATTTGAGAGAGCGATTGAGAGGCAGATAGAGAGAATGAGTGTGCCAGGGCCTCCAGCCACTGCAAATAAGCTCCAGACGCACACATCCCCTTGTGCACCTGGCTTATGTGGGTCCTGGGGAATTGAACCTAAGTTTGTAGGCTGCACAGGCAAATACCTTAACGGCTAAGTCATCTCTCCAGCCTATCCACCTTATTTTTTGAAACAGGGTCTCTCACTGAACCTCAAGCTCACTGATTCAGCTACACTAACTGCTCAGAAAGCCCTAATAATCCTCTGGCTCTGCCTCCTCAGCACTGGGAAGACAGGCCTGTACCACCACACCCAGCTTTCCTATGAGGATCTGGGGATCCGAACCCAAGCCCTCACTCCTTGTGTGTAGCAAGCACTTTCTCCACTTAGCCCTCTCCCTAGATTTTGCCTCTGAGAGCACAGGTTGGCTCCAGAAGGAGCTTTCCCTTGGCTTTCTCAAGGTGACAATGATCTTCAGGTCATTTGTGATCATTAAAGCTGAGTCTCAGTTTCCTCTTCTGCAAAAGAAGGCTCACCTCCCGGACTTCTGTAAAAAAAAGACTCGAAAGAGAGGAGCCTTGAATGAGATGACAGACATAGCTGTCGCGGACACTGGAGGAATATTTCACCTAAGAAGCAATGAGTTAGCGTAAGGCTAGAGGAGGGGCCGGGTGGACAGAGAGCGGGGTGAAGGTGGTATGCAGACTGAAGAGGCAAGATCGGGGCGAGAGGGCTCAGGAGTGTGAGGGCTGCAGGGAGGTCATCACGCTGATCATAGAAGGGAAGTAGCAGGCTTCCAGCCCAAACAGGCGTCGTCCTATGGATTGATGGTTTCCCCACGTGGCGCCCTTGGTTAAACTGAAGTGCTATGAAGAGTCGCGTGTGCGTGTTTGTAATGACGTACAAATGTGTGTGTGCACACGGAGGAGCACTGTGAAAGTATGTCCTGAGGCCAGAGGGGATCTTTGGGTGCCTTCTCTATTGCTCTTTCTGCAAATTTCCTCTGGGTGGGGCCTGTGATTTTCTGGTCTCCACCTCGCACTGGGGCTACAGACATGCATGGCCGTGCCCAGCATTTTACGTGAGTTCTTCGGAATCAAACTTGGAGGTCTTCAGCTGAGTCTTGGCTCTCATGCTTAAGCAGCAAATGCTCTTAATGTCTGAGCCATCTCCCCGCCCCCAGTCCTTTTATTTTCGAGTCCCGCTCCACCACTCCAGTCCTAGGAAGGCTCCTTGGGACCCACGGAGCTATGCTGAGTATGTTTTAAAGGCCTCCTCTGGGAGTCTGAGAGCGGAGGGCTGGGGAGAGGCTGAGTCCTTTTCATCCTTGGCCTTCCTGCGGGCCCTGTGCGCTCATCCAGTTTGTAAGTTGGTTCAGGCCTCTGCCGGAAAGGCTGGGTGCAGCGCTCTGTCTTCTCCCTGAACATGGGGCTGACTACCTTTGTATGGAAAAGGGGTGTGGGGAGGCAGCCAAGGAAGCCTTGGGAAACACAAGCTGGGAGGCCCTTGGTGAGTTAAGGAGGTGAAGGAGAGCAGCCACCCTGCTGGTGACAGGGCTCAAAGGTAGGTGTTGGCTCTAGCATCCGCCTGTCCCCCATGGACCCTCTCTGGTAGGACCCAGCACTTTTTTTTTTTTTTTTTTTTGAGGTAGAGTCTCACTCTAGCCCAGGCTAACCTGGAATTCACTAGGTAGTCTCAGGGTGACCTCGAACTCATGGCGATTCCTCCTCCTACCTCTGCCTCCCGAGTGCTGGAATTAAAGGCGTGTGCCACCACGCCTGGCTAGGACCTTCCCTCCCACTCCGCTTTTCCACCTGACAGCTTGGTTCATCATCAGGTCTCAGCCGGGACAAGGCAGCCTCCTCTAGAAAGCCTTCCTTGTCTGTTCCACTATGTCCCTGTAGCCTTGGGCCTGCATCTCTTGTACCAAGAATTCCCGTCTGCCTTAAACATCTGCTCACTTACTTCTCTTCTCTGCTAGGTTGTCTGTTTTTCTTTATCTTTCTTTCTTTTCTTTCTTTTTTTTTGTTATGTAGGCCAGGCTGGCCTCAAACCCATGATCCTCCAGCCTTAGTCTCTTAAATGCTGGGATGACAGGTGTGAGCCACTGTACCCTCTCTGCTAGGTTTTTTTGTTTGTTTGTTTGTTTTTGTTTTTGAGGTAGGATCTCACTCTAGCTCAGGCTGACCTGGAATTCACTATGTAGTCTCAGGGTGGCCTTGAACTCATGGCAATCCTCCTACTTCTGCCTCCCGAGTGCTGGGATTAAAGGTATGTGCCACCATGCCTGGCTTCTGTTAGTTTTTAAGTTTGTTAACAGCACATCCTTTTGCCAGAATCTGATGCAAACAGGCTATCTCCTTAAGCACTAGTGAGTGAACGAATGAATTAGCCCTGTTCTAGCAGAAATGCAGGGAAATAAAGTCACAGGAGCTCATTGCTGAGGAGAGATGAACTGCTGAAGAAGGCTGTGGCATGGGGAGAAAGGCCAGCCAGGGACAGACTGAGAGTGAAATGGGCTTCCAGGGCTGAGGAGTGGGGAGGAAGGCCGTCCCACTGAGCATTCCCACGTCTTCCCTTCTGGGGTTTGGCTCTTCAGATTGGACTTGCTCTGACTATTATCATACAGTCTGCTCACCATTTGTGTGCAGATGTGCAAACACTGAGACACATTTGGTAGATCTTTGTGCCCCAAGGTCTGAAGGAGCACAAGTGGTGTGTGTGAACGCGGCAGCGGGCAGTGTGTGTGTGTGACTTTGCGTCTCCAGGTAGTGGTGTGACAAATTTTGCATGAACGGCTCTGTATGCAGAACACGTCCTGGCATGCCTTCGTATTTGTGAGTGTCTATGTTCTTGCACAGATCTGCACCCGGGGGGGGGGGGGACTGGGTGGGGCCGGGTGTGTTTTGTCACTTTGTCCTGATTAGCCTTCACTTGGAAGCATTTAGGTGACGATTTACAGCTGCACCTGACCCTGGCCTCTTTGCCTCATCCTGCCTGTGTGGTGGTGGCTCCCCCTGCCCTCTGCCCACCCCTTGCCCCATGGCCACATAACTGTGATTTACGGCTGGCCTGTAGGGAGCCGCCCCCTCCCAACCACCTAGCTCTCGCAGCTCCTGTACCAGATGGGCTTCCAGGGAGGCTGAGGCAAGACACCAAGCAGCCGGCAGGCCCAGCTGCGACCCCTCCTTCCCTCACCGCTCCCTCCCTTTCACACAGTCCCTGTCATCTTGTCTTGGGCTTGCTCTTGGCTGTTGGGATTGTGAACCGAGATGTGAGGTCAGAATCTGTGACATAGAACAGAAACCTCTTCCATTCTCCATTCATCTCTTCTCCAGACAGACACTGATAGACAGACAGGTGGACAGACACGCATAGATAAAAGTGCTGATAGGTCCCCATACAAGGATGCCTACAGGGTCAAGTCTGACAAATGTGCACGTGTGTGTGTGTGTGTGTGTGTGTGTGTCCGCTTGTGTGACTTTGTGGTGGGTCTGTTGGGGAGAGAGGGAGGGAGGGAGGGCTGGGAAGGAAGCCAGACCCCCCTGTAGCCAGGGCAAGCCTCCCTACTTCCCACTGGACTCCACTCCCCCTTCCCCCATGTCTGCTCCTCCCCGATGCCAAAGGGCATCTTTTTCAGCTCATGCCAATCCATTACTGCAGGTCCACTCAACCAGCAAGGGCATTTCTGGGGGAGTCCCTGGGGTGGATCCTTGGAGGCTGGGGCTCAGCCTGGTATCCCCAAGGCTGATGTTGCTGGGAGCAGGAGAGTGGCAGGAGAAACCCAGGGCTCTGTCAGGCTGAAGGTGAGCATTGGAAACAAAAAGATTGGAGTAAATTATTATTCCCCCCATGGCTTTCCCAAGTAAAGCAGAAGCAGCAGCCTGAGGCCCGTTTTCCTATTTGATGGGGAATCAGATAAATGGCAGGCAGCTTGCTCTGATAAGGCCTTGCTCTGGGCACAACCTCTCTCTCTGCAGCCCTCTTACTATGCATAGAGGAAGGCTATCTGTGCAGCTGCACCTTGACACAAATATATCTGCACCCGAGATGAAGCAATTCCCCCAGAAATTACAGCAGGGGGATTGCATCTGAGGAGGGGGCCCTGGGGAGGGGCGGGAGCTGCAGGAAGCAAGGGGGGGAGGTCTGGGACCAGCAGGGAGCAGGAGAGAAAGGCGGCTGGGAGCTTGGGAGTGGGGAGGAGGAGGTCAAGAGGACTGCACCAGGAAGGGGCCTGGAAACATCTTTGTATAAAATTTATACATCTTCCCCTCCCCACCAAACAGCTTTCCCAGAACTATTCTTTTTCTTCTTGGATCATCTTGTTAATAGGGTATCTCTCATTGGTACCTCCAACCCCGACCCCTGACCATATTATGTCTGTTCCTAGAATTAACAGTGAGATGTGAGGACAATACTAGATTTTACAACAAATCACCCAAATAGAGAAGCATCAGTTTTAAAAGTGATCTTTTTATTTTATTTTATTTTATTTTATTTTATTTTATTTTTTAAGAGGGAGAATGGAGGGGTAATGTGAATTAAATAAATACATATGTCAGATATTTTAAAGTTTTTATTTATTTACTTAGAGATAGAGAGAGAGAGAGAGATTGGCAGAATGGACTCACCAGGACCTTCAGCCACTGCAAACAAACTCCAGATACACAAGATACCTTGTGCAGCTGGCTTACATGGGTCCTGGGGAATCGAACCTGAGTCCTTTGGCTTCACAGGCAAACGCCTTAATTGCTAAGCCATCTCTCCAGCCCCCAGGCTCCTCTTTCCCCACTACCATCAATGTCTGCCAGTGTCTTTCCTTTCTTCTTCCAGACTCCAAAGGAGGTCCGCAGAAAGCCCTGCGGCCCCGGGAAAGGAAACCCTGTGTGAAAGATAACCCATCAGGCACCGGGGTCCCCTGTGTCCTGCCCGACCCTCTCTCCCTTCCTAGCTGCTCCTTGGCTCAGCAAAGGTGCTCCGAGGCACTGGCAGCAGGCCTTGCCAGAAAAAGTGCATGGGGGAGGGACACTGGGCCATGCGAGATGAGGGAGGGTCTTATCCCCAGTGCTCTGGGGTCTTGGGGTACAGAAGAATGGGCTAGTTGGGATTGGGATGGCAACAGGAGGCGGTGCATGTACGTGAGGGCGGGGGTGAGCGGAGTGCAGTATGAGCGCATGCGTGGGCCTCCCTCCCTCTCCAAACTGGCACCTGCCTTGAGACTGGCGGGAGGAGCAGCTGTGAGACACAAGAGTGAGCTGACAGATGCCATGGCCTCAGCCTTTGTCTGGGCAAGAGAAAAATCACACCCTTCCCTTAAGCCCCCAGGGCAGCTGAGGCTGGGATGGTTCCCATCTCACCCTCCATGTCTGTCTCTAACCCTGGAAAGCAACAGGGGCCTTTATCTGTCTCTCAGGCTAGGGGAATTTAAGGGTTGACAGGAAAGACTCAGGAAAGAGAAGGTTTGGTGGGGGGGGGGACAGACATTTTGAACCCCTTGGCCTAGGTTGTGATATATTCTTCCAGAGCGACACGTGTCACAGGTGGGTGTTGGCAGGAATCAGGCTTCCTGCTTCATGTGCGTGTGCATCTGTCCGACCAGCTAGTGCACTCCCTGAGACTTACCCTTCTCAGCTGTGAAACGTGCGAAGCAATTGTTACAGTGACAGGTGCACTGTTACCAAACACGGGTAGCTGGGTTTCAGAGGCATATCAGGCTGAAAGGGCTAAGAATATGTAGGGTTTGTCACCTGCCATTGGTTTGACTATGTCTGGTGGCTCCCAAAGCACTGTTATCCCTACAGGAAAAATTCCCTGAAAAAAAAAATCTGTCACTTCTTCCACGATCATGGGATTCTCTGGACTTACAAGTGGTCTCTGGAGACCACCTATGAAATAGGAATGCTCCTTGGGGAGCTACTGGGTCTGACCAGGCAGAAGCAGAACACTGGCTCCCTTCCAAACATTCTGCAATAGAGGACTTAGCCAGAGGGTTGAAAGGACCAATGAGTCTGGGAATTGTTTCTATGGAGCACAATAATAGAAAGGAAGTCCCCCAAAAGGAAGTCCTCTTATTTACTCTATTGGTAATCTGGGGTCTACACTGGGACACAGCACCCATCCATCCCATAATAGAACCTGGGCTATCACTGACCTCACATTGGGACACTGGCCATTACACCCATCCTTGTATACCGTTGACTACCATTGATCCTGATATTGAGACATTGATCGTCACACTGGGACATCGATTCCCCTTAACCAACTCTGACCTGGAGCATTGATCTCTATTTTAGGATTTGATGTTCTTAGCCATCCCTATGGTGAGACATTGATTCCTCTCAACCCACTCTGTATTGGGACATTGATCCCCACGTGGGATACTGATTACTTCAAGCAAATCGTCATTGGGGTATTGATTCCTACATGGGAATGTTCACTTCCTTTCCCATCCACCTTTGGATTGGGACATTGATCCCACATTGGGACATCGATTTATTCATTTCTCTCAGTTTATCTTGACGTTATCTACTACTCAACCTGGAATATTTGAGAGCTTTGGTCTATTCATTCTATTGACCCTTCATTTGTTACACTGACTGTGTTGATTCAGTTTTTGTTGGATAATCTGCATCTGTTTTTCTTTCTCTTCCTACCATCAACCCTTATGAACTGATTTGCTTTCCTTCCTCTGTTCATCCCTCTCTTCCTTTTCCTTTTCTTCTTCTTCTTTTTCTTTTTCTTTTTTCAACGTAGGGTCTCACTTAGCCCAGGCTGACCTGGAACTCACTATGTAGTCTCAGGGTGGCCTTGAACTCACAGTGATCCTCCTACCTCTGCCCCCTGAGTTCTGAGATTAAAGGCATATGGCATCATGCCTGGCTTCTTTCTTCTATTTATTACTTATTTATTTAATATTTTATTTTATTTGAGAGAGACAGAGTCAGACAGGAGGAGAAAGAGAATGGGAGCTCCAGGGCATCTAGCCACTGAAAACTAACTCCAGACACATGCACCATCTTATGCAGCTGGCTACATGGGTCCTGAGGAATCGAACCTTGGTCCTTTGGCTTTGCAGGCAAGTGCCTTAACCACTAAGCCATCTCTCCAGCCCTCTTTCTTCTTTTTTAAAAAAATCATTTGTTTCTTTATTTGCAAGCAGAGAGAGAGAGAGAGAGAGAAGAGAGAGGGAATGGGCACACCAGGGCCTCCAGCCATTGCAAATGAACTCCAGATGCGTGCACCACTTTGAGCATCTGGCTTTATGTGTGAACCAGGGAATTGAACCCAGGTTGTTAGGCTTTGCAGGCAAGCACCTTAACAGCCAAGCATCTTGCCAGTCCTCTTTCTTCTTCTTCTTCTTTTTTTTTTTTTTTGAGAACAGGACTCACTATGTATAAGCTGCCTTCACACTCATGACAATCCCTTGTCTCAGCCTCTTGAGTGCTAGAATTCCAGGGCATGTGCCACCATTTTTCCAGTAAGCATATGTGAATGTCGATGGGCAGCCCCTGTACTATCATTGCCACTTTTCTTTTCCAGTGACTTGATGAGATGGGCTCATATTCATATTGGTGGGAGCATAGACTAGAGTCCTAAACTTGAATCTGGAACTTTACAATTTACAAGCCTCAGTTTCCTCATTTTTTCTTGATGTAGGGTCTCACTCTAGCCCAGGATGACCTGGAATTCACTATGTAGTCTCAGGCTGGCCTCAAACTCACAGCAAACTCCCACCTGCCTACCTCTGACTATGGAATTTAAAGGTGTGTACCCCCACACCTGGCCAGTTTCCTCATTTTTTTCACCTGGGGTAAGGACAGCTACTGTTCAAGTTTCCTGTGCAGATTAAAGGACAGCATACAGCCACATGTTGTATAACAATGTTTTGGTCAACAACAGGCCCCATCTACAATAGTGCTTTTTCGGGTTTCTTTTTTTGAGGTAAGGTTTACTCTAGCTCAGGCTGACCTGGAATTCACTATGTTGTCTCAGGGTGGCCTCGAACTCATGGTGATCCTCCGACCTCTGCCTCCTGAGTGCTGGGATTAAAGGCGTGCACCACCACGCCCGGTTTAACAATAGTGCTTTTGTAAGATGACATCACCCAGTGACACTGGAGTTTCATTCCGTTTGTGTAAGTATGCTTTATAATGTTCACATGATAGCAACATTGCCAAAGATCAAACTTCTTAGAATGTATCCTGCCCTAAGTGATGTGTGGTTATAGGAGAAAACACTGAATGCGCCTTGAGACGCCAAGAACACGGCGCTGCATACGAAGCCTTTTCTTCTCCTGGGGAGACGGATCTTCAGATGGAGTATCCACATGTCCCTGTCACCTGCTTCTGGTGGAACTGAGACCCGCCCCCTCCTCATAGGCAGCATCCTAGTTGAAGTGGGCCCCTCACAAAAGTCCAGCTCCAGCTTTCATCTTAAAAAAAAAAAAATCCATATTATATAGATTGCAAAGAGAAGAACAACTTTTCCACCCTGAGCCTATATGTAATTACATATTTTTACTACGTGCTGGGCCTGGGATAAATCTGTATGGTAATGCAGGCCAGGGGCTTACGATGTAGGCACACATGCTAATTTTTAAACCACAAAATCGAGGCTGTTTTTCATTTTCATTTCCCACAACACTGGCAGAGATTAGGTCCTATTAAGCACCATGGGGCCTGTCCTCCCCAGGACCACCCGCGAGGCTCTTCATGGCTTTCATGGGTTCACTGGGCCTGGCGCTGAGGCAGACACATCCTTCCTAATTGTAGGGCAAAGCTCTGCCCAGGAGGAGGTGTCCAGGATGGCAGATCTGGACTGTCTTGTCATCCCCACCCAGCCCAGGGCTAGATGTCACTTCTGCCTGGGGAGGGAGAACTTGGAGCCTGCATGTCTGGAGGGCTGCGATTACAGTCACCGTTTCTCCTCTTGGGAAAGTGGGATACCCTCCAAGGGCTCCGGGGGATGGCCATTAGGTCCTAGGCCTGCTCAAGTGACCTTGTGCAAGTCTTTTTCTTTTCTGTGCTTGTTTTCTATCACCAGCAAGTCCCTGAGAGTGTGTACCCTAGAGGGTTCTGGGCCGCCCCGTCTAGTTCTAACATTTCGCATTTGGCTTCCTGGCCTCCTCCGGCGCCCCGCCCCCGCCGCCCAGCTAAAGAGCAAACCAGGCAGGTTCACAGCAGCTGGCGCTTGAATACCTTAAATACCTGGAACTCATCGCCTCTTCTCCACTCCCTGAGGTAGCAGCCTGCTAAGCTGCAAGCCCCGTCTCAGCCACTCACTGGCTGGCTGAACCTGTAAAATGGGGGTGTCGCTGATAAGGGCGCAGCCTGATAAGGTATGATCCCATCGAATGGATTGCTTCAACGTACTCAAGACACTTAGGACGGCCGCTGCCCCCCTCCCCTCCCCCCGATCCCCGCAGGTGGTGGTTGTCATTATTTTTGACAGATGAGCAGATGGAGGTTCCAAAGAGTTAAGGCAGGAACTCGAGGCCACGCGGAACACAGACTGGACCCCTCCATCTCCCCAGTTTTCTCCTTCTCCACCGCCCCCTCTCCCCACCCCCGCTCCACCCCAAGCACGGAGAAACTCCGAAGCCCTCTCTTTGTCTCTGTTCCTGGAAGCCGGCGAAAAGTAGAACCAGGAAAAAAAAAAAAAAATGCTGAGATAAGCAAAAAGGTCTGAGGGGCTCCCTGCACGGGGCTGGGGCTTGCCCACCGCCCCAACCTTGACTTTTAGGGACACCAGGGCTTGAGGGAGCCAGTCCAGCAGACCCCCTCTGCTCGTCTGAGAAGCACAGGGAGGGCGGAGGTTGGGGAGGAGGAGCCGAGCCCAGCGCCCTTCTATTCTCCTCCATCTGCCCCCAGAAGCAGCTGAGCGTGGCCCAGCCCCCCCTCCCATTCCGGCCCCCCTCCCATTCTCCCCTCTTGGGCGGGGCGAGCTGTCTCGGGGGCGGGGGCGGGGGCGGGGACGAGGGGGGGGACCTGGTCTGTGCTCAATTTCATGCCACTTAATTCGCAAGTCTGTCCGTGAAAATGGCGACAAATCGGCCCCAACTGCCCAAATGTCCCATTCCCACCTCCGAGGTCTCTCCTATAGCCCCCCTTCTGCACCTGGCTGCCCCTCACAAGTTAGAGAAGACAGGGAGCAGGCGTGCAGCTACAGGCCCACCTCTCCACACATCCCTTCGCCCACCCTTCCGGGTCTCAATGTGGGCCACAGCCTGAACCCCAAAGTGATCTCAAGTGTGTGGCTGGGAACGGCTTGAATTTGAATGATCATGTTACCATACGATGTTTGTTTTCTTTTTAGAACAACTTAGTTACTTTTCGAATGTGGCAGCAACCTCCCATGGATAAAATTCGGAACACAGGAGCCGTTTGAAGTTCTCTCCTCTCTCTCTTCCTTTGCCCCAGGTAAGGGTTCTGAAGGCAGACAGGCCAAAGTTCAAGTCCAGCTACTCTTCCTCTTGGACTTCAATTCTCAACTCAATAAGATGGCAAGACTAAGGCACTTCTTCAGGGCTATAGAGTGGGGTTGGTAATAAAAATGATGGAGAGCTGGAGAGACGGCTTAGCGGTTAAGGAGCTTGCTTGTGAAGCCCAAGGACCCAGATTTGATTTCCCAGTACCCAAGTGAGCCAGATGCATAAGGTGACGCATGTGTCTGGAGTTCATTTATAGTGGCTAGAGGCCCTGGTGTACCCATTTTCTCTCTCTCCCTATCTGCCTCTCTCTCTCTCTCTCTTTCTCTGTCTCAAATAAATAAAATAAAAACAAATTTTAAAAAAGTTGATGGAGGTGGGGTGCCAGGAAGTAACCTGTAGCTGCCCATTCTTTTTGTCTTCCTTTCTGGATCCTCCTACAACGTCATGACCTTCTGAAGACCGCCTGCTACATGTGTAGTGCTTTGGACCAGCCTGGATAAGTGTCATTGTGTGTGGTGTATGTGGCCTCTGAATTTATCTTTCTCCACTACAAACAACTTGAGGGCTTCTGATGAGAAATACTGACAGCCTTTCTTCCTCTTCCATGTTCCCCCACCTAACTTTCTCAGGCAGTCATGTGCAGATACGGAGTTGAAGCTGGGTATGTTGGTGCATGCCTTTAATCCCTAGCACTTAGGATGATGAGGTTGAAGGATCACTGAGGCCAGCCTGGGTACAGTGTGAATTCTAGGTCAGGCTGGGTTAGAGTGAGACTCTGGCTCAAAACAAAACAAAACAAACAAATAAAAAGATATGGAGTTGAAACTTCATCAAGGAAGGAGCCTGAAAGTAGTGATGGGAGCTGGAGAGATGGCTTAGTGGTTATGGTGCTTGTCTGTAAAGCCTAATGACCCAGGTTCTAGTCCCCAGTACCCACGTAGAGCCAGACGCACAAAGCGGTGCATGCATCCGGAGTCTGTTTGTAGTATCTGGAGGCCCTGGTGTTCCCAGTCCATTCTCTCACTCTCAACTTGCAAATAAAGTGTTTTTAACAAAACTTGTGACAAAGCTGGATCTGAACAGACTCCATCTAGCTGGGAAGCAGTGGAAACAAGACAGCAGAACTTTAGGAGAAACAAAGGGAAAGAGGAGTGGGGAATGTAGCAAGCTATGGGACTCTGCGGGAAGTCATGATTGAAGAGGGTTTTGAAAGTTTCCCTCTCTGATGTGTGGTGTAATTTCCTTCCCTGTCTTGCTTCTTGCTGCCAGTTTAAGATTTGGGTAAAGGCTTCATTGCCAATCAGTGCTTTTGGAAGCCACTCTGGTTCTTTTTGGGTGTGATCCAGGTTGAAACTGGCCTGAGATTGGTACGGTTGCACTGTGGGCCCAGGGCCCCACTCAGCAGGAGTGCAGCGTGCTGAAAAGATGAGAAGGGAAGATGGAGGAGAGAAAGGCGAGCCCAGGCAGGCTGTGGCTCAATTCCCTCTCTGGGTAGCCCATGAGGTGGGCATGGATCATGTGCCCAGGGTAACACATTTCCCACAGAGCTCTACATTATCTCTTTGCCACCTGTGTTCTCTAAATTTGTAGATAAAACCCTAAGATTTGTGACCAGAACAAGTATTGAAGACATATTAGAAATGTTTCCTATCTGTGGCTGTGACAGACAGTGGGGAACCAGTGTTGCGTGTAATTTTCTGCTGGCTTCTTTTCTTCTCTTAAACTTCTAGACAAATAGGACTTCATCTTATTTCTTCTAGTCTGTTGCAAAGTGGAATTAATCTTCCTATTTAAAAAATATTTTTATTTATTTATTTGCAAGGAGAGAGACAGAGAGAGAGAGAGAGAATGGGTCTGTCAGGGCTTCTTGCCACTGCAAATGAACTCCAGATACATATGCCACTTTGTGGGCCTGGCTTTATGTGGGTACTGGGGAATCAAACCCAGGTTGTCAGACTTTGCAAGCAAGTGCCTTTAACCGCTGAGCCATCTGTCCAGCCCTAATGTTTATACTTTTTAAAAAGATCTATTTTCATTTATTTATTTATTTATGACAGAGAGAGGGAGAGAGAGAGCGAGAGCAAGAGCAAGAGCGAGAGAGAGAGAGAGAGAGAGAGAGAATGGACATGCCAGGGCCTCTAGCCACTGCAAGCAAACTACAGACACATGTGCCACCACGTGCATCTGGCTTATGTGGGACCTGGAGAATTGAACCTGGGTCCTTAGGTTTTGCAGGCATGTGCCATAACCACTAAGCAATCTCTCTTGCCCCTAATGTTCCTATTTTCATTTCAACTTCCAATCGTTTATTGTTAGCACATAGAAATACAATGTGTGTGTGTTGATCTCTGGTCTTTCAGTCTTGCTAAACTTAATTTTATTTGTGTTTGATTCAAAGTTTTTTTTTAAGTGAAGAACATCATGGTGTCTGTGACAATTTTTTTTCTTTTATTTCTTTTCATTTATTTCTTTTTCTTCTCTTATTGGATTGGCCAAGATCTCTAGTGCAGAGTGGGATAGGAGTGGTACAAGCAGGCATCCTTGCCTTTTCCCTGTTCTTGGGGACGGGAAAGTTGTCCCCATTCTATAGTTGTGAAAACTGAAACATCACAGGGATGTTCATCAACCAGCTCAAGGGTCCCCCATTAGTAAGTGACAGTGCCAAAATAGAACTCACACCTGCCTATCTCTAAAGCATATGCCATTTGTACTGCTCCAAGGCTTGCTGCATAAAAATGGGGAATTATAGTCATTTCCTTGTTGAAGCTCCAGCTCTCCATCCATCTCCAGGTATATAATAGCTGCTTGGTGAAAATTTGTTGTCTGATTAGAGGCATGAGCTGAAGAGTGACATGGGACTAATCTCCCACTTTTATGTGGGGGTGCACAGTGAGGCTGGGAATGGGGAAATTTCCATCGCAGAGGGAATGATCCCTAGGGTAGAGGAAAGATATCTCATGGAGACAAATGAGGGATTCAGTTTAGAAGACTTTAGGGGCAAAAGGGGACATAGGATATAGCTGGATCTCTGAGAACAGATAAAATGGATTAAAACTGAGGATTATGGAACCAGACTTCCTGGGCTTGAAGCCCATTTCTGCCATCTACCAAGTGTATGACTGACCTTGGAGAAGTTACTAACCCTTTCTTGGCTTCATCTTGTGCATCTAGAAAACAAATAACTGCGTCTCTACCTCATAGACTCACTGTGAAGGCGATTCAGTTAATCAGTGATTCCTCCATGGCAAATGCTACTCAAGGTGAACGACTAAGTTTCATTGAATTACAGGCCTGTGGGGAACCTCTAGAAGTCACCAGGTGCTATTCCTTTTTCTTTTTCTTCTTCATTTTTGTTTTTGGTTCTTTCTTAGGATATTTTTTATTCTATTTATTTGAGAGAGAAAGAGAGTGAGAATGGGCACGCCAGGGCCTTCAACTGCTGCAAACAAACTCCAGATGCATGCACCACCTTGTATATCTGGCTTATGTGGGTCCTTGGGGGTTGAACCTGGGTCCTTTGGCCTTGCAGGCAAACACCTTAACCACTAAACCATCTCTCTAGCCCTGTTTTTGGTTGTTTGAGGTAGGGTCTTCTCTAGCTCAGGCTGACCTGGAATTCACTATGTAGTCTCAGGCTGGCCTCAAATTCATAGTGATCCTCCTACCTCTGCCTCCCAAGTGCTGGGATTAAAGGCACGTGTCATCATGTCTAGACCTTTTACTTTACTTTTTTTTTTGGAACATATTCACACATACACACTCTAGTCACAACTGCATAGAGAGAGAGCCATTTCTCTCTCAAGTGGCTGAATTCCTTAATCTCTATGAGCCTCAGCTTCTTCCACTGTGAAACAGCCTAGCAGGCCCTATCACATACAATGGAGACCAGCAGATAAGGCAAGGGAGTCTATGCCCAGTCCCCAGCAATAGCAAAAATAATCACAACTTCCAGGTACCTACTGTCTACAGGACAGTTGGAGGGGGGTGCTTTATTGGTGTGTTCCCACTGATCCTCAACACCCCATGAAGCTGTGTCGTTTTCTACGTGAGGAAACAAGCCTCAGTAGTCAAGCAGCATGAGCACCATGCGTCAGTACGGAATCCAGGTGGGCCTTCCTCCAAGGTTCACATCCTTAGAATGTGTGGGACCCAGGCCCAGACTGCAGCATCTGGACACAGGTGCCCCTCCCCCAGGCCTCCCCTCTCAGGCCCTCCCCTGCTCCTCAGTCACTCTCTTGTCCAGCCAAAGGCGAGCGGCCGGCGGGCAGCTTTGGTGCATGAGGCAGATGGGACCTTCACAAAAGCCCCCGCACCTCTCCAAGCTGGTCCCCCCCACACGCCTGATTACCCCCCAATACCCAAGTTACCATTGATACAGTGGTGCCGGGTGATTCAATTAGTGCAGCCGGCATGAAGACAGCCGCACAAAGAGCGGGGGTAGTTAGAAACTCATTTTCTTTTGATTATTATAGCATCTCACACGTGGAAGCAGAAAATTATAGGCTCATGTGTCTTTGCTTAATATCCTCTGGGGCCAGATTTGTCGTCATGTTGAAGTTAGCTGTCAGCACTGACAAAATCATGTGGAGTTGATGGATTTACAGTGCCAGGGCCCAGCCGGGCTGGAGCGGTACAGACTCATCCAGACAGGCAGAACTACAGACGCAGACACACACCCACAGGCACCCACACCCACATGCTGTACACCTCACACAGGCAAACACACACGTTATATATAACTCTCACAGACACACACATCTTACCCCACTGACACTGAAGCTCTGGTGGAGACTCGTGCAGGTCGCTACGCACACATGAAACACACCCACCCAGGCCCATGGAGAACCCTATCATGCACACCCCCCACACAGACACCCAGCACCCTCACATACAAATATACCCCACACCTCACTACATTATCACTGAGTCTCACGTGGAGCACCTATCTTCACGCACACGCGTGCGTGCACACACACACCCATCCAGGCATGCCTACGCACATCCTATACCACATACACTGAATAAGCAGATACACATAGGTGTGCACAGGTGCTCACACACCCATCTACATACACAGATATACCCAGACACACTGGTGCACACCCACACAGATGCTTACACATGCGTGTGTGCACGCGCACACACACACAGGCTCACCCAACCCGGACACTCATCCTTCCACATTCACACATGCACCTGGACACACTCAGAGCTTCTCACACACTGGTATGCACTCACATAAGAACTCAGATTGATCCAGGTGTGGTGGCACACGCCTTTAATCCCAGCACTTGGGAGGCAGAGGTAGAAGGATTACTTTGAGTTCGAGCCCACCCTGAGACTACATAGTGAATTCCTCCAGGTCAGCCTGGACTAGATTGAAACCCTACCTCAGAAAAAAAAAGAATCCAGATCGCCCTTGGCTTACGCACATATCTGGACCCATACCTACCTTACACACGGGTGTGTACACACAGAAAGTTGTAACACACATAGCAGCAAGTCACAGTGTATGTATACACACATATGCACTACTCAGACCAACACAGGGCACACATACAGACACACAGAGAGGACAGAGATGCAGACATAAAACATACATTCACCGAGACATGGGAGCGGCTTTCAGCTTCTACCAGTGTAGACCCCCCTCTTTATTTTCCTTTCTCTTGCCACTCTTATCCTCAATCACCCCGGTTGTATAAGGACGTTTCTGGAGGTTGGTGTGGAAATAGAAAATATAGATAGGATGAGGCATGAGGGTTCCCAGTGCACCCCAGCTCCAGGGTTTGGATTGTTGCAGCGACTAGCAACTAGAGGGAGGCCAGGGGTGGGGCTGGCTGTGAGAAGTTGTGCGTTCACAGAGGGTGAAGAGAGACGGGAAAAGTTTAACCTTCCCTGAGCATCCATTCTCTCCCCCCCACCCCACGCACCTTTTTTGTTTGTTTGTTTTTCAAGGTAGGGTTTCCCTCTATCCCAGGCTAACCTGGAATTCACTATGTAGTCTCGGGGTGGCCTTGATCTCATGGCAATCCTCCAATGTCTGCCTTCTGAGTGCTGGGATTAAAGGCATGTGCCACCACGCCTGGCTTCTGTTCCCATTAAAAAAAAAAATTATTTATTTATTTATTTATTTATTTGAGAGACAGAGAGAGAGAGAGAGAATGGGCATGCCAGGGCAAACGAACTCCAGACACATGTGCTCCCTTGTGCATCTGGCTTAAGTGGGTCCTGGAGAGTTGAACTGGGATCCTTTGGTTTTGCAGGCAAACGCCTTAACCACCAAGCTATCTCTCCAGCCCCCATTCCCCCGTTCCCATTTTTATAGGACAGGATACAGAGATGCCCCCCAGAAGGTGAGTTCTTTCCTGATGACATATGGGGTGCTTGGTGACAGCTAGAAAAACAAGCCCCTTCTGGACATGTGCATGGACATGTGTGTCAGGTACAGCCTTATCCAGCAACCAGGGACATGGGGTGGGTCACACAGGGGACTTCCTGGGAGAGGAAAGGAAAGCTGCTTTGTGCCAGAATGTTCCTTAGAGATGGCTCAGGCCCACTGTTTCTGTGTCGAGGAAGGGGAGCTTGAGGACCAAAGGTGCCCCAGGCCTGTCTATGAACAGATAACAGTGCATCAAGGTATGGGAGAGGTGCTGGGGCTGT
Source organism: Jaculus jaculus (assembly GCF_020740685.1). Taxonomy (NCBI): domain Eukaryota; kingdom Metazoa; phylum Chordata; class Mammalia; order Rodentia; family Dipodidae; genus Jaculus; species Jaculus jaculus. Next base: position 94,731,952 of record NC_059110.1, read on the forward strand.
ACCCCCAGATACCCCAAAGGCTCCTGCTCTTGGGCAGAGGTACCAAGACCAGCACTGTCTATATAGTGACAATGGTGTAAGGCTCTCCCCAATAAATCCCTTGGGAAGCCCTGGGTTAACATTGGTGTACCAAATTTGGGGGAGGAGCCTGTGGTTATGTGCCTAAATCCTATAAAACAGGGCGCTGGGCCTTGGAGTGTGGTTTAATGAACTCCAGCCCCTCGAAGGAGACCAACAGCCCTTATTTAAGCTTTATGGCATGTGTGTTAGACATGGACCTCACCTCAACAATTATCTGTTGATTGAACTTGGTCTTATTGGCTAAGGAGGAGCATGTTAGACTCCCAAAGGGGGTGATGACTTGTTCAAGGTCACACAGTTAATAAAAGATGTGAGTTAAACTTAGGGCATTTTTTTTTTCAAAGTAGGGTCTAACTCTAGCCTAGGCTGACCTGGAATTCACCATGTAGTCTCAGGGTGGCCTCGAACTCTCGGTGATCCTCCTACCTCTGCCTCCCAAGTGCTGGTATTAAAAGCGTGTGCCACCATGTCGAGCAAACTCAAGACTTTTTTTTTTTTAATCGACAACTTCCATAATTGTAGACAATAAGCCATGGTAATTTCCTCCCTCCCCCCAGTTTCCCCTTTGAAACTCCACTCTCCATCACACCCCTTACCCTTCTCAATCAGTCTCTCTTTTATTCTGATGTCATGATTTTTCCTTCCTATTAAATGGTCTTGTGTAGGTAGTGTCAGGCACTGTGAGGTCATGGATATCCAGGCCATTTTGTGTCTGGAGGAGTGTGTTGTAAGGAGTCCTACCCTTCCTTTGGCTCTTACATTCTTTCTGTCACCTCTTCCACAATGGATCCTGAGCCTTGGGAGATGTGATAGAGATGTTTCAGTGCTGAGCACTCCTCTGTCACTTCTTCTCAGCATCATGATGCCTTCTGAAGCTCAAGACTTTTTGACTGCCAAGTCTTTGCTCTGTTCCTCCATGTAGGTATAGTAGACAGGGCAGGATCCTCTAGCTCAGGCAGACCCAAGAGTCTGGGTCCAGCCTCTAACATTTTTGCATAAGAAACCCTCCTGGGTCCCTTCCCAGGGTTGGGAGGTAATGGCTAAAGTGGAAAGAGCTTGGATTTGGGAACCAACTCACTGGGTTCCATTCCTGACTGCAGCCTCAGGCAAGTCCCTTTGCCTCTGAGTCCAACTACTTCATCTGTCAAATTAAGACGACAGCATCTCCCTTAAGGTGGAAGAAGATAGGCATACAGGGCTACACAGAGGGATTTAATTCAGCATTGGCATCACGGCTCCCTTGCAGACTTCCACTCATCCCTAGTCTTTGTTACTCTGTGTGCTATCTGATCTTCCTGCTTCTTCCACGACCCTCACCAGGCCTCAGCCCAGGTGTCAGGATTCTGGGCTCTTGCTTGTCTTGGAGTCTTTGGGATAGTCCTAGAGGATCCTGCCCTGTCTACTATACCTACATGGAGGAACAGAGCAAAGACTTGGCAGTCAATGCAAGGTCCAGGGAGAGAATATCTCATTATGTAGCCCAGGTTGGCCTTAAATTCAGGATCCTCCTTGCTCAGCCTCTCAAGTGCTGGGATTACAGGCATGAGCCACTACGCCCAGCCAGAATTATCTTCAAGCAAACAAACCAACCAGAGATTCTAATTGAGTTGGTCTAGGTAGTATGACAGACACTCGTGGGTCTTAAAAATACTGTAATATACAGGAGGGTAGAGAACCCCTCTCAGGACCAGGCTAGAGCCAGCAACCAGCAGCATTGACCTCACCTGGAAACTTGTACAAGCTGCAGGACCACCTCCCCAAACCCATGAAAAGGGAGCTTGAAGCCAGTAGTCTCTGGGAGGTCAGTGCCTGAGGAGCCCAAGACTCCAAATACTCCTGCATGAAAGGAGACCCCGCCCAGGGAATCACTACGGACACGGCACTTGTTAGGTCCTTGCCGACCCAGAGAGCAGCCAGGACCAGATGTCCCTGGCCAACTTTTCTGGATGGGATGCTTGGTCACCTTTGCTCATTGCCACCTCCCCCACTCGGTCTGGTCTTGGAGATATGCTAATCAGTGTGGGCGGCCACCGTCTCTCGTAATTATCATATAGCAGAGCTCCTCATCTCGGGATAATTTTCTCATCTGCATAATCGTATTTGACTTCCTTATGGATGTGAAAGCCCCCTTACCTTGGGCGAGTTAATCTTCATTGATTGAATATCAAATTCACCCGGCTGGGCCGCGGGAGAAGGGGCTTTTCTCGTTCAGCAGAAGGACTGAAGCCTTGCTCAGCCGGGGGTGGGTGGGCAGGGTGGGATCGTCATCGCTGTCCTTCCCTAGCTGGCCCAGGGCAACTTGCTCCTCACTTGTTCCTTGGGGCTGAGCCTTTTCTCTCTGCTGTTTCCCTTATTCCTCCTGTCCCTCTATGTCCCTCAGTGGCGTGGTCTTTTGCATCTGTGTTATTTTATTTCCTGTTTTATTCTGGTTTCTTCTTCTCTCTCTGCCTCTCTTTTTGCTCTTTTGAGGTAGGTAGCTGATCTGGAATTTACTATGTAGTCTCAGGCTGGCCTCGAACTCACAGTGATCCTCCTACCTCTGCCTCCCAAGGGCTGGGATGAAAGGCTGCTCTCCTTCCCAACCTCCCACCTCCTCTGTTCTTTTTTATCTCTATAGATCCCAGGCCCTCTGTTTACTTAAAATTCCAAGTGTTTCTTATTTGCCCATACCCATAACTTGGCAGATAAGAATTAAAATTAAAAAAAAAATTAAAATTGTATCTGTGTGTGTGTGTGTGTGTGTGTGTGTGTGTGCGCGCGCGCGCGCGAGTGCATGCGCATTTCCAGAAAGATTTATTGCAAAAGCAGCCGAGATTCTCAGGGAGGCAGAGGGCCCCGGAGAGGCAGAGCGGTGGTGGGGAAGGAAGGTAGGATGCCCTGGTTCCCAGGCTGTGAGTGCTAGAGCGCAGGGCCACAGGTGTTGCTTAGTGGTACAGTACTTGCCTAGCGGGTGTGAAGCCCTGGCCTGAGTACCAGAGAGACAAGGAGCAAGAGAGAGAGAGGCTTTTGTAGCAATCCCATGAGTTATTAGTCAGGTGGTGTTTCCCTGTTTTGCCCAGAGAATATGAATGGTAGGGTGTGTGTGTGTGTGTGTGTGTGTGTGTGTGTGTGTGTGTGTGTGTGCGTGCACATGCATTTTGTGTGAAGGGGCATGCCACAGTGTGCCTGCAGAAGTCAGAGGACAACCTCCAGCGCCAATCCTCAACTTCCATCTTCTTTGGGGCAGGGCATATTTGTTATTTGCTGTTGAGTATGCCAGGCTAGTTGGCCCACGAGCTTCTAGGGATTCTCTTGTCCCTGACTCCCATCTCACTGTGGAGCTCTGGGAGTACAGACACATGTCACTGCATCTGGCTTTACACGGGCTTCTGGGGATCTAAATTCAGGTCCTCACGGGGACAGTCAGTGCTTTCTCCACTGAGTCATCTCCTCAGCCCCTCTTACTATTTATTTGTTTTTCATTTTTAGTTTTTGGAGACAGAGCCTCATGAATCCAGGCTGCCCTCAAACTCACTATGTAGGCAAGGATGACCTTGATCTCCTGACCCTCCTGCTTCCATCTCCCAAGTGCTGAGATTGCAGTGTGAGGACCAGGATTTGGACCTGGACTTTTCTAGCCCTGAGGAAAGCCCAAGATGACCCCGGGAGAGACAGCCTAAGCCTCCTCTCCCACTGAATCTTGGAGCAGTGCCTGAAGCAGGTTAAGTCGAGAGCTTGCCATTTCTGTTCAGTTCTCTCCTGTCTCAGGAACAAGCCCCACAAGGGCCATCAGGTTCAGACCAGGAGAGGCATTTGAGGGACTTTGAATAAGAAAGGATACAGGGGACCCCTGGCCTTGTCTAATTTTCTCTTTGGAGGACAAGAAACAGACTTCTCAGATTCAGCTCTGTGGAGGATTTATGTCTGAGACTAAGTCCTGTGGAGCTTGGGGCATTAACCAGATACTTCCTCCTGTTTACCAGTTTATCTATACAGGAATTCCTTTGCAGAGCACCTGATATATTGTAGGCATTGGTTGGAGGGGGTGCATTAATGATATAAAAACCAATGGGCGGGCTGGAGGGATGGCTTAGTGGTTAAGGCATTTGCCTGCAAAGCCAAAGGACCCAGGTTCAATTCCCCAGGACCCACATTAGCCAGATGCACAAGGGGGCACACGTGTCTGGAATTCATTTGCAGTGGCTGGAGGCCCTGGTGCGCCCATTCTCTCTCACTCTGTCTCTTCTTTCTCTCCCTTTTTTTTTTTTTTTTTGTTGTTGTTTTTTCAAGGTAGGATCTCACTCTAGCCCAGGCTGACCTGGAATTCACTACGGAGTCTCAGGGTGGCCTCAAACTCACAGTGATCCTCCTACCTCTGCCTCCCCAAGTGCTGGGATTACAGGTGTGTGCTACCACGCCCAGTTTTTTTTGTTAAACTAGTGGTGGGGATGGTGTTGAGTGGTGGGGTTGGAAAGGTGGTAGAACTCAAATTGTGGGCTAGGGAGACAGCTCAGTTGGTAAAATGTTTGTCTTGCAAGCATAAGGACCTGAGTTCAAGCCCTGACACGCACATAAGAAAGTGAGTTGTGATGGCATCCTTGTATCCCAGGACTGTGGAGGTGGAGAAGGTGGATTCCTGGAGCTCACTGGCCAATCAGTCTAGCCTGCTTGGAGAGTTCTAAGCCCATGAGAGACCCTGTCTCAAAAAAGGTAGGCAGAAGCCAGGTGTGGTGGCTCACACCTTTAATCCCAGCACTCAGGAGGCAGAGGTAGGAGGATCACCATGAGTTTGAGGCCACCTTAGACTACGTAGTGAATTCCAGGTCAGCCTGAGCTAGAGTGAGACCTTACCTCAAAAAACAAACAAACAAACAAAAAACAACAAACAAATAAAAGCAACAACAAAAAAGGTAGGCAGTGCGTACAAACTCATCTCTGAAGCCATCCTCTGACCTTCACACATACTTATACACAATGCAAACAAAAAGCAAAAGAAAGTAATCCAAATTGTGAAAGGTTTTATGGGCCCTGGTGAGATTAGAAATATGAACCGGTGAGGGCCATTTCTTGGCCTGTATGCCAGTGTCTTCTTATTGTATCCTCACATAGGAAGGGGGTGCTGTTTCTTCTTTTACTTTTTTGGGGAGAGGAGGGTTTGAAGGTAGGGTCTCATTCTAGTGCAGGTTTTGATATTAAACTCATTATGTAATCTCAGGTTGGCCTCAAACTCAGGGCGATCCTCCTACCTTAGCCTCTTCAGTGCTGTAATTAAAGGCATGAACCACTACAGCCCATTCTGTTTCTTCTTTTTCTATAGCATTAATCCCATTAATCCCATTAGGTCATGGGGGCCCCACACTCATCATCTCCCAGAGTGTCCACCTCCACATACCATCACTTTGGGTTAAGTGCCTTCAACCACTGAGCCATCTCTCTGGCCCCAGATTAGCATTTCAACATGTGGATTGGGGGAGAAACATTCAGTCCATCACAAACCCAGGGTCTTGGGATTCGCCTTCCAGCAGCAGGACAGGGAATGGGGCTAGAGAAGGTGGATGAGCACAGCAAAGCCAGAGGAGTGCATGTCCCTTCTCGTCATGTGCAGTTGGTGAGATGTCCCTGGTAGGACTTCAGCAGTTGCCATAGGTTCTGGAAAACATTAGGCCTGGCAGAACAGTGCCTTCTGGTGATAATCACTCCCCTTTAGAGGTGAAATGAACTGCTGGTAGCAACTGGCTGCCTTCACTATGAGTGGATACCTCTTTCAGCAGAGTAACCGTGGGCTATGATTGGCAGCCTGGTGGGGAAGGCACTGGAGAAATCCCAGCAAGAGGGTGCTGCAAGGCTCCAGGAGTGAGAACAACGTCTTTATTCGTAAACTGCTTATTCAAGCCAGATATGGTGGCTCATGCCTGTAATTCTAGCATTCAGAAAGCTGAGGTAGGACATTTGCTGTGAGTTTGAGGCCAGCCTAGGCTACAGAGTCAGCTTGGGATAGAGTGAGATCCTGCCTCAAAGAAACACCACCACTTGGGCTGGACAGATGGCTTAGAGGTTAAGGCACTTGCCTGCAAAGCCCAAGGATCCAGGTTCAATTCTCCAGCACCCATATAAGCCAGATGTACAAGGTGGTACGTGTGTCTAGAGTCTGTTTGTAGTGGCTGGAGGCTCTGGCATGCCAATTCTCTCTCTCTCTCAAATAAATAAATTTAAAAATAAAATAAAATGTTAAAAAAAAAAAAAAACCCTACCAGCACAACCACAACTGCTGCCTTGGGACAGACTTTCACCCTTGTGGTAAAAATGGGACACTTGGGTCAAATCCTGGCTACACTATGACCCAAATCAACACTCTGAAAGTTTATTTGATCTCTAAGCTTCAGTTTCCCTTTTGGTAAGATGAAAATGATACAGACACCTGGATACAGACACCTCGTCATTTGAAGTGTTTAGGCGACTGGCCACAGAAAGTAGCCAATAAATGCCAGAGAGCCGTTGGCACTGCTGTCACTGAAGGAGGCAGGCTGGGGTCAGGATCTCACGTGGATGCTTGGCACTCAGGCGCCCTGCGCTCCCATCCTCAGCTATGAAGTGGTAATAATAACAACCGCTTTTAGGGCTGCTAAAAGAATCCCATTGAAACACCTAACGTGGCGGGCACTCAGGAAGTAGATGGCATGTGTCCACCTTATCACTCTCAGGAGCCCTCCCTGAGCTGCTGGACAGAGAGCAGGGACAGGACTGGGTAAAGAAATACACATATGTCTGTCCCCTCTCCTAGAGCATTGTACACAGGAGCTCCGCTGTAGATGTTGCATGGTTCCCTTTATGCCTTCAGGACAATTCCTGGCTGTCTGTCCTGTTTGTCCTCTGGATTTTGTGCAGGGCCTGCTTGGGGACCAGAGGCAGTGATGTTCCAGGGCTGGACTCTGGAGTGAGTATGATAAGGCTGCATCCTTTGCAAGCTGTGGACCTCTGAGGCTCTGTCTGTCCATCTGCAGAATGAGACTATCAACAGCAGGCTGATTGGACAGTGGAAGGTGTAGCTTAGACCACAGCGGGCATCAGTAAGTGTTGTGAGCATGGAAGAAAGCTCACTTAACTTCCTGATTGAGGCTGGGCCCATGGACAGAGGGTGGGGTGGGGAGCAGAGAAAGAGGCAGGGCCAGGCTCAGAAGGCCTGGGATGCCCCGCAAGTGGTTCTGAGGGGGTTTCAGAGCCTTGGAATCAAAGCAAGGCTGTGGGTGCCCCCCTAGAGCAGGAACGCATCTCTGGACTCAGCTGTCTCTGACGGGCTGGTGATGGGGAAGAGAAAGCCATTTGCAATTCAGAGGGAGCAGATGGGAGGGCTTCACAGGGGTGGGGAGAGGGGCGAGGTTGAGTCAGCTGCCTGACTTCTCACGTACTTCCTGACCCCAGAATATCCCCTCCCAGGCTGCAGCCAGCCCCTCAGAGCGAGGCTTACTCGATGCTGTACATAAGTTAACCAGTAACCACAGGAGGGAGGTACCACTGAGATCCCACTTTGTAGACAAGCGAAGTCCAGACAGGTAAAGCAGTGTGTCCGCGTAGTGAAGGGCAGAGCTATAGCTCATAGCAGGCGTTCTGGCTCCAGAGCCAGAATGTTCTTTTCCATTGCTCTTTTCCAGGCAGTGAATAAATTCCTCCCAGTGACACCACCTCAACTTCTGCCTCAAAGTCCTAGGAGGATGCTGTGTCACCAGATAGGGACTCACCTGATGTGGGGACTCACAGACATGATCTCTTCAATCTGGGAAAAGATAAACCTGGGACCAAGCAGATTGCTTGAGGGCTACTGGCTTGCTCTCCCCTTTCGCAAACAGAGGGCAAGGACTAGGTGAGGAGCCCCTCCCCACAGCCTCGGCACCTATCTCCAGGGACAGTACAGTATGGCCTGGAAGACAGGCCTGTTGGCTGTGTCTTACATTTGGAAACATGCCATTCCAAGATCCTCCCTCGTCAGTCTCTGATAGGTAGAAAGACCTATCCCCCTCCCCCAGCCCTCTGCCCACCTTCCCTTCCTGTCCCCTGGAAGAGACAGGGATGGACAGGCTGTGGTAAGTTGCTTCCGACTCTTCATGGTCACCCTGCCTCTGTGGGACTTCTGTGCCGATGAAAACATTCATCTGGAGGGTGGGGGTAAACAATGTCATGGGTGACAAAAACAAAACAAACAAACAAAGACACAGCAAAAACCCTGGACCAGCTCTCCTCCATATTAAAGCTGGGTTTGGGCTTTACTTGCTGTGTGACCTCAGACAAGCCACTGCCTCTCAACTTCCATTGTCTCATCTGTGAAATGGGTGGCCAGTTCTCTCCTTGGCAGGATTCGTTCATGAATCCAGTCAGCAAGCACCCGCATAAGCCACAAACTGTTCGTGTTCATGAATGAAGGCCTCAACTGCTCCCACACAGGTTCCTGGTCCCCTAGTAGGGCAGGCCACCTCCCTCTGTGACCTCTGACCCCTCCTCCTTCCCCCAATTCCTTTTCAGTGGGGGTGCTGTGAGTCCCTTCCCCCAACAAGGCCCAGGGGGACCAGAGAAATTAGACCGAATCAAAGCAGAAAATGAGTTTTCATTCATCTTGGAATGATGCGAGAGGTTAGGAGCAAGACAAATAGCAGCGTCCCCCTCTTCCTTTATCACTGTCACCGCAATTAATAGGCTGTGGCCTTCGTCATCCAGGCCTTTGCTAAGGAGAGAGCAGCCCCCAGGCGACACTAACGAGGGAGAGGAAGCGGGCCTGGCTCCCACCAAGGGCTGCGGTGTGGCCATATGCTCACCTGGTCCTCCAGACTTGCTGTTGGGGTGCGCAAGAGCTAAGGAGGAGGAGCAGCAGTGGTGTGGGGTAGCTAAATGTGGCCCGTGTAAGGGGGGGAGACTGGTCACCGGACACCCCTGAGAATGCCCAACCAGTCTACTGTTTGTTAATCATTATAGCTACCTGGTCTCTTGAGTATCTCAAGTCATATTTATGAGGTACAAGTTATTTCCTCCCCACACAACAACCTGTGAGCAAGGGTTTCTGTTTTTCATTTACTGTTTTGTTTTTCTGAAGAACAAACTAAGATCCAAAGAAGTACTGCTGCTTGTCTGAGGTGGTATGGGTTTGCAAGAGGAGGAGCCAGGGTTCGAATATGGACCTTTGCTTGGCCCCAGGGTGTGGCTGCCTCATTCTCACATTCCAGTTCTGAGAGCAGAGATGGGAGGATGGGTTCCTGACAGTGTCTGATTCCAGAATTTTGGTAGAAAAAGAGAGTGAGAGTTCAACTGAGTCAACACTAGATCTTCAGCCTTGACCAGGACCTGGGTACCATGGGCCCTGGAGAGGCACTGAAGCCATTGCCAGGTCTGTTGTCAAGTGTGAGAAGATATTATTAAGATAATTTTAGGGGGGCTGGAGGGATGGCTTAGTGGTTAAGGTGCTTGCCTGCAAAGCCAAAGGACCTAGGTTTGATTTCCCAAGACCCACGTAAGTCATATGCACAAGGTGGCACATGCATCTGGAGTTCATTTGCAGCAGCTGAAGGCCCTGGTGTGCCTGTTCTGTCTCTCCCTCTCTCTCTTTCTTTCTCTCTTCTTCTCTCTCTCTTTCAAATAAATTAAATTAAAATTATTTTTTACAAAAGATATTTTTTGAGTTAGGGTCTCACTCTAGCCCAGGCTGACCTAGAACTCACTATGGAGTCTCAGGGTGGCCTTGTACTCATAGAGATCCTCCTACCTCTGCCTCCCAAGTGCTGGGATTAAAGGCATAAGCCACCATGTCTGGTTTTTAAATATATATATGTATATTTTGATTTTTTGAGGTAGGGTCTCACTCTACTCCAAAAAAATATAATATTTTAATGGGGTTGAGTGTGGTGGTATACACCTATAATTCTAGTAGTTGGGAGGCGGAAGCAGGAGGATCATGAGTTCAAGGCCTGTCTAGACCAATAGAAAGACCCTGTATCAAAAACATCTTTTTAAAATGAATTCTTTTAATGGGTTACTTAATGCTTAAGAGGTTTGGCTCATTGAGTATTTGCTCAATCAATAAATATTGCATTACTTATCTATTATTGTGTAACAAATCATCCCAACTTAGCATAAAACAACAACAAACATTTATTATCTCCCACAGTTTTCATGGGTCAGGGTGCCGGGGTGCTCAAGTGGGTGGTTCTGGATTAGAGTGTCTCAGGAAGTCACATTGGCTGGGTTTGCAAGGTCTATTCCTGGGATGGCGTGCTCCCGTGCGCGGTGTGTTGCTGGAAGGCTCCCGGCGTGTCGTGTCTGGGGGTGATTCAGATTCTCACTGCCCCCATGCAGATGACCTGGGTGTTCAGGGAAAGGGCAGGTCTTGAGAGAAGGTGATGTGCTGAGGTGGGCAGGGCCAAGCTCAGAGGGAAGAGAGCTTCTCTGTGCATACTTCCTCTTGTGGCGCTGTTCACAGGAAGGGTCGCCACATGGTGGCCATTCATCCAGAGTTAGTGACCCAGTAGGTCAGCAGAAGACACAGGTACCCTATGAGCTAGCCTTGGAAGCCATCCATTGTCACCTCTGCCACACTTCACTGGTCATAAAGACCACATGAATGTGTGTGACAAGGGACCACCCAAGGCCATGGATACCAGCAGAGGCTAGTTACCATAAGTACTAAAATCAAAGCCGCATTCTGGAGACTAGGGAGATAGCTCGGTCAGTAAAGGCCTTTGCTTTGGAAGCACAAGGACCTGAGTTCGATTCCCAGTATTCACATAAAATGCCAGGCATGGTGGTGGTGTTTATAATCCCAGCACTTGGTAAGCAGAAACAGGAGGATCCCTGGGGCTCGCTGGCCGGCCAGTCTAGCCTGAAGTAGAGACCCTGTGTCACAAGTGGTGGGCAGCCTTCCTGGAGAACAACACCTGAGATTGCCCTTTGGCCTCCACGCATATACGTGTGTGCACCCGCCTGCACATGTTCACCCCCACACGTGTGTACCTGCACATGCGTGAACACAACCACACGGGATTTCAAAATAAAATAAGAGAATTCCATAGAGGCTAAAAGGGCTCCTTGAGTTTTGAAAGTGAGCAAACCAACCAACAACAAAATCTACAGTGTTAACTGGGTGTGGTGGCGCACGCCTTTAATCCCAGCACTCAGGAAGCAGAGGTAGGAGGATCACCATGAGTTCGAGGCTACCCTGAGACTACATAGTGAATTCCAGGTCAGCCTGGGCTAGAGTGAGGCCCTACCTCCAAAAACAAAACAAAACAAAACAAAAAAACAAACCAAAAAAACCCCCCACAAATCTACAGCATTAAAAATCAGACCAATTCGTACCTTCAGGGAGGTAGGGACTGGGAAGGGCCACAAGGGGGCTTCTGGGAGATTGTGGTTTATCTCTTGATCAGACAGGATAGGATGCTGGCTGCATGAACGCATTAACTTTGAGAAAAATCACTGAGTGTGGCGTGTGCATGTTTCCAAATGTAAATGATACTTCAGTAAAAAAATGTTCAAAGGGCCTTCATACTTGAGAGGGTTGAGAGCCATCTGTGTCTCTCTAATCTCATTTTCTGGGGAGAAATCACAGGGCTCAGAGAAGGAAGATCACTTGCTTTGGGTCCCTGGGTGGGCTAAGGTGGGACTTGGTTTAGTAATCAGGCCTTCTGGGACCTAAGAAATTATCCTTTGCAGGCACTGTGGTCTTGGGCTGGGGCTGAGAGGACTCCATATTCTTGTATTCTGATTCCCTCCCCCCTCTCTAGCTCTCTACACCCCATCCAGGTTGCTCCAGAACTGAAAAGAAACTGTGCTAACTGTGTGTGGCCACCCTGGGCATCCTCTGTCGAGTCAACTGGGGCACTGTCCACTCTCAGGCGAATGGCCTGGTGTTCAGAGGGCCATGTGCTGAGGTGGGGAGACAAGTGATGAGGGGATGCTCTTTCCTTACACATGTCTCTGTTAGCAGATACCTCTCTTTCTGGGTGAGCACGTCCATCCTCCTTGGCTGGACTTCCAGGCCTTTTAAAAATGACTCTTTAGGGCTGGAGAGATGGCTTAGTGGTTAAGGCATTTTCCTGCAAAGCCAAAGGACCTTGGTTCAATTCCCTAGGACCCATGTAAGCCAGATGCACAAGGGGGCACATGCGTCTGGAGTTCATTTACAGTGGCTGGTGGGCCTGGTGTGCCCCTTCTCTCTCTCTCTTCCCCTCTGTGCGTATCTGCCTCTTTCCCTCTCTCAAATAAATAATAAAAAAAATTTTAAATGACCTTTACTCTTTATTCATTTATTTATTAGAGAGAGAGAGAGAGAGAGAGGAGAGAGAGAAGGAGGGAAGAGAATGGGCATGCCAGGGCCCCTAGCTACTACAAACAAACATCAGATGCATGTGCCATCACACGCATCTGGCTTATGTGGGTTCTGGAGAATTGAACCTGGGTCTTTAGGCTTTGTAGACAAGCATCTTAACTGCAAAGTCATCTCTCCAGCCCTGACTTTTATTTTATTTATTTATTTATTTTTTTGGTTTATTTTTATTTATTTATTTGAGAGCAACAGATAGAGAAAGAGGCAGAGAGAGAGAGAGAGAGAGAGAGAGAGAATAGGTGCTCCAGGGCCTCCAGCCACTGCAGACGAATTCCAGACGCGTGCACCCCCTTGTGCATCTGGCTAATGTGGGTCCTGGGAAATCGAGCCTCGAACTGGGGTCCTTAGGCTTCACAGGCAAGCGCTTAACTGCTAAACTATCTCTCCAGCCCAACTTTCAGGCCTTTTAGACAAGAACCTGGTCTGATGTGTCCACACATCCATCTATGCAGCAAACAACCAACTGTAGACCCCAACCAACTTTCTATATTGGACATTGGACAGAAAAGACAGAATCTATACCCTTGGGGAATCAGTGCTTTTGTAATGGTAGACATGATAAAATAGAGGGTGGGGGATGCACAGCAGATGAGTAGGGGGTGGCAGAAAGATGGATGGGGAAGATGGCATTTGAGCAAAGACTTGAAGTTGGTAAGGGGTGAGCCTGGTCATCTATGGAAGGAGTCAGAGGGCAGAGGGAAGCATACTCAAACGCTTGCAGGACAGAGCATTTGGGCACACTGGGCTTGGCAAGAGAGCCAGTGAGGCAGGGACGGGTGGGCAGGGCATTGTGCAAAAAGGACCAGACCTCAAACTCTGATCTGCTGTTTCCCAATTTGGTGACCTAAGTGTCCTTGGTCAGGATAATGCCACCTACTTCACATCTGAGGCTTGAATTCAACAATGCCTTTATTGACATATCCATATGTCCCCAAAGGTTGAGCAAGGCAGCCAACCTTGGTTCACCCACCCCTGTTGGAAATATAAACTTCATGAAGACCAGGGATTTCGTGTGATTTGCTTGTGGCTAAATCTGCAGGCCCCAAAAAGGCTCTTCTACAAAGGCCCTCCCAGGCCATTCAGATGATTTAAAAGCAGTGGCAGGACTGGAGAGATTGCTCAGTGGTTAAGGCATTTGCCTGTGAAACCTAAGGACCCAGGTTTGATTCTCCAGAAGCCATGTAAGCCAGATACACAGGGTGGCGTATGCATCTGGAGTTCATTTGCAGTGGCTAGAGGTCCTGGTGTACCCATTCTCTCTCTGTCTCCCTCTCTCGCACATAAATAAATAAATAAATAAATAAATAAATAAATAAATAAATAAAATTTAAAAGCAGTGACAATAGAGCCGGGTGTGGTGGCGCACGCCTTTAATCCCAACACTCGGGAGGTATTTGTAGGAGGATCGCCATGGGTTCGAGAACACCCCGAGACTACACAATGAATTCCAGATCAGCCTGGGCTAGAGTGAGACCCTACCTTACAAAAAAATTAAAAAAGCAGTGACAATAGTCTATGGTGGGACATATAGGGCAAATGCAGGGAACACTTGGCAAGGAAGCAGTCCAGGGTTACAGCAGGGAGAACTTTCTATAAGAGGTGATGCTGAGAAGGAGTTAGTCACATGAAGGTCCCAGGTTCAACAGATGTGCAAGAGCCTAGAGGCCAGAGGGAGCTAATGATCATAAAGGAACTCACTGCAGCCAGAACACAGCCCTGGGATGGTTAAAGGGGCAGTCTAGGATGGGGCCCTGGGCCAGGAGGAGCTGGGCTGGGAAGAAACGCCTAGAAAGGGGCAAGCAGAGCGCTGCATACTTGAGCGGCAAGAAGAGGGAGGTGGAGGGAAGGAGGAAGACTGAAAGAAGGAAATAAAATTCCAGTCAGTAGCAGGCTACCTCCAGTGGTGCCTGGAGCCCTTCTATAGCCCCCCGAGGCTCAGCAGGACCCCTGGGATATCTGGCTCTGTGCCCAGCTCGCTTTCTAATTCCAAAGCCTCCAAGATGGAGTTTGTCCTGTCCCTTGGGCTCTGCGTGCACCTGCTGCGGGGGGTGGGGAGGGATAGGCATCCCAGGCTCCCAGCAGTGGACACAATGTTCTGGTTCAATGGAAGGACCTTAGACGCAGGGACAAGGACACAGCAGTAAAGGATGATGTGGCCGAACCTCTCGGTTCTGCGGTGAGCAGACCCCAGGTGTGTGATCGGGAGCAGTTAAATTTCATCATTACCCTTTCTCCGATGGTGTTTTTTATAGTCTTTTTTACTACTGGCACTAAAGGTTCTGGACTCATCGTGGCGGAGTGGAGGACATCACTCGTCGGGCTGACTGCTCCGTGATCGAAAAAAAATGACAAGTCCTGGCTTAATCTTTCTGATAACTGTGTTCCGTGCCCCCATCCATCTCCACCGAGGGGTTTGGGAGAAGCTAGAAGAGAAGAGCATCCCAGCATTTAAGAATGAAAAATTAAGTGGCCTTTTTAAGCACAGCGTGGTGCTCCGTGGCTCGGTGCTGTGGTGCAGATGGGAGGAGGGGAGTGAGGACAAGTCAAGCGGGGGGCTGCTTCAGGCCCGAGGGTGGGGGAGCTAGCCCCCACAGCGTCATGGGAGTGGTGGTGTGAGCGTGTCTACTGGGAAGGTTGCCCAAATTTCACGCCCGCCTGAGTAATCCAACCTGTGCTTATGCGTGTCTATCTCTGGGCCATTTTGTGTCTGAATCCGGTGATGTGTGTCTAACATGGGAGAGTGGAAATGACCCCGTACCGCAGAATGAGGGACCTAGGGTTTGTTTTTCCTCTGCCCTTATTAGCTAAACAGCCTTTTGTCAGGTCCTGTTGCCCCTCAGGGCCTCAGTTTCCCCATTAAGTACTCTCTAGCTGTTTGGTCCTGGACATACACTATTGCTATGCTTTGTCTCAGCTTGCAAGTCTGTCCCATGATGAGAGCATGGGTCTAGGTGGCCCAGGATGGAAAGACCTGTAAGTTGGCAAACCTGTAAAACTCCTGTGTAGTCTCAGGTTCTCACCCAGTATTCTAGTCCTGGCCCAAAGGCAGCTTCCAGGGGTGGCTCAAGTGTCCTCAAACCTAGAAGAGTGGCTGTTTGTTCTCTTTTTTGTCCTACACAGCGACGGACAGCGACGGATGTAGGGCTAGATTTGGGGACTAGAGTTCTAAGGCAAGAGCACAGGGTTCAGAGCCTTCACACTTGGCTTCCAATTCTTTGTTGTTGTTGTTGCTCATTTTTTACTTATTTATTTGAGAGTGACAGACACAGAGAAAAGGGCAGATCAAGAGAGAGGCAGAGAGAGAGAGAGAGAATGGGTGCGCCAGGGCCTCCAGCCACTGCAAACGAACTCCAGACACATGCGCCCCCTTGTGCATCTGGCTAACGTGGGTCCTGGGGAATCGAGCCTCGAACTGGGGTCCTTAGGCTTCACAGTCAAGCGCTTAATGGCTAAGTCATCTCTCCAGCCCTTGGCTTCTAATCTAATTGAATGTAGCCAGTTATGACCTTCTGGGGTTCGACTGCCTTACCTGTAAAATGGACACAACAATATCTGCTATGTGAGGTGGCTCGTGCCTGTGATCTTAGTGCTGAGAAGGCAGAGGTAGGGGGAGTCACCATGAATTTGAGGCTAGCCTGAGCTACAGAGTGAGTTCCAGATCGGCCTGGGCTAGAGGGGGACCCTGCCTCAAATAAGCTGCTCATAGTAAGTGCTCAATAAAAGTAAGTAATTATCAGGTGTCCCTGAGAGGACACCCCTAACCCGTGGTCAACACATGAATTTGCTTGTCTGCCACTTCCTAATCCTGTCTCTGATGCCTCATGGGAATTCAGCAAAGGGGACAAATGGCTGTCTTGCTTTTTGATGCGTGATGCAAATGAGAGAGGGAGGGGTAGGCAAGTTGGCAGACCCTGATCACCAGAGGACTTGTTTGTCCCAGAAGGGGCCAAACATTTGTCACAAACACTGCCATCGCCACCAAAAACCTGTGAAAATCTCTCTCAGCAGCCCAGCAGCCGGCATGCGATCCCTTTATCGCCAACGCCTGTGGCTTGGGGAGGAAGATGCCAAGCTGATAGGACCCTGGTTATCTGGGGCAGGTGGTGTTTATCTGGGAAGTTTCAGTGGGCCAGGTCCCCATTGGCCTGAGTGTTATCTGAGCCAGAGGGGGAGGGCTGGGACTCAGGTCCCCTCCCCCCACTGGGCAGAGTCGTTGGAGAAGTTTTGGATGGCAAAGGGGCTCTTGGGTAGCCGGGAAGATCTGTGGTGAAGAACAGGGGCTGTTCTCATGGTAAAATGGGTGGCCTCTGAGAGCCCTTGCTGGGAGTAGACAGGGATCATTTCCACTCTGGGGACAAAAGCATCCACCTCATTTCAACTGAGATCTGGGCAGACTATGTTCACCCTAATGCTCCAGGCTAACAAACAGTGAACAGTTTTAGGATTGGAACTCTGGTCTGACTGACTCCAAAACACTGGCTACAGTTTAAGCCCCACGACCTTGGCTGAGTACATCCCGAACCCCTCATTTAAAGGAGTGGCACATAACATTCCCAGGAAAGCTCAGTCCAGAGGCCGGGATTTGTTTGTTTTGCTTCACATTGTTTTAACAGATGAGGACATACAGGCTCACAGAAGTATAGTTCCTTGGGCACAGTCACCCGACTTGGGACATGGCTAGGACTTTGAACGGGTCTCCCGATTCCTTGTCTGTCAGCAGCCCTGCCCCTTTGCATCCCCAAGGCCCTTGACAAAGAAGGCTTTTCCTGGCCTCTGACACACACAGGCCATCACCATCTGTACCACTCATGTGGTCCTTAATCATTTACTGCCCTTGCAAACAGCCTTCGGTCACAAGCAATCAGGTCCTGCCTTGGACACATCGGACCTGTGTTGTTACTGTTTGTGCACGTGGCCTAATTCCCCTGCTGACTGGAAGGGCCCGAAGGGCAGGAGCCAGGTGGCTGTGGAGCCCTGTCCTTCCTTCCCTGCTCACATGCTGGGGATGTTTGGTGAGCAAATGCGCAGGCTTGGACCCGGTGCTCACAACACCGGCCAGAGAAGAGCCATAGGGAACAGGGACAGCAGGAGAAGCTGGCTCCTCATACTTCAAAGGACATACCCAGGTTCTGCCCCAGTCTCATTACTCACTGTCTATGCCCTAGTAGCTATGCATTGGCACTCTCTCCTTCACCAACCGGTCACTCACAGGTGCCATCAGTCAAACTTCCTTTGCTTTCAGTCTCCTCTCTAGTTGTCATCAGAAGTATTTTTCTTTGGACGCATGTATGTGTGTGCAGTGTGTGTGTAAGTGTGTGTCCAAATGCATGTGGGTGCACATGTATGCACACGTGAGGAAGCCAGTGGCCACCGTGGGATGTCTTCCTCTACCACTCTCCAGATCATGTTTTCAAATTTTTATTTATTTATCTGACAGAGAGAGAAAGAGAGAGCGAGAGAGAATGGGTACGCTAGGACCTCCAGCCACTGCAAACAAATACCAGATGCATGCGTCCCCTTGTGCATCTG
This sequence comes from Jaculus jaculus, assembly GCF_020740685.1. Classification (NCBI taxonomy): domain Eukaryota; kingdom Metazoa; phylum Chordata; class Mammalia; order Rodentia; family Dipodidae; genus Jaculus; species Jaculus jaculus. The sequence goes on from NC_059110.1 coordinate 94,749,905, forward strand.
TGCTTATGTGGGTCCTGGGGAATTGAACCTGGGTCCTTAGGCTTCACAGGCAAGTGCCTGAACTACTAAGACATCTCTCCGGCCTCGGTTCATGTTTTTTTTTGAGACAGGAACTTATCAATGTGGCTAGACAAGCTGGTCAGCAAGTCCTGGGCAATCCTCCTGTCTCTGCCTCCCAGCACTGGGATTGCAGGCACACACCATCACTCCTGGCATTTTACTTTAGTGCTTGTGATGCAAACTCAAGTCTGCATGCTTGAGTGGATCATGTTTTTTTATATTAAAAGGGAAGTTATTGGATTAGCTTGTGGAATCTGGTAGGTGTTCAGTCATGTGGCTAGATCCCTCAGCAGTTCCAACCCAGCACTGAAGGCCTGGAGGCGTCCTGAGGAGTCACTGTTCTTCAATCCAGGCTGGTCTTCAGTACATGCTGGAAGGCAACAAGCAGCTCCAGCAGACAAGTGGAAGGAAGTGGCTGGATCATAGTTTCTTAACCTATTTGTACTCATGGAACTATCTCCCCAGTCCCAATTAAAGGGATCTTAAGATACAAGTTGAGGGCTGGAGAGATGGCTTCGCAGTTAAGCACTTGCCTGTGCAGCCTAAGGACCCCAGTTCAAAGCTCAGTTCTCCAGGACCCATGTTAGCCAGATGCACAAGGGGGCACACATGTCTGGAGTTCGTTTGCAGTGGTTGGAGGCCCTGGTGTGCCCATTCTCTCTCTATCTTTCTCTAGTCCGCTTTCTCCCTCGGTCTGTGGCCCTCAAATAAATAAATAAAAATAAACAAAAATTTAAAAAAAGATACAAGTTGGAGGGCTGGAGAGATGGTTTAGTGGTTAAGGCACTTGTCTGCAAAGCCTAAGAACACAGGTTAATTTTCCCAGTACTCATATAAAGCCATATGCACAAGATGGCACAGGCGTTTGGAGTTCATTTGCAGTGGCTGGAGGCCCTGGCATGCCCATTCTCTCTCTCAAATAAATAAGTTAAAAATAAAAATTCTCGGGCTGGAGAGATGGCTTAGTGGTTAAGCGCTTGCCTGTGAAGCCTAAGGACCCCGGTTCGAGGCTCGGTTCCCCAGGTCCCTCGTTAGCCAGATGCACAAGGGAGCGCACGCGTCTGGAGCTCGTTTGCAGAGGCTGGAAGCCCTGGCGCGTCCATTCTATCTCTCTCCCTCTATCTGTCTTTCTCTCTGTGTCTGTCGCTCTCAAATAAATAAATAAATAATTAAAAAAATAAAAATTCTCTCAAATAAATAAATTATATAAGTATATGTATGTGTGTATATATACATATACACACACACACACACATATATTTGTTTTGTTTTGTTTTTTGAGGTAGGGTCTCACTCTGGCTCAGGCTGACCTAGAATTCACTATGTAGTCTCAGGGTAGCCTCGAACTCACAGTGATCCTCCTACCTCTGCCTCCCGGGTGCTGGGATTAAAGGCATGTGCCACATGCCTGGCTTAAAAATATATATATTTAAAATATTTTATTTATTTACACTCGCACAGAGAGAGACGGGGGGGGGGGACAGAAGAGAGAGAATGGGTGTGCTAGGACCTCCAACCACTGCCAATAAACTCCAGGTGTATGTGCCACTTTGCACATCTGGCTTTATGTGGGCACTGGGGAATTGAACCCAGGTTTTAAGGCTCATAATCCTGCTATAGCCCTGCCCCAAAGGACTGGGGATTGCCAGGGAACTTTCCATCTGTCTGTCTCCCCTTAGATTCCGTGCTCCACAATGGTGGGAACGGCACCCCTATGTCCTGTGGTGGTTCTCAGAGTGTTTGCTGAACCAGGTGCTCCGCAGCAGCATTTCCTCTTTGCTGCATCCATTATCCCCTTAGTGGATTCGGGTGGGGAGGACCAGGCGATGGCTTCCTTACCTCCCTGTGATTTCCCTACCCAGCCCCAGGGCCTGTGGCCATCCCGCCCCCTCCTAACTGCCACCCTGCAAGCTTATCCACTCCTGGTGAACCCTACCATCACCCTGAACAAGGTCTGATGGAATCTAGGTGTGACAACTTACTTTTGTGTCCCTGAGGCCTCCTGAAGGTGTCCTGGCACCCCAGGGTTGTCTGAGAGGTCACCAGGCTCCACGTTTTTCTCCCGGCCCTTTCCGAGAGCCTCTGCCACCCTCATAGGAGCCCGGCAGCTAGCTGCCTAGGTCCAGGCCCTTCCTCTCCCCTCTGACTTCAGCCCTGGCAGAGGGCGCAAGTCTGTGCATCTGGGGCTGTGTGTCCAGCTGTTGCCTGCCACAGCTGGCTGCAGGGGTCTCAGCAATCCGAAGAGGGTGAGGTCTGTCCCCCCCAACCCATCCCAGCCCCCTACTCTTCTGGCTTACCCATGTGGTCACCCACCTACTTCCTTTGATGCTCTGGACTGGAGAGTGAATAGTACCTGGGGACATCCACAACTGGGGACAGGACATAACTGTTCAGTCCCAGGCCCAGCCTCATGGTGTTCCTTCCTCCATGGACTTCCTATACCCTGGCTTTGCTGGCTGTCTTTCATTTGGTTGTTATAGGTGGTCCTATTTCCTTTCTGGGACCTCCATGTTCTCTTCTGTATACTGGGACACAGGTTGCTTCAGAAAGGCACTCCCCCTACGGCCTACATAGGCTCTCAAACAGATATCCACTTCCTAAAGCACCCCCAAGGCATTGTGGGAGAGGCCTTGGGACCAGGGATCATAGCTGTGCGTGGGGGAGGATACTGAGCTGGCAGGGGAGCAGTGAGAGCCAGGAGGGCTGCCGGGAAGAGGTTGTGCAAGCGTGGAGGAGGCCCAGAGCTCCTGCAGGGACTACATATTGACTCCCCTTCTTCAGGAACGTGTGCAAATGGCACCATCTAGACGAACCAGCAGGGCTGGGGACCTCACAGGGTGGGCTGGAGTGCCACCCCGGCAGGCCAGGCCCCAAGGAAACGCCTGTCATGTGGCCAACAAACCAACACACCAAGGAAGAGACAAGTCCGCTTCTGCTACCAGAGTCCGGGGAAAAGAACTCAGGAGGCCCAGGACCAGTAAGTGCCTCCGGGGACCAAGCTCGCTTTCAGGGCTTTGCATGCATTAACTCTGTTTGTTGTTCAGTGTTGCAGGATGGAACCCAGGGCCCCGACCCGCTCTGCCATGCGCTCTACCACTGAGCTGCATCCCTGCTCAAGGTATCAGCTCCTGTTTAATCTTCAAAGCGCCCCATTTGAAGCTCATACTACTGTCATCATCCTCATCTCATGGCTAGGGAAACTGAGGTGCAGAGGGGGGAAGTTACATACCCAAGGGGGCTGGTTCCATGGGAAGACGAGGAAGTGGAAGGTAGGCGCTCTTCCTCCCACCCTGGGAACTGGCTTCTGAATCCTTCCCAGCATTCCACAGCTGAGGAGGTAGATTGGGAGTGCTTTGGGAGCTGTCTCCCCAGGGTTCAGTTTTACATGCCACCTGACTTCTAGGCTCTGCACAAATTCCCTGCATCCTCTGTGACTGAAGACACCTTTGTACTGGTGACTTTCAAGAAGGGTATTATACCAAACCATCTGAGTCAAGGGTACACAGCACATAGGACATTTCTTCTGTGTGTATGTGTGTGTGCACATGTGGTCAGTATGTTATAGGCATCACCCAGGCACCTCCTGGGAGCCCCGCAGGTTACCCCCACTCTGTCCCAAGCATCCTGTTCCCATCTGGCCTGAGACCCCTGTGTCCAGTTCCCGAAGCTCAGCTTAACCTTTCATACCCTGCCCCCATATCTCAGCCTCTGCTGGGACCATCTGGCGGGTGGCAAGGTGCCCACCTCCGGAGTGTGGCTGCCAGAGGCCAAGAGGGGAGCAGCCGGGAGGCTGGGCCGGCCTCACAAGCAGTAACCCAGGCTGAGACTCTCTCTGGGGAGCTGCTCCTCCCACAATGCAGAGACGCATAGCAAGGGTCCCCCACACTCCCCCAGCCCGGCTGGCAGGTCTCAGGGCTCCAGGAAGCAATTGGAACTTTCTGCCATTTCTGGAGAGTCACTATGTCCCTTAACTACTTGGGGTACAAATGTTTCCCAGACATGCACACCCAGAATACTTATCTCCCTGTACTAATGCTGTTGGTTGAGCAACAGTAGCTGACATATTTTTGTGTGTGTGCTGGAGATTGAACCTAGGACTTTGCTAAGCAAGCACTTTGTCACAGAGTTATATCCGTAGCCTGTGTGTGTGTGTGTGCGCGTGTGTGTGTGCGTGTGTGTATGTGTGTGTTGCATATGTGTGTTTGTGGGATGCGCACGTGTGGATGTGGAGGCCAGGGATCAACTTTGGGTGTCACCTTTGTCACTCTCTACATTATTTATTGAGGCAGGCCTCTCATTGAACCCACAGCTCTCCAATTCTGCTGGAAAGCTAGCTGGCTAACCCAGGGGATCCATCCATCTCTGCCTCCCACGCAAGCACCGGGATTTAAGACATATACCACCACACTTGGTATTATGTGGGTTCTGAGGATCTGAACCCAGGTTCTTACTATTGCATAGTAAACACTATAGAGTGAGCCATGACTTCAAACCTAGCCCTTGGTTTTTTCAAACATGGTCTTGTTATGTAGCCCAGGATGGTCTTGAACTCATGATCCTCCTGCCTTAGCCTCCAAGTGCTGAGATTACAGGTATGTGCTACCATGCTTAGTGTCAGATCACAATTCTTTTTATTTATTTATTTTTTGTTTTTTTTTTTTTCAATTTTAATTTTAATTTTATTTTTTTCACAATTTTTATTAACATTTTCCATGAGTATAAAAAATATCCCATGGTAACACTCCCCCCCCCACTTTCCCCTTTGAAATTCAATTCATCATCATATTACCTCCCCATCTCAATCATTGTACTTACATATTTACAATACCAACCTATTAAGTACCCTCCTCCCTTCCTTTCTCTTCCCTTTATATCTCCTTTTTAACTTACTGGCAATTCTTTTTATTTTTAATTTTTAATTTTTTTATAATTAACAACTTCCAAGATTGTAAACAATTTCCCATGGTAACTCCCTCCCTCCTACCACTTTCCCCTTTGAACCTCCACTCTCCATCATATCCCCTCCCCCTCTCAATCAGTCTCTTTTATTTTGATGTCATCATCTTTTCCTCCTATTATGATGGTTTTGTGTAGGCAGTGTCAGGCACTGTGAAGTCATGGATATCCAGGCCATTTTCAGATCACAATTCTTTTTTTTTTTGCCCTCTTTTTTTCAAGGTAGGGTCTCACTCTAGCTCAGGCTGACCTGGAATTCATTATGGAGTCTCAGGGTGGCCTTGAACTCATGGTGATCCTCCTACCTCTACCTTCCGAGTGCTGGGAAGTACGCCACCACGACTGGCCAGATCACAATTCTTGACCACATTTTCTGTGCCAGGATCCACACTAATCCTTTTACACCTTTATACAACTTCATGAACTTGATGCAATTATACCCATTCCACAGTTGGGCAACCTGAGCTCCGCAGCGCTGAAGTAATGTGCCCATAGACGCATAGCTGCTAAGTAGCAACGCTGGGATTAGAACCCAAACAATCCAAGTTCATATCGTTGACTTTGTGCCTCCAAGGCATTGTTGGGAGGGTTTCATATAGATTAGATCATTGACCCTTGTGAGGCTGTTCTTATCCTCTGTATCAAATGAGGAAACCGGCACACAGAGAGGTTCCATAACTTGCCTACAGTCACACAGCCAAGAGGACTAAGTGGTGGCATTTGAACTCAGGCAGTTTGGCTGATCCCAAAGTTCTCGTAAAGTCCTGTAAGAACAGACAGAGGTGGCTCCGCCACTGCCGTCTGCAATCCAGCAGTCTCTTATTGCCTACCCATCATCCCATATTCTGGGCAGTCACAGCCAGGGGGACAGGCAGAGGGAAGAGCTAGTGTTTGTGAGGCAGGCAGGCAGGCAGGCCAGCAGAGCCTGCTCATACTCCAGACATCTCTTCTGTGGCCAATTAAACAAATTGCAGCAAAACAGCATTTTATTAGTATTTGCCCACAGCAGTGCGGGCCTGCAATAAATTTCCTCTGGGCTGCAGCACTGGAGAGACAGACAGAGGGGTGCATGTGTTTGGAGGGAGAGGCCAGGGCCACGGGAGGGGGTGTGGAGAGTAGGGTCTGGGAGAGGGAGCTGGCATGTTAAGCAGCCGATGGAGGAGGAGAAACATCAGGAAGGGCCCTGGGGGCTGCTGGGTATCAGAGTGGCTGTCTTCCCAAACAACCGCTCCTTTTCATCATAAACACAGTGAGTTATGAGGCGGCCTATGCCGCGTACCGGCAGTGGTGCCCATGGCTGCCTGTTTCAGTTAAGCTGGGGAGGGCAGAAAGGGGTGGGCACAGAAGCTGGTGAGCACCTGGCTGTGCACCCCCGCCCCCACCGTATCCACTGCCATGGCCCCCGCCTTCACCATCAGAGACCTACGTCACTGAAGTTTGAACTCCTGATTGATTTCTACCCTTTCATTCAACAAATATTTATTAAATGCTTGCAGCTTGCCAGATCCTAGTGGGAGCTCTGAAAACCATGCTGTTATTCTATTTTTAAAGTCTTTAAAGAAATAACTTCAAAAAAAAAAAAAGGACTGGAGAGATGGTGTAGTGGTTAAGGCACTTGTCTGTGAAGCAAGGATCCAGGTTTGATTCCTCAGGACCCATATAAACCAGATGCATAAGGTGACGCATGCGTCTGGAGTTCATTTGCAGTGTCTGGAGGCCCTGGCACACCAGTTCTCTCTCTCTCTGTCTTTCATAAATAAATAAATAAAATATTACAAAAAAGTCTTTAATGTTTCCAGGTTCAATCGAAACTTCAGATGATTAAGGCTTTTTTGAGCAGGCTTCTCTTCCCTTCTCTCCTTTCTTCCCTCTATTTCTCTCTCTCCTCCTCCTCTTCTTCTTCTCCTTTTTTTTTTTTTTGAGATAAGGTCTCACTCTAGCAGAGGCCAATCTGAAACTCACTCACTCTGTAGTTTCAGGCTGGCCTGCCTTGAACTCACAGTGATCCTCCTACTTCCGCCTCCCAAATCTGGGACTAAAGGTGTGTGCCCACCACACTTGGCTCTTTTCTCTTTTAAGACAAGGTCTCACATAACCCAAGCTGGCCTCAAGCTCACTGAACTTCTGAGTGCTGGGGCCATAGCATGCCCCACCACCCGTTTCCGCAGGGCTGGGGCTGGAAGCCAGGCCCTCGTGCATGCTAGGCGAGAACCACACTAACTGAGCTACAGCTTCCGCTTTCCTTTCAAGCCTTCTCTGTGGCCTCTCCCAGGGAACCTTCTGGTCTCTGTGGTCATCATAACTGCACCTCGCATAGGCTCACTGTATGCCTGTCCGTGGTCCAAGTGCTTCAAGTGTTTTAGCTCATGACATTCCTGTCATAGCCTTCTGAGTCACTAGCATTGGATCCGCCTGAGCTAAGGGAACACCGTGACAGCAAGCACCTCCTGGCTCAGTGACTTCGGACAGTGGAGGACTCTGTCCTGCTAACGCTGTGTCTGGTGTGCACGGTTAAGGCCCCAGCCCACTCGAAACACCCCCGGATTCAGCGGGAACACCGTACTGCTCCAGAAAGAGAGGAATGCTTTGAAGGCCCCTACACCGGTCACTGAATGTCCAGACCTGAACATAACTCTTCCGTACCCCCCTCATGAGCCAATCTCATGACCCCACGGAACCCCAAGGGACGAGAAAACGCTTCCCTGCCCAGCCCAGGAGAGGAGATCGCTGAAAACACTTAACCAATACCGTTAATGATCACTACAACTGCCATTGGCATCTGTTTGCAGATGAAGAAATGGAGGCCCAGAGAAGTTAAGCGAACCGTCCAAAGTCACACAGCGAGGAAGTACAGTAAGGACGTGAACCGAGCACACAGGCCTCAGTTTCTCACACCGAGCTTTCCAAACATTTGCTTTGGCCAAGAACCCACTCCAAACTACTTCTCCATTTGGAGAACTCTGATTTTCCCATCAAGACTTTGCTGGGGCCGGGCGTGGTGGCACACGCCTTTAATCCCAGCACTCGGGAGGCAGAGGTAGGAGGATCGCCATGAGTTCGAGGCCACCCTGAGACTACAGAGTTAATTCCAGGTCAGCCTGGACCAGAGTGAGACCCTACCTTGAAAAACCAAAAAAAAAAAAAAAAAAAGACTTTGCTGGGTAACTGCCGCTCTGTCTGGCTGCAGGTAAAGGAAACTGTTGTTTTTTGTTTTTTCTTTTTTCTTTTTGCACGGGCACAGTACCTATAAGTGCCATCACCATGGCACTGTGGCCCTGTCTTTTTTTTTTTCAAAATATTTTTTATTGGACTGGAGAGATGGCTTACTGGCTAGGGCGTTTGCCTGCAAAGCCAAAGGACCCAGGTTCAATTCCCCAGGACCCACGTAAGCCAGATGTACAAGGTGGCACATATGTCTGGAGTTTGTTTGCAGTGGCTGGAGGCCCTGGCACACCAATTCTCTCTCATAAATAAATAAATGTAAAATATCTATAAAAATATTTTTACTTATTATTTATTTGCAGGGGGGGAGAGAGAGAATAGATATGCCATTCTCCTGCTGCTGCTACAAACAAACTACAGATGCATGTGCCATTCTTTGCATCTGGCTTCATATGGGTACTGGGGAATTGAACCCATGTCCTTAGACTTTGCAAGCAAGTGGGTTGAACTGCTGAGCCATCTCTCCAGCCCCTTTTTCTTTTCCTTCCTTTCTTTCCTTCTTTCTTTCTCTCTCTCTCTTCCTTCCTTCCTTCTTCCTTTCTTTTTTCCTGAGATAGGGTCTCACTCTAGTCCAGGCTGAGCTGGAATTCACTATATAGTCTCAGGGTGGCCTTGAACTCATGGCAGTCCTCTTACCTCTGCCTCCCAAGTGCTGTGATTAAAGGCATGCGCCACCATGCCCGGCTCTTTTTTATTCTTTTTTAACAATATTTTTATTTATTTATTTGTAGGGAGAGAGAGAAAGAAAGAAAGAATGGGTACACCAGGGCCTCTTGCCATTGCAAACAAACCCCAGACACATGCGGCACTTCGTGCATCTGGCTTTAGGTGAGTACTGAGGAATCGAACTCTAGCCCCCATGGCCCTGTCTTAATCAGCTTTTGTGCCCTGTTGTGCTCTCCAAGGCCAGGCTTCTTTGCATCCTCAGGTTCTGACACACACTGAACCAGAATAGGGCTGCCTGGTGGGGGTCAGGGCAGCAGACATTGCAACCTGGAGTGTGAGGTCATTCTCTCCATCACTCTGGAAGGCCCTGGACCTTGGCCCTGGCTCTCCCGAGACTGTAGTCCAAGGAGCCTGATGGGAGACGAGGCTGGAGGAAGAGAAAACAAGCAGAGTTCTGAAGGCTGGCCTGAGGAAGCCATGGTCCCCTCCACCACATCACCCCACCACCCAGAGCTGTCCTGAGGGAACAGAGGGACCTGCCTGTGGCTGGTCTCCTGGCTGTGGGCCAGGCCACAGGCTGTTCCAGTTGGGAGCTCTCAGTCACAAAGCTGCGCCTTTTCTTCTGTTCTCTTATGGGCTCACCCACACTGCTCCTCCCCCACTTGCCCAGGCCTGTAGAGGTTTGCTGTGATGGAAGTTCCCTCCCCACCCTTCTCTTGCATGCAGGCACATCTGGTCCTGGGTCTCAGGAGCTGGCCACCTGACCACACACCCCACCCCAATCACAAAGCTCCTTTCTACTGCAGCAAAGAGCAGGGAAGGGGTTGCAGGATGCCTCCACCAGGGGAGCAGGGGGCCAGGGTTCCACTGCCCCATCAACCTCCGTCTAGCTACCTCCCTCAGCTTCCCCTTCCTCCCCGGCATTCCTTTCCCCCAGGAAAATAGTTGTGTGGAGTACAGTTGGCAAGTAAGACTTTTAATGTGTAGAGCTTAATGAGTTGACACACATACACATTGTGAAGTAGACACAACACACCCAGCACCTCATGGCCTTATTTATTTTAATTTTAGAAATATTATAGGTGCACGTACATACATATATAGAGAATATGAGTGTGCCAGGGTCTCTTGCTGCTGCAAGAAATTCCAGACACATGTGCCATGTTGTACGTCTGGCTGTACGTGGGTACTGGGAAATTGAACCCCAATGGGCAGGCTTTGTAAGCAAGTGCCTTTTAACCACAGAGCCATCTTCCCAGCATGTATTTAATTTTTTAAATATATTTCATTTATTTATTTATTTGAGAGAGAGAGAGAACGCAAGCGAATAGGCACGCCAGGGCATCCAGCCACTGCAAACGTACTCTAGACACATGTGCCCCCTTGTGCACTTGACTTACATGAGTCCTGGAGAATCGAACCGGGATCCTTTGGCTTTGCAGGCAAATGCCTTAACTGCTAAGGCATCTCTCCAGCCCACGTATTTAATTTTTGTTTGTGTTTTCTTTTGAAGTAGTGTATTTCTAGGTAACCCAGCCAGACAACCCTAAGAGCTGGGCTTACAAGCATGAGCCAGGCTCCTGATCCTGGCTCTTCAACCCTGTTTTTAAAGATTCCCTCTCTCAGTGAATTTTTTTGACAAAGATTATTATTGTGTGTGCATGTGTACACCTATGGGCACACACGTGGAGGCCCCAGGACAACCTCAGGGTGTTGCTCTCCTTCTACCTCTTTGAGACACTGGCTTTCTTATTGTTCTTTGTAGTTGGGAGAAAGCTGGTCTAGCTGGGAACATTTTAAGAGTGAAGCACAATCTTGTTAACTCTTGTCACATTATCATTCCCCAGGCCTCACTCGCCTTGTGCAAGTGAGTCTTTGTATGACTGATGAATACCTCTCCATTTCTGCTTCCTCCAGCCCATGATAAGCCTCATTCTGCTCTCTGTTTCTGAGAATTTGGCTCTTTTAGATCTCACACATAAGTGACATCATGCAGTAGTTGGCTTCCTGTGCCTAGCTTATGTCACCTAGCACAGTGTTCTCCAGGTTCATCTATTATCTAGGTTGTTGGCAGGATCTCTTCCTTTTAAAAGCTGGAATACACACACACATTCACAGTATCTATCTATCTATCTATCTATCTATCTATCTATCTATCTATCCATCCATCTATCCATCTATCTACCTATCTATTTGCAAGAAGAAAAAGAATGGGCATGCCAGCGTCTTTTGCCAGTGAAAACAAATTTCAGATGCATGTATCACTGTGTATCTGGCTTTATAGGGGTAACAGGGAATTGAACCCTGGACAGCAGGCTCTTCAAGCAAGTGCCTTTAACTGTTGAGTCATCTCCCAAGCCCACAGTTTCTTTATCTATTCCTCTTTCAACAGATAAAAATGTTCTTGCTTTTTTTGTTTGTTTGTATGTGTTTTGTTTGCTTGTTTTGAGACGGGTTTGCTATCTAGCTCTGACTACCTTGGTGTTTACTGTATAGCTCATGGTGGCCTTAAACTCATAGCATTCCTTTATGTGGGTACTAGAGAACCTTCCCCCTCCTCCTGTGTGCTGGGATTACAGGAGGACACCATGATGCCCAGTTTATTAATAGCCTGCCCACCTCAGCTAAGCCCACAGACTGGTACACAGAGTGGTTCAATGACTACTTGCAGATCATATGAATGAATGAATGAAAATAATTCCATTCCCCATGCTAGACAAACACAGCCTTAGAGTCCTCATCTTCACCTTGTCATTGAATAGCTCATGATTGTGCTGGGCATGGTGGCACACACCTGTGATCCCAGCACTCTGGAAGGTCTTGAATTCCAGGCCAGCCTGGACTACACAAAGCCTGGTTTGCTCTGTTTATTTTAGATCTTTCATTGGTTTAAGCTTTCCTCAGTAAGGCCATCTTTTGCAGTGCAAATGTTCATCCTGTGCCATTATGTGTTTTTTTTGGGGGGGGGCTTTACTGCTCACAGCTTAGAGATCTTGGACTATGGAAGTGTTTGAATAGTGTTGGGATTGACAAAAACAATGGGAACTTTTAAAGTTGGACTGAATGCATTACATTCATTGCATTATATCATGGGTGGTTATAAGTTTGTGGGGGTCAAGGGAGGAATGGTCATTCTAAATACTTGATCCTCAGCTGATAGCAATTTGGGAGGGGGAGCCTTGCTGGAGGATGAGTGTTGCTGAGGTGCACTTTGATGATTAAGCTTAGCTTGTCAGTATTGGTTTGGCTCACTCTCCTGCTATTAAAGTCCACCTGATGTTGGCACAAAGGTGATGCCCAGCCTCTGCTCATGCCATCCTTTCCTTTGCCATTATGAAGTGTCCTCTCAAGGCTCTAAGCCAAAATAAGTAACTTTCCTCCACTCAGCTGCTTTTGGTTGGGCCCTTTGTGCCAGCAATGAGAAGGTAACTACAACAAGAGTAGAAGAAAGGAGCTGGACGGATGGCTCAGTGGTTAAAGATGCTGGCTTGCAATGCCTGTTGGTCTGGGTTTGGTTCCCTAGTACCCATGTAAAGCCAAATGCACAAAGTGGCACACATGTCTGGAATTTGTTTGCAGTGGCAGGAGGTCCTGGAGCACCCATTCTCTCTCTTAAGTAAATAAATAAAATATTTTTAAAAAGAATAGAGGGTGCTGGAGGGATGGCTTAGTAGTTAAGGCGTTTGCCTGCAAAGCCAAAGGACCCAGGTTTGATTCCCTGGGGACCCACATAAGCTAGATACACAAGGTGGCACTTGTGTCTGGAGTTCTTTTGCAGAGGCTGGAGGCCCTGCATGCCCATTCTTTCTTTCTCACTAAGGTAAAAAAAAACAAACAAACAAAACAAAAACAATTAAAGAGTAGAAGCAGGCATTTATTTGTCTCTCCCCACCCAGACCTCTTTCTATTTGGTATTTAAACATCTTCAGACAATACTGAACTATTTGAGAGAAATCTTGTGTCAGAGGCTGGGGAGAAGGTGAGATGGAGGGAGACCTTCCCCTCCCCCAAGCCCACCTTCAGTCTTGTGGGGGGGGACGCTCATTCTTGGACAGCAGGACAAGAAGGCAGGCCTGGGTGGCATGGGACGGGAATAGAGATGAGGGCCCTGTGCTAACTGGGGCAGCTGCTCGGGAAGTTGGGAATAAGAATGAAATCCCCTCTTCAAGAAAAGGCAAGTCAGGGCTGGAGAGATGGCTTAGCAGTTAAGGCATTTGCCTGCAAAGTCAAAGGACCCAGGTTCAATTCCCCAGTACCCCAATAAAGCCAGATATACAAGGTGGCACATGCATCTGGAGTTCATTTACAGTGGCTGAAGGCCCTGGTGCACCCATTCTTTCTATATATGTCTGCTTCTTTCTCTATCTCTGAAATAAATAAAATATTTTTTAAAAAAGAAAAGAAGCTGGGCATGGTGGCACACACCTTTAATCCCAGTACTCGGAAGGCAGTGGTAGGAGGATCGCCATGAGTTCGAGGCCACCCTGAGACTACAGAGTAAATACCAGGTCAGCCTGAGCTAGAGTGAGACCCTACCTCAAAAAACGAACAAACAAAAAACAACAGAAAAACAAAAACAAAACCAACAAACAAACAAAAGGCAAATCAAAGGCAGGCTTGGTATTGACCATCGTGGCAAAAGTGGTATGTGTTAGCAAGCCCTTGTGGGCCCTGTGCTTCTTCTTTGGTCCCTACAGCAAGATTGGGGCAGGAATCGGGTGGGTGGGGGAACTTGGGGAGATCCCCATGACTACCTATGGGGAGAGGGAAATCTATAAATGTGTACCATACATATGGCTCATTAGGTTCTTCAGGCTCTTTCGTGTTCCTAAGAGGCTTGTCAACCCAATGATGTTTGTTGTTTCCATTTTACAGATAAGAACTCTGAGGTCCAGAGAAACAAGTTGTCAGTAATCACCATACTGGTGATGAAGTGAGGAGTCTTTTGATTACAAAGGTGTTTTTTTCCCCCTAGGATGCCAACTTGTTTGGGCATTCCAGGTGGTGAGGAGGACAAGGAATTGGGCAACCTGAACCCCTTCCTCCAAAGGCTGTGGGCACACAACAAGGAGAGAATGGGGGTCCCACCAAGTTGATAGTCTGGCTGCAGAACCCATACCTTCATGGACCCTCCATAACACAGCTTTGGATAGGACTGACTTTTTGAAAATTATTTATTTATTTGAGAGAAAAAGAGGTAGAAAAAGAGAGAGGGAGAGAGAGAGAGAGAATGGGCATGACAGGGCCTCCAGCCACTACAAATGAACTCCAGATGCATGAGTCACCTTTGTGCAACTGGCTTATGTGGGTCATCGGGAATTAAATGGGGGTCCCTAGGCTTTGCAGGCAAACACCTTAACTGCTAAGCCATCTCTTCAGCCTGGGAGTGACATTTTTTTTTGTTCATTTTTATTTATTTATTTGAGAGTGATAGACAGAGAGAGAAAGGGGCAGATAGAGAGAGAGAATGGACGCACCAGGGCCTCCAGCCACTGCAAATGAACTCCAGGTGCGTGCACCCCCTTGTGCATCTGGCTAACGTGGTTCCTGGGGGATGGAGCCTTGAACCAGGGTCCTTAGGCTTCACAGGCAAGCGCTAAACCGCTAAACCATCTCTGCAGCCCAGGAGTGACATTTTTGCAGCTACAACATGCTCTTTTGTTGGCTTTCTGAGAGCCTTAAAGAAGACTGGTAAGAATCTCAAGTCGGGACTGGGGTAATGGCTCAGCATTTAAGAGCACCTGGTGCTTGAGCATGAGAGCCTCTCTTTCCAGAGACTTCCACACTCAACTCTACAGATCCCGTGTGGAAACCTGGGCAGGGCCACCCACATCTGTGACCCCAGTTGGAGGACTTGCTGATAGACAGCATCTGAGTTGAGGAGAAGATCTGTCTCAAGGAAATATGCAGATCAATGATAACAGAAGGAGGCCTGACATTCTCCTCTGGCCACTGCATAGACACACACATACACACACACAGTGCACACACATCTGCATGCACATACACACATCACGCGTACCCGCCACACCCAGAATCTATGCACACACACGCACCCCTGCCCCTGAAATTGAGGAAACTAGAGTTCAGAGAAGTGAGACAATTGGCCCAAAGTGACAAGGTAGGTAAAGGCAGTGTGCTAATACTAGACGCTGACTCTGTAACTCAGAGCCCTGCCTGGCTCATCTTCTTTGAGTTATTTTCCATCTCCTGCCCCCCCCCCCCACTCATTCCCCTGCATCCAAGGAGATAGAGCTGGAAGTTTCTAAACAATTAGACTCTGCCATTTTTCTTTTCCCACCAAATAGCGGAACCTTTGTAGAGAATTCTTAACTTTTTTTTCCCAGAGGGAGCCACCCAAAGTCCAGCCTAGGTTAGGCCCTGGTGAGGCATCTGAGGCAGAAGTGGCAGGCTCCCGGGGAAGGCCCAGCTGGGGGACTTCTTCCAGGATCGCCCCTTATCTCAGCCCCTGTCCTTGTTTGGGGAAGCAGCGGGGTCTTGGGCCCATGCGTGGACACGCAGCTGGGGTGTGTGGCTGCTCCTGAGGTAACAACACAGGGGCTGGGCGTGGGGAGTGACAGTGGTGGGCTCCAGCCGCGACACTGAAGATAACTGCTCCTGACAGATGAAGACGCAGCCCAGGCAAAAGCTACATCCTATTTGGCTTTTAATTTGGAGGCCCCAGGAGTAAATTCGGAAGCACCGCTCTCCTCCTCATGTGCAAAGTGGATCTGACTTTCAGGAAATGACCTGAAGTGAAACCACATTACTTATCAGCCGCCTCTCAGATCACAGCCTCCCGCCCCCTCCCTCCCGATCCTGACGGGATCAGAGCTTCTGCCCGTCCACCGCCTCTGGAACATACCTGTGTCTAATTGAGGGGCGGCCGGGGACCCCATGTGCTCAGGGGCGTGCGAAGGTGGAGGGTGGCATTCAGCTAACACTCCGAATTAGGAAGCCACCACAGATTGTATCCAAAGTGGAATCTGTAAATGACAGTCTTACTGGTCAAATCTCTACTCCTTGTTTTGTTATGTGATCGCAAGCTAAGATGACATTGTTTTGTTTTGTGTTTTGGTTTTCCAAGGTAGGGTCTTGCTATATCCCAGGCTGATCTGGAATTCACTATGTAGTCTCAGGCTGGCCATGAACTTACAGTGATCCACCTACCTTAGGCTTCAGCTTTACTTTTTTTTTTTTTGAGGTAGGATTTTGCTCTAGCCGAGGCTGATCTGGAATTCACTGTGTAGTTTCAGGGGTGGTCTTGAACTCATAGCAATCCTTTCTCTGCCTCCCAAATGCTGGGATTAAAGGTTAGCATTACCTTTTTTTTCAAAAATATTTTTATTTTTATTAATTTACTTGAGAGAGAGAAAGAGGGAGGGAAGGAGGGAGGAAGGGAGAGAGAGAGAGAATGGGTGCACCAGGGCCTCCAGCAAACTGCAAACAAACTCCAGACACATGCACTACCTTGTGCATCTGACTTACATGGGTCCTGGGGAATGGAACCTGGGTCCTTTGGCTTTGCAGGCAAGTGCTTTAACTGTTAAGCCATCTCTCCAGCCCAAGAATGACATTTTTAAAGGTGGGCAGCCAGTTTAACCATAAAATGGTAAGCTCCAGGTTCGGTGAGAGATTGTGCAGGGAGATCAGGAAGATGAGAGATGAAGGAGGATCCCTGACATCCTCCTCTGACCTCCACATGAGTGTGCACAGGTATCTGCACACACATACACACACCCCAAAAGATCTCTGATTAGTTGATTAAACTAAAAAGTAAAATAGGACTGGAGAGATGGCTCAGTGGCTAAAGGTGCTTACATGCAAAGCCTGATGGCCTGAGTTCAGTTCTCCAGTACCTATGTAAAGTCAGATGCACAAAGTGGTGTATACATCTGGAGTTGGTTTATTTACAGTGGCAGGAGGCCCTGGTACACCTATACTCACTCACTCTCTATCTTTTTTACTCTCTCTGTTTGCTTCTCTCTGTCTCTTGTGTCTCAAAGTAAATAATAACATATTTAAAAAGTAAAATGAAGCCAGGTGTGGCGGTGCACGCCTTTAATCTCAGTACTCGGGAGGCAAAGGTAGGAGGATCACCGTGAGTTCGAGGCCACCCTGAGACTACATAGTGAATTCCAGGTCAGCCTGAGCTAGAGTGAGACCCTACTTTGAAAAACCAATAAATAAACAAATTAAATAATGATCAAAGGGCAGGGCTGGGGGCTAGGTGGGATCATCCTGAAGCCCATCACACTAGACAAGATGAGGGGCCAGGTGTTACCTCTTGCCCCTTCTCCCATCGAGAAAGGGAATATGGTTAGCACATGCTCCATGCTTGTTGATCGAGGCTGTGAATGTCAGCTTTAGTCAGTCCTGCTGTAGATAGCGGAAATGGAGGATTACTAAACCCAACTCCCATCCCTCCCAAGGGCTCTGGCGACCCACTAGGGTGCAAGGCTAAGCCCTAGGGACAATGGTGAGGAGCCCTGGCCTGTACTCTCAGGGTGTTCACAGTCTAGGTTGGGAAGTCTAGACAGAAAGTCAACAGAAGCTCTTCATGCATGTCTTGTGGGAGGTGTGGCCCTGGAGATAGGTCCTAATGCTGGGGAGCCAAAAGGGGTGGATTTTTTTTTCAGAGTCTCCAGACTCTAAACCCCTGCCTGCTCTGTCACAAATAGGTCCTTGGGTGTGAGCAAGCATTACAGTTCCAGAGTGCTGGGGTACTTCACCCCAACAGTGAACCATCTAGAGAATGTTGAGGAGTTGGCTGGCCCATAGGTAGGAGGTGGTCCAGGCTGAGCCAGCCAAAGTTCCCTGCATGCATGTGGGAGCCACAGCCACTGGGATCCTCCCTCTAGTGCCCCCTCCCAGGCCTTCTCCCAGCTGCTCTTCCCAGAGGAAGTCCCCCTCCCCACTGATAACCCCCTTATCTCTTCAGGAAAGCGCTGATCCCATCAGACTCATTCACAAACGGAGCCAATTTCCAGCTCAGGAAAAAGAATGTCCCTGGTGTTCTGATAAGGAAGGAAATGATAATCTCACATCATTGGGTCAAATATTCCTCTCCACACCCAAGTAATCGCGCAGAGATTTAATCCCCAGGGCCCAGAACTCCCCAGGTGCAGGTAGGAGATTCTATAAGCCTCCACTTCCCATTTTCCCTGACCCTCAGAAATCCTTGCAGGCTGGGGTCTGGGGGAGAGAAGAGTGCAGACCTGTTTGTCTGATTGTCCAGCCTCTGGAGCCTCCACGGCTGCCAGTGGAGAAGCTCCGGGCTCTGCGGCCCTATCTTTGATCACTCAGGTAATGGCCTGGCCTGCTCTCTGTGGAGGCAGGGAATAGAGTTAGCACCCACGCTCTGGGAGCCCTGACAGCCCGTTTAACAAGGTGTCCAACATCCCATTTCCTCTGCACTTCCTCTCGCCTTAATCCTTTTATGCGAAACTCACTCAGGAGCAAGCCCTGTGAAATTGAGGCCTTTCTGTACACATGGCCTGGTCCGCTCTCTGCTCCTGCCAAGCACAGCCCCTCCCACCTCAGATATCTGGGAAAAGCAGGGCCTGGGTATGAGGAGGGGGCCCAGGTGTCCTAGAGGGTCACCCCTAAACTCTGGAGGGTGGGGTGCAGATGGAGCGCTGTAGACATAGTTTAGGATTGTTTTTACCCAAGTCTGGGCATCGAGGCTCAAGCCTGACCCCCAGACCACCGTGGATCACCTACTCCACAAGAACCCTTGGCCTGGAGTCAGAATTAGAGGTAGGAAAATGCCAAGAAGACTTTTAACCCCATGTTCCTGTCCCCAGCATTATCCTCTCTAGGGAGAGAGAGAGAGAGGAAGATAGATGATAGATAGGAAGGAAAGAAGAAAGGAAAACAGAAAGAAAGAAAGAAAGAAAGAAAGAAAGAAAGAAAGAAAGAAAGAAAGAAAGAAAGAAAGAAAGGAAGGAAGGAAGGAAGGAAGGAAGGAAGGAAGGAAGGAAGGAAGGAAGAAGGGCAAACACAGCCAGATGTGGTGGCACAAGCCTTTAATTCCAGCACTCAGGAAGCAGAGGTAGGAGGATCACTGTGAGTTCGAGGCCACCCTGAGACTACATAGTGAATTCCAGGTCAGCCTGGGCTAGAGTGAGACCCTACCTCGGAAAAAAAAAAAAATAGCACGCACTGACATTCAACCTACAGGGGTGAAAATGAGCATCATGTAGGTTGCCTCAGCCAGGACACAGAGGGAGGCCCCCATTCTCCTAGTGGATGGCGGTGGGGACCCTAGGAGGCTCATACCATGCAAGACACCTGGAAAAGGGAAGGTGGCCCAGTGGTGTGGTGTCCTTGTGCCCCTTCAAACCAGCTGCTGCCCTGTCTGGGCTCAGCTTGGATTCTATGGAACACCTCAGTCTCCCTGGGAGGGATGAAGACCAGGCTGTTTCTCTCTGGCCTTGCAGAAACATCTGGCCTACTGTGAACTCCTGCTTTCTCCAGTGGTCCCTTCATTCCCCAGAGCTTCTCATTCTGCCCCTCTTTCCAGGCCTAGCTCCTGCCAGCCCTTGCCTAGGCCCAGAGAAAAGATAACCCTTCCTGAGAGGAAGATGGAGCAGCCTCTAAGGGAGTGTGATCTTTTTCAGCTGACTGATGAAAAGCCCGTTTCCAAGACAAATTCTCTCAAACTAACAGCGCCAAAGAGAATTTCCGTCGTTCTCCCCCTCACCGCCTGGCCCCTTCTCTCAGGAAGATTAAAGAACATCTTCATCTCCAGTCTCCTTCCTTGCCTGCTCTTTCTCCTCTCCCAGCACTTGCCTAAAACCCCTGAGTGCCCATTGGCATTTCCCCGCCCTCCTTCCCGTCCCCTGCCCCCTCTTCCACCTTTCATTTCCTATTCCCTTCCCCGATTTCCTGTTTCTGTCACCAGGAAGAGTTCTTTCCTCTTCCTCCCCTGCCTGTCTTTCCCTCACTGCCCTGCCTGCACCTCTGTCCCCAACACAGCTCCTGCTGAGGGAAGGTGCCAGGCTTTCCTCCTTGGTGTCTGAAGTAATCCTACCAGCCAAGAGCTTCCTGGCTGGAGAAACTCAAGCTAGAAGGACCCTTTTCTTCCATCTCTTCCTCCCCCTCACTTGCTCCCCGAGCCTCTTAGAAGGTTCAGAAACCAGGCTGGGTCCCTGGTTAGCCCCGGGCTCACTGGCAGAGGGGAGACAGGCATTCTTTCCATATCCTCCCAACTCATCCTTCTTCAATTAGATATGCCTGCTTCCCAAGGAGGTTTCATCCCATGTATCCTCTGGGAGTTTCTTAGTCCAAGATGCAGACAAGAATTCCATCTGCTTTGTTCCAATCTGAGGTCTGTCCTTTATCAAGATCACCATTCCCTCCAGTATCTCTTCCTCTTTTTCTGGAGCAACCCGACTTAATCTTCAGGTCCCCAGTGAATGGCTGTCTCCTCTGGGAAGCCCTCCTGCCTCTCCCAGCTGACCCTTCTAAGTGCCTCTTACACACGGTTGCAAGCAACACCAATTCATCTCGCCCGTAGCTCCATCCTTAAGGAATCTGTGAGTCCCTTGAGGACATCAGCTCCACCATCTCATTTCACAAACATTTGCTGAACACCTACTGGGTGTCAGGTTTGGTTACAAGAGGATTCCTTCATTCAACAAATATTTACTGAGCACCGGATGTGTGCGCAAAGTTCCTCTAGGGATGGGGCTCACCTATGAGGAGGAAACGCAGACACACAGGTTCTCCGAGGGGCTGTAAGCCACGTGATGGAGGGAAGCAAAGCGTGTCATGGGGCAGAGGGAGAGGCTTCCTGAAAGGGGGGTGACCAGGATGGATTCAGGTAAAGAGGGGATGGGAGATCTACACTTAGAGCTTTGAAACACACAACCTGTGTCTTACATGGAGGCTGTATCGGGGGTGGTGGAGGTGGCCAGGAGCCTTTGGCAGGAACTGTGGGTGAATGATCTTTCTCGAGCACATAGTGGAACATTGGATGAGCAGAGTCTAGGAGATTATACATTGACAAAGAACATGCTACGTGCAAGGAACAGGTGCTGGGAATGGAAGCACAGATTTACAGGGATGACAATAACAGACAGTCACTGACCAGCACAAAGTTGCCACCCACTACGTGTTGGGCTCAGTGCCTTGTGTTTGTTATGGGTGTCACTGAGTTTGCTTTCGTGCGCCCTGTGTGGGATGACTATGATGTCCCCATGGTGATGGGTCTGCTCAAGCCTAGAGAAGTGAAGGGACTTCCCAAAGCTATACTAGATCCCAGGTCTAGACACTAGTGTCCCAGTCCTCTGAACTGCTGGCCCGGGCCCTTGGAGCAATCCTTTCTAAGAACCCACCACATCCTCCCTCCTCTCCCCTCCTCCACTCTACCAGCCTGGAGACTGCATTTCTTCTTCCCTGGCCTGTCCCCCTCCCCTCAAAGAGAGAAAAAATGGAGAGGAAATGGATGTTTAAAGATACATGTATCCATCACTATTATTTATTTTCTAATGTGGGTCTGCGGCTCCGCTCCAATGGGAGAAATGTAAATCAGGTGGACATCACTCCCAAAAGCCCTAAAGAGCTTGGCTCCCCCAAATTAGAATAGAAAATGCTCTTTTAAAATGCACCTTTAATATGGAAAAGCCTGCCAACCCGGGCTCTAAATAAACCAAACTTGAACCAGATGCCAAATAGAGTAGATGAAGGACAGGGGCACGGAGGGTCCCGGGCTGGGGAACGAGGCCTAAACAGCTATTTATATTAATGCAAAGAAAGTTCAACATTCTCCCCCTTGATATATGCTGCAGCGGGAGGTGGTTTTTGTCCCACCAGCGAGAATAAAACGCAGAGCTCTTGATGGGCAGGGTCACATGCACGAGATAAAAAGCTCTGGGTGTAATATATGTCTGCACCGCGTATTCTCTGCAGGCTCTGCGCTCTGCAGATGACAAGAGAACACTCACTCAAGGTTAGACTGCTCGCTCACAGTCACAGCTCTCTGTTTTGAGGGAATTGAGCTACCTCAAAATGTGCCCAATAGAGCCCCAGGTGCTCTGATGGTGAACCAATAGGTGGCCCCGGTTGGGGGAGGGGCACTGGAAGTCTAGGGTGCTGCAGGCCAGGGATGAGGAATGGTTTCATGTGCCAGCTAGAGGGAGAAAAAGTGCCCTTCCCACTTGGTGACACGCTGATTGTCTAGAATCCCTACAGACAGGCTTATAGCTGCCTGAGCACTTTTTGTTTTTGAGACAGGATCCTTCTATATACCTCAGACTGGCCTCAAATTCATGCTCCTTCTGCCTATGCCTCCTGAGTGATGGGATTACGCATGTGTGCCTCTATGTCTGGCTCCCTGTGTGCTTTACACAGAGGCCTACATGCTTGGAGCAGGGGTTGAACTTCGCTCTTTCATGGGTATGTTACATGAATTCTGGGCCTCCTGGTTCTATGTGTCAGAATTCACTGACTCACTTGTTTAGCAACCTCATGCAGGCAGCATTCATTCACTATTAAGAACCTGCACTGGACTGTCAGGGGTAGCAGTGGTAGCCGGGTTTGCGGAAAATACTAGGCGAGGATAACAGTGCTTTTCAAAGACCTCAGCTGTGTGCAGTGCCTCGCGTCGTGCTGGGCTGTAGTGAGCAGTCAAAAATGTGGGTCCCCTCGTAGTTGGTGTTGTTGGAGATATGGTACAGTGAGGAAAGGGACAAAAGAATGACCGCGGTGGTGGCCAGCTCACAAAAGATTACAGCTGAGAGAGCACGGAGACACAGACAAAAGCAAGAAGATCCAATTGCCCGCTAGTCTCCGGAAGTAGTGTATGCCAAGTGCTGTGAGAGGCACAGATCCAGACCAAGCTGGGGACACGACGTGTGATCTGGGACCTTGACGTTCAGTAAAATCCCCCCAGGAGGACACGCGAGTGGAACAACATTTTAGGCAAAGGGAACAGCGCGAGCAAAGGGATGGCCTCGGCAGAGCTCGACATGACAAGGCAGTGAGAAGCTCAGGGGTGGGAAACTGAGTCGAGAACAGCAAGAAAGGTAAGGGAGGGCCTTGAAGACCAAATTGAGAAGTTAAAAACTGATTTAAGGGGCTGGGGAGATGGCTCTGTGACAAAGCCTGCTGGCTCAGGGTTCAATTCCCCAGCCACCTCCATAAAGCTGGACAGTCTTGTAGTTGCAGCGGCAGAGCCCCTGGTGCACAGACACACATGCAAATAAAGAAGTAAATAAATGTTTGAAAATTAAAAATAAAATTGGGTCCGAGTATGGCGGTGCATGACTTTAATCCCAACACTCAGGAAGCAGAGGTAGGAGGATTGCTGTGGATTCAAAGCCAGCCTGAGACTACAGAGTGAATTCCAGGTCAGCCTGACCTCGAGTGAGACCCTACTTCAGAAAAACTTAAAAAAGGTGGAGGGGGGTTGGGGAGATGGCTCAGCAGATAAGACGCTTGCTTGCAAAGTCTGCTAGTCCAGGTTCAAGTTCCCAGTACCCAGGTAAAGCCAGATTCACAAAGTAGCATGTGCATCTGGAGTTCATTTGTAGTTGCAAGAGGTCCTGGCATGCCCATTCTCTCTTGTATTCCCTCCCTCTTTCTCTGTCTTTCAAGAAAATGAAAAAATTATTTAAAACATTCTGCTAGGGCTGGGATACAGCCCAGTGGTAGAGCACACACAAGCATATATAAGGCCCTAGGTTCAATCTCTAGCAACAACAAACAAACAAAAAGAAATTGAACACCGTATTCTAGAGCCAGAAGGGGTGGCTTACACCTTTGGCCCAAGAACTCAGGAGGCTGAAGCCAGGAGGTCTGCCACAAGTTCCAGGCCAGTCTGGACTCATAGTGTATTCTTGGCTAGCCTGGGCTATAGAGTGAGACACTGTCTCAAAGGACATACGCACAAGACAACAAATACTTGTTCCTTTAAGCATGGAAAATTTAAAAAATGAAGAACTGCTTCCCCTGATGGGGTCATACAGGCATTTGAAGGCAATGAATCCCTACACTGTCTCAGTTAACAACCAGGCCAGCAGAATGACTAGTCTGAGCCAGATGCAGTGGCTTACACCTATCATCCCAGCACTCAGCAGGCCGAAGTAGGAGGAGAGCCATGAATTCAAGGGCAGCCTGGGCTACAGAGTTCTGGGTCAGCTTGAGCCAAAGTGAGACTCTACCTCAAAAAGAAAAGAAGGAAAGAAAAAGAAACAAGAAATAAAAGACTAGCTAGACCAAAGAGAGACTGTTTTTTTTTTCCCCCAATATTTTATTTATTTGAGAGAGAGAGAGAGAGAGAGAGAATGGGCATGCCAGGGCCTCTAGCCACTACAAACAAACTCCAGACACATGTGCCACCTTGTGCATCTGGCTTATGTGGGTCCTGGGGAATAGAACCTGGGTCCTTAGACTTTGCAGGCAAATGCCTTAACCGCTAAGCCATCTTTCCAGTCCCCAAAGTAACTGTTTCCTGGCAGACTAGTCAGTACCAGCTGTTACTCTGTGGTAACAAACATCATCAGCGCCGCAGTGGTTCATGTGCACTCCACTCTGGGTCCGGGTAGCTCTCAGTAGTTCCACCCAACACCTCCATATCAACAGGTCCCTCAGGGAGAACAGAAGAAGGCAGGAGGATCGCACATTGGCCCTTACATATGTCCCTCTCGAAGCGATGTATACCACTTCTGCTCACACTCCATTGGTCCAAACAAGTCACACAGGTCAGGTCTGACGTCATCTGAGTGGAGAATACCATCTTCCTGTGTGGCCAGAAGGCAGTAAGAACCCAGTGTACCATGAAGCACTGGTCATGTACATCCTGTTTGGAAATGCACAGAGAAAGAACTGGTTTTCAGTGGAAGAAGCAGCTGAGAGGAGGTGGAGGAGGAGAGGAGGCACGGACACATGAGTAAGCAGGTCCTTGCTCCTGACCACAGCGCTGCTGGCCTCTTTTGTGGTGATCCTCCTCGAGGGTCCGGGCATGTCTACGAAGTCAGATGGGATGCTAGAAGGGCAGAGGAAGGAGATGGAGGCCCGAGGCGGAAGTGAGTCTTCCTCTCACCCAGAGTTTCAGCAAACTTTGAGAGGGCTTGGTTGTGCCAGTGGGCCTGGGAGTTATATTCCTGGTCCCCCGACAAGCTCTTCACAATTGATTGGGATCTCCACTAGACACATCTGGTTTTCAGGAAAGGTGCAAGGGGGTAGAGTTAAACACAGAAGGTGAAGGTGTGGGGCAGGATTCTCTAACCCGGTTGGGTGCCGTGAGATCCTGGGAAACGAGTGCAAGACCACCACCCAGCCTTCCTGGCATTTGGCCAGTTGGGTGAATATCATGGCCCTTGGCTTTGTCCCTCTCCCCTCCCAACAGAGGGGGCAGGGTGGCAGGAATGAGGTCGTAACCCTGTCCCTCATTTGCTCCGACACCTTCAAGCAGATGTGTCAGGATTTGGTTTCCAAGGAGTGTAACCGATGCCACAAATCATAGAGTGGCAGGCCAGGCTAGCTGGCCTCTGAGGTCCTTCGCAAGGAAGTGAGTGAAGGAGCCAGAAGCTGGGGCCTGTGGGAGGGTGGAGAGGGGCACTGAGCGAGCGTGCCCAGCTCGGTTCTTTTTTCTTTTTTATTTTTTTGAGGTTGGGTCTCACTCTAGCTCAGGCTGATCTGGAATTCACTCTAGTCTCAGGGTGGTCTAGAACTCACAGCCATCCTCCTACCTCTGCCTCCCAAGTGCTGGGATTAAAGGAGTGCACTCCGTTCTAAGGGGTCACTCTAAGGGGTCACGGGAAGGACAGGGAGGAGCTTGGGGGTGGTGAGGGGTAGGGGAAAGCTGAGGAAGAGTTGGATGTGGAAAGAGAGGAGAAGCCAGTGGGAGTGATGGAGAAAGGAAAAAGAAGAGAAGCCAAAGGAAGGAGGAGAAAAGGATAAATAAAAGGAAGATAGAAAGAAAGGGCCAAGCATGGCCGTGGCATGCATTTAACCCCAACGCTTGGGGGCCCAGGTAGGAGGATGGCTGTGAGTTGGAGGCCAGCCTGAGACAACATAGTGAATTCCAGGTCAGTCTGGGCTAGAGTGAGAGCCTACCTCGAAAAACAAACAAACAAAATAAAAGAGGGGTTATAAATCCACAGAAGAGAAAGCCAGAGAGAAAAGGCTCTGGGGCACACACCTGTATTTCATATCTGAGAGGTTGAAGCAGGATGATTACTTCCAACTTGAGGCCAGCCTGGGCTACAGCGAGACTCTATGTGAAAGAAGGACGGAGGGGAAAGGGAGGTGAAAGAGAAAGAAGGAAAGGAAAGGAAGAAAGAAAAAGAAAGAGAAAAGAAAGGGAAAACAAGTCAAAGGGTAAGAAAGAAGAGGAAGTCGGGTGTGATGGGAGGGAGGAAGAGGGATAAGAGGGATGAGAGGGGCATGAAAGGAGAAGGGACAGGCTGAGGGAAAGGAGAAGCGCAGAGAAAGAGGAGGAAGAGGAACCGAAGTGGGAGAGAAGACTAGGGAAGAACCGGAACCGTGGCATTTCCTGGGCACCAAGAGTCACAATGGCGGGAGGCTGGCAGGGAGGCTGGCAGGCGGGCGGGCGCCATAAAGGAGAGCGCAGTAGGCCGCTATGAAGATCTATTGGGCCCCGCAGTGCCATTGTCTTCAGAAGGAATTAAAAACAAATTGCTGAGGGCCAGCACATAATTTAAAGACTCACGGCAATTTTATGACTTGCTAATGTTCCTAATTACATGCCCGTGAAAGGCTTAATTAATTGGGGGATGTAGCAAAAAGTGGAGCCTGTGTTTGTTATCATGGTTCCACTGCATTGATTTTAGTGCCTATGGAGAATTTAGGGCCTCTTTATTTGCACAAAGAAAATGCAAGTCTCTCGAAAAAATGCACATTAAGATCAACCCCTCGCTGCTATCTAATATACTTTCCTCTACTTAACCAAAGCGCTTGTAATCATATTTTGTAAATGTTGGTGCCGTTAATTGCATTGTGAGGGAAAATAGGTTCCGCTTGGCTGGTTGTGGAGAATTTTACAAAGTTCGTTCCAGGCGCCCCATTCCAGGGGACTCTTCCCCAAAAACTTGTGGAGATGTTGGGGTACTCAGCCTGTTCCTTGGCTACCACAGTTTCTGCTGCTGGGGACCTAGTGGTGAGCGGGAGTTCAGCTGGACCCATTGGGGTGGGAATGGGGACAGTAGGCACGGAGGAAGGTCACACCAGGGTGTTCTCAACAGCGTGGGTATAGAAGACTTCCTTTCGGTACGGGCTGAGCCACGCCCTTCCAGTGCAGCCTGCGGGGAAGGCACTTGACTTCCCAGAGTGTAGATTTCTTCATCTGTGACATGGAGTTGGGCTCTTGCCTTGCTGGTATCATCAGACGATCAAACAAGATAATAGATGTGAAAGTGGCTCAGACCAGGTGGAAGGCTGTGGCCATTCTCATCCCTCCTCAGGGTCCATAGGGACAGTCCCTCTTATAGCTGGAGGCTCTTGGTGAGAACCCCGGCCCCCGGATTTTCCACAGGTAGAAGGTCAGCTGGCGATGGAGGGCCATCTTGGATGTTGGTGACGGAGCAGTATGGGCCATCTCCTGAGAAAGGGAACTCACTCTTCCCTGGGCTCCCTCCCAGAGTTCAGGTTCTCCCTGGCCCAGAAATGCCCCAGAACTGCTTGTTATGATCTGTTATGGCAAACTCGTCCAGGGCAGGGACAACCCCTCAGGTGTGCAGCCCCAGCACCTAGTCCATGGCAAGGAGGAGATATTAAGTAATACATTCCCGAGTGGATCACTGAGTCAGTAGCACTCAGTTACTGGGGCCATGGGAGTGGGTGGGTGGGAGGGAGCTGAGCATGTGTCAGGTCTTGCTCTGCTTCGGCTGCTCAGTTCATTGACTGAGCTTCTTCACCCAGCCCTCCTCACGTAACACTCTCCCAAGAACCTTCCCTGGATGAGGTCTCCTGCCGAAGACTGGATGAGTTGAAAAAGCAAGGTCTAACATAGCCCAACCACCATACTTTCTCCCTAAAAAACTTTCTTCATATGGCTAAAGGAATTTAAGTATGTATATATGTATATATGTATTTTGTTGTTGTTGTTTTTCTAGGTCTGGTCTTGCTCTAGTCCAGGCTGACCTGGGCAGAATTCACTATGTAGTCTCTGGCTGGCCTCCAACTCATGGGTGAACCTCCTACTTCTGCCTCCTGAGCACTGGGATTAAGGGCGTGCACCACTACACCTGGCTCTCTGTATTTTTCGAGACAGCGTCTTGATATATATAGCCCAGCCGATATGATCCTCAAACTCTGGACCCTCCTCCCTCAGCTTCTCAAGGGCTTGTACAACAGAGGTGGGAGCCATCACCAAGGGCTCTAATGGGACCTTTTAGAAATGCAAATCAAATCCTGTCCATCTCTTGCTGAAAGCTCTAAAGTCTTCCCATGGCACCTGGAGTAAAAGCCAGATTGTTGGTGAGGTCTACAGAAGACCCTCTCCTGTTCCTCTCACCTCTATCTCTTTCTTTTTTTTTTTAAATTTTTTATTTATTTGAGAGCGACAGACACAGAGAGAAAGACAGATAGAGGGAGAGAGAGAGAATGGGCGCGCCAGGGCTTCCAGCCTCTGCAAACGAACTCCAGACGCGTGCGCCCCCTTGTGCATCTGGCTAACGTGGGACCTGGGGAACCGAGCCTCGAACCGGGGTCCTTAGGCTTCACAGGCAAGCGCTTAACCGCTAAGCCATCTCTCCAGCCCCACCTCTATCTCTTTCTATCTTACACTCCCTTAGGGTCAGCCCTGCCAGAACGCTGCTCTCTTCTGTTCCTTCAGGCCAAGTTCAGTGCTGCCTCTGGGTCCTTGCCCTTGTTTTGCCTTTCTCCATTCTCTTTATGCAAGTCTTATCTCAAAAGTCTTTTGCTGAGCTGGAGAGATGGCTTAATGGTTAAGGCGTTTGCCTGTGAAGACCAAGGACCCAGGGTGGATTCCCCAGAACTCAAGTAAGCCAGACACAGAGGGTGATGCATACATCTGGAGTCCAATTGCACTGACTAGAGGCCCTGGTGTGCCCATTCCCTCTCATGTGCACGCTTGCCCTCATAAAAAAAAAATATTTTCCCTTATGGGATACAAAAGTCATCAGTGGTGAAAACAGTGGACACTGGAAGCCTCAGGTTTGGGCAGACAGGCCAAATGACTGAACGAGTGCAATAGGGGCATGTCTGCTCTGGGGGAAACCAACTGCTCTCTAATTAGACCGAAGGCCCGCTCTATGGGAGGGAATACAAGCCTATGGCAGGGGAGGTCATGAGCCTTAGGGGTATAAAGCCTGTTCATGTCTGGATAAATGCATATATAACTCTCACCAAATTACCCTGAAAGCATTACACTTAATGTTCATACTCATATATTAATGCTACTCTCACTTCTGGTTAGAGAAGCTTCTCTTTTCAGATGGCGATGACCACTGAGATGATCCAAAGGGCAACATACTGCTGAGAAGTAGTGACAGCGGAGTGTCCAGCACTGAAACACCTCACACCCTCCAAGGCTCAGGGTCCATTGCAGAAGAGGTGGCAGAAAGAATGTAAGAGCCAAAGGAAGGGTACCACTCCTTACGTACAACTGTCCGGACAGCACTTGGCCTCGATATCCAAGACCTCGGAGTGCCTATCAATACCTACACCAGACCCTCATAATTGGAGAAAAAGAAGATGACATCACATTAAAAGAGAGACTAATGGGGAGCGGGAGGGGACATGATGGACAGCAGAGTTATGAAGGGGAAAGTGGAAGAGGGGAAGAAAATACCATGCTTTGTTGTCTGTAAGTATAGAAGTTGTCAATAAAAAATATGTATTAAAAAACCTTTTCCTCCAAAGCTCGTATGCTACATTCACTAGTCCCCTCTCCATTTCTCAGGGATGAGGATTGAACCCAGGGGCCTTGTGTATGCCAGGCAACCATGCTACTACTAAGTCCCATCCCCTGCTGCCTTGTAATTCCCTCGTTAAGTATGTTAAGCAGACACGATTGTTTCATTCTATTTGATGCCTCCTTCTATCAGAAATCCACAGAAAAAAAAAAAAAGAAAGAAAAAATAAATAAACAAAGAAAGAAATCCACAGGAATCTAAACGGGGAGCTATCTCGTGGTGGCTTATTTCCTTACACGCAGTGTGGTTTTGGAATGTGGACGCATGTGTGGAGGGTGTTACTGTGAGTGTCAGGCGGAGGTGGGTTGCAGCTCTGCCCCTCTAGGCAGGATCTGTGTTTGCCTCATCGCTAAAGCAGCTCAGGCCCAAGCCCACTCACGGCTGCTTTGGGCTTTCCTATCCCACATAGGATAGACAGTCACCCTTGTATGAAGGAGGCCTCTCGTTCTAGAATTCTCATGTGAGGCCCCTTTCATTTTCACTGGGAGTTCAGGAAGACTCAGGAAATATCCCATTTCTCTGTCAATGTTCTTTGTGTGGTAGATACCCCTCAACTCACCTTTTTACAGAGTTTTCAAGGATTGGCTTTGTAGGGTGTGTGTGTGTGTGTGTGTGTGTGTGTGTGTGTGTGTGTGTGTGTGTGTGTTTACTTATCTTCCCACCTTATCCTCTGTTCCCCTTAAGGCTGTTACAACACGGAGTCACATGTTGCTGAAACAGGTCATGGAAGCTTCTGCCCTTGATGTCACTGTGATTTCCAGGCTGTTTGGGTTTGGTTTGTTTGGTGGTCAAACCCAGAGTCTCTGCATGCTGGGCACATGCTCTACCAGTGAGCTACATCTCAACTCCTATTCTTTGGTTTTGACTCTGTGGGATTTACCATAATGTTTTGACACCTTGGCTGTACCTAGAATGGGATTTTTTTTCGTTTTCTTTTTTTTTCAGCATTTTCAAGTGTTTTGTATTGGGAGGTCTTTGATAGGTTACCTGGCTCATCCTATTGTTATGGGATAAAAGTCCTTCAGCATTCTCAATCATGTGGTCTATTTTTATTATCTTCCTAACCCTGTCATGACTGGAAATAACCATACTCATTTGTTTACATTTTAACTTGAATTTTTTTATAAATCAAATTGAAACAAAAGTTTGCCATAATTCTCTAAACTCTAAAACTGCAAAAAGCATTTGTCCCCTTAAAGGTACAAGCACAATAGCATTTTTTTCGACATTTTTGTTTCTTTGTTTGTTTACTTTTTTAACAACTGGAAGAAGAGAAACTCCAGGAAGGCAGCAGGTCGGCCTGCATTCAGTTCCAAGGACAGCTCCAGCCTCCATGAGTGAGATTATTAGAAAGCCTGGATTTTAACCCAGTTTAGCAAACTGGATTGGAAGATGGCTCAGCAGTTAAAGGCATTTGTAAAGCCTGCCAGCCAGGGTTCAGTTCCCCAGTACTCACGTAAAGCCAGATGCACACAGTGGCACGTGCAGCTGGAGTTCATTTGCAGTGGCAAGAGACACTGGTGCACCCATGCATGCTCTTTCTCTCTTTCTCTGTTTGCAAATAAATAAAAATATTTTCAAATGATTTTGGGGGGGGGGGCTAGGAAGATGGCTTAGCGGTTAAGGTACTTGCCTGTGAAGCCCAAGGACTCAGGTTTGATTCCCCAGGAGCCACATAAGCCAAATGCACAAGGTAACTAATGCATCTGGAGTTCCTTTGCAGTGGCTGGAGGCTCTGGCACGCCCATTCACTTTCTCTCTCTCTAACAAATAAAATAAATACTTTTTTAATGTTTATTTTTACATTTTATTTATTTACAGATAGAAGAGGGAGAGAGAGAATGGGCACGCCAGGGCATCTAGTCACTGCAAACAAACTCCAGATGCCTGCGCCACCTTGTGCGTTAGGCTTACGTGGGACCTGGAGAATTGAACCTGAGTCCTTAGGCTTCACAGGCAAGTGCCTTAACTGCTAAGCCATCTCTCCAGCCCTAAAATATTTTTTTAAAACTGAATTTTTTTGAGACAAGGACTCATGTAGCCTAGGTGTTGGGCTTACAGGCATGCACTGCACACCTGGCTGAAGAACTCACTGTAATCATTGCTGGGTTCTCAATACATGATAGTTAGTGCGACGAAGGATGTTTTTAATTTTTTGTTTATTTTTATTTATTTATTTGAGAGCAACAGACAGAGAGAGAGAGAGAGAGAGAGAGAGAAAGAGAGAGAGAGAGAGAGAGAGAGAGAGAGAAAATGAGCACACCAGGGCTTCCAGCCACTGCAAATGAACTCCAGATGCGTGCACCCCCTTGTGCATATTGCTAACGTGGGTCCTGGGGAATCAAGCCTCCAACCGGATGACCAAGGATTTTGGAGGCTCGTATTATCTGGTCCTACTCACCTCCCATGAAGCTTCAATCTCCCCTTACTCCTCTGCCCACTGGACTCTGCCATCTGGAAACTATGGCTTCCTCTTTCTCCTTTCTGTATAGCTCCCTTGAGGCCTCCCAAACACACAGGATGGTGCACAGGGTACCCTTCCTTCCAGCACATAGCAGGCCCACTGGCTCCAGCGTGGCCCACTGGCTCCCCGCCTTGTCTCATGCAAATGCCTTTGGAAGTTCGGTGTACTGGTATACACCTGTAACCCCAGCATTTAGACGCAAGAAGATTTTTTTTGTTTGTTTTTTGTTTGTCGAGGTAGGGTTTCACTCTAGTCCAGGCTGACCTGAAATTCACTACATAGTCTAGGGTGGCCTCGAACTCCCGATGAGTCTCCTACCTCTGCCTCCCGAGTGCTGGGATTAAAGGCATGAGCCACCACGCCTGGCGAGGCAGGAAGATTTTGAGTTCAAGGTCAGCTTGGGATACATAATGAGGCTCTGTCTTAGAAAAATAAAGTCAAACAACAAACACCTAACAATTTGAAGGCAAGTGTGGCAACTCACACCTCAAACTTGTGATCCTCCTGCCTCAGCCTCCCGAGTGCTGGAGTCATACATGTGTACCACCATGCCCCGCTTCTCTGTCCCTCTCCACCAGGTTGAAGCAACTTAATAACCTGCTTTTTTTTTCTTCAACAGACAGGAGCCTTTGATGAGCCTGCAGCGAGGACATTAAGGTGTCATGAGCAGGGTTCTAGCTGGCCTGGGAAGAGGGTGCCAGCAGCAGGCCCGGGCGTATCACAGCCTTCAATCCGTATCTCTCTCCTCCTGAATCATCCTTCGCCATTCATTCCCACCCCACTCTTACTTTTTTCTAAATTAGATTTTTTATTATGAAATATTTCACACACAGAGAAAACCATAAACAATAATATAACGAATATCCATGCATCTTCTGCCTGGCTTTGTTAAATCTTAACATTTTGCCATATTTGCTTCAGATACATATTTTTTAAAGAAATAAAACCTTATAGGTGTCATGGAAACTCCTTGTATGTTCCTCTCAAGACTCATTCTAGGCTGAGTAGTGGGGGTGGTGGTGGAGGCTCATTCTTTTCCTGCCTTCCCATGGGTAACCGCCCACTTGGATTTAGGGTGTGGTCTTTCCATGGAAGTTTTAACTGCAGACTATAAATACATGAGCCCTGTGCTACATGGGCTTGTATGCGACTGAACTTTATTTCAATGGCACCTTGGGTGTTCTGTTCA
Organism: Jaculus jaculus; assembly: GCF_020740685.1. Taxonomy (NCBI): domain Eukaryota; kingdom Metazoa; phylum Chordata; class Mammalia; order Rodentia; family Dipodidae; genus Jaculus; species Jaculus jaculus. The sequence goes on from NC_059110.1 coordinate 94,783,368, forward strand.
CTATGTCGTTGGTCTTCCCCTTGTTCCATGTGGTTGAGTCACGTCCACTGAATACAGGAATACGCCCTCATTTATCCTTCCCTGTAATAAGCACCCTTGTCTATTTCTCCTTGTGCGCGCTCGCGCGCACACACACACACACACACACACACACACACACACACACACACACACACGCGCGCGCATGCACACACACACACGTGTTTCTCTAAGGCATATAACTTGGAATAGAATTGCTGGGTGACAGGCCTATCTGTTATCTATTGCTGCATCATAAACCACCCCCAAACTTGCTGTTATTTGCTCGCAATTCCGTGGTTAGAAATGTAAGCAGGGCACAGTGGGGACAGCCTGTCACTTTGCCACAAAGTCTGAAGGCGCGTCCTGAGCAGCTTACACATCTGGGAGAGCTGCCTGCGTGGGTCCTTGGCTGTCACGGTGAGAGGACCCTTGCTCTTCTTCCCACGGCCTCTCATGCACCTGGTTTGGGATTCCTTACAGCTTCTAAGAGTCAGTGGTCCCCAGAGGACCAGCCACTCTATTATGAAGGGATTCATTAAGCGTCTTCTTGTGGTGGCTCATATCTGGAATCCCAGAACTCAGAAGGTGGCAGCAACAGGATCAAGGCCTGCCTCAGTTGCATGGAGCCCTACCTCAAAACAAAACCAAACCACAAAGCAAATAAATAAACATAAGGTTTGAGGCCAGCCTATGCTACATAGCAAGATCATGTCTTATAAACAAACAAAAGAAGAAGAGAATAAAATAAACAAACCTCTATCTGTCTTATTATTGCTAAAAAATCCATTGGCTAAAGCAAGCCACATGACCAGGCTTAGAGGAAATGTCCACCACAATAGGGTACAATGCCAACAGTTTTATATGATACTGGCCCCTCCTGTAGTCCCAGTGTGGTGGTTTGATTCAGGTGTCCCCTATAAACTTAGGTGTTCTGAATGCTAGGTTCCCAGCTGATGGAGATTTGGAAATTAATGCTTCCTGGAGGGAGTGTATTGTTGGGGGCGGGCTTATAGGTGTTATAGCCAGTTTCCCCTTGCCACTGTTTGGCACACTCTCCTGTTGCTATTGTCCACCTTATGTTGGCCAGGGGGTGATGTCTACCATCTGCTTATGCCATCATTTTGCCCTGCCATCATGGAGCTTCCCCTCGAGCCTGTAAGCCAAAATAAACCTCTTTTGTTTCCCCACAAGCTGCTCTTGGTTGGGTGATTTCTACCAGCAATGCGAACCGGACTGCAACAGTAAAATGGTACTGAGGAGTGGGATTGCTGCTAGACACCTGACTGTGTGGCTTTGGCCTTTTGGAACTGATTTTCAAGGGGAATGTGGAAAAATTTGAAATCTTGGCCTAAGAGATGCCTTGCAGTATTGTAAGTACAGCTTGATGGACTATTTTGGTCAGAGTTGGAAGACTTGAATTCAATAAGAACTATGGACTGTGATGTTTGGCTTATAAGGGTGAGGAAGAGCTTTGCTTGGACTGGGCAAGCAGTTTGTGTGGGAAGCTTGTTGTAATGCCTGTGTCCTGAGAAGTTGTGCAGAGTTGCTTTGCATAGAAATGAACTGGTGTGAGCAGAGGGATATGGCACAGGAAAAAATGAAATCTTTGGGCCTAAACTGCTGCCCATTGACCTGTAAATTGTTTAAGAGATTACAACCATTGAGCTTGGGCCAGCTGACCTGCACCAGGGAAACAGGAATAATTTGACTATTTTGAAGGGGCCTGAGTGCTCAAGGAGTGTCCTGTTCTTCAAAGTCTGCTCTATTCCCCGCTGGATTAACAAGTTGGCACCCTACCTGGTATTGTGGAGTATAAGAAATGCAGAAAAGAGGGTCATTGAGTTGCAACACGGTCTTGTGTTTTGGAAACGGCCATGGGCAGTGTGAAGCAGGTTTGCTGGATGCCTCCATGGAGACCCCATGGGGCCATGAGGATGGACCGTGGATTACAGTGGAGAGCCAGTGGAGATGCCCGGACCACGAGATGGCTGCCAAGGAAAGCTGCCGGCCCCAATGGAGTTTTCCAGGACTGTGAGTAACCTAGCTGGAGGGGTGGACTTGGAATACCAGAAGCTTGTTGCTGGTTAGAATAATCAGACTTGGAGATTTGTCATTTGACTAGAGTTGTTGGACTTAGAGCTACAGAGTTTGATGTTTGCCCTGTTTAAATCTTGTATTGGTTGAATGTTTCTTTGCTATGCCCACTTTCATCTTTTGTAGTGTGAGCGTTTATTCTGTGCCATTATGGGTTTTTTTGGGGGGGATTTTTTGGTATTATGGTTCAGTTAAAAGATCTTAGACTATGGGGATGTTTGAACATCACTGGAATTGATAAAATCTATGCAGACTTTTAAAAGTTGGACTGAATGCATTGTATTTTGCATCATGTTTGGATATCAGTTTATGGGGGCCAGGGGCAAAATGTGGTGGTTTGATTCAGGTGTCCCCTGTAAACTTCAGTGTTCTGAATGCTAGGTTCCCAGCTGATAAAGATTTGGGAATTAACACCTCCTGGAGGGAGTATATTGTTGGGGGTGGGCTTATGGGTGTTATAGCCAGTGTCCCCCCTTGCTAGAGTTTGGCACACTCTCCTGTACCCATTGTCTACCTTATGTTGGCCAGGGGGTGATGTCCACCCTCTGCTCATGCCATCATTTTCCCTGCCATCGCGGAGCTTCCCCTTGAGCCTATAAACCAAAATCAACCTCTTTTATCTCATTAGCTGCTCTTGGATGGGTGATTTCTACCAGCATTGTGAACCAGTCTGCAACACCCAGCTTCTCAAGAGGTCAATGCATGAACATCTCAAGTTCAAGGTCTGCCTGGGCTAGCAAGAGAGTGCAAGTTCACCTGGATACCTTAGTGAGACTCTGACTCGAAAGTTAAAGAGAAATGTTAAAAGAGGGCTGGGAATGTAGTTCAGTGGCAGAGATAGTTTTTTACTTGGCTGTTTTTTATGGTTGGTTAGTTTGTTTATGAAACAGGGTCTTGCCTGTCTAGCATGCATGAGGGCAGCCCTTAGATTTAAACCCCAGTACTGCAAAACAAGGGAGTAGTATCAGCTTAACTTAGACTCTCCCTACCCTTGGGTGGTGCCCCTTAATTGTTCTACACCCCTGTCAACATATAACTATTTCCAGATTTTTAAAGCTATGTTGATCTGATGAATATGAAGTGATATCACTGTTGTTTAAGCTTTTTTGGGTGGTGGCTGGTGGGCATACCATCGTCTCATGTAACCGAGACTGGCCTCAAATTCTCAGTATGTAGCCAAGGATGTCATTAAACTCCTTGATCCTCCTGCCTCTGCTTCTGGAGAGCTGAGATTGCCACCACACTGGGTTCATGCTGTGCTGGGGATTGGCTCCAGCTCTGTGTGCAGACTAGCTAAGCCCTCTGCCAACTGAGACATTCCCTCAGCCACCCTATTATTTTGGTTACCCCTGAGGTTGATCATCCGTTCCCATTTTTTAACAATTATCATTTTTTCTAATGTATTTATTTATTTCACAGAGAAAGTGGGAGAAAGAGAATAGGTGTGCCAGGGCTTCCAGACACTGCAAACAAACTCCAGATGCATGCGCCCCCCCCCCTTGTGCATCTGGCTAACATGGATCTTGGGGGTCTGAACCTGGGTCCTATGGCTTTGCAGGCAAGCACCTTAACTGCTAAGCCATCCCTCCAGCCCTAAAATTATCTCTTAAACAATTATTTCATTTAAGTTATTAGAAAGAGACAGAGAGGGAGAGAGAGAGACACAGAGAGGGAGAGAGCTAGACACAGAGAAAGAATGGGTGCGCCAGGGTTCTAGCTACTGCAAATGAACTCCAGACACATGCGTCATCTTGTGCATCTGGCATTTTTGGGTACTGGGGAGTAGAACCCCAGTCCTTCTACTGCGCAGGCAGCGCCTTAACTGCTAAGCCATCTCTCTAGCTCAGGATTTCCTCTTTTTTCCCAACTTTTGTCCTTTTTTCTGTCAAATTGTTTTTCTCTTCATCATCATAACTTATGGCTGTATTTCCTGGATCTCTTAACTCTCAAATGCTTCACACAGGCATGGAAGGGATGCCTTCTTCCTCCCCTCCTCCTGGAACAGGGGGCTGTGCAAATCTTCCGGTGAAAATTTGGGGAGATTATAGTTCTTTGGGCTCTGATGCTAAGTGGCCTCAACATCTGCCCCACCCTTCACGTGTCTGCCAAAGTGAGGTTGCTGATGGAAAGATCCAGTGTCCCTTCATCATGGCCTGGAGGCACTTGACTGTCCATCTTGCTCGTCCTCCTCCTTCTCATCACTTCAGACAGGCCTTCTCCTCTAGCTGTCAAGGCCACAGTGTCGCCCCCTGAGAAAGCTGGACAGTGTCCAGAGCATGGCAGTACTATAGCTCAGAGGTCCGTGTGCATCCTGTGTCCTGGACATGCGTCCTGAGCGTGCCCAGCGTCTCCTCCTCTGTGTCATTGCTCATGATGTTCCCATTGCTTGCGATGTTCCTTTTCGCCAGCCCCACGTGTGCAGACCCTCTGAGGTCCCTTCACATCCCTCCATGAGAATCTCTGTGGTGAGATCCTCCACTCCCATCCCAGCTACAGTCTACTCCTTTCTGGCTTCCCATGGAATTCTCTTTGTGCCACCTGTTCTTTCTTTTTTTTATAAATTTTTTATTTATTTATTTGAGAGCGACAGACACAGAGAGAAAGACAGATAGAGGGAGAGAGAGAGAATGGGCGCGCCAGGGCTTCCAGCCTCTGCAAACGAACTCCAGACACGTGCGCCCCCTTGTGCATCTGGCTAACGTGGGACCTGGGGAACCGAGCCTCGAACCGGGGTCCTTAGGCTTCACAGGCAAGCGCTTAACCGCTAAGCCATCTCTCCAGCCCCCACCTGTTCTTTCTTACAGACTCACATAAGTTCTGGATGGGACGTTAACTCCATAGCCAGGCTTCATGGCTTACTGGGGTGTCCGTAAAACAAAATGAAAACCTAAACCAAAGTTCACTTAGGGAGAAAACCTGAAACTTTGTCAGGAGAAAAGTCTAGAAATAGCAGGCTGGAAGAGATTGCTTAGTGGTTAAGGCACTTGCTTGTCAAGCCAAAGGACCTGGGTTCAATTCCCTAGGATCCACGTAAACCAGATGCACAAGATGGTGCATGTGTCTGGAGTTTGTTTGCAGTGGCTGAAGGCCCTGGAACACCCATTCTCTCCTCTCTCTCTCTCTCTCTCTCTCTCTCTCTCTCTCTCTCGCAGCTGTCATGTTGGACAGTGCAAACACAGAACATGCCCTTTGCTGAAGAAAGCTCTAGTGAGCAGTGCTAACTGGGATGACTTCTGGACTTCTGCTATAGCTTCATGTTCATTCTATTTAGAGACACTTATGCTGAGGGAGAAAGCAACATGTCTTTGTTTAGCTTTCCTGAGGTGTGAACACCATCCTGGTCCCAGCTCAGCGGCCAGTCTGTGGTTGACCATAGCAAAGACACCCTCCCTGTAAGGACCTTACACCCATCCTGGTCCTCCCCTGGGGGACAGAGTTATTTATGACCTGGCAGGAAGGGAAGAGGAGGGGGTGAGAGGGAAGAGGGAGGGAGGAGGAGGTCATTATAGCTCCTAGATTCTTGCCTTTGATCAGGTCGTTTGGAGCAGAGCTTAAGGGCCAGGAGATGAGGTGGTGGGAGGAAGAGAGGAAGCAGAGGGCCTGCCAGGGGTCAGGTGAGCTACAGAAGGATGGGGGAGGGGCTCCCCTGCATCTCCCCTGAGAAGGAACTGAGTTGAGGGGTCTCTCCTACCCCTTCATCATCTGAAGGGATCGCAGTGTGAGACTGGCATATTCTTGCCTCCTACCACAGGCTCGGTGGTGCCGTCTAGAAAGCCAAAGGCAGAGTGAATGCTAAGAAGGAAAATGGGGCCCTACCTGCCTGTGCATCCTGCAGAGGAGCATTAATAAGGGACAAAAAGGGGCTTGCAGAAATTAATGCACTTGGAAAGGAGAAGGGGGGGGGGTCCTCCTGTGAACTGTTTGTTTGGAGATGGGAGCATGTGAAGCATTTCCTTTTCTTTCTTCCTTCCTTCCTCTTTCTTTCCTTCTTCATCTTCTAGTTTTTCTTATATTCCTCATTATTTTGTGGTATTAATGATGGAACCTAAGGCCTTGTAAATGCTAGACAGGTGCTCTACCATTTATATATCCCTAGCCCTGAGCCCACAAATTGCCCATGTTGGCCTGGAACTAACTTTTTTTCTTTCTTTCTTCCCTTCCTTCCTTTCTTTCTTTGAGGTAGGGTCTCACTGTAGCTCAGGCTAACCTAGAATTCACTATGTATTCTCAGGGTGGCCTCGAACTCATGGTGATCCTCCTACCTCTCCCTCCCAAATTCTGGGATTAAAGGTGTGCACCACCACACCTGGCTGGCTGGCTGGCTTGCTTCCTTCTTTCCTTAAAGCAGGGCCTCACTCTAGTCCAGGCTGACCTGTAATTTACTCTGTAGTCCAGACTGGCCTTGAACTCATGGCAATCTTCTTACCTCAGCCTCTGGAGCGCTGAGATTAAAGGTGTGCACCACCATGCCCCACTGCCCTTGAACTTTCCATCCTCCTGCTTCTGTCCTCCAAATAACTAGGATTACAGACTCACCTTTCCAAGCCCTGTTTTTAGAAATGACCTTCTACCTTTAAGGTGGTAGGACTTTATAAATGAGAAGTCAGTCCTGGATTGGGATCAGAAGATTTTTAATTGTAGCTTCTTGGTTAAATTATATCTCTTCTCCAAGCTTCAGTTTTCCTTGTCTGTAGAATGATACTTGTATATAATAACAACCACGAGGAAGAAACGAGTCCATCCAGGTATGAATACATCTGGCAGGTAACAGATACCAACACATATTTGGAGTCCTCTGAAATCTGTTTGCAGCCACCCTGCTGAGGACTTTTGGGACTGGGCCCTGGCCTTGACAGTCACCTTAGTCCCAAGGCATAGAAAGGCTTCCTGGGAGGGGCTGGGACCCTTTGATGTGAGGTAGAAGCCTGAGATGCAGAGAGGCAGCAGTGGGGGCTCGTGGGTAGCCGGGGCTGTGTTTGGCACAGACCCAGGAGTCTAGTTTCAAAGGTGAGCTTCAAAGGCAGGCTGTGTTCATGTGGCTTCTTTTGCACCTGCTCAGGGAAGGAAAGAGAGCTAGTGCCCCTTTTGCCCAGGGCAGGCAGCTCAGTGCCCCCCAGACAGGCAGTTTGATGTCTCCTTCCGCAGGAGTCTTGTCTCATCAAAGCAGGAATGATAGATAGGGCTCGACCAGGGTGGGTGGCCCTGCGCAGGCTCACCCGTGGCAGGTCACACTGGGGTGAGGGGAGCCTGTGCTGGTCAGAGTGGCATGAGTAGGAACGGAATGACAGGGAAGGAAGTCCAGGAGCTGCAGCTTTAATCAAAGGAGGAGCCCCATCAGTGGGCAGGTAAAGACTCGGAACAGGGAAATTGACCGGAGGGTGGATGAAGGGGCCTGCAGACACAGGGAGACCCAGAGTGACTTCTCACCTGCCTCCTTTGGCCCCTTGGGAGGGTTACCTGAGGGTAGCCTCCTTCCCACTGCTGGCAAGATACACCATGGCCGTGGCCAGCCTCTCCATGATCCCAGCCCTCAGGTATCCTGGCTGGTCCCCGCAGGCTCCAGTGAGGCCAGAAAAGGACAATGCATATTCTCCTGTCAAGTTCTCCATACCTTGGCTTCACCCATGTCGATAGACTCTGGTGAGGGGCCCTCCCAGCCTACCTGGGACCTTGGGTGAACAGGTGAACAGGACTGTCATAGAATCTGTCTGCAGATCACCTCCTTTGTGTGCATATGCATATGTGGATGCTTGTGGAGGTCAGAGGACAACCTCAGGAGTTGTTCTTTGGGCATTGTCCACCTTTTTTTGGCTTTTTGAGGTAGGGTCTCACTCCGGTCCAGGCTGACCTGGAATTAACTCTGTCATCTCAGGGTGGCCTTGAACTCATGGCAATCCTCCTACCTCTGCCTCCCGAGTGCTGGGATTAAAGGTGTGCGCCACCACGCCCAGCTTCACCTTTTTTCTTTTTTTTTTTTAAGTATTTTGGTTTATTTTTATTTTATTTAAGAGCAACAGAGAGAGAGAATGGGCATGCCAGGGCCTTCAGCCACTGCTGCAAATGAACTTCAGATACATGCGCCTCCTTGTGCATCTGGCTTACGTGGGTACTGGGGAACTGAGCCTTGAACCAGGGTCTTTAGGCTACACAGGCAAGCGCTTAACCACTAAGCCATCTCTCCAGCCCCGTTGTCTACCTTTATTGAGACAGAGTCTGGAGCTCACCCAGTGGGCTAGAATGGCTGGAATCAGCCTGTCTCCACCTCCCCAGTGCTGGGATTATAAGTGCAAATCACCACATCCCAGTTAAAATTTTAAAAATTTATCAGATAGAGGGAGAGAGAGAGAAAGAGAAAGAGGGAGAGAATGGGCATGCCAGGGCCACCAGCCAATGCAAACGCCTTCAAGATTCATGTGTCACCATGTGCATCTGGCTTACATGGGTTCATGGGGAATTGAACCTGGGTCCTTAGGCTCTTCGGGCAAATACCTTAATGGTTAAGCCATCTCCCCAGCCCCCATTTTTTTACATGGGTTCTGGAGATCAAACTCAGGTCCCCATGCTTGCAAGTTGAGGCTGCACTTTGCTTGATAACTGAGCTATCTCCCCAGCTCCCAGATCCTTGGACTTCTTTGTTTAAAATATATTATTGCTGGGTATAGTGGCATATGCTTTTAATCCCAGCACTCTGGAGGCAGAGGTAAGAGGATCTCCATGAGTTTGAGGCCACCCTGAAACTACATAGTGAATTCCAGGTCAGCCTGGGCTAGAGTGAAACCCTACCTTGAAAAACCCAAATAAATAAATAAATAATAGGGCTGGAGGGATGGCTTAGCAGTTAAGGCTCTTGTCTGCAAAGCCAGAGGACCCAGGCTTAATTCCCCAGGACCCACGTTAGCTAGATGCGCTTGGGGGTACATGTATCTGGAGTTCGTTTGCAGTGGTTAGAAGCCCTGGTGCATTCTCCCGCTCTTTCTCTCTCTTTCTCTCTCTCCTCCTCCCTCTCTTTCTCTCTCTCTGACTCTAATAAATAAATAAAAAGAAAAAAAATCAAATAAATAAGCAAACAAAAATGTTATTTATTTGTGTGTACGAGAGAGAGAGAAATTATGGGCATGCCAGGACCTCTTGCTACTGCACTTGGGTCACTTTGTGTATCTGGCTTCATGTGGGTTCTGAAGAATTGAATCAAAGCCAACAGGCTTTGCAAATAAGTGCCTTTAACTGCTGAACCATCATCTCCCCTGCCTCAGATCTTTAGACTTCTAAGTGGAGCAACCCACACCCTTGCCAGGGAATAGCCAAAGTGTTTGTCCATCCATCCATCCATGCAGCACCTCTCTATTTGTTAGACCTTTTCCCACCAATCCATCATTTAGGCACACTATCCCTATCTCAGAGGGGAGGAAACCGAGTATCAGGGAGGTTTGGCAACTTGCCCAAAGTCACATGGCCGCTGAAGGGCTGAGCTCTTTGCACCAGGCTCTGGACCTTCCCCATCCCTCAGCCTCAGTCATGTTGGGGAGGGTCCTTCTTGCTCTCTCTGTACCCGTGCCTGAGGGTGACCTCAGTCAGAGACCCTGTAGTTCCCAGAGCTCACGGGGTGACTAGGTCTGTGCTAGTTCACCAACCAAGGGCCCTGAAGCAAGGCTTTCTCTAGGGATTCAGCACAGCCACCCCATTATTGTTTATTTATTTATTTATTTTGGTTTTTCAGGGTAGAGTCTCACTCTGGCCCAGGCTGACCTGGAATTCACTATGTCATCTCAGGCTGGCCTCGAACTCATGGTGATCCTCCTACCCCAGCTTCCCGAGTACTGGGATTAAAGGTATGTGCCACCACACCAGGCCACCACATTATTTTTAATGTGTGGATCACACCATCTCTTTTTAAAAGTTTGTTTAATATTTGATTTGCTCAATTATTTTGAGAGAGAAAGAGAAAGTGAGAGAGAGAGAGAGAGAGAGAGAGAGAGAGAGAGGGGCTCCAGCCACTGCAAAAGAACTCTAGACACATGCGCCACCTTGTGCATCTGGCTTATGTGGGTCCTGGGGAATTGAACCTGGGTCCTTAGGCTTCACAGGAAAATGCCTTAACCACTAAGCCATCTCTCCAGCCCGCTAGCACCATCTCATCAGCAAAGTGTCAGGCAAATGGGTGGGCTCATCAGTTCTTTGGACCCTGCATGGGAATCACTGTTTAAGAAATACTAGCATTCCTCTCCTTCCCCACTCCCACCAACAACTTCTGCCTCAGTTGGCCTGAATGGGGCCACAGTCATCTGCACAAGCTTCCTGGGTGACGTAAGCACAGCTGGGATGGGAACCTCTGGTTCTGTCTGGTTCTCCCAGACCATGGTCTGAGATCATGAACACAGGTCTAGGCTGTTGCAAAACCCACAGCCTGAGTCTAAGCTCTCCAGGCAGTTACACTGTGAAGACACACCGAGCAGCTGTCTCTTTAAGAAGATGGTGTGCTGGGAGCCACAGAGGGCCAGAAGGCTGGGCCTGACTGTGGAGGGATTGCTCCTAAGGACCAGGTGGCCAGGAGAAGGACAGGGAGGAGCAGGTGCCCCAGCAGGACGGGGAGGCAAACCTCCAAATTGGGGGTAGGGCTGCTTTGGAGAGGAGCGGCTCCCAGCTCTGACCTTTTGGGCCCAGTTATGGGAGTGCAGGGCAGTGATGGGGCCTCCAGGGAAGGTGAACCCAGTGCCCTTGGCCACCTGCCCTGCCATTCTGCACACTGCGTTCTCACACTCTGTCCCCACGTGGGAGGGGAGGGAGCGAGGGGCACCTTGACTCTCCTTCCAGAAAGATCTGCTGACAGAGACAAAGTTCCCTGCCCCCACCCTCTCCGGCTGTGGCTGGCAGGCTGCTCAAGCAGATCGGGTGGGGAGGACACCTTCCTCCTTCCCTCCCCGTGCCCACTGCAAACTGCAGGTGGTGGCTCTCAGGCTCCCTACGAGTGGCTGAGACTTGGGAGACAGAGAAGTTCAGGGCAAAGAAAGGTCTTAGGGAGCGGGGCTTCTCACGCTGTAATGGGAAGACACCTTTCTGGATCCTTGTTCTATGCACATGCTGACTCGGTGGGCAAGGCCCTCTGCCCCCTGACAGCTCCCAGGGCCGCTGCAGCTCAGTCGGGGGTCACATCTGAGCAGCACAGGGTACGGATGCCCACAGGGCAGCTCTCGAGCCCCAGCCCTCTGACGGACCATAAGCAGCTGGTACCCACTAGGGCAGGGCCAGGCTGGGCCGACAGCCACCAGCCCCTGATGTCCCTAACGAACAAGTGGTCCCTCTCCAGCCTGGCACGTGGTACTGTTGATGGCCCTGTGCCCAGAACAAGGAAAACATAAAATCTCATTTCAAGCCCCAATGATGGTTTGGTTCAGCTTTCCTAGCTTTATAGAAACTTAATTCCATGCATTTTTCTTAAATGCAAGGCTGCAAGGCACCTGCTTAAAATGATTTTTTTTTCTCCCTCTATCCATTTGAGTAGACAGGCAGAGCTGGTGACTTTTCTACCCTTTTTTTTTTTTTTCCTGAGCTCTGGTTTGATGGGTCTTTGCCAAGTCTGACTGGATGGTTCTCCATGTTGAATTTTCATCCTGGTTCTCGTCCGCACACACCTGAGGTTGAGTCCTTCTGCAGCCGCCTCTGCTGCTGCAGGTGATGAGCTATGGGACTTGAGGAAGTCTCTTAACTTCTCTGAACCCCAAATCTCTTTATAAAATGGGCTCATTAATAATACTCCATAGAGTGGTCACCACCACATTTATTTATTTTTTAATTTAATTTTAATTTTTAAAACTTTATTTGCAGGGAGAGAGAGAGAGAGAGAGAGAGAGGGAGAGCAGCTACAAACAAACTCCAGATACATGTGCCACTTTGCACATCTGGCTTTATGTGGGTACTGGGGAATCAAACCCAGGTTGTTAGGCTTTGCAGGCAAGTGACTTAACTGCTGAGACCTTTTATTTTTATTTTTTTTAAAAGGAAGCATAAACCTTAGAGTACTACAAAGTAGCCAACAATAAAACAGGATTATTGTGGCCCAGTGTTTAAGCCAAGCAGAATGACACATGTCTGTAATCCCAGCTACTCAGGAGGTTGAGGCAGGAGGATCTCAAGTTCAAAGCCAGCCTGAGCAATTTAAATAAAAACTTAAAAGATCTGGTGATATCAACTCAGTGGCAGAGTGCTTACTTAGCATGCATGGGATTTAATCCTCAGTACTAGGGTGGGAATGGAGCTTTTAAGCACAGGTCTTAGAGCCAGAGTGTCTGGAATGGAATCCTTACTTCACCAAGAATCAACTCTGTGGCCGTGGGTGAGTTACCTGACTGCTTTGAGCCTCAGTATCCCCTACTATAAGAAGAGAATCATATTATTTTGAGGATTATGATGAGGAGTTAACTAAATGATGTTTAGGTATTGTTCAACCCAGTTCCTGATACACACACCACACACACACCCTCCAAACTAGCCTGGTGCCATTTTCACCCTGGTTTTCTCCTTAACAATTCTCATAAACCTATCTCCAGTTATTATCTTATTGGTGGCAATATAATAAATATTTGGGTGAGTGTATTGGAAAGCATGGACTATATTCTTGTTGGCCATTGTGGTTGTTGGGCTGGAGTCAAGGATTAAAAGTTTACAAAGGAGGGGGCTGGAGAGATGGCTTAGCAGTTAAGGTGTTTGCCTGCAAAGCCAAAAAAGGAACTCAGTTCGATTCCCCAGGACACAGGTAAGCCATGCACATGCGTCTGGAGTTCATTTGCCATGGCTAAAGGCTCTGGTGTGCCCATTCTCCCTCTCTCTCTATCTGCCTCTTACCCTCACTCTCTCTCTCTCTCTCAAATAAATAAAATTTTTTTTTAAAACTCTGCCTCCCGAGTGCTGGGATTAAAGGCATGCACCACCACGCCTGGATCAAATAAATAAAATATTTTTTTAAAAAAGTTTACAAAGGAAACTGGAGGCAGAGGTAGGAGGATTGCTGTGAGTTCGAGGCCACCCTGAGACTACAGGGTGAATTCCAGGTCAGCCTGGGCTCCAGTGAGACCCTACCTCAAAAAAACAAAAACAAAAAAATTACAAAGGGGCTAGAGAGATGGCTCAGCTGTTAAGGCACTTGCCTGCCAGTCCTGAGGACCCAGGTTTGAGTCTCCAAGTCCCACATAAGCCAGATGCACAAGGTGGCACATGTGTCTGGAGTTTTTTGCAGTGGCTAGAGGCCCTGGTGAGCACATTCTCTCTCCCTCTCTCTGTCTCAAATAAAAATAAATTTTTTAAAAAGTTTACAAAGGAGGAAAGAAGCCCCATAACTGGTTCCTTCTCTTTCTTTTCAGCCACCTCCTCGGAGCCATCTCCCTGGTCCAGAAACAGCTAGAATCAGCTAAGACCTTGACCCGCCGGCCTGTCACTCAGCTCAGGCTTCCAGTGAAGAAGCCCGGTCCTCTTCCTTTCAGGCCCTTTGCTAAGCCCTGCAGCTAGCTGTTCTGCTTGGGTTAGAGGTAAGGTCACCCATCGCTGTCTGAACCAGCAACAAGTGGCCCAACAGGAATGCCCAGGAGACATAAGCGAGGAACTGGCCCTTCTAGACACAGGTAAGGGGTTATGGGATACCTCATTCTGCTCATGTCAGAGGAGGGCTCCCCCAAAGAGAAGGAGACTGTGGGGCAGGAGGAGAGTGAGCCCCAGCAGGGTGAGGAGGACCGATCTTTTCTGTCATTACTGCAGGGACAGAAAGGTACCTTCTTCTTCAGGCTCTGACTTTCCCAAACCAGTTCCTCAAGCAGCGAAAACCCACAGCAAAGCTCAAAGAATGAAGAACTGGAACCTTCTATCCCATAACCTAGCTTCATCTACCCGCTCCTTCCTTTGCCCTGCCACCCCTTCCTGGCATTTCATTGTCACCCACACCCTGGGCCTTCTCCTCCTACATAACACAATCTCCTGTGGAAGATGTTCCCTAGAAGCGGTCTGACCCTAGAACTGAGTGGAGAGCCCCTGTAAGCCTGCAGAGACTCACTTGCCCCTGCTGGCTGCCCATGGGGAAGAAGCTTGGGATTAGAAAGAAGTAAGTGTGGCAGGCAGAATGGGAGACTCTCTGGCTACAGGCACATTGCCTCTGTCACCATGAGTGTTGGGTCCAAAACCAGCAGTGAGGGCCCATGCCCAGCACTTGGGAGGCTGAGACAGGATTGCAATGAATTCCAGATCAACCTGGTCTACACAGTGAATCCCAGCTTGGGCTGTAGAGTGAGACTCTGTGTCAAAAAATAAGGAAGCTGGGCTGGAGAGATGGCTTAGCGGTTAAGGCACATGCCTGCAAAGCCTAAGGACCCAGGTTCGATTTTCCAGGTCCCACATCTGCCAGATGCACATGGTGACGCATACATCTGGAGTTCGTTTGCAGTGACTAGAGGCCCTGGGGGTGCCCATTCTCTCTCTCTCTCAATCTCTTCCCTCTTCTAATAAATACGTAAAAATAAAATAAAAAAGCTAAGCAAAAAGAGGGCCATGACAAGCAGCCTTCCACACCTAACAAAATCGGTGGATTAAATGAAAGCCGCAGAGATTTGAGTGGGATATAAGGAGACAACCTGATACAATACGCAGGCAAAGATGTGTGGCTGTCCCAGGAAGCAGGCCTGGAATGGATTCGGCCTGGGAGCTGGTTCAGGTCTGTAAAAATATGGGTTACATGGATAAATAGGAGACAGAGGATCGGCCATCTCACTCCTCCTGGTCTAGAATCCAGTCATTTAACCTTGCCACGGTGTATATGTTGCCTCAACGACCTATATGAGCTTGACTGTGGCATTCACAAAGGGCTCCACCAACAGCCCCACCCCCAACAGCATCCTGAAGGCATGTTTGGCTTTGAGACAAAGTTGGGGAAACCCAACTGTCGATACAGCCACTCTCTACAATCAGGCAGAATTAATTGTGTGAACACCATTGATCAAACCACTTAATACTTACAGGGACTGAGAAGGAGCTGAAATGTAATTTCATTCCCAACCTGCTCACCCCTAATGAAACTCCTAAGAAGTCTCTAATTTTTCTCTCAGATAAGGGCTGATAGGTGGAAATGGGGGCGGAGGGGTGGAGGAGGGGCAGGGAAACTTCTCCTCTCTTTGCTATACTCCATCTAGACAGCTCCAAGCGCAACACCCACTTCCGAAGTAGCTTGTCAGGAGTCACTCTGAGGGTCGCAGCTGATCCGAGCTGGACCGGGGGCTTGGATTATGGACAGAGACGACCCCAAGCTGTGAGTGGGGTTAGCAAGATTCCATTCTGACTCGGCTTCTTTGGGGTGATTATTCCAAGACTCAAGGGTAGGTAACCCCTTTTTAGACTGGGAACAAAACTCATGTAGGCCATCTGTCCCCTGCAAGGGGTGGGGGCGGGGAGCATGAGCAGAAGTGATGCAAACGTGTTGGACAGGAGTCATTCCCTGAGCGTGGTCACCAGGTAGCGTGGGTGGCGGCTCAAGTCCTGAGCAGACTGAGGGAATTCTCTCAGGACATGCACACGCATACACATGTGTAGATACCAGGGCACCAATGTGTCTCACATAAGCACCCACATACATACACTGGGGTCCGACGTCTGTGAGGCCAGAAACCCTCTCTTTCACACTATTTTGTCCAGTGCCCTAGGAAGTGTTTGAAATGTAGCATGCAGCAGGTACTCAGCAGATATTTGGAAAGTATGCGTGCGAGAGCACGCATGTATGTACACACATGACAAGCACACACGTGTATCCAGGCAACTGTACACGCTGTTCTGTGGGAGGCAGGGACCCCAGCAATCTTTCCTTTTTCTTTTCTGTGGTGCTGGGTTTGAACGCAAGGCCTTGTGCATGCCAGGCAAGTGCGCTATAACCGAGCTACGTCGCTGGCCACCCTTGACTCCAGCTAGCAGTCTCACTTGCCGTTTTGTCCCTGGCCCACACTCGGTGCTTGGACACATCAGTACAGGCCTGGCTCATCTGCTGCTGAGCCCAGATCATCCCTTGAGACCAAGCTGTGCCCTCCCTGCCCCCAAAGCCACTGCCATCTTCTCCTTGCAGGGCCCTGGTGGGTCTCTCAGGGATCCTTGCTTCATTGCATAACACCTGTTTAGACTGGTTCCCATGGGTGTCTGGGTGCTATTAACATATACACAGAGTGGGAATATCGGAGGAAGGACCCTCTCCACCACCCAGGGGGGAACTCCCAGACAGCCCCCTCTTCTAATGACCTGTATGTTCCTCCACAGCCTGAAAATTCCACAGGGGTCAAGCTTCCCTTGCTGCATTCTTTAAATTTGTTTTTTATTGTCAACTTCCACAATGATAGATAATAAACCATGATAATTCCCTCCCGCCTCACTTTCCTCTTCACAACCCCACTCTCCATCCTACCCCCCCCCCTCAATCAGTCTCTCTTTTACTTTGATGTCGTCAGCTTTTCCTCCTATTATGGAAGGACTTGTGTAGGTAGTGCCAGGCACTGCAAGGTCATGGGTATCCAGGCCATTTTGTGTCTGGAAGAATGCCTTGCTACATTCTCCCCCCACCCCTTCTTATTCCTCCTACTTTTGGCAGTGTCAGAGATAGAACTCAAGGCCTTTGCACCTATTTAGGCAAGCACTCTACCAATTTACATCCCCCAGTACCCACTCCTTAAATTTTCAATTTTTTTAAAAAAATTTTTCTAAGTGGTCCAGGCTGGCTTTGAACTTCCTCATCCTCCCAAGAGGCTGGCACTACAGGTGTGCACCTCCATGGCCAGCCTTTGGCATATGTGTGCATGCACGTGTGTGTGTATGTGTGTGTTTGCTGGTCCATGTGTTTAGGCAGCCCTTCCTCCCTGGACTTCGTGTAAGTAATCAAATTAAGGCTTCTCTGCCCTAACTCCCCAGGGCTCAACTGAGAGCCTGGGATTATAACCTCAGGGGCAGGAACACAGGATGGCATTGCCCACACCTGAGCCGTCACTGCCATCTCCTGCAGCTTTATTCCTACCTCAGCTCCTTTACCTGGCTTCCAATACCTGGGAAGGAGGTAAGTGGGCAGGGAGGGTGGGGTGAGGTGGAGGTAGTGGAGGGTAGTTAGTTACAAAGCCTGTGCCCTGAGGACCCTTGTCCTGGACAACAATTACAGCCCCTTAATTAACTGAATGCAGTTGGCCTGTCGATGGAGGCATGTCCCCTACTGAAGTTTGCTGTGCCTGCCGCTCTCTAGTACTGGTTAATGAATATAAATCAGATAGTTTATAGTTAGCAAGCAGGGAACAGGCTGGCAAGGGCCTGAATTCCAATGCAGATGCCTGAGGATAGGAACATGCCCTCTATCACGGAGGCCAGGGCACCCACGGGGGCGGCACAGGTACCGGAGGAGGGAGGCCTGCCTGTGCCTGCACTCAGGCTGTGACTGCACACACACACACACACACACACAGTTGCGTGTGCGGCCTGTGTACAAAGGAAGCACCCAGCACAGCGCTGCATGTCAGAGCAGTGAGGGCTGCACGCCCTCTCCATGGAAACACCGGAGAAGCACAGCGCCCAGGAAAGCCGGGCTCCTGACTCCTTCCGGAGCCCACAGAGCTAGCTGGGCATGGTGGCTCATGCCTGTCACCCCAGCACTGAGACAGGATGGAGAGTCTGAGGCCACCCTGCTATGCACAGTGAGTTTGACAGAGCAAGAGCCTGTCTCCAGACAAATGAACAAACAGCCCTGAAAAAAAACAAAAGAAAGAGAAGGAAAGAAGGGAGGAAGGAAGGGAGGGAGGAAGAAAGGAAAAGATCCACACATGGGGCTGGAGGGATGGCTTAGTGGTTAAGGCATTTGCTCGTGAAGCCCAAGGACCCAGGTTTGATTCCCCAGTGTCCACATAAGCCAGATACACAAGGCCATGCACGCTTCCAGAGTTCATTTGCAGGGGCTGGAGACCTTGGCACACCCATTCTCTCTCTATATATATATTTGCCTCTTCTCTCTCTTTCAAATAAATAAAATATTTTTAAAAAGGAAAGACCCACACATTCTGGGTAGCTTCTCCCTTGAGTGCCAGAGCCTGTGCCCACTGCCTCCGCAAGACACAGATCCATTTTGACTTCTGCCAGTCCCCTCTGGTCAGGGGATGAGTCCATGACCAGGATGTTGAGCAGGCCTCCCCCCGCCCCCCCCCACGCTGGAGTCCTTACACTGAGTAGAGCTGTGGCTGTAGGCGCTTGACTCCAGGCAGGGAGGCTTCTAGAATGTGTGTGAGCTCTGCTGGCTGCACAGGAAGGACACCAGCATGGTCCTCACCCAGGGCCGGGTTCATAGGCTGGGGTTCTACGCACAGCGCCCCGAGCATAGAAGATTCGATGCTCTCCTGCTCTTCTGTCTTGACATCGTGACTTTGTGTGTGTGTGTGTGTGTGTGTGTGTGTGTGTGTGTGTGTGTGTGTGTGGTTTTTTGAGGTAGGGTTTCACTCTAGCCCAGGCTGGCCTGAAATTCACTCTGTAGTCTCAGGGAGGCCTTGAACTCACGGCAGATCTCCTACCTCTGCCTCCCAAGTGCTGGGATTAAAGGCGTGCGCCGCCACTAACATCGTGACTTTTGAACACAGGGCTTTGCGTTTTTGTTTTGCATTGGGAAAGCCAACATTATGTGGCTGGCCCCACTCTCCCTCTTTGACCTAGAGCCAGTGGGACACAGGTGCGAAGTGTCAGTTTGGGACTCTGTTCTTGCACAGAGCTCCAGCCACACGGGTCTCCTGTGGAAACACACGGGTCTCTCTCCTGTGGAAAGTTCACTTTACTAGACCTGGAGTTCTGTCCTGCTGCCTTTGTCACCTGAAAAAGTCACCTCACCTTTCTGAGTTCTGGGTTCAGGCTTCCAAAGGATTCCTGCCAGCTCAGCCACCTCTTCCTGGAGGGGGGAATAACCAACGTCCTCAGAATGTTACTTCTCTGTGTGTGTCTCTGCCTCCCTCCCCCATCTCTCTCTCTCTCTCTCTCACGTACACACACACACACATGTACACACACACACACACACACACACACACACACCAGTCTCACTACCGAGCTGCATCCCTGTCTCCTGGAAGATGGAGTTGGGGCATCTCAATCCCAGGCAAGTCTGCACACGTTGCCTCTGAAACCCAGAGCTGAGCCAACACCTCTCCCTGGCTTGTTTACCCCCCTCGCAGAGGGTGGAGGCTCCAGCTGGGGGGAGAGGGGGGGCGTAGCATGGTGAGGACAGACAAAGTAATTGGCACCCAGGGCTTGATGTCACCCCGTGTTCTGCCCCGCTGGTCTCAGCTGGGAGGGGCGACGATTATGCGCTCCTCCTGAGCTCCCCTGCTGGGAGAGCTGCAGGAGGAGGCCGAGTATCTGCGGGTTATGGAGACAAAGGGAAATGATCCTATGACCACAGTGTGAGTGGCGCTGGGCAGGGCCCAGGGATGCCAGAGCTGCTGTGGCCACAGGGGCTCAGTTAATGGAGTGTGCGTGGGACCCACCCTATCTGGAGCCTTAACAGGAGACTGAAGGTCCAAGAGAAGGGGGCCATGGTGCCAGTCCTCCCACCCCTGCTGCCCCTAAGGGTCCAGCAAGGAGGTCTGGACAGCGGCATGGGTAATGTGGGCCTCCATCCCTGCGAGGAGGGAACCTAGGAGCAGCCCAGTGTCCTTCGAGCCACTCTCATTTCCACAGAGCCAACTTGGGAAAGCGGATGTTACTGATGCCCTACCAATAATAGGTCTTTCACAAAAACATCCTGCGATCCTGGCTAGGGTCCTGTGGTCACACCCATTTCACAGATAAGAAGGTACAGAGGACACCTGAGCTTTGTGGAGGTTAAAATCCCAGCAGGTCTCCTATGGCGATCAGTCGCTCCTGAGGAAATCAGCACCCTGCCATGGCCCCTACCCCTCTCCCATCTCCCCCACACGGCTCAGAGGTGGGCAGCTTCTCCTCATGCTCAGAAGAGGAGCTGGTCCTGGGGACTCCAGTACTCTAAGTACTGTGAGCTGATAACACTTTCAGCAGGTAAAGTCGTGGGGGGGGGGGCAGGAAACGAACTGGATTTTCAGAGACTTTATTTTTACTTATTTATTTTTAATATTTTAATTTATTTGTGTGTGTGTGTGTGTGAGAGAGAGAGAGAGAGAGAGAGAGAGAAAGAATATGTATGGGTGTACCAAGGGCCTCTTGCTACTGAAAATCAACTCCAGACACATGTGCCACTTTATGCTTTATATGGGTACTGGGGAATTGAACCTGGGGCCAGCAGGCTTGGCAAGCAAATGCCTTTAACCACTGAGCAATCTCCCCAGCCTGAGACTTTTAGCCCAGAGAACCATGCTCCCTCACATACCCAAGATACCCTAAAGGTGCCGTATCTCGGAAACCCAGAGTTGGGGGTCGGCTTGATAGAGGGAGAGGGTTTTTCTGTGTATTTGGGTTCTGACTTGGTGAGACTTTGCCAGGTGTGCATGTGCGTGCTCCCCCCCCCCCCTCTCTCTCTCTCTCTCTTTAGGTTTTTCAAGGTAGGGCCTCACACTAGCCCAGGCTGACCTGGAGTTCACTATGGAGTCTCAAGGTGGCCTCGAACTCAACAGTGATCCTCCTACCTCTGCCTCCCAAGTGCTGGAATTAAAGGCGTGCACCACTACGCCACCCCCCCCCCCTCATGATAGATCCAATCCTCCAGCTGGGGCCACTGAAGACACTCACAGAAGTCAAGAGCTCTGTGGATTGATCAGGGAAGGCTTCCCAGGGAGGCCATGTTGAGAGTTGCTTGGGACAGGGCAAAAATGAGCCTGTACCAAGACAGGAAACCTAGCAGGGGACCAGTCCTCACCCCTCCTGGTTTCAGGGCTCCGCAAGCATGGGGTAGCCAGCTCTTCACCTTAATATAAGAGCAGGACCTTTATCTCATCAGAGGACGTCTGATACCAGCCTGCAGACAGCAAGGCAGATGGCAGGCGAGGCATTTCCAGGAGCACCCCTGCCTGGAACTAGCAGTCAGGAAGCCTTCCATAGGTGTAGTCCTGGACATCCGGGCATCCGTGGTCAGCTGCCTGCCTGGTTAGGGTGGGTGGGGAGGCAAGAAATAGACACGAGCTTTGCCTTTTCTCTCCGTTGCTCTTAGGAGGATCGGCCATGGTCAGACACCAACACGGCCCTGGTCATCCGAGCTTGTTTCCCTGTCGTCCTGCCGGCATGCAGAGGCAGGAGGGCACCTCCAAGGCTCTCACACTGCTCCCTGAGCTTGTGGGAAAGAGGAAATGGAGACTGAAGACTGGGACAGCTGATGTGAGCTCTGCCAACACCGCTCTCCACCTGTGGGGTTTCACAGCCCAGGAAAAGCATCGGCCTAAGGGCTCTAGCTCAGCCACCTGTGACCTTGAGACAGTGTCATGACCCCGGGGGCCCTCAGGGGCCCCTGTGTGCCAACCCTTACCTCCACAAGCACACTGAAAGATGTAGAGATAACCCAGGTGGCCAGCCTGACCACCGGCCCTAGAGTATTATGATCTGTTACAATTATGGTGTTTACATGGTGGTGGGGGAGGTCGTCCTGAAGCCCCCATCTAGGCTCGGGCTCTGAGTTCTTTCTTTCCCGACCCCGACCCCCACCACCTCCACTCCGGGTCTGTCCAGCCCACAATGGGGGATGTATGTTTGGAGACAGGCAAGGCAAGCCAGGGAAAGGTTGACTGCTTTTTTCCCCCCCCCCCTCCCTACAGTGTGGGTGACACCGGCGAGAAGCGAGCAGCTGACCCGGGTTTGAATTTAGAGTGTTCATTAATACGATATTATGCCATATGCTCCCGCACACTGGCTCCCTCTAATGCAGCCGCCAATTTGCTGAGCGGCCCTAATTAGTAATGGTATAATGAGAGCATTCAGAGGGTAATGTGGTGGGTGGGGACGAGGGATGGGATTGCTCCTGGCCAGTGGGGGAGGGAGGGGGCTGGGTGCAGGGGTGGGGTTTGGGGTTAGGGGTCATCTTGACCAGAGCTGATTAAAGTCCAGGAGACCAGTCACCTCCTCTCCACACAACCCCATTTTCTTAAGCAGACCTGCAATGGCGGCGTGGGGTGGGTGGTTGGCATGAGGGTGTAAGGGGCGAGGAGGGAGGCAAGAGCTGAAGGAAGTGGTAACTGGTCTTTCGTTCTCTAACCAGAGGTGGGAGGTGGAAGAACTGTAATGGTGGGGGTGGGGGTGGTGATGTGTGTGTGGTGGAGACGCCGGGCCCCTAAGTCCTGGCCACTCCAACCTGCTGGTCACTCTGCTGGCCTTCCAGAATGACTTTACTTCATGGTATGGTCCCTATCAGGTGGGGAAACTGAGGCTTGGTAAGGTTCAAACGTCATTCAAGTGGTGAGGGAGCAGAGAGGGCTGGCGACTCGGATAACAATCTCCATTGCTGAGCATCACCGGGTGTTTGGGTAAAGCCGTGGTCCTGAGCGAAGGGGAAGGAGCAAGATGGAGGGGCTAAGGGTGGCGATGGAGCTGTACTGTATCCTCTCCTCTCCCCTCTCCTCCTCCTCCTGAGTGCCCTATCTGTCCCCTGGCACCCCGTCTCCGACTGTGGTCCTCCTGTCTTAGTCTCTAGGTAGACAACTCGCAGGATTCCCAGTTGTGAAGCCACCTCAAAGGAAGACTGGGGCACTGCTCAGCCCTTTGGTCACTGCTTAGACAGTCGCACAGTGGGAGCTTCTGAGCTCGCAGCAAAGTCTGTCCTTGGCTGCAGATGAAGCCCAGGGGGTCCCAAGGTCTATGAAGTATTTATGCCCCAGGCTCAAGGCTGCCTCACTCTCTCATGCCAAGGGCAGTAGGAGCAAGCGGGTGAGCACAGGAACCTTCTTCCTTGAGCTCATCTTGCCAGTGTGCCCTTCTCAGCCCCTCCCTCCCTCCCAGGCACGGCTGGGCAGCGCTCCCTCCCTGGGTGATCACAGCTCTCCCGCCAACCCACGCTCAGGAGATGAAATATTCATCACGTACATATTGGCTCCTCCAGCGGCTTTTAGGGAAAGCAAATGAGACTGGCTCTGGGAAGGAAATGAGTGTGAGGCTGGGGGCACGTGGGGGGGGGTGCGGCAACAAGGTTGGGCAGTGGCTTCCGATTCAGCCTCTCTCGGACGCAGCCTCTGGAAGCCTGATGTCCCTTCTGTTCCTATGGCTTCTGGTCACTCTCACTACCCTACCAACCCCTTCCACCTTTTCTGGAAGAGTTGGCAGTTTCCACCCTCCGCCAGGCAGACGTGTGAGGGCCAGATTCATCTAACCAGCAGCCTCCCACGCTATTCTAAGGCTTGCCCCACTTGCGTGGAGAGAACAAGAAACGGGCCACAGGGACTTAAGACTATGTGGGACAAATTTGGTGGGCAAGAAAGGCCTTAGCTGGGCGTGGTGGCGCATGCCTTTAATCCCAGCACTCGGGAGGCAGAGGTAGGAGGATCACTGTGAGTTCGAGGCCACCCTGAGACTCCATAGTGAATTCCAGGTCAGCCTGGGCTAGAGTGAGACCCTACCTTGAAAAAACAAAAAACAAAAAAAAAAAAAAAAAAAAAAATGAAAGGCCTCTCTGAAAAAGTGACCAGGGGGAGAAGGGGCAGAAAGTTCAAGAGACCTGAAGTGGGAGGGAGGGTGACACGGGCCTACAATCCCAGCTACCCAACAGACTATGGCAAGAGGATCACAAGGTTTGATCAACTTGGACCCCATAGTAAGTTCAAGACCCTGTCTCAAAATTTAAGAAAAGTCAAATGAAGGGCTGGGGATGAAGCTCAATGGTAGAGCACTTGCTTAGCATGGTCAAGGCCTGAAGATCTTACCCCTCTACCCTCAGTACTAGAAAAAAAAAAAAGATGGGAAAGAACTTAGAGTGTTGAAGAGCAGCCTTCTAGAAAGGCCGGTGTAGTTTTGAATCAGAGACAATGAGTTGAGAGGGCCCCAAGCACCTGGTCCCACAGCCTCACAGGCCACTGGGGGTTTGGGGTTTATCTAAGGGCAGAGGAAAGTATAGAGACACAGAAAGAGCAGCTGGGGTTGGAGCCAAGAAGCTGGCTGTGAGCCGGAGCTCACTCAACCTTCTAAGCCTTACCCTTCTCACCGGTGAGCCGGGCAGCAAAGTCCAGCCCGGCGCGGCACTCCTTTGTGTCGGTAGGGAAGCCTTCCTTCACAGGCGTCTCTCAGTGGTCTCCCAAACCCTCTGTGGATAACACCAAGTCACCAAACCCCAGAACCCTGGCATGGAGCAGGACTTTGGAGGTCTGTCATTCAATAGATGTTTATTAGGCAACTGCTGTGCAACTGGCACTATCGTACAGGAGGTGGACCTAACAGACACAGAGGACCAGAGGGAACTAAAGCAGCCCGGTTCTTCAATGGGCAAGGTCAAGGTCACACTGTGCTAACCCATAGGACAGAGATCTCCCAAGGATGCAAGAATGGGTGCCCCTCCCCTCCTCCAGCTGTTGAGCTCTCTCCCACTCAGCACCTGACTGGGAGAGCAGGTGACTCCTGTCCCTTGACCCTGTTGAAAAATAGGAAAAGCTTCCTCCTCCTCCTCCTCCTCCTCTTGGAGAGAGAGACAGCATGAGCCAAGGACAACTTCAGGTGTTGTTCCTAAGGTGTCATCCACCTTTTATTTTCCTATTTATTTATTTGAGACAGACAGACAGACAGACACACACACACACACAGAGAGAGAGAGAGAGAGAGAGAGAGGCAAATAAAGAAAATGGGCATGAACTCCAGATGCATGCGCCACCTCGTGCATCTGACTTACGTGGGTCCTGGAGAATCAAACCTGGGTCATTTGGCTTTACAGGCAAGCACTTTGCTAAGCCATCTCTCCAGCCTGCCATCCACCTTTCTTGTTGGCCTGGAACTCATTAAGTAGGCTAGAATGGCTGAACAGTGAGCCCCAGGGATCTGTCTTCCCAGTGCTGGGATTACAAGGTTGTTACCATCTGGCTTTTTTTTTTTTTTTTTTACACTGGTTCTGGGAATCCTAGGTCCTCAAGCACTTTACCAACTGAAGAATCTGCCCAGCCCAGAGAGGAAGTGTTCTTCTGGGGGCTTAGGAAGCTCACTGGCATGGTTGTGATGGGCCTGGACAGAAGAAGGGCCTTAATTGTGTAACATGGAAGCTCACTAGGAGGAACTATTAGTGGCTTGGAAACAGGAAGGTGGAGGATGTGTATGTTAAATAGTAGCTAGGCAGGTCTGTGAGAGGGAGAGGAAGAGGAGGTACCTGATGACCCTGGAAGGACCATGTCCCCAGTAGCAGGGAATCCCAAGAACTCGTTGAATCAGGGACTGGCCCTTGCAAAGCCCTGTGCTGTGTCCGTAAGGGAGGCAGGAAAGCCCCGCAGCAGGGGTAGGCCAGCGCAGCGGTGCAGGTGACCATCACCCACGGGAGCAGGGCAGCCACATGGAAGAGAAAGAAAGGAGCTTCCGTGAGAGGCAGGGGAGGTGCCGCGGCCCAGGCCGCTCTGGTGGAGTGTGAGGAGGTAGGGAGGGCGGAGACGGAGCTTTCAGAAGATGGGAGATTTAGCACCCTTTATCGATTCCAAGAATATTTCCTGAGCACCTGCAGAGGGTCAGGCCTGTGCCATTCAGGCAGGAAATTGAGCAAAATTGTGCAAAAACCCAGAGGCACTGATTTGTCCTTCCTTGGGTTGGGGGATGGGGACGTGAGGGCAAAGGGTCATCGGGCAGCTAGTGCCTATCTCAGAGCCTTGACTTTGCTCTCTGTAAAATGGCAGCATTCCAAAGGACAGCCATCTTTCCCCAGCTAGCTGCCAGGTCCAGGGAATCACCAGGGACTGTGGTTGTGACAACTTTAACACGCCCAGCAGCATCAGCCAGTGCAGCCTGAGTCCTTCCCTGCCAGTTCTTCCAGAAGCTCTGGGAGCAGAACTGGTGACAATCCAAGGGAGGACGCCGGCACCATTTGCAGAACTGGAGTTCAGGGACCTGACTCCCACTTTCCCGGCCTTCACCCCTTCTCAGATTCTCTTTCCTGGTAGGCCACTTGGGACCAGGAGCTCATTGGCCCTGCCTTCCTCTGGCAGTCCTACCTTCACTGCAGTGTGGGGGTGGAGGTGTGAGATCCAGGGCACCTTCCTGGGGGTGGAAACATTTGAAGAGAATGGAGGGGAGAGGTAAACGTGGGAGAAAGAAGAATATTCCAGAAGACCCCGTGTGGCATTAAAACAAACGCAGGGTGTGCACCGGGGGCTGGGGGCTGAAGTCTTCTTTCTCCACGCCCTATCATAAGCTTTCCAGGAAGTTTGGAGTCTCCCCCTATACTCCCCCCGCCCACCAGGGTGAAGGTTTGCGGGGAATGTTCTCCCGCAGAACTCGGCATGAAATAAATTCCATTCTTACTCTGCAAATGACACTGCACATAAATATTCAGTAAATTAGCAGCACGCTTTTATAGATTTATCAGTCATTGCAGGCACAAAATGACAGGCAATGTTGTAGCTGAAATATTAATGCTGACAAATTAATGATTTCTGAGTAAATGATGTCATTTTTGCACCGTTTCATTAAAATTTACTCACTTCTGCTTCATTTCTGGACCTAAAAAAAATTAAAATCATTTCTTTTTCTCTTTCTTCTTTCTTTTTAGTATGGGATAGGTTCCCAAACCTGAGAGGGACATAAATTTTTTTTTTGCCAGTAGCACCCCGGAAATAGAGATGGGGAGGGGGGCAGGCTTGGTTTCCTCACTGTAGGCCCTAGGGAGGGGCTAGGAAAAGACCCGCACCCTTCCTTCCACCTTGTCTCAGACAAAGGTCCTAGGCACCTGCCATTAGTCTAACAGAAACGGAATAAAAGTGGTTTCTCTCTCACCTGGATCATATGAAGGTGGAAATTGCAAGGGAAATAGGGGCAGGTGTCCCAGGGCAGGGTACAGGGAAGAAGAGGGAGTGGAAGAGATTTCCTCTCTGGAGGCTCCAGGGCTTCTACTGTCTCCACCCTTGCAGTAAATTTGAGGAATGATCAATGCCTCAACTTCTCTAGTAGGTACAGTGCAACGTGCCAACCGTATTCAATACACCCGACCACCCTCCTCACCAAGGCTTGTCTAGGGAACGGATAGATTCAAGTTCAAATCCAAGATGCTCATCTAGGCACAGGCTCAGTGTGACCTTGGGCAAGTCAATTCGTCTCTTGGCAACTCCACCTTCCCCTTCTCCATCTCCTTCTCTCAATCCCATTTCCCTGCCTTCCTTGGGAGGATTTAGAAGGATAGTGTAAAGGCCCCTTGCGGTAGAACAGGCTTCCCAGCTGGACATCTAGGGATGCACTTCCCCAGGGTGGCAGCCTCCCCTCATACCCTACACGCAGTCCCAGCGCCCACGGACACCACGCGGGAAAGGAGCAATGCATGGTCTCAGATGACCTGACCAGGCTCTGAGGGGCTTGGGGTGGGGGTGGGGGGCAGGATCACGTGGTCCCACGCCTCCGTCCGCACGGCCCAGTGCAAACCACCTCGCCAGCCCCGGCGGGCGCCGCGGGAATGGAGGGCGGCGAGGCGGCGAGGCCAGGCGGACACAAAGGAGACGCGAGGGCGGCACGCGCGCCCGAGCCCGGCCGAGCCGTATCGGGCAATCTCCGGGCTAATTCGTGTCAGGGCCGGTCTCCTATCTCCTGCTCGGCTCCCCAGTCGCTGATAAAATTGAAGTGGAAATGAAGTTGGATGCTCCAGAGCGGCGCTGCGCGGCGATGGGGTGGGGGTGGCGCTCCGCGCGCCCCGGGCAGCTGCGCCCTCGGCGGTCGCCCTTGGCGCTGCCCTTGGCCGGGCCGGAGGGATGGAGCGCTGGGGGAGCTGGGGGGAGGGAAACTCGCCCCGTGCGGGCCCCAAGCCTGCGGCTACCTACGAGGTCCCCTACCTTGGTGAACGCAGCGATGGCAGTGGGGTTATCGTCTAACACGCATTGAGCTTATTGAGCGCTTATGTGCCAGGCTCGGTGCCAGGTGCTTAAAGTGAGTTATTCTGTCACTTAACCCTTCCTCTAACAGTCGGTGGGTCGAGGGATTGTTCTCATTTTTACAGGGACAGACGAGGAGACACGGTCTCCAGTCCCCTCTGTCCCAAGACAGCTAACAGCGGAGGGGTGGGGGCAGCTCTCCACCTCCACGCTTACGCCCTACACCCAGAAGGGCCCAATTCCACTGACAAAAGGACAGAAACAGACCTTGGGGGGAGGGGGTGTTGGCAGTTCAGGGGCCTATGCTGTCTTCCTTCCCAGCCCCAACCCTGAACTCAGGGAGGCTGACCTTACCCACGCCCCCAGGTGAGGACCTGGACTGAGAGGGAGCTGGAGGACCCGGCTCACCACTGGCCAGGATGCTCCGGCTGGCTCGCGGAGCCGCCTTTCTGATTCTATAACTTTCCACCAGCTCAGGATGAATACTATATTTGGCCAGGCCATTTTTATTTTATTTTTGTGGGGTGGGGATAAGAGCATGGAGGAAACTCTTCCTCTACTTTTTTTTACCCCCTTGGTTTTTCGAGGTAGGGTCTTTCTCTAGCTCAGGCTGACCTGGAATTCACTATGTAGTCTCAGGGTGGCCTCGAACTCACAGCGATCCTCCTACCTCTGCCTCCCTAGTGCTGGGATTAAAGGCGTGTGCCACCACACCTGGCTTGGAGGAGACTCTTCTAATGCTATTTGGTAATTATTTGCTTATATTAATTTTTATGTATTTATAACCTGTTTCCTGCCTACCTCACCCATCACTGCTTGCCTGCTCCCAGTTCTCGTGGCTACAGCCTCGCTGCCAGCTGCAGGATCTCCGTGTGTTCCAAGCCATCAGCTCCTTTCTGCCCAAGACCTTTACACAGTGTCTTCCTCCAGCTTCCAGGGCTCTTCTCCTGGGCAACGTTTTCACCTCTCAAGTCTCATGATCTTTTCAATAATCCTTTTAATGGCATTGATATGCCAAAATGTATACACTGTATTTTCTTTCAATTAGACATGAAGAGCAACCCAGTGTGAACACTTATTAGGTCACAAGGGAAGCCTTAAAAACATTCCAGGGAATTACCATTATTCAGAACATGTGTTCAGACCACAGAGCAATACAATTAGAAATCAACTGCAGGAAGAGAGCTAGCCAAAATGATAGCTGTTTTGTTCGCTAACAAAAACCCCACATGTTGGAAAATAGAAAACTTCATTTCTACATTATCTGTGGGTTAAAAGGAAATCCACAGAAAGTATTAAATGTTTAGAGCTGAATGATAATGAATACGCTTACCACTGAAATTAGCAGATTTGTGGTTAAAAGCAGTGCTTAAAGGGAAATTTGTGGATTGAAGCGGGTGTCGTCAGCCTTAAAACTGTTCACCAAATGTTTCAAGCTCTCTGCCTTCTGTGCAAAGCTAGAGTAGGCTTTCTGTGTTTTCCCTTTTATTTTCGTGTGTGTGTGTGGAGGGCAGAGGTTGATGTCAGGTGTCTCCCTGGATTGCTGTCTAAGGTCTGCCCGTTGAACCCGGCGGTCACTGACTGGGCTATTCTAGCTAGCCAGCTTGCTCTGAGGATTCCCGTCTTCTCCTCTCAAGTGCTGGATGACAGGTAGGCTGCCACCCAAGCTGGCATTTATGTGGGTGTTTTGGATGTGAGCTCTGGTCCTTGTGCTTGTGTGGCAAGTGGTTTTATCCACTGAGCCATCTCTAGCCCTTGTTTTCCTTTTCTTTTAAATCATGCACATGCACACATTTTATTTGCAAGCAGAGAGACATAGAAGAGAGACAGAAGTAGATGATAGATAGACAGATAGATAGAGAGAAAATAGGTGTGTCAGGGGCTTCCAGCCACTGCAAATGAACTCCAGGTGCACGCACCATTGTGCATCTGGCTTAGTGCATCTGGTGAGTACTGGGGATCAAACCATGTTGCTAGGCTTTGCATGCAAATGCCTAAACTGTTGAGCCATCTCTCCAGCCCTCTTTTCTTTTCTTTTCTTTTCTTTTTTTTTTTTTTTTGAGGTAGGGTCTCACTCTAGTGCAGGCTGACATAGAATTCACTCTGTAGTCCCAGACTGGCCATGACCTCACAGTGATTCTCTCACCTCTGGATTAAAGGCATGTACCACCACACCCAGCTACAACAAGCTTTCGTTCTTATTTTTGTTTTTGGTTTTTTGAGGTAGGGTTTCACTCTAGCCCAGGCTGACCTGGAATTCACTATGTAGTCTCAGGGTGACCTCAAACTCAGTGATCCTCCTACCTCTGCCTCCCGAGTGCTGGGATTAAAGGCGTGCGGTCCCACGCCCGGCTAAGTTTTATTTTATTTTATTTTTTTAAGATATGATCTTGGTCTGTAGCCCAGTGAGACCTAGAACTCAAGGTCCTCCCACGTGATTGGATTGCAGGTGTGCTCCACCACACCCAGCCTTAGAGAGAACATTCTTTTCAGATCACAATGCAAGAAAATTAGAAACAGACCCCAGAAAGATAGCTAACAAACCCTCTGTGGTTTGAAATGCAAAACCAAGCTTCCAAATTATTCATGCTTAAAGAGAAAATCAGTGCAAATTAATTAAATATTTTAACTTACGTGAAAGGTCTAATCACCCAGCTATTCCACTCCTGGATATATACCCGATGGACTCTGCAGACCACAGAGGTACCTGCACAGCCATGCTTATAGCTGTACCACTCACAATAGTCAGGAAAGAGAACCAGCCCGAATGTCCATCTGTCGATGAATGGATGAAGAAAGCGTGGTATGTATGCACAGTGGAATTTTATGCATCTATAAAAAGTGAAATCCTGCCATTTGCAGGAAAATGGATAGAACTAGAAATTATCATGTTAAGTGAAATAATCTAGACTTAGGTAAGTATTGTGTGTCTTCTCATATTCAGAACCTAGATTCAAAATTGTGTGTTTGTAGGTCTCAAACTAGTAAAGGGATCATAAAAGGGAAGAAAGAGAGCTGAAAGGAGGTGGGACAAGACAGGGTAATGGAACGCAGTGATAGGAAAGTGGAGGGAGAAATAACTGCGAAGAGAAGGATCCGGCTGGAGGACAGGAGGGGTCATGGGGAAGAGCAGTGCAGGGGTGGGGGAATGAATCTGTGTGTGTGTTTGTGTGTCACACACAAAGATGCCACGATGAAGCCTATTCTTTTGAATGCTAAACTTAAAAAATTAATAAAAGAAAAAGGTTAATGATTCTGAGCCAGTGGATATGCCTACTCGAATGGAAGATGAGAGTTATGGGATGGAAGCCAAGGTCCTCACTGTTGCAGTGGGTAGTTGTAGACAAGCTTGGAAACTGATTCATGCGACGATAAGTTCTGTTAGAGGCATCAGTATGGACTCATGTGTATCTTACTGTACGGATGTCTACATACGGGACTTTATACAGAATGGCATAGATGGATAGAAGCAATGGCCTCCAAGATCAGTGACCACAGCTAGCATTCAAATATCCATCTTTTGTTATTTTTTCAAGGTAGGGTCTCACTAGCCCAGGCTGATCTGGAACTCACTCTGTAGCCTCAGGCTGGCATTGGACTCATAGCAGTCCTCCTATCTCTGCCTCCTGAGTGCTATGATTAAAGGTGTGTGCCACCATGCCCATCAAATTTTTTTGTGTATGTATGTATGCATGTACACACACACACACACACACACACACAGACACACAGACACACACACACACACACACACACACAGAGGAGCCAGCCAGAGGATGCTATCTGTTCTTTTCCTCAATTGGTCTCCACCTTAATTTTTTTTTCCACCTTAATTTTTGAGACAGGATTTCTTGTTGAACC
Organism: Jaculus jaculus; assembly: GCF_020740685.1. NCBI lineage: Eukaryota > Metazoa > Chordata > Mammalia > Rodentia > Dipodidae > Jaculus > Jaculus jaculus. Next base: position 94,815,299 of record NC_059110.1, read on the forward strand.
CAGAACCCACTGATTATTCTAGACTAGCTAGAAGCCCCAGGAATCCTCCTGTCTTCATCTCCCCAGCACTGGGATTACAGGTGAGCTGTTGCACCAGCTTTTATGTGAAGTCAACTCTCTAGATCTCCTTATAATTCCACTCCTCAACTGAAAAACAAAAAACAACAACCAGAGAGGATCACTATGAGTTTGAGGCCAGCCTGAGACTACAGAGTGAATTCCAGGTCAGAATAGGCTAGAGAGAAACCATACCTTGAAAAAACAACAGGAGTGCTGGAGGGATGGCTTAGAGGTTAAGGCACTTGCCTGTGAAGCCTAAGGATCCAGGCTTGATTCCACAGGATCAATATAAGCCAGATGCACAAGGTGGCGCACATATCTGGAGTTCGTTTGCAGTGGCTGGAGGTCCTGGCATGCTCATTTTCTCTCTTTCTCCTCCCCCACCTCTTTTTCTCTCAAATAAATGAAATAAAATAAAGTAAAAATATTTTTTAAAAAACAAGGTCCTTAGAGGAATGTTTGAGTCTAGGACTGGGAGGGAAATATACAAGATGAGCCTGGGGATCGTGTAGTGCCAAACACCCCATAAGTGTTCAAAGGTGACACAGGTCAGTGGAGGTAGGTCTAAGACACTTAGGAGCCAACGGGTGCAGCTCCACAATGCCAAAGTTGGAACCTTTTGAGCATGATCTGAGCTCAGCGATGTGATCTCTCTGCTCTGCTATCTTTGCTATTCATTCATTTAGGCCACCAGTTTCTGGGGTCATTTGTGATATAGCAGTAGACATCTAATGCTGCATATAAGGTAAGATACCTGAGTGATTAGAGGGCCTATACTTTCTCTTCTCATAAATAAACAAATACAATATTTTTGAAGGCATAAAAGTAAACTGGGGATTAATTGGGGAAGAAGGGTGCTAATGGGAGGGGCAAGCTAAGAGAAGGCAATTGGGGAGAATAAGATCAAAATGCATAATATACATGCATGAAAATGTCAAAAACATTTTTTTAAAAAGTGTGACATTGGCCAGTGTTTACCACAGCGATGCTAGCCCTCCATCGAAATCCATTCTTGCAGGGTGTGGAGATACAGGCCTTTTATCCCAGCACTAGGAGGCAGAAATAGAAGGAGCGCTCTGTGTTGAGGGCCAGCCTAAAACTACATAGTGAATCCCAGGTCAGCCTAGTATAGAGCAAGACCCTACCTCAACCGCTACCCCCACCCCACATCCATCTCCCCTTGTCATAACTGAGTTCTGTTTTAGTGCATGGCAGCGTAGCTGAGCACCACATTTCCGGCGTCTCTTGTAGGTCGGTGAAGCTGTAAGAGTGTGTTCTTGCTTGCGGAATCTGAATATGTATGATACGTCCTCTTTCCTTGGCACAGCAAGATTGTTTTCTTATATTCTTTCCTCTCTCTTCACCCAGACGGAACTCAAATGTGTGGATTTCAACAAGGGCTGATGGACCTTCCAGACGGAAGGAACGTGGGGTCCCTGAATGGCTCTGCAGAAACAGAGACTTTCTCCTTTAAGTCACATGAATGCGGGAACTCTTCACACCAATAAAACAGAATCGAGAGTCCAGGAACATTCATATCTGTATAGAGGGGCATGTCATATGCTAGAGATGTCCTCGTTAATCACTAGGTGAAAGAAATAGTACTTAATAATAGACCTGTGTCACATCGGTCACAAAAGTAAAATACAGATGTGATAGTGACTTAAACATAAAAAACAATTAGAAGAAATATTGGGAAATATTCTTCATAGCCCAGAATAATGGTTTTTCATACAAAAAAGACATAGGAACTGGAGAGATGGCTCAGTGGTTAAAGATACTTGTTTGCAAAGCCTAATAGTCCAGGCTTCATCCCCCAGTAACCACCTAAAGCCCAAGGCACAAAGTGGAGCATGCATCTGGAGTTTGTTTGTAGGAGCAGGAGATCCTAGAGTGCCTGTTCTCTCTCTCAAATAAATAAACATATTTTTAATATTTTATTTGAGAGAAAGAGGCAGATAGAAAGAGAATGGGTGTTCCAGGACCTCTAGCCACTGCAAATAAACTCCAGATGCATCCACCATCTTGTGCCTTGGTCTTCAGATGGGTACTGGGGAATCGAACCTGGGTTCTTAGGCTTCACAGACAAGTGCCTTAACTGCTAAGCCATCTCTCTATCCCAATACTTTTTAAAAACAATACATTAGATGGGCTGGGGAGATGGCTTAGCGGTTAAGTGCTTGCCTGTGAAGCCTGAGTACCCCAGTTTGAGGCTTGATTCTCCAGGACCCACGTTAGCCAGATGCACAAGGGGGCGCATGCGTCTGGAGTTCGGTTTGCAGTGGCTGGAGGAACTGGTATGCTCATTCTCTCACTCTATCTGCCTCTTTCTCTCTGTCTGTCACTCTCAAATAAGTAAAAATAAACAAAAAAAATTAAAGAAAGTACTATAAAGTAAAAGAAATTTATTTGACTTTATTAAAATTAAACCTTATTTAAGTAAAAGTCCATAAGTAGCACTAAAAGGTGGGCAGCATATGAGGAGATATTTTCCATATATACCTACCAGAATATGTAGAGTTCCTATAATCTATAAGAAAAACAAGCAACACAACAAAACATTTAAAAAAAATCTGAAAACACGGTGTAAGCTGACTGTCATGGCATACACTTTTAAACCCAGCTCATGGGAGGCAGAGGTAGGAGGATCACTGTGAGTTCAAGACCATCCTGAGACTACATAGTGAATTCCAGGTCAGCCTGAGCTAGAGTGAGACCTTACCTCAGGGGAAAAAAAAAAAAAAGACAGCGTATATTGGAGGATATTCAAATGATCACTAAAGCCATGGACTGGCTCAGGAAAAGTTCAGGGCTGGCAATGGAAAGTGTCAGTGGGTAAGGATGGAGGAAAACAATGCTGTTACATATCACTGGACAAGGATCTAACAATATTTACAAAGCTATATCTTCTCTGACTTATCCAGAAAATTCCATTTCCAGATGTATTCCCTGAGGGACTTCTGACACACGTACACACAGGATGGACACTAAACTGTTGTTTACAACAAATCAAATATTGGAAACAACCTATGTGATGACGAATATGGGGAATTAATGAGATATGTATGCTCATATGACAGGCTATTGTATAGCAGTTTAAGAGGCATGAACTAGATCTCCACATACCCACATGAATAGCTTATTATTTGTTTTTATTTTACAGTATCAAAGATACCCTCAGAGCCTTGAGGAGACTAGGCAGGTGCTCCACTACTGAGTCACACCCTAGCCCTAAAATCAATAGGTTTTTTTGTTGTTGTTGTTTATTGGGGGGGGGTGACCTAGAACTCACGATGTATTCCCAGGCTGGCCTTGAACTCACGGTGAGCCTCCTACCTCTGCCTCCTGAGTCCTGTGATTAAAGGCATGCACCACTACACCTGGCATATGAGTAGTATTAAATCATGCAATAATGGGCCAATAGAAATAAGATTGAGAAAAATATGAAAACTATATTATAGCTCACTGTAAGATTTATACATACCTATGAGGTTGAAGAAGGAGGATTGCAAATTCGAGGCCAACCTGGTCTATTTAGCAACACTCTGTTTTCCAAACAGCAATAGGAATGCCCCTCTCCTCCCAAAACTTGGACTGTCAGTATATAATTAAAAAAAAAAAAAAAAAAAGCAGCCGGACGTGGTATCGTGCCTTTAATCCCAGCACTCAGCAGGCTGGGGTAGGAGAATCATCATGGGTTGGAGATCAGCCCAGGCTACAAAGTGAATTCTATGTCAGCAAATGGAACAAAAAATTTAACTTATTTGGTGTGAATATGTGTGTGTATGGCATGTGTGTACATGTGTGTGAGTGCAAGCATGTGTGTGCCATGATGTGTATAGGGAGGTCACGGGGTCAGAGGATAACTTGAGGTGTCTTTCCTATTTGTTTTTTAAAGACATTTTTATTTATTTATTTGAGATAGGGGAGAGAGAGAAAGAGGCAGATAGAGAGAGAACGGGCATGCCAGGGCCTCCAGCCACTGCAAACGAACTCCAAATGCGTGTGCCACTGTGTGCATCTGGCTTACGTGGATCCTGGGGGATCGAACCAGAGTGCTTTGGCTTTGCAGGCAAGCATTAACTGCTAAGCCATCTCTCCAGTCCTCCTATTTGCTTTTGAGACAGGGTCTCATGTGTCCCAGGCAAACCTCAAACTCAGGCGCCTTCATTGGAGGGCACGGATCCTGCCTGGACTGCCAGGGTTTCTTTCAAAGGCTGGGATCTTCATAACACTGCTGTCCTCACTTTCCTTTTTTCTCACATCTGAAAGGTCCTTTGGAACAAGCAACAGGTGGATCACAGGATTTCCTCATCCCCTCCATTAAAGCATGGCCTACATCCCCTGGAGGCCTCTGGGCTCCAGAAGGGGCTCTGATAAATGGGCTGGTGAGCATGAGGTCACCTGCCTGTCTTCAGATGTGCACAGCCTGCCCATTCCTCTCTCACTATGGCTCCGTGGTGCTAAGAGAAATCACCATTCTTCTTAAAAAATATTTTTATTTACTTATTTGAGAGAGAGAGAGAGACAGAGAGGCGGGGGCTGGGGAAGAATGGGTGCACCAGGACCTCCAGCCACAGCAAATGAACTCCAAATGCATGTGCCACCATATGCACCTGGCATACATGGGTATTGGGAAATCGAACCTGGGTCCTTAGGCTTCACAAGCAAGGGCTTTAACTGCTAAGCCATCTCTGCAGCCCAGAAATCACCATTCTTATTACCTTATTAAAAAGGGACCATTGGTTCCTGAGGGCTGCGTTCACCACCTGATTAGTGGGCTCAAGTTTTGCCATCCAATTTGTGCCAGTGAGGGCTCAATATGTCCTGCCCTGAGCAAGCTCCAAATCTTCAGTGTCACCTCCTTTCCCTGCTAGGCAATCCCCTTCAGAGCTGCAACAACTTTAGTCCCAAGTCCTTTCACCCTCATAAGGAAATACAGCCCTTGGGTATTTGGGGAAGTGCTATGGCACAACTGGCAAGGTCAGGGACCCAAGCTCTCACCATGTCCCCATCAGGTGCATGCAGATTCACTGAGAAGTGTATCTCACTGATGGTCCTTGTCCCCTGCTCCCTGAATATCCACTTCCAGGCTGTATGTTTTGTGGTTCCAATGATACTGGTGATCTAATGGCTGATCCTCAGTCACCCTGTCTGTTAACTGGGACCCACGGGCACTCAATGGGGCTCACAGGAAGCAGTGGTGAGCTCACCTCTGCCCCTGGCTTTGCCATATGTCATTTTGTTATGCTCCTTCCCTGCCATCACCTGCTGCCCCTGTCACTCCACTGGGGGATGGACTTGCTGCCCCCCCCATGCTTCCAGTGTTTTCTCTAGATTTGTTAAGGGCAGGTTTTCATCCTGAGGGTAGGAGGAGAAACCAAAACAGGTGGTGTGTCATTAGTGACTTAAAATGACTCGACTGTCGCCTAGCTCAGTCTCTGCTTCCCAGGTCACCTAAGCCACTTCTGGTTTTACAGGATTAACTTGTGGCTGGACAGAAAAACCCAACATAAACATCTCTCTGTCTCTCTCTCTCATCAGGATGGAATAACTCAGTTTCCCCTGGGAGTGCAGGAGACAGAGCTCTCTTGCTTCTTTTCCTCTCTGGCCCCTCATCACCTCCAACCCTGGCACTATCCCATGAAACCAGGCACCCTGGGGTGTCCCTGGGGGAGGGTGGCCTATCTCTTTTTACAGAGAGGCGATTGGGCTAATAAGAACCAGCTGTGGTTGTGGGTGCCTTTCACTCCCTCCTTCCCTGCCCTTGCTCTGATAGCTGTGAGAAACTGATGACAACCTGTTTGACCTCTGACCTCCGAACTTGACCCGCTGCTAATACCTCCAGCTGCTGATTGCTGCTGGAGCCCTTTGTCTGGAGCTGTTTGGGAGCCAGGACAGACAAATGATTTCTATTTGTCCTCTGGTGCCGCGGATGGAGCTGATCGATAGGAACCGCGAATGATGTCAAGGATTTGTCACCATGGCTTATGAATGACAAAACGCTCCTCGACCCCCCACTCCACCTTTTCCCCCCCTCCTTGAAGAAACACCTTTTGGGGGAAAAAAGACTGAAAGCCAGAGAATGCGTATCGATTTTTTTTTCTTTCTTAAATAGCAGCTCGAACCACAAAAGAGAGACAGACAACACTTTTCTGTGCTAAAATGCAGCAAAAAGCCTCCCCGAGAACAAGACTGGTGATTAGATCAGCCATTGCATTTAAGCACCGCAGGCCACACAAACCACAGCTTCTCAGTTGGGTCTGCAATGGCTGGACCCATTTCTCACCCATTTTCCGGCCTCAGACGTGATGGGGGGTGGGGAGGGGAAGCATTGTGCACTCCCTCCCTGCGTCCTTATCTGCCTCCTGTTTTCAGGGACCATTTAGGTCACCTTTCTTCTCTCTGTTCCTCCTTTTCCCCTGGTTGAAATGGGCTGGCATGTGGGCCCAAACCAGTCCCAAGCCATTGCTCCTTTTGACTTTGAATTCTTATTTGGAAAAGAGAAAGAGAAGGTGGGGAAATGATAACAATAATGGGAAAACCTCTGTTGCCTGCCTCCTTGCCAGACTGGGGGCAGGCTGTAGGAGCGGCCTGAGAGGCAGCAGGCGAGGAAGCAGGCTGCCTCCTCCTCTTCACTTCAGTTTCAAATCCATTTGTGGCGAGTAAAACCCACCTGGTCCCTGGGAAGCTCAGCCTCTAGCACAGACATGCAAAGCACTCTGGGACCACAGGATGCACTGAGGCACAGAAGAGTGGGGTACATGCCCAGCCAAGTGGTCATGGGAGACAGGGTGGAGTCTGATGGTTGGGGGGACACAGTTTGTGGAGTGTGGACAGAGAAGCAGCAGTGACATGTGGGTCACTGCATCCCAGGCTGTGAGACCAAGGGCCTCAGCTCACAGCAAGAAGCTTCAGGTAATGTCTTCCGGGAGGCTCTAGGCTGAGCTGTTTCTTCCTGCATGAAGGACGCAGGGACTCTGTGCTCTCACCTGGGAGATGAGCGCAGATGAGCTGCCAAGAGTATCCAATGGGATAATCCAAGCCGAGTGTTTGTATGGTGTGGTGGTTTAAATGAAATGGCCCCCATAGGCTCATGTGTTTTGAATACCTGGTCCCCAGCTGGTGGTAACAAGGGAAAGTTGTGCCTTTGGGAGGTGAGCCTTGCCGGAGGAGGTGCGTCACCGGCTGCATGTCCAGAGCGAACTCACTCACACTGCCTTCTTCCTGTGGCTGCAACAGGATGTGAGCCAGCTTCCTGCTGGAGCCATGCTTTCCCCTCCACGATGAAGCCTCCCCCTCAACACGTGAAGCTGAAACAAAAGTTTACCTCCCATCAGCTGCTTGTGGTTGGGTGTTTCGTCCCAGCAGTGAGAAGTCGGTTCTTGTTTTAACGTTGATGACTTTTTAGCCACTAGCAAAGGGAAGCCTTGTTCCCAGTGCACGGATTGATGGAACCAAGGGGGATGCAGACACTCTCTGTTTCTCACACACTTCCTCTTCTTGGTGATCCTGCCCCTGGGAACCTGGATACTTGCTACCCAAAGCCTGTGCCATACACAGCCCATCTGAGGGTGCCTTGGTTAACAGTTTCTGCCTCCGGGTGATGCCAGCTGTCTCGGGTGCCCAAGTTCTTCCCCTCCAGCTGACACTAGTCCCCTCATCCCCGTTCACCACCTACACCTTCCCAGTTGAGGCATGCCATCCCAAAGCAGAGAGCAGCCATTCCAGATGGACCCTGTACCCCTCCAATCCTGATGCCAGGATTTGTTATAAAATGGGTGTCATTCTGCACCAATTAAGCTTTGGAGGCTTCTGTCAAGCAACAGAATTTCTTGAGAGCTTGAGGACAAACTATACTTATTTGGTCCCCAAAGTCACACCTGTACAGTCTACCCAAGGGGTGTGAACACTCATTACATTTAGCAGGTCACTGGGCACTGGTTACTCAAAGAAAGCGCAAACTAAAGCCTGGTGTGGTGGCACACACTCAGGAGGCAGAAGTAGGAGGATTGCTGTGAGTTCGGAGCCACCCTGAGACTGCATAGTGAATTCCAGGTCAGCCTGGGCTAGAGTGAGACCCTACCTCAAAAAAAAAAAATATATATATAGAATCTACTATGCCTAAATTCCACACAAAGGTTACTTTACTATGTTTAGTAATTAAAAAAAATAGTGGATCATGGCACTCTTTTGATATCAATTGACATGCATGTTTATTTTATTTTATGTTTGAGGCAGAGTTTCACTGACTTGGAACTCACTTTGTAACCCAGGCTGGTCTCAGGATTATAGGCATGAGCCACCATGCCTAGCTCTTGATGTCATTGTAATAAAATTCCATTATGTGAGGGCTGGAGAGATGGCACAGTAGTTAAAGGTACTTGCTTGCAAAGTCTGATGGATTGGGTTTGATACTCCAGTACCTACGTAAAGCCAGATTCACAAAGTGGTGCATGCATCTGAAGTTGGTTTGCAGTGGCAGGAGGCCCTGGTGTGTCGATTCTGTCTCTGTCAGCCACTCTTTCTCTCTCAAATAAATGTATAATAATAATAATTTCACATATGAATGAAGTATAATTAAATAATTTTCACTTTCTTAATATTAGAAATAGGGCTGAAGAGATTGCTTAGTGGTTAAGGCACTTGCCTGCAAAGCCTAAGGACCCAGGATCAATTCCTCATGACCCACATGAGCAAGATGCACAAGGTGGCAGATGCATCTGGTGTTCATTTGCAGTGTATGGAGGTCCTGGTATACCCATACTGTCTCTCTATCTGCCTCCTCCTCTATCTCTCAAATAAATAAATATTATAAATAAATATATATAGAATATTATAAATAAATATTATAAATAGCACTGTGATGAATATCACTGTTCATATACCCTTGGATATATTTTTTTCTTTAGGATAAATCCTAAGAATCATAAATCAAATTCTAAGGCTATGCACATTTAAAATATATTTTTTTATTTAGTTATTTGAGAGAGAGAGGAGAAAAAGAGAGAGAGAAGAGGCAGTTAGAGAGACAGAATGGGTACATCAAGGCCTCCAACCACTGCAAAACAACTCCAGATTCATGTGTCACCTTGTGCATCCTGGCTTACGTGGGTACTGGGAAATCAAATCTTGGTCCTTGGGCTTCATAGGCAAGTACCTTCCTTAACTGCTAAGCTGTCTCTCCTGCCCTAGGTTATGAACATTTTAAAAGCTTATTCAGTGGCACACACCTTTAATCCCAGCACTCGGGAGGCAGAGGTAGAAGGATCACTGTGAGTTCGAGGCCACCCTGAGACTACATAGAGAATTCCAGGCCAGCCTGAGCTAACGTGAGACCCTACCTCGAAAAACAAACAAACAATCAAAGCTTACTCAGGAGTTTTAAAAATATTTATGTATTTATTTATTATAGAAAGAGGATGAATGGATGGACATTCCAGGGCTTCCTGCCACTACAAATAAACCCCAAACACGTGTGCCACTTTTTTTTAAATTTTTTATTTATTTATTTGAGAGTGACAGACACAGAGAGAAAGACAGATAGAGGGAGAGAGAGAGAATGGGCGCACCAGGGCTTCCAGCCTCTGCAAATGAACTCCAGATGCGTGCACCCCCTTGTGCATCTGGCTAATGTGGGACCTGGGGAACCTAGCCTCGAACTGGGGTCCTTAGGCTTCACAGGCAAGCGCTTAACCACTAAGCCATCTCTCCAGCCCACGTGTGCCACTTTGTGTATCTGAGTTTACATGCATATTGGGGAATCAGGCCCAGGCCCTCAAGATTTACAAGCAAGCACCTTTCACCACTGAGCCATCTCTCCAGACCTTACTCAAGGTTTTTAAACTGTCTTTCCCAAACTTATTCTCAAGAGTTCTCTGTCCTATCCACGGAGCACCAAGGTGGGCCCCTCCTCAGTATCTCATCAGCATGAAGCAGTTACCAACTGGAAAGGTAGAGGCATGATTGCTGGTCGTAACTGGAGTTCCTTTGATTCCTGATAAGGTCAGGCACCTTCTCATATCTATATTGACTATTGCTATTTCTTCTTTTGCAATATTGCCTGTCTGTCCATTCCCTTTGACCTATCTTTGTATTGCAGTGCTTGTATATTTTATTATTGATCCATAATTTTTTTTTTGTATGTCAGGGGCTTAACCTTTCGTTGGTCACATGTCTTATAAGCATTTGTAAATTTAAGTTAGTTGAGGGGAATGCTCAGACTAGACAAGCAAGTGCCCTAAGGAGCACAGATGCCAGTGGGATGGACCATGCTGGCAACCTGTGAGTGACAGCTGCTAATGGCTCGCAGCAGACTCCTCTCTGGAGAGTGGCCCGTGGGAAGTGAGCGCTGCCTCCTCTAAAGGGTTACAAGAGCCAGTGGCTCACTGAAGGCCAGGCCCTGGACTCAGAGAGGAACCAACACTCCTGTGCAGCTTGTACCCCAAGAGCTTCCTGTGAGCCCTGGGGCTTCCCAGAATACAACCTTAGCTCTGCCCTGCTCTGATGTTTCTTCTCCCTTTCTCTTGAGACCACTCTCCAGATAAATGGCATCCACAAATGCTTGCCTCAGGTTCTATTTCTGGGGAACCAAGGCAGGAGCCTGAGCTATAAGTTCCAGACTGAGGAAGAGGGCCAGGAGAAGGCTTCCAACCAAGGCCAGGCAGAGAATGGGGGTGGTGGTTTTTTTTCCCCCTGGGGGAGATAGAATGGGGATATTGCTACTGGCTGATCTTCTACTACAAACTGATACCCAAATTCCCTTTGGGATGCTCCTTCCTCATTCCCTGGATGGGGAGGTTGGTAGGACTGTATCAAGATGGCTCCTGGATTAATCTAATTGATAGCTTGTCTTCTATCCCTGCCTCAAGCAGTAGTGATTGACTCAGAGCACAGAAGCCAATCAGAGCCGGTGAAAATGCTGGAGCTTTGGGGAAGGGAAGCCCCTTCCTTTCTGCCTGAGCAGGTGAGGGTCTCTGGGTGCAGCACTCCTGTTTCTGCCACCCATGGAGCTAAAGGATCGATGAAGAGATGGAGACAATCATGGGAACGGAGCTGAAAGGGATTCTGCTAACACTGGTCCCTGAATCAAAACTGAAGCTGAAAATGTGAGAACCAATATATGCGTTGTTTTCTGAAACTACAGGGGAGGCTTTCCTGCCCTTGTTGCACCAGGAGTCCCAACAGACATGCACGGGGTGAGCACTGTGGGTAGAGTGGGACTCTTTAGGAGCCAGGGGATGCCCACTGCCCCCCTCCACTACTCTGCCCAGGAGAAGCCCACACTGCTGATCACATCTAGCTTATGGTTCATTCTGCTGTGCTCTGCTTTTTCTTTTTCTTTTAAATTTAAAACTTTATTTATTTATTTATTTGAGAGAGAGAGAGACAGATAAAGAAAGAGAGAAACTAGTTGGACGTGGTGGCGCACACCTTTAATCCCAGTACTCGGGAGGCAGAGGTAGGAGGATCACCGAGAGTTCGAGGCTACCCTGAGACTACATAGTTAATTCCAGGTCAGCCTGGACCAGAGTGAGACCCAACCTTGAAAAACCAAAAACCAAAAAAAAAAAAAAAAAAAAAAAAAACAAAAACAAAGAAAATGAAAGAAAGAAAAAAGAGAGAGAGAGAGAATGGGTGTATCAGGGCCTCTAGCCACTGTCAATAAACTCTAGACGCATGTGCCACCTTGTACGTCTGGCTTTGCGTGGGGACTGGGGAATTGAACATGGGTTCTTAGGCTTCTCAGGCAAGTACCTGGACTGCTAAGCCATTCTCTCCAGCCCTTTTTATTTGTTTATTTATTTATTTGGTTTTGCGAGATAGGGTCTCACTGTATCCCAGGCTGACCTGGAATTCACTATGGAGTCTCAGGATGGCGTTGAACTCACGGTAATCCTCCTACCTCTGCCTCCCGAGTGCTGGGATTAAAGGCTTTTTATTGTTTTTTAAACAAACTCCAGATGCATGTGCCACCTTGTGCATCTGGCTTACATGGGTCCTGGGGAATCGAACCTGGATCCTTTGGCTTTGCAGGCAAGCAACTTAACCACTAAGCCATCTCTCCAGCCTCTACTGTGCTCTTCTGATGCTCTTGAGCCTTTCTCACCCTATGGAAGTCATCCCTTCTCCCTTCTCTGAGATGAAGCCAGGGGAGTCAGTTCTAGACCACATGAAGCAAGACCATCTCAAAAGCCATGCTTCAGGGGCAAGGTCTCTTCCTGTGATGTCCCCAGGGGCTAGTGACTGGGGAGGAATCAGAGACATCCTGATACCTGCAGCTATGTAACTTGCACCTTGAGATCTCTGAGCTTTCCTCTACAAAGTGTAGGCAAGTCTGCTGCCTTGCCTATAAAGTACTGCCTGGGGCCGGGACACCTCCCTGAGAGGCATCCTAGGGGCCCACAAGCCCTCCCCTTCCTTCCTGCCCTTTTCCACACCACTGCAGTCTTCTCTAGCAGTTCCACAAGAAAGTGCCACACTGGGGGTCCGAGGGGCCCCCAGATAGTTGAGAAGCTCATGTTCCTGAGCAGGAGGCAAAATGCACAGAAACTTGGGTCTTGACCAGCCGTGGGATGTCACTTAACTCCTCCAATGCAGGTGTGCCCCAGGTCCTGAGCTGTCTGGCACTGGTGTATACCAGGCTCCAATTTATTTGTCAGTTGGCCATGTTCCCAGCATGCCCATAGTGAGCCTCAGGCCACTGACCTTTCCCTTGTCAGGTGCAAAGGGGATGAATGTCCCAAGAGAAAAACAGTCTAAGAGCTGAGAAGGAGAAAAGATCAATGTCACACTGTGTCTTAGGGGCAGGATGTGGAGCAGGAGTGGGAAGGTTTCCAAACGAGAGGAGCTGTAAGGACTGAGGAGTGGGGTGGTGAAACCATGGTCCATACAGAGGAGTCTGCCCTCGGGATTAGAAAAACAAATCAGTCTATGGTCTATAAATAATGAGAGCCTATTCCAGTCAGGCTCAGGGGGAGGGGAAGCAAAAGATTCTTTGGAGAAGTGTCAGGAGCAGGTATGGCCTGGCAGTAGTGAGAAGCTTGGGACAAGAGACCTTTGGGAAGCAGATGTAATGGTCCAGGGGCATGTTGATAGGGTTATGGGTTAAGGTAGGGACTGTGGGGAGGAGTTCCCCCGTCTCTGTGGACAGAGATGGGGGAGAATGGAGTGACTATAAAATGCTGTCCTCACAAGTGCTGTAGCCCACGCTTCCCAACTCAGCCGGCTCCCTTCCTCAGATGGTCATGAATTATGGTTATGAATTAAAGTAGGGACCATGGGGAGAGGTCCCCATTTCAGTTCCCTGGGGACAGGGCTGTGGGGGGGGGAGGAGGGGAATAGAGTGACTATAAAAGGTCTTCACATGGACATGGGAGCCTGTGCCTCCCAACTCTGCCAGCCCCCTTCCTCGGATGGTCAGCCCCATCCTGGCCACCTGTTCCCACCACTCAATGATTCAGGCAGCAGGGATCATTAACCCAGGCCATGAACTCACTCTGCCGCCCACACATCTGGCCAAATAGAATCCCTTCCTCCACTTCTACTGTGTCCCAGGGGCCACCCACCCAAGTATTTCCCTTCCTTAGAGGACCACACCTACCACTGCCATTATGCTACCTACACAGTAACTGGATGCTACTCAGAACCCCCTCCAGTGTCTGAACAGGAAGAGCTGCCCGCAGACAGTCGGGCTGCCTTGTTGTCCATGTGCACTGGGGCCTTCAGCGACAACTTGCTCTTTCTATAGGAGCCTCCGGTTTTCTCCTCTGTGAATTGGAGATAAATGGCTTGCCTTCCAGGCCTAAAAGAGAAAGTATATGGACATCTGTAAGTCTTCGAAGTACTGCTCAAGTTTGTTGTACATTTTCATGCAAGCGCTCAGTTCTGTTGAGCTCCACAAAATGCAAGAGTGTGAACACATCTTTGGGCTTCGTGTTCACAGTCTTATTCCAGCCTGGGGAGAGCTTTGCTGGAAACAAAGTCAGTCCATACTCACACCCCATAGTGACAGGTAGGGAAGTGACTGGAATCAAAGGAGGTGAGAGTTCATGAGGACTAACTTCCCAATGCAGGAGGCCAGCTGGTTCCTGGAAATCTTCCCAGAAACAGAGAATCAAGTAGCCCTGCACCGACCTCCTCTTAACCCCCAGTAAAGTTACACATGTTGCCCAAAAAGACTGTTACATGGAAATGATTCATAGGTAGGAGATGGGGGAATGGCTAAGATGTCTTTTAGGGTGTCCTCTACCACCTGAGTTTCTGTGTACCATATATACAGCTCATGTACAGTATAGGCGAGAGGGTTCTAGGGCTGATGCTAAACTCACCTACCTCAAACTAGCTGGGTGGCTTTTGAAAGATTCTATGTGCTCTCTGTTTCTCTCCTGAATAAGAAACACAGTGAATCCTGGGATAATGTCCGCAACGACTTACCATTCCACACATGTTTTTGCTGATAAATGAGTGAATGGGCAGTAGTCAGCAGGATCCGGGGATTCATGTCAGCTCCTTTTCTTGAGTGTGTCACCTGCTAAATGTGTGCAGCGGGATGCCTCTATCCTGGTTCTTTGACCACTCGAGCTTCTATGACTTGCTTTTCTGCTGAGGCCCAGGACCAGAGGAGGGCAGTTGGGAGATCTGGGGTCTGTGTCTTCATGCCCAGCGGCTCGGGTTGCCCTCTGTTTCAGGGCATGGGCAGCAGGTATGTGCTCCTGTTCCCACGGGGCTGCCTAGCTTGGGAGAGTGGCCTGGGCTGCAGCCCCGCACTGACCTGCTCTTAACCCCCAGCAAAGTTACACAAACTCTTCCACGCTCTGCTGACAGTTGGGCCAGCCTGGCTGCAGAAGGTGAAGGCAGGAACAATGCTTCTCCTTGTGCCCTCAGCCCCTTCCACATCAGCAGACAGGGCAAGGGAACATGGGAAGGGTACCTGGCTCAAGTTTCAACCAGGCCTGGAAATTAGATCTTCCTTCCTGCCAGAACTCCTTGGGGCATGAAGGGGGCTGGAGCGTGAGTCTCAGCAGGGGCTGGGCCTCTCCAATCACCCCTTCAGCAAATATACCAATCCTCCTGGCAATGAAGGCAAGGGAAAGGTCCACTGGGGAGTCAGGAAGCTCAATAGGCTCTGCTGTGATCATGGAATATACCAAGGGTGGGTGCACAAGGAGATTAGAATGCAAGATACAGAGACAAATTACCTGCTCCAATCCCAGCCTGTGACTAGGTACCTACTACTCTGACCCTTCATTCTTTCATTGCTCTAACAGCACCCACCCCCAGATTGCTATGAAAAACATATGCAGGCTGGAGAGATGGCTCAGTGGCTAAGGCGCTTGCCTGCAAAGCCTGATGACCTGAGTTCAATTACCCAGTACCCATGTACAGCCAGATGCACAAAGTGGCACATGCATCTGGAGCTCATCTGCAGTGGCAAGAAGCCCTGGTGTGCCTGTTCTCTTGCTCTCTCTTTCTATCCCTCCTTCTCTCTCTTTCCCCTTGAAAATAAATAAAAAATATTTTTTAAAAGCCTTTTAAAAAATATACAAGTTCTCATACATAATGCACTTACATCACTGTTCTCTTGGCACATATCAGCTGACTCACAAGTTTAGCAGGAAGAGAAGTATGTGTGGTCCTTCCCCAACTTCTTAGAAAAAAAAAATTTTTTTAAAAAAGCAAATTGCTCAGATTGTCTAATAAGAACAGAACTACTGCAAGTACAAGAAACTGGCTGTCAAAATTATGACGCATAATCTCAGTTTTGATTGCTTTATGATGGTGCAAGAATTCGCAAATTTTTCATCAGGCAAGAAAAGGAAAAGAATGATAGTCAACCTCACCAGTCCTCCCATGGTGCGTGCACGCCCGTCTGAATTAGTTTGCTTATGTTGATGCACGCACACCGTGCCTCACTTGAGACATGTATTTCTTGTTCTTCTTCAGTTGTTCTGTGTTCAGGCTAGAGTTGTCGAGTCGTTGGTTTCTTTCCAGACAACTGTCACCATTTAAAAACAATGCCAAAAGTCGCTTTTCTCTCTGACAATCTGCCAACTCTATGCCTCTCAACAGCCTCTGACCTTACATACTTCTCCCTTTGCGATCTCTCCTTAGCTCCAGGAACGCCTCTTCTCTTTCTTGGCTTAGAATTCATGAAGAGAAGAAACAGAAATCCTCAACAGCTCAGGGTTTGTGGAGGACGTTTCAGCACCACGGACAGTGGCGCGTTGCTCCTCACCCCCTGGCTCCCCCAACTCCTAAACATGGCAGTTATGTTCCGCCTGTACCTCCCTGACATTTAACTTCCTCTTCTGTAAAAACAGGGAGTGGGGATGGCTGAGAGGGTCAGAGGTAGAAAAGACCAGCTTTTCCCAGCTCTGTGATTTTCTTCCCATTTCTTTTCTGGTGGGAAACCTCCGTCTGCGCTAGAGGGTTGGTAACCACTGCTCAGCGAGAGTGGTCAAACCTGGATCACGGTGAGTGGAGAGGAAAGCTAGGCTTCAGAAACTTTTGGAACTTGACATTGTGTAGCCACTTGCCTTGTTCCCCTGCCTCTGATCACCTAGAGACACCAGGTCAGGAACGGCTGAGCTGCTCTAAGGAACCAAAAGGTTTCGCCAGCTCTCAGAGGACAGGGTAGACACCACTGTACAAGAGCTAAGCTCTCTCTGTGACACTTGCTGTCCACACTCCTGACCCCACCCAGTGACCCTTATCTGTATAAATCACACTGGGCTGCAGATGGGCTCACAGAATATCTTAAGGAAAGATCCAAAACAGAAGGAACACATGAGGAGTAATTTTAAGGGTCAGGCCTAGAGTGATAACACATTACTTCATGTTTCTCAAACCACATGGGGGTAGGAAACTTAGTTCCTAGCTAAGCTGATATCTATTTATTTGTGCATTTTTGAGGCAGGGCATCTTGTATCCCAGGCTGATCTTGAACTCACTATGTAGCCAAGAATGCTCTTAAACTTCTGATCCTCTGTGTCCATCTTCTGAGTGCTAGGGTTACCTGGACCACTGTAGCTGATTTTATGTAGTACTGGGAATAAAACCCAGGGCCTCGTGCATGGTAGGCAGGCACCCTACCAATTGAGCTCCGTCCACAGCCCCAAGCTGGGCCATTTGTAAAGAAGACATGAAAGAACCTTGGTTCAGCAACTCCACCATAAATGTTATCTTTCATCTCATGGATGAACTAGAGAATAGAAATTTAAAGTTTGGCCTAGGCAAGGAGAAAGGAATTTATTAAACTCAGGAGCAGGGGTAAGACGCAGCTAGGATAGAAGATCACAAGGCTTCATATTTAGGTATATGTATATATGTATATTTTAATGGTTTTGATTTTTTTAAGATCTTTTTAAAAATTTATTTGCAAGCAGAGAGGGATAGAGAAAAAAGAGATGGACAGAATAGGTGTGTCAGGGCCTCCAGCCACTGCAAATGAACTCCAGATACATGCACTACTCTATGCATTGGGCTTTACGTGGGTCCTGGGAAATTGAACCAAGGTTTTTAGGCTTTGCAGGCAAGTGGTTTAACTATTGACCAATCTCTCCAGCACTGGTTCTGGCTTTTGAGTCAGTATCTCATTATGTAGACCACACTGACCTGGAACTCTTGATCCTCCTGCCTCAGCCTCTGAAGTGTTGAAGTTACGGTGATGTGCCACCACACTCAAATATTTTATTTATTTCAGGGTTACCTTTCATGGAAAATTATTCTAGTTTCCCTATTTTAAGATGTAAAGTTTCAGTTTAACATGAATCTATTTTAAGAGGAGGAAAAGATAAGCAGCAGACTGAAAGATAATGTTTGAAAAACATTAATGTGTTAAAGGACTTGCATATGAAACATAAAAAGGGCTCTAATACTGAACAATAAGAAAACAATCCAAGCTGGGTATGGTGGCACCTTTCATCCCAGCACTTGGGAGGCAGAGGTAGGAGGATCACTATGAGTTCGAGGCTACCTGAGACTACACAGTGCATTCCAAGCCAGTCTGAGCTAGAGTGAGACCCTACCTTGAAAAACCAAAAACATAAAATACAATAAACAATCCAATGATATAGTGAGCCAAATTTTTGAATTGTCATCTCACCACAGGTTATATAGATGCAAAATATACATATACAAAGGCACTCTATCTCATATGTCATTAAAGACCCACAAACTGGACTGCAGAGATGGCTTAACAGGTTAAGGTGCTTGCCAGCAAAGCCAAAGGACTCAGGCTCAATTCCCCAGAACCTATGTAAGGCCAATGCACAAGGTGGTGCATGTGTCTGGAGTTTGTTTACAGTGGCTAGAGACATTGGAGCACCTCTTTCACTCTCTCTATTTGCCTCTCTCTCTTAAATAAATAAATATTTTTTAAAAAAGACTCACAGGGCTGAAGAGATGGCTTAGTGGTTAAGGTAAACTTGTCTGCAAAGCCTAAGCACCCAGGTTTGATTTCCCAAGACCCACATAAGTCAGATGCACAAGATGGCACACATGCATCTCAAGTTCATTTACAGAGTCTGGGGGTCCTGGGGCACCCATTCTCTCTCTCTCTCTCTCTCTCTCAAATAAATTTAAAAAATAATTTTCTAAAGAAAGAAGACCCACAAACTTAAGCAACCACAAGGTGCCATACCCACAGATCAGAATGGATGAAGCATGAAGTACCAACAACATGAAACCCAGTGAAGATGTCTCCATCAACCAGCATCAACCAGCTCTGTCCTTACTGGTAGGAATGCAAAATAGTACGCCACCTTAAAGTGCTGTTTAAAGTGGAAGTTTTGTACAAAGGCAAACTGTCACACTATATAAGCTAGTCATGACACTCCAACTGAGTTGAAATGTATCTATGTCTACACATAAACATTGAACATGGAGGTTCACAGCAACTTTATTCATAATCACTCAAACTTAAAAGCAATCAAGATGCCCTTCAATAGGTGAGTGTATAAATGAGCTATGGTGAGTCCATATTATGGCCCAGACGTTAGGGAGATGGCTCAGACAGTAAAGGGTGTGTTCAAGGATGAGGACCTCAGTTCAGATCCCTAACACCCAAACAAAAGCCGGGCATGATGGAGACAGGATGAGTCCCAGGGCTTGTGGGCTGGCTAGTCTAACTGAATTGGTGAGCTCTAGGTTGAGAAATGCTGTTTCAAAAGATAAAAATAAAAAAATAAGGGCTGGAGAAATGGCTTAGCAGTTAAAGCACTTTCCTGCAAAGCCAAAGGACCACAGTTCGATTCTTCAGGACCTGTGTAAGCAAGATACACAGAGTAGAACACACATCTGGAGTTCATTTTCAGTGGCTGGGGGCCCTGGCATGCCCATTCTCTCTCTCTCTTAAATAAATAAATAAATAAATAAATAAATAAATAAATAAATAAATAAATAAATAAATAAAACTAAAATATTTTTAAAAATAAAATATAAGGTAGAGTCCAATTGAGGAAGACACCCAACATTGGCCTCTGGCCTCACACACACTTATGCTTCTGCACACACATGCGCACACACACAACACACACACACACACACACACACACACACACACACACACACACACACAGAGTTGCCAGAAGTCCAGAGGAGGGGGCATAGGGTGAACAGGTGGGACACAAGAAGCTTTTAGAATAATGAATCTATTCCCTGTGATGCTGCACAGAGGACCTATGAACAATGCACTCCTCAGAACTCATAAAGTGCCAGGTGTGAGTCACACGCCTTTAATACTAGCACTTGGGAGACCAACATAAGGAGGGCTTCTGTAAGTTCAAGGCCAGCCTGGGACTACAGAGTGAATTCCAGGTCAGCCTGGGTTAGTGTGATACCCTGCCTCCAAAACCACAAAGAATGACAAAATGAAAACTTCATAAAGCTGCAATACAGAGTGAGCCCTAAAGCAAACTGTGAACTTTAGCTAATAATAACACATCAATACTGGTCCATCGATTGTAGGAGGTAAAGCACACCATTGAAAGACTTTAGTAATATGAAAATTTGTGGGCAGAGGTCCAGCAAGTGCATGCAAACTATACTCTTTTCTCAAGTCTCCTGTAAACTTAACTTCTCACAAAAGCCTATCCATTAAAGATCTAGCTGAATGGGTTTAAGTTGAAGAGGTTTGTCCACTAGCAATTGCACTTGTAGAAGTACAGGTTCATGTTTGTTAAAGACATGTCCCTACATGCTTAGAGTAATGCTGTGTGTAATAACCGAATGTCTACCAATTGAAGAGCAGATGAACTCAACAGTGTATGCACGAAATAGTATACAGCAGTGATCAGAAAATAAACTTCAGGGTGGAGATATGGCTCAGCAGTGAAATGCACTTTTTAAAAACATTTTTATTAATTAATTAATTAATTTGAGAGAGAGAGTGAGAGAGAAAGAGGCAGATAGACAGAAAGAGAATGGGCATGCCCAGGCCTCCAACTGCTGCAAACGAACTCCAGGCACATGCGCCACCTTGTGCATCTAGTTTATGTGGGTCCTGGGGATTTGAACCAGGGCCCTTTGGCTTTGCAGACAAGTGCCTTAATAGCTAAGCCATCTCTCCAGCCCTGAAATGCACTTCTTGCACAAACATGAGGGCCTGAGTGGCCTAACATCACTTCAATTTAGTTCCCCTGGCACTCACGTGAACAGCTGGACATGGCCACACACGTCTGTAATGCCAGTCCTGTGGAGTTGTGACTGGGGAATTGCTGGAGCTCACACAAATGGCGAGCTCTAGAATCAGTTAGAGATTGCTACAGGAAAAATAGGCAGGTGGGTGATGGGTGGTTCACCCAACTTTCTTTCCTGGCCTCTGCAGACAGACACATGGGGTGCCACATCAGCACATGCACATGTATGGCATATGCATGCACACCCCTCCCCCATGTCACCACCACCATCACCACACATACTAGGACACACACCAAACAAAAACGAAAGAACAAATTTCTGTTATACACAACACAAATGAATCTTACAAATGTCATGATCAGCACATGAAGCACAACAGGTCTATCCGAAATGATGCTATTTTTGTAAAGTTTATAAACATGGGAAACTGAGAGCTGGGTATGGTGGTGCACACCTTTAATCCCAGCACTCGGGAGGCAGAGGAAGGAGGATCCGAGTTTGAGGCCACCCTGAGACTACAGAGTGAATTCCAGGTCAGCCTGGGCCAGAGTGAGACCCTACCTTGAAAAAACAGGGGGGGGGGCTGGAGAGATGGCTTAGTAGTTAAGCACTTGCCTGTGAAGCCTAAGGACTCAGGTTCAAGGCTGGATTCCCCAGGACCCACATTCGCCAGATACACAAGGGGGCGCATGCACCTGGAGTTTGTTTGCAGTGGCTGGAGGCCCTAGCATGTCCATTCTCTCTCTCTTTCCCTCTTTCTTTCTCTGTCACTCTCAAATAAATAAATAAATAAATAAATAAAAACAAAAAATTTTTAAAAAGTGGGGGAACCTGAGTTCTACTGTTAAGGGGTCAGGAGAGCAGTTAGTTGCCTGAAAAAGCAGATGGAGGTTACAAAGAGCATCTGAGCGCTCCGAGGGTCAGACAGTGCTCTGTTCTCATCCTGGGTGCTGGGTGCAGTGTGCTCATGCTGTGAAGCTTCATGGAGACGGGTGGGCTGTATATTTTTCTGTAGATGCAGAACACAGCTTTGCATAGAAGTGGGTCTAGAGCTGAGGAAGTAGCTTACTTGGTAGAGTGTTGGCTTAGCATGCACAAAGCCCTGGCCTTGCTCCCCAGAGTATCCTAAAACAGGCACGGTGGCACACATCTGTAATCTCAACACTCAGGAGGCAGAGGCATGAGGATTCGCAGTTCAAGGTCACCCTCGGCTATGCAGAGTCCAAGGCCTTCCTGCACTACCCTATCTCCAAAAATGTGGCTCTACATAAAACTGTGTAAATAGTGGGCTGTGGATGGAGCTCGGTGGTGAAGTGCTTACTCAGTATGTGTGAAGTCCTGGGCTTGTTCCCCAGCACCATATGTGTACATGCACACAGACAGCACTATAGGGTGAAACCTCGTGACCCAGCCCTATATCGACAGCAATACATCCACGGGTCCACCAGGACGCACGCCTAGGACTGTCCATGGATGTACTGTGCTCAGTTTCCTCAAGCTGAAAATAACCCAAACGGCTGCCAACAAGATCCACACTGCACACCTATGCACACGTATGTTATAAGAGGATAAAATACTGCCTCGCCCACTACCACAGTGGAAGTCAGATAGTGTATGGCATGAAGGACATAGAACTGTAAAACAAATCTATGGTCATGTGTGAGGGATGCTGAGGGAGGGGCTAGGAGGCAGCACACTCGCCTGGGTGAGTGCCCATGTGAAAACCGGTCAAGCTGCGTTCGTAAGGAGAGGATGGGGCTGGCGAGATGATGGCTTGCTGTGCTTGTTGCCTCACCATGAAGTCCTGGGAGTGCCACAGACTCCCCAAGAAGCCACAGGAAAGAGCAGGACATGGCCACCCACATCTGTAATCCTGTTCTGTGAGGGTCAGAGACCAGGGGATCACTGGGGCTCACTGACCAGAAAAGAGGAGCCAGGGAAGAGGCCCTGTCTCAAGGAGATGTGGAGACAAATGGAAAGAACATGTGTGTAGCAGTTAGCCTCTCGTTGCTGGGACGAAACACATAACCATATTGCCGGGCGTGGTGGTATACTCGGGAGGCTGAGGCAGGAGGATCAACATGAGTTTGAGGCCACCCTGAGATTACATAGTGAATTCCAGGTTAGCCTGAGTTAGAATGAGACCCTACCTCAACCCTCACTCCAAAACCAAAAAAAAAAAAAAAAAAAGAAAGAAAGAAAGAAAGAAAGAAAGAAAGAAAGAAAGAAAGAAAAAGAAAACCACACGACCACAAGCAGCTGATGTGGGAAAGAAGTTATTTCAAGCTTACAGTCTCAAAGGGAAGTTTCATCATGGGCAGAAAGCATGACATGAGCAGGAAGCTGTCTCCTATCTAGGTGGAGATCATCTCAATAATAAGCTCCCTAGCACTGGCAAGCTGGGCTAACATACGTCAGGGTCCGGGCTCACCTCCCGAACCACTCCATGATGCTCCTTCGGCAAGGCCTCACCTCCCATGCTGCCACCAGCTGGTGACTGAAGAGGGACTTCATCACAAATACTTGAGGCTATGGGGGACACTTTACATCCAAACTAACAACAGGTGCATGCAACACACACACACACACACACACACAGGAAAACAGGGCTGAAGAGATGGTTCAGCAGTTCAAGCACTTGCCTGCAAAGCCTAACAGCCAAGGTTCAGTTCCCCAGGACCCACGCAAAGCCAGATGCACAAGGTGGCGCATGCATCTGGAGTTGACTTGCAGTGGCTGAAGGCCCCGGCACACCCATTCTCTCTGTCTCTCTTCTATCACTCTCTGCTTGCAAATAAATAAATAACAACATTTAAAAAAAACTTTAAAAAATAAATTTAAAAAAAAACAGAAAAAGATACATGCGCTTAAGTTTTCAAGCTTCCTTACGTGGCACTGTTATCTGTAATCCCAGCGCTCCAGAAGGCGAGGAGAGAGAGGGTCATGAGCTCCACAGTGAGGCTGAGAGCAATTCAAATACAGCCAATATTATGGAAATAAACACAACGCTGGGTTTGGGAAACAGAGATGAGCATGTCTTTCCAGGACCTCCTGACTTGAGGGGTCCGGTATCTGCAACTTCAGCCTCCCAAGGGCCCAAAGCTCTTAGGTCAGCTAATGACCTGCCCCTTACTTAGTCTAGCCAGCTGGGAGGCTCCAGGTTTAGGGGGTAAGCACTAGATGCCTCCTCTGTGTCCCCAGGGGCAACTCTGAGTCCTCAGAGCTGAGGCCTCCGGATCAGGAGGTTAGATTCCTGCCTCAGCCTCTACAAACAAACACTAAAGTGCACAGGGGGCCACACGCCCCTGCTTGCTCACCCCCAAAGCATGGTGGGCTTTCTCCTGGGGTTGCCTGGTTAGTTAGGGTCTCTCCTCACCTGTCCCTATCTTAGACCCAAGCACTGTCAAGGACCTTCCTCCTTTGGACGTTGCACCAGTGTTATTTCATCCACCTGGTCCTCACTGGCTCTTGGACAGAGTCACTGTGGGGCAGATCCTGTCCCTTGACGTCGCCATGCCTCATTCCCACCTCTGCAAAGTGGAGGACCAGGGAAGAGCAGTAGCCACCTGGCTTCAAAGCACCAGATACTCACGCTCTGCCTAAATTCTCCTGGGACAGGAAGCTACACCGGCTATCAGGAAGAGCTGCCTCCAGGTAGGTGTGACTCAGCCATAGAGCACTTGCTCAGTATGTGAAAAGCCCTAGGTTCAATTCCAGGAGAGAGTGGGGAGAGAGAATCTGATTATTGGGAATAGCTCAGCCAGAAAAGTGCTTACTTTGCAAGCAGGAGAAAGTGAGTTTGATATCATGTAAAAATGTCAAGCAAGCTATTAACCCCAGTTCAGGAAGGCAGAAACAGGAAGATCCTTAAGGAGGATTGGCTTGAGATGCCCTGTGGCAAAAGAGGTGGGAAAAGCCTTCCTGAGGAACAACAGCCAAGATTGTCCTCTGGCCCCCTCATGCACCTATGCCCACACTCATATTCACACATACACATATTAAAATAAAATAAAATAGGGGCTGGACAGATGGCTCAGCAGTTAAGGTGCTTGCTGGCAAAACAAAAGAACCCAAGTTCAATTCCCTAGTACCCATGTAAAGTCAGATGCACAAGGTGGCACACGCATCTGGAGTTCATTTGCAGTGGCTAGAGGCCCTGGTGTACCCATTCTTTCTCTGTCTGCCTTTCTCTCTCTCTTTCTTTCAAATAAATAAAATAATAAATAGAATAAAAAATGAGAGAAGAGATGGATGGATGGTAGGAGCCACCCTAGTCATTGTCCCTAGCAGGAAAGCCAGGGGCTGGATACAGAGTTATTACTCCTACCTACCTGCACCTTGTGAATTTTGTACTAGGCACCCACATTGCCTAGATAAATAGGGAGAATGCTTTTGAAAGCAAAAATTTTTAATGATTTTAATTATTATTATTATTAACAACATATTTCATATGGATGCATCATGAGTTGGTACCCTCTTTTCCCTCGTCCCTGTCCCCATTCCATTGGGGACATTCCTCAGTGGGGTTACAGGTATCCCCTATGGGGTTGTAGTTTATATGTTGTGGAATCAGTAGTCAGTTATTTTGGCGGGGGGCAGAGAATGCCTCTGGGCATGATGTCTTAACCTGTGGCTCTTATAATCTTTCCCTCCTCTCTTCTGCAAAATTCCCTGAGCTGTGGTGTGTGAGTTGTTTGTTTTTTCTCAAAATTTTATTAACATCTTCCATGATTACAAAAAAGATCCCATGGTAATACCCTCCGATCTCCCCCACTTTCCCCTTTGAAATTCCATTCTCCATCATATCCCCTTCCCATCTCAATCAGCCTTTCTTTTATTTTTTTTATTTTTTGGTTTTTCAAGGTAGGGTCTCACTCTGGTCCAGGCTGACCTGGAATTAACTCTGTAGTCTCAGGGTGGCCTTGAACTCACGGCGATCCTCCTACCTCTGCCTCCCGAGTGCTGGGATTAAAGGTGTGCACCACCACGCCCGGCCTTTACCCTTTTTTTTTTTTTTTTGCTTTCTTTTATTTTGATGTCATGATCTTTTCTTCCTCTTATGATGGTCTTGTGCAGGTAGTGTCAGGCACTGTGAGGTCATGGATATACAGGCCATTTTATATCTGGAGGGAGCACGTTGTAAGGAGTCCTACCCTTCCTTTGGCTCATATGTTCTTTCCACTACCTCTTCTGCATTAGACCCTGAGCCTTGGAAGGTGTGATAGAGATATTACAGTACTGAGTACTCCGGTCACTTCTTTCCAGCACCATGATACCTTCTGAGTTGTCCCAAAGTCATCTGAAAAGAGAAGATTCTCTACCAAAAGTGAGAGTAGCATTAATATAAGGGTATGAACATTAAGAGAAGTGCTTACTGGGCAGTTTGATAAGCATAGTATATACATTTAGCCAGACAGCAGTAGATGTTACCCCCCCTAGGGCTCATGACTACCCCTGTTTTAAGTTTTCAGTATCAGGGATGTATTCCCTCCCATGGAGCAGGCCTCTGTCGTGGGTGAGTTTTAAGTCCACTTCAGTGATGAGCTCTTAGGAGCCTCTGGATCTTTACTTTGGTAGGTGTTGCGTACTCTCAGGGTCTGTCTCCTTCACCCTGGGGCTGATTATCAGGTTCAGCATGGAAGCAGCACTCTTGCTCATCTCCCCCATTCCTCTGTGGCTTCAGCTGTGACTTGGCTGAAGTACGAGGGGAAGTTTATCCTCTGGTCTCACTACCTCTGAAAAAGAAAAGATTCTCCAATGGAGAGTGAAGACAGTATAGTTTAAATGGGATAAGCATTGTGAATTTAGGGAGAATTTGATGTATGTAACCCCTCTTTTAGCCAAAGACTAGTGAGAGCTCGACACTTGGAGAACATAATCTTTGTCTCTATAAGATTCTGATCTGGTTCCCAATTTCAGATATGGATTCCTTTACACAGAGCAGATCTCTTAGCCAATCAGAAAGCTATTGCTTACCAACCGAGGCTGGGTTTCACTATTGCACTGGTGTGTGTATCCTGTTTGCTTCTGAGTAGTTTAGACCTCTGATTGCTCAGACCATTGTTGGCCACTTTCTCCCAATAACTCACATAATACTTTCCCAAACTGGACAGGCTGTCTAGAGACTGGTGAAAGCAAAATTCTTGTTGACAAGTTCTATAGCTGGCATGGGTAAAGTGAGAATAAAGCCTCACCCTACCTACCAGCCACTCACAGCCCATGGAGATTAAGGACTTGGGGAATTGTCCGAGCTTCGATCTCCTTTCTGCCATACCCTGTGAGACAGTGGTAATTGCTTACCTTCACTGAACCAAGGTTCCTTCCTTCCTTCCTTCCTTTCTTAGGTAGGGTCTCACTTTAGCTCAGGCTGACCTGAAATTCACTATGTAGTCTCAGGGGGGCCTTGAACTCTCAGTGATCCTCTGCCTCTGATAGGATCAAAGGCGTGAGCCAGCATGCCTGGCTTTGAACCAAGATTTCTTGCCCATAAGACATGAGACCAATAGCATGTGCTCTCTGGGCTACTGGGAGGACTGGGGCAATGTCTGCCTTAGAACAGATGCTGGTTTAGTGATGATTCTTTAATCCTGACCTTTTATTAGCTTGCATATATGTATGCCTTTCTGTTTACAAAAAGTTTTACTATTTCATTCTTTTAAAATATTTTTATGCTTATTTATTTATTTGAGAGAGAGAGAGGCAGATATATAAGGAGATTAGGCACACCAGGGCCTCTAGCTACTGCAAATGAACTCCAGATGCATGTGCTACCTTGTGTATCTGGCTTACGTGGGTACCAGCAAATTGAGCCTCAAACCAGAGTCCTTAGGCTCCACAGGCAAGCACTCAACCACTAAGTCATCTCTTCAGCCCTCATTATCTTTTAAAAATATTCATTTTATTTATTTGAGAGAGAGAGAGAGAGAATGGGCATGCCAGGGTCTCCAGTCACTGCAAACAAACTCCAGATGCATGCGCCACCATGTGCATCTGGCTTACATGGGTGCTGAGGGATCAAACTTGGGTCCTTAGGCTTCACAGACAAACACTTTAACTGTTAATACATCTCTCCAGCACCCGATAGGTACTTTTAACCTCATTTTCTAGATGAAAACACAAGGCTCAGTGATAGGCACAAGGCTACCCAGCAGACAGGTGGCTACGCCAGGAAGTAGCCCTTGGTGTCATGGCACACTTTCTTTCTCACGCTCTGCCTCTAGGTTTGGTTTTTGCTGAGTATCTTAAATTCTGCTCTGGGGTCCACAGAGATGCATCTGTCCTCTCCCTTTACTCTCCCTTTCTCTTCTGTTGTCCCCCACTGAGTCCTTGCCCTGGAACTCTTTGTAGAAGTGAGAATGGTGGGAAGAGAGGCAGGCTGTCCCCTAGTCCAGTCCTCAAGGCTAGACTTCACCATAGGAACCCGAGACTTGGTTGAAAAGAACTGCAAGCTGAGGTCCCAAGGCCATATGAAGATGTCACCACCAGAGGCCAGCCCAAAGCAGGCAGCTGCAATGAAGACCAGGCCAGGGGGCTGGCTTAGCGGTTAAGGCACTTACTTGCAAAGTCAAAGGACCGAGGTTCAGTTCCCTAGGACCCACGTAAGCCAGGTGCACAAGGTGGCACACGCGTCTGGAGTTCAGTTTTCACTGGCTGAAGGCCCTGCCACGCCCATTATCTCTTTCTCTCTATCTGCCTCTCTTTCTCTCTCTCAAATAAATAATTAATAAATTTTTTAAAAAGACCAGTCCAGACACTGACACTGGAGGACAGCAATTCCATCTGGCCCTAAAGGTAGTAGCAAGGGAGGTTCCATCTCCAGGGAGGATGGTGAGATTGCGGGATACTCCATTCAAGACCATTTTGCCCTTGGGCTTCAATGAGTTCAGCAGACATCTGTCAGGCTTAGCAGTACTTGGTCCAGGTAGAGCCTGGCACATCCAAGGTGCCCATAAAAATCTGACCACTGGGAGTCCCGCAGGAGGTCGTGTCGTTCACCTCAAGCCCTGTGTGCTGCTGTCTCTGTCACTCCTTGGACCATACCAATAATACCTGGGAAGTTCTGGCTGGAGTCTGCCCTGCACCCCGCCTCCCCTGCACCTCACTTCTGCTTTTGTGCCTTCGAAGGATTAACAGACTAGGGGGCATGGGTAATGTTTACAGAGAGCCTGCAGCCCCCTCAAGCTTTCAGCATGGGGGAAAGAATCGCTGCTGTAAATTTCCCCACCCACACCCTGCCCTGCTCCTTCTCCCGGATTCCAGCCCCTTGGCTGGGGTCTTACAGAAGTGCAGCCTTGGGAGCCAGAAAGTTTCAACTGTTGCCCTAGGTGGGTGTGGATGTTTTATCCAAGCCAAGTCAGGGACTCAAGGCATTGCCAGTACTCGCCTACTTCCGGGCATGTCCTCTGCCTCCCAGATGGCCTAACCCATACTCCACTATGGCTCATTTACCCTGACCTCCTCACCCCAGGAACCCAGGGTCCCAAGATCCCTGAGAGAGGAGGCCAGGAAGTTTCAGGTCCCACAGAGGCTCAGGGAACAGCCACTGGCCTGAACTTAAGTTTTCCATCTGTGCCATGGGATGATGGGACATGCTGTGGAGGGGAGGGTTCTGGAAGTGTCCACCAGAGCTGAGGAGGACAACCTAGGATGCACTACTTTCCATTCATCTACTCGCTCACTCACTCACTTTGCCTGTGGTACCCAGGCTGAACAGAGGTCATCCCAAAGGTCCAGATGGAACCCAGGACACATTCTCTGGCCTTGGTGTGGCCTCAGCCTGCTGGGCAAC
Source organism: Jaculus jaculus (assembly GCF_020740685.1). Lineage (NCBI taxonomy): Eukaryota > Metazoa > Chordata > Mammalia > Rodentia > Dipodidae > Jaculus > Jaculus jaculus. The sequence continues at coordinate 94,844,787 of NC_059110.1, forward strand.
GGTGGAGAACACTGGGCTGCAGTACCAGAGGGGACAGCAGCTGCTTATGTAGCGTCCTCACTTCAGGGATATCACCTAAGCAAGGGGTGCCAGCGTCACCGAGGCAGATCCTCCTCTCCTCCTCCTTGACCTTTTCCCAGTGTCCCTGGAGGCTGAAGCCATCGTGGGTCTGGGACTTCTCACGCCCAGCTGTCCAAACCCAGCTGCATCTCCTCAGCTCTACTAGGACCCAGGGAGCTGGGAGCTTCTCAGAGGTACAGGCTGGCATCACACCTCTTCCAGCCGCAATGGGCATCCCAAAGTTCTCTGTACCTGTCATCAGAAAGAGGGAAGGCGATGGAAACTCTGAAGCAAGGAGGCATCCATCATGACTCCCCGAAGTGCTCTGGGAAAGTAGATGGGCTGGCTGCCTAGCTTGGCGATCGTGGGCAGCACACTTGGGACTGCTCAACCCCCTCCCACCCCAGCCAAGTGAGATTTCTCTTCAGGGGTCCCCAGAGCCCTCCGTGTCTAGCGATCCTATCACCAGACAATACTGACAGCTGCGACTGCTGAGCCAAGTCCTAGCCCAGCCAAGGACTTGCCCCACGGCCGCTCAGCTTGCCGCCACACCAACCCTCAGAGCTGTGCTCCTCGCTCCAGGGAAGGAGAGGATGAATGGCTTGGCCAAGGAAGGGAGTGGGCGCAGACCCGTCCTGCCCATGTATGTCTTCTGAGAATTAGGGGTTGGACCGTTCTACCTCCCTGGTGGAAAGAGAACATGGAGGAGAGCCCCAGGATCACTCAGCACAAAGGAAGCCATCTTGTGACTTCAGCTGAATTTGCTGAGGGCTCTCCTGGGCTCCAGGCCACATTTAGCCAGTCCCTGCTGAGCCACATGGCAGCCTGCCCTCCGTCCACAGAAAAGAGGGTGTGGCCCTCCTGGACCTCAGTTCCACCTGACCGGAGCCAGACCTTTCTGCTGCACTGGCTGCGCTAGGACCATTGATAGCTCTTTCATAACACCCAGGGATCAGAACATCCAAAATCAAACACGTGATTCCTTCATCTTCATGTCAACTCCAGTTCTTTGGTGCACCCTTCTGGAACTCAGCCACAGGTAAGATGGTCTGCCTGCTGAAATCTCACAGAGGAGGCAAGGGAATGGCTGAACCGGTCAAGGTGAGGGACCACCAGGCTCAGGGAATGTTTGCCTCTCCCAAACCAGTTCCCTCAGGCCAAAAATGACTTAACATAATTATTAAGTAGCAAATTGTATGGATACATCATATGTTAGTACCATCTTTTTCCTCCTCCCTGCCCCCATTCCACTGGGGGCCCTCCTCAGTGGGATTGCTGGTATCCTTTCTGGGGTTGTGGGTTATGAGATGCAAGAGCAGCAATCAGTCTTTGTGAGGCAAGGGCCAGTGCCTCTGGACATTCCCTTCCATTCTGGCTCTTACATTTTTTAATTAATGAATGAATTTTCAAGCAGAGAGAGATAGAATGGGTGTGCCAGGCCCTTCAGCCACTGCAAACAAACTCCAGATGCATGCGCCCCTTGTGCATTTGGCTTATGTGGGTCCTGAGGAATCAAACCTGGGTCCTTTGGCTTCACAGGCAGATGCCTTAACTGCTCAGCCATCTCTCCAACCCTGGCTCTCACATTCTTTCTGGCCCTCTTCCACGAACCCCCCTGAGCCGTGGAGGGTGTGCTGCAAGTCTGCCTCAGAGGTGAGCTCTCAGCAGCTCCTGGATTCCTGCCTTGGTGCGTCTTGAGTGTCCTCAGTGTCTGTCTCCATGACCCTGGCGCTGGATGACAGGGTCGCCATGGGAGCAGCACTCTTGAAGAGTGGCTTTTCACCTGCAGTTATTTTTTAATGCCTGAACTCCCCAGGACCGGATCTGGTTTCTTCCATCTGACTGGGGGGCTTCTCAAGTCAGAGCTATGGCTCCCCCATCTGACTGCAAGTTCCTTGAGCAGGAATGTTTCTTCCATCTCAATAAGGGCTTCCCAACGGTAGAACCATGATGCCCACATGAGGCTGGTTTATCCCTGAGGAAACACTGTCTCCCTCATCAAGCTAGCTACTCTGAGATAACACATATAACACGTCTTCCCCATCACACGGAAGAGGGTCCGTATCTCCTTCAGCCAGCCTTCATCCTGGGTACAATGGGCACCATAGCATTGGCCACGGAGCAGCTTCTCCCAGAATGATGCTTTGGGTTACAGCAGAACTCCTTCTTCTATCCCTCCCACCCCATTCTGAGGGAGCCAAACCAGATAGGTGGCTGCGAAGGAGCCCTGGGGGCCTGTTGCAGACCAGCAAGGTTCAGCCAGGCCCATAGCTCTCCTCTCCCTGCCTGCCACCCTCACTGGGCAGCCCAGCGCCCTTTGACCCCACAGCCTTCCATCATGGGAGATCTATAACATTTACAATCCCAAAACAAAAGACCCCAAGAGCCGAGGACAGAATTCATCTTCCCAGCTGACAAGCCCCGTTAATTAACGACTTGAAAATCGATGACGAGAAGGGACAGGCGGCAAATGACACCTCATCGTGGGCCAGGAGGAGGGAGGAAATGTCCGGGGCCTGGTGGACACGCACCGTGGGGCTGGCCTGGAGCCTGGGAGAGCCCCCGCCCCCATACATCACTGTCATTTCAAACACCATCGACTACCTTCCAACCCAGAAATTCTCATTTCCCACCACGGCAGAGCCCTGAGGAAAGGTTGGGGGGTTATGCCCAAAGAGTGAAGGGAAGGTAAGCTGGGGATGACCTACTATGTGTAAGCCTTGGTGTTGGGTATTTCTTATTTATTAAAGCCCTAACAGCAGCTATGTGAGATAAGTTTTGTATTCCCATTTTAGAGATTAGAAAATCAAGGGCTGGAAAAAAGTCAACTTCAGGTTTGCTAAAGTTGGAGTTATGTTTGTTTGTTTATGAGACAGAGATTGAGAATGGGCACACCAGGGCCTCCAAGACACTGCAAATGAACTCCAGACACATGCACCATCATGTACATATGGCTTAGGTAGGTTTGGGTGAATCGAACCTGGGTCCTTAGGCTTCACAGGTAAGCATCTTCACCACTAAGCCATCTCTCTGGCCCTAGGTTATATTTTTAAATGCCTGTTTCAGGGGGATGAAAGAAGCAAAGAGCTCTGGAGCTGACAGCAAATGAACTGAGGCCAGTCTCCAGCTCATGGTGAGTGTTATACCAGACAAGTAGTCTGATTTCTCTGAGCCTTAGTTTCTCTATCTGTACCAAAGGGATAATTATCTCACCCTACCCACTGCAGAGAGCCTAGACTCTAGTGGATGAATATCGGGGGAAGTATCAGACATGACTTTCTCACCACCAGAACTTCAGGTCACTCCTATCCAACTCTGGGCAAGATGTGTGTAAAACAGGGAGAGGAGCCAGGAGGGCTGTGCTGGAAAAGAGAATGAATGGGAACAGTATGGGTGGCTGCCAAAGGTTCAAGGACCACCCTTGAGCCCATCTGTACAGAGTTAAAAGAAAATAAAAAAGGAATAAACTGGGGCATAGGTTAGTATACACATGTATTCCCAGCATTTGGGGGGTGTAGGTGGAAGGATCAAGAGTCAAAGTCATACTTGGTTACATAGTGAGTTCAAGGTTGGCCTAAACTATATGGGACCATGTCTCAAATAAAATAAAAATTAGCTGGGCATGGTGGTGCACACCTTTAATCCCAGAATTTGGGAGGCAGAGGTAGAAGGATTGCTGTGAGTTTGAGGCCAGCCTGAGACTACATAGTGACTTTCAGGTCAGCCTGAGCTACAGGGAAATTCTACCTCAAAAAAAATCCAACAACAACAAAAATAAAATAAAACTTAGAAACAGTAAAATAAATAATAGGTCTGGGGTATAGTAGGTTTGAGGCCTTTGGGAGGAACGGAGAGATGAGATAGATAGATAGATAGATAGATAGATAGATAGATAGATAGATAGAAAGAAAGAAAGAGGGGGAGAACAAAGTTACTTCTTTAATGGAGCTGTTATAAGGTTGATAATAAATCATACAAATAAATCTGGGCATGAGGGTCAGTGATAGCTCACCTAAGCAATCACAAGAATTATACACACACGCACTCCTCATAAACACACCATTGCAAGGAAAGGGTTCAGCTGGGGCTGCCACATAGTAAATGCTCACTACATGTTAGAACACGGTAGGCACTGTCCTCATGCCTCCCTTCTCCCAAACAAATGCATATCGAGGTGCCATGAGACGGGAAAACAAGGGAACACAGGGAGTATCTCCTGAATCCTAGGATCAATCAATGTTTTTGGGGGAGCATCGTTCCTACTCTAGGAGATTCTGAAGGTGGACTTTAACCAACCCTTCCCATGCAAAGGTAGCCAGCTCATGTTGGGACGGGGACAGTGTTCCCTAGGAGACGCTTGAGTTCTGCCCTGAAAAGAATGAGCCAAGCTGTCAACCTGCAGGGACGTGGAGCTGAGGGCTCTGCGGAGCCCGGGACACATGGTCGCAGCTGCTTGTAGTGGACACAACCCCTTCTTTCCTCCACCCAGCTGAAGCTCAGCAGGCTCCAGGAGGTATCTGGAGGACATCTAAGTTGCCTATGGCTGCCTCAGGGCTGAGGCTTGGGCAGGTTGCAAGCCTAGAGGGGCTGGGTCACATCAGATGGCTGGAAACAAATGGGCAGGTAAAACATGCATATGTGATGGGATAAGCATTATTCAGCCACAGAAAGGAATGACGTTATGACGTAGTCTATAATGTAGACAAACTTGAAGCATATATTCTATAATATAGGCTGAAGGTCAACTACTGGCAATGCCGATTACATTAAATGTCTAGAATAGGTAAATTCACAGAGTCAGAAAGTAGATTGGAAGTCACGAGAGGTTGCCGAGAGAGGAGAACAGGAGTTATTGCTTAATTGGTATAGAGTTTCTATTGGTATGATGAAAATGTTTTAGAAATGAAGTTTGAAGCCGGGTTTGGTGGCGCACGCCTTTAATCCTAGCACTCGGGAGGCAGAGGCAGGAGGAACTCTGTGAGTTTGAGGTCACCCTGAGACTACAGAGTGAATTCCAGGTCAGCCTGCGCTACAGTGAGACCCTTACTTGGGAAAAAAAAAGAAAGAAAGTTTGAGCAGGGGCACACAATGCTGTGGAACCTAATGTCTAATGTCATTGAACTATCCACTTAAAAATGATTAAACTGCAAATAGGAGTTATAAGTTCTTACCATAATAAAAAAAATTAACTTCTGAAAAATAGGAGGACCAAAGGGTCTAAGACTTTTTGGCAGGAGTCTGCACTGGACACCCTCTAAAGTGAGGATGGGACAACCTCTCCTGCTGCTCCCCAGCAATTCATTCCAGCTGGCCCCAAACCTCCACCCAGCCCTCCTGGAGCCCATGCAGGAAGAGTGGCCAAGCTGGGCCAGCCCAGGCCTCCCTCCACAGCAGATGGCTTTGCGCTCTCCTCTCACTCTGTGCTCTCCTCCACCCCGGCCCCCTTAAAGAAGGGACCTTTCCAGAATACGTCATCTCACCGGAGCTGTAAATGTCAAATTTAAATTCATACTTTGTACCACCTTTGATTTCAAAGAGGATTACACCTCAGCGGTGAAAGGCAGCCGCTGCAGGGTCTGTGCGGCCTCCTGGGCCTCTGCTGGGCCCTGAAGCATTGTTAACTCCTTCCAATTCATTAGGTCTAATCCTGGGAGCGCTGAGTAAGGGGCCCTGGGCTGCACCCAGCACTCCGGGCCATATGTGCCCATTGTGTCACTGGCTGGCTAATCCAGCATGTGGCTTACGCACTGGCCCACTGGAGAGAGGCTGAGGGCACCGGCTCAGGAGAGGAGGTCCCGGCCTTTGATGGGAGGGGTGTGGAACAGTCAAAGTCTGGGGAGGAGCATTCCCCACACAATCCCCACAGACTTTTGGGGATCAGGCGGTGGGGGTCACACAGTGGAGAGGTAGAGACTGGTGTCCTGGCAGAGATGGAAAGACAGACAGACAGTTTGTCTTATCATGCCCCTTTCCCTCTAACACACACTCATTTCCACACCTTTACTCTGCCACACACCTGCACCACAGGCTCACACCAAATACCCCTAGTTACACGGACACACTTACCTCCACACCTGTAAACATCAACACAAGCCATCCACTCAAAATGTCCAGCACCCACCGTGTACCTGGGCATCCACATAATATACATCCACACCCACAGCCATCAGTACACCTGGTCTCACAACAGCATGCCCCCTTCCACACCCACCCTTACACTCCTATATACCCAGCCCACTCTGCAGTTGGGCGCCTGGCATTTTTTGTCCCTGACCTTCCCAATGCCCAAGGTCAGAGCTAGAAGAGACTTGCAAGAGAATTGCCTGCACCCATGTCACCGTGAGTAGGCCAAAGCACATCCAGCAGGCAGAAGAGTCTGATGAATGGGGTGGAAGAGCAGAAGACAAGCTGTGGACCCTGCAGGGACAGGAGGGACAGGCTTACCCTTACTGACTGCTTGAGTCCGGCAGTTCTCTTGGTGCCATGGAGCCCGCGTTCTCAGCTCACCAGACCTGCAAGGCCATGATCAGGATGTGTGCTGTTGTAGACAGTTTCCCTTTGCTGGGATGAACAGCCAACCAGGCACAGTTTAGGGGAGGAAGGGAGTCATTTCAAGCTTCCAGATCCAGGGGGAAGTGCCAGTCAGTGGTGAAAGAAGCTGTGTCCATATGTCCAAGCACAGAGGAAATCCATCACCAGCCAGCAGACAGCAAAAACCACAAAACCAAACCAGCAGCAAGCAGGGATCCAGGAAGAGCTCCAACCTTTGCATACCTTTGGGCTGGAATTCAGATCGGCCCTCAAACACACCTTAGGGCTGGACCCCAGCATCTACCGCCAGTAATACCGCTCCAGCCAGGCAGCTGGAGACCCAAGTTATGAGCTTTAATAAAACCCCCGAATCTAAGGAGGACTTACACTCAGACTACCACATGTACCACCCAAGTACCCTGTGGATGCAAAAACACCCATACCAGTGTGCAGACATCTCAAGGTCCCAACATCATGAACAAAGCAGCCACAACAGGACTAGAACCTAGGGTTATGGGCTCTGTCTGGACTCTTCATGGCCCATGCTTTACAAAAGCCTGGAGTGGAAGGTTCTGGTTGTGCAGAATGAACAAGCAACAGTTGGGTCTGGTCAGGGCAGCTGTGGCCTGAGCAGCTCCCACATAATGATGGCGGCCTTATGAGAAATCAAGCTTTCTGGTGGAAAAAGTAAAGAGGAACTGCTGGTCACTGATGACCTCCCCAGGCCCAGGCTCCCTATGCTGTGGATCTAGAAAGAACTTACTGGAAGACTGGTTGTTTGAGGAGGGTAACAGTCAGTTAGGATGAGGGCAAAAAGCCATCATGTCCCCACGAAGGGGGAGACACATGTGACCAACACCTAAGGCTAATCAAATGCAGCGGGACCAGCATGTGACCATCTGCCTATCTGTCCCTCTGTCGTTCTGTGCACCTGTTCCACATTAAGGACTGTGGAGTGAGCAGAGAGAGGTTGGGTTTGGTGGGGAGGGCCTGCATCTGTTCTGATGTTTTTCCAAGGCCAAGAACATACATTGCATGTGGGAAGCAGTGGGGAGTTGAACCAATCGCGGGCCGCTCTCTTCATGTTCCGCGACGTGAGCCTGGTAGTTTGAAAGTCACCGCAGTAGAGCGTTTACATCACGGAAGTCGGCAAACACTACGCATCAGGTTGCTTTGTTTTGTGGAATGTCAGCGCGCTAAGCGCTCACCAGCACCCCACTTCCCCAGGTCCCTGCTCCCTGCTGGAAACACCAAGTCTCTGAAGAACCTTAAGCCCAGGTACTGTGGAAACTTGAACTCTTCGTGAAATCCCATGCCTCACCACCTTCTAATGCTACCTCAGTTTCCCCCACTATGAAACTGGGGGAAGAATAGTGGCACTTGGGGCAAAGTCCTTTGGCGTTTCATTAGCAGAGAACCCTGTTTAGGGCAGAGTGCATGTAATTCCTCAAAGTCTAATAAACCCTGCCATGCTGTGGACTGCACTTTGAGGATCAGGGACTTCTGTCTTCATCTACAGCCTTGGGACTGACCTCTCCTCAGCTTCAGATCTCCTTCCAATCACAAGTCGTCTCTAATTGTTTTATATCATGCATTTATTTATTTATTCAGAGAGTCAGAAAAAAAAAGAGAGAGAGAGAATGGGCACGCCCAGACCTCTAGCCATTGCAGATGAACTTCAGACACGGGCACCGCCATGTGCATCTGACTTACGTGGGATCTGGGGAATCAAACTTGGGTGTTTAGGCTTTGCAGGCAAGTGCCTTAACCACTAAGCCATATCTCCAACTGTTTTGCTTTTGCTTGGTTTGGTTGTGTTTTATGAGACAGGGTCTCATGGAGTCCAGGCAGGCTTCAAACTCACTATGTAGCCAGAGATGACTTTGAACTCCGGTCCTTTTACCTCCAGCTACCAAGAACTGGGATTACAGGCCTGTACCACAACACTTGGCTTTGTCTTGAGCCTCAAAACCAACAGTTCTCAAATAAAACTTAGGGCTGGAGCCGGGCATGGTGGTGCATGCCTTTAATCCCAGCACTTGGGAGACAGAGATAGGAGGATTGCCATGAGTTCAAGGCCACCCTGAGACTACCTAGTGAATTCCAGCCTGAGCTAGAGTGAGGCCCTATCTTGAAAAAAAAAGAAAAGAAAAGAAAAGAAAAAATTATGACTGGAGAGATGGCTTAGTGGTTAAGGTGTTTGCTTGCAAAGACAAAAGGCCCAGGTTCAATTCCCCAGGACCCATGTAAGCCAGGTGGCACATGTGCCTGGCGTTTGTTTGCAGCAGATGGAGCTGGCATGCCCGTTCTCCCTGTCTCCCTCTCTCTCTCTCCCGTTCTTTTTCTCTTTCTCAAATAAATAAAAATAAAATATTTTTTAAAAAGCAAACCCAGGGCCGGGTGTGGTGGCACACTCCTTTAACCCCAGCACTTGGGAGGCAGAGATAGGAGGATCACAGTGAGTTCGAGGCCACCCTGAGACCACATAGTGAATTTCAGGTCAGCCTGGGCTAGAGTGAGACACTACCTCAAAAAAACAAAAACAAAAACAAAAAAGTAGCAAACCCAAAAAGACTCATCACATTATCCTGCGCACCTCTTTCCAGGCTGTCAGTCTCCCAGCCGCCCTTTCTGTAGCATCCACCAGGAACACCTCCCACAGCGATAGAGGCCCGCTCCTTCTCAGCTCTTTCCACCCGAGCCAGGTGCACATACCCAAAGCTCCCATCCCTGGAGGACAGGCAGCAGCTGTCCCCCACAGCCCTGACGACATCCCCACCACACCATCTCCAGCTTGACTTCCCCAGTCTCGTCAGGCCTTGGCCGTCTTCTCCCTCCCCAGACTCCTCTGATGCAGCCAGTTTGTCCATCGTCCCTGCTCCATTATAGTCACAGTTCCCTGGAGGCTCAAGGACATTCTGGCTAGGGATTTACCCTCTGTACTTCTTTTTTTGCAAGGCAGGGTCTCCCTCTAGCCGAGGCTGATCTGGAATTCACTATATAGTCTTAGGGTGGCCTCGAACTCACAGTGATCCTCCTACCTCTGCTTCCCAAATGCTGGGATTAAAGGCATGCGCCACCATGCCCGGCTCCCTCTATACTTCTTTAAGGGCAGTTTCTTGCTGACATGCCCCGCCGCCCTCCTGTCTCTTCACACCCTTACTTGGTATTACCTGCTCATCATCACTCAAGGAGTCCGAGCTCTCTTCACTTGAGTCTGAATCTTCTATTTCATTCCTCCATTAGATGAGGGACTTCCTCAGGGCAGAGGCTGCGGTTGTGTCAGTCAGCTTCCCATCACTATCACTAATACTCAAGGAAAATAACTTAGGAAAAGGAAAGGTTTACTTGTGACCCATAGCTTTAGAGGTCCCAGTCCAAGACTGGCCCTGTTGTTTTGGGCCTGTGGCAAGACAGCCCATCCTGATAGAAATACACAATGAAGCAGAATTCATCTCACAGCTAGAGAGAGAGAGGCTGGGGAAGGGACTCAGTTTTATAATCCCCTTTGAGACTGTTCTCTGCATCCCCCTCCCCCCCACAATAATCTAAAGAGTTCTCACTGGGTTCCACTTCTTAAAGGCTTCGCCATGACTCGGGCCTCCTCCTGTGGGGCTCAGCTGAATCTCTTCCTTTATCCCATTTGTCAAGCTATGGACGCTGCAGTCACTCTTGGGCAGGGAAGTGGGGGGGGGGGCTTGTCTATCCTTTGCTGACCCCCAACACCTGTTTACAGCACTGCTCCAGCCTGTCAAGGGAGCCCAGGATTCCTTCCTAGAGCCACAAAGCCACTTTGTTAATTAATTGTGCTAATTAGCAGGGACGAGGCTGGACATCTGGATGTTCTCACTGGTGACCCTGGGCCCTCGGGACTGGCTGGTGGAGAACAGGTGCTCACAGGAACAGCCTCCCCCACCTTCCGGACCTGGGGCCCCTCTGTTGGTACATAGCACCCCATATACATTCCAGCATGCCAAAGGGTGATGAGAAGGACTGATGAGGAGACTAGGGTGCCTTAAGCTGTCCTTCTCCAAAAGACCCTCACCCTGAAATGAGAATAGAAAAGCAGAAGTGTTGTGCCGAGGGCAGGAAAGAACCCCTCTTTATACTGGTTATATTTTCCCAGCACCCACTTACCCTTTACCTCCACTCATTGCCTTCTCTATCGGGACGTTCGTCAAGGATCTCAGGTGCAATGGTTCCAGAAAACAAAAACTGAAAAGGTCCATCACTTCCCCTCACTCAGCAAACACGGCTATGCATCAAGCCCTGTGCTGGGTGGGCACAGGACAGGCGGCTGCCACCAAAGTGTGTATCCACACACACTGAAATACTATCCAGCCACAACGGCGAATGAAATACTAATATATGCTACGACATAGAATTTGAAGCTGAAATAAAACAAGTCAGACTCAGGACAGAGATTGTTTGAGTCAATTTATAGGAAGCACCTAGAGTGAGAAATTCAGAGACAGAAAGTAGAACCAGACAACAAGGAGCCCAGGGAGGGGCAATGAGGAATCTCTGTTTCACAGGTATAATGCTTCACTGGGAGACTATGCGAAAGCAGGTGGGTAGGGATGGAGGTCACACCATTGCATTTTCCTCTTCTCAAGGGAGGGTCTCACTCTGTAGCCCAGGCTGGTCTGGAGCTCATCATATATCCCAGGCTAGCCTTGGATTTGTAGTAATCCTCCTGCCTCTGCACCCCAAGTGCTGGGATTGAAGGTGGGAGCCTCCATACCCTGCTCTTCCTTCTTAAACAAAATTTGCCTCCTCCTCCTCCTCTTCCTCCTCTTCTCCTCTTCCTTCTTGCAGCACTGGGACTTGAACCCACAGCCTGGTGTATGCTCGGCGAGTGTTCTACCACTGAGCTGTATTCACCAACCTGCCAATGTGTTCCGGGACCCTGAATTGTACAGTTATGTAAATGACAGATATATTACTACAGTTAAAAACAGAAACTGAGACAGCGTCACCCGCCCTCATGGAGTGTGGATTCTAATGGAAGAAGAAACGCCGTGAGCAGAAGAAATGGAATTCGCGACAGCTGGTGCTGCTGAAGAAGCGAAGTCAGAGATGAATGAGCATGTTGGTGGACCACAGGACTAACCGGGGCGGTTGATGAGGCCCGTCTGGGGTGGGGCCTTTGAGCAGAGGGGAGAGAATGCAGGTCCTGAGGAGGGAGTGCAGGAGGCTTCGCCAGGTGCCAGCTAGAGCCAGGGAAGAGGAGGGGGCGCATCCGAGAAGGCTCTGTGAACCCTGCTCAGCACCCGGCACCTACCAGATACCTCATGCTCCTTCCCAGCTCTCCCTGGGGCTCAGCCAGCAACCTTGTGATAGCTGCTTTCTCATTGCTTGGGTAAAGCCCTCGACCAAAAGCAGCTGATGGGAGGAAAGGTTTTATTTTGGCTTGCAGTCTCGAGGGGAAGCCCCATGACGGCAGGGGACAACATGGCATGAGCAGAGGCTGGACGTCACCCCTGCCACAGCAGAGGGAAAACAGCAGCAGGAGAGTGAGCAGAACTCTGGCAAGGGGGCGCTGGCTATAGTAGCCCTAAACCTACCCCTTCCCCAGCAACGCACCTCCTCCAGCCAGGCAACACCTCCCAAATTGCCATAAACTGGGGACCAAGCATTCAGAACACATGAGTTGACGGGGTGTGGTGGTTTGATTCAGGTGTCCCCCGCAAACTTAGGTGTTCTGAATGCTAGGTTCCCAGCTGATGGAGATTTGGGAATTAACGCCTCCTGGAGGGAGTGTAATGTTGGGGGCAGGCTTATGGGTGTCATAGCCAGTTTTCCCTTGCCAGTGTCTAGCACACTCTCCTGTTGCTGTTGTCCACCTGATGTTGGCCAGGGTGTGATGTCCACCCTCTGCTCATGCCATCGTTTTGCCCTGCCATCATGGAGCTTCCCCTCGAGTGTATAAGCCAAAATAAACCTTTATTCCCCACAAGCTGCTCTTGGTCCCACAATGCGAACCTGGCTGAAACAAGGAGGAATCTGATTCAAATGACCACAATCCTTGTATCTTCCCAGTGTACCCTTCACATTTCTTCTCCTGCCACCTCTGCCCTTCTCCTGTCCCACTCCTACCTCTGGTTGGGCACCTACTCACCCACTTGAACCCTGGCTCTACTCCCAACCTCACAGCAACAACCAGACACTGTACCTCCTACCCCTTCTCCTAAGGTGGGCCCACCCCTGCGCTCTGAACTCACCCACACTTGTGGTCACAAGGTTGAGGCTGGGCTTTCTGAATGCTGGTCCCCATTCCAGAGTACAAAGTCAGTGACATTTCACCGAGCAAGTGAATGAAATGAATAAATGCAAGCATCAGTCATCTGCCTCTTCTGATTGGACCACTCTTGTTTGGCTGCACCCACTTTTCAACTTCTGCATCCATAATCAAAGTGCACTGGGGTTCATCTCCTCATCTGTGTCCCATGGGGCTGCTGGCAAAAGTTAAACAGGTCATTCCACGTGAAGCGCTCGTCAGAAATGCTGGTGATGGGGGATTTGGATGAAATGAGGCTATGAGAAAGAGGCTCCCTGTGATGATTTATAATGATTGTCAGTTGACGGACAGGACCTAGGATCACCTAGGAAGCTAACCTTTGGGCATACCAGTGAAGGATTATCTAGATAAATTAGCCTCTGGGCATGCCTTAGAGGGATTATCTTGATTAGGTTAACTGGAGTGAGAGGTACCATTCCATGGGCTGGGGTCTTGAACTGCATAAACAAGAGAGAGTTTCTGTGGAAGGGCACACCTTTAATCCCAATACTTGGGAGGCCGAGTTGGGAGGATCACTATGAGTCCAAGGCCAGCCTGAGACTACATGCTGAGATCCAGGCCAGTCGGGGCAGACACTACCTTGAATAACCAAACACATAATAAATCAGAATTTAAAAGCAGAGAGAGAGAGAGAGAGAGAGAGAGAGAGAGAGAGAGAGAGAGGGAGAGACGGAGAGGGAGAGCTGGCTGAGCACCAGCATTCACTGCTATCTGCTTTCTGATTGTAAACAGAATGTGACCATTTGCCTCCAGATCCAGCCACCGTGATCTCCTCCCCACCCTCCACCCCCGCCACCATGATAGACTGTAACCTCAAACTAAACTGAAATGAGCCCTTGCTTCCCTAAGTTGCTTCTGGTCAGGTACTTGGTCACAGCAATAAGAAAGTAACCAAAACACTCCCCAAGAGGCCTTACCTTCTGTCCCTCTCTCTAGGTCTTGCAGGAGCAAGGAACAGAAAGGAGGGAGCTGAGGTGCAAAACAGCTGAGTCTAAAAAGTTAGGCCAGGGCTGGAGAGATGACTTAGCGGTTAAGCACTTGCCTGTGAAGCCTAAGGACCCCGGTTTGAGGCTCGATTCCCCATGACCCACATTAGCCAGATGCACAAGGGGTCACACACATCTGGAGTTCATTTGCAGTGGCTGGAAGCCCTGGCGCGCCCATTCTCTCTCTCCCTCTCTCTCTCTCTCTTTCTGCCTCTTTCTCTCTCTGTCACTCTTAAATAAATAAATAAAAATAATTGAAAAAATTTTAAAGTTAGGCCGGGGGGGTGCGGGGGGAAAACTGGAGAGTTCTAACCCAGTGTTTCTTGCCAACTACTGCGTGCTGAGTCACTCCCTTGTGCCCTCACTGCACTCTGGCCCATGTGCCAGTCCTGCCTCCCGCTACCTGCCCCATGAACCTGTCTCCATTCACCTGGTATTTGCAGGTACGTATCCCCCACCTGCTTTTCCTGCTGTGGGACTCTTTGGAGGAAGCCCTGACTTCGTCCCTGTTTATGACCTGGAAGAACGAGGGTCCAGCAGCTTCGTTCCATTTTCCAGGTCAGACAGTGGAGACCGGAGGAAGGTCTTGCTGCAGCACACGCACTATCGGTCAAGGTCATGCTGCAGGGAGCCCCAATGGCACCTGTCACTGCCGGGTTGACTGTACAGCAAAGGAGCAGCTAAGGAGAACAGTTCTGGGGGCAGGGTCCCCACTGGACCCTGAGGAGGACTAGGACTTTGCAGGCTTTTCTTGGGGCCGCAGTGGCGGTGGTCATGGCCACAGTAGCAACACCATCATCATCACCATCACCGAGCAGGTGCCATGCGCCCTGCCCACATCACAGGCTTCACATCCGTTACCCTGTTTCTTCATCACAGCTGCCCAGGGAGGCAGGTCCTGTCACCCGCCCCCATTCTATAAGGGAGCTGACCGAGGTCCAGAAAGACAGAGTCACCGTCTGGTGGCCGGAAAGAGGCAGGGTGTCCTTTCTGACTACCTCCGCCCTATTCCGCAGTCTTCAAGATAGGCTTGAGCCACCCACCTCTCCCAAATGCCCCAGTTCCCACAGCCTCATATTTGAGACTCATTGATTGATTATTGATGGTTGCGTCTGTAGTCTGGTTCTGGGATCACTCAGTCAGGCCCTGGGCAAGGGCAGGAATGGGAGCGAGGTGGGGGGTCTTCCAACCCCAGGAAAGGCCCTCAGGCCGCCACTGTCCCTACTACTTCTGGCATCCCTACTACCAACTTCCCTCCGCCCCTGGATTTAAAGTCACAGTGACGATTAATCACCTGATGACATGGAGGGCAGGCTGCAGAGGAGTTAATTAATTAGGGAAATTTCTCCCAGCCCTTTGAAGGTGAAATGTGTAGGGAGGGGACAGGGCCAGGGACAGTTATTATTCAAGCTGAACAAGCTGACTCTGAGATAAGACTGCAAGAACCATGCAGGGAAGGGGGGGGGCGTGCACTGGGAAGGATGGAGTCCTCTCCAGGACAGCTTGGAGCATGTCCAAGACTGCTCTCCAAAGCCCAGCTCCAGGCCTCCAGACCTCTAGACAAAGGAGGGGGTCCTTTTCCTTCACCATGGCTGGGACATGCCCAGAGACAGACAGCCTCTAGGGACCCAGTAGAATCAGAATGACAAACCTGAGGGCTAGAGAGAAAGTTCAGTCAGTAAGTGCTTTCATTACAAGCATGAGGACCTGAGTTTGATTTCCATAGCCCACATAAAAAAGCTAGGCATAGTGGTACCCACTTGTAATCCTGGCACTGGGATAGCAGTGACAGGTGCCACTGGGGCTCACTGACCAGTCAGTCTAGCCTACTTGGTGAGCTCCAGGCCAGTGAAAGATCCTGTCTCAAAATAAAAAAAAAAAAAAGGGCTGGAGGGATGGCTTAGAGGTTAAGGCATTTACCTACAAAGCCAAAGGACCGAGGTTCGATTCCCCTGGACCCACATTAGCCAAGGGGGTGCACATGTCTGGAGTTCGTTTGCAGTGGCTGGAGGCCCTGGCATGCCCATTAACTCTCTCTCTCTCTCTAATAAATAAATAGAAAGAAAGAAAAAAAGAAAGAAAGAAAGAAAGAAAGAAAAGAAGAGAAGAGAAGAGAAGAGAAGAGAAGAGAAGAGAAGAGAAGAGAAGAGAAGAGAAAAGAAAAAGAAAGGGTGGATGCCAGGTGTGGAGGTGCACGCCTTTAATCCCAGCACCCGGGAGGCAGAGGTAGGAAAATTGCCATGAGTTCAAGGCCACCCTGAGACTACATAGTGAATTCCAGGTCAGCCTGGGCTAGAGTGAGACCCTATCTCAAAAAGCCAAAAAGAAGAAGAAGGAGGAGGAGGAGGGGGAGGAAGAAGAGAAGGAAGAGAAGGAGAAGAAGAAAGCAAAGCAAAGCTGGTCCTTGCAGCCCCTCCTTAAATAAAAGTAGTCACTAATAACACATCTATCCCAGCCTGAGGGATGGTTTGGGTGTCTACACAGCTTGCATATGTGGCAGGCAGATAACTGGGAGGAAACTGGATGGATATAGCAGGGCAGGCCCAGGGAGGGAAACGGGGGTCTCTTCAGCCCACTCCTCAGCCCCTGTGGCCTTGGTCCCTGGAGAATTGGTCTTCCTGGGTTGCCGGGACTCTGTGCAGTCAGCTAGGCTAGGCATCCATCCAAAGAGATGGGCAAAGACTACGCCTTCTTGCCTGCAAATGGTGCAGGTGGGGGACTCAATCATGAGATTGCAGACAACAAGAAGCCCCCCCCCCTCCGGCCACCACCCATCGAGTATCAGGACTTGGAAGACAGCGAGAGATTGAGGTAGCAAGGGTAACAAAGATCTGGACCCTTTCTCGAAGATTCCCGCTCCGTAGACCTCCTTGTACTATAACAAATGGGCTGGAATCTGAGCCCAAGCTGTGGCTGATGAAATGCCCCATGGGAACACAAAGGATGACAAATTCCAGAAAGCCTTCGAGGAAGCTGTGTCGTCTAGTGCGAAGATCAGGAAAGAAAGCTGGTGTGTCAACAGGCAAGTGAGCTATCGTACACCCTGAGCAAAGGAACAGAGGTGACACCTGGCCCGGAGCATCTGGGGAAGAGTGGGGTGCTGAGTGGGGTGGCCGCAATGTGGTGAGTGATTGAGGAACGTGGTGAGGAGCGGATGAGGGGGCAGAGAGTACAGGTGGGCTGGCGTTAGAGGGCCTTAGAGGCTGGGGTGAGGTATCACTCCTGCCCGGTGGGATGTCATCTGGGGTTTTTGTGAGAGCCTGCTACAATGGGAGGGCCTTGGGCTTCTAGAAAGAGCCCTATAACCACTGAGGACAATGAAAGAGCAGATGAGGAGGCCGGTTTCATGGGGCGAGAGAAATGGCAATGGTATTGGCCAGGACACAAAGCAAAGGGAAAGGGAGAAGGGACTCTTGTCACCACGCTGGACATGGTCTCTTCATCTGCCCCTTGCCGTCGCCAGAACTATGGTGACTTGAGCTCTGAGTAAGCTGAGGTGAGCAGGTTCTATACCCTGAGCAGGTGTCTTGTCACAATTACCCCTCCCCCACACTGCCTCTTGAAATCTCCTCCCTCTCCCAAGGAGGGTCAGTGGCCTGAGTACACTGCTGTGCCCAACTCAAGGACCGCCCCCACGGAAAAATCAGTGCCACATAGCCTGCACCATCCCCCCTCAACTCCCACATCCCCGCACCCCCTCCTCCCGCCAGTCATTTGTATGACAGGAAGAGAGCCTAATCCGAAATCTGAAAAACTATGTGATGGAGGATTTACAGTATTAGAAGGCAAACAGTGGCAGGTGTAATTAGGAGAAAAATTTGTCATGCTCTCGACTTGGGGAAGAAGAGGGAAGGTCTGGCATCACAATCTCCCCGTGTTTACCCAGCGTGCGCACACACGCCGAGGAGCGGGTGCTGGCCACCGGCAGATTAATATTTGATGCAAGGGAGAGAAACGCATGCTGTTCATGTTTATTTAGGATATTGTGAAATACAGTGAAATTTGCAATTTTATTGGATTTAGAGGGATGGTGTTTTGGAGAAGTCTTAAGCCGCATGGTAGGACACGCACATCTCTCTGGAGCATACAGGCACCAGCTTTGGTGGCAAGTCCCCTCAACACCACCCCCCTTCCCAAATCCAAACTTCTCCTGCCATTCCCATCCTGAAATGATAGAGGATTGGCCCCAGGGCTATGGGTGGAATAAGACAGAAATCTCAGCTGGGCCTCTTAATTTAGAGTTTAGTGGCACGTGGCTGGCACCGAGTGAGGCCATCTCTGGGGGCTCTTGTCAATTACATCAGGGCTGGAAGCCAAGGTTGGGTATCTTCCGGCATGGGTGACCCTGGCTGAGCTTGTGGGGAGCAGCAGAGTGGGGAGAGATGGGAGAAACACAGGGTAAAGTGCTATTCTCTTTGTATCCAATAAACCAGCTGATGGAAAGAGCTTTAGAAGGCGCAGGCTAGCTTCCTTCCCTCAGCCAAATCTTCTCCCTCCTCCCTTCCTCCCAGCACCAAACCAGCCTGTGCTTCCATGGCCCCAGTGCTGGGAACTTGTCAGTCCATTCCATAGTCAGACACTGTGCAGGGAGAAACGTCTTCTAATGGTTTCCAGGCTGCGTCATTAGGTTGGGGTGGGCACGGGCACAAGGATAACATCAAGCAGCGTGCTCACATTTGAGCTCAGAGAAGAGGTCTAGGTAGGAGGATAGAAAGATAAAGGAAAGGGGTAAAACCCCAGCACTTGAGAAGTGGAGGTAGGAGGATCTCTTCAAGTTTGAGGCTAACCTGAGCTACACAGTGAGTTCCAAGCCAGCCTGGCACAGTCCTTCAGGTATTCGAAGATAGCGTGAACCTCTGTGAGAACTGTGGCTGGCATATATAACTTTGAGCTGGGTCAGACTGGATCCTGGCATGCTTCACATCCACAGAGAATAGACCCTGTCTCAAAATAAACTAGATAAGCCAGGTATGGTGGCGCACACCTTTAATCCCACCACTTGACAGATGGAGGAGGTAGGAAGTTTGCCAGTGAGTTCAAGGCCACCCTGAGACTATCAAGTGAATTCCAGCTCAGCCTGGACTACAGTGAGACCCTGCCACGAAAAACCAAAAGTAGAGTCAAATAAATAGATAGATACTTGCAAGCATAGTGCATTTCTGAGTGAGCGGGTGCATAAAATGGGTGTGTCTAGATAAGAGAACTGGGTGGCTGTGAACCTGGAGGCCAAGCAGGGAGAGAGAGAGCTCCTTTTCATTGGTCACTACTTTTGATGACCTGAGCTTTTCCTCACTGTGGCAGTCAGCTTCTGGTTGCTGGACAAACACCTGTCCAGAAACGTGAATGGGAGGGAGGAGATCATTTCAGGCTGACAAATTTCAGCAGCAAAACACCATCAATGGCAGAAGGAGCTCACTCATTTCCATAGATCCAAGCAGAGAGACATCACCAAACAGCCAGCAAGCACCAAAGATGACCAGCCAGAGCTCCAGCTGCTCTCCAAACAACTCAAGGACAGAACCAAGATCCGCCCCCAAACACTCCCTAGGTTGACTCCCAAGATCCGCCCCCAGTGACATACCTCTTCCTCAGTAGGGCTCCACCCACTGAAGACTCAAGATTCAAGCCAGAGTCTATGAGGCCATACATTGAAACCACTACACCAGGGCTGGAGAGATGGCTTAGGGGTTAAGGCACTTGCCTGTGAAAGCTAAGAACCCAGGTTTGATTCTTCAGGTCCCATGTAAGCCAGATGCACAAGGTGGTGCAAGTAACTAGAGTTTGTTTGCAATGGCTACAGGCCTTGGCATGCCCATTCTCTCTCTCCCTCTTTCTCTATCACTCTCTGTGTCTAGTAAATAATTTCAAAAATTTAAATAAAAATAAAAAATTTTAAAAACCACTACACTCACATTATTATTATTATGATTTTTCAAGGCAGGGTCTCACTCTAGCCCAGGCTGACCTGGAATTCACTATGCAGTCTCAGGGTGGCCTCAAATTCAAGGCAGTCCTCCTACCTCTGCCTCCCGAGTGCTGGGATTAAAGGTGTGTGCCACCATGCCCTGCAAAAAATATTATTTTTATTTTTACATTTCTGCTATACTAGGAATTAAGCCTAGGTCCTTGAACATGCTAGGCAAATACTCTACTATTGAGAGCTATATTCTCAGCCTTCTTTTTAGTTTTTATTTTGAAACAAGATCTTAAAGACTAAGTTGTCCAGACTGGCCTTGAACTCAGGACCCTCCTGTCTCAGTAGGCATGTGCCATCATGATCAGCCAATTTTCTTTTTAAAAAGAAAATAACTTCAATTCGAAGAACAGGTCGAGAAAAAGAGGGCACAGTAAGGAATGAAAAGCAGTAGAATGAGATGTAGGGGAGCTGATGGGATAAAGCACTGAAGGGAAAAGTACCAGCAGAATTCACACCCCTGCGTGCTCGCTCGCTCTCCTCTCTCTCTCTCTCTCTCTCTCTCTTTCCCAAACATAGGCAAGGAATGCAGGTAATCATTATACTGAACCAAAGGTTGCCTGTCTCCTTGGAGCTCTTACTTTCTGGTTGTCCTAGTTTCACCAACTGGGTCATGCAGACGAAGTCCTTCTTCCCTGTGCCCCATGGCAGTCCTTCAGGTATTCAAAGATAGCGTGAACCTGTTAGAACTGTGGCTGGCATATATAACTTAGAGCTGGGTCAGACTGGATCCTGGCATGCTTTGCATCCAGGCTTCTCTTCTCCACCTCCTTCAGCCACTTCTGTGCCCTGGGATATGTGCGCTACCTGCCTCTGGCTCCTCCACTCAGGGCGCTCGAGGCTGAATGCAGCCTCCCCCATAGCGGGGCATCCTTGCAGCTGCTCATGGTCTCTCACTTGGGCAGAGACCTGACCTTGTTCAGCAACTGTAAACACAATAGAGACTGTACAGTATCCACACTTTAAATAAATGGGTAAATTAGGCTGAGGAGAGGGTTCAGAGGATAAAGGCACTTGGTTGCAAAGCCTGATGGCCCAGGTTTGATTCCCCAGTGCTCATGTAAAGGCAAATGCACAAAGTGAAGCATACATCTGGAGTTTGTTTGCAATGCCAAGAAGCCTGGTGCACCTCTGCTCTCTCTCTCCCTCTTCCTGTTCCCCTTGCTCCTTTCCTCTCTTTGTCTCTCACAAATAAAAATATTTAATATGTTGTAATTTATTTTATATAGATAGATACACACACACACACTATGTGCGTACCATGGCCTCTTGCTGCTACAAAGGAGCTGCGGTCACATGCTGCACTCTGTGCATCTGGCTTTACGTGGGCATTGGGGAATTAAACCCTGGGGCCGGCCAGCTTTGCAAGCAAGCACCTGTATCCACTGAGCCCTCTCCTCAACCCAATAAAATCATTCTTTAATGGATAAACTGAGGCCCAAGAGGGGACAGAGACCTGCCTGAGGTCAAGCAAGATCTTCCTTTCACATACTTCCCCCTCTGAAGACTCCTTGACAAGCCATATAGGGAAGGGCAGTGGGACAAGGGAGCAACTCTAGTCTTTGGCTTTATTTCCAGAAGAGATCGATGGAAGAAAGCCCATGAGCTGGTCAGGTCAGACAGATAGGAAATCACCTCAAGCTTGCAGAAAAGAGAGGTGTAAGGGAGCCTCAACACACAGTGCTGTGATCCTGTGCCTGTGTGTGTGTGTGTATGTGTTGTGCATATACCTGTGGACTGGTGTTTGTGTGACTCTCCATACAGGTGTGTATCTATATGTGCATGTGTAAATACTGAAAGCACAGGCAAGCTTCAGTCCTGCGGGGTGCGGGGGGGGGGGGGGGGATGTGATATGCGCTCTCTGACTTCTGCCACAGCCCTCTCAGAAAGGCTTATCTGCATTTGCAAAGAAGGCTTCCTCCTCCCCTAAACTTTGAACCGAGAGTTTTGTGTTTTCTTTTTTAACTTCCGTATTGCCAAGGACTGAGGAGATGACTCAGTCAGTAAAGTGCTTGCCTTGTAAGCATGATGACCTGATTCAACTCCCTGGATTCATGGGCACCTGTAATCTCAGCGCGGGGCAGGGGGACACGGGAGTTCCCTGGGACTCTCTAGCTAGTCAAGCTAGCTTAACCCAGTGAGGCCCAAGCCAGTGGGAAATCCTGTCTCAAAAAATGGTGTACTGTGAACCTGAAGAATGATACCTGAGGTTGTCCTCTGACCTCCACTGCACTAACACACATGCACAGGCAGTGTGCCCACATAACGATGTGCGCGCGCACACACACACACACACACAAACACACACAGAAAAAATTTTAAATATTGCTGAGTACAGTCGATGGCATATAGTAGGTGCTTAGTCAACATTGAATGGACGGAACTGAATTCCATTTTCCTATGCATTCATAAACCAACTACTAAGGAGAGAGGAAAGACCCCATATCACATAGGTGAAGGCTTGTGGGGGAATCTGGGCATACATGTCTGGGGGGGGGCTTCCCATTTACATATAAGTCAATGTGCATGTTGTGGCATAGATGAATACCATCTGCAGGGAGGGAATGTGTGTGCATGTATGCACATGCGTGTGTGTGCAGGCACCAGCTCCGGCCGCTTTCTCATGCGTGCACACAGCTCAGTGACTCCCCAGCTTCAGCTCAGCCAGGTTTCTTCCCTAGAAACCTGGAGCAGCTAAAATTAGTATGAAAATGGTAGTGTTCAGTTAAAAGGAAGGGGGGGGTGGGAAGAGATGAGGGTGCCCATGAGTGCTATTTTATTTCTCAGTGAGAGGATAAAGTGATTTTTCCTACATAATTTTTGATGTAGAGGCTAAATTAGGCCGGAGAAGAGGGACAAAGCAACTTTCACCCTCATTAGTATTCTGGCCGCGTGGGCCCAGCCACGGCAGTTATGTATTTTTGCAAGTATGCATATAATTTATTGTGGAGAACACAATTTACATGGTAGTCGATGCCTGTTTTATAGCCTCACAAATAGATGTATGAACTCAAGCATATAATGGCCCAACCAGCAGGCGCAAATACGTTCTAAATCTTCTAAATGTGCTTCACAAAAATGTAACTGAGGAATATAAAACAGATCAATTCTTGCATGTTATATATTGGTTTTTGATTTACAAATCTAATCTGGGACATTTCTTCAGAAATGAGGGGATTTCTTCCCCCCCCTTCCCCTCTTCTTTTTTATACCAACTTCTTGGGAACAGACCTCGCCTGTTGGTCAGGTGTCCATAGGTGGTGCCGCCTTTGGGGCATGCATAGGTGCCCATGGATGGGATACGTGCCTTTCCCAGGCACCTGAGTAAGCGCATGTCTGCATGCAGGGAAGCTGCAGATCTTGGGTGAGAGGAACAGAGTGGCTTGGGATGAACTTTTAGGAAGGGAGTCTGATAAGGGGACCCTTGCCTAAATGGCCCCAGGCCCAGACTGGCTTTTATTTTTTAATGTTCATTTATTTATTTAAGAGAGAGAAAGTAAGAGAGAGTGAGCACACCAAGGCCTCCTGCCTCTGCAAATGAACTCCAAATGCATGTGCCACTACATGTATCTGGCTTTACATGGGTACTAGGGAATTGAACACACACTGTCAAGCTTCGCAAGCAAGCACCCTTAACCACTGAGCCATATCTTTAACCCCAGACTGGCTTTTTGACTGACTATGGAAGGAAAACTACAAGTGAGGATTTTAGGAATGAAACGAACATTTGTTGAGTTCCATTTTTATTGT
Organism: Jaculus jaculus; assembly: GCF_020740685.1. Classification (NCBI taxonomy): domain Eukaryota; kingdom Metazoa; phylum Chordata; class Mammalia; order Rodentia; family Dipodidae; genus Jaculus; species Jaculus jaculus. The sequence continues at coordinate 94,868,389 of NC_059110.1, forward strand.
GCATTTAAAAAATTTTTTTTTTTTTTTTTTTTTTTGGTCAGGGTTGGGATTGTAGCTCAGGTGGTAGCATGTACAAAGTCCTGGTTTCATTCCTTAGTACTGCATAAACCAGGTGTGATGGTACAGGCCTGTAATCTCAGCACTGTGGAGGATGAGGCAGTAATTCAAGTTCATTCTCAGCTGCACAGGGAGTTTGAGGCCAGCCTGAGCTAGAGGCTTTATCTCAAAAAAAAAAAAAAAAAATATATATATATATATATATATGATCAATTTATTGTTATATATGTGTCACCTTATCAAAAATGAAACTGTTCTATTAACAATTAAATGAGAGAAAGGAAGGGAGGAGGGTACTTAATAGGTTGATATTGTATATATGTAAGTACAATGATTGTGATGGGGAGGTAATATGATGGAGAATGGAATTTCAAAGGGGAAAGTGGGGGGGGGGAATTGCCATGGGGTATTTTTTTATAATCATGGAAAATGCTAATAAAAATAAAAAAACAATTAAATGAACATATCAATTGTGGCAAGCAAAATGGAATACAATACAGGTAAAACAAAGGAGCCAATGTTTACTGCATGAAACAGTGTAAGAGACTCTCACACAATAAAGTGAAATGGGGCTGAGATGTAGCTCAAGGATAAAGCTCTTGTCTAGCATGTGTAAGCCTTTAGATTTGATCCTAGCACAAAGGAAGGAAGGGAGAAAGGAAGGAAGGAAGGAAGGAAGGAGGAGGGAGGGAGGGAGGGAGGGAGGGAGGGAGGGAGGGAGGGAGGGAGGGAGGGAGAAAGTAACAGCCAAGAAAAGCAAGGGCCTCAGCCCTGTCCCTGAGGGCAGATGCAGGTAATCATTTCCCCTTGGTGCTTCCTTCAAATCTCTCTGTCAGATCCTCAAATCCCTTTTACTCCTATCAAGCCAGCAGAAAAGTCTCTAATTGTTGTTCCTCATTTCAGTCATGTAAGTCTTCTCTCCCTGCTCCTTTTTTGTTGCTAAATTAATATTTCTCAATTCAGTTGAGTTTTCCAGAGAATCAACTTTTTTGTTTTGTTCCTATTGTCTCTAATTTTTCTTTCTCACAGCATTGGAGATAAAACTCAGGGCTTCATGCACAATAGACAGCAAACATCCTACCACACTGAGCTATGCCCCAGCCCCCTCTATGGCTTTTCTCTTCCCTGTTTCATTTATCTCCGCTCTAATATTTAGTTTTTGCTTGCTTTGGGTTGAGCTTGTACTTGTTTCTCTTATAAAGTGAAAGGTTAGTTCACTGATTGCTAATCTAATTTACTACAGACACCTACAGCTATTAGTTTCCCTCTGAGGACTGCTTTGGCTGCATCCTGCATGTTTATTTTTTTTCCCAAGGTAGGGCCTTGATCTAGCTCAGGCTAACCTGGAATTCACTATGTAGTCTCAGGATGGCCTCAAACTCTGCCTCCCAAATGCTGTGATTAAAGGCATGCGCCACCACACCCAGCACCCCACATATTTTGATATGTTGTTTTCATTTTCATTCACCTCAAAAAAGTATTTTCTTATTTCCTTCCCTTGAGTTTTTTAAAATATTTATTTGAGAGAGTGAGAGAGAAAGAGGGAGAGAGAGAGAGAGAATGAATGTGCCAGGGCCTCCAGCAACTGAAAATGAACTCCAGATGCATGCAACACCTTGTGCATCTGGCTTACGTTGGTTCTGGGGAATCAAACCCAGGTCCTTTGGCTTTGCAGGCAAATGCCCTAACTGCTAAGCCATCTCTCTAGCCTGAGATTTTGTGTGTGTGTGTGATACACTGGTTTTGTGTTGTTTAATTTCCTAACCTCACTGCACACTGTCCTCAGGGAACATGCTTATGTGACTTCAATCTTTCTTTTTTTTTTTTCAGTATTAACATCAACTTTGCAGCCTCAGTTATGATCCATCTTGGACAATGTTCCCTGCACATGGTAAAAAGGTGTGTTCTGCCGTAGTTGGGTAGAGTCCACTCTTGGATTGCTATTGGGAAAGAGATTGTGAGAGGCCTGTGTGGTGGTTTGATTGCAAAACGCTCTCCATAGCCTCACATGTATGATGAAGGCTAATACTTACTTCCCAGCTGTTGGAACCTTTGGGTGGCTGTGCGTCACTGGGAGCAAGCCTTGGGGTGTGACAGCCCCATTTGCCGCATTCAGCTCACTCTCCTTCCTCCCTGTGGCTGTGGAGATGTGATGCCGCCTGTCTGCTCCTGCCATGCTTTCCCTGCCAGGATGAAACTTCCCCTTGAAAGTCTAAGCTAGAACTAAACTACTTCCTTCTGTAAACTGCATCTTCCCAGCAGTGAGAGGGCAACTACTACTGCCTGCTTGGTTCAGAGTGCTGCCTTTCCCCTCTGTTTCTTTGCTGATCCTCTCTCTGATGGCACTAGCCTTTTTGCCGGCTGATTTTTGTAGCTTGACTGCTTGGTACTTATAATATACAAGTCATAGCCCCAATTTTAGGGCCTACAACTCAGGGAACAGATAAGAGAGCTGGGCCACCCCAGACCTATGTCTCAAGACAGGATGGCATCCCCTACACTGCAGCCTAGGGTCCTGAGCTCATGTGACATCGTATCTGCCTCATTATACAGAGGGGGAACCTGAACTGTGTGTGGACAAGTCTCTCTCCTTCCAAGAACTTCAGTTTCTTCATACGTAAAAGAACAAACCTTATGATGATAGTCACCAGTAATTGGGTCCCCACTATGGAGCCAAAACTTTCCTTCAATCCTCCCAACAGCCTTGGAAGAGGTAAGTGCCTGTGGTAAAAGAAGAAACAGGCTCGTGAAGCAAACTAGCTCACTCCACACCACAGGCATCCATCCACTCAGCCATCACCCTCTCATGACTCCAAAGCTGTAGGCCAGAACCCCACCTGGTCCCTCTCCCCACACCTGGCCCTCCGTTAGCGCTGGGGTACGCATTTCCATATCGACGTCGTAAGTGAGGGAGCAGGAAGAAGCGGCCATGGACAGAGCGCTAGATGCTGTCTGTCTGTCACTGCGGCTCTACGGCTGTTTGTCAGGTTGTGGGGCACGGTGACAGCCTTGCTTTCCGCTGCCTCAGCGAATCAAAAATAGGGGCCAAAAGAAACGCGAAGGGCAAAGTGGAAAATGATTGCCGCTAGGTGGTGGCTCCTCTTGGCTCATTGAGGTCTCTCTTTAGTAGTTAATGCTGGAAGTTTTTCATAGGAAAACACGAACATCGACCTTCAGGCGTTCCCCTGTCAAGAAGACCCACCACCGGAGCTGGCTGTTCTCACAGGAACTCGCAGGTCCTTTTGCTCCCTTGGCTCTGCAGGTTCTCCTGAAGGGACCGGGAAGAAGCCGAGGCCTTTGCCTCCATAGGGGACAGGCCCATCTGGGGGTGGGGGCTGGGAGCTTCATTCAGCTCCTTTCCCAGACACCCGCGCCTCAGCTGGGGGCTTTCACCTGCCAGGAAGGACAGGCTCAAGCTGGACTTCGGAGCCTATATTCACAGCCAGCATCCCCATGGCAACAAGCTAGTTAGAGGGTCCTCAGCACGACCCCCTGGGGCCACTTATCTGCACCCCCCAGGAGGGCACTATTAATGGGCCCTGCCCTCCTCCCAGCTCCATTCCCAGCCACCCCACAGACCCCCCTTCAGCTCACTCACGGGACAAAGGCCTGTCCCTGCCAAACATGCCAAAGCCTCTGACTCTCTTCCTCTCTTGTTCATGCGCACTCACACACCTCTCACACACATCTCTCTGATACACTCTCCTTACACCTCTCTCTCTTGCTTTCTCTTTCTCACACACACTCCACCATCACCACCACACCAATGTGGGAAACCCTGTTATAGTGAGACAATAGGTAAGTTATGAAGTCTCTTTGAGCCTCAGTTTCCCAGCGTCACTGAGAATAGACTAACCACCTGTGTCAGTTTTAAATATTAAGTTTAATCTGAGGCGTACAGTGGGTGCTCAAAAAATGCCTCCTCCCACTGACCTGGGGCGCACACACACACACACACACACACACACACGCACACACACACACACCCCGCTTCTACCTTTGGCAGCCCGTGCTGGGTTTGGGAGTGAGACAGTGTGGGCATGGTCCAGGTACCTGGTCTGAAATGTGTTCTCTTGAGTGCCCTTTGTGTCTGAGTGGTTGTAGGGTTAAATGAGTCAACAAAATGTTCAGTGCAGTGCCTGGCACTGTACCAATGCCACTACTGTATCAACCTGAGGAAGAGGAAGAGAAGAGAACGAGGAGGAGGTGTGGAGGTGGGGGAGGGGACGAAGCGAACACTGAGTGGCAGTGGGTGGCAAAGAAGGCCCACACAGTGTTGTCTGGGCACCCAGCTCTCCAAAAGCAAGGACTCAGTCAATCTCCCCAAAGTCTAGGAGGGAGATGGAGCTTTCTGATTCACAGATGAGACACTGGGGCCTGTGACATTAAGAAGTTCATTCACAGCTGGGCGTCCTGGTGCACGCCTTTAACCCCAGCTCTCGGGAGGCAGAGGTAGGAGGGTCACCGTGAGTTCAAGCCCACCCTGGGACTCCATAGTGAATTCCAGGTCATCTTGGGCTAGAGGGAGACCCTACCTTGAAAAACCAAAAGAAAAAAAAAGAAATTCATTCAGGGCTGGAGAGATGCCTTAGCAGCTAAGGTATTTGCCTGCAAAGCCGAAGAACCCAGGTTTAACTCCTCGGGACCCACGTAAGCCAGATGCACAAGGTGGCGCATGTGTCTAGAGTTAATTTGCAGTGGCTGAAGGCCCTGGTGCACCCATTCTGTCTCTCAAATAAATAAATAATGTTTAAGGAAAAAGAAAAAGAAATTCATTCATCACAGAGAAACTGGAGAGGTGGTGATTGGAACCAGTGCTGCGGGAGCCTCAGGCCACAATGAGTACCTAGGAAGGGTGCCCGTCCTTCTTGGAGAGTGATGGATCACAGCCCAGCTCAGCCGCACGGTGGGCCCCTCCCTTGGTGGAACAGAGCCGTGAGGTCCAGAGAGGGACAGCCCTGCACTGAGCTTGCCCTGTGGCCAGTGATGAACTCTGGGCACTGTCTCATCGCCTCCCCACCTCATGTTCCCTTGAGTGCCCCTTTCCTTGTGGCCACTTGCAGCTGGTCAGGACACAGGGACAGGAGACTGAGCCTGGCTAACCTATGCAAATCTCTGTAAGCCCTTTCTGCTATCCTTTCTCCTTCCCTCCCTCCCTCTCTTTTCTTCTCTTTCCCTTAAACAGGTCAGACCAGTCATCCCGGCATTCAGGAGGCTAAGACAGGAAGAGAGCAAATTCAAGGCCAGCCTGGGCTACATAGCCTCAAAAAAATAAAAGTAGTTTAAAAAGTTTGAGCAACAGGGTCCATTGCGGAAGAGGTGGTGGAAAGAATGTAAGAGCCAAAGGAAGGGCAGGACTCCTTACAACGTGCTCCCCCCAGACACAAAATGGCCTGGATATCCATGACCTCACAGTGCCTGACACAAGACCATCATAATAGGAGGAAAAGATCATAACATCAAAATCAAAGAGAGACTGATTGAGAGGGGGAGGGGATAGGATAGAGAATGGAGTTCCAAAGGGGAAAGGGGGGAATTACCATGGGATACTGTATACAATCATAGAAGTTGTTAATTTTAAAAATAAATATTAAAAAAATTTTGAGCAAGCTCTAGGTCCTTGTAAGAAATCTTTTACCCTCACCAAGTCGGCACCCTTCCCTAAGGCATGGAGAGGATGGGGAAATCCACAGAAGAATTCATCTATGAGATGATTACTCAGAAAACAGGGTTACCACACCATCACCTCCTCTCCACAGCTCCCTCGGCTGGCCCCGTGTCAGCTCCTGCCCTTGGATGTCTCTGGTTCATGCTTTTCTTCCCTACTCCAGACATAGTGTCTTGAGAGCTCATTCCCTGTGTCAAGCGCTAGACTGTGATGTTGAATAAGACCCACCCTCCAGTAGGACCCCTCACTGGGCAGAAAAAAGAAACAGGAACCCTAGCATGTGAGGGGCCTGGCCTGGCACACAAAGCACCGTGCAGACAGCCCACCCAGTGGTCCCTACTCTGGGGTGCGCATTGAACTCTTCTGGTAATCCTATGCCAGGGTGTACTCCAGACCCACTGCTCTGAAGTTTCGTGGCTGGTGCTCTGGCATGGGTATGTTTACCCCCGCCCTCCCGGGGTTGGTAAACACTGCTGCTGGAGCAGGCGAGGCCCAAGGCTCCCAAGGAAGACCATGTGTCACTGGCACTCAGCCCGAGTGGTGGCAGTCTTTTACCCACTTGCAGACAGGACAGGAGGAAGGAGGGAATGAAAAGTGTGGAGAGGAAGTAAAGGGCAGGACACGGGCTCTAAGCACCCCTCAGCCCCAGCCCACTAACACCAGGTACCTGGTGCCCCCCACCCCTCACCCATATAAGTAAATGTCATCTTGATGGGTCTGGAAGGGACCACAGTGTTCTATAGGGCCTTGCTTACAGTCCAGGTTTCTGAGGAGCTAGAACCCAGCACCACCATTAGGAAGGGTCTAGTGCTTTTACAGAACCAGGCTATGGAAGCCAGAGAGGTTTAAAATCAGAAAAAGAAAGTGGTTGACTTGTGGCCAGGCATGGGGGAGCACACCTTTAATCCCAGCACTTGGGAGGCAGAGGTAGGAGGATCGCTGTGAGTTCAAGGCCACCCTGAGACAACACAGTGAATTCCAGGTCAGCCTGGCCTAGAATAAAGCCCTACTTCGAAAAAAAAAAAGAAAGAAAGAAAGAAAGAAGAGAAAAGAAAAGAAAAAAAAAGTGGTTGAGTTTTAGATACATGGATTCCCAAACCTAGAAAAAGCCTTAGAGAACCAGGCATGGTGGCATACACCTTTAATCCCAGCACTGGAGAGACTGAGGTAGGAGGATCACTGTGAGCTCTAGGCCAGCCTGGGATGATAGAGTAAGTTCTGGGTCAGCCTGGGCTAGAGAGAGATCCTACTTTGAAAACAAACAAAGAAAAAAAAAAAGAAACCCTTAGAAATCAGGTTTCCAGTTCCCCACTATACAAATGACTAAACAGAGGCCCAGTGACCAATGTGTTGGGAGTCTCCAGCATATAGGTGGTGATTTCCCTGTGTGGAAGGGCAGGGGTGCATAGCGTCCTGTCATTTACAAGGCTTCCAAAACACATGCTGGAAGAAAGTGAGCCAAGATAATGAGAAAGGGACTGACTGTATTGTGGTGCTGTCTCCTAGACAGGAAGTATCACACCAACAGGCTCATGTGTTAAATAAAGGTCTGGTTGCCGGCTGATGGGCTTCTGAAAGGTGATTAGATTGTGAGGACTCGAAAAGCATCAATAGACTAACCAATGGCTTTACGATTCGATGAGACGACTGAGAGATGGTGTTGGGTCCCGCTGGAGGAGGTTAGGTGACTGACTGTGCGTGGGGCAAGGGGAGAGGCGTGTCTTGTCCCCAGCCTCTGCCCCGTCCCTCATAAGGTGGGCCACCATGCTTGCTGCCGTGATGTTTTGCCTCTCCGTGCACAGGCCCCGAAGCAACGGCACCTAGTGACCACGGACAGCAACCTCTGATACTTTATCCTAGTCATGGGAAGTGACACACACACAGGTGTCCTGGGGCTGCTGCCAAAAAATCCCCACAATCAACGAGGCTGAAAACAACAGCAGCATGTTCTGTCTCAATTCTGAAGTCCAGAAATCTGAAGCCAGGGTGTGTCAGGAAGGTGGGCCCTTCCCGGTGCTCTGAAGGAGAATGCTTTCTGGTTCGCAGCTCCATCCCTCCACTCTCTCCCACATCATCGAGGTGTTTCTCTGACTCACATGTTTTTCTTTCTTTTTTTTTTTTTAGGGGGGGTTTTCAAGGTAGGGTCTCACTCTAGCCCAGGCTGACCTGGAGTTCACTATGTAGTCTCAGGATGACCTCCAACTCACGATGATCCTCCTACCTCTGCCTCCCAAGTGCCGGGATTAAAGGCATGCGCCACCACACCTGTCTTCTCCCATTTCTTAGAAGAAAACAAGTCACTGGGGTCAGAGTCCACCCTAGGGCAGCACAACCTCAACCTCATTTCCAGAGCCCTAATTACATCTGCAAAGACTGTTTCCAGATATGGTCCGGTTCATGGGCACTGGGGAGGTGAATTTTTGGAAATCCCATTAAAAAAAATATTTTTATGGGAGGGGATGTAGGAGAGGAGGGGTGGGGAGGAGGGCTAATCAAAATTTAAGATGTTATGGGCTGGAGGGATGGCTTAGAGTTTAAGGTGCTTGCCTGCAAAAGCCAAAGGACTCAGGTTCGATTCCCCAGGACCCACGTTAACCAGATGCACCAGGTGGCACAGGCATCTAGAGTTCGTTTGCAGTGGCTGGAGGACCTAGTGTGCCCCTTCTCTCTCTCGCTGTCTCGCTCTCTTGCTCGCTCGCTCTCCCTTTCTCTGTCAAATAAATATATAAATGTAAAAAAAATTTAATTTAAGATGCTATGAATAAGCCATATGGAAATCTACTTCTTTGCTAGCTGATTTTACATATATGCATATATTAATACATATTTATGTGTTGCATATACATATAATGTACATAAAAATATATATTAGTATATGTACATATATAATATAAACATATTTTACATAGCATTAATATATTAATTACAAATACATGTTGTATATGTAATATATTAGTATATACATATATAATATAAATATATATATAATATATATTTTGAAAAGAGAGTTTGGACAAAATATCCTGAGGAGGTGGATAATGTTGTGCCCAGAAGCCACATATTATTATTAGAAAAATTTCAGTGTCAGGGGTTGGATACCTTCCAGTGAGTTGTTGGCCAGGAAGGCTCTTGAGGCCCCCCAAAATATTATAGGCTATTTCCAGGGCTCTAGATGGTAAGACCCTGCTGCTGAAGACTCCACATGCATGGGCTGCAGGTCACTGAGAGATCAAGCTGGAGCTGAGCTGGAAGCCTTCTCTCTGTCGACTAGCTGTCCAGATGCTAGAACGAGCTAAGCAGTCTGTTGAGGGAGAAAAGTCATCAATGGTCTTAACCAGCAGTGGACCCTGCAAAAGTTCTATGGCTGGCCAGCCCGACCAAGTGTACCAGCTGGTGCAATGGTAGCATGTCTGTTATGAGGGAAACCAACTGCTCGCTGATTGGATCTGATGCCTGGTCCTGAAAACCTAGTCAAAAACCTATGGTTGAGGAGGTCATAAGCTGAAGGGGGAAAACTACTACTGTTATCTGGCTGAATAGATATATTATGCCCACCAAGCCTCCCTCTAAATATTTATGTTTATGCCCACGTATTAATGCTACTCTCACTTTTTTCAATTTTTTTTTAAATTTTCAAAAAAATTTTAATTAACAACTTCAATGATTATAAAAAATATCCCATGGTAATTCCCTCCCTCCCTCAACTTTCCCCTTTGAAACTGCATTTCTCCATCATATCCCCTCCCTCTCTCAATCAGTCTCTCTTTTATTTTGATGTCATGATCTTTTCCTCCCATTATGATGGTCTTGTGTAGGTAGTGTCAGGCACTGTGAGGTCATGGATATCCAGGCCATTTTGTGTCTGGGGGGAGCATATGGTAAGGAGTCCTACCCTTCCTTTGGCTCTTACATTCTTTCCACCACCTTTACCACAATAGACCCTGAGCCTTGGAAGGTGTGATAGTGATATTGCAGTGCTGAGCACTCCTGTCACTTCTTTCCAGCACCATGATGCCTTCTGAGTCATCCCAAGGTCACTGCTAGCTGAAGAGAGAAACTTCTCTACCAAAAGTGAGAGTAGCATTAATATATGGGTATGAACATTAAGAGAAGTGCTTACTGGGCAGTTTGATAAGCATAGCATATACATGTAGCCAGACAACAGCAGATGTTACACCCCCAGGACTCATGACTACCCCAGGTTTAAGTTTTCAGTATCAGCGATGTATTCCCTCCCATGGAGCGGGCCTCCAGTCCATTTAGAGGGCAGTTGGTTTCCACCATGACAGACATGCTACTATTGCACCCATTGGCTCATTTGGTCTGGCTGGCCAAACATAAGGCTTGCAGTGTCCACTGTTGAGTATCTTCACTGGTGATTTCTCTTTCTCCCATTGAACTGCATGCAGAATGGCTTTTTCCAGCTTTCTGTCAGCTGGTCTATATGGAAGAGGTTATCAGCTCAGTTCCAGCAGGATTTCTCAGTGGCCTTGCAGCCCAAGTATGTGGAGTCTTCAGCAATAGGTCTTACCATCTATTCCTGGTGGGAAACCAAGGGCCTCAGCAATGGCCTATAATGTTTTGGGGGCATCAGGGACCTCTCTGGCCAACAACCCACTAGAAGGTATCCCATCCCTGGCACTGAAAATTTTGTAGCAACTATCTATGGCTCCTGAGTGTTCCATTGTCCAAAAAGGTAGGTTTCCATATGATTTATTTATATCCTCTTAGATTTTGATTAGCCCTCCCTCCACCTTTCCTTTACTCAATCTCTTCCCCTGACCTCACTTTGGGCCTTTCCCCCCCCCCATTAATTTATTCTTCTACTTACATATATGCAATACCATCCTATTAAGTACCCTCCTCCCTTCCTTTCTCTTCCCTTTATATCTCTTTTCTAGCTTACTGGCCTTTGCTACTGAGTTTTCTTCCTACTCACACAAAAGTCCAATCATCTGTAGCTAGGATCCACATATGAGAGAGAACATGCAATGCTTGGCTTTCTGGGCCTGGGTTACCTCACTTAGTATAATCCTTTCCAGATCCATCCATTTTCCTGCAAATTTCATAACTTCAGTTTTCTTTACTGCTGGCTACTCCCACTTTTAAAAAATATTTACTTATTTTTTGAGAGAGAAAGAGAGAGAGAGACAGACAGAGAGAGAATGGGCATGTCAGAGCCTCTAGCCACTGCAAACAAACTCCAGATGCATGTGCTACCTTGTGTTTGGAGGATGGGCTGTCCTCCCAGCCCAGTCGCCTGAAGTGTGCCCTCCTCAGCCATTCCTACATGTAAGTGAGGAAACTCAGACCCCCAGCTGGCTGCCTTCCCCCCACCCCAAGGTCTAGACAGAAGCGTCTGGGAGTACTGCGTCTTGGAGGTGGACATTGTGCCTATCCCTGTGTGGCTGGCGCTGTGCTGGGAACTGGGCAGGGGCCAAGGGGGAGCTGAGTTTGTTTCAGATATTCTCAAGGTGTCTGAGGGAGCCACTCCTGTCCACATGTGGAGCCCTGGCCTGCTCACACACATGCACACACACTCACACACACACATGTGCACACACACACACACACACACACACTCACACACGTGCACACACTCACACCCCTACAATCATTGGGGGTTTGAAGCAGCCCCGCATGATGTTCTCTTCTCATTCACTCACTCATTGGTTAATTTATTGAGCTGATCCTTATTGAGCACCTACTGTGTGCAGCTGATCAGCACTGCTTAGAACCAATCTTTGCTCTCTATGAAGTGCTGTCCTCCTAGTTATGAGCCTGCCGGAAGTGGGACATAGATGAAGAGGCTGGTGGCCAGGCCTAGCCCAGATCTTCTGGAATAGAAATAGAATAGGCAGGGGCTGGAGAGATGGCTTAGCAGTTAAGAGCTTGTCTGTGAAGCATAAGGACCCTGGTTTGAAGCTCGATTCCCCAGGACCTACATAAGCCAGAGAAGGTAGTGCATGCATCTGGAGTTTGTTTGCAGTGGTTGGAGGCCCTAGTGCACCCATTCTCTCACTCTCTCTCTCTCTCTGTCTCTCTCTCTCCCTCCCTCTTTCTCTGTCTGTCACTCTCAAATAAATAAAAATAAACAAGGAATGGAATAGGCACTAAGCATCTACTAGCTGGAAGGGCAAAATTGGCATTCCAGAGTCTTGTTGCTGGTTAGAATTATCAGACTTGGAGACTTGTTTACTGGCTAGAGTTGGTGGACTTGGAGCTACAGAGTTTGATATTTGCCCTGGTTGTTTTAAATCTTGTATTGGTTGAATATTTCTTTGCTATACCCAGTGCCATCTCTTGCAGTGTGAATGTTTATTCTGTGCCATTATGGGCTGGGGGGGGGGGATTTAGTTAAAAGACCTTGGACTATGGGGATGTTCGACCATCATTAGGATTGATTAAACTGTGGGAACTTAAAGTTGGACTGAATGCCTTGCATTTTACATCATGTATGGTTATCATGGTTATCAGTTTATGGAGGCCAGGGGTGGAATGTGGTGCTTTGATTCAGGTGTCCCCCATAAACCTAGGTGTTCTGAATGCGAGGTTCCCAGCTAATGGAGATTTGGGAATTAATGCCTCCTAGAGGCAGTGTATTGTTGGGGGAGGGCTCATAGGTATTACAGCCAGTTTCTCCTTGCCAGTGTTTGGAACACTCTCCTGTTCCTGTTGTCCACCTTATGTTGGCCAGGGGGTGATGTCCACCCTCTGCTCATGTCATCATTTCCCCCTGCCATCATGAAGCTTCCCCTTGAGCCTGTAAGCCAAAATAAACCTTTTTCCTCCCCACAAGCTGCTTTTGGTCAGATCATTTCTGCCAGAAAGGCAAACCCGGCTGCAACAGTGACCCTCCTACCTCTACTTCCTGAGTGCTGGGATTAATGGCATACACCACCACGCCTGGCCTCAGATCTAAACTTATTCTAAGATAAAACGTTTATTTGAAATTTAAAGGACCTGACTCATCACTCTACTGGGAGGAAAACTCACTGATCATCTTATAAATATTGATAATTATTACTTAATTTTTGATTAATGATTGGAGTCTTCCCTTTTACTAATTTGGATGCACACATGTGCACATATGTATGTATGGGGGGAAGTTCCAGGGTCTCTTGCTGCTGCAAATGAATGCCCATCCAGCCTTAAGTGGGCAGCTGGAAAATTGAACCCTGGCTAGCAGGCTTTGCAAGCAAGCACCTTTAACTCCTAAGCAATCTCCCCTCTTTTCATTAATAGAGTCTCACAGCCCAGGCTGCTCTGTGTGTGTGTGTGTGTACACATGTGAGTGTGCATGCATATATGCGTGCATGCCATGGTGCACACATGAAAGTCAGAGGACACCCTTGGAGTGCTGGTCCTAACCTTCATCTTGTTAAAGACAGGGTCTGTCTTGTTTGGCCACAGCTAGTCTGGCCTGAGAGCTTCAGAACTCTCATGATTCTGTCTCCCATTGCTGTAGGCACGCTGGGATTACAGACGTATGCAATCCTTCCATCAAGTTTTACATCGGCTCTTGAGATCCAAACTCCGGGAGTCAGGCTTGCGCAGTGTGGGCTTTTAAGTACTGAGTCATCTGCCAGCCCTCACCAGGCTGTTCTTGAATTCACAGCAATCCTCCTGCCTTCCCCTCTTGAGAGCAATAATTGGAACAAATTACTTAATTCTTAATATCTTCTACAAAAGCAATATGAAGGTGTGCATGTGCGTGCATGTGGATAAGCCATGCGGATGTGGAAGTCAGAGAAGAACCTTCCTTTGTCATTCATCTCCATAATTCCTGGAGATGGTGTCCCTCATTGAACCCATTTTTTCAGTCAGATTGGATGAGCGAGCCCCAGTGATTCTCCTGTCTCAGCTCCCCATGGGGCTGGAGTTACATGGAGGCAAGTTTGGCCACACCAAGCTGTTGAATGGATGCTGAGGAAGCAAACTCAGGACAAGTCAAGCCCTCATCTTTATGTGGCAAGTGTTCTTACCCACTGAGCAGTCTCCCCAGCCCAGGAAGGTTTTTGTTCTCACTTTTTTTTTTTTCCAGATTAGCCATTGATTTACCTCTGGTCATACAGATAGTAATAACCAACACCTGGATTCAAACTTGGTCCCAAATGCTCCAAAGGCCACCAACTCTCCACGACACTGGACTACTATCTTAGTACTTTTGTCTCTCTCCTCTTTCCTTCCCTTTCTTTTCCTTTCCTCCTTCTCTCCTCTCCTTTCTTCTCTCCTCTTCTCTCTTGTTTGTTTGGGAATGGAGGTGGCAAAGTCTTGATATGTAGCAAAGACTGGACTAGAACTCCCAACCCTTAGCCCCAAAAGTGCTGGAATTATAGATGTGCCAATTATTCTAGGCTCTTGGCACTTCAATGCAAAAGGAATAATGGCTTCACAGGAAACAGTGCTGCAAGTTAGGAAGCAGCCATAGTCATTAGGACTGATCAATTGATACCTGAGGTTTTCATGATGGTTCTTGACTTCTGCCTATGCCTATATGGCTTCATGAAGATGTCTTCATCCTGTCCCCCACTGCCCCCCCAGGTGGGTTCAGCAAAGCCCACATACTATGCTCAGGCCAAAGGTTTTTGTGCCTCCCATGGCAGTCAGGAATGCCTTGCTTAGGCCTTGAGTCAAAAAGCCAAATGGGCAGTGACTACTTACGAATGACCATCCTTAAGTGAGGGACTCAGATAAAATGGTGCACGGACCTGGTAAAGCCTGGAAGAGCTGAACTCATCTCCCTTAAGGGAGCTGGACACCCTGGTCCTGCTCACGCAAATGGAGAGTAAAACAGCTTCAAATGGCCTTACTTAGCTACCTGGAGAGCAAAGTATGAGCCACGGGAAAGTCCCCAAGGCCAGAAGATGCAGCACTCAGTCCTTGCGTGTACACTGCAGTGTAGCCTTGGGCAATCCTTTAACCTTTCCAAGCCTCAGTTTCAGTTTCACCAGGAGACTAATAAACTAATAACACTTCCTGTCCCTACTCATCTCTCAAACAGCGTTTCCTCGCATTGCCTAGCATATACCCCCTACACACACATAACATAGCACATTCCACATAGAATCATAACACCAGTTTTCTTACACCTCTTCTCCCCAGAGTGCCTGTTTTCTTTGGGGGTAACACTCATGCTTTCCTAATCCTTAGATTCCCCATTGAACAGTTGAAAGTGTTTACATGGTACTTTTTCTGGGCCAAGATCAACCCTGTGAGGTATATCCTGTGATCTTCATTAAACAAGAAAATTGCAGTATAGAGAAATACCCAGCCCTGTACCTAGCACATAAAAAGTGTCCACGCTTTTTTTTTTTTTTTTTTTTTTTAGCTAGAGGAAGGGTGAAGGGGTGAATTAATGAGCAAACTGGTAGATGGGTAGGTATGTGGAGGGATGGATAGGTGCCTGGGTGGGCAGATGGACTGGTAGACAAATGAGTGGAAGGAAGAGTAGGAGGGCTGGGCGGGCAGGTAGAAGGATAAACGAGTGTAGGAACAGGCTGATGGATGGACGGACAAGAAGGTGGATGGATGAACTGAGGAGTGAGTGGGTGGATGGATGGATGGATGTCAGGTTGGTAGATAGGTGGATGAGTGAGTGAATGAATGGGTGCTTGTGAAATGATCCTGAAACTTCCCATGTTATTAACCTCTCCCCCAAGAGTGAGGAGGTAACCTTGGGACCACGCAAGCAGCAGACACTGAAATAGTAAAGGAAACCTCCTCAACCAACAATGAGAAGACACTGGGAGCAGGGTCCCACCCCATATCCCTGGCAAACTGACACCTCCCAGACCCAGGATCTCCCACGGTGCCCTAACCCCACCTCGCGTACACACACCGGGCATCGCGCCATGTGCCTGTAGGCGGACCGTTGGCAGAGGCGGCAGTGGGCGGGAGACTTGTTACTTCCTTCGTTGTCACAGGTAACCTTCCTCCTGGCGGCTTGTTCTTGGCACTGTTACACTTGTCTTCCTTCAACACTTGGATACCCCAGCCAATTTTGTCATGCAAATGAATTCAGCCCATTGTAAATCCATGGGAAGGGGTGGCAGGCGCTGCTGAGCCCACGGGGTGGGCTACACTGAGAATAGCTTTCCACAGCGGCACCTTTCTCTGCCTCTGAGGTGGAATTTCAGGTCTTCGGGTTGGACCTCTCCAGGGAACCACAACCAGCCTCACAGGTGAATCCTCTCCCGTAATTGGTTAATCACCTGAGTTCCAGAAAGGCGCAGTCCCTTGCACACAGCCATATAGCCAGGGCTTAGCTAAGCCTCCTGCCTCTCCCCACGGCTTGAGCGGCACCTGCCATTGTCCTCATTCAGATGACAAGATGGCCTGAACCCAAGCCATCCCCACCTTCCCTTAGCTCTGTTACACAGGGCAGGGCTGAAATTTGGGTGGACATGGGCCTGGTCTGGAAAATGAAGAGGGACCAGGGGGACAGTCTGTGGTACAGGCTAAGTAGGTGACATAGGAAGATTGGCCAAGGAAGGCATGGCCAGGCTGATAGGTTCTACTATTCAAGGACAAGGCAGAGGTTCAAATGCCAGGTGTTCTGTCAGGAAGGGCAGACAGGAACTTGGGCCAGGATCCATGTCATCAGCAGCAAAAGTAAGGAGAGGGGAGTACTGGGACGCAGGGCAGATGCTGAGTGATTAAGGCCAGTGTTATCTGAGGCCCTAAAGAAGAGCCCTGCAGGTGAGTTCTGCCCAGGAGAGGCAAGGGCAAAGTACCACGTACCCTGGCCCCATGGAGAGTGGCAGCGCAGGGTGGGAGGGAAAGACAGGAGGGCTGACATTTGTTGCAAAGCTCCAAGATGCCAGGCTCTCTGTGCCAGCTTCAGATAATTCTCACAGGGACTCTATAGGACAGAAGCTGTCCCCACTTTGTGCATTAGAAAACTGAGTCCAGGGCTGGAGAGATGGATCAGCAGTTAAGGAACTTGCCTGCAAAGCCTGAGAGCCCAGGTTCAATTCCCTAGTACCCACCTAAAGCCTACAAGGTGGGTGCTGTGCCAAGAACAACTTTACACTGCACCTTATCCCGCCACTGAGGCAGAATGTCAGGTCTTTCAGCTGGACCCCTCATAGAAACCACAACTGGCCTCACAGATGGATGTGTGAGGGTTCCGTTCCCTAGCACCCACATAAAGCCAGATGGCTGAATGCACAAGGTGGCACATGCATTTGGAGTTCCTTTGCAGGGGCTAGAGGCCTTGGTGTGCTCATATTCTCTCTTTCTCTCTCTCTCATAAAGGCCCTACCTCAAAATAAATAAATAAATAATATTTTGTGGGGAGTTTCAAGGTAGGGTCTTGCTCTAGCCCAGGCTGACCTGGAATTAGTCTTAGGCTGGCCTTGAACTCAAAGCAATCCTCCTGCCTCAGCCTACCAAGTGCTGGTATTAAAGGCATACATCATGACACCCAGCAAAATTTTCTTCTTCTTTTTTTTTCAAGGTAGGTTCTCACTCTAGCCCAGGCTGACCTGGAACTCACTATGTAGTCTCAGGGTGGCCTTGAACTCACAGTGATCCTCCTGTCTCTGCCTCCCAGGTGCTGGGATTAAAGGCTTGTGCCACCAAATCCGGCTCAAAATTTTCTTTAATTAAAAAAAAAAATATTTATTTGTAAGAAGAGAGAGAGACAGAAAAAGGGGTGGGGAGAGAGAATGGGCATACCGGAGCCTCTTGCACTGCAAACAAACTTCAGACACATACGCCACCTTGTGCATCTGGCTTTATGCGGATAATGGGAAACTGAACACAACCCATCAGGCTTTGCAAGCGAGCGCCATAACCGCTGAGCAATCTCTCCAGCCTGGAAATTATTTCTTAAATAAAAGAGGAGGTAAGCCAAAAAAAAAAAAAAAAAAAAAGTCCAAGGTTGTGTAGAGAAAGCTTTCAGTGGACAGCGGGAAGGAAACTGAAGGCTTGTAATGGGGTTAGGATGTTTCTTTTCCCCTGGGCAAAGTGCTCACTGAAGAGCAGTATGAAAAGGTCCAATTGGGCTGGAGAGATGGCTTAGCGGTTAAGCGCTTGCCTATGAAGCCTAAGGACCCCGGTTCGAGGCTCGGTTCCCCAGGTCCCACGTTAGCCAGATGCACAAGGGGGTGCACGCGTCTGGAGTTCGTTTGCAGAGGCTGGAAGCCCTGGCACGCCCATTCTCTCTCTCTCCCTCTATCTGTCTTTCTCTCTGTGTCTGTCACTCTCAAATAAGTAAATAAATAAATAATTTTTTTAAAAAAAAAAGGTCCAATTGATGACACCATTGCGCTCTTCTGAGCAAAATTTCATCCTAAAGCAGAAGTTCTAACCACCTCATACTTAGTGGTCTCAACCTGCATAGGACTTGCTTAGGTTTTTGTTATTATTATTATGGACAGACTTAGTGTGTATACATCCTATGTTGGTACCATCTTTTCCCTCATCCCTGGCCCCATTCTGCTGCAGGCCTGCCTCAGTAGGGTTGCACGGATTCCCCATGGGGCTGTGGGTGATGCATTGTGGGAGCAGCACTCAGTTACTGGGGGAGGCAATGCCACTGGGCATGATGTCCCAACCCGTGGCTCTTACAATCTTTCCGCCCCCAAAATGTTTTTCTAAAAAAAAATTTTTTTTCCATTTTGGTTTTACGAGGTAGGGTCTCACTCTATCCCAGGCTGACCTGGAATTCACTCTATATTCTCAGGGTGGCCTCAAATTCACGGTGATCCTCCTACCTCTGCCTCCAGAGTGCTGGGATTAAAGGCGTGTGCCACCATGCCTGGCCTCTAAAAATATTTTGTTTATTTGGAAGAGAGAGAAGCAGGGAGAGAGAGAGAGAATGGGTGCACCAGAGCTTCTAGCCGCTGCAAACGAACTCCAGATGCCAGTGCCAGCTTTAGATCATTCTCACAATAATTCTATAGGACAGAAGCTGTCCCCACTTTGTGCATTAGAAAACTGAATCCAGGGGCTGGAGAGATGGTTTAGCAGTTAAGGCACTTGTCTGCAAAGCCAAAGGACTCAGGTTCAATTCCCCAGCACTCACATAAGCCAGATGCACAAGATGGCACATAAGTTTATTTTCACTAGGGGCCCTAGTGCACCCATTCTCAATCTCCCTCCCTCTCTCTCTCTCTCTTTCTCTTTCTCTCACAAATAAGTAAAATATATTTTTTAAAGAAAGAAAGAGAAGAGAAGAAAACTGAGTCAGGGTGATAATGTGCCAAGGCCACACAGCCTGCCAGGGAGATTTAATTCTAAATTCATAGTTTATAGGCATCCAGAGTCTGTAGGCTCTTCTCGTGGCCAATCCAGTCAAAAGCTGCCATCAATAATCACCCCTATGGAGCTGGCTGATGGTGGGAAAGGGACATCTGAGCGGGCACAGGGTTAACAAGGGTAGAGCAGATTTTCCAGAAGGTGAGAGCTCCAAACTGCTTGGAACCCTTGGGGCTCCCAGTGTTGCCCTGACCGCAGCCCCATCTCCCATGCCTGGCCTTCAAGGCCTCCCCAAGATGCTCCTAGCCTAGTCCCAGGTTGGCAGCCATCTCCTGATTGTTCCTGTACATGCCCTGCCCCTCCTGCCTTCCAGGTCTTCCATAGGCCCTTCCCTCCCTCTTGGAAAGGCTCTCTGGTCCCTGGTCCCTCCGGAACAAACATAGTGAGCCCGGAGGAGACAAACCACCCCTCACACTTCAGCCAAGCCTCAGCTGAATCCACCGAGGAATGGGGAGACGGGCAAGAGTGCTGCTTCCCTGCTGTTCCTGGTAGTCAGCACCAGGGTGTAGGAGACAGACCCCGAGGACCCTCAACTCCTACCAAAGTAGAGATCCAGAGGCTCCTAAGAGCTCATCACTGAAGCGGACTTAAAACTCACCCACCACGGCTCAGGGAATTTGGGGAAGAGAGGGTGGAAAGACTGTAAGAGCCACAGGGTGAGACATCACGCCATTCCCTCCCCCCCCGCCACCACACACAAAATATAACTGATTGCTGCTCCTTCAAAGCATAAACCACAACCCCACGGGGAAAACCTGCAACCCCACTGAGGAGGGTCCCCAGTGGAATGGGGACAGGGGTGAGGGAAAAGAGGGTACCAACAATATGATGTATCCATACTAAGTATGTTAATAATAATAATAATAATAATAAAAGGAATGCTCTTCCTCACCTTGTCAACTTCCTTCTCTACAGCTTATCTCAAATGTCCCCTGGAGCCTCCTCTGCACTCTTCAGTTCGGTCACTCATGCATACTGTCCTGGTCGCCTGCCAGCATTCATATTGTACTGGTTTTCTTCACTAATCCTAAAGGGCCAGCGTGGCTACCAAAAGCCCACAGCACACTTTGTGGCCAGTGACCTCTAGGCTCCTAGCCAGCCCTGGTACGCCTGGGGTGCTCGGCCATCTGGATTCGTCTCCATCACCCAGTCCCTGAGCTGCTTGGTGGCATGGCCCTTGCTCAGCAGCCTGAGCCAACCCAGAGGCTGGCTACAAGTGCTCTCGTTGCCAAAATGAGTCCAGGCCATTCTGAGGAAGCTACGGACTAGAGTAGCCTTGACAATGGGTTGAGGGTCGCTGGGGCAGGTGGCAGGGCTGTGGGTCTGTTCTGTCCCCTCTCCCCCAGGCTGGCATGCACCAGAGCTCTCGTGCCTGGCAGGATGCGGCTGTGAGGAAAAGCGGCGCCCTCCAGCCGGGAGGACCTTTGGACTGCTTGTGTGGCGACCACATCCTTTTCATTTCTTGCGGTGCAACCAAGAGGGATAAACTCTGACAACGCCAAGGCCTCACCTTAGTGGGAGCAGGTTCCAACCTAAAACACCCGCTTACAGCTCAGACATGTCTCCCTGGGCTCCCACCGTGGGTGAGCTGGGTGGGAACACTGACCTGTAATAGGCCCTAAGCGTCACGCAATGAATAGTCACCCTCAAGATAGCAGTGGGATTGCTGAGCACTTCGTAGGTGGGGCCTGGTGCTAACAAACTGCCCAGGTGAATGGTTTCATCAGGCTTTGCCATCTCTCTGTGCGGCGGGCTATATTATCATCCCCATTTCACAGAAGAGCAGGGGACAGGGCAGACCCTCTTCCCAAACTAAGCCCACAGTTCCACTGAGCCTGGCCCTGCTTCCACCGTAAGGCTTGATCCCAGCCTGGCTTTAGAGCTTGAATGGAGAACACATGAGCCTCCCTGCCCTCTTTGGCTGGCTTGATTTAGGGTATGGAGGAGTGCGAATGGGTAGTTTAAAGGAGGAGGTTGCCTTGGCCAATAGAGGGAGGAGGATGGCCAGAGAATTTACTCACAGTATGCCCCTTCTAGTCTTGGTGATTTACAGTGCCTAGCTCCTCGTGGGCACGCAATAAGATGGTGCCATACTGAATGACCAGTGTGGTAGCTCATGCCTGTAAACCCAGCACTCAGGAAGCTAAGGCAGGAGAGATCCAAGTTCAGAGCCAGCCTGGGCTACACAATGCATCCAAGGTCAACCCTGAGTAGAGTGAGACCCTGTTTCAACCCTACACAAATCAAAATAATAATTATTTGGGGGGCTGGAGAGATGACTTAGCAGTTATGGCATTTGCCTGCAAAGCCAAAGGATCCTGGTTCGACTCTCCAGAACCCACATTAGCCAGATGCACAAGGGGGCGCACACATCTGGAGTTCATTTGCAGTGGCTGCAGGCCCCGGCACACCCATTTTTTCTCTCTCTCTCTCCCCTTCTTTGTCTCTTTCAAATAAATAAATAAATAATATTTTAAAATTTTTTTAAATTATTATTATTATTATTTTGGGAGGGAGGCTGGGAAGATAGTTCAGTTGCTACTTGACTCATACGCATGAGATCCTGAGTTCGAACCCGAGTACCGACATAAAGATGCTGGGCATAGCGGTACATGCTTGTCATCCCAGGATTGGGGAGGTGGAGACAAGTTGATACTTGGGGGTTCGCCAGCCAGCCAGCCAGTCCGCCAACCAGCCTAACCTAATTGGTGAGCTCCGGGCCAATGAGAGACCCTACCTCAAAGAGATGAATGACATTTCTTAGGGACAACACTCAGCGTTGTCCTGTGGCCTCCACACACATGCACACACACAGCTTGCTCCCACACACGTGCGAGCGTGCACACACACACTAGTGCTGTAGGGAAAGCGAGGGGAAGAGCCCACAGCTCAGTCTGTGGCCCTCCTCACCTCTCCACATGGACAGCGTTCTGCGTGTTCTCAGACTATGGGATGCTGGCGTCTCTCAGCAACTCCAGTGCAAGACATGGACCAAGGTGAAGACTCCAGTAATTACAGGAACTGGCTCTGCCCCTTCTTTACCAGCCGTGCCCAGTCCCTTCTTTGGACCTCAATTTCTCTATCTGTGCAGGGTCAGAATGGAACCAAAAAAAAAAAAAAAAAAAAAGTAAATTAAAAAAAAAAAAACGACCCCACCCCCCACATTGCTCGGCCACAAAACCCCCCTGGAGCTGGGCAAGCTGCAGGGTACCCATTGCTTGTACCCCTGTGATGAACATGTCGCAGGCCCCCTCCAAGTGCCCAATCTGGGCACCTTGACGACACAGCCGCTGTCAGGCATTCATCAAGGGCCACGGTGCACGGGGCTGAGGCGTAATGATGCTGCCTTCCGCCCCGGCTTCGGCGGGCATAATGTATGCCCCGTGCCGGGCCCCAGTCACTCAATCCCAGCCGGTCTGCGGAGGCCGAGATAGCCCTTAATGAGAAGAGCCCGGCTTTATCTGCTTTCTACTTCAGCCATTATCTCCTCCAGTCTATAGACACGCAGTTACCTCTGACAATAATGCTCACAGGCAACAAATGCTGATGAGTTTTCTATGCAGTCCGCACAATAAGTCTATCAAAACAACCTCGGAAAATTATGAACCCCCATGACAGACAAATACAACCAGCTTCAGCGTGAATTTAGAGCCCCCAACGCTACGTTTCTTTTAATTCTTCAGGCTTCCCTTATCTCTGCTGTTCCTCTTCTGGTGGGGAGATAACAGTAATTCTTCTCTGTGCTGGGTTTTTTTTTTTTCTTTTCCCTGCCCCCCCCCCCATGCTTTTTTTTTTTTCCACCCACTGAGTGAGATGTTTTCCGTGTCTTTCTGCTTGCTAAAGATAAAGGGTTAAAGACCAACTTATGTTGGGTGCTGGGGAAGGGGGAGGGGGCAGGGGAGGGGGGAAAGTAATCAGCATTCAAGAGATTGCTATCGGAGAAGCCGCTCAGAGAACAGTAATTTTGCTGGCTTCGGCGAGGGCTCTCTCCATCCCCCCCCCCTTTTTTATGAATACACATAATGCCTGGAGTGTTGGGGGCAGATAAAAGAATTAGCAGCAGCCAGGGGGACGGAGGCCCAGAGAACAGGGGAGAATTAGAATGTCTATCTTTGTCTCTTCCGGCTCATCCAGCCAGCCGAGGCTCCCGGCTCGTAAACAATTTAATCTTTTTGCTACAGTTAAAATACAAAGGCAGCAAGCCTCCTTCTTCCAAATGGAAAAGGGAGGAGGAGGAGGCCAGGAGGAGGATGTGGGGGGGGGGCGGAATGAGTGAAAGGGAGAGACGAAAGGGCTGACACCGTGAACTTGGTCGCCCGCTGGCTTAGCCCCTTGGGCCTTGAGGAGATCTCAGAAGTGCCACACACACCAGCCCAGCCCACCTGACGACCAGAGAGGTACAGCCCTTGGGAGCAGGGTCCTAGTTCCTGTCTCCCCTCCCCCGCCCCCAGAGAGAGGCGGCAGCGGTCAGCAGGTCACCCCACGGTCCATCATTTCTTAGGTCTCCACTGTCAAGGCCCGGGTTCCAGTTCTCCAGCTTCTGCCTAAGTAAACCCAGTGA
This sequence comes from Jaculus jaculus, assembly GCF_020740685.1. Lineage (NCBI taxonomy): Eukaryota > Metazoa > Chordata > Mammalia > Rodentia > Dipodidae > Jaculus > Jaculus jaculus. Next base: position 94,891,941 of record NC_059110.1, read on the forward strand.
TGGAGAAAGGCTGAGATGGATGTAAGGCTGTGTTGTGTTCCTTCTCCATTTCTCCTGCACGCATGCAGAGAGAGAGAGACAGAGACACACACAGAGGGTTGTCAGACCCCATAGAACACCACTTGGGAGGAGGAGCCAGTCCTTCTACAAAATCGGATACTTCAGAGAAACCCGAAAACTCGCCAGAGTAAAGAAGCCTTCTAGGCTGGAGAGATGGCTTCGCAGTTAAGGCACTTGCCTGCAAAGCCAGATGATTCTCGTTTGATTCTCCAGGACCCATGTAAGCCAGATGCACAGAACACTGGAATTCGTTTGCAGTGGCTGGAGGCCTTGGCACGCCCATTCATTCCCCCCCCCCCCGCCTCTTTCTCTCTCATAAATAAATAAATAAAATATATATATTTTTAAAAAGAAGCCTTCCAAGAGGCCCTTAGTGACAGAGAGAGACCTTCAAGCCCAAGGAACCCAGTGACCCACATAGCTGCTCAGCTAGGCATGCTCAGAGCAGCCAATGCCCCCAACTATTCACCGTACCCCCACATTGTGGCCATTTTGGAGTCATTTCAGCTGGTCGCTTATCACATACAACAGAGAAAAGCCCAGTTTTCAGAGGGTACAGCTGAAGGCTGGGTTTCCCCCTCAGACAGCTCATGGAGTGCTAATTTCTGTTAGTAGTGGTCATTGAGCTTACTGCCTTTTCTTCCTTCAGGGCTCACAAAGGTCTTCCTCATATCTGGCAACCCAAGCCCAGTAAGAAAAAAAAACCTGGCCAAGCCTGCTCGTCTGCTTACTGAGTTATAGTTCAATAGACGAGTAAATAAGTGAGGTCTAATAAAAACAGGGCATGGGGCTGGAGAGACAGCTCAGTGGGTAAAGTCCCTGCCATACACAAGCATGAGAACCTTAGTTTGGATCTCCAGACCTCACGTAAAAGCCATGTTTGGTGACACACACCTGTAATCCTAGTGCTAGGGAGACAGAGACAGGAGGATCCTTAGGGCTCACTGACTTGCTAGTTTAGCTGAATCCATGTGATCTAGGTTTAGCAAGAGACTCTCCAAACTAACGTGGACAATGGGCTAGAGAAATGGCTTGACAGTGAAGGTGCTTGCCTGCGAAGCCTAAGGACCCAGGTTCGATTCCTCGGTACCCAGGTGCATGCATCTGGAGTTCGTTTGCAGCAGCTAGAGGCCCTGGCATGCCCATTCTCTCTGTCTCCTCTCTCTCTGCTTGCAAATACATAAAAAATAAAATTTTAGGGCTAGAGGGATGGCTTAAAGGTGAAGGTGTTTGCCTGAAAAGCCAAAAGACACAGGTTCAATTCCCCAGGACCCACGTTAGCTAAATGCACAAGGGGGCGCATGAGTCTAGAGTTTGTCTGCAGCAGCTGGAGGCCCTGGCGCACCCATTCTACGTCTCTACCTCTTTCTCTGTTAAATAAATAAATAAATAAATAAATAAATAAATAAAATATTTTTTAAAATAAAAATTTTTTAAATGTGGACATTGAGGAAGACACCTGACATGGACCTCTGGCCTACACACACACACACACACACACACACACACACACATACTCTCATTTACACACATGTACCCACACATGTGGAACACACATGCTCAAATAAAAATAAAGTTAAACAGGGCGGAGGAAGAGGGTAAATGAGAGAGGCGCTCTTTTGGGTACCTAACACAGCCGCTGGGAAAAAGGATGAGGAGGGAGCCGCAGGAAGGAGGGAGGAGAGATCAGTGACAGATGGGGTATAATCTATGGAGTTGATCGCTCTCACCAGGTCCCACCACCTGGAACCACTCAACTAATGGAGGGAACCAAAGCAGTGTCCTTGGCTCCAGCCAGTTGCAGCCCAACTGAGACACATCCACAATCAGAGTGATTCCCCCAACCTCTTGGCATGGAGTCCTTCCAGGGAAGGTATGGGGAAAGTCAGGAGCCAGGGGGCCAAAGGATTTGAGCCCTCCCCCCACCTCCCTCTCTCTGTCTCTCTCCTTCCCTCCCTCCCTCTCCTCTCTCTTGCTCTCATTGGCTGTGTAAACTCCAGGAGGTTCTTCTCTCGGAGCACTGGGTTCCCATCTAGGAAATGAAAGTCACAGTGACTCAGAGTTGTGTTAACATAAATAGTAGGGACTCAGCAGTTGTTGGTGACAACACAGAGAATCAAGGCCTCATGATGGTGTGCACCGCAGACACGGGAAACCAAGGATGCCGAGGACATCTTGGAGCTCCACAAAGAGTGCAACGTATTATTCTTTTGTTAAAAGATTTATTTTTATTTATTTATTAAAGAGAGAGAGAATGGGCACACTGGATCCTCTAGCCACTACAAACGAACTCCAGACACACGTGCCTCCATGTGCATCTGGGAGCTGGAAAATCGAACCTGGGTCCTTAGGCTTCACAGGCATGTGCCTTAACCGCTAAGCTACTCTCCAGCCCTGTATAAGTCTTTTCTTATTTATTCCTCATGCCACTACTCTTGACTCCAAGGGAAAGGGACGTTGGGGTAACCCATCTTTGGGGGACGTACAGCTGCTTCTTTCATCTCCTGCATCTCCCCTTAGGGATGGAGAGTGAGGAATTTGGAAGAAGTTCCTCCAAAGGGTGGTGATGGAACAACCAGCCTGGCTCTTTTGACAGCGCTGTAGAGAACCCCACCATGTGTTCCAGTGCTTCACCCCTAGGATCCGGCCATTCCCTCCACTCTCACCTCCAAGCCCTACTCATCCTTTCTCAGCCCCTCAGTCCTATATTACCCTGAAAATAAATCCCATATGTTTGAAGAGATTCAGGAGCAGAATATAGGCACAAGCTTGAATTTTTGTATAAACAATGATGAAAATATTTAATGCACAATGTTTGTTTTCTAAAACCAGATTCCAATTAGGGTTTTGTTTTTTTTTTTGCTGTTGTTTGTTTTTTATTTTTTGTTTTTTGAGGTAGGGTCTCACTCTAGCTCAGGCTGACATAGAATTCACTATATATTCTCAGGCTGGCCTCAAACTCATGGCAATCCTCCTACCTCTGCCTTCCAAGTGCTGGGATTAAAGGTGTACACCACCACGCCCAGCTTTCCAGTTGTTTTTTGTTTGCCTGTTTTGTTTTGTTTTGCTTTATGAGACAAGGTCTTACGTAGCCCAGCTGGCCTTGAACTAGTTATGTAGCCAAGAATGTTGAACTCTTCATCCTCTTGCCTCCACCTCCTAAAGTGCTGGGATTACAGAAATGAGCCACCACACTTAGCTTGACACCAGTTGTCTCCAAATATACATTAAATATGTATCACCTTGGCCATGCCCTAAACCATGTCTGAATCATGTGGGTAGTAAAACATCCTAGTTCTGAGCCCAACCCTGGAGATTCTAACTCAGTACGCATGTGAGCAGAAGTGTGTTTGGGGCATGAGGATAGGAAAGTGAAGACTTAAAAGATCCCAGGTGATTCAGCCGAGGGGCCTCGTTTGGGGTCTGCTACAAAGAAAGATGCTTCATTTTATTCATTAATTCAACAAATACTTGCTGAGTGCCTGCTATTTGCCTTTGTGTGTGCTGGGAAGAGAGTGGAGAGATAGAAAGAAGGAAAGAAAGAAAGAGAGAGAGGGAGAAAGGAGGGAGGGAGGGAAGGAGGGAAGAAAGAGAGAGAAAGATGAAAATTTCATAAGCTGTAAGAAAGCAGCATTTACTTGCCCCATATAGATCTCCACTCTTCACCCTCGATCCAAAAATCCACTCCACGATGATATTTTTCCCCTCTGAAACTCATGGTCTAGGTTCCTTTTCTCTAAGGGATAGAAAAAAAAAGCATATTAATTAAGGGTCAACTGAGTGCCACACACTGCACTAAGGATCTAACAATACATGTGACCCCAATCTTCATAAAATCCGTATATGGTGGGGCTGAGGAGATTGCTCTGGGTTAAGGGCACTTGCAAAACCTGCTTACCTGGGGTTCAATTCTCTGGTACCCACATAAAGCCAGATGCACAGAGGGATGGGTAATGCATCTGGAATTCATTTGCAGTGGCAAGAGGTCCTGGCTCACTTGCACATTCTCTCTCCCTCTCTGTCTTTCTCTATCACACACACACACACACACACACACACACACACACACACACGCTCGTGCTCTTTACATCTTGCAAATAAATAAAAAAAATTTAAATCTGCTTATGGGAGCCATCATTACGTGTGTCATTAATGAGGTAACAGGAACAAAGAGGCAGAGGAGCTCACGGAAGTTCAGTAAGCTAGCAGGTAGCAGGGGCTTTTCCTCCAGAGAGTTCTGTATTGCCTCAGTATAGGACCTTGGAATTCTATTACCTTGTTAGTTATTAGTCACATCCAATCACCATTCAGCCATACATCCATAGAACTGATAAGCCACCTACTGTGTATGCAAGGGGGATAAATAAGACTCCAACTTCAAGGAGTGTAGCGTTTAGGAAGAGAATCCATACAGTTGTTACACAAATCACTCAGAGGCAAGTTCGGAGTGAGTGAGTGCTTCCCAGGAGACGGCACAAGTGATCAGAGTTTGGGGGAGTTTCCAATCCCGGAAATCCAGAAGTCCTCAGCAAAGACCGAGGCCTTATTTCATCAGAGAGGTGAAGCACTTCAGCCAAGGTCACACAGCTGGGGGCGCCATAAATACGTGATGAATCTGATGAGATTATTCACCAGCCCCAATTACATTTTAACCACTAATAACTTGGCACTGGCTCCTCTAATGGGATTTCCTCCTTGGACATCAGCCTTCCCTTCCCCCTTCCACTGACATGGGCCAATTAGACAAGGGCAGAAGCTGTGATTGGGGTCACGGGGAGAGGAAGAGATGGAGAGGACCACAGCTCACCCCGAGCCTCAGCTGAGAAAGAGGTGAGTTTCAGGAGCTCACGGCCTGTTCTGATAACGTCTGGGAGAAGCCCGCCCATGTGGAGAAAGGGGTAGACTTGGAAGCCAGCTCCCCCCACATGAATGCCCAGGGGAACAAGTGCTGTGGACACCAGGCACATGCTTTATACTCTGCACCTGAGACCAGCAGATCTGGGAGAGAGGTGGAACTGCACAGAGACAGAGACATCCAGGCAGATCAACAAACCTGAAGACAGACAGACAGAGGGGAAATTTAAAGGAAAAATAAAAAAGGTCTGGGCTCTAGTTCAGTAGTAGATGGCTGGCTAGCACACACAATGCCTCCCCGCCCAGGGTTCAATCACAAACCCAGGCAGGGCCCGGCAGTTCACACCAATACCAATACCTCTGTGAAGAAGCTCCCTCCCCAGGACTCCCTGCGGGCAAACCTCCAGTTTTTCCCTGTGAGGATGCGGGAGTGGGGCGTGGAGATAGTTGAACTTTCTCTTTGTGGGGCACCTCGGGCTCAGGTGGAGAAAAGCCAGGCTCTGATGAAGACTAACAGGTCTTCAGACGTGGGAGAGATTCAGGAGTTGGCAGTTCCAACACCCCACCACCCCTCCCCCCAAACTGTCCTGGGAGGCAAAGCCAAGGACTCAGCTCCTGCAGCCTGAGGCAGGGCACAGATGTGAACGTGATGTCTGCATGTCAGCAGCCCCTGCTCAAAAACAAGAGCCCTTCACCTGGCCCAGAGCACACCGGGGTCTCTCCTGTCTTCAGGAGGTCTTCAGTCACCACTGGAACCCTGCACCCCTCAGAACTTCAGCTCTTTGGATCTAACTTAAATCCCCAGGCTGTGGCTTGGGTCCAATTCCACACGTAAAGACCCAGACAGGAAGAGCACAGAACAGGTGTTTCCAAAATGATTCCATCATTCTGATCATCTGCCAGGTAGCCTGGCCACTTGGACTTGTCCAAGGTAGCCTTCACCCTCCATCACACAGAGCAAGAGTCGTGGTGGATGATCGTGGCCAAGATTTCAATGTGATTTGTCTGGATGTGGCCTTGAGGAGCCGACGGGTAGGGAGGGGGACATGAGCCTGTCCCAGGCACTGCACACAATCCCATCCAGGTCTTATTACACCTTCCTAGCAGCAACTGGGTCAGACACCCACCAAGGCCAGACACATTTCACCTGCTCTGCTCCTGCCCCCGCCTTCACCCTCTTTCCTCGACCTCCTTCCTAAGATAAACACTGGGATACAAGGGTGACAAAAATGGCGTGCTTGTGAGGGAGGGGCGGAGGAGGCAGACCCCCAGAACAAACCCCACAAAAGGACCCCAGGGCAGACACGGGGAAGAAGCCAGGGGGCGTGCAGGGACTCTGCCCGATTGCCCTGCGCTAATCCCGCCCCGCACCATCCTGGACCAGGGCCCGCACATCGCTTGGCAGCCGGGCCCAGATCGCATGCGCAGCATCTCTCTCCAGCAGGGACAAGTGAGCTGGAGACCTGTACTCCCCCCCCCCCCAACCCGTGTTAAGTGCAGGGCCCAGGCTTAAGTAGCAATTAAGGCTACCCTACCAGAAAGAAAAGAGAAGGCCAAACAGCCTGTTTATGTTCCCCATCACACACACCTTCTCTTCTAAGAAAAGAGGAAGAAGAGAGTGAAAGAAAGGGAAGGGTGGGGGGGAGGGGGAAGCCACTGAACCAAACCTCGCTGCAATTAGGAGATCCGGCTGAAGAAAAAAAGATACGTATTAAATGGATGTTTCTGCACAAAAACCCCAGGCTTGACAACATCTCTGGCCTTGTAAGGTGGAAATGACTGTGCCTGGGTGTTTACATAGCCGAAATCAGGGGGAATTATGCTGTCATACTGACAACTGTAGGAGGACAATTTTAAAATTACACCGTTCAACACCTTTAATGATTTGTAACAGAAGAGGTGTGGCTACTCCTATTAAATGTGTTGCCAAATCAATAAAAGGGATAATTGGAGTTGTTAGAGCAAATTATAGCAGCGTCTCTTCTGTTGCTGTACAATGTTCCCTTGTAAACTGCTATTACAGGCAGCGCTGTATTTCTCTCTTATTTGGCCGCTCTGTAATGAGTTGGCATTTTGCAGCATAATAGTTCCACTTTCTTTTATAGAGCTCTCACTTTAACTTTTTCTCCTTTGTACGGCCTATAATTTCCTCGCCCTCCCTGCCTCCCCGCCTGTTTTCAGAGGTGGCCGCGCTGCCTGTCAGCAGCCTCTGGGTGATAAACTATATTATTTCACATTATTTTCAGGCTTTTTCAATCGGCAGTCAGATGGGGTTGAGGGGTAGATGGGTCTGAAGGGATGGGGAAGCAGGGGAGAGAGGAGCCAAGGCTGGGAGATCTGGGGGGCGGGGGAGAATTCACAGTAACAAGAGAGGAAAGGAGATGAGGGGGCAGAAGGCTGGCCTTGGTCCCAGGGTTGGAGCCCTGGCCATTCAAACAGGGGACTTTGGAGAGAGCTGTGAGGGAAGTAAGGACCCTGCCCTGTCGGATACAGCTTCACCCTCAGCACCTCAGAATCTCTAGCTCCCCACTTCCCATTAAAACAAAATGAACAATCAGCTAAGAGCTAGGAGCTATTGATTCTTCTACCCTCTCTGGCCAAAGGAAGGTTGTAGAACTGCACCCCTAAAAGCACCTTGGGATGCCCTGGTGAGGGGATAAACAAGCCATTCATTCCTACTATACCCAAGGCTGAATCCACTGGGACCTCTGAAGCACCATGATCTGGGCAGAAGCAGGGAAAGAGAGAGAGAGAGAGAAAGAGAGAGAGAGAGACACGCACTCCACAGGCCTGTTCCTGGTGGTGAGTCAGCTATCCTGCTAAGAGTATTGAACCAGGAGTCCAGAAGCTTGGCTTGGGACCTCCTCACCTCACTCAGACCTCAACCCCCAGTGGGAAAGGATAGAGTCCTTGGACAGCTGAGGATCCACCCAGCTATGCACATCACTCAGTTCCTGCGACAGCCGTAAAAGTCCCGGCCCAGACAAACCTCACGCCGTCAGCCCCCTGTGTTGGGCTCCAGGACGATCAATCTGAATTACCAAGAGGTCTCAATAAGAGACAATTGGAAAAGAAATGCTACTTTATTACTTCCACGGAGCTGCCATGCCTGGAACCCATCTGCTGGCAAGCAGTGCGGTGGCAGGAGCAGCTCGGAGAGCAGATAAGACCTGATGGTGGACAAATAAGATTCTCTCGCAATGAGCAGCATCGATTTGCTTGCCAACAACGTGCGAGAGCTCTAATTCTCTCGGGTAGGTTCCTTGAGGCCTTTGGAGTGTCCTCTCGTTTCCATCCTTCATGACTCATGCTAACTTTCTTCCAAGAGGACAAATGAAAGTCGACCTGCCTGGGTACAACCACAGACGGTCTGGAAGACTGAGATTTCAGGGAGGAAAGGCGCTTAGCCTGTGACAGATTTCCAGATCCCAGGCACCAGCTTCCCAATCTGAGCACCACCCAGTTTCACAACATCCCAGCGGAAGGTAAATAGTGGGTTGTCTTATCACATTGTTTTCCACAGTGGCTTTTTCTATCTATTTTCTTTTCTTTTCTGTTTGTTTGTTGTTCAAGGTACGTTCTCACTCTAGCCCAGGCTGATCTGGAACTCACTCTGTACTCTCAGAGTGGCCTTGAATTCAGAGATTCTCCTACCTCTGCCTTCTGAGTGCTGGGATCAAAGGCGTGCGCCACCATGCCCGCTGAGCTTTTCTTTCTTTCTTTCTTTCTTTCTTTCTTTCTTTCTTTCTTTCTTTCTTTCTTTCTTTCTTTCTTCCTTCCTTCCTTCCTTCCTTCCTTCCTTCTTTCCTTCCTTCCTTCCTTCCTTCCTTCTTTCCTTCTTTCTTTCTTTTTGTTGTTTAATTACTTTTTCTTCTTATTTATTTATTAGAGGCAGAAAAAGGGAGAGGGAGAGAGCAAGAGAGAGAGGGAAGGAGAGAATGGGTGCACCAGGGCATCCAGCCACTGTGAACGAACTCCAGATGCATGCGCCACCTTGTGCGTCTAGCTAACGTGGGACCTGGAGAATCGAAGCTGGGTCGTTAGGCCTTGAAGGCAAGTGCCTTAACCTCTAAGCCATCTCCCCAGCCCAGCCTTTTCTTTATATTGGTCTGTCATCAGCCCAGCCAATGTTAACTTTCTCCCAGATTCTGAGCACTGTGCTGGGTGCAGGAATAAGTAATGCATGAAAAAGACACCATTGCTGCCCTCTTGAAGCTGATGCCCATAGCCATAAATGTGACTGCAGCAACAATCCTTACACGAGAAGTGTGGAAAAGGGCTAGCAGACTACTCTGCTTCATCAGAGGTGTTGAGGTATGGTAGAAAGAGCATGGAATAGTCAGGAAAACTGACATCCATATCTGCACTCCCCCGCCCCGCCCACAGAACCCCAGTTTCCGCATGTGTAAAATGAATGGCAATTTTATTCATGTCATGAATATGTTCTGAGGTCCTACTGTGTGTTGGACAGTAGAGACACGATAAGAAGGCGAGCATGGAGCTCACATCTGTGGAGCAGGCTTTCTAGTGGCAGAGATAGGCATCAATCAAATAATCCTATCACTGTGTAATTACAGAACGTAATAAATGCTGAAAGGAAGGTGTGAGTTTACCTGTAATGACAACCTGGAAACAACTCAGATTGCACAAAGGAGGCCACAGTGCTGGAGTAAAGGGGGAAAAAGAGTCTTAAATGAGGTGGGCAGGGGCCTTGGGCAGTTAGGGTCAAGCCAAGAACTGGCCTTTGAGCTAAGGGTCAAGAGAAAGCCACAGGGGGTTTTAAACAGAATGACAGAACTCAAGTCTGCGTGTTGGGAATCCCACTTGCTGCAGCTGTCCCAAGCAGAAGCAGAGCGGCTACTCGGGAGTCCTGCGCGGTGGTGGTCCGTGAGGGCGTGACTAGGGGCTCGCAATAAACAAGCGGAAGGATGCTCAACATCACTTGTCATCACGAGCTTCTAGTGCGTGCCTATCAGAGTGGCTGAAATGTAAGACTGACGTAGCAACGGTGTGAAGCAGTGGGAACTCTCATGCGCTGCTGAGGCAATACAAATTAGTACGGCCACTTTGGGGGAAAATTGACAGTGACTACTGAAGCTACAAATAAGTGCAGCCTCAAAACTAAACAAAGTGGATATAGTGATGCATGCCTGTAATCCCAGCACTAGGGAGGTAGAAGCAGGAAGATCAAAAAGTTCAAAGACATTCTCTGATACTTAGAGTCTGAGGCCAACCTAGGATACATGAGACTCTGTCTCAAAAATGAGCAAGCAGAGCTGGGCGTGGTGGCACACGCCTTTACTCCCAGCACTTGGGAGGCAGAGGTAGGAGGATCACTGTGAGTTCGAGGCCCCCTAGCCTGGGCTACAGCAAGACACTAGCTCGAAAAACCAAAAACAAACAGGGCTGGAAAGATGATTCAGAGGTTAAGGCATTTGCCTGCAAAGCCTAAGGACCTGGGTTTGATTCCTCAGTTCTCATGTAAAAGTGAATGCAGGGCTGGAGAGATGGCTTAGCGGTTAAGCGCTTGCCTGTGAAGCCTAAGGACCCCGGTTCGAGGCTCGGTTCCCCAGGTCCCATGTTAGCCAGACGCACAAGGGGGCGCACGCGTCTGGAGTTCGTTTGCAGAGGCTGGAAGCCCTGGCACGCCCATTCTCTCTCTCTCCCTCTAGCTGTCTTTCTCTCTGTGTCTGTCACTCTCAAATAAATAAATAAATTAAAAAAAATAAAATTAAATTTAAAAAAAAGTGAATGCATAAAGTAGCACATGCATCTGGAGTTCATTTGTAGTGGTTAGAGGGCCTGGTGTGCCCATTCTCTCGCTCTCTCTCAAATAAATATTTATTTATTTATTTATTTTGTTTTTTCACTATGTAGTCTCAGGCAATCCTCCCATCTCTGCTTCCCAAGTGCTGGGATTAAAGACATATGCCACCATGCCTGGCAAAAATATTTTTTAAGAAACAGAATAAAAGCCATGTGTTGTGGCACATGCCTTTAATTCCAGCACTTGGGAGGCAAAGGTAGGAGGATTGCCGTGAGTTCGAGGCCACCCTGGGACTACATAGTGAATTCCAGGTCAGCCTGGGCTAGAGTGAGACCCTACCTCAAAAAAAAAAAAAAAGAAAGAAAGAAAGAGAGAAAGAAAGAAAAAAGAAAAAAAAAACAGAATAAATACATCCTTAGCCTAAGGTCCACCAAAAGATATGAACTTTAATTAGAATAGCCCAAAATTGGAAATAATTGAAATGTCCACATTAGGTAAATAAATGATTGTTATCTATATCACAGAACAACATTCAGTAATTTAAAAAGAACAGCAACATCCCATCTGCAACTTTTCACTAAGATCAAGTATAAAGAAGAGCAGCCATTGCCTGAGATTTAGTTCAACTGGTAGAATGTTTGCCTAGTATGCATGAGGCTCTGGGTTCAAATCCCACACACCCATAATTTCAGTACTTGGGAGGTGGAGGAAGGAGGATCAGAAGATCAAGGTTATAATTGGGGGTGGTGGCTCAATACCTTTAACCCTAGCACTTGGGAGGCAGAGGTAGAAAATTGCTATTAGTTCAAGGCCACCCTGAGAGTACATAGTGAATTTCAAGTCACCTGAGCTAGAGTGAGACCCTACCTCGAAAAATCACAAAAAGAAAAAAAGAAGAAGAAGAAGAGAAAAGAAAAGAAAAAGAGCCAAGCATGGTGCCACACACTTTAATCCCAGTAATCAGGAGGCACAGGTAGAAGGATCACCATAAGTTTGAGGCCACCCTGAGAGTACATATTATATTCCAATTCATCCTGGGCTAGAGTGAGACACTACCTCAAAAAATGAAAAAAAAAAAAAAAAAAAAAGGAGCAGTGCTAGAGAGATGGCTTAGCAGTTAAGGCACTTGCCTGCAAAGCCAAAGGACTTTAGTTCAATTCCCCAGGACCCATGTGAGCCAGATGCACAAGGTGGTGCATGCATCTGGAGTTCATTTGCAGTGGCTGGAAGCCCTGGCATGCCCATTCTCTCTCTCTGCCTCTCTCTCTCCCCTTCCTCCCCCTCTTCTCTCTCTAATAAATAAAAAGAAAAACATTCCCTACTGACACATGCTTACATGGGTGAGTTTTGTAACACAAGAGAGTTCATGCTATATGGTTCTATTTATTCCAACTCCCAGAACAGGTCAGAGATCTGGGGATGGAGCTCAGTAGGTACAGTGCTTGCCTAGCATGCATGAAGCCCTGGGTTTGATTCCCAGTACCACAAACACCTGTAATTCCAAGCTGGGAAGCTGGATCAGGAGTTCAAGGTCCACCTCAGCTACATAGCTAGTCTGAGGTCAGCCTGGGATACATGAGACTCTGTCTCAAAAAAAAAAAAAAAAAAAAAAAAGTGGGACAGAGGCCAGGGAGATGCTCAGTGGAATTGCTGCATGAGTGAGTGCCCAGAGCTCACATTAAAGTCCCACCTGTAGCTGCTGTCTGTAATCCCAGCATGCCTATAGCCAAGAAGGGCAGGAGAACACACCAGAAGCTTGAAGGCCAGCTAGGCAAGCAGAGTGGTGAACTAGAGACCCTGCCTCAAACAAGGTGGAAGGTAAGAATCGGCACTCACCTCCACGCATGCTTGGTGACACGCATACCCCCCCCCGTGTACACACACATACATGCACACATACATACACACCAAAAACAACAACAACAAAAATCAGGCAAGAGAAATCCACTAGAATGTCAGTGGAGATCTTTGTTACCCCGGAGCGGGTAATGACTGAGGGAAGGGGAGCCTGCAGACAGGCTGGCTCTGTCCTGTGTCGTGATTTGATGGGTCGTGACACAGGTGTAAAAGTTCACACCGGCAATGTCTGAGGATGGAATGAGATGCTGCTCAGGAGAGATCACCACCCCAGTGGCCTTCTTGCATATCACAACTAGAAAGAATTCCAGACTCGGCTAATTGGTGGAGCACAGCCTAACCCAACCACTCCCAGGGACCCCTCGTTCCTCAGGGGAAGAGCACAGCTGGTGTTTGCCGGTAGTAAGCATCAGGTGGCTTTACAGAAACTCGAGGGTTGACTGGGCAGCTTCCAACAAGCCTGGGTACCAAGCACCCAGGATGCTGGGGAATACTTAGTGCTTCCTAATAGGAAAGAAAGAAAGACAGAGAGAGGGAGGGAGGGAGAAAGGAAGGAGAAAGAAAGGAATAAATAAAAAAGAAAGAAAAGGAAAGAGAAGAAAAACAGCCATTTCCTTCCCAGCTGCTGTATTACCAGCACTAGTGGCTGTCCCTGGGCCCCTTCTTATCCTAATGGTATTGAGTCACACCATTTTTATGGGATAATGGGATTTCCATGGGTGACACGGGTTGCAGCTAAGACTGGATGAGGCTGCTGGCAAATGGGATGAGGGATCCTCAGAGGGAACCACAAAGAGCTCCCCACAACCCTGTGAGGTAGGCATTTCCAACCAAGGATACCAGAGCTCCGAGAAGGTGAGGCAGGCCAGGAAACCCAAGGACACCGTGGAGGCATGAGAAAGGAGAAGGGTCCTCTCCCTTGGGAGTCTGACTGAAGCTTCTCACCAGCAGAGAAGCACGAGCTTTAACACAATTAACAACTGCTTAAGGATGGTCTCCCTCTCAGCTATGAACTTCTCAAGAAAGGACTCCCTTCCCAGATGTAAGCCTGCCATCTTCTAGGAATCTCACCACAAATCCCATTTGCAGAGAAAGGACTAGGACTAAATCCCTTGTGCAACCCTAAGTGGCTCTTGGTTTTACCTTATCAGGTTGTTACCCATTCAAAGCAACTCCAAGGAGGATCACTGCAAGTTTGAGGCCACCCTGAGACTACTTAGTGAATTCCAGGTTAGCCTGGGCTGGAGTGAGACCCTACCTCAAAAAAGAAAAAGAAAAAAGATAACTCCAGAGCCACTCTCTATTGTTTATTAAACAGAGAGAGGAAAGACCTAGTAACCTGTTGGGATGTAACTGGAGAGAGTTTATATGACTAATGTTAAGACACTTGGTTGCTTTCAAGTGTGTTTTCATTGTCTCTCTGGGTACCCCACTTTCTCCTAACTCTCGTACTTATCAAAAATCTCTTTATGGGACTGGAGAGATAGCTTACTGGTTAAGGCACTGGCCTTCAAAGCCAAAGGACTCAGGTTCAATTTCCCACTACCCACATAAACCAGATGCACAAGGTGGTGCATGCATCTGGAGTTTGTTGGCAGTGGCTACAGGCCCTGGCATGCCCTCTCTCTCCCTCTCTCTTTCTCTCTCTCTCTCAAATAAACAAACAAACAAACAAACAAATAAAAATAACAGATCTTTAGGGCTGAGGAGATTGCTCAGTGGTAAAAGGCACTTGCTTGCAAAGTCTGACAGCCTGGGTTCGATTCCTCAATACCCACATAGAGCCAGACACACAAAGTAGCATGTGCATCTGGCGGTCATTTGCAACAGCAGGAGGTCCTAGCATATACATACTCTCTCTGTGTCTCTGCCTTTATCTTATTCTCTCTTTCTCACAAGTAAATAAATACTTTTAAAAATAAAAGAAAAATGCATATCTTTCAATAAAATCTTCAGCTCTACGTCCAACCAACTCATCCTGAAATTCTTTTCAGTGGCAGAGCCACGAATCCTGGGATTGCCTGGATTGAGGTCCCTAGAAGTCTGAGACAAACTAACTCTCCAGGTGGCTGAGGGCGACTTCCTGTCTCCGTCTCCTCACTGCTGACAAGGAGATGTGGGCTGCGCTGCTCATACTGGGAACAACAGGGCTGAAATGTCAACCAGACTCGATCTCAAAACCAGTGAGGCTCCCACTGTGTCAGAGCCGCCCTGCTGGCAACCCTGGTGGTGCCAAGCTTCTCCATAGTCCAGGCCCTGACGGCTTTAGTGTGGCAAGGCTGAATCCTCCAGCCGTGGTAGGCGCCAGCCCAGATTGGCAGAGCGACCGGTGAGCGACTTCCAGGAGGAGAGCAGCTGTTCTTCTCTCCCTGGGGTCGCTTCATGGTTCGCTCCTCTTGAAGGTCCTCCGGGGAGTGGCACTGTTCAGCAGCCAGGCCACCAGTGACGCTGATGGGGGCAGCCAGTTCATGCTGCTCTGAAAGTTTTTCAGGCCATCATTCCTGTCATGGGCCATGTGGGGAGCTGTGAGTCTAACCCAAGTTCCCATCTGAAAGTGTGATGTGTCCCAGAAGGCCTTGGGGGAAGTCTGAGTGTTGACAGCAGCGCCCCACTGGACCGGAAGCCCAGGCGTGAAGCTTTAATTGCTCTCTTAGAAGAGGCTCATCCAGTGTCTGAGGCTATCGTGCCCTCAATTGGCAGCTGGGAATTCTGTTTACTCAAAGGATGCTGTGGCCTTGAAATGCACCTCTTCAGCCCGGAGCAAACCCCAGGCCCCCAGGGAAAAGCAGCACAGAATAGCCTCCATGCCAAGATTTAAGCTGTAAGATAAAGCTGGATTCTTCTATGACACAATTGTTTCCACTTGAGCCTACATTCCACCTACAGTAGAAAAACATCACTGGATTTCCTCCAAGTTCTTATTTTTCCTAGGCTTAATTCTAATTCAGGGAGTTCCTATAGAGCCTGGGAGGGGGGGGATCAAGGGAGTGCCTAGGGATCCCCAAATTCTCACTGTGCTTCTTGCCCACGGTGCACGTGAGGCTCTGTGCTCTTCCAGGTGTTGATAGGAGGCCAGCAGTGCGCACCCCTTGACCATACCCTTTTGGCTTTCCAGTGCCTGACCAGGTGCCTTTGATGTCCACTCATGTCTGAATTCTCAGCATGGGAACATCATCTGTTCCACTGGGAGTCTGAACTTCTGAAAACCAAAGCCCCAAATCCTCAGAATTCCGACTCCCCACACACCCAATTTGTCCATCGCTGTAAGGTTACAGGGATGAAAGGCGGGGATACAGAGATGGAAGGGCAGTTACGAGGGGAGAAAATCAATAAGGGTCTCAAACACTGTCCCATTGCAGAAGCACCTTTATCCAACAGTAAACATTTATTGAGCCTAGAATATAGTAAGAACTATGCTGGGTAGAGAAATAAAAAGATGGCTGAACATGGAGGCACACACCTATAATCCCAGCAGTTGAGAGGCTGAGACAGGAACGTTAAGAATTTAGGAAAGAAGAGGTACATAGTGAGACATTGTCTTAAGAACAATTAAAAAAAAAGGAAGGAAAGAAAGAAAGAAAAGAATCCACTTACTAAATAAATAAAGAAAAACAACTGTGACTTCTGACTGCTAGTCTTACCATGGCTCTGTCTACCTGGCCCTGCGACCCCCCACCCTCCGCAAGTTCTATGACCCACTTAACTTTGTTTCTTTCAACTAGAAACTGAATTTGATGTATGGTTTAAACCTGGCAATGTGCATGCTTAAGAATGCCTAGCATAGAGCCTGGCATACAATATGTGCCTAATAAAAGTATTTACTAGCAAAAAAAAAAAAAAAAGCGAGGAGAGAGCTCAGAGAAGAATGCGTAGGTATCTGGTTACATGAAATCAACAAGAAGTACTGATTTTTTAAATTAATTATGTACTTGAAAGGGAGAGAGAGAGTGTGGCAGATAGACGAAGAGAGAGAGAGAGTGGGCACGCCAGGGCATCTAGCCACTGCAAATAAACTCCGGATGCGTGTGTCACCTTGTGCACCTGACTTACATGGGTCCTGGGGAATTGAGCCTGCATCCTTCGGCTTTGCAGGCTAGCACCTTAACCACTAAGCCATCTTCCCAGCCCAGGAAGGACTGGTATTTTAAATTTGAAAGTATATTTAATAATTTAAAAAAAGAAAGGGGGAAAAACTTATTTAACTATGGGGGGTGCATAACAATCGTCAATTATCCTATCTCCCAGAAGCAGCCACTGCTAGAATCTTGGCACATCCACGCATCTAAATCCAGACGTTTTTCTAAAGTAAGATCACTGTATTGTTTTTAGGCATGATCCCCTTGTTATAAAGAATTCAGCAGAGCGTAGTGGAGCATGCCTTTAATCCCAGCACTGGGGAGGCAGAGGTAGGAGGATTGCTGTGAGTTCGAGGCCACCCTGAGACAACACAGTGAATTCCAGGTCAGCCTGGGCTAGAGTGAGACCCTACCTCAAAAACAAACAGACAAACAAAAAAGCATTCAAATAATGATTAAAATTCCAAGCTGAGAACAAATTCCCCCAAATCCCACTGCTTAGATCACTGATGGATTGTAAGCCTGTGGGGAGGTGGGGGCAATGGGGTCTGTGTGGTGAAAGATCACCAGCTCCCAGATGCTGAGTCAGGCTGAGGAGAGACCAGAGAGGAGGCAGGAAATGACCCTCGGGTGTTGGCAGAGGGAGAAAAAAGGATGAATAGGACTTGAGAGACCACCAGCACTTACCTTCCTGGTGCATTCTAACCCTTTTCCTTGCTTCAAACTAAATCCCTAGAAAGCCCCATCGCTGGGCTACGTAGGTTAGACTGCTGCGGGATCGCCTTCATTGAGTCTGGGCTTTAACACGGTGCCCTTGGCTTTTATTGAGGGCAGACACAAGAAGCAGACGCAGGAAGATCACCCCTGCGCTGGCTGTAAACATGCAGTTGGTGGCTGTGTCCATTATACGCTGCCAAGAGTGCCGTGTAATGACTGCCTGTTTGGACGCAGTTCTGAAGACCATAGAACATTCTGTCTCTCCTGGAAAACGGCTGGCTGGCTGGTTGGGGGGTGGGGGGGGGTGGGAAGAGGGGGTGGCATGCTTTTTTTTTTTTTTTTTTCTTCTCCCAGATAGTGGAACTTCTGAAATCCAACATATTTTCCCTTTTTACCCTGGTTGCCAAGAAGCTCAGAGTCTAATTTCAAGTCACATCGGCATCATGCCTAAACAACCTCTCCTCCTTCTCATTGCTCTCCCATCTTAATTTCAATAACTCTGTTGGAAATGTGTCTTTTGAGATCTTTTATGAAAAGAATTCTCATCTCAGAAGCCAATGGACAATAGGTATACAATAAGTACTTGGTGAATGAATGAAATAGTAAATTAAAAAACCACATTTGGGCTGGAGAGATGGCTCAGTTAAAGCACTTGCATGCAAATCCTAAGGACCTCAGTTTGATTCCTCAGTACCCACGTAAAGCCAGATGCACAAAGGGGTGCATGTACCTGGAGTTCATTGGCAGAGGCTGGTGGAGGCTCTGGTGCACCCATTCTCTCTGTCTCTCTGCTTGCAAATAAATAAATAAATGGCCAAATGTTATTTTGCTTGGCAGTAAGGCAGGGCAATTTGAAAGCAAGACACCCTTAGTGCCAGGACACAGCCAGGAAATGATATGAGGTATTTACAGAATTAAACAAAACAGATTTGTGTTCCTCAGCTTTGTATTACTATAATGAAATATCTCTAAAATAATTTATTTAGCAAGAAAAATGATTGGTTTTGACTCACAGGTTTGGAGGGTCTAAGTCTATGATCAATTGACTCCATTATTCTGCATCAGGTTTATACATATCATGGCAAAAACACATGCCAGAGAAAAACTGCTCACCATGGGCTAGAGATGGCTCAGAAGTTAAAAGCACTTGCTTGTAAAACCTATGATCACTCTTTCTGTCTGTTTCTCAAATAAATAAATAAAATAAGACCCTAAAGAAAATAAGAAAGAAAGAAAGAAAGAAAACCTGCTCACAGGCTAGAGAGATGAGAGATGGCTTAGCAGTTAAGATGCTTGCCTGGGAAGCCTAGGGACCCAGGTTCGATTCCCCAGCATCCACACAAACTAGATGCACAAGGTGATGTATGTGTCTGGAGTTTGTTTGCAGTGGCTAGAGGCCCTGGTGCACCCATTCTCTCCCTCCCCCTCTCTCTCTTTCTCTCTCTTTGACTCTTTCTCTCTCATTAAATGAATGAATGAATGAATAAATAAATAAATAAATAAAACTGCTTATCACATGGCCAGGAAGCAAAGAGAGGAAGAGGAAGAAGTGCCATAATCTCTTTCAAGTGCACCCCAGCAATGACCTAAGTAAGGGGTCACCATAGGTTCCACCTCTTAAAAGTTCTACCATCTCCTAATACATGAGGGTCTCTCCTTTCCCTCCCTCCCTCCCTCCCTCCCTCCCTCCCTCCCTCCTTCCCTCCCATCCTCTCTCCCTCTCTCCCTTACTTCCTTCTTTTTTTCTTTTTTGATTTTTCTTAAGACAAGTTCTCACTTTGTAACCCATCTTGTCTCAAATTCTCAGTGTTCCTGCCTCAGCCTCTCAAGCGTTGGGACTATGGGTGTACTCCTTGTGAATACTCAGGCATTGGTTTCTATTCAGGAGATGCTAAGATGGTGACAAGAATAAACAAAACAGTGGAGCAAGGGAGAGATGAGGGAATAAAGGAGAGAGATGGAGAAAAGGAGAGGAGAGAGGGAGAATGAGTGAATGAAACAGAACTCCCCTCTACCAATCTGTAGCCACCCTCAGGGTACAAGGCTCCCTGCCCATCCCTGGCCTTCAACACATCCCTGACCATCAATCACAACACATTGCATGTCTATTACCCTTTACAAGCCCGTACGCATAAAACCTCCTATTCAATTCTTGGTACAGCCCTTTGAAGTGACCTGTGTTACCACTGCCCCATAAACAGATGGCAAAATTGGAACTCTTGAGGGATTCTATCCTTTATGGGAAGGTATTAGCCATATGTAGCTACTGAACACTTGATTTTGACAAGTACACATGGAAATGTGTTCTCGAAGTACAAAAAAATATCCCAACAGATTTCAAAGACAGTGCCCAAAACAGAAGGTAAAAGACTTCCTTAATCATCTCTATATTGACGACCTCTTTGAGTAAAAGTATCTCAGTTCTATTGAGTTATCGAAATACAGTCTTAAAATTAATTTCTTTTTGCTGTTTAAATGTGACTAGTAGGAAATTTTAAAACTACACATCGGCTGAGTGTGGTGAGGTTTACCTGTAACCTCACACCACCCGAGAAGTGATGATTCTGAGTTAGAGATCAGCCTATAGGCTACATGTGAGTTCAAAGCTAGCCTGGACTACACAGTGAGACCAAGTTTCAAAAAGAACCAAAACACATAAAGCCTATTTATAGGGGTGGGGAGATGACTCAGTGGTGAAAGGCACTTGCTTACAAAGCCTGCCAGTCCAGGTTCCATTCCCCAGCACCCACATGAAGCTGAATGCACTAAGTGGTGTGTGTATCTGACCTTCATTTGCAATGGCTAGAGACCCTGACATGCCAGTTTGTCCCTCTCTCTCTAAATAAATATTTTTAAAACGAATACTTACAAAACAACCTTAATTATTAGTGCTATTCCAGGAAGTAAGCTAATGTTTTGAGACAAAGTCTTGCTGTGTAGCTCACGTTGGCCTACAACCTTCAGTTTTCCTGCCTAGATCTCCTAGGTGTGGGCTTCAGGTGTGTGCCATCATTACTGTTTTCATATTCATTGTCTCTTTCAGTGAATGTAAGCATATTCACACATGCTCTACTTTTCTGGGACACTTGTGTTCTATGAACTGTTCACTCATGTTCTTTGTTCATTTGTCCATTTTCTATTGGACTTATATTCGTTTTTAAAATATTTTTTTTTATTTATTTATTTGACAGACAAAGAGGGAAAGAGAGAGAGAATGTGCGCGCCAGGGCCCCCAGCCACTGCAAAGGAATTTCAGACATATGCGCCCCCTTGTGCATCTGGCTGACGTGGGTCCTGGGGAATCTAACCTGGGTCCTTCAGCCTTGCAGGCAAATGCCTTAACTGTTAAGCCATCCCTCCAGCCCATCCTCATTTTTTAGACAAAGCAGGGCCCAGAATAGTTAGGTAACCTACCCACAGTGACTGAGTTAGCAACACCCAGAGAAAGCCATCTTACTCCAGACCCTGAGGTCTCTGTCTCTAGAATGAGAAGCCACAGGCCCCTGCCTAGCCTGCTGAGTTTTTTTTTTAATATTCTATTTATTTATTTATTTATTTGACAGAGATAGAGGAAGGAGAGAGAGAGAGAATGGGCACATTAGAGACCCTTGCCACTGCAAACAAACTCCAGATGCACGCACCACTTGGTGTATCTGTCCTTACATGGGTACTGGGGAATCGAACCCGACCCTGCAAGCTTTGCAAGCAAGTGCCTTTAACCATTGAGCCATTTCTCCAGCCACCACCCCACCTCCCATTGAGCTTTTATGAGCAAATTTGTTGGTGCGTAGCTACACCCATTTGTTTACTGTCACCTGTGACTGGGGGCTGCAGTGGAGGAGCTGACAGGTGAAATGGGACAGTGACACAGTCCACAGGATCTGAACTATTGACAAGCTGGGTGTGGAGACACATCTGCTGAAGCCAGGCTTGGTGGTGCAGGCCTGTAATCCCAGCACTCAGGAGGGATTACATGACACTCTCTAAACAAAACCGAACAAAGCAGTAAAGAGATGCATTTCCTCCCAACTGAAAAGCGTGATTTCTTCCTTGCTCACTCTTCAGCTCAAAGCCAGTGCCTCGTGTGTGCAAGTGTGTCACTGCTGAGCTACACTCTCAGCCACTTGTTTGTTTTAGAATTAGAAAGCACTTGAATATATGTTTCATACATGATTAGTGGGGATGTAAATCAATATAACCTTCTAGAAGCCAATTTGGCAATATAGATCAGAAATCTTTAAATTTTTATATCCTTTGACCTACTAATTCTACTTCAAGAGAAGTCTATCCTAAGGAAATAATCAGAGATGTGGCTACAGATTTGTGAACAAACATGTTCACTCTAGCATTATTTATAATAGTGAAAACACCTAGCAATTAGGATAATAGTTAAATGAGTTTTGACATCCCATTTTGATCAATACTAGGCAAACATTTTTTTAAATTGTGTTTGATGGGGGCTGGGGATATGGCTCAAGGGCTAAAGGTGCTTGCTTGCGAAGCTTGCCAGCCTGGGTTTGATTCCCCCATATCCAGATGCACAAAGTGGCATACACATCTGAAATTAGTTTGCAGCGGCAGGAAGCGCTGGTGCCTCCCCCACCTTCCAAAGAAATAAACAAAATGTTTGTTTTTCTTTCCCCAAGGTCTCACTCTAGCCCAGGATTACCTGAAACTCACTTTGTCATTCCAGGCTGGTCTCGCACTTGCTTCCTACTTCTGCCTCCCACATGCTGGGGTTTTATAAAGGCATGTGCCACTACACACGACAAAACAAATGTTTTTTTGAAATACTCAATAACAAAAGAAAATGTGACCTAGATAATATCCAGCGTTAAAAAGTTTACAAGACTGTATATGCCATGCTATGCTATGAATGGAGTTAGAAGTAGATATTTGTTTGCATAGAAAAGTGTTGCAAAAATGTACCTGGATGTGAGATTACACAAGTAATACATTTTTATTATTATCTTCTGCTTTCTAGTGATTTTTTAAAATTGGTTTCTTTTCTCTTTTTTTTTCTTTTTTTCTTTTTTTTTAGTTTTTTTTTGAGGTAGGGTCTCACTCTGGCCCAGGCTGACCTGGAATTAACTATGTAGTCTCAGGGTGGCCTCGAACTCACGGCGATCCTCCTACCTCTGCCTCCCAAGTGCTGGGATTAAAGGAGTGCGCCACCACGCCCGGCTCTTTTCTTTTTAATTGATTAATTAATTTATTGGCATGTGTGTTCACACCAGGGTCTCTTGCCACTACAAATGAACACTAAAATGCCCTGTGCCACTTTAAAAAATAATTTACGTATTTATTTGAGAAAGAGAGAGAAGTAAAGGCAGACAGAGAGAAAGAGAGAATGGGCACACCAGGGCCTTTAGCCACTGCAAACCAACTCCAGATGCATGTTCCACCTTGTGCATTTGGCTTACATGGGTCCTAAGGAATCGAACCAGGGTCCTTAGGCTTCACAGGCAAATGCCTTAACCACTAAGCCATTTCCCCAGTCTCCTTTGCCACTTTTTGGAGTGGGTGGCTTGGGAATTAAACTTGTGCCCACAGGCCTTGCAAGCAAGTGCCTTTAACCACTGAACCATCTCCTCAGCCCCTTTCTGGTATTCTTAATTTACCATGTATTGCTTTCATAATGAGGACATTAATATTTCAAAAACCTTAAATTCTCAACCTAATCAAAACTGGGCAAAGCATATGCATATATGGGATATAAAAAGGGCAAAGAAGGCAGGAAATGGTATATAAATATAAAAGTCCCCAGTCTCAGTGGTAATCAGGGAAATTTAAATAACAAAGAGATTTTTTTCTGATACATCAGTTTAGCAAAAAAAGAAATGGGGAATATGTATAATGACGAGGTTATAAGGAAATGAGTATTGTCACATGTGCTTTGAGAGAGAGTTACCATCTTTTGGGGGGAACAGTTAGGCAATGACTTAAAAAATGTAAAAGGCACATTCTGTTCTATTTAATAACTCCACTGTTAGGCGTTGATCACGTGTGCATAAAAGGCCTGCATTGGTGTGCTCAGGGAAGCATCGCCCACCACATTCAGTATCAAAAAATTGGAAACAAGCCACATGTCCATCACTGGGAAAATTATGGTGAATCCATTCTGTGGAATATTAGGTACAAGTTAAAAGAATGAAATAGAGCTGTATTCTTTCACATAAAGTGGAGGAGGGGAATAAATGAGTGAGTGACACAGCAGAATGATCATATTTGAAGCAAAATTCTCTTTCATATATAGGTTTGGGGAAAATTTCACCTCTCTGTGGGGGTGAGGCAGTTAGGGTGACTGGGCCCCCATTGTAAAGTCAGGGATGTCCTTAAGTTTGTCCTTGCAGTCTCCAGTTTGCTAGAGATCAGAGAAGCTGCTTGGCTTCTACCTTATCTCTTGCCTAAAGGAATTCACTTGGTCTGTTTTTCTGTGCAAAACCTGAGCTCCTCCTGGGACGGAGCTCCCCCTTCTTAGAATTTAAATCTGACCCTGGCACTGTGGTTGGTTACTCTCAGCCTCTAACCCAGACCGATCAGCTGTCTCTCAGGTTCACCTGAGTCTGAAGGTAAAACCTACCACTATAAGGTTATAAATAGATGCCTACCAGAGGTCAAGCTCTCTCTTGGCTGGCTCCTGAACTTCTGGGTTCTGGTAAACCTTCCCTTTTCTCAGCCCAGCCCAGACAAGGGGAGACCTGCCCCCACTCCCACATGGGTAGAGATACCCCCTCCTGCCCTCCGCGTGGCAAGAGCTCCCTGCATTTTCCTCTCTTTCCTTCTCTTAAGCTAATAAAGTCTCACTAAACCTTACTCTCTGCTCTACAGATTTTAATTCTTTAAATTCGTAAGACAAGAATCTGGGGCATCCTAAATTTATTGGTTTGTTGGCGTATTGGTTTAGAGGAATCCCAAACTTCCTGTTTCAAGGGGAGAGTGTGATCGTTACAAAAGGCTCAAGCCGGGGAGTGTCTGCACTTGGATCCTGACCCTACCACTTACTGTGCCACTGGGAGCAGTTGCTGAACTCCACAAAGCCTCAGTTTCCTCGTCTGTAAAATAACGATGATAATAGTATCACCCACCTCATAAAGTTGTTCAGAAAATGAGACGAGTTCAGGTAAACAGCTCCCTTCATACAGTGCCTGGCATATTGTAGGCTTTCAAGTATTAACTCCCGGTTCAGCTAGCAATTTGTCACTGCCATGATACTCAGTGACACGGCACTTAACATACCCCTGTTAAATAGCTGGACATTGGCTAGGGAGATGGCTCAGTGGCTAAAGGCGCTTGCTTGCAATGTCGGCCAGCCCAGGTTCAATTCTCCAGCACCCCTGTAAAGCCGGACCCAAAGCAATGAATGCAGCTGGTGTTCATCACAGCAGCATCAAGAGACCTGGATGTGCGTACACACACACACACACACACACACACACACACACACACAAGCAAATAAATTTTAAAAATTGTAAATAGTTATGCAAAACAACAATAATAATTAATAAGGGCCAACAGACGAGTAATTGGGCAAGAGGCTCTCAAAGGTAGAGGGAGCCTAGGAGAGGTGGGCACCTGGCGCACTGCGGCTTCCTGCTGAAAGAGGCCCCTTGTTTTACCCTGCCTCCATTTAAGGGCGGAGTGTCCACTAGTGAGCTGTGCGAACTGTTTGCATCTCAACCACAAGCCCATGGCTGGTAATGGAATCTGTAGCATTTTGTTTTTTCAGGATAACGTCCTTGGCACAGAATAAGCATTGACAACTAGGATTTCTAGGCACGGTGGCTCATACTTGCAATCCCTGAAACCATGGGGGCTGAGGCAGGAGGATTGCTGTGAGTTCCAAGGCCAGCCTGAACTAAATAGCAAGACCTGTCTATCCCTCTCCCCACCTCCTCTCTTCTCTTTCTCTCTCTCTCACGCACATGGTGGCTAGAAAGATGATTCAACAGCTAAAAGTGCTCACTTGCAAAGCCTACCAGCCTAGGCTTCAATGCCCAAGCCCCCCACATAAAGCCAGACATAAAAAGTGGCTCACCAGTTACAGGCACTTGCTTGCAAAGTCTGACTGGGTTTAGTTCCTCAGTACCCACGAAAACCAGATGCACAAAGTGGTGAATGCTTCTGAAGTTTGGTTACAGTGGCAGGAGGCCCTGGCTCTCCCAGTCTTTCTCTCATTCCCTGCAAATAAATTAAAAGTTTAAAAAATAAACATAAAAAAGTAAAAAGTAGCTCAAGCATGTGACATTTGTTTGCAGTGGCAAAAGGTCCTAAGTGTTTTCATGCACACACACACGCACACACATGAAAATAAATAAATAAAAACTTGAGGCTTGGCCTAGTGGCTCACACCTTTAATCCCAGCACTTGGAGGCAGAGGTTGGAGATCTGCCCTGAGCTCGAGGCCAGCCTGAGACTACGTAGTGAATTCCAGGACAGCCTAGGCTACAGTGAGACCCTACCTCAAAAAATCAAAAACCAAAAAAAACAAAAACAAAAACAAAAAAATACAATGGGGAGAGATTGCTTTGTGGTTAAGGCACTTGCCTGCAAAGCCTAAGGACCCAGGAGGTTTGATTCCCCAGTATCCATGCAAGCCATCTGCACAAGGTAGCACATGCATCTAGAGTTCATTTGCAGTAGCTTAGAGACCCTGGTATGCCCATTCTTTCTCTCTCCTGTCTCTCTTTTTATTTTTTTCTCTCACTCTCAAAATAAAGTTTAAAATAATATATGAATATTTAATTTTTTTAAAAATAGGATTGATAATGCTTATGTCAGTAGTAGTCTCTCTCCTTTAACCACTGTGAAACCTTTGGGGTCCCCAGTCAGGCTTCAGACTCCTCCAGCACAGGAACAATGTCCCTGAGCCCTGAGCTCCTCCCTAGGGCCTGGCAGAGAGTGAGCATTCAGATTTCTGCCAGATCACGTCACTGCTCTAATGTGATGAATCCTTTTAAAAACAGAGACAAACGCTTTAAAAACAGGCAGCTCGTGAGCTCGGGAGAGACGTGGTCTTGAAACCCTGGTTCCTACCATCCCTCAGGCTGGGATACCATCCACCGAGTCCCCTCAGTTCTCAGCAGCGAGATGGCTTAATAACATTATGCAGTTCCTAAGGGCATGAAGCAAAGCAAAGAAGGTAATGCATGTGGCACCCCAACCCCCGGTGGGACCCAACACTTCATGTCACTCCCATGTTGGCTTGACATGGATGACAATGGCAAATGCCCAGTGAACACTGCTGTCTGGGTCCTAATTAGACAGCATTGGACACCTCTTGATGGTAAGACACAACTCGAGCCAGGGAGGAAATCACCTGCTCGATGTAGAGCTGGAAATCTGTGGCAGTAACTACGCAGAGATGGGTTGTGCAAAATGCAGGCGAATGGGAGTGGGCAGGGTAGAAATGAAAACAATATCAGTAACAATAGCAGCCATGGGTGTGTCGGGCTCTGTGCCAA
This sequence comes from Jaculus jaculus, assembly GCF_020740685.1. Taxonomy (NCBI): domain Eukaryota; kingdom Metazoa; phylum Chordata; class Mammalia; order Rodentia; family Dipodidae; genus Jaculus; species Jaculus jaculus. The sequence goes on from NC_059110.1 coordinate 94,918,736, forward strand.
GCATCTTGCATGAGACCATTGCTTTCTCTCCCCCATATGCTTTAGCCTCAATTTACAGATGGAGAAATGAAGTCTAAAAGCAGGGAAGGAACTCACCCAAAGGTTACAATGAAAAGCAAGGACACAGACCAGGCCTATTTATTTCTAGAGCTCACACTGTCATTGTTCTCCTTGGTGGGCAATGGAGCATATGTAAGTACACACACACTGCTCAGCGTCACCTGCGTGCAAAAGCACACACCTCGGGGTCACTTGTGTGTAAAGACACACGCATCTCAGTGTCATCTGTGTGTAAACACACACACACACACCTCAGTGTCACACGTGTGAAGACACACACATACCTCAGTGTCACCTGTGTGTAAAGACACACATCTCAGTGTCATCTGTGTGTAAAGACACACATACAGACCTCAGTGTCACCTGTGTGTAAAGACACACATCTCAGTGTCATCTGTGTGTAAAGACACACACACAGACCTCAGTGTCACCTGTGTGTGAAGACACATGGCCACAGAAATATTTGTCTCTTTATCTTGAATTTTTCCTGTGTGTGTGTGTGCGTGCATACATGTTCATATGTGTGTAAGTGCATTGCACAGATGTGTACATGCTTGTGGTAAAGCACAATCTCAGGTGTTGTTTCTGGGATATATCACCCACCTCTTTTTTTAATTTTTAAAATTTTTATTAGCATTTTCCATGATTATAAAAAAAATCCCATGGTAATACCCTCCCCGCCCCCACACTTTCCCCTTTGAAATTCCATTCTCCATCATATTACCTCCCAATCTCAATCATTGTACTTACATATATATGATACCAACCTATTAAGTACCCTCCTCCCTTCCTTTCTCTTCCCTTTATATCCCCTTTTTACCTTACTGGCCTCTGCTACTAAGTATTTTCCTTCTCACACAGAAGCCCAATCATCTGTAGCTAGGATTCACATATGAGGGAGAACATGTGGCGCTTGGCTTTCTGGGCCTGGGTTACCTCACTTAGTATAATCCTTTCCAGGTCCATCCATTTTTCTGCAAATTTCATAACTTCATTTTTCTTTACCGCTGAGTAGAACTCCATTGTATAAATGTGCCACATCTTCCTTATCCACTCACCAGTTGAGGGACATTTAGGCTGGTTCCATTTCCCAGCTATTATGAATTCACCCACCTCTTTTTGAGTTAGGAGCTCTCATCAGCCTGGAGCTGTAGCTCCAGAGAATCTCAGGGCTCCACCTGTCTCCAGCTCCCCAGCCCTAGAGCTGCAGGTATGTGACACCAGGCCAGCATTTTTACACGAGGCCCAGGCGCTGAGCGCGGCTCCTCGTGCTTGTGAGGCAGGCTCTTCACCCACTGGGCTGCGTCCCCAGGCCCTCCTCTCCGTGTTACTGAAGGAAAGGAGGCATCACACAATCTTCCAAGCAGCACTGAGTCCCTGAATGCATGTCTTGGCTCCTGGTTCGCCATGAGCAATCCTTGTCCTTCCTCAACACAGGAAAGGGTCCATACCGCTCAGTGATAGAGCACCCACCTGGCATGCATGAGGCCCTGGGTTCCATCCCAACACCACACACACACACACACACACACACACACACAGACACACAAATATGTAGGTCTGCACAATCACAGGGAAATAATAATATCTCTGCTTTTCTGAATGACTAAACATGACTATGGTTTAAAAATAAAATCACACAATTTAATCCCAGCACTTGGGAGGCAAAGGTAGGAGGATCACCGTGAGTTCTCGGCCACCCTGAGACTACATAGTGAATTCCAGGTCAGCCTGGGTTAGAACAAGACCCTAACAACAACAACAACAAAAAAAGCAATCACATGAGCGAGGCAGCTCGGTGGTCAAGTGTGCTTCCTATGCAAGTGTAAGGAGCCGAGGAGGCCTGGCAATACCAGAGTATGAAATCTCCAAAACCCACATAATCAGCTGGGTGGGGCCACACACACATTAGTAACCCCAGTCCCATGGGGGAGCAGAGACCCAGAAAGTGCTGGAGCTCATGAAAAAAAAAAAAAAGGCCAATTCCTGGATCAGTAAGGAACCCCAGCTCAAACAAGAATGGGTGGAAGAAAGACGGAGCAGGGCACCTGGCTTTCTGCTCTGGTCGCTGCAGGTAAGTGCATGGGGCACCACAAGGGCACAGGCATACACAACACACACACACAGGTGTGCATGCATGCACCAAAATAAATAAGTAAGTAAATAATGAATGGGTGAATAACATAACTATACAAAACAAAAATAAAGATTCCAAAGGTTCTGGGACCCAGGATTCAGGTGCTCAGGACCCCAGGCCATAGAAGCAGAGATCCACCTGTACTGTCCTGTGGAGGCCAGCAGATGGCAGGGTGGGGGCCCAGGGCCAGGAACAGAGCCACCCCAGTGTGATCTGAGCACTGACCTCCTCCCTCTCAAGACTTGAAAGTTCACACCAGCCCAGCGGTCATCACCTTGGCTTTGGGCACCCTGACTCCTCCTCCTCCTCCTAGGCTTTCCGGAAAGTGGGGGCGGGGGGAGTTATTGCAGGATGGACAGGGTCTCAGTGCTAGACAAGAGGGCAGTTGGTGTCATGGGCAGAAAAGAGAAACCAGAGGCAGTGGGACTCACTCATCATTCTTATTTATGACCGCAAACTGTGCTTCGCGGATGGCTGAGGGGCCTGCGTGAGAATCGCCTATGTTGAGAGCAGGAGGGACAAAGGCAGCCCACGCGTGCCCACGTCCACACGGCTGTGCGTAAGCACAAAGAGGTGGGAGCCAGATGTTCCTCCCCAGGTGACTGGGCGGGCAGCCTCCCCTGGCCTGAGACCCTGGGGGTTCCTTTTCAGAGAGTGACGTGGAACTGGGAGGCAAGGCAGGGAGCACCTCTCGCGCCCAGAAGTGTCACCTGGGATGTGTGGCATTGGTTCCTAGAGGCAGAGAGAAAGGCCGCTGCTTTTTAAAAAATTTTTATTATTATTATTATTATTATTATTTTACCTAATCAAACCTCCCGGCATTGGCAGAGGTGAACTGGGGGTGGAGAGCTCTGCCTCGCCATTATCTCTGCTCCTGCTGCACCTTCTCCTCCTCCCTCCATCCCTCCCTCCATCCCAGCTTTGCTCCCGCCTATGAAAAATCAGCAAATAAAAAGTTACATTAACCCCACCCTGACCTCGCAGACATAATACAGTGCAGGCTGATGCGCTGCCTTTGGAGGCTTGCTGAGAACCTGTCACTCTCCAATGTCCCGAGCACAGCCTGGGGAGCATTTACCAGATAATTAATATATTAAATGCATGAAAAATAGTTACACAGACTTCCCTTCCCCGCCCAGAGAAGGGGGGTGTGGGATGCAAAAAAAAAAAAAAAAAAAGACAGATTCAGGCTGTATACCATCAATATAAAAGCATCCCCCGAATAGCCGTCATAAAAACTGTTCATAATTTTATAGCTTCATTCCTGTTGGAGCACCATAAAGGCAAGTCATATTTTTTACACTCAGGATGGCCCATAAAAAAAAAAAAAAAAAGGATCGAGCGAGAAAACGAGAACTTGGCAGGAGACGCCTTCACTCTCACCTGAGGGTGAGGGACAAGAAGGCGTCCCCTGCATTTGTCCTATCTGACCCCTCCTTCCACCTTTTTCTTGGCCCAGCTGTGAATTCTGATGAGTCCATTAGAATAATTATTAATTGGATGACTTTCCCACTTTTTATTTGGCCTTTTTTTTTTTTTTTTGCTGATCTTATATTTTTACCTTTTATGATAGTAGGGTGAGGTGAGGGAGGTGGCTCTGTGTCCAGACCCTGCACTCCTTTCCCGGTTTTTTCTTTTCTTTTCTTCATTATTGTTTCAGCACGTGTTTGTGCATAAAGGGTGCACGTGTATACGCATGTATGCACATGTATGTGGTTGCACGTGTGAATGCCTGGGTGGGCACTGTGTGTGGCGCGTGGAGGCCAGAGGGTGATGTCAGGTAGGTTTTTTTTTTCTTTTTTTCCTCAATTGCTCTCAACCTCCCCTGGCATTTACATGGGTGCTGGAGATTCAAACTCAGGTCTCCACACTTGCTTGGCAAGCCATTTAGCCACGGAACCATCTCCCTTTCCTTTGGGAGGCTGGGTTATAAGGGATGGAATGACGGAACCACGCTGGGTCACCTAGATCTGTTAATATTTGGGTGCAGAAAGGAGCTGGGGGAGGGGTGGCCTTGGCCAGGTCTTCTGTGGGAGATGTCAAGGGTTCCAGGCCAGGTAGTCAAGAGGGATGGGGGGAGAAAGAACAGCTAGGCATAGAGGGGCAGAGCCCCTGATTTCCTGAACTTAAGCTAACATGAAAGGATCCCTGGAGGACCATCGCAGAAGCCTGGTGCTAGAGCCTGGGGAGGGGAAATCTGAGATCAGATACATGTATAGGTCTGATCGGCCCAGGAGGTGACCAGGGTGGCCTGAACACAGCCCTGAGAAGAAATGAATAGCAAGATGGGCCCCTTCCTTGTATAATCCGCACACACCTTCAGAGGGACCTGTCTTGCTCCCTGTGACTCCATGCCAAGCAGAAGCCGGGGCTGCTTTCCTGACCCCGGTGTGGAGGAGGTGAGGAAAGGGGACTGAGGGAGACCCAGCCACGGCGCAGGCAGTGCCTTCCCCTCTGTGTGGAGCTGCGGACGCACGGGGGAGACAGATACTCACAGAGAGAAGCGAGGAAAGCACCCCCAGCCTCTTACAAGCTCTGCCCACACCACCCCGCCCCCACCCCGCCGGGCCAACCCAGCGAGAGGTCCCCGAGGATTAAGGAACACACAGGGTCCTTGGAGTCTGAGGGCGCAGTCTGGGCTGGGTGTGCATCTGCTGGCTGTGATGCTGAAAGGGGTCTCTCCAGGCTCTGGCTTGCTGCCCAGCCTCCCCCCGGTAGCTGCCACTTGGATGGATGTGAGCTGTCTGTGCCTTTCCCCTCTTGAGGGTTTCTGTGGTTTGCCTGACCTTCTTGCCAGGTGGAAGGTGTCCCAGAGAGATACCGTGTCCCCTCATAAGACTACAGGACCGCCTACTATCGCAGAAAATACCATCTCTGGCTATACTGAACCTCCCTGAATGCAAGAGGTCTGACACCCCCAAACTGTCTGGGGACCCTCCCCCCAGGGTAGGCTGTGGCCTCTCATCCAACTAGTCTTTCCACCACCCTACTACCTTTTCTCTCACTGATACCTCTCCAGAGAATACTGACTCCACCATTAGACTGGGACTTCATTGTGCCAAGGGTTATACTCTTCAGCACTTTTAGAATTCTGCTAGGACAAGAGTTCTTCACTGCCATCCAACCGAGAGTTCCCCACCCCAGAACAGAGTCTACACCTTCTCTATCAGGCTGGTGTTTCCTGCAATCAATGCAGAATCTCAGTTTCCCCAACAAGATTAGTCACCCCTTACCCTGATCAGAAGCTGGGTTTCTCCAATCCAAACAGAATGCCTCCCAGCCAGGGGCCAGAATTCTCTCACCGGCCTGGGGCGCCCATTCAAAGTACTATGGGACTTCCATATGAATCCAGATGGGAACATGACTCCTACACAGGAAAACTTCAGGAAATCCCTGAAGATTGGATGTTCCCACACCTCAGGCTTCCCCATGGCAAGAGCTGTTTGCACACCCTTTGTTCAACCCCTGCAAAGGGAGAGGGGCTCGGTTCTTGCTACAGCTGAGTCTGACTGTGCCATCTGTGAACTGGACAAAAGGGATGAGAATTGTCAGCCCCCTCTGAGGGCCAGCTATGGCCCCAGGCCCTCCACACCCATTATCTCATGGCCTCACCAGTGCCCTGAGCAGAAGATATTCTTATCCCCTCTCTACACACAAGGTGGACCCGATACGCAGGGCTCCCTCTCCAACCTCTTCAGCCTGCTCCCAGGGGGTAACCACCCCTGCCCTTCTCCTGTCTCTTCTCCTACCCAACTCTGCTGATCCATGCCTATAAAAGCAACCTTGCCAACCCAGGTCACAATCACAGGCTGTGAGCAAGAGACAGCTGCGCACCAAGGGAGCCTTCCTCGCCTTGGGTATTCAGCACCATGGGCAGGGGTAATAATGGGGGCCGGGCCTGCAGGAGGCCAGCTCTCCTATCCCAGCCAGACATGTCAGCCCTGTGCCTCCGCATGCCTGAGAAAGGGCGAGATGAATGAGAGAAAAAGGGGCTCACTGGGAACGTCAGATGTTTTTATTCCACTGTCTCTTTTCGTTTTGTTTTTGCTAAATGGAAACCTAAGCTCTCCTCCTCCCCCTCCTCATTTCCTATACAGTATCTCACCATGATGAGATGAGGATAGCTTTTCATGTCTCTGTATTATACATCAGGGTGTGTGTGTGTGTGTGTGTGTGTGTGTGTGTGTGTGTGTTATAGTAAAAACAGGTCCACCAACCTCTTCCAGACCAGAACTGAAAATGGGGAAGGGGAATAAACATCTTCCACCCCCAAAAGGAAAAGCATCAACTAATTTGAAAAATATTTAAGAAACTCCGGGTCGTCATCCACTCGCCTCTCCCTGCTCCATAATTACACTGCAGTGCCTGATATTTTCATGGGACATTAAACCAGGAGTCAGGTGATGGGTTCCTTCCGTCTACGCCTATCCGTTAGCCGCCAGGCCCCCGCGGACCTTGACATTATTAATAGTCCTATTCATTAAGTATTACTCTTGTAGAATGAGTAGCATAATATTGGCCTGGAGATAGGAACAGGCAGAAGGAATAAGTCAAATTAATTTTCCGGAGCAAACGCCCCGGTTCTGTAAATGACATTCTGTACTGTTAGCATTTTAAATGTGGCACAAATGGCAGGAGACACAATTTGAAAGCAAAATACTAGAAGACATGGCTCAGGGTGGAACGTGGCAGCAGGAAAATCTAAGAGCATTGGGGACCTGGGGTGGGAGGGTCTGGCCCATGTGGTGACAGGGAGAGGAGGATATTTTTTAATGGGCATTTATTTTAAATGTAGTTGAGGGAGGAGGAAGGCAGGCGAGTAGGCAATGCATGTGACACTGTGAGGGTGTGGAGGGGTACCTGGTGAGACAGAACGGAGGACTCTATCACAGCTCCCCCTTGCCTCGTCCTCCCTCCGGCGATGGCCTCCAGGAGTTGGCGCGGAGGGCTTTCTGCCACCGACTCACCTATCCGGTGTGTTTTCCTCTTCCAGGTCTAAGGCCTTCATACTCAATGTGAGGTTTAGTTATGTCTTCACCCATCCACTCAATGCCATCTGCCCAGTCTGGAACAAATGGAACAATAGACTAGAGAGTGTGGGACACACAGAGATTGGTGAGGTGAGGACCTGTTCCCTCTGGAAATGGTACGATGGACTTTGTGGCAGGTGGCAAATGGTACAAAGCAGTTTGCAATTAGGTTAGAGCAGTGGAGAGGGGGCCATAAAGCTGTGGAGTGCAAGAACCACGGGCACAGCAGAAGCCACTTGCTAGAGGTGATAGAGTTTAACATGGACTTTGAAAGCTGAGCGGAGATTGGACATGGAGTACAGAGATGGGTAATTTGGATAAAAGGAGTGAGATAAAGCAAGACTGGAGTGAATAGGGCCCTGGAGACCATTGTCCAGGACAGAAGGCCTGGGAAGGGCAGTCACCGGTGATGAGCTTGGGAAAGCCACTCCCAGACTGCCCTGTGCGCCAGGCATCCGAGAGCTCAGAAGTTGGTCTTAGAAGATGGTGTCTTCCCTGAAGGGCACACTCTTGCCTCATTCTCCTCAAGACACATGGCCTGGGGCTTTCTGGAGGTGTGGGAGAGCAAGCCCATGCTTCGGCTAGGTAGGTTCTGGTCCAACCACCGTGCAAACCAACCAGGGACTGAGAAAACTAGCATCCCCAATGCGTCACACTGCACCTCAAGCAAGCCGGGCTGCAAGTGTGTAAGGTGACTGTCCACTCCCAAGCTGCCACTATTCCCACAAGGAATTCAAAAGCTAGACTCCTTCTCATTTAATATCTACTGTAGCATTGGGACTTGGGGGATAGAACGCCCATCACTCCTTAAGTAGGTACACTCATGTGCCAAACATCCTCAGAGGCAGAAATTTCATCTTGGCATCAGGCCTGGAACTGAATTTCTATACAACTGCATTCCTGCCCTCCTTTCTCCATCTTCATTCAAGCTTCCGGAAGTAATTTTCCCCTCCACTTGGGAGAAGGTAATGTCTGAACTTACCTGCAGCCTGTCTAGGACCTGAAGCCATTCAGGACCTGAGGGAACCAAATCTTAAATAGATCCTAGAATCCATCCTTAGGGCATTTGGCATTGAATAATATCTAAATACACAAGGAACATCATGCATATAGTCTATGAGAAAGGCACAGTTAAAAAATTACATCAAGCTGGGCGTGGTAGCACATGCCTTTAATTCCAGCACCTGGGAGGCAGAGGCAGGAGCATAGCTGTGAGTTCAAGGCCACCCTGACACTACATAGTGAATTCTAGGTCAGTCTGGACTAGAGTGAGACCCTACCTCGAAAAACCAGAAAAAAATATATCTATATAAGATCATGCCAGGCATGGTGGCCCACACCTTTAATTCTAGCACCCAAGAGGCAAAGGTAGGAGACTTGCTATGAGTTAGAGGCCAGACTGGGACTATGTAGAGTGTTCCAAGACATTCTGGGCTAGAATGAGATGCTACCTTAAAAAATATTAGATCAGTCGGACGTGGTGGCGCATGCCTTTAATCCCAGCACTCGGGAGGCAGAGGTAGGAGGATCGCCATGAGTTCGAGGCCACCCTGAGACTACATAGTGAATTCCAGGTCAGCCTGAGCCAGAGTGAGACCCTACCTCGAAAAACCAAAAAAAAAAAAAAAAAAATTAGATCAATACTAGCTATCACTTACATAGCAATTACTGTATGTCAGACACTGTTCTAAGTACTCTTACATACATTAACGTAATTAATCCTTACATCAACCACAGGAGTAAGTAGTTATTTTTATAAGAATAGAAGCACCCAAGGGTCAATTATCACACCCAAAGAACTTGGCTCTAGAGATCATGTCTTTAAAGCATCACTAGATGAAACTATGGGTCAGCTAGGACCTAGGACACAGAAGAACAGAGAGATGGTCTAGATGGTGCTTGGGATCATAAAAGTCATGTGTGTTGGCATCAGAAAAGGCTGAGTGAAAACTTCTTTTGTCCTATTTTAAGGGAGGAGATGCAAGTACCTTCAACCACTGAGCCATCTCTCCAGCCCTGAGGAGACACTGTCTTGGATCTGACTGGCCCACTGTTAGCCTTGGCTCCTCTGGGGCAAACAGCAGCAGAGCCTGTATCCTGACTCTTCATAGTCACTGGTTCCGACACTGGCCCTGTTCAGACTACCAGAATAAAGGGAGGGGTGTACTAGGGTGACACTGGGTTGGAAGTCAGGATCCTGGTCCATCCCTGTTGATCCTGGAAAAGCCATTTCCTCTCTAGGCCTTCTTCCATTTCTTGTCTGTGAAATGAACTTAATCCAGGGGTAGGGAAATGGTTCAAGTGCAGGATAAAGGGCTTACTGTACAAGTGTGAGGACCAGAGTTCAGGTCCTCAGCATCCAGGTATTCTGCCAGGCAGGTGTGGTGACCCACCTATAATTGCAGAAGCAGAGACAAGGAATCTCCAGGGCAAGCTGCAAGCTAGATTAGCAGGACCAGCGAGCCGTGGCTTCAAGGGAGAGACCCTGCCTCCGTGAATTAAGTGGAGACTGCTCAAGAAAAATGCCCAACAACTTCGGGCCGCCACATGCATGTGTAAACCCTGTGAGCATGCACCCCCACACACTCCTGCCCACACCCATATGAACATACATTCATATACACACAGAGAGAGAGAAGAGAGAACTTAAATCAGATGTGTAAGATATTTCATCACTCTGACATTCTACTAAAGTCATTTTCAACTTGAGAGGCACATTGCAACAACCAGAGCAGCTTTTGGGGAACAAGAAAAGAAACTCAACACGTTGGTGGAACCCCCAAGCCAACTGAGCCAGAATCTCATGGGGGGTATAACCAGGTCCTGGCATTTAACATATATCCCCAGGAGAACAAAAGAACTAGGTTGGGCTGGGGAAATGGCTTAGCTGTTAAGTGCTTGCCTATGAAGCCTAAGGGCCCCGGATCAAGGCTGGATTCTCCAGGACCCACGTTAGCCAGATGTACAAGGGGGCACACGCGTCTGGAGTTCGTTTGCAGTGGCTGGAGGCCCTGGCGCACCCATTCTCTTTCTCTATCTGCCTCTTTCTCTCTCTATCTGTTGCTCTCAAATAAGTAAATAAAAATAAACAAAAAATTTTTTTAAAAATTTTAAAAAAGAACTAGGTTGTCTGCTTAGGATAGTCTAATGAGACTTCAGAACCCAGTGACCAGGATGGGAGGAGAAGAAGTGATTTACAAGTGAGATCTTCCCAATGTATACAGGAGTCTCAGAGAAGTCCCAGGACTTACAGAAATGCATGTTCTCAAAGAGGACTAGCTAGAATCAGGTGTAATATCTATAGAAATGTCCACACTGGGAACCAGAGGGAGCCTCCTGGGACTGTGGTCTGGCTGGCATTTGTTAACCCTATCAAACCTTCATATTCAACATTCTCCCCTTATTTTTGGAGGCATCTTCCCTCGTAAGTTCCTGCAGAAGAAATGTACTTCCCACCTCCCTGGGAAGCAGGGTAGAGAGGGGACTTCTTCTGTCTAACGCTAGAAGAAAAACTCTATTTCCCCACCACCCCCACCTCAAAGAACTGAATAAATACACTTAGCGCCGCCTCTGCCTCTTTTTTTTTCCCCAATTTAGTATTGTTTAATATGCATTTAATCAGACCATTCAGTATTACAGCGGCTATGTAGCGTGACTCCCCCCGCAGGCACTGGGGGGAGGGCGTTATAGGCCATTAGGCTAAAGTAATATGTATGAGGAGTCACTTTTCCCCAGGGCGCAGTAACTATTTTTGCTCCCCAGTCGTCCCCATTAAATCATTAAAACTCATGACTATACTTTCTGAACTCTACCATGATCTTTAAAAAGCCAAGCATTAAAGGGCAGCTGTCACCCTCCACCGCCCAGGCCTCCAACGCTTTATGTATTCACAGCATTAAGTCCTTTGTCAGTCTATACATCATGAGGGGTGGAGTTATAGTCCAAGAGGAGTCTGCATCAGTCTCACAGTTCCCCTGGGGAGGGAGGACTCAAGGAGTGTGCTGGGGTCTCCTCTGGGGAGAAGGTGGGCTGGAAGTCTGAGATCTGTCCATGGTACTAAGGCCCTGTCTCTAACCATCTTACACTTGGCTTTCTCAACTGGCAAGTCACTTCGAAAGCCTTCATTTTCCTTCTAAAGTGTTTGTGATATTGCCATCTAAAAGGCATGTGATAACCAAAGGATTTCTTAATCCTATTGGAACTTTATACTCAACATTCTCCCCTCTTTTTGGAGGTGTCATCCCCTTAAGCTATTTTTTCTATTTTGATATTGTTTTTGTTGGGGGGGGGTACGCTGCTGAGGATCAAGCCCGAGGCCTCACATAGGTTCTCGGCAAGTGCTCTACCATTGAGCCAACTCCCCCTGCCTCAGCCCCAAGATCTGTGGGTTTGTGGATTAGGATCCAGAAAGCTGATAACTGACACAATTTGGGCAAGCCTGGGCATCAATATTTTCATTATTAAAAAGCTGGGGGCTGAAGAGATGGTTTAGCAGTTAAGGCACTTGCCTTCAAGGCCTAAGGACCTAGACTTGATTCCCCAAGACCTACAAAAGCCAGATGCACAAGGTGGTACATGCATCTGGAGTTCAGTTGCAATGGCTAGAGGTTGTGGCATGCCCATGTTCATTTATTAACTCATTTTCTCTCTCTCTCTCTCTCTCTTTCTCCCCCACCCCCACCTCTTCCTCATGCTCCCTCTCTTAAATAAATAAATAAATAAATAAATTTTTTAAAAGGCAGTACTGAAGCTGGAGAGATTGCTTAGTTGTTAAGGTGCTTACCTGTGAAGACTTAGGACTCAGGTTCAATTCCACAGAACCTACATAAGCCAGATGCACATGGTGATTCATGTGTCCGGAATTTGTTTGAAGTGGCTAGAGGCCCTGGCATGCCAATTCTCTCTCTCTCTCTCTCTTTCTCTTTCCCTCTCACTCCCTCTCTCTCATAAATAAATAAATAAGTGCATTGAAAAACAGTATTGATGGCACCAATAACACAATATTGTTTGGTGTGGTGTTTTGAATTAGTTGATCCTCACAAATTCATATGTCCTGACTGCTATACACCCAGCCGGTGGCAATAGGGGAATCGGAGCCTTGCTGGAGGAAGTGTGTTGTTGGGGGCAGAATTATAGGTGTTATAGTCAGCTTCTCCTTGCCAGTGAGGGCCTCACCCTCACGCTGCAATGTTCCACCCAGCCTCTGCTCATGCCATCTTTTCTCTGCCATCATGGAGACAATAAGCCGCATTAAACAACTTTCCTCCCATAAGCTGCATTCTGGTTGGATGTTTTGTCCCAGTACGAGGAGGTAACTGTGACATCTGGTTTCAGTGACACTGTGTTGAAGCCATGCCATTAATCGCAGCACTCGGGAGGCTGATTAGAAAGATCATTATGAGTATGAGGCCATCTTGAACTACAGAGTTCCAAGTCAGCCTGGGCTACAGTGAGATGCTGCCTCGGTAGATGAATAAATATGCATCAGTGGCATTAATTTTGTTTCTATTTAGTAAATAGTTACTGTATACTGAAAATATGACATCGTTGCTGCTGACAGGCGTTAGTGAAGAACCATGCCCAGCAGCACCCTTCTTCCTTAGGAAACCACCCCACACTAGGAACATGAAAAAAGATTAGCCTTCAGGAGACAGAAGTGGCATGTTGTTCATCTTATTCCTATTTATTTCCTAGGAACTTAAGTGCACAGGACTCTTGAGTTTCTTCTCTCGGAATCTCACCCCAATGGTGTAGCTTCCCTGTCCAACCCCAACTCCAAACCCCAATGATCCCCTCACCTCCCCCCCACACACGCAGGTGTTTTCCTCACTGCTCCCCACTCTCACCTCACCACCAAGAGGCTGGACAGGAAAGGGTTAAGCATCTCAGCAACCCCCAGCAGGGTCCTCCTCACTGGCTAGGAAACAATGGAGCCATCAGTCTATATTTGACCTTTGCCCCCACAGCGTTTATGACTTATTCCTCCCTCCGCTGCCTGCTGCGATTCAGCCTTCAATCTCCCACCCATGCCAGAGCCGGGCTGCCCCCCTCCTGCCCTCCCCTGCCTTTTTGGCCTCCCTCCTTCTCTTTCTTTCCAGAGATCCTCACCTCTCAAGGATGCTTTCCCGTCTCGTTCACTTTGCTATCTCATTTTCTCTTTGCCCTTCTTCCTGCTCTTCACTTCAACTTCCCTTCCTCCTTCCTCCTTCCCTTCCCTTCCCTTCCCTTCCCTTCCCCTTCCTTCCTTCCTTCCTTCCTTCCTTCATTCCTTCCTTCCTTCCTTCCTTCCTTCCTTCCTTCCCTATCTCTCCTCCCTGTCTCCTTGGCTATCTCTTTTAAATATTTATTTATTTATTTGTGTGTGAGATACAGAGAGACCGAAAGAGAGGCAGATAGAGAGAATGGGAGCGCCAGGGCCTCTAGCTACCGCAAACAAACTCCAGACACTTGCGCTACCTTGTGCATCTGGCTTAACGTAGGTCCTGGGGAATAGAACCTGGGTCCTTTAGGCTTCACTGGCAAGTGCCTTAACTGCTAAGCCATCTCTCTAGCCCTCCTTGGTTATCTTTTACTCTCCTTATCACCCTAAGTGAGCCATTGGCTTGCTAGGTTTGGGGAGAACACCTGAGAAATCTCAGCTTTCCCTCTTCTCTCCCTCGAGCCCTCTCAAACCTACAAACATATTTCTCATCTCCTCTTCTCTCCTCTCCCTCCCCACTCAGGGTCATCTGAGGCAGGATCTCATGTCACCAAGGCTGGCCTTGAACTCCTGATCCTCCTTGCCTTCATTTCCCACGTGCTGGGATTAGAGGCATGCACCACCACACCCAGCTCCAAGTCATTTTTACTCACTTTGAAGTTCCCGTACTGCAGCATGAGATTCAGTAATGCATGCCTTGAACTGGCTTGCAAAGCTGTTGAAAGGATGCAAACAGTGGGCGGAAGAGATGGCTCAGTGGTTAAGGCACTTGCCTGCAAAAGCCCAAGGATCCTGGTTTGATTCCCCAGTACTCATGTAATGCCAGATGCACAAGGTGGAGCATACATCTGGAGTTCATTTGCAGCAGCTAGAAGTCCTGGGGTGCCCATTCTCTCTTTCTATTTGCTTCTCTCTCATAAATAAATAAAAAGAGATGCAAAGAGTGTGAGAGAGCATCATAAACTGTAGAGCCCTATCCAAATAAGGGGGTGGGGAATTGAGTTTTCTAGACTGTCCTCTGCTTCCTCCACAGCAGGATGAAGGAAAGTCATCTTGCCCACCTCTACAACCCCTTCCAGCGTCCAAAGCACATCAGTGGCCTTTTATCTACACCACAGTGCTACAGAAGAACACAGGTGACTTGCCCAAGGCCAGGATCCTACTGGCGAGGTGTCCAGCCTCCAAGCGCACTGCTCTTTCTGCCTCTCACCGTGATTTCTCGCTTGCCCTTGGAGTTCCAGCCTGGAGGGTGCCCGGTTCCTCCTTGCTCTTGGTTGATGCACCCATCTTCTACCAGCTCTTTGCAGAGAGAGAGAGAGAGAGAGAACTTATCCTGTTTGACAAGTGGACAAATAAACCAATGCCCCTTCCCACCCTGGTGCACAGTGGTTGGTCCTGAGGGAAGGGTACATCCTCAAAGGTCAATTACACCTGGCTCTAGTCTTCCAGAACTTCCGCATGATCACATAGAGGGCTCTGGTCTCAGACATAAGAGTCTCTCTTAGTGGAAAGGTCCACCTGCCACCCCCTACAACTCTCTCTCTCTCTCCCTCTGCTCAGCCCCTGCCCCCAGCCTGTGACAGCAGCATCTGTAATGAATGACTCTGCAGTGGGGCCCAGCAAAAGGACAGGAGGGCATGAGACAAATCATAGCTGCCAGGCGCTAATCTTCCCCTGGGAAAGTCACCTCCACCCCCCTCATCCATCAATGGGCACTAGACTGCCACTATGTGCCCCCAACACACGCCCAAGACAACCACTGGCCCCTCAGTGCACGTGAGGGGTGCAGGGAGGAGGGTGCAGTTTACACACCAGAGCTTCTGCGCACGGGCCGAGCAGCCAAAGCACAAAAGACCATTAGTCTGGGCCAGAGTGAGACCCTACCTCAAAACAAAACAAAACAACAACAGCAACAACAAAAAAAGCTGGGTGTGGTGGCATGCGCCTTTAATCCCAGCACTTGGGAGGCAGAGGTAGGAGGATCTCAGTGAGTTCGAGGCCACCCTGAGACTACATGAATTCCAGGTCAGCCTGGACCAGAGTGAGACCCTACCTCAAAAAAAAAAAAAAAAAAATTAGTGTCCCAGCTCAGATCTCCACTCCAGAACAACCACCCAAAAGGAATCTTCTGAGTTCCACGTGTATCTCACTGCCTGAGACACATTTGTTGACAGTCTGTTTCACCTACAGCCATGCAACGCAGAGGACAGGGAAGAACAGGACAAGACGCAGTCCTGAGGGCTCAGCAGGGGGACAGAAACAGACCAAGGAACATGCAAAGCAGAGGACGCAAGCCTCTGGAGAAGAGGAAGATGGGTTGGATTAACACCTGAGCAGCAGGTGCTGTGGGGTAGTCAAGGAAGACTTCCTCCCAGTGAAAAGTCTAGCGGTGGCTCTTGAAGAATGGGTAGAGTTTGCAAAATTAGGAAGAGAGTAGCCAAGGACCAGGGGCCAGGGTGAGCAAGAGCCAAGTGTGGGAAGAAAAGTGCATACAACACAGGACAACGATTTGTGCAAGAAAAGAGAAGGCTATCTTTTAAATCCCAGCCCTGTTCATATACGTACCCATTCCTATCCCTTCCCCAAAGGCACACGCAAAGACTCCCAGGCTCATGAGAGAGAAGAATGGGCTCTACTCCTGTTGCGGGTCAATTTCGTGGAGACATATCCAGCCACCTGGACATCTTCTCCCACTGGAGAGCCTGGGGAGGCATGGACCTAAATCCAAAGGCCACGTCACTGTGCAGACACTGTGCAGCCACCCTTGCGAACAGCATTTACTGAGCGCTGTTTAGAAACATGTGCGCCCGTTGTCTCTCACTGGAACGTACATCCAAGAAGCATCTAATATCTCAGACCTGGATCACTGAGCTGAGGATGATATTGTGCACACAGTAGGCATAATTCTATTTATTGGAGAGAGGAAGAGAGAGAGAGAGAGAGAGAGAAAATGAGCACACCAGGGCCTCCAGTTACTACAAACAAACTCCAGATGCATGTGCCACCTTGTGCATCTAGCTAACAGGGGTCCTAAGGAATCGAACCTAGGTCCTTAGGCTTTGCAAACACCTTAACCACTAAGCCATCCCTCTAGCTTTCTGTGGACTTTTATAGAGGGAAGGACTGGTTTTATGATCTTATTTAATACAGATGCTATACTGTAACAGAGGTATAAATATTCACTACACAAATGCTGGCTTTCACATTACTTTTTAAAAAATTATTGAAGCAAAACCGAGCATGGTAGCACATGCCTTTAATCCCAGCACTCGGGAAGCAGAGATAAGAGGATTACTGTGAGTTCAAGACCACCCTGAGACTACATAGTTAATTCTAGGTAAGCCTGAGCTAGAGTGAGACCCTACCTCAAAAAAAACAAAAAAAAAATTATTGAAGCAGTCTAGAGAGATGGCTCAGTGGTCAAGTCACTTGCCTACAAAGCCTAATGACCCAGGTTCAATCCCCCAGTACCCATGTTAAGCCAGATGCACAAAGTGGCACATGCATCTGGCTTACGAGTGTCCTGGGGAGTCGAACCTGTGTCCTTTGGCTTTGCAGGCAAGCACCTTAACCACTAAGCCATCTCTCCTGCCCCCTTATTGAAGAATTTTAATTAGCAAAACTCCAAGCACATCTTGCTTAACTGAGAGAGGTAGAAAGAATGGAGTTTGTGGATCACCTGCTGTCCACAGGGGAGATATTATTGTGCCCATTGTATGGAGGAGGAAACTGAAGATCAGGTCCAACTTGCTCAGCACTACTTACTGCATCCTTTTTGTTCTGGGAACCAACACAGGCCCCAGGGAATCAAGTACATGAGAAGTTCTCACACACGCCCCACCCCCTCCATAGCGTTTGTATTTGAGTGAGAAACATGACGTAGACAAGTGAAGGCAGCTATGGGAAATCTTGGAGAGATCTCCTCAGTATGTAGGTGTTATGGAAGAAACAATGGGGTGAGACACAAGTGTCTAATGAAGCTGTGGAAAGCGCAAGGGCTCCCCTCAGGCCCTTTACCTACTTGCTGTGCAGTTCCCGTAACAGAGAAACAGAGAAGAAAGGAAGGCACGCGTCACCCTTCTCCTACCACCCCGCCCTGGCAGAAGTCCGGGTGGAGACAAGCTGGGGAAGCAAGATGAAGGAGGAGCTGTTGTGTCACTGACCTGTCTGGGTCAGAAAGCAAGAATCTGATGGATAAAACTTCAGCCTTCGGCTGGAGAGATGGCTTAGCAGTTCAGGTGCTTGCCTGGAAAGCCAAAGGACCCAGGTTCATTGCCCCCAGGACCCACGTAAGCTAGATGCACAATGTGGCAAATGCATCTGGAGTTCGTTTGCAGCAGCTGGAAGCCATGAAGTGCCCATTCTCTCTTCAAAAAAATAAATAAAATATTTTTTTAAAAGACGTAGTGGCACACGCCTTTAATCCCAGCACTCAGGAGGCAGAGGTGGGAGGATCATCGTGAGTTCGAGGCCACTCTGAGACTACATAGTGAATTCCAGGTCAACCTGAACCAGAGTAAGACCCTACCTCGGAAAAAAAAACAAAAAAAACTCTTCAGCCTAACCAATTCGGTAGGTGCATCAGAGCAGGAGTCCTGGGCTGGCAGTGGGGATGCCATGCAGGCTGAGTAAAGGGAGGCTTGGTGAGGGCTCAAGAGCCAGACTGCCCACGTTCAAGTTTTGGCTCAGCTCCTTACAGGCATGTAGCTTGAGTGATTGGACCCCTGCATACGCCAGCCTCCTCATCCGTGAAACAGTTATCACGATGGCATCTACCTCCAGGGGCTGTGGGAAGATGGGGTGGACTAACATAGGAGCTGCACTTGTTGATGAGCAGCAAGCTTCAGAAAGCGATCAGCAGGCTGAAGAGATGGCTTAGCGGTTAAGGCGTTACCCACAAAGCCAAAGGATCCCCGTTCAACTCTCCAGGACCCACATAAGCTAGATGCTCAAGGGGGCACATGCATCTGGAGTTTGTTTGTAGTGGCTAAAGGCCCAGCGCACCCATTCTGTCTTTCTCTCCCAATCTCTCTCTCTCAAATAAATAAAATATATTTAAAAAAAAAATAGGGCTGGAGGGATGGCTTAGTGGTTAAGGTGTTTGTCTGCAAAGCCAAAGGACCCAGGTTAGCCAGATGCACAAGGGGGCGCATGCATCTGGAGTTCATTTGCAGTGGCTGGAGGCCCTGACAAGCCCATTCTCTCTGTCAAATAAATAAATAAATAAATATTTTTAAAAAAGTGATCAGCATTGGGGCAGGAGTCAGGGGTGCTCAGGAGACAAGGACAGGGAAAAGAGGCACAGGGAGAACTCAGGGCTGGTCAGCAAAGCAAAGAGTAAGAAAGCGTGCAAAGTTATAAGGTTTTTTGTTCAACTTCCCCCAAAGCTTAATAGATTTCTAAACGGCTTATTATCACCACCTATGAATTCTTTTAAAAGGAGCTAATTATAAAACACCAAACTAGCTAATTAGGTTTCCTCAGCTCGCCTTGACACGGTGCAAACAGGCTCTCTGGATGGTGGCCCTAACTGAGACACAGGGCCAGCTCTCAGTTGATGGGGGTGGGGGAGGAGCCTACCAGTAGCCACACAATTAAGCCCATAAGTATAGGGTTTCCTCCTGCCCCTAGTACTGTAGGTGGTACATGCTAGGACCCTTCTCACAGGTAGGGTAGGAGTAGGGGCCCTGGAAAATGGGGGCTTAGTTTCCCACAGGCCCCAGTGGGCTTGAAGCTAAAAGTCTCAGCCTGTGAGTATCCCCATGATCCAGCTGGAGAAGGCTACTGGGAAGGCTGAAGTGAGCAGTCAAGGAATTTCCTTTGGCATGCTTCCATCCCTCTTTGGACTAGAAAAGCCAAGGGGCAGAGGCATGCATGCATCTTACCCATCATCAGAGGGAGGTGAACGTGGGGGCTGTGGTCCTTGGGAGATCCCCATGGGGTGAGGGGACAGAGTTCCTCAGTGCTGCTGCAATGGGGCTAGGTGAAACCTAACCATGGTGACTTGCAAAGTGCATTTTTCTAAAACAACACCATCAACATCACCAGAGACCTTCCTAGATGTGCAAGCTATGAGGTAGCACCCAGGGACTGGGCCTCGCAAACCTGATTTCAAGGAGCCTTCTGGGTGACTCAGAAGCGCCTCCAGTTTGGGAGTCACTATTCTCCTGTATCCAACTGGCCGTGGTGGCGCTGCTGGTTGGGGCACAGAGAACTGTTACTGAAATTAAGCATTAGGGACATCCTTAAGCACATAATTCTTTTTTTTAGGGGGGGTGCTTTTCAAGGTAGGGTCTCACTCTAGTTCAGGCTGACCTGGAATCCACTATGTAGCCTCAGGGTGGCCTCAAACTCACAGCAATCCTTCTACCTCTGCCTCCCAAGTGCTGGGGTTAAAGGCGTGCGCCACCACACCCAGCTTTAAGCACATAATTCTTTTGCTGAAAGGGCTGGGAGAGCACTGGACAGCAAGTGATGACGGCCACACACCTCACCCTCCTTCCTGTAGCAACCTCATCATGCTGAAGTCTTCTCTGGGCCCCACCAGAGGCTTAGGTTCAGACACTTTCTCTTTGCTGCACAAGGCTGTGTTCTTCTCCAAGTCTCTTGCCAACTCTGTCCCCATCCTCCTATTCCTCTGCAGCCACCCTCACATCAAAGCTCAAGCAAGATGTAATTTAAAAAAAAAAATCATCCAGGTTAGAGAGATGGCTTAGAGGTTAAGGCACTTGCCTGCAAAGCCAAAGGATCTAGGTTTAATTCCTAAGGACCCACGTAAGCCAGATGCAGTAGGTGGTGCATGTGTTTGGAGTTAATTTCCAGTGGTTGGAGGCCTTGGCATGCCCATTCTTTCCCTCTCTCTCATAAATAATTAAATACAAAATAAAAATTTTTTAAGCCCTTGGAATATTGGGACCCCACTTGTCCACTCACGCCTAGCCCCCAAGGCAGGAGTCCTAATATTCCATGGTCATTGCCACTCTACCTTTTATTGTGTGGCTGTTGCCACCTAACTAGACTGTGTGTGCTGGAAGGTGATATGGAATTTTCTCAATGCATATTTTTGGGGTTTTTTTGTTGTTGTTGTTTTTCAAGGTAGAGTCTGGCTCTAGCCTAGGCTGGCCGGGAACTCACAGTGATCCTTCTGCCTCAGCCTCCCAAGCACTAGGATTAAAGGTATGTGCCACCATACCTGGCTTTTGATATTTTGTTTTTTGAGATAGAGTCTCACTCTAGCCCAGAATGACCTGGAATTTACTATGTAGTCTCAGGTTAGCCTGAAACTCATGGTGATCCTCCTACCCTCTGCCTCCCAAATGCTGGGATTAAAGGTGTGTGCCACCACCTTGTTTTTTGTTTGTTTGTTTGATTGGTTGTTTGTTTGTTGGTTGGTTGGTTTTGTTTTGGTTTTTTGAGGTAGGATCTCACTCTAGCTCAGGCTGACCTAGATCTCTACTCTGTAGTTCCAGGCTGGCCTTGAACTCACAATGATCCTCTACCTCTGCCTCCCAAGTGCTAGAAAAATACACCACCACACCTGGCCCCAATGTGTTATCTAGAGCTGGCATTCAGAGATCAAAGCCTCCACTGTCCAGCACATGTCCAGTCTCTTCTCCCTTTTATAATAGGAGAGAGGCCACTCCTCAAATAACTGGCATTGAACACATAGACAGCCTTGTTAAGAGTTGTTCTGTGAAACTGAGGCCTTATCCAGTATCTCTGTCCAGGGCCTCATGGCCTGAAAATCAATGTTCAGATTATAAGCCTAAAACAAAAAATATACCTATCCTCTTGATAATATTGATTAACATTGATTAATTAATTAATATTGATTGAGCTTATAAAACCACAATATTTTCCTTTTTAAAAAAATATATTTGGGCTGGAGAGATAGATTAAAAGTTAAAGCACTGCCTGTGAAGCCTAAGGACCCAAGTTCAACTCCCCAGTACCCACATAAGCCAGGTGCACAAGGTGGTGCATGCATCTGGAGTTCATTTGCAGTGGTTAGAGACCATGGTGTGCCCATTCTTTCCCTCTGTATGTGCCTTGTTCTCTGTCTCTCTCTGAAATAAATTAATAAAACATTTTAAAATATTTTTATTTATTTATTTGAGAAAGAGAGGGTGAATGGGCATGCCAGGGCCTCTAGCCACTGCAAATGAACTCCAGATGCATGTGCCACCCTGTGCATCTGACTTTACCTGGGTACTGAGGAATTGAACCCAGGTTGTCAGGCTTTGCAGGCAAGTACCTTAACTGCTGAGCCACTTCTCCAGGCCCAGATTTGCATTTAATTGCAGAAACTTTCATCAGCCTGACTTTCAAAAAAGAAAAAAAATAGTATATGTATTTATTGGGTTTTGCCTCTTCCCCCCCCCTCTTTTCCTGATTCTAGACAAGGGTTAGAGACCAAGAGAAGCCAAGGCTATCTTGGTTTCTGCAGACACTCTGGCTCTGAGGTCGGGAATGTGCAGGGAACCGACCCTACCCGCCAGAGTACTGCCCTGTGAAGCTACCACGTGCTGAGAACTGTGGGAAGACTCCTGAGAAGGAGTGTTCATGAATGATGCCCACGGACAGAGGAAAGGACACAGGTCAGGCTGGGACTCCCAGCAGCCTCAGCATCTCCCATGGCTAGCCTCGCCCCTCGGGACCCCCCCCCCCCACCGGCCCTTGCTTTAGCCCTAAGACACAGATGTCACCTAAGTTTCAGCTGCTCTGAAATGTACATTAAGCAGGGTATGGTGACCACACCTCCAGCACTCAGGAAGCTGAGACAGGAGAATCACCATGAATACAGTGGCTGGAGGGGCAGGGATGGGAAGGGAAAGACCCAACACCCTAAGAAGCTCAGGGTGGGGAGAAGACATTTCACAGCCATCTTGAAGAAGCAGCAGAGATATGATGGAGAATGGAATTTCAAAGGGGAAAGTGTGGGGGTGGGGAGGGAGGGAATTACCATGGGATTTTTTTTTATAATCATGGAAAATGTTAATAAAAATTTTTAAATTTAAAAAAAAAAAAAGAAGCAGCAGAGGCTGGATGTGGTGGCGCATGCCTTTAATTCCAGCACTCAGGAGGCAGAGGTAGGAGGATTGCCATGAGTTCAAGGCCAGCCTAAGACTACACAGTGGATTCCAGGTCAGCCTAGGCTACAGAGAGACCCCATCTCGAAAAAAAGAAGCTGTAGAGGCTGGCACATGGGGAGGGGGGATGGAGAGATGGCTCAGCAGTTAAAGGTGCTTGCTTTTAAAGACTGATAGCCTGGGTTCAGTTTCCCAATACCCAAGTAAAGCACAAAATGGCACATGCATCTGTAGTTCCTTTGTAGCAGCAAGAGGCCCTGGTGTACCCATACTCTCTCTGTCTCTCTCTCAATAAATTAGATATATATTATTTATAATATATATATATATATATATATATATATATATATATATATATATATGTATGTATATATATATTGCAGCAGGAAGCCAGATATGGTGGCACATGCCTTTAATTCCAGCACTCGGGAGGCAGAGGTAGAAGGATCGCTGTGAATTCGAGGCCACCATGAGACTCCATAGTGAATGCCAGTTCAGCCTGGGCTAGAACCAGACCTTACCTAGAAAAAAATAAAATAAAATAGCAACAGGAGTGGCTGGAGTGGGGGATGCAGCCCAGTGGCAGAACACTTGCCTATTATCCTGCAGGAATCCCAGGGGTCCAACCCCAGCACGGAATGAACGAATGAATGCGCAATGGCAGATTCTAGAGTTAGCTAAGGTGAGAGACCTTGGCTTTGTGACCAGGGGGCCTGGTAACGGTGCACACATGACTTAACCTCTCTGTGTCCCCTTCCTCTTCTCTTTGATGGGAGAAAGAAAGCACAGGCCTTTAAGGGACGCGGCTCAAGACGCTGCAAGGAAACAGCAGGCGCTCTGTGGAAGTGTTATTCCCCAAGCAGTGTGTCCCCAGGTCCTCCTGGAGCCGCCTTGCCCCTCAGGACCGGAGTCTCAACAGCTCCCGAGGCCCTGGGCTTCTGGGTTAACCAGATGATCCTTCGATACACAAAGGAACCACGAAGAGCTTAACCTCCACGCAGGTTGGAGGCACGGAGGGCCCGACCGGCTCCCATCACCAGCCCCGGATCTGGTGCGCCGTGATTGCGTCTGCAAATCCGTGAAAATTTCACACAATTTCCTGCACAGCAGTGGACTTCATAATGCTGGGAGCCAAGCCGGCCCAGTAATTGGGACTGGAGTGGGGCAGAGTCCAAAGCAATTAATCCAGCCTCCTTCCTTGTTTGCGCCAGGATAAGCCTGATGGGGTGGAGAGTAATTGGAAATGAGCGGCCTCCGTCCCCAACTCCAAATTAATATTTTCCTGCCCTGATTTAATTCCGCCCGGGAACAGTGACACCGAGACATGCCGTGTCAGACGCTAAGTAATCTGCCACGAGCCACCTGAGGAGGGAGAAAGGATTCTTTTCTTTTCCTCTTCTCCTTTCATCGCGGTTGGGTGGGGTGGAAGTGGAGTGAGGGTGGCATCTAACAAGAGACCCTCGGAGCAGCAAGAGACCCTTCCGCGGACACCGGCAGTCTAACCTCTTTCCCAGCACAGGGATGTGCCACTGAGATGGGGAAAACCAGAGACTTGGGAAGGCAAGACGGCCCTGAGTTCAAATCTCGACTTCCCCTTAAGACATGTATGACCCTGGGGCAAATCCTACAACCCCACACCGCCTCTGTTTTCTCGTTTGTAAAATAGTTAAGAATAGTACCAACCATGAGTGGTCTTTACCAGTAAGGATTCATTACTACCAGCCTGGTTGATTTAGTGAGTTCCACTGTGGCTGAAGTCACTTTGTCTCAAAACAAAGTAATTATGTTTCCTGTTACTTGATGTTTTGCCAAGCACAGGACAAAGCAATGAAAATCTAAAGGAAAATAAAGTATGGGTCCCAGTCTTTAAGGAGCTTGCTTCCTAGTTCCATACACCCAGGACTAATAAACAGAAGGCGTCTACTATGTGCCGGCTCCTGCTTTCTGCTGTTCTAATCACACTCTCTTCTCCCGTGCAGCAATGCCCTTGCCCATGGGAGCCTCTGCCCCAGCCTAGCTGGGCCCTGGAACCCCAGCTACTGACTCCAGCCCTGTGCCAAGTCCAGCTGGAGAAGGGGGTCTGGCCACAGAGGTCAAGACTCATGAATCTGCAGCTCTTTGCTGAAACCCTCCTCCCCCACTTCCCCTGTTATCAGAGTAGACCCTTCCTCAGTGGACTCAGAAGCCTTTGAGGAGAGGGGAAGGGACAAATGAAAGCTCTGAGGTCTGAGCAGCTGCTGGGTGACTCTAATGCAAAGGCACAGACAGAAGGAACTGAACATGCTTGCCTGGCCATTGACAAAGATGCCTGGGCGGAGGAGAGGACCACACTGGGGCACCACCCCCAGGGCACCCAGAATACCTGAAGGCCACAAAGCAGTGGGAATTATGAAAACAAGAGAGCCAGGGACACATGCTTTTCTTTCTCTCTTTCTCTCTCTCTCTCTCTCTTTTTTTTCTTTTTTTTGGGGGGGGGTGTTTTGAGGTAAGGTTTCACTCTAGCCCAGGCTGATCTGGAATTCACAATGTAGTCTCAGGGTGGCCTTGAACCCATGGCGATCCTCCTCCCTCTGCCTCGTGAGTGCTGGGACTAAAAGCGTGTGCCACCACACCCGGCTTGGACACATGACTCTTTCTGTGTCCCTTCCCGTGGGCACCAAGGCCAGGGCCAGGGAGGAAGGTGCCTCAATGGACTCCCATGCCCCACCCCACCCCCGCCACCACAGGAAACCACCAAGGCCAAAGCAAGGGGTCAGCAGGATGGCACTGCAGGGGAACACTGCAAACATCAGGCCAATGAGGAGCGGAGGGACTGGGAACAGGAAAATTCAAGAGAAGAACAGCTGAGCGCCTTACTAGTGCTCCACTCTAAAGCCAGCAAGGTGGGCAGTGCCTGAACAGCCTGGCAGAACCACATCTAAATTGAACATGTGTATCCCAGCCCCCCTCAAACTTCATACGGGGAGCCTGGCAGGAGCCCTCCTACACAGCTCACATAGCTCACTCACAGGGGCAAAGGCAGTGTAGGGGAGGGGGTGGAGGTGCAAAATGACAGAAGCTGCACAGGAGCCTGGTGACCTGGGACAAGTCACACATCTCTTTGAGCCTAAGGAAGGAAACTTGGGAGTCGTGGGCATGCAGAGGTTCAGACACCGGGATAGGGACGACTGATCCCCACGGTGCCAAGGTGTTCACAAAGCAAGCTGGGCTTTGCTTTGCTGAATTGAAGTACAGAATGAGAGGTGCATGGGATTTAGAGTTATTTTAAGACCTGGAATGGGAGAGGTGCGCTGCAGGTAAAGAGACTGTGACGGATGGAGGAGAGGAGAGGTGAAGAGATGAGGGGAGAGGAGAGGTGGAGAGAGGAGGGGAGAAATGAAGAGAAGTGAAGAGAGAAGAGGAGAGGTGAAGAGAGGAGAGATCAAGAAATGAGAGGAAGCCCAGCATGGTGGTGCATACCTTTAATCCCAGCACTCGGAAGGCAGAGGTAGGAGGATTGCCACGAGTTCGAGGCCACCCTGAGACTCCATAGTGAATTCCAGGTCAGCCTGGGCTGGAGTGAGACCCTCCCTAGAAAAAAAAAGTGATGAGAGGAGAGATGAAGAAAGGAGAGGAGAGGAGAAGAAAGGTGAAGAAAGGAGAGGTGAGGTGAAGAAAGGAGAAGTGAAGAGAGGAGAGATGAAGAAAGGAGAGGAAAGGAGAAGAGAGGACAGGAGAGGTAAAGAAAGAAGAGGAGAGCTGAAGAGAGAAGTGAAGAGAAGAGAGGAGAAATGAAGAGAGGACAGGAGAGGAGAGGAGAGGTGAAGAGAGGAGAGGAGAGGTGAAGAGATGAGAGGAGAGAAGAAGAGAGGAGAGGAGAGGTGAAGAAAGAAGGGAAGAGGTGGGGAGAGGAGAGGAGAGGAGAGGCGAGGTGCAGAGGGGAGAGGGGAGGAGGGCTAGATGAGCAGCACCTGGTCACACCAGCCCACCCCTGTTCATGGATCACGTGACCACACCGCAGTCATTGCTGAGGCTCAAATGACTACAAAGGTAATAATGTCAAATCCGGGAGGAAGACACGGCGGAGGTACGAGGTCAGAACAAAGCAGACATTCTGTGTGGCAGGGCACATTCTGGGCCCGGAGGGCAAATGAGTCAAATTCAGCACTGAGTGAAGAGGGAAACAGCTCAGTGTCACTTGCCAGGAAGGAGTGGAGCCGCTTGGAGACTGGCACTCCTTACTGATGCCAGGGACAGCCCAAGCCTACACTGCTGCCTGTAAGCTCTGCAACATGTGAAGGACCCTCACCCCCGGCCTTGGGTTTTCTCCCAGCTGTCTGTGAAGTTTCAGACGTGACAGGGCGGAAGGGCCTCACCTGCTCTGCCCACCTCCTGTAGCCACTGCCTCTTCCCTAGTCCCAGGGCCGTCAGTAGATAACTCTGGATTTATTTATGTACTTAACTACTTATTTAGCCCAGGCTGGCCTCAAATTTGGCTATGTAGCCAAGACTGGCCTTGAACTCCTGATCCTTCAGCCTCTACCTCTAGGGTGCAGAGAGTAGAGGCATGGACCACCACATCCAGCTATTTTTTTTTTTAATGACAGAGAGTGAGGGAGAGAGAATTGGCATGCCAGGGTCTCCAGCCACTGCAATTGAACTCCAGACGTGTGTGCCACCTTGTGTGCATGTGTGACCTTGCGCTTGCATCACCTTGTGCGTCTGGTTTATGTGGAATCTGGGAGTCAAACATGGGTCCTTAGGTTTCGCAGGCAAGTGCCTTAACCCCTAAGCCATCTCGCCAGCCCCATATCCAGTTTTATACAGTTCTATGGATTGAACCCAGGGCTTCATGCATGCTAAGCAGGTACATCAAGCTACATCTCCACTCCTTGTTTTTGGTTTTATTTATTTTATTGTTTTTTTTTTTTTTTTTTTCTTGAGGTAGGGTCTCACTCTAGCTCAGGCTGACCTGGAATTCACTATGTCGTCTCAGGGTGGCTTTGAACTCACAGCGATTCTCCTACCTCTGCCTCCTGAGTGCTGGGATTAAAGGCATGCGCCACCATGCCCAGCCCCGCCCCACTGCTGGTTTTTATCTACCCCAAATCTCTCTCCTTTGAAATAGTGCCTTGCTTCCTAGGACACCTGTATTCCTCTATCATCCACGTGGTTCCACAGGATCAAAGCCTGCTCCTTGGCCGTGGCCTGAAATCTTTCCCTCCACACACATAGTGATTGGGTCCCAGGTGGACATGTAACCTGATTAACCAATAAAATTCAGTCTTGGGAATTTTACTATTACTACTGAGAAAGAAATGTTCTCTTTCTTTGTCCTGGTTGTTGAAACATAACCATGCGGGCCTGGTGTTACTGGCAGCCATCTTGGTACCACAAGGAGAGAACAGCTAAGAAAACAGTCAGCCTAGAGGAAGACCAAAATGCACTTGAAGCTGGGCATAGTGGTGCATGTCTTTAATCCCAGCACTCGAGAGGCAGAGGTTGGAGGATCGCCATAAGTTCAAGGCCACCCTGAGACTACTTAGTGAATTCCAATTCAGCCTGAATTGGAGTGAAACCCTACCTCAAAAAATAAAACAAAAAAAAATGCACTTGAAATGAAGACATCTCTGACATGATTGCCCTCAGCAACCAACAACTTTTCCTTTTTGCTTAAGCCAGTTTGAATTTGGATTTCTTTCCATCTCCTTTCCCACAGTGTAGAGTTGAGGTTGACAGACATCAGTGTCTCCTGGGAATAATTGTGTCCCTGGGTTATTCCTTTGATTCCCTACAAGGGATCTTAAAGGAGTTGCACTTTTTTTTTTAAATTTTATTTTTGTTTTTCAAGGTAGGGTCTCACTCAGGCTTCCCTGGAGCTTTCTCTGTACTCCCAGGCTAGCCTTGAGCTCACAGGGATCCTCCTACCTCTGTCTCCTAAGTGCTGGAATTAAAGGCATGCACCACCACACTCAGCCACATTCATCTTTTCTTTGTTTTTTTTTTTGTTTGTTTTTGGTTTTTTGAGGTAGGGTTCTCACTCTAGCCCAGGCTGACCTGGAATTCACTATGGAGTCTCAGGGTGGCCTCGAACTCATGGCAATCCTCCTACCTCTACCTCCCGAGTGCTGGGATTAAAGGCGTGCGCCACATCGCCCAGCCACATTCATCTTTGACAGTGGGAGAAACTGAATCCCAAATAAAAGAAATAATTTACCCATGACCACACAACTTGTTAGGGTCAGTAGTAAAGTTAGAAACTAAGCCTTAAAACACGTATTCCTAGCTCAGGTGTGGCGGCTCACACCTGTGGTCTCAGCACTGGTGAGGCTGAGGCAGGGGACTGTGAGCTCAAGGCCAGCCTGAGTGGCATGGTAGGATCCTGGCTCAAAGAAATAAAAAATAAGAATTGGACTGGAGAGATGTCTTAGCAGCTAAGGCATTTGTCTGCAAAGCCTAAGGACCCAGATTCAGTTCCCCAGGACCCACGTAAGCCAGAAGCACAAGGTGGCACATGCATCTAGAGTTTGTTCACGGTAGCCCCGGCACACCCATTCTCTCTCTCTCTCTCTCTCTCTCTCTCTCTCTCTCTCTCTCTCTCTCTCTCTTTCTCTCTCAAATAAATAAAATAATAAAAAATAAAAACTCTTACTTCTTCCAAATCATCATGTGATTCATTTGACCCAGTTCTGAAAAGATTTGTAGGCAGAGTATATTCAAAAGTGTGCGAAGGCTGGTCATGGTGGTGCACACCATTAATCCCAGCACTTGGGAGGCAGAGTTAAGAGGAGCACAGTGAGTTCGAGGCCACCCTGAGACTACAGAGTGAATTCTAGGTCAGCCTGGGCTAGAGCAAAACCTTATCTCAAAAAAAAATATAAATAAATAACAAAAACAAAAGTAGCCGAGCATGGTGGCACACGTTTTTAATCCCAGCACTTGGGAGGCAGAGGTAGGAGGACTGCTGTGAGTTCGAGGCCACCGTGAGACTATGTAGTGAATTCCAGGTCAGCCTTGGCTAGAGTGAAACCTACCTTGAAAAAACAAAAACCAAAACAAAACAAAAAAGTGTGTGAGAGCTGCAGCCATGGCTCGGCAGTTAAGGCACTTGCCTGCAAAGCCTGATGACCTGGATTCAATGCCACAGTACACATAAAGCCAGATACACAAAGTGGTACCTGCATCTGGAGTTCCTTTGCAGTGGTTGGAGGCCCTGGCATGCACGTTCTCTCTGCCTATCTATCGTTTCTCTATCTCTCTCTGCTTACAAATACATTTATTTTTATTAAATATGTGAGTATCTTTCTGTTTACCTGAGAGATATTGCGGTCCCCAAACATCAGATGTGTGCTACTGTCTACGACACCAGATATGAGTTTCCCAAAATACCCCCCTATAATGCACATAACGCAACAGTAATGTGGCTCTGAGAGAGGAGTTCCACCTCTCGGAGACTCCGGCGGAGGTGAGGTTGAACACAAGAACAGCAAAAGAGATAACCAGCCGCAGGGATTTGTGAAAAAACACCCGCCAAGAAGAAAGCCCGCAGCGGGTGCATTCCGCTTTAACAACACCCAGGGTGCGTGATCTAACTGTGCACTTAGAGCCTAGAGAACACGTACCAGAGAGTTCTGAGGCAGAAAGCCGCAGTGAGCATCTGTGAGCCCCATCAAGGAGGCAAAAACGAAAGCAATGGAAACTCAAAGGCTGAAGCCAACTCCACGGAAGTCCCAGGAGTGTGGGGGAAGAGGGAAAGAAGTCTGTGGACAGTTGTCACAGAGGCGCGTGACTGTGGAGAGTGGGCACACCTGGCAGCTGAGCCCGACAAGCCCTTGGGCCTCAAATTCTGAAGCAGTCTGGCTGGACAAAGGCCAGGAGGGGCTAGGACAGGGCTCTACAATACCCACAGTCTGTGGAAGAGGCACACTTCCCATCTTTTTTTTTTTTAACTTATTTGAGAGCGACAGAGGGAGAGAGAGAGAGTATGGGCACTCCAGGGTCTCCAGCCACTGCAAACGAACTCCAGATGCATGTGCCATCTTGTACATCTGGCTAACGTGGGTCCTGGGGAATTGAGCCTTGAACCGGGGTCCTTAGGCTTCACAGGCAAGAGCTTAACTGCCAAGCCATCTCTCTAGCCCCTTCCCATCCTTTTTAACATTACACTGTAGGACAAGGCAACTTCCGAGGAATGAATGGGAGTAAAGGGCACATAGGCCCTTTCTAAGCAGACACTTCAGGAGCATTCTATATCTCTACTGTCATTTTTTTCTCCCACTGTTTGGAGCCACAGTGACCTGCAACAGATACGAACCATAATCAAAAATTAACCTCCATGGCTATAAGCACTAAAATGTAGGGATTATTTGTTACTGCACTTAAGAACTAGCAAAAGCTGACTGATCCAGAGAACGAGGCTCACAGCTTTAAGGCCACCTCTGACGACTCAACAAGAGAAGCAGCTCAAATGTATGTCTTTGCATAGGGTACCTATGCACCAAGTTCCCTGGGGAAGTTCTAAAGTGTAGATTCCCAGTGCCCCACCTGGAGGCCTTGAGCTAGTTCATCTATGGAGTTTGTGCTTTATGGTTTTTATTTTTAATGTGTTATTTATTTATTTGAGAGAGAAAGAGAGAGAGATTGAGAATGGGCACGCCTCCAGCCACTGCAAACGCACTCCAGATACATGCGCCACCTTGTGCATCTGGCTTTATGTGGGTACTGGGGAATTGAACCTGAGTCCTTTGGCTTTGCTGCAAGTGCCTTAACCGCTAAGCCATCTCTCCAGCCTGCTTAATGGTTTTGGGTTTTGTTTTTTTTTTTTTAACTTTAGTTTGCAGTGCTGGCGATCAAACTCAGTATCTCATATGTTGATCAAGCACTCAATCTCCAGCCCAAATTCTGAAGATAGCATGTAGACTAGACAGACAGCCCCTTGAGAAACTATAATCTAATGAGTGCAATCTTTTGGTTATCCAAAATGATGTCCAGAGAGGCAAAGCTACTAACACTACTAAAGGTAACCCAGCAAGGTGCCAAACAATAAACCTATCTGTAGCTCTTTCCCCCAAAGCACACTGTCCTTTCCCTGAGCCACAGGCAGGCCAGAGGCCCAAAGCAAAACTCACAGATTAAAGATGCAGCCTCAGGGGCTGAGGAGATACTTCAGTGGTTAAAGGCACTTGCCTGCAATGCCTGCAAAGCCTGCTAGCCTGGGTTCGATTCCCCAGTACACCTGCATAAAGCCAGATGCACAAACTGACGCATGCAACTGGAGTTTGCTTGGTGCCCCCTTTCTCCTCTCTCTCTCTTCTTACAAATAAATTATATTATTTATTTATTTATTAGAGAGAGAGAAGGAAGGAAGGAAAGAAAGGAAGAAAGAAAGGAAGAGACAAATAGAATGAGTGTACCAGGGCCTCTAGCCACTGCGAACAAACTCTAGACAAATGCACCACCTTGTGCATCCGGGTAAATGAGTACTGGGGAATTGAACATGGGTCCTTAGGCCTCACAGTCAAGTGTCTTAACCCACTAAGCCATCTCTCCAGCCCAATAATTTATTTATTTTTTGGTTTTTCAAGGTAGGGTTTTACTCTAGTCCAAACTGACCTGTAATTCACTATGTATTCTCAGGGTGGCCTTGAATTCATAGTGATCCTCTTACCTCTGCCTCCCGAGTGCTGGGATTAAAGACATGCACCACCATGCCTGGCCCAATAGTTGTTTGTTTGTTTTTTTTAATGCAGAGAAATGGAGAAATGGCTTAGTGGTTAAAGTACCTGCCTGAGAAGCCTAAGGACCCAGGTTTGACTCCCCAGAACCCACGTAAGGCAGATGCATATGGTGGTGCATGTATCTGGAGTTCATTTGCAGTGGCTGGAGGCCCTGGTGTGCCCATTCTCTCACTCTGTCTGTCTCATTCTCTATCTCTCTCTCAAATAAATAAGTAAAATATTGAAAGAAAAAATGCAGGGCTGGAGAGATGGCTTAGCAGTTAAGACTCTTACCTGCAAAGTCAAAGGACACAGGTTCAATTCCCTAGGACCCACATAAGCCAGATGCACAAGGGGGCACATGTGTCTGGAGTTCATTTGCAGAAGCTGAAGGCCCTGGTGCACCCATTCTCCCTCTCTGTGTGCCTCTCCCCCCCACCCCGCTCTCTCTCAAGTAAATAAAAAAATAAGTAAACTTTAAAATAAATTTTTAAAATGCAGCCCTGGAGAGACACCAAGGTAACCAGTGATTTAAGTTGACTACAGCAAGGGCTAGCCTCAGTGGACAGTGGTCTGAGCCACTGTTCCTAGTGCTTTGGCTCAGCAGTTAAGACTCTTACCTGCAAAGTCAAAGGACACAGGTTCAATTCCCTAGGACCCACATAAGCCAAATGCACAAGGGGGCACATGTGTCTGGAGCTCCATCTCCAGAGCCCCTGCCCATGCCTCAGTTTCCCTCTCTGACACACAGCACTGGTTTCTCCTCAGATGGGGTTACCCTAAGAATGAGAGGAATATTGGACTGGGGATAGGAGACCCATCACAGAGCAGAAGGCTAAAGGGAAGAGAAAGAAAAACAAACAAATAAAAGAGGGGGAATCTCCTGGAAGCCCTGGCGAGCCCCAGTCTCCCCAGCATGGCTGCTGGAGCTGCCCCAGCCCTCTTCGATTTTGATGTACAGTTTGAAACAAATCAATAGCGGTATAATAATACTCAGCACGCTGTGTAATTTTTATATCATTAGTTTTCATTTTCCGCTCCCCATGCATCAAAAAACTTACAACGGGCTCGTAAAGTTTATTTAGTATTCCATGAATTCCTAATCAGTTTCATTTCATAATGATTCAGGAGCCGCCCGCTGCCTAGGCCCCGTGTCAAAAAATCGATAAAACCAACACAGTTTTCCTGATGGCGGCTGCAAAAGGATCTATTGTCGGGGAATTATGATTTATGCCCTGCCCTGAACCGTGGGCAGCAGCCTCCACCCGCAGCTCGAGGCTGAGGTCTTCGCCAATAATGATTTATGCACCTTTGGATGGCCCCACCCTAGCTTCCTGCCGCCTCGGCTGGCCCCTGGTGCCGCGAGGAGGGAAGCTAAGCGAGAAAGTACGGGGGAAGCCCCGCTGGTCAGACGAACATACCTGCCTGGGCTGGCATCTGCTGGCATGCCCACCACCCTCCAAGGAGTTCTGAGCAAGGAAGTGTCTGGAGAGTCCCACCTGGCCCCAGAGAAAATAAGACCCAGAGGGTTGGGGAGGGAGGATAACCCTGGGTCTCTGTGGCCTTTGCTCACAGCAGCCTCAGGTCTGACCTCAGTGAGCTCCTAGCTCTGCCTCACATCCACCGTGGTCATCTCCACCCTCCTGAGCCCCAGAGACTGAATGAGGAAGGGGTCCTATGGAATACTATGGCCAAAAGCAGGCCTCCAGGAAATTCTTAAGCCAGAATGGAAGCTCCCAAGACTTCCCAAGAGGGAACAGGAACCGGGCTGGAGTGTCTTAAAGTCCCTTCTCTGCTTAGCTCGGATTTCAAGAGCTGAAACCCCCATTGGAGACTCCAGTCCCCTTCCTCCACTGGGTGTGATTAATAGGCCTAGGAGACATCTTAATGGGATGGGTATTAAGTCCAACAATTGGTTTAATTAACAGTAACTAACCTAGCTGGGATAGAGAGACTTCAGGGCAACTTCACAGGAGAACAGCTGCCCTGGTGTGATGGACGCACAGACAATTGGGGTCGCCAGAAGATGCTTCCCACTCACCCCCATCAGGGGTTTCTTGACCTCAGCATGGTGTCTGGACAAGGGAGCTTCACTCAGATAGGTTGAAAGGAGCAGAGAATTGGGGAAATAATCCCAACAGGGACTCTGCCTGGAGTTATAGCTGGGCCCTCCAGCCTTTGACTCCTAGTGATGAGTGGATTCTTCCTCATGCCCTCCTTTGTTTTTTGTTTTTGGTTTTTTGTTTTGTTTTGTTTTCATTTCTTAACTCAACAAACATCTGGGAGATACCTATGGCAATAAGCTTATATGTGGCTCAGGGCAAAGGGACTCGCCTGCACCACACGTGGAGAGTGGCAAACTGGCATCCCACCCAACTCTTTTGGGTCTATAGACACAGGTGTACCCACCCTTGTTGCCCACCATGCCCTGATCATTCCTCCACCTTCCAGCCTGTGCCCACTCTCCAGGACAGGCGGAGCAGAGCGTAGCAGCAGGTTTTCCCTCCATCTCCACTCCTCCGACATCACAACGTGGAAAGGGCACAGACCTGGTTGCGTGTTGGCCACATAACCAGCCAGCC
Organism: Jaculus jaculus; assembly: GCF_020740685.1. Classification (NCBI taxonomy): domain Eukaryota; kingdom Metazoa; phylum Chordata; class Mammalia; order Rodentia; family Dipodidae; genus Jaculus; species Jaculus jaculus. Next base: position 94,953,528 of record NC_059110.1, read on the forward strand.
AGGTTAAGATGTGCCCACTGGTACAATAGTGGCATGGTTATAATGGCAGTAACCATCTGCTCTTTCATTGGATTTGAGTCCTGCTCCAAGGGAGGAAATGTATGCCTAGTACTGAAAGCCTTATCAAAGCCTATAGCTGGGAAGGCCACAGGCCTTAGTGGGGAAGCTATTACTATTGTTTTGGCAAAATGGATATGTTGTGCTCATCAAATTGTCCTCTAAGTATTTATATATATATGACTATAGATTAGTGCTGCTCTCACCTTTGGTTAGAGAAGCTTCTTCTTTTTAATTTAGACTTTTTTTTTTTTTTTACTTATTTATTTAAGAGAGAGGGAGACAATATGAATAAGCATGCCAGGACCTCCAGCTACTACAAATCAATTCCAGATGTATGTGCCATTCTGTGCATCTGGCTTATGTGGGCTCTGGGGAATCAAACCTGGGTCCTTAGGCTTTGCAGGCAAGCACCTTAACTCTTAAGCCATCTCTCTGGCCTGAGAGAAACTTCTTTTTTTTTTTTTAATTTTTTATTTATTTATTTGAGAGCGACAGACACAGAGAGAAAGACAGATAGAGGGAGAGAGAGAATGGGCGCGCCAGGGCTTCCAGCCTCTGCAAAGGAACTCCAGATGCGTGTGCCCCCTTGTGCATCTGGCTAACGTGGGACCTGGGGAACCGAGCCTCGAACCGGGGTCCTTAGGCTTCACAGGCAAGCGCTTAACCGCTAAGCCATCTCTCCAGCCCAGAAACTTCTTTTTGACATAGTGGTGACTATTGGGAGAGCTCAAAACTCACCAAAGTACTAAGAATAAATGATTGCTGAGTGCCCTGCAATAAATGAAATATTGCACATACTTTAAGGCTTAGGGAACATAGAAGAGAGGGTAGAAGGAATGTAAGAGCCAAAGGATGGAGCCAAGCGCTTGGGAACTCTGTCTTCCAGACGTGAAGTGGCCATTATATTCATGACATCCCAGTGGTTCTTGTTCCCTGCACAATAGTGGGCCCATCCGCTGTGTGATGAAGGGGGGGGGAAGACTTCGAAACAGAAGACACCCTGGTTGGAGAGAAGAAGGGGTTTTGTGGAAAGGGGTGGGGAGGGGGAGACAAAAGAAAGTAATGGGAGGGGATTATGATCAAAATGCATATGCACATGCATGAAAATTATCAATAAAAAAAGGTTTTTAAAATCTGGCTTCTCATGCCGGGCGTGGTGGCGCACGCTTTTTTAACTCCAGCACTTGGGAAGAAGAGGTAGGAGGATTGCCATGAGTTCGAGGCCACCCTGAGACTAAGCAGTGAATTCCAGGTCAGCCTGGGCTAGAGTAAAACCCTACCTTGAAAAACAAAACAACAACAACAAAAAAATCTGGCCAGGCGTGGTGGCGCACGCCTTTAGTCCCAGCACTTGGGAGCCAGAGGTAGGAGGATCGCTGTGAGTTCGAGGCCACCTGAGACTCCATAGTGAATTCCAGGTCAGCCTGGGCTAGAGTGAGACCCTACCTCAAAAAATAAAAAATAAAAAATAAATCTGGCTTCTGGGCTGGAGAGATGATTTAGCAGTTAAGGTACTTGCCTGCAAAGCCAAAGAACTCAGGTTCGATTCCCCAGGACCCATGTAAGCCCAATGCACAAGGGGGTGCGTGGAGTTTGTTTGCAGCAACTGGGGACCCTGGCATCCCATTCTTCCCTCTCTCTCTCTCTCTGTCTCTCTCTCAAATAAATAAATAAAAATAAAAAATTTTAATATCTGCTTTCTTCCACTCAACAACTCAAGCAACCTTAAGCAATTTCATTAACCTTTCTGAGCCCAACTTTCTTTGCATGTAACATTGGTGCCATGATTTCTGCCCCACAGACGATGAGTCAAAAAAAATAGCCCCTTACGAACGTTTGCGACCCACCTCTGCTCTCTGTGGTCTCAAAGCTCACATCTTCCCAAGCGTCATCTATGTTGTGCTGGGGGCATAGGGGGCAAGATCCATCCTCTCCTCCCAGGATAATCAGAAAAGCAGAACATAGTCAGGACTAGCCCTTGTGGGCAAAGCCTGTGGCTAAAGTAGATGAGCCCAGTTTTACCAATGTGTAGCCGAGCCAAAGTCCCTCCCCATGACTCAGTTTCTCTCTGTGTGAGACAGAGGGCTGATTGCTCTTGAGGCTGAAATTTGGCAGCCTTCTAGCCTGGTAACCAGCTTCCAACAACCAGGAGACAGGTAGGATGTGCTGAGTGAGGAGTGGGGGCCACAAGATGGGGTGATGGGGAGACGAGATGGTCCTGGTCTTGAGAAACCATGCCTGCACCCCAGAAGGGACACAGGAGAAGAAGTTCCCCTGGGCCCAACAAACACTACAAAGGCACGAGCTTGACCCAGTACCAGCTGCCTCTACCCCAGCCAGTTCCCTCCTCTCTTTCTTTCCTCTGTTCCTTTCTACCTCCTGTTGCTGTCTACTCCATTTTGTGTCCTGTTCTTTTGCCTCTACCTGCTCTTTCCCTCACTGGGGACAATAAACACTTCATCTTGTTAGGCGGAAGAAGTTCTGATGCCTTGCCACCCCCCAGCTGCGCCAACAGCACTGAGATCTCAATGGAGGCACCTCTCGGCCCTGCTCCTCTTCCAGCTGTCCCATCACTCCCTAGGTGAGTGACAGTTCTACTGCAAAGGTGACAAAATGACCCAGGCCAGGAGCTCAGCATCCGCACTTTGGGATGACTGCCAGCTGGGCTCCCTTGGGCCACTGAGAAGTGGATACTAGCGGTCCCTTGCCCCCTTCTTCAGAGCCCCACAGACACACTCAGATTCCTCAATGCTAAGGCCACTATGCCTCCCAGCTCTGTTGCCTCCTCTCGCTCCTTCTCCCTTCCTCCAACTCTGCTCAGATCTCATTCTGCTGAGAACAAGGGCCGGTGTCCCTGGGACTCAATCCTTGCTATTCTAACCCCTTCATGAAAGGGTAGGAGCCATCTTGAGCTCTGAGCATCATCATCTTATCTGTGAAGTGGGCTCAGTATTATTGTGATAGTTCTTCATTTAAAAACAAAATGTAGGGCTGGAGAGATGGCTTAGCGGTTAAGCGCTTGCCTGTGAAGCCTAAGGACCCCGGTTCGAGGCTCGGTTCCCCAGGTCCCTCGTTAGCCAGATGCACAAGAGGGCGCACGCGTCTGGAGTTCGTTTGCAGTGGCTGGAAGCCCTGGCGCGCCCATTCTCTCTCTTTCCCTCTATCTGTCTTTCTCTCTGTGTCTGTCGCTCTCAAATAAATAAATAAATAATGAACAAAAAAATATTTAAAAAAAAAAGTAAAAACAAAATGTAGCCGGGAGTGGTGGTGTACACCTTTAATCCCAGCACTCAGGAAGTAGAAGGATTGCTGTGAGTCCAAGGCCACCCTGAGACTACATAGTGATTTCCAGGTCAGCCTGAGCTAGAGTGAAACCCTACCTTGAAAAAAAAAAAAAAACAAGGTGGGCTGGAAAGATGGCCCAGCAGTTAAAGGCACTTGCTTGAAAAGCCCGACAGCCTGGGTTTGACTCCCCAGTACCCACAAAAAGTCAGATGCACTAGTGACATGTGTGTCTGGAGTTCATTAGTAGTGGCAGGGGGCCCTAGCACACCCAACACCCATTCTCTCTCTCTCTCTCTCTCTCTCTCTCTCTCTCTCTCTCTCTCTCTCTCTCTCACACACACACACACACACACACACACAGTAGGAGGGTCACAAAGAAAATAAGAGAACAGAACCCAAAGGCTTCTATGTTCCCCTGCCGAGTATATGGGCAGAAGGAAGGAGAGGTGGGGTGAGGGAAGCCTGAGTTTGAGGCTGGAGCCGTCTACCCATCTGTCAGGGGACAAAGTAAGAAACTAGGCACTGGGACTCTCAGAGACTCACCTGCAGAGAAGACAGGAGGGCCCCGAGAATTCAGTGGCACGGAGGGGACAGGAGATGGAGCTGGGGAGGCACACAGGCCTTCCATGGCAGCCAGCTGCGTCTTCCCACTGAATGGCGGTGCTAAGCAGCACCATGGCTAGCCTGAGAATCAGAAGCAGTCATTACCTCTCTCACAGGTTCTGCTGTCCACCTGTCCTCTAGAACATTCCGGGCAGCCAGTGAGTACCAGGCAGACTTCGGAGGCATGGGCACTGTGTCTGGCACAGAGAGAGTTCAATAAATGTTTCCGCAGTTTACCATGGAGCGGGGACAAGGGTTACTGTGGTGGCCCATGGGGGAACCTGTCTGACTAGAGAGGGCAGGGTCTGCTCAGACCGACAGCACTCACTACACACTTGTCCCTGAGCAGGGCTATTTAGGTCTCCATCACAGTGAAGGAAAGTGAGACCTACAAAAGTTCCGTGGGTTTGTTTGGGTTTGGTTTGGTTTGGTTTTCAAGGTCTCCAAGCAAGCAGAGGCAGGACGAGACAGGTGGCCAGCCTCAGGAGCCTCCTGGGAACATTCAGGTAGTCACTGCCAACTCCCAGAGGAGGCCTTGAGCCAAGCGTTCGGCTGCATGCTGATGTGGATCTCAGAGCTTGAACCACCTATGACACAGGATTCCCCTCCTCCTCATTTTACAGATGAGGAGACCATCAGAGGGGGTCCACAGCCAGGAACTGGCAAACAGCACAGGCAGGTTTATACAAAGCCGCCAAGGTTCCTTCCAGGCCCCAAGACCTTCTGGAGATCAGGCCCCGACCCAAGTCCTTGGGGCACACTTATGGACTCTGCTGGCCCTCAGCCACTCTGGTCAGTGCATGACCGCCATTGCCTCTCTCCCCCAGGACACATGTCCGTGCCATGTGCACACACCCAGGTGCACCTGGACACGTGCTTTTATGAGCACGGGCAGGCCTTAGGCTGGCTCTCCGAGCTCACTGGAGACACCTGCGGACCTTTAAGCACATGCAGCCTCCCCTCAGGATGCTGACAGAATGACTATGCGGGACTTATCAGTGGCTACATAACCAATTCCCCCTTAAAATTTAGCTCCCCAAAACAGCAGACAGTGGATAGGGGAACTGGCTTAAACAGGTCAAGTGCTTGCTGTACAAGTGTGAGGACCTGAGTTCAGATCCCCAGAACCCATGTGAAGCTAGATGATGCAGACATCTGTAATTCCCACGTTCCTACCGCTGGTGGGAGGCAGAGATAGGAAAACCCCAAAAGCTGGTGGGCCAGTGAGTGTGGTGTCCACAGGTTCGGTAGTGAAAAAGAGACTCTTAAACAGGGTGGAAGGCGGGGACTGACACCGGCCGTTGTCCTCTGACCTCCATGTGTGCCATGGTACATGCCTGCACACACACACACACACACACACACATACATACCATATACACATGTATACATACACCTATCTATCTGACTACCTATCTATTTATCTATCTGTCATCTATCTCACATACAACACATACAGAGTAGACAATTTTTTATTTGATTTATTTATTTGAGAAAGAGAAAGAGACAGATGAGAGAGAGATTGAGAATGGATGCACCAGGGCCTCCAGGCACTGCAAATGAACTCCAGACACATGCGTCACCTTGTGCATCTGGCTTAAATGGGTACTGGGAATTGAACCTGGGTCCTTAGACTTCACAAGCAAGCACCTTAATGGCTAAGCCAACCCTCCAGCTCCAGAGCAGACAGTTACCATCTGACCCGGTTTCTGAGGGTCAGCAGTCCACATGCAGCTTGGCTTGGGGCTGTGACTTGAGCACTCTTTGGGAGGCCTCACTGAGGCAGAAGAATTAATTTCAAGGATTACTTCCTCCCAGGGTTTCAGCAGAAGGCTTCTGCTTCTACTCTGTGTGTGTTGTGTGTGAGACAGATGATAGATAGATGGATGGATGGATGGATGGATGGATGGATAGATAGATAGTCAGATAGGTAGGTGTACATATAGAGGTGTGTGTGAGAGTGCAGGCATGTACCATGGCACACATGTGGAGGTCAGAGGACAACTGCAGGTGTCAGTCCCTGCCTTCCACCTTGTTTACGAGAGTCTCAGCCGGGCGTGGTGGCACACACCTTTAATCCCAGCACTTGGGAGGCAGAGGTAGGAAGATCGCCATGAGTTCAAGGTCACCCTGGGTCTACAGTGAATTCCAGGTCAGCCTGAGCTAGAGTGAGACCCTACCTCAAAAAATATATATATATATAGAGAGAGAGAGAGAGTCTCTTTTTCACTACCAATGCTGTGGACACCATGCTCACTGGCCCACAAGCTTCTGGGATTTTCCTCTCTTTGCCTCCCATCTGCCATAGGAACATTGGGATTACCGATGTACATGGCATCATCTAGCTTTACGTGAGTTCATGTTTGGTTTCATGTCACATTACCTCCTGAGTATCCTGATGACATGGCAGCTGGCTCCCCTCTGAGCATGGGACCCAAAACAGGGGATGTCCCAGCACCTTCTGAGCACACACTATGGCTTCTGCTTGCCCTGTTAGAGGAGGCCCACATTCTACAAGAAACAAATTAGAACCCTGCCAGGCGTGGTGGCACACATCTTTAATCCCAGCACTCAGGAGGCAGAGGTAGGAGGATCGCTATGAGTTCAAAGCCACCCTGAGACTACATAGTGAATTCCAGGTCAACCTGGGCTAGAGTGAAACCCTAACTTGGAAAACAAAACAAAAAAAGGTTTGGGCTGGAGAGGTTGCTTAATGGTTAAGGTGCTTGCCTGCAAAGCCAAAGGACTTAGATTCGATTCCCCAGGATCCACATAAGCCAGATGCACAAGGTGGTGTATGCATCTGGAGTTCATTTGCAGTGGCTGGAGGCCCTGACATGCCCATTCCCCTCCCCCTTTCTCTCTCTCTTTTCCTATTTCTCTCTCTCAAATAAATAAATAAAAATATAATAAATATATAAACAGAATGTGATGGTTATTCTTTAAAAAAATTAGAACCCATCTTAATACAAGGAAGTGAACCAAAACATTCATAGAAGGCTGGAGAGATGGCTTAGTGGTTATGTGCTTGCCTGTGAAGCCGAAGGACCGCGGTTCGAGGCTCAATTCCCCAGGACCCACGTTAGCCAGATGCACAAGGGGGCGCACACGTCCAGAGTTTGTTTGCAGTGGCTGGAGGCCCTGGTGTGTCCATTCATTCTCTCTCCTTCTCCCTCTGCCTCTTTCTCTTTCTGTCTGTCACTCTCAAATAAGTAAAAATAAACAAAAAAAAATCATAGAAATACTTTAGAGCCATCACAATGTGAGGTAGGGCTGGGCATTGGGACTTTTGAACACTGTCCAGGAAACTCCTAAGGGCAGTCAAGACTGAGGTCCACTGAGCTGAAACCCACTGGATGGGAGAGAGGTTCAACAGGACATGACCCACCCATCCACCCTACCCCCCTCTTACTTATTCCTGACCCTGGCCTATGCAGGCCTGGGAGCTAGCTCATTTGGATGGAGTCACAAGCACGGAAGTGGCCACAGATGGAGTATGGACCAGGACTCTCCTAGCTGCTGACCTCCAGGAATGCCTAGGCCTTGCCTCAGGCCCCAACCGGACCAGCCCTTTGGGCAGCTCTGAGTCTCTAGTGGGGACTCGCTTTCCTCTGTCTCCCACCTGGACCCCAGGCCATTTCCAAACTCCTCAGTTGCTCCTCCCAGCAAGTATTCCGACTCAGCTCTCTGAACTCTACCCTCTCTCTGTAATTCTTGTTCTTCCTGTCTCTCTCCATCCCGCCCACCTCACTCCCTCTTTCTCTTGAAGAGCAGAGGGCCCAGACCACAGCTTTGAAGCCTGTGAAAATAAGAAGGCCACACCTCCACCTCCCAAGGACAGCAGTTCTGCCCCGTAATGAGGAGCAAGGAGAAGTCTCCTCGGGAATTAATGAGACCACCAAGAACAAAAGAGGCGACCAGCAGGGGCCAGAGAGGCGGAGCCCACATTAAGCCATCCCTGCAGAACCACACGAGGCAATAATAGAGTGAGGAAAAATGGAGTCAAGATCCCTGTGGTAAAAACTATTAGAGGAGGCGAATTATAAAACTATTAACCAGAATGTAACTCCCAATTAAAAGATGATTTAACACTGGAACCTGATGGATGAATTTTGATTAAATGGAGAACTATTAGGAGCCCAGGGATAAGGCTGCTCCTGCCAGTTCTAAAAGTTAAAAGGCAGTTTGATATAAAAATTTATAAATTAAGGTTAATTACTTTAAATAACATGGCTAGAAGCAATGAAGGAAAATTTGTCAGAATCTCCAGAGTTTGGGTCAAGATGGATGCAAATGTCCCAGCTGGCCTCAGGGAATGTGGAGGTCAGGGCAGGGGCAGTCAAGGCCAGAGAGGAGAGAGAAGATGCCCACATTCCTACCAGAGCCCATCAAGAAGTAAGGGGCAGACTGAGGTGCAGACAGGGGAGGCCCTGGCTCCCATCCACCACCCAGCCACACACCACATCCACCCGAACCAACTCCACCAGCAGGATTCCAGGCCCGTGACCTGAGTGAGATCTGCGGAGGGCTTGGCAAGGCTGACGGATAAACAACCACTGAAACTGCCCGGTGGCTGGCCACGTGGTCTCCGTGCCAGATCCCCAAGTTCTGGCTCCTCTTCCAGCACTGGGCAGCCCTTCTTCTGACCTTCCGCCCCGGACCTCAGTGTCTCCTCCGAGATGCGGCGACGGGCACTGCCCCATCTGCTGCCCAGCGGCTCCCACTGCTGCCCATGGCTCCTCTGCGGAGAAAGTGCGGCACCTCATTTTGCAGGCACACAGTCAAAATGCCTGGTGGTGCACGAATTTAATCCTTAATCCCAGTGCTCAGGAGGCTGAGGTAGAAGGATCACCCTGAGTTTGAGGACACTCTGAGACTACCCAGTGAGTTCCAGGTCAGCAAGACCCGACTTCAAAAAAAAAAAGGGAGAAAGAAAAGCCTCAAATATTTGGAGTTACAACCACATAGGGAAAGAGAGGCAGGGAAGAGGATAGAGGGAGGAGGAGGTAAGGGAGGGAAAATATGAAAAAAAATGAAGGGAAAATAAAGAAGAAAGAAAGAGAAGGAAAAGGAAACAATAAGGGAAAGGGAGTCACCAAAGGTTTGTTTTTTGACATAAATCCTGATGAGTTAGAAGTCAGGGATATGTTTAACCCTGAAGGGGCAGAGTGAGTGCATGAATGAATAACATTCTAGGGGGGCCGATACAGATGCATTTGGGGTTTGTTTATTTGTTTATTTTTTGGTTTTTCAAGGTAGGGTTTCACTCTAGTCCAGGCTGACTTGAAATTCAGTACGTAATCGCAGGCGATTCTCCTACCTCTGCCTTCCCAGCACTGGGATTAAAGGCGTGCACCACCATGCCCGACAATTTTTTTAATTTATTTGAGACAGAAAGAGGTAGATAGAAAGCTGGGCGTGGTGGTGCACGCCTTTAATCCCAGCACTCGGGGACAGAGGTAGGAGGATTGCTGTGAGTTCGAGGCCACCCTGAGATTACATAGTTAATTCCAGGTCAGCCTGGGGTAGAGTAAGACCCTACCTCGAAAAAAGAAAAAACAGAGGTAGATAGAGAATGGGCACACCAGGTCCTTCAACTGTTGCAAATGAACTCTAGACACATGAGCCACCTTGTGCATTTGGCTTATGTGGGTCCTGGAGAATTGAAGCTGGGTCATTTGGCTTTGCAAGCAAGCACCTTAACCACTAAACCATCCTTTCCAGCCCACATTTGGGTTTTTTTTGAGGTGTCTTGCTTTATTCCAGCGGACCTGGAATTCACTATATAGTTTCAGATAAGAGGCAGTCCTCCTACCTCAGCCTCCCAAGAGCTTGGAGCACATGCCACCATACCTGCTAAGATTTTTTAAATATATTTTTATTTACTTATTTATTTATAAGCAAAGAGAGAAAGGGGGAGAGAGAATGGGTGTGCCAGGGCTTCTAGCCACTGCAAATGAATTCCAGATGCATGCGCCACTTTGTGCATCTGGCTTTACATGGGTACTGGGGAATTGAACCCAGGTTGTTAGGCATTGCAGGCAAGCACCTTAACTGGTGAGCCATCTATCTAGCCCTGGATGTTTTTATTTTATAAAATTTCATGAATCTGTATGTGCTCATCTTCATTACTTAGGTAAAAAGTTAAATTATGTTAAACAACTTTCAAGTGACCACAATGATGGATCACTGTTATGATATACAGACTTTAACTCAATAGCCTGTTTAAAAAGTGAATATGGTGACAGCCCACCCTTCCTCTGCACCATACAACATGTGATGCGTGTTGGGTGGTCTAAGACGGAGAGGTGGAATAGCTGAATGTGGCCATGGGAAACAGTTTCCCACAAGGCTGTTCTGTAGAGATAAGCACTGTGGGAAAAGAAGCTTGAGACACAGGGCCTGAGCACATTTCTTCCCCACTCCTCGGGGTCTTCTCAATTTCCTCAGGAGCAGGGTTGGGCAGAGAAGAAGGGGAGGAAAGCACTCGGGCCAAGGCCTGGTGAGGAGCACCAGGGAGCGTCAGGCACAAGGAACAGTGAGCTGCACAGGCTGGACGTGGCCCAGCTCCAGAAAGAAATTAAGAAGAATGTGAAGGGCATTTTCTAGAAGATGCTTTCTACAAACACCTGAGAGAATGAACTGATAAAACCTATAATCCCAGGCTGAAGGAGGGAGAATCACTGTGAGTTCGAGGCCAGCCTGGGCTAGAGTGAAGACCCTGCCTCAAAAATAAACAAACAGCCGGGCCTGGTGGCGCACGCCTTTAATCCCGGCACTGGGGAGGCAGAGGTAGGAGGATCGCCATGAGTTGGAGGTCACCTTGAGACTACATAGTGAATTCCAGGTCAGCCTGGGCTAGAGTGAGACCCTACCTTGAAAAACCAAAATAAATAATGAAATAAGAATAAGCTGATAAATATTTTTAATGCAAAAGAAAGAATTAACTGATAAAGAGATTTCAAAATTGGCTGTTCCTATTGCTTGGAGTGAGGGAGCACATCACAAGGAAGTATGTTGGTAGAGCAAAATGGCTTCCTTCATGACAAGTCAAGGAGGCAAAAGAAGAGTGAGAAGGTGGGCTGGAGAGATGGTTCAGTGGTTCAGGTGCTTACCTGCAAAGCCTAATGACCCGGGTTTGATTCCCCAGCACCCACATAAAGCCAGACACACAGTAGCCAATGTATCTGGAGTTTATTTGCAGAAGGGAGCAAGGGTCCCACAATGCTTTTCAAGGACACCCCCCCAATGACCTAAAGATATCTTACTAAGTCACACCTCTTAAGATTTCGTCAGGCTGGAGAGGTTGCTCAGGAGTTAAAGCATCTGCTTGCAAAGCCTGACAGCCCAGGTTTGATTCCCAGTACCCACGTTAAATCAGATGCATGATGCGGCACATGCATCTGGAGTTCGTTTGCAGTGGCAAGAAGCCCTGGCATGCCCATTTCTTCTCTCATTCTCTCTCTCTCTCTTCCCCTTCCATGTGCTTATAAATAAATTAACATTTAAAAAAAATTCCACCACCTCCCAGGATACTTCCCTGGTTGTTTATCTGTAACACAGAGGCCTTTAGGGAAACAGACCAGACCCAAACTACTGCATTCCTCAGTTAAAGCCTCTAACCAGGGATGGGGTGATGGCTTAGCAGTTAAGACGTTTGCCTGCAAAGCCAAAGGACCTAGGTTCAATTCTCCAGGACCCACATAAGCCAGATATGCACAAGGTGGCTCATGTGTCTGGAGTTCGTTTGCACCAGCTGGAGGCCCTGGGATGCCCATTCTCAATCTCTCTCTCCCTCTCTCTCTCTCTCTCTCTCTTTCTCCCCACCTATTTCTTTCCCTCTCAAATAAATAAATAAAATATTTTTAAAAATAGTTCCTGTACGTGAAGCTGTGAGGCAGAAAATTAATGCGAAGTTAAGAATAGTGGCTAGGAAGCTGGCAAGTGCGGGGACAGAGCTTGTGTGCCCAGCACCCTTGTAAAGGCTGGGCAGGCGTGGAGGTATACCTTGTAATAGTCTTGACAAGTCATGGGTTCAAGTGTCTCATAAATGAGGTGGAGAGTGGTCAAGGAAGACACCCAGAATCAGCCTCTGCCCTCCATACATGCATGCACACACGTACATGCACGCCTACACACATGTGTGCCCACATACATACAAGCATGCATACAAACATGCACATATACCACACACACTACACATTAAAAAAAAAAAAAACAACATACTGGATCCGGGCGTGGTAGCACATGCCTTTAATCCCAGCACTCGGGAGACAGAGGTAGGAGGATCACCATGAGTTACCTACCCTGAGACTACAGAATGAATTCCAGGTCAGCCTGGGCTAAAGTGAGACCCTATCTTGAACCCCCCCCCAAAAAAAAAAAGTACTGGAAAGCGAGTGGCACAAAGTAAACCCTCAATAAATGGAGCTGCTGGTTTTTGTTTGGGCTTGTGCTTCGATTGTTGTTCGTGTGGCAGTCAGCCTCGGGTTGCTGGGAGGAACCTCCAGACCAGACATAGTTCATGAGAGGAATGGCATTTATTGGAAGCTTACAGATCTAAGGGAAGTTCGGAAATGGCAGAAGAGGCTGGCCCCCTTTCACAGGCCCATGCAGAGAGAAATGCCACCAGCAGCACCGCAAGCAAGCGCACTTCAGGGACTCCATAACGGCAGAGCTCCAGAGCTGTGCATATCTGCAGACTGGCCCTCAGACCCACCCCAACACCTTACTGTGAGACTGGGACATTACCTCAAAAAACAAAACAAGGGCCGGGCGTGGTGGCGCAGGCCTTTAGTCCCAGCGCTAAGGAGGCAGAGGTGGGTGGATCGCCATGAGTTTGAGGCCACCCTGAGACTACATAGTGAATTCCAGTTCAGCTTGGACTAGAGCAAGACTCTACCTCGAAAACCAAAACCAAACAGAAACAAGTAAGTCAGCCCGTGGGGCCCTGGTGGCGCATGCCTTTAATCCCAACACTCGGGAGGCCACCCTGAGAATACAGAGTGAATTCCAGGTCAGCCTGAACTAGAACGAACGAAACCCTACCTCGAAAAACCAAAAATAAAAAATAAAAAAAAACAAGGGCTGGAGAGATGACTTAGCAGTTAAGGTTAAGACATTTGCCTGTGAAGCCTAAGGACTCATGTTCCACTCTCCAGATCCCACAATAGCCTCAAAGGTGAGGCAAGCACAAGGTTGTACGGGCCCATCAGGTGATGGAAGCATCTGGAGTTGAACTGCAGTGGCTGAGGCCCTGGTGCAGCAATTCTCTATCCTCTCTGTCTCTCTCTAAATTAAAAAAAAAAAAAAAAACTTCAAAAAAGAGGGCTGGGGGCTGGAGAGATTGTTCAGTGGTTAAGGTGCTTGCCTGTAAAAAAGAAGGCTGAGAAGATATCTCGGTCAGTAAAGTGCTTACTTTATAAGCATGAAGACCTGAGGTAAGTCCACAGAACCAATGTAAAAATAAATAAATAAAAATTTGGGTATGGTTGTAATGCCCTTGTAATCCCAGTGCTTGGGAAATGGAAACAGGTGTGTGTGTGTTCTTGGGGTTTACTGGCCAGCCAGTGTGGCCTACTTGATAAGTTTCAGGCCAATAAGAGAACTTGTCTCAAACAATATTGACAGCTCTTAATGAATGACATCCAAGGTTACTTCTGACCTCCACATGTATACACACTGTGCACACACATGTGAACATGCACACATACACTCACATAATTTTTACAGTTTTTGTTTTGTTTTGTTTTTTTCAAGGTAGGGTCTCACTCTAGCTCAGGCTGACCTGAAATTCACTATGTAGTCTCAGGGTGGCCTCGAACTCACACTGATCTTCCTACTTCTGACTCCTGCGTGCTGGGATTAAAAGCATGCACCACCATACCTGGCAGACAGAAAGAGAATGGGCACACCAGGGTCTCTAGTCACTATAGATTCTAGATGCATGCATCTGGCTTTATGTAGGTACTGTGGAACTAAACTCAGATCCTTAGGCTTTGCAGGTAAATGCCTTAACCACTAAGTCATCTCTCCAGTCCCTTTGTTTTTTTAATTGAAAAAAAATTTGTTTTGGTTTTTTTTAAGGCAGGGTCTCACTCTAGCCCAGGCTGACCTGGAATTCACTATGTAGTCTCAGGCTGGCCTTGAACTCGCAGCGATCCTCCTACCTCTGCCTCCCAAGTGCTAGGATTAAAGGTGTGCACCACCATGCCCAGCTAATAAAATAAATTTAAAACATTTTTATTTTTAATTTTTTTGACAGCTTCCATAATTGTAGACAACAACCCATGATAATTCCCTTTCCCCTTCACTTTCCCCTGTGAAACTCCACTCTCCATCATATACCCTCACCCTCTCAATCAGTCTCTCTTTTATTTTGTTAATTTTTATTTATTTATTTGAGAGTGACAGAGAAAGAAGAAGAGAGAGAGAATGGGTGCACCTGGGCCTCCAGCCACTGTAAACAGACTCCAGAAGCATGCGCCCCTTTGTGCATCTGGCTAACGTGGGACCTGGGGAATCAAGCCTTGAACCAGGTCCTTAGTCTTCACAGGCAAGCGCTTAACCGCTAAGCCATCTCTCCAACCTTAGTTTCTCTTTTATGTTGATGTCATCATCTTTTCCTCCTATTATGATGGTCTTGTGTAGGTAGTGTCAGGCACTGTAAGGTCATGGATATATGGGTCAGGAATTGTAATAATCCAAGAACTAGGGAGGCAGAAGTAGGAGGACCGCCATGAGTTCAAGGCCAGCCTGGGACTATGTAGTGAATTCCAGGTCATCCTTTTCTAGAGTGTGACCCTTCCTTCCCTGGGGGGAATGGGGCTGGGAGGCTGGAGGGATGGCTTAACAATTAAGGCGTTTGGCTGCAAAGCTGAAAGACCAGGTTTGATTCCCAGGACCCACATTAGCCAGATGCACAAGGGGGCGCATGCATCTGGAGTTCGTTTGCAGTGGCTGGAAGCCCTGGTGCGCCCATTCTCTCTCTTTCTCTCTCCCTCTTTCTATGTTAAATGAATAAAAATAAAAATAAACGGGGCTGGGGAGACGGCTCAGCAGTTAAAGACACTTGTTTGCAGTGCCTGCCGGCCCAGGTTCAATTCCACAGTACCCACATAAATCCAGATGCACAACGTGGCACATGTCCGGAGTTTGTTTACAGAGGCAAGAGGCCCTGGTGCACCCATTTCCATTCATTCTTTCTCATTCATATTGATTTCAAATAAATAAATAAAAATTTAAAAAAACTAGGGGGCTGGAGAGATGGCTTTGTGGAAAAGGTACTTGCCTGTGAAGCCTAAGGACCTAGGTTTGATTCCCCAGTACCCATGTAAGCCAGAAGCACAAATGCACTTGGAGTTTGTCTGTAGTACCTAAAGGCCTTACCATGCCCTCTCTATTTCTATCTGCCTCCCTCTCTCTCTCTTCTCTCTCTCTCTGTCTCAAACAAATAACATAAAATAAAATACTGGTATAGCAGACAGGGGCAGGAGCAGAAGAGAAGGGAAGACCTGGCATGAGTGATAGCTGGCCCTCCTCTACCCCTTTCCCAGCCTTGGCTGGATAAATGCAGCTCCTCTTACCTTCTGTACTTCCTCTGGGGACCTTTTGTTCCTCACCTACCCCCACCTGCTGATTCCTGTCCTTGAAAGCACCAGAGAGAGACTCAAATGCCACAGGATGCTGGAGCCCGCTGTCAGGGCTGCACGTCCCACCTGCACAGGGCGGCTGAACTCACAGGTCTCAAGGACAAATGAAGTATATTCCAAGAAGTCAGGGGTCAGAGGTCAGGGGCTTCAGAGTCAGACTGCCTACCCCTGGATCCTGACTGCCACTTGCTGCCTGAGTGAGTTAGGACAAGTTAATTACCAACCCAGATGACAGTTTCCTTACCTGTAAAATGGGGACAATGGTGTAACCTACTTCACAGGGCCACTGGAAGGACGGGGGAGGTAATAGCATAGAAAGCACTTTACACGATGCCAGATACACAGAAATTACTCGATAATTGTTGTCCCTTTTCTCCTCCTCCTCTTCCTCCTCCTTCCTTTACTTTTGGTGCTGAGGATCAAACCCATGGCCTGGTATAAGCCAGGCAAGAGCTCTACCACTGAGCCATACCTCCGGCCCAACGTTGGCTCATTTTCATATATAGCAGCACTGGGGCCAGGCACAGGCGTAAGTCAGGGCCTCTGTTTCCACAGAATTAACAGGATATGTAAGAAAACAAGTATTTTGCATTTGGAGCAAAAGACAGAAAAGGGCTGGAGAGATAGCTTAGTAGATTTTTAGGTGCTTGCCTGCAAAACCAAAGGACCCAGGTTTGATTCCCAGGACCCAGTTAAGCCAGATATATACAAGGTAGCACATGCATCTGCAGTTCATTTGCAGCTGCTAGAGGCCCTGATGCTCCCTCTCTCTCTAATAAATAAATACATAAATAAAAATTAGAATAAAGACAAAAGAAAAAGAAGATTCCAACCCCATCTCAGAAAATGTCCAGTATGGGGTGGCTCAGGTCTCAATCTCTACTTTTCAAGAGTTTAGTCTGGGGGCTGGAGAGATAGCTCAAAGTATTTGCTTAGCATGCATAATAAAGCCCTGGGCTCAACCCTCAGCCGCAAAAAAAAAAAAAAAAAAAAAAAAGGTGTGGTATCAAAACACTGGAGGTAGAGGCAGGAGGATCAGAAATTCAAGGTTATCCTCAGCTGCAGAACAAGTTTGAGGCCAGCCCAGGATACAAAAGACTGTCATTTAAAAAAGATCTGGGGCTGGAGAGATTGCTTAGTGGTTAAGGCACTTGCCTACAAAGCCTAAGGACCCATGTTTGAACTCTCCAGATCCCACATAAGCCAGATGCACAAAGGTGAGGCAAGGTCGCACATGCCCACTAGGTGGCACAAGCGTCTGGAGTTCAATTGCAGTGGCTGAGGCCCTGGGCCAATTCTCCTGCCCTTGACACTCCATAGCACTTGTTCCTGCCTCCAGCAAAGCATTTCATACTCTGTTGCCTCTGTAGGGAAGGAGTGTGAGGTGTGTGTGTGTGTGTGTGTGTGTGTCTGCCTGTCTATCTATCAGTTTGTCTGTGTGCATGCAAGTATGTCTGTCTGTCTCCAGGTCTACAATCCCACATTTGTTGAGGGAGACACCACACCTGACTATGCACTGAGGCCCAGGACACAGCAAGTGCTGAACATGTATGTAATGACAAACCGAATGAACGAATGCATGGGTTGGCTTTAGGCGATCTGGAGGCCTGGCCTCTCGGGAACATGGTCACAGGGTCCCACATGTCTCTCTGACCCAGAACACAGTGGTTATTCGCTCTCCAGGGCCTCTGAGAAAACCCATAGCAGACAGAGCAATGAGAGCCTACAGAACGCCGAGTCGGCCCTGTCTACACAGGGCCCGTCCTCCTCAACTCACCCGACAGGATATCTGCACACTGCCTCCAACCCTACGACTGGCTGTCTTCCCCACCTGGGCAGCATGCCCTGGAAGAAATGCTACAAATATAACACAAATCTGTTACCAAATAAAAAAAAGAGGACAGAAAATCAGCACAAAGCCCTCTGACGCAGGCCAAGGCCTCCTGCCCCCCCTCTAGACAGTTCATGCAGGCCAACGCCAACAGCAAAGCAAGACTCCAAAGCACATTGTACAAGCAGAAGACCGAGCCCCCAGGGGACACAGAGCTGGCTTCATACCCTCCTCTTAAGTGGCTTGTCTCAAGAGTTCAAAGGGTTCACGTCCCCCCCGGGGTACGCGATTCTGAACAAGACATGGGGCCTCTTTGAGTTTAGACTTCTGATCTAGAATCTGTATGTGGCCGCCCACACGGGCAAAGGTCTACAGTGAGAACAAAACACGAACTTGGATTTGGACGGCTTTGTGAAGCGTAGAGAGCTAGCCAAACCAGGGTACCAGGCACTTGAATTGTCACATTTTGCTAAGATTCAAGCCCTTGACCCCCAGATCAGAACTACTGTGACACTCCTGGAAGGTCTCCAGCATCTACTCTGATCTGATTTTTCTGATCCAAGGCCCAACAGAACAACGGGGGAGAGATGATAAGGGCTATGTGTGCGTGGAGGTGTGTAAACACACGAGTGAGCAAGCATGTACGTCCATGTGCTGTTTGCAAGTCTGTGAATGTGCTTAGCTGTGCGTGCATGTGCGTGTCCATGTGCACACTTGCATATGTGTGCACAGGTGCACACCCAGGTGTGTGTGTGTGTGTGTGGAAGGGTGTGCATTTGCATGTGTGTGCATGAGTGGGAGTATGTATCAGTGTCTTCCCAGAGGCAGGAGTGGGGGAGGGATGGAGGGAAGAATAGAAGACAAGAGAAGAAAAGCACCGAGAAGTGGACGACCGAGGTATTCGGTTACATGATCTAAATTCTAATCAAACATCATTTAAAGCGTGTTTTATTTCAGCCTCGGGAGAGCCGGTCCCTCCTGGCTGCTCACCATGGCAACGGGCCGCTCATTTCAGAAGTGTCATGCCACATTATCGTCCTACCGCCTCACACGCTCTCGCTGCCTGACAACTTCGCTCTGCCCCTTGCGACAACCATCCCCGCTCGGCTGGTTTATTTTTGGTGTCAGCCTGCCTCCCCTCCCTGCCCCCCATCATCAGTGGATTGAAAGACAACCTCGGCCCTCCAGCCGGTGAGCATCGCAGCCTGTTTTGTGATAAGAGATAATTTGAGGAGATATTTGCTTACATGTGTATGAACAATTTGCTACATTAAGACAATTCCACCTGGTGCAGGAGGATAGGGAACGGGAGCAGGGCTCCAACCGACAGTGCCACAGGAAAGAGGAGGGAGGGGCACGCCTCCCTTCTCAGGGCGCTTCCAATCTTCGGGAGCCCTGTGAGATTCTCACTGGCTGCCTTTCCAGCATCTTCAGGCCACTACTTGCCTGCTTCCAACTTGCTGTGTGACCTTGTACAAGTCACTCCCCTTCTCTGTGCCTCCCGTTCCTTACCTGTTAAATCACAGGGTTGGGTGCTGGAGAGATGGCTCAGCAGTTAAGGTGCTTGCCTGCAATGCCTAACAATTCGTTCAACTCCCCAGTACCCACTCAAGGCCAGATGCACAACGTGGCCCATGCAGCTGGAGTACATTTGCAGTAGCTAGAGGCCCTGGTACACCCATTCTCATTCTCTCTCTCTCTCTCTCTCTCTCTGTCCCACCCCAGGGTAGTGGCCCACGCCTTTATTCCCAACACTCCAGAGGAAGAAGTAGAAGTATCACTGTGAGTTTGAGGCCAGCCTGGGACTACATAGTGAATTCCAGGTCAGCCTGGGCTAGAGTAAGACCCTACCCTCAAAAAAGCAAAAAAATAAAATAAAATATTATGGTTTATTGTCTATAAGTATAGAAGTTGTTAATAAAAAAGTAATAATAGTAGGGTTGGACCAGGTAGAATGGGGTGTCCTAAAAAGTGTGGCACTGGGTGAATGAATGATTGTAAAAAGAAAAGGAAGCAGTAATGGGCTAAGGACCCTGAAAAAGAATTGTGCCCTGGTCTTGTCACCATTGTGAAGTCAGATGAAGGAAAAAGAGGTTGGTCTGTGCAGCCCACCTCTATCCACTGTGGCTAAAGCTCAGAAATGGCAAGGAGGGGGCCCTAGGGAGATGGCTTAGAAGTTAAAGGTGCTCAGTGGAAGCACGAGAGTTCAGATTCCCTGGAACCCTCTTTTTTTTTTTGTTTTGTTTTGTTTTGTTTTGTTTTGTTTTTCGAGGTAGGGTCTCACTCTGGTCCAGGCTGACCTGGAATTAACTCTGTCATCTCAGGGTGGCCTTGAACTCATGGCAATCCTCCTACCTCTGCCTCCCCAGTGCTGGGATTAAAGGCGTGTGCCACCATGCCCGGCTCCTGGAACCCTCTTAAAGCCAGGCACACAGGCACACAGGTCTGTTGTCCCAACTCTCTACAGCAATGGGAAGGGAAGTCAGAATCCTAAATCTCACTAGCCAGCTAGTCCTGTGTTCACAGAAGCAAACAAGAGAGAGCCTGTCCCCAACCAGGTACAGGTGAGGACGGGCACCTCAAGGTTGTCCTCTGACCTCCATATACACTCTGTGGCATGTGTGTGTCCATACACATACACACACACACACACACACACACACACGCATGCGCGCGTCCCAAAAGCAAGAAAGATGACAAGGGTAGAGGTGAAGTCCTTAAGCTTCCCATTCTGGTGGAGGCAGGGAAAATTCCAGACCTGGGATATGTCCTGTAGGAGACCCTTCCTGTTTTCTACCTAGCCTCCATCACAGGATGTAAGACCTTTCTGAGCCACCCGTGCCCCTCCATTATGGCCCCAAACTCCCAGGTTAGGTGCCAGGATGCAGGCAGAAAGACAGATTAAGAAGGTGGTGGAGGGCTGGAGAGATAGTTTAGCAATTAAGGCACTTGCCTGCAAAGCCTGACCTGGGATTGACTCCCCAGTTCCCACGTAAACCACATGCACGAGATGGTACATGTGTCTGGAGTTCATCTGCAGTGGCTAGGGGCCCTCGGGCACCCATTCTCTCTATATCTATATCTGCTTCTCTCTCTCTCAAATAAATAAATAAATAAATAAAAGCAGGTGGGACCAGGCATGGTGGTGCATGCCTTTAATCCCAGCACTCAGGAGGCAGAGGGAGGCAGACTGCTGTGACTTCAAGGCCACCCTGAGACTACATAGTGAATTCCAGGTCAGCCTGGGCTAGAGCAAGACCTTGCCTCCGGAAAAAAAAACGTGGGGGGGGGGTAGTGAAACAGCCCTGAAGGGCCCTTGGAGCCAAGCAGAGACGATGAGCAAAAAGGCAATGTGACCCTGGCCTGAAACATGCACCCATGAAACACCATGATTAACAATCTGACCTGTGCCCTCTGAAGGCTGGCAGGTACCAGGCCTTCCCAGCGATGTAGGCTAGGAGCCCCTCCCTAGAGGCTGCGTCCTTCTGCTGAGCAGAGCCTGTGCCTTGGTTTACTTATCTGTCATGAGGAGTGAATTATATATAGTTCCAACTGCATACACTGGCTATTGGGGGTTAAAAATATATGTCCAGTTTAGGCAGATAGTATGCATTCGATCAATTCCAGCTTTTGAAGTTGTCATGGTAACTGAAGTCTGGGGAACAAGGACTTTGAGCTGAGTGAGCTGTCCCACCTCAGCCTGCTGTGAACGGAAGTCCTGCGGCTGATTTTGCTCCCCGCAGGCCTGTCCTGTGGAGAGCCTGCTTCCCACCCTCCCCAAGGAAAGTCCCAGCAGGAGAAGTCCCAGCAAGGAGGGACATGAGACTCCCTTCACCTTAGAGCTCTAGGTGGCACTCCCAAGTGAGTCTCAGCAGACCTCTCCACTCTCTCAGGACACAGACAATGGAATAGAGAGGCTTGAGCTATGACAAGAAGATTCTCCAGGGCCGGCAGAACTTGAATCCAAACCCAGCTCCCTCACCTCTCAGCTAGAGGCACACCGAGCATATATAATGGGTAATGTCATGATTGCAGCGAATCATAATTTTTGAGGCAGAGTCTCATGTATCTCAGGATGGCCTCAAACTTGCTGTGTAGCCAAGGATGGCCTTGAACTCCTGACCCACCTGCCTCTACCTCTCAAGGCATGTACCACCATGTACAGTTTCATGCAATGCTGGAAGCAAATCAGCATTTTGTGCATGTTTGGCAAGCACTCTACCAACTGAGCTACGTGCCTAGCCCATGAATGAAAATATTACAAACAGGGCCAGAGCAATGGCTTATCAGTTATGGTGCTAGCCTGCAAAACTTGATTACTCAGGTTCAATTCCCCAAGACCCACATAAGCCAGATGCACAAGGTGGCTCATTCATCTGGAATTTGGTTGCAGTGACTGGAGGCCCTGGTATGCCTCCTCCACCCCCCTTCTCGCACACACACATACACACACACATATAAATAAATAAATAATAAAATATTTTCATAAAAAATATTACAAATAATAATGAAACTAGGCATGGTGAGCCTTTCTGTAATCCTGGAACTTGGCAGGAAGATCACTTTAACCCAGGAATTAAGAGACCTGCCTGGGCAACATAATGAGACCCTGTCTCACAAAATCAACAAAATAGTCAGATATGGTGGTGCAAACCTTCAATTCCAGCACTGGGGAGGCAGAGGTAGGAGGATTGCTATGAGTTCGAGGCCACCCTGAAACTACATAGTGAATTCCAGGTCAGCCTAGGCTACAGTGGGAGCATACCTTGAAAACACTGCCCCCCTCCAAAAATAATAATAATGGTGATGGCCAAAGATGCCCTGAGTGGAGCCACCTGCTAACTGGCAGGGACTGGAGACTCCACTAGCCAGAACCTTGGGCCATCTTCGAGCTCTCCACATCCTGCCTTGCTTTTTGGAGTCTGAAAAGTATAAATTGGGACCATTCTTCCATCCTAAGTCCCATTGAGGCAATCTCCCTCTCTCTCTCTCTCTCATTCTCCCTCTCTCTCTCTCTCTCTGACTTTTTTATTTTTACCTTTTTTTTGGGGGGGGGGGTTCAAGGTAGGGTCTCACTCTTGCTCAGGCTGACCTGGAATTAACTCTGTATTCTCGGGGTGGCCTCGAACTCACAGCAATCCTCCTACCTCTGCCTCCTGAGTGCTGGGATTAAAGGTGTGCGCCACCATGCCTGGCTTTCTCTGTAGGATTTTACTGTGGTCCAGGTTGACCTGGAACTCACTCTGTAAACCAGACTGGCCTCAAACTCACAGCGGTCTTCCTAACTCAGCCTCCCAAGCACGGGCATTAAAGATGTGAGCCACCATGATGGCCTAATTCTGCCTCTCTTTCTCAACAAAATGACAGAATAGCTCATGGCATTGTTCTGCTCCCATGGGAACTGAGAGGGTTGAGGGGAACAGCACCTCAGTTCCCAGGAAAGGAAGCTTTGGCTCACAGTTCTGTATTTTCCATTTCTTTATTTTTTTTAATTTTTTAAAATTTATTTATTTGAGAGAGAATAGGCATACTAGGGCCTCTAGCCACTGCAAATGAACTCCAGACTCATGTGCCACCTTGTACATCTGGCTTACTGTGAGTCCTGGGGAATCGAACCTGGGTCCTTTGACTTCACAGGCAAATGCCCTATCCACTAAGCCATCTCCCCAGCCCTATACTTTCTTTTAACATTTAGAGAGGTGCAAGCCATCATTCCCAGGACTTCAAGCACAAAATCAAGGAGGTTTATTAATACAATTGCCACCCCACCTTCTCCCAGACCCAAGCTCTTGGAGGCTCCCAGACTCCGGTTCTTAGCCTCCTCTGCCCCTTCTCGACCTGTGTAGACTTTGGCTGCTCCCTGAACCTCCTGAGCCTCAGTTTCCACATGTGCACTGTGGAGGCGAGGCAGACCATGCCTTGTGGGTTCCTGTGAGGACAAGAGGTGTTCTTTGTGAGTTTTCTACATGAGGACCAGCCCTCAGCAGGCGGTCACTGTCACCCACTGACAAGGAGCAAACCCATAGCTTTGAGCTTTTGCCTGGCCAAGTCTCCCAAAGCTACTTTGGGGGAGGGTAGGGAGGGGATAAGAACAATGTACACAGTGCAGGGACTGTGGGGGGCCTCTGAGGGGACAGGGGAACAGCGTGAGCCCCGGCACTGGCAGAGATAGGCCTTGGGGGAAGGGCCGGGCTGACGCCTCGGGCTCACCTCCTGATGGTGAAATGTGACCATTTACCTTCACGCTTCAATGCTGTCACCTAAATCACTGTCTGGACGCCCGCGCTCAAGGTTGCTCCCCAGCCGGCCAGTGACAAAGCGGCCTCTTCCCTCAGGTTCTGCAAAGCTAGGTGTGGGGATGGGTCCCACCCTGCTCTTTGTATTCTCTCCCTTCCCTCTCCTTGTCCTCTTTTGCATTCTGTCTCTTTAAAAAAAAAAAAATGGATTTTTATTTATTTATTTGAGAGAGAGAGAAAGAGGGAGGGGGAGAGACAGAGAATGGGTGCATCAGGGCTTCTAGCCATTGCAGAAGAACTCCAGATGCATGCATCACGTTGTGCATCTGGCTTACATGGTTCCTGGGGAATCGAACCTGCATCCTTTGGCTTTGCAAGCAAGTGCCTTAACCGCTCCAGCCCCACATACCCACCCCCCCCTTTTTTTTCTGGTTTTTCGAGGTAGCATCTCACTCTAGCCCAGGCTGACCTGGAATTCACTATGGAGTCTCAGGGTGGCTATGAACTCAGAGATCCTCCTACCTCTGCCTCCCGAGTGCTGGGATTAAAGGCGTGCACCACCACACCCGGCCCCCATTTTCTTTTTGTTACAAGGATCTGTCTCTGGCTCAGGGCCTTGCCAGACTTATCAAGAGCCTCATGCACAAGTTTATGTCCCAGGAGAAGGTTCTGGGGAGCAGTAGCCTGAGTGAAGGAAGCATCACTACACTACTTCAGATTTGGGGTCTCTGCCCAACTATGTGCCTGGAGAACATTGTACTGGACTATTTCTCATCAATGGCTCCTATGGGGCTGTCATATATGCACAGCCTGGACGTGTTTAAAGTGCTCATTTGCAGAAGGTGAACACAGGACCCGTTCCCCGCCACCCTATTCTGATGGTTTGCTTCGAGTAACCCCCTCTCCTTCTGAGTGTCCGTGTCCCTCCCCTGCTCTCTCTGTCTTTTCTCCCTAAGGGATCACCACTTGTCACTGTTCCATCCAAAGAAGGGGAAAGAGACGAGGGAGACCCCAGGCCTTGGTCTCACGGGCCTCTAGAGTCCCTTTGGAAATGAGGGAGCAGGTTGGCACTGTTGGCAAGGAAGAAACCCAATCCTGCCCTGGCCCGAGGTATTGCCACCTACTATCAGTAGAGAGGATCGCCAGAGGAAGGGTGGAACCTGAGACTGGGAGGAAATCAGGGAACACAGCCTGAGGCAGGCAGCCAGGGATCTGAGCTCTGCTGACCCTTCTTGCACACTTGGCCATGTCCACTGATCTCCTATTCATGTTGTCTTCTATTTGTGTTCTCTGTGGATTAGTGCAACCCCCCCTCCCCTTCCGCAATCTGGTTCCCTCAGGATAAGAAGTGTTCTCTTCATCAGGCAAGAGACCCCCTTGGGACAGACGTTGTATCTCTCTTGTCAGATCTGGGCTTTGGGGAGGAGAGTTCTGGTTGCAGATGGAGTGTTCCCCCAGGGCAGAGCAGTCATTCTCATCAAACTGGGGACTCCCTCAGATCAAGTCTCTCCCTTATAGACCAGAAGTCCCCTGGGATCCTGCTGCCCATACCTGATCTGGGATTTGCAGCTCCAGGTCCAGTCTCTCCCTTCTAGTCACTGAGCTCCCGGGAGCCCTTGGGTCTGGATACAGCTCTTATCTTGCTCAAATCTCATGACCTCTGGCACAGGGCAGGGGAGGGGAAGGGGGGAATAAGCAGAATATTTAAGGTCTTATGAGGCTTTCCAAATGCCAACGTTTGGAGAAAGGGCCTCCCCTTGGGCCTGGTATACAGTAGATGTTTGATACATACTGATCTCACACCCTTCCCTTTAGGAATACTGAGAAGTGGCTTCCAAGTCTGATTGTCCAGCTTGGGCCAAAGAGACAGAGGAGAGCCAGGGATGGAAAATAGCACTCATGAACTCCTCCCTCCCCACCACACCTCATTCCCATCAAGCAACTGGGTAGTGGCCTCCTTCGTCAGGGGCTGGGGCAGTGGCAAGGAGTTAAATGTATTAAGCAATTTACAATTAATATAGAAGTCATTCCAGAGATAGCTACTAGAAAGAGTACAACAGGGCAATTAACCCACTAATACACTAGGCTATTACATCGCTATGTCTCTTATTTTAGCCCGAGGTGATTTGAAACGCACTGGATTAGAGGATATTACAGGAGATAGCATGAAAAATAGCTTAATGTAATGAGCCGTCCCGTGATGTCTGCTATTAAAGATGATTTGCAGTTGAAAACTACAACATACAGTAGTTCAGCTATTTGAGGACCGAGGGGGTGTGGGGGGGGCTGGGGCCCAAGCTGTTAACCCTTCCCTCCTTCCAGCTGCCCCACCCCCACCAGGCCCTCGGCCACCCTCATGCCCAAGATTATCAAGAGCATCTTATTAGGCGACAATGGCTTCATTGGGAGATTGGAGATTGGGGCCTGAGGTTGATAAAGAACCAATAATCTGCTAATAACCTTTAAAAAATAGATTCCCCCAGGGAGCTGCACTAATGGGCTGAGGCTGAGGAGGGAGGTTGATCGGCAACTGGGCTACTGATAAGAGTGTGGGGTTAGGGTAGGGGGATGCCTCCGTATAGAGGGGAAGGTTGAGATGGCCCAGGTGCCTCCTGGGTGAGAAATCAGGGAGGCTACGGGGGTGGAGACTGCTGCTTAGAGGTGTGCCTAACTGTGTGTGTGTGTGTGTGTGTGTGTGTGTGTGTGTGTGTGTGTGTGTGTGTGTAGTAATTCCAATAAACAAAACAGCTTGCTTTCTTTAATGTATCCAGCCTTTGTGAGGCACACAACTTGTAAAGGGTATTGCACATGTGTCGGACTCCTGGGCTTCGCAGGCATCCAGAGAGGCAGAAAGAATGACACCTGCATTGAATGATAAAGTTTCTGGGCTTAGAGATCAAGCAAGTCACCTGCCCACAGCTTACTGCTACGCAACTCTACCAGCCACTGTCTTCTGCCCAAGACACCTTTGCCCACCTCTACGTTCTCTTCCAGAAGTTCTTTTGTTTTGTTTTTGCGGTCTTGGATCACTTTTCTTTTGGCAGAAGGTTTGACGCTCGCTCGCTGCATCTGCACGCCAGTGTCTGCACGAACATGTTCGAGGCGCGTGCACGTGCTAGCTGCTGCAAAGAGTGGCCCCGTATCTGCGCATACAGAGAGGCCTCGAAGGCAGGCACCCAGAGAGTTGCCCCCCTGAAAGTGGAGACGGCATAAGCACAGTGGACATTAGGAGTGGATGCCATCTGCTGGCAGGGTTGGGCACACAGGCTGGCCATATGAACCTGCCTGTTTCGGTGAGCACAAATGCGTATGTCAAACATGTGTGCATTGTCTGTTCGTCACTGCGTGACACGTGTGTTGACATATGCATCTAGGTGGGGATGTGTCCCTGGGCGTGTCTGAGCTATGTGTACAATCATGGTGTGGTTGTCATGTTGGAGGTTGGCCTTTGTGGACATGTCGCTGCTGTGGCTTGGTCTATGAGTCCACGTGTGTGTGCTTGAGTGTGTGTGTGTGGCAGTAAGTGTGTGTGGCACTGTGTGTCTGGGTCCATCTCCATGTACACAGATTCCCCCAGGCACTCTGTGCCACTCTGTCTACTTCCCCATATTGCCACCCGCGCCAGCTGCAGGGCCGGCCGGGAGCAGCCCCTTTTCTGCTGTCTTTTATCATCATTTGCTGCGAAAGGGAGCCCAGGAGGACGGTGATAAATAAGGGCCACTTAAATACGCGACCGCCACTCTGACTTTGGGGAATATTTCTTCTGTGGCGCAGCTGGTGCAGTCCTTGTCCTTGTGGAAAGGGGTCCCAGGGGCCGCCAGTCCCTGGCAGTGTCCGCCCAGCCGCCCCTCCCCTGCCAGGACCTGCCGGCTCTGATCCTGGAGATTTGAGGAGGTAGCAGAGGGGTCACTGGGGCCAATAAAGTGGGCGAGACCAGGACAGCTCTCAATTTGCCCCTTTTACAAGTTTTTATTTAAAAAAAAACTTTATTTATTTATTTTTGTTTGCATATGTGCATGTGTGGGCCCACCAGGGTCTCTTGTCACTGCAAGTGCATGCCAGATGTTTGCACCACTTTTTGCACCTGGTTTTATGTGGGTGCTGAGGACTCAAACCCAAATCAGCGGGTGTTGCAAGCTCTTTAATCACTGAGCCATCTCCCCAGCCCTTACTTACCCTTTTTCAAGTTCTGAGGAAGTCTGGGTAGCATGTGGAGAAGCAAGAGAAGCTAGGGTATCAACTTCATGGGGTCCCCTTCTAAATCCTTGTCCCCCTACCATTCCAGGACAGGGAAGGGTTAGAGAGACCCAGTGAGCTAAGGCACAGGAGAAACACACGTGTTGCCTCCCACAACTCTGAGCTCCTACTCTGTGTGATGCTCTAGGAGAAAGGCAGGAAACACGCAGTTGCTGTAGAGACAGAGGCGTTCTTACAACTACACACACTCATGCCGCACATGTGACAGCTGCTCTACAAAGACAAGCATGGGAGAGCAAAGACTTGTGACACTGGATGTTAGGAACAGGGGAGAGAAAGGAATTACAGAGAGATGAGAAAAGCTAGGAAATGTAAAACTGCAGATAGGCAGGGCAAAGGTTGCACGTGAACCATTCCAGGGGTGGAGGATGGCCCTACATGAAGATGCAGGCTGTTCACAACACAAGGAGGCAAGAGAAGGTCGGTGTCCAGTTTTTGCCATCCAGGCCAACCTGTGTCATGGTAGACGGCTGTGCACACAGGTTGAAAGAATGAGCGATGCCTTCCCCCCCTCCCACACACCCTGCACTTTTCAAGGTAGGTTCTTGCTCTACCCCAGGCTGACCTGGAATTCACTGTGTAGTCTCAGGGTGGCCTCAAACTTGCAGCGATCCTCCTACCTCTGCCTCCGGGGTGCTGGGATTAAAGGCGTGCACCACCACACCCAGCTTGAACAATGTCTTTTGGCCATTCCTGGAAATCCCTGTCCGCCAGCTGCACCCTCTCCCACAGGACTTGGTCCCTTCTGAGGGTTTCCCATCCCTTGTTCGCAGAGGTGCTTTGTGAACAAGCCAGGCTCAGTGGCAGGGACTCTTCAACTATGTCTGCAAGACATTATTTCCTTAGAAATAAAACAGGAAAAGTGCCCGATGGAGTGGCACATGTCTGGAATCCCAGCACTTGGAAGGTCGAGGTGGGAAGATAAAAAGTTCAGTGCCAACCTGGACTACATGATACCCTGTGAGGAAAAGAAATAGAAATGGAGACAGAGGAGGAGGATGAGAGAAGAAGGGAGGGAAAGGGGGAAAGAAAGGAAAAGGAGGGAGTGTCACAGGAAGAGGGGGAGAAATGAAACCATACAGACTTTATCTAGTCATAGAACTTATCATGTTCACTCTGCTGGTTGGGATGCCAGCCCAGGGGAAGGGATAGGTAGGCCAGGATTAACAGGGTGGGTGGTGCTCTGCCCATCTACACATTCCATTCACATGTCCCCTTACTATACCCTTTCCACCCAATCCCAAATGGCCAGGGACCTCTCATCTCCTCACAGAGCCAGCAGTGGGAACTGGGGAAGGGTGGACTGGAGTCATTTGAGCTGATCTTTTCTTCTTCAGTCTCCCAAGCTCCCCAGTCATCAGCTATGGGTGCATTCATACCACATCTCCTGGGATTCCCCCCAACACAAGATACAATGCCACATCACCACCCAGCAGGGGCTGCCCTGGGAGGAAGGCGCACACGGTACAGGGAGCTCCTTTCCTAGCTAGGGCTGCCCGCTCCCCCAGGTGAGACCCTAGGACCTGCCACCCCACCACACACAGCTTCTGATCCCTGAACGTGCCCTCCCTTATCCTCTCCCATCATCCTGCCAAGCATACTCGGGGGACCACAACAAGTGCCAAAGAAAAAGCTTGTGGGGGGGGGGGCTTCTTCCTTTGTCCTTCCCCAGATATCTAAGCCCCACTTGTGTGCCTAGCCCCAAATGCATCACTTAATGTTCACCAAAAAAACCTCTGTGAGGAGCTGAAGAAATGACTCACTTGGTAGAGTTTGCCATGCAGGCATGAGGGCCACAGTTCAGATCCCCAGTTCCCATACCAAAGCCTGGTGTGGTGGCATACATCTATAATCCCAGAGCTGGGGAGGTGAGGTAGGAGGACCCTTAGAGCTTGCTGGGTAGCTAGTTTAGCCAAGTTTGTGAGGTCTGGGTTAATGAGAAGCTGTCTCTCTCAAAATAAATAAATAAGTAAATAAATAAATGAGGTGTAGAGCCAGGTGTGGTGGTGCACACCTTTAATCCCAGCGCTTGGGAGGCAGAGGTAGGAGGATTGTCATGAGTTTGAGACTACATAGTGAATTCCAGCCTGGGCTAGAAGAGACCCTACCAGAAAACAAAAATAATTATAATAAATAATAATAATAATATGGAGTACTATTGAGGAACATACCCTGCATCAACCCCTTCCATACACACAAACCTTCATATGCACCACACACACACACATGCTCACACATATACTAATACATACATATACACACGGGGTGGGGGGAAAACCCTGTGGGATAAGTTGTTCATTTTTGTTTTGAGACGGGACCTCAAAGCTTAGCACAAGCCAAACCTTGAACTCACCCCCTCCTCTTGTCTCGGACTTCAGAGCCCCACTAGAGAAAACCTCAAGCTATGAATAGGACAGCCTCCAGCTTATCACTAGGCAGCAAGAAAAGTGCCCCTATCCATGAATTAAGATCCTACATTTTCTGCCACAACATCACACTCGTCCCTTAAAACCTTAACTCTAGCCAGTCTGGTCAACCTGAACCCTGAGGGCTGGCCTGTCTGTCTGTGGGTCTATCATTCCCCGCTCCCACACTGTGCTAAACATCCAACTTCACACTCCCCCGTGGGACAATTTGATTTTTATCCCTATTCTACAGATGAAATTGAGACTCAGAAAGGTCAAGTGACTTGCCCAAGATTACACAGCCTGGGACTGGCAGAACAAGAGCTCAGCCTGGGCCTCCTGACTCCCGCTTACTATACTTTGGCCAATCCGATGATGACACGAATTCTGTACTCTCTCCTGGAGCTGAGAGCCAGCAACAGGCCCGCCAGCCCGAACCCAGCAGAAAGAGAAGAAAGGAGCCAAGGGCCGGGTGCTCCAGCCACGAGCAGACAAAGAGTCAGGAGTGGTGGGGTCGAGGACTTTAAGTTCTCTTTTCTCCCAGGAGCACTAGTCCTATTGTCCCCACAAGTGCCCTCAGATTGTCAGAGCCAGGGCCTCATCTGGCCCTCAGAATATATGGCCACAGAACAATATGACAGTTGAGAGAAGGAGGGGCGGGAAGCCGGGGTGGAGGGGCGAATGAAGAAGGCTCCACACGGCCCCCAGAAGAAAACTTAATAGTCTGGGGGCTCCCTTGGGTCCTTCTCATTAAAAAAAAAAATCTCTATTTAAATGCAAATTTGAGCTTGAGCTGCGATGGGTTGGCAGGAGGCAGAGAAGCATCCAGGCACTGAATGTGCAGAGCCAGACATTGGACCCTACCCCCCATCTTGTATTGTGATCGGGGGCCCTGGTCCTAGAGCATGACTCCATTCCGTAGAGACCAGAGATTTGCCCAGGAAAGCCCCATGGCAGAGTCCTTCTTATCCCTTGGACTGATTTCTGTGTCTGCTAGTCTGTCAGTCAGTCTGTCTGTCTGTCCATTTGTGGACTTTCTACACACACACACACACACACACACACACACACACACGCCACGTACTCACTCATGTACTCATTCTCCAATTTTGCTATAGATGTGATGGGAACAGATCAAGAGTCCTAGGCCTAAATGTTGGTTTCTGCCTGAGGCTGAGAAGGTAGGGAGCCTGACACCCAGTCCATCTCGTCCTCTTACTCCTTCCTCCAAGGAGCAAACTGAAGCCTGAAAAGGGAAAACCACCAGATCTGGTAGTGGCCCACCTATGCCCAAACTAGAAGATCCTCTCTCTCTCTCTCTCTCTCTCTCACACACACACACACACACACACACACACACACACACACGCATGCACGCACGCACGTGCACAAGGTTTCAAACCACACATTAGTGCACAAACATGGCCCTCAAATTAGGAAAAGACGGAGCAAGAACAAACTACCCCAGCAGCATGTTTCTCTAAGAAAAACAGGCATGGGGCAGGGTGAGTAGCTGAGACCCCCCCTCGCACCCCCCTTCTAACACCTGCATTCCATGGAGGGGGGACAGCTCCATCTCATCCACCAGCCTCAGTAAACCCAGGCTCAGGCTGGGCTCGGAGCTCCCCACAGAATCAGGACCCAGGCCACCAGGCTGCAGCCCGGCTCTCCAAACCCATTACCTCCAGGGATAATTGCTTGGGTGATGTGCCCACCCTGGAGAGCTCTCCAGCGGCATTAACTCAGGACGAGATGGGGAGGGAGGGTTGCCCTTGGTTACCACCACCTCCCCACTGAGGGTGTTCATCAGGGGACGTGAGGAATAAGAGGCTTTGGAAATCCATCTAGGCCACCATACCAACACCTGCCTCAAACTTAATCCTACACTTCCATCTCCATCTTGTTAGGAAAACTGAGTCAAGAGCATCCCCTTAGGGGATCTTGGAGTTGAGAATTCTCAATATTTCCTGCCTCCTCCCAACCTCACTCCTTCTCCTTCCTGCATCTCCCCTGACTCAAGTCTCTCTAGCCTTTCCTGATCTCATACCATCATTGCTCGGGTGGGCTGGGGGTGAGCATATAAGCCCTTGCGTGTGGAGCAAAGGCCTCTGGGACCTGGAGTGAGTGGTTAGAGGAAGTATGAGTGCCCGGAGTGCCGGGAGACCAAGCAGAGGAAAGAAACCTTGAGGGGGAGAAACTCCCTGCCTGTTTCTGAGAAACTTAGAGGGTCAGAGCAGCAAGCACCAGAAGAAGGAAGGCCTCAGAGCCCCATGGCTGTTAGATCCTCTGTCCAGGAAGCTGGAGCCCAGAAGGATGGGAGCTATGGTCACAGCTGGGAGGACAAGGCTGCAAGCTGGTATCCGGCTCTCATGCCACAGGCTGACTTTGAGAAGAATCCCATATGCAGACAGAAAATCTGTGAGCAGGGCTGGAGAGATGGCTTAGCAGTTAAGGCACTTACCTGTGAAGCCAAAGGACCCAAGTTTGAATCCCCAGGACTCACATAAACCAGATGCACAAGGTAGCACACGCATCTGGAGTTCATTTGCAGCAGCTGAAGGCTGCACCCATTCTATCTATCTATCTGTCTGTCTATCTACCTACCTACCTATCTTCCTCTGTGTGTCTCTCTCAAATAAAAAAAAATAAATAAAATTAGCTGAGCATGCTGATACATGCCTTTAATCCCAGCACTTGAGAGGCAGAGGTAGGAGGATTACCATGAGTTTGAGGCCACTGTGAGACTACATTGTGAGTTCCAGGTCAGCCTGGGCTAGAATGAAACCTTACCTCAAAAAAATGAAAAAAAAAATTAATTAAATCAAATTACATTAAAAAGAAAAATGCTAGGGGTGGAAGCACACGCCTTTAATCCCAGCACTCAGGAGGCAGAGATAGGAGGATCGCCGTGAGTTTGAGGCCACCCTGAAACTACATAGTGATTTCCAGGTCAGCCTGAGCTAGAGTGAGATCCTACCTCGAAAAACTAAAAATAAAAAGAAAATCCATGAGCAGGGCCATAGTGTATCTATATGTACTGATGTATATGGAGTCAATATCTCAGAATGCCTATATGCTTGTGATGGTGGGTGTGAGTCACACGTGTGGCACATGTGTGCAGAAGGACCCGGAACATGCCACTACCTGCAGGTGTAGAGGAGCAGAATCGAGGGAGAGTGAAGCAGCCCCCAGGGCACTTCCCAGGAGGCAGCTGAGCCAGTCACCTTTAGATATGCTTCATCCTGCCACTGTGCCAGGATGAGCTTCTTTCCAGAGGACCCTCCTGAAGGCTCTGGAGGCCAGAGGCAGACCTCTCCTGGTAACGACAATGATGGGAACAATTAACAGGAAGAGCAGCTAACACCCAAGGCAAAATCATTCTAGATATGATCCTACAGCCTTGCCTCAAAAAGGGTGCACCCACAGCTGGAGAGATGGCTCAGTAGTTAAGGTGCCTGCCTGCAAAGCCTAATGACCAGGGATCAGTTCCCCAGTGCCCACATAAAGCCAGATGCACAGGGCTGGAGAGATGGCTTAGCGGTTAAGCGCTTGCCTGTGAAGCCTAAGAACCCCGGTTCGAGGCTCGGTTCCCCAGATCCCACGTTAGCCAGATGCACAAGGGGGCACACGTGTCTGGAGTTCGTTTGCAGAGACTGGAAGCCCTGGCGCGCCCATTCTCTCTCTCTCCCTCTATCTGTCTTTCTCTCTGTGTCTGTCGCTCTCAAATATATAAATAAAATTTTTTTAAAAAAAAGCCAGATGCACAAAGTGGCACATGTGTCCTAGAGTTTGTTCTCAGTGGCTAGAGGCCCTGATATGCGCTCTGTCTCCTCTCTCTCTCTCTCTCTCTCTCTCTGTGTGTGTGTGTGTGTGTCTCTCCTTGCAAATAAATAAAAATATTTCACAAAATGAGACCTTGCCACCAGAAAGTATAACTTATTATAAGACACTATGGAGTCTCAGGGTGGCCTCGAACTCATGGCGATCCTCCTACCTCTGCCTCCCGAGTGCTGGGATTAAAGGTGTGTGCCACTGTACCCGGAAACACACTTTCTTTTAATTTAATCATATAAACTTTGTTGTTTTTCCTTTTTTAAGTGTGATATGGAGGGGGATAAACTGAGTGTTTAAATCAATCCATCCATGAGGCCAAGGCAAGATGATTGCCACAAGTTTTAGACCAGCTTGGGGTAGATAGTGAGTTTCAGACCAGCCTGGACTACATAGACACTATCTCAAAAAATAAATGAATGGGACTGGGAATGTAATCCAGTGATAGACCACTTGCCTATCATATGAGAAGCCCTACTTTAAAGGTGTTTGCTGACAAAGCCTGCAGGCCGAGTTTGGTGAATTCCCCAGTACCCACATAAAGCCAGATATGCAATGGGGGGTGGGGGGGAAGCATGTGTGTAGAGTTCATTTAGAGTTCATAGCCAGAGGCCCTGGCATGCCCATACTCTCTCTATCTCTCTCTTTCACCCCCACACACATCTCGCCCACTGAGTCAGGCCATGGAACATTCCTACAACCCACGGCCTGACAAGTATACAGGCTTACACATGTACTACAGATACACACATACAGAGAGAGAGAGAGAGAGAGAGAGAGAGGAACGAGGGAGAAAAACATATGCCACAGAGTGCACAGACACACAAAAATCAGGCTCCAGCCCTAGAACAATCTACTTAGCTTGGTGCACGTAGTTGGCCATCCCTCTTACACACACACCAGATCCTCAGCTGCCCTGCATTTCAGGGCTGTTGTCAAATGTTTTCTAAGACCCTTTCCAGGCTCCATGTCAGACAAGCATGGGCTCCAGTGTCCCTCTATCACTCGCTAACTCTATGACCCAGAGCAGGTGACCAAGTTTCCCTATGCCACAATCTCCCCACCTGTCACGTGGGGAGATCAAGCAGGCCCTAAGGTATGGGCCAAGCCTCTGGCTATGGTCAGCGTGGAGCTCCTGGTCCCCACCGTGCTGGGCGAGGGTGGGGTACTGGGAGAGATCCTGAGAGTTCAAACACTCTTCAGGACGAGTCTAGCCTACAGGAAGAAACTTCAAATACTGGCAGGAAAATAGATGCATTTACAGGATCCCTCTCTAAAGGGGTCCCATTCTCTCCTTGACCCAGAACTCTTCTGTGTCCCTTTATACCTTAGGTCCCACCCATGACCACTGTCCTGTAGCTCCTGGCCATACAGGAAGCCACAGAAAACCAGGTGCTCCGGTCTGCAGCGCAGGGGACACGTGCTGCCCCGCTGGGGCGCTTCCGGTGGCCCCAGCCTGTCTCAGCACTTAGCTACTAATGCAGCGAGCCCTATCAAGACACAGTGAAACAAGGCGTAATTTTTGCAGAAAACAATGTGGGTGATGTATGCCCACGACTGGCACACAATAAAACTGTAGTCGAACGCAGAAAAAATGCACCCAGTCAATACAATAAAATCAGCACAAATACACTCGTGTAAAGCAAATAAATCTCCCAATCCAAATATTTTACAGCACATGAACAAAGAGGGGTGGAGAAGTGTGCGTCTGCGCCATTTGAGTTTTTCCCAGAAATCTCAGGGAGAAACGGACCAACAAACCAATGAGTCCTCCTATCCTATCCCCAGTAAATAAATAAATGTAAAGATGAAGGGTTTGGGGCCTGGTGTGCATTTCTGGCTTCAGATTTCCTCTGGCAAAGGCGACTGGGGGCTGGAGGCCCCCAAATTACCATTCATCTGGCCTTGTTGTGGAAAATTTCAAGGGATTTGCGGTAATTATATGACAAAATGCTTGCAAATCTCACTCATTGCTGAACAGAAACAGGCGGGTCAGGGATTGAACATTTTCAGCTGGGTAATTTGTAAATGTCAATCAGGCAATGGGGGGGTGGCGCGGGGAGGGAGAGGGAGAGAAAGAGAGATGGAGAAAGGGAGAAAAGGCAGACAGAGAAGAGATTCAGCAAAAGAAACCAGAAAAACATGCTATGGCAACAAGAGACTTTATCCTCCCCAAATCCAGGAATGAAAAGGCCCAGCCCAGAGGTTGGGCAGAATCCCGGAGGGAAGGAAGGGGGTGGGGCGCAGGGCAGCACAGCGGAGGAAGAGGAGAAAGAAGAAGGACTGGAGTGGAGGGAGCAAGGGTGGGCAAGAGATGAGGGAGGGAGAGTTGTGGAGAGAAGCGAGTGAATCAGGAAAAACAGTTTAAATAAAACCAGGGGAGATTAAATTAACTGATACATACATTCCAAGAGGTAGGTCGCAGGAGCAGCCATAAATACCAGCTCCCTATCTCCCCTGCTCAAGACAGCAGGGAGAGCCAAATAAAATTAAAAGATATAACAATAAAAATTACAAATGCATCTTGAGGTCCTACACTTGAAGTGTGTAATGGAGGCTCTGAGCAGAGCAGGCCTGCGGTGTAGCCCTCATTCAGGCCAGGGAGCTCAGCAAGGTAGGGCCCAGAGGACCACATCTTACGTGCTGTTCGGCTACTTACTGTGTCTAGAGCTTCACGCAATAGATGACTGGCAGGGGTGATGGTTATCACTAAGACAAGTGATTTTGTGCAACTGGCTTTACATGGGTGCTGGGGAATTGAACCCAAAGCATTAGGCTTTGCAGGCAAGCACCTTAACTGCTGAACCATCTCTCCAGCTCCTGAGAGTTGGTTTTAGTTCACTCACTTTAGAGGTAGGGACACTAAGGCTGAGAGAGGTTGCAACTTCACTGGAGATGATATTCTAGCGACAAGTCAAGTGAGGATTTGAACCCAGGACCGCTTCCCACAACTACCTTTGTTAGTGATTTGAATCTGTGCTTGAACTTTTGTTCCCCACTTGGGAGTGCTGTGTTGGAAGGCTGCAAAACCTTTAGGAGGTGAAGCTTAGCTAGGACACTAAGGGCAGGCTTATAAAGGTGATACCCACTCCTAGTTCCAGAGTCTCTGCATCCTGATCTGCTGTCCTGGGATAAGCAGCTTCTCCACACACGCCTGCCACCAGGAACCAAGCTGTACCACCATGTCGCTTCGCTGAGGTGAACTGACGTCCTCTGAAATCATGCGCCAAAGTAAGTCTTTCCCCTTTCAAGTTGTTTCTTCACAGAGATACAAAAGGCACTAATGCAGCCTTCAAGGAGCCTATTAACTGCCAGCACATCTGAGAGACTGAATATACTTTCTGAGCAGCTAAGCTTTGCAACCTTGCTAGACCTCAAGGATGGCTAGCCTAAACCAGGCAAGATAGCATTCTCTGAGCAGAAACAATCAACTGTCCATATTCCAAAGACTTTAAAATTTTTTTTATTTACTTATTTATTTGAGAGAAAGAGGAAGAAGCAGATAAAGAGAAAGAGAGAATGGGCACACCAGGGCCTCCAGCCACTGCAAACGAACTCCAGACACACACCCCTTGTGCATCTGGCTTATGTGGGTCCTGGGGAATCAAACTGAGGTCCTTTGGCTTTGCAGGCAAACGCCTTAACCTCTAAGCTATTTCCCCAGCCCCCAAAGGCTTTTTTTTTTTTTTTTAACATCTGTAGCAGTTACCTTCCTTCCTATTGCTAGAGCAAAACACCTGACCAGAGCAGCTTATGGAGGAAAAGGCTACCAGTTTCCAGGGGGATAGTCTCACAATGGCGGGGAAAGCACAGCAGGAGCAGACAACCAGGCATCACATCTTCACATCAGCAGAAAGTAGCAAGAACTAGCTAACTGAGGCAAGCAGGGCTGGGTTAGAATACACCCAAAGGTTTGCCCCTCTACAACACACCTCCTCCAGCAAGGCTCTACCTTCCAAAGGCTCCACCAGTTGAAGACTAAGTATGAGGTTTAATCACAAACACATGAGACTATGGGGGACAGTATATATTCAAACCACAATATCTAAAGGTTACTTGGCATATTGTAACCACATGCATACTAGTGGAAATAGTTCAAAAACATCTGTAGATTAAGGAAATGCCTGATGACTCAAAGCTACAATAAATCCAGAAATACTTTTAAAGAAATTTTAATTTTACTCTCGTCACCATAACCTTTGGTGCGGCAGGGGTGGGAGGGAGCAGATCACAGCCACACATACACAAATACAAGGCAGAGCTGCTGTTGGTCACCAAACACATTCAGGCATACCTGGGCTTCAGAGAAGCCCCTTGCAAGAACTTCAAGATCCCCTCTCCCACCAGGGTCTACAGTCTGTGACCTGGGACTGAGACTGGGCCTGTGAGTCATGAGCTGGGTGAGCAGCACTAAAGCCATGTGGGACCAAGGTGAGAGGAAGACAAAAGGGCTGACACCCAGACGCGAGCCTCACAGCCACCAGACGCCCCAATTTACACTTGCCATGATCTCCAAATGGGATTTGGTGATAGCCACAGAGACACCCTAGGTTGAAAGCTGGATTCGGATGGGCCCACTGCCTGGAATGCACCATCCATTCTTCAGAGGGAGCCCTGCTGTGATCCCACTGTGCTCGAAGCACCTCTCCAGATGCCAAGCTGCAGGGGGAAGCGCAAGGGAACCAGAGGGTCTGCTCTTGTGGAGCTGTGGTATAGTTGTCATTGGCAATTTTTTCCCTTAGCCTGGAAGCGATTTTGTGAGCGCGTAATTGCATGCATTGTCTTTTGTGAGTTCAAAGTGCTCAGTGGTGGAATATCAATCAGATGACACTTTTGCTGGTTGGTGTGATTATGTCCTCCTCTTATCTTCATTTTCTAGTTGTTGTTGTTAGGTTTTTTTTGAGATAGGGTTTCACTCCAGCCCAAGATGACCTGGAACTCACTCTATAGCCCAAGCTAGTCTCAAACGTATAGTGATCCTCCTACCTCAGCCTCCTAAATGCTGGGATTAAAGGCGTGGGCCACCATGTCTGGCTTCTATTTTTGTTTAGACATAGGGGTCTTGCTATGTTGACCAGGCTGGTTTTGAACAACTACACTCAAGCAATCCTCCAACCTCAAGTAGCTGAGACTATAGGCACATAATACCTGCTAGACCATTTCTTTGTTATTACTTTTTTTTTTTTTTTTTTGAGGTAGAGTCTCTCTCTAGTCCAGGATGACCTGGAATTCACTATGTACTCTTAGCCTGGCCTCAAACTCACAGTGATCCTCCTACCTCTGCCTGCCTCTTGAGTGCTTGGATTAAAGACATGCACTATCATGCCCAGCCACTTATTTATTTAGAAAATAAAATTATATATTTATTTGAGAAAGAGCACATAGGTGTACCACAGTCTCTTGCAGCTACAAAACAACTCCAGACACATGTATCATTTTGTACATCTGGCTATAAGTGAGCACTGGGAAATTGAACCTCAGATGGTAGGCTTTTCAAGCAAGCACCTCTAACCATTGAGCCATCTCCCTAGCCCATTTTTTTTCCTTTATTTTTAAAAGTACTAAAACTTCAAAGTTAAAAGAGGCTGGGGGCTGGGGGGGATGGCTTAGAAGTTAAGGCATTTGCCTGCAAAGCCAAACAACTCAGGTTGGATTCCCCAGGACCCACGTAAGCCAGATGCACAAGGGGACACATGAGTCTGGGGTTTGTCTGCAGTTGCTGGAGCCCTGGCACCCATTCTCTCTCTCTTTCTCTCCCTCTTTGTCAAATAAATAAATAAAAATTAAATTAAATTTTTAAAAAGAGGCATACAGAACCCTGGAAGGCTCTTAGCAAAGCAGAGGCTAGCCCTCAAAGTTACTTGGCGTACCATAGCTGCTACAATCCTGGTACCCTAACACTCTAGAGGTCCCAAAGGGCTGGAGAGTCTGGGAGAAAGGGTCCTGGCACCCATCATCCTCTGTACCCAGCACAGCTGACACCCCTCTCCCCCTGCCTTTCCACCCTTTCCCTCAACCAAGGTTGTACCTCTAGAAGTCAGAGCCCTGATTGGCTTATCTTAACTCTGGACTGTTTGCAATTCCTACCCACTTCCTTCCAACAAAAATGAACTGGAGAGAGGTGATCTGGAGCATTTGCGGGTGGCCCATTTCATGTTGACTGCATAAATGGCTGCCCCTGTACTGGAGCTTGGAGTCTCTCTTCCCCAGCGCTTCCACTTACCATGCCAATGTCTTTGTCTCTTTGTACCTGGCTCCTGTCACCTGTAAATGGAGATAATTACTAGCACCTCAGATAGCAGGGCTATTGTGAAGATTAAAGGACATAATATGTGCTCCATATAAATGTTAATTATTATGATTACACTCTCCTCTGAGGCTCATAACAGGACATAAAATTGGGGGAAGGAGTGAGGGATACAGGGGCAAAATTAAGAGTAAAGTTGTTGCTAGGTTTTGGCAGAAAATGCCCGGAAGTGTCTTGGACTGGACCCAAAGAGAAGTGAAAGGGTCTGCTTGCTCTAAATTCTGTAATGGTATCTTTCCGGGCCTCAGTTTCCGCATCTGTAAAGTGAGAAGATTTGACTGGGAAATCTGGAGGTGTCTCTAGTTGTGGGAATTGGTGTTGAAATGAGAGAAAGGGGGGAGGGGCAGCTGCAGGGTGGGGTCCAGAACAAGCCTAGATGGTATTCAATCCCTGATGCTGGACCAGCCTCAGCCTGGCTGCTGCCAGGATGTCCTGAAAATTCCACACCTTGACCCTGATGAGACAGGAAATTAAAAAAAAAAAAAAAAACCTAAGCCAAGATCACCCAGGGACCGAACAGAAAAAGACCAAATATCAGCGCAAGGGAGGGGTGGAGAGGGAGCCTGGGTTAGGGAGGGTGGCCCCATCCACTCACCTCCCAATCCTAGCATCTAGTACCTGCTCCGTCATTAGCTCCACCCTCAGCTGAATTTAATGAATCTGAGAAAAAAAAAAAAATTACGAAGTCCCATAAAGCCACAAGTATCATTAAAAAAAGTATAATAAAATTGAGAAAAGCTATTAAGTTATAAATACACCCAATGCGTGCAACATCACTCAGTCGGGGAGGAAGTCGCTATAAAATAAAGTCATTCCACAAGTGACTAAATCTCTTAATTCACAAGGCGAACGCGGTCCTTTTACGGGCGCCCAACCTCATTGTCCCCGCCTGGAGTTTGTGTAACGCGAACTTCCTGAGACCGAGACCCGGTGGGTGGGGGGACAAAGGAAAAAGGGAAAAGATCGAACAGACAGACAGACATCAGGAAGCGACGGGGAAGAGCGAACTCGGCTAGGGTCCCTAAATCCCCAGATAACATCCTGGATGCCTTGCAGAGCGCCCAAGGGAAGAAAACAAGGGGGGGGGGGAGAAGAAAGAAAAAGGAAGGAAGGAAGGAGAAAGAAGAAAGAAAAATGAAGGAAGAGAAAGAGAGGGAGGGAAGGAGGGAGAGAGGAAGGAAGGAAGGAAGGAAGGAAGGGAGGGAAGGAGGGAGGGAGGGAGGGAGGGAGGGAAGGAGGGAGGGAGGGAAGGAGGTAGGGAAAAAGGAAGGAAGGAAGGAAGGGCGGGCCTCTGGGGAAGGGCAGTTCAGCTGTGTTTGGCTTGGTGCCGGCCACCCTCCCCGCTCCACTCCTCCGCCCCCAGCGCTATGAATATTCATCGCTGTAATTAGAGAGGCGCCCATCACGGTGATGGAGCGTCCAATAAAAACAAACATGCTAATGAGCAGCTTCCCCTCGGGCCGGCGCGCTGGGCACCTAGGGGCAGCCGGCCGGGGAACTGGGACCGCGTGTCGAAGGGCGCTGATGGAGGGAGGAGCATCCCAGGGGACATCCAGCCAGGCTGGCGGGCAGGACGGGACGTGGGCTGCTTTACACCTGACCAGGAGAGCCCGATACTCTCACTTTCTGGGAGGGGGCATCCAGCCCCACTCCCCCCCCCCAAAAAAAATAACTGGGTCTCCTGAACCGCCCAGGCCTCCACTCCAAGCTGAGCCTGCCAGCCCTGCCCCACCCCAGGCTGCGACCAGGTGGGCTCCAAGAGATCTTGTGTTTTCAGAGACGTCTTTCTGTCTGAAGGTCCGCGACCTGAGGCGGCTGGCTGCACTCCAGGAAGGTGGGAAGGAAGCCAGAAGTGCCCCGGAGTGCTGGCAGGAGGCTGGGCAGTGCCCGGTGCAGAGTGGAGGGGAGAGAGTGATGGTGTGTTCCAGGCAAAGACAGGCTGGCCTGGTCAAAGAAAAGGGCAGGTGACTGGGTGGATGCAGAGGTCCCACAGAAGGCAACGGGGGGGGGGGGGGGGGAGGTGATGTGCAGAGACAGTTATTAGGGGGACAAAATGTTGGCCCCATTTACTCTTAGCAGGTCACCTTCTTAATTCTGCCT
This sequence comes from Jaculus jaculus, assembly GCF_020740685.1. Classification (NCBI taxonomy): domain Eukaryota; kingdom Metazoa; phylum Chordata; class Mammalia; order Rodentia; family Dipodidae; genus Jaculus; species Jaculus jaculus. The sequence goes on from NC_059110.1 coordinate 94,996,094, forward strand.
ACTTTACTAGCCAAGGAAACAGAGGCGGCCAAAGGTGGAGAAGTCTCAAGCACACTCCAGCAAGTGGCTTAGAACTAGGTGTGTTCTAAGCCAGGTCTAGACCTGCAGACCTGCTAGCTTTATCTGAGAGGGTGTGTTAAAGGGTAGATGTCAAAGGGTAGGGGGGAAGTTTGGCTATTTCTGAAGATGAGAATGACCCGGAAGCACAAGGGCTCCGACCAGCACTTCATACCCACCCTGATCTGCACAGTTGATAGAAGACACTGAGTAGAAAAGAATTATTGGGCTGGAGAGATGGCTTAGTGGCTAGGCGCTTGCCTGTGAAGCCTAAGGACCCCGGTTCGAGGCTCCATTCCCCAGGACCCACGTTAGCCAGATGCACAAGCGGGCGCATGGATCTGGAGTTCGTTTGCAGTGGCTGGAAGCCCTGGTGTGCCTATTCTCTCTTCCTCTTTCTCTATCTGCCTCTTTCTCTGTCTGTTGCTCTCAAATAAATAAATAAAAATACATCATCGGGTTAACTTTAAAAAAAAGAAAAGAGGGCTGGAGAGATGGCTTAGCGGTTAAGCGCTTGCCTGTGAAGCCTAAGGACCCCGGTTAGAGGCTCGGTTCCTCAGGTCCCACGTTAGCCACATGCACAAGGGGGCGCACGCGTCTGGAGTTCGTTTGCAGAGGCTGGAAGCCCTGGCGCGCCCATTCTCTCTCTCTCCCTCTATCTGTCTTTCTCTGTGTGTCTATCGCTCTCAAATAAATAAATAATTAAAAAAACGACTTTAAAAAAAAAAAAGAAAAGAATTGTTGTGGGAGGATGGGAGAATGAAGGAAAGCTCGAGAAAAGAGCTGGAGAAGAGGCTTGGAGCGGTGGTTTTTCTGTTTGTTTGCACTATCAGATTGCCCCAAAGTGTAAACAGCACAAAGGTGACAGATTACTACAATGGAACACTAGCCAGCAACACCAGGAACCCAGTGAATGGTACATGACTGTGTGGATGAAGAAATATGCTAAGTGCAGAAGCCAGTCCCAAAGGACTATGCACGATATGATTTCATTTATTTTTAAATTATTTTATTTAAATGCATGCAGAACAGATATGTATGGATGTGCCAGGGTCCCTTGCCACTGCAAACCAATGCATGTGCCATTTTGTGTTTGGCTTTATGTCAGTGCTGGGGAGTTGAACCCAGTCTGGCAGGCATTGCAAGCAAGGGCCTTCAACCACTGAGCCATCTCCCCAGCCCAAGATATGATTCATTTGTATGAAATAACCAGAACAGGAAAATCTCTAGAGATAAAAAGTAGAAGCTGGGCGTCATGGCGCACACCTTTAATCCCAGCCCTTGGGAGGCAGAGGTAGGAGGATCACTGTGAGTTCAAGGCCAACCTGAGACTACATAGTGAATTCCAGGTTAGCCTTGCCTGAAGTGAAACCCTACCTTGAAAAAAAAAAACAAAACTAGATTAAGGCTGAAGAGATAGCTCAGCAGTTGAAGTGCTTGCCTGCAAAGCCTAACAAATGACCTGGGTTTGATTCCCTAGTACCCATGTAAAGCCAGATGCACAAAGTGGTGCATGTATCTGGAGTTCGTTTGCAATGGCTAGAGCTCATGACATGCCCATTCTCTCCCTCTCTCTCCCCCTTCCGTCTCTCTCCCTCCCTTCCTCCCCCATACAAATAAATAAATAAATATGATTGCATTGTGTTGGAGGGTTAGGAGAACTAAGAGACAATGGCTAAGAGGTGCAAGGTTTATTGTGGGGGAAGAGAAAATGTTCTAAAATTATGATGAGAGTTGCACAATTCTGTGAATATACTAAAAGTCATTGAATTGTTCATTTCACATGAATTGTATGGTATGTAAACTCTATCTCAATAAAGCTGTTAACAAAGCCAAACAATCATTAAGTTAAATGAAGGAAGTTATATTCAAAAGAAAAGGCAAAGTGACTGGTTGCCTAAAGCTAGGGGGTGGGAAAAGGACTAGCTATAAACACACACTAGGAATCTTTGCGGGGGGGAGGGGGGGACCCGAAATGATAGAAATGTTCTAACTGGGCCATGGTGATGGTTGCACAGCCCAACATACTCATTAAGAATCATCAACTACTATGTTTTAAGCAGGTTAATTTTATGATATGTAAATTATACCTCAATAAAGTAGTTTGTGCCAGGCGTGGTGGCTCACACCTTTAATCCTCACACTTGGGAGGCAGAGGTGGGAGGATCGCCATGAGTTCGAGGCCAACCCGAGACCACGTAGTGAATTCCAGGTCAGCTTGAGCTAGAGTGAGACCTTACCTTGAAAAACCAAAATAAATAAATAAATGAAGTTGTTTGTGTATGCAGTGTGCACGCATGTGTGTATACATGTTCACATGCACATGTGTATACATGATCATATGCATGTGGATATGTGCAGGTAGGTGTGCATGCATGCACTTGAATATGAAGACCAGAGATCTCCATCAATTGTCTTCATACAGTGCTCGCCGCCTCATTTATGTGTGTGTGAATGTGGGTACACACGTGTTACAGTTTGCATGTGGAGGTCAGAGGTCAACTTCTGGCATTGGTCCTCACCTTCCACCTTGTGTGAGGCTAGCCGCCAGGTGAATCTCCCCAGGGATTCTCCCATCTCCATCTTGCTGTGCGCACACTGGGATTACAGACGCTTGCTACTGTGTCTGGTTTTGCTTGAGTTCTGAGGTTCTCAGCAAGCACTTTATCTGCTGAGCAATCTCCCCAGTCCTCTTCACCTTATTCATGAAACAGGGTCTCTTTTGTGGAACCTGGATCTCACTGATTTGGCTAGACTGGCTAGCCAGCAGACCCTGGGAACTCTCCTTTCTCTGCCTCCTCAACTCTGGGGCTGTAGGGGCATCATTGTGCCCGGCTAAAGTGGCTCGTTTGTGTGTGTGTGAAAACACACAAGGATAGCTAGGCATGGTGTACACCTGTAACCCCAGAAACTGAAGCAGAAGAATCCCAAGTGAGATACTTTCAATAAACAGACAACCTACTACAGACTGCTGGCTGCTGCCCCCAGACTCTCGGATTCAGTAGGTGACTAGAGAATCTGAATTTCTAGCAAGTTCCCTGATGCTGCTGCTGCTGATGATGATGGCCAGGAGACGACATGTGGAGAACCACTGGCCTACAGAGATGAAAGGCCCAGGCCACGAGGAGAGGAGGAGCCAGCAGCTCTCCAGGCTCACCCCCTACCCACCGCTCCGTTCCCGAGAGACCCAGGTGGCCGAGGCTGCAATAGAAGGCAGGAGCTGCCTGCTCTCCAGGCTGGTGAGCATTCCTCAGTCTCAGACAGCAGCAGAGTTAATTTCCAGGCAGCCTCTCCACCATCAACTGAAATTGGCAGCGTAAATAGGAACTGCTGTTTATTTGCCACTTACCTCTGTCTTGCTCCACTTAAATACAGAGGGGAAACCGAAGCCATTAGGGTCAGAAGAAAATTACCAACACGCAGCATCGCTGTGGGTGGGTGAAAATGATATTAGAGATGGGGAGGGGGACAGCAAAAAAAAAAAAAAAAGCAAATAGAGAAGGAAAGGAGGGAGGATGGGGAGAAGGAAACAACACCTTGTACCCACAGAGCATGAAATAAAATAAAATTAAATAAAGATCTGTTTGATGGGTGAGGAATCTTGCGCCCAGGAAAGAAGGGTGGAATTGAAGGAGGAGAGAGTTCTGGAGTTGGTTTTAGAGCTAGGCCTCCGGAGGTGCTAACCCTGATTTAGGTGTTCGTCCTGACGAGCCTTTGATAATGCCTCTTTCACCAGGAAACTGGTCCAGTGAGTGGACAAAAGGCAAGAGCCACCATCCCCCCACCTCGGGGGTATCTTCTACACTTCTGTGCTCTTGGGGTCTTGGAGCATCTCTCTTCCTGGGGACTCACCCCCAAGACAGGCCCCTTCTTCTCTATCTGCCCCCACCCTGGCAGAATTAATTGGAGGCAGAGGAGCACATTTACGGCCTCCCCTCCTGCTCCACACTAAATCTTGTGGTAGTGCTTCTAAAAGTCAATAAAACGAGAAGGGAGATGCGATAAAATTAAGGTGGAAAGTGTGATGGGGAGAGGAAATGGGAATCTTCTTTTTAATTTAGCTTTAATTTTAATTTTTTTGTCACCTCTCCAAGCAGCCTGCGTGCTTCGGCAGTGGAAAAGGGAGAAGGAGGGGCTGCCCTGGCTTTTTTTTAAGGACGGGGAGAGCTGCACTCTGGCCCGGGCGCGGGAGCCACTTCTGGGAGGAGACAGAGGATGGAGGGGATGCGTATCAATATGCTGCCCACCTGCATGAGGGCATCTCCCTGTTTGTGTTCACAAGCCCAGTGGCCAGCCCTAAGAGCTCGCTCCAGCAGATACTGCAGGAACTGTGTTTGTACCTCTTTCTCCACGGTGCCTGGCCCATGACCCAAGTGCCAACTGTAATAATGATCACAGCTAATGGTTATTGAGCACTTACTATATTCCAGGAATATTTCAGCACTCTACTCTTTTTTTTTTTTTTGAGACAGTGTCTCCTGTATTGGATTCTAAGCCAACCTTGAACTCACTTTATAGCCACGGATGACCTTGATTTTTCTTTAATTTTTATTTATTTGTTTGTTTGTTTGCTTATTTATTTATTGAGGATGCACGTGCATGGTGCACAAGACAAATCAAAGGACAACACTGAGGTGTCCATGCTCTGCCACCTTTTTTAAAAAATATTTTTTTATTTTTATTTATTTACTTATTTGACAGAGAAAGAGGGAGGGAGGGGGAGAGAGAAGAAGGGAGAGAATGGGCGCGCCAGGGCCTCCAGCCACTGAAAACAAACCCCAGACTTGTGCGCTCCCTCGTGCATCTGGCTAACGTGGGTCCTGAGGAATTGAACCTGGGTCTTTTTTGCTTTGCAGGCAAATGCCTTAACCTCTAAGCCATCCCTCCAACCCTACCACCTTCTTTTTTTTTTTTGCCTTTTTAAAACATTTTATTTTTATTTATTTATTCAAGAGGGAGAGAGAGAAAGAGAGAGAATGGGCATGCCAGGGCTTCTGGCTACTGCAAATGAACTCCAGATGCATGCATACTGACTTGTGCATCTGGCTTATGTGGGTCCTGGGAATCGAACCTGGGTCCTTTGGCTTTGCAGGCAAGTGCTTTAACCGCTAAGCCATCTCTCCGGCCTGCTCTACCACCTTTGAGACAGGGTCTCTTGCCATTGCAAAAGAAATGCCAGACTGCAAGCTGTCAGAGGAGCATGGCTCCAGAGTCTTCTGGCCCTGACTCGCATTGTCATGGGCCTGCTGAGATCACAGGTGCATGTGCCGCCATGCATCTGGCCTTGCATGGGCGCTGGAGAACTGAACCCCAGGCCAGAAGGCTTTGCAAGCAAATTCTTTGAACCACTGAGCAAGCTCCCCAGACCTTAAACTGTTGAGCCTTCTGCCTCCATCTCCAGAGCTCTGGGATTCCAGGTGTATGCCACCTGGTTTTATGTGGTGCTGAGGAATCAAGCCAAGGGCCTGCATATGCTAGGCAAGCATTCTCCCAACTAAGTTCCGTCCCCGGGCCCGCATTTCCTCTTTCACTTAGTTCCCTGCATCAACACCAGGTGCTTGGTAACATTGCCAATCTACAAGTTGAGGACCTGAAGGACAAAAGGCAGAGCACCTTGACCATGGACATTGAACTCGTAGGTGGGACTGCTCTATATGAACTACGTTATTATTGTTGGGTTTGTTGTTTTTAGTTCTGTTTTGAGACAGGGTATCATATAGCCCGGATGGCCCTGAGCTCACTACGTAGTTGGACTTGAACTCCTTATCCTCCTGACTCCACCTCCCAAGTGTTGAGGCTACAAGAGTGTTTCACACACTAAACTGTGATAATGGATAATTGTTATTTAGTGAGTGAATGAATGAAACTACCCGGGAAGAGCTGGAGAGATGCCCAGTGGTTAAGTGCACTTCCTGTACAAGCATGAGGGCCTGAGGGAGCCTGAAACAGCCGGAGTTTGAATCTCCAGACTCAGGTAAACAGCCAGGAATGGCCATGCTTACCTGCAACCCCAGTCTCACAAAGGGGAGCAGAGACCAGGCTCTAGTATCAGTAAGAGACTGGCAAAAACAAGAACAAGCCGGGCGTGGTGGCGCATGCCTTTAATCCCAGCACTCCGGAGGCAGAGGTAAGAGGATCGCCATGAGTTCAAGGCCACCCTGAGACTACATAGTGAGTTCCAGGTCAGCCTGGGCTAGAGTGAAACACTACCTTGAAAAACAAACAAACAAACAAAAATCCTGACACTACCTGCATAAGACCATCATAAAAGGAGGAAAAGATCAAGACATCAAGTAAAAGAGAGACTGATTGAAATGGGGAGGGGGTATGATGGAGAGTGGAATTTCAAAGGGGTAAGTGGGGGGAGGGATGATATTTACAATCATGGAAGTTGTTAATAAAAAAGTAAAAAAAGTAAAAAGATCAATAAAATAAATAAATAAAATAAATAAAAATAATAAGAAAAAAGGGGAAAAAACAAAATAAATAAATAAATAGGAATAGAAAGGAGGAAGGGAAGGAGGGAGAGAGGGAGGGAGGGAGGAAATAAGGACCCACGTAGCTTGCTTATTTCACAACCTCATAAGCTACAGCCAAGAACAGTTCATTTGTGAGTGAGTGAGTGAGTGAGCACGTGTGTCGCGGCTCTCAACTCCCCCACCCTCTCCCAGTGACTGCTGTTCTTCATAACCAGGACAATTAACCATTGCCTTATTATTCACACGTCATGATTACTAATCACCCTTATTAATATCCATGCTTTGCAAAACCAGGAGGCAGCTTGGCTCAGATGCTTGGAACTCCGCAGGAATCCAGTCCTGACCTCAGGCTCATCCCCTTCCGGCTCTGTGCCTTCACCTCCCCCTGGGTCAGGCGGATCCGCCCCTCCCTCCTCCCTCCCCAGTGGCCACTGCCCACTGTGACCCTCCTTTGTGGCTAATATTTGGAATCTCACACCACCTAAATCGTTCCACCTCCTGAACCACAAACCTCCCTTCACTGAAATAGAAAAACAAAGGTCTCTTCCTCCAACTGATTCCTTCTCTCAAATTGCCTGCCGTGCTGGACGTGAGCTTTCCGCCCACCAGACAGAGCAGAGGGCTGAACTTCATGGTCGTGCCACTAACCTCCGCTGGGTCTACACTGGGACCTGCCGCAGGATCCACTAGCAGTTCTATGGTAGCCAGTGAAGGAGAACCCTGGCCATTTCCTGGCTGGTGTTTCTGTGGTGTGGTTGTAAAAGATGTCAGGCAAGTCAAACCAGACTTTGCCGCACGTGTGCTACCCAGAATCTATCCTGCATCGGCGTGGCTGGAGGTGAATCTGAACCGGCCACCCAAGGTGACTGCCATTTGTTTAGGTTCAAGATGACAACTACTGACCACTTACCTCACCACCCGCACTAGATTCCATTCCTGAACCTGCACCAAGGGACAGATGGGGAGGGTGAAGATGGTGAAAGTTACTCAAAGAAAATACTCAGGGCTCTTGCATTTATTAGAGCAAGAAATTAGACCTTTCACACCCACAACAACAAAGGAGTAACCAGACAAACAGTGATCTATCAACATGATGGAAGGCCACATGGCCAGGAAAACGACAAGAGAGTGGGCTTTGCCATTCTGAGGATGTCTGAGTGAGTCCTCGTCTGCTGAAAGAAACACTCAAAGGAAGGGACGAGCATGGCCAACACATGCAGGGGAGAACTGGGTTCCAGTGCGAGCCCAGCCATCAACGAGCCCTGGCTGTACCACGTATAAAGTGTGGTCAACAACCCCGGTTCCAGAACTGACAGAGATGTGAATGCTGGGGTGGCAAGGTGGCTCAGCGGTTAAAGGGCCCTGCTTGCAAGGCTTGCTGGCCTGGGTTAGATTCCCCAGTACCCACCCACATCAAGCCAGATGCACAACATGGCACAGGTGTGCCACATGCGTGGAGTTTGTTTGCCGTGACAAGAGGCCCAGGTGTGCCCATACTCCTGTCTCAAATAAATTATTAAGATGTTTTTAAGCCAGGTGTGGTGGCTCATACCTTTAACCCCAGCACTTGGGAGGCAGAGGTAGGAGGATCACTATGAGTTCGAGGCCAGCCTCAGACTACATAGTGAATTCCAGGCCAGCCTAGGCTAGAATGAGACTCTATCTCAAAAAAGAAGGGAGAGGGTCTGGAGAGATGACTTAGTGGTTAAGGGCTTGCTTGTGAAGCCTAAGGATCCTGGTTCGAGGCTCAATTCCCCAGGACCCACATAAGCCAGATGCACAAAGTGGCACATGTGTCTGGAGTTCGTTTGCAGTGGCTGGAGGCCCTGATGTGCTCATTTTCTCTCTCTCTCTCTCTCTCTCTCTCTCTGCCTTCTCTGCCTCCTTTTCTCTCTGTTTGTTGCTCTCAAATAAATAAATAAATAATTTTTAAAAAGAAGGGGAAAATGGTTTTTTATATATGTAAGTAGATGAACAGATTACTGGTGGTGGAAAGGTCTAAGTGAGGTCAGAGGGAGAGATTGAATAAAGGAAGAGTGGGGGAGGGTTAATCAAAATCTAGGAAAGGCCAGGTGTGGTGGTGCATGCCTTTAATCCCAGAACTCAGGAGGTAGAGGTAGGAGGATTGCCCTTAGTTTGAGGCCACCCTGAGACTACATATGAATTTCAGGTCAGCCTGGACTAGAGTGTGACCCTACCTCAAAAAAAAAAAAAAAAATCTAAGAGGGTATGAATAAACCATTAATGTAATATACTTTTTTTTGGATAATGGTAAACCCAGAAGCCATAGATTGTTACTAGAAAAATTTCAGTGCTGGGGATGGGATACCTTCTAGGGTGTTGTTGGTCAGGGAGGTCCCTAGTGTCCACAAAATATTACAGGTCATTTCCAAGGCTCTTGGTTTCCCACCAAAGCTAGAAGGTAAGACCTTATTGCTGAAGATTCCACATGCTTGGGCTGCAAGGTCACTGAGAAATCAAGCTAATGCCTAGCTGAAAACCTCTTCCCCATAAACCAGCTGACAGAAAACTGGAAAGAACTGTACTGCATGCAGCTCTATGGGAGAGGGAAGTCATCAGCAGAGATAAACAACAGTGGACAAGCCTTAAATTTAGTCAGCCAGGACAAACGAACCAATGGGTGCAATAGTGGCATGTCTGTTATGGGGGAAACAAACTGCTCTCTAATTGGACTAGAGGCCCACTCCACAGGAGGGAATACATGCCTGATACAGAAAACCTATGTCAGGGGAGGTCATGTGCCCTAGGGATGTAACTTCTGCTGGTGTCTGGCTAAATGCATATATTATGCTCACCAGACTTCCCTGTAAGCACTTCTCTTAATGTTCATTCCCATATATTAATACTACTCTCACTTTTGGTTAAAGAAGCTTCTCTTTTCAGATGGCAGTGACCTCAGGGATGACTCAAAAGGTACTATAATGTGGAGAAGAAGTGACAGAGGAGTGCTCAGCACTGAAACATCTCTATCATGCCCTCCAAGGCTCAGGGTCCATTGTGGAAGAGGCAATGGAAAGAACGTAAGAGCCAAAGGAAGAGTAGGAATGCTTACAAGGTAGTCTTCCATTCACAAAATGGCCTGGATTCCCATAACCTCACAGTGTCTGACACTACCTACACAAGACCCTCATAATAGGAAGAAAAGATAATGATGTCAAAATAAAAGAGAGACTGATTGTGAGGGGGAGGGGATGTGATGGAGAGTGGAGTTGCAAAGAGTAAAATAAGGGAGGGAGGGAATTATGGTTTACTGTTGATAATTACAGAAGTTGTCAATAAAATTTTTTAAATTTTTATTTTAGTTTTTTTAAAGGGTTGGAGAGATGGTTTAGCAGTTAAGGCACTTGTCTGCAAAGCCAAAGGACCCAAGTTTGAATTTCCAGGACCACATAAGCCAGATGCACAAAGTGGCATATACATCCAGAGTTCATTTACAGCCACTGGAGGCCCTGACACACCCATTCTCTCCTTCTCTCTCCTCCCTCTATCTCTTTCTCTCTCACTCTCTCTCAAATAAATAGACAAAAATAGAAAAAAAGATTAAAAAAAAAAAAAAGAAATGTGAAGCTCACACCTTTAATCCAAGCACTTGGGAGGCAGAGGTAAGAGGATCGCTGTGAGTTTGAGACCAGCCTGAGACTACATAGTGAATCCCAGGTCAGCCTGAGCTAGAGTGAGACCCTACCTTGAAACAAACAAACAAAAAAGAAATGTGAATGTTTAGAAAAAAACAGTGAGACTTTGCCAGAGCGAGACAGGGACTGAAAGAGGACAGAGACCTCCCCAAGGCTTCTGACCTCCAGAAGCTTCGGGTAATAAATATGTGCTGTGACAGCCATGAAATTTGTAGTAGCATGTGACAGCAGCGAGAGAAAACAAACACGGATCTGTAAGAAGTTGTTAAGGGTGATTAGAGCCGGGAAGTAGACTCAGGAGGAATGGAGGTGGAAAAGGAACTCAGTGCATCATGTCTATCTATCCTTTAGCAGAGGCTGAAGGGTTGGATTTTTTTGTTTTCTTTCTGAGGTAGGGTCTCACTCTATCTCAGGCTGACCTGGAACTCACTCTGTAGCCCCAGGCTGACCTCAAACTCACAGTGATCCTCCTGCCTCTGTCTGCCTGTGCAGTGAATAAAGACATGTGCCACCACTACTGGCTTGTTCTTTGGGTTTGTTGTTGTTGTTGTTTGTTTGTTTGTTTTTACTATTTTTAAAATTTATTTCAGGGCTGGAGAGATGGCTTAGCGGTTAAGCGCTTGCCTGTGAAGCCTAAGGACCCCGGTTCGAGGCTCGGTTCCCCAGGTCCCACGTTAACCAGATGCACAAGGGGGCGCACGCGTCTGGAGTTCGTTTGCAGAGGCTGGAAGCCCTGGCGCGCCCATTCTCTCTCTCTCCCTCTATCTGTCTTTCTCTCTGTGTCTGTCGCTCTCAAATAAATAAATAAATAAAAATTTAAAAAAAAAATTTATTTCAGAGAGAGAGAGAGAAAAGAGGCAGATAAAGGGAGGTAGGGGGAATGGGTGCTTCAGGGCTTTCAGAGGCCGCAAATGAACTCCTGACACATGTGCCTCCTTGTGCACCTGGCTTACGTGGGTCCTGGGGGATTGAACCTATCCTTTTGCTTTGCAGGCAAGCACCTTAACCACCAAGCCATTGCTCCAGCTCCTTAAAAAAATATATTATTTATATAAGAATGTTCATAAAGATTTGTTTATAAAGGAAAGAAAGAGAAAGGGGGTGAGAGGAGAGAGCGAGGAAGGGACATGGTTTGGGAAGAGGGGCTCAACAATCTTGAAGAATCTCCATGGAAGATGAGCTGGTGGTTCTTTTTTTTTTTGGTAGGGGGGCTTTCAGAAGTAGGGTCTCACTCTAGTCCAGGCTGACCTGGAATTCACTGTGTTGCCTCGTCTCAGGTTGGCCTCAAACTCACTGCAGTCCCCCGACTTCTGCCTCCCAAGCGCTGGGATTAAAGGTGTGCACCACCACGTCTGGCTGAGTTGGTGGTACTTTTCAAGTCGGCTGGTCTCTAGAAGATTGGAAGAAGACCCCTGGCCGTCCCTCTTCCTTTTGCAGCTGTGATCTGAGCCACCAGAACGCCTCTTTCCCCAGCCTCCTTGAACCCTCCCAGCTAGAACAGCTCTTCCTCCTCTGCTCTCCTGGAAAGCAGAGGTGCTCTGGGAGGTTCAGCTCACACCTTATCCCTCAGAAGAATGGCCCCTTGATGATCTCCCACAATGGATTTCCCTAGCTCCATCAGTTGGCCCGCTGAGAGAAGCTTTTGGGGTGAGGGGATGGAAGGCCATGAAATTGCCCAAACTCGGAATAGCTGCTCAGCCTCAGGCAGGAGACTTGGAGGCAGCTGACACCGTGATGCTAGAAAGCTGCATATGCACACAGAACACCTCGGGCCAAGTCCCTCTCTCGCCCTGGCACAGGAACCAGTGAATACAACCATCTTGTTACCACCGCCCCTTCCTGCCTTGTGCTCCCAGCGAGAGACAGAGACTCTCTGTTCTTCAGGCCCCAGTCCAAGCTGGCTGCTTGGGTAGATTGGGTAGGTGGTTGGGTTGAACCCCAAGTCTCAGAAGGCACAGTGGAGGTGAACAGGCACCCACTTCTCAACACCAGACTCAGGAGGCTCACACCTCAGACAGCATCCCTCTTCTCCCCATAGACTCACAGAAAGTCATCCTCCCAACGCAGCACCGACAGCTGTACCCATGTGTACAGTAGCCCACACCGGGAAACAGCCCAGGTGCCAATTCAGGGACAAATTGATACAGAAACTCTGTCAATATGTATGCACAATAGAATACTATTCTACCTTAGAAAAAGAATTCTTCCAGCCAGGCATGGTGGTACACACCTTTAATCACAAGACTCAGGAGGCAGAGGTAGAAGGATTGCCATGAGTTTGAGGCCAGCCTGACACTACAAAGTGAATTCCAGGTCAGCCTGGGCTAAAAATGAGACCCTACTTCCAAAAAAAAAAAAAAAGATCCTACCTTTTGCCACAACATACATGAACCTAGAGGTCATTATATTAATAAAATAAGCTAGACATAACAAGAAATATAATTACATAATATCACTCATATATAAAATTCAAAAAAAAGGTCAAATATGCAGGCATAGAGGTAGCAAATGAAACAATGGGATAGCACCCAGCTGTAAACTCATTGTTCCATAGTTCAGCAACAGGAATGAGGTCTGGGAAGGAGTGGGTGGGGTAGCTGAGGAAGAGTGCACCCAAAAGGGGAGGGAGACCCCACATCTCTGCAGACAGCCCTGTCTGGCCTCAGCCCTGAGTTGAGGGGGGAAGGTATGCTTCTATCTTTGGCTCTGAGATTTTTCTTGACTTCCTCAGGGCCTTTAGGGAGCCACAGCAATTTTCTGCTGAGTCCAACTCTCAGCTCCCCACCTCTTCCAGTGTCTGAATCCCAGTTAGGGCTGCAGAAACAGACTTCTAACATGGTCTGCCAGGGTACCACATGCCCACCTCAGTCCAGGTGACCTGCAGGGAAGATGGGGTACAAAGACAGGGACTTTGATGCCAACACACACATCCCAATTTAAATTGGCCTTTCTTCTGTGTATAGTTTCCTAAGCCCTCCTCCTTGGCATTATTACAATTGGTTTGAACCCCAGAGCATGATCTAGCAGAAGGGGGCAGAACAGATGTTATGAACCCAGTTGTCAGAACCCAGACTCGAGAAAAGTGAGAGATCTGCTCAAGGTCACACCTCCAGAGTTAGTGACTGTTGCAGCCAGGTGTGCGTTGCTGGTAGAAATCACCTGACCAAAAGCAGCTTGTGGGGAAAAAAGGGTTTATTTTTACAGACTGGAGGAGAAGCTCCATGATGGAAGGGGAAAATGATGGCATGAGCAGAGGGTGGACATCATCCCCTGGCCAACATAAGGTGGACAATAGCAACAGGACAGTGTGCCAAACACTGGCAAGGGGAAACTGGCTATAACACCCATAAGCTGGCCCCCAACAATACACTCCCTCCAGGAGGCGTTAATTCCCAAATCTCCATCAGCTGGGACACCTGAATCAAACCACCATAGTGACCATAATAAACCCCCAGCATTTCCTGTTGACTCAGTGCCTGGCCCTGAGCTAAGCACCTCCTACCATTCCTAATAGCCCCAAAGCAGGAACATGATTACCCCCACTTTACAGATGATAAGCCGGGGATTTACAAAGGGTAGATACATTGGGGAAGCTGCTCTATGGAAAGCCTGTTAATAGAATGCGCATCCCCCACTGTCCTCTCCCTTGACTTACCCCTCCCAAGCCCTCCCTCTTCTCTCTCCCCACTGCTCCCTCGCTCCAGCTCTGGGAGGCCTGTGCCCTGCGAGTTCAGGGTCAACAGAGCCCCTGAGCCCTCTAAGGGGACCCTGGAGTCAGCCCGGCCCTTCAGTCCACATTCCTAGCACGCGGGCCTTCCAGAATTGTTCCTATCTTAGCCAGCCCTCAGCACCTTAACCAAGGACCAGAGAGCAGGCTTGTGAAGAAAAAGGGGTTATTTTAGACCGGAACGTCCCAGTCTATAAACAGGTGGACATGGTGCTTTTCAGCCCCTGGTGAGCGCTGATGGCAATGGCTAGAGCGGAGGAGGAAGAGGACTGCTCCCCTCGGGTTCAGAAAAGAAAAGAAAGCAAGAGGAAGGGGACAGAGCCCGGGTGAGGCACGCTTTCCAAGACCTAAAGCCCTCTCCCTAGGCTTTGCCTCCCAGCAGTTTCATTGCTTCAGTCTCCCTGCTTGTATCAGGCACGAGACAGACTACTTAGAAAAAAGCCTTTGGGCAAGTCCACCCTCTGTCTCCTTCTTGCCCAAGCGAGTACTGGGGTTTCTCTCTCTCTCTCTCTGGACCCCGAGCCCCAGAAGCACACACAGAGGTCTGCAAAGGATGGAATGCAGGGCGGGATTGCAGGGGCCGGATAAGGCCCAGTGTCAAGATGTGCATTCCTTAGCAGAGAAACTGCTAGAATCTAAGACGGGGTGCTCTGGAAGATGGAACTCCACAGAGCAAGGCTGCAGAGGACCTTTGGGACACTGCCAATCCCAGCTGCCCCTACTCCTGGGGGGGGTCAGTCATCCGCAGGGAGTGCTTCTGGGGCCCACAGGCAGGAAGAGGTGTAAGGTACCACTTTTTCTAGCTTCTCAAACAGGAGAGACATCCCCTGTGACATGCTGACAGCTTTCGTGTAAGATCCTATATTCACCTTCCCAACAACTCAGAAACCTACTATTATGATCTCTACCTCCCAAAGAACGAAGTATTAAGGGGTCAGTGACTTGCCCAAGATCACATGACTAGGACAGCTACAGAAGATAAAACTGATCCGGGCGTGGTGGCGCACACCTTTAATCCCAGTACTCAGGAGGCAGAGGTAGGAGGATTGCTGTGAGTTTGAGGTCACCCTGAGACTACATAGTGAATTCCAGGTCAGCCTGGTCTAGAGTGAGACCCTACCTCGAAAAACCAAAAAAAAAAAAAAAAAAAAGGGAAGGAAAGAAGACAAAACCAACCAGGCCTTTGGGTCCTGTGCCTGTCTTGTAACTAGAGCAAAGCTGGCCCCTTGTCAAACCCCCCTCAGGCTTCCTTTAATAATATCCAGAGGCATTATCAAGAATGCTCAGGGGCTGGAGAGATGGCTTAGCGGTTAAGCGCTTGCCTATGAAGCCTAAGGACCCCAGTTCGAGGCGAGGCTCCCCAGGTCCCACGTTAGCCAGATGCACAAGGGGGCGCACGCGTCTGGAATTCGTTTGCAGAGGCTGGAAGCCCTGGCGCACCCATTCTCTCTCTCTCCCTCTATCTGTCTTTCTGTGTCTGTCGCTCTCAAATAAATAAATAAAAATTAAAAAAAAAAAGAATGCTCAGAAGGTGAGTGTGGACAATCACACAATTAATCCCAGCACTTGGGAGGCTCAGGTAGGAGAATCACCATGAGTTCAAGACCAGTCTGGGCTGCAGAATAAGTTCCAGGTCAGCCTGGGCTATAGTGAAACCCTGCCTCATAAAAAGAAGAGGAACCCTCCCATAATGCATGACCCACACTCCCCATGGGGTTGCCCTGCATCCCCAACAAAGAAGTCCTCTTCAGAAAAGGGGCAGGGAGGAGGGAAAGGTGGTACCAACATGTTGCTTATATACTAACTATGTCCATACCTAATATATGTATCTAAGGAAGAGGGGTGGGGGAGGCACACTACACTGCATGTCAGGCTAGGGATGCAGCTGACAGAGTCTTTGCCTAGCATGCACAAAAGTCCTGGGTTCCATCCCCAGCACCACATAAACCAGGCATCATGGTAGAGGCAGGAGGATCATACGTCATCCTCGGCTACATAGTGAGCTTAAGGCCAGCCTGGGCTACCTGAAACCCTAAGAAAGAAAGCAAGAGAGAGAAAGAGGGAGGGAGGGAGGGAGGGAGGGAGGAAGGAAGGTAGGAGAAAGAAAGAAGGAAAGAGAGAGAAGGAAGGAAAGAAAAAAGAAAGGAAGGAAGGAAGGGGAAGGGAAAGAGGGAGGGAGGATGGAAGGAAGGAAAGAAGGAAGGAAGGAAGGGCCATGCATGGTGGTTCACACCTTTAGTCCCAGCACTTGGGAGGCAGAGAGAGGTAGGAGGATCACCATGAGTTCAGGGCCAACCTGAGACTACAAAAGAAAGAAAGAAGAAGAAAGGAAGGAAGAAAGAAAACTTAAAAGGACACGCCTACCTGCTCCAGGCTCCAAGGACAGGTGAGATGGACAAGACACACTCCACATGAATGCTGGGCTCACAGCCCTCCTGCGCTTCATCAGACAATGAAACAACAGTCACCCTAAGTCACCTTCCTCAGGTGAGCACTTCACCATACCCTGCAGGTAATACAGCCCATCTCTGGCTTCTCCGTCCCTGATAACTGTTTTGGCCCCAAACATTTTTGGAGCCTCATGACTGACTAGGAATCATGGTGACAGATGCCCAGCCCCTGATCCCCAACCTGGTACCTAACATCTAGGTGCCCCTTCACCTAGCCCCAGCCTTGGGTTTCAGGACCAGTGAGACCTACTTCCCTCTGGAACAGTGCCCACCTTGCCCTCTGGCCACTGAGCCATCTCGGCGTTGGCCAGTATCAGAGCGCCACCTAGTGTGCATGGCGGTTGCCTCCGGCCCCTGCCTGGCTTAGCTCAGTTACTCTGTCCTGGGCAGGACCTCTCTTCCGAGGGTTGGGGGCCAAAGAGGGGACATCTCTAGCCTGGAACTCCTCTTTACAATGATTTTCAAATTTAGCTCTCTAACATATATACATATAACACTGCTCCTTCAGTCCCAGAGAGGCCCCAGGAACCAGCAAGCCCAGTCCCTTCACAATTTGAAAGCTTTGTAACCTCTTGCACAGCCCTACAAAATCACTGAATGTGAGGATGAAAATGATCTGTCCAGTTTCCACTCACTTTGCATTTGGGGGCAGGGGGGCCGAGGCAGGGCCTCACTCTAGCCCAGGCTGAACTGGAGCTCACTCTAATCCCAGGCTAGCCTCAAATTCATGATAATACTCCTAACCTCTGGCTTCCAAGTGCTGGGATTGAAGGTGTACATCCCCATGGCCAGCAACTTTGCATTATTTTGTGTTTATTGGTGGAAAGGAATGTACTTTTTTTTTAATTTTTATTTATTTATTTATTTGAGAGCGTCAGACACAGAGAGAAAGACAGATAGAGGGAGAGAGAGAGAATGGGTGCGCCAGGGCTTCCAGCCACTGCAAACGAACTCCAGACGCATGTGCCCCCTTGTGCATCTGGCTAACGTGGGACCTGGGGAACCGAGCCTCGAACCGGGGTCCTTAGGCTTCACAGGCAAGCGCTTAACCGCTAAGCCATCTCTCCAGCCCAGGAATGTACTTTTTTAATCAGCCACAACTTTGACAGCTCTGTTTGGCAAGTTTTTATTATAATAGTCACAAATGACCCATCTCGTTCTCTGTCTCCCTCCATCACCCTGACAAAAATCAAATGAGCCCCAAGCCCAGCCAGTGAAGTCAGGCAAAAACGGATTTGAATCCTGACCCCGCACAAGGTGTATGGCCTCGGAAAATTCACTTAATGTTTCTAAACCTCGACTGTCCTCACCTGTAAAACATGGCTCAATGAGCATTTTGGAAGACAATAGATGTGGCACTCAGTGGCTCAGAGAGAAAGTGCCAGCCACTGACCAGAGGGCCGGTAACAGAGCTGCTGTTGCCCAGCTGCCTCCCCTCACCCTGGGTAGCTGTCATGGTCTCGGTCTCGGAATACCCATGACACTACATCTAGTATCTCCGTTTCCCGTGGGTATTTCCCTCTACACCACCCCTCCAGCCCCTCACCCAGCTCTGTTCCTCTCTTCCTGCCCTCTGGAAGCCCTGCCCAAGGCCAAGCCAAAGGCAGGAGTGTCTGCTGGGACAGCAGATCTCGGGTTTCCAGCCTCCGTTAGAGCACACTTTTCCAGGGTGGGGTGGGGTGGGGTGGGGTGGGGTCCGCAGAAGTCTCAGCACTCAGGAGGCAGAGGCACGGACAGGAGGACCTCAAGGAGGACACCAGCCTGAGCTGCATACTGAGACTGTCTCAGAAGAAAACACTCCAGGGATTGAGACATAGTTCAGCTGGTAGAGTGATTGCCCAGGATGTGCCAAGCTGAGTCCAATTCCCAGAGCATATAACCTAGGTGTAGTGGTGCCTACCTGTAATCTCAACACTCAGGCAGTGCAGGCAGGAAGATCAGAAGCTCAAGGTCATCCTTGGCTACATAGAAAATTGGAGGCTGAGCTATGTAAGGCACCCAGCTGGATGCAAAGTGGCTCATGCATCTGTAATCCCAGTGTACCCAGAGCAATTGAGGGCAGAGACAGAGAATCCCAAAGCTTACAGGACAGCCAGACTGGCCTTCCCAGTGGCAAAACAAGAGAGATCCTGTCTCAAACAAGGTGGAAGGAGAGGCCCAGCACCTTGAGGCTATCTTCTACCTACTCACATGCATGCACACGCGCGCGCACACACACACACACACACACACACACACACACGGAAGAAAAGAAAAGAAAAAAAAATCCTTAGCCAGGCATGGTAGCACATGCCTTTAATCCCAGCACTTGGGAGGCAGAGGTAGGGAATCACCATGAATTCAAGGCCACCCTGAGACTAACTAGTGAATTCCAGGTCAGCCTGGGCTAGAGCAAGGCTCTACCTCAGAATATAAAAAATAAAATAAAATAAACAAACTTTACATTTTCTCTGCAAGAGCCTCAGTTTTCTCACCTATGAAATAATATTGAAGCTCCAACTCCCATCCTTGGCACAAGGATTAGAGTCAGACCTTTTGCAAAGGCATTTGTAAAGGGTATGACACACAGTAGGCCCTCAAGTTAATTTATTACCATGGCAGCTTTCGAGGCTGGTGTTTAGTAACACACCCAAGGCTAAGCAGGTTGAGAGCGTCTCAACTATGCAGCTTCTACATAGATACTGGGAACAGAGGCGAAGGCATGAAAGGAGGATGGAAGATGGTTAATGCCATGAAGATTAAAACCCAGGCAGAATCGGGCTGCAGAGATGGCTTAGTGGTTAAAACTGCAAAGCCTAAAGACCCAGGTTCGATTCTTCAGGACCCATGTAAAGCCAGATACACAAGGTGGCACATGCATCTGGAGTTTGTTTGCAGTGGCTAGAGCTTCTGGAGTGCTCATTCTCTCCCTCTCTCTCTCTCTCTCTTTCTCTTTCTGTGTGTGTGTGTGTGTGTGTGTGTGTGTGTGTGTGTGTGTGTGTCTGCTTCTTTCTCTCTCTTTTTTCTTAAATAAATAAATAAAATATGTTTAAAAAAAGAACCCAAGCAGAACCAAACCCAGGACTCATTGAGGAATCTGAAGTGCCCCTGGCCAGAGGGGAGAGGGCAGGAGGAGCTGCTCTTGCCCCAGGTGGGGATGAGAAGCAGGCCAAGCGGGGTGGGGGATGAGGGGCGAACAGCCTCTTTATTAACACAATTATTTTATTTGCCAAAAGGTAATCATCCTAAGTGAGGTCAACGCGGCTGGCACAGGACCGGCCCTGCAGGCTGCTGGTCCGTGTTACCATGGCGACAGAGCCAGATCACTTCCTGCAGCTTGTGAGGGTTGGAGGCTCCTAAGGAAGGAGACCCCCAAATCTTTCTCTCCCCCCCCCCACACACACACAGCAGAAAGGGCAGGGAGACACCATGAGTGCCGGTCTCCCACCTCACCTCTCAACTCCTAAGATGCAGATCAAGAGACCCAGAGTTCCAGCCCAGGTTCACAGGGTTTCCCAGAGAAGCAGGGGGAGGGGTCGCCTCTGCAGCCATCATCTCATTCCATCCCACAGTAACCCCGAGAGGAAGGAGCTAAGCACGGCCTGGTCACCTTACGGTGGCTTAGAAGGGCTGGAGACCTGGCCACACATGCCCAGCCAGGGAAGGTTTAGAAGCTGGGGTCTGGGGCTTGAGGCACCATTTTCAGTTGCCTTGAAGTCGGGGTCTGTGACTATGACAGAGAACGAGGTACTGAAACAAGATTTTGAACAACAAAAACAATCTGGTACGGAGGAAAATTCCTGTACCTAGAAGTCAGAGAGAATTGGGTTCGAATCCCAACTCCCCCTTACAAGCCGGGTCACTCTCAGCAATTTGCTCTGAGCTTCCCTTTACTGAATGACCTCTGCGCATGTGATGTGCCTGTCTCTTTGAGATACAGCTGTGAACAAGACGTGTTTCCCAGGCTGGAGAGATGGCTTAACAGTTAGAGCCTAACAACCCAAGTTTGATTCCCCAGTACCCATGTAGAGCCAGATACAGAGCAGCACATGCATCTGGAGTTTGTTTGCAGCAGTTGGAGGCCCTGATGGCCCATTCTATCACTCTTTCTCCTTGCAAATAAATAAATCTTTAAAAAGATGTCTTTCGGGCTGGAGAGATGGCTTAGCCGTTAAGCGCTTGCCTGTGAAGCCTAAGGACCCCGGTTCAAGGCTCGATTCCCCAGGACCCATGTTAGCCAGATGCACAAGGGGGCACACATGTCTGGAGTTCCTTTGCAGTAGCTGGAGGCCCTGGCGCTCCCATTCTCCCTCTGTCTTTCTCTCTCTGCCTCTTTCTCCCTCTGTCTGTCGCTCTCAAATAAATAAATACAAATTTTTTTTTAAAAAAAGATGTCTTTCCAATCTACAACCTGAGCCAAATCAGCTGTGCTCTGGGGACCAGGACCTCGACGTGGCTGGCAAATTCACTGCCCTACAGCAGTTTCAGAAGCTTGTTCTGTCATTTTCCTCCAGATATCAAAGGTAATACCTCTGCTGAAACGTGCCTCATCCCCAAATCCTGATGTGCGGCAGTGAGGGACCCAGACTGGAGGTCCAGGGGACAACCCAGTAAAAGGCAGTCCAAAAGATGCAGCCAATCTGGACAATTTTGTTTGTGCCCACAGAACCTACCACCCTCCGCTGGAGGAGTCTAACATCGCAAGACACAGCTAAGCCACCACAAGGAAGTCAGATGCCAAGAAAAGTGAGTGGCAGATACAACCAGGAAAATCACGGGAGGCTTTGGAAGGTGCTGAGTGGAGGTCAAGACTCCAGCCAGGAGGATGTGGGGATTTGAGCCAGAGAGAAGGGTATCTCAGGGAATGGAAACAGCACTAATAAAAGTCTATAGACTGAAATTGGGTGTGGTTGTGCACACCTTTAATCTCAGCCCTTGGGAGACAGAAGTAGGAGGATTTACATGAGTTTGAGGCCACCCTGAGACTATATAGTGAATTCTTGGTCAGCCTGGGCTAGAGTGAGACCCTACCTCGAAAAACCACAGACACAAAAAAAGTCTACAGACTGAGCTGGGCCTGGTGGGGCACACACCTTTAATCCCAGCATTCTGGAGGCAGGCATAGAAGGATCACCATGAGTTCAAAGCCAGCCTGAGACTATATAGTGAGTTCTAGATCAGCCTAGGTGAGAGTAAGACCGTACCTTGAAGGAAAGGGGGAAAACAAAAGTCTACAGACTGAGCTGGGCATGATGGTGAACATCTGTAATCCCAGCACTCAGAGGATGGAGGCAGGAAGATGGGAAATTCAAGGCCCATTTTAGGTACATAGGGAGTCTGAGACCAACCTGGTCTACATGAGACACTGTATCAAAACAAAACAAAAAAAAAAACCAGCCAGACTGAGGTAAGAGGTTAGCTGTGAATTCCAGGCCAGCTTGAGGCTATGGAGTAATTTTTAGGTCAGCCTAGGCTATAGTGAAACCTTGCCTCAAAAAAAAAAAAAAAAAACAAAAAAAAAAAACTACCAGGCATGGTAGCGCACGCCTTTAATTCCAGCACTCAGGAGGCAGAGGTAGGAGGATTACTGAGAGTTCGAGGCCACCCTGAGACTACATAGTGAATTCCAGGTCACCCTGGGCTAGAGTAAGACCCTACCTCAAAAAAACCAATAAATAAATTAAAAAGCCTACAAACTCAGGCACTAAAAGAGTGTAGTGTCATTTGAGGGACCTCAAGGAGCTCAAAAGAAAATGGCAATCAGATTGAGGTCAATGTGGACAGCTGTGACCACAAAGCTAGGGTCTGAGTTGGTGCAGAAGTGACTGAGGAGCCATGCAAGGCTGCTGAGCAGAAACAGGTCATGACCTGACATACGCCTGCTCCCTTTGAAAGAGAGCAGAGTGGAGGTGGCCTTCCCACCTTCTTCCTCCCGGCAGGCACGTGTGACTCGTTACCCACAGCAACACTCTGGCCCACAGGAATTTCACAAAGGCCTGTTCTTACCATTGCACATCAGGCCTCAATCTGGACATTTCCTTGTCTAAGTAGAGAAGGAAGAGTGGTATCAAAGCTATGGCTCTGGTTGCCGTCCTAGTGTTGACATCAAGAGCATGCAAGTCAGGCTGCCACAGATGACTCAGCCGTGAAGGCATTTGCTTGCAAATCCTATCCACCCAAGTTTGATTCCCCAGCACCCATGTAAAGCCAGATGCACAAAGTGGCACATGCATCTGGAGTTTGTTTGCAGCAGCAGGAAGCCCTGGTGTGCCTGTTCTCTCTGTCTCTCTTCTATCTCTCTGCTTGCTTGCAACATAAATAAATAAATAAATATTTTAAAAAAAAGCATGTAAGTCAACCTGAAAAGTAGGGGACTGATGGGCTGTGGAAGCAGAACAAAGGAATCTAGAATCAAAAGCCTCCCAGTCCTTCACTTAACATCCTATGGCCCTGGGTGGGGTTTCCCAAAAAGAAAGCCAGGGTTTTTTGTTTTGGTTTGGTTTGGCTTGGTGGTTTCAGGTAAGGTGTCACTGTAGCCCAAGCTGACCTGGAATTCACTGTGTAGTCTCAGGGTGGCCTTGAATTCGCAGCAATCCTCCTACCACTGCCTGGGATTAAAGGCCAGCTGGAAGCCAGAATTTTACAAGGTTAAGAATAGCCCAAGACGGGCATGGTGGCGCACGCCTTTAATCCCAGTACTCTGGAGGCAGAGGTAGGAGGATCGCCATGAGTTCAAGGCCACCCTGAGACTACAGAGTGAATTCCAGGTCAGCTCAAAAGGAAAGGGCTAGAGAGATGGCTTAGCAGTTAAGCACTTGCCTGTGAAGCCTAAGCACCCCAGTTCGAGGCTCCATTCCCCAGGACCCACATTAGCCAGATGCACAAGGAGGCACATGCATCTGGAGTTTGTTCCTAGTGGCTGGAGGCCCTAGCGTGCCCATTCTCTCTCTCTCTTCCTGTTGCTCTCAGATAAATAAATAAATTTTTTTTAAAAAAAGAGTAGCCCAAGAGAGCTGGCTCAGTAGTTAAAGCACTTGCCACTCAAGCCTGACAACCTAACTGCAGATCCCAAGACCCTTGTAAAAGCCAGAGGCCCTAGCAGGCTTCTGTGATCCCAGCACCATGGTAAGATGGAAGATGGAGACAGGAGAATTTCCTGGAAGCTTTTTTAAATTTTTATTTATTTATTTGCAAGCAGAGAGAGAGAGAGAATAGGCATAGGCATGCCAGGGCATCCAGCTACTGCAAACGAACTCCAGATGCGTGTGCCACCCAGTGCATCTGGCTTTACATGAGTACTGGGGAATCAAAACTGGATCCTTTGGCTTTGCAGGCAAGCACCTTAACCGCTAAGCCATCCCTCCAGTCCTCCTGGAAGCTTTTGAACCAACTAGCCTGGTGAAAGCAGCAGTAAACAAGAAAGAGGGACTGCCTCAAATGAGATGGAAGGCAAGAACTGACATCAGAAAGTTATCCTCTGACTTCCACATGAACCAGGGCAGGCATATGTGTGCACACACGTGTACACACACACACACACACACACACACACACACACACCCCTCATACAAATACATAGACCAAAAAATAAAAAGAAAATGGATTAAAGAGGATCCCAAGCCTCCAAAGCTTCTCAAACCCAAAGCAGGTAGACAAGCTAAGGTTGCAAAGAAACTACCCTCCTCTCAGAAGGACCACTGTGGTCCAGGTCTTCCATCCCCCTTCCCAGCAGTCTGCTTGACCAGTCACAGCAGGGTCCCAGCCGGCCTCCTATGACATTTGCACAGGCATACCTGCTCCTATTTGGACAGACCTGACAGGTGAAAGATGTGCAAAAAGACTGAGCCCCAGAGGTTAGAGAGAGCTCAGCAGTTGAAAGCACTTCCCTGCAAAGCCTGGGTTCAGTACTCCAGTACCCATAAATTCATTCATAGCAACAAGAGGCCCTGGTGTAATACATTCATTCTCATATTCTCCCCCCTACACACACTCAAATAAAAATACATCTTAAAAGAAAATAAATGCATGGGCTGGAGAGATGGCTTAGCATTTAAGGCACTGGCCTGCAAAGCTTAAGGACTCAGGTTCGATTCCCCAGTACCCACATGAGCCAGCTACACAAAGCGGTGCATGCTCCTGGAGTTCATTTGCAATGGCTGGAGACCCTAGCATTCCCATTCTCTCTCCCTCTCTCTCTCTCTCTCTCTCTCTCTCTCTCTCTTTTAAATTTTATTTATTTGAGGGAGAAAGAAGCAGAGAGAGAGAGAATGGGCACACCAGGGCCTTCAGCCACTGCAATTGAACTCCACACACATATGCCACTTTGTGCATCTGGCTTACGTGGATCCTAGGAATTGAACCTGGGTCTTTTGGCTTTGCAGACAAGTGCCTTAACCACTAAACAACCTCTCCAGTACCCCCCTTAAAGCATAAATATTTCTTTAAAAGAAGATGCAGTCCCTCTAACCTCCATTCCAGAGTCCTCAGCCTCATCTAAACCTACCAGTCAGTCCCCAACCTGTGCCAGGTGACACTGCCCAGTGAAGAGGTGGCAGGGGTACTCCTCAGGAGGTGCCCACTCACAGAGCTGGCAGACACTGCCTTTTGCTTTGGAAGACCCCAAGAGGGACCCCAGCAGTTAAGAGGATATCTGAAGTTGTGATCAGCCTAAATTACATGAAGCTCTATGTAGCAGACAATCACACATTGCTGGAATGAACCTCCAGACCAGACACAGTTTATGGAGGAAGAAAGGATGTATTTGAAGCTTACAGATCCAGGTGACGTTCCACAGTGGCATTAGAAGCTGCCCCCCTTTCACAGGACCAAGCAAAGAAAGAGAGAGAAGTCACCATCAAAACTTGCCAGTGCAAGCAAGCACACTTCAGGAACTCCAAGCAAAGCACAGGCACTTTGTACATCTTTAGGCTGGAATTCCAAATCCACCCCCAGTAACACCCTAGGGCTGGACTCTAGGACCTACCCACAGTGACACCCTCCTCTAGCCAGGCAGCTGGAGATCCAAATTACAAGCTTTTAATAAACTCTTGAATCAATTGGGGAATATTCATTCAAACCACCACACCCTGTCTGAAAAAAATAAAATTAAATTAAAAAGGAGGAAGAAGAGGAGGGGAAGAAGGCCTGGGGAAATGGCTCAATTAGTAAATGCTAAATGCTGGCTATGCAAGCATGGGAATCTGAGTTCAGATTCCCAGCACCCACATAAAAGCTGGGCGTGGTGGCCAGGTGCAGGAGCACACACCTTTGATCCCAGCACTCGGAAGACAGAGGTAGGAAAATTATCATGTTAGAGGCCACTCTGAGACTACACAGTGAATTCCAGGTCAGCCTGGGCTAGAATGAAACCCTATCTCAAAACAAAACAAAAAAGCTGGGCATGGGGGCTGGAGAGATGGCTTAGTGGTTCAGGTGCTTGCCTGCAAAGCAAAAGGACCTTGGTTCGATTCCCCAGGACCCACATAAGCCAGATGCACAAGGTGGCGCATGCATCTGGAATTCGTTTGCAGTGGCTGGAAGCCCTGGTGTGCCCATTCTCTCTCTCTCTCTCTCTCTCTCTCTCTCTCTCTCTCTCTCTCTCTCTCCCTTCTTCCCTCTCTCAAACAAATAAATAATAATAATAATAATAATAAAAGCTGGCCATGGTGGCACATACCTTTAATCCCAGTACTGGGGATGCAGAGGATAGAGAATCTCTGGGACATCCTGGCCAGACAGTCTAGCCTAATCAGGGAGCTCCTGGTTCAGTGAGAGACCAAATCTCAAAAACTAAGATGGAGAATGACTGAAGAAGATCACTGATCCATCTCTGGCTTCCACATGCTCCTATACATAATGACCACAGGGTCACTCTTTGTGACTTCGTTCCCTTAATGCTGACTTTAGTGTTTGTCATTACTTCCAGGGGACTTGACCCAGGCTGTCCCCCTGTCCCCACGCCAGCTCCCTCACTACCCAGCTTTCTCGTAGCCCATTCTCTCCAGGCCGACCAGGTCAGTAGAGACCAGCCAATGCTAATTTATATAACTTACATAACACGTGCACAAGCCCCCACCCGCACACGAACAGACATACAGGCAGGCACGCCACACTCACACATGAAAACAAGAGTGAGTCAAGAAAAACTTACCAATTAATGAGACTCCCAGAGTGCTCAAACAGGGATATCTCAAGGTGTTCATGCCACCCTGACCTGGACAGAAGCCTCAGTCTAGAGATACTAGAAACCACCACCGCCCCCCCTCCCCAGCCCGGGCTGTATACCAAGGGCTGAACTGGATGGGTCACACTCTCACCCTAAGTGCTCTGGATAGCGGGTGGGAAGGAGGAGGATGCAAGCCCCATATAACTTATTAGCAGCCAGGCAAGATTAATCAAGCCCAGAAACCTCGAGCAGACCCCTAATTAGTTGCTACTGATAACTATATTTGTCATGCTCTCCAATTATTCCACTGTAAATTTCAGAGTTTAATTGCACCTTGTTCTTCATTGAAGTGTCACTGTTTGCACACGCTCCCCTAATTCTTTAGCAAATTTGACAAAATTCAGCATTAAATATAGATTATCTTTAGATTTCCATAATTAACACAACCAAACTGTCTCAGGCCTAAATATTTCTCCCAGTACTATAAATCTGGCCTGTCTCAATATCCGGAGAGCAGCTTCCATCTCTGTGGCAGAGGCTGCGGGGAGACACGCATGTATATATGTGTGAACTCACATGACATGCCTGTGCAGGGCTGGGGCAGGAGGTGGGGCCCAGCTCCGCAGCGGACACACACCCCTGTCAAGATGGTCCACCCTGGAGCGCATTGTGGTGACACACACCTGTAATCCTGACGCTTAGGAGGCTGAAGCAGGAGGAGTGAGTGTTCCAAACAAGTTCAGGCTACATAAGCAAGACCTGTCACAATCCCCTCCCTGAAACACACACACACACACAAAAGTGCCCACAACAGGGTGAGAGGTACCCCAGTAATATCCTGGGGCTCAGAAGGCCAGTCCAGCTCCACAGCTGACCTCCAGCCCTGGCAAGGTACTTGAGGTAAGTGGCTCAGCCTATGACCTGGTCATAAACCTCCCCACCACACCATGATGACCAAAGGGCCATTTGTGACTTCTTTCTCTTAGTGCTGACTTTAGTGTTTGTCATTACCGCAAGAGACTTGACCCAGGCTGTCCCCTTGCCCCCCACGCCAGCTCCCTCACTGTCCAGCTTTCTCATTAGTCCATTCTCCCCAGGCCTTCTGGGTCAGTAGAGAGCAGGCAATGCCACACACACATAACTGGGGCTCTGCAGCTCGGGGGGCGGGAGCAGAGACGGAACCTATACCCTCTTCACAGCCCCCACAACTCCACAACTCCAAACGTAATTCCCCAATAACGTCTACAGGTGTCTCATTTCTAAGAGGATATAAGGGTAAGTGGGAGAGAACAACGAAACACTCTCTAGCTCTTGACCCCAAGGAAAACCTTGGGTTGGGTTCATCCCAAGTTAAGCCCCTTCTCCCTGCTAGCCAACTCAGGGCCACAGGGCATCAGAGTTCGCTGTGCGTCAAGACCCCACGTCAAGCGCACGCTCTTACATGGGCAAGGCTGCGAGGAAGCACAGGCAAACGGCACGGAACCCCCAAAGACGGGAGCAACCAGACAGGGATATGCTCCCTCCCCAGAACTCATGCCGTATACAGGATCTTTGTGCCCTAAAGGGCCAAGGTAGGATGAGCCCTGAACACCAGCCGCCCACCTTGGAATCCTCCCACTCCCTTGGAGAAGCGGCACTGGTAGTTGAAGGGCTGAGGTGTCAGCAGGCGGTAGATGAAGGGCCTTCAGAGTGAACTTGCAGCAAATTTGGAAGAAAATCAATTGTCTTTAATGAGATTTGATTTTTCTTCCATATGGGCTACACTGCTGGGTATGTGATCCCTGTGCACCACGTGCTGGGAAGGGCTGGGCAGTGGGGAGACTCCAGGGTCAGCAGGCACAGGGACAGATCACAGACAGGGTGCCAGGCTGCCATCCTATCCCAAGCATCAAGTCCAGATAGGGGCCCTGGGTTAGCTTGGGTATCCACAGGTCCGGCTGGGTTCTGGACATGGGATTCTGGGCTCCCGGTCCTCAGAAGGAGATGAGGGGTGTCCAAGGCCCAAGAACAACAGGAAGCAGCCACCAGGCCATGGGGATGTGCAGCCACTAGGGTCACCAGTTTCTGAGTTTATTGAGCACCAGCCAGGCCCAGGCACCTGTGATGGCCACTCTTCAGAGAGCCTCGTAAGAGCTGTGAAAGTTCCCTGCTCAGGTGAAGAAATTGAGAATCAGAGATGTTAGGAAACTGCCCAAAACCACACAGCTGGCGGGAGGCAGAGGCAGTGAATGAAATACAGTGTGCCGGTCTTTAATGTGTACATGTCCTCTTTCTGCCACAGGCAGCTCCTGACAGGCTGTGCAGATGCCACACCCTGGTCTCGCCCTCTCCTAGCCCAGATCCACAGGAAGATGCACCAAGGCTCGGGTCCAGGCTCCTCAGAGACAAGAAGCCGGGGAACCTCCTGAATGGCTAGACCTGAAGCCTAGACTTCCCCAGGCCCAAAGAAGGGATACCTGGTCAGTCACGATGCTGCTCACCCCACTGGCTGAGCCCCATTTCTTACAGAATGATAGAAGGGCAAGCGTGATGGTGCCCTCCTTTAGTCCCAGCACTCAGGAGACAGAGGTAGGAGGATCACCGTGAGTTCCAGGCCAGCCTGAGACTACATAGTGAATTCCAGGACAGCCTAGGCTAGAGTGAGAACAGACCTCGAAAAGCCAAAACCAAACAAACAGAACGCTATTAGGGACCAGAGGCCTTCAGACCAACTTCCGCATCCTCAGCCTGAAATCCCTGCGCAACATCCTACCAAAGAGCGTGACCTAGTGCTTGTACGCTTCCAGCAACGGGGAGCTCGCGGCCCCTAAGGCCCCCTTTCCACCCCCAGCATCCTGCTAGATTGAGCTGTTGCTGTCTGCCTCCCAGAGCCTCCTACTGGTCCCTTTTCCTGCCCTCTGGGCCACCGCTCTGTCCCCAGGAAAGTCCTGCAATTCAAATATCATAATCAGTGCTCCACCCCCATCGGGGCCTTCCAGCCTCCCCGCCAAACACTTCAGTATTCCCTCTGCCGCTGCAGTTTCCTCCCGGCTTCCCCCGTCACACATTTGAAGACGCCCGCAGAACCAGCAGCAGCACAGAGAAGTGGGGAACGATGATGGTTTCGAATGAATTCCATGATGGCTTTTTTGACATGACACCCAACCCACAGGTAACAAGGCAAAAAAATAGACGAACGGGGTGACATCAACATGGAACACTTGTGTGTATCCAGGGGACACAAATCAACACAGGGCAAAGACAGCCCAGGGGATGGAAGGAAACATTAGCAACTTGTGTATCTGACCAGGGGATTCTACACAGAAGATAAGAAACTGCTGTAAGTCAATGAAAACAGAATGGCTAGATTAAGTAATAGGAGTATACATTTTTCCAGAGGTGATATCTGAATAGCCAACAAGCATATGATATGACAAGACGGCCCCTGCTCCTCCTGATCACTGGGGAGATGCAAATGCAAAGCATGAGGAAGGGCTTGGAGGTGTGGCTCAGCACCAAACACAGGCCAGAAGCACCCATGTGATGGTTAATGCCCCCCCCCCCATCATCAGCTTGACTGGACATGCTCACCTAGGGAGCACATCTCTGGCTATGTCTGCGAGGGTGTTTCCAGAGAGGTTTGGCTCAGGAAAGAAGACCCATCCAGAATGTGGGTAGCACTATCCCATGAACTGGGGTCCCACACTGAATGAAAAGCGCAAAAGCCCGGGCGTGGTGGCACACGACTTTAATCCCAGCACTAGGAAGGCAGAGGTAGGAGGACACTAAATTTGAGGTCACTCTGATAGTACATAGTAAATTCTAGGTCAGCCTGGGCTAGAACAAGACCCTGCCTTGGAGAAAAAAAAAATAGTGGAGAGGAAAAGAGCTGGAGAGATGGCTTGGCAGTTAAAGCACTTGCCTACAAAGCCAAAGGACCCAAGTTCAATTCCCCAGGACCCATGTAAACCAGATGCATAAATTGGCACATGCGTCTGGAGTTTGCAGTGGCTGGTCGCTCTGGTGCACCCATTCTCTCCCCCACTCTGCCTCTTTCTCTCTCACACAAGTAAATAAAAATAAAATATTTTTAAAGCGGGGAGGCACACATCTTTGATCCCAGCACTCGGGAAGCAGAGGTAGGAGGATTGCTGTGAGTTTGAGGCCACCCTGAGACTCCATAGTGAATTCCAGGTCAGCCTGGGCTAGAGGGAGACAACTACCTTGAACAAAGGCAGGGGGAGGCGAGGAGAAGTGAACTGAGCAACAGCATTCCTCTCTCTGCTTCCCACTGCGCAGCTGTCATGTGACCAGCCACCTCTTGTTCCTGCCACCATGCCTCCCTAGCTGTGATGGACCACGCTTCCTCCCTTCCTTCCTTAAGTGGCTTTTGTCAGGTGTTGTGTCACAGGAACAAGAAAAGTAACTGACACCACCCACAATGAGATGTCACCTCACACCCATTAGGATGGCACAAGGGAGCAGGGCAAGTGGTAAGAGGGGTGGAGAAATTAGAATCCTTGTGTACTGCTGGTGGGAATGTTGAAACGGTGTCACTGCTATGGAAAACAGTATGGTAGATCCTTAAAAAACAAACAAAAAAAATTAAAAACAGCCAGGCGTGGTGGCACACACATACCTTTGATTCCAACACTTAGGAGGCAGAGGTAGGAGGATTGCTATGAGTTCAAGGCCACCCTGAGACTATATAGTGAATTCCAGGTCAGCCCAGGCTAGCGTGAGACCCTACCTTGGAAAAGAAAACAGAGTTACCATATGCAGCATTCCCGTTTGTGGATGTTCATCCAACAGAACTGAAAGCAGGCCCTTGAAGAGCTAGGCGCACACTTGTGTTCACAGCAGCTCTGTTCACAACAGCCACCACGAGATGAATGGATAAACACAGTGCATACTTCCAACAGAATATCACCAGTCCAAAAGAAGGAATGGGCTGGGCAGATGGCTCAGTAGATAAAGGCACTTGCTTGCAAAACCTACTGACCTGAGGTCAATTCTCCAGCACCTATGTAAAGCTGGGTGGGTATTCATTTGCAGTGGCAAGAAATCCTGGGTGTGTCCATACATACACTCATAAATATTTTTAACTTTTTTTCTGACAGAGAGAGGGAAAGAGGGGGAAGAGGCAGATATAGAGAAAGCGGGTGCACTTGGGCCTCCAGCCATTGCAAATGAACTCCAAATGCATGTGCCACTTGTTCATCTGGCTTTCGTGGATACTAGGGAATCAAACCTGGGTCCTTAGGCTTTGCAGGCAAGTGCCTTAACTGCTAAGCTATCTCCCAGACCCTGTTTTTAGTTATTTTTAATATTTTTATTTAGTCATTTGTAAAGAAAGAGTATGTGAATGAGAGAGAAGAAATGGGCACACGGAGACCTCTTGCCCACCACTCTAAACTAACTCCAGATGCACGCACCACTTTGTGTATCTGGCTTTACAGGGGTACTTGGAAACTGAACCATGAGCTGTGAGGCTTTGCTAGCAAGCTCCCTTACCCACTGAGCCATCTCTCCAGCCCCTAAAATATTTTTATTTTTTAAGTATTTTATTTTTATTTATTTGTTTGAGAGAGAGAGAGAGAAAGAGAACGGACACACTGGGGCCTCCAGCCACCGCATGCACCACCTTGTCCATCTGGCTTACGTGGGAACTGGGGAATCCAACCTGGGTCCTTTGGCTTTGCAGGCAAGCACCCCCACAGCCAAGCCATCTCTCTAGCCCACCCTAAAATATTTTAAATGACACTTGTTCTGCTTGTGTACATGTGTACGTGTGTGTGATGTGTGTGTCGTGTACACGTGTGCTCTTGCAGTGCACTGGCTGCACTCTTCTGCCTGCCTTGTTTTTGAGCTGGAGTCCTTTCATTGTTTCTAGAACTTGCTGTACTCCATCAATCTTCAGGTCTCTTCTCCCCTGCAGAACCACAGTTACAGGTAAGTGTAGCTACACCCAGCTGTTTACATGGGATCTGGAGATTTGAGCTCAGGCCCGTATGTTTTCACAAGAAGCACACTGAACCACTGAGCCATCTCTACAGCCCAAATGAAATATTTTTTTTTTTAATTATTTGAGAGCGACAGACACAGAGAGAAAGACAGAGGGAGAGAGAGAGAATGGGTGCACCAGGGCTTCCAGCCCCTGCAAATGAACTCCAGATGCGTGCGCCCCCTTGTGCATCTGGCTAACGTGGGACCTGGAGAACTGAGCCTCGAACTGGGGTCCTTAGGCTTCACAGGCAAGTGCCTAACTGCTAAGCCATCTCTCCAGCCCCCAAATGAAATATTTTTTTAAAATGTTTTTTAGAGGGCTGCAGAGATGACTTAGCAGTTAAAGTGTTCATCTGCAAAGCCAAAGGACTCCAGTTCGATTCCCCAGGACTCACGTAAGCCATATGCTCAAGAGGGTGCATGTGTCTGGAGTTCGTTTGCAATGGCTGGAGCCCTGGTACACCCATTCTCTCCCTCCTCCCCCTCTCTCTCAAATACATAAATAAACATTTTTTTTTTAATTTAAAAAGAAGGAACATGAGCCAAATACTATTTATATATATATGCCATAGCCTATTTTTTTTTAACATTTTATTTATTTATTTGTGTGTGTGTGACAGAAAGTGTGGATGCAACCATTGCACCTGATAATGAACTCCAGATGTGTACAGCACTTTGTGCACCTGTGGGCACTGGGGAATCAAACCCAGGCCATCAGGCTTTGTAAGCAAGTGCCTTTAGCCTCTGAGCCAAATCCCCAGCAAACCTTTTTTTGTTTGTTTGTTTGTTTGTTTGTTTTCAAGGCAGGGTCTCATTCTAGCCCAGGCTGACCTAGAACTTTGTAGTCTCAGACCTCGATCTCACAGCAAACCTCCTACCTCTGCATCCCAAGTGGTAGGATTAAAGGCATCTGTCACCATGCCCGGCTTAAACTCACTTTAAAAAATATATATATTATTTATTTATTTGAGACAGAGAAAGAGGCAGAAAGAAAGAAAGAGAGGAAGGCTGGAGAGATGGCTTAGCAGTTAAGATGCATGTCTGTGAAACCTAAGGACCCAGGTTCAATTCTCCAGGTCCCACGTAAGCCAGATACACATGGTGGCACATGCATCTGGAGTTCATTTGCAGTGGCTAGAGGCCCTGGTGTGCCCATTCTCTCTTGTCCTCTCTCTCTCTCCTTCTCTCTGTCTCTAATAAATAAATTAATTAAATTTAATTTTAAAAAAAGGAAAAAAAAAAGAGGAGAGAATGGGCACCAAAATATTAATAGGGTTGTCAAACTCATAGCAATAGAAAACAGAGTGGTGGTTGTCGGAGCTGAGAGCAGATAAGAGGTGTTGTTTAAAGGGTGTCAGTTTTGTAAAGTGATAAACATGTAAGGTTTGTGCACAATAATGTGAATATACTTAACATCACTGAACTGGACACTTAAAAATGGTCAAACAGGGCTGGGAATATGTCTCCATGGTAAAAGGTGCTTGCTTGCAAAACCTGTCAGCCTGGATTCAAGTCCTCAGGACCCATGTAAAGCCAGATGCACAAAGTGGAGCATGCATCTGGAGTTTGTTTGCAGTGGCTGGAGGCCCTGATGTGCCCATATTCATTCTCATTCTCTCTCTCTCTCAAATAAATAAATAAGTTTTTAAAAATATATTTTATTTATTTATTTGAGAGAGAGAAAGAAGCAGGGAGGGAGGGGGAGAGAGAGACAGAGAGGAAGAGAATAGGTGCACCAGGGCCTCCAGCCACTGCAAACGAACTCCAGATGCATATGCCACCATGTGCATCTGGCTTACGTGGGTCCTGGGGGATTGAACTGGGATCCTCTGGCTTTGCAGGCAAACTCCTTAACTGCTAAGCCATCTCTCCAGCCCATAAATAAGTTTTTAAGACTAAGAGGTAGCTCAGTGGTTAAGGCACCTGCTGCAAAGCATAAGGACCCATATTCAACTCCCCAGATCCCACATAAGCCAAACGCACTACGGGAGGCATGTGCAAGGGCGCACAATGCACGCAAGGGGGTGCACGTGCCTGGAGTTTGACTGCACTGGCTGGAGGCCCTGACATCCAGTTCTCTCTCTCTCTTGCTCTCACTCTCACCATAAAATAAAAGGCCAGTCTGTTGGGCTTGCCTTAAAAAATATATTTTTTTAAAAAAGATGCAGAGGGGGCTGGAGAGATGGCTTAGCAGTTACGGTGCTTACCTGCAAAGCCAAAGGACCCAGGTTAGATTCCCCAGGACCCATGTAAACTAGATGTACAAGTGGCACATGTGTCTAGAGTTCATTTGTAGTGGTTGGAGGCCCTGGTGCGCCCATTCTCTCTGTATCTTCAAATAAATAAAAATAAAATATTTTTAAATACTTATTTGTTTAAAAAATATTTTTAAAAAAATCCTCACCCCATATGTTTACACAAAGAAATAAAAGTATTTTTTAAGATGCAGAAGGGGCTAGAGAGATGGCTTAGCAGTTAAGGCAGTTGCCTGCAAAACCAAAAGGACCCAAGTTCGATTCCCCAGGACCCACAGAAGCCAAATGCACAAGGTGACACATGGATCTGGTATTTGTTTTCAGTGGCTGGAGACCCTGACATGCCCATTCTCTCCTCCTCTCTCTCTCTCTCTCTCTTTCCCTCCCTCCCTTTTTCAAACAAAAAATAAATTAAATATTTTTTAAATTTTTTTTTGTTCATTTTTTATTTATTTATTTGAGAGCAACAGACACAGAGAGAAAGACAGATAGAGGAGAGAGAGAGAATGGGCGCGCCAGGGCTTCCAGCCTCTGCAAACAAACTCCAGACGCGGGCGCCCCCTTGTGCATCTGGCTAACGTGGGATCTGGGGAACCGATTCTCGAACTAGGGTCCATAGGCTTCATAGGCGAGCGCTTAACCGCTAAGCCATCTCTCCAGCCCAAATTAAATATTTTTTTTTATAAAAAGATGCAAAGGGGCTGGAGAGATGGCTTAGCAGTTAAGGAACTTACTTGCAAAGTCTAAGGATACTGGTTCAATTCCCTAGAATGCACGTAAGCCAGATGCACAAGGTGGAGCACATGTCTGGACTTCATTTGCAGTGGCTGGAGGCCTTGGTGCACCCATTCTCTCTCTCTCTCTCTCAAATAAATAATAACATAAAATTAACTTAATTTTTAGAAAAGATGCAGAGAAAGCAGGATGTCTGGGCAGCTCTTGGGGATTTGCTTTCCATAGTACCTCCTTGCATTAAGTGCTTGGCCTCTCATTATCTTTAGAAATAAACTTTCTCTTTAAAAAAAATGGTTAAGGACCAGGTGTGGTGGTGCATGCCTTTAATCCCAGCATTTAGGAGGCAGAGGTAGTAGGATCACTGTGAGTTCAAGGCTATCTTGAGACTACATAATGAATTCCGGGTCAGCCTGAGCTAGAGTGAGACCCTATCTCAAAAAAAAAAAAGGTTAAGCCAAGGTGTAGAGCTGCATACCTTTAATCCTAGCACTTGGGAGGCAGAGGTAGAAGTATCTCCATGAGTTCAAGGCCGCCTGAGCTACAGAGCAAATTCCAGATCAGTGTGGGCCAGGGAGCTCTACCTCAATAAAATAAATAAAATAGAATGGTTAAAATGGGACTAGCCACAATGAAAGCAAGGATTTTGGAGTCAGCCTTGAGTTTGTGTCTCAGCTCTGGGGTTTCCTAGCTGTATGGTCTGGGGCAAGTTGCCACATGTCTTGAAGCTTCAGTCTCCTCAACACTAGAAGCAAATGACAGAGCCTAACTATCGGGTTGGCATGATTATCACCTCACTTCTGAGAAGGCAGGGGACACTCTGCGGACAGGATCCCCATTGTCAGGCAACACCACATGGGCATGGCCAGAACACACAACAGTGCCAGGTGTGGTGGCACATGCCTTTAATCCCAGCACTCAAGAAGCAGAGGTAGGAGGATTGCCATGAGTCCAAGGCTATAGGCTACCCTGAAACTACGTAGTGAATTCCAGGTCAGCCAAAAAAAGAAAGAAGAAAGCACACACAACAGAATGGTGCAAGTCACCTTGGTGGAGGCTGCCCAGTAGGAGTCTAGAGATGGGGCAGCTGGACTGTCCCGTCCCTGCCAGCCTGTGGCCCACCACCCTGTGCCCCATCTCCTCATGCCAGTCACACTAGCCTCTTTCCTGAGCTACGAGGACACCAGGCCCAGCCCTACCAGAGTGGCCTTGAACTGGTGTTTCTACTGGGTCAAATGCTCTGAGACCTCATGGATCCTTCCCTCCCTCAGGTCTGACTAAATATCCTGTTCTCTTGGGCTGGAGAGATGGCCTAGCGGTAAAGCCAAAGGACCCAGGTTCGATTCCCCAGGACCCACGTTAGCCAGATGCACAAGGGGGCACATGTGTCTGAAGTTCATTTGCAGTGGCTGGAGGCCCTGGCACGCCCATTTTCTCTCTCCCTCTTTCTCTGTCAAATAAATAAGTTTTATTTTTTTTAAATCATGTTCTCCAGGTGGCTTAGTACCACCCTCACACACACACACACGCAAAGCACCCCAACCCCACTCCCCTTTCCATTCTACAGTTTCTGGATAACATATAACCTTTTCTTTTTTTCTGACTTGCTCACTGTTGCATCCCCAGCTGGTACACAGTAAGTGCTCAACAAATACTCGTTAGCATGAGCTAAGCTTTGTCCTGTCTCCAGAGGTCCTTTGTCCCAACCCCATCATGGTGGGGTCTGTACCTTTAAGGATGCCCACTCCCAGGTTTCAGCAGGGAAGAGACAGCCCCATTTCCCCCGGCATCCCCTGGGTCCCTGGCCCACACTTCACCCCACCCTCAGCACCAATCCTGTCCATCAATACTGGCCCCAGGGCAGCCACACTTGGATGCCCACCAAGATCAATAACCAGCGGCTGCCATCGATCGGCCCCTGGGGTAAGAGAGGAGAGGAGAGGGACAGGCAGGGAGTGCAGACACTGGTCTGCCTAGAGAGGGGGCAACAACAGAGAGTCCCAGTGACCAACTAGGGCACACAGACTGGACGGAAAAAGCAGAGACAGGGGTGTGTTAGTCTCAGAGATCCCTACCCACCCCCCCTCTCTCACCACCTAACCAAAACTGGACCGAAGGTCAAGCCCATACCTCCACAGGCCTCCCCTCCACTGCGCAAGTCAGCACACCCTAAGGGCATGGGCATGAAAGTCCTCACGCCTCACCCGCCTCTCTCTCTCTCTCTCCCACCCTCTCTTCCTCTCTCTTTCCTGAAGTGTATGTTCTCTGATCTCTGTGTCTCTCTATCTCTGATCTCTGTCTGTTTGCCTCTTCTGACACATACACCTCTCATTCTCTCTCTCTTCCCTGGCTTCCAGGCTCATACTTGGCTCCCCTCTCCGGCTAAGCCACTGCTGCACATTGTTACTGTCACTTCTGGGCTGGCAGTGCCACAATCCACCCCCCAGTTTCCCCAGTTCCTTGCCCCTCCCCTGCTAAGACACACGCTCTGAGCCACGAGTAAACTCCCTGTTCCCGGGAGAAATGTCTGGTCTCAGTCCTGTGACTCCAACCCTAACCTCCCAACAGGGTGAGGAGGTGACAGCCACTGAATAAACAGGGCCATGAAGCAGCCAGGAAGGAGGCCCTGAGAAAGAGAAGAGGCCAGAAAGGAAGAAGCTGGGTGTGGTGGCACATGCCTTTAACCCCAGCACTTGGGAGGCAGAGGTAGGAGGTAGCACTGTGAGTTCAAGGCCACCCTGAGACTACAGAGCAAGTTCCAGGTCAGCCTGGGCTAAAGTGAGACCCTACCTCAAAAAACAACAAAAAGAAACAAAGAGGGAGAGGAAGGGAGAAAGGGAGGGAGCAAGGGAAGGAAGGGCTGTCCAAGCCAGACCCTGAGAGAAACTCCCACCTCACAGGTTGGAAGCTAGGCTCAGAGCTAAAGAAACTGTAGGAGCACAGCCAGGATGTGAACCCAAGTCTGGGGTCTTCAGGGTCAAGGCTCCTTGCAGCATCTCAGCTGGCCGTCACCCCTGGTCTCATAGCCTGGTGCCTTGCCCTTACTCAGCCCAGTGGAAAGCTGTGGAAGTGTCCTACCTTCTAAACTGGGAAAGCCCAGCTTAGAGTGCCTCAAGATGGTTTAGAGGGGACAAGGGGTGAGGGTTACGAGGAGGTAGGAATCACATGATGCGGCTTGGTCTCAGAAGCGGGCTCTTAACTGGTGATGGCTAGATGGTCCCTCCTCATCCCCTGCCCTCTCCCTCTCTCCTTCCCTCCCAAATCCTTTTCATTGCCACAGCACGACCTTGGACAAGTTCAGTTTCCTATCTACAAACCAAAGATGCAACAGCCGATAATCCACGGTTCTGGAAGGACTCCGTGAAAGGAGCAGGCCACCCTGTGAGCGCTGGAAAGCCTTAGTGAGAGTGTGCGCCATCAGGACCTTACCGTGCCTTGGGCTCCATGTCTCAAGGTGAGATCAGCATGGGTGTCAGGGCTCAGAGGAGAGGAGATCCAGTCCCTGGCACTAGGGTCCGCATCTCCGGGAGGGGTCCTCTGTGCAAATGGTCTCAGCAGAACCAGGGAGGGGCCCCAGGGGTCTACCGAGCTTCCTTTCAGCCCTCAATTAGCCCCCTTCCTTCAGAGAATCAAGAGCAGCTGCAGCCGGGGGATAATTTATGACTCGCCTCTTTGTCTGAAAGCAGAAGGTCAAGGCCAGCTAAAATGTGCGGAAGGACTGGCCCCTCCAACTCACTACAGAGAGGAGACGGGGAGGCAATAATTAGTATCCAACCTCAGAACTCCTTTGCTTATCCAGTCATCATTTTAAACACCCAGGATGTGCCTGTATTGGGGCCTAGAATATAAAATGAGAAGAGCTAGGTTGGGGATGTAGCTCAGTGGGGAACACTGCCTGCCTACCATGCACAAGGCCCTGACCTTTGACCCACACCACCACAAAAACTAGGTATAATGGTGCATGCCTATATAATGATCTTAGTACTTGGGCAGTGGAGGCAGGAAGATCAGAAGTTCAAGGTCATCTTTGGCCACATAAGACTGTCGCGAAAGAGAGAACTAATTCTGCCATCATTGTCTAGAGGAATGAGGTGTTTTGTGTGTTGTGGAGGCCTGTGGGAACTGATGAAGAGCTTGGAGGTCTACTTACAAGAAAGGACCAAACCTAGCGTCAGGCGTGGTGGCGCACGCCTTTAATCCCAGCACTCAGGAGGCAAAGGTAGGAGCGCCACGAGTTCAAGCCCACCATGAGACGACAGAGTGAATTCCAGGTCAGCCTGAGCTAGAGCAAGAAGACCCTACCTCGGAAAAATGAAAAAAGGACCAAACCTTACTGTCAGTTTCCTCTAAGGAAAACTAACTCATGGATAGATATTCTTTTGGAGTGGCTGATAAACTATAACAGGTACTGCTTTTCAGGGAGTCTCACTTCTGACACCCATAAATCTAACAAAATGCTGGGAGCTGGGGGGACAAGGACCTGGTTGCAGAGGCGGCAGGAGGCAGTGCTGGACCCCTACTCCAAATCCTCCCCCACCCCAGGCAAGCTGGTGAGGGTGTGAGGGAGCGGCCTCCAGCAGAGACAGGAATTCCATCAAAGTCCTTCTTGGAGTGCAGTCTGTAGTTGAGAGCAATTTTGTTCAGAAGCAGTGTCTTCCCAGTCTGGCCTCAGCTCAGGAATGGGCCCCCTTTTCCCAAACAAGGAGGAAACTGGACAAGTGTACCTGGGACGGAGCTCTCAGCCTTTCCCGCGTCTCATGATGCATTTGGTGTTCTCGGGCTCTGGCCTACTCCCCCTCCATCCACCCTGGTCCGCTAAAAGGCTCTGCATGTAAGGAGATAATTTTAGCTGGCCATTAGTCCCAGCACTCACTCGAGGCAGAGAGGTAGGAGGATCGCCATGAGTTCCAGGCCAGCCTGGGACTACAGAGTGAGTCCCCGGTCAGCCTGGGCTAGAGTGAGACCCTACCTGGCAACAAAGAAACCAAAAAAAAAAGGAGATAATTCTAAGAGCAATTTGTCCATAGTAAAATAACAACCATCGCTTCCAGTTATTGAGATGGTACAATTTATGGAATACGACTGTTCCCCTGCAAAGTAGTTTCATTCTACAAGACAAATGACAAACAACTTACAGGGGTTCAGTGGCTGGGGATCAGAGCCCAGGATCCAACCATGTTCACACCAAGGGTTCCAAAGGAAAGTACCGGGATACAGCCACCAAGTGGGGAAGGGGGCTTGAGCCTATGGATGAGTCTGAAGGGGAAGGGGAAGAACGGGCCACCCCAGGTGCCGTGCCCCTGACCAGAACCTCTCCTCGTGTAAAACCCACTCTGTGCACATCTGGAGCGCAGGACTTCCTTCAGTGAGGGGCACTGAGCTCAGGCTGGGTTGGAGGCGGTTAGAACTTTCTGGAGCGCCTCCCCCCGCAGGATGAGCCCGAAGACCACCGGGGAGGTGTTAATGAAACAGGGAAGCTGTGAACAGACCCAGGAGTGATTCCAACCTGACACCTCCACCCCACCCCCCACCAGTAATGAGCTGGGACCTGCCCTTCTCCCCCGAGAGCGGGTGAGGGGGAAGGAGGTGTGCTCTGGCCATCTCCTAGCCTTGGAAGCCTCCTGTCATCACTGCTATTCTCTTTGCAGCAGAAAGCTCACATTTACTGGGCATCTACTGTATCCTAGGCACTGTACTAAGTCTTTTTCATATAGCTGATTATTAATCCTCACCTATAACCCTTAAGCCTATATGGTAAGTGCTATTCTCCTCTCCGTTTCACAGAAAAAAGAAACTGACG
The DNA here is from genome assembly GCF_020740685.1 of Jaculus jaculus. Classification (NCBI taxonomy): domain Eukaryota; kingdom Metazoa; phylum Chordata; class Mammalia; order Rodentia; family Dipodidae; genus Jaculus; species Jaculus jaculus. The sequence goes on from NC_059110.1 coordinate 95,037,379, forward strand.
CTCATTCAGGTTAAGCAATTTGGCTAAAGTAATGCCAACATTGGCACTAGAACGGTCTCTGTTCACTGGGTAGTGCACGTCTGCAATTCCAGCACTCAGGAGGGGGATAGAGAGCTCAAGGCCAGCTTGGCAATATAGTAAAAAATAAGTAAAAAAATAAGTAAAATCAATTTTAAAAAATCTGTTCTTTGTACTTTTGGGATAGTACCCCTGACAGGAAACCAGGGGAACTCACAGAGGGAGGCAGGGCTGGGTCTGTGAACAAAGGCACCATGTCCACCGCGGGCTCTTCAGAGTTCCAGAACTGGGAAGACAGAAGGGTGGGTAGTGCCCCTGCCCCATCACAAACCTAGCAGTGAGGGAGGGGAGGGGGTCCAGCTCTGCTCACAGCCTGCAGAAGTTGGGGGTGGGAGGCCTATGGAAGTGGGGAGGGGTTGCTAGGAAGACCCCCAACTCCCAACTGCAGGAAGGAGGGGGTTGAGCAACTCGTGGAGTCTTGTGTTTGTAAACACCATTAATCAGGGATTAGCAGATGGGCATGCTAATTACACCTGTGGAAGTGAGAGACCTCAAGGTTGATTACATTTACAAACTGTGGGTACCCCTGGCGCCTGGCCCTGCAGGAGCAAATGTATGGGGAGGGGGTAATCCAGTATGGGGGTCCCGACTAGGAGGGGGGAACTAAGGGGAGGAAGGTTCACAATTTAACTTTCTGCTCCTGTCCCTCCCCCCGCAAAATTCCAGCCCTGGATCTAGGAAGGGGGAGGGGCATTTAGGATGTGGCCATTCTGCAGCTGGGAAAAAATATCGAGTCAGCCTCAGCTTTTCTGAGACCATCCTTGGGCCAGAGTGAGGGGGATGACAAAAAGGGAAATTTGAAATCTCAACCCAAACCAACCCCCAATGTCTCCCTAGAGTCCCAGGGTAAATCATCATGGTATAGCTGGAAAGGACCCAGCTGGGAAGGAAACAGGCTAGACTGGCACGGTGGAGCACACCTTTAATCCCAGCATTTGGGAGGCAGAGGTAAGAGGACCAGGATCGCCATGAGTTCGAGGCCACCCTGTGACTGCCTAGTGAACTCCAGATCAGCCTGGGCTAGAGTGAAACCCTACCTAGAAAATAAAAAAAAAAAATAAAAACTGAGACCAGGCTGAAAAAGCACAGCCCAGTAAGGGATCCTCAAGGTCTGTCCCCAAGTATGGCAAGGAACAGAAAATAAACTCTGATGTTGTAATCCATTGGTTTGTGATCCTCATCCTGTAGATGATGAAAACAGAGGCTTGGAATTTATTTACGTATTCAAAATTTTTATCTTATTTATTTGCAAGCAGAGGGAGAGATAAAGAGTAGACAGACAGAGGGAGAATTGGTGTGCTAGGACCTCCAGCCACTGCAACTCCAGACACATGTGCATCTGGCTTATGTGGGTCCTGGGGAATCGAACCTGGGTCTTTTGGCTTCACAGGCAAGTGCCTTAACCACTAAGCCATCTCTTCAGCCCCAGAGGTTTACAATTACTACACTTACTCACAAGTCACACTGTTTAACAGGTACAGGCCGGCTCCTAGCCATCATTTCTCTGTCTCTGAGTCAAGGTCTCATGTAGTCCAGGCTGGATTGGCCTTGAACTCATGATCTTCCTGCTTCCACTCCCAAGTGCTGGGAGCACAGTCCTGGGCCACTTAACTTGGGTCATTAACCACTATTTTATCCCCAGACTTCATCCCAGCCAATTCCTAAACTGTGCTGGGAGAAACCTAGGCACAGTTCCCATCCAGCAAGCTGAAGAACAGGAAGACCTGATGTTTCAGGTGAACCCGAAGGCAGGAAGACTTCTCACCTGAAAGTTGGTGGGTGGTCTTTTGTTCTATGCAGGCCATTAGCTGACTTATTATAAGCCTTTACTCAGTCTGCTTTACTCATTCTACTTATTTACGTGCCAACCTCCTCCACAAGCAGCTTCACAGAAACACTCAGAGTAGTGTTGGACCAAATATCCGAGTATCCAGTGACCCAGCCAAGTTGACAATAAAATGAACCATCACACCTAGGTTTGTGTTAATATGAGCTAGTCCTGGGATACATGGTCATTTACTTTACATGACATTCTTTTTGGTTGTTTCCCTCATGCGTGGTAACAAACCCAGAGTCTCATACATGCAAGGCAAGAGCTCTATCACTGAGTTGCCTCGATATTCTCTGATTTTATGACCCCTGGCCGGGACTAGGTACTCAGAACCAGTATTAATGGCATGCTTCCCATTTCACACTTGAGACTGGGGCGCCATCTTTTTTTTTTTTTTTTTTTGGTAGAGTCTTACTCTAGTCCAGGCTGACCTGGAATTCACTCTGTAGTCTCAGGGTGGCGTCACACTCACAGCGATCCTCCTCTGCCTCCCAAGTGCTGGGATTAAAGGAATGCGCCACCACACCCAGCCCTGAGAAGCCATCTTGATATTACAAGGAGCATCTTTCAAAGACCTCCAGAGACAGAGGAAAGGTCCTCTTGGCTCAAACCTTCAGGTTTCAAAAGCACAGTGGAAGTGTGCTTCTGAATGTTTTGGGGACATAAGCAGGTGACTCAAAGGCCATGTTTTTTGTGGGCTTTTTTCTTTCTTTTTGGAAGTTTTTTGTTTGAAGTAAGGTCTTGCTATGTAGCCCTGGCTAGTCTGATATTTGCTATGGAGCACAGGTTGGCCTTGAACTCATGGTAATCCTCCAGCCTCAGCCTCTTGAGTACACGGAGTACTGACATGAACCACCCACACCCAACAGGCCTGGTGACACAATCTCAGTTCGGGAGCTTTGAGAAATGCTAAGCCATGAAGAGTCTGCTGTGGCAGCAGAAGCCTATAATCCTGGCATATGGGAGACTGAGGCAGAAGGGAAATGAGTTCCAGGCCAGCCTGGGGTCAGCAGGCATAGTGGCACTCCCTGTAAATACCATCCAGCACTTGCAAGGCTAAGACAAAAGGACTTCAAGCCAGGAGGGGCTGCACAGGAAGTTCCAGACCAGCCTGGACAACATAGGTATAACCTGTCTTTAAGAAGGAGTGGGGGGAGGGGCGCAGAGAGATGGCTCAGTAGTGAAGGCGCTTACCTGCGAAGCCTAAGGACCCAGGTTCAGTTCCTTAGTAGCCATGTAAGCCAGCTGCACAAAGGGGCCCATGCCTCTGGAGTTCATTTGCACTGGCTAGCGGCCCTGGCGAGCACATTCTATCTCCCTTCTCTAATAAATAAATAAAAATAAAAACCAAAAAAAATAAAGAGAGGCTGGAGAGATGTCTCAGTGGTTAAGACTCTTGCCTGCCAAGCCAAAGGACCCAGATTCAATTTCCCAGTATCCACATAAAGCTAGATACACCGAGTGGATCATGCGTCTGGTATTTGTTTGCAGCTGCTAAAAGCCCTGACACAAATCTCTCTTCTCTCTCTGCATGCAAATATATATAGATTTTTTTGGGACGGGGATTGGGTAGGTTCTCAAGGTAGGGTTTCACTCTAGCTCAGGCTGATCTGGAATTCGCTATGCAGTCTCAGGGTGGCCTCACACTCACAGCAATCCTCCTACCTCTGTCTCCCAATTGTTGGGATTAAAGACATGTGCCACCATGCCCAGCTTTATACACACACACACACACACACACACACACACATACATACATTTAAATTTTTGGTTTCTTGAGGTAGAGTCTTACTCTGGCCCAGGCTGACCTAGAATTTACTATGGAGTCTCAGGCTGGCTGGAACTCAGTGATCTTCCTACCTCTGCCTCCCGAGTGCTGGGATTAAAGGTATGTACCACCATATCCAGCTCTTGGAAGGAAATTTTGACTTTAAGGTAACCTTGGGTCCTATTATGGTTGAGCTTCATTGTAGACTTGACAGGATTTGGAATCACCTAGGAGATACACCTCTGGGTATGTCTGCAAGGGCATGTCCAGAGAGATTTAACTAAGAAGGGAAACCCTCCCTGAATGTATCACCATTCTATAAATTGAGGTCCTGCACTGAATGAAAAGGGGAAAAAGAAAAGTGAGCTGTGGGCTGGAGAGATGGCTCAGTGGTTAAGGCACTTGCCTGCAAAGCCTAACAACCCGGGGTTCAATTCCCCAATACACACGTAAAGCCAGATGCACAAAGTGTCACACGCATCTGGAGTTCATCTGCAGCAGCTGCAGGCCCTGGTGTGCCCATTCTCTCTCTGCTTGCAAATAAGTAAATTAAAAACAAAGGAAGAGCTAAACACCAGCATTCATCTTCTGTTTCCTGACTGTGGACACAATGTGACCACCTGCCTCTCACTCTGACCACTATACCTACCCCACAGTGATGGACTGTATTACCTCAAACTTGAGCCAAAATCAACCCTTTCTTCCTTTAGTTGCTTTCTCAGGTATTTTGTCACAGCAACAAGTAATACAGGCCCCTGGTAAACAAGTTTATATTCTTTATCAGCTGGGCACTGATATTAGCATTCCACCATATAGCCATCAGATGAATTCTAGAGAAAAGGGGGTACTATTTATTCAGATTTACTACATGTAAAACACCAAATTCCTGTTACTTTTTTTTTTTCCAAAATATTTTATTTATTTGTTGGAGGGGAGGGCAGAGAGAGAGAAAATAGGCACATCAGGGCCTCTAGCCTCTGCAAATGAACTCCAAATAAATGCTCTACCTTGTGTATCTGGCCTTATGTGGGTACTGGGGAATCAAATCCAAATTGTTAGGCTCTGCAGGGAAGCTCCTTAACTGCTGAGCTCTCCCTCCAGTACTCTGTTTCACTTAAAAAAATTTATTTTTATATCTAGGGGCTGGGCATGGTGGTACACACCTTTAATCCCAGCACTTGAGAGGCAGAGGTAGGAGGAATGCTGTGAGTTTGAGGCCACCCTGAGACTACATAGTGAATTCCAGGTCAGCCTGGGCTACAGCGAGATCCTACCTCAAAAAAAAATTTTTTTTTGTAGGGGGCAGTTTTTAAGGTAGGGTCTCACTCTAGCCCAGGCTCACCTGGATTCACTATGCAGTCTCAGGGTGGCCTTCAACTCAGGGTGATCCTCCTACCTCTGCTGGGAGTAAAGGCTAGAAATTTTTTACTTTATTTGCATGTATGGATGTGGAGGGGCCCACCAAGGGCCCTTGCCACTGCAAATGAACACTAGACACTTGCACCACTTCTTGTATCTGATTATGGCTTGGGAATTGAACACTGGCTGGAAGGTTTTATAAGCAAGCACCTTTAGCCATTGAGTCATCCTCCCAAGTATCCAGTAAGGTATGTGGGCAACTTGTTTGAAGTCATGCGGTAACCAGAATTACAACTCAGAGGTTAATATCCTCAATCCCCACGCTGGATTGTTAAATCAGACAAGATCTGGTCATATCTGGATACAGTTTGGGTTTTGTAGGTGGGGATGGCGCACAGGCTCCCGGGCATCTTGTGGATGGAAGCCAGGAATGCTCTAACAGCAAAGAACAGCCTCTCCCCCAGACACCAGACGTGAGACTGAGAAAATCTGCTTTAGGGTTCTCAGCCTGGCTGCACCTTCGGCGCATCTGGAAGCTCAAAAAAACAAAACAATCCCTACTTCACAGGCCCGAGGATACATCTTAGTTGGTAGAGGCCTTGGGTTTGATTCCGCACATAAAACCTAGCATGCCTCTCATCCCAGCATTAAGGAGGAGGAGAATCAAGAATTCAAAGCCAGCCTGGACTACTTGAGACCCTCTCTCAAAAATTAAAAAAAAAAAAAAGTATATTGGTTTGGGGAGATGGCTCAGTGACCCAGGTTCAGTTCCCCAGTACCCACATACAGCCAGATGCTCAAAGCAGTGCATGCATGTAGTTTGTCTGCAGTGGCAAAAGGCCCTAGTATGCCTATTCACACTCTCATAAATAAGTAAATTAATTCATTTCCACTACCCAGGATGCACCCACATCCACTGCGGCACTTTGGTGGCAGTGTGGGCCTCTTTAAGGTTTTCTAGATGGTTCCAATGTTTAGCCAAGGCTGAGGACATTTGCAACGACACACTGTCTCTTCTGCTCCACTTGTGGGGCCCTGAGCAGTCCAAACCTGTCTGGGTTGCATAATACACTGCAACGCTGTCCTCACCTCCTCTGACTCAAAGGCAAGAACTCTGGGTCATAGGTTCCTTCCACTGAGATGGACAGGCCAGTGGATGGGGGAGCAGTTGGCTCATTTCCTCTCTCTGGTGGGGTTACAGTGATGGGGTCCCTCCAAGGTGGCTGCAAAAGCTGTGAACCGATAACCTGTAAAACCAAAGAGCAAGGCTGCCACCTAATGGAGGAACTGGATAGAACACTCCAGTTTTATTTTATTCTCTCAACCACCTGCGAGGGGATGGATGCATAGCTGTCCACGAGCCTCCCTCTACATCCTCACCCTCACTTCCACCACAGGCAACAGCTGCTCCAGGCCTTGGACTCTGCACTGGGCTGCTCAATCCCTTTGATGCCAAGTCGTCCCCTGACTTCCACCCAGGCAGGACTGAGGATAGACACCCATGCTGTCCTATCCCACCCAGGGACATGAAGAAATTACCGACTCCAGCATGAAGAGAGGAAACTGAACTTCCTCTGGTCTGTGTTGCAAAGTCCCCTGCTCCAGGATCTACTGTGAGCAGTAAATGGGTTCTTATAGGCAGAGAACCCAGAAGTAGCAGAGCCTGGGGCTGGATATGTAACCCGCCCTGACTCTCGGGCTTATCCCTATAGGCCGCATCAGCCCCCGTCTGGTCTCTCTTTTTCTGATCCTGAGGACAGTCCTGTATGCTGAGGTTGGAGTCCTCCGGGTGTAGCTGAGGGTTCGTAAGGGATTCGGAGACGATGCCCTCTCTCTTCGGCAAGGAAGCCCTTCCTCTGGCTGCAGATGGAGTGGAGCAGAATCCCTGCAGGGGAAGGTGGGGGGCTGTGACACAGGCCAGGCTCGCCCTCGTCTCCTTCTCAGGAGGTGGCTGCACATACAGCCTAGTGAGAGGAGACCAGCCATGTCTGTGTGGTGGAATGGGAATAAGGGAAGAGATGCTCACCTGTAGCCACGGACACATTCAAGGACTCGAGTCCGGGAGGCAGCTGGCGCCCGGGCAGGATGGTCAGTAGGAGGTGGCAGGAGGCCAGCACCTCCTTGGACAGGCCAGAGCCCTCGTTCCCTGCAGAATACAGGACAGAGGGGTTAAGGTGCCCCAGCTCGATGTCCAGGTGCTGAGAACAACGGCCACTTGTGTACAAAAAAAAGAAAGCAGGGATGTCTACCTACCCAGTACAAGGAGAGTAGGCCTGTCCCAGGTAAACTCCAGGCAGCTAGTGATGGGGACTTCAGAGGACTGGGAGATCTCAGGCTCCAGGTAGCCCACTGTGCCCGCTACAAGCCAGCCCTGCTGGGCTTTAGCCTGCAAGAGGAGACACCATGTCCCAACTCATCAAATCTAGTTCTGAGCCCTGGCCACAAAAGCATTCACTCATAGACCCATTCAACTTAGTCAACAGTCAGTCAGCACCTCTACCTGGCCAGGTGCTGTTCCAGGCACCAGAGACAGGGCCAAGAACACAACAGACTAAAAATCCTAGGCCTGTGGAGGAGTGGTTGGGGAAGGCTTCCTTGAAGATGGTGAGAGCACCTAGTAGTCAGCTGAAGGAAGTTCTGGGCAGAAGATATTCAAGTGTAAAGGGACAAAGATCTTCCTTACCTGACATAACATGGCCAGTAGGGAGTCATCCAAAAAAACAAACAAAAACAAACCCCAGAATGGTGGCCAGAGAGATGGCTCAGCAGTTAGGGCGCTTGCCTAACAAACTGAGTTTGATTCCCCAGTACCCACATAAAACCGGACACACAAAGTGGCACATGCGATGCATCTGGAGTTTGCAGTGGCTAGAGGCCCTGGCATATCCATTTTTCTCTCTATCTTCACTTGTGAATAAAGTAAAATTTAAAAAACAAAAACAAGGGCTGGAGAGATGGCTCAATGGTTAAGGTCAAACCTAATAAACTGGGTTTGACTTCCCAGTACCCATAAGCCAGATACACAGGGTGGTACATGCAACTGGCATTCACTTGCACTAGTTGGTGGCCCTGGCCCGCCCACACTCTCTCCTTGCAAATAAATAAATAAATAAATAAATAGTAAGAATGAACAACCACAAAAGTAGGGCCTCAGAGGCCCCTGGGAGGATTTGGGCTTCTACTCCGAGACACAGCTTTCAAAGGAAAGCTAGGAGAGTCAGCTGGGGTTGTGGGTCAGTGTTACAGATGACTATTATCATGCAGGAACACCTGGGTTTGAGCCCTAGTACTGCCAAAAACCAACCAGCCAGGGACCATCAAGTCAAGCATTCCAGGGTGAAAGGAGAGGCCACCTGTGCCAGATGCCGTGAATTTATCAAGTCAGATAACTGACACTAGAAGCAACAAGGACAGCGATGACTTTGCCACAGGCCTCGATTCAGTGTGTGTGTGTGTGTGTGCGCGTGCGCGCGCTGGGGTGGGCGGAGGCGGGGGTGACTGTTGTGGGATGAAAAGAGAAAGGGAGGGCTGGAGAGATGGCTTAGCGGTTAAGCGCTCACCTATGAAGCCTAAGAACCCAGGTTCAAGGCTTGAGTCCCCAGGTCCCACATTAGCCAGATGCATAAGGGGGCGCACGCGTCTGGAGTTCGTTTGCAGTGGCTGGAGGCCCTGGCGCGCCCATTCTCTCTCTCTATCTGCCTCTTCCTCTGTCTGTCACTTTCAAATAAAATAAAAAATAATAAAAAAGAAAAGAGAAAGGGAGCTGGCTCAGCAGTTAAAGGTGCTTGTTTGCAGAGCCTGCCGGCCCAGGTTCAATTCCCCAGTACCCACATAAAAGACAGATGGGCAAAGTTGTGCACACATCTGGAGTTTGTTTATAGAGGTAGGAGGCCCTGGTGCATCCATTCTCTTGCAAATAAATAAAATTAAAATATTGAAAAATAAAGTGGCTTTGAGAGAGACACCAGGAAGAGAAGGTTGGCATGCTGGAGAGGTGTCTTCGCAGGCAGGAAGGGTGGGCTCCAGGGCCAGCCGCTGGCCTCCACACGGGTACCTGCAGCTCTTTCACAGAAGCAGAAGGGAAGACAGCTCTCTGGCAAAGGGCGGATGGGATTAAGTATGTGCTCTGCATGGTGTTTTTGTATTTGCAGGAGCTACTTCTCAGGGGCCAGAATTGTGGGGTGGGGGAACCCCATTTCCTGTCAAGCTTGTTCATAGTTCCTCTGAAGGGGGTTACCAGAAAATGCATGATATAGTAACCATGAGCTTTATGTGACTATTAAAACAAATGAAATGCCTAAATTGAGGTATTCTGAATACAAACTTTTTTTTGTTTTTTCAAGGTAGGGTCTTGTGCTAGCCCAGGCTAACCTGGAATTTACTATGTAGGCTTAAGGTGGCCTCGAACTCAGTGATCCACTTACCTCTGCTCCTGAGTGCTGGGATTAAAGGCATGTGCCCCAAGCCCAGGTGTATAAACATTTTTTTTTTTAAGCTGAGCGTGGTGGCACACACCTTTATGAGAGAAAACGAGAGAGAATTGGTGCACCAGGGTCTCAGCCACTGCAACCAAACTCCAGATGCATGCACCACCTTGTGTGCATGTATGACCATGCAGGCTTAGGTCACCTTGTGTGCCTAGCTTAAGTGGGAACTGGACAGTGGAACATGGGTCCTTAGGCTTCACCGGCAAGTGCCTTAACCTCTAAGCCATCTCTCCAGCCCTGTGTAAACTTTTCCTTTTTTCAAGGTAGGGTCTCGTGCTAGCCCAGGCTATCCTGGAATTCACTATGTAGTCTCAGGGTGGCCTCGAACTCACGGCAATCCTCCTACCTCTGCCTCCCAAGTGTTGGGATTAATAAAGGCATGCAACACCATGGCTGGCTTCAAATTTTTTTTTCTTTCATTAATAATATTTAAAATAGGGGTTAGGGAAATGGCACAGTAGACAGGGAGTATTTGCTAAGTATGAGGACCTAAGTCCGATCCCCAGCAACCACATTAAAAGCTGGCATGGGGCTGGAGATGGCTTAGCAGTTAAGGTGTTAGCCCTCAAAGACAAAAAGGACCCAGGTTCGATTCTCCAGGGCCCATGTAAGCCAGATGCACAAAGTAGCACATGCATCTAGAATTCGCTGGCAATATCTAGAGGCCCTGGTGCTCACACACTCTCTATCTTCCTTTCTCTCTCTCTCAAATACATACATTTTTTTTTTTTTAAATCACCATGGATACATACACTTGTAATCCAACGCTGAAGGGGGCAGAGGCAGGACGGCTGGAGCTCATTGCTCATCCAGTTTAGCTGATAGTCTGCAAGCTGCAGGCGCAGCATCAGAGGGCGTCCAATATCCTGTGCATCCGCATATCAGGTATATGCACCTGCACACGTGCTGCACACACGACACACCCACATTACAACACACATAAACAGGGCTGGAAGATCAACCACTCAGCTCATTGCCTTCCTTGCAAGAACGTGGACCTGGGTTCAATTCCAGAATGCATGTAAAAAAGCCAGGCATGGCGGTGTTTGCTTGTAATCCATGCACTCAGGAGGTAGAAACAGGAGGATCTGAAGGTCAGTCATCTTAGGTGGGCTGAAGCCAGCCTGGACTACATATGATCCTGTCTCAAATAAACAGGGCTGGGAAGAGAGCTCCCTAGGTTAAATGCTTGCCCTGAAAGCATAGGGACCTGGGCTTGGCTGGACAGTTAAAGGTGCTTGATTGCAAAGCCTGCCATCCTGGGTTCAACTCCCCAGCCGCTCACATAAAACCGGACCCTTGTGTGTGCACACACACACTGACACACAAATATATAAACAAGGACCCAAGTTTGATCCGCAGTAACCACACAGATGCTCAGTGTGGTGGTGTGCACCTGTAATCCCAGTCCTGTGGAGGTGGAGACATGCAGATCTCTGGAGTTCATTGCCAATGAGAAACCCTCTCTAAAAGGGTGAGCAGTGCCTTGAGGTTGTCCTGTGGTCTCCACATGGTTATGCTCACATACACAAAATCATATTTAAAATGAATATATGTTGAAATGGTAGTGGTTTGGATATACTGGGTAAAATAAACTGCCAAATTTCATATTTTTGCCTTTCTGAGTATTGTTTGTTTGTTGAGGGGATTAGGACAAGGTCTCACGTAGCCAGACTGGTCTCAAAAGCCTCATCCTTCAGCTTCCACCTCCCAAAAGCGCTCAGATTACAGATGTGTGCCACCATGGCCAGCTCTTTTTACTTTTCACAGAGGTCATTAAAAAAAAAAAGGAAAGGAAAGGAAAGGAAAAATCTAAAATTACGCATGTGTCTTATATATCTTTATTGGGCAAAGTTGTCCTCAATCCATCCCACTACTCTCCCAGTTCTTTTCAACAGGGTTCTCATCAGCTAGGGATGGCTCAGGGGTTAACAGCACTTGCTTACAAAGCCTGATGGCCCAGAGTTCAATACCCCAGTACCCAAGTAAAGCCAGATGCACATGGTGGTGCATCCATCTGGAATTTATTTGCAGTGGCTAGAGGCCCTGGCATTTCTATTTTCTCTCTCTCAAATAAAAATAAGAAAGAGGGCTGGAAAGATGGCTTAGCAGTTAAGACTCTTGCCTGCAAAACCTAAGGACCCAGGTTTGATTCCCCAGTAGCCACATATGCCAGATGCACAAGGTGGCACATGTGTCTGGAGTTCATTTGCAGTGGCTGGAGGCCCGAGTGCACCCATCCTCTCTCGCTATCTGCCCCTCTCTCTCATAAATTAATAGTATTTTTAAAAAATAGGAAAGAGGGCTGGAGAGATGGCTTAGCGGTTAAGCGCTTGCCTATGAAGCCTAAGGACCCCGGTTCGAGGCTCCATTCCCCAGGTCCCACGTTAGCCAGATGCACAAGGGGGCGCACGCGTCTGGAGTTCGTTTGCAGAGGCTGGAAGCCCTGGCGCGCCCATTCTCTCTCTCCCTCTATCTGTCTTTCTCTCTGTGTCTGTCCTTCTCAAATAAATAAATAAAATTTTTTAAAAAAATAGGAAAGAAAAGGGCTGGTCGTGGTGGCACACACGTTTAATCCTCAAGCACTCAAGAGGCAGAGGTAGGAGCATCACTATGAACTCGAGGCCACCCTGAAAGAGACTACATGATGAATTCCAGCTCAGCCTGGGCTACAGCAAGTGATCCTACCTCGAAAAGCCAAAAAAACAAAACACAACACTAGGGGAAATGGGCAAAGGAACTGCCAAATGTTGGGCAATGCTGCCCTCTTGTGTTCAGCCAGGAAACAGCTGGGGGCAGCCACATTTACTAAAGTTTTGCCTTTTTCTAGATATCAAAGCTATGTCTCTTTATTCAAAATGCTTCTAGGACTGTAGGGATGGCTTAGCAGTTAAGACGTTTGCCTGCGAAACCTAAGGACCCACGTAAGCCAGATGCACAAGAGGGGCACATGCGTCTGAAGTTCATTTGCAGTGGCTAGATGCCCTGGTATGCCCATTCTATCTGCCTCTCTCACACTCAAGATAGACTAAAAAAAAAAAAAAAGATAAAATAAAATATGCTACTACTTTGTCGTCCCCTCCTTTCCCCATCCACTGCTGGCTGAGTTCACTCGAGGAGGCTGAGTTAGCCTCGTTTCCTCTCCTGTCCCTTGCTGGTCCCCCATTACCTGCAAAAACCCGGCCAGGTCATGAGTGGCGAACACGTCCATCACCTCCAGAGCCCCGGCGCTGGCCTTGCTGACTACCGGAGTGAGCGGGCAGCTGCAAAGGTTTCCCATGACCCGAGTCAGCCCGGGGCAACCCTCAAGCCCGGTGCCCTTACCTCCCCGCACTCCCGGGGTTAAGGGCGAGAGCTCTGGCGATGGGGGTAGACTAGCTGAACGGGCGGGAGGAGGGTGTCAATCACCCAAAGGGCTAAGGTGCTTAGGAACTCGGTTCCGCCTCCAAGTTGGGCACATAAGGAATAAAGGGGGCGGGGGGGGACTCGTGCCTGTTTCTCCGGCTGGTGATGACTGTGTCCACTCCGAGGAAGTGAGCGGAGCGCAGCACGGCCCCGAGATTGCGGGGATCCTGGAGCCCCTCGAGGACAAGCCACAGCCGGTGGGGGTCGTCGCCCGGGCTCTCCGCCGCCGCCTCGTGGCACGGTCGGGGCCGCAGCGGGCTCACTTCCAAGCAGACGCCCTGGTGCAGCTGGTAGCGGCACAGGGCGTCCAGCTTGCTCCGCGTGGGCCGCAGGACGGGGACGGCCCGCGCCTCGGCCAGCCGCAGCAGCTCGGCCCGCGGCCCGCGCAGCCCCGCCGGGCCGGCCTGGAGCAGAAGCCGGGTCACGCGGCGGCGGGCGGCCCGCAGCGCCAGGAGGCACGGGGACAGGCCGAACAGAAGCTCCAGGCGCCGGGTGGGCGCCAGGTCGTCGAGAAGCAGGCGGCTCAATTCCTGCCCGCCGGGACGCGACGCTGCGGACAGACGGCGGGCCGCGAGGAGACCCCGGCCACAGCGGGTCGCGGTCCCCGCGACAGTCGACGGGAGTCCCATGGTCTCGGCGGTTCCACGGCCGCCCTCACCCCCGTGCCCCCGGAGAACGGTGAAGAGCCCAGCCTCCCGCTCCAAGGCGGCGAAAGGGACCGGCGGCCCCCTCCCGGGTTCCCACGTGGGTCCGCCAGCTTCCGGGTTCCAGCAGCCCCGCCCCTCCCGGTGACGCGCGGCGCACGCCCGCGCCCCTTGGCGCCCTCTAGAGGACTGGCGCGGCGGCGCGCTCGGGCGCAGGGGGAGCGCTCGGAGGCGGTGGACCCCGCTGCTGGCTGCTGCCTGGGCGGCGAGGTCCCGGGAGGTTGGGGGGCCCGCGCTCACCTAGGCAGCACCAAAGGACAACTGAAGAAGTCGGGGTAGCCCTTTCTGTTCAACCTAATCCGTCTTGGTGCCTTTCTTCCTACATGCAGGCACAGTGATGCTACAATTTGAAATTTCTCCTAAAAGCGTGCTCAGACTCTCGTCCCCAGCCAGCAGGACCTCAAGGAACGTTTGGAGCCATAGACCGCGGATACTTTTCTGGAACTACAATTCTGAGCCCGGTGTATCGCTGCTCTTGGAGCACACAGGTAATGGAGGAACACCTTTGTTTTCTGCCCAAACCCCAGTGATGTAGGCAGGACCCGCCTTTTCTTCTTCTCCCCTTTTTTCTTCTTTGTATTTTTACTTTATTTTGTTGGTGGTGGTGTTTTTTCCAAGGCAGGGTATCGCTAGCTCAGGCTGACCTGGAAACCTGGAATACAGTATGTGTCTCAGGGTGCCCTGGAATTCTCTGCGATCCTCCTACCTCTGCCTCCTGAGTGCTGAGATTAAAGGCATACGCCACCAGGGCGTGGCTTGTTTGTATGTTTGATTGGGTTGTCATGAAATCTGTGCTGGCCTCAAACTTCACATGTTAGCTGAGGCTGGCCTTGAATACTTTAAAAATATTTTTATTTACTTGCAGCGGGAGAAGAGGGCAAGAGGTTGTAATAAAATGAATGGGCCCGCTAGGGCCTCCTGCTGCTGGCTTTATCTGGTTACTATGGAACTGAACCTGGGCCTGCAGGCTTTGCAAGCAAACACTTTTAGCTGCTCAGCTATGTCCCAGCCCACACACCTTATCACCACCTCCCAAGTTCTGGGTGATAGGATCACAGGCTTCTGCCACTACACTGACCCCCTTCCCCCTTTCTTCTGTTTTTGTTTTAATTTTATTTATTTGAGAGCAAGAAAGCAGGAGACACTAGGAAGGCAGAGGTAGGAGGATCGCTGTGAGTTCAAGGCCACCCTGAGACTACATAGTGAATTCCAGGTCAGCCTGAGCCAGAGTGAGACCCTACCTCGAAAAACAAAACAAAAAAAAAAAAAAAAAAAGAAAGCAGGAGAGAAAGAGAGAATGGGCATGCCAGGGCCTCCAGCTGTTGCAAATGAATTCCAGACACATTCACCACATTGTGCATCTGGCTTATGTGGGTCTTGGGGAATTGAACCTGGGTCCTTTGGCCTTGCAGACAAGTGCCTTAACCACTAAGCAATCTCTCCAGCCCTATTTGTTTTTTGAGGCGGGGTCTCATTCTAGCCCAGGCTGACCTGGAATTTACTCTGTAGCCCAAGCTGGCCTCAACAGGGATCCTCTTACTTCAGCCCTGAGTGCTGGGATCATGAAACATGCCCAATTTATCTTTTTCTATATAAGAATTTCATTATGCTACCCAGGATGGCCTCAAGCCTAAATCCTCCTACCAGAGCCTCCCAAGCACTCAGCCCTGCCTTGCTCCTGCACCAAGTTACATAATGTCTGTCAAACCCTGCATGCTCCTGTGGGCCTCCCAACCCTGCACACCCTCTTTGCCTTCTCTGTGACAAATTCACCTTTTTTGTTGTTGCTTTTTGTTTTTTGAGGTAAGGTCTCACTCTAGCCCAGGCTGACCTGAAATTCACTCAGGGTGGCCTCAAACTCACAGTGATCCTTCTACCTCTGCCTCCCAAGTGCTGGGATTAAAGGTATGTGCCAACATGCCTGGTACAAACTCACCATTTTTAAGAACCAACCCACACTTTCCTGCTCCCACTCCAGGAGTGATTCCCCTAATCGACTCATTTCCCCACTTACCTGGACAAACTTTAGAGACAAAATCACTCTTATTTCATGGAGAAATAAAAAGAATTGAAAGACATTTCTGAAGCCAGGGTAGGTTTGTTCAATCTTTTTTTTTCTTCCCCTTTTTAATTATCACAATGAAATCTACTGGGATCCAGACTGGTATTCTGTCCCCATATCACAGTGCAGTGATGACACCCCCCCCCAAAAGGGCAAAAAGCCAAGATTGGGCAAGAGAGATGGGAGGGATAAGAAGAAAGGGGCTAAGGGGAGCCTGGAGCCCTGGGTGACCATGCAGATAGAAGGTGAGGGCCCATCTCTGCTACCCCAACTCAGAGGGGCAGAGGGCAAGGTGAAAGAGGATGGAGATGTGCCCTTTTAGCTATATCCCCTTTCCCAGGTAAAGGGAAGAGACTGAGGACAAAGGCCAAGGAGCTCAAGAAGGGGCTTCGAACAAGTTAACGGGAAACAATCAGCGACCCTGCCTTCCCTCTCTTGCCCATTTTTCACATTTGCCATGGGAATAATTTGACAATTTTTCTATTCCTTAGTGGGGTGGAAAGTAAGATCTAGGGTCCAGAAGCCAACACCTAAAATCCAGAGTCAGAAGGCAAGCCATGGAGGGTGGGAAAGGAAGGAGGAGCTCCCCACAGGACACTAGGTCACCTGCTCTGTGGGTCTCATCTGAATGTCTCCAACCTGTGGAAGGCACAGGGCTTGAGGCAGCCATCCCCTTAAGGCCTCCCTGCTGCCCTCTTCTGGGCATGGCGGGGCTACCCTGGGGTTGGACAGCCAAGGCCAGACTCACCTGGACGTGTGGGGGTGTGCTGAGGACGTAGACGACAGCCTCAGCCACATCCTCGGGTTGGAGACACTGAGAGCAGTAGGGAGGGGGATGAGACAAAGGCGGGATGGGCCCAAGTTCCTCCCCACGGCTGGAACCCTCTCTAGTACCCACATGCCCACCCCAACCCTCCAGGAGCGGTGTGACAGGCTGGCTAGAGGTGACAACCTGAAGGGACTTAGGGACTGAGTAGCTTTCCAGGCCCAAAGGGAGGCCCCACCTTTATGTGTTCATAGGTGGCAGCTGCTTTCTCAGGGTCCTTGTCGTGGAGTTTGAAGGCAAACTGTGTCTCCACCAAGCCTGGAGAGATGCACTAGTCCAACAGAGAGGGCCTGCTCAGGAGCTGGGGACCACAGAGCTCCATTTCACAGTGATGGCTGCCTAACGCCCAGAACCGTGCCCTCCCTCCAGAGTTGCCACTGAACTATCACAGTGCCCCATACTATCTGCAGAGCCTTCCTGTATGTGAAGCCAGTGCTTTACAAAACCGTGTTCCTTAGGGCTTCACAACCAAAGATAAGACCAAGGCTTGGGGAGGTTCAGTGATGTGCCCAAAGTGACACACACTTCTAGAGTTCTGGTATCCAGCCCTGATGCATAGTTTCCCATAAAGTTTTTTTTTTGTTTTTTTTTTTAAGTTTTCATTTTTTTTTTTTTTTTCGAGATAGGGTCTTGCTCTAGCCCAGGCTGGCCTGGAATTCACTATGTAGTCTCAGACTGGCCTCAAACTCATGGCAATCCTCCTACCTCTGACTCCCCAGTGCTGGGTTAATAGTGTACACCACCACGCCCGGCCTTCCCATGAAGCTTTTGCTTTCCCTTAGTTTCATCCCCTGTTCCCTCCAAGTCAGCCCTGGCCCACTCAGAGTCCAAGTCTGGTCACTGACTCCTGGATGAGTGAAATGAGGAACCTCAAGGAATGAGCAGGGCCATGCAAGGAACATCAGAGCCCAGGAGTTTTGCACTCAGGGTACCCAAGTCCAGGGTCTCTCAGTAGGCCTTCCTTGGCTGCATGTGTAGAGAGAGGACCTGGGCCCAACCGTACCCCCATCAGGGCTGGGCCATTGCCTTACCGTGGCCCGGATATGAGTCTGGGCCTCTAGAAGTTCTTGCCTCAGTCCTTCTGTCAGCGCAGTGACAGCGTACTTGGTCGCAGTGTAGAAATGGATCACAGACTGGGGTGGGACTCGGTGACCACACATGCTGGGTGGGAGAAGGAAGGGGAAAGAAGAGAGAATGAAGCGCCACAGAAACCGGCAGCACCCCTTCCATTCGAGTCAGCTTCACTACCCAGACGGCGACGGGGTAGTCATCCCCACAGCCTACTGAATGGGTCGTACTTCTGTTATCCACATGGCTCCTGAAACCTGCTCTGCCCTGGAGCTGTCCTTTTGCTGACAATGTTAGACACTCATGGTCATGCAGGATGCCTGAAGCCTCACTATTTTATCTGTGAGCTCACTGAGATGGATTTATTGGTAGATCTCTGAGAGTGGGCAGAGGCTGTGTCCTGCTCAGACAGGACAGCGCCTCTGCGCTCTGTGTGTCACAAGAGATGTTCACCTCAGGGCCTGAGGAAGAGAGGCACACAGTAGCGCCCAGTCCCAGGAGAGTTCCCAGGCTGTGACTACAGAGGGAAAGGGCTAAGCTCCCACTCAAGACAATCAAAGCCAGGCATCACAATCATGTCATCTGGGTATTAAATCCCTATTTTAGGGCTGGGGAGATGGCTCAACAGTTAAAGGCCCTTGCTTGAAAAGCCTGACTGCCTGGGTTCGATTCCCACGTGCCTACATAAAGCCAAACGTAGAATGGCATACGTGTCTGGAGTTCATTTACAGCAGCAAGAGTCTGTGGCATGCTCATATTCACTGTCTCTCTCAAATATTTTTTTAAATCCCTATTTTAAAGCCAGGCATGGTGGAGCACACCTTTAATTCTAGCACTCAGGAGGCAGAGGTAGGATCACTGTGAGCTCAATGCCACCCTGAGACTACATAGTGAATCCCAGGTCAGCCTGGTTTAGAGTGAGGCCCTACTTTAAAAAAAAAAAAATCCCTATTTTACAGCCAGGCATAATGGCACATGCCTTTAGTCCAAGCACTTGGGAAACTGAGGTAGAAGGACTGCTGTGAGTTTGAGGCCAGCCAGGGGCTACAGAGTGAGTTCCAGGTCAGCCTGGGCTACAGTGAGCCCCTGCCTTGAAAAATAAATAAATCCTATGTTACCACCAAATAAACCAGTCTACAGGTCAAGTGAGCTATAGGTCACCCTGTATGGAGGCCCAGTGGTGATCCAAACTTCCCAGCGGCCACCTAGCCTCACCTGTTGATGTTAATGATGTGCCCGTCATCCACATTCCGCTCCTTCATGGACTGATAGGCTTCTCGTGTGCAGATGCTGAGGGCCAGCACATTCACCTACGAGCCAGGGAGGCAATGGGATGTCTCCAGTTTGGGCTCAACTGGTAGGTGATGGGGACACAGAGGGGAGTGACCCAAGACAGGATTTCTGTGGGAACTGTCCCATCCCAGCTGACAGCGGCGGCAACTCCTCTCCTGGCTGAACCCCTGTATGACAGGGTCTCCCACCCAAACCCGGGGGATTCTGTCAGCCATATCTGAAAATCACAGCCTCAGAGAATCATCTCCTTTTTTCTCCAAATTGCTCACACTTCACAGGGACAGTGTCAAGTCCTGGTTCCTCCTAAATGGACTAAAATCCTTCCAAAATAGCCCAGAGCTCAGCCTGTCACTGCTTTCCTCGGCCACCCTGCTGTCTTGCCATCCCTGCCCACAGACTGCATGGATGAGGAGGGGCCCACACTCTTGCTTTCAACCTGTGTCCCAGTAGCAAGCCCCGAGGTAGGGACTCTTTGGAGGATGGAGTCACTTGACACTCCCACTCCTTTTGACAGAGGTTACCCCAAGTCCCCACCCTTCATGGAACAGAGGTCTGAAGTGCCACCTGTGCCTGCTGTGAAGCACCTGCCAGCCCTACCCTTTACCCTTGACACAGAGGGCAGCAGAGATAAAGCTTTCAGTGGGTTCCTGGCCACTCCTCTCCAGGAGAGAGACAGCTGGTAGATTAGCTATTTCTCCTTATCAGGTGTCGGCCATGCATCGGCGCAGAACACCCTCAGTGTGAACCTGCCTCCGTGCTTACAGCAACAGCAGGACAGGCGTACCCAGACACGGTTTCTTGTCCCCTTGGGTTGTGAGGCAGACAGAGGAAGGCCAGTGGAGCCCCTGAGAACACACGAAGAAATCCTCCTAAGTCTAGGGGAAGAAGGTATCTCCTAGGATGAGACTAATGGACTGAGGACATGTTCAAGCTGTGAGAGCCTCGGTTAACAGATGGGCAAGTTGAGGTACAGGTTTGGAGACAAGCTTGCTGCATGGGAGGGCTATGACTCTGATATCCAGAATGTTCTCTGAGGAGAGGGCTTGATTTTCACTGTGCACAGTTTCATTTGTAATCCTAAGCAACTATGAGATAGCAAACCATCGATGTAAAAAGGGTTGTGGCATTACTTTCAGCTTCTCAGAATACCTTCATACCCTTCTATTAATCAGCTCACGGTGCTGGCAGCCCGCGCCCTGCAGGCTGTGCTTGGCTTTCACATGCTCGACAACACGTAAGGTGTGTTACCAACATGTATTCCATTCCTTTAGTCAGCATATTCTCTGTGGAGGGCTTAGGAGTGGAGCCAGAGTGGGGGAAAACACATGAAAAGCTCTGCCCTTGCAGTGTAGTGACATTTCTGTCAAAGAAATCATAAGATCTGGCCATACTGCTGTGGAGAACATGCAGGGTTTGAGCAGTGGGCACCTCCTTTACATGGCCATGTACTCGCCCACACACTGCAGAAGGTAAGACCATACCTGGGGACACTGGACATTGGTCATATAGATGTGTTCATCCCAATTCAAGGTGACAAGACTAAATCTCAGAGACAGTAGCAAACTTGCTGAAAGCCCCAGTTACCAGTGGGGCTGGGTGAGAACATGAACTCTCATCTGTTTCTTTTTTTTTTCCTTCTCTTAAGACCACGTTCCCACCCACATAGCACAGTGCTGACACAGCAGGGACATTCAATAAACAATTCTGCCCCCTTGTACCCTTCCTTCCAGTGGGAGGAAGCCAATCTAGAGGTCAGAACTCCCCCTAAAGGCTCAAAGGTAAGGAGAGCTGAGATGTGGCCATTTATCTGCTCACTATCCTTAGAGAGCAGGAAGAAGCAAGGGGCAGATCAAGATGCCACAGCAGGACACCAAAGCCCCCTCTTCCTGGATGTCCTCTGCTTCACAGACCTGCCTCCCCGCCCCAGCTCCTGCTGTCCCCGCCCACTCCCCACCTCCAGCCTCCCCCAGGCCCCAAACCCTTACATTAAACATTTCTCTCCAACCACTGGTATTGCCTGACAGCAGGGTGTCAGGCCGGGCCAAGCCAGCGTTGTTGATGCAGATGTCCACACCGCCGTGCTGAGAGCGAACAGCAGAAAACATGGAGAGGATGTCCTCCTCATTTGACAGGTCACATCTGTAGGGGATCAAAGTCCCGGGGTAGCCTGCACTCTTACATTCAGCAGCCAGCTCCTATGAAACCCAACAGGGGTCTAACTGGGGTGAGCTGCTCACTCCAACACCTCCCAACCGAGTCAGATTTCCCTCCCCAGTCACCACTCAGAACTCTCTTCATTAGCAGCCACCTTTCTGGTCGTATAGAGTGGTTGGGACTGCCCATCCCCAAAGCCTGTCTTGTTTGACCAAAGTCCAGGGGTTGGGGACACTCCCTGAGTAAGGGAGAGGAAATACTGAGCAAATAAGTGGAGGAATCTCCCGTATACACAGCAGCCTTCCGTGACAAGGAGGGAGAAGGGAGTAGGGATCCATCCTGGAGATGGAAGGAGATTTCTTTCATGTATCTTGCCCAACAAGAGCAGCTCCTCTGCATGGAGGTAGATGTGCCTGCCCCATCCTGAGTTCTTTCCGCTAGTGCTGAGAGTCCCTGGGCTAAGTCTCTTCTCTCTAGTATTGATCAGTCCCTCCCAGAAGGGCTCGGCTCTGAACCACGGCCTGCCCCTCACAAATGGCAGTCTGAGGGACCTCAAAGGTAAGTTCTCACACAGTTTTCAATGGAGCCCAACTGCCAAATCTCCCCTCTCCCTCCCTCTAGGAAGGGTCAGTCAGAAAGTCAGGGCAGACTTCTTTTTCACTAACCTCTGATGCTCCACACCAAGGTTTCTCCCACCCACCCTCAGTCACTTCCCGCTGGAAACCCCCTGTGTAAGTTCAGGGTCCTTAGCACAATGAGGAACCCCGAGAGACCCGAGAAAGCAGTGCTACCAAGAGGCTGTGTGAGGGGAGCTGGGAGAAAGCAGGCTGCATGGCCTGGGAAACCAGTGGCTGGGCACTTGAGCCTTGTGAAGGTGACTTGTGTGTAAGTGTGGGAGGGGGAGGGTGTGCAAGCTGCCCTAGAGGAAGGCCAGTTTGGCCAGCTGCCTTGGCCTGGAGCCCCTTCCTCCTCCCAAGCCAAGCTACAAATAAAAGACTGCATCAGGTGACTGGGGAAATTCTTTCCTGCTTTAACGATCTGCGAGCTCAAAAGTTGTACCCCCTTTGGGGCTCAGAAGCCCCCTTGCACCTCATTAACTGTTCATGACCACCTTGAGGAATAAGATTGCTCTCTGTAGAAAGCCAGAGCCCAAACTCTGCTTTACTACCAGTGAGTGAATCAATAAGAGCAGTTGGTGGACAAGAAAACCTGGAATTCTCCTCAGCCAGACTCAAAGTCCCCTACAAAAAGCCAGGAGGTAGGGACTGAGAGTATACCCCTCCCTGTAACGACCTCTCTCAGTTTCCATGGGCCACCTGGACCTTCTCCATCTACCTTTCAAAACGACTGGAAGACAGAGTGAAGGGGAGAAGCCGAGTGATTAACCTGGGGAATCCTCTTGGGATTCAGGGGTCCCCTTTACTGGCTAGCCTGGGGTAGAGAAGTAGCAGAGAAGACAGAGTTAGAGAATTCTCAGACTGAAGGAATCCAAAAAAGAAAACAACTAGGGGTCCAGTTATCCATTCCCTGGCTTAATCCTCTAGGCTCCAAGACGGGCTGGGCCCCGAGCTTCTCAAAAGGGAAGAAAGGGAGGGGCAGAGTGGTGCCACAGTGGAGCATGGTGACCTTGGGATTATCTAGGAGGCTGTAAAGTGTACCTTTGGTCAGCAGGTGGGAAGGGACAGTCGTCCTTCTTGCATACCTTCTCCTGCTCCCACCCAAGGCCTCCTGACCCTTTCTCATCTACCTGGGGACTTTGGGCAATGGTGGAAATTAAGCCCAGAAGGTAAGGCCCAGCCCACACCTGAGAGTGGTCCTGCCAAAGAAAATAATTAGAATTTCTCTTATCTTTCTCCATGTTCCAAAATGGCCAATTTCATTTTTATCTGAGGTCTTGTTGTTCACAACTGTGGGGACCACCAATCCCATGTTAAGAGATAAACTAGATAATTATGGGAGTTGTCAACAAAAAAAATTAATTTTCAAAAAGAAAAACTAGGAGTTTGTGGATACACCTTACTTTGTTCCCTCGACCAAGACTTTTAAAGACCTATCTTCAGTGACTCAAATATGTCCAGGGCGGGATTACATCTATTGCGTACCAAATAGGAAAGTGGTTTGGAAATTAAGTCTAGAAGGAAATACTGTATCACTTAGACTTACTGGATATGAGTTAAGACTTAGATGTGAGTTAGAGGGAGAGCACTTCCAAAAAGCTTACACCCCCAACACCCCCACCCCCGCCCTCTTGGGCCAAACTTTCAAACACTAGCTCCTTGCTCATTGGTTGGCTTAGTGTGACTGGCTGATGTCTGGGGGCAAGAAGAAAGCAACCTAACCACCGAGGCTAGAAAGCTTTCTTTCCTTCTCTCCAGCCTTTAAGCTAGTCCCAGACCTCGGCCTTCCCTTCTCCTCCAGACTGTCCCCAGGGCAGGGTGAGGGTCAGGAGCAAAGGGGTTCTTAAAACATGGGACGAAGCAGGGAGGCAGAGCCTCTCGTACTGGACATCCACCACGCCTGCCTCCAAGTCCCTGGCGAATGTGGCAGCGAGCACAGGGTCGCAGCCGAGCTCGGGCCCTCCCCCGCCCCCGCGGAAACAACAGCGCCCCTGCTCCCCAACCGGGACCCTACCTCGATGCTGCCAACGGTGCGGGCACAACCCACCACCTTCAGTCCCTGCTGGACTAGTGCCCGGGCTACGGCCGCGCCGATGCCCCCCGAAGCTCCTGTCACCAGTGCCAGCCGGTCGCGCCACCGCTCCATGCCGGCCCTGGCCATGGTCCCGAGCCGCGCTGGGATCACGGAGCCTCGCCCGGGGTCACCGAGGCTCGGCCGGGCCGCTCCCTTGTCAGTGCTGGGACCGGCGCCGGCAGAGAACTTCCGAGCATCGCCCGGAGCCGCCCCCAGGCGGGCGGGCCTCCAGCCCGGGCTCCGCCCTTGGGTCCCCAGCGCTGGGCCACAACGTGCCGGGCGACTGCGGAGGCCCCGCCCCTTCCGGCTCCTCCCCGGCTGGGGGCGGGGCTAGGCGCGGGGGGCGGGGCCGGGCCGGAAGCGCAGCGCCTGCCAGCGAGCCGTGCGGGACGGACCAGGTTCCCTGTGGTCCTGCTTTCCCCGGTGAGCTCTTCCAAGCGAGTTTTAGCAAGGCTTCCTCCAAGCCCAAGGACGCACATACTGGAGGCCTCCTGCTCAGTCAACCTCCCTTCCTTCTTCTTAAACTCCTCAGGCCAAGACAGGGTCCTGAAGTTGACTCCAGTGCCTTCCCAAACCAGTAGGTGGGAAGGATTCATTCATCCTATCTGGTCCCTTGGACTTAACTAGCCAAGGCACACTACATGGTTGAAAATGTAAACATACGGGGTTGGGGAGATGGTTCGATGGTTTAAAAGCGTTTGCTTGCAAAAGCCTGCCAGCTCAGGTTCGCTTCCCCCAGTATCCGCGTAAAACAAGATGCACAAGTGGAACACGCATCTGGACTTTTTGCAGCGGCAAGAGGCCCTGGTGTGCTCTCACTCTTTCTCTTTGCTTGCAAATAAATAAAAATGTAAACATACTGCAACTGCCGGAGGAGGATTTTTGTCCGTACGTGTCAACTGTCCTAGTCAGTCCCCACCCCAACCTCATGCCTGGACAAATGTTTCAGGATGTATACCAAAGTTTACAGGGGCAAGAGTGTTAACTAGTGACGACTGTGCGTTCACCAATATGCATGCACAAGCTACCCTGTGAGACAGTTCCCCCAGCTTCCATGCTGGAGATCCAACGCAGGCTCTCCTCATGCTAAGGAAGGACTGATTAGTTCAAGGCCAGCCTCCATTAAATATTGAGTTCTCGGGCAGCCTGGACTACCTAAGACCCTGTCTCAAAAAACAAAACAACAAAATGGTCGAGTGTGCTAACACAGAAAGTGGCCAAAGTATGGACTGCAGACCAGTCTTAGACCAGGTGTGTGCTGAAGTATCTTCCTTCTCCTTTCTTAGGTCGTCAGTGTTCATAGTAGAGTTCACTTTTTTCTCTAGCCACTCAGGGTTTCCCACTAAAGTTTTTTAAAATACCTAATTTCTACATCCTTCCAAGACAAAGGATAGCTGGGGTTGGACATGTAGCTCGGTGATAAGGTGAAAACACTTGCCTACTGAAAAAATGGTAAGGAAAGGGGTTGGAGGGATGGCTTAGCAGTTAAGGCATTTGCCTGCAAAGCCAAAGGACCTAGGTTCGATTCCCCAGGACCCACATAAGCACAAGAGGCATACACATGTGTACACATCTGGAGTTCATTTGCAGTGGCTGGAGGCCCTGGTACGCCCATTCTCCCTCTCTCTTTCTCTGTCAAATAAATAAATAAATAGAAGTAGTAAGGAAAGGCCAGGTACATCCTGACATACTTTTGTAATGCCAGCACTGGAGAGGCTAAGGCAAGAATGCAAATTGAGGGCAGCCTGGGCTACACAGCAAGAACCTACACATAGGCCCCATCTGGGTGGGTAGGGCAAAATGAACAAAAAAAAACCCACCCTCAGAATAGACACTCAACAAGCATTCGTCTTTCTGATGGACATAAGGGCAAACATTAAAACAAAACCAGCTCTTTCTTCTTAGGGATCTCAAAAGAACAAAGCTGTTAAAATGGTAGAGAGGGATCACCACAAAAGCAAGGGCTGTGGGAGGTCCAGAATCATTTTTTATGGATTCTACTATGAAAGCCAAGGAACACCGGAATCATTATTCATTTTTTTCTCTGTCCTAATTCTGCCATCCTTCCGAAGAAAAAGGATTGCTGTAGTTGGGCATTTATCTCAGTGGCATACAACATTTACATTCTAAAGACAATTTAGAAGGCTGATGAAAGAAAAGCTACCAACTGGCTGGAGAGATAGCTCAGTGGTTAAAGCACTTGCTTGTAAAGCCAGATGGCCAGGGCATGATTGACCAGTGTAAAGCCAGATACGCAAAGTGGCACATGCTTCTGGAGTTTGTTTGCAGTGGCAATAGGCCCTGGTGTATCCATTCTCTTTTTCTAGCTCAACTTAAAAAAAAAAAAAAAAATTTACATAGTAACTTTGTCTCAAAAAACCAACACCAAAAAATGCCACCAAAGACAAAAAATTAAGTGTAAGAATCATTGCCATCCACACAAAATCTTACAAATCTAAGTGGTTAAGAAGCCCATAAAATTCACTCCATCCCCACTGCAGAGGTGCTGATGGCCTACCACCTGGTAGCTGTCTCCCAAGTCTTTAAGATGCAGACACAAAGCTCTAAGCACCTTTTAAATGGCAGTAAAATGCTACTCCTGTGGAACCATTGCATTCAGTACTCACACAGCTTGTGATAGCCATACATAGTGAGTTCAAGTTGGAAAGTAGGTAAGGTTGAACATGACTTACATAAACCACAGTATGGTTAGCTCTTCCCACCCCATCTTACACACTGAGTAATTACTTATCAGACAACACTGAAATTCTGCTGCTTTTTTTTTCTTTTCATTCTTCTAAGTCAATATGAACTTCTGAATTTAAGAGATGTCTTATGTTACCTTTTAGGGAACTTTTTATTTTTTCCAACGTGTGTATATTGTGCACCAGGGAGTCTTGCTACTGCAAATAAACACCAGACACTTGCGACACTTTCTGCATCCTGTTCAGGTGGGTGGCTTGGAAACTGAACCCAGGCCAGCAGGCTTTATACAAGTGCCTCTGACTGCTGAACAATCTTTCCATCTTCTTAGGGAAGACTTTTAAAGTTTCAGTCAGTATTTAAAGGTATTTCATCTTTGATAACAGAACTAGAAGCATCTTTCTTCAGTTGTCACCTCTGATCAAGGGAAGACCTGTCTTCAGTAATCTCTTTCCTCATTTGTTCTTCACCCTCTCTCCATCAGTACTGGTCAAGTATTGAGCTCACAAGTGGCAAATACTGAAGTACTGCCACACATTAAGTAGTAAGTAACATGTACACCAAATTCTACTATGCATATTAATAAATATTCTTTATTTTAAATTTTGCACATTGCGCTTTAACATTACATCCAAACATTTCGCAGTGGATGTCTACTTTGTAAAACCATATATTCAGCTCATTGTCATTTCTGTACAGAAGTATAAGTACAACATTACTTTTTGCCACTAAGTTGCTTTAGTAAGTCTCACAGGAAGAGAAACATGTAATGAAAAGAGATGGCTTAAATCATATGGCAGGCCTGCACAGCCACGCAACTAAAGACACAAGCCCGGAGAAAGAACAAACTCATGAGGTTACCTCCACCGTCTTCCCAAACAAGAAGGAATCACATTGATTTAAGATAAAATTTTGCCAATAAGTCACTAAATTAAGAGTTGTTTTTTTTTTTTTTTTTTAAAGAGAAGGCGCAGTAGTCATCTTGAGTGTTTCATTGAAAGACAGAGCTATTTTATTTATTTAATTTGCTCCAGCCGTTGTCAACCAGCCACTACAAATGGGCCTCTTGTGGTCATTTAAGCGGCAGTATTTATTAAATTTCTCCTTCAGGTGCTGTCGGTATTGTTCTCTATTGCTGTAGAAAGACTGGTTATTAGCCATAAATGACTGTATTTCATCTTGTGAGATAAAGATTTCCTCATCTGAAGTACATTCAGATTCATCCTGCAAATAAAGCAGCAGTTAAGACCATGGCTTAAAAAATGCAAAATATTATGCTGATCGAGAATGGCTAAAAGTAAAGTATTCCAGCCTTTCAGTTTCAATTCAATACCACAAAGCCTTTATTTAAGTAACTCTTCACAGTATAAGTACCATGTCGTCATGTTTCAGAAAGTAGTGAGATAAAAATTCAACTGAGCTTGGTTTGTAATCCTAAATCTACAATTTACCCCTAGAAGGTTCTAGGCCTACCAAGCTATCACCATACCATACTTATTCTTCCCTAAAAAAATAAAAAAAGACTCAGGATGGATGCAACTGGTATTCAAGTTACAAATAATAAAATTACCTCTATCTAGAAAACTTTTATCTCCACTAATTAATATTGCCTTTTAGTTAACTTAAAAGCATTAAACTTTACAACCATATACAAAAACAAAACAAATATCAACAGCAACAACAAAAAACCCTAGTAGTCCAAAAGATTTGGTTCCACTTGGAATGATTATTATAGAAATGAGACCAATCTTCTCTTTCCTCCTCCTCCTAAGCACTAATAGTTTATCCAGAAGTCTTAGGTGTTGGTAGCAATGTAAGATTTGCCAGACAGGTGTGATGGTGCAGCATACACCTTTAATGCCAACACTTGGGAGGCAGAGGTAGGAGGATCATTTTGAGTTGGAGGCCACCCTAAGACTACATAGTGAATTCCAGGTCAGACTGGGCTAGGGTGAGATGCTAGCCTGGGGGGAAAAAAAAGGGACTTGCCAAGGCTAGTTATGCTTTTATCCTGAGGGAAGTAACCTAGAATGCAAGCTCTGGTTCAGGTTCTTTTTTTGTTTGCTTTATTCATCCATTTGGGAAGGGGCTGTCTTGGTTTTAGAGACAAGGTCTCATGTAGTCCAGGCTGGCCTGGAACTCATTAAAGTAGCTGAAACTGGCCTTGAAGTCCTGATCTACCTGCTGAGTCAACAATGGGATTGCAAGGCATGTGCCATCACATCTAGCTGCTTTTTTTTTTTTTTTTTGGCCAGGCTGACCTCGAACTCACAGTGATCCTTCTACCTCACGCTACTAAGTGCTGGGATAAAAGACATGTGTGCACCACTATGCCCAGCTTTTAAGTGATTTCCTTTCCTTTTTTGGACATATAGCTTCTAAGTTGAGATTCTACATTCTTTCCTGGTCTGGAAGGGTGGGTACTATTGTAAACTGCTACTGAGGCAAGATTTGCTTACAACTCAAGAGAGACAGACTCCTAGACATAATGCTACCTCTCAAGTTCTCCCAACCAAGTTTCCTCTAACTTTTCTTTTGCCCTGAGGTAGGGTCTTGCTCTAGTCCAGACTGACCAAGAAATTAGCCTCAGGCTGGCCTCTAATTCATAGTGATCCTCCTACCTTTGCCTCCTGAGCGCTGGGATTACAGGTATGCACCATCATGCCCAGCTCCTCTAACTTTTGAGTTACAGGAAAACATGAAAAAATGCCTGAGAGCAGTTGCATAAACCATGAGTGGAAAAACAGAAATATAGGCACCAAAGAATAACAGAACTAACCTTCACTTCTTAACAACAATATTTCCTACCTAAAACCCTCAAACACTATCCCCTCACTCACAATAAGGCATCATACATAGACTACTTACAAGGAGTTCAACTAAGCTCTTGGCACCTTTTCCAGAATCAGGACCAAATGACGTTTCTGTGGGTTCTGCAAACTGTGGAATATTTTTCCTATGCTCAAACCAAGGCAGGGGCTGCCCACCCTTTTCAGTACTGCAACAGCTTTCAGGGTGTGCATCTTTGGTCTTGTCCCGGTGAAACACTGTGTGCATGGTATTTCCTGAGGTCTCTCGACTGCCTGGATCTGTAATACAACTTCCAAGTTTTTGGATCTGAAAGGAGAGCAAAAAATTTCCCAGATTAAAAGGGGGGCAAATAGTAGCCATTATTATCAAATAATAACTAACAAAAAATGCCCAGGAGGTTAGTAAGCTCCAGGCTAGTCTGAGCTGCATAGCAAGACATTGTCATTAACAGCAAAACAAGGTGTTAAGTCCTTAGAAGGAGAGTAAGGGGAGCCAAGGGCTTGTATAAGGCACCTACCCCACCCCAGATGCTGTACTAATCTACCATCTAAACTCACTTCATCTCCATAAAACCTAATATAAGATCTATTATGGACTGGAGAGATGGCTTTAGTGTTAAAGTGCTTGCTTGCAAAGCCTAATGACAAGGGTTCAATTCCCCAGTAGCCATGTAAAGCCAGATGCATAGAGTGGTACATGAATCTGGAATCTGTTAGCAGCAGCTGGAGGCCCTGGCATGCCCATACTCCCTCTCTGCTTGTAAAGTAATAAAAATATTTTTAAAAAGGTTTATTATCCTCACTTGGCAAATAGGAAAAAAATGCTCAAATTACATAGTCAATTAAAATTACAAGATTTTACAAGGCATGGTGGCATGTGCCTTTAAATCCCAGCACTAGGGAAGAAGAAGGAGTATCAGTGTGAGTTTGAGACTACCCTGAGACTACAGAGTGAACTCCAGGTCAGCCTGGGCTAGAATAAGACCCAATCTCAAAAAAACAAACAAAACAAAACTATGAGGTATTATGAAAAGAATGAACTGGATTTATGATTCATATGGCCTTTTGGACAAATTAACACTCCAGTCCTAATACATACACTCAAAATGAGCAACCAATGGAATTATAGAAAATACCATTTTTGCCAGGTGTGTTGGCACATGCCTTTAATTCCAGTACCTGGGGTGCAAAGGTAAGAGGATCACCATGAGTTCGAGGTCACCCTGAGACTACATAGTGAATTCCAGGACAGCTTGGGCTAGATGAGATCCTCCCTCAAAAAAATAAAAAAGAAAAGAAATGAAGTACTATCTTTTTTACCCCCATTTTTTCTTTCTCCCCCCACCCCCTTTAGTTTTGGTTTTGAGGCAGAGTCTCACTCTAGCTTAGGCTGACCTGGAACTCATTCTGTACTTAGTTCCAGGCTGGCTTTGAAATCACAGTGATACTCTGCCTCCCTAGTGCTGGAACTAAAGGTATGCGCCATCATGCCTAGTCTCCATTTTTGTTTGGTTTTCTCTTTTATTTATTTATTGTTATTATTATTATTAATTTTATTTTTTTGCTGTGATTATAGGCACCCATGCCCAGTTTATATGGTGTTGGGAAACTCAGGCTTGGTGCATGTTAGTCAAGCATGCTATCAACTGAGCCATGTCCCAACCCCTAAAATTCTTTTCTAAGAAAAGGAAAAAAAAAAATCTGATCTCTAGCCGAGCTTGGTAGAACACGCCTTTCATCCCAGCACTTGGGGCAGAGGTAGAAGGATTGCCGAGAGTTCGAGGCCACCCTGAGACTACATAGTGAATTCCGGGCCAGCTTGAGCTAGAGTGAGACCCTACCTCAGAAAACAAAACAAAAACAAAAACACAACAACAACAAAAAACTGATCTGGGAGATGACTCAGTGAGCAGTGCTTCCCTTGGAAACATGAGGACTTGAGTTCAGAGCCCCAGTACCCATGTAAAAAGATGGGCATGGCCATACAGGCCTATAATCCCAGTGCTAGAAAGGTAGAAACAAGAATAGAAACTGGGTTTTACTGGCTAGCTTTCCTTCCTTCCTCCCTTCTTCCCTCACTCCCTCCCTCCCTCCTTCCTTCCTTTCTTTTTTTTAAATTTGTTTTTGTTTTTTAAAGATAGGGTCTTGCTCTAGTTCAGGCAAACCTGGAATTCACTATGTAGTCTCAGGATGGCCTCAAAATCATAGCAATCCTATCTCAACCTTCTGAGTGCTGGAATAAAGGTGTGTGCCACCACACCTGGCAGCTGGCTAGCTTTTTCTACCAAAGTGAGTGAGCTCTGGACTCAGTGTGAGAATCTATCTCAAGAAATTAAGGTGTAAAGCTGGGCATGGTGGCACATGCTTTTAATCACAGAACTTGGAAGGCAGAGGTAGGAGAATCGCCATGAGTTCGAGGACACACTGAGTTTACATAGTGAATTCCTGGTCAGCCTGAGCTAGAGTGAGTCCCTATCCGTGAAAAAAAAAAAAAAAAAAATTAAGGTGTAGAGGGATAGATGGAGACACCAACATTGACCTCTGGCCTCTGTAAGTACACACCTGCACATGCATCTGCACATATACCACACACAAAAATCCTAGCAACTAAGCTGCACACAGCACTTCAAAGAAAGTAGATTGTTTCCAACAACATTTAAAATTGCAAATTATGACACTTACATGTTCATCACATTTCAACATCTTGCTTTTCTTTTTCTTCTTTTTATTTTTTCCTTTTGTATTATTTTCTTCAGAATTTGCCCAACATTCAACACAACTATCACCATCATCTTCTTTGTCTTCACAGTGATGAACACAGGAATCGTCACCTGCAAATCAACAATCCTCCTTATTCATGCTGCTAAGTCAACCAGGTAGAAGGAATCATTGGGAAGCTTAATCTGAACCTACCATGTTCATCATGGTTACAAATTCCTTCAGTGCAGGCAACATCTGAACCTTCTCGAGAACCTGTTTCACTCCCTTCCATGCTAGATGAATATCCACAATCACTACCATTACAGTGTGGAGACATGCCTGAGAAAACATCAAGTGAAAGTAATACGTAATGAAGGACAAAGACTGAACCATTAAGACCAGAGAAAAATATCACAATCAATAGCTTATTCAAAGTAGAAAGTAGCTGGGAATGGGAGAGGCAGAAGTAGGAGGAATGCTGTGAATTCGAGGCCAGCCTGAGGCTACAAAGTGAATTCGAGGCCAGCCTGAGGCTACAAAGTGAATTCGAGGTCAGCCTGGGCTAGAGTGAAACCCTACCTCGAAAAACCAAAACATAACAAAAAAGAAGGAAAAAAAAAAAAACAAAAACCAGAGTAGTAAGTAAATTAAGTAACAAAAATATGTGGGAAGGGGGCAAAACAGGATAACAGGTAGTAAGTATGACCAAACCACATTTATATACATGTATTAAAGTGTCATAACATGTAGCCGGGTGTGGTGGCACACGCCTTTAATCCCAGCACTCGGGAGGCAGAGGTAGGTGGATCGCCACAAGTTCAAGACCACCCTGAGATTACATAGTGAAATCCAGGTCAGCCTTGGCAAGAGTGATGAGACCCTACCTCGAAAAACAAAAACAACAACAAAAAAAAGTCATAACAAAACCTGTTGTTATAATATATGCTAATAAAAAGAAAACATGAGAAGGGAGTTATGCTTTGTTCCTTCAAACAATAAAAAAAAAATCAAAGAACAAAAGGAGAAAGGAAATATCTGACCAAACTATATGGTATTTTTGAGGCTATAAATCTGTTTTCATTTTTTGTAATTTTTTAGTTTTTTATTTAATTGAGAGAGAGAGAAAGAAGCAGAGACAAAGGAAGAGGTGCACCAGGGCCTTCATACACTGCAAACAAACTCCAGATTTATGTGCCACCTTGTGCATCTGGCTTACATGGGTCTTGGGGAGTTGAACCTGAGTCCTTTGGCTTTGCAGGCAAGTGCCTTAATTGCTTAGCCATCTCCCCAGCCCTATAAAGCTTCTGAAATTCTAGATCCAAAAATCCAAAAAGAAAGGATAGTTAAGCATAGTAGCACACGCCTTTAATCCCAGCACTTGGGAGGCAGTGATAGGAGAATCACCATGAGTTCAAGGCCACCCTGAGACTACATAGTGAATTCCAGGTCAGCCTGGGCTAGAGTAAGACCCTACTTCGAAAAACCAAAACATAAAAATATATAAACAAAACATAAAAAAAATAATAAAAAAGGATAAACTTGACGGGTGTGGTGGCAGAGGTAGGAGTATCACTGTGAGTTTGAGGCCACCCTCAGACTACATAGTGAATTCCAGTTCAGCCTGGGCCAGAGTGAGACCCTACCTTGAACCCCCCCCCCAAAAAAAAAGAGAGAAGAATAAACTCAAGAGCTAATTCTAAAATTATTTACTTACCTTTCTTTATTTTAGGAGACCCCAAAAGATTGGCACTACTAGGACAGGTACATGATGCACTCTCGCTGGTAACAATTACTTCTACACAGCTGTTACCGTCGTCAGTGCTGCCACAGGCTCGGCAGCTGTTTTCTATGAAGTCTGTTTCCTTTAAGGACCAACATTAAGAGAGAGGAAAAAGATTTACTTCATGCTTAAGCCTTCCAAGAAGTAGGATTACCCACCTGGCTATAACATGACTACTCTAATGAGATCGATAGTGATTTATTTTCATTTTTCCTTTCTTTCTCTTCCTCCCTTCCCTTCTTTCTTTCCCTCCCTCCCCTTTACTTCCTTTCTTTCTACCCTTCTTTCCTTCCTTCTCTTCTCTCTCTCTCTTTCTTTCTTGGTAAGGTCCCACTCTGAACTCCTTGAGTTCGAGGCCACCCTGAGACTACATAGTGAATCCCAGATCAGCCTGGGCTAGAGTGAGACCCTACCTTGAAAAATCACACAAAAAAGCAGGATTTGATTAACATATAGTGTGGGTTTATGATATTTAAATAGTCTAAGATTTCTATAATTTATAATACAGTAAACATGGATTAATTCACACACACAAAAGTACATTAGGGGGGTGCAGAGATGGTTTAGTGGTTAAGGTGCTGGCCCGCAAAGCCTAAGGACCCATGTTCAACTCTCTAGGTCCCATGTGAGCCAGATGTACAAGGTGACACAAGCATGTAAGGTCACACATGTGCACTAGGTGGCACATGTGTCCGGAATTCAATTATAGTGGCTGTGGTCCTGGTGTGCCAATTCTCTTCTCTCACGCATTCTAGCTCACACTTTCTCATAAAAAAAAAAAAAAGGAGTGCCCCGCGCCGTCACCGCTGCTGCTGTCGAGACCAAGATGGCCGCTAGTCTCTCCACCTTCCTCAAGAATTCATGGGGTCCTTCACCATCGCGGGTGTTGCTATACTTCTGCCCATATTCAGCCCTTATACCAAGTATGCCATCATGATCAATCAGGCCACACAATACAACTACCCAGTGTCCCTCCTAGATAATGGGAACCTACCTGACATGCCCAGTCACCCCCATGATCCCCATGCCCAGTCACCCCCAGGACCCCCAGGGCCCCAGCCTGGACTGGCTAAAGAATCTGTGAACACTTCTGATGGTGGAGGCCCTCCACCCTCTGTCCCCAATAAAAATGTGAATACAACCCCCCCCCCCAAAAAAAGACCAGTCTGTTGGACTTGCCTTAAAGAAAAAAAAGCACACTAGGTATTTTAACTTTTAAGAGGTAAGAGGATTTTGTGACCCAAATGATGAGAACTGGATAGTCTTTGTCACACACAAAGAAAATACCCATGTTTTAACTTTGATCTAAAAATTAGAGTAATAGGTATCAACACTGTCTTTATAAAACAAATACATGACACAGTCAACAGCCAATACACAAACTGCAGGAACTCCTATCTCAAAAAGCACAGTAAAAATAACAATCTACCAAAAAGTAATACTGTTATCCAAATGAGTTGATAATTAAAAAATACTGAGTACTACCTTCTCTTGGCTTACTTCCTTTTCATCCGCTGTTTGTAAGGAAGTAGGAATATCACACACACACTTATTTTTTCGTCTGTTCTTTCTTTTTTGGCGTTTCTTTTCTTGCTTGAGTTCTCTTACTCGTTCTTCCTCTGAAAATTCCTCACAAAGTTGTTCCAGGCGGCTAATACCTTGCACTTTTTCCACAGTCATCTATTATAAAAACAAAGTTGACAGTAAATATTGATCATAATTTTCTGTATTTTTCTCTAAGAATTACCATGTTAAATTTATTTTTAACTTCTTATTGATAGCTTCTATTAGTATAGACAATAAACCA
Source organism: Jaculus jaculus (assembly GCF_020740685.1). Taxonomy (NCBI): domain Eukaryota; kingdom Metazoa; phylum Chordata; class Mammalia; order Rodentia; family Dipodidae; genus Jaculus; species Jaculus jaculus. The sequence goes on from NC_059110.1 coordinate 95,072,905, forward strand.
TGATAACTCCCATCCACTACCCTTATTTCCTCCTCCCAAATCCACCCTCCACTGAATCCCTTCCTCTTTCCAATTAGTCTCTCTTTATTTTGATGTCATCATATTTTTCCTTATGTTATGAAGGTGTTATGTAGCTAGTATAAGACACTGTAAGATCCTGAATATTGAGACTATTTTTTTTTAAGGTTTGAATTTTGTTTATTGTTGCTTTTTGACATTTTTTCTGGTTTTACTTTTTATTGGTTTTTAAATCTGTTTTTAATTTTTATTTTATCTGAGAGAGAGACAGAGGCAGATAGGTAGATATATAGAGACAGACACAGAGAGAGAGAGTGCACTAAGGCCTTCAGCCACTGTAAATGAACTCCAAATGCATGTGCCACCTTGTACATCTGGCTTATGTGGGTCCTGGGGGATTGAACTTGGGTCCTTTGGCTTTGCAAGTAAACACCTTAACCACTAAGCCATCTCTCCAGTCTTGTTTTACTTTTTAATATATGTATTACAAACACACACACCTTTACTTCCAGAGACTGAACCAAGTAGGATCTTAGAGCTATATTCCTATTCCTTTTATTATATGTTTTGTGTGTGATAAGTCTTGCTAGGTTGGTAAGTTGGCCTTGAACTTGCAATCTTCCTGTCTAACAGCTTCCCAAGTAGCTGAAGTTACATGTGTGTACTGCTGTGTTAGGCAATGTTCTATTTTTTTTTTTGGTTTCTCGAGGTAGAGTCTCTCTCTCTAGCCCAAGCTGACCTGGAATTCACTATGGAGTCTCAGGGTGGCCTCAAACTCATGGCGATCCTACCACCTCTGCCTCCCGAGTGCTGAATATTCTAGTTCTAAATGTGCGAACTTTAAGTATAACAGAATAAAGCATTTATTCCTTAGTGGGATGATCTATTCTCTGAAGATACAAACATACTAAGAGAAAAATAACTGTAAAAATCTGTTTACTGGGCTGGAGAGATGGCTTAGCACTTAAGATGCTTGCCTGCAAAGACTAAGGACTCACATTCAACTCTCCAAATCCTATGTAAGCCAGACATACAAGGTGACACAAGCATGCAAAGTTGTTCATGTGCACAAGAGAGTGCACATGTCTGGTGTTTGATTTCAGTGGCTGGAGGCCCTGACATGCAAACTCTCTCATAAAAATCTGTTTACTAAAAACTAGTATAGAGCTGGGGAGATAGCTCAGCAGGTAAAGGTGCTTTCTTGCAAAGCCTATGGCCTGGTTTAATTCCTCAGCACTCACATAAAGCTGGATATACAAAGTGTGACACATACATCTGGAATTCTTTTGCAGTGGCAGAAGGCCCTGGTCCATCCATACCTACTCTCTTTATGTCTACCTCTTTTTCTCTGTCTCTCTCTCTCTCTCTCAAACAAGTAAATAAATAAAATAAAAATTAAAATTAAAAAAAAAAAAACCTAGCTGGGGATGGTGGCAGCATGCCTTTAATCCCAGCACTTGGGAAGCAGAAGTAAGAGGATCACTGTGAGTTCAAGGCCACTCTGAGACCAGTGAATTCCAGGGTAGCCTGGGCTAGAGTGAGATCCTACCTTGAAAAACCAAAACAAACAAATAAATAAAAAAGAAAAAAAAACTAGTATAAATCTTCTTAGAGTCTCTAAAACAAGGAGCTTTTAAAGTTCATGGATAAGCTTCTGAAAAAAAGTTTCACCCCACTTTAAAAAGGACAGATAATCCAGTTAAAGAGCTACAACCATGGACTATAACTGAAAAATTGTCAGGGATAGGGAGCTAGCTCAAAAGAAAAAAAAAAAAAAAGAAAGAAAGGAATAAAGTTAAAAGGATTTATTTTTTTCTTTTCCTTTTTTAAGCAGGAGGACAAGATTCTATAATCCCAATGTGCCTATGGCAATGGGAGGCAGTCAGGAAAATCCTGAAGCTCGTGGGTCAGTCACGACAGCAAACTAGAGAAACAAGATGGAAGGGAGGATCCACACTGAAGTTAACTGACCTCCACACTCACATACACCCATGTCACACACCCCAAAAAAACAAAAAAAGGGCTAGAGAGATGGCTTAGTGGTCAAGGCACTTGCCTGCAAAGCCTAACGACCTGAGTTCAATTCCCCAGTTCCCACATTAAGCCAGATGTACAAAGTGGCATATGCTTCTGGGGTTCATTTGCAACAGCTGGAGACCCTGCTGCACCTATTCTCTCTGTTTCTCTTCTCTCTCTCTCTCTCTCTGCTTGCAAACACACACACACACGGATTACCCAATCACAAACACTTAACCCAATAAATAACAGAGTCTTCAATGTGCTTCTAAAAGCAATTCTTTTATTTTGTTTTGTTTTTGCAGTTAGAGATTAAATCCAGAATCTCTACCACAGAGATTCTACCACTGAGTCCTACTCCCAGCCCTAAAGTAGTTCTTACATTAGCAATTTAAGTTTTCTACTCTAAGAAAAATTTAAAACTACAACTGGAGTAAACAGGATTTAAAGATGAAGAAAAATCTACAAACATCTAAATCTGGTTTCCCAGTGCTCCTCCTTGACCAAAGCTGTGTGGGTCCCAGCCGTAGGAGGAACTGTTGACCTCAACATGGTGGCCCATGCCTATAATCCCAGCTCTTGAGGGGTAGAAGCAGGAGGGCCACCTCAAGTTCCTGGTCAGTCTGATCAACATAGTGAGTCTAGGCTAGCCAGGGCTATACAGCAAAAAGCAAAAGCCTCCTAAAAAAAATAAAAAAAAAGATACAGTCCTTGATTAAACAATCTTGGAGACAGACACAGCACACTGTTCTTACCTCAAAACTCTTACGTAAAGCATCAACACCAAGATAGAAGAGCATCTGCCATGTCTGTTCTTCTGCCCGTAGTTTCTGCCAGATTCGATGCAATCTTTCATAAAGATGAATTCCCAAGCAGGTCAGAACTTCTTCTTGAGCTATATCTATTGTCTTAGCATGCCTTTCTCTTCGCCTATACAAAAGAACATATCACACAGTAACTTCTAATGATCTTAGCTGAAATAGCAAAACCTGCAAGCTCAGTTTTTAATTATAATCTGCCTACCTAAAATAAGAACAGTTACATATTTACATGCAGATGTATAAGCATGCATACATGTATATAACCAATTATACATGCAAGTATACTTAATCTGAGTATTTATAGAAATAAGGTAATTCAGGAACTGGCTCTGAAGAAATAGTTTTTAGGGTCTAGAAGTCACAAAAGTTTCTACCTCATAGTAGACATGGCAGTTCCTTTTATTTTACAGTATAGCAAAAACGACTACTGCTTTTAAAAAAATTTTTGTTTATTATTTATTTGAAAGTGACAGAGAAAGCAGACAGAGAGAGAAAGAGGCAGAGAGAGAGAGAATGGGTGCGCCAGTGCCTCTAGCTACTGTAAACGAACTCCAGATGCATGCGCCCCCTTGTGCATCTGGCTAACATGGGTACCGGAGAATCGATCCTCGAACTGGGATCCTTAGGCTTCACAGGCAAGCACTTAACCGCTAAGCCATCTCTCCAGCCCAAGACTACTGCTTTTTAAAGTATGCTTGGTCAGCTGGTTTAAGGGAGAATGAAAAAAGGTAACACCTAAGTGATCACATCATAGGGCAAATTCCTTTAGGCCCAACTTAATATAAATGTTCATAATACTGGAATGATTAGAGGTCTCTGAATTCTAAAATGCCTGCCTGAAACTAGGCACTTGAAGGAATACACAGACATAAAACACAAAGGGAATATAGGTTTGATTCACTCTATGAACTATTTTTTCTAATTTAATTTTCACAACAAAGCCAGAGGTATTTTAGGTTCTTATATAATTTATTAATTATATAATATATGCAGTTCATGAATTACATTTAATAAAGCATCCCTTAACCTGTAAAGATCTCACTTCTATGCAAAACCCATCATTGTCAATGAAATCTAAATATGATAATGTATGAAGAAAAATTCTTTTTACTGATTTTCAACTGAAAATGATAATCTATAATAAAAGCCAAAGACAGGCCTGCCTCCCATCCAGTAAGAAGGCACAGAAGATTAAATCAAACACCAGGAATAGTCTTACCACATTTTCACTATTCAATTACAATATGTATAGGCACAATTAAATTATACCTATACCTTGTACTGGAGCAGAGGTGATGGACATAAACTTTCAGTAATAAAATGAAGCAAAGCGCTAGATAGCCCATTCTAGCCAACTACATACTCATACCCTCCTGCGAACTCTGGCTCAGCACGACCCAAAAGATGTGCAATGAAGTCTGTTTCACAGCAAACGTGTATGTGTCGCTCATGTGGACAGCACCGCAAGCCTTCATAAAGTGCAGCACAATAGCCCTTTTCTTTGCTGCAGTCAAGTTCACCAATAAGGATATTGTATGCTCGGAGGACTTTATTTTTGCAATCAGTGCAAAACCTGTCCAAAAGAAAAACCTCAAAATTAAGAACTGGCTATAATTATTTCATACAGCATGTAACAGTAACAATACTAGACAACAATATTACTCTTCCATCTAGAGCAAAAAACAATCTCATACATATAGATACATAGGTAAACGTGGTGGCTCATGCCTGTAGCTTCAGTTACTTGGAAGTTACTAGGAAGACTGCTTGAGCCCAGAAGTTTAAAACCAGCCTTGGCAACACAGCAACATCTTATCTCAAAAACCAAAATAAAATAAAACAAAACAAAAACATACATATGTAAAATAAACATAAATTCAGAGTTTACAAGACTAGTCTTTCATTTGTAAATTATTCTTAAATTAGAGAAAGCATATGGACTAAAAGAATAAGGCAGATACATACTTTTATTTCATAAATATATGTCTAGAAAACAGCAGTTGTTTGAGACTAGCATTTCTCTACTTTAAGAGATGTTTATTTGCACAGATCAGAAAAAAAGGGGGTAACAAATGAATGATTCTTAGCTAAGTTTCTTCTACTTCCTATCTCTGAATATATTTGATTATCTTCAGCTAGGAAATTCTGACTTAACACATTTTAACATATTTAAAACATTTGAAAGTGGGATTAAAGATGGGGGAAAATGACATAAGTGATATATATGTTTAATTTGCAGAGAGACAGACAGTGAGTGAGTATGGGCACAACCAGGACCTCCTGTCACTGCAAACAAACTTCATATACATGTGCCACTTTGCGCATATGGCTTTACGTGGGTACTGGGGAAAGGAACTCTGGTCCTTAGCCTCTACAGGTAAGTGCTTTAGCCAGTGAGCTATCTCTCCTGCCCTACTTTTAAAATATTTTTATTTTTTTAAATTTTATTTATTTGAGATAGAGAGAGAATGAGTGCGCCAGGGCCTCCAACCACTGCAGACGAATTCCAGATGTATGTGCCACCTTGTGCATCTGGCTTATGTGGATCCTGGGAAATCCAACCTAGGTCCTTTGGTTTTGCGGGCAAGTGCCTTAGTCGCAAAGTCATCTCTCTAGCCCAGTATTTTTATTAAGGTCTCACTCTAGCCCCGACTGACCTAGAACTCACTCCATAGTTCTAGACCAGCCTCAAACTCACAGCAATTCTCCTACCTCTGGAGGGATTTAAGGCCGGCTACCTGTGCTTTTTTTTTTTTTTTTTTTAAGGTAGGATTCTTTTTTTTTTTTTTTTTTTTTTGAGACAGGGTCTCATGTAACCCACACTGGCCTCCAGCTCAATATGTAACCCAGGATAACTGTAAAATCCTGACCCTCCTGTCTCTACCTCTCTAATGCTGGTACAGGTAAGTACCACCACACTTAAGCTTATACAGTACTGGGGACTGAACCCAAGACTTTGTGCATGCTAGGAAAGAACTCTTACCAACTGAACTACATCCCTAGCCCCAATCAGTGTGTTTCTGTGCTAGGGTCTTACGAGGCTAGTATACCAGGCTAGCCATGAATTTCTAACAGTTCTGCTTCAGACTCCCAAGTGCTCCAACTACAAGTATGGAACACCATAACCAACAGAAACTACTTGCTTCATTTTTTAACTCCTCAAACAAGAAGTTGTTCAGGTGAATGAGCAGGTTTACAAACATTAACTGACTGCGAAAATCAGTTTTGTTGAACAAGAAAACTTTGACTTAGAACTCATGTACTCCCATAGCTTCAGAAGATGACTCAGAATCTGTTCTTCCTGCCTAAGGGCAATGAGACAGCAGAGAGGCCCAGTAGACAACTCCTCTAACTCAATGTCCTGAAGCAACATCCCTCTCTTCCTATGTTACCTGCAAATCCTCATAAAGAACTTCATCATTCTGAGTTACCCTGGCTAAAAACCTGAGTTAATCCCATCTTCTCCCTCTATTAAGGATAGAGACACCTGTTACCAGTTTTCTTTCTTTCTTATTTTGTTTTGTTTTATTTTGGGGGGTAGGGTCTCACTCTAACTCAGCCTGACCTGGAACTCACTCTGTAGTCCCAGGCTGGCCTCAAACTCACAGCAGTTCTTCTACTTCTGCTGGGATTAAAGTTTGAGCCATCAGTAATTGTCTTTCTTACATTGCTGGCAGGTTCCTTCTTTTGCTCTAGCTTCAGTTGCCTAGACTTTTTTTTTTTTTTTAGGTGTAACACAGAAAAAAACAAAACATGAAAACAAAGAAGCTAAGGAACTTCCCCATTTCCACTCTCCCTAACACTGATACATCTCTACAAGAAGTAACCCAGGTCCCAGATGCAAAACTCTGCCCCTAATACTTGGTATACTCTCCCTACCACGAAGGCCCTAAGGGCAGACACTGTGCAACCCTCACCTTGGCAGCCAGCACCACAGTCCAAATAGACACCAAGCCATGAGGTCAGATGTCATGTGATCCCTGCTCTGACTCAGATGGCCACTCACCTTGCAGACCTTGGCTTTTGAGATAAGAGGCCACCCCTATACAAGGTGTTCCCCACCAGCCAAACTGGGATCACTTCAGCTATCCCACCCAGGAATCAACACCAACTATCTCTAGGACTGAACTTTAAGCAGTATTTAGATAAGCCAAGACCAGGTAAAGTGAGGAACACCTGAATAGATGTTCACTCAACCCAAGTATGCTAGAAACACTAGAGCAATACTCCAGATGTATAATTCCCAAGGTAAAAGCAAAAGTAACATAAAAAGCCAAGTTGGCATGCTTCCTACAAAAATTACCAATCCCCAAAATAATGATCTAAAATAAGGACTTAGAGCTGGGCGTGGTGGCATACGCCTTCAATCCCAGCACTCGCAAGGCAGAGGTAGGAGGATCACTGAATTCGAGGCTACCCTAAGACTACATAGTTAATTTCAGGTCAGCCTGGACCAGAGTGAGAACCTACCTCAAAAAACCAAAAAAATAAAAAAAGAACAATCATAAATATGTTCAGAGAATTCAAAGAAGACGTATGTAATCTCCTAAATGAATTCTGAGAGAACACAAACAGCTAAATGAAATAATGAAGTCAACTGAGGATGAAAACAGAATTAATGAAGAGATACAGCCAGGCACACCTTTAATCCCAGCACTTGGGAGGCAGAGGCAGGAGGATCACCATGAGTCCAAGGCCACCCTGAGAATTCAGAGTGAAATTGAAGGGCTGCGTGGCCTAATGGATAAGGCGTCTGATTCCAGAGTGAAATTGAGGTCAGCCTAGGCTAGAGTAAGACCCCACCTCAATAAAAAAAAAAAAAAAAAGAGAGAGAGAAAGAGAGAGAGAGAGAGAGATACAAATGCTGAAGAAAAGAAACAAACTGAAATAATTCTAGAAATGAAAAATGCAGGGGCTGGAGAGATGGTTTAGTGGTTAAGGCACTTGCCTGAAAAGCCAAAGGACCTAGATTAGATTCCCCTGGACCCACGTAAGCCAGATACAGAAGATGGTATATGCGTCTGGAGCTTATTTGCTGTGGTTACATGCCCTGGTGAACCCATTCTCTCTCTCTTCTCTCTCCCTGTCTGACTCTTGACTTTCTCAAATAAATAAAAATAAAATATTCTAAAAAAAAAAAAAAATGCAGGGCTGAGGAGATGGCTTAGTTTAAGGCACTTGCCCGTAAAGCCAAATGACTAGGTTCAATTCCCCAGGACCCACATAAGCACAAGGTGGCACATGAGTTTGGAGTTCATTTGCAGTGTCTGGAGCCCTGGTGAGCCCATTCTCTGACTGTCCGTCCCCCCCACCAAATAAATAAAAATTTTTTTAAAAAAGAAAAATGCAGTAAATCTAATAATATCTTCAGTGCAAAGGCTCATCAATAGAATGGATTATGCTAAAGACAGAATATCAAGGATTAGAGACAAGGTAGAAATAATGAACAATTCAGTAAAAGATACTAATTAAAAAAAAAACAAACACCTATGGGAGTGCTGGAAGGATGGCTTAGCAGTTAAGGTGCTTGCCTGCAAAGCCAAAGGACCCAGGTTTGATTTTCCAGCACCCACATAAGCCAGATGCACAAGGTGGCACATGCAGCTGAAGTTCATTTGCAGCAGCTAGAGGCCCTGGGGCACCTATTCTCTTATCTGCCTCTTTGTCTCAAATAAATAAATTAATTAATTAAAAAATAAATAAATTAATTAATTAATTAAATTAATTAAATTAATTAAATTAAATTAATTAATTAATTAAAAAGAACATGAGCTGGGTGTGGTGGGGCATGCCTTTAATCCCAGCTCTCGGGAGGCAGAGGTAGAAGAATTGCCATGAGTTCAAGGCCACCCTGAGACTAAGCAGTGAATTCCAGGTAAGCCTGGGCTAGAACGAAACCCTACCTTGAAAAAACAAAAACCATGGAGACTGTATTCACGCTCTCCCCTGATTAAAAAAGGGGAGGGGCTGGAGAGGATACTTACTGATTAAAGTACTTGTCCTACAAAGCCAAAAGGCCCAGGTTTGATTCCCCAGAACCCACATAAGCCAAATGCACAAGGTGGTACGTGCATCTGGAGTTTGTTTGCAGTGGCTGAAGGCCCTGGCGCACCCATTCTCTCTGTTTCTTTCTAATTAAATAAAACAAAAACAAAAAACATGCGGGTGCTGGAGAGGTGGATCAGTGGTTAAGGCATTTTCCAGCAGTCTAATGACCTGGGTTTGATTCCCCAGTACCCACATAAAGCCAGATGCACAAAGTGACACATGCATCTAGAGTTCATTGGCAGCAGCTAGAAGCCCTGACATAACCGTTCTCAATCTCTCTCTCTTTCTCACTCTACTTGCAAATATTTAATCTCAGCACTTAGAGGCAGATGTAAGAGGATTGCTATGAGTTCAACGTCAGCCTGAGACTACATAATGAATTCAGAGAAAGACCCTACCTCGAAACCAAAAACAACAACAACAAAAACACATGTGGGGACTGGAGAGATGACTCAGTGGTTAAGGTCTTGCCTACAAACCCTAACAACCAGAATTTGATCCCCAGTGCCCACATAAAAGCCAGATACACAGAGTGGCACTCACGTCTGGAGTCACTTTGCAGTGGCTCAAGGCCCTGGTGTACCCATTCTCTCTCTATGCTTGCAAATAAATAAATTTAAAAATTAAAAAACAAAAACAATGTTTGAGGGCTAGAGCGATGGCTTAGCAGTTAAGGTGCTTGCTTGCAAAGCCTGACGGCCTGGGTTCCATTCCCTAGTATCCAAGTAAAGCCAGATCTACAAAGAAGCACTGAGTTACAAAGAAAGGCTGTCCTAGGCCAGGCATAGTGGTACACACTATTAATCCCAGCACTCGAGAGGCTGAGGTGGGAGGGTCCTGGTGAGTGTGAGGACAGCCTGGGGTAGAGAGAGACCCTACCCTGAAAAAATAAATTTTTAAAAGGCTGACTTAGGCTGGACGTGGTAGTGCACCCCATTAATCCTAGCACTCGGGAGGCAGAGGTAGAAGGATCAATATGACTGCATCTCAAAACTCCAACTGTCCCTGAAACGAGAACTAAAAACTGAAAAGCAAGTGATACAGGTCTACAAATGTGACACCCGAACAGCTCTGAAGGACTTACTGTCTCAGTATAGTTCTAAGGAAGCCTTTACTATGTGTCATTCTCACAACTTACTTGGTCCTGTAGTAACTGTTGAAAAATGAAAAGCTGAGGAATAGAAATGTCAAGAACCTTGCACAGCCAGGCATGGTGGCGCATGTCTCTAACCCCAGCTCTCGGGAGGCAGCGGTAGGAGGATCGCCGTGAGTTTGAGGCCACCTGGAGACTACGTAGTGAATTCCAGGTCAACCTGGGCTAGAGTGAGACCTTGCCTTCAAAAAAAAAACAACAAAAAGAAAACTGCACAAAACTACAATAGGTAGAATGCAGATTCTATGCAACGTTTCTTTTTCTGAACATACAAACTTTCTTCTCATCCTTAAGATATTTATGAAATGAAGTGACCCACTTTCAACTTATCTGAGAACTTTCTTTTGTGGTTGTTGTTTTTTCTAGTATGTTTTTGTAAAACTTGGCAAGAGTGGTGCCATGTTACAATCCTTAAGAATAACTGAGGGCTGGAGAGATGGTTTAGCGGTTAAGCCCTTGCCTGTGAAGCCTAAGGACCCCAGTTCGAGGCTCGGTTCCCCAGGTCCCACATTAGCCAGATGCACAAGGGGGCGCACGCGTCTGGAGTTCGTTTGCAGAGGCTGGAAGCCCTGGCGCGCCCATTCTCTCTCTCCCCCTCTATCTGTCTTTCTCTCTGTGTCTGTCGCTCTCAAATAAATAAATTAATTAATTAAAAAAAAAATAAGAACAACTGAGGTCCCAAAAACCGTCTTCAGTATTGTAATGTTGAAGCATTTTCTTAAGACTTTTTAAATTTTACTCTGACTTGTCTAAGCATAATGAAACTTAATAAACTGCATGTGATAAATGATATTTATACAATGGACTTTATTGGGCTGGAAAGATGGCTTAGCAGTTAAGGCGCTTGCCTGCAAAAGCTGATGACCAGAGCTGGATTCCTATGTACCCACATAAAGCCAGATGCACAAAGTGGCGCATACATCTGGAGTTTATTTGCAGCAGCTGGAGGCCCTGGTATACCCATTCTGTCTTTTTTTTTCCTCTCTCTCTCTCTACTTGCAAATAAAAAAAAAATATTTAAAAGGTAAGGCTGGAGTGGGGAGGGAAGAAATTACCATCGTTTATTGTCTGTAATTATGGAAGTTGTCAATAAAAAATTAATTAATTTAAAAACATAGGACTGGAGAGATGGCTTAGCACTAAGGCACTTGCCTGCAAAGCCTAAGGACCCAGGTTCAGTTTCCCAGAACCCACAGAAGCCAGACACACATGGTGGTGCGTGCATCTGGAGTTCATTTGCAGTGGCTAGAGGCCCTGACCATTCTCTCTCCCTCTCTAATAAATAAAAACAAAATATTTTCAAAATATATTTAAAAGATAAAAATAAATAAAATGGACTTTATCTTCTTATGAATATGTCATTATCCCTAAATACAAGAACCATTAAAGCATTAGTAGTTTATTATACAGTCCTAACACAAAAGCTATTTTGGGGGTGGCCCCAATTCAGATTTAAAGAGGAAGGCTGCAAGTTTTATATCAGTCCTCTCCCCCCCAAATCCAAATAATCAACATACTCTCTTTAAATAAAAGAGAAAGTTTACAACAGAAAAAAGTAAGAGGGGGCTGGAGAGATGTCTTAGCAGAGAAGGTGGTTGCCTATAAAGCCAAAGGACCTCAGTTCAATTCCCCAGGACTCACGTAAGCCAGATGCACAAGGGGGCGCATGCATCTGGAGTTCATTTGCAGTGACTAGAGGCCCTGGCACTCCCATTCTCTCTCTCTCTCTCTTCTCCCCCCTCTCATACCATGTCTGCTTCTTTTCCTCTCTCACTCTCTCAAATAAATTATATAGGAAACCTAGTATGCAGATCAAGTTATTAGTTCATTGTCATTAAAAATAAAGCACCAGGGCTGGGCATGGTGGTACACGCTTTTAATCCCAGCACTCAGGAGGCAGAGGTAGGAGGATCACCATGAGTTCAAGGCCACCCTGAGACTACATAGTGAGTGACTTTCAGGTCACCTGGGCTAGAGTGAGACCCTACCTTGAAAAACAAAAATAAGTAAATAAATAAACACCAGGGCTAGAAAGATGGCTTAGAGATTAAGAGACTTGCCTGCAAAGCCTAAGGACCCAGGTTTGATTCCCCAATACCCACATAAGCCACATGTACTAGATGATGCATGCATCTGGAGTTCATTTGCAGTGGCTAAGGCCCTGTTATATCCATTCTCTCTCTCAAATAAGTAAAATTATGTTTTTAAAAAACACTAATCTTGCATGTCGGTTATGGGGGAACCAACTGCTCTCTGATTGGACTGGAGGCCTGCTCCATTGGAGGGAATACAAGCCTGGCACTGAAAAACTAGTCATGTCTACGAGTGGGAAGGTTATGAGTCCTAGGGAAGTAACTGCTTTTGTCTGGCTAAGTGCATGTATTATGTAAACCAAACTGTCCTCTTATTTTTTTGTTGTTGTTGTTGTTTATGTTGTTTTGTGACCATATAGTAATGCTACTCTTTTTTTTTTTACAAAGTAGGGTTTCACTCTAGCCCAGGCTGACCTGGTATTCATTATGTAGTCTCAGGGTGGCCTCGAACTCATGGCAATCCTCCTACCTCTGCCTCCTGAGTGATGGAATTTAAAGGTATGTGCCACCACACCCAGATCTCACTTTTTATTTATTTATTTATGTATTTATTTAGATTTTTCGAGGTAGGGTCTCACTCTAGCTCAGGCTGACCTGGAATTTATTATGTAGTCTCAGGGTGGCCTCAAACTCATAGCGATCCTCCTACCTCTGCCTCCAGAGTGCTGGGATTAAAGGCAAAAACCACCATGTCTGGCTGCAATTTTTTTTTTTTAATTTTTGTTTTATGTTTATTTATTTATTTGAAAGTGACAGACAGAGAAAGAGGCAGAGAGAGAGAGAGAGAGAGAGAGTGAGAGAGAATGGGCACGCCAGGGCCTCCAGCCACTGCAAACGAACTCCAGACACATGTGCCCCCTTGTGCATCTGGCTAACGTGGGTCCTGGGGAGTCGAGCCTCGAACCGGGGTCCTTAGGCTTCACAGGCAAGCACTTAACCGCTAAGCCATCTCTCCAGCCCTTTTTTAAATTTTTGAAAAAGAGGCAAATAGAGTGTGAATGGGCACATCAGGGCCTCCAGCCACTGCAAAGGAACTCCACATGCATGTGCCACCTTGTACACCTACCTGGCTTTATGTAGGTACTGGAGAATCGAGCTCTGGTCCTTAGGCTTTGCAGGAAACTGCCTTAATGCCTGAGCCATCTCTCCAACCCCTACTCTTAACTTTTAGTTAGAGAAACTTCTATTTTCAGATGGTGGTGACTACCAGGGTGACTCAAAAGTCACTATAGTTGCCAGGTGTGGTGGCACACGCCTTTAATCCCTGCACTCAGGAGGCAAGATGTAGGAGGATCACTGTGAGCTTAAGGCCACCCAGAGACTACATAGTGAATTCCAGGTCAGCCTGGACCAGAATGAGACCATACCTTGAAAAACAAAACAAAACAACAACAACAACAAAAAACAGTCACCATAGTGCTAAGAAGTGGTGACAGTGGAGTATTCAGTACTAAGGAAGACATCTCTATCACACCCTCCAAGGCTTAAAGTCCACTACAGAAGAGGTGGCAGAAAGAATGTAAGAGCCAAAGGAAGGAAAGAACTACATATAATGCAATCTTCCTTACACAAAATGGCCTTGATATTCATGACCTCACAGTGCCTGACAGTACCTCCGCAAGACCTTCATAAAAGGAAGAAAAAATAATGGTATCAAAAGAGAAAAGAGACTGAAAAGGATTCAATGGAGGGTAGATTTGGAAGGGAGAAAAGAGGATGGTAAATAGGAATTATCATGGTTTATAGTCTATACTTACAGAAGCTGTCAATAAAGTTTAAAAAATTAAAAAATAACCGGGAGGCAGAGGTAGGTGGATCTCTGTGAGTTCAAGGCCACCCTGAGACTGCATAGTGAGTTCCAGGTCAGCCTGGATTAAAGTGAGACCCTACCTCAAAAAATTTAAAAAAATTAAAAATTAAAAAATAAAATAACCAGGCATGGTAGCACATGCCTTTAACCCCAGAACTTGGGAGGCAGAGGTAGGAGGATCACTGTGAGTTCAAGGCCAGCCTGGGCTAGATTGAGACCCTACCTCAAAAAAAAAAAATAAAACAGTGAGCCAGGTATGGTGGAGCACGCCTTTAATCCCAGCACTTGGGAGGCAAAAGTAGGAGGATCATAGAGAGTTCAAGGCCACCCTGAGAGTACATAGTGATATCCAGGTCAGCATAGGCTAGAATGAGACCCTACCTCAAAAAACAAAAACAAACAAAAAACCCACACACCAATCTTGGTAACACTGTTTTTAGCATTTACCTATGTTTTTGTTTGTTTATTTCATTTTTTACTTTTTTGGTTTTTAGAGATAGGGTCTCACTCTAGCCCAGGCTGGCCTGGAATTCACTATATAGTCTCAGGGTGGCCTTGAACTCACAGCAATCCTCCTACCTCTGTCTCCCGAGTGCTGGGATTAAAGGCGTGCCCCACCATGCCCAGCTTATTTTTATTTTTTAAGATATATTAATTCATTTGTTTGCAAGCAGAGGAGAGAAAGAGAGAATTGGCACACCAGGCCAGAGTCTTGCCACTGTAAATGAACTTCAAGATGCATGGGTAGTGGAGAATAGAACCCAGGCTGGCAGGCTTTGCAAGCAAGTACCTTGAACCACTGAGCCATCTCTCCAGCTCAAAACAGAAATCTCTTTTGTAAAAGTAGTATTCCAAAAAGAAAAATCAAGTTACTTTTATAATACAGGGAGCACATGAATTTTTGATTTTTTTTTAATTTTTAAAATTTTATTAACATTTTCCATGATTATAAAAAAAATATATCCCATGGTAATTCCCTCCCTCCCCCTGACACTTTCCCCTTTGAAATTCCATTGAATTCTGGATTTATTTAAAGCTCTTAATAACTATAGAGTACTTAAAATTATAAAGTGAAAAGCTGCTAACTTTATTTTGAAAATGTTATCACAGAAGAGTCTCCTACAAAAACCAGGAGTGTTATAGTTTTCAAAGTAATGATTAGCTAGACTTTAGCTTAGTCAATCTGCACTTTCTGAAAGACTGGTGTGGTGCCAGCAGGTTCAAATTACAGAAGGACATAAAAGGAGATGCTAGCTAACAAGAAATCATCATCTCATCCAGAAATTCTTTATCCTGACAACCTATCTACCTAGCCCTAGGTATTAACAGGAAGGCTGGAATACTGTACACAAACAAAGCCAATGACAAGACACTCTGGGTAACTGACATCTAAAGCATCCACAATATATCACAATGATCTTTCGACTTACCTGTGTTTCCGCAGATATGTTTCTAGTGTTTCTAAAAGACAACTAGAGTCAATTAAAACTACTTCATCCCTGCATTCCTGGGACATTAGTTCCCATACATCCATCCAACAACCTCTGTAAAAAGAACAAATATTAGTGAAAAGGAGAAATACACAAAGGTAAAAGGTTTAAAAAGGAAGGCAGAATAAAGGATTGCTTGATTTTACCTGGCTGTTCCCTGGAAAGGTCCATAATGGAAAATGATCCTACACTTGCTGTCCTTCCTGTGGTCTTCACTACTTCTCTTATCTGTACTTAACTTCTCTGAACTGACACTGCTACTGCTCCCTTCACTGTAGTACAGTATAGCACAAAGCTTAGTGACACTGAGATAAGCTCAAGGAATCATTTCTATGGTCTAAGTTAAAATCATAGACTTTTAACATATTAAGATATTAGTAGGATAAATCTGCAAGTTTGTATAATGGATTACATATATTTAGCCATATAACAATACTATTTAAATGTGCATTTGTATCTTTACATAAAAGCTTCTGCTTGACTATCAAGTTTACCTGATACAATTAACAATACTTACAATTATCAAGATAGCAATTCATTTATATACTGTCTTACAACAAATAAACTTGGAATGTTCTAAAGGCAAAAGGAGTTTAAAAAACATTTTCAGCTATTAAACATGAATCAATCTTACACAAATAGAAAATTCTAAGGAATTTTGATCTATTTAATCTTTTAAGTATTTTTTTTAAAAATTCAATTTTTTATAAAGCTAGCTCATGGAAACAAAACTTATCTCCCTTTATATTTATAAGTATTTGAGAAAGATTAATCTAAATACAATATAAACTTCACATTTTCTAAAAGACAGCACTCTAAGATGGACATTTTACATAGCCTAAGTTAGCAGTAAGTACTACACAATTAAAAAAAAAAAACAACAAAAAAACCACTGTAAACTTCCCAGACTTTCCTTCCCCAACTAGTTTCAAAGTAGCATGGATCATACATGTTGCTTTGATGCAAACGTGCACTGCAAGAAAAATGCTTGTCACTATTTCATTTAATGATAATGTTCTCACTATTTCACCAATTCTCAATAAATGGCCCCTGACTGATTCCGGGTCCCACCACAGTTCCAGAAATTCAGTGCCTTTCTTGCTTGAGATGCAAAAACCTGAATCTTCATATATCTACATATTTCTAAACCTAAAATGACATTACACATACAATTCAATACCCTAATCCTAAGGAGGTTCAGCTTCCACCTATTTTTGACAACAAAAATCTCAACTCCACCTGCATAATGGGAGGGGGAAACTGATTAGATCAAAACATGAAAGAAACTAGCTGCAAAGAACAGAGTCAGTGAAGGAGACACTTGGGAGGAGCAAACAGGAAGGTGGTGGGAAAAGATTATGATCACGGTATATTGTCTATATGGAGGTTGTTAATAAAAAAAAATTTTTTAACCCTCAAAACTTCCAAAACAACAACTAAAGAACCGCAACTCCTGCTCTCTTCCATGTGAAATTCTATACTGTCATCTTGTATTTCTTCTTAAGATTATGCCCGAGTGACTTCTACTCAAATCAACACCATTACCTATAATTGTTCTAGGCCTTATGCCTTCATATGATTCCTTCAAAGATTAAACTTTCTAATGAAATCTTGTTACCTCATTATTATCCTCCTGTACTTCCCCATTCATAGCTTAACCTATTACAACATCGCAGTGCATTCACTTTTTTCTGTACTCCAATCTAGACTCTGCTTCCACTCAAACACTCGCTCTGCTCATCAAGATCAACAGTGCTGTCATTGATAAAAAAAAAATATATATATATATATCATGTAAATCAGTTGGTGACTCATGCTATAATCTCAGTATTTGGGAAGTGGAGGTTGGAATTCAAGATCATCGTTGGCTACAGAAGAAAATTTGAGGCCAGCCTGTGCTACATGAGAATCTGTCTCCACCACCCCAGCAAAAAAATGAAACAAAATGTAACAAAGACGGTGACATCAAAATAAAAGAGAGACTAACAGAGAGAGGGAGGGGATATGATGGAGAGTGGAGTTTTTAAGGGGGAGATGGGGAAGGGGAGGGAAATATCATAGTTTTATTGTCTGTTAAGTATAGAAGTTGTCAATTAAAAAAAAAAGCCGGGCATGGTGGCACAAGTCTTTAATCCCAGCACTTGAGAGGCAGAAGTAGGAGGATCACTGTGAGTTGAGAAAAAATAATTTTTACATGATGGTTATGTCAATAAGAATGATCATACTACTGAGAAAACCTTAACATTAATTATATAAAATCTTAATCTCCTTTGAAACATTTTAATGTTAAGAAATTAACTTAAAACTCAAATTTATAATTTATAGAGAACTTATACAGCTTCAATGCAAAAAGGCCCACAAAAAATCAGGGAATATATTTACTTTGACTTATGTCAGACTATAACCAATTAATGAGACTAGCAATCTTATTTAGTCTTCTTACTAAAAATGACTATCATTTACATAATGAAACATTTTGGTATTCTACTTACCCCAAAGGTTTTGGCTTGTGCGTATCTAAGGAGTGCAACTGGCATCTCTTGTTCTTCTTACTTTTTGGAATAGCATCTATCATATCATTTAGTTTGGACCTAAAAGAAAACCAACCATCAAAGATATACTTCAGCTGTGTATGATGGCACATACCTTTAATCTCAGCACTCAGGAGGATCACTAAGAGTTTGAGCCTAAAGCGTGAGTTCCAGGTCAGCCTGAGATAAAGTGAAACCTTGATTTAAAGAAAAAATTGAGGCTGGAGAGATGGCTTAGCAGTTAAGGCACTTGCCTGCAAAGCCCAAAGACCCAGGGTGATTCCTCAGAATCCACATAAGCTAGATGCACAAGGTGGCACATGTGTCTGGCGTTCATTTGCAGCAGCTGAAAGCCCTGGTGTGCCCAGTCTCATTCCTTCTCTCATTCTCAAATAAGTAAAAAAAAATTTTTTTTAATTGTTTATTGCCTTTTTGTGAGAAGTGTATTTTAAAGTGTTACCTACCCTCAAAATTTCTCCAACAAATTCCAACCTGAAAGAGTCTATTTTCCTTCTCCAGTCCCAGTCAGTCCAAATATTGAAATAAATTTGCTCTGCCCAACACACACTTTCCCTGACTGCCTCTGTCTCATTAAGTGCACCCCTGTATCTAGCAGTATGCCAGGCACTCAAATATCTGAGAATGCTGCATAACTTTTAGCTATCCACCTTTGCCCAAATTATTAGCTGAATATACAGTATCTTTGATGGGGAATTATCAACAGAATTTTTAAAAAGTATTTTATTTATTTACTTGAAAAAGAAACAGAAAGAAAAGCATACATATAGAGAGAATGGGCACACCAGGGCCTGTAGTCAATGCAAATGAACTCCGGGATGCCCACACCACCTTTTGCATCTGGCTTTGCATGGATGGGTGCTGGGGAATCTAATCTGGGTCCTTTGGCTTTGCAGGCAAGTGAATTAACCACTAAACCAACTTTCTCTAGCCCAGAAGTTTTATACAAATACAGAATTTGCAATGCTATTATATACGCCCAACATACAACCAATTGGCAAGACCTCTCAACTAACTTTGAATACATCTAAAGGCTTATCATTTATCCAGCTCACCAATCTCTAGCTCAAATAACTGCAATTTCACTACTGGTTCCATATTGCTTCATTTTGACTTTTACATTCTAAGCTTCACTCACAACTACAACAATCCTTTCAATATGTAATTTCAGGGCTGGAGAGATGGCTTAGCGGTTAAGCGCTTGCCTGTGAAGCCTAAGGACCCTGGTTCAAGGCTCGGTTCCCCAGGTCCCACGTTAGCCAGATGCACAAGGGGGCACACGCGTCTGGAGTTCGTTTGCAGTGGCTGGAAGCCCTGGCGCGCCCATTCTCTCTCTCTCCCTCTATCTGTCTTTCTCCCTGTGTCTGTCACTCTCAAATAAATAAATAAAATATGAACAGAAAACATTTTAAAAAATATGTAATTTCAGATTATGCTTGCTATTTCTTTTCTATCTCCAGACAACTATATGGTTTCCTCACTGATTTCATTCAAGTCTATACTCAATGTCATGTTATCAGAAGGGCATTCCCTGATCAACTTTTCATATTTCATTCCCTATCCACCATCTTGTTTTTTCTTTGTAACGTATACTTAACAAATGATGTATTTGCTTACTCTATACCTCTATCCACACAGGAATAGAAATAAGACGTTATTCAATAAAACTGCTGAGTTCAATCTTTGCCCTAATCCAATTTAGAGAAAAAGCCATCATTAACAAATTGTTTAAAAACTGACAGGATGCCTGATGTGGTGGTGCACACCTTTAATCCCAACACTCAGGAGACAGATAACAGGATCGCTGTGAGTTCGAGGCCAACCTGAGACTACATATACAAATCAACCTGGCCTAGAGCAAGACCCTACTACAAAAACAATCAGAAAACTGACAAGGCCGGAGAGATGGTTTAGCAGTTAAGGTGCTTTCCTGCAAAGCCTAAGGATCTAGGTTCAATTCCCTAGTACTCACATAAGCTAGATGTACAAAGTGGCACATATGTCTGGAGTTCATTTGCATTAGGTAGAGGCCCTGGCATGCCCATTCTTTTTTTTTTCTTTGAGGTAGGATTTTACTCTAGCCCAGGCTAGATAAATATAAATATAAATAAATACATATTTAGAAATTATCTAATAGCCAGATGTGGTAGCACACGCCTTTAATCCCAGCACTTGGGAGGCAGAGGCAGGAATATCACTGTGAGTTCAAGGCCACCCTGAGAATATAGACTGAATTCCTGGTCAGCCTGGGCTAGAGTGACACCCTACCTTGAAAAACAAAAATAAATAAATAAAAATAAAAACTGTTTTAAAAACCAACAAAATGTTTTTGAATTGATTATACTTACCCATGTACATAAAATAACGTATAAAGCTTCTTTGCATCAGTCATGCAGCTTCGAGTCAGAGAGAGCACTCCCTTAGGCCCTACTGTCAGGGGTTCGAGGGCAGGATTTCCAGACTCTACAAGCTGAGAAAAGAGGCGTTCCACACTGCGACGACAACCAACACATGGGACAAGCTGAGAAAGTGCACTCAAGACTTCACGTGATGTTACCACCATGGCAATACCTAGGTCTTGTTGTTTAAGCATACTATGTCGCTGAAAGAAAGGAGAAAAGAAAAATAAAAGACTCCTTAAGACATATAATCACTCTTTCATTACTGCTGGCTCCTATTCTTGTACAGTAGTAAGTACAACCTGGGCATGGCTGCCACCTCCATCTGCAACTGAGTCAAAAAGTCAAAGCTGGGCTGGAGAGATGGCTTAGCGGTTAAGCGCTTGCCTGTGAAGCCTAAGGACCCCAGTTCGAGGCTCGGTTCCCCAGGTCCCACGTTAGCCAGATGCACAAGGGGGCGCACGCGTCTGGAGTTCGTTTGCAGAGGCTGGAAGCCCTGGCGCGCCCATTCTCTCTCTCTCCCTCTATCTGTCTTTCTCTCTGTGTCTGTCGCTCTCAAATAAATAAATAAAAAATTAAAAAAAAAAAAAGTCAAAGCTGTCAGCCTTGTTCATGCTATATTGACCTTACTACAACAAAACTCCTGTTCTAGATTTTATAGAATAAAATACTTTGCTTACAATGCTATTGCTAGATAGCATGTGACCCACTGTAGCAAAATTTAAAAAAAAACGAAGTCTTACATCTGATAATTTAGGACTCCATTCAGTGAGTATTAAGCCTAGTATTCTCCTATCACTTTAAAATCAGAACACCAAGAGTGGGACTGGAGAGATGGCTTAATGGTTAAGGTGCTTGCCTATAAAGCCTAAAGACCCAGGTTCAACTCTTCAAAACCCACGTAAGCCAGATACACATGGTAGTGCATCATTTGCAGTGGCTAGAGGCCCTGGTGTGCCCATTCTCTCTCTCTCTCTCAAATAAATAAATAAATAAATATTTTAAAAAGTCAGAAAAGACCAAGTGTGCTGGCACAGGACTATCTATAATTCCAGCACTTGAGAGATGGAGGCCGAAGGATGATGCACAGTCCGAGGACAGCCTGAGTTATATGAGATGAGACACTGTCTCAAAAGGCCAAGGGGGGGGGGAATATATGTATGTATGTATGTATGTATATATAAAGTTAAAATAGCTGGGTGTGGTGGCTCACGCCCTTTAATCCCAGCACTTGGGAGGCAGAGGTAGGAGGATTGCCGTGAGTTCAAGGCCACCCTGAAACTACATAGTGAATTCCAGGTCAGCTTGGGCTAGAGTGACACCCTACCTCAAAAAAAAAAACCCAAAAAAGTTAAAAAATAGAGTAGGGCATGGTGGCACACGCCTTTAATCCCAGCACTCAGGAAGCAGAGGTAGGAGGATCGCCGTGAGATCGAGACCACCCTGAGACTACATAGTGAACTCTAGGTCAGCCTGAGCTAGAGTGAAACTGTACCTCAAAATAAATAAATAAATAACAAAAAAGTTAAAAAACAGAAGTAACAAAAGAGTCAGGCAAGGTGATGCACATCTGCAATCCTAGCACTTAGGAGCAGAGATAATACAAGTCAAGACCTGCGTAGACTATAGAGTTAAGTTCAATGCCAGTCTGGGTAACTTAGTGAAACCCTGCCCCAAAATTAAAAAAGAAAAAAAAAACTAAAGAGAAATTTTAAGGCTGTGAGGCAGGTGTGATGGTGCATAACTTTAATCCCAGCACTTGGATGGCTAAGGTAGGGAGGATCTCTGTGAGTTTGAGGCCAGCCTGGGCACAGAGAGAGTTTCAAATCAGGCAATACTAGAGTGAAACACTGCTGGAAAAAAACAGTCTAGAGACATAGCTTGGTGGCAGAGTGCTCATATGTATCATGCGAAGGCCCTGGGTTCAGTTCTCGGCACCACAAAAGAAGAAAAAAACTGTTTGAGGTCTGCCTATACTACACAGTGACCCACTTAGCGAAATATTACCTCAAAAGCAAAAAAAGCAAAACAAGGAAAACACCATGCAACAGCACATCTTTTTAATATTTGTTTTTTCGAGGTAGGGTCTCACTCTAGCTCAGGTTGACCTAGAAATCACTCTGTATTCTCAGGGTGGCCTGAGAATATATGAGTTATATGAGACACTGTCTCAAAAGGCCAAACTCATGGCAGTCCTCCTACCTCTGCCTCCTGAGTGCTGGGATTAAAGGCGTACACCACCATGCCTGGCTTTTTTTTTTTTTTAAAGACAGGGTACTGCTACGTAGCCTAGACTGTCCTTGAACTTGAGGATCCTTCTGCCTCAGCCTTCTACATGCTTGAATTACAAGTGTGTGCCACCATGGCCAGCTCAACTAAAAAAAAAAAATTACATGTTAATTTGCATGTGTCTGTGTGTATTTTGGGCTTGCCAAGGTCTCTCTCTCTCTTTTTTTTTAAAAAATTTTTATTTATTTTTTGAGAGAGAGAAACTGGGTTCACCAGGGCCTCCAGCCACTGGAAACAAACTTCAGATGCATGCACCCCCTTGTGCATCTGGCTTACGTGGGTCCTGGGAAGTTGAACGTAGGTCCTTTGGCTTTGCAAGCAAGCGCCTTAACCGCTAAGCCAGTTCTTCAGCCCACTGCCAGGGTCTCTTGCTACTGCAAACTCACACCAGATGTCTGTGCTACTCTTTTTTATCAGTTTACTTGGATGGTTTGGGAATTTAACCCAGGCAACAGGCTTTGCAAGCAAGAGTGTTTAACTGCTGACTCAGCCTCCTAGCCTATCATCTTAACAACACACCACTATGACAGCCTATGGTGATCTTGTAGAGTAGAAATTCTCAAGCTGGAGGTATGGACAGGTACATTACAAATTACTGAAAAAGAACAAGGTCTACGTTGCCTGTTTAGAAGACTGCAATGAGTGTTATTTGTTTTTAAATAGGTAGAAAATGAGTGAGAACCATAGCAGTAGGGAAATGGGGCAAAATTCTAGTCTAATAAGTAATTTCTACTTGAGGGATTTAAGTGGCACACTACAAGTAACTCCTAGATTTACCAAAAACAGATGGTATTGAAAATAAGGCAATAATTGAAGTATTTTCTTACTTTTACCATTTTCTTATTTAATTTCTATGTTTTGGCAATTTCATAGATTATATGTTATGTACTTTCATCATATTCAATCCCCATTACCCTCCATTATTCTCCTACTATCAATTTTTCATTCAATGTTTTCTCCAGAGTTGGAGAAATGGCTCAGTGGTTAAGGCACCTGACTACAAAGCCTAAAGACCTCAGTTTGACTCCCTAGTCCCAATGCAAAGCCAGATGCAAAAAATGGCGTATATATCTGAATTTTGTTTGCAGAGGCTACAGGCCCTGGCATGCCCATTCTTTCTGTCTCTCTTCTCTCTTTCCCTACTTACTAATAAATAAATAAAGTTTTCTCTAAAATTGAAAATAGGGGGTGGAAAGATGGCTCAGCAGTTAAAAGTGTTTGCTTACAAAGCCTGATGGCCTGGGTTCAATTCCCCAGTACCCACATAAAGCCAGACACACATAGATGCACTTGCAACTGGAGTTTATTTTCAGCAGCAGGAAGCCCTGGCATGCCCATTCTCTCTCATATAAATAAATGTTTTTGAAAAGTGGGGGGAAAAAAAGTTCAAAAGTAATCTACGTGTTTCCTATTTTCTTTTCTTTTTTCGAGGTAGGGTCTCACTCTAGCTCAGGGTGACCTGGAATTCATTATGTAGTCTCAAGGCGGCCTTGAACTCATGGCGATCCTCCTACCTTTGCCTCCCAAGTGCTGGGATTAAAGGCATATGCCACCACGCCTGGCAGTTTCCTACTTTTTAAATTACATTTTCTATATTAAAGTTTTTAGAAACTATATTTCTATGGATTTAAATAATAAAAACCAGAAAATTCATAGCACAGGATAATTAAAAAAAAAAAAAAAAAAAAAACTTCAGCCAAGCACGGTGGTGCATGCCTTTAACCCCAGCACTCAGGAGGTAGCGGTAGGAGGATCACCATGAGTTCAAGGCCACCCTGAGACTATATAGTGAATTCCAGGTCAGCCAGGACTAGAGTGAAACCCTACCTTGAATAAAAAACTTTTTTTAACTTTAATAAAAATAAGGAAGACAGGACTAGAAAGATAGCTTAGCAGTTAAGGTGCCTGCCTACAAAGCCAAAAGACTCAGGTTCAACTTCCCAGAACCCATGTAAGCCAGATGCACATGGCGCACACTCCTACAGTTCATTTGCAGTGCCTACAGACCCTTGCGTAGCCCCCACACTGTGTAAATAAATAAATAAATATTTTTTTAAAAGCTAAGGAAGAAACCCAACAAGTTCTTTTTTTTTAAATTATTTTTTGTAGGTAGGGTCTCATCCTAGCTCAGGCTGACGTGGAATTCACTCTATAGTCTCAGAAAAGCTAGGGATTTCAGACCTGGACACTATCTACCCCCTTTTTTTTTTGTTCAAGGTAGGGTCTCACTCTAATCCAGGCCCATCTGGAATTTACTATGTAGTCTCAGTAGTCTCAGGGTGATCTTGAACTCACCACAATCCTCCTACCTCCACCTCTCGAGTGCTGGGATCAAAGGCATGTGCCACTATGCCCAGCTCTATTTTTCTTTTCTTTTCTTTCTGTCTTTTTTTTTTTTTTTTTTTTGAGACGAAAGAGAGAAAAAAGAAAAAAGAAAAAAAAGAGAAGGGCAGCTGCTGCAAACAAACTCCAGACATATGCATCACCTTGTGCATCTGGCTTACATGAGTCCTGGGGAGTTGAACCTGGGTCCTTTGGTTTTGCTGGCAAGTGCCTTAACTGCTAAGCCATCTCTCAAGGGACCCCCCTTTTTTTGATAGGCCTTGTGCCATCCCCAGCCTCAACAAGTTCTTCATGAAAAGTTACATACCCTATCTTTAGTAACCAGGATAGATGGCTTGCTGAGATCTGAGCCTTGTGGACATGTAAAGTGTGAATATGCCATTATCAATTTTCTTTTACATGACTAGTCTGTAAATCAGTATATAACTACATTCACAACAGCAACAGCAAAAATGAAAGCAATTTCAGTACCTAGAACCCCTTGGTAAAAGGAAACTAGAAGTTATAGCTAAACTTTAAATGTTCTTTCCAATACGCGTGTGCACGTGCGTGCTTGCGCGCATACACACACACACAAACACACACACAGACACACCACTGAAAACACTGAGTTTAAAAACTATTACCTGAATAAACTGCTTTAGTTGTGCACCATTATTCTGATGCCCATCAAGATTTAACACATTGTCAGGAAATTCCATCACCATCTTAAAAGGCAAACAAAACAAAATCAAACACTTAATCCTTTAAACACATTATCCAACATATTTTATAAACTCTTAGGGCAGAAACAGACCCTTTTAGCCAGATTTATCAAAGCACACAATCCTTTTCTTTATACTGTGTATGTTACAGGGTGGGTGGCAGGTATATATGCACATGTGTGTACAGATGTGTGTACACCCAGTGCAAATGTGGGCAGAGCTGGGTATCCTCCTCTCTCTCTCTCTCCCACCTTTCTTCCCTGAGACAGGGTCTCTCCTTGCACCTGGAGCTGACTGACAAGCTTCAGTTCCTCTGTCCCCACCCACTTAAGTGCTGTGGTTACAGGTATGTGTGACTATGCTCACCTTTCTTCATGGGTGCTAAGGGCTAAAGTCAGGTCCACATGCTTGCACAGCAAGTGCTCCTACCCACTGAACCATCTTCCCAGCCCCAAAGTATATAAATTCCCAAAGCCAGAAAAGTGTAACTATCAAGATCAAAGGTACTTAAGTCAAACACAAGTTGAAATCCAGACTCTATCATTAACATCTATATCAAAACTCTGGGAAAGTTACTTAATCTACAACTTTCTATACTGATTCCTCATCTGTAAAATAAGATTAAGCAGTGATTTTTGTTGTTGTTGTTTACTTATTTGAGACAGAAAGAGGGGGAGAGGGAGAGAGAGAGAGAATAAGCATACCAGGGCCTCTAGCCACTGCAAATGAACTCCAGATACATGCACCACCACGTGCATCTGGCTTACATGGGACCTGGAGAATCGAACCTGGGTCCTTAGGCATTGCAGGCATGTGCCTTAACCACTAAGCCATCTCTCCAGCCCTAAGCAATGATTTCTAATATGTATTTCAAAGAGTAGTTCTAAGAATTAAAGTATAAAGTTTTCTTGGAAGTAGATATTAATAGCATTTACATAGATAATCTAACCTATTCAGTTAATTCCTGGTAACTGTAGAATGAAAGACTTACAAGGGCTGAGGAGAAGGCTCAGAGGTTAAGAGAATGTCCTGTGCAAGCATAAGGGCCTGGGGAGGATGAGAGCCTACAAGGACCCACATAAACCACTAGGTGTGGCCACACATCAGTAACTTCAGGCCCATAAGGAAGCAGAGACCCAATAGTCTCTGATATCACAGGGGGAAAAAAAGGCAGCTGAAATAGGAAAATATGGGCAGAAGACCCAGAGTTCTACTCTAGCCACTGCACATGAGTGCAAAGGGCACAAGGGCGCATCATACATGTGCATACATTACATACACTACATACAAACAAGCAAAAAAGAGACCAAATGTTTTTGAAGGTGTGATGGTACAGGCCGGTAGTCCCAGCACCTGGGAGGTAGAGGCAATAAGATTAGGAGTTAAAGGTCATCCTTGGCTACATAGCAATTTTGAGGCCAGCCTCAGCTACTTAAGACCCTGACTCAAGAACAATTTTATATGTCAATTATATATTGGGCTGGCAATGTAATTTAAATAGTAGAATGCTCAGGCTGGGTGTGGCAGCACACGTCTTTAATACAAGCACTCGGGAGGCAGAGGTAGGAGGATCACTGTGACTTTGAGGCCACCCTGAGACTACATAGTGAAATCCAGGTCAGCCTGGGCTAGACTGAGACCCTACCTCAAAAAAAAAATAGTACAATGCTTGTGCTAGCATACAGGAGGCCCAGTGCGAAACACACACACATGCACACACAAACAAGGCAGGATCTCACTCTGGCCTAGGCTGACTTGGAACTCATTCAGTAGCCCCAGGCTGGCCTTGAACTCATGGGTGATCAGTGCTGGGAGTAAAGGCATGCACCATCACAGCCAGCTCTCTTGTAGATTTAGTAAGGAAAGAATGTGGGAGCTGGGAGATGGCTCAGCAGTTAAACACGCTTACTCACTTCCTCCTAAGGCCTGCCACCTAGGTTCAATTCCCCAGCCACCCACAAGACACTCAAAGTAAGCAGAAAGTAGCACATATTTCTGGTGTTCATCTGCAGCAGCAAGAGGCCTGATTTGCCCATTCTCTAATAAATGAATAAATAAAAATAGTGAACCAGGTATGGTGGCATGCGCCTTTAATCCCAGCACTCAGGAGGCAGAAGTAGGAGGATCACCATGAGTCTGAGGTCACCCGGAGACTACATAGTTAATTTTAGAGCAGCCTGGGCTAAAGAAAGACCCTAGCTCAAAAAACCACAAAAAAATATTTTGGGGGTCTGGAGAGATGACTCAGCCATTAAGTTACTTGCCTACAAAGCCTAAGACAAGAGTTCAGGTCCCAGAACCCAAGTAAAGCCAGATGCACAGTGGCATTTGCAGCAGCTAAAGGCCCTAGTATGCCCATTCTTTCCCTCTCCCTCTCCACCTGACCCCCCACACACACACACTTATAAATTGGGTTTTTGAGGTAGGGTCTCATTCTAGCTCAGGCTGACTTGGAATTCACTATGTAGCCTCAGGGTGGCCTTGAACTCATGGTGATTCTCCTACCTCTGCCTCCCAAGTCCTGGGATTAAAGTTGTGTGCCACCACACCTGGCTTAAATAAAAATATTAAAAAAATATATATTTGGAGGGCTGAAGAGATGGCTTAGAGTATAAGGAACTTGCCAGTAAAGCCAAAGGGCCTGGGTTCGATTACCCAGCCCCCAGATGCACAAGGTAGCACATGTATCTGGAGTTTGTTTGCAGTGAGTTAGAGGCCCTGGTGCACTCAACACTCTCCTTTTACACTCTATCTGCCTCTTTCTCTCTCAAATAAATAAATTAATTAATAAAGTATTAAGAAAAATGTTTTGGCCAGGTGTGGAAGCACACACCTTTGATCCCAGTGCTCAGGCAGAGGTAGGAAGACTGTTGTGAGTTCAAAGCCACCCTGAGACTACATAGTGAATTCCAGGTAAGCCTGGGCTAGAACAAAACCCTACCTTGAAAAATAAAATAATTTTTAAAAAGGGATATGTGAAGTAAGCTGACAATGAATCTTAAAAGGCTAGACCATGGGCTGGAGGGCTGGTTTAGCAATTAAGGTATTTGCCTACAAAGCCAAAGGACCCAGGTTCGATTCCCCAGGACCCAAGTTAGCCAGATGCACAAGGGGGTGCACATGTCTGGAGTTCCTTTGCAATGTCTGGAGGCCCTGGCATGCCCATTCTCTCTCTCTCTCTCCCTCTTTTTCTGTCAAATAAATAAATAAAATATATTTTTTTAAAGACTAGACCATAATGTAATACCAATTTAACTATCCAGGGGATTTCAGTTTCACTAAATCAAAGACGCCATCTATTTGTTTGTGTATATTTTATCTTACAGAAAAAATAATGTGGGCTTTGTATAGACTGTGGGACAACAGGTGATCTTTTTATTTAAATGTTATCTTTTCCAAATTTATTTATTATTTACATGGGTGGGTCAGAACCTCTTGCCATTCTTTATATCCAGTTTATGTGGGTGGCTTGTGAATTGAACCAGGGCAGACAAGTTTTGCAATCAAGCGCTTTTAACTACTGAGCCCCTCTTCCCAGGCTCTTATCTTGCTTTTTTTTTTTTTTTTCCAAGACAAGGTCTCATAGAGCCAAGGCTGGCCTTAGAATTCCTAATCCTCCTGCCTCCAATTCCCAAATGCTAGGATTACAGGCATATGCCACCACACTCAGATTTCTTTTCCAAATTTATTTTAATGCACATACACCACTTATTATGAAGGGGAAGTAAGTGTGCTCTGCTTCCAATTCTATAGTCATTATATCACGTTCAGAGACATTGTTCCATTGCAATACATTTTGCTATTTCGTAAACTTCTTCCATACATATAGATGTGGCCAAATCTGTTTCAAGGATCATTTACCCATTTTTCAGGTTTATCAACTTCAATATCATGTTTCTACTTTTCTTTTCAAACTTCTCATTGCTACTTCCAAAGGGTGGTGGTAATGTACTTATTTCTACATACTTTCATATTACCCTTACCAACACTACCAAGTAAAACTGAAGTAAAATACTCTAATGCTGTGGCCCAAAGGTCTCAAGTGACTTATGCTGTAAGCATTTGCACATGACATCATCATGCTGAAATTTAAAAAGGCTGGACACTCATGCTGTAGATAATATGGTGAGAAATCACTTAAAATGCCTTATGTAAATATCTTAATCCATATTGTCCACCCTGTATAAAA
This sequence comes from Jaculus jaculus, assembly GCF_020740685.1. Lineage (NCBI taxonomy): Eukaryota > Metazoa > Chordata > Mammalia > Rodentia > Dipodidae > Jaculus > Jaculus jaculus. The sequence goes on from NC_059110.1 coordinate 95,102,827, forward strand.
CATGACCTCAAATTTAAAAATATATATATCCTGGTATTAGAATCTGAGTCCAAGCTGGGAATGCTGGTGTACACTGATAATCTGAGCACACAGGAGGATAAGGCAAAAGGATTATGATTTGAGGCCAACCTAGAATACCTATCTCACAACAGCAAAAATCTTGGTCCAGGAAGCTAAAACCAAAAGTTGTTAATAGAGTTAAAGATGCTGCTCATTGATGTGAGAGCTTACTTAGCATGTACAATGTCCTAGATTTGACCCCTACCACTGAAAAGAAAAGTCAGTAGTTCAAGTAACTCACATTATGCTTTCCAGAATCATCACGGAGTTTAAGATACTAAACAAAGCCGGGCGTGGTGGCGCACGCCTTTAATCCCAGCACTCGGGAGGCAGAGGTAGGAGGATCACCGTGAGTTCGAGGCCACCCTGAGGCTACATAGTGAATTCCAGGTCAGCCTGAGCCAGAGTGAGACCCTACCTTGAAAAACCAAAAAAAAAAAAAAAAAAAGATACTAAACAACTGAGGATGAACAGATGGCTCAGCGGTTAAAGTGATTGCCTGGAAAACCTAATAACCCAAGTTCAATTCCCTAGTACCCATGTAAAGCCAGATGCACAAAGTGGCACATGCATCTGGAGTTCATTTGCAGTGGCTAGAAGTAGAAGTCCTGGTACACCCATTATCTCTGTCTCTCTCTGCTTGCAAAAATAATAATGGTGACATATGACTTTAATCCCAGCTTTTGGGAAGCTGAGGTAGGAGGATCACCATTAGTTCAAGACCACCCTGAGACTACAAAGTGAATTCCAGGTCAGCCTGGGTTTTAAAAAGATACTAAGAAATTGAACTGTCAGGGTGGGCTTATGGTCAAGCTGTACAGTGCTTGCTAAGTTTGAGCTCCAGATCACAGAAAAAGAGAAAGAGAGAGGGAGGGAGGGAGGGAGGGAGGGAGGGAAAAGAAAAGAAAAGAAAAGAAAAGAAAAGAAAAGAAAAGAAAAGAAAAGAAAAGAAAAGAAAAGAAAAGAAAAGAAAAGAAGGGAGGGAGGGAGGGGAGGGAGGGGAGGGAAGGGAAGGAAGGGAGGGAAGGGAAGGAAGGGAGGGAAGGGAGGGAAGGGAAGGGAGGGAAGGGAAGGGAGGAAGGAAAGGAAGGAAGGAAGGAAGGAAAGGAAGGAAGGAAGGAAAAAGAAAAGAAAAGAAAAGAAAAGAAAAGAAAAGAAAAGAAAAGAAAAGAAAAGAAAAGAAAAGAAAAGAAAAGAAAAGAAAAGAAAGGGGGGGGAGGTGGGAGAAAGAAAAGGATGAGGTCAAAGGATCTACCTGACACCAAGACCCAACTGACCTTTTGAATAATTATGATTAGGACTGGGGAAACTTCTCAATCAGTAAAGCCATCGCTGCACAACCATGAGAACCTGAGTTCAGATCCCAGAACTCAAGTAACTAGTGGGTGGATATGCAGTCCATCCATAACCCCAGTGCTGAGGTGGAGACATGGGAATCCCTAGAGCACGATGGCTAGCTAGACAAGGAGAACTGGCTAGCTCTGGGTTCAAATGAGCCCTTGTCTCAATAAATAAGCTGGAGTGCAAACAAGGAAGACACCCAGCATCAACCTCTAGTCTTTACGTGTACACACCTGACACCTACACACGTGGATGCACACACACTCATACACACACACATATACATGGAAGAGTTACAATTAGCTGGGATCCCAGCACTAGGGAGGCAGAGGTAGGAGAATTACCCTGAGTTTGAGACCACCTGGGACTACAGAGTGAGTGCCAGGTCAGCCTGGGCTAGAGTGACACCCTATGTCAGAGGGGGTAAAGAAGTTACAATTACCTTATGGCTAAGGAAGAGAGGCAAGAGTTGGAAATTAAAAAAAAAGAAAAAGAAAAAGAGTTCAGTGATTAGCCTGAGCCATTGAGTGAGACCCTGTCTCAAAATTAAAAACAGGATGGGAAGCCAGGCATGGTGGCACACATCTTTAATCCCAGTATTCAGGAGGCAGAGGTAGGAGGATTGCCATGAGTTCAAGGCTACCCTGAGACTTCACAGCGAATTCCAGGTCAGCCTGGACTAGAGTGAGACCCTACCTCAAGAAACCAGGGGTGGGGGGAAACGTACGTGATGGTGCACGCCTTTAATCCCAGCACTTGGAAGGCAGAGATAGGAAGATCACAATAAATTCGAGGCCACTCTGAGACTACATGGTGAATTCCAGGTCAGCCTGGACTAGAGTGAAACCCTACCTTGAAAAAAATAAAAATAAAAACAGGATGGGGCCAGATGTGGTGGTACATGCCTCTATCCCTGCATTGAGTCTGAGGTAGGATTACTGTGAGTCTGAGGCTAGCCTGGGCTAGAGTGAGACCGTACCTTGAAGAACCAAAAAGAAAAAAAATAGGATGGGCATATTCATTTAGTAGTAGAGCACTTGCCTAGAATGTGGCAGACATTAGGTTCAAACACCAGTAAACACACACACACACACACTCACACGGGAGGGAGAGAGAGAGAACGATTACAGGTATTTAATTTTCATTAACTAGTATAAATGTAAGAACCTAATCCACTACTGTCTTTCCTGGGTTGGCGAATACTAAATGCTCTCTTGAATTCTACACTATCCCATCTAGGCTGGTGACTACCCTCAATACTCTCTCTCTGTATTCTGAAGATTTAAGACAACAGCCTTTTATTTTACTGTTTCTCTAGTCAATCACTATATGTTGTTAGAGGTTTTAAAAAAATAGGAGGAAGAAGGCCAAGAGGCTAGTTATATTATCTAACTCCCCCTCCCCTTTTTTTCTTGGCTTTTCAAGGTAAGGTCTCACTCTAGCCCAGGCTGGTCTTGAACTCACGACCCTCCCGTCTCCTAAGTGCTAGGATTAAAGGTGTGTGCCACCACTCCTGGATTTATTTTTCTCTATTCTTGAACACCACACCCTTGACTTAATCTTAGATTCTAGGCTACCTAAATAAAGGCAGTTCTCTTGAGGACTTCAGGGGTGGTTTCACAGAGGAATTATTAGTGTTTAGCTGCATGATGGGGATGCCTATCCATAGCTATCCAAAAATAGAACGAGTCATTGTGCAGCAATTACTGCTTTATAAAGTTTATTGTATCCATTTCCCACTTTAGCTCTTAAGTGTCTGTCCTGGTTTCCCTTGACCACAAACAATCTGTTTCTAGACCATCCTTATGGGCTCTGACCAACAATATTAAGTTCGTATTTATCAAAATTATTGTTCATCCCACAACTATTTTTAACATGTTATCACTTCTGGTAAAATTAAGCATTAGGTTGAAAGAAAACATTATATACTAAACTTAGAACAAATGTTAAATTCTTAACCCCAAAATTGATAAGCTATCACTTATCTTTTAAGTCTAAGAAGGTTAAAAACTCTCAGCAGAGTTTCTAGTCCATTTTGATTGGTTTAAATTAAGAATGTTAACTGTTCTATTAATACTGTAACAATCTGACATGTACCAAGAACATTGTAAAATGTTCTTATGCTTCAGTAATTCTACTTCCAAAAGCCTGAGGGGAGAAAAAATTTATAATGTACAGGGTTCAATGCATTATGTACATTCTTACAGCATAATTCATAGCAAAAACTAGAGCTTCATGGAAGGATGTTATGGAATGTCATACAACTTATATTTACACAACCATCAAAACATTTGAGAGGCTGGAGAAATGGCTGAGTACATAAAGTGCTTGCAGTGTTAAGTATGAGGACTTGAGTTGGACCCTAACCTGTGTAAGATGCCAGGCATGGGACAGTGTGCCTGCAACTGGTGAGATGGAGACAGGAGAATCCTGGGGGCTTGCTAGCTAGCTTTTCTAGCCCTAATGGTGAGCTCCAGGTCCAGTGAGACAAGCTGCTTCAAAAGTGTAGTGATTGACCTGATGCTGGCCTCAGGCCTCTACACACACACACACACACACACACACACACACACACACACTCCTCTCACTCTCTCAAAACAACAAAGTTTAAGGAATGGCAAAAAGCAGTCGTGCACATTTATGCCAGCACTTGAGAGGTAACTGGAAACCAGCAAAAGCCTCTTCTTAAGAAAAAAAAAAATTAAAAGGGCTAGAGAGATGGCTTAGCCAGTAAGCACTTGCCTGTGAAGCCTAAGGACCCTGGTTTGAGGCTCGATTCCCCAGAACCCACGTTAGCCAGATGCACAAAGGAGTGCATGAGTCTGGAGTTCATTTGCAGCGGCTGGAGGCCCTGGTGCACCCATTCTCTCTCTATCTGCCTTTCTCACTGTCACCCTCAAATAAATAAATAAATAAATAAATGAACAAAAAAAAGAAAGAAAGAAAAGAACAGGGGCTGGAAAGAAGGCTCAGAGGTTGAGGCGTTTGCTTGCAATGCTTGACAGCCCAGGTTCGATTCCCCAGTGCCCATGTAAAGCCAGATGCACAAAGTGGTACATGTGTCTGGAGTTCATTTGCAGTGGCTAGAGGCCCTAGTGTATCCATTTTTTCTGTCTCCCTCCTTCCCTTTCTGTATTTGCAAATAAATAGAAAGTGGAAAAAAAATAAATAGAAATGGGGCTGGAGAGATGATGGTGTAGTGGTTAAGGTACTTGTCTGTTAAGCCTAAGGACCCAGATTCAATTCCTCAGTACCCACATAAGGCAGATGCACACGGCAGCACATACATGTGATGTCTGTTTGGAGTGGCTGGAGGCCATGGCATGCCCATTCTCTCTATCTGCCTCTTTTTCTCTCACATAAATTAAATATTTTTTTTAAAATGCCAAAGAGAGAAAATGTTCACAATATTACATTTAGTGGGAAAAAAGCAGGGTATAAAATGATAAAGAATACAATATGTATCAATATCCATGTGTGTGGTTATAACTAGAATTAAACCAAATAATGCTTATTTCTGAGAAACAGGATTAACAGTAATTTGTTTTCTCTGTCTTGTGGTAGTTTACCAGATTTTGCTAAAGACTATCAATTTTGATTCAATTTGTCTTTTTAAAACTACTTGTGGGCTGGAGCTTAGCAGTTAAGGTACTTGCCTGGGAAGCCTAAGGACCCAGGTTCAATTTCCCAGTACCCATGTAAGTCATATGCACAAAATGACTCATGTGTCTGGAGTTCATTTGCAGTGTTTAGAGGCCCAGAAGTGCTCATTCTCTCTCACTCTGTATCTGCCTCTCTCTCTCTCAAACAAATGAATAAATAAATAAAGTATTAGAAAAAACTACTTACTACTTTGGTTCCTCTTCAGGTCATATAATACTTTAAAAAAAAATTTTTTTTTAATTTGACAGAAAAAGGGGAGGAGAGAATGGGTACGCCAGGGCCTCCAGCCACTGCAAATGAACTCCAGATGCATGCGCCCCTTGTGCATCTGACTAACATGGGTCCTGGAGAATCGAACCTAGGTCCTTTGGCTTTGCCTTAACCACTAAGCCATCCCTCCAGCCCAGATTGCATCACTCTTTCACCTTTAAAAAAAATACTACTTGCTGAAAAAAATTCTAATTCTTCACAGATATCTCTAAAAATCTCCAATCTTGCTATCAGCTGTCTTATAATTCTAATATTGAGGCAACTTGGCTGAACACATTTCTAAACAATAATAATGTTATTACAATATATATCATAATATTATTTGGGGGGGTTCGAGGTAGGGTCTCGCTCTAGCCCAGGCTGACCTGGAATTCACTATGTAGTCTCAGGGTGGCCTCAAAGTTACTGAAATTCTCCTTCCTACCTCTGCTGCCTTTGTGCTGGGATTAAAGGTGTGCACCACCACTCCCGGCTTTTCCTAAATTTTCTTCCAACTGGCATGTGTACTTACTTGGGACTTTTCTCAAACATCTATATTCGTACTATCCTTAAGTGGTCACAACAACTAAACTGCCATAGGAATTGTTTAAATACGGATATACTGTGAAACAAAGAGGAGGCTCTTCATTTCATTTTACAAATCTAAGTTAAAATAGGCAGTTTTAACTGTGGCTAAAAGTTCCAACAGGTTAGTGCAATGATAAGGCTTGTAAACATTGTAACTAATATAACATCTAGCTGCAGACAAGATTCTAAAACTACGTACTCAAAGATCACCAAGTTTCTTCAGGGCATCACCTCTAGATCCTGGGAACAAAGCTCAAACCCAAAGTTAACTTCAGGCACACACTGTCATCAAACATCAGTGAGCTAGTGTAGACCATGAACTCAGGAACCTTAGATTTCTCGTCCCCTTTCCTCCCAGCAAGTGCTTCGCTCTGCATTCCCCTTTTAATTGATATTTAGCAAAATGGGCCTGATAGTAGCTTGTTTCCTTAAATATGGTACAGCCTTGACATGACCTTTCACAAACATTCACTAATAGCATTCCATGACTGTGCAGAAGTTTCCAAGACCAAGCAACAAAATGTCTCACTCATTCCTTAGTGATAAAAATCCATTCTGAATCAAAGAAAAATTATACCTTCTCTTGAATTAAATGTTATTTGGGATGGCTAAGCTTAAGTTTTGTCTTGGTCACAAGTCTATAATAAAAGCAAAAGTCAATCATCCAGCAAAACGCAAAAATGTAACATTAAACCATAGTGCAGGGCTACAACTTGTTCTATGAAAGTTTGGAAAGTCACATCATCATCAAGAGTGTAACAGAATAGTTTTTTTAAAAGAAGTGTAACACAAATTAGTCATTTAAAAGCGCTATGTGCAAAACGTATGTTAAGTGTTACATCCACATTAAGGGTGGTTCTCTAAGTGTAAGTGTCTTAAAATTTTGTAAATACTCAAATTTATGTTGGTTTTCCCTGCTTTCATATTATATACTCAAGAGTAATCATATTCAAACCCAGAGGATTTTTTTTTTCAGTTCAAGCCATTTTGAGACCAAAAAAATATCTAAAAGGTTGATAGCAAATTATGTGTTGTAGAGGTTTTATGTTGGAGAGATTGAGAAGGAAAATAACAAATGAATTACTACCAAGCGTTGTCACATTGAGCAAGGAATCATTTAATTTGATCAGCGTTCTAGTTTTGGGTTTTTTAAAAAAACTAATTTAAATACAAATCCATTATAATTCTGTTGCAAAATATACAGAAATCATAACCAGGATATACAAGTAATTTCTAAAGCATCAACACAAATTCTACTTTATGTCAAATCAAATCATTTCTACCTTTTATCATCCAAAGAAAAAAAAAGCATGTTTTCACTTAAGAAGTCAAATCATTCAATAGCTCTTCTAATCCTTTTAAAGTACTGCAGCTCAATCAAGTCTTGAGACTGGCCAAAAGAAAGGCATAGACTGGCATCTCTACAATGACTTGCATTTTATATAAATGTTAAAAAACCTTCAATGGATATTTGCAGGGAAAAAAAAGAAATTAAGAAACCTGATCTGCCTTTGAATGGCAAAAAGGCCAAAGCTGTCAAGAGGAATAGCTTTATCTACATCTGAACACAAGGGGCAAGTGTATAATCCGAGAGCTTCCTCAGCATCATCAAGCTGCCCATTACAAAAGATGTTCCGAAAAGGTTCATTTCATTTCATAAGAAATAGTGGCAAGCAACTGCACTCGTTTCCTGTTCAGATTCAATTCAAATTTCTGCCATTTCCTTTTAAAGGAAATAGTACAGCAACACAGAGGTAGAGGGGTTGGCAAAGCTATACCAACTCTTTAAAAATAAAAAAGCTACCTGAGCAATCAGCTTTTTATACTACTTTTACATGTTCAATTATTTGGTGGAAAAAAAGGGGGGGGGCTACTTGTAAACGAAATAACAACAACTAATGCCAAGAAAACTCGTTTTGAAGAGTCATGGCCTAGCAACACGATCACTTCAGGAATGTGAATGCACTAAGGCAATGCCAAGACAACCTCCAGCGAAATCGAATCATTCCGGTGGAATCTGTACTGTGCAAGAGCATGTCACTGTGCCCCCAGTCATCACGCTTGTGTAGTGAGAGCTACAATGTTAAAACAGAAAACACACAGGTAGCAATGCCGCTGCGACATCTCCAGATAATTAAGCCTTCCCGGAGGATAGGTGCTTTCAAATGTGGGGGTGGGGTGGTGGTGGTGGGGGGAGGCAGGCCCTAAATGCCCAAGCTCCTTCAACCCCTCTCTCTCAGGCGCGTGCTTGGGCAGCAGCAGCGTCTCTTCCAAGGGAAAGAAGGGGGTGAAAGGCAAAAGGGTGAAAAATGCTGGGGAGAGAGAGGGGCTCAGGGAATCCCCGCCAAAGCTATCGATGGAGCCACTGCAAAGGCGAGTTTGTGGGGCCTGCCGGAGAGAAGGAGGCCTCGCCTAGGAGTTGCAACACACTCTTTCTCCAGTGCGCAGCGCTCGGCCTGGGGGAGGGGGAGGAGGGGAAACAGCTGCCAAGGGGAGCGCAGCGGGCCCAGCCCGGCCCGGCCCGCTCACCGTGAGGGTGTCGTCTATGTAGAGGGGAATCTGCCTCCTGTCGAAGGGGAACTCCTCCTCCCCGTCCCTGCACACTGCCACCAGTCGCGCCATCGTCCCCGACGCTGCCGTTGCCACCGTCACCGCCTCCTCCCAGCTGCCGCCGCCGCCGCTGCTGCCGCCGCCGCCGCTGCCGCTGCCGCCGCCGCCGCCGCCGCCGCCGCTGCTCCTGCCGCTGTCGCCTCCTCCTCCTCCCAGCTCCTGCCTGCAACAGCCAAACCCCGCGAGCGTAAGCACCCGCCGCCGCGCAGCACATTCGCCACGGGAGGAGTGGGGGCGGGGGGCAAGGTTCGGAACCGGAGTGGACGCCGGAGCCGCGCAGCGTTTCCCATCACCCGATTCCACACGCGCTCAGCCAATCAGCGCCGGGCGGCGCCGGGACCCGCCCCCTCGCCCCCTCCCGCGCCGCTCGGCCCGCCGGCCTCCCCTCCCCGGTCCCTCCGCTGCCCCGCCCGCCGGCCTCCGCCAGTAGGGTCCAAAGGAGAAGCGGAAAAAAATAAAAGAAAAAAGAAAAAAAGGACCTGCTGGCCCCGGGGCTTCCCCGCGTCCGTCCCGGGAGTCCTGGTCTCCGACCCTTCGGCCTCGGGTTTCACAGCCGTACCTCCCAGCTTCCAGCTGCCCGGGTCTCTCTCCCCTCACCCGCTTTCCCCCCCCCCCACCCCACCCCCGCCACCCCACCAACCCACCCCCGCCGCCGGGTGCCCTCAGCTTACCAGCTGACCCCTTCACGGTGCGCCCCGCCCAGTCGGTCCCCCGGGGCTGCAGCTGCCCAGCTCCACCCCGCCCGTGGGAGGGGTCGACCCCGCCTCGGCTCTGCAGAGTTCGGGGGAGGACAGTGGGGTGGGGCGGGGCGGGGCGGGGTAGGGTGGAGGGGGCAGGCTCAGATCCGATCCTCACCCGCGACGGAGGAGGGAGGTGGGTTCTCGGTTCTGACCTTCACCGTTTGCGCGGACGCTGCCCTGACCCCCACCTCTGCTCCCCGTTACCGGCTGGCGAGGCCCGCGTCAGGGCCGGCCTGGGCGGGAGCGCGGCTGCGAAGGCCGTTCGTTTCCTCTCCAGGCTCGGTCCAGCCGCTCGCGCCGCGGGGAGTGTGGGAGGGAGGGAGGGAGGAGGGAGGAAGAGGGGGGGACGTGGGGAGGGTGGGGCAGGGAGGGACCGAGAACTCCGGGCGCGCGCGGCCCCCCTCCCCCGGCCTCTTCTCGCGAGACTCGGGCAATCCCTTTTTTTCCGGGGGAGGGGGGGTCGGGGAGAGAGATCCAGGTTTTGGAGACCTTCGTGGACGTGGTGGAGAGGTGGTACTCCCTGGCCGTCCCGCGCTCTGACACCCCACCCACCCCCGCACCCCGAGTTGACCGAGATAAACCCGAGTTAGGGCTGGCCGGAGGACGGACCTCGGCGGCCCGCCGCGGAGGGCTGGGCACCGCGGTCTCCGAGGGGTGCAGGGAGGCGAGCGGAGCGGAGCCCCCGGCCGCACCCCCGGTTCCTGGCCCAGGGAGGACTTTGGTTAAGTGGTGAGAGGAGCTGAGGCTCCCGAGGTCAGGGAGAGCGGACGGTGTGGGAAAGGAGCCTATGCACCCCCCCCCCCCGTACACACCCAGAGAGCCAGCGGGGCCCCGGTTCCCAGCACTTGGTGCGACTTAAGTCGGCCTTCCACGACTGGAAGGCTGGTGGAGGAAGGGGCCCTGCCACCCCGGTGCACCCGGAGCCTTACTGCTTCTCCATCTGAGCCCGCGTCGAGATCCCTCCCTCCGAGAGGATGGAAAATACGTGCTTGGGGTTATTTTGTTGTTAACACTACAGACAAACAGAAAATCGGACAGCGGCTTATGTGCGGATCCTGGCCAAAGGAACTTCTTGGACTGAGTTAATATTAACTTAGGGACTCCCTTTGGGCAAAGTACTAGATGTGACCAAAGGCCCTTCCATCTGACCATCTCCCGAAATGCAGAATTGCTGTAAGGACAATTCCTCTACACTCTCTCGGCTGCCATGTTCTCAGGTTCTACTTAGAAGAGGCCTGTGGTAAAGCCAAAATTCTGAGATTGACTTTGGCTTGATGATTTTAAGGATAAGTTCATTTGCCACTCTTATAATTGGCTAATCTTAAAGAAATCTGTATTCCCTGGTAGAAGCGACTAGAAGTGTTTTACTGACCTTTAAAAAGTGTTTTGGTCATCACATGAAGTCTTAGAAATTCACAACAACAACGAAAAAAAACCCATAGTGCATCCTTAGCCATGTTGACTTAGAACACTGTGTGGTCACTGTGAGGGTAGGTGACATAATAAACTAGCAGAACCATTGTTCAATCCCAAAGGTGTGATTCTCTAGGAAGTATGTCTTTGGGCCATTGAGAGCAAACGTAGCCACAGGATATACATGCAGCTTGATAGGTTAGAGTGAAAAGTCATGTTTTATGTAAAAACAGTTAAGACAGACTACTGAGGCTTTTAGAGACTACAGTTTATGTACCCGGCCTAAGCCATTTAAATCTTGATAACAAAGAGCTCAATGTGTGGCTGTTAATACTTCCACTGCTGCACACACACTAGGCACTAGGAAAGAAAAGAGAGCCACAAAGAAAATAAATGGGCACATGTACAGAGTTAATTCCAGGTCAGCCTGGACCAGAGTGAGACCCTACCTCGAAAAACCAAAAAAAAAAAAGAAAAGAAAATAAATGGGTAGTTGGTTAGACTGCCTGTAGAAAAATCAGAGATAAAATGGTACTTAAGTTAGTTCGAATCTGAGAGTCGGTCAGTTAGGTTTTCTTTTTCATGATCTGACACTGGGAAATTCTGTGTTATCAACTAAAAATAGAGACACAAGCCCAGTGTGGAGTACCTGTAATCCCAGCACTTGGGAGACTAAGGCCAGGTGGTTTACTGTAAATTCAAGACCTGCCTGGGCTACACAAACCTCAAGTAAGTAGGTCTTTTTAAAGAAAGATATATTAAAAATTTAAGATCCTTAAAGGCAGAGACTCTCATTTTCTGTTTATACCACTAGCACCTGTACCTAATATGTTACAGGTCAGTAAATCATTACCTTTTTTTTAATTTTTTTAAAATTATTTATTTGAGAGCGACAGACACAGAGAGACAGACAGATAGAGGGAGAGAGAGAATGGGCGCGCCAGGGCTTCCAGCCTCTGCAAACGAACTCCAGACGCGTGCGCCCCCTTGTGTATCTGGCTAACGTGGGACCTGGGGAACCGAGCCTTGAACCGGGGTCCCTAGGCTTCACAGGCAAGCACTTAACCAATAAGTCATCTCTCCAGCCCTTTTTTATAAATATTTTTTTGTTCATTTTTTATTTATTTATTTGAGAGCGACAGACACAGAGAGAAAGACAAATAGAGGGAAAGAGAGAATGGGCACGCCAGGGCTTCCAGCCACTGCAAATGAACTCCAGACGTGTGTGCCCCCTTGTACATCTGGCTAACGTGGGACCTGGGGAACCGAGCCTCGAACCGGGGTCCATAGGCTTCACAGGCAAGCGCTTAACCGCTAAGCCATCTCTCTAGCCCAGTCATTACCTTTCTTAAAACTGGCATCTGAGTGTATTTTGCATACTAATTCTGGGTTTTTAAAATATTTTTATTTATTTGCAAGCAAGCAAAGAGAGAGAAGAAAGAGAGAATGGGCATGCCAGGGCCTCCAGCCACTGCAAACAAATTCCATATGCATGTGCCACTTTGTGTGTCTGGCTTACGTGGGTACTGGGGAATCGAACTCTGGTCATTAGGCTCTGAAGGCAAGTGCCTTAACAGCTGAGCCATCTCTCTAGCACCAGATGCATCTGGCTTGCATGGGTTCTGGGGAGTCAAACTGGGTTCTTTGGTTTTGCAGGCAAGCCCCCCCCTTTTTTTTTTGGCAAGCAGAGAGAGAGAGAGGAGACAGATAGGGAGAATAGGTGTACCAGGGCCTCTAGCCACTGCAAACAAATTCCAGATGCATGCGTCCCCTTAGGCATCTTGCTTATGTAGGTACTGGGGAATGGAACATGGGTCCTTTGGCTTCGCAGGCAAGTACCTTAACCCCTAAGCCATCTCTCCAGCCCTCTTCTGTTTTCTGTTGTTTTGTTTTTTGGTTTTCCAAGGTAGGGTTTCATTGTAGCCCAGGCTGACCTGGAATTCACTATGTTGTCTCAGGGTGGCCTCAAACTCTTGGCGATCCTCCTACCTCTGCCTCCCAAGTTCTGGGATTAAAGGCATGCGCCACCACACCCGGCTGTTTTGTGTTTTTTTTTATAATGTAACTTTTAAAAAAGACTTTATTTTCATTTATTAGAGATAGGGGGTGGGGAGGAAGAATGGGCGCGCCAGGGCCTCTAGCCACTGCAAACAAACTCCAAATGTATGCTCCACCATGTACATCTGGCTTACAGGGGACCTGGAGAATCAAACGTGGATCCATAGGCATCACAGGCATGCACCTTAACCGCTAAACCATCTTTCCAGTGCCTCTTCTGTTTGTTTGTTTGTTTTCTTTTTTAATGAATGTTTTTTTTTTTTTTTCATTAGCTTCCTCTTAACGTGGCTTTCAGAATTGGAAGATAGAAAAAAAATGAAGGGCATTTTGTCCTTTCATGATTCGGTATCTGTAACTATCAAAACATAAACTTACCAGATATGGTGGTGCAATCCTTTAACCCAGCACTCTGAAGGAAGAGGTAGGATCACTGCGAGTTCAAGGCCACCCTGAGACTACATAGTGAATTACAGGTCAGCCTGGGCTAAAGCAAGACCCTACCTCAAAAATAAATAAATAAATAAACGTACTGAGAGGCACTACAGATCTAGAAAGGTATAAAGGGCTAAGGGTATAGCTCAGTGGTGGAGCACTTACCTAGGCTCGAGGACTTAGATTCAACCCTCGTACCACAATTAAATTTAAAAAGTATTAAAGAGCAGTTAGTGACAAAAACAACTCAATTAGACAGCATGCTTAAGTCACCAGATAACTTACTTTCTTTAAATGAAAGAAATGTGGTTGAACTGTTCTGCTCTCTTTTGAGTGCTTGAACAGATAAATTACCCTGGCACTGACACAGCAGAAAAGCCAATTTTTCTTAGTCATGCTTAGTTTACATACTGTAATCTCATTGGTTAAATTTCAAAAGTTTTTAATTAAAAAATAAAATTGATGTAATTGATTGCAGTTAGCAAATAGCATCACCTTAATGCCAAATTAGCAACCAAGTTAACTGGTTAAAGTAAATTAGTAAAATACATTTAACAATATATTCTTAATAAAAGACAAAATTGAGGGTCAGGAGTATGGCTCAGTGGTAGAGTTCTTGCCCAGCATGTATGAGACACTGGATTCATTCCACAGCCCCACATAAAATAAATTTTATAATTTGAAGAACGTGAACTCAAACAGCAAATCAATATCAGGAGGTTCCACCTTTTCTATATCACAAATTCTAGATTCCTACTAAGTATTGGGCATTGTTAGCTATTTCTGACATTTAGTTCTTGAACATGGAACTAAAGACAATTTTTCTTGATGTATTGCTCCCTTTATTTTATTTTACATGAGGTAAGCCTTGTATATCCCAGGCTGGCCTCAAACTATGTAGGTGAGGATGACCTTGAACTGCTCCTGTTCTCCAACTTCTAAGTGCTGAGAGTACAGGCTTGGACCACTGTGCCTGCCAATATTTTGTTCACTTTAAATGATAACAAATTGAACATTAGAAATAGAAAATATTTTGTGTGTTTAGTTTTTAGGTTTTGAACAATTTCACAAATCTACTTGAGCTTTTTATTTATTTTTAATTATTATTATTTTTGTTGTTTTGTTTTTTCAAGGTAGGGTTTCATGCTAGCTCAGGCTGACCTGGAAATCACTATGTAGTCTCAGGGTGGCCTTGAAGAACTCATGTTGATCCTTCTACCTCTGCCTCTTGAGTGCTGGGATTAAAGGTATGTGCCACCACGCCCAACTGCTTGAACTTTTTAAAAATGATTCCAGGACGAGGGATGGCTTAGCAGTTAAGGTGTTTGTCTGCAAAGCCAAAGGACCCAGGTTTGATTCCCCAGGATTCATGTAAGCCAGATGCACAAGGGGCGCATGCATCTAGAGTTTGTTTGCAGTGGCTGGAGTCCTGGTGCACCCATTCTCTTTCTTCCTCTTTCTCTCTGTCAAATACATAAAAATAAAATATTTAAAAATGATCTCAGCTCAGGACAACAGCAAGCCTTCATATAGACCTCGTTTCACTAAATTAGGCTTGATACTTGAAGATTTTCACCATTCTCACTGATGCCCGACTCACTAAATTAATGAGGCCTGCCTGATCTGGTCTTTGCCTCCCTTTCTAGCCTACTGCCCACACCCTCCCTTTTTCTCAGTAAGCCTTCTTTCAATTGTAAGATGTGCTAGGTTCCTTCCCAACTTAGAATTGTTGCAGACAGATTTATCCTACCAGGAATACTCTGCTGTTTACCTTTCCATCTTACACACACACACAGACACACACACATTTGTACCCATCAGCTTTGGTTCAAAAATATACCAACTATGGAGAAAACTTTTAACTCTTTCCTAGATCTGTTCTTAGTCTGACACTTACACAATCTTTATTCCTACCCCCCCTTTGAGCTGTTTATAATAGTTTAATGTATTTTTCTCACAATACAGTGGATGACTTGATCTTTTTTAATTTTTTTTTTTAAGAGAGAGAAATAGAGAGAGGGAGAGAATAGGCACGCCACGGTCTCCATCCACTGCAAATGAACTCCAGATGCATGTGCATCTGGCTTTTGTGGGTCCTGGAGAGTCAAACTGGGATCCTTTGGGAGGCAAGCACCTTGACCACTAAGCCATCTCTCCAGCCCTTTTTTTTTTTTTTTTTTTTTTTGGTTTTTCAAGGTAGGCTGACCTGGAATTCACTCTAGTCTCAGGGTGGCCTCAAACTCATGACGATCCTCCCACCTCTGCCTCCCAAGTGCTGGGATTAAAGGCTGCGCCACCACGCCCATCTTGGTTTTTCAAGGTAACATAGGGTTACACTCTAGCCCAGCCTGACCTGAAATTCAGTCTGTATTCTCAGGGTGGCCTCGAACTCACTGTGATCCTTCTACCTCTGCCTCCTGAGTGCTGGGATTAAAGGCGTGCCCCACCACACCCGGTTTTGCACTGTTGAAAAAAAAAATACACACACATTATTTGAGAGAGAAAGAATGGGCCTACCAGGGCCTGTAGCCACTGCAAATGAACTTCAGATGCATGTACCACCTTGTGCATCTGGGTTTACGTGGGTACTAGAGAACTGAAACCTGGGTCCTTAGGCTTTACAGGCAAGCATCTTAGTGACTAAGCCAGCTCTCCAGCCTAATTTAAAAAAAATTTTTTTTTGAGGTAGGATCTCACTTTGGCCGAGGTTGACCTGAAATTCACTATGTAGTCTCAGGGTGGTCTCACTCATGGTGATCCTCCTCCCTCTGACTCCCAAGTGCTGAGATTAAAGGTGTACACCAGAATGCGTGGGTTTAAAAATTTTTTTAATATTTTTTATTTTATTTGCATGTGTATATGGACACTCCAGGGCTTCTTGCCACATGCAAATGCATGGTGGTACACACCTTTAATCCCAGCACTTAAAATGCCAAGATAGGAGGATCAGGATCTCTCTTAGGTCAAGGCCACCCTGAGACTAAATTCTAGGTCAGCCTGGGCTAGAGTGAGACCCTACCTTGAAAAATAGACCCGGGCATGGTGGTGCACGCCTTTAATCCCAGCACACTCGGGAGGCTGAGGTAGGAGGATCACTGTGAGTTTGAGGCCACCCTGAGACTACATAGTGAATTCCAGGTGAAACCCTTCCTCAAAAAAGAAAAGAAAAGCCGGGCGTGGTGGCGCATGCCTTTAATCCTAGCACTCGGGAGGCAGAGGTAGGAGGATCGCCATGAGTTCAAGGCCACCCTGAGACTACAGAGTTAATTCCAGGTCAGCCTGGACCAGAGTGAGACCCTACCTCGAAAAACCAAAAAAAAAAAAAAGAAAAGAAAAGCCAGCATGGTGGGACACGCCTTTAATCCCAGCACTTGTGAGGCAGAGGTAGGAGGATCCCCATGAGTTAAGAGGCCACCCTGAGACTGTATAGTTAATTTTAGGTCAGCCTGGACAGAGAGAAACCCTTCCTCGGGAATTTTTTTTTAAATCAAAATAAAATAAAATGTACCTAGCTAGGTGTGGTGCCATATGCCTTTAATCCCAGCATTTAGGAGGCTGAGGTATGAGGATAGTGTGAGTTCAAGGCCAGCCTGAGACTACTTAGTGAATTCCAGGTCAGCCTGGGCTAGAGTGAGACCCTACCTCAAAAAGAAAGAAAGAGAGAGAAAGAGGGAGGGAGGGAGGAAAGAGGAAGGAAGGGAGGGAAAGAAAGGGAAAGAAGAAAGGAAGAAAAAATAGGTTCCTAAAAAATATTCCATTATTATATAATCATCCAATTTAGTCTATTTGTATCATTTAACTGTTTCTGACTTCAAAAGTATTTGGTTTCAAATGTTTGTTCCATATATATGTATTTGCAAGCAGAAAGAGATAGGAGAGAGAGAGAGAATGGGCATGCCAGGGCCTCTAGCCACCACAAACTCCAGAAGCTTGTGCCACTTTGTGCATCTGGCTTACATGGGTACTGGGAAGTCAAAACTCGGTCCTTAGATTTGCAGGCAAGTGCTTTAACTGCTGAGCCATCGCTTCAGCCCTTGTTTCTTAAAAAATATTTTATTTGTTTATTTAAGAGAGAGTAAAAAGGAAGGGATAGAGAACACACCAGGGCCTCCAGACACTGCAAACTCCATATGCGTGCACCACCTTGTGCATCTGGCTTTATGTGGGTACTGGGAAATCAAACCTGGGTCTTTGGCTTTGTCTGCAAGTGCCTTAACTACTAAGCTATCTCTCCAGCCCCCAAATACTTGTTTCTTATTGGTAGGCTTTATTAAAAGAAGTTGAGCAGTAGAGAAGTACTGAAAATCCACAATTCATACTGAAATGTCTTTTTTTTTTCAAATTTTTTATTAACAACTTCCATGATTATAAAAAATATTCCATGGTAATACCCCCCCCCCGCACTTTCCCCTTTGAAACTCCATTCTCCATCATATCCCCTCCCCATCTCAATCAGTCTCTCTCTTAATGTCATGATCTTTTCATCCTATTACGATGGTCTTGTGTAGGTAGTGTCAGGCACTGTGAGGTCATGGATATCCAGGCCATTTTGTGTCTGGGGGGGGAACACTTGTAAGGAGTCCTACCCTTCCTTTGGCTCTTACATTCTTTTGCCACCTCTTCCACAATGGACCCTGAGCCTTGGAAGGTGTGATAAAGATATTACAGTACTGAGCACTCCAGTCACTTCTTTCTAGCACCATACCTTCTGAGTCATCCCAAGGTCACTGCCATCTGAAAAAAGAAGATTCTCTACCAAAAGTGAGAGTAGCATTCATATAAGGGTATGAACATTAAGAGAAGTGCCTACTGGGCAGTTTTATAAGCATAGTATATACATTTAGCCAGACAGCAGCAGATGTTATACTCCCAGGACTCATGACTACCCCTGTTTTAAGTTTTCAGTATCAGGGATGTATTCCCTCCCATGGAGCAGGCCTCCAGTCCAGTTAGAGGGCAGTTTGTTTCCCCCATGATAGATGTGCCACTATTGCACCCATTGGCTCATTAGGCCTGGCTGGCCAAATATAAGGCTTGCAGTGTCCACTGTTGAGTATCTTCACTGGTGATTTCTCTTTCTCCCATTGAACTGCATGCAGAATGGCTTCTTCCAGCTTTCTGTCAGCTGGTCTACATGGAGGAGGTTATCAGCTCCATACTGAAATGTCTTAATATAAACATGTCAGGTAATGCAAACATTACAAAATACAATTAAAAAAACAGACTGACATAAGTTGATATAAGATGAAAAGTAACCTCCCCCTTCTCACACACTCTACTGTCAAAGCGATGAACAGGCAAGCTGGGTATGGTGGATCACACCTGTAATCTAAGCCCTCAGGGGGCAAGAGGGTCTCTCTGAGTTTGAGTCCTTCCTGGACTACAGAGTGAGACCCTGCCTCAAACAAAAACTGAACATTTTTTTTTTAATACTGGCATCTCATAAATTCTAACGAGTCATAATGCACTGTCTCTTAATCAATTTTCTACATAATGATGTAATGTACTAAGCATATACAGGCACTGGCAAAGAGCCTTTCTCAAGAAGGAAAACAGTTGAGTGTGGTGACTCTCACTCTCACCCCAGCACTCAAGGGGCTGAGTTAGAAGTTCAAGGCCAGCCTGACAGAATAAGACCCTGCTTCATTCTGTTATAGAGGATTGAAACTAGTTTTTTCTTTTCTTTTTTTTTTTTAATTTTTATTAACATTTTCCATGATTATAAAATATATCCCATGGTAATTCCCTCCCTCCCCACCCCCACACTGAAACTAGTTTTATAATAAAATATGGTTAAGACTGAGTTGCTAAAACCACATTTCTGGATTGGAGAGATGGCTCAGTGGTTAAGGGGCTTGCCTTCAGATAGCCTAAGGTCCCGAGTTTGATTCCCCAGTATCCACAGAAAGCCAGATGCACAAAGTGACACATATATTTGTAGTTTGTCTGCAGTGGCTGGAGGCCCTGGCACATATATTCTCTTTGTCTTATTTTTAAGTTAATTTTATTTTTTTATTTACTTGACAGAGAAAGAGGGAGAGAGAGAGAATGGGCACACCAGAGCCTCCAACTACTGCAAATGAACTCCAGGCAATGCACCCCCTTGTGCATCTGGCTGACATGGGTCCTGGGGAATCAAACCTGGGTTCTTTGGCTTTGCAGGCAAATGCCTTAACCACTAGGCCATCCCTCCAGCCCTCTGTCTTCTCTCTCTGCTTGCAAATAGATAATAAATATTTTTTAAAACACCACATTTCCTTCACATTTATTTATTCCCCACTCAGTGTTGTTCAGCTCCTACCACTGATCAAAATTTTATAATTTTCCCTTGCAAATAAAGTATATATATAACCAAACAGTTAATAAACATATAAAAACCAAGGATAAGTAAGGCCCACAAGGTACTACTGTGTAATGTATCCACTGTCAAGTTGATGAGGCCAGTTGTTATATTTGACAGCAAGAAAAAAAGTAGCTGGTTTCTGTTCAGAGCTGTAATTAAACAAAGACAGAGTTCCCTTTTTTCAGCTTCTAGCACTAGAGATCCAGAATGCTTTGTATTTGTAGCAGGCAACTGGCTAAGTTTCCAAGAACATGGTACTAGAGCCCCTTTAATTAGAAATTTGGCAAAACTCAAAATTATATCACTTAGTAATAAACAACTAAGAAGCATCAGGCTAGAAGCAGTTATCCACATACAAAAGGCTAAGTTGGCCATTCTTCGAGATACCACCTCAACATTCACTTGAACTACATGAAGAGCTATGAAGAAGCTGACAGCTACTAGTAAAAGACCAGACGCTACTTTCATCCAGTCTCGGATATGTGTTCTCTTCTTCAGCACACACAGCCCTGTTTGTACACCAGCCATGTGTATTGCCACATACCCCAGCGTCGAGATTATTCCTTCTCGGTTGGCATTTAAGAAACCGACCCTTGTGCCACTGCCATCAGTGCCATACAAAATTAACCTCTTGAGTGGGGTAAGGTCAAGGGCTAGCTGGTATAACACAGCAATGCTGATGGCCACGATCCAGGATTTATCCAAGGGGAAAATGATCAATAGCAGTGATGTCACCAATTTCACAACTATGATGGTAAAGAAAAAGTTCCAGTGAACTCCATACTCAGTCACATGTTCCTGATAATCTATGGATTTTGTAAGAACTAACCGTCCCACTCCGAGGACGACTAATGGCCAAACAGAGTATAATGATTTTCTAAAATAATTCAATCTGAACCCATCTATATGTTTTCTTCTGACCTCTGGACAAACCATGGCAGTCCCAAAAATAAATCCACCTACTCCAAAATCCATTGCCCCGGTCCCATAAAGCTCAGTTTTGGCAAGTCTTCTGGGGAAAAGTGGGAAGTCCACAGCCAAAATGGCAATTGCAGTAAATACACTGTTAATGACACGGTAGCAGGTGATGACTGGATTGTGATCTGATTCTAGGCTGATTGTCAAGAATTTTTCAAGGATTTTCTGAACAGGCACTCTGGCATAGCAAGTCCTCCTCTGGTATATCTGATAGAACAGCCACGCCCCACAGGCAAGTATAGTGAGATGCTCAATGAGGACAAATGAAGACAATATGGTCAAGGTGGTCACCAGGGGGACAATGAGAACAACAAAGTCAAGGAAGAATCTCGTTCTCCAGGTGTGTGAAAAAGAACACAAGTGCTGCGAGAAAATGATCAGGAGGCCTCTGCACAGGATGCAGAACGCAGGGAAGCACAAGCCCTGCGTGACTTCCAGTACGCTAGTTCCATTGAGGTTACTGACAAAAGCTTCTTTCACCTGCTTTTGATACATTTTTCTTCCTGTGAAAACAGTAAAGGAACAGATTTGTGGAAAGCAACATTCTTGTGAAACTGGTATATACCTATGTAACTAGCTGGATTTTACTCATTTCTAGGTTTCAGAGCAGACCTTGAGGCCCTAGGGGTTATAATTCAGGGACAGAATTTCTGTCCTCTGATTCTCCTAGAATTGTGGAGGAAAGCTGACATTGATGCATTAGACAACGCCAGGGGAAGTTACAAAATTACTGACAGCTTTATTTGTCAGTATATAAAGGCAGGCTCAAAAGTAAATTTGAAAGCCAAATGTACCCCACACCTGTAATCCCAGTACTAGGGAAGGGGAGGCAGATCAGGAGTTAAAGGTCATACTCCTTGGCTACATAGTGACTTACAGACCAGCACACCTCCCCCCCGAAAAAAAACTAAGAAAATAAACTTGGAATATAATCCAAATGGTGTCACAGCTAGGAATTTCTACTATAAAGCATAATGTAGCATATATTGTGAAATCTTTAATGAAAGATGAGTACATACTGACTAAAATCCTACAGCGGAAGAGAGAAGTTTTGACTTACTTTGGACTCAGTGTTCTTGGATTTCTTTTCAGAGCCTCTCTGAACCTACAACACAGGGGGACAAACTGCCAAGAGCCGAGCCCCGAGTCTAGCTGGTACCCTACGGCATGGGCACGTTTCCCTCATTTTCAGACGAAGGTGCAAGTTAGCAGAACGAACGAATACCACACACAGCACATTACCAGAGTTGGTAGTTTTCTTCCTATGGGCTACGAGATACTCTGCCACGCACCAGTGTCTGAAAAGTGGCACGCTGGGAGCGCACACCCGTTGGCAAGACATGGAGCCCCGCACACGGCGTACCACCCCAGGAAGCAGCACGTGCGGCCGGCTCGGGCCCCGCTCAGGTATCCGCTCCAGGCCGGTCACGGCCGGGCCCGGCTCCTTCCCCACATCGCCGCCTCAAGCGGAACAGGCCGCGGGGGTCCCCGTGCGCCCGGGGGGACGCGGTTCCCACCGCACCTGCGGGACGCGGCCGCTTCCGCCTCGCCAGCGGCGCTTCCGGCCCGGGCGGCGCAGCCTGCTCTTCCGGGCCGGCAGATTCCGCGCGGCCGCGCGCGCCGCCTCCTTTCTTGCCCCGCGCGTTGGGCTCGCGCGCGGCACGCCCGGGTCGTGGCCATGGGCCGGCCCGCGAGCGCGGCAGCCCCTGCGGGGGAGGCCAGGGCCCGTGGGGCAGAGCGCGCCCCCACGGCCCTGCGAGCGCCCCGGGGGGGGGGGTCCCGCGAGGCCGTGCGCTCCCCCGCCCCGGAACGCGGGAGGCCACCCGAGTCCCGACCCATCCCACCACCACCCCCGCCCGGGGAGGAGGAGCCCAGCCGGCCTCCCTGGCCAGCCCACGTGCGCCCGGCAGGCCCGCCCCAGGGGAGGAGCCCGGCCGGCGCCGGGCCACTCAGCCCGAGCGGCCGCCAGCCCGGGGGCGACCGGCTCCCTCCTCCTCCTCCTCCTCCTCCTCCTCCTCCTCCTCCCCCGGTCTCTTCCCGCCGCCTCCGCCGGCAGAACCGCGCTTCCAGTCGGCCCGGGCAGGGGGGACTGCATGCTCGGAGGCTCGGGCCGAGGGACCGGTGAGTGCCACCCCACGCCCCAAACCCAAGCCGGAGCTCTCCACGGCCCGGAGCGGGTGGGGGGCCAGCTTGCCCCGTAAGTGGTGTTGGAAGGTAGCATTTCCCCCGCCCCGTCTCTAAATCTGCATTCCTCTCCCCTCTTCTGCTGACCCTCTCGTGTCCCAGGGAAAGGTAGCCTAGCTAGCCCCAAACAAGGACCTTTCACGGTCACTTTCCCGCTCACCGGCACTGGCGGGGGGGGCTTCCGAGCGATCGCACCCGGTTGACAGTCTGGGTCCGGACATCCGTCCCTCTCGCTGTCGGACCCAGGGACCATAGCAGGCTTTAGGGGAGCCGTTCCCTTGACTTTAGGGTCCTATCCACTCTTCCCCGCTGTCGGGTGCTTCTTTCTGGAGAACAGAATCCCTGCTCTAGGCACCACAGGCACATGTCGGTACCCGAAGTCCTGGTTCCCGCCAGGAACCTGTGGCCAGGCGGTGATTGGCTTCCCGGACCCCAGTCCAGCTCTTCCCCACGTCTGCCCTCCCTTTGTCCTTCAAGCCCCAAAAGAAACTGAGGCCCGGCGAGCTGGAGCTGATGATCAGGTTGCCACTTGATTTGATTCGGTGTGTTCCACCTATCATTACTCGCGTCTGCCCACTGTGGTCACGCCCTTTCCAGAAATTCTTGGTGGTAACCGCCTAAGGAGGGAGAACTGGAGGAAACTGCTCTGATCCCACTTGACTCCAGCTGGAAGCAGATGCTGCGTGGTAATAAGTAGGAGTTTCTAAGGTCTCTCACTTGGTGCTTACCCATATTCATTTCCGCCCTGTGAGATCTGAGTACTATTACTCCGTATGTATAATGAGGTTTAGGGAGCTGTGATGAGCCCCAGGAAGATTTTTGAGCTTTGAATGTTAACCCTCCACCCTGTTGTATGCAATGGACCACATTCAGAAGATGAGCTTCCAGTTAAGGGAATTTTGTTCTCCTTCAGTGTCCTCTATTTGGATGACCCAAGGAGTCCAGAGGGAAGGTGTCCAGCACAGTCCTGAAATTAACCCTTTTCTGCTTAACTTTTCCCTTTTCCAGTTTCCATGGATGCTCCTGTCCCTGGGTTCCTTAAAGATTCAGTGTGTTCAGAGCCTCAATAAATCTCTACCTGGGTTACTCCATTACAGATGCCCTTCATCTCTCTTTGCTGGGGGAAGGATTTAGGCTGACTGAGGGTCACTTGCCATTTTTCAGAGACTGGCTTGATCCTAGTCTCATAACACCACCTCAGATGGACTCCCTTCCTTGAATCTCAGCATTTTTTATTTATTTGAAACAAGGTCTCCTAGTGTAGCCTAGGCAGGCCTCAAACTGAGATCCTATGACCTCGGCCTCTTGAGTGCTGGACATCACAGATGGGTGCCACCACTCCATTTGAATCCCACCTTCCTTTTTTTTTTAAAAAAAATTTTTACTTATATACTTGAGAGTGGCAGACAGAAAGAAAGAGGCAGATAGAGGATGGGTGTGCCAGGGCCTCCACCCACTGCAAACGAACTCCAGACACATGCACCCCCCCTTGTGCATCTGGCTAACATGGGCCCTGGGGAATCGAGCCTCAAAACAGGTTCCTTAGGCTTCATAGGCAAGTGCTTAACTGTTAAGCCATCTCTCCAGCCCGAATCTCAGCTTCTTGACACTGGACCACTCCACCTGACGAGCGTTCCCAGATGGGTTATCCACCTTCGCTGTAATGCTAACACTCACCCTCAGTGATACTCAGATTTGTATTTTGTGCCGGGCTTTGAGGCTTTGAAACCATGATCTCACTGACCTTTTACTACCACTCCCTGTGAAGTATGTTTAACTACCCCATTTTCAAGGTGAAGTTTGAGGTTGGTGATAGTGTTTCCCCAAGGCCACACACCCATCTGATAGCTGAACCACAATTTCCTACTCATAAAACAGCTTACCTGGCACATCAGAAACTGACTTCAGGCCTGCTGGCTACACTTAAGTAGGACATTTCTGTCTAATAGAGAAGAGAGTTCAGAAGACTGTCTATCCAGAGTCCCATCTTCCACAATATACCCAGATTTGTAGTCCCACCCCAACCTTAACCTTAAAGCTAATAAAACTAGCCTTTGACTTGTGCTATAAAAGTAGCCCAGGGAATCTCTGGAGGCGCTCATCAAAGTTTGCCCTGTTCCTAATTGGCACGGGAAAGGACAGACTCTCACTCTCTGCCCAGACCTGCCCTGGTTCTCATTTTGGTTCCTCCTGCTTGGTAGGAGGAGTAGGAATGAGTCACCCTGGAGAAGCCCTCACCTGTGTATGGCTTTTGTCTTCTGTCTCATGGTACAGGCTTGGGGGTGACTATGAGATTGCTTCAGATCTGAGCCCTCTACTGGAGCCATGGCCTCATGATCCCACTTGTGCCCGTGATCCAGAACAACCCTGGCTGACCACACTTAATGCAGGATGCTCCAGCAGGTAACCCTCAGCCTGACAGAGTCCAGGCCTCAAGCACCAGCGTTTTGCTTATCATACTGAAGAACCCAGTGTTCTTACTTGGAAGGACAGGAAAGCCCCCATTTGTTCTTTCCTTGTCAGGTAGTCACTCCAGTGCTCTTCCGGATACCTAATTTGAATGTCTCCTGCTGTGGCTCTTTGTTCTTTTCCTTGTAACTGGTAAGGTGAAGAGGGAAAGGAATCTAGGGCACTTTGATGACCAGAGCAGAGGGAATCCTGACAGGTGCCTGCCAGGCTGTTTGGTTGAAGCACCGGGAGTGTTCATTGAAGCTGAGCTTTAAGGAACAAGAAGGAATTAGTCAAGCGGAAAAGGAAATCATGCAGCTTAGGCAAACAGGTCAGCCTGTACAGAAATGCCAGAGAAGGTGACCTGTGTGGGATTCTAATGAATGGCTCACAGGCACCATGAAACCTGCCCTTCCACCAGACCTCTGCCCCTCTAAAAGGGTATTGTCCTTGGTCTGTAGGATGTGAAGCCATGCTTCACTGTGGAGCACTATCTCATACACGTATCACCCTTCATACCCATAGCTCCTGGTCCACAGCACACTGAAATCCTACTTAACTGTCACCCCACTCTAGGGTATTCAATGTGAGGCGTGCCCTCAAGATGTTTGCGGTTAAGTGAGATTCAGGGGGATAACCAAGTGTGGGACTAGCAGCCTCAGAGAAGCCGCGGTAGATTTGCTAGTTGAACTGCTTTCCATTTGTCACGTGAAACAAGTTTTGGAGACTAGAGAAGTAGGACAGTTGTCTACTCTGGGCTTGGTATTAGTTGTAAGTTTTTCTTGCTGTAAGAGTAGCAATGTTTACTATAACCACACCAGTGGCTGCTCTGTGCGGAGCCCTTCTCATCTAGTAGTCGCCACGCTTGTGCAATTCTGTTTAATCTTCACAACCTCCGTGAGAAAGACAAAGCAGTGGCAGCTGCGGAGATAGTTCAGCAGAGAAGAACAGCTACTGTGCAAATCGGAGGGCCTGTGTGCAGTCCCCACGCCCATGTCAAACTGGGCATGGCCCTGCACACCTGTACCCCAATTCTGAGGGAGGCAGCTACAGGAAAATTGCTGGGGCTCATTGGTCAGTCAGTGTGACTGAAAATGGCAGTACCAGATTCAGTGTCTCAAAGGAATTTCCCAATGTTCTGCTCTGGCCACTGCATGCATGTGCACTGGGCGTGTGTATCTGCACACAAGTGCATAACACTGTACACATCCCCCACCCCAAACAGAAAGATCTAGTATTATATACGATACAGTGCCATTACGTCCCCCTTTTGGAAGTAAAGTTTAAAAGGTTAAATGACTGACTAAAGGTCATATTCATTATCAGGAATTTGGAAAAAAAAATTGAAAACTCAAATTATCCATAATCCAAAAAAACATTTTAGAGAATATATTAGTTCCCTTCCCTCCCTCCCTCTTTGTTGTCGCTGTTTTTTTTTTTGGGGGGGGGTTCCGAGGTAGGGTCTCACTCTAGCCCAGGCTGACCTGGAATTCACTATGGAGTCTCAGGGTAGCCTTGAACTCATGGCAATCCCCCTACCTCTGCTTCCCAAATGCTGGGATTAACAGCATGCACCACCATTCCCAGCTGTTGTTGCTGTATTGAGACAAGGTCTTGCTGTGCAGCTGTGGATGGCCTGGTACTTGCCTAGATGGTCTTGAATTCCTAGTAGTTCTGTCTCAGCCTCCCAAGTGCTAGGGGATCATGTCCAGCAATAACTGCTACTTCTTTTGGCATATTCCTCATGCCTTTCTAAACCCTTTATATATATATGCTTTTGTGTATCTGTGAGACAGGAACACTCACATTCCCATTTTAGAGATGACGAAAAGAGGTTAAGATACATAAGATTATACAGCTGATTTATGGTGGACTCGGGCTTCAAACCCAGGCAATCCAGCTTTCATTTTTCTTTTATTGTCAGTACTGGGGATTGGACCTGGGGCCTCACCCATGCTAGGTCAGCACCATGCCATTTAACTATGTCCCCAAGCTGCTTTTTTTTTTTTTTTTTTTTTTTTTTTTCGAGGTAAGGTCTCACTCTAGCCCAGCCTGACCTGGAATGCACTCCTTAGTCTCAGGCTAGCCTTGAACTCACAGTGATCTTCCTACCTCTGCCTCCCAAGTGCTGGGATTAAAGGCATGTGTCATCACGCCTGGCTCTTTTCGCTTTTTTGTTTCGAGGCAAAGGTCTCACTAAATTGCCCAGGATGTGCTTAAACTTAATACTCTTGCTTCAGCCTCCTGAGTAGCTGCTATCAACAGGTCTGTGGCAAGCTCGGTAGCCTTGCTTTCACATCCAGGCTCTTGAGCATTAGATTCAGCTCAGCTGCCTCTGGTTAGATAAAGATTCCATGAATTGTAGCTGGGTTGGTGAGTAGGTTCTTACTCTCCCCACCCTCCCCTTTCTTTTATTTCTTCACCTTCCTCCCTCGCTGCATTTAGTTTTGCTAGTTACTCTAGAGAACAAGAGCCTGCCTTGTGTTTTCTGGTGGGCCTGAGGCACCTTTGGAATAGACTCATCGCTGTGTCATTCAAGTGAAACTTGCCACCTTGGCTTGTTTCCTGGGATTTGAGCTATTGGAATTTACCATACCTATTGGAAACTTACACATGTGTTCTCAGAGACCTCAGCCGTCACAAGCAGAGTTCAGCCAGGTGCCTGTCTTCTCCTCCTCTTGGGAACAACAGCCCCTCCTTTTTGGGTCCTGTAAGTCTGTTAGCCTATAACCTGAAAGCTGACTTGGCTGGAGCTCATGACAGAAGAGATGGTAAGGCATATATGTACACAGTTTGCAAGGCCCTGACCAAGTGCTTTGTATGTTTCTTCTTCCCAGTATCCCTGTAAGCTGGGTTTATTTTCCTTTATTTATAAATTAACATGCCGTAGCTCAGAGAGGTGAAGTGAATTGCCCAGGCTCTCAAGACTAGTAAGTAGCAGAGCTGAAATGTGAGACCTGTTCCTTGTCCTCTGCTGGCTCTGCCCTTGTTAGCTGTCAGCTATCCTGAGTGCCATCTCTCACAGCCCCTGTGTTCTGCTCCAGGTACATGGACACAGTTCAGGCTCTGATGCCCAAAGCAGGGCATCCCTCAGAGGAGACCTGCAGGACTTCTTGGGTGGGGAGGCCCCGCTGCACCAGCTGGAAGATCTCACCAAGGTGAATCCTGTGACACTGGAGACAGGTATGGGCCCTCCACTCCTAGAGTGCCATTCCAGGAGGGTGGACGGGCAATGAAGGTATCCAGCTCAGCTGCCCCAGTTCAGACCAGGCATCCAGACACCTGACCTGGCCTCTGCCCCAGGGAGCACAGCAGCTGCTCCTGGGTTCCCTAGGGCAGGCTGTGCTCCAGATTTGGAGTTTGTCTTAATTAGACCTTGTATCTATTCATCAGGGAGCTATGGGGATCTAATGGCACTTTGCTAATTACAGAGAGAGTACTGCTCCACAGATACGTGCCTGTGTTTTGCCTATATTTGAGCCAGACTTTACTAACGGCATCTTTGCCTCAGTCCTCAGGTGCCTGCAGGCCCGGTACATGGCAGACATATTCTACACCAATGCTGGCTGCACCCTGGTAGCTCTGAACCCCTTCAAGCCCATCCCTGAGCTCTATACACCTGAGCTGATGCAAGAGTACCATGTTGCACCTCAACCACAGGTAAGGCTGGATTGCTTCTTGTAGCCTCAGGTCTCCCTAGCCTCCACCTAAGCTTCCCTGTCCTTGCCCATCTATTTCCCAGTCATACAGTTCTTCAAAGCCTGCTGATACACTAGCCCTGTCTGACAGGAACGCTCAAAAATTTGGACACATAACTGATTTAAGGGCAGAAGGTACAAAGTAGAGGACAAACAAATATTTATTTAATTGAGATCGGAATATAAAATAGAAACATATAGAACAAGGGTTTTCTTAACTAGGTATAGTAGTGGTATAGGAATTCCAGAGGTATATTTCTTTTTTTTTTTGTTTGTTTTTTTGTTTTTTTGTTTTTATAGAGTCTCACACTAACCAAAGCTGATCCAGAACTCACTGTAGTCCCAGGCTGGTCCCGAACTCACAGCAGTCCTCCTACCTCTGCCTCCCAAATGTTGAGATTAAAGGCATGTGCCACCATGCCCGACTACAGAGGTATATTTATAGATTTAACTATGCTTTTATGAGACTGGCACACTAGCCACTGCACTAATGAAGCACCTTATGTTTTTAGAAAAGGATTGTCCTTGAATGTTCAGCACATATTTATCTGTAGTAAGAATAAATTATTCTTGTACTGAGAATAGAATAAATTGGGGGATGGGAAGAGGTGTAGGCAGGGAATGTTAGAGTGTTTCATGTGTTTCAGGGGAAGCAAGAGAATGCTTGGTAGCAAGAGGGAGGCTAGGGAAAAGAAGCAGTGCATGAGGATAGGAAGATGAACCCACCACAGCAGTTTGTGAGGGGCCAAAACAACATAGCAGGCAGAGTCTGCATACTGCCTCATTCAAATGGAGGTGAGCCTGGGAGCAAAGCCCCTGGAGAAGTGATGAGAGTGAAGGAGGCAGAAAGAATACTTCGGAGCTTTTTAACCAGTCCAGATGAAAGTGGGCTGGGGTAAGGACAAGCAGAGAGAGGGGCAGCACTGACAACATCCTGAGTGGGTGCCTGTGCCCTTGGAAAGCTGTATGTGACCATTGCTGATTAGGCTGGTGAGGTACAGTATAGATGGCCTAGCCCTTCAGAAATTTACTCATGGGAAGTATAAAGTGGAATCCACGGATATCTGTCCTGAGGCTGCATCAGACCCACTGTCTGCCCTCTCCTCAAAATCAAAAGCCAAATCATGGTCCCCTCCCTTTCCCCAAACCACATTTGATGCCAGCACCTTGAGGATAGCATGGCTTTGGGATTCACCTCACATGCATATACTTACTGAAGACCTTAGCAGGTTGTTATTAACCCTCTTTTAAGTGTAGCTACCTAACATAGACTTCTTAAGTGGTAACATTTTTTTGCAAATTGTACAGTACAATAACAAAATAATAAGTAGCATAATAAAACCACTGAAGAAAATAAAATGAGAGCCCAAGGTGTTGATGTCATACAGTGCTCAGCACCAGCACTGCTTCCGGGCTGGGAACATAAATGAGTAGATCCACCATAGCAGTTCCACAGTTGGGCCTCACACTGGCACCCAGGAAAGCTTTCTAGATGAAAAGATGCTGTTGGCAGCCTCTCATCTGAGCTGTCATTGGATCAACCACTCTTTGAAAATAGATTTTCACACGACCTTCCACTGTTTCAGACACTCAAGCCCCATATCTTCACTGTGGGTGAGCAGACCTACAGGAATGTGAAGAGCCTGATTGAGCCAGTCAACCAGTCCATCGTGGTCAGTGGAGAAAGTGGTGCTGGAAAGGTAGGAGTGTTACTTTCCCATCCTGACAGGTCATACCCAGGGTGGCCAGAAAGGCAGGGGTGGAGCTACCTGTCATTCACAAATAGGCTGCCCAAAGCAGGGAGCCAGTCAATGTGCCATGATGGGCAAGCACTTTGCCAGAAGTCTACTGCTAGCTCTGCTGCCCTCCTGGGAGATAACTTTCTCTCTATGCCTTTTCTTTCTCATTGAAGGTCTCTGCCAACTCTAGCACCTCTAGAAACAGCAATTAGCTGTTGGGGATTCCAACATAGTCATTAAGGGCATACCAGAATGATACTTAGTGTCTGCAAACCTCTCACTTGTAAAATGAGAGGTCCGAATGGAGGACCAACACCTGACTCATAGAGCCTCTGTGAGAGTTAAGTGTTGTCTGATGTGATGGTGCAGTGTGTACCTGGAATCCCAGGACTCAGAAGGCTGACGTAGGATTGTAAACCAGCCTGGGCTACGTAGTTAGACCCTATCAACAAATATAAATAACATAAAGGAACCAGCACACAGAGCACTTGGCACATAGCAGTGCTCCTCTAAAGCTGTCTGCTGTGACTATGGAAAAGAGATTCTTCGAGTGTACTGTCAGACCGCTGTGGTTGTCAGTGGTAGCAAGAACAGTGCATTGGACCAGATGTGTCAGAGGCCCCGAAGCTTCTGGTATGGCTATGAGGCCTGAGATAGCAGAACCACAGCAGGTGAGACACACTGTTGCATAAGGATAAACGAGGAGTTTTGCAGCTAGTCAGAGGAGGTTCACCACCTGCTTGCCAAGTCTTACCCTCTGCCTCACCCTTTCTACTGCACTTCTACTTCACGAGGGATTCTTTGGAACATAAACTATATTTGCCTACACTTGTATGCACACACTGCTGCATGCTGAGCACCTGGCCCAAGATGCATGCATCCAGAGCTCAGTAACCTGTGAGTAGCCACTGTTGCCATAGACTGAGTCTTTCTTTCTCCCTCCCTCCCTCCCTCCTTCCCTCCCTCCCTCCTTTCCTTCCTTCCTCCCTCCCTCTCTCTTTCTCTCTCTCTTCCTTTCTTTTTTTCTTCCCCTAGTCTTTGTAATATGGAGGAGTAAACCCAGAACCTTACTGTACAAATGCTAACAGTGAGCTACATCCCTCAGTCTTTAGTTTTTTAAATTTTGAGATAGTCTCAATAAGTTGACTGGTCTGGCCTTGAACTCATTACATAGCTCAGGAAGATCCCAAACTTTTAAAACTTTTAACTTATTTTTAATATATGCTAAGTAAGTACATAGTTTTAGAAAATCAAGCAACATTGCAAGAATTAAATTTTTCTGGGCTGGGGAGATGGCTTAACAGTTAAGCACTTGCCTGTGAAGCTTAAGTACCCCAGTTCAAGGCTCGACTCCCCAGGACCCACATTAGCCAGATGCACAAGGGGGCGCATGCAACTGGAGTTTGCAGTGGCTAGAAGCCCTGGTGTGCCCACTCTCCCCCCCCCTCTCTCTCTCTCTCTCTGCCTCTTTTTCTCTCTGTCTGTTGCTCTCAAATAAATAAATAAAAATAAAAAGCAAAAAAAGAAAAAAGAAAAAAAAGAAATTTTTCTGTTCTTTTTTTTTTTTTCAAGGTAGGGTCTCATTCTAACCCAGATTGACCTGGAATTCAATATGTAGTCTCAGGCTGGCCTCAAATTCACAGCAGACCTCCTACCTATGCCTCCCAGTGTTAGAATTAAAGGCATGCACCAAAAGGAGAAAGAAAATCAGATGGCCCATATTTCTCAACTCTCAATTTATTTGGGTGTTTACATCTGTGTTTACAAACCCCATGTTTTTATTATTACTGACTTAAGTTTTGGTCCTTATCTTTTCACTTCCTACTTAAGTAAGGGTTTAGTATTTCCCTCTTTCATTCCTCAAGGCAGGGTGTCATGTAACCCGACTTGACTTCCTGATTCACCTGGCTCCACTTCCCAAATGTTGGGATTACGGGTGTGTGCCACCCTGTCCAGCTTACATTTCTTTCTCTTCCTTAATTTTCTTTTCCCTCTTCTTAATATTTGTCCCATTTATTTTATTTTATTTTATTTATTTGAGGGAGGGGGGACAAATAGAGAGAGAGAATGGGCACACCAGGGCCTCTAGCCACTGCAAGTAAACTCCAGACACACACACCACCTTGTGCATCTGGCAAATGTGGGTACTGGGAAATTGGACCTGGGTCCTTAGGCTTTGCAGGCAAGCACCTTAACCACTAAGCAATCTCTCCAGCCCCCATTTTTTTTAATTACTTAGTATTACCTACTATTAATTTATTATCAGACTTGTCACCAAAGCTAGAACCTATCTAACAAACTGGCAAACAAATCAAATGCTTTTTATCCCCCTGGATACAGCCCTTGGATTCCTTGCTCTTGTCACCCTGCTAACTGCCTAGGCCTCCTTCTGCAAGGAGCTTCTCTGCTTCACACTGGGGGTGCCCAGGTTCTCTAGCCTGTGACAAATCCTCTGTTCCTGGAGTCCGTGGCTTCTTCGTTTGTTGCCTTGTTGTTGTTTTTTTTTTTTTTGGTTGTTGTTGTTTGGTTGGTTTTGTTTTTTTCAACGCAGGATCTCACTCTAGCCCAGGCTGACCTGAAATTCACTCTGTAGTCTCAGGGTGGCCTCGAGCTCATGGAGATCCTCCTTCCTTTGCCTCCCGAGTGCTGGGATTAAAGGCGTGCGCCACCATGCCCGGCTTGCTGCCTTAGTTTTATATAACACATTCTTCAGTGGCTTCCTGAAAAAGTTACCTGGCATACAAATTCTTGAATGGTTGCACATCTGAAAATGTTCACTATGCTTCAAGTTTGCTGTTTTATCTGGGCTTTTGTAATTACAGACTGCAAATTATTTTCTTTCCAAATTTAGTTTTATTCTTACATGTTCTTTGTGTGTTCTTGAGAGCCCTAGTCTGTTATAGTGATTTGTTCTTTTCGTGCTCTAGAATCTCTTAGTGTGATCCTTCTTATGCACAAAAAACAAAACTAATAGTTCTGTGTCTTTACGTGGTATTTTTTCACTAACTGTGCTGGGTGCTTTGTGAAGTTTTTTTTTTATATATTATTTTATTTTGAGGCGTGATACTGGAAATTGAACTTAGGATCTCACACATAATAAGCAAGCATTGTACCACTGAGTTATAGCCCCAACCCTCTTTACTTTTTCACCCAAGGTCCCACAAAGTTGACCAGGCTGGCAGTGAACGTGCTAGATTCCTGTTTTGGCCTCCTGAATAGCTAAGGTTATAGGCTTGCATTACCAGACCATGTTTATGAGGATCTGTTTTAGCTAGAAACTCATGTATTTTTGTTGAGGGTAATTTTCACCCCCACCCCCTCACAGGTAGGGTCTCACTCTAGCCCAGTCTGACCCAGAACTCACTTTAGACCCAGACTAGTTATCCTCTTATCTCATCCTCCTGTATACTGGAACTAAAGGTGTGTACCAACATACCTGGCCATATTTTTGTATTATCTAATACGTCTTTCCATTTTCTCTTTCTGGAATTTTACCAGTGGAAAATTTGATTGTCTTAATTTTGCTTGTCTCTCTTGTTTTCCCACTTCTTAATATTTCTTTTTAAAATATTTCTGTGTGTATATATAATCTTTTTTTGGTCCAAATTTCTATTCTTTTGCATTTTAAATTATATTTATTTAGAGATAGGATCTCACACAGTTCAGGCTGACCTGGAAAATTCTATGTACCTGAAAATCAACTTCTGATCCTAGTATTGGGATACAGGTACGCATGTGGTGGTGCTAGGGCTCAGACCCAGGCCTTCCTGCATGCTATGCAAGCTGTCTACCAACTGGACTATAACCCAGTGCCTTGATTTTTTTTTTTTTGGCAAGGAGAAAGAGAGACAGAGAGAGAGGAAATGGGTGCACCAGGACCTCTTGCTACAGCAAGTGAACCCCAGGTGCAAGTGTCACCTTGTGCATCTGGCTTTACATGGATACTGGGGAATTGAACCTGGGCTGTCAGGCTTTGCTAAGAAATGCCTTTAACCACTAAACCATTTCTCCAGCCCCTCTTGAAGTTTAATTTCCCCCAGAATCTGAATTTTTAGTGCTCTTTCATATTCTCTATATGTTATTTCCCTCCAGCACATCCGATTTTCATTTCAGAGATTTAATATCCTCTCTGCTTTGAGGCAGGGTCTTATGTGGCCAAGGCTGTCTTTGAACCCCTGATCTCCTGCCTCCGCCTCCTAAGTGCTGGGATTACAGGTGTGCACCATTATGCCCAGCTCTTCTGTTCCTTTTTTTTTTTTGGTTTATTTTTATTTACTTGAGAGTGACAGAGAAAGAGGCAGAGAGAGAGAATGGGCACGCCAGGGCCTCCAGCCACTGCAAACGAATTCCAGATGTGTGTGCCCCTTTGTGCATCTGGCTAATGTGGGACCTGGGGAATCGAGCCTCGAACCGGGGTCCTTAGGCTTCACAGGCAAGTGCTTAACCGCTAAGCCATCTCTCCAGCCCTTCTGTTCCTTTTTTAAGAATGTTTTATGTTTTTATTTGCAAGCAGAGAGAGAGAGTATGTGTATGCAAGGGTCTCTAGCCAATGAAAATAAACTCCAGATGCATGTGTTACCTTGTGTATCTGGCTTACAGGGAATCAAACCCAGGTCCTTTAGGCTTTACAAGCAAGCGCCTTAACTGCTGAGCCATCGCTCCAGCCATCTTCTCTTATTTTTGAGTATATTCTATGATTTTTTCACTTGTCGTCTTATTGCATTGGCTCTGTTTCCAATTCCCTTTCTTTTGTTATGATATTTGTAAAAGTTTATCAGGTAACTAATACTCCTTGAATGTCTCTTCATATCTAAAAATAAAGCATTAAAATTGATTAGGTTCTATTCCCCAGAACCCACATAAGCCAGATGTACAAGGTGGGACATGCATCTGGAGTCCATTTGCAATGGCTGGATGCCCTGGCACACCCATTGTCTCTCTTTCTCTCTCTCATAAATATTTTTTAAAAATAGCTGTATAAGCCAAGCATGGTGGCACACGCCTTTAATCCCAGCACTTGGGAGGCAGCGGTAGGAGGATCACCATGAATTTGAGGCCACCCTGAGACTACATAGTGAATTACAGGTCAGCCTGAGCTAGAGTGAGACCCTGCCTCAAAAAACCAAAAAATAAAAATAAAAATAGCTGTCTAATTATGTCTGCATCTCTAGGGTTTGTAAAATACTTAGGATTTGTAAGAAAGCCTCCCATGGAGTAATCAGTATTAGCTGTGAAGCCTCAGAGATGCAGAATGATCAGCCCAGGTCAAGGGAATTGTCCCTTTTCTACTTCAGCCCCCAGCCCTCCTTTATTCTTGGTACATTCTCTGGAGCTGAGAGTAGAGGTGGATACCCCCATTTCACGGTTGGGGAGTGCCTTGCCCAAGGCCACAGTTAAATTTGTCATTCATGTAGTTGGTTGGCAACACATACGATATAAGAAAGAGCTCTTCTAGAGGGGGTCACTCCCTCAGGCTCGTTAGTGGGGGGGACATGTGCACATCTCCCACAGGGCTATTTTTGTTGCAGACATGGACATCCCGCTGCCTAATGAAGTTCTACGCAGTGGTGGCGGCCTCACCCACTTCCTGGGAGAGCCACAGGATCTCAGAGAGGATTGAACAACGGATCCTGAACTCCAACCCTGTCATGGAAGCATTCGGTAAGCTCAGCCTCGTCTACACAGTACTCCAGTCCCACTTCCTCTGGGATTTGCCACTCTCAGGGAGAGGGCAGTGCTTTATTACCTTGACCCCACACTCCTCCTCCCAGATCCTCCTCAGCTTCCTTCTACTAGAACTGCTGTCAGGCTGGGCATGGACCTCAATACTGGGGCACTTGCTTTGCAAGGTTGGGTGCCAAAAGTGAACAATACAGGTGATGCCATTTGGCCATCTCCTTCCCTCCAGCCTAGGCACATGGAACAGTGATCTGGAGAGGACCTAGGGCTCATCTACTCCAAATCTCGTCTTTCCATTCTTTTCCTGATGCCCCAGAGAAGGTCTGTCTGCCTAAGGAGGTGCAGCAATTAGTGTCCATGTTGGGACTAGAGCCCAGATATTGTGTCTTATATCTAAAGCCAATAGTAACATCCTATTTATCACCTCTTCCTGTTGAATAAAGTCCTGACTACCTAGGCTTGCTCATCCAAGTTCCCTTGCCAGAAAGTTCTGCTAGCTTTCCTGAACCCCACTTGCTGAAGCCTGAGTGACCTTTCCCTAGTTCTAAGCCTATGATTTGGAAACTGACAAAAGGTCCTTTAAGTAACTGGAGGACAGGGACCTGGTCCCAGTAGACTTGCAGCCACCATGGCCTGTGGGAACTCTGCAAAGCTAGGGGACTGGAATAAACACAGGTGTGATCTCTAGGGAATGCGTGTACCCTGAGGAATAACAACAGCAGTCGCTTTGGGAAGTTCATCCAGCTCCAGCTAAACAGGTAATAACTACTGCCACCCAGCCATCACATGAGAGGGTACAGCTAGGATTGAAATTTCCTTGAGCAGTCACCAGCCTGGGCTGCTGTCATGGGGAAAACTCCATTGCTAACATGTATGTGTATAGGGCTCTTCAGCTCGTGAACCCCGCACTGGATCTTTCAACTAGAGAGCTATAGCTACTGCAGCCAGTGCTCTTGTCATGGCCCTTATGCGCCTTCTGGCTTCCAGCCTTACCCAGGAGCTTTTTGTTAAATTGCTACCTCTTTGAGGTATAACCTTGAGCTTGAAACTAGGGCATCTGCTACTGCCTTGAAATGAGACAGAAGTGATATACAGACGCCTTGGCCATGCCCACCTGAACTAGATGCAGGAGAATGTCCCAGAATACCCGAGGACATTCTGAGATTTTCTTGTGGTTGCTTGGTTGGTTGGTTGAATTTGTTCATTTATTTATGATGTAGCCCAGGCTGACCTAGAACTTGCTATGCAGCTGAGGATGACATTGATTTTATGGTCCTCATACCTCAATCCCAAGTGCTTCAGATATAGGCATTCATTCATCACACACCCAAGGTGGTTTGTCTTGGTGGGAGTGCTAGGTGGTAGTCTGGTGTCCAGTTAATGCTTATAAATGACTATAGAATGAAGGGATAATAATGGGCTCCTGCCTTGGTGTGCCAGAGCGCAGCAGATGACGGGAGCTGCAGTCCAGACCTACCTCCTAGAGAAAACACGTGTGACCTGCCAGGCCTCCAGCGAAAGGAACTTCCACATCTTCTACCAGGTCTGTGTCAGGCACAACGTTCTGTGTCAAGATGCAGAGTAGGGGCCTCTTAACTCCCTGGAAGTTTTGGCCTACAGTTGTGTTTTACCTCCTGTCAAACCAAAATGTCATTGAAGCTGGGACTCCATCTCTCCCCCCAACCCCTCTCTTTAATGAGAGAAAGGGGCAGGGAGGGAGGGAGAGAATTGGCACACCAGGGCCCCCAGCCACTGCAATTGAACTCCAGTTGCATGCATATCCTTGTGTGCATGTGCGACATTACAAGCTTGCTTCACTGCGTCTGGCTAATGTGGGACCTAGAGAGTTGAACATGAGTCCTTAGGCTTCACAGGCAAGTGCCTAAACCACTAAGCCATCTCTTCAGCCCAGGACTTCATCTCTTAATGGAAGCTGCATCACCCTCATCAGAGTGAACACTCTTCTAGAATGGAACTAACAGCATGGGGGCTGCCCAGTACGTGTGCCGCTTCCTCAGACTAGGTTTCTCCACTGTAAGGATAGCAGGTTTCCCTTGCTTTCAGACTGGAAGTGTCTTTGGGCAAGCGGCTATGCCTCTTCAGTCAAAAGAACTCTCCAGATTGGAGTTGTGATTTCGGATCAGCCTGCAGGCCTCCCCTACAGGGTTTGTTGGTTCGGTTGGAGACGTCAGGACCATGCTGCTTCCTTTGCCCTGGGCTTGCCCCAGCTTCTCTGCAGGGACCTTGTACTGCCATTTCTCATTCTTTCCAACCCCAGACCTAAAGAGGCTTGGGCTTTTCTCCCACCCCTCCCCACAGATCTGCAAAGGAGCCACCAAGGACGAGCGGCTCCAGTGGCACCTCCCTGAGGATGCTACCTTTTCCTGGCTGCCCAACTCACAGAGGACTTTGGAAGGTAGGAGGCACCTCTCCAGTGCCCCAGACTGCCCAACAGCTCCACCTGTTCTGCCCAAGACTTGCCCCTGCTGACCACTGGGCTATGTATGACATGGATTCTTTTCAGAGGATTGTTTCGAGGTGACCAGAGAGGCCATGCTTCATTTGGGCATCGACACCCCAACCCAGAACAACATCTTTAAGGTCAGAATAAAATCCATACCACTTACACCTGCAGGAAGATAGACAGCCCTCAGCCCTTTTATGGTCATTCCTGGACTTGGGATTGTCTTTCCATCAGCATCTAGGACTTCAGACCCCCTGTACCATCTCCAGTGAGCTGGTCACCCCTCTGCAGGGAGCCTAGAAACAAGTATTGAGCCATGGGGACAGAGATACAGTACACAGTACTCAGGTACAGAGCACAACACAGTGGCCCACAGAACCAGAGAGCAAGGATCGTAGGTCAGTTTTTACTGCAGTAACAAAAATAATACCCCCTTCACATGTTTATTTCATACTTTACTATTTAAAAACTATGTTTGAACCTCTTAGCTCACTTAATTTTATTAACAGTCTAGTGTGTTGAGATGATTTCCATTTTATGTTTGAGAAAATCAAATGTAAACTTCACAAGGTTAGACACCACTCAGTGACAAAGGAAGTTTGTTCCAGGTACAGTCATTCTAAATGCTTCCCCCTCTTCCTCCTCTTCCTCCACCTTTTTCCCTGCCTCTTCTTCTTGGAGCCCAGTGAACTCCTCTCATCCCCATTGGTGTTCTCCTTTCTGCCTTTGCTGACAGACAACTCCCTCCTTGCTCTTCACTTCCTCACCACCACCACCACTACCCCCCCCCCAGAACAACAGGAAGGGATAAGCAGGATAGGCTGGCAGCAGGGGTGGAGAAGCCACTTCAGGGAGATGGCAGTACAGTGAGAATTAATGCCCCCAGAGGGAGGCTGCTCAAGAAGGTAGGGTGTCATACCCAGAATGGATGGTGCCAGGTAATATACCATGTAAAGCCATGATACTATATGGAAACAAGCCCAGGATAAGTGAACAGCACTACAAGTGCTATTTTGCGGGTGAAATAGCCTTAGCCACACTTCTTACTGGGCACAGCTGCCCTCTTCTGTGGTAGGTGTGGCAAGACAGCAGTGCCAGAGGGATCTTGTTCTCTTAGTATGAAGCCCAGGCTTTGTCAAGTTGCTGGACAAGTTAGGGATCCTTCTTTCCATAGCCCCTGGGGTCTTAACCTTACTGATCATTGAAGGTAAGGCAGAAGGGTGGCACTTGCTGCATAGAGACCAGGATTACAGCTCCTCCAAGCTGGGCCATCCTAAGCCCAGCAGTGCTGCAAAAGGGGCCCTGGAATTCAGAGTCAACCCCCCTAGCAAACACAGAAATAGCTCTTGCCCACAGCCAACAGGAACAGAATGCTACATGGTCAGTTCTTGAGAGTCAGGGGTAGGGGATAGATGGCAGATGGACATAAGACTCACTGGCTCCTGAGAGGTGCCTGAAGTCTGGTCACTTGGGCTCCCATCCTGCCTCTCCACCAGCTTTGGATTGACCTACCCCATCTCTGTCATGGGCATCTTCATGGCAAGTGCCTCACAGTGTGTTGAGATTAAATGATGGGATGCTATGACTTGTGTGGAATCCTGTCTGGCAGATAGACACAATGGGGCAATATCAGGAGCTGCTCTTCTTCCTCTGTTGTCATGACTGTTCAGCAGGAGGGCTCAGCTGTTTCCGGTCTCATCTTCCTCACCATCCCTTCTGCCCCTCAGGTCCTAGCTGGACTGCTACACCTTGGCAATATCCAGTTTGCTACCTCAGAGGACGAAGCCCAGCCCTGCCAACTGATGAACGATGCCAAGTGTGAGAGGCAGGAGTAAGGGAGTAGGGTGGCTCTGTCAGGAAAGTAGCTGATGGTGGAATGAGGTGGGAGTTTGGAGGGCAAAATGTTGAGTCTGCCATCTTGAATTAAGTCATCTGTTGTAGGGCCTGGCCTGCATTATTTACTCCTGATGCCTCTCTGCTGAGGGAGACACTATTGTCTCCATCTTACAAATGAGAAGATTGAGGGTCAGAGGGTTCATAAAGTGATGCACACCCCACATAGTATGTGGGTTCGAGTCTTACTCAAGCCAGTTAGGGAGACTGCTTCAGTTACCTTCTTGTTGCTGACACAAAGCACCTGACCAAAAGCACCGATGGGAGGAAAATGTTTATTTTGGCATACAGACTCAAGGGGAAGCTCCAATGATGGCAGGGGAAAAGTGGCATGAGCAGAGGGTGGACCTCACCCATGGCCAACATTAGGTTGATAACAGCAGCAGGGGAGTGTGTCAAACACTCAAGGGGAAGCTGGCTATAACATCCCTATCAGCACTAACTCCTCCAAGAGTCTCCAGTTCTCAAATTGCCACCAGCTGGGGACCAAGCATTCAGAGTACATGAGTTTATGAAGAACACCTAGTTCAAACAATCACAGAGGCCTTAAGCAAGTCTGTGGCCATTAGAACCTAGGTTTCCTGTGTCCAGTTAGGCGAATCATGGTTCTACTGTGACATGCCTCATGAGGAGGACTGTAAGATGGAGGGCACTTGCCTGAGGACAACATGCCCTCCCAGTCTCTGTCAGGACATCAGCCTGGCTGCTGCAGCTCCCAGAGGACATGCTGGTGAAGACACTACAGATTCGAACCATCAGAGCAGGCAGGCAACAGCAAGTGTTCCAGAAGCCCTGCTCCCAAGCTGAGTGTGACACCCGCAGAGACTGTCTGGCCAAAGTCGTCTATGCACAGTGAGTGTTTCCTCTGGATGCTACCCTCCCCACGGGTTCTTGGATTTTTCTGGGGTTGGACCAGACACAGATGTTGATGCAGGACCAGGGGGAGGCCAGATAAAGCAGACCAGTTGCTAACACCCTTGAGGACACCAGGTCAGGGCTCCCAGATTTGCTCTGAACAGTGCCCTTGGCCTCTGGTCCTGTATTGAGTGGAGGAGTTGCCACATTCCTGACCTAGATTCAGCTCATTATTCAAGTACAGGAGACTGTTTTGACCTTGGCAATGGGTAAGGAAAACCTGTTTGGCTCTCCACTAGCAAAGCAGGTCCCAAAGGTGATCTGGCATCTCTGCAGTTCCAGGTTCAGTCCATTGGGTATACAAATTGCTCTGTCTCCCTGCACCCTGGTATAAAAGGCCTTAGATTACTCACCTGGGGAGGTGAACAGACAGTGGTGGAGCCAGAGGCTGAGCCCATAGTCATCAGCAACACAGCATGCAGCAAGTGGGAGTCCAGCAAAGCAGGGAATGTGGGGCCTGGCCTTTCTGGGACATTACATGGGCACCTCCACCCTCGGCCACATGGCCAAGGATGGTCTCACCTTGAGGTCTGAGAACCTTTTGGAATACTGTATAAAGGCTGTCAGGCCCAGAATCATGTGAGATTATAGGTGATCACTGAATGTATATATGCATTTGGGACCTCAGACAGCCTTGTTTAGAGCCAAGAGCCCAAGAAGCCCTGTTGAAGAGCCCCGAGCAGCTGGGCCCCGCCTGAGCCTATGTTAACCAGAGACTGCTGCCTCAAAGCAAATTTTAAGTCAGAAGTTTTTTTTATTTGGTTTTGGTTTTCCAAGGTAGGGTCTTGCTCTAGCTAAGGCTGACTTTGAATTCACTATGTAGTCTCAGACTAGCCTTGAACTCACAGCTATCCCTCTACCTCTGCCTCCCAAGTGCTGGGATTAAAGGTGTGCTTTTTTTTTTTTCCACTTTTGAAAACATTTATTTGAGAGAAAGAGGCAGATAGAGAAAGAGAATGGACACACCAGGGCATCTAGCCACTGCAAACGAACTCCAGACACATGTACCACCATGTGCATCTGGCTTACATGGGTTCTGGATAATCAAACCTGGATCCTTAGGTTTCGCAGGCAACTGCGTTAACCACTGAGCAATCTCTCCAGCCCCAGGTTAAAAGGTTTTAAAAGCTGGGCATAGTAGCACATGCCATCCCAGCACTTGGGAGGCAGAGATAGGTGGGTTGTCATGAGTTTGAGGCCACCATGACACAACATAGTGAATTCCAGGTCAGCCTGGGCTAGAGTGAGCCCCTACCTAAAAAAAAAAAAAAAAAAAAAAAAAAAAAAAAAAAGTTTTTTTAAAAGCATTTGCCTATAAGGTACTGCAGAATAGAAGAGAAAATATGATAGTCACAGATAGAATAAGCTTCTAGTCATAGAACTTTTTACACATGGAAACAATCAGTAATTGTGACACTAGCTCATTCATTTTTTGTATCTCACATAGGTTTTGAAACCCCTTTTGAACAACAACAAAAAGCATGTTTTTCAAATTGATAAAACAGTTTCAGAATAATTACTTAAAGAAAAAAACGTGCTCCACATGGTGGTGCGGTGCACACCTATAATCACAGCACTCTATATTGAAGCAGGGTTGTCTGTGCGAGTTCCATATGAGCTACATAGTTAAGGCTCTGTCTCAAAAAGGGGAGTGGGGTGATGGGGAGAAGTACGGGAAGGAGGGAGGAAAGGGATTAATCCCTGAACAATTCAGTACCTGTTGTCACCTTGTATAGTAGCCTCATCTCTCAGTTAGTTACAGTTCAAGAGTGGAGGACACCATTGTTCTTGTGAGTTGGGGCCCACTTGTGCAGGATTCAGTTGGGATGTAGCAGAGCCTTGAGCCTTTTGCCTGGGAGTATACTGAATAGAATTCTGTACAAACCAGGCCCTGCCAACAACCCCATCTAGTCACCACACTGGCTGGAGTTGGGGAATATGATTAATGCTGACCCATGCCCTGCCTGACCCAGGACAGGCCAAGTCTGTACTCAGGAGAACGTACTCCCAGAGCCCACATCTGTAATAAGTCAAGACTAGATGAGCCAGAAAGAGGATGTAGCCTTTGGCCTGGGAGGCTTGAATGCATTGTCTTACTGCATGTGGTGCTCCAGCTGGGAGAGTAGTTTGCTACCCAAGTCCCTGGATCATTTCACTCCATCTCACTTTTTTTTTACCACCAACAGGCTGTTCGACTGGCTGGTGTCAGTGATCAACAGCAGCATCTATGTGGACTGTGACTCATGGACCACTTTCATAGGTAGCACAGGCTCACCCTACCAGGAACCCTCCAAAACAAACACTTGAGCCCTGATGTGAGGCAGGAGCTCTGGGTAGCCTGTGTAATTGGACAGCCAGCTCCTTTCCCTTCTGTGCCTGCCTCTCCCACCCATGTACCAGTGTTTGGGTGAGACTTCTATGTTTCCAACCTGTCCATGGCTCCCCAGAGAGTCTCAGATGGTACCTTGTCCCTAAAGGCCTCCTTTCTCTTAGACATCCAGCTGTAGTCCCCAGATGGTAGTGGGGGATGAGTAAAAGAAAAAAATGGACATTGTGGGGGTGAACATTGTTAGAACCTTGGGTGGAACTGTCAGGTAGTGGGAGGGAGTCAGAGGCACCAGCAGTTTGCTTATGGAATGGCAAAATTTTAGACACTGGTGAGGCTGAGGCCCTATAAACTAGATTTGACTTAGAAAATGTTCCCTGGGGACCTGGTGTCCTCAAGGAGGAGTACATTAGGATCAGA
Organism: Jaculus jaculus; assembly: GCF_020740685.1. Classification (NCBI taxonomy): domain Eukaryota; kingdom Metazoa; phylum Chordata; class Mammalia; order Rodentia; family Dipodidae; genus Jaculus; species Jaculus jaculus. The sequence continues at coordinate 95,147,068 of NC_059110.1, forward strand.
GGATTCAGACTCAGAAGTGGGTGGGTGTCATGGGGTGCAGGTGGGAACCACCCTGAATGAGGCAGGGGTAGGGCTCACCCTATTACTTGGCATCATATTCACCCAAACTCATTCCCAGGCTGCCAAGTATGTGCCTCAGCAAAGGCCCAGCCACCCTGTGCACCTGCAGTCCCCCTGCCCGCCCACCCTGCAACGGCTCCATGGTTCTCACTCATCTTAACAGGCCTGTTGGATGTATACGGGTTTGAGTCATTCCCAGACAACAGTCTGGAACAGTTGTGCATCAACTATGCCAATGAGAAGCTGCAACAGCACTTCGTGTCCCAGTACCTAAAGGCACAGCAGGTGAGGGGTGGGCAAGGCAACATCATCCTTTGGCATCCAGTCTAGTTCTGATTAGAAATCTTTGCTCCTTATTTTATTAACTAGTAACTATTTATGAGGCATAATGTGATGTTTTGCTGTACTTTTGTTCCGTTGTTACTATGCTGGAACGTGCCTTTTCCCCAACCTGCCTCTACCCCTAGGAAGAATATGCAGTTGAGGGCCTGGAGTGGTCATTTGTCAAGTACCAGGACAACCAGACCTGTTTGGATCTTATTGAGGGGAGCCCCATCAGCATTTGCTCCCTCATAAATGAGGTAGGACAGAATTGGACTCCAGACCTTTCTGGGACTTTGATAACTCTTCTATGCTTTCTTTTAAAATATAAAAAAAAAAGATTTTTTATCTATTTATTTATTTGTGGGGAGGGGAGCAGATGGAGAGAGAATAGACTTGCTAGGGCCTCTAACCACTGCAGATGAACTCCAGCTGTATGTGCCCCTTGTGCATCTGGCTTTACATGGGTCCTGAGAAATCAACCCCTTAACTGCTGAGCCATCTCTCCAGCCCCTGTGCTTTCTTTTTTACAATTTTTAAAAATTTTTAAAAATCTATTTGAGAGGGAGAGAATATGGATGTACCAGGGCCTCTTGCCACTACAAATAAACAGCAGATGCATATGACATGTTGTGCATCTTGTTTTACATGGGTGCTGGGAAGTCAAACCCAGGCCAGCAGGTTTTGCCATCTCCCCAGCCCTGTGCTTTCTTTTCTCTCTCTCCCTCCACCTGCAAAATGGGATAACTAATCCCAATATAATCCCTGTATGGGTCACTATAATACCTATGTGGCAACTCTGCTGTCTGGGGGTCCAGTCAGTAGGGACATCGATGATTGTGGTAAGACCCTCTCAATTACTGAGGCTGATTGCTCTCTCCTATCCAATAGGAATGCCGTCTTAATCGGCCAAGCAGTGCAGCCCAGCTCCAAACACGCATTGAGAGTGCCTTGGCAGGCAGGCCTTGTCTGGGCCCCAATAAGCTCAGCCGGGAGCCCAGCTTTGTTGTGGTGCATTTCGCAGGACCTGTACGATACCACACAGCAGGCCTGGTTGAGAAAAACAAGGTAGGGCCTGGGCAGTGGTGTATGGGAGCCTGGGTGAAACAGTTGAGTCACTCCTGTATGCACATAGTAGTTGCCATCAGGCGTCTTTTTTTCCCTCTGAACATCCTCTCAGAATTCAGAACCACCTAAGTCTGCCTGAGGTCTCTGCTTTTCAGCCTAGCCTGCCTGGACATGACCTGTGTTAAACTGTGACTGGGTCTCCAGTTGCCAGCAGACCCCTCATTCCTGGGACTCCAGCCCTTCCCTCCCTGGAAGCCCTGTGTTAAGCAGCTCGCATGGGTTGAAGTGGCAGGTCCATAAGCAACACTGGGAAGCAGCCCACTGCCCTTACCTGCCACCTTGCCTTTCTGAATAGGACCCTGTTCCCCCTGAGCTGACAGGGCTCCTGCAGCAATCCCAGGACCCCCTGCTTATGATGCTATTTCCTGATAACCCCAAAGAGAAGACCCAGGAGGAGCCCTCTGGCCAGAGCAGGGCCCCTGCATTGACTGTGATGTCTAAGTTCAAGGTAGGTCTGGTGGTATTCAGTTTACTCACTCATCAAACTCACAAATGTTTATCAAAGACCTCTCAGGAGTGGAACTGTTTGCTGGGAACCAATGTTATGTTAAGCAGAAATGGTCTTGGACTCTGGTATTTATGCTTCAGCATAGAAGAGAGAGACAAATAGACCATGTGGATTAATAGTTAGATGGAAAGGTGGAGCCATGTGGGAGGCTGTAGGCTTTCATCTCTGCTGGTAGGGGAGCCACAGAGGAGGAGTACCAGGACCTGCTCAAATCAAGTCCTCAGCTGAAGCAGACTTGGCACTTTCTTCAAATTATCCGCTTTTCTGCTACCTCAACACTTGCATGTACTGCTTGCCTTTGTGGCACCTCTTAACCACTGTCCTTCAACTTCCCTCACTCCCACCCTCTTTTGCTGCTCCTTAGTTTGTTATTACCCATCAACTTCAGCTATACCGTCAGCCTGAGGTAGCACCTTGGCAACTCAGGTTGATCACTGGTGGGCACTCTGTAGTTGCAGCCTCACACACCACTAATATTGCCTGTCCAACACGCTGAGCTCAGGCAATAGACTGCCCAAGTCACAGCCCTCCAGCACACACGGTGGGCTTACTCGTAGGAGCTTTGCCTGAATGAACAGCAGAGGGTGGTGTGAGACTGTTCCCATCTAGCAAGATTGCCCTAGGGAGGAAAGGGAAGGGACAGGCTGAGACCAGATACAGGGAGATCTATCCAGTGAGAGTCCCTGGTCCAGAAGGGGCCCTAGAGGAGGGAAAAGGGGTAGCCAGAGGGAAGATATGCTTTGAGCATGCTTCTTGAGAGCCTCTAGTAGTCCCCAAGGCATATGAGCATCCTGGTCTCAGGGCTAAGAGGCCCCTGGAGGCATTTGATGCAGACACTAACCAAGGTTCAGTTCATGACCCTGAGTTGCCCCAATCCTGTCTAACCCCAGCTTTCTCCATCTGCAGGCCTCACTGGAGCAGCTCCTACAGGTCCTACACAGCACCACACCCCACTACATCCGCTGCATCAAGCCCAACAGCCAGGGCCAGCCACAGACCTTCCTCCAGGAGGAGGTAATTAAGCCTGGGCCAGAGCTGCTTGGCATTGAGCCCATCTAGCCAAAGTCTGAAATGACCACCATCAGTCTCTCACATTGGGCCTGGCATTAAGAAGGGTTTATTTCCCCTGCCCTGGCAGGACAGGTTGTGTGCTATGCACTGTACCATGGACTAGTCAAGGAGGCACGTAGGAAGCTCCAATGCATCTTGCTTTCTACTCACCAAGTCATATACCCTGGCAAGAGACTGAAGTACCCAGAGGAATGGGTGTTCTGTCATTTACTGAAAGTCTGGATAGTCTGTACTGTACATGTGGCCATCTCTGAACTGGAGTATCAATTTTCCTAATTTGCATAGAAGCATTCTGTAGCCAGCTGCTGCACTATCCTCAAAGTATCAGGCTCTGAGAGGATGTGGGTGAGGCTTGAGTGCAGGACAGCACGGAGGAATGTCCCGCACTCACCTGGTAAATGTGGCTGTACAGGAAAGACCTAGGGTCAGCTGGAAGAAGAATCTTCCCCATAGAGCCTTCACCACCCTCAGCTTGAGCTACTTAAATGTGAAACATAGGCAGTCCTTACTTGTGAGGCGCTGGGTCTGCCCCAGGGAAGTGAGGACGCAGCCAGCAGTGTTGTGGCCTCAGCTCTATCAGCAGCCAGATGTCAGGCCTTAGGACCTCCAGGACCCTTTCTCACAAGTTTTCTAGGGCTTCTTAGTTTCTCATGGCCCTACATAGACAACCCCATTAGCAATCCTTGGGAGAGCCTGCTACTCCTAGAATGCCAAGGACAGGAGTAGCATTTTTAGGTAATTGCAGTTAACCATACCTTGTCTCCTCATCCTTGCAGGTCCTGAACCAGTTGGAGGCCTGTGGCCTCGTGGAGACCATCCACATCAGTGCTGCCGGCTTTCCCATCCGGTGAGTGAGCACACTGCTGCAGTGCTGGGCTGAGCTCCTCGCTGCCCTTGTGGGGCATGTAAGGAGGAGCTGGGGGTGGAGGCACACACCTGAGGTTGCAGCACTTGGGAGGCTGGGGCAGGAGGAACACCCTAAGTCTAGGGTGACATAATGGGTTCAAGACCACCTTGGGCTACTTAGTGAGACCTGCTCTCAAAAATCAGAGAGGCTGGGCATGGTGGCGTACACCGTTAATCCCAGCACTAGGAGGCAGAAGCAGGAGGATCACCAAGAGTTGAAGGCCACCCTGAGAATACCGAGTGAATTCCAGGTCAGCCTGGACTAGAGTGAGACCCTACCTCAAAAAAAAAAAAAAAAAAAAAAAATTGGAGGAGTACAAAGTGTAACTAGTGCTTGGACTGCAACCTGCTATCAGACAAACAGGGCAGGGATTCTTGAGGTGGTGAAGCAGGGGCCCCTCTTAGTCCTGCAAGCCCAAGGAAGGGAGGGAGCCAGCCCAGAAGGATTTGGGGAGCAGAGGCCTACCTGAAGCTGTCAGGTTAGGAAGTGAGAGGCAGTAGTAAGGGATTGGATGACACGGGTAGCAGTGGGGAGCATGTAGGCAGCAGCCAAACCCATGTGGCCTTGTGCAGCCTTGGCAGTTGTCTTAAGTGTAATGGCCTCTTGTTATCATTGTGCTGCTGTGGGGGCTGGATACAGGGTCAGTGGAGAAGGGAGATAAAGTGAGGAGGCTGTTGCCCATGTCAGAAGAGGGGAGCAACTGTGAAGAGTGAGGAGCAATGGACCAAACTAGGGTATGGCTTGAACCAAAAGTGTGGGGTGCTTGGAGTAGTCAGCTCCCTGGTTGCAGAAGCTTTTAGCTGGTTTCTTACAGTGATGAACATGTCAGGACAGTTTGCCAAAATGAGTTGGTCTGGGGGAGGCCCAAATTGGAGGGTGGGGAGAAAAAGGAGGTGAGGACAAGAATTCTGCGGCCTTGTCAGGTTGAAGAGGGCTCTGTGACAGGGCTCTACAGAGCTTAAAACTAAAGAGGCGCAGGAGGTCTGTCCTTTGGGTTTAGCACCGCCAGCAAGGAGGAAGTCAGAAGGGACCTGGGACCTTTCCCTGAAGATGCCCATATTTAGAGGTGGCTAACTTGGGAGTCCTGAGCAAAGGAGGCTAAGAGAATGGTGTGCTAGAGAGTGGTGAGCTGCTGAGCACTGGCCACTGGGTTTGGTGGCATGAGTTTGCTGGTGGCTGTGACAGGAGCCACACTAACACAGTGTTGGTGACAGAAGGCAGACTCAGCCTAGGAGAACTAGGTCTTCCCAGCAGAAAGCAGGTATCGTCAGCTGTGTAAAGTGCTGCTGTATGAGAAGCCAAGAGGAAGTAGGAGGCTGCGGGTTCAAGGGTCAGATAGGGGCCAGCCAAAGATGAGACAACCACAAATCTCCTGTGGGATGAGAGATGAGCTGCCTCAGGCAGCAGGAAAGTCAGATTTAATTTAACCTGGTCTCTGTAGGCTTCTCACTGAGCGTCTCTAGTCATCTCTGAAACGCGTCCTCTCTCCAGCAGAGGTGGTCAGGGCAGCAGCGCTGGCTGGCTGGTACCTGGCTCACAGATGAAGTCATTTCTTTCTGCCTGCTTTGGCTTCCAGGGTCTCTCACCAGAGCTTTGTGGAACGATATGAGTTACTGAGAAGGCTCCGTCCTCACACATCCTCTGGCCTCCATGGCCTGTATCCTTCCAAAGGGCCCTTTGGTGAGTGGGGCTTACTTGCTAGTCATTTCTTCAAATTGTGCCCTCTCAGGGCTAAGAACAAATTGAATTAGTTGGGTAACGAGAGATAATTTGAACAGACACTTCCAGGGATGAGATAGCATTGTGGTTATGAGGAACTCCAGCCATGCTGGTTCATCAAGACAGTGGCTCCAAAGTGAGGTGAAGCCTACTCAAGAAGCCTGAACTTTATTGCCTGGGCAGATAAGGTAGCACTACAGAGGAGGGAGCCAGTGACTCCACCAGCCCCCGGCTTTCTGAAGACCACTGCAGAAGCCTTGTGGAAGGTCTTGAGAGTGAGGAGCTGGTAGCTACTCACCAGTAGCTGCCCTAGTCAAGAAGCCAGAGGTAGGGGCAGTTGGTAGGTACATAACTCAAGGCTGAGGGAAAGAAAAGGAGAAAGTTAACTTGACCCTGTAGTAGGAAGAACAGGAAGTGGGTCTAGGGACACTGAAGAGCCAGCCTTGTGTGGCCAACCTGAACTCCAGGTCCCAAGAGGCATGGAGTGCAGACATCTTCAAGGCACTTGGGCAAAGGTCTGGTCTGTGTTGGTGCTGCAGAGGTAGTTGGCCATGCAGGTATTTGTAACGAAGGCTGTGGGGTAATGAGGCCCAGGCACAGACAGGCCAGCCCCACCACGACTGTTCCTTACCACTCACCTCACCCTGCCACCGGTTTTCTCCCATTGGGTAGTTGTGTCACTGTCCTTTTCCTTCTTCTCTTTCTCCTGTCTTCATGGTTTGCTCTCCTGTCTGTCTCTTGCCAAGCCCCTCTGGGCCCTGGTTGATCTTGCGGATGTCTCATCTCCAGTATCTGCTTTGGTAGCCTCTGACTCCAGAGAGGTGCTGAGCAGCTAAAGGTGGTCAGAGCCCTCAGGTAAACCCTCTTGCACAGGAGCCAGCCCTGTGAAACATGGTGGGGGGGAACAGGTGGGAGACCCACCAGGCCTTCACACAGTTGGGACTTATTCTCCCTTTTACTATTATTAGCAGATAGCAAGGGGTCAGGGACTGGGGCCCATTTGCCCTGCTTGGCCCTCAGGATCCTGAGAAGTATTCTCCCAGACATCCAATACCAAGGAGAGATGGCATGGAGGCTGCAGGACACTCCTGAACAGCCAGGACACAGAGGGACTGCTTAGGGCCTCCCTCCAAAAGGGAGGAAGAAATAGCTAGATACTCCAAAGCAATAATCTCAAAGAGCTGTGGGAAAGTGGCTTGGAGAGTGCTGGGGAGACTACAGCCAGGGTCATGAGCTACAGGCACATGTGGTGATGGCCCAAGCACTGATGGGTCTGTCGCCCACCCACAGAGCAGCCTCTATGTGCCAAGGAAGCCACTCTCCCAGCTGTACTCCGGGACATTCTTTATACTCTGCCAGCTTCAATTGGGACAGTAGCCACCCCTGGTGACCCAGCTGAGGCCACACCAGCCCCACTGTATTGTGGCAGAACCAAGGTCTTCATGACTGACTCCATGGTAAGTTGCTGGAAGACGAGCTTACAGCACCAGCTAAAAGGGACAGAGGATGGGTCCTCAGGGAGGAGAGGCTGAGGACCTCAGTGGGTACCCTTTCTCCCAGCTAGAGCTTCTGGAGCGTGGGCGTGCCCGGGTGCTAGAGCAGTGTGCCCGCTGCATCCAGTGTGGCTGGAGGAGACACCAGCACAGAAAGCAGGAGAGACAGAGGCGGGCTGCTGTGCTCATCCAGGCAGGTAGGTGGGCTGCGCTGCCTGTAGTGAGTGCGCACTCCCCACTGTCGGTTTCCCTTTGAATCTCTGCTGGGGGTCCATCCACTGAAGCTCAAAAGGTGAAGTGGCATGTCTGTATGGTGCCCTGAGATTCATATTCCCCATTCTAGTTCAGTGGAGACCAAGTTATTCCACAGGGGTGCTCTAGTACTTTCTCAGACCTTGATAGCTCTAGGGCCTGGGTGAAAGTAAGTGATGGCCTGATTCATCCAAGGAAGAGATGCATGAGCCAACACATTCGTGGCAATCTGATTTTGAAAAATAAAAACATTAGAAACAACTCAGGTCCAAATGTGATGGTGCAAATTAATCCCAGTCACCAGGAGGCTGAGACAAGAGGATCAGGAGTTTGAGGCCAGCCTGTGTTACATAACAAGGCCCTGTCTTGGGGCAGGGGAGGGGTTCTTTTTGTGATGCTGTGGATCAACCCAGGGCTGTACCCATGTTAGGCAAGTGCTGTATCACTAGCCACATACCCAGCCAAAGACAAATAATTTTAAGTGGTACAGACAACCCAGACCTCTCCTGTTTCCTGGGCATTGCTGAGGACTGAGCCTGAGATAGATGGTGTCCCTACTAGGCTCTTGCCAGTCACAGTTCCCAGGTATTCCTTTGACATATATGTCTGAGAGGGAAGATTTTTATTACTTTTTTTAATTTTTAATTTTATTTGAGAGAGGCATAGAGAATGGGTGCCCCAGGGCCTCCAGCCACTGCAAACAAACTCCAGACGCGTGCACCACCTTGTGCATCTGGCTTACGTGGGTCCTGGGAGATTGACCTGAGGTCCTTTGGCTTTGCAGGCAAGCGCCTTGACCGCTAAGCCATCTCTCCAGCCAAGTGGGAAGAGTTTTAAAGTTCATTTTTCCTTCCATATTGAATTCTAGCTTACTTTTATAATAACATGATAGCTGATCACTGGGAAAAAAAATATATCTTTCATACTTTCCAGCAACTCTGCTCTAATAACCATTGTGTTCTCTTTGCTCTTTCCTGACAAATCTCTCAGCCTTTCGGGCCTGGTTAACTCGGAAACACCTCAGAAGGTTGCATACTGCTGCTACCATCATCAAGCGTGCATGGCTTAAGTGGAGAGTGAGTACGGCTCTCTCAGGGCGGGCAGTGCGTGGACATTTAGCATCAGACGGACCGGCAAGGGAATGCTGCCTCTGCCTGTGTGATGGCGCCCAAAGCAGCCCTGCCACGGATGGTTGTGAAGTTAGTTACTGTGACATGAGCAATTCTGGAAACAAATTACCCATGGAATTGTGCACTTTAAAAGGCTAAGCTATATTGTATCTCAAAGTAGCACAGGTAAGGCTTATGCACAGCTGCCTTATGTGTGGCCTCAGGGAGCCAGTCTAATTCAGGGCATCTAGCTATTCACAGCCAGAGGCCTTCAATTCACTTTATCAAGCTGATTAAATATACTTTTGGTTTCCATTTTCTAGTAGAAGGTCTAGTCACATCTAAAGCCATAAATGAATCTTTTCTCTTTAAGATCAGAATGGCCTTCCTTGCTTCTAAAGAACTGGACGGAATGGAAGAGAGACCTGAGTCTCAGGCTCCCAGCCCCTTGAGCTCCTTGCTGCCCCCAGCACAGACTCGGCTGCTGGGAGCAATCATCCGTCTCTGGCCCCTGGGATTGGTGCTAGCCAACTCGGCTGTGGGTGTGCAAGGCTTTCAGAGGAAACAGGTGGTCTATGCCTGCCTGCAGCTTCCCTCGGGCAGCCCCAACATCCAGACACTACAACAAGACCAGGCTGGCATCACCTCCATTCGAGCACTGCCTCAGGTATGTTGTGCGATGGAGCGGCTGTCCTGTCCCATGGCAGCTGACATCTCCCTGGGGAAGGCAGGACAGGCATGCTGAGTAAGCCAGAAACAAGTGCATTGCCATTGTTGAGACTGAGAACTGTGGATCTTCCAGAGCTCTTTATTCGCCTGGTGTTTTCACTGTGGCCACAGCAACCCAGGAGCTCCAGCAGGTGTGCAGCCCTTCAGTCTAGGGCATGAGCAGCACCCTGCAGGGCACTTGTAAAGATGTGGTTAACTTGAGCTACATGTACATTTCATCAGTCCCACTTTGGAAAAGTGAGTGTGGCTGGTTTGTCACCTTAGGTGACCCTGCATTTGGTGCTATGTTTTCCTCAGATGTTATCACTTTCCAGCTGAGAAAAGAACAAGCAGTTAGGTCAGTGTTCTCAGTCCTTGGTGTGTTTATAATCTGAGCAGCCAAACCAGGCGAGAGCCAGCACACTCAATCTCAGTGCTGCTTAGAGCGTTGTAAAGGTTTGCTCCAGCAAGCCTGGCCGCAGAAAGAGAAGAAGGGTGACAGAGCAGTGCGTTTTAAAGCAGAACCGTGCATCCTGGGTCGTGGCTCAGCCCCATTCACAGGATGACCTCAGTAACATCTCAGAGCCTCCATTCTTTTCCTCTATGAAATGGGCTAATACTCAACCTAATACATGAGCCATAGCAAGGAGGATGTGACATTTACAAGGCAGAATTACTGTAAGTAGGCAGTCTTTCTGAAAATTCACAGGCCAGTATTGCAAAGAGAAATGTGTGTTCCGATCTTCCAGTTGTACGCAGTCACAGGAACATGATAGGTAATACTCCCAGCAGGAGAGACTCCTTCCTGTTTCCTGTCTCACGCTAAAAATGGATGTGAAATTCTGTATTTTAATACTATTTTGTCACCCACCAGTTTTAGAAGGAGAAAACACTGAGTAATCCTGTTACTGCTCTTGCTTTCAGTCCACTAACTGCATGTCTCACATTTCTAGCTGTCTCTCTGTGAGGTGTCTGTAGGCCCTGACACTCATGGCCACCTCTCTCTCTCTAGGGCTCGATAAAGTTTCACTGCAGAAAGTCTCCACTTCGGTATGCTGACATTTGCCCCGAACCTTCAACTGACAGTGTTACTGGTTTTAATCAGATTCTGCTAGAAAGACACAGGCCAATCCACGTGTGACCTCCTCTCACCCTCTGCTGCCACCTGGCTGGGTGATCTTTGGTGCCTTTGTTTTTACAAGGTCTTTTCCTGCCAGCTGCCTTGCCAAAGACATTTGATCAACACACAACAGCCAAACTATTCCCACGGCAACTCCACTGGCACGTGCAAGAAAGTGTTCTGCCCTGCCAGCCAGGGCTTTCGCCTCAACACTGGCAGGTGTCAGGTTTGATGGTTACCAAGCCAGGATTAAGCCACAGAACTCCCCACTCAGTACCTTTGTTGTCAGGGGGCTGTCCACCCTAGAGGGTCATCTGTCACCGCGGGATACTCAGCACTTTAGAAGAAAGGGGGCAAGGTTCTCCTAAAATTAGCCCTAGAATTTTGGCTGGGAAAACTTTGCATATAGTTCCATAAAGGAACAGCCTTTATTTAAGAAGTTGTTGATTTATTTAATGTAATTTCAAACATTAGAAGACAAGGACAATGCAATGTATAACAGGAACCTATCTTGATTTTAGTAATATTGGTCATTTTTAACTCAAATGGGTATAAAATGTGATATTTATGATTTATATCTCAACTGTACCAAAAATAAAATATTTAATGCAACCATATGAGTCTCTTCATAAATGATCTGCACCACGTGCCTCCCAGTGTGTAGGAGGAGATGACCTCCATGTCCTACAGCAGCCAGTCCGCCTCTGGGAAGCCACCTCCCTTCATCAAGGAGGGCACGATACTTCTGGGAGGAGCAGCGGCCAAGTCCAGGGAGCACAACAGTCCACGTTAAGAATCCTCATTCTGGGACGGCTCCACGATTTGTAAACAGCAGTCTGCAAACTCCACGAACAAGGGCTCCTGCATGCAGGCTCTCATCAATTTTGCTTTGTTATCCCCCTGATCCAGGCTGATCATCAACTGCCTGAGATGTGGATTGAGCAATAAGTTTCTTAAAGTTGCAGATTTACCTTAAAAATAAAGCCAGTCTTAAGTTCAAGTGGGAACCCCTAGCAATGGATGAAAGCTAAATACTTGTATCAACTGTGAAGCTTACATGCTCATAACCATCATACAAGACCCCATTTCCCCACACCAGTAGCACACCAAAAGTCATTTGTTTTTTCTGTTTTATTTGCAGAGAGAGGGAGAAAGAATGGGCATGCCAGGGCCTCCAGCCACTGCAAAAGAACTCCAGCTGTATGTGCCACTTTGCATCTGGCTTATGTGGGTACTGGGAAACTGAACTTGGGTCATTAGGTTTTGTAGGCAAGCGCTTACCACTGAGCCATCTCTCCAGTCCTGTTTTGTTTTTAAAGTTAAAGTCTCACTCTAGCCCATGCTGATCCAGAACTCACCCTGGACTCCAAGTTGGCCTCAAACATATGTAGATGCTAACTCAACTTCCCCAGTGCCAGGATTAAAAGCATACACTGGGGCTGGAGAGATGGCTTAGTGGTTAAGGTGTTTGCCTGCAAAGCCTAAGGACCCATGTTCAATTCTCCAGATCCCACATAAACCAGATGCACAAAGGAGGGGCAAGTGCAAGATTGCACATGCCCACTAGGTGACACAAGCATCAAGTTCAATTACAGTAGCTGAGGCCTGGCATGCCAATTCTCTCTCCCTCTAAAATAATTTAAAAACACACACACACACACTGGTCCATCAGGGAAATGCAAATTATAACTTTGAAATTCCATCTCACTCCTGTCAGACTGACTATCATCAAGAAAACAAATGCAACCAGGTGTGGTGGCACACACCTCTGATCCCAGCACTCAGGAGGCAGAGGTAGGAGGATCACCGTGAGTTGGAGGCCACCCTGAGACTACATAGTGAATTCCAGGTCAGCCTGAGCTACAGTGGGACCCTACTTTGGGGAAAAAAAAAAAGAGAAATGACAATAAATGTTGATCTGGATGTGGAAAAACAGGAACTTTCTACACAGTCTGTGGGAATGTAAACTGGTACAACCATTGTGGAAATCAGTGTGCAGGTTCCTGAGAGACAGCTAAAAATAGACTTATCATATGACCCAGCTATAGCACTTGTAGGTATATATCCTAAAGACTCTTCTTACTACCTTAGAGATATTTGCTTATCCATGTTTATTGCTGCTCTACTCATAATAGCCAGGAAATGGTCTAGATGTCCCTCAACTGATAAATGGATGAAGATGTGGTACATTTATACAATAGTGTTCTATTCAGTGGCAAAAGAAAGAGATTTGCAGGGAAATGGATGGATCTGGAAAGGATCATACTAAGTGAAGTAACTCAGGCCAAACACCGCATGTTCTCTCTCATGTGGATCCTGGCTACAAATGTTTAGACTTGTGTGTGAGTTGGAGTAAAAATGAATAGCAGAGACCGGTGAACTACAAAGGAGTTATAAGGGAGGGAGAAGAGGGTGTTGTATATATGTAAGTAGGTGAACACATTACTAGTGGTGCACTGGCTTAGGGGAGGTCAGGGGAAGGGCTTGAGTAAAGAAAGTGGAGGAGAGCTAATCAAAGTTTAAGATGTTATGAATAAGCCATATTGAAACCTATTTTTTTGGATGACACACACAGAAGTCACAGATTGTTACTAGAAAAATTTCAGTACCAGGGATGGGATACATTCCAGTGGAGTTGTTGGACAGGGAGTTCCCTGATGCCCCCAAAACATTACAGGCCATTGCCAAGGCTGTTTCCCACCAGAAATAGGTGGTAAGACCCTACAACTGAAGACTCCAAATGCAGGGGCTGAAAGGTCACTGAGAAATGAAGCTAGAGCTAAGCTGAAAACTTCCTCCCTGTCAACCAGCTAACAGAAATCTGGAAAAAGCTGAGCTGCATGTGGCCCTCTGAGAGAGAAAAGTCATCAACAGTGGACAATGCAAGACTTTAAGCTTGGCCATCGAGATGAAATGAACCAACAGGTGCAATAGTGGCACGTCTTTTATGGGGGCTCTCTAATTGGACTGGAGGCTTGCTCCATGGAAGGTGGTGGAAAGAATGTATGAGCCAAAGGAAGGATAGGACTTCTTACAATGCAATCTTCCAGACAAACGCTTGGATATCCATGACTTCACAGTGCCTGCAAAAGACCCTTATAATAGGAGGAAAAGATGATGACATCAAAATAGAGATAAATTCAAAATCTAAGAATTCATATGGAATCCTACTTTTTTGGATGATGGAAGATACAGGAGCTGTAGATTGTGCTAGAAAACTTTCAGTGCCAGGGATGGGATACCTTCCAGTGAGTTGTTGGTCAAGGAGGTCCCTGATGCCCTCAAAACATTATACGCCATTGCTGAGGCCCTTGGTTTCCCACCAGGAATACATGGTAAGACCCTATTGCTGAAGACTCCACATACTTGGGCTGCAAGGCCACTGAGAAATCCTGCTGGAACTGAGCTCAGAACCTCCTCCATGTAACCAGCTGACAGAAAGCTGGAAGAAGCCATTCTACATGTAGTTCAAAGGGAGAAAGAGATTCCACCAGTGAAGATACTCAATAGTAGACACTGAAAGCCTTATATTTGGCCAGCCAGGCCAAATGAGCCAATGGGTGCAATAGTGGCACATCTATTGTAGTGGAAACCAACTGCCCTCTAATCGGACTGGAGGCCTGCTCCATGGGAGGGAATACATCCTCGATACTGAAAACTTAAAACAGAGGTAGTCATGAGCACTAGGGGTGTAACGTCCACTGCTGTCTGGCTAAATATAAATATAAATATAAATATAAATATACTATGCTTATCAAACTGCCCAGTAAGCACTTCTCTTAATGTTCATACCCTTATATTAATGCTACTGTCACTTTTGGCAGAGAATCTTCTCTTTTCAGATGGCAGACCTTGGAACAACTCAAAAGGTATCATGGTGCTGGAAAGAAGTGACCAGAGTACTCAGTACTGAAATACCTCTATCACACCTTCCAAGGCTCAGGGTCTAATGCAGAAGAGGTGGCAGAAAGAATATAAGAGCCAAAGGAAGGGTAGGACTCCTTACAATGTGCTCCCTCCAGACAAAATGGCCTTGGTTTCCAAAACCTCACAATGCCTGACACTACCTACACAAGACCATCATAATAGGAGGAAAAGATCATGACATCAAAATAAAAGAGAGACTAATTAAGATGGGAAGGGGATATTATGGAGAATGGAATTTCAAAGGGGAAAGTGGGGGGAGGGAGGATATTACCATGGGATATTTTTTATAATCATGGAAGATGTTAATAAAAATTTGAAAAAAAATAACCCAAAAGATAAAATATATTATTAAGCCCAAGGCTCAGGGTCTATTGTAGAAGAGGTGGCAGAATGTTAAGAGCCAAAGGAAGGGTAGGACTCCTTAGAACAGGCACAAAATGGCCTGGATATCCATGACCTCATAGTGCCTGACACTACCTACACAAGACCATCGTAAGAGGAGGAAAAGATCATGACATCAACGTAAAAGAGACTGATTGAGAGGGAGAGGAAACATGATGGAGAGTGGAGTTTAAAAGGGGAAAGTGGGGGGAGGGAGGGCATTACCATGGGATAGTGTTTACAACCATGTATGTTGTTAATAAAAAATAATAAGAGAAAAAATAGAGATTAATTGGGCTGGAGTAATGGCTTAGCAGATAAGGCACTGGCCTATGAAGCCAAAGGACCCAGGTTCAATTCTGCAGGACACAGTTAAGCCACATACACAAGTTGGTGCATGCTTCTGAGTTTGTCTGCAGCAGCTGCATGCTCTTTGTGTTCTCTCTTTCTCAAATAAAGTTAAAATAAAATAGAGACTAATTGAGAGGGGCAGAGGACATGATGGCAGGTGTATTTGTGAAGGGGAAAGGCAAAGGAATTATCATAGTTCATTGTCTATAATTATGGAAGTTGTCTTTTTGTTTTGTTTTTCAAGGTAGGGTCTCACTCTAGCCCACGCTAACCTGGAATTCACTATGTAGTCTCAGGCTGGCCTTGAACTCATGGCGATCTTCCTACCTCAGCCTCCTTGAGCGCTGGGTTAAAGGTGTGCACCACACACCTGGCTTAATTATGGAAGGTATCAATTTAAGGAGGGAAAAAGCATACAATAGGGACTACTACCAAATATGCACATTTTTCCTTAACATTTACATGTTAAGCATTTACACTGAATTAGGTATTATAAATAACCTAGAGATGACTTAAAGCGTATTAGTAGATTATATGGAAACACTATGCTATTTTATAAAAGGGTCTTAGGCATCCCTGGAGAACTGTCCAGGAACCAAGACACCATGGACACCAACTCAAATTAACCCCAATGCACACATAAATAAGATCAGCCTATCAAATGTTTTCCAAGTTAAATTCAGTTGACAGACTGACAATCTTGGATCTCTATAAATATTATAGTTTTGTGTCATTTCTCCTAAGAAAAACAGCACAAATACACAAGACAGTCCCACACTGAAGGCTTGTTTTATGCGGTACTAGGGACTGAATGCAGGGCCTTCAGCATGCTAGGCAAGTGCTCTATATTAGTCAGCTATATCCTCAGCACTTTATTTTGAGACGAGGTTCCCACAAAGATGCCCATGCTGGCCTGGAACCTCACTATGTAGGCCAAGCTGGTCTTTGGCTCACAATTTTCCTGCCTTTGGCCCGAAATGGCTCGGATTACAGGTCTGGCTTTTCTGTATTTCTAGATAAAAGGTTCTCAGTGGTAAGGAACAGTTACAGCAAACACGGTCTAAGCCTGCTATGCACCATGCTGTTAATGGACACTCAAACCATACATGGGGTTTTACACTGTATGTCGTTTCTCACACCTCAGTGGAACCACCATACTACAAAGCAGAACCTCTCAGCCTGACCTTGTGGCATGGCAAGAGGATAATGGCAGTCTTCTGGAAGTACATACCTACATAAAAGAATTATTGGGGCTGGAGAGATGGTTCAATGGCTAAGAGCACTTGCTTGCAAAGCCTAATAGCACAGATTTGATTTCCTAGCACCCACATAAGCCTGATGCATAAGGTGGTGCAAGTGTCTGTAGTGACTGGAGACCCTGTTGCACCCATACTCTCTCCGCACTTTCTCTCTCAAATAAATAAAATGTAAACAAACAAAGAAAAGGGGGAGTTGTGGAGAAGGCTTAGTGGTTAAAGGTGCTTGTTTGAAAAGCCTTCCAGCCTGGGTTTAATTCCCCAGTAACCATGTAAAGTCAGACACACAAAGTAGCACAAGAATCTACAGTTTGTTTATAGTAGCAAGAGGCCCTGCTTCTCAGCCTCTCAAACAAAGAAGATATTTTTTAAAAAAGAAAAAGTACTGGGGATGGTGGCACATGCCTGTGTAATCCCAGCACTTGTGAGGCAGAGGCAGAGGCAGGAAGATCATGGCAAACTGGAGGCCAGGATAGCCAGGGCTACAATTCGTAGTGATAATTAGTAGGGAACCTAGTGCTGCGTTTGTTGATCAGTGGTGGAGCACTTACTTGTCTACTAAGCGTCTGGGCTATAGCCCAGCTCCATGCCAAAATAAAATAAAACCACATTCCCTACAAAGTAAAGGTCCCTCAGCAGTAAACAAGCACAGCACAGACTTACCTAAATTCTTTAAGTCCTGCAAAGAAACTCTGTCTTCTTCCTCATCACTGTCAAGAAAATCAGCTATGGAGTCATCATCTGAGGAATGGAAAGCACAACTGCTCAGGACACCCGTTTAATTACTCAGACAAGGCACATGCACACCTGTGTGACAGTGATGGGGCGTGCGAGGGGTTCTATACAAAAACCAAAGTGGACACCTCTGGATTTCAGTCACACTGACGCTCCCCTCGCGCAACAGGGAACGCGAGAGAAAGCACCGGCAACCTCACTTGAACCAGCTCATTTTGCTGCCCACACTTCCTTGTGCCTCCCTGTGGTCTTCGGGTGGGAGTCTGCTTTTCTACTTACCACCCCACCTCCCCTCATCATGGCTCCAGCCCTGTGGGGGGCCAGTGAACTAGGGATTCTGTAGAGACCTGCCAAGCAGAATCCCCATGCTTTCAACAGGAGTATTGGCCAACAGCGCCCAAACCACCCTGGAACTTTCTCCGGAGACAGGTGGCCCAACCCCTTTGCTGTGAATCAGGATCTCTGATGGCAACAGAGGATTTCTGCAGAGCCTGACACAGCAGGACACTCAGGAGATATTATGGGAAGGTAGATGTATGGACAGATGGATGGATGGGTGACAACCCAGTACTGCACTAAGCTCCAAGGAGTTTAGCAGCAGGAAGGTGACCTTGTTCAGCCATGCCCAGAAGACTAGCACAGCCCACCCCAAACCCTAGACCACTGCCTCCTGCCCGCAATTCCTTCCCTGAACCAGGGTTTAGGGTGCTCAACACCACCTGTGATAACCCATGCCCCATCCCTTGGGACCAGCATTGCTGATCCCTAATGAGGCCATCCTTTTATACCATGCTCAGCCATCTCTTCTCTCTCCTTTCCATTCACTCACTTTTATTCTTATTTTATTTATTTAGTTTGGTTTCTCAGACTGGCCTTGAACACACAGTGATCCTCTTACCTCTGCCTCCCAAGTGCTGGGATTAAAGGCATGGGCCACCATGCCCAGCTTCACTGTTATTTATTGAGAGAGAGAATGAATATGTGTGTGTGTATGGGCATGTCAGGGCCTCAGTGCAGTGTGCTCTAGAGACACAGCTTCCGTGAGTTGGCAGCTGTGCTGAGGTAGCTTTCTGGTGATGCAGCTGCCTTTGAGTCCAAGCAGCCATGGGGAGGCCGTCGTCCAGATGAAACTTCTCATGGTGCAGCTGCCTTTGAGTCATCTACTGCTCTTGTAAGTAACCCAATAAACTCAATGGTTTTGGTGTAATCATTCTCTGGTCTGTCTGTGCCCTAACTGGGAAGAAAATGTGTATTCACGTCACCCCAAGGAAAGGTTTTCCTGCAACACATGGGTGGTCAGGCTTTGCAAGAAAGCACCTTTAGCGGCTGAGCCATCTCCCCAACTGCTAGGCTTTCTTGTTTGAAATCAGCCAACCCACCTTTGTTTTCCTCTGGATTTGTAGTTTTCACAGATGCAGCTATTCTTTTTTTCTCAACAGGGCGAGTTTCAGGGTTGCACTGCTCTGAAAAAGACACAAAATCTCAGGTACACATCCACCCCACTCCAGCAAAAGGGTGCAGCTTCCCACCAAGCCCAGGGGAAACATGTGTATTAGCTGGAGATGGATGCAGAGTGATAAGTCAAAGCAAGCAACAGGACAAGGAAAAACAGGAGTAACAGACAGGCTGAGGAACTGGGACAGTGTGCCAAAGAGCTTCGCCCCATCCTCCCTGCTCTGCCCGATCTCGCTCGGCTCTCACGGATTCAAACATATGGCCTTCAAAGAGGACCACCATCATCTCTGCAGTCTCAGACACCACATTTGTATGCACCATGTGCCACTGGGAATCCACAGATGAACATCACCACTCCCACCTTGGAAGGTTTAATCATGGGTAACAACTAGAGATAGACAAGGTAAAAAGGGTCTTCTCAAGCTGGATAGATGGCTCAGTGTTAAGGACACTTCTTTGCAAAACTGACAGCCTGGGTTTGATTCCCAGTACCCACGTAAAGCCAGAAGCATCAAGTGGTACATGCGTCTGAAGTTCCTTTGCAGTGGCAGGAGGCCCTACCTAGTGGGTACATACTTTCTCCCAAGACCCTCTCTCAAATTAATTAAAAACTAATTAAAAAGAAAAAGGTGTGGTGGCACACGCCTTTAATCCCAGCACTATGGAGGCAGAAGTAGGAGGATTGCCATGAGTTTGAGGCCACCCTGAGACTCCATAGTGAATTCCAGGTCAGCCTGAGCTAGAGTGATACCTACCTTGAAAAACCAAACTAAAATAATACAAAGGTCTGGTAGTCACGTGACAGAGGTAGATGGATCACTGTGAGTTCAAGGCCAGCCTGAGATTACACAGTGAGTTCCAGGTCAGCATGGATTACACCAAAACCCTACCTCAAAAGCAAACAAAAGGGCTGGAGGGATGGCATAGCAGTTAAGGTGTTTGCCTGCAAACCCAAAGGACTCAGGTTCCATTCCCCAGAACCCACGTTAGCCAGATTCACAAGGAGGAGCACACGTTTGTAGTTCATTCGTTTGCAGTGGCTAGAGGCCCTGGCTCGCCCATTCATATTCTCTCTCTGTGTCAAATAAATAAATAAAAATAAATTTAAAAGTGTAAAAAATTATCTTGATGCTTTCTCATTGTTTTGGTTTAGATTTGTGTTTTTGAGACATAGTCTCAACTTTTAGTCCAGGCTGGTCTCGAACCAGCAGCAACCCTCCTGCCCCTGCCTGCCTAAAACCGCTAGGATTACAAGCGTGCGTCCGTCTCCCGGCTTATTTAGGTTTGGAAGAGTTAAACCAATCAACACTCGGGAGTCACAGCAGAACCAGTTTAGAGTATTTAAAAAAAAAAAAAAAAAAAGCAGGATCCAGCCGGAGATGGTGGCGCACGCCCTGAATCCCAGCACTCAGGCGGCAGAGGTAGGAGAATCGCCATGAGTTCGAGGCCACCCTGAGACTACATAGTAAACTGTAGGTCAGCATGGGCTAGAGTGAGACCCTACCTCGAAAAATAAATAAAATTATTTTTTTTAAAAAAAGGTCCCAGAGGAGGAAGACCAGCGAAGCCCGAGACCCATCGCCCTTGCACGGTGGCAAGAGGACGGACGCCCGGGCCTCCTTACCTTTGTGCTTCTGGAAGCAGGTCACCGAGCAGCTGTAAGAGACAACCGGAGTGTCAGCGCGAGGCCGCGCAGTCCCCGCCGCTCCCCCGGCCTCCCGCCCCGGCCGCCGCTCGCGAACCCCCACCCCCGAGAGCCCCGGGCTCACTAGGGCACGCGGCAGGCCGGGCAGCGGTACTTTGGCTTCTCCAAGCAGATCACGCAGACCAAAGTGCCGCAGCGCAGCGAAGCCATGGCCCGCACCCCCACGAGTCCACCGCGCCACAGCTCCGCGCACGCCCTTCCTACGTGCTCCAGTCCACCAATCACAGCGCTCCGCTCCTACTGGCAGTCAAAAGCAGTGGATGGATCCCGCTCGCCCCTCCAGTCTTCATGAGTAGAGCGCCGAGACATTCGATGCCCTTTCCTCTGATGGATCTCGTGGTCAAAAACCCGGTAGTTTTCAAGCAAGGTCGCGCACGCCTTTAATCCTAGCACTTGGGAAGCTAAGATAGGACGATTATTGTGAATTCCAGGCCAGCCTGAGACTAATTCCAGATCAGCCTGGGCTAGAGAGAGACTCTACCTCGAAAAACCAATTAAAAAGAGTGGGGGCGGGAGGACGGGCGCTGGAGAGATATCTCAGCGGTTAAGGCGCTTGCCTGCAAAACCAGACAACCACTTATTAGCCAGATGCAAAGTGGCGCATGCACCTGGATGAAGTCGGTTTGCAGCGGCTGGAGGATCTGGTGCGTCCATTTTCAACCCCCTCCATCCATCCCTCCCTCCTTCCTTCTCTTCTCTCTCTCCTTGAAAATAAATAAATAAATAATATATTTTTAAAAACAGGTAATCTTGTGCTTGTCCTTACTCTCAATTGTGTGACTTGGAGCAAGTCATCACCACTAGGTTTCTTGCAGCTTCTGGTGGGTGGCACAGCACACCCTTTAATCCCAGCACTCGGGAGGGTGAGGTAGGAGGATTGATGTGAGCTCGAGGTCAGCCTGACACTACATAGTAAATTCCAGGTCAGCCTGTGCTAGAGCGAGACCCTACCTCGAAAAATATGCATGGAGTTAGGGAGATGGCTCAACATCAAAAACTCTTGCTTGCAAAGCCTAACAGCCTGGGTTCGATTTCCCAGTACCCACGTAAAGCCATATGCACAAAGTGGAGCATAAATCTGAAGTTTGTTTACAGTGGCAGGAGGTCCTGACATACGCATTCTCATTCACTCTCTTTCCCTCTGCGCACACATGCATCCACGTGCGTGCGTGTGGTGTGTGTTTGCAAATACATACATACATACACACATACATACATACATACATACATACATGCATACATATATAATATTTGGGTTTGGGGATAGGGTTTTGCTCTATCCCAGGCTGATCTGGAATTCACTATGTAGTCTGGCATCAAATTCACAATTCTCCTATCTCTGCCTCCTGAGTGCTGGAACTAAACCCTTACCTTCTGGCTAGGGCTTGCAGAACACTGAGTTCTCCTGCCCATCTTATTGTCTTATCTCTTAGCAAATATTCAGACATTGGACAAACCAGAATCAGCTGAATCACGTGGCATATATATTTTGTTTATTTTTATTTATTTATTTGAAAGCGACACACAGTGAGAGAGAATGGGTGCACCAGGGCTTCCAGCAAATGAATCCCAGGAGCCACCTTGTGCATCTGGCTAACGTGGGTTCTGGAGAATCAAGCCTCGAACCAGAGTCCTTAGGCTTCACAGGGCAAGCGCTTAGCCACTAAACCATCTCTCCAGCCCCCATGTGGCATATATGATTATTAATTTTATTATTTATTTAAGGGAGAGAAAAATGGGCAAGCCAGGTCCTCTAGTCACTGCAAATGAACTTGAGACACGTGTGCCACCTTGTGTATCTGGCTTATGTGGGTACTGAGGAATCGAACCTGGGTCCTTAGGCTTTGCAGGCAAGCACCTTAACTACCAAGCCATCTCTCCAGCCCTAAAATATGTGTTTCTTTTTTGTTGTTGTTGTTGTTTTATATTTCAAGGTAGAGTCTCACTGTAGCCCAGAGTGACCTGGAATTCACTATGTAGTAACAGGGTGGCCTTGAACTCACAATGACCCTTCTATCTTTGCCTCCCCATTGCTGGGATTAAAGATGTGCATCCCATGCCTGGCCAAAAGAAGTTTCCCACTGACAAACACTTATTGAACTCCAGCTATGAGTCCTGCACTACCCATGCACTGGGGACCTCAGAGGGGTTAGAAATGGCCTGTGTTCCTTAGGATCTTAAGTCTTGAGGTAAAGACAGAATACAATGAAGAAACTCATCCTTAGGACCATGCTGGCCCAACCTGTATTTGCACGACCCTGAGAATGAATATCCTTGGATACTGCTACCAGCACCTCTCCCTCACCCCAGCCCCAGTCCTGGTTGGGTAGATGACCACAGAGCAGATCAGTGGTTTCTGGACTAAAAGCAGATGAGTCTGGACTCGACTGCCTGCACTAAGCCTCTTCATCTATTAGAGTGAATAATTCTTGAGCTGTTGCAAAGCAAAGAACCCCCATGTAAAAGTTTTGTATAGGGGCTGGAGAGATGGCTTAGCGGTTAAGCGCTTGCCTGTGAAGCCTAAGGACCCCGGTTTGAGGCTCGGTTCCCCAGGTCCCACGTTAGCCAGATGCACAAGGGGCGCACGCGTCTGGAGTTCGTTTGCAGAGGCTGGAAGCCCTGGCGCGCCCATTCTCTCTCTCTCCCTCTATCTGTCTTTCTCTCTGTGTCTGTCGCTCTCAAATAAATAAATAAAAAATTTAAAAAAAAAGTTTTGTATAGCTGGAGAGATTGCTTAGTGGTTAAGGTGTTTGCCTTTAAAGCCTAAGGACCCAGGTTCGATTCCCCAGTGCCCATGTAAGCCAGATGCCTAAGGTGGTCTGGAGACTTTTTGCAATGGCTACAGGCCCTGGTGTACCCATTCATACTCTCTCTCTCTCTCTCAAATAAATAACTAAATAAATATTTTAAAAGAGTATTGTAGGAGGAGGGCTAGGGAGATGGCTTAGCTATTAAAGTGCTTGCCTGCAAAGCCAAAAGACCTAGGTTCGATTCCCCAGGACCCACATAAGCCAGATGCACAAAGTGGCACATGTGTCTGTTGTTCGTTTGCACCAGCTGGAGGCCTTTGTATACCTATTCTCTCTGTGTGTTGTCTCTCTCACCCTCTGCTTCTCTCTCTCTCAAATAAAAATAAAAAGTAGGGGTCTGGAGAGATGGCTTAGTGGTTAAGGCATATGCCTGTGAAGCCTAAGGACCTAGGTTCAATTCTCCAGGTCCCATGTAAGCCAGACAAATATGGTGGCACATGCATCTGGAGTTCGTTTGCAGTTGCTAGAGGCCCTGGCGTGGCCATTCTCACTCACTTTCTATCTCTCTCTCCCTCTCTCTGTCTCTAATCAATAAATAAATAAAAACTTACTGAAAAAAATAAACATAAAAAATATTTTTTTAAAAGTGCCAGGCGTAGTGGTACGTGCCTTTATTCCCAGCACTTGAGAGGCAGAGGTAAGAGGATCACTGTGAGTTTGAGGCCACCCTGAGACTACATAGTGAATTTCAGGTCAGCCTGGGCCAGAGTGAAACCCTACCTCAAAAAACCAAAAAATAAAAGAAAATAAAAAGAGTGTGGTAGGGCTAGATAAGATGGCTTAGCAGTTAAGGCATTTGCCTGCAAAGCCAAAGGACTCCAGTTCAATTCCCCAGGACTCACATAAGCCACATGCACAAAGTAGCACATGTGTCAGGAGTTCGTTTGCAGCAGCTAGAGGCCCTAGCATGCTCGTTCTCTCTGTTTCTCTTCTATCTCTAGAGAGATTGCTCAGCAGTTAAAGCACTTGCCTGTAAAGCTTAACCACCCAAGTTTGATTCCCCAGGTCCCATGCAAAGCCAGATGCACAAAGTAGCACACGCATTTGGAGTTCATTTGTGGTAGCTGGAGCCCTTGGTGTACCCATTCTCTTTCTCTTTCCCTCTCTCCCTTTCTCTCTCTCCTGGGCATGGAGCCTCATTCCAGCACTCAGAAGGCCAAGGGTGAAGATCACTGTGAGTTCAAGGCTGGTCTGAGACTACATAGTCAATTCCAGGTCAGCTTGGGCTAGAGTGAGACCCGACCTCAAAAAACAAAAATCAAAAAGGAAAGTGAGGACTGACATTTGAGTCCTCTGGCTGCCATACATATATGTGACATAGGCATGTCCACACACACATAAACACACATACATTTAAGAAAAAACTCTGTTATAGGGCTGGAGAGATGGCTCAGCAGTTAAGGCGCTTGCCTGTGAAAACAAAGCACCCAGGTTCAATTCCCCAGTACCCATGTAAGCCAGATGCACATGGTGGCACATGCATTTGTTCATTTGCAGTGGCTAGAGGCCCTGGTGTATCCATTCTCTCTCTCCTTTCCTCTATCTATCTGCCTCTTCCTCTCTGAAATAAATAAAAAAAATATTTTAAAAAAAAAGAAAAAGAAAAAACTCTGTTATAATCTGAAGCACCACAGAGTTCTTGGATGCCTGTAAAGAGTCTGACCTCTTGGATCTTCAATGCGGACCCGATGAGTACAGGCTTCAGACCCCAATCTACTTGGCTTCCCAAGCTCAGACCCCTCGGGAGCAATTCTTCCGCCTGCCTTTGCAGAAGTGTGTGTGGAGAATGCGCAGGCGTCCATCCTTTCCCACCTTGGAACCACCGGGACGCTGTCCAGCCCCAAGTGCTGAAGCGGCTGGTTCCTCTGGCTGCCTACCCTTGCTTGCCTCCGCCTCCGCCCAGGGCCCGCCCACAACGCAAGCCAAGTCCAATGACCCCAGCATTCCTCTTCTTGTTGTACCTCTGCTGGTTTGAGCCTGAAGCATTCCAGAAGGTCCAAGCCTATGTGGGACAGCCAGAGAAGGCCAGTGACTTGTTCATGGCTGAATGTGACTCCTATGTCCCGTGTGGCACCAATAAAAATTGCCACTGAGCCCAGCGTGGTGGCACACGCCTTTAATCCCAGCACTCAGGAGGCAGAGATAGGAGGATCACTGTGAGTTTGAGGCCACCCTGGACTACACAGTGAATTCCAGGTCAACCTGGACTGGAGCGAGACCCTATCTGGAAACAAACAAACAAACAAAAAATGTTCACTGACCACTTCAGATTTGTACTGTGAGTTCTGAAGAAAGGCCGTGGCCAGAGAGTCTCCAAAAATTTCAGGGCCTCCATCTCACCCACTACAACTAAACCATCTGTCAACTGGCTTGACAGATGAGCTCTAGTGAGAGAGAGAGAACATTCTTAGTATTCCTCCATCCCATGCACACCTTACACCCCTCCTTCCACTCTGGATGTCCCCAACTTTCACAACCACCTGCAAGCAGCCCTTCTCCAATGTTCAGGAAAGGAAGTGGGCTCAGCCGTAATGAGGGTGAGTTTTGGGGTTATCAAGAACTGTCTCTAGAGCTAGGTGAGGTGGCGCACGCCTTTAATCCCAGTACTCAGGAGGCAGAGGTAGGAGGATCACTGTGAGTTCAAGGCCAGCCAGAGGATATATAGTAAATTCCAGGTTAGCCTGGGCTAGAGTGAGACCCTACATCAAAAAAAAAATTGTCTCTTATAGTGCTCAGTGCCAAAAGACTGGTATGTATCCAGACCCACCATCTAGATGTCCACATTCGTGATCACCCATGCGACCACCCTAGCTGTCTCTACATCCCTCCTAGGCCCATCTTAAACGGCACACAGCCACTCCTTAGCGTCAGCCTAAGGCTCAATACAGGACTAGGAGAGAGGCAAGATAATAACGGAGGTTTTCAGAGCTCCACCGCCTAGGTGCTCAGTGCATCCCAGGCCAGCCAAGTCCTGAGTCAAGCCTGAAGCCAGGAGGTGGGGCCCACTGTGCTGCAGGCCTGAGAAGGCACCGCCAGAGGGCGCTGCAGGTCGAGATTGGCGATGAGATGAGCGCCCAAACCAGATAGCAGCGCCCTCGCACCCCACCCGGGCGGTGGACTGAACCCCACCGCATGCAAGACCAAGTCGAGGCGCTGGCCCGCCACGGGATACAGGGGGTGTCTGCTGGAAGAAAGCCCAGCATGCGCCCGCCTAGGGCTCCAAAAGAGCAGGGCCGTGCAGGAGCAGTTCCCGGTGGTGCCCCATCGCCATGACCTCTTGGATGGTCCCAGGCGGAGTGGCGGTCCCCTGGTTACTCATGTCAGCCCAGTGAAAGCTTAGCTGCACTTTGGGAGTTCTTGGGTTACTAGCTAGGACACGACCCACTATCATATGCACGCATTTCTGGGCTCCGCTGATGGGACGTGCAGATTGCAAACTCCATGTGCAATACGTGCGCCCTCACCAGCGGTCTGAGGTTGGCAGGAGCCCTGCTAAATCTCAGCTCCTCGCAGAAGCTCGAGCCCCAAGGCACAGGGGTTCCAGGGCCAGTCCTGGAAGTGGGCACGATGGGTACTGTTGCCACCTTTTCACCTGCTCCTCTGTTTTCCATTCCGTTATATAAAAGAAAATAGTTGTTCACATGCTGAAGTTCAGTGAGAATACTGGTGAAAGAACTGAGATTCTGGTGAGGTGGACTCAAGTCAACTGGTTTCCAAATCGGCATAGGTTTTTTTGTTTGTTTGTTTGTTTTGTTTTGTTTTTTCGAGGTAGGGTCTCGCTCTAGCCCAGGCTGACCTGGAATACACGATGTAGTCTCAGGGTGGCCTCGAACTCACAGCGATCCACCTACCTCTGCCTCCCTAGTGCTGGGATTAAAGGCGTGCCCCACGACGCGCAGCCGCACATAATTTTATAGCGATGAAATTATGCGTATCTTCCAACTCCAGAGTATGATCTAAGTTAGATTTCAGAGAGAAGTTAGAGAGTAAGTACATCCTCCACCGCCCCAGAGCAGGTGAAGAAACAGGGACAAGAGGTTGGCCACCACTGTTTCCTAGACATCTTCATTATCTCCAGCTTAAAACCTACACTGCTCTCCCCCTTATCTCCCCTAGGACACAGAGATCAGAGGGTGGGACACTGCTCTCCCTTCTTACCTCCCCTGGGACCCAGAGATCATAGGGTCAGGATTGTCCTATCTGGTTCTCCGTGAAGATCTGAAGGTATTGGTCCAGGAGGGGCAAAGGGGCTGGAAATTTACCCAGATCTTTATCCGTACATGCCAGGGACGCATAGGAATTCCATCGGAGAGGAGTAGGAGATAAGACCAGACATCCAGCCTCCTTCCATAGACCTGAAAAAATAAGAACAGAATGAAGACTTGGCAGACAAAACCCATGAGGATCGCTCACCAGCGGATCTGCACTACAAGATGACTAATCCAGGTCAAAGGATCAGACAGGCTGGGCCTGTTGGTACAGATCTATAGTCCCTGCGCTCTACCTATTTGTCCCTCCTCCCCTCTCATTTCTGGAATGTTCTTACCTTTTCCCCTGCCTCCACAGTTTTGCCTTCTCCAGAAAATCTTGTACTCAGGGCTGTTCCATATGCAGACTGTGCAGATAGGCTTCTGTCACTTAGGACTGTGAATTCAAGTGCCTTGCATATTTCTTTTTTAAAAATATATGTTTTTAGGGCTGGAGAGATGGCTTAGCGGTTAAGCGCTTGCCTGTGAAGCCTAAGGACCCCGGTTCGAGGCTCAGTTTCCCAGATCCCACGTTAGCCAGATGCACAAGGGGGCGCACGCATCTGGAGTTCGTTTGCAGTGGCTGGAAGCCCTGGGGCGCCCATTCTCTCTTCCCTCCTCCATCTGTCTTTCTCTCTGTGTCTGTTGCTCTCAAGTAAATAAATAAATAATGAAAAAATATTTTTAAAAATATATATATATGTTTTTATTTGTTTACTTGCAAGCAGAGGGAATGGGAATACCAGGGCCTCTTGCCACTGAAAACAAACTCCAGATGCATGTGCTACTTCGGACATCTGGCTTTACATGGGTACTGGGGAACTGAGCCCAGGCTGTTGGGCTTTGCAAGCAAGTGCTTTTAACTGCTGAGCCATCTCTCCAGCCCTGTCTTGCCTATTTCTTGCATGGCTTAATAACTCATTTCTTTTTAGCACTAAATATTACCCCTTTGTCTATAAACCACATTTAAAAATTTTTTTATTAACAACTTCCATGATTATAAAAAATACCCCATGGTGATACCCTCCCCCCCCACTTACCCCTTTGAAACTCTGCTCTCCATCTCAATCAGTCTCTCTTTTACTTTTGATGTCTTGATCTTTTCCTCCTCTTATGATGGTCTTATGCAGGCAGTAACAGGCACTGTGAGGCCATGGATATCCAGGCCATTTTGTGTCTGGAGGGAGCATGTTGTATGGAGTCTTGCCCTTCCTTTGGCTGTTACATTCTTTCTGCCACCTCTTTTGCATTAGACCCTGAGCCTTGGGAGGTGTGATACAGATATTGCAGTACTGAGCACTGCAGACCACAGTTTCTTTTGAGGCACTATCCCTTTAACATTTTTATTTTTATTTTTTTATTTGAGAGAGAGAGAGGCATGCCAGGGCCTCCAGCTGCATGTATCACCCTGTGCATCTGGCTTACTTGGCTCCTGGGGAATCAAGCCTGGGTCCTTTGGCTTTGCAGGCAAGTCCCTTAGCCACTAAGCCACCCCTCTAGCCATAGACCACAGTTTTTATCCTAGGCTGAGATTTTTCTTTTCACTTACCTTACTTTTGTTTTTATTAACACATATTAATTATACCTAATGATGGATTTCTTTGTTTAAAAGTTTTCTTTTTTTAATTTTTTTTTTATTTACAGTTGAGAGAGAGAGAGAATGGGCATACCAGGCCTCCTACTCCAGATGCATGCGTCACTTTGTGCATCTGACTTTGCGTGGTTACAAGGGAATCACACCCTGGTTCCAAAAGTTTTGCGAGCAAGTGCCTTTAATGGCTGAACCATTCCCCAGCCCGGTGATGGAGTTCTTCATATGTTCATACATGTCTATCATGGGTTTTGACCACCTTGGCCCACCATCACCTTCTCTTATCCCCTAAATTCCCACTCATTTTTTCCAACTAGCTGTCCTTCCACCTTCCTGTCTCGTGTTGTGAAAATAGCCCAGTGTGGGACTGGAGAGAGAAGGAGGGGGAGAGAGAGGATGAAACTATGGGTGCACCAGGACACGCGCCACTTTGCGTGTCTGGCTTTATATAGTTGCTAGAAAATCAAACCTGGGCCATGAAGGCTTTGTAAGCAAGAGTCTTTAACCACTGAGCCATCCCCCCAGTCCTGTTCTCAGCATTTTGGCCAGTTGTGAGTCTCTGCACTTACCCCCGCCCCTTGCGAAAAGAGGATTCCCTGACCAACACTGCCAGGACCACTAATCTTTGGACATAAACATACACACTTAGATGGCAAAATGACGGTAACATCATGCCCACTTAGCAAAACAATACTAGCTTCCCCTCAAGGCCCCATGACCTTCCCAGCCACTGGATTTTGACGGGGTTTACAGTGCCAGACATGAATTTCCTCCCATGCAGAGGACCTCAGTCCAGTGAGAAAGCAGTTGGTTACCCCATCACAGCCACGCCACTACTGCTGCAGTGGGCAGATCTTGCTTGACAGGTAAGTATTGCAGCATACTTTCTTTTGTTTCCAACATTTCTCTTTGAAGATGATACATCTGACTGAGTTTCTCAATAGTAATGATAAGATAGAGTTTGCTTGCAGGTCAAGTAATCTAAATCTTTGCTATGTATTTTAATTAGCCTGTCAGCCAGTAAGTACATAATAATTTGCTATGCATATAAATTACTATACAGAATATGTAACTTGTTTTCAGTGCTTCAGGTGAAGTTAGACATGAGCCATAACCCTAGCATAGGCTTGCTCTTTCTTCCTTCCTTCCTTTCCTTTCCTTTTCTTTTCTTTCTTTCTTTCTTTCTTTTCTCTTCTTTTCTTTTTCCCCAGATAGGGTCTTACCCTAGCCCAGGCTGACTGTGAATTCACTCTATAGTCCTAGACTGGCCTCGAACTCACAGTGATCCTCTTGTCTTCTGTCTTCTGAGTACTGGGATCAAAGGTGTTCACCACCACATCCCTCAGCAAGGGCTTTAAAAAATATTTTATTTTATTTATTTGCAATAGAGAGAGAGAAAGAGGCAGATCTATGGCTCCTGAGTGTTCCATTGTCTGAAAATGAAGGATTCCATATGATTTATTTACATCCTCTTAGATTTTGATTAGCCCTCCCTGCACCTTTCCTTTACTCAATCTCTTCCTCTGACCTCACTTTGGGCCTTTTCACCCCCATTAATCTATTCTTCTACTTACATATGTACAATACCAACCTACTAAGTACCCTCCTCCCTTCCTTTCTCTTCCCTTTATATCTCCTTTTTAACTTACTGGACTCTGCTACTGAGTTTTTTCCTTCTCACACAGAAGCCCAATCATCTGTAGCTAGGATCCACATATGAGGGAGAACATGGGGTGCTTGGCTTTCTGGGCCTGGGTTACCTCACTTAGTATAATCCTTTCCAGGTCCATCCATTTTCCTGAAAATTTCATAACTTCATTTTTCTTTACCGCTGAGTAGAACTCCATTGTATAAATGTGCCACATCTTCATTATCCACTCATCAACTGGGGGACATCTAGGCTGGTTCCATTTCCCAGCTATTATGAATTGAGTGGCAATAAACATGGTTGAGTATATACTTCTAAGGAAATGGGATGAGTCCTTAGGATATATGCCTAGGAGTGCTATAGCTGGGTTATATGGTAGATCAATTTTTAGCTATCTTAGGAACCTCCGCACTGATTTCCACAATGGCCTCCAGCCACTGCAAGCAAACTCCAGATGCATGCGCCAGCTTGTGCATCTGGCTAACATGGGTACTAGGGAGTCAAACCTTCACCTTTGCAGGAAAGTGCCTTAACCATTAAGCCATCTCTCCAGCCCCCAAGCATGGGCTTTTTAAAAGTTATCAAAAAACCTCAGCCCAGTGTAGTGGCACCTACCTTTAATCCCAGCACTCAGGAAGCAGAGGTAGGAGGATCTCTATGAGTTTGAGGCCACCCTGAGGCTTCAGAGTGAATTCCAGGTCAGCCTGGGCTAGAGTGAGACCCTACCTTGGGGAAAAAAACAAAAAACAAAAAAACTTGCCATGTCATACTTCTGTACGTGCCAGGCTTTTACAGCCTCTTGCCTCTTGATGATGTGCTCACCTTCCTGGAACCCTTTTAACTTCCAACTTCCTTGTTGCATCAGCAAGTATCTGCCCCCGCTGTGAAGTCTCATTTCTTCAGGGAAACTTTCTGAAACATTTCCTGTCAGGCAAAATTAAGGAAGTTTTCTGGGTTCTGAATGCTTGCCCCGCCCCACATTTCTTAGTCATTCTGTCTGCCTCCTGGCCGCCATGCCGCGGGGATTCCCTCCTGTTCTCCACGCTCATCTCAGTTAGGCCATCAGCCGAGAAACGTTGCCCTATGTGTGGAGATTGATGGCTGAGATGGGTGCTTTTGATGTTTGCTGCTGCTGCTGCTGTTTTTAGTTTTCTGAGGTAGGGTCGCGCTGTAGCCCAGGCTGACCTGGAACTCACTCTATAGTTCCTCCAAGCTGGCTGTGAATTCACAGCAATCCTCCTACTTCTGCCTCCCAGGTGCTGGGATTAGAGGCATGTGCCACCAGGATCGGCCTTTTTAATTTTTATTAATATTATTTTTAAATATATATTATTTATGTTTTTGTTCAAGGCAGAGAGAGAAAATAGGTGGGCCAGGGCCTGCAGCCACGGCAAGCCAACCCCAGATGTATGCCCTACCTTGTGCATCTGGCTTACATGGGTCCTGGGGAATCAAATCTGGATGCTTTGGCTTTGCCGGGAAGCACCTTTACTGCTAAGCCATTTCTCCATTTTAAACTATGTAGTGTCAGGGTGGCTTTGAACTCACGGCAATTCTACCTCTGCCTCCTGAGTGCTGGGACTAAAGGCATGCACCACCATGCCCCGGTCAGCTACTTTTTTTTTTTTTTTTTTTGAGGCAGGGTCTCACTGAAGCACAGACTGACCAGGATGGAGCTCCGAGTTGATGGAGAACTCATGATGGTCCCCCTAGCTCACTCTCCCAAGCACTGGCACTAAACGTGTGCACCACCATGTCAGGCTGTTAACAGCTAAGACTTTTTTTTTTTTTCTTTTTTGGTTTGTTGAAGTGTTCTCCCTTCAACACCTCAGGGCCTGCGCCGCCCCTACCTGCAAGCCACACATCTAGACCCAGAATGCTCCAGGCTGCATTCCATAGGGGCTAATAATCCTCAGAGATGACCTGCCCTGACACACTTAAACTGAAATGGCCTCTGTGGTCCAAGCTCCCTTGAAAAGACCCAGTGAGGGCAGTGTATGTCCAGAGGCCAGGCAGGTTGGGAGAGTGGACAGACCGTTAGGGAACCCACAGGACTTCGCGCAGTGAAGACCTCCCATGGCCAGCTCCAGACCTGTCCCGGGAGCTGTGATGTTTATGGAAACTTCCTCCAACTTGAAAGCAGTAAACAAGTGTTATCAGCTTTATCTAAAGCAGCTGGGGGCTGGAGAGATGGTTTAGCAGTTAAGCGCTTGCCTGTGAAGCCTAAGGACCCCCAGTTCTAGGCTCGATTCCCCAGGACCCAAGTTAGCCAGATGCACAAGGGGGCACAAGCATCTAGAGTTCTGCAGTGGCTGGAGGCCCTGGTGCGCCCATTCTCACATTCTCATTCCCTCTCTCTCTCTCTCTCTCTCTCTCTCTCCCTCTTTCTCTCTGTGTCTGTCTCTCTCAAATACATAAAATAAAGTAAATAAAAAATAAAAATAAAACTGGGACTACTCACAAGCGATTCTCAGGGGAGACAGAGCATCCAGAGGCAGAAGGGGCTGCGAGCAAGCGAGCTCCATCGAAGCAGCCATGGGGGTCATCATCCATGTTCAGATGAGGTTTCCTGACGCTATGGCTACTTTGGGGGTGCTCCACCTTTCTATAAGTAACCCACACCCTGCTCTATAAGTGACCCCATTAAACCCATTGTTTCACTTTTGGTGTCATTTGTGTCCCAGCGAGGGCTAATACACATGTGTTCATGTCTCCTGTAGGGAGACTGGTCTCCAGGGGTGGTCCCCTGACTTTCCAGGAACTCAAGTCTTTGTTTTAGGGTTTTTTTTTTTTTTGTTTTTTTTTTTTGTTTTTGTTTTTCAAGGTAGGGTCTCACTCTAACCCAGGCTGACCTGGAATCTCTATGTAGTCTCAGGGTGGCTTCGAACACACAGCAATTCTCCTACCTCTGCCTCCCAAGTGCTGGGATTTAAAGGCATGTGCTACCAAGCCCTGCTATTTTAGGTTTTGGGTTTTTTAAATATATTTTATTTATTGATGGATTTGAAGGAGAGAAAGAGGCAGAGAGAGAGAGAGAACAAGAGAGAGAATTGGCGTGCCAGGGCCTCTAGCCACTGCAAACTCCAGACGCATGCACCTCCTTGTACATCTAGCTTACTTGGGTCCTGGAGAATTGAACCAGGATCCTTTGGGTTTGCAGGCAAACGCCTTAACCGCTAAACCATCTCTCCAGCCTTTTTTTATGTTGGTTTTTAAAAATATTTTTATTTATTTATTTTCAAATAGAAAGAGGCAGACAGACAGGATGGGCATGCTAGGTCCTCTAGCCACTGCAAACGAACTCCAGATCCACAAGCCACTTTGTGCATCTGGTTTTATGTACGCACTGGGAAACAGAATTAGGGTCATTAGGTTTTACAGATAAGAACCTTAACCACTGAGCAATCTGTCCTGCCCAAGTTTTGAGGTTTGTTTTTCAAGGGAGGGTCTCACTCTATCTCAGGCTGGCCTTGAACTCAAGGTGACCGTCCTACCTCAGCCTCCCAAGTGCTGGGATTAAAGACGTGTACCACCACTCCCAGTTGAGTTTCTCTCTTTTTTTAAAGTTATTATTTTTTGGGGGGGGGGAGTTATTGGAGAAATGGCTTAGCAGTTAAGGTGCTTGCCTGCACACAGCCTAACAACTAGAGTTCAATTCCCTAGTACCCACATAAAGCCAGATGCAAAAGTGGCACACGCATCTGGAGTTCATCTGCAGCAGCTGAAGGCCCTGGATCACCCCTTCTCTCTGTCTCTTCTCTCTCTGTCTCTGCTTGCAAATAAGTAAAAATATTTTAGAACAATATTTATTTATTTGCAAATACTAAGAAAGAGAGAGAGAATGAATATGGGTGAGCCAGGGCCTCTATGTGGATACCGGGCAATCAAACCTGGTGGTTAGGCTTTACAGGCAAGTGCCTTAATGGCTGAGCCATCTATCTAGACCTCATGTTAGAACTTCTAAGCAACTCTTCCCCCCTTTCTCTATTCCGTCCTTCCTTCCTCCTTTCCTTCATTTCTGTATTTCTTTCTTGAGACAGAATCTCAGTGAATAGCCCAGCCTGTCCTTGAACTTGCCATGTAACCCAATCTGAATTTGAATACACAACCTTTCTGCCTCTTCTTCTCACATGTACTGGATTACAAGTGCATGCTACAACACACAACTATGTTTTCTTTTTTGGTTTTTTTCTAGGTAGGGTCTCACTCTACCCCAGGCTGATCTGGAATTCACTATGTAGTCTCAGGATAGCCTCGAACTCATAGCAGTCCTCCTATCTCTGCCTCCCAAGTGCTGGGATTAAAGGTGGGCACCACCACACCTGGCCTAGGATTTCTTAAATATGGCACAAAATGCATGCACTAAGCAAGTGAAAACCATGTTAAAGATTAAATTCAGGACAAAGAGAATATCTTACAAAACAGGAAATACAATCCTATTGTATTAAAAGGATATACTGAGCTGGGCGTGGTGGTGTACACCTTCAATTCCAGCACTAAGGAGGCAGAGGTAGGAGGATTAAGTGAATTCGAGGCCACCCTGAGATTACATAGTGAATTCCAGGTCAGCCTAGACCAGAGTGAGACCCTACCTCAAAAAAGCAATAAAATAAAAAAATGAAAGGATGTGGGGTGGAGAGATGGCTTAGTGGTTAAGCGGTTGCCTATGAAGCCTAAGTACCTGGGTTCGAGGCTCAATTCCCCAGGACCCACATTAGCCAGCTGTACAAGGGGTGCACATGTCCGGAGTTCGTTTGCAATGGCTGGAGGCTCTGGCGTACCCATTCTCTCTCTCTCTCTGCCTCTTTCTCTCTCTGTCTGTCACTCTCAAATAAATAAACAACAAAAAAAAATGTAAAAAATAAAAAAATGAAAGGATGTACTGTGAGTCAGGCATGATGGTGCACATCTCTAATCCCAGTACGTGGGAGGCAGAGGTAGGAGGATCGCTGTGAGTCCAAGGCAAACCTGCATCTACAGAGTGAGCTCCAGGTCAGCCTGGGCTAGAGTGAGATCCTGCCTCGAAAAAGAACAGCAACAACAGAAGATGTGCTGTGAACAGTACTCATATGGTCATGTTAATGGATATCTGTATAATAATTTAGATAAAATCATATTGAGCACAGGGGAAGGAAGCAAAGGCTAAAACATCATCAAAAAGCTGGATGTGGATCAAGAGAAGATAATGGGAGGGGATGTTGGCAGAAGCTTGGCCTGGGACCCACTATTGTCTCCCATAAGCCTTGATGTGATTTCTTTTTCTTTTAAACTGTTGACCTCTACTACTTGGACAGAAATAAATTAAATTCCAAACCCCACTAGCTCCAGCCCACATTCCTAGAAGCTGCTCAACGCACAGCTTCTGAGATGTGACTGTGTGGCCTAGCCAAGCTTGGTCTGTGGAGCAGTCCTGCAAGGTTCGATTCCCCAGTGCCCACATAAAACCTGATGCATAAAGTGATGCATGTGTCTGGAGTCTGTTTGCAGCAACAGGAGGCCATGGCTTGCATGCGCGCGCAAGCACACATACACACACACACACACACACACACACACACACACACTTTATCTCTCTATAATGAATATTTAAAAAAAAATTGGGGGGCTGGAGAGGTGGCTTAGCGGTTAAGGGCTTGCCTGTGAAGCCTAAGGACCCTGGTTCGAGGCTCGGTTCCCCAGGTCCCACGTTAGCCATATGCACAAGGGGGTGCATGCGTCTGGAGTTCGTTTGCAGAGGCTGGAAGCCCTGGCGCGTCCATTCTCTCTCTTTCCCTCTATCTGTCTTTCTCTCTGTGTCTGTCGCTCTCAAATAAATTTAAAAAAAAAAAGGTGGAAGCTGGTGAGGTAGAAGGATCACTGTGAGTTCAAGGCCAGCCTGGAACTAAAGAGCGAGTTCCAAGTCAGCCTGGGCTAGAGTGAGATTCAACCTTAAGAAACAAAACAAAAGGGCTGGAGAGATGGCTTAGTGGTTAAAGCATTGGCTGCAAAGCCAAAGGATCCTGGTTTGACTCTCCAGGACCCACGTAAGCCAGATGCACAAGGTGGTGCATGCTTCTGAAGTTCGTTCGCAGAGGCTGAAGGCCCTAGCATGCCTAGTCTCTATTTCTATCTCATAAAATAAATAAATAAGTTGGAGGCCAGGTGTGGTGGTGGCACATGCCTTTAATCCCAGCACTCAGGAGAGGCATAAGCAGGAGAATCAAAGTGAATCTGAGGCCTGCCTGGAACTACAAAGTGAGTTACAGGTGACCCTGAGCTAGAATGAAATCCTACCCCCTTCCCCCCCAAAAGGGGTTGGTGCCAGGCGTGGTGG
Organism: Jaculus jaculus; assembly: GCF_020740685.1. NCBI lineage: Eukaryota > Metazoa > Chordata > Mammalia > Rodentia > Dipodidae > Jaculus > Jaculus jaculus. The sequence continues at coordinate 95,183,883 of NC_059110.1, forward strand.
AGCACGCCTTTAATCCCAGCACTCGGGAGGCAGAGGTAGGAGAATCGCCATGAGTTCGAGGTCACCCTGAGACTACATAGTGAATTCCAGGTTAGCCTGGGCTAGAGTGAGACCCTGCCTCGAAAAACCAACAAATAAATAAATTAATTAATTAAATAAATTTTTTTAGGAAAAGAGTTGGGCTTCATCCCTGTCCAGCATGGGTCTTAGAGATACCTTCTCCTCACTCCAGGGCAAGCTCTCATACCCTGTTGCCCATGTTTGATGCCCCTCCTTGGTCCCCACTGTCCCTAGCTCTGCCTTCCATCACAGCTCTTCTGTCTTCATCTGCTTTCTTGACTGTCTCTCCCACGGCTCTGAGAGCCCCTCAAAGCCTGGAAGATGATCATGCGTCTTTGCTGCTTTTTTTTTTCCCCCTCTCTCTCTCCTATTATACAGGTTTTGTGCGCTACATCAGCCACTGCGAGGTCGTGAACAGCAAGGCCACTTTGTGGCTGGATGACAGCACTGTCAGCCCTCCTCCCCTTCCTTTGGCTGTCACGTTCTTTCCACCATCTCTCCCGCAATGGACCCTGAGCCCTGAGTGCGGGACACTCCACTGCTGCTTCTCAGCACTTTGGCCATTTTTGAGTCACCCCAGTGGCCACTGTCATCTGAAAAGAGAGGCTTCTCTCACCAGAAGTGAGAGGAGTGCTCGCTTCGTCAGCACATACACTAAAATTGGAACGATGCAGAGATTAGCATGGCCCCTGCGCAAGGATGACACGCAAATCTGTGAAGCCTTCTATGTTTAAAAAAAAAAAAAGTGAGAGTGGCATTAATGTATGGGCATAAGGATAAGTGTTTAGAGGGCAATTTGGTGGGTGCAGTATCCATTTAGTCAGACAACAGTAGTAGCTTCTCCCCTAGAGCTTATAACCTCCCCAGCCATGTGATTTTGACTAGGTTTTCAGTACCGGGCCTCAAATCCAGTCAGAGAACAATTGGTTTCCTCCAAAACAAGCATGCTACCATTGCATCAATCGGTACATGTCACCTGTCTGGCCAGCCATAAAGTTTGCAGGGTCCACTGCTGGTTATGACCACTGATGACTTTTCTCTTCCATAGGCTACATAGCTCGTTCCAGCTAGTCAATGGGAAGGAGGCTTCCAGCTCAGCTCCAGCTTGATTTCTCAGGGATCTGCAACCCAGGCATGTGGAGTCTTCAATAATAGGGTCTTACCATCTGGTTCTGGTGGGCATCCAAGAACCTTAGAAATAACCTGTAATGTTTTAGGGGTATCAGAGGCCTTCAGGTCAACAACTCACTGGAAGGGATCCCACCCCATCACTGAAATTTTGCTTATAACAATCTAAGGTTTATGGGCATAACATTATCCACCTTCATAGTGTACCTCTGCCCAAACTCTCCTTTTCCACATATATATTATTAGCTAACAAAGAAGTAGGTTTCTATATGGCTTATTCATAACATCTCAATTTTTTTAAATTTTATTTATTTATTTGAGAGAGAGAAAGAGGCAGAGAGAGAAAGAGAAAGGGAGAGAATGGGAATGGGTATGCCAGGGCCTCCAGCCACTACAAATGAACTCCAGATGCATGCACTCTTTTGTGCATCTGGTTTTAGTGGGCCCTGGAGAATCAAACCAGGATCCTTTGGCTTTGCAGGCAAACACCTTAACTGCTAAGCCATCACTCCAGCCCACATCTCAAATTTTGATTAACTCTCCTCCCACCTCCTCCTCTCTCAAAATTGGCCTTTTTGTTTGTTTTGTTTTTCAAGGTAGGGTTTTGCTTTAGCCCAGGCTGACCTGGAATTCACTATGTAGTCCCAGGCTGGTTTTGAACTCATGGCAATCCTCCTACCTCTAAAGGCTTGTGCCACCATGCCCAGCCATTTTTATTTTTTTAAATACTTTAGTATGTATTTTTATTTATTTATTAGAGACAGAGAGAGGGAGAAAGAGAGAGGGCACACTAGGGCCTCCAGCCACTGCAGACAAATTCCAGATGCATGCCCCGCCTTGTGCATCTACCTTATGTGGGACCTGGAGAATCAAACATGAGTTCTTGGGCTTTGCAGGCAAGCACCTTAACCCCTAAGCCATATCAATGTTTTAAATTTTTATTTATTTATTTGCAAGCAGAGAGAGAGAAGAGAGACAAACAGAGAGAATGGGTGCACCAGGGCTTCCAGCTGTTGCAAACAAACTCCTATGCATGCATTTTGTGCATCTGGCTTTATGTGGGTATTCAGGAATTGAACTCAGGTCTTTAGCCTTTGCAGGCAAATGCCTTAACCACTAAACCATCTCTCCAGCCCTGCAAGCTCAATTTTAAGAAAACACCTGAGTGTATGGGGCCATTCTTTCAAACTATCATATTCAAAAGTACCATGCTGGACTAGCAAACTTCCTTTAAATATTTTGAAATAATAACAGACCTAAGAAGTACAAAAACAGGCTGGAGGGATTGCTTAGTGGTTAAGGCATTTGCCTGCAAAGCCTAAGGACCCTGGTTCGATTCTCCAGGACCCATGTAAGCCAGATACACAAGGGGGCACAATCATCTGGAGTTCGTTTGCGGTGGCTAGAGGCCCCAACGTGCCCATTCTCTCCTCTCTCTACCTCTTCCTCTCATAAAAAAATAAATAAAATATATTTTTTAAAAAGAAGTACAAAAACAGGGAATGGTGACTCTTTGATCCCAGCACCTAGCAGGATAATGTGAGTTCGAGGCCAGCTTGAGACGACAGGGTAAGTTTCAGGTCAGCCTGGGCTAGAGTGAAGCCCTACCTTGAAAAAAACAAAAAAAGAAGCAAAGGGCCGGGCGTGGTGGCGCACACCTTTAATCCCAGCACTCAGGAGCAGAGGCAGAAGTAGAAAGATCGCCGTGAGTTCAAGGCCACCCTGAGACTACATTGTGAATTCCAGGTCAGCCTGGACCACAGTGAGACCCTACTTCGGAAAAAAAAAAAGAAGCACAGAAAACAATCCTTGCAATCAGGTGGTACATGTTCTCTCTTCCAGCCAGGGCCCCATCCTTGTGCCCACCCCACTCCTCTCAGCCCTCAGAGCCAGACTCACACCAGCAGGAGGCTGTGACCAGAGCTTCTGTGGACTTTCCAAGCGTGTTTACTCACATTCCTGAGGCCACCAGGGTCAGGCTGCGCTTCCCAGAGTCACAGAGAAAGAACAAAATCAGCCCTGACATCCACAAGTGACCTCTGCGTTGCTCATAACTGGTCACACACAGGCAGACCATTTCTTTTCTTTTTCTTTTTTCTTTTTTTTTTTGTCCTCCTGCTGGACATAAGTAGTGTCACAGAAAGGCAACCTCAGAGAAGATTGCTGTGAAGCCATGACAAAATGAAACAAGACAGGGGTCTGAGGAGATGGCTCAGAGGATAAAAATACTTGATTGCTAATCTTGCAGCGTGGGTTCAATTCTTAAACTGCACATGTAAACCAGCCACAGAAAGCGGCACAAGTGTGTTTGATGTTTGTTTGCAGTGGCAAGAGGACCTGGCCTGCATACACACACATGCCTGCACATGTTCAAATAAATTTAAATTTTTAAAAATTATTTTCTAAGCCGGGCGTGGTGGCGCACGCCTTTAATCCCAGCACTTGGGAGGCAGACGTAGGAGGATCGCCGTGAGTTCGAGGCCACCCTGAGGCTACATAGTGAATTCCAGGTCAGCCTGAGCCAGAGTGAGACCCTACCTCGAAAAAAAAAAAAAATTATTTTCTAGGCTGTAGAGATGGCTTAGCGGTTAAGCGCTTGCCTGTGAAGCCTAAGGCCCCCGGTTTGAGGTTTGATTCCCCAGGACCCAAGATAGCCAGATGCACAAGGGGGCGCACACGTCTGGAGTTCATTTGCAGTGGCTGGAGGCCCTGGCGCTTCCATTCTCTCTCTCTCTCTCTCTCTTTCTCTCTGTCTCTCTCTCTGCCTCTTTCTCTCTCTGTCTGTCACTCTCAAATAAATAAAAATAAACAAAAATAAATTTTAAAGAGACCTGGATCTCATCAGGCTCAGCCTGGATGAATGAATTTATTAAAAATTGTTTTCCATTTTATTTTACTTGCAAGCTGAGACAGAAGAGAGAGAGGGAAAGGAATGGGTATGTGAGGACCTCTAGCCACTCGGTTCCCCAGGTCCCACATTAGCCAGATGCACAAGGGGGCGCATGCGTCTGGAGTTCGTTTGCAGAGGCTAGAAGCCCTGGCGCGCCCATTCTCTCTCTCTCCCTCTATCTGTCTTTCTCTCTGTGTCTGTCGCTCTCAAATAAATAAATAAATAAAATGAAAAAAAAATTAAAAAAAAAAAAAGTTGACTCTTAACCCAGCATGGTGCTGCTCATGTATAATCCTAGCATTTGGGACACTGAGGTAGGAGGATCCAAAACAAACAAAAGGCAAAACAGAACCAAACAAAAACAACCACCTAATCCATAGATTTAGTCACTGACTTGACAGGTATGTCCTTCCTATCCAAACCAGAGCCAATTCAGGCCTTTGGGTCTCACTCAGAAGACAGAAAGCACCGGCCTTGGCTCCAGGCACCATGGGCAGAATTTCACAGAGGACTCCAGTGAAGTCATTCCCTACCTCATCTCTCTTCCTGGAAAGATGTAATAAAAACAGCTGGGCTGGGTTCTGGCTGGAGGAGCCCTAATTCCTCCCAGGAAGGAAATATTTGTCATTGTTGGTGGAGAGGATAGTCCAAACTAGCCATCCAGAGCACTAGCCCTCTAAGGTGTGGCCCACTAGCCCCAGGGAGCATAGTCTGCCTCCGTCATTTCCTAGGGGTGTCAGGGGCTCACCTAGTGTCCTGCCCAGACTCCAGTCCAGTAGGGAGCCCTGCAGTGGCTAGGACCTGCAGGGAGCACTTCCTCAGGGACAATAAACAATAAAGGAAAGGGCAGGGAGGAGCCTGCCCCACTCCTAACCCTTCAAGTCCCATCCCAGCGAGGCGGATTCGGGATACTCTCTGAAGAGCATCAGTCACCACTGTTGTCCCCAAGTGCCTCTCTCTCTTTCCACCCAGCCTCGGGGCCATACTGTCATGAAGTACTGAGGACCTTGTCATTGCAAGAAACCCTTCTGGGGAGGTGACAGGAGGCAGAGGCATCCCATGAGCAGAGGACAAGCAGCAGCCTGGAAGTGTAGGGTCCTGGATTCAAGTCTTGCCTATGAGTGCCTCTGTCTGTGTGTCTTGGAGCTGTCTCTATCCTTTGTGGCTTGCAGAATGTATCAGGGCTACTCTTCGCTTTTGTGATTCTCAGAAGAGATTGTACAGAAGTCTGTTCTCTTAACCCTACACAGGGCCTTTTGTTTTTGTTTTTCGAGGTAGGGTCTCATTCTCATCCATGCTAACCTGGAATTCACTATGTTGTCTCAGGGTGGCCTCGAACTCACAGCGATCCTCCTACCTCTGCCTCCCGAGTGCTGGGATTAAAGGGGTGCACCACCACACCCGGCTTTACACAGGGCCTTTTACAGTGTTCCTGGGGACAGGTTTTGTTTTTATTTTTGTTTTTTGTATTTTTCTGAGGTAGGGTCTCACTCTAGTCCAGGCTGACCTGGAATACAGCAATCCTCCTACCTCTGCCTCCTAAATGCTGTCTTTTTTTTTTAAATACTTTTATTTATTTAAGAGAGAGAATGGGCACACCAGGGCCTCCAGCCACTGCAGATGAACTCCAGCACTTGTGCTCCCTTGTGCATCTGGCTAACATGGGTCCTGAGGAATTGAACCTGGGTCCTTTGGCTTTGCGGGCAAGAACCTTAACTGCTAAGCCATCCCTCCACCCCCCCCCTTTTTAAAAAAATATTTATTTACTTATTTTGAGAGAGAGAGAGAATGGGCATGCCAGGGCCTCCAGCCACTATAAACAAACTCCAGATACATGTGCCCCCTTGTGCATCTGCTTATGTGGATACAGAGGTGGGGTTGAACCTGGGTCCTTAGGTTTTGCCGGCAAGCCCCTTAAGCACTAAGCCACCTCTCCAGCCCCTAAAACAGTTCTTTTTTTTTTTTTTAATTTTTATTTATTTATTTATTTGAGAGCATCAGACACAGAGAGAAAGACAGATAGAGGGAGAGAGAGAGAATGGGCGCGCCAGGGCTTCCAGCCTCTGCAAACAAACTCCAGACACGTGCACCCCCTTGTGCATCTGGCTAACGTGGGACCTGGGGAACCGAGCCTCGAACCGGGGTCCTTAGGCTTCACAGGCAAGCACTTAACCGCTAAACCATCTCTCCAGCTCTAAAACAGTTCTTGATTTCCCCCACTGTTAGTGTCGGTGGTGGTTGGCTCTGCCTTCCTTCAGCCCTTCACAGCCTGATTTCCTCTCAGAGGCGTTTCCTGGAGCAGGTAGTTGATGCCTGTCTGTTTGGAGCTTCTAGCCCGTGTCTTCTCTAAAATTCCAAGCGAATAGAGAAGGAGCACCACGGGATTACACGGGACTTGGTAGTCCTGTGAACTGGAGGGCCTGCTACCCCAGGGAGGTCTGCCCCCTCCCATCTTCCTGGGGCTCCCCATCCCTGATGCCCTGAGCACAGCCAGAGGCACCACACCTCAGAGCCCAGGAGCCCAGGGCCCTGGAGACGGTCACTCAGGCAAGATTACTAGGTTTAAGGGCAGAATGCAGAGCACTGGAGGTGACTCAGCGGTTAAAAGCGCTGGCTTGCAGTCTGCACCGCCCACATAAACCAGATGCCAGAAGTAACCCAAGTATCTGGAGTTCATTTGCAGCAGCAAGAGCCCTGGAGCCAACCCAGCCCCCTACGCCCATATTAAAAAAAAAAAAAGAAAAAGAAAAAAAAAAGAGGCGGGTGTGGTGGCACACGCCTTTAATACCACCCCTCGGGAAGCAGAGGTAGGAGGATCACTGTGAGTTCGAGGCCATCCTCAGACTACATAGTGAATTCCAGGTCAACCTGGGCTAGAGTGAGACCCTACCTCCAAAAATAAATAAAATAATAAAATAAAGATCGAAAGATGGAGGTGAGCGAGCGGGAGGGAGGACCCAGGCCGAGGCCGCGGGGGCGCGGGGGGACCGCCCCGTCGTCAGCCTCGGGGGTGCTGTCCACCCTGCGGTGCTGAAGCGCCTGGCGTCCTTCTGCCACTTCCACTTGGGATCCAATAACTCGCACCAACTGCCTGGCCGGGAGGTTCAGACGACCACTGGTTTGAACCGTAGTCGCCAAACAAGGAAGCTCGTGGAAGGAAGTTCAGCCAAGGTTCATGACCTGCCCGGGACCCTGACAGCTCCCGAGAGGTGGGCAAATCTCCCGCCCCTTATTAAGGCTCGCACACAGTTCCCGCTCTCTCCTGACCTGGCCTATGAATTTGGGGTGGGGAAGGGCATCTAGCCCAGGAGGAGGCTTTTCTGAGCATCCAGGAATGAGACCCTTCTTAGGATAACCAAGCTGTACGGGTACAAACCTGCAAGACCGGAGAGGAAGCCCGAGGACCCCCCCCCCCCCGCCCCCGGACACCCTGCACGCAGCTTTGAAGACGGCCTCTTTGAACTCGGGTTGGGTGGGCATCCCTGTCCCTTGCCTGCCAACGTCCTTGCAAAAAGGGAGGGCAGCATTCCCTACAAAAACGTCCCGCAGCTTTGGAGGCAGGCTTTTGCCCGGGAGGATGTGGATGACAAGGTCACAGGAGGAGCCGAGCGGTAATGACTTGACCCCGAACCTCCGGAAGGCGGCGCTCGTGCGCTCCGGCGATCCCTGCACGGTGTGGGGGGGGGGGCTGGAAGCTGTCCCGGTTCCCCGGCACGGCCTCCCAGGGACACCACCCTGGGCTTCCACGCGCCTTCTTATCAACCCTGAGCGCTGTGCAAGACCAGATAATACCGGAAGAAGGCTGGCGGGCAGGCGCCGTCCAGCACATTCCAGACGAGCCCAGCCTGTAGCCAGCCTCACCTTCCGGAGCCTAGACTTGTCAGTCTTGGGCCCAGGCTGACAAATGGCTCTGGGGTTGAATGTGGCGCCCAGGACCATCCCCCCACCCCCACCCCGCCCGCCCCCGGCGCTGCACGGAGTAGGGTCCATTGATCCAGCTGTCAGGTAGGCGGCAAGAAGCAGGTGGCAGCATTGCTGAAATGCCTCCCCCACTTCCCCACCCCTCGGAGTGGCATACGCTCCAGGCAGCTGCAGGGCCAAGCCTTCCCAGGCAGAGCTTGCTAGGCGCAGTGAGCAAACAGGCTTGGTGCGTTTGCTGCGGGAAAGCAGGTGTGCCAGCCGAAAGCGTCCAAAGGGCTGCTCACATGCACGCCGACAGCCCTGTCAAGGTGGAGCTGCGGTCAGAAGACAGACACACCCTACACCCACCCTTACTCCTTTCCAATAAGTGCAAACCAATAAAGAAAAAAAAAAAAAAAAGGAAGCCTAGCCAGGTGTGGTGGCGCCCGCCTTTAATCGCAGCCCTTTGGAGGGAGAGGTAGGAGGATTGCCCTGAGTTTGAGGCCACCCGAGACTACATAATGAATTCCAGATCAGCCTGGGCTAGAGCAGAGACCCTAGCCCCCCCCCCAAAAAAAGCGGAGGCTGTTGTTAAAAATAAAAAAAAAAATTAAGCATTTGTGGGGTGGTGATGGAGCTCAGTTGGCATGCTTGCCTAGCATGCATAAATCCCTGGGTTCAATCCCCAGCAATGCATAAACTGGGCATAGTGGCCCATGCCTGCCGACAGAAGGATCAGAAGTTCAAGGTCACTGGACTGGAGAGATTGCTCACTAAAGCGGTTAAAGGCACTTGTTTACAAATATTGACAGCCTAGGTTGGATTCCCCAGTACCCTCATAAAGCCACATAGATGCACAAATTATCAAATACATCTAGAGTTCATTTGCAGTGTCAAGAGGCCCTGACATGCTCATCTTCCCCAACTCTCCTGCAAATCAATAAATAAGATAGTTTTTAAAAGTTCAAAGGAGGGCTGGAGAGATGGGTTAGTGGTTAAGCACATGCTTGTGAAGCCTAAGGACACCGGTTCGAGGCTCCATTCCCCAGGACCCACATTAGCAGGATGCACAAGGGGGTGCATGCATCTGGAGTTCGTTTGAAGTGGCTAGAGGCTCTGGCATGCCCATTCTCCCTCCCTCCCTCCCCCCCCTCACTCTCTCTCTGCCTCTTTCTCTCGGTTGCTTGCAAATAAATAAATTAATTAAATAAACAAAAAACAGTTCAAAAGAGGGCTGGAGAGATAGCTTGGCAGTTAAGGCACTTGTCTGCAAAGCTAAAGGACCCAGGTTCAACTCCCCAGGACCCACATAAGCCAAGTACAAGATGTCACTGCATTTGGAATTCGTTTTTTAGCAGCTGGAGGCCCTGGCACACCCATTCATTCTCTCTCTCTCTCTCTCTCTCTTTTTTTCTCTCTCTCCCTCCCTCCCTCCCTCTTTTAAATAAATAAATAAAATTTTTTAAAAAGTTCAAGGGTGCTGAGCATGGTTGTGCACACCTTTAATCCCAGCACTGGAAAGCAGAAGTAGGAGGATCCCCATTGAGTTTGAAGCCAGTCTAAGACTACATAGTGAACTCCAGGTCAGCCTGGGCTAGAGTGAGGCTCTACTTGAAAAAAAAACAAAACCAAAGAAGTTCAAGGTGGCTGGAGAGATGGCTTAGTGGTTAAGGTGTTTGCCCAAGAAGCCTATGGACCCAGGTTCAATTTCCCAGTGCCTACATAAACCAGATGCACATGGTAATAAATGTGTCTGGAATTTGTTTGCAGTGGCTACAGGCCCTGGGATGACTATTTTCTTCTCTGTCTCTATCTGCCTCTTTCTCTGTCAAATAAATAAATAATAAAATATTTTTTTAAGTTCAAGGTCACCATAGGCTATACAGCAAAATTTGAGGCTAGCTCAGGATGCATGAAATCCTGACTCAAAAATAAAAAAATAGCAGGGCATAGTGGCGCACGCCTTTAATCCCAGCACTCAGGAGGCAGAGGTAGGAGGATCACAGTGTGTTCGAGGCCACCCTGAGACTACATAGTGAATTCCAGGTCAGCCTGAGCTAAAGTGAGACCCTACCTTGAAAAACCAAATAAATAAATAAATAAACATTAAAAAAGCATTTCAAGACAGGCAGCAGCAGAGTATTAAACCCAGCACTGGGGCCTTCTATAAGTGCAGCCTTAAGCAACCTTCTACCACTACACAAATCCTACGTCTGTGAAGCCATACCACACAGATTTCATTAAACTTTAACTACATTTCTGGGGATTTTAGGGGTTACTGGCTAGGAAAGAACCTCCTGTTCCCCAGTTGCTATAGTAAGGTAGGAGGCAGGATAGGACCGTTTAGGCAGCCTGCATAGCCCTCCTCAGCGACATAGATAAACTCCTGAGCTATGCGCCCACACCTCAGCTCCTTCCTGCAGTTTTTCGTGTCTCCATCCTCTCCATGGCTCCAGGACCATGCCTGGAGAAGGAAGCAGCTAGGCCAAAGTCTTCAGAGGCCTCAGTGCTTCATTTGCAATTGCTTGCCTCAGTTTCCCCTCTTGTGTCTGAGAGCACAGTGCAGAGTAAGGTGGTGCACAGTAGTGAGGCATCTAGGTGTTACCTTTTCAGAGGGCAGTTGAGGGTAAAATGAAGTTTTTTGTTTGTTTGTTTGTTTTTACAGGCTAGAAGCAGGGAATGTCCAGGAGCCTGTATGAGGAATCCTGTTTTCCTTACCTCTCCTTCCCTAAAGGAGTTCCTCTTTCCTAGAAACCTGTGGGAAGAAAGTGCGTAAGATTACAAAGCATCTGGACCTGGCGTGAGAACTGGTCTGACTGACCAGCTCAGCCCCCATCTAGTAAATTCCCATAAAAACCCCAATCAGGGTCATCTGGTGGGTTAGGCCACTTCTGGGGACCTCCTCCCACTTTACAGGAGTTCTGTCTTCTTTTCACCTGTAGAATAAGCCCTATATATTATTACAAGCTCTACAATAAAATCTTGCTACACTTCATCCTCCATGGTCTGTGGACTTTATTCTTTGAATTCTTTTTTTTCTTTTTTTTTTCCCTCAATTTTTATTAACATTTTTCATGATTGTAAAAAATATCCCATGGTAATACCCCCCCCCACACTTTTCCCTTTGAAATTCCATTCTCCACCATATCCCCTCCCATCTCAACCAGTTTCTCTTTTATTTTGATGTCGTGATCTTTTCCTCTTCTTATGATGGTCTTGTGTAGTTAGTGTCAGGCACTGTGAGGTCATGGATATCCAGGCCATTTTATGTATGGAGGGAGGACGTTGTAAGGAGTCCTACCCTTCCTTTGGCTCTTACATTCTTTCCGCCACCTCTTCCACATTACACCCTGAGCCTTGGAAGGTGTGATCAAGATGTTACTCAGTACTCCAGTCACTTCTTTCCAGCACTATGATACCTTCTGAGTCATCCCAAGGTCACTGCCATCTGAAAAGAGAAGATTCTCTGCCCAAAGTGAGAGTAGCGTTAATATAAGGGTATAAATATTAAGAGAAGTGCTTACTGGGCAGTTTGATAAGCATAGTATATACATTTTTCCCCAATCAGGGTCATCTGGTGGGTTAGGCCATTTCTGGGGACCTCCCCCCACTTTACAGGAGTTCTGTCTTCTTTTCTCCTGTATAATAAGCCCTATATATTATTACAAACTCTACAATAAGATTTTGCTAAACTTCATCCTCCATAGTCTGTGGACTTTATTCTTTGAATTCATGAACAGGGCTCATAACTACCCCTGTTTTAAGTTTTCAGTATCAAGGATGTGTTTCCCCCCGCCCATGGAGAGGGCCTCCAGTCCAATTGGAGGGCAGTTGGTTTCCAACATGACATATGTGCCACTATTGCACCCATTGGCTCATTTGGCCTGGCTGGCCAATTATAAGGCTTGCAGTGTCCACTGTTGAGTATCTTCACTGGTGGCATCTCTCTCCCATTGAACTACATGTAGAATGGTGTCTTCCATATTCTTTGAATTCTTAAGACAAGAGCCTGAAGGCCACTGACTCAATGGAAGTTTTTTTAAAATGTCTTTTATAGGCTGGAGAGATGGCTTAGTGGTTAAGCGCTTGCCTGTGAAGCCTAAGGACCCCGGTTCGAGGCTCGGTTCCCCAGGTCCCACGTTAGCCAGATGCACAAGGGGGCGCATGCATCTGGAATTCGTTTGCAGTGGCTGGAAGCCCTGGCACGCCCATTCTCTCTCTCTACCTCTATCTGTCTTTCTCTCTATGTCTGTAGCTCTCAAATAAATAAATAAAAAAGGAACAAAAAATAAATAAATAAAATGTCTTTTATTTATTTTTATTATTATTATCATTATTATTGGCTTTTGGAGGTAGGGTCTCACTCTAGCCCAGGCTGACCTGGAATTCACTATGTAGTCTCAGGCTGGCCTCGAACTCACAGCGATCCTCCTACCTCTGCCTCCCGAGTGCTGGGATTAAAGACGTGTGCCACCACACCTGGCTTTAATTAATTTATTTTTTTTAATTTTTTTGGTCTATTTATTTATTTTTATTTATTTATTTGAGAGTGACAGACACAGAGAGAAAGACAGATAGAGGGAGAGAGAGAGAGAATGGGCACGCCAGGGCTTCCAGCCTCTGCAAACGAACTCCAGACGCGTGCGCCCCCTTGTGCATCTGGCTAACGTGGGATCTGGGGAACCGAGCCTCGAACCGGGGTCCTTAGGCTTCACAGGCAAGCGCTTAACCGCTAAGCCATCTCTCCAGCCCTAATTAATTTATTTTTAAGGTAAGGTCTCACTTTAGCCCAGGCTAACCTGCAAAACCTAAGGACCTAGGTTCAATTCCCTAGTACCCACGTAAGCCAGATGTACAAAGTGGTGCATGTTATAGAGTTCGTTTGCAGTGGCTAGAGGCCCTGACATGCCCTCTCTTCTCTGTCTCTCTCCTATCTCTTACTCTCTGCTTGCAAATAAATAAATAAGTAGAACAAATATTTAAAACCAAATACTTTTTTTTTTTTTTTTTTTTTTTTTTAGGTAGGGTCTTGCTCTAGTCCAGGCTGTCCTGGAATTCACTATGTAGTCTCAGGGTGGCCTCAGACCCACAGCAATCTTCCTACCTCTGCCTCCCAGATGCTGGGATTAAAGGCCTGTGCCACCACACCTGGCAAAACCAACTACTTTTGAAATCAGAATCCATTATGATACAAAGAACACTCTGAATGGGATAATGTTGACATAATAAAGGAAACAGTGTTTTTTGTTTTGTTTTGCTTTGTTTTTTAGGAACCTATTAGATACATTTTCTTTTCTTTTCTTTCCTTTTTTTTTTTTTTTTTTTTTGATGTAGAGTCTCACTTTAAGCCAGGCTGACCTGGAATTCACTACATAGACTCAGGCTGGCCTTGAACTCACAGCAATCCTTCTACCTTTGCCTCCCATGTACTGTGATTAAAGATGTGTGCCACCACTTCAGGCACTCAGTGGAAGTTTTGTGTGACTTGACATGGTGCCCTAACGGCTGGGTGAAAGGTCAGCCAACAACAGGTTCCACTGCTCTCAAAGACATCCCAAGTGAGTAGCAAAGCCTGGGGTGTTTCCTGGGGGAGGCTAAGGTTTTATGTACCAGGGATGGGGTGGGCCTAAAGAGTTGTTTTCCCACCTCTAGAATATTTATTGGTGTTAAATAATACTCTTTTCTCACCTGGAAAAGAAACCGGGGCTCTGCACAATGGTGCGCACATGTAACCCCAACTCTTGGGAAGCTGAAGCGGGAGTGTTGCTAGTTGGAAGTGCGCTTGGCAACTTAGTAGCATCTTACTAAGAATGAAAGGGTGTGTAGTTCTGTGTAGAGCGGTTGCCTGGCATGCACCAAGCCCAGCACCAGTCAATACAGGGAGGTAGGAAGACAAGGAGGGAAAGAAAACAGTCTCAGAAAACAATGAATAGACTCCAGCTTTTGGATCCTTACTCATGTTAGCAAAGAATTGAAAAACACAGACTCCAAGAAGGGCAAGTTATGAATATTTAAAAAAATTATTTGAAAGCTGGATGTGGTGGTGCACATCTTTAATCCCAGCACTCGGGAGACAGAGGTAAGTGGATCGCCGTGAGTTCAAGGCCACCCTGAGACTACACAGTAAATTCCAGGTCAGCCTCGGCTAGAGTGAGACCCTACTCGAAATAAATAAGTAAATATATATATATATATATATATATATATATATATATATATATATATATTTAAATTATTTATTTATTTACTTGAGAGCGACAGACACAGAGAGAAAGACAGATAGAGGGAGAGAGAGAGAATGGGCACGCCAGGGCTTCCAGCCTCTGCAAACGAACTCCAGACGCGTGCGCCCCCTTGTGCATCTGGCTAACGTGGGACCTGGGGAACCGAGCCTCGAACCGGGGTCCCTAGGCTTCACAGGCAAGCGCTTAAAAGCTAATCCATCTCTCCAGCCCCTAAATAAATAAATAAATAAATATATATATATATGTATGTATGTATGTATGTATGTATGTATGTGGGGATTAGAGAGCTAGCTCAGCAATTAAGGTGTTTTTCTTCAAAGACTAATGACCTGAGCTCAAGTCCCCTGTACTCACATAAGCCAGATGCACAAAGTGGTGCATGTATCAGGAGTTTGTTTGCAGTGGCTAGAGGCCCTGACACATCCGTTCTCTTTCTCCTCCTTCTTTCTTTTTTCTTTTTTTTTAAAAAAAAATTTTATTTATTTATTTATTTGAGAGAGAGGGAGAGGGATAGAAAGGGGTAGAGAGAGTGAAAATGGGCATGCCAGGGCCTCCAGCCACTGCAAATGACCTCCAGATGTGTGTGAATCCTGTGCATCTGGTTTATGTGGGTCCTGGAGAGTCTAACTGGGATCCTTTGGCTTCGCAGGCAAATGCATTAACTGCTAAGCCATCTCCCCAGCCCTCTTTCTTTCTTTCTTTCTTTCCCTCTCTCTCTCTCTCTCTCTCCTTATAAATAAATAAAATAAAATATATTTATAGCTGGGCATGGTGGCACACACCTTTAATCCCAACACTAGGGAGGCAGAGGTAGGAGGATCACCATGAGTTCAAGGCCACCCTGAGGCTACATAGTGAATTCCAGGTCAGCCTGGGCTAGAGTAAGACCCTACCTCAAAAAACCAAACATATATACATATACATACACACACACACACACACACACACACACACGTATTGTATTTATATAGTTTTTCAAGGCAAGGTTTTACTCTAGTCCAGGCTGACCTGAAACTCACTCTGTAACTCCAGGCTGGCCTCAACCTTATGGCAATCCTCCTACCTCAGCCTTCCAAGTGTTGGGACTAAAGGTATGTACCACCATGTCCAGCCAAAATATGAGGTTTATTTTAGGGAGAATTGGGATCCAATGAAAAAGCTAGTTGAAAGGCTTAAGCCAAAAGGGGATTCATTCCCTTGCCTGGGTGGAAAGGGCAAGGGGGGTGGGGGGGAATGCTTGTGGAGAGGGGCCTTTGGAGAAGGGACACACACACACACACACACACACACACAGAAAGCAAAGCATGAGAGTCCAAACCACAAGATCCCCCTCTTGTAGGGGGTCAGAAAAGACTTTGAGAAAGTAAAGGACCCAGAACTTAAAGAGAGATTCCATATGCCATAAAATGAAAATATCCAGGAATAAAAGACAAGTAGAAAGCAAGCAGGAAGAGCCAGGCGTGGTGGCACACGCCTTTAATCCCAGCACATGGGAGGCAGAGGTAGGAGGATCACCATGAGTTCGAGGCCATCCTGGGACTGCATAGTGAATTCTAAGTCAGCCTACTTGGAATCAGTCAGGCTACAGTAAGATCCTACTTAGAAAAAATAAAACCCAAACAAAACAAAAACAAATAAAAGAAAGGGAGGAAGAAAGGAAGAAGGAAAATACTACCCAGGCACAAGGAAACCTTTAAACAAAAGGGGGGGGGAATCAGGCTGGAGAAATGACTCAGCAGTCAGGGCACTTGCCTGCAAAGTCTAATGACCTGAGTTTGATTCCCCAGTACCTACATAAAGCCAGATGCATAAAGTTGGCATAAGCACCTGAAGTTTGTATGTAGTAGCTGGAGGCCCTGGCGTGCCCATTCTCTCTCTCTCTCCTTGCAAATAAATATCCTATCTTATCCTTTCCTTTCCTTAAAAAAAAAAGGGGGGGGGATCCCAGCACTCGGGAGGCAGAGGTAGGAGGATCGCAGAGAGTTCAAGGCCACCCTGAGACTACATAGTGAATTCCAGGTCAGCTTGGGCTACAGTGAGACCCTACCTCGAAAAACCAAAAAGTTAAAATTAAAAAAGGGAAATCCTCTACCTTCCCATCTGGGAATACATGAACTTAACCAAGCCAAGACCAGGACAGGGCCAGGCGCCAGGAGAATAAAAAGGAAGGGACCCTGAGACCTGACACATGCGCCAGGCCCACTAATGGATTAAACATCCAATGAGGGTGAACCTCATCATCAGGTCTGATAGTTGGTGGACTCAGGAGGAGTCAGCGGGCCCAGGTGTGCCAGCTGCTGCTGGGGAGCGTTGCACGCAGCCGTCTTGGATGAGTCTGTGTCAGGTGCAGGTTCTAGCCCTATCAGAACAGGCAAGGTGGCATCATCTCCTTGGGCCTTTGTCCCTGGCTGAGTACCTACACAAAAGCTATCTTGCTCCTGTTTCATATTTGAAAGGAACAACTGATCTAGACAGTTGGACACCTGGGACTCCTAATTGTACAAAGTCCTAAGCCATTGGAGAGACGGGCACGGCAGAGGGCATTGCTGTATGGATACATTTATTGAGGAGGCACCTACAAGCCCATTTTTCCCCTTCATAGCCCTCCATCCTGCTAATCTAACCAGAAATGCCTCACCGTGCAGACTTCCCACCTTACAATAGGCACCTCAGACTTCGAATTCAGATTCTTCAACTGGCCTCCAAAGGACGTGGACCAGCGCTTTGCTTCACCCCACACTGTTTTCATGAGCTTGGGCTAGCTTTCCTCAATGAGGAGTGGGGAAGAGGAATTGGCTCTCCGGGTGGCTCCCCCATCCTGTGGCCCTGTCCTTCCAGTGCAAAGATGTTTGCTGAAGCTTTATGGTGGGCAGTGAGCTGACGACACAGCTGGTTGGACGACAGAGCAGCAGGATGGCCGTTGTGAAGGCTGCGCCAGAACTCGAACTTGTGTTTACCCTGCAATTGTGAAGGCTGAAAAGTAAGACGTGGAATTGTTCGCCCTGTCAATAGCGCTGGCACAAAAAGACTAAGAGAACATTGAAAAGTTCAACATGAATTTGTAAGAGTCCCAACTTTTTCCCTTCTCCCATCTGGTCATGCTGAAAATAGGTCTGGGATTCTGGGAACACCTCCTATTATGGTAATTGAGGATACTGCTGGGCTGAGAGCAGGGAATGCCCCCCCTCATCCTGTCCCAAGCCTCTACCTCAAAGCCTCTCCCTTACAGGGTGGTTTTCCCCTAATCTCTCTCTCTCTCTCTCTCTCTCTTTTCCCTCTTGTTCTCTTGGGCCCTCTTGCCCTCTCCCAGGTATACCCACAGCCCTCTTTCCATTTTTTTTTTTTAATTTTATTTATTTATTTGAGAGCGACAGACACAGAGAGAAAGACAGATAGAGGGAGAGAGAGAGAATGGGCGCACCAGGGCTTCCAGCCTCTGCAAACGAACTCCAGACGCGTGCGCCCCCTTGTGCATCTGGCTAACGTGGGACCTGGGGAACCGAGCCTCGAACCGGGGTCCATAGGCTTCACAGGCAAGCGCTTAACCGCTACGCCATCTCTCCAGCCCCCTCTTTCCATTTTTATCTCCCTCTTTCATCACTTACCATATAAAGTCTTTGAGGGGGTTGAGACAGGGTCTCACTCACTCTCACACTCATGGCATTCTCCTCCCTCAGCCTCCAGAGCCGGAGCTAAAGGCATGTGCCACCACATTCAGCCAACAACTGTCGCTGCAAAAGAAATAGTTCTCACCTCAAAGTGGGTAAGAGACAGTTTACTCTGGAGCCAAACAAATATGAGTGACTATGGTCACAGGACACAGATTTAGGTTAACTCAGTTTCATGTTCTAATGCATTGACAATTTCATGAAAGTTTTATTGTTGGGAAAAGTGGAAAATGAAAGAGATTCTGGTTCTAATATTTATAGTAACCGAACAAAAGAAAGTCATAAATCAAGGCATTTTTCAAATACATTGGCTGACCATCAGGTAGGCAGTTTACAGCAAAGTGGAGAAATCGCCTCCATAGGCTTCAGATGCTATCTGATGACATTCTTAGCTCGTGAGTTGGTGGAAGGAGGGGGAGGGGTCTGTTTGCACATTCCAAAAAGGTTACACTTGATCAACTGATAGTCACCAGGATGTTAGGTCAGACACAGAGGTGATCAATAAATGGCTAATAAGGGGCTAAAGGTAGCCGGGGATTAGGTTCTGACCTTGCAACATTCCATCTCTCGGTGCTCACAGGAGCCCTATCAGCCCATTCAGCATGGTTCAAAGTAGACGGAGCACACTTCGAGAACTTAAGTTCATATAATAAAGTCTTACACCCAAGAGATGATTTGTCTCAGTGTCTCTAGCCCAAACCCCAAATCTAACAAAATTAAAGTGGGATTGGCTGTTAATTTATACTCACATCAAATTGCAAAATGGTTGTCATTGGGAGATGAAATCACTGGTGATTTTCTGTGTGCTTCTTTCCAATGGTTCCACAATGAACGGAAGTAATTTGAAAAGGAAAAGTTCACCCATCAACACAAATATCCCTGCAAAAGCCTATTTTAAGAATTTATTTATTTACTTATTTACTTGTTTATTTTGAGAGAGTGTGAGCACACAAGAGCCTCCAGCCACTGTAAATGAACTCCAAATGCATGTGCCATTTAGTGCATCTGGCTTTAGGTGGGTACTGAGGAATGGAACTTGGGTTGTTAAGCTTTGCAACCAAGCACTTTTAACGGCTGAGCCATCTTTCCAGCCCCAAGAACCAATTTTTATTTTTTTTTGAGGTAGGGTCTAGCTTAGGCTGACCCCTGGAATTCACTATGTAGTCTCAGGGTGGCCTCGAACTCATAGCGATCCTCCTACCTCTGCCTCCCAAGTGCTGGGATTAAAGGCGTGCGCCACCACACCCGGCTCAAGAACCAATTTTTAAGATTTTTGTTTCTTTTTTTTTTTCAAGGTAGGGTCTCACTCTAGCCCAGGCTGACCTGGAATTCACTATGGAGTCTCAGGGTGGCCTCGAACTCACGGCGATCCTCCTACCTCTGCCTCCCGAGGGCTGGGATTAAAGGCGTGCGCCACCACGCCCGGCAAGATTTTTTATTTGAGAGAGAGAGAGAGAGATAGAATGGGTGCACCAGTGTCTCTAGCCACTGCAAATGAACTCCAGACACATGCGCCACCTTATGTATCTGGCTTACATGGGCACTGAGAAATTAAACCTGTATCCTTGGGCTTCACAGGCAAGCACCTTATCCACTAAGCTACCACTCCAGCCGTAAGGGCTGATTTTTTTTTTTAATGTTGCTAAGTGTTAATGGAGGAAGAAATAGTCCCTTCTCCCACCCAGGCTTTCTGCCTGGGTTTCCCCCCATCCCCACCTGACTCCCATTTGCCCACACGGTTCTCTTTAGGGGTCCCTCCTCTGCAAAATCAGAATGTAAGGATGTATGCTTTAAAAAGTCCTAAGAAGTTCTCTCTGATCTCCACCTTCTGTTAACCTGGGACTGGACTATAGTGACTAAACCATAGAGGGTGTGCTCCTAAAATTTCTATAGAGGCAGGAACAGAACATACGTTGTGCATTGCTGGATTTTCTTTTCCACAATGATTGGCAATGATTGGGGGCAGAAGTTTCTGCCTAATTCTTTTTTTTTTTTTTTTTTTTTTTTTTTTTTGGAGGTAGGGGCTCACTGTAGCCCAAGCTGAACTGGAATTCACTATGTAGTCTCAGGGTGGCCTCGAACTCTCAGCAATCCACCTACCTCTGCCTCCGAGTGCTGGGATTAAAGGCGTGTGCCATCACACCTGGCTTTCTGCCTAATTCTTTATCAAGGATATCCCAACTGTCTCTCTCTCTCTCTCTCTCTCTGGTCCTCTCCTCTCTACTAACCTGGATTCTCTCCCATAGCCCAGAAAAACAGTGTAGGTGGAAAGAGAAGGGAAGAGTGAAGGCACCTTCACAGAGCTGGCAGAAAAGCAGAGCTCTTGGCTTTGCCAGGACATGGCGGAGCTCCAGGTTGGGAAGTGGTGAAGCCCAGGCTGTTGATTA
This sequence comes from Jaculus jaculus, assembly GCF_020740685.1. Classification (NCBI taxonomy): domain Eukaryota; kingdom Metazoa; phylum Chordata; class Mammalia; order Rodentia; family Dipodidae; genus Jaculus; species Jaculus jaculus. The sequence continues at coordinate 95,204,161 of NC_059110.1, forward strand.
AACCTTGCTGGGCCTGTGGCCTTAATCTCAACATCCAGGAATACAAAAGCTGGAATCTCTGTAAACGTTCCCTGAATCCTCTGCTAATTGACACAAAGGGTGCAAAAACCAAGGTCAGATGGAGGTGGGGTCCCAGTGGCAGGAAGTGTGTGTGTACCCATGCTGGGGGAGATGAGATAGTACGCAGAAAGCCTAGGGAGAGGGGTTGGAGACCAGGACGCAGAACCCACTCTGATAGTTCCTTGCTGGGCAATTATCTGTCCTCTCTGAGCCTTAGTTTCCCTTTTTGTTTTTAAACACAAAGAAATACCCCCTTTCTGGGGTTGAATGAGCCCTCCCTTTTTTTTTTACTGGTTTTTTAAATTATTTATTTATTTGAGAGCGACAGACACAGAGAGAAAGACAGATAGAGGGAGAGAGCCTCTGCAAACGAACTCCAGATGCGTGCGCCCCCTTGTGCATCTGGCTAACGTGGGACCTGGAGAACCGAGCCTCGAACCGGGGTCCTTAGGCTTCACAGGCAAGCGCTTAACCGCTAAGCCATCTCTCCAGCCTTTTTTTTTACTGTTTTTCAAAGTAGGGTCTCACTCTAGCTCAGGCTGATCTGGAACTCACTCTGTAGTCCCTGGCTGGCCTCGAACTCACAGCAACCCTCCTACCTCTGCCTTCCAAGTGTTGGAATTAAAGGTGTTCACCACCACCGGTTGCATGAACCACTTGAGGGTGTTTGCTGGCCTAGAATATCATGATTTTTTTTTCTTTTTTCTTTATTTATTTGAAAGTGACAGAGAGCGAGAAAGAGGCAGATAGAGAGAATGGGGGCACCAGGGCTTCCAGCCACTGCAAATGAACTCCAGATGCATGCACCACTTTGTGCATCTGGCTTACATGGGTCCTGGGGAATAGAGCCTCGAACCAGGGTCCTTAGGCTTCACAGGCAAGCACTTAACCACTACACCGTTTCTCCAACCCGAATATCATGATCTTAACATCCACCCTTTCCTACCCCTGAATGATCCGTTTGTGCATGCGTGTGTGTGCAGAGAAAAAGACCTGGAGGGTCCTCATTTATCAGTCTTCCAGCGTATCTCCCTGAGACAAAGTTCTCTCACTGAACCTGGAGCTCCCCATTTTGGGGGAGACTAGTTAACCAGGACAGCCAGCCATCTCTACCCTTTCACCTTTAGCCCAACCCTGGGGTGACAGGCATGTGCAGCCAGGTGGGTGCTGGGGATCAAACTCAGCAACCACTTACTCAGCAAGCACTCTTACCTGCTGAGCCATCTCTGGCCTCCAGCCTTGCTCTTTTAACAAGGTCTTGGCCTGATTCCTTTTTTTTTTTTGGTTTTCATGGCAATCCTCCTACCTCTGCCTCCCAGGTGTTGGGATAAAAGGTGTGCACCACCACGCCTGGCTCTGATTCTTTCTTTTTTTAAACCGGGCAAGGTGGCACATGCCTTTATTTTTTGTTTATTTTTATTTATTTATTTGAGAGCGACAGACAGACAGACAGAGAAAGAGGGAGAAAGACAGAGAGAGAATGGGCGTGCCAGAGCTTCCAGCCACTGCAAACGAACTCCAGACGCATGCGCCCCCCTGTGCATCTGGCTAACGTGAATCGAGCGTCGAACCAGGGTCCTTAAGCTTCACAGGCAAGCGCTTAACCGCTAAGCCATCTCTCCAGCCCACCGGCTCTGATTCTTATAGCCAAAGCAATCCTGTCTTAGCCTCCTGCGTGCTGGGAATATGGGTTTGCACCACCATGTTCTGCTAGTTCAACTTTCTAATTCCAAGAAACAAGTCCTTTTTATTAGTTCCAATAAATTAGTCACTAGACTCACCTCTTGAATTATGCCCCTGAGCACACTACCTCGTTGGTTTTCTCATTCCACTTCCATGACCTGGATTTCCCTTTCATCTACAAAGTGGCACATGCGTCTAGAGTTTGTTTGAGGTGGCTGGAGGTCCTGGCATGCCCATTCTTTCTTTCTCTCTCTCTCTCTCAAATAAATAAATACATAAATACATAAAACTTAAAAAAAATTGCCAGGTGTGGTGGTGCACACCTTTAATCCCAGCACTCGGGAGGCAGAGGTAAGAGGATCACTGTGAGTTTGAGGCCACCCTGAGACTTCATGGTGAATTCCAGGTCAGCCTGGACTACAGTGAGACCCTGCCTTGAAAAACCAAAAAACAGTAATTTCATACAAGTATATAGTGATCATATTCACCCCACTGCCCTCTCTTGTCCCACTCCTGCTCAAACTGTACCCTCTTCCCAGCTAGCATGCCTAGTTTCATGTTCTGTTCTTGTTGTTTTGGGGACCCATTGAGTTTAGTTAGGGTTGCTTACATGAGCACAAGGTAGTGGTTATTTGCTAGAGCCCAGGGAACCTCTTAGTGGCTACAAACACCACTGAAGAAAACATCTCCCCCTTCCCCAGCAACCATTCACTGGCAGTAAGAAATGGGGTACCTCTTCACCTTCTTTTTAAAATTTTATTTATTTATTTGAGAGAGGGAAAGAGGCAGAGAGAGAGAGAGAGTGCGCCAGGGCCTCCAGCCACTGCAAACAAACTCCAGACACATGCACCCCCTTGTGCATCTGGCTTATGTGGGTCCTGGAGAGTCAAACCAGGATCCTTTGACTTTGCAGGCAAACACCTTAACCGCTAAGCCACCTCTCCAGCCCCCTCTCCACCTTTCTAAAGCTAAGATGCCACAAGGTAGCCCAGGATGGCCTCAAACTGATTGTCCCAATCCTCCTGTTTCCCCCAGTGCTGAAATTCCAAGTGTGCTCTACCATGCCCAGTTGTGTGTGTGTGTGTGTGTGTGTGTGTGTGTGTGTACACGTGCACAGGACCTTTCGCGTGCTAGGCAAGTGCTCTGCCACTGAGCCACACCCCCAGTACTCCTTTAGATGCTGCTTCTCTGGGTTCCTGTAATGTTCTAGGCACAATGACATTATTACCCTTAAGAGCTGTTAACTGCAGTTGAAATTTATTGAGTATTTAATAAGTACCCAGATCCTTACTTGACCTTTTTCTAGAATTACCTAGTTGAATTCTAACTGCACTCATGGTAGTCTGTCTTTTTTAAAAAAATATTTATTTTATTTATTTGACAGAGAAAGATAGAAAGGGGCAGATAGAGAGAATGGGTGCATCAGAGCCACCAGCCACTGCAACCGAACTCAGATGCATGTGCCACCTCCTGCATTTGGCTTACGTGGATCCTAGGGAATTGAACCTGAATCCTTTTTATAATTTTTTTTTTTAATATTTATTTGAGAGCGACAGACACAGAGAGAAAGACAGATAGAGAGAGAGAGAGAATGGGCGCGCCAGGGCTTCCAGCCTCTGCAAGCGAACTCCAGACACGTGCGCCCCCTTGTGCATCTGGCTAACGTGGGACCTGGGGAACCGAGCCTCCAACCGGGGTCCTTAGGCTTCACAGGCAAGCGCTTAACCACTAAGCCATCTCTCCAGCCCAACCTGAATCCTTTTGCTTTGCAGGCAAATGCCTTAACCGCTAAGCCATCTTTCCAGCTCAGCTGTCTTTTTAAAAAAACATTTTATTTTTGTTTATTTATTTGTTTGACAGAGAGAGAGAGAGAGAGAGAGAGCGTGCCAGGGCCTCCAGCCACTGCAAACGAACTCTAGATGCGTGCACTCCCTTGTGCATCTGGCTAGTGTGGGTCCTAGGGAATTGAACCTGGGTCCTTTGGCTTTGCAGGCAAATGCCTTAACTACTAGGCCATCCCTTCAACCCTGTCTTTTTTTTTTTTAATTTACTTTATTTGAGAGAGAGAGAGAGAGAGAGGCGCGCGCGCTGGGCATGGTGGCATTTAGTCCTAGCACTCAGGAGGCAGAGGTAGGAGGATCACTATGAGTTAGAGCCCACCCTGGGACTACATAATGAATTCCAGGTCAGCTTGAGCTAGAGTGAGACTCTACCTTGAAAAAAAAAATTTTTTTTAAGTACTTTCTACTTCACAGATAAAGGAAACCGAGGCTCAGCTGACATTGTAGAGCAAGTGAGTAGAGCCAGAAATGTCGACCCCAGAACCTAAAAAGCCCCAGGATTGTGACTCATTTTTGCATATGTCACAGCCCAACATCTAGGCCCAGAGCAGAGCATGACAGTTGTGAAAGTTTGGGCAGGGTAGCCCGGCTCCTGCACGAAGGTTCCCAGTAACTGTTGATTGGCCCGAGGTCAGCAGGCAGGGCAGGATTATCGCTCCAGTCATCCCTTTTATAGATGAGGAAGTTGCAATCACAAGTAGAACTTACCCAAGGCCATCCCTGAGTCAGAGGAAAAACAAAAACTTGAACTCGGAACACTAAGTTTGGGACATGGAGGACCCTGAACTGAATAAGAGGAAGGAGGCTGCCGGTGGGCTGGGACTCTGGACAGGATTTTGCCACTCCAGTTGCCTGGGTTGGCAGCTTTATAGGCCCTGTAAGTCACTGGGACACGTCAGCACCCATGTCCTGCCCTAAATGACCCTAAATTGGGGAAGCTGCCTTCTCCCCTCTTCCTGCTCTAGGACAATTTGATAGATGACTGGTCTATGACTGGAGTTGGGGCTGGGAGATAAGCCGGGGACTGTTGAGATGGGAGCGAGGAGCCCTCACTGGGGAAGCTGCTGAGATGCCAGCTAGAGGTCAGGGACCACTCCCGGTGCTCTCTGGGGTGCCAAAACTGACTGTTTTCCCAGGGGAAGTGCACATCCTCAGAACTCTCCCACACTTCTCTCTCCCAGGGACCCCAAAACAATGGACTTTGAAGTGAATGCAAAAGTCATTGATGGAGCCGGGTGTGGTGGCACACGCCTTTAATCCCAGCACTCGGGAGGCAGAGGTAGGTGGATCGCCACGAGTTTGAGGCCACCCTGAGATTATATAGTGAATCCCAGGTCAGCCTTGGCTAGAGTGAGACCCTACTTCGAAAAACAAAAACAAAAACAAAAGTCACTGATGGGGCTGGAAGGATGGCTTAGAGGTTAAGGTGCTTGCCTACAAAGCCAGAAGGACCCCGGTTTGATTCCCTAGGACCCACATAAACCAGATGCACAAGGGGACGCATGTGTCTGGAGTTCATTTGCAGTGACTGGAGGTCCTGGTGCACCCATACTCTCTCTCTCTGATAAATAAATGAATAAATTAAATCTATACATACACACACACACACACACACAGACACAAAACATTCACTGATGAATAGCACCTTAGCCCTTCCAAACCTCCCTGGTCTGGATCCTGGGACCTCCTGGAGTGCTTAATTTCCAGGGATTCAGGGATAGGTTTCTTCCTTTCCTGTGCTCCATCCCTGGAATAGACTTTTTTTTTTTTTTTTTTAGCCCAATAGACACAAATCCACTCCCCAAATAAGACACCTTGGAGAATAGTGGGCTCCTTCCTAGCACTGTCACGGTCCCAGGCTTTGTGAATATATTGGAGAGAAAGGTAGGCAAAAGGACCCTAAACCTGATGTGAACTTCCCTCCCCCCACACTCACCTCTGTAGGATCAAAGCCCTTTGTGTGGGGCTTTGTGATCCCTGGCCAGAGAGGGGAGGCAGCCAGAATCCAAGGAGGGAGGAAGCCCCTTTGCATGCAGCATGGATAGTTCTAATGGAGTTGAGCCCCCTCAGAGGTTCAAAGGTGGGGGGTGGGGGAGGGTGAGAGGTTGGGAACAGATGGGGAAGTGGCTGGACCAGAAAAAGGTTGGCTTTCTGTTGGTGGAGGGGGGCATATCTACTGCCTGATTCCTTGCCCCACTCCCCTACCCTACCCCCCCCCCACGTTCACGCTTCCAAAACGTCCATGGAAACCCCCACTTCACGTGACTTGCAGGGGGACCACAGCCAGGAATGATGACAAGAAGCATTTGTTTGAGGGTGGCGGTGGCGACAGCTTCGTTCCTCTAAATGCCGGAGGCTGTCCCTCAAGGAATCTTTGCTCTGCACAGACCCTTCTGGTGGCAGAACCAGGGGTCCCTTCAGAACACGGTCTTTTCTCTTCTGCCAGGCCTGAGGACCTCAGCAGCATTCAGCCCTTCCTCTCTGACACCTTTCCGTTTCTGTCTATAAGCCTTTACAAGCTATTTCTCTGTTCTGTCCTCTCCCCACCCTTTACACTATAATTTCAGAGCCATCAATTCCTCCCTTCCCCAACCCTGTGACTCTCCACACCCCACCCCTCAGGTCATCACATAAACACCGGCAACAGCAGATTAGAGACAGCGTTGCTCAGTGTTGGAAAAAGGGTCTTTGGTTTACTTAGAAATTAGGTTTGGGGGCTGGGGGAGATGGCTCATCAGTTAAGGCACTTGCCTGAAAAGTCTAAGGTCTCAGGTTCAATTCCCCAATACTCACCTAAAGCCAGATGTACAAGGTGCGTCTGGATTTCGTTTGCAGTGGCTGGAGGCCCTGGCGTGCCCATTCTCTCCCTTACTCCCTCCCTCTCTCTCAAATAATTAATAAATGAATACGTAAATAAATAAATAAATTAGGTTTGGTGGACCTGGGGAGATAGCTCAGCGAGTTAAATGAGCTTGCTTGCAAAGACAGCTCACCTGGGTTAAATTCCCAAGCCACTCTCATAAAGCTAGACAGGCCAGAGACTCTGACGTGCCCCCACCACACGCGCCAATAAATTAAAAAAAAAAAAGAACTTGTCATCGGATGTATCTCAGTCGTGGAGCTCTTGCCTAAGCACCCGAAAAAGGAAAAGAAACGAAAAGAAAAAAATCCCCAACACTTCTTTGAAAAAAAAAAAAAAATCAAGTTTGGAGAAGACTGGGTGGATAAAAGATGAGACCTAGAGAATCAGCGACCATTGCCTAAAAGATATTCCCCACCACCACCCCCACTGGGGCCACCGGAGTCAACTAACAACCCCGCTCTCATCTCCCCGAGGCTACTTCCGTCCAACCCCAAACCCAAGGCCATTCCAAGGACCCTCTTGAAGACCCTGCAGAGTGGTTGGCGCCAACATGCTGGACGTAGGAATCTGGCAGGTCACCCCAGCGAGACAAGTACCTTAGGATGCCCCTTGCCAGTTCCCGGACCAGGAACCAGGGATAGGATGGGGAAGGGCCGGGGAGGACGCGGCTTCGGAGCCCAGAGGATGCGGGATGGGGGTGGTGCGGGCGGGGAACGGGGACCGCGGATCATTTCTGACCCGAGACGACTGGACGAGGCTAGGGAAGGGGAGGCTCCGCCAGGGGGAGGAGCCGCCCCTCCTGCGTCCTGCTGTCGGGGCTCCCTCCCGTCGCGGCTCTGCTATAAAACCCCAGGCCGGAATGATCGCGACAGCCCCCCTCCAGGCCACCTTCTCGGTGCGCGACCCCATCTCGGCGGCGGCGTCTCGGCTCTTGCGCGCACCATGCCGATGCTCCTGGCTCTGCTGGCGCTGGCGGCGGCCGGGTGTCCGGCTTACGCTGCAGGTGAGCTGGCCACAGGTACCCCTCGGGTGGACCCCCTGCATGCCCAGGCTCCGCGGGGCACAGCCGGGGTGCTGGCGGCCCCGGCTGCATACACACGCACGCGCGCGCGCGCACACACACACACACACACACACACACACCACACACGTCCGGGGCTGGGCAGGGAAGGTGTGCACGCGTGTGCGCGGCTGCGGCGTGTGCGCGTGGCTCGCCAAGACCCCGCGTGCGGTCTGGTGGTGGTGGGGAGGCGGCGGTTCTGGGATAAGGATGCTTTGCTGCCCCGCCTCGACGCTCAACCCCATCCCTTTCGGTCTGTCTGTCGGTGGATGGTCCGTCTGTCCTTGCCCCGGGGCTCAGTGCCTTGTGGCCAACCCCTCCCCACCCCCAGCCCGGAGCAAAGGCAGCAAGTTGGGTGTACTGGGGTTGCCTCGGGGCTGCAAGCCTCCCCTCTTCTCTGTGCCCCTAAGCACTGAATTGGGAGCCTGGCAGGGGGCACCCCAAGGAGACCCGAGTGCCCAGCGGAGCCGGTCTTTCCGGACACGGTGATTTTCGTTTAAAGATTAATGGTGAACCGGAGCTCTTAATTATTCCTGTAGGTGGGAGGTGGCGGGAGAGGCGTGTTAATATTTGATAAGGAGCTAAATCTAGCGGGCCGACACCTTCTCCCCTGCCTCAAGGCTCTTCATGGGAAGAAAGACCCTCCCTCCACCTGGCCGCCTCCAGCAAGCTAGCTATGTTAACCGTGTTGTAGAGCAGGCCGACTTGGAACTCACTCTGTAGTTGCAGGCTGACCTCGAACTCGAGGCCGTCCACCTACCTCAGCTTCCCGAGTGCTGGGACTAACCCTGCTCCAGTTTCTTGAGGTTTGCCCCTGGCCCAGCCTGGTCTGTGGAGTCAGGCGCCCAGCCCTTGGAGTGGTGGAGTGAAAGGTGAGGGAGTCCTCAGGGAAAGATCGCTCCCAGTGGCTGGAAGGACTTAGCTGATCCCCTGGGGGATAAGGGACATCTTGGAGGAATTCCCAAGGCCCCTACCCAGGGGAGGAAGAAAGAACAAAGACAGATTTTTTTTTTCTTTTTAAGTAGGATCGGACATTTGAAACCTACTCATTATGGTAAAGGAAAAATTCTTTGCAATTAACAGGATGTCTTGTAGTTGTGTGGCCTTGGGTAAGTCACTTAACCTGTTTTGTCATTAACAAGGCAGGGACAGTCATTTGGTCCCCCCAGGTGCTGTTTTAAGGATAATAGGCCTTGTGCTGGGGAGGTGGTTCATTAGTTAAAGGCTCTTGCGTACAAAACCTGAAGTCTCAGGTTCAAGTACCCAGTACCTGCGTAAAGCCAGATGCACAGAGGCACATGTTTCTGCAGCAGCAAGAGGCCCTTGCTGTTCTCTCTCTCTCTCTCTCTCTCTCTCTCTCTCTCTCTCTCTCTCTCTCTCTCCTTCCCTCCCTCCTTCCTGGCCCTGCTCCACATATAGCACCTATATGAAGGTCTAGAGGCTCTTACACTGGCATGGGGCTAGGCAGGCAGAAATTATCTCTGTTGATCCCTTCACATAAACAGCTCCTTTAAAAAAAAAATCTTTGGCTGGGCGTGGTGGCGCATGCCTTTAATCCTAGCACTCGGGAGGCAGAGGTAGTAGGATTGCTGTGAGTTCGAGGCCAGCCTGAGACTCCATAGTGAATTCCAGGTCAGCCTGGGCTAGAGTGAGACCCTACCTCAAAAAATAAAAAAAAAAAAAAACCACAAAAAAACTTTAATTATTTGAGAGAGAGAAACAGATAGAGAGAAAGAGAAAATGGGTGTGCCAGGGTTTCTAGCCCCTGCAAATGAACTCCAGATGCATGCTTCACCTTGTGCATATGGCTTACATGGGTACTGGGGATAGAACCTGGGTTCTTAGGCTAAGTAGGCAAGCGCCTTAACTGCTAAGCCATCTCTCCAGCCCCACAGCTCTCTCTCTCTCTCTCTCTTTTTTTTTTTTTGGTTTATTTTTATTTACTTATTTGAGAGCGACAGACAGAGAAAGAGGCAGAAAGAGAGAGAGAGAGAATGGGCACGCCAGGGCCTCCAGCCACTGCAGACAAATTCCAAATGCGTGTGCCCCCTTGTGCATCTGGCTAACGTGGGACCTGGGGAATGGAGCCTCAAACTGGGGTCCTTAGGCTTCACAGGCAAGCGCTTAACCGCTAAGCCATCTCTCCAGCCTCTTTCTTTTTTAAATTTATTTTTATTTATTTATTTGACAGAGAGAGAGAATGGGTGCATCAGGGCCTCCAGACATGGCAAATGAACTCCAGATACATGTGCCACTTGTGCATGTGGCTTATGTGGGTCCTGGGGAATTGAGCCTTGAACCAGGGTCCTTAGGCTTCCATAGGCAAGCATTTAACCACTTAGCCATCTATCTCTCCAGCCCCACAGCTCTCTTTTTTAATACCAAGGTTGTCTGATGGACAGGCCTGCCTCCCTCCACCTGTCATCTCGCAAGGGGACAGAAGGAGGTTGGAGAGTGACCATGCTGCACGCAGAAATTACCAAAGTATTTGCTTCTAGGGAGGAAAGGATATTTTGCCCCTTTAGAGACCCAGACTCTGGCCAGGAGGTGCTAAGACTTTGCCCAGGACACACTTGGGTTTTGCTGAGCTGGTTTCGGGATTCTGCCCCCCTTCCCTCAGAGTGGAAGGGTGGGGTGAGCAAGGTCCATGGGAGACAGCGTCTTCAGTCAGGTCTAAAGGGAGGTGGTGGCCATGAGCCTCTGAACATGAGCTCAAAAATCCTTCCTTCAGCATGTCAGGATGGGGAACAGTGGCTCTTGGTGAGTGACAATGTTTTATAGGTTTCTAGCCCCATCTCTGGTCAGGGCAGATGGACTAGATGAGAGCCAGAGCTGGATGTCTCTTCTCTTTTTTGTTTTTTGTTTTTTTTTGAGGTAGGGTCTCACTCTAGCCCAGGCTGAGCTGGAATTCACTATACAGTTTCAAGGTGGCCTCGAAATCACAGCAATCCTACCTCTGCCTCCAGAGGGCTGGGATTAAAGGCGTGCGCCACCACGCCTGGTTGCCTTTCCCTTTTCCAAGCCCTCTTGGAAGTGACCTGAGACCGTGAGCTGGCAATTCTTTGTGACAGTGGCTCTTCTGGGAGTGAGTACTGAGGCCTGAGCCAACTAGCGCCCCTGCTGCACCCCACCTTCACCACATGGGCACAGGAGGCCTGACCCCTGGCCTCTGCCTCATCACCATTATGTTTTCCTGGCTCCCGCCTCCTGAAGAGAGTAGTTACAAGAGTGTTCAGCCAAACAGGTCAAAAGTCTCTATGATTAAGACAGTGGATCAGAGGTCAGTACTGTAAACCCAGGAGCTGGGGCAAGAGCCAGGGAAGAGAAGATTCCTAAGGAAATCCAGCTTGGACCACCACGTGCCTTATCTCCAACCTCTCATGGTGAAAGTGGTTCAGGGCTGGCTTTCTCCTGGAATAGCTTCCCCCTCAGGCCTTCGCTGCCAGGGAGTGACTGCTCTCCCACAGCTCTCCTCACAGGGAGTGACTGCTCTCCCACAGCTCTCCTCACAGGCCCCTTCTGCCTTCAGGTCCTCTGAGAGCTGGAGACTCAGTAGGATCATAATGGGAAGGCCTCTCCTTGCTGTGAGCCAACAGTCTTTTCATCTGGTCAGACAGGGACCCTGAGACTAAAATAAGGAAATTCCTCTCTGCAGAAATTAAGCAAGAGGCAGAAAACAGTGTGATGGTGCATGTTCATGTCACCCAGTACTTGAAAGGCAGAGGCAGGAGTTCGAAGTCGTCCTTGACTATAGTGAGTTCAAGGCCAGCCTGGACTATGTGGGATCCTGTCTCAAAATACATACAAAAGGGGTAGGGAGCTTATCCAGTGATGGTTAAGGCACTTGCCTGTAAAGCCTAACGACCTGGGTTCAATTCCCCAGTACCCACGTAATGCCAGATGCACAAAGAGTTGCATGCATTTGGATTTCTTTTGTAGTGGCTGAAGGCCCTGGTGTGCCTATTCTCTGTCTCTCTTCTTTCTCTCCTTGCAAATAAATAAAATAAATAAACATTTTAAAAGATATACACGGGCTGGAGAGATGGCTTAGCGGTTAAGCGCTTGCCTGTGAAGCCTAAGGACCCCGGTTCAAGGCTCGGTTCCCCAGATCCCACGTTAGCCAGATGCACAAGGGGGCACACGGGTCTGGAGTTCGTTTGCAGAGGCTGGAAGCCCTGGCGCGCCCATTCTCTCTCTCTCCCTCTATCTGAATTTCTCTCTGTGTCTGTCGCTCTCAAATATAATAAATAAATAAAATAAAAGATATACACAAGCGGGGCGTGGTGGCACACACCCAGCACTTGGGAGGCAGGAGTAGGAGGATTGCTGTGAGTTCGAGGCCAGCCTGAGACTACATAGTGAATTCCAGGTCAGCCTGGGCTAGAGTGAGACCCTACCTCAAAACACCAAAACAAACAAGAACACATAAAGGTCTGGAAGCCAGAGGAACAGCCTCTAGCTTCATAAGCATGGCTTTGCCCACGTGGACGGGAGGCGGCCACTGCCCTTTTTAGAGATGACCCTCCTGGGGTCTCTCCTCATAACGCAGCTGCTCCCAGAGTGGACCACCATGGGGAAGACCCTGCAGCTGGGCCTCAGGAGCACTGTTCCAGGACTGGGAAAGTGAAAACCCCGAAGTGGTCCTTGCTTGCTGGGAGAAGGGGGCTGGCGTCAGATTCCTAGGAGGGCTCACTCTCCCAGCCTAGAACCCGCCCCAGCCCACTGCCGTGAGCCTGCCTACCCACCCAGTCCCAACACCGCTTCCTTGCCCAGACCCTCGAGGAGGCGGGACTCGGGAAGGTGTGCAGCTCAGGCACAAAGACAGAAGGTACCAGGTTTGGTGGCCCATGGCTGTAATTCCAGCACTTGAGAGGCTGAGGCTGGAGGCTCTGGGGCCAGCCTGGTGCGTGCCACAAGACCTCGGGTTTTCCAGCACTACGGCCCCACCCCACCCCCACAGCACGCAGCAAAACCCACAGAAGGGAGAGGCTGATGATGCCCCCAGGACTCAGCAGCCCAGCTCGCGGCTGCTTTTCTTAGGAATGTCCTCATCCCTGAATTCTTTCCAGTGCACTCCATGTCTTTCCTCTGCTGCCCCTCCTTGTCTTTGGCCATCTGCTCACTGATAGGAGACCAGAGCGCGGGTGGGGGGGAGGGGAAGCCGGGGGGGGGGGGGGGGAGGGAAGGAGTTGTCCGTGGAACTTTACAAAGCCCGGGCTGCCTGGAACACTCTTAGCAGGGGTGTGCAGTCTTTTGACATTGCATCATGACACTGTCATCTACAGATACACTGGGCTGAATTCGGCCCCCGGACCGCAGGTTGGACACCATCCCTCTTCTCGGTCTCCCTTGACAGGCGTGTTAATTCCACATTATAGCTGATAAAGGCTGAGCCTCAGGGAGACCTAGGGACAGAATTGGCTCAGCTAGAATCCTAACTGTGGATGGCTGCTGTTGTCAGCTTTTTTTTTTTAATGGTAATTTTTTTTTTTCTTTTGGTTTTTCGAGGTAGGGTCTCACTCTAGCCCAGGCTGACCTGGAATTCACTATGTATTCTCACGGTGGCCTTGAACCCATGTGATCCTCCTACCTCTGCCTCCCAAGTGCTGGGATTAAAAGTGTGTGCCACCACACCCGGTTTAAGGTAATTTTCACTCTAGCCCAGGTTGACCTAGAATTCACTATGTATTCTCAGTGTGCCCTCGAACTCATGGCAATCCTCTTTATCTCTGCCTCCAAAATGCTGGAATTAAAGGCACGTACCACCATGCCCTGGGCTGTTGTTTGATTTTGTTTTTTTTCTGCTTTGAGGCCAGGTCTCCTTTTAGGCCAGGCTGACTTGGAACTCACTCTGTGTGGGGCTGGCCTTGAACTGTGACCCACCTACCTCAGCCTTCCTAGTGCTAGGGTTATAGGTGTTAGCCACCACCTGGCTAAAATAGACCTTATTTTTAGGGCAGTTTTAGTTCCACAGTAAAAACGGAGCAGAGCGCACGGTGGGTGCCACGTGCCCTGGTGCCCTGGCACAGCTCTCTGCATTGTTCACGGCCTCCATGTCGTGTGGGACACTTGCTGTGCTGCCTCCTTGGGGATGTGGCTCTTCTGTCTGTCTTCAGACAGAGCCGTGACAGCTTAGCCACGAGTGGATCTAGGGCAAGTGGGGTATTCAGGAGGGGCCACCCACTCACTGCCCCACCCCCAACCCAACACAGCTTGGCTTGAAGTTCCATTGTCTCAAAAGGGGGACCCTCCTTCCAGGTTAGGGCTGGTGACCCAGAGATGAAGCTGCCTAGTCTACGGGGGACCCTGAGGATCAGTGCCCTAGGCAAGACGACCAGGGTGGGTTGATCACATCCTCATGCTAGGTCTCCTTCCTCTGAGGTCTCAGTACCATACCCCAGAAACCCTCCATCCCAACCTAGGAGAAGGCTCCGCTCTCAGGGTTGTGCTCAGCCTCTGGTCCACGGAAGTGGGTGCACACTGTTCACATACGCTGGGAGATAAGGACACAAGGACCCACTCAGGCACGGGCCTTCTTGTCTCTCCTCCAGATTCACACTGGTGCTACGAGATTCAAGCCAAGAACAGCAATTGCCACGGTGAGTACAACCAGCCAGAGAGACAAGATGGAGACAGGCCCTCCGTGTGGTAGGTACCATCTGTGAGGAGATGGGGACTGGCAGTGCCCCCCTCCAGTCACTCCTCAGTTCCTCCCCACATACCCGTCCAAAAACACATTTCAGCAGCTCAGCGAATAAGGCACATAGAGTAACCTGGTTGGCGTGCCATCCCGTTACCGAGGCTGCATTCCCTGGGAACGAAATTAGCAGCAGCACTAAACCAGCACTCGGGAGCCAGAGGTAGGAGGATTGCCGTGAGTTCAAGGCCACCCTGAGACTCCATAGTAAATTCCAGGTCAGCCTGGGCTAGAGTCAGACCCTGCTTAAAAAAAATAAAATAAAATAAAAATTGCCATTTCTCCCAACACAATGGAGAGTCAGTTCTGTTCCAGTGACACCCTTTTAGGTGGACGTGGGAGGCAGTCCTTGTACTTTGTTGATGTTGGGGTGCTGAGGATGGAACCCAGAGCCTCACACATCTTCTATCACTGAGTTCTTTCCGGCCCTTCTTGGCACCTTTTATGCTACCTTTGTATGTGTTTATGAGGTGTGTGTGTGGAAAGCAGAAGACAGTCTCAGGTGCCACGTCTTGACTTCCATCTTCTGTGAGGAAGTCTCTTGGTTCTGCAAGCACCAGCCTAGCTGACCAGCTCCCTTCTTTCTGAGCAGCCTTTGGTTTCTGCCTCTCCTCTCTGTCTCATCGTATGAGGGCTGGGGGTGGGGGATGAGCGGTTACAGACACTGGCTACTGCATCCAGCTTCCGGTAGCTGCTGGAGATCCAAACCCCCCCAGCTCATCAAGCTTATGAAGCAAGCCCCTGAGACATCTCCCCAGGCCTCTTGGCAATTTTTATTCAAATGCTGGCCAGTTTCCCTGAAGTCTACTTTTTTCCAGTCTTCTTGGCTTGAGGGACTGCCCCTGCAAGGCCTGTGACGGCAGGGTGTTGAAGTTGTGCCCTGTTGTCTCCGCTGGTGGTTTCTGCCTCCCTCCCACCCACTCCTCAAGGAATGCCCTGTCATGCTATGGTCCCTTTCACAACAGCTCTTCCTGGTAGCCCTCTCCCACCCAGCAGCTTCAAACTTCCCAACGTCTCTATGAAGCCAGTTAGCGCAGAGGTTCCTATTGAGAAAGCCGGTGCTCAGAGAATCTCTCCCTACCCCAGAGCTCACAGCCACCAACGGGCAGTCTGTTCCCACCTTAGGCACACCACAGCTGGACTCATAGGCTTACTTGTATCCATGGAGAGGTGACTGGTGGGCGTCCGAAGATCTTGCGGGACCTTGTTGGGTGGATGTGGGTGTGCCCCTGACTCTCAGTCCCTCCCTCCCTGCCCAGGGCCCGACCAGTGGACCGGCGATTGCCAGAAGTCCCACCAGTCCCCCATCAACATCGTCACCACCAAGGCAAAGGTGAACCATGATTTGGGACAGTTCTCCTTCTCTGGCTACAACAAGAAAGAAAAGCGTACTGCCACGAACAATGGACACTCGGGTGAGTCTCAGGTGGGCTTCCTGTGTGGGGATGCTTGAATCACCCCAGAACTGAACACAGGAAGGGCAGTCAGGGAAGCTTCTGGAAAGGAGGGGACACCCTCGTGGTGTTTTCAGTCATTTCCTCAGACCAGGGTGGTGGAGGAGGGGAGCCTTCCAGGAAGGAGGGACCAACCTTTGCAAAGGCACAGAGGCGTGAAAGAGCTTGGGTGTTGGGGAACAGTGAGTAGGAGCAGATCTGTGTGGATGGTGGACGCAGAGAGAAGCTGGGCGGGACCAGAGCAAGACCACCAGGCCATGGAGTTTGCACTGGACGTCACCCTGCAGACGCTAGGGTACCAGAGAGGGGGGTCTAAGCGAAGCAGGACCCAGGACCGAGCTGCATTTTGGGATGGGGGGGGTGTGTAAGAGAAAAGGAGGCCATGAGCTGGCCAGGAATATATGTGGGCTGCATCATCTATCCCATTCCTCCGCGACCAGGCTTGGAGTTCCTGAAGAGTGGGAGGGAGGTGGGAGAGCTAGCAGAGACCGGTGCCAGGACTCTACCTGCCCCGATGTCCCCCAGTGATGGTGTTGCTGGGGTCCGAGGCCAGCATTGCTGGGGGAGGCCTGGATGTACCGTACCAGGCTACGCAGTTGCACCTGCACTGGTCCCAGGAGCAAGACAGGGGCTCCGAGCACAGCCTGGATGGGGAACGCTTTGCCATGGAGGTGAGGGGCCTTTTCCCAGTTGGTACCTGGGCCGGGCTCTGCATGTTCACCCACCGTGGGTGAGAAGAGCACTCCAGGTTTCTCACAGATCCTCCACCTACCCCTCCCACCCACTCCCAGATGCACATTGTTCATGTAAAGCAGGAGAAATCCAACGATGCTAGAAACAAGATCGCAGTGCTGGCCTTCCTGGTGGAGGTAGGACTCCCATCCCCCAGTTCCCCTGCATGTTCCGACTCAGTGGGGAGCCCAGAACCTCAATCCTGGAACCCCCCAGGACCCTTGAGCCCCTTCTACTCCCATCCTCCCATTCCAGGTAGGAGACCAGGTGAACAAGGGCTTCCAGCCGCTGGTGGAAGCGCTGTCCCATATCCCCAAACCGGGTGAGTCTACATGGGAGAAGAGAGCTTCTTCAGAGGAAGGGAGGGACAGGCATGCCCGGGAAGCCACTCTCAGAGTGCCCTGCTTGAGGGACTCGGTCCCCCGCCGCAGACATGAGCACCACAGTGAATGAGACCAGCCTGCTGGACATGCTTCCCGAGGAGAAGAAACTGAGGCACTATTTCCGCTACTTGGGTTCGCTCACCACACCAAACTGTGACGAGACGGTCGTCTGGACTGTGTTCCAGGAGCCCATTCAGCTCCACAAGGACCAGGTACCCAAGCTGGGGGTCAGGTGCATCTGTCCACAGGTCCTGCCTATTTGCCCCACAGGACCTTTGGGTGCGGAGTCCCGAGGAGCTGAGAGAAACTGAGTAAATCCATGGGTGTTCTTCACTGGGGAGAACAGATAAGAACCATCTAGTGTGCTTCCCTGGGTTGAGAGCCTAGCGGGTGGAAAGGGTGGTCAGAATAGCCAATATATATAGTGGTAGTCAACTTGGTTAGGACAGGGAACTCGTGTCCTAGAAAGAGGGAAGGCCTGGGGCAGGCCAGCAGTTGTTTGGTAGCGGTGGGAAATCCTTTATTCATTCGTTCATTCAATAAAGAGCATGTGAGTTTATAATACACTAACCTCAGAGCCAGGTGTAGTGGTGGACACCTGTAATCCTACCATTTGGGAGATGGAGGTAGGAGGAGCAAGATTTCCAAGGCCAGGGGCTGGGAAGATGGCTCAGTGGTTAAAGGCGCTAGCTTGCAAAGTGTCAGCCAGGATTCAAGCCCCAAACCACCCACTTAAAGCTGATGCAAAAAGTGGTGCACGGGGCTGAAGAGATGGCTTAGTAGTTAAGGTGTTTGCCTGCAAAGCCAAAGGACCTCGGCTCAATTCCTCAGAACTCACGTAAAAGCCAGATGTACAAGGTGGGTGGTGCATAAGTCTAGAGTTCGTTTGCAGTGGCTGGAGGCCCTGACACATTCATTCTCCTCTCTCTCTCTCTTTTTTTAAAATGTTTTTTGTTCATTTTTATTTATTTATTTGAGAGTGACAGAGAGAGAGAGAGAGAGAATGGGCGTGCCAAGGCTTCCAGCCACTGCAAATGAACTCCAGACGCGTGCGCCCCCTTGTGCATCTGGCTAACATGGGTCCTGGGGAATCGAGCCTCGAACCGAGGTCCTTAGGCTTCACAGGCAAGCGCTTAACCGCTAAGCCATCTCTCCAGTCCTCTCTCTCTCTCTTACACTCATTCTCCTCTCTCTCTCTCTTTCTGTTTGCCTGTCTCTCTCTCACAAATAAATTTTTAAAATTAAAAAAAAAAAGTGGTGCAGACATTTGATGTTTGCAGCAGCAAGAGATCCTGGTGTGCGTACACACACACAGAAATTTAAAGGGGGGGGTGCTGGAGAGATGGCTTAGTGGTTAAGGCATTTGCCTGCAAAGCCAAAGGACCCAGGTTCGATTCCCCAGGACCCATGCTAGCCAGATGCATAAGGTAGTGAATGCATCTGGAGTTTGTTTGTAGCAACTGGAGGCTCTGGTGTGCCCATTCTCTCTCTCTCCCTGTCAAATAAATAAATAAATAAAATAGTTTTTAAAACTTAAAAAAAAAAAAAAAGGTTGGTCATAGTGGCACACATTCCTTTAATCCCAGCACTTGGGAGGCCAAGGCAGGAAGATTGCTGTGAGTTTGAGGCCAACCTGAGACTTATACATAGTGAATTCCAGGTCAGCCTGGCCTAGAACAAGATCCTACCTCAAAATACCAACCAACCAAACAAACAAAAAAACAGCTTCAGCTGGACGTGGTGGCGCACACCTTTAATCCTACCACTCAAGAGGCAGAGGTAGGAAGATAACTGTGAGTTTGAGGTCACCCTGAGACTCCCTAGTGAATTCCAGGTCAGCCTGGGCTAAAGTGAAACCTTACATTGAAAAAACCAAAAACAGTTATGATAGCCAGGCATGGTGGTGCACACCTTTAATCCCAGCACCGGGAACACAGAGATAAAAGAGTCACCTTGAGTTCGAGGCCAACCTGAGACTACATAGTGAATTCCAGGTCAGCCTGGGCTAGAGTGAGACCCGACAATGTAAAACCAAAAATGGAAAAAGAAAGAAAGAAAAGAAAAAAAAATATATATCTAGGTCCTCAAAATTAGAAGGGAAGCCCAGGGGAACTCAGCCCCTTCACTGATGCCAACCTTGACATCCTTGTTCCTTTCACCTTCCTAGAAGGTAGAGTTCCCCTTGTCCTTCCTGACAAAGAGAAGTGAGGTGCCTGGCTCTGGTCACACAGTGGCAAGAATTGTTGCACGGCCACCCTTGCTGAGCCCTGTCTCTTCCACAGTTCCTGGAGTTCTCCCAGAAGTTGTACTATGACAAGAACAAGACGCTGGCTATGAAGGACAACGTGAGGCCCCTGCAGCGCCTGGGAGACCGCCAGGTGCACAGGTCGTCCAGGGCCCCAGCACAGCTGCTCTCCTGGCCGCTGCCCACCCTGCTGCTCCCCGCCACGCTCGCCTGCCTGATGGCCAGCTTCCGCTGATGACGGCTCACCTCTGGATACCGACTTACTCTCAGTCCAAGGGGACTTGGTTTCCATGCTTTATACTTCGCAAGTTGGACATCAGGGATGATTAAAATATGGATATATTTTTGGAGAAGCTGTTTATGCATGTTTGTCGTTATCTGCGACTACCCTCGTTCCCCTTAATGCATCCCTGACAGGGCAGGGGCCTTAAGACCTGGAAATTTCTTCCAAACTGGTAACCCCATGCCCTGCCTTTGTGTGTAAATGTCCTGTCTACATCACTGCATCACACCCACTTCTACCATGACTGTGGAGAGCTGCTAAAGGGCCCAGCAGGGCAAAGCCACAGGTGCTGGGACCCAGGCTCTACACTATATTGTGGGGGACACTAAGGCCCAGGGAGCAGCAGCTGGGTAGAGGCTACAGCTTAGGACTGAGGTACCAGCTGGTTGCTGGTTGCCTTCTCTGTCCCAACTGGAGAGTGAGATTGTGGGGTGCAGCCTTGTCAGCGTGGGAAATGGGGATTTGTTCATTTCTCTTGAAATATCTTTGTGAAAGAGGTCGCTCCTCCCCCCCCCCAGGTAGGGTCTTCCTCTACCCAGGCTGACCTGGAATTTGCCACGTAGTCTCAGGGCAGTCTTAAACTCATGGCGATCCTCCTACCTCTGCCTCCCGAGTGCTGGGATTAAAGGTGAACTCCCCCATGCCCGGCCTTAAATTTTTTTTTTTTTTTTTTGTGCACACGTGTGCCTGTGTACGTATGGATGTGTGTGTCCCCGCCCCCTCCCCCAGCCTCTTGTTGCTGCAAATGAATGCCAGCTGCTTGTGCCACCTTTTGTGACTGGTTTATGTAGGTGGCTGGGAAATTGAACACAGGCTAGCAGGCTTTACAAGCAAGCACCTTTAACCAGCGAGCCACCTTCCCCAACCCCTTGAAATAGCTCCTGAGCACCTGTTCCAGTCGCTGGACAGGAGACAGGAGTAAAACAGGACGCCTCCCCTCCTGGGACTCTCAGTGCTGGTGGATCAGTGCGTGAGAGGTTGGAAGGCAGTGAGTGTGGCAGGGAGTCCAGAAAGGGTAGCCGCAGTGTCTGTGGGTGGGCAGGGGCATCTGCCAGAGTGGGAGGCCAGGGAGGGAGGCCATCTGGATTCTGCACTCAGGCTGAGGAGGAAGGAGGGAAGAAGAGTGCCTGTCAGGAAGCAGTAGGGAGGACTGTGGGGTGGAGGAGGAGGGGGAGTGGAGCAGGAAGCTGGTGTGGGGGTGGGGACCTAGATCCTCTGGGTTTTAAGGATCATTGTGCCCGGGGACAAGATGGGCCTGTCTTGTGGAGCTATGGAGGTAGAGGAGAGAGCTAATTCCCAGGCCAAAGTCCAAGGCAGGATTCGCTGATGGGTCAGCAATCAATCTAACAGGAGAGGAATCAGGATGAGGGAAGGCCCCCCACCTACTGCATCTGTAATGGGTTTTTCCCAAGGAGAGTCAGTACTCACAGAGAAGGAGGCAAGAACGGGGGGAGGGGGGTGGGAGGGGTCGGGGAGACCCACCAGAGACCCCTGCTCCCTGTGGGCTCTCAGACCCTTACTCTTCAGGGCAGGCCTGGAGCCCGGGGCAGCTGGGGCTTTGAAAAGCAGTGACTAGGCTGAGGAAAGGCCTTGAGGAAAGAGAAAAGCCAGGGCCTGGCTGCTGTGGCTGGGGTTCAGGACAGAGATGTGTCCCCACGAGAAGATGCAAACCCAGGGGGTGCACGAGGCTGTCTCGCTGCAGGTGGTCTGAGAGGGTGATTTCTAACCTAAGGCTTCCAGCACACTGACTCTCCCCCCCCGCACCCCCCCACCCGTCCCTGGTCATCATCAGCAAATCCTCAAGCAGGGGAAAAGCCCTTTCCTACTTCTCTCTCTTCTATTTATGTGCAAGAGTAAGTGCCCCCCATCCCCTGCGGCCTCCTGTATCACCAGTGACCACACAGCTTGGGGGTGTGTATAGAGTGCCGTTGCCATGGCTACAGCAGGCAGCCTGTGTCGGCAGGGGGTGTGTGGACGCTGAGTCTGTTCTTTGGTTCTCACGCGGCAGCCCCCCCCCCCCCGCCCCCTGGCCTGCGGGGGCTCAGCTGCCTCTTCCCCGGGCTCAGGACTCTGAGGTCAGAGCTGCTCCTCTCGCTTCCCGTGGACCTACAACCGCAGCTCTGGGGCCTGTCCCCCAGATGGCCTTCAGGGAGTAACATGGCCTTCATTCAGAACCACACCACAGAGTCCCAGCTCTCTGCAAGGGACTAGGGAAGGCCCGGGCTACTCCCACCCCAGGTAGAGAGCACAGGAGCTGGACTCAGATCGTCAACCTGGCCAGTGGACGTCAGAATGAGAACAGCGTGTCCAGAGCTCGGGTCACCCTTCCTGTCCTGCCTGCCCGCCCTGTGGCCTGGAGGCAGAGCAGGTGCTGCGGGAGCAAGGGCCACTCACTCCTGGCCTGGGCCTCACGCCTGGACACTGGGGCTGAGGGTCAGTTCTTGCTGCCCATGCGTGCTCCTGAAGAGCACATCCACTCCTTTCCTGCAGACCCAGCAGAATCCCCCGCCAAAGATGGCCCTAAGTACCTTGTGCCCAGCCTGCCTGCCTGGCTCCTGAGACAGTTCTCTCTCTGGAGATAGGGCCTATCAGTGACCCCTTATTCATAGGAGGGGTCTAGTCTGCCTTCCTCACCCCACCCAAGCCCTTTCTTTCACTTTGCTTCCTTGGGTGACCACATGGGGTGTGTACACAGACGCCCCCACACACTTCACTGCAGGCCGCAGTTTGACTTCTCTGAAGCCACTGGCCTTTTTCTGGAAGGTTCCCGGCACTGAACACGAAGTGCATTTGTTGAATGCCTACTATGTGCTGGATCTCTACAATCCTCTTGGTGGGGTATTATCTCTGTCATGGCACACTGAGGAAGCTGAGGCACAAAGAGGGGTCAGGGAACTTGTCGGGTTTCTGGGGTCACTCTATATCTCTTTAGTAAACAGGCCACCTCTCTGTCCCCCGTTAGGTTTGGCATCTGGGTGGGAGCTAGGGCTAAAAATATTCTTCCATGTGTTTAGATGATTCTTGGAAAATAAACTTCCCTATCTTGGCTCTGGTTTTGGGCCCTTGCTGGTCCTGTTTCCTGTGGCTCTGATCTGACAGTGTGGGAGGGGAGAGGAAAGGGGGATTGGAGGTCCTGTGGAGCCCAGAGGTGGGGGTGGGGACACAAGGGCCATAGGAACTGCTGGCTCACAAGTCTGCAGCAGACACCACCTGGATGCCGCCGCCTCTGTGAATGGTGCCCCAGACTCTAACTTATGCGTGCCATGGAAAGTCATGGCTGGCTGGCACAGGCCCCTGGCCTGGCTCCAGAACTTGGGTTATCCATATGCAAAAGGACAGGTCAGCCCTCTCATCTAACTGACCTAGCTGTCCCCAGGCTCCCGCTGCTGACCTTGGGAGGAAGGCCCCGCCTGTCTCTGGGTGGGGCATGGCTCCCTCCAATTGCACACGTCTCAGCAGCTCTGTTTGTTTATCTGAGTAGGGACAAAGGCATGACCTCCTGTGCGGATGAAGGAGATGTCCTGGGGCCCAGGCAGGCCCAGGGAGGGGCTTCCTCTGGAGGAGAGTTGCTGGACAGACAAGTCACAAGCTAGTTCCTTCCGCTGAGAGTGGACACACGTGGGCTGTGCAGGTTGTTTTAAGTGTCAGCTGCCACAGAACCTGGAAGGACAGACAGAGAACGGGACAGGGAACTGGGTACAGGAAAGGGTATGGGGTGCATATTGGAACAAAGTTAATTTTCAGCAAGATTTAATTTTTCTCCTTTTCAATATTTGTGCTCACGCACGCGCACGTGTGTGTGTGTGTGTGTGAGAGAGAGAGAGAGAGCGAGAGAGCATTTGGCTGCACACGTGCATGTGGAAGTGAGAGGTCAACTTGGGCACGGTACTTGCTTTCCACCTGGTTTGAAGCAAGGTCTCTGTTGTTTTGTTGTTTTTCTACCGGGTACGTCAGGCAAGCTGCCCCACGAGCTTCTAGGAATTCTCCTTTCTCTGCCTCCCGTGTCCCGCACTAGGGCCTTTTGTCTCCTGGCTTGGGCTGCAGCAAGCACTTGCTATTTATGACTCCTCAGCCCAGGGCCCAACCTTTCAACAAATACTGCTATTTACTCCAGACTAGAGACAAAGAAGTCAGGGAGAAAAAAATCCAGCCTGGGGTGCTTCATGCAAAATTCCTAACTAGGGCTAGAAGGTGGCTCAGCAGTTAAAAACACTGGCTTGCAAAGCCTGATGGCCTGGGTTCAATACCTCAGCTCCCATTGTAAAGCCAGGTATATAAAGTGGCGCATGTATCTCCAGTTCATTTACAGTGTCAAGAGACCTTGGAGTCCTCCCCCCACTTGTCGCAAAATAAATCAATAAGATAAATATAAACATAAATATATATATATTAAAGCCTGGCATGGTGGCACATGCTTTTAATTCCAGCTCTGCATAGGCAGGGGCAGGAGGATCGCCATGAGTTCAATGCTACCTGAGACTACATAGTTCAGGTCAGCCTAGACTACAGCAAGACCTTACTCTGAAAAACAAAAAACAAGCAAGCAAACAAACAAACAAAAAGGATTTCTATAGGGCAGACATAGTAGGCACAGTAGTTTCAGGTGTATAAAACAGGCCAAGGAGGAGCGGGCATACAGGGGGGACGTGAATGCAGGGCCCCAGACCCTAGAGCCACACAAACCTAGGGTTGAATCCCCTTCCACTGCTGATTTAGCTGGGTGCCTTTGTTAAGTTACCCAAGCCTCAGTTTCCTTGTCTGTAAAATGGGGACAATGATGGCCATTTTGCATTTTTAATTTTCTAAGTTGTGCACCTTCTATTATTGCAAGTTGCATTGCATTTTGATCAGAGAATTTCTACTTTTCAAAATTTACCAAAAGGTTTGTCATAGCTTACTATTTATTGAACTTTGTCATTATCCATGAAACTTGGAAAAGAGTTATACTGCTTGATTTCAGAATAAAAAAGTTTATATACTCACATGAATCCTCTGTGTCTTTATTTTTTGATTACTAACTGAGAAAAATGTGTTAGAATATTTCTAGTAAAACAGTTACTCATGAAATAAATAAATAAAAAGATAAAGCAGGAAGCCATGCTCAGTGTGTGGTAGTTATTACAATTCTTTTTAGATTGATGGACCTACACATGGGGTCACTAGTGAAGGCTGGTCGGCTCTGCTGTGAGCTGCAGAGGCATGGGGTGGGGGGTGCTGTGCCTGGGCTCAAAGGAGAAACCTCATGAGGCCCCCTCTCCACTTAGGCACTCAGGGACGTCCTCTGCGTCTACCAAGACCAGCCTCTCGGCTGCTCCCTCTTGCTTTCTTGCCGTGGGGTCTGTCCAGGCTGAGAGTCACTGTCCTGTAACCCTTCCTTTCTACTTTCCCCCATGAGCTACGGGAGCACCGGGGATGTCCTCTGCCAAGTCCAGCTCTCCATTTCTGGTACTGTCTCTCATGCTGTCTGCTGGTGAGCCTGTTAGAACCAGAGTTGCCACAGTATCCCCACCCATCTATGTAAGTTCAAATACCACTAAGTTCCAATAAAGAACTAAGAATTGTTTTAATATATATCCTGCATTGCCTGGGACTTTTTTGTTTTGTTTTGTGTTTGTTTTCAAGGTAGGGTCTCCCTCTAGCCCAGGCCGAGCTGGATTTCACTATGTAGTCTCAGGGTGGCCTTGAACTCACGACAATCTTTCTACCTCTGCCTCTTGAGTGCTTGGATTAAAAAGGCACGTGCCCCCACGCCCAGCTTTTTTTTAGGTAGGGTCTCACTCTAGCTCGGGCTGACCTGGAATACACCATGTAGTCTCAGGGTGGCTGCAAACTCTCAGTGATCCTCCTGCCTCCCAAATGCCAGCTTTAAAAAAAAATATGTATTTTAAGCCAGATATGGTGGCACATATAACTTTAATCCCAGCAGAGGTAGGAGGATCACCATGAGTTCAAGGCCACCCTGAGACTACATAGTGAGTTCCAGGTCAGCCTGGGCCAGAGTGAGACCCTATCTCAAAAAAACAAACATATATATATGATTTATTTTTGCTTGCCTGGGACAGTCTTATATTAAGACATTGTTGTTTGTCTGAAACTTAACTTTAACTAGGAGCCTAGTAACTTTGATTTATGAAGTCTGGTGGTTGCCATCTCACCTACCTCAGGGAAGCTGAGGTTGTGAGAGAAGAGAGGGCAAGAGAAAGAAACTGACCGAGACCATCACCACCATTCTTCTTGTCCTTCCTCTCCTCTTGCAGGAATTCACTGATAGCAGCCTGGCTAAGCCCCCCCCCCCCCCACTCCAGTAGCTCTGGTGTTTGGCTGGGAGAGGGCCCAGCTGCCTGTGAACTTCCTCAGAGGGTGGGAGGGTGTTCCAACAGGCGCCGAGGGAGAGAGAGGTCTGGGCCAGGATCATCTCTCTCCCCCTCCTTGGGCCTCTGCCTGGCTCTGGCTCTCCCTTCCCGCTGCTCACCTTCCCCATCATCCAGCCACCTGTTGCCTCAGGGAACCCCTAGGTAGTGCCCAACTACCATACAGGGTAAAGTGAGGAGGGGCTCCATGCCAAAGTGTTGTTTATTTATTTAATTTATTTATGAGAAAGAGAGGGAGAGAGAGAGAGAGAGAGAGCAATGGCGGGGCGGGAGCCTCTAGCCACTGCAAACGATCTCCAGACGCGTGCGACACCTTGTGCTTCTGGCTAACGTGGGTGCCCGAGAACAGTGCTTGGGTCCTTTGGCTTGGCAGGCAAGTGCCTTAACCACTCAGTCTTCTCTCCAGCCGCAAAGGACAGAGACTGAACTGTGCAGGACCCTGGGGCATAGAGTGCTCGGGTGATATCCAGGCACCAGAAGGGAACTGAGTCCTCTCGGTCCAAAGTGGAAGTCTGACTGCTAACTCCTTTATCTTGTAATCCTCCTGATCTACTCTCTATGTCCAGATAACATTGTTTGCACATTTCCTATCTCTCACCAAGCCCTTTCCAGGGTACTTTACATCTGCTATCACGCTGATGCTGACAGCAACCTTTACAGCATAACATCTCCTTGGCACAGCCTTATCCCGATGTCAGGGATGGGCACCTGTTTGCTGCTTGCTGTGGGCACCGTGATGTGCAGCCCAAAGGTCCCTTCAAGGAGGTAGGCCTGTCTCAGCTGCTGTGGATAGTGCCAAGGCGCAGGTGCCTTCAGGCTGTCTGTCTCTGTTCAAGGTCACCCTTCTCTCTGGAGGGTCTGGCGTCCAGTGGGTGTGGGGATATGGGCTGGCCTGTTCAGGATGATTCTGAGATGGCTAAGTTCACACCATCTCATCCTAGTTAGACACTGACTCACTCCCCTTTGGGCGTCTTGGGTGCTTTTCATCTGCTAACTCCTCCAGAAGAGCTACGTCCACACGGACAAGCAAGTTCAGGGTTTTCCATGATCCTGTTCGTGGTCCAGAAGTAAAAACCCCAGAAAGCTCCAGGATGTGGAGCCTCAGTAAGTGCAGATACGTCACCAAAACGACGGCTGTTGCAGGGTTACCCTAACCTACATCTGGCAGTGACTTCACTACGACTGTTATGGTTGTTGCCTTTATAAACACTCTACCCCTAGCTTCGGAGCCAAGAGTTCTTTCAGGCGTTGGCCCCTCTCAGTCACTGGCTTAACAGAAAGGCCTCTTGGGCTGGAGAAATGGCTTAGTGGTTAAGACACTTGCCTGTGAAGCCTAAATTCGATTCCCCAGGGCCCACGAAAGCCAGATGCTAAAGGTGGAACATGCATCTGTAGTTCATTTGCAGTGGCTGGAGGCCCTGGTGTGCCCATTCTCTTATTTTTTTTCTTTCTCTCTCTATCTGGCTCTCAAATAAACACATACACACACATACACACACACATGCATGCATGCACGTGCACACACGCATGCATATATATATGTATACGTTTATCAAGGTAGGGTCCAGGCTGACCTGGAATTCACTATGTAGTCTCAGGGTGGCCTCCAACTCACAGTGATCCCCCCACCTCTGCCTCCCAAATGCTGGGATTAAAGACGTGCACCGGGCTGGAGAGATGGCTTAGTGGTTAAGCGCTTGCCTGTGAAGCCTAAGGACCCCGGTTCGAGGCTCAGTTCCCCAGGTCCCACGTTAGCCAGATGCACAAGGGGCGCACGCGTCTGGAGTTCTTTTGCAGAGGCTGGAAGCCCTGGCACGCCCATTCTCTCTCTTCCTCTATCTGTCTTTCTCTCTATGTCTGTCGCTCTCAAATAAATAAATAAATAAATAATTTAAAAAAAAAAAAAAGAGGTGCACCACCACACCCAGCAAAACTGTAATTCTTTTGTGTGGACTGTAACAATTCCAAAGGCCCACTCCAGCCTCAGGGCACTCCTTCCAAACTCCCTGACTCTTAACCCCAACAGCTTCCTGAGAACCCAGCCTGGACTCCTGTGGCCCAACAGGACCCAGAGTACCAGAGAACATGTGGTGGGCTCTAGAAAGTTTGAGAGATGGGCTGGAGAGATGGCTTAGCAGTTACGGCACATGCCTGTGAAACCTAAGGACCCAGGTTTGACTTTCCAGGTCCCACATAAGCCAGTTGAACATGGTGACACATGCATCTGAAGTTCATTTGCAGTGGCTAGAGGCCCTGGTATGCCCATTCTCTCTCTCCCTCTCCCTCTGTTGGTCTCTAGTAAATAAATAAATAAATAAATAAATAAATAAATAAATAAATAAATAAATAAAATCTTGTTTTTGTTTTTAAAAAAAGAAAGTTTGGTAGACAATATAATAGTAACAGCTAATATTTTCTCAGGTAAAGTTGTTTCATGTGCAATATGTCAGTTTATATATAACAATGTGCTGGGATGGGGACTTGTTTTCCCATTTTTACTTTAAAGAAAAATATTTATTTGCAGAGAAAAAGGGAGAGAGCAAGTAAGAGAGAGAATGGGTGCACCAGGGACTCCATCCACTGCAAACAAACTCCACATGCATGTGCCTCTTTGTGCATCTGGCTCTACGTGGGTACTGAAGAATCAAACCCTGGTTATTAGGCTTTGCAGGCAAGTGCATTAACCACTGAGCACCTCGTCAGCTCTCCTCTTCTTATGTCTCATACCTTTGAAACAATTAGCGCTGACATGGTGGCACACGCCTTTAATCCCAGCACCCGGGAGGCAGAGCTAGGAGGATCGCTGTGAGTTTGAGGCCACTCTGAGACTCCATAGTGAATTCCAGGTCAGCCTGGGCAAGAAACCAAAAGGAAAAAAAAAAAAAAAAGGAAAGGAATTACTGCTAACATCAAGGCATAAAACGGAACATTCAATTACTCTCTTACAAATGTCTCCCCCAGTCCTGCAAAAAAAGGGTCTCACTGTAGCCCAGGCTGACCTAGAACTCACTCTGTAATTCCAGGCTGGCCTTGAATTCACAGTGGACCTCCTACCTCTGCCTCCCGAGTGCTGGGATTAAAAGCATGTGCCACCATGCCCAGTTGTCTTCCCCATTTGTCAGATGAGGTTAGAGAAATGCGTAGGGCACATGGCTAAGAAGTAGCAGGGTGAAGATCTGAACACTGTTAGTTTCCCAGTCAAGCCACCTCCACTGTGTTAGTTTCTTTTGTGTCGCTGTGATGGCCTATCCTGACCAAAATTGCTTAAGGAAGGAAAGATGTGTTTTGGCTCACGGTTTCAGCTGCAAAGAGCGGTGAAGTGGCTTCATACATAGTGGCTCTGCGTGGCTGCAGGCAGGATAGACCAGGAGGTCGTAGCCCAGAACCGGGGACAGCCTAGCCTTCAAGGGCTAGCCCTTAGTGACCACTAGCCAGGCCCCGCCTATCACGGGCTCCATAAGCCTTCCAAATAGCATTGCAAGCACTCAGACCACGAGCCTGTGGGGGCACAGTTCAGATTCAAGCCTTCACGCTGTGCCACTTTGCTGAGAAAACGGAGGCTTAGCGAGGTGAAGGAATGCACCCCTCGCGGGCTAATGAATAGCTTAAACTGGGAGTTGAGCCCGGATCTGCACAGCCCGCAGCCCTCGCTCTCTGCTCCCTCCGTCCGCTCCAGAACTCCCGCGGGAAGATCACTCAGCCATCAGTGTATCAAAGCACCCAAGCCAATGCTGGCCACATAGGGTTGAGGTCTCTTCTCCTTCTTCTTCCTTCTCCCTTCTCCTCCTCTTCCTTCTCCTTCTCTTTCTTCTTTTTTCTGAGGTGGGGTCTTACTCTAGCCCAGCCTGACCTGGAATTCACTGTGATCCTCCTAGCTCTGCCTCCCAAGTACTGGTATTAAAGGCGTGCACTACCAAAACCAGCTTGTTTGTTTGTTTGTTTGTTTGAGGTTGGGTCTCACCCTAGCCCAGGCTGACCTGGAATTCATTATATAGTCTCAGGGTGGCCTTGAACTCACAACAACCCTCTTACTTCTGCCTCCTGAGTTCTGGGGAGTAAAGTCATGTGCCACTACATCCGACTGAGGCCTTAAAAAAGAAAAGTTTATTTAGCCAGGTGTGGTGGTGCACACCTTTCATCTCAGCACTCAGGAGGCAGAGGTAAGAGGATCACTGTGAGTTCAAGGCCAGCCTGAGACTACATAGCGAATTCCAGGTCAGCCTGGGCTAGACTGAAACTATACAAAAAATAAATAAATAAATAAATAAAATAAAAATTTTAAAAAGTCTATTTATTTGAGAGTAGGAGAGACAGAGTGTGTTTGGGTGTGCCAGGGCCTCCTGCTGCTGCAAATGAACTCCAAACACATGGGCCACATTGTAAGTGGGCACCAGGGAATCAAACCCAGGTTGTAAGGCTTTGCAAACAAGTGCCTTTAACCCCTGAGTCATCTCTCCAGTCTAAACTTGGTTAGGGGCCGGAGAGATGGCTTAGCGGTTAAGCGCTTGCCTGTGAAGCCTAAGGACCCCGGTTCGAGGCTCGGTTCCCCAGGTCCCACGTTAGCCAGATGCACAAGGGGGCGCACGTGTCTGGAGTTGTTTGCAGAGGCTGGAAGCCCTGGCGCGCCCATTCTCTCTCTCTCCCTCTATCTGTCTTTCTCTCTGTGTCTGTCGCTCTCAAATAAATAAATAAATAATTTAAAAAAACCCACGGAAGTAAACTTGGTTTGCCAAGCTCCTCTTCTGCCACCTTTCCTTCAGTGGCTGCCACAACCAACCTGGTCTTGCGACAGCTTGAACCGATGCTCCACGTGGGGCGTTGGGACATGGGGGCTGGATGCTCCGCTTCTCCCATGCCCCAGCTGCGTGTGTCCTCCTCAGGGAATTTGCTTCGCCACCCTTGAGCCCCAGGAGACTTTGGCTGTGCTCTGATGGCTGCATCTGGCCACACTTTCCGTGAGGCTGGAGATCAGACCGCAGTTTCATGGGAGTGGAGCTTAAGCAGAATGTCTGTATTCAGCCACAAGGTTAAGTCATAGCAGGGAATGCTTACAGAGTAATGGACGGGCTTGCTGGAGGCGGCTTCCTGAGTGACGGCCGGGGAATAAGGCTGGGTGTGGCAAGTGGGGTCCAGATGGAGCTTCAGGACTGCAGGAGAGGGGGGACGTGGAGTTTTCACGGTACCCGTCCTGCCACCTCGGGGTTTGCACAGAGGTTACCAGGGGAATGGAAGCAGTACATGCGCTGGGGTTGGCTGTGGACAGACTGTGTCCCTCAAGGGTTCGCGCGCTGACATTTAATCCCCACAGGGAGATGTTAGCGGGCAGGGATGTCTATAGTGTTTGGAAGTGGGACTTTGGCTGAGTGTGGTGGTGCACACGCCTTTAATCCCAGCACTGGAGAGACAGAGATAGGAGGATCTCTGTGAATTTGAGGCCACCCTGAGACTACATAGTGAATGCCAGGTCAGCCCTGGGCTAGAGTGAGATCCCTCCTAAAAAAAAAAATAAAAAAATAAAAAAGAAGAGAAAAGAAAAGAAAAAATAGTAGGGCTTCTGGAAAGCGACTAGGATTAGATAATGTCATCAGGGAGAAGATCCCCCACGAATGAATGCTGGAAGATTGATGAGAAGGAGCGATCAGAGGACGGAAACACACACACATACACACAAGTCTCGGAACCACCTTTGGATTCTGCCAGCCAGAAAGCCATCACCAAATGCAGCTCCTCAACCTTGTACCTCCAGAACTGCGCATGCGTGCGTGCGTACATCAGGGTCTTTTGCCACTGGGAATGAACACCAGCTGCTGGTGTCACTTTTTGCATCTGGTTTATGTGGGCGGCTGAGGAAATGAGCACCAGGTCAGCAAACTTTGCAAGCAAGCATCTTTAACTATTGAACCGTCTTCTCAGCCCCTAACATTCACTTATTTATGCAGGACCATATGTATATGGACACACCAGAGTCTTTAGTCGATACAAACAAACACCCGATGCATGTACCACTGTTTCATTCGGTTTTGTTTGGTTTCCCAAGGTAGGGTCTCACTCTGGCTCAGGCTGACCTGGAATTCACTATGGAGTCTCAGGGTGGCCTCGAACTCACGGTGATCCTCCTACTTCTGCCTCCCAAGTGCTGGGATTAAAGGTGAGCAACACCATGCCTGGCTTTTGTTTTTTCTTTCTTTGAGGTAGGGTCTCACTCTAGTCCTGGCTGACCTGGAACTCACTCTGTCATCCCAGGCTGGCCTCAAACTCACAGCAACTCTCTATATCTGCCTCCCAAGAGCTGGGACTTAAAGCATGTGCCACTACGCCTGGCTTGTGCCACTTAAAAAGACAAAACAAAACAAAAATCTCTTTTTATTGACAACTTCCATGCATATTCCGCTCCATACTATACCATGATCATAATGTCCTCCCACCACCCCTCTTTTTCCTTTCCGAGTACCTCTCTACTGAATCCCTTCTTTCCAACTATATTCTTTTCTATTTTGATGTTATCTTTTTTTTTTTTTTTTTTTTTTTTGCCTTCTATTTTGCAAATCTTGTGTGGGTAGCATCAGCCATTGTGAGGGCCTGAAATATCATGGTCACTTTGTGTCCGGAGGAGGTATTGTAAGCACTCTTCCCTTCCTTTGACTCTTACATTCTTCCCACCACCTCTTCCATACTGGTCTCTGAACGTTGGAGGTGTGATAGAGATGTCTCATTTAGTGCTGAACATTCCACTGTCACTTCTCAGCACTTCGGCGAGTTATGAGTCACACAAAGTGGTCACCATCATCAGAAAAGAGAAGCTTCTCTAAACCAAAGTGAGGGTGCCATAAACATATGGGCATAAACATAGTGTTTAGAGGGCAGTTTGGTGGGCATAACATATCCATTTATCCTGACAATAGTATTTTGTTTCTCTCTCTCTCTCTCTCTCTCTCTCTCTTTTTTTTTTTTTTTTTGGAGGTAGGGTCTCTAGCCCAGGCTGACCTGGAAGTCACTCTGTAAGCCCAGGGTGGCCCCAAACTCATGGCAGTCCTCCTACCTCTGCCTCCTGGTGCTGGGGTTAAAGGCGTGCGCCACCACGCCCGCCTGGCTTTGTTGTGCCACTTTTTGCATCTGGCTTTTTTTGTGGTTCTAGGGAGTCAAAACTAGGTCAGCAGGTTTTGTTTGCAAGCAAATGCCTTTAACCAGTGAGCCACCTCCCCAGCTGGGCAAATACACATGAAAATGGAGTGATTCCACCAAAACACTACCATGTGGGGGCAGGTATCTGCTTTGCGAGCACCCTGGCAGAGTGTGGGGTGCTGTCTGTGAGGTGATGTCGAGAGGAGGCAAGAGAGGTAGTGCTGGGTGAGGAGCATCCAGAAGGGTGAGAGGTCGTGGCTGGTGGACTCGACATGGCAGCTGGAAGAAGTTAAAGAACACGCTCGAAGCCAGGCGTGGTGGGCACGCCTTTACTCCCAGCCCTCGGGAGGCAGAGAGAGGAAGAGGGCCCTGAGTTTGACTACAAAGTGAATTCCAGGTCAGCCTGGGCTAGAGTGAATCCCTACTTTGAAGAAACAAACAAACAAATGAACAACAACAACAAAAAAAAAATAAATAAATAAAAAGAATACACTTGAGAGCTGAACGTGGTGGAGCATGCCTTTAATCCCCCCCCACCACCCCCCGGAGGCAGAGGTAGGAGGATGGCCGTGAGTTTGAGGCCACCCTGAGACTACATAGTGAAGTGCGACCCTACTTGGAAAAGCCAAAAACAAATCAAACAAACAAACAGCAACAACAACAACAACAACAAAAAGCACCATACTTGAGGGGGCTGAAGACATGACTCAGCAGTTAAAGGCACTTGCTTAAAATACCTGTTGGCCTAGGTTCTATTCCCCAGCTTACATATACAAAAAATTTACATTTACAAAAAGTGGCCTATGAGTCTGGTATTCATTTGCAGTGGCAAGAGACTCTGACACACACACACACACACACACACACACGCACACACACACGTCCAAATATATAAATAACAATATTAAAATAGAGATACACTTAGGGTTCCCTGGGGACTGCTATGAGAGTTTACAGGGAGAGCAGACCTGAGGGGGGGGGTAGGAGCCAATGAAGTGTGAGTCATTACCCGTGTGACCTTTCACCGTGGCCTTGACCATTCTGACAACCAGGAAGGAGATTCACGGCGGATGCCACTGCTTGGTATTTGGTGAGGCTTCGGGGAGGGGGCGGGGCAAGCCTGGCCTATGATCTAGAAGCGCACAAGGGCACAAACACAACTACAGAGGCAACGTCCCGTCCAAGCCCCGCAGGCACGCTGCCCTCCACTGCGGCTGTTACCTGCGCAGATTAACGCTGGTTCCCCAGCATCCAAACAGGATTGGTCTTTTTAAAATCTCTGCGTGCGTAAGTGTGGGTGCATGTGTGGGGCCAGGGACCTCAGGTGTAGGTCCTTGCCTTCCACCTTGTATGAGGCCGGGTTTCTTCTCTGCTGTTGTGTGTGCTAGGTCAGGCTAGCCCATGGGGTTCCAGGGATTCCCCTGTCTCTGCTTCCCATCTTGTCCTGGGAGCACCAGGATTCCCGATGCTCCCGCTACTGTGTCCAGCTTCATGTGGATTCTGGGGAGAACTGAACTCAGGTCTTTACACTTGCATAGCAAGAGCTTTATTCACTGCGCTGTCTATCTGCGCAGCCTTTTCTCTCTGTTTTTGTTCTCCAGTGTGTATCAGTTTTGGAATGTTTGTTACTACCATTGAGGGAAGACTGAGAAAACCTGAAGTCAGGCTCATAGATCCCAGGAAGAGGCCACGGGACGTGGAGCTCTCTGGAACTTGGCGGCCATCCCTGAATGAAGGGAGGCAGGGCTGCTGGGAAGTCGGCATGCTGTGTGAGAGGCCTGCCTTGATGGCCAGATGGACATGTGGTGTTTGATTTAGCATCCAGGTTTCTGGGTGGTCAGACTCAATTGTTCTGTCTCCATTCTCAGGAAGGGCCAGGAAGGAAAGGACCCGGGTTGGAGGAGAAGGCATTGTCTGCAGTGGGTTAAGCAGTACCAGGTAGCCTGGTTGGCAGGGAGCCAGCGGGAGTATAAGATTCTCACAGCCACCGTGGCAGGCGGCTGCCTTTCCTGGAAGAACTCACTGAAACCTGGCCTTTGCCGTGCCACCTCTGAAAGTATCATGCCACTGTAAACTTCTGATAAGATGCCAGGCACTCCAGAGTCCAGCTGGGAGCAAGTAACCATCACCCAAACCAGAATCATTTTCCTTTCCTGCTCCCAACAACCAATCGACTCCCTCTTTTCTTCCTCTGTTCACCTCTAAGGTCCCTGGGCTACCAGAGGCACAGAGAACAGAACTGGGAAGTCAGTCTCCATCGAGAGCCACTGGATGCCTCTCTTCTTGTGCCCGAGGCTTTCTCATTCTCCAGAGACTGAGGAAGACCTTTTAGGACACCCGTTTTTCTCTCTTTATGCAGTCAATCACTATTTGCACAACTATAACTGGTTGTAAAGGGTTTCACATGTTCTCCTTTAGTGCTGACCTCGACACTAGGAGGTAGTCAAGGTCATGGTGAGTCTTAGGCTTTGTTACTGAGGTTCATGGTAGCCCACCATCCTCCTAGGAATTGTTTAAGGATGGGTCAGACTCTGGCATATGGGAGATGGAGTGGTAAAGCAGCCCAGAAACATTTCAAGGTGACACTGATCCCCTGGGCAAGTGACTTCACCTCACAAAGTGTCTAAGGTAACTATTGAAAGGGTTAGTTAGCTGGGTGTGGTGGTACACACCTTTAATCCCAGCCCTTGGGAGGCAGAGGTAAGAGGATTGCCATTTCAAGGCCACCCTGAGACTATATAGTGAATTCCAGGTCAGCCTGGGCTAGAGCAAGACCCTGCCTCGAAAAAAACAAACAACAACAACAACAACAAAATGGTTAGTGCATCCCTCACAGAGCTGTAGAGCCACGTGACTAGTGAAATATGCAGAGCCCCATGAAATGTCTAAACGCTCTCTCCAGGTTTCCTTCCATCGCTAAGCTTAGAACTACCTTTAAGCTATGCAGCAGAAACTCAATAAACATTTGATGAACGAGTAATAAACTCATCCTTATCCCTGTCCCCATCTCTCTAAAAATGAGATGTTTATCTGCAGCTCCAAACCACAGGAAGCTCTGCAAACAAGGAGTGGCAGGAGTAACTTTCTCCAGCTGGCACTACAATGAAAGGCCACAGGCCCTGAGGCTGCCTCCCTGCGGATGCCCAGTCCCTGGGACAGCTGCCAGGCAGCGGGCTGGCTGCTCCAGGCACTACCTGTGGTCTGCATAAGGAGGTAGGTTGCCTGACCTTACGCAGCAGTGATAAGCATTTGCACCAACTGTAAGTGGCAGTAAAGGCCTTCACATTGGTTCTCAAGCAGGGTTTCTTGGCTGCCTTTCTTCTCTTTCCTAGAGCTACTTAGACTAGCAAAATGGTCCACGGAAAGGCCCACTGTGACCGTGACGATTTCCAGCAGACCAAAAGAACTCTCCTGGGAGAGATGCCAAGTGTTCTTGTTGAGGACCACAGCACTGTCTGGGAGCGAGTCTCTCAGGTGCTGAAGGAGCCCTGCGTGACCCACTTTCTTCTGCGTGCTTAGGCGGGAAGGTGCATTCGTGGCCTCTGACCCAGGTCCCACAGAGGGTACTGAGGCACCACTGCACCCTCCTCTGTGATCAGAAGGAAGGGTTGCAGTCCTCCTGACGTTGCTGTTTCAAGATCAAAGATGAAAACCAGTGACCCAATGCATCTCCACCATTACTTACAAGGGGAACTGAGATGCAGAGGAGGAACGTGGACCTACCACGGTCATCCATTCTGCAGGGTGCAGAGCAAAACTGTGGACTGGACTTCTGGCAGACTCAGTGGGGTGAGGCTACCTATTGATGGATCGTCACTAGGGAAGTCCCTCTTTCTCTGCCTAATTAAAAAAAAAAAGTTTTTATTTTGAGACACTCCCCCCTCCACAAAGAGCAGGGGATATAGACAGCTTCAGGTTCACTGAGATGAACTTCAAGACCAGGAACAGTTATGGAGGAAGTAATATTTATTGAAGCTTACAGATCCAGGGAAAATTCCATAAATGGCAGAAGAAGCTGGCCTGCCTTCACAGGCCCAAGCAGAGAAAGAGAAGTACAAGCCTAAAAGCCAAAAGCCACAGCACACTTCAGGAACTCCAGCTAGGCACACTTTGCATATCTTTATATTGAAATCTGAAACCCACCACCACATTTTAAGAGCCACCCAATGACACCTCCTCCAACCAGGTGGCTGAAGATGCAAACTACAAACAAATAAAAAACTGAATATATTGGGGACCATCTATTCAAACCACCACCTTCCGCCCCTGGCCCCCAATAGATTTATAATCATCACACAATGTAAATTGTACTCAGTTCAAGTTCAAAGGTCCCCACAGTCTTGACCAATTTAAGATATTAAAACCTGTAATATCAAACAATTAAACATTTCTAACATATAAAGGCACAGAGTAAACATTTTCAACTGGTATAAGGCATAGCAAGGACAGACTAAAACAATGCAAACGCAACCACCATCAAACAAACATCAAACTTCAGCAGGTCAAGTTCAATACAACCAGGGACTGACAGTCTCCAGA
Organism: Jaculus jaculus; assembly: GCF_020740685.1. NCBI lineage: Eukaryota > Metazoa > Chordata > Mammalia > Rodentia > Dipodidae > Jaculus > Jaculus jaculus. The sequence goes on from NC_059110.1 coordinate 95,241,494, forward strand.
TTTTCCAATTCCGCCCCTCCAGCTGGGCAGAGTAGCCAGGGAACACTTCCATCTTAGGCCAACAATGTACTCTATGGTAGCTCTTGCATAGTCCTGGTATTCCCAAAACATCTTCAGGTCTTCATGCAGACCACGGTCCATCTAACAAAGGCTCTTTCAGCCCATCAGGGCATCAGGCCCTGCCTCATGCTGTAGCTCCTGGAACCGTGTGCAATTTACAACCACTCCATGCATTTTTCATGCTTCTGAAACCAATACCAGGTGTGCAGGACACAGCCATATTCTTAATTCACAGATGAAATAAATCATAACCTTGAAAAGCAGGTTTCTTCTCCAGTCAACTCTTTCCAAAAGAGTTTGCATTTCTATGAGAGTCTTTCCTCAGACATCCTTTCCATTGTTTTAATGTAAAGCAATTGGACCATCTTCCTTAAGATTGCTAATGTGTTGACAATAGCAGTTTAAGTAATCTAAAACCAGTCTCTGTGCCAGTAATCTTAATTTGCTTGAGGGTTCCCAGTTTAAAATCTTAAGTCTATTATCTCTAGCCAAGCCCATCAGTCCATTGAAAATTTAACCTTGATCAAACTCTCTGGGTCTGGGCAGCAGGATGGAACCAGCCCTTATGCCAGTAGCCCAGTTCCAACAAAGTCCTCTGTGGTCTTTCCTTTCCCTTAGAAAGCTCATAAGCCAAGCCTCAAAGTTCAATATTGTCTGCACTTAGAATTCCCAAACTCTCATCAGAATAGTCCATAAAACTTAGTTTACCACTCCAGAAGGCATCTTCATTTGCAAGCACCAAGTCCATGCCCATTCCTCCAAAACAAAGGTTCCAAAAGATCAACATCCACATGGTCAGGTTCATCACAGTCCACTTCTCGGTACCAATTTATGTAGCAGACAGCTTCAGGTTCACTGAGATGAACTTCAAGACAAGGTGCAGTTATGGAGGAAGGGATATTTATTGAAGCTTACAGATCCAGGGGAAGTTCCATAAATGGCAGAAGAAGCTGGCCTGCCTTCACAGGCCCAAGTAGAGAGAGAGAAGCACAAGCCTAAAAGCCAAAAGCCACAGCACACTTCAGGAACTCCAGCTAGGCACACTTTGCATATCTTTAGATTGAAATCTGAAACCCACCACCACACTTTAAGATCTACCCAGTGACACCACCTCCAGCCAGGTGGCTGTAGATGCAAACTACAAACAAATAAAAAACTGAATATATTGGGGGCCATCTATTCACATCATCACATAGGCACACCAGGATCTCTTGCCACTGCAAACAAACTCCAGACATGTGCACTACTTTGTGCATCTAGGTCTATGTGGAAACTGGGGAATCAAACCTGGACTGTCTTGATTTGCAAGCAAGCACCTTTAACCACTGAGATATCTCTCGGCTCCCCCTTGCCTAATTTGTCATCTCAGAGGTGTTTAGCAGTCTTGGCTGAGGCTTAGGAGAGCTGAAGAGTGGCACTGGAAAGGCCCTTGGTGGCAGAGCAATATGGACCTCACTCTTAGCCAGGCCCCCCTTTTCTCAGGCCTTGGCTCTGACCAGGCTCTCTTCCCAGACATGCCTTCTCCCTCTCCAGACCTCTACCTCCCCTAGCCTTTCTTCCTCTCTTGCATGACCCTATTTTTTCCTTGGGGTGCTATAAGCCTGGTGTCCATTGATGAATTCTTCTTTTTGGGCATGAGGACTGAAGTTCATTATTAAAAGAAGTTCCAGGGCTGAAGGTGTGGCTCAGTGGCAGAGTGCTTTCCTAGAATGTGTAAGCCCCTGGGTTTCATCCCCATTGTTAGTACAAAAATAAAAATAAAATATAGTTGGGTATAGTGGCACACACCTTTAATCCCAGCACTTGAGGAGGCAGAGGTAGGAGGATGGCCATGAGTTCGAAGCCAGCCTGAGACTATATAGTGAATGCCAGGTCATTCTGGGTTAGAGTGAGACCCTTTCTTGAAAAACAAAATAAATAAATAAAATAAAGCAGGCTGGGGAGATGGCTCAGTTGGTAAGGTGCTTGCTGTGCAAGCATGAAGATCTGAGTTCCAATCGAGTTCCAAACCTCAGGACCTGTAAAAGCAGGGTGTGTGGCTGGAGGGATGGCTTAGTGGTTAAAGCAAAGCCAAAGGACCCAGGTTTGACTCCCCAGGACCCACGTTAGCCAGATACACAAGAGGGCGCATGCGTCTGGAGTTCATTTGCAGTGGCTGGAAGCCCTGGCATGCCCATTCTTTCACTCTCTCTCCCTCTTTCTCTGCCAAATAAATAAATTAATAAAAAAAATTGGGTGTAGCAATGTGAACCTGTAATCCCATTGTTAGAGAAGCAGACAGAAGGATCCCTGGGGCTTGGCTAGTGACATCACTGAATTGTGGTGTATGAGTTCACTTTCTCACTGCTGGGACAACGTACTTAACCACAGTCAGTTTAAGGGAGGAAGGCTCTATCTCAGCTCACAGTTCAAGGTCACACTTCATCACGGTGGGGAAGGCATGCTGGCAGGAGCGTGAAGCAGCTGGTCATATTGTATCCACAGTCAGGAAGCAGAGAGCAATGAAAGCTGGTGCTCAGCCAGTTCTCTTCTTTTTATACAACCAGAGTCTTAGCCCAAGGCTTGGGGTGGCCAACAGGCTAGGGTGGGCCTCAATGAACCTGATCAAGATAATCCCCAACATGCACGCCCAGAGGCTAACCTAATCCACTGGCAAGTTTCAGCAGCTAGTTTCCTAGATGATTCTAGGTCCTGTCAAGAATATAATCAAGGGCTGGAGAGACGGCTTAACTGTTTAAGGCACTTGCCCTCAAAACCAAAGGACCCAAGTTCCGTTCCCCAGAACCCATGTAAACCAGATGCACAAGGTGGTGCATGTGTCTGGGGTTTGTTTATAGTAGCTGGAAGCTTTGGCACTCTCATTTTCTCTCTCTGCCTCTTTCTCTCTCTTAAATAAATAAATTAAAAGAAGATTATAATCAATAGAAACGATCACATCTAGGTTTAGTGAGACTATCTCAAAAAATAAGGTGGAGAGTGATCGGGGAGGTCACCCGATGTCAACCTCTGGCTACACATACATTTGCACCCCCCCACACACAAACACAGCATCCACACAGATATGAACACACATGCGCACACCACACACATGCGCACACCACACACATACATGTATGCAAGAAAAGAAACCCCCCCATCAGAAGTGGATTGTGTATGTGGTTACATTAAAATTAAATTGAGGTTACAGCAAACAAAATTTATTTATTTATAATAAAACAGCCTGAGGTAGATAGATTTGTACTTATGCAAATCGTATGAAATGTAAAAATGTATCATTAGGGCTGGAGAGCTGGCTTAGCGGTTAAGGCACTTGCCTGCAAAGCCAAAGGACCCAGGTTCGATTCCCCAGTACCCATGAAGCCCAGCTGCCCAAGGTATTGCATGCATCTGGAGTTTGTTTGCAGTGTTTAATGGCTCTGGTGTACATTCTCTCTCTCTCTCTCAAATAAATAAAAATTTAAAAAAAAATTAAAAATGTATCATTAGGGCTGGAGAGATGGCTTAGCGGTTAAGTGCTTGCCTGTGAAGCCTAAGGACCCCGGTTCGAGGCTCGGTTCCCCAGGACCCATGTTAGCCAGATGCACAAGGGGGCGCACGCGTCTGGAGTTCGTTTGCAGAGGCTGGAAGCCCTGGCGTGCCCATTCTCTCTCTCTCCCTCTGTCTTTCTCTCTGTGTCTGTCACTCTCAAATAAATAAATAAATAAAATAAAATAAAAATGTATCATTAGCCATACCAAAACACTTGGCAACTGGAGGCACTCTCAATGCTTATATATCTCCATCTCAGCCAAACAGGCCCACATTGCCTGTGGAATGCACCTCCTAAATGTTGTCTCTGTTCCAGATGAATGACCAGAGCTCTGTATGCTTCTCACAATAATACATCCTGATTTTACAGCATGGTCAGCTCACTTCTCTTCCTCTAAGTTTTCCCTAAGTACTGTATCAACAGCCTACTGTCCGATGGTTAGTCAACACTCCTAAGGATGGAACTTTATTATAATTATGTTTTGGGAGCATCTGGTTAATTACTGCCACTCCTCTTTATATATAAATTTCCCCTGGAAGTAATGATTCATTCCCTGGAGCAGGAGTTTCCATAAATGATCAATCTGCAGGTCAGTGTAAACGGGTTACAAAGGAATCTCCCTGCAGGAGCTTTTTCAAGTGCAGATACTCAGACTGTCAGAAGGCAACCTGACCTTGTAAATCAGGGTGTAAGGCAGCAGGGAATTTGGGTGGAGTATGACACGGATGGGTGAGGCGTGCATCAGTGCGGTTAACAAGCTCCTGCTTGATTCTCAGGATGCCAGGTTGGGAACCACAGTCCTCCCTGAACCCAGCACACAGATTTGTAAACAGGCGCTTACATTTTCAGCTACGTGCCTCTAGACCACAACATTATCGTCACATTGTACCTGTGTTCTGTTTCCTTAAGTGGTGGAACAATATTAAAAAATATTATTTGCCTGGGTGTGGTGGCACACACCTCTAATCCCAGCACTTGAAAGGCAGAGGTAGGAGGATCACTGTGAGTTCGAGGCCTGGGACTACATAGGAAATTCCACATCAGCCTGTGCTACAGATCCAACCTGAGGTGGTGGGGATGTGGGGGGGAGAAAAAGACAGTCTCTTTTTGCGCTGCTATGGCTTTCAAAGATCTACGATCTTAAGGTGTATATATTGATGAGTATCTTACATCAAAAAACCTGTCATTCCTACTTAAAACGATTTGGAAAGATTTTGGGATTGTTAAATTTACCCAGAGCTCTTGTACAGCAGGAGGGGTTCCAGAAAATGGAAAAACCCACCTGAGACCTGGTTTGGGTTCTTTTATGAGAGTGGGGACTGAACTAGTCAGTCCAGTCCTGATGCCATGTGTCTGGGATCAGCATTTCTGGGAAAGGCAATCTTCCCCAAAATCATTAAAAAACTTTTTATTTAAAATTTAGAGAGAGAGGGAGAGAGAGAGAGAGAGAATGGATGCGCCAGGGCCTCCAGCCACTGCAAACAAATTGCAGATGCATGTGCCACCTTGTGCATCTGGCTTACATGGGTCCTGGGGAATCAAGCTTCGAACCTGAGTCCTTAGGTTTCACAGGAAAGCCTTTAACCACGAAGCCATCTCTCCAGCCCCCAAGTTTCATTTTTTAATTAAAAAATATTTGACAGAAGAGGGAGAGAGAGAGGGAAAGAGAATGGGCATGCCATGGTTCTAGCCACTGCAAACGAACTCCAGACGCATGTACCCCCTTGTGTATCTGGCATACATGGGTCCAGGGGAATCGAACCAGGGTCCTTTGGCTTTGCAGGCAAGCACCTTAACCACTAAGCCATCCCTCCAGCCCAAAGTTTCATTTATAAAGTGTAAGATTTAGACTTGACTTCTGTAAAGTTGTGACTATGAGATTTTTGTCCCAGTGTAGGATGTTACAAGCAGGTGGAGGAATGGTGGACACCTAAGACGTCCCTTACGTGTTGTTGGACCCTTGCCATCAGTGTCTGTGGTAGACCACTCCATACTTCTTACCTTCTACATTCTGGCTCACCCCAGGAAAAATCTATACTCAATGTTTCAAGTAGCTACCTGGGGAAAAATGTGACAAATCAACTTGTTTGACTTCAAAGCATCTGCAAGTAGGAAAAAACCCACAGTGAGTAATGCCACCAAGTGGTAGAAAGACTCCATGTAAATTGCACTCTGAGCCAGATCTCAACTAGGACCACTCAGAAGCTAGAAATGGGCTAGAGAGACAGATCAGTGGGGTCTTGGTGGGTGAAAGTCCTCTGTGCTCTGATCCCCAGAGCCCATGTCAAGCTGGACATGGTAATACATGTCTGTAATGTCAGGATGCAGGGAAATGAGATGAGGAGGCAGGAGAATCCCTAAAGCTCATGGGCAAATACAACCCAAGAGATCCTGTATCAAACAAGACAGAAGTCGAGGACCAATACCTCAGGTTATCGTCTGATCTCCATACACACACAATGGTCGTGCTTGTGCTTGCTCGTGCCATGGACACACACACTAATCAAAGGTTTAGCATGATAATTAAAAAAAAAAAAAAACCCAAGAAACTGGATGTGGTAGCACACACCTTTAATCCCAGCTCTTGGGAGGCAGTGGTAGGAGGATCACTGTTTGAGGCCACCCTGAGACTCCACAGTGAATTGCAGGTCAGCCTGGGCTAGAGTGAGGCCCTATGTTGAAAAACCAGAAAACAAACAAACAAACAAACAAAAATACTCAATAAGCAGAATCAGAACACTGGTTCTTCTAAGGGTGTCTTTTGGGGAATCAAAGAAAGGTCTTTTGGCTTTGTAGGCAAATGCCTTAACTGCTAAGCCATCTCTTCAGCTCACCTTTTTTTTTTTTTTCTTTTTTTTTAAGGTAGGGTCTTGCTCTAGCTCAGGCTGACCTGGAATTCACTATGTAGTCTCAGGCTGGCCTCGAACTCATGGCAGTCCTCCTACCTCTGCCTCCCAAGAACTGGAATTTACTATGTAGTCTCAGGGTGGCCTGGGACTCACAGCAATCCATTTTGTTTATTCCTTTCCTTAAACAAGCTTCCACTGCTGCTGATTCAACACATTTCATTTGACACATTTTTATTTTTTGCTTGTACTTATTTATTTAAGAGCGACTGACAGAGAAAGAGGGGGACAGAGGGCGGGGGGGACGATTGAGAATGGGCATGCCAGGGCCTCCAGCCACTGCAAGCGATCTTCAGACATGTGCGCCCCCTTGTGCATCTGGCTAATGTGGATCCTGGGGAATCGAGCCTTGAACCAAGTCATTAGGCTTCACAGGCAAGTGCTTAACCGCTAAGCCATCTCTCCAGCCCATCTGATATATTTTTAATGTTTTGGAGAATGTGAGCAGAGAGCTATTAAATTCTCTTAGTATTCATAGAGTTGGGGGTTATAAATGAAATAAAACTCTGCAAAGTAGAACTGAATCTCATGGGGGTAGAATTTCACACTCTCTGAGCACATAACAAGAAACTATGTCAAGCATTTATGTAGTTCATTTAAGCGGGAGCATTAGATATTCTAAATACATAAAATTACTGTGGTGGTTTGATTCAAGTGTCCCCCATAAACTTAGGTGTTCTGAATGACAGTCTCCTCAGCTGATGGCAATTGGAAAGTAAAGCCTCCTCGAGGTAGTGTATTGTTGGGGGCAGGCTTATGGGTCCTATAGCTAGTTTCCCCCTGCCAGGGTTTGGCACCTTCTCCTGTTGCTGTTGTCCACCTTATGTTGGCCAGGGGGTGATGTCTACCCTCTGCTCATGCCATCGTTTTCCCCTGCCATCAGGGAGCTTCCCCTGGAGTCTGTAAGCCAAAATACCCCCGCCCCAAGCTGCTCTTGGTTGGGTGATTTCTGCCAGCAATGTGAACCTGACTGCAACAATTACTATAGGAAAAAAATTACTACAGGGTAGAGGATAGGTCTAAACCTTGATTCGTTACATACAGTGGCAACGGCCCCCTTCAAGATGTCTCTGAAAGACAAGCAGGGCCACCCCTATTTTCTCAATGCCCTCCCTAGACACCTAGGACTACTTCAGGATATCACCCCACACAGAAGTCTTGTGATTCACTTTCTCTCCTCATCAGCATGAAAGCTGCTGAGGAATTATCAGTTCACTCCTGCCTCTCTATCCTTATTCTTCCCCAGTTCAATTTCTGAATCATTTTCTAAAAGAAATGAGAGCTGCAATTAAATGACATCCACCAGGTCACTGCAGGCGTCTTATTCTACCTCAGCAGTTTCCACACCCTTCGTATTCATGCAGGAGAATGACAACAGGCTCACAGGGAGAAAGGCTGAAGAAATGGGCATTTTGCATTTACTTGTATGGGAAAAACAACACATGGACACCCGCAGTATTTAATTTGTTTGGATAATAGTTACAGATAAACAGGTACACACCATATACAATTACCAAGACTTTTTTATACAGTTCATAGTTCAGTACATCAACACTATCATATTTACACTCTATGTACATTAACATCTTCTCTAAAGTCAGTGCATTGTCAACAAGTTTTATACAGAAATTTACAAGGTGAACATAGTTAATAGTTAATTTAATAAATTTTCTGCTAGTTTTTGAATTTAAAAAATTAATTACAACCAATATAACAAACACAGATCAAACAACATTAGTAGATTGTGCTACCTGCTTAAATAAAACATCTGTAAGGAAATTACTTAAATCTTCCACTTTCTCATGGGACTTGTCCAGATAGGAATGGGTGTACTTTATATACTGACAGTGCTTCAAGTCCACAGAGAATGCATTTTGTCTGATTTCATTTCATTAAACCAGTTAGGCCACTCCTTCATACTTCTGAAAAGGGCCTCAGCTTAGGCTGCTGTTTAAGACAACTTTCCAAATACACTAAGAACTAGGTAGTTACTGGCCTCAGATATCAGAACACAAATGCTTAATTTAAATGCTCAATTATGTTGGTATCTACCCATGAGGAAGGAAGGATAAGAGAATCTGACAACAAATGACAATCAACTTCCAGGGTCTAAATGATTTTTTTTGTTGTTGTTGTTTTGTATTTTAAGGTAGGGTCTCATGGAGCCCAGGCTGACCTGGAACTCACCTAGTAATCCCAAATTGGCCTCGAACTCATAGCCAATTCTACCACCTCTACCTCCTGAGTGCTGGGATTAAACGCGTGTGCTACCATGCCCAGCCTAAATGAATTTTTTAGAAGACCAAAAATAGGTGAAACATTTCCTTTGAATATATATTAAAATACAACACAGGAACAATGCTGCCTAAAATAAATAACATTTATACTTTTGTTCCAGTCTTGGATAATCAGGAAAAGTAAGCAAAGAAACATAGCTTCTGGTGACTAGTGGAACAATGTGGCAGGCAAACAAAACAGAGGCTCACTTCCTAAACCTGTCCATGTCATTAAAATACTTATCAACTATTAATGCTTGGGATGTGTTTCTGTTTTTAAATTTGATATTTTGGAGGAAAATACCCCCAATCAAGTTATAGCCCTTAGAGCCATTAAAATACAAGCAAGTTTCTTTGCATGTGTTCTCTCTTTTATAAAAGTGCAAAACGAGAAGCAAAACAGAAAGAACCACTAACGGGACCCCATTTGCTTCGATGCCTCTTACCGTCCTAGGAGCTCTGCGCACTACCTGCATGGAAAGATGGTGCAGATACCGGCACCCACCAGGCCACACCTGGCGGTGTGTGTTTCTGAGGACACATGACGTGTCCTAAAAGGCAGATACTCTCTCATCAGGAAGGCCTTTCGAACTGGACTTCACAGGATGCTTTTTTTCTCCTGGGTCTTCCAACCAAGACCCTGGGTAGAAGGCACAGAGTTTTTCAGAGACCTTCCTTTTAGATTCACCACTGTCTACTGTCACCAATGACCAGTTGGGTCTCAAACCAAACACAACAAGAACAAAAAGCAAAAATGACATAGAAAGAGTGGGGAAATAGTTAAAAAAAAATCCATGTCCACACCATAAGACTCATTTGTACACCTTCGTGATCTTGCTTTCTCCATCTTGTTAACAGAATGGATTAAAACTTCAGGAAAAAGGAGGTAGCATATCATGTCGTCCCCAGACAACACTACATTTTTTTTTTTTTTTTTTTACTTTGACTCCAAGGAAGGCCTTAGTATTTTGTTATAATTACTGGTAAACTCTATACTCACTATAGGTTTGTTCATATCTAAACAAGCACAATTTAATTCTTATTTGGTCCCAGACAGTTGGTGCCAAACCCTTTTGTTTACAGGCTAATGGTAGGATCTGTCTGAAAGTTCTCTACAGGAGAGCTTGTGAGAGACTTCAAAACAAAATTATTACTACTCTTCAAGTTGCCTGATACTTTAATTAGGATTTTTATTTTGTGCTTCAGGTCACAGGATAAAGTAACTATATTTAGCCTGCCTTTCAGAGACACTTTTGCCAAATGTCTGCTACAAGGAGTCCTGTCCCTCACCAGCAGCCTAGCAGCCAGAGCAGTAGCTTTACTGTAACACGCAGTACTTTTTGTAATCTGACTCGAAGTCTTCATCCATGCTGCTTGTGTCTGCCATTTTTTTGCCATCGATCTTTGGCAGAAATTGTGCATAGTCTATCCCCTGCTGCTCATAGAAGAGAATGTAGGCAGAGTCGGTATCAATTTCATCTGGGTGAAGTTCCTAAAGGGACAAGAAAAACCTTTAATAACAAAGCCATCATAATGCTATTTTTTTTGTGGGGGGGAGTGTTTCTGAGGTAAGGTTTTATTCTAGCTCAGGCTGACCTGAAATTCACTGTGTAGTCTCAGGGTGGCCTCAAACTCATGGTGATCCTCCTACCTCTGCCTCCCAAGTGCTGGGATTAAAGGTGTGTGCCACCATCCTTTTTTCTTTTTCTTTTTCTTTTTTAAGACAGCGTACCATTAGTTCAGGTTGGCTTGGAAGTCACTATTCAGTGGAGGATAATCTGGAACATCTGATCCTCCTGTTTCCACATCCAAAATGCTAGTATTACAGTGGCATGCCACTCTGCCCATCAGATTCTAGTAGTTCAAGTGAAAACTGAGAATGGAGAGACCAGCTCTTTGGTGGAGTGCTTGCCTAGTTAGTATTTGGAAGGTCCTAGACCCAATATTCAGCATGTGAATGGCCTGGGGAAGATGGAAGCACCCACAAGGGGGACAAGGACATGACCACTCAAGCCCAAAGATTGGAGCTTCCTCTTTATCACTCACAGTTGCATTTCCTACTCTTCCTATCACCTCTGTTTCTTTACCAGTGATGGCATCCACATAGTGGCCCTGACAGAAACACCTATTTCCTATTTAGGAAAAAGATAATTATTTGACATTATTCCCCAAATTTGTTGACATTGTTTCTTTCAATCAAAGTTTGAGAATATTTACCTTACAGCTGCTGTCATTGTAACAGTACCACTTGCAGTTGGGGTTTTTGGCATAAGTGACGTAATGGCCCCCACCCAGAATTCCTGAATGGCACTAAAAAGAAAAAGAGAAGAGAACGGTGGTATGTTAGTAGTTAACAGCACTATGCCCAGGGAGCAATGCTAAGATCTCAGCAAGAGAACAATGACTTAGGTGTTTTAGAATCACCTAATTTTTCCCAAAAACAAAATAAACAAAAAACAAAACCCAAATGTTTAAGTCTGAATCTTGTGTTGATAGACAACTATCCTTTTATTTTATTTTTTAAATCTTTATTTTTATTTATTTGAGAGAGAGAGAAAGAGGCGAGGAGGGGCAGGGGGCAGAGAGAGATTGAAAGACTGGGCATGCCTGGGCCTCCAGAACTTGAGACACATGTGCCACCTTATATCTGGCTCATGTAGGTCCTGGGGAATTGAACCTGAGTCCTTTGGCTTTGCAGGCAAGAACCTTAACTGGTAAGGCATCTCTCCAACCCCAACAACTATCTTTTTAAACTATTTTCTTTTTATTATTATTATTTTGGTTTTTTTTAAGGTAGGGTCTCACTCTAGGCCAGGCTGACCTGAAATTCACTATGTAGTTTTAGGGTGGCCTTGAACTCATAGCGATCCTTTTACCTCTGCCTCCCAAGTGCTGGGATTAAAGGTATGTGCCACTACGCCTGGCTATTATTATTTTTGCTTGAGGTAGGGTTTCACTCTAGTCCAGGCTGATCCAGAACTCACTCTAGACTGGTCTTTAACAAACCGCAATCCTCCTATCTCTGCCTCCTGAGATAAAGGAGTGTACCACCATGTCTGGACGTAGGGTTTTATTATGTAGATACTCCTGCCTCAGTCTCCCAAATACTGGGATTCTAGGTATGTGCTACCAAATCTGGCCTGTCACAACTGTTTAGAGGCAAAAATCCCTTAGAAACCCCATAAAGAATAATCTGAACCCCTGAGTCCACCAGACTAACTATATGTCCATCTCCTACATCCTACCATGAGCTCCTTGGATTATATCCAGAAGGCCAAGATTTCTTTGTTAGCTCTATCACCGAACTTGGTGCCTATAGGTAAGCAGCCTCTGGAAAAATGTGCTGATGAATGAAGACAAGTGAACAAAGCCTGAGAAGTTAGACTACTCTTTGAAAATCATGTCACAAACCACTTACCGAAATTGCATACAGATTATAAATAGGGTTAATATGAACATCTTCTCTTTGGTCATCAGTACTGTCTTCTTCACTATGGTTTCCAAGCTGACCGTTGCTATAGCCATTGCCACATGTCTCTTGCTCATAAAGAAATCCATTGGCCAAAGTGACTTCATGGTCCAGTGGGGTGACCAGCTCAGGTTGGCTGCCTCCCAGGATGTGCCCTCGGCTCAAGGTATCAGACAGCTCACCAATCTGCCCAGCACCATTCTCTTTTCCAGCATCCAAATTCTCTTTACTACTCGACAATTTATTTTTGCTGCCAATCTGAGGCAGCCGGAGCCTGCCTTTGCTCCTCCCCAAAGTCCGCGGGCTGCTGTTCGGACTGCTATTTTTGCTGGAGGGACAGCTGGCTCCACTTTTTCTTGATGAAGAAGGCGAACCTGTGACAGGGAGGAAGGGGAAGATTCTTAAGGCCAGATGCCACAAGTTAAGTCAGACATCAAATACTAACATTAAAGCTAACTTCACAAATGTGCCCATAGAGGTAAAGATAGAGACGTGATGACTGGCTCCTCTTTCACTCCTGTTAGGTGGCCAGTAAGGAAGGCAGCAATGTCCTGAAATGTAGAGTACACTACCAAATAGCAAAAATGACTTGTGACATTCAGTTCAATACAATATAATCATAAGATAAAAGAGTTTTTTAAAATATATATTTTTTATTTATTTGCAAAAAGAGGGAGAGAGAGAGAAAGAGAATGAATGAATGCACCAGGGCCTTTTGCCACTGTAAACAAACTCCAAATGCATGCACCACTTTGTGCATCTGGCTTTACATGGGTACTAGGGAATTAAACCCAGGCTGTAAGGCTTTGCAAGCAAGTGCCCCACTGTACCATCTCTCCAGCCTGAGCCTGAGAGTGTTTTTTTTTTTTTTTTTGAGGTAGGGTCTCACTCTGGCCCAGGCTGACCTGGAATTCACTACATAGTCTCAGGGTGGCCTCGAACTCACGGCGATCCTCCTACCTCTGCCTCCCGAGTGCTGGGATTAAAGGCATGTGCCATCACGCCTGGCTTCTTTTGATTTTTTGAGGTAGGGTCTCATTCTAGCCCAGGATGACCTGGACTCCTATGCCTGCCTCCCAAGTGCTGGAATTAAAGGTGTGCGCCACCACACCTGGCTCCCAAGAGTGTGTTTTTTGTTGTTGTTGTTTTCAAGGCAGGGTCTCACTCTAGCCCAGACTGACCTGGAATTCATTATGTAGTCTCAAGCTGGCCTCGAACTTGCAATGATCTTCCTACCTCTGTCTCCCAAGTGCTGGGATTAAAGGTGTGCACCACTACCCTTAGCCCTTAAAGTTTTTTTTTTAAATATATATTTTTAAAAATTTATTTCTTGGGCTGGAGAAATGGCTTAGTGGTTAAGGTGCTTGCCTGCTAAGCCTGAGGACTCATGTATGACTCTCCAGATCCTATGTAAGCCAGATATACAAGGTGACATAAATGCACAACATTGTACATGTGCACAAGGTAGCACATGCATCAGGAGTTCAAGTCTAGTGGCTGGAGACTCTGACATGTCAATTCTCTCCTTATTCTCTTTCTCTTGCTCTCACTCTCTCATAAAAAGGGGGGGCAGCCTCAAAAAAAAAAAAAGATGGCATGATGGCACACGTCTTTATTCCCAGCACTCAGGAAGTAGAGGTAGGAGGATTACTGTGAGTTCGAGGCCAGCCTGAGACTACATAGTGAATTACAGGTCAGCCTGAGCTAGAGTGAGACACTACCTTGAAAAACCAAAACCAAAACAAAACAAGATACAAAAGCAAAAACAACAAAACAATTATTTCTGCGCATGTGCATGTATGCCAGGGACTCTTTGTCACTGCAAATGTGTAAAGGAATGCCAGGCACATGTACCACTTTTTACATCTGGGGACACATGTGTACTGGGGATTTACATTCAAGCTGTCAGGCAAACACACACCGTTGAATACTGGGTCATCTCCCTAGATCCAGTAAGACTAAAGAGTTTTAAAAATATATTCTTAGGTGGCACACTCCTGTAATCCTAATATTCAAGAGGCTGAAGCAGGAAGATTCTGAGTTCAAGGTCAGCCTTAAATACAGTGAGTTCCAGGCCAAGTTGTACTACCATAACAAGACCTTGTCTCAAAACACCAAAAGAAAACAAATAAAACCACTCAAGATAAAAACAAAAAAGTATATACTCTTCTCCTTTGGAAAAATCATAAAAATGACACTATCAAGCCCTTACTGCTATAGCATGGTACTAAGAGTAAACTCTATTATCTCCACTTTTACTTCACAAGAAACCCCACTCAGGGCTGGAGAGATGGGGCTTCGTGGTTAAGGTGCTTGCCTGCTAAGCTAAGGACCTAGGTTTGATCCCCTAGTACCCACCTAAGGCAGATGCAAAGGTGGCACATGCATCTGGAGTGGATTTGCAGTCGCTGGAGGCCTTGGTGTGCCCATATTCTCGCTTTTTCTCAAATAAATAAAATATTACCCCACCCCAAAAAATTGCCAGGCGTGGTTGCACATGCCTTTAATCCCAGCACTGGGGAGGCAGAGGTAGGAGGATCGCTGTGAGTTCAAGGCCACCCTGAGACTACATAGTGAATTACAGTTCAACCTAGGTTATAGTGAACCTTGAAAAACCAAAAAAAAAAAAAAAAAAAAAAAGAGAGAGAGAAATACCATGTGGCAGTGGGTCTTCTATCCCATCCGTGCTCCCTTTAAAAAATATTTTATTTTTATTTGTGAGAATGAAAGAGAGACAGAGTGGGCATGCGCCAGGGTCTTCAACCGCCGCAAATGGAACTCCAGATGCATGTGCTACCTTGTGCATCTGGCTTATGTGGGTTTTAGGGAATTGAACCTGGGTCTGCTGGTTTTACAGGCAAGTGCCTTAACAGCTAAGCCATCTCTCTAGGCCCGATGCTCCCTTTTATACCCTTAAAGATTACTGAGAATCTCTAGTACTTTTCTTTTTTTTTTTTTTTTGGTTTTTCGAGGTAGGGTCTCACTCTGGTCCAGGCTGACCTGGAATTAACTCTGTCATCTCAGGGTGGCCTTGAACTCATGGCAATCCTCCTACCTCTGCCTCCCGAGTGCTGGGATTAAAGGCGTGCGCCACCACGCCCGGCTTAGTACTTTTCTTTATGTGAAAAGATTTTATTTTTATCTAGCTGGGCATGGTGGAGCATGCATTTAATCCCAGCACTCAGGAGGCAGAGGTAGGATGATCACTGAGAGTTCAAGGCCACCATGAGGACTACACAGCGAATTCCAGGTCAGCCTGGACTAGAGTAAAACCCTACCTTGAAAAACTAAAAGGAAAAAAAAGTAAGTGCCTCTAATTATTGAACCATTTCTCAAGTTGCCCCTTCCTCTCCACCTCCTTTTTCTTTGAAGAAGTAATGGCTTATTCTAGCCCAGGTTGAACTGGAACTCATTTTGTAGCCCAGGCTGGGCTTGAACTCATGGGAATACTTCCACCTCAGTCTTCTCAGTGGTAGGATTAAAGGTGTGAGCCAACATGCCTGGCTAGCCCTTGGTCTATTTTACTTTTTCAATTTATTTACAGACAGAAGAGGAGAGAAGAAGAGAGGAGAGGAGGCCAAATCTTCTTGCCATGGCATACAAACCCCAGATCCAAGTGCTGCTTTGTGCATCTGGCTTCATGTGAGTACTGGGTAACAGAACCCAGGCCAGTATGCGTTACAATTAAACAGTTTTAACCACTCCCAACCCATGGCTCCCCTGCCCCAAAAAAGACCTTGCTATATAGCCCAAAGCTGGCTTCCTACTTGAGATCCTCTCAACTCCACCTTCTGAGTGCTGGGATTACAAGCACACACCATTTCCCTCTCGTCCAGCTCACATCTTTTCTTTTTTTTTTTTTTTTAATATTTTTATTTATTTGAGAGACAGACAGAGAGACAGAGAAAGGCAGATAGAAAGAATAGACACTGCCAGGACTTCCAGCCACTATAAATGCCACCTTGTGAATCTGGCTTACATGTGTCCTAGGGAATGGAAGCTGGGTCATCCCCAGCTAACATCCTGATTTTTTTAAAAATAAAATAACTGGGCTGGAGAGATGACTTAGTGGTTAAGGCACTTGCCTGCAAAGCCAAAGGACCCAGGTTCAATTCCCCAGGACCCACATAAGCCAGATGCACAGGGTGGAGCATGCATCTGGAGTTCATTGGCAGTGGCTGTAGGCTCTGGTGTGCCCAGTCTCTCTCTCATTAAAAAAAAAAACAAAAAAAAAACAACAAAAAACTTTGATTCCCAAGAGATTCCTTCTATGTCACTAAACTACTGTTCCAGAACAGAAGACAGACTATAGAGAGCCCAGGAATGTCCCTCTGAAGCTGGGCATGTGGCACATGCCTGTTCTCAACAGTACTCAGGAGGCTGAGGCAGGAGGATCCCAAGTTCAAGACCAACCTGGAGGCCTTTGAGGAACTTAGGGTAGGGTTTTGGTGGTTTGGGATTCTCCTTGGACTCAGCATCCTGAGCATATTTTTGGCTATCTGTAGGGTGGCCATTGTACACATCACACGTTCTCTAGTAGAGGCAAGGAAAATATAGCTGCCTGTCTTCTAAATTAGTGGGCTTTTGATGGAATGAGACAGGGGTGCATAAAGTCAATTTTTACTATGTGTCCAAGGACTTGGATCACATTGATTAAGGAGGCATTTCCTGATTGGTGAAAAAAAGGGGCATCTATCCCTAATATACAGTAGCCTACGGTATGTTATATAATGCTTAATAAATGTGAAACAGAAAAAAAAGATCAGCCTGGGCTGCACAGTGAGACCCTGTCTCTCCACCCTCTATGAAAACAAAACAAAACAAAACAAAAAAAAAAAAAAAAAAAAGAAAAAGAAAAGAAAAGAGGAAGGGAGGAAAGAAAGAAAAGGATGGAAGAAAAAGAAACTGAAAGCCCTCCTATCAGGTTCCCCAGACCACCTGACCTTTTGGGCTGCTGCTGATGTTTGCGCTGAGTGAAGACGGGCTCTTGCTCAGCAGCACATCCTCTTCCCCTGCTGAGCTCTGGCCATCCAGTTTCTTCACTTCTCCAGTTGGAATCCTTGGCTCAGAGATGTCATCCCCCTGGGGTGTGAATGGTTTATGCTGGCAGAGAGCTGGGTCTCTTGGTACCAAAAAAGCACTAGGGTCAAAGCTTTCACGAGGAAATTTAACAATTTTCTGTGATTTTATCCACCGCCCATTTACAAATTGAAATCGTTTAAGGTGAATAATCTGGAGAAGAAAAGGTGAGAAACACCTGCATTAAAGGCTTCTGAAGAACAAAGTAAGTTCCATGATGATTTACGTTAAGGTATGTAAATACACCTAATAGTCAAAATTCATCAAGCTGTACATTTAAAAATGTAAGCTTCAGCTGGAGAAATGAATTTAGCGGTTAAGGCATGCCTGTAAAGCCTAAGGACCCCAGTTTGATTTTCCAGATCCCATGTAAGCCAGATGCACATATCATGATGTCTGGAGTTCGTTTGCAGTGGCTAGAGACCCTGGCACTCTCATTCTCACTTTTTCTCTCTCTAATAATAAATTTAAAAAATAAATAAAATCTTAAAAAAAATTAAGTTTCTAGCTGCAAATTAATTATATCTTTTTTTTTTTCCCCAAGGTAGGGTCTCACTCTGGCCCAGGCTGACCTGGAATTCACTATGTAGTGTCAGGGTGGCCTCAAACTCATGGTGATCCACCTACCTTTGCCTCCCGAGTGCTGGGATTAAAGGCATGCACCACCATGTCTGGCTCTAATTATATCTCAATTAAAAAACAAGAAGAAGAAGCCAGTCTGACCTCAAACTCACAGTGATCCTCCTACCTCTGCTGCCCAAGTGCTGGAATTAAAGGGTTGGGATTAAAGGTGTGCACCATCACACCTGGCATCTTTTTTTTTTTTTTTTTGATTTTTCGAGGTAGAGTCTCACTCTGGCTCAGGCTGACCTGGAATTAACTATGTAGCCTCAGGGTGGCCTCGAACTCATGGCGATCCTCCTACCTCTGCCTCCCGAGTGCTGGGAATAAAAGCGTGCGCCACCACACTGGCTATCGTTTTTCTTTTTTAAATTTTTTTGTTTATTTATTTGAGAGTGACAGACAGAGAGAGAAAGAGGCAGAGAGAGAGAGAGAGAAAGAGAGAGAGAATGGGTGCGCTAGAGCCTCCAGCCACTGCAAACAAACTCCAGACGCGTGCACCCTTGTGCAACTGGCTAACGTGGGTCTTGGGGAATCAAGCCTCGAACCGGGGTCCTTAGGCTTCACAGGCAAGTGCTTAACTGCTAAGCCATCTCTCCAGCCTTTTTTTTTTTTTTTTTTTTGAGGTAGGGTCTTGCTCTAGTGGAATTCACTATGTAATCTCTGAGTGGCTTGAAACTCAGTGATCCTCCTACTTCTGCCTCTCAAGTGCTGGAATCATAGGCATGCACCATTACGGCTGGCCTGGCATCTTTCTAAAAAATTTTATCAACAATTTTCATACATGTACATATATTTTGACGTTATCAATTTCTTATGCATTCTTCCTTTTTCTAGTCTAATGAAAGAAAAATCCATACAGAGTTTCACATAGTAAAACGAAGACATAAATAAGAACATACAGCTAAGCTATGTCTTGTTACAATGTTCTAGCACTGCTGGGACAGAGCAGTGCTTGTCTAGCACTCACAAGGTCCTCCATTTAACTGCACAGGGAAACGGTTTTCTTTAAAAAATTGTCTTTTAACTTTTTTTTTTTTTTCCTTGAGAGAGAGGCAAATAGAGAAATAGAATGGATGACCCAGGGCCTCTGACCAGTGCAAATGAACTCCAGATACACAGGCCACCTTGTGCATCTGAGGAACTGAACCTGGGTCCTTTGGCTGTGCAGGCAAGAACCCTAACCCTCCCCAGCCTGGAAACAGCTTTCTTAACTGCTTTCTTTTGCCCATTCTTTTTCTGTTTGTGTTTTGTTTTCTTCAAGGTCGGGTTTCACTCCAGCCCAGGTTGACCTGGCACTCACTCTGTAGTCCCAGGCTGCTTGAACTCCTGGCGATCCTCCTACCTCTGCCACCTGAGTGCTAGGATTAAAGAAGTATGCCACCACACAAGGCTTTAATTGTTTTCTTGTTTTTTCTCTTTTTCATTTCTCCTTTCTTCTCCTCCCCCTTCCCTTTCTTTTTTTTTGGTTTTTTGAGGTAGGGTCTCACTCTAACCCAAGCTGACCTGGAATTCACTATGGAGTCTCAGGGTGGCCTCGAACTCACAGCAATCCTCCTACCTCTGCCTCCCAAGTGCTGGGATTAAAGGCATGCGCCACCACGCCCAGCTTCCCTTTCTTGAGACAGAGACTCTCACTCTATAGCTCAGGCTAGCCTGAAACCCACAGCAATACTCCTGCATCAACATTCCAAGTGTTACGATTGTAAGCATGGGGCTGGAGAGATGGCTTAGCAGTGAAGGAGCCTGCCTGGGAAGCCTAAGAACGCATGTTTGAGTCTCCAGGCCCCACGTAGGCAGACACACAGTGAGGCAAGTGCGCTATGTGGCACATGTGCTCAAGGGGCTGCATGCGACTAGAGTTCGTTCACAGTGGCTGAAAGGCCCTGGCACGCCCATTCTCTCTCTCTCTCAAAAATAAAATAATTAAAAAAAAAAAAGAAGGTCATAAGCATGGGCCACTATGCCTGGTGAGAAAAAATTTACTTAAACAATGAACTTGTTGCTTCTATCCTATGTACTATTGCTTTCAGTAAGCAGTGGACACAGCCTTGTGCCCACCCATGTAACTGTGTTCACTGGGCACTGAAAGCTCCTGTTCTCATATATTCTAACTATGGGCTAGCCTAAAATTCCCTCTCTCCATAGAGCTTTCAAAAACCTCCTATTAAAGTTCAAATTCACTAGGTTATATAACCCATGTGGGTTTTCTTATGTTGCACTGAATTCGTTACTGGTCTATACAACTCTCTCTTAGGTTTTACACTCTTAATTCACTATATAGTCTAAGGTGGCCTTGAACTCACATAGATCCTACCTCAGCCTCTGGAGTGCTGGGATTAAAGGCATGTGCCACCACACCCGGCAGGTTCTACAATCTTCAGTTATAGGAGCTATCAGGTATTTTTAGAACTGATCTCTCTTGGGCTAGAGAGACAGCTTAGCAGTTAAGGCACTTGCCTGTGAAGCCTAAGGACCCAGGTGTGATTCTACAGGTCCCATGTAAGCTAGATGCACATGGTGGGGCATGCATCTAGAGTTTGCAGTGGCTAGAGGTCCTGGTGTGCCCATTCTCTCTCTCTTCCTCTCTCTGTCTCAAATAACTAACTAACTAAATAAGTAAAATCTTAAAAAAAAAAAAAAAGGATCTGTTTGACATAAAAGCCTTGTAAACAAAAAGTCTGTTTACTTTTTGTTTTCTGGGTTTTTTTTTTTTTGTTTTTTTGAGGTAGGGTCTCACTGTGGTCCAGACTGACCTTGAACTCATCGCGATCCTCCTACCTCTGCCTCCTGAGTGCTGGGATTCAAGGCATGCGCCACTATGCCCGGCTAGTCTGTTTACTTTTTGAGATAGGCTGTCACTTATAGCTCAAACTGGCCTTGAACTCCTGGTGATATTGCTGCCTTGGCCTCCCAAGTGCTCAGATTACAGGTGTGTGCCACCACCCCTGGCTAGTAAACATGGAAAAATTTTATTTTTAAAGGTAGGGTTTCACTCTAGCCCAGGCTGACCTGGAATTTACTATGTAGTCTCTGAGTGGCCTTGAACTCACAGTGACCCTCCTATCTCTGCCTCCAGAGTGCTGGGATTAAAGGTGTGTACCACCATGTCCAGCTAGAAAAAGTAATTTCAACACAACTACAGGAAGGATCTTGTTCTCAAAAATAACTAAATTTTCTGTTAATGACTTTTTGACTTTTTTCATTTATATTAGATTCCTACTCCCTCTCTGAGGCAGGGCTGTAACATACCAGAATGGGGGGAAGCCTCCAGAGATCCAGCTTCTTGGTTGCCAAGCAATGAGTCTTACACTTGGAACAGTAGTACATCTCATTTTCCCCTAACTCCTCCTCGCTGGTGAAGGCACGGAGACAGCTGTCCAGGTTGATGGGCTCCGCCTGTGCTCGCCGACTCTGCTCCACGCTCTCGTGCTCCTCTACAACCTACACGAGAGGAAGCAGGGGGAACAGGGGTCGTACAGAGTACGATTAACATGGTCACCTAGGGTTGGAGAGATGGTTAAGTGGTTAAGGCGCTTGCCTGTGACGCCTAAGGACTCATGTTTGAATCTCTAGGTCCCATGTAAGCCAGATGCACAATGTGACGCACGTGCGCCAGGTCACACATGCACACAAGATGACACATGCACCTGGAGTTTGGTTACAGTGGCTGGAGGCCCTAGCACACTGATTCTCTCTCTTTCTCTGATTTAAAAAAAATGATAGTAATAATGAAAAGGTCACACAGCAAGGCATGGTGGCACATGCCTTGAGTCCCAGCACCTGGAAGGCTGAGATAGAAGAATCACTGTGAATTCCAGGCCAACCCAGGCTGAAGTGAGACCCTGCCTTGGAAAACAACAATAATCCACCAATAAATAGTTAAATAATAAATGAATGGATGAATAAAATGGCTACCTAGATATTTATCCTCTTATTCACTCTTACCTATTGTCCCCCGCCCCCCCCCACAGACAGGTCTGTGTCTACTATGTATGAGAAGGTACCAGAACATGAAGGCTGCTGAGACTCACAAAAGGGATACTGGTATTACTCCTTCGAGGCAGAGCCTGGACTACAAACCCGACAATAACCTGCCCTCTTTCTGGCACACGTCCTACTTTTGCTCCTCACATCCCACTTCAGAGTCCCTCCCAGAGAGGTGAACTAAGCTTTGCTTGAGGCAATTTCCTGTCAGTTTCTCTTAAATTCCTGGGAACACTGAGGTGCTGGGATTACAAATGTCACAGTTCAGGCCATTCTGGCTACAAGAGGTTTTTATTTTATTTTATATTTTATTTTATTTTATTTAATTTATTTATTTTATTTTATTTTATTTTCAAAGAATTTTTTTTTGCTTTTCGAGGTAGGGTCTCACACTAGTCCAGGCTGACCTGGAATCCACTATGGAGTCTCAGGGTGGCCTTGAATTCATAGTGATCCTCCTACTGCTGCCTCCCGAGTGCTGGGATTAAAGGTGTGTGCCACCACGCCAGGTTTACAATAGGTTTCTTTTCTTTTCTTTTCTTTTTTTTTTTTTTTAAAGCAAAGAACATACAAAATGGCAACCCAGAAAGGAGCACCCAGGCCCCTTTTAAGCACAAGTAGGGGAATTTTAGGCAGGTTAGGTAATCATCTAATGTGATTGGCTAAGCAAGCAGCAGTTACATTTGTACACCACTGGTTGGCTGTGGCCCAGATTTTACCATCCTTGGACCTGTTTAGACATGTACAACAGGTTTTTAAATAGAGACTTTTTCCCTACAGGAGAGGATAGCTGAATAAAGGCTGTTACATGCTACAATAAACTATCAAGGTTGGAGTTCATCAGGCAATTAAGGTTTCAGCACTGCATCATCATCTGGTCAGCATGAGTGGCAGTGAAACCCTACCTCCAAAAACAAAAACAGAAACAACAAAAAAGGAAATTTGATTTGGTGGTTTAGGTTACTAATTTTTTAAAATATTAAACTTAACAAAGTTTAATAAGATTAATAATAATAATAATCTTAATAAGATTCTCTGAAGCCAGGTGTGGTGGTACACACCTTTAATCCCAGCCCTTGGGAGGCTGAGGTAGGAGGATTGCTGTGAGTTCGAGGCCAGCCTGAGAGTAAAGAGTGAATTCCAGGACAGCCTGGGCTAGAGCAAGAACCTACCTTGAAAAAACAAAATAAATAAATGAATTAATTAATAAATTAAATAAACAAATAAGATAAAATAAGGTTCCCTGAGACAAGCTCTTTCTATGTATCTCAGACTGGTCTCAGACTCTCAATCTTTCAGCCTCAACTTTCTGAGTATTTATATTATAGGTGTGTGCCACTATATCTCTCTCTGAATATTTCAAAATTTTTATGTATTTATTTGGGGGGTGGAGAGGGAGGGAGAGGAGAGAGAATGGATGCACCAGGGCCTGGGGAATCAAACCTGGGTTCTTAGGCTGTGTAGGCATGCACCTTAACCATTAAGGCATCTCTCTAGCCCTCTGGATTTTTAAAAAATTTTTTTGGTTTTTCGAGGTAGGGTTTCACTATAGCCTGGCTGACCTGGAACTCACTATATAGTCTCAGGGTGGCCTTAAATTCACAGCAATCCTCCTACACCTCTGCCTCCACACCACCATGCCCGGCTCTGAATATTTTTTATACTGTCACTTTAAAGAGAAAAATGGATGTGTTCCAAAGCAAGCATGTCAGGTGGATGGATGTAGTAGTGTATGCCTATATTTCAAGCACTTTGGAGATGAGGCAGGAAGATTGTCAGTTTGAGACCAACCTGCTACATAGTGAGACCAAATCTCAAAGAATCAACAAAACTATAATAGAACCAGGTGTGGTGGCTTATGCCTTTAATTCCAGCACTCAGGAGGTTGAGGTAGGAGGATCACCATGAGTCTGATGCCAGCCTGGGCCTACAGAGTGAGTTCCAGGTAGTCTGGCCTACAGTAAGACCTTACCTTGAAAAATGAAAAGAAAAACAAAGCAAACACAACAATAAAATATCCTCTATCTTACAGCCAGAGAAAAACCTCTATTCTCTCTCTTTTTTTTTTTAAAGATTTTTATTTATTTATTTTATTTGTTTATTTGAGAGTAACAGAGAAAGAGGCAGATAGAGAGCCGAGAGAGAATGGACACGCCAGAACCTCCAGCCACTGCAAACAAACTCCAGATGCATGCACCCCCTTGTGCATCTGGCTAACATGGGTCCTGGGAAATAGAGCCTCGAACCAGGGTCCTTAGGCTTCACAGGCAAGCACTTAACTGCTACACCATCTCTCCAGCCCCTCTATTCTCTTTATCAGGGGAATTTTATTGGATATTTCATAGGATGCTAAAGAATACAGATTTTAGTAGGGCATGGTGGTACACACCTTTAATTCCAGCAGAGGGTAGGAGCATCCCTGAGTTTGAGGCTAGCCTGGAACTGCAGAGTGCCAGGTCGGCCTGGGCTATAGTGATAAATAAATAAATAAATAAATAAATAAATAAATAAATAAATAAATAAATAAAATGTGGATTTTGTTTCTTTCTTTTTTTAGTGTGGCTGAAATTTGAACCCATGGCCTCACACATGCAAGGCAAGTGCTCTATAACTGAACAATATTCCCATCTTCTAAGAATGCTGGTTTTTATTGACTATCCTCTGTGAAACGCAGGCTATATAGAGGTCGGTGCGGACTAGTAGAAACAATGACAAAACATTTGTGTACTAACAATAATTCATAAATAAAATTTTTCATTTTTTAAAAAATATATTTCATTCATTTATTTGAGAGAGAAAGAGGCAGAGAGACAGAGAGAGAGAGAAATGAGCACACCAGGGCCTCAGCCACTGCAAAGGAGCTTCAGATGCCTGTGCCACCTAGTGGACATGTGAAACCTTGCACTTGCCTCACCTTTGTGTGTCTGGCTTATGTGGGATCTGGAGAGTCAAACTGGGTCCTTCGGCTTTTCAGGCAAGCACCTTAACCAGTAACCCTTCTCTCCAGCCCCTATATTCTTAATATAAAGGCAAACTATTAAAGTACTGACAGATTTTATCTTTTTTTTTTTTTTTGCTTATGTTGACCTTAAACTCATAACTTTCCTTGCCTAGCCTCTGGAATTATAGGTATGCACACCACCATGTCCAGCTTCCTTTTCCTAAACAGTATTTTTTCCATAGAATATATGATTTTACATCTTGTTTATCTCAGGCTGGCCTCAAACTTGCTATGTAACTGAGGATGAGCTTGACCTTCCGATCCTTCTTGCCTCTACTTCCTGAGTGATGAAATTATAGGCATATGTCCCTATACCTAGAAAATCTGGTGCTGGAGACTGGAATTCAAGTAGAGTACTGGAAAGCACTCTACCAGCTGAGCTTCATCCCCATCCCCTTTTTGCTTTTCAAAGAACTTGGTGTTCTGCTGTCAGTAAAAATTGGTTATCATCATTTTTAATGACTACAGAATACTTTTTGTAATAAATATATATTACACTGTACTTAACTATACCTTTATGTGGAACAAACAAAAATTGTTTATAATTATTCATTATTTTTAATTTTATTTTGTTCATTTTTATTTACTTATTTGAGAGCGACAGACAGAGAAAGAGGCAGAGAGAGAGAGAATGGGCGTGCCAGGGCCTCCAGCCACTACAAATGAACTCCAGATGCATGCGCCCCCTTGTGCATCTGGTTAACGTGGGTCCTGGGGAACCCAGCCTCAAACCAATGTCCTTAGGCTACACAGGCAAGCGCTTAACTGCTAAGCCATCTCTCCAGCCCAGTTATTTACTATTAAAAAAAAAATTCAAGATAAAGGGGCTGGGCATGGTGGTACATGCCTTTAACCCCAGCACTCAGGAAGCCAAGTTAGGGCTTGCTTTGAGTTTGAGGCCAATCTGGGACAACATAGTGAATTCCAGTTCAGCCTGGGCTAAAGTGAGAGCATACCTCAAAAATAACAACAAAAGCATACCAAACTAACAAACAAAATAAAGACACATGTGGTGGTACACACCTTTAATCCCAGCAGTTGGGAGGCAGAGATAGGAGGACCACTGTGAGTTTGAGGTCAGCCTGGGCTAGAGAAAGACCCTACCTTGGAAAAAAACAAGAAAATAGCCAGGTGTGGTGGTGCATGCCTTTAATCCTAACACTTGGGAGGCAGAGGTAGGAGGATCATCATGAGTTTGAGGCCACCCTGAGACTACATAGTGAATTCCAGGTCAGCCTGGGCTAGAGTGAGACCCTACCTCAAAAAAAAAAAAAAAAAAAAAAAAATTAAAAAAATACTTTATGGGCTGAAGAGATGGCTTAGTGGTTAAGCGCTTGCCTGTGAAGCCTAAGGACCCTGGTTTGAGGCTCTATTTCCCAGGACCCACATTAGCCAGATGCACAAGGGGGCGCACGCGTCTGGAGTTCGTTTGCAGTGGCTGGAGGCCCTGGTGCGCCCATTCACTCTAGCTCTATCTGCCTCTTCCTCTCTGTCTGTCGCTCTCAAATAAATAAATAAACTTTATGATGGGCAGAATATACTCTTTCCCAAGGAAAATTCCCAGAAGAGAAAGCACTGAAATAAAAACTATAAAACCTATGAGTAATAATCTCAACTTTGTACCAAAGTCTTCCGTTTGTGTGGATGTGACTCTCTAAGCACATGCAGAAACCAGGAAGGCAAGATAGCTCTCTGTTTCCATGTATCGTTAAGTATACCACTGAAAGTGACAATGGAAATAAAAATTAACAGGTCACATAGACCCTGCTTCCTTTAAGTGGGATGTACTCCATTGTGTTTTAGATTACACAGTGGATTTTGTAAAAAGGGGAAGACTTAGAGAGTCAAATGCCTTTAAAAAAAATCATTTTTGTGTGTGTGTGTGTGTGTGTGTGTGTGTGTGTACACATGCACACGCTGTCAGCTGCCCCCCCCCCCACTTCAAGGTAAGGTCTCACTTTAGCCCAGGCTGATCTGGAATTCACTATGTTGTCTCAGGGGCCTTGAACTCATGGCGATCCTCCTACCTCTGCCTCCCAAGTGCTGGGATTAAAGACCTATGCCACCACACCTGGCACCAAGGTTTCTTGCCACTGCAAACAAATGTCAAACACCTTGTACCACTTTTTACATCTGGCTTATGTGGGTGACTGGAGAACTGAACACATGCTGGCATGATTTGCAAACAAGTACCTTTAACCACTGAGCCATCTTCCCAGCTCCTATCTTTCATAGGAATGTGTTGTCAGAATAATGTTCTGTCAGATTCTACGCTGACAAAGATTTAGAAGCCTATTAATTGTTTAAAAATTCATTTAAAAATATTTTAATCTATTTATTGGCCTGCATAAAGACCAAGAGAAAGAGAAAAAGAGAAAGAGAGAGGGAGAGAGAGAGAAAAGCATGAGAAAGAATGGGTGTGCCAGGACCTCAAGCTGCTGCAAACAAACTCCAGATGCATGTCCCACTTTGTGCATCTGGCTCGATGTACTGAGGAATCAAAGTCATTAGGCTTTGCAGGCAAATACCTTAACCATTAAGCCATCTCTCTCCAGCCCAAATTTTCCTGCTTCAAAGGATGTTTGGGGTTGGGGAAATGGCTCAGTAGTTAAAGACACTTGCTTGCAAAGCCTACTAAGCCCAGGTTCAATTCTCCACACATGAAAAGCCATATACAAAAAAATGATACAAAAATCTGTCATTCATTTGTGGGCTAAGAGAACTGGTGGGCTCCCCCGACACTAATAAATAAAAATATTTTTTTGTAAAAAGGAAAGGTAGCATGACTGAGCTTTCCAAAATGCCTTGTTACAATACATTGAGCATGATCTAAAACTTCTCTTCAGCTTTTTCCTTAGCTTTTAGCCTAGTGACCTTACTGTTTGTTCACTTGTTTGCACGAATGTACAGGCACACATTCAGTTTTGCATGGGTGGGTGGGAAGGGAATTGAACCTGGGCCAGCAGGCTTTGCAAGAAAGAACCTGTAACCATACAGCCATCTCTGTTTCCCTCAACCTCCCTTTCTGACTCATGTAGCACAGACTGATCTTGAACTTCTGATCTCCTGGCTGGAATTACAGGCATGTATAACCATACCTAGATGAGTCTAGTGATCTAGTATACTCATTTGTGACTACAAAGAGCTGCTCAGGTTATGTGTTAGCACACTTAGGCATATAAATAGGAAAGGAGGTCTGGAATTGATAGCTCCCCCATTTCTTAATAGCATAAAAAGCCAGAAAATTACTATTATTAACTTATCTAAAGGAATTTTTGGAGGGGGGGTATTTTTCGAGGTAGGATCTTGTTTTTGTTTTTGGAGGTAGAATTTCACTCTAGGCCCAGGCTGACCTGAAATTTATTATGTAGTCTCAGGCTGGCCTCAAACTCACAGCGATTCTCCTACCTCTGCCTTCTGAGTGCTGGGATTAAAGGCGTGCACCATTACGTCTGGCCTAAAGAAAATTTCTAATGAACAAAACTCACTATAATTCCTTAGAAGCTTGAGACACCTTTGATTCAGTTTCTTTTACTTCTCCATAGAAATTTTTGTTTTTTACTTTAAAAATTTTTTTATTCTGGGAATTTAACTCAGGGCCTCCCACATGCTAGGAACTCAAGAGTTAAGCACTATTAACCTATTAGATTTTTAAAAAATATGTTATTTTTATTTATTTACTTATTTGACAGAGAGAAAGAGGGAGAGAGGGAAAAAGAAGGAGAGGGAGGGAAGAAAGAGGGGAGGAGAGAATGGGCATGCTTGGGCCTTCTGCCACTCCAGATGTATGCACCATCTTGTGCATCTGGCTGTGGGTCTTGGGGAATTGAACCTAGGTCCTTTGGCTTTTCAGATAAGCACATTAACCACTAAGCCATCCCTCCAGCCCTAGATTATTTCTTTAAAAAAATATTTTATTCATTTGAGAGAGGGGGAGAGACAAAAAGAGAGGAGAAAGAGTGAGAGACAGTGTATGTACCAGGGCGTCTAGCCACTGCAAACAAACTCCAGACACATGAACTACCTTGTGCATCTGGCTTAAGTGGGTCCTGGGGAATCAAACCTGGGTCCTTAAACTTTGCAGGCAAGCACCTTAACCACTAAGCCATCTCTCCAGTCGCATACCAGATTCTTTTTAAAAAAGCTTTTGTTGTTGTTGCTTTTTGAGGCAGGATCTCACCGTAGCCCAGGTTGACCTGGAACACATTCTGTAGTCCTACGCTGGCCTTGAACTCAAGGCAATCCTCCTGCCTCTATCTCCCAAATGCTGGGGTTAAAGGTGTGCACCACCACATCCAGATCTTAAATTTTTTTTTTTTTTTATTAGTAGTTTCATCATAGTGATCCTCCTTCCATGAATGATGGGATTGGATGTATGTATACTACTATGCTGGCTGTTGTTCATCATATTTCCTTATTTCCCCCCTTCCCTTCCTCCTTTCTTCCTTCTTGAAGGCAGGGTCTCACTCTATCCCACCCTGACTAGAAACAACTCTGGAGCCCAGGCTGGCCTTGGATTCACAGTGATCCTCCTTTAAACTCTGGAGTGCTAGAATTCTATGTGTGTCATCATGCTCAGCTCACTATCAGAGGTTTTTTGTTTTTTGTTTTTAATGAGAGAGGAAGAGAGGACTGGAATGCCAGGGCTTCCATCCAATGTAATCCAACTCCAGATGTGTGAGCCACCTGTGTGTTTGGCTTACATGGGACCTGGAGAGTTGAACATGGGTCCTTAGGCTTCACAGGCAAGTGCCTTAATTGCTCAGCCATCCTGCCCCAGAGTTCTAATATCTCCACTTTCAAGTGTATTTGGTTGATGG
This sequence comes from Jaculus jaculus, assembly GCF_020740685.1. NCBI lineage: Eukaryota > Metazoa > Chordata > Mammalia > Rodentia > Dipodidae > Jaculus > Jaculus jaculus. Next base: position 95,271,242 of record NC_059110.1, read on the forward strand.
GCTGGAAGATGGCTGTGTATACAGTGCTTGCTGTGCAAGCATGAAGACCTGACTTTGGATCCCCAGAACTCAGTAAAGCAACATGTAGTAGTGCATGCCTGTAATCCTAGTGTACCTACAGCGAGATGGGAGGCAGAAACAGGAGAATCCCCAGAAGCTCATGGACCAGCTGACCTGCCTCAAACAAGGTGAAAGGTGAACACCCAAAGCTGTCCTCTCATCTCTACATGTACACACACACACACACACACACACACACACACACAAAAAAAAAAAAAAGATTAAAAAAATAGGTTCAGAAGATGGTTCAGTGGATAAAGTGCTTGTGATATAGGCATAGACAACTGAATTTGGATGCCCAGAACCCACATAAAAAGCTGGATGCTGTAGTGTGAGTCTTTGCAATAACAGTGTGCATAGAGTGAGAAGAGAAGACAAGACAGGAGACTCTCTCAGAAGCTTGTGAGCCAGATAGCCTTGCAAATGCAGTGGTGAACAAAAGACTCTGAAACAAAGTGGAGGATCAATGCCTGATGTTTTGATGTCGTCTGTTGACCTCCATGTGTGCTGTGGTATGTGTATGTCTGTCCTCATTAAACTTACATGAACACATATACACCCACACATTCACACCGAACATCAAAAAACAAACAAACAAAAAACTGTGCATGGCATATATATATATATATTTATTATTATTATTATTTTTTTTTTGGTTTTTCAAGGTAGGGTCTCACTCTGGCTCAGGCTGACCTGGAATTCACTATGTAGTCTCAGGGTGGCCTCGAACTCACGGCGATCCTCCTACCTCTGCCTCCCGAGTGCTGGGATTAAAGGCGTGTGCCACCACGCCCAGCTAGCATGGCATATATCTTTAATTCCAGCACTCGGGAGGCAGAAGTAGGAGGACTGATGTGAGTTTGAGACCAGCCTGGGACTACAAAGTGAGTTCCAGGTCAGCCAGGGCTAGAGTGAGACCCTACCTCAAAAAACACAAAACAAAACAAAACAAAACTAACCCCCCAGAAAAAAAAAAGCCAACAACAAACACATACATAAAACCTGGTTGATTAAAAATTGCTTGAGCCCATTGTGGTAGTGCAAGCCTTTAATCCCAGTACTTGAAATGCAGAGGTATGATGATCACTGTGAGTTTGAGGCTAGCCTGAGACTACACAGTGAATCCCAGATCAGCCAGGGCTAAAGTGAGACCCTACCTTGAAAAACCAAACCATCAAACTGCATAGTAGAATGGAGAGATGGCTCAGTGGCTAAAGGTGCTTGCTTACAAAGCCTGCCAGCCTGGGTTTGATTATTCAGTACTCAGGTAAAGTAAAATGCACGAAGCGGCACATGCATCTGGAGTTTGTATGCAGTGGCAAGAGGCCCTAGCATGCGCATGTGTACACTCAGTCTTTCTCTCTCTCAAGTAAATAAATAAAAATATTTAAAAATTAAAATAAAAAATACTTAAAAGGGCTTGGGACTGGCAGAGTGCTCATCTAGCATGCATGAAGTTCTGAGTTGGATCCTTAGTGAGTTTAAGGCCTATAATTCCAACCCTTGGGAGGTGAAGGCAGGAGGATCAGGAGTTCAAGGTTATCCTTAGTTACACAGTGAGTTTGAGGCCAGCCTGGGATGTCTAAGTCCTTGTCTAAAATAAAACAAAAATCAAAGCCAGGCGTGGCGGCACATGCCTTTAATTCCAGCACTCAGGAGGCAGAAGTAGGAGGATCGCTGTGAGTTCAAGGCCACCCTGAGACTCCATAGTGAATTCTAGGACAGCCTGAGCTAGAGTGAGACCCTACAATCAATCAAATAAACCCATACAAAACAATGACAAACCAAGTAACACAAAACAAAAGGCCATACAACTTCAGTGATATTTAACAAATGTATAGAGATGTTTATCAGCATATCACAGCCAGAGATTATAATTTCTTAATTACAGTAAGTTTTGCTCCAAGTTTGCTTGTTATTCCTATTTTGATTTACTGCCACAATACAACTGAGTTTAGAAGTTGAAAAACAAAACAAAAAAAAAGCTAAGCAGCCATGTCAATACTTAAGTATTAAAGAGAATGTCCATGATTGTTTTCCTGGTTTTATTAAACTGCTATGATACACTTGAACTGGGAAAAATTCCCACATAAAATCCACTACCTTATGGCACCCCTGAACACTTACTCGTTCCTGTGATGTTTGGTAGCGGAGGTGAAGGGCTGTGGGATCCCAATCCACAGCAACATAGGCATTCCCAATGAAAGCTCTGTCTTCTGCACAATCAATTTTACAGCCTCTGCAAAATCTAAGAGGGGGGAAAGATTCACAGAGAAAGTAATAACAAATGAAGGAATCTACATTTTCTTAATTAGAAATATTGTTCATTTCTACTTTTCTACTTTCTTCTTGGCTCATAATTTGTCATGAAATTCTAATTTCAGACTCTTATAAACAGAGTAGTATGAACTAAGAATTCAGGGAATCATGTTTATAACTTCAAGTCTTTGGCTTTATAAAGTAGTTGATAAAAATTTGTTAACATATAGGAAGATATGAGTTTTTGGCAAGGAAGTATATTGAATTAGATTATTTGATATAAACTGGCTTGAATATACCTCTAAATTCAGTTATATAATGATCTGAGATAAGATAACAGATCTAGTATAACAATGCTTATCTCCTTGTTTGTTTAATGGTATTATAAAAATGTACAGAGGGCAGAGGAGAAGACATGACATAGTCATGGTGCCAATGCCTATTTTATTTATTTTTTACAGTTTACTTGTATGTGTGTGTACACGCACACACACCATGCTCTCTTGTCACTAGCTTTATGTGAGTGGCTGGGGAAATGAACAAAGCCAGTAGGCTTTGCAAGCAAGCACCTTTAAACTGCTGAGCCATCTTCCCTGGCCTCCATGCTTATTTTAGACTCAGTTTGTTAAGTCCACAGCAATTCTCTAAAAGTTGACTTCACGATTGTCAGATACTTTCCCTGTGGTGACAGAAGTAACTAACACACACTTATCTCCATAACTCCTCTGAAAAGCAGAATAAGACAACCAGCAAGGTCTTGTAGGGAGACTATGTTCTCCTGCTCAGGATACATGACTGTAGACACAGTACTCATGAGGCTCAGGGGAAAATCACTTGTGTCCAGGAGTCTGAGGCCAGCCTGGATGACACAGTGAGATATTAGAATAGTAAATTTTAGTCATAAATTATGGGTTTAGGTTCTAGTGTAGTCTATAAAACCACAGATATGTGGAAAGTAAATTTTGGTCGTTGATCTCATGACGAAGAAAGGAGTGAACAATTCCTAAATTTATTTCAAGATTCTCATTATTCACTATTCCATCTCAAAGTAGGAAGTAAGAGTGTGTGTGTGTGCGCACACATGTGGAGATCAGAGGACAAGTTGCAGGTACTGGTCCTCATTTCGACCTCATCTGAGGAAGGATTAGTTGACCTGTGAGCTTTTGGTTGATTCTCCTGTTTTGCTTCCCTTCTAGCTACAGGCACATTGGGATTATAGATGCCCACTACAGCATCTGGCTTTATGTGGGTTCTGGGGATCGGAACTCAGGTATTCAAGTTTGTATGGCAAGTGCTTTACCCAGAGAGCCATCTCCTCAGCTGCAAACAGGAACCCTTTTAGGCCTAAGGTTTGAAGCTACAATTCTACTAAAGCTTTCTTTTATAGAAGGTCCATTTACCTATACCACGGGCACCAAGCACAGGAATTCCCATCTTTATGCACAACTCGCAGAGTGAACGGATATTGATAGCCCATGCTGTCATCACTGTAACAGAAGAAAATACACACCAAAGAGTCTAAGAACCATTTCTGGTCAACATCCAACTCTTTCATCTACTGTTAAATGGAAATATTCTTCTTCCTACTTTTTCACTTTCCTTTTGGCTTCATAATTGGTCATGGGATTTTAACTTCAGACTGACAAATGCAGTGACGTGGACTAAGAATTATTAGGGAAGGATGACTTTCTACAGCAGTGTGTTCATGCTGACAGCTCAATGCTTCTCCCCCCACCCATGAAATGCAGCCCTGAGCCAGCCATGCTAGGCTATTACCCTGCCAGCAGAAGGGAGCATGCAGCACATTGCTGGATGTCTTTCAGTCTATGTGTCAGTGAAAAACTTTACAAGACAAGCTAGCTGTAAAATCAAACAATTATTAATTATCCTTAATTTCAACAGAGAATTAAATTCACATTAAATTATAATAACCAGGGCTGAAGAGATTGCTCAGTGGTTAAGGCATTTGTGTGTAAAGCCTAACAACCTGGGTTCGATTCCCCAGTATCCATGTAAGCCAGATGCACAAAAGCAGCACCTATATCTAGAGGTTTGTTTGCAATGGCTAGAGGCTCTGGCATCCCTATACTCACCCAATTTCTCTGTCTCTCTTTTTCTGCTTGCAAATAAATAAATAGGTAACCAAATAAAAATTAAAAAAAATTACAGTAACTAGGCCTTTGTATGACAATAACATAGGCGCCACACAGAAGCATGTAAATAGATTCCCAGTTGTATGTGGTAGGTATCCTCTTCCATACCCTAACAACTCAAAGCTGGTTGCTATCCTTCACTTTTTTTTTTTTTCTGTTTTGTTTTGCTTCTTCAAGGTAGGGTCACACTTTAGTCCAGGCTGACCTGGAACTCACTCTGTAGTCTCAGGTTGGCCTTGATCTAACAGTGGTCCTCCTAATTCTGTCTTCCAAGTACTGGGATTAAAGGCATGTGCCACTACGCCCAGCTCAAATTTATTAGTCTTTGCCTAAACAAGAAACAATATGACAATTCATACACACATCATAATGTCAATTTGTATATCTTAAACACATACAATTCCTGGTCTAGAGCTCAGAGGCAGAGCAGGTGTTTAGCAAGTACAAGACCCTGGGTTCAATCCCCAGCACCCCCTAAAAGAAAGAATTTCCTCCATTTTTTAACTGTGTGTATAGTGTATGCACGTGTGCGCAGGTGTGAGCACATGTGCACACACCTACTCTTCTGCTTTCTTTCCTTCAGATAGTCTCTCTCAAGCTGGGCGTGGTGGCACATGCCTTTAATCCCAGCACTTGGGAGGCAGAGGTAGGAGGATCGCTGTGAGTTTCAAGTCACCCTGAGACTACATAGTGAATTCCAGGTCAGCCTCGGCTGGAGCAAGATCTTACGTTGAAAAACAAAAACAAAAAGACAACAAAGAAAAAAGAGTCTCTCACTGAGTCTGGGACTGCTGTTTTGGGTAGGATTGGCTTACCAGTGAGTGCCAACAATTCTCCTGCCTCCATCTGTCTCGGGACTGGGGTCACAGGTGTGTGTGGCCACTTCTGCCTCTTTTTTAACTTTTGTTTTGTTTTGTTTTGTTTTTTCAAGGTAGGGTTTCACTCTAGTCCAGGCTGACCTGGAATTCACTATGTAGTCTCAGGCTGGCCTTGAACTCCCAGTGATCCTCCTACCTCTGCCTTCCGAGTGCTGGGATTAAAGGTGTGCACCAGCTGGGGATTGAACTCATGTCTCCATGTTTATATGGCAAGTGCTCTTACCCACTAAGCCATCTTTCCAGCCCTTCAAATTCTTTTTTTTTCTTCCAGATTTAGTTTTTTTCTTTTTTTTTAATTCAATTTTTATTAGCATTTTCCATGATTATACAAAAAAAAATCCCATGGTAATACCCTCCCTCCCCCCAACAGTTTCCCCTTTGACATTCCATTCTCCACCCTTCAAATTCTTGATGCGTGTGAATTATAGTTCATTAAAGCTAGAGTGAGAAAAAGAAGCAATACAAAGGACAGAACATGAAAGCAATACATTTTACAGCTCCTTGGGTAACTTGGAGTGGCTATCACATGGTTGTTAAAGGCAATTAAACCATTATAAAGGCTCACTATAAGGTGGAGGAAAGGCTCAGCAATTAAGGCCCTTGCCTGTAAAAGTTGATAACCCTGGTTGGATTCCCCAGCATCTAAGTAAAGCCAGATGCACAAAGAGGCACATGCATCTGGAGTCTGTTTGTAGCAGTTGGAGGTTCTGGCATGCCCATCCTCTCTGTCTGTGTCTCTTTTCTATCTCCCTCTGCTTGCAAACAAATAAATATTTAAGACTTCTGGGTAAGATGGCAGGGTAGTACCCATGCCAAAGCAGCCTAAGGAGGGAAATAAGTAGAAAAAACGACAAAATACACTCTTCTACTGAAAAGGGAAGATGTATAGGTTATTATCAACTACAGCAGAGAAGAAGGATGATACTAAGATCTTCCAGGAGGAGGAAACCAACCAGAATCCTGCCGAGGCACTAGCGGCTCCAGTCTGCGTGCCTGCCTGCCCGGCTGGCCAGTGCAGAGCTGCAGGAGGAGAAACCAGGTGGAGGAATTTTCCACTCACATCAGCCTCCTTGCAAAGTCAAGAAATCTGAAGGGGAAGATAGCATGGACTAGGTGAGCAGCTCACAATGTACTCTTCCAGAAACAAAATGGCCTGGATATCCATGACCTTGCAGTGCCTGGCACTACCTACATGTGGTGGTTTGATTCAGGTGTCCCCCATAAACTTAGGTGCTCTGGATACTAGGTTCCCCAGCTGATGGAGATTTGGGAATTAATGCCTCCTAGAAGAAGTGTATTGTTGAGAGAAGGCTTATGGGTGTTATAACCAGTTTCCCCATGCCAGTGTTTGGCACACTCTCCTGTTGCTATTGTCCACCTGACATTGGCCAGGATATGATGTTCACCCTCTGCTCATGCCATCATTTTCCCTGCCATCATGGAGTTTCCCCCTCAAGCCTGTAAGCCAAAATACCACCCCCCCCACAAGCTGCTCTTAGTTGGGTGATTTCTATCAACAATGCGAACCTGACTGCAACAGTAAAGTGGTACCAGGAGTGGGGTTGCTGAGGAGTGGGGTTGCTGCTAGACACCTGACTGTGTGGCTTTGGCCTTTTGGAGCTGATTTTCAAGAGGAATGTAGAAGGATTTGAAACCTTGGCCTAAAGAGATACTTTGCAGTGCTGTAAGTATAGCTTATCTGTACTTATTCTGATCAGAGTTGAAAGACTTGAATGCAGTAAGAACTATGGTCTCTGAGATTTGGCTTATGAGGGTGAGAAAGTGTTTTGTTTAGACTGGGCTAGCAGTTTGTGTGAGAAGCTTGCTGTTCTGCCCATGTCCTGAGAAGTTATGCAGGGTTGCATTGCATAGAAATGGACTGGTATGAGCAGAGGGATATGGCACAGAAAAAAATGAAATCTTTGGGCCTAAACTGCTGTCTATTCACCTGCAAATTGTTTGAGAGATTACAACCATTGGCCAGCTGACCTGCACTGGGGCAATAGGAAGAATGTAGAGTCTTTTGAAGGGGCCTGAGTGCTCAAGGAGTGTTCTGTTCTTCAACGTCTGCTTTATTCCCCTCCTGGATTAATAAATTGGCACCCTACCTGGTATTGTGGAGTATAAGAAATTCATTGAGTTTGCAACACGGTCTTGTGTTTTGGAAATGGCCATGGGCAGTGTGAAGCAGGTTTTCTGGATGCCTGCACAGAGACCCAATGGGGCCATGAGGATGAACCGTGGATTGCAGTGGAGACCCAGTGGAGATGCTGGGACCACAAGATGGCTGCTAAGGAAAGCTGCTGGCTCCGATGAAGTTTTCCAGGACTGTGAGTAGACTAGCTGGAGGGGTGAAATTGGAATGCCAGAGACTTGTTGCTGGTTAGAATTATCAGACTTGGATATTTGTCACTGGCTAGAGTTGTTGGACTTGAAGCTACAGGGTTTGATGTTTGCCCTGGTTCTTTTAAATCTTGTATTGGTGGAGTATTCGTTTGCTATGACCAATGCCATCTTTTGCAGTGTGAATGTTTATTCTGTGCCATTACGGGTTTTTTCAATTTTTTCTTTTTGTATTATGTTTCAAAAAGACCTTAGATTATGGGATGTATGAACATAATTGCAATTGATAAAAACTATGGGGACTTTTAAAGTTGGATGAATGTATTTCATTTTACATCACATATGGTTATCAGTTTATGGGCCAAGGGTGGAATGTGGTTTGATTCAGGTGTCCCCCATAAACTTAGGTGTTCTGAATGCTAGGTTCCCAGCTGATGAAGATTTGGAAATTAATGTCTCCTGGAGGAAGTATATTGTTGGGGGTGGGCTTATTATGGGTATCATAGCCAGTGTCCCCTTGCCAGTGTTTGGCACACTCTCCTGTTGCTATTGTCCACTTGACGTTGGCCAAGGTATGATGTCCACTCTCTACTCATGCCATTGTTTCCCCTACCATCATGGAGCTTCCCCATCCAGCCTGTAAGCCTAAATAAACCTCTCCCCACCCCCCACAAGCTGCTCTTGGTTAGGTGATTTCTACCAGCAATGTGAACCTGACTGCAACACTATACAAGACCATTATAATAGGAAAAGATGATGACATCAAAGTAAGAGAGAGGGGCTGGAGAGATGGCTTAGCAGTGAAGGCGCTTGCCTGCAAAGCAAAGGACCCAGGTTCGACTCCCCAGTACCCATGTAAGCTAGATGCACAAGGGGGCGTATGCATCTGGAGTTTGTTTGCAGTGACTGGAGGCCCTGGTGTACCATTCTCTCTCTGCTATTTTTGTATCTCTGTCTCTTTTTCTCTCAAATAAATTGAAAAAAAAAGAGAGAGAGATTCATTGAGTGTGGAGTTGCAAAGGGGAAAGTCAGGGAAGAGGTGGCCATGCTAGGACCTCCTGCTACTACAAAAGAACTTCAGATGCATGCACCACTTTGTGCATCTAGCTTTACGTGGGTACTGGGGAGTCAATCCTGGGCTAGCAGGCTTTGTAAGCAAGTGCCTTTAACTACTGAGCTATAACCCCTGCTCATGATCTTTGAGTTGAAACAACTGCTCACTTCTTTCTTGAAGCATCCTCTTCAGTTAAATTTGCCCCCCACCTTTTTTTATGGTTTTTGAGGTAGGGCCTTGCTCTAGCCTAGGCTGACCTGGAATTCACTATGTAGTCAGTCTGAGGGTGGCCTCAAACTCTCGGCGATCCTCCTACCTCTACCTCTCAAGAGCTGTGATTAAAGGTGTGTATCATAATGCTTGGAAACTTTGCCCATTTTTGACTGATAAGACACTATTGGCTGCTCCTGCCCCTTGCTCCTATTGCCCTCTAAATGTTTGCTGGCACTAGGAATTAGCTCTTAAGTATTCTTACTCTCTAAACTGGTATCAGCTCAATTCAAGGCTTCAAATATCTTCTTGGTGGTGATACCTGTATCTCCAGCAAAGGACATAAAAACGAATTTCTCACATGAATAACAGGTATTTCCACCCCCTCCCCCTGGCCCCCAGGTAGGGTCTCACTAGAGCCCAGACTGACCTGGAACTAATCTGTAGCCCCAGGCTGATCTTGAACTCAAAGTGATCCTCCTATCTCTGCCTCCTGAGTGCTGGGATTAAAGGCAAGTGTCACCACACCTGTCTCACTTTCTACTTTTGTAATAACAGAAGATAGAATATTATTACCTGAAGCATTTTAGGAAAGAGATCAAAGAATGAAAAACTGACTGGACACTAGGATGTCTAGGTGAGAAAAAGCAGCTTACATATAGAGTGGGTCTTCTAGGCCACACATAATTCATACAGCTACTTCCTGTATGGAAGACACAAAGTCTTGGCTAGTCCCCTGCACTTACCAGTCCTGAGCATGGTTACTAGCTTCTTGTGGTGGGAGGGGGCTGGCTAATCGAGACACTTGGATCCATACTGCATCATACAGATCTTTCTTACGGGTCTGCTCAGTACATGGAACAATCAGTGGCATCCCAAAGAGGCTGGGGCGATTCTTCTGAGATGACAGGAAATACAGTTCTGTCCGCATCTATATGTACAAACAAGAGAAGAGAGCTGAGCAGTCAGGCCCCTGTTGCTTCCATGACTACCAACAAACATGCATTGGTGGCTCACACCTTTGATCCCAGCACTTAGGAGGCAGAGGTAGGATCACCATGAGTTCAAGGCCACCCTGGACTACTTAGTGAATTCCAGATCAGTCTGGGCTAGAGTGAGATCCTACCTTGAAACACCAAAAAATAAAATATAAAATAAAATAAAAAAATTAGTTAATACTGGGGCTGGAGAGAGATGGCTTAGTGGTTAAGGTGTTTGCCTACAAAGCCAAAGAACCTAGGTTCCATTCCCTAGGACTCACATAAGCCAGATGCACCCGGTAGTGCATGAGTCTGGAGTTTGTTTACAGTGGCTGGATGCCATGGTGTGCCCATTCTCCATCTCCCTCTCTTTCAAAATAAATAAAAATAAAGTATTAAAATTAGTTACTACCACATTTTTTTGTTTGTTTGTTTTTGAGACAGAGTTTCACTCTAGCCCAGGCTGACCTGAAACCCACTCTGTAGTCCAACCTCAGCAGCCTTAGTGCCAAGATTAAATTTGTGAGTCACCATGCCTAGCTTTTATTCCATTCTTTTTTTTTTTTTGGTTTTTCGAGGTAGGGTTTCACTCTAGCCCAGGCTGACCTGGAATTCACTATGGAGTTTCAGGGTGGCCTTGAACTCACGGCAATCCTCCTACCTCTGCCTCCCGAGTGCTAGGATTAAAGGCATGCGCTACCACGCCCGGCTTTTATTCCATTCTTTATCCATGGAATCTTTTGCTTGTGTGTGTGTGTGTGTGTGTGTGTGTGTGTGTGTGTGTGTGTTATGCTCATGTATGTGCCCATGCAGCACCACATGCACTTGCTTGTGGCAAGGTGCTCTCATCTACAGTGGCTAGAGTGGGTACTTTGCTCCATCACTTCATACCTGGTCCTTACTTGAACTGGGAGTCTTTCTGATCCTGAAGCTTGCAACTTTTTAGTGAGCTCCAGCAATTCTCAGATCTCTGCTTCCCTATAGGAATGGGGTTACAGATGTGCCTGGCCACACCTAACTGTTTATGTGGGTACTCGTGACTGAACTCAGTGGTGTTTCAGGTCTCCTCAGGCCCTCATGTTTGCTCAGGAAGTGCTCCTAACTGCTGAGCCATCTCTTCAGCTTGGAACCATCTTTTACTAGGAAGAGAATGGTTGTTTGAAGTGGAACCATTGAAAGGTTTGAAGATATTGCCAATGTCAGAATTATCTATCCAAGTAAGATTTCAGTTTCCAAATTCAAGTTTGTTTCATATATATGTGTGTGTGTTACACACACACACACACACACACTATATACATATACAGATTATTTGGGGGAGATAGAGAATGGGCCCACCAGGGTCTCTAGCCACTGCAAACAAACTCCAGATGCATGCACCCCCTTGTGCATCTGGCTTATCTGGGTCCTGGAAAGGTGTGGTGACACATGCCTTTAATCCCAGCACTTGGGTGGCAGAGGTGGGAGGATCACTGAGTTCAAGGGAAGCCTGGGACTACAGAGTAAGTTCCAGATCAGCCTGGGCTAGAGTGAGACCCTACCTCAAAAACAAAAAGCAAAACAAGAATCCCCAAACCATAAACCAACCAACCAAATAAAACCCCAAGGGTATGAAGAGTATAAGACATAAATAATTCAAACTGTACATAGTTACCAGTCAGTTTTGTTTGGACTTTGTCCTTTGGCATTTCATGATGATTCAATGTAGATCTGTATTCACACAAATTTTATTTTGGTTGCTTTTTATTTTAATTTTTTTTAAAGGCAGGGTCCATTATGCAACCTAGGTTTTCCTCAAACTTCTGATCCTCCTGTCTCCATGTCCCAAGTGCTGGGATTATAGGAGTGTGACATCACTCTCAGTCCTACAAATTTTGTTTGTATGATTTCATGTTGTGGTGGTTTGGTTCAGGTGTCCCCCATAAAATTAGGTGTTCTGAATGCTAGGTTCCCAGCTGATGGAGATTTGGGAATTAATGCTTCCTGGAGGGAGTGTATTGTTGGGGGCAGGCTTATGGGTGTTATAGCCAGTTTCCCCATGCCAGTGTTTGGCACACTCTCCTGTTGCTATTGTCCACCTTATGTTGGCCAGGGGGTGATGTCCACCCTCTGCTCATGCTATCGTTTCCCCCTGCCATAATGGAGCTTCCCCTTGAGCCTGTGAGCCAAAATAAATCTCTTTTTCCCAGAAGCTGCTGTCGGTTGGGTGATTTCTACCAGCAATGCAAACTGGACTGCAACAACAAGGAGTACCAAGGAGTGGGATTGCTGCTAGACAACTGACTGTGTGGCTTTGACCTTTTGGAGCTGATTTTCACGAGGAATGTGGGAGGATTTGAAACCTTGGCCTAAGAGATGCCTTGCAGTGCTGTAAGTACAGCTTGATGGACTATTCTGGTCAGAGTTGAAAGGCCTGAATGCAGCAAGAACTATTATGGACTGTGAAGTTTGGCTTATGAGGGTGAGAAAGAGCTTTGCTTGGACTGGGCTGGCAGTTTGTGTGGGACGCTTGCTGTTATGCCCGTGTCCTAAGAAGCTGTGCAGGGTTGCTTTGCGTAGAAATGAACTGGTATGTGCAGAGGGATATGGCAGTCTTTGGGTGAACTGTTGCCCGTTCAGCTGCAACTGAGAGATTACAACCTTTGAGACTGGTCTAGTTGACCTGCGCTGGGGCAACAGGAAGAATGTCGACTCTTTTGAAGGGGACTGAGTGCTCAAGGAGTGTCCTGTTCTTCAAAGTCTGCTTTATTCCCCCCTGGATTAACAAACTGGCACCCTACCTGGTATTGTGGAGCATAAGAAATGCTGGAAAGAGGGTCACTGAGTTTGCAACACGGTCTTATGTTTTGGAAATGGCCATTGGCAATGTGAAGCAGGCTTGTTGGATGCCTGCATGGAGACCCCATGGGGCCATGAGGATGAACCGTGGCTTGCAGTGGAGACCCAATGGAGATACCAGGACCATGAGATGGCTGCTCAGGAGCTGCTGGCCCCGATTTCCAGGACTGCGAGTAGCCTAGCTGGAGGGGCAGAATTGGAATGCCAGAGATTTGTTGCTGGTTAGAATTATTGGACTTGGAGATGTGTCACTGGCTAGAGTTGTTGGACTTAAAATTACAGTGTTTGATGTTTGCCCTGGCTGTTTTAAATCTTGTATTAGTTGAATATTTCTTTGCTATGCCCAATGCCATCTTTTGCAGTGTGAATATTTATTCTGTGATATTATGGGTTTTTTTGAGGTTATGTTTTGGTATTATGGCTCAGTTAGATCTTGGACTATGGGGATGTATGAACATCATTGGAATTGATAAAAAAAAAAAAAACGATGGGACTTTTAACGTTGGATGAATGCATTGCATTTTACATCATGTATGGTTATCAGTTTATGGGGACAGAGGCGAATGTGGTGGTTTGATTCAGGTGTCCCCCATAAACTTAGGTGATCTGAATGCTAGGTTCATAGCTGATGGAGATTTGGGAATTAACACCTCCTGGAGGGAGTGTATTGTTGGGGGTGGGCTTATGGGTGTTATAGCCAGTTTCCCTTTGCCAGTGTTTGGCACACCCTCCTGTTGCTGTGGTCCACTTTCTGTTGGCCAGGGGGTGATGTCCACCCTCTGCTCATGCCATTGTTTTCCCCTGCCATTGTGGAGCTTCCCCTCAAGCCTGTAAGCCAAAATAAACCTCTTTTTCCTAAAAGCTGCTCTTGGTTGGGTGATTTCTACCAGCAATGCGAACCGGACTGCAACACATGTTAAACCTCAAATAAATGCTTCCTTATATGTAAAAGTTTTTTTTTTAAATTTTTTGTTTTTAAGATAATGTCATACTCTATAGCCCATAATGCTGATGGATTCAAAGTGATCCACCTGCTTTAGCTTTCCATGTGCTGGAATTGCAAGTGTGAGTCAAAGGCTCAGCTTTCTTTTTTGTTTTCTGAGAAACAGTCTCATTTTGTAGGCCAGGCAGGCTTTGAACTCATGATGCTCCTATGGTCCCAGCCTTCCAAACTCTGAAGTTATAGGTGTAAGTCACCATGACCAGCTCTGTTAATTTTTTTTTTTGAGAGCTTGTTTGGAGGCTCTAGCAGGGGAGCGCAGCTACTCGTATACCCCTGATTAAAGACCAGTCCTCCTCTATTTGGGGAAGGTCATCCTCTTCGACCAAGCATGCAACTTTGGGAGGGAAGCACATGGAGCAGTGAGGGAGGAAGGGGAAACCCGCCTAGCCAGCCAGATCAGCCAAATCAACCCTGGCAATCAATGGGGTGACAGATGTCGCAACCAGATCCGCCCTCACATCCTGTTATTTTTTTTGAAACAAAACAAACATCCTCAAAATGCAAATTTCTAAGAATTAGCCATTGACAGAAGCATTTCTCAAAATTTTAGAAACTTGTAAAACTTAGTCATTCAGTTTCATAACAATACATCAGCCTTCCTAAAAACAAGTGAGTGACTTGGTCTATTTGCTTATTTATTATTCTTGCTCTCTCTTTGTTAGGGTATCCTAGCTCAAGCTGACAAGGAATTCACTATGTAGTCTCAGGTGGCCTCAAACTCACCGTAATTCTCCTACCTCTGCCTCCCAAGTGCTGGGATTAAAGACATGAGCCACCATGCCCAGCATTATTTTCTTTTTTAGAGACTGAATCTCTTGTAGCCCCATCTGGCTTCCAACACAATAGGTTACCAGTGATCACCCTGATCTCCTGATCCATCTGTCTTCAACTCCTTAGTAAATGGCTTAAAGGCATGTACCACCATGACTGGTAGGTCTTTTAATTTTCTAAATACATGATAGAATAAAAGCAAGGGGCCCGGAATGGTGGTGCACACCTTTAATCCTAGCACTTGAGAGGCTGAGGTAGAAGGATCATTGAGTTCAGAGCCAGTCTGGAACTACAATGTGAATTCAGATCAGCCTGGGCTAAAATGAGACCCTACCTCAAAAAAAAAAAAAAAAAAAAAAAGTTGGGGGTAGGTGCTGAAGAGATAGCTCCAAGGTTAAAGGCACCTGCTTGCAAAGCCTACTGGCCCCAGGGCCCCAGTTCAATTCCTTAATACCCACATAAGAAGCCAGATGCACAAAGTGGCAGAGGCCTTGGCATACACATTCTCATTTTCCTTCTCTCCTTATAAATAAATAATTTTTTTTCAAGGTAGGGTCTCACTGTAGCCCAGGCTGACCTAGAATTCACTATGGAGTCTCAGGGTGGCCTCAAACTCATGGTGATCCGCCTACCTCTGCCTCCCGAGTGCTGGGATTAAAGGCGTGCACCCGGATAAAATAAATTTTTTTAAAGTAAGGTTAAGGTTAGAGTTTGTTAGTGGTTAAGGCATTTGCCTGCAAAGCCAAAGCTCAGATTTAATCCCCCAGGACCCACGTAAGTCAGATGCACAAGGTGGTGCCTGGAGTTTGTTTGCAGCAGCTGGAGGCCCTGGTGCACACATATTCTCTCAAACAAATTTTAAAAATACAAAAAAAAGTAAGGTTGGGGGCTATCGAGATGGCTCAGTGGTTAAGGCACTTGCCTGTGAAGCCCAAGGACCTAAGTTTGATTTTTCAGTATCCAAATAAGCCAGATGCATAAGGTGGTGCATGTGTCTGGAGTTCATCTGAAGTGACTAGAGGCCCTGGCATGCCCAATTCTCTCTCTCTCCCCTTCCTTCAAATGAATCAATGAATAAATATTAAAATTTTTTTAAAGTAAGGTTAAATTTAAGAACATCTGTTTTCAGTAGGCTAAAGAGATTTGTACAGTATGCTTATATATATGAGATTTCTCCAAAAAGCTCAGGGTAAGGGACAAAAATATTTCAGAGTTTGGACTTTCCCCCCATAGTTGGAAATATTTCCATTAATGTTACAGGATAATCTCCCTACTGCAGAAATTTTCAGATTGCAGATCCTCAAAGTAATATAAAGACTATCACAAAGAATTAGACCAGAAAAGCCTGCTTAATAAAAGTTAGAATAAGAGAATGATTAGTAGAAGTTAAAGATTATAAAAAAGCTGTTGTAGCAGGGTGCACATGCCTTCAATCCCTTCAGGTGAGAGGTGGAGACAGGAGGATCAGGAATTCAAGTCCAGCACTGGTTATCACTGCAAGTTTGAGGCCAGACTGGTATACAGGAGGCCTTGTCTCCAAAAAACAGTACTTTTTTTTTTTTTTTTTTTGAGGTAGGGTTTCATGCTAGCCCAGGCTGACCTGGAATTCACTACGTAGTCTCAGGGTGGCCTGGAACTCATGGTAATCCTACTACCTTAGCCTTCAGGGTGCTGGGATTAAAGGAGTAAACCACCATGCCCAGCTAACAAATTTTCCTTAAATTAAGAAACTTAGTTAAGGTTAGGTGTGGTGGCATGTGCTTATACAGTGAAGACAGGAGGATCAGGAGTTTGTGATCATCCTCAGCTATCTATTAAGTTTGAGGCTGAACTGGACTACATGACCCACTATCTAAAACAGACAAACAACTTAAACCAAACAACAACAAAACCTTAGTGAAGCCCACACAATTTTCATCTTACAGGCAAATTTTCCCAATGTTTTAGGGCTCATACCTGTTCAGTTTCTCCCATAAACAGTGCCAGAGATTTTCTTTTGTCCTCACCTAACAATGTTTTCTTAAAATACTTTTATTTATATGAGGGGATGAGGGGAGAAGGGAGGGAGGAAAAGAACATGAATGAGGGCTGTAGAGATGGCTTAGTGCTTAAGGCATTTGCCTGTGAAGCCTAAAGGACCCAGGTTTGATTCCCTAGTACCCACATAAGCCAGATGCACAGAGTGGAGCATGCATCTGGAGTTCGTCTACAGTGGCTAGACACCTTGGCATGCCTATTCTCTCAAATAAATAAATAATTTTTAAAATTTATATAAAAAAGAATATGAATGAATGAGATTAGGCAGGCCAGAGTCTGTTGCCACTGCAAACCCACTACAGGCACATGTGCCACTTTGTACATCTGGCTTTGTATGGGTACTGGGAAATCAAACCCAGGTCACCAGACTTTGCAAGCAAGTGCCTTTAATTGCTGAGTCTTCTCTCCAGCCCACAATTTTTTCAACTGAAAAGACTATTTGCTCAAGTTCTAGAAAGAAACATCCATGTTGATTACATCACCAACCTTTCTTCAGGTTTCAGTCTTTCTGACTTCTCGGACCTCCTCCTTCTTCTTTTAAAAGACTAAATTTTCCAGCCGGGCGTGGTGGCGCACGCCTTTAATCCCAGCACTCGGGAGGCAGAGGTAGGAGGATCGCCGTGAGTTCAAGGCCACCCTGAGACTACAGAGTTAATTCCAGGTCAGCCTGGACCAGAGTGAGACCCTACCTCAAAAAAAAAAAAAAAAAAGACTAAATTTGTTGGGAGTGGTGGCACATGCTTTTAATCCCAGCACTTGGGAGGCAGAAGTAGGAGGATCACTGTAAATTTGAGGCCAGCCTGAGACTACATAGTGAATCCCAGTGAGATTCTTGAAAAGACAAAAACAAACAAACAAAAATACCAACAACCAAACCCCATAAAATTAACAACAAAAAAACCTTAATTCAGAAATGGAGAAATGGTTTAGCAGTTTAAGGTGTCTAGTTGCAAAGCCTAAGGACCAGGATTTGATTCCCCAGTACCCACGTTTAAGCACAAAGTGGCACATGTATCTGGAGTTTGTTTGCAGTGCTGGAGGTCCTGGTGCACCCATTCTCTCTGTCTCTCTTCTACCTCTCTCTGCTTGCAAAAACAAAACGAAACAAACAAACAAAAAACCCCACCTAAATTTGGGGCTGGAGAGATGGCTCAACAGTTAAGGCAGTTGGCTGCAAAGCCTAACAAGCCGGGTTCAATTCCCTAGTACCCACGTAAAGCTAGATGCACAAAGTGGAGTTCATGTACAGTGACTGGAGACTCTGGTGCATCCATTCTCTCTGTCTCTCTTCTATCTCTCTCTGCTTGCAAACAAACAAATGAAAAAAAGAAAAAACTAAATTCATCATATGCCTTCCTATTTTTGCATTCACCGCTCTCAATATCCTCACCTATGTTGCCTTGTCTATTCCTCTTCTGTAACTACTTTGCAGAAAAGTATGGAAGAAAAATTAATTACTTTCAAAGTACCATGACATCAAAAGAGTCTGAATGATGGCAATGAAAGAAAACTGAAAATGAGACTAGCCAAAACAATGAGTTTATGGTTCAATGTAGTTACAAAATCCTATACATAGTGCTTCAGCACTTGTGAAGCACTGCTTACGGTATTACATATGCACAATAACTAAAGACAGATTTTTCTTTTCCTCCTTTGGTATTCTTGAGACAGAGTGTCATGGAGTCTAGCCTGGCCTCCAACTTGTTCTGTAGTCACCTGCTTTCACCTCCAAAGTGCTGGGATTATAGGCATACACCACCATACTAGGATAAGAAGTTGCTTTCTAAATATATATCTATCAATCCCAGCATTTGGAAGGCAGAAAGAGGTAGGAGGATTGCTGTGAGTTTGAGGCAACCCTGAGACTACAGAGTGAATTCCAGGTCAGCCTGGGCTATAGTGAGACCCTACCTTGAAAAACCAAAGTAGATCACAGTGCTTAATATGCATAGGATGTGATGGTGTTTAGTAAAAAGAGAAAGAGATGGGAAATGCAGAACCACCTAATCACTTGGGTGACAGGACTTGTTGGAGCTATGCTTAACAACTCTAAGTCACAGATGCGCCCCTAATTCTTTCATGCCCCCACACATTACCCTATCTAGAAAGGACCACAAAACATCATCCATGTGACTAGAAACTTACTTTTAAGTCAAAGACTTCTAATTCTGAGAAGAAACATAGTACATCTTAGAGAACGACGACAAAATAAGCAGTTGTCTTCCTGCCACTGAATTCAGGAAAAATACTGCTTGCACTCCCAAAGGCTTTTGCTTCTTCCAAACCACAAACTCTCCCATTCCTTCAAAGGTGGTTATTCTGAATATTTATAACTGCTTGCCTTTCTTTTCAGTTTTATATCCTATGCATTGACAGTAAATATCACTTTGTTTTTAAGGTTATTTGTAAAAAGAATTAATAACTCTTAGTCTCTCCACCAATGTTTATAAGATTCATTCATGCTGATTAAACTTTTAAAAAATCTATTAATTTTCATTCCTATATCATATTTTATGAATATATGTTAACTGTTAACGTCTTGTTGCTTCCTACCACTAATGGACACTTAATGCTTTGTTTACAGGTTGAGCTACAATTAGCAATGTTGCTATCAAAAAGTCTTATATATATTTCCTAGCACATATATCTGCTAGGTGGATACTAAGCGGTGTGTATGGGGGGAGGGGGCAAAAGCTAGTTAGCTTGAACTAGAAAATGACTTTCCAAAGCAGCAGTGTTACTTTCTTCTCAGTGTTCTTGGTTCCCATTATTCTTACTTAACTAGCTTGCCTCTTTCTTCCTTTCCTTCCTTTCCTCTCCCTTTCTCTCTCCCTCTCCTCTCCTCTCCTCTCCTCTCCTCTCCTCTCCTCTCCTCTCCTCTCCTCTCCTCTCCTCTCCTCTCCTCTCCTCCCCTCCCCTCCCCTCCCCTCCCCTCCCCTCCCCTCCCCTCCCCTCCCCTCTCCTTTTCTTTCTAAGTGAATATAATCTTACTCTGTTGTCTTTGTAGCAACACTGGCTTAGAACTAGACAAGCTGGCCCTTCTCATCTCTTCCCAGTTCAAAGTGCTTGCTCTCTGACTAGCCAGCATTCCCTAACATCTGCAGTTAGGCTCAACACACTCAAGCCTCAGCACAGACTTCTTCGTACTCTCAGCTTTTTCTGGAATATGGGCTCAGTCTGCCCACCGTAGCCACTCTGCTTCCTGTCCTAACTCCACTTTCCCTGGGCATACAGAGAGTCCTTTCCCTTCTTGTACCGGGTCACTTTGCGGGGCTGGTGCTTGCCGTGCTTCTCGCAGAAAGTCTGGCAAGTTTTAGGGACGTTCACCATGTTGGCAGAAGTGCTATCACAGCATGGAAAGCATGATCTTTCTACAAGAGTCTCTCAAATGTTAGGATGACAGATATACACCATCATGTCTAGCATCATAATGTTTTTCTCTCTCTCTCTTTTTTTTTGGGGGGGGGTTTCAAGATGGAGTCTCGCGTTAGACCAGGCTGACCTGGAATTCACTCTAGTTCCAGGGTGGCCTCAAACTCATGGTGTTCCTCCTACCTCTGCCTCCCAAGTACTGGGATTAAAGGCATGCACCACCATGCCCAGCCTGATTTTGAATTTGAAACAGGGTCTCAAACTTGCAATCCTCCTGCCTCAGCCTTCTGAGTTCTGAGATTACAGGACTATGCTACCACCCCTGGCCCCATAATGTGGTTTTAATTCAGATTTTCTGGACTACTTCTGTGGTTAATCATTTTTTCATATGATTATTGACTATTTGGAAAGCTTTTTTTTGAGGTAGGGTCTCACTCTAGTCCGCGCTGACCTGTAAGTCACTCTGTAGCCTTGAACTCACAGTGATACTTGTACCTCAGCCTCCTGAGTGCTGGGAATACAGGTGTGCGACACCCCACCTGGCTCCGCAACTAGTATTTCTTTAACACGTACAGACTAGCTTTCAAATCTTTTTTTTTTTTTTTTAAATCAAGATGTTATCCTGCAATGAAAGGTATTTATCTATCAGGGGAAGAAGTATAAAAAGCTTGTCAAGGACAGTTTTGTGTCCTCCAAAACACACACACACACACACACACACACACACACACACACACACACACAGCCAAGGACATCAACAAAACCTCCAACAAACCTCCATTATTATGGCAAAGATTTACATCCCTTTAATACATGTAAGACAAATTTCAAAAGTAGTACTTGCAACCACTGGCTATTCAACTGGTTCTTTTTTGTTTGAAAAAGGATCTTGCTAGATAGCCCAGGTGCTGGAACTTGCTATGCGTTTCAGGCTGGCTTCCCGCTCATGATCCTCCTGTGCTACGATTACAGGCATGTTTCACCCACCAAGTGCTGTGCTGTCTCTTGACACTCAAGTGAGGAATGCCATTTCATACACTGGCCATCACATATGATATTAAATTTTGGCTCCAAACATTTGTATTAGCATACACAATATAATGAAGGTACTGTAATGACAAGAAATGACTGCATTTCACAAACAGGGACAAGACCAACAGGAAGTTGCCTGACATTTAACTAACCATTTTTCGGTGGACAGCAATGATGTAGCCTATAAAGGACTTTTCAGAAACAGATGGTGTATGACCATTCACCATTCCATTTGTGAAGTTCTTCTCAGTTCCACATGGTACAACAGTGTTTGGCATTCCATTGGGAATGAATATTGGTCGATGCAGGTCCCCATTGGTAGTCAGGGTGAATATTCCATTTGAAGATGGAGAAGAGGAGCAATCTACAAATCCAAAGGCATGTATAATATCATAAACTGTACTATCTTCACCTGTGTGCTTTTCTCAAGTATTCTGAGGATCTGGACCACTGATAGCACACTCCCTCTTAACACGAGGCAGGAGAAAAATCATAGACCAAGTAACAATTTTAGATTTACTGAAAGATTTTAAATTTAGAATTGACTTGCATAACTAACACTAGTGATTCAATGGCAAAAAAAGGGAATGTGGAGTTTGTTAAGTAGGATTTTTGCAGAAATTTATATGGCCATCATGTGACACACAAACAGCTCTACCACTTGTGTTCTCTTTTCTGTCCTCTAAATTTCCCATTCCTCTCAAATGCTCTATCAAATTTGGTCTCTAACCATATGTTGCTTTTGTTGTTGTTTTTCAAGGTAGGGTCTCACTCTAGCCCAGGCTGACCTGGAATTTACTATGTACTCTCTGGCTGGCCTTGAACTCACAGTGATCCTCCTACCTCTGCCTCCTGAATGCTGTGATCAAAGGCACGTGTCACCATGTCTGATGTTGCTTTTAAATAAAGATCAAGACACAGAGCTAAGGAAATGGCACAACAATTAAAGGCACTTACTTACAAAGCTTGCCAGTCTGGGTTTGATTCCAGTTCCCACAGGCCAGATGCACAAAGTGGTGCATGCATCTGGAGTCCGCCCATATTCTCCCTCCTCCTCTCCCTGCCCTCTCAAAAAAGATTTTAAAGCCAGGTATGGTGGTACACACCGTTAATCCTTGCACTCAGGAGGCAGAGGTAGGAGGATCGCTGTAAGTTCAAGGATACCCTGAGAGTACATAGTAAATTCCAAAAAAATTTCCAAAAAAGCCTGGGATAGAGCAAGACCCTACCTTGGAAAAAAAATTAGGATCTTAAATATTAAAAAAGAAATTAAGGCTGGGCATGGTGGAACATGCCTTTAATCCTAGACAGAGGTAGGAGGATCACTGTGAGTTCAAGGATAGCCTGAGACTAGAGTGAGATCTAGGTTGGCTAGAGCAAGACCCTACCTTGAAAAACAACAACAAACAACGAAACAACAACATAAAAAAAAAAAAAAAAAAAAAAAAGAAGGCTGGGTGGATGTGGTGGCATACACCTTTAATCCTAGCACTTGAGAGGCTAGGAAGAGGATTACCATGAGTTCCAGGCCAGCCTGATGCTACAGAATGAATTTCAACTCATTCTGGGCTAGAATGAGACTGCCTCAAGGGAAAATAAAAAGGAACCAAGGAAATTTTGACACATTTCAAATACTCATTAGCCTATGTAACTGAGGTATCCTGTAGTGAAGGACAAACATGATAGTTTTCATCACTGTAGGGTTCTACAAGACAGAAATATTCCAAATAGAGAGCAACATTAAATCATCTACCAATTACCTAACAGTACTATGGTGTTATTATGCCAAGAGAAACTTCATTTTCTAAGAAGTTGTTTATGTCAGGAGAATTAAACCTAATTATAAGCTGTATGAGGAAAAATACCTTGAGCATGGTAGTGTTACTTCTGTAATGCCAGCAGAGGCAGAAGGATAATGAGTTCAAGGATGGCCTGTATTACATAGTAGTAATCATAGCCAACCTGAGCTACACTGCATGGTGCTATCTCAAAAAACCAAGGGCCGTAGCTGGGTGTGGTAGCTCACATGGTTAATCCCAGCACTTGGGAGGCAGGAGCATCACCATGAGTTCAAGGCCACCCTGAGACTACGTAGTGAATTCCAGGTCAGCCTGGGCTAGAGTGAGACCTTACCTCAAAAAACCAAAAACCAAACAAACAAACAAAAACATCAAAAAACAAGGGCTGGCACTAGAGAGAGAGCACGACTGGTGAAGTGCTCGCCTCATAAGCATGAGGATCCCCAGTATCTGTGTAAGATCCTGGGGTGGGGAGGGCAGAAGGGAAGGCAGGGGTGGCATACACCTGTAATGTAATCCCAGGGCTGGGGAGGCAGACACAGGCAAATCCCTGGAACTCTCTGGCTAGCCAGTCTAGCCTAATTGATGAGCTTCATGACAATGACAGACTGTCTCAAAAAAGGTGGACATTGTACCTGAGAAATGACACCCAAGATTATACTCTTGTCTGTACATGCATGTGCAAACTAGTGTACATGTGCCCAAACACATGAACCCATACACATGCATGCACACCACGCACAAAACAAAAACCAAGGGCTGAGGACATAACGGTAGAGCACAACAAAAGACAAAGCCCAGTGTAAGCAGCCAGAAGGACTTACTGAGTGACCACTTTAAACCACATGCAGAATCAAGCAGTAGGGTAAACAAATTCCTATTCAGCTATATTCATTGTTTACATGTTTGGTAGTATGTTTCTTTTGTATCATTTGTTGCTATGTGGCCATTAAAAAAGAGAGAGAGAGAGAGAAGGTGGTGCACACCTTTAATCCTAGCACTGGGGAGGTAGAGGTAGGAGGATTGCTGTGAGTTTGAGGCCACCCTGAGACTACATAGTAAATTCCAGGTCAGCCTGGGCTAGAGGAGACCCAACCTCAAAAAAAGAAACAAGGCCCCGTGTGGTGGCACATGCCTTTGATCCCAGCACTCAGAAAGCAGAGATGGGAGAATGCCATGAGTTCAAGGTCACCCTAAGGGACTACATAGTGAATTCCAGGTCAGCCTGGGCTAGAGCGAGATCCTACCTTGAAAAACCAAAATCCAAAAAAAGAAAGAAAGAAAAAAAAAGTGAGCTGACCGTATGTGAACATAGTGGTGCATACCTTTAATCCCAGCACTTGGGAGGCAGAGGGAGGAGGATCCCTATGAGTGAGAGCCTACTTTGGAAAAAATAAAGGAACAAAAACAGGAGATGTAAATGCCAATGGCATTATACTACCTAATAACTACCAACTTAGCTCCCCCCCACTCTGAGGCAGGGTTCTACTCTAGCCCAGGCTGAGCACTGTGTAGCCCAGACTGGCCTCAAACTTATGGCGATCCTCCTACCTTGTCCCCCTGAATGCTAGCTTTTTTACCTGCAAGAGGGAGACTTTGAGTCAAATGATTATTAGAATTCTTCCAAAAATCTCAAGTTAAAAGAACAATTTCTTCTGGGCTCAAAAATTCCTATGTGTGTGAGGGTGGTCATACAAGGGCCACCGTGTGTGTGTGGAGGTCAGAGGACCCCCATCTGTTAGAGGCAGATCTCTCACTGCTGGTCACGGCTGTGCTTGCCAGGAGAGCTGCTCTGCACGTCTCCAGGAAATTCTGTCTCTGCCTTCCACCTCACTCAACATGGCTTCCGGCTTTTTTTACACAGAGGTAGAAACTTGGGTACTCAGGCTTGAGCAGCAAGTGCTTTATCTACCCAGCTGATTTCCCAGCCCTCAAACATTCTTGTGTTCTGGCCGGCATAATGGCGCATACCTTTAATCCCAGCACTTGCTTGGGAGGCAGACACAGGAGGATCGCCATGAGTTTCAGGCCATCCTGAGACTACATAGTGAGTTCCAGGTCAGCATGGGCAAGAATAAGACCCTACATTGAAAAAAACCAAAAAATTCTTGTGTTCTGATATTTCCAGCACAACACATATAAAAAGGTAACAACCCTTGCACTGATCCTTCAAGCTAAGATCATGACAAGGAGCTCCAACTTTATCTTACCTGTCTGAGTAGGACTAGAAGCTGAATCTGGAGATGCAGGAATGGGAACTTCAAATGCACATAAAAATCCACTCACTGAGAGTCGAACTTTCTGGTTGTCCTGAGGGAAATTCTACAGAAAAAAAAAAGAAAGCAAGATGAGAAGGAAAAGCTGGTTTTATATAAAATGGAAAAATTATCTGTTTGACATTATATTTAAGGAACATGTTTTAGAAGTTTCTATCAGTAAAATAGGCTTATGAATTTTTTTGTAAGTTTACTTACAAGGAGAAAGAGAGAGAGAGAGAGAGAGAGAGAGAAAATAGGCATTACAGGGCCTCTAGCTATTACAAACTCCAGATGCAGGTGCCACTTTGTATATCTGGCTTTACATGGGTACTGAGGAAGGGAATCAAACTTGGGTCTTTAGGCTTTGTAAGCAAGCACCTTAACCTCTGAGCCATTTTGCCAGCCCCAAATAATCTTTTTTTGACTAACTAAAAGATGAATGCTAGATAAAATAACTGAAAATTCACCTCCTTCCCAGAGGAAAAAAAAAACCCTTTGCACAGGAAGGAAGTATGCTGTGGATGACTGATTTAAGTTCTGTCTTTTTTTTCCCCAACTACCTTCTGAACCACAAACCCTCAGAGAGATCTCTTTACATTTAATATGAAAAAATGCTAATGAGGTAGGGCTTTGTTTAGAAGCCTAAAGATGGTAGGAACCTATCATCATAGCTACTTGAGAGACTGAGGTAGGAGGGAGGTGAGTTCAATTTTATTCCCTAATTTCTCAGCACTTTAAAAAATTATTTTTATTTATTTGTGTAAGACAGAAAGAGGGAGGGAGGGAGGGAGAGAGAAAGACAGAGGGAGGGAAAGAAATAGAATTGGCATGCCAAGGCCTCTAGCCATTGCAAACAAATTCCACATGCCTGTGCTACCTTGTGCATCCAGCTTACATGGGGCATGGGGAGTTGCTTTACAGGCAAGTGCCTTAACTGCTAAGCCATCTCTCCAGCCCCTCCCAGCACTTTTGAAAGGTAAAACATAGTCATCCTTCATTATTTTTTTTTTAAATTTTTTCAAGGCAATGTCTTACTCTAGCTAGCCTAGGCTGACCAGTCCCAGGCTGGCCTTGAACTTGCAGCAATCCTCCTATCTCAGCCTACCAAGTGCTGGGATTAAAGCACCCAGCTCCGTCTTTCAGTATCTTTAGAGCACTGGTTCTGGGACTCTCTGCAGACAGCAACATCTGTGGATGCCAGTCCTTTATAGAATATTATGTTTTGTATATAATCTATGCCAATCTTCCATCATACTTTATATTATCTCTACTTATAATACACAATACAATGAAAATGTCATATAAACCATTGCTAGATACTGTTTAGAGAATAATTACAAGGAAAATGTCTGTACATATTCAGTTTAGATGCTGGCCACACGTGCGTGCGTATTTATTTGCAAGGAAAGAAAGAGAGAAAGAGAAAGAATGAATGGGTGTACCAGGGCCTCTAGCCACTGCAAATCAACACCAGATACCCATGTTGCTTTGTGCATATGGTTTTATGGGAGTACTAGAGAATCAAACCTGGGTTGTTAGGCTTTGCAGGCAAGCACTTAACCACTGAGCCCTCTCTCTAGCCCCTGCGTTTTGAAAAAAATGTTTAATTTGTTTTAGAGAGAGAGAGAGAGAAAGGCAGGCAGAAAGACAGTGAGTATGAATACTCCAGGGCTCCCTGCATTGCAAACAAACTCCAAATACATGTGCCACTTTGTATATCTGACTTTACATGAGTACGATGTAACTGAACCTGGGCCATCAGGCTTTCAGGCTTTGCAAGTAAACACCTTTAACCTTTGACTCATCTCTTCAGTCCTAGATACAATATTTTAGTTTCTGAATGCTTTCAATCTGTGGTTGATTAAGACAGACTCATGCAAAAGCCTCCCATAGGGAAGGTGTGCTAGTCACATGTATAGAAAATTACCTAGAAAGAATTCTAATGACAGCTGCTAGAACAAACTTAGACTATTGTGACACAGTTAGATTATTTGTTCTTTCTTCCTTAAAAATGCCACCATCATTGTTGCTACTCTAAGTTTCTTAGCAAAAAAACTGGGGAGAGGAAGAGTGTTTCTCTCTTTGTTATGTTTCTCCCTTGGTCATTTAACATAATGAATAATCACTGAAAAAACTGTGACCTTTAGCTGGGTGTGGTGGCACAGGCCTTTAATCCCAGGACTAGGGAGGCAGAGGTGGTAGGATCACTGTGAGTTTGAGACTACACAGTGACTCCAGGTCAGCCTGGGCTAGAATGAGACCCTACCTCAAAAGAACCAAATAAGCAAACAAACAAACAGGAAGCTGTGATCTTTGGGGAGCTGGCGAGATGGCTCAGTGTTAAAGTGCTCACCTGCAAAGCCTAAGGACCTGGGTTTGGCTCTCCAGTACCCATGTATAGCCAGATGCACATAGTGGCACATGCATCTGGAATTCATTTGCAGTGGCTGGAGGCCCTGACGTACCGATTTTCTCTGTCTGCCTCGCTTCTCTCCATCTTTTGCTGCTTGCAAATAAGAAAAATAATAAAAACAATAAAGCAGAACAAACAAAAAAATCCTGTGATCTTTGAGGAACTGAATCAGTTTCCTAGAAAGAGCTGTTAAAATTACCTTTATGTTGGAACCATGTACTTCTGCAAGGAGGATCTGTTCTGATTTAAGTCCACAGAGGTCACTTAGCTGCTGTTTTAAACCTGTGTATTTTTCATCCATGTTCAGTCTCAGTCCATATCGTATAGGGGTAGTGCCATCTAATTTAATTACTAGTGAAGAGAAAAGATATTTTATTAGTAAAAAGAAGGATAAAGTAAAAGTCTTAAGACACTGAAAACAGATGTAGCTGACTTGCAAAACATAAACATTTCAGGCTGGGCATGATGGCACATGCCTTTAATCTCAGCACTTGGGAGGCAGAGATAGGAAGATCTCCATGAGTTCGAGACCATCCTGATACTGAGTGAATTCCAGGTCAGCATGAGCTAGAGTAAGACCTTACCTCAAAAAACCAAAAAAAAAAAAAAAAAAAAAAAGTAAATATTTCAACCTAGAATTTTATTTTATATATAAATGTTAAAACTATTTTTTTTTCCTTCAAGGCAGGGTCTCCCTCTAGCTCAGGCTGATAACCTGGAATTCACCGTATATTGTCAGTATGGCCTTGAACTCACAGTGATCCCCCTGAGTGCTGGGATTAAAAGCGTGTGCCATCACACCAGGCTTAAAATGGATTTTTTGATGTTCATCTGGTACAGAAGTGTGAATATCTTTAAAAGGTTTTCCAAGAGTTTCTGGCATGTTTGGAATTTTAAAAAAAAAGCATTAATGAGCACAAAAATGGGCCCATGTTACAAATCTTTCAGACCTGAAACCATGCCTGAATGCATAGCTAGGTTATAATAACACATTAACTTCATATCCTTATGTTTTTAAAAACTGGTTTGTCAGTCCTCGCTTTCTACCTTGTTTGAGACAATGTTTCTATTGTTGCTTTGCTGCAGCAAATGCAGGACCAGCTGGCCATAAGATTTGGGGTTCTCCTGACTCTGGTAGTTGTGCTAGGATTATAGATGGGTATGCTACTACTGTCTGACTTGACATGGATTCTGAGGATCCAAGCTCTGCTCATCAGGTTTGCACAGCAAGTGCTTTTTAACTACTACACCATCTTTCTTTCTAAGTCCAACCACTAATCTTTTAGAAGTCACTGTAAATAAATAACTTCAAGATGGTGTCACCCACCTTTAATCATCCTAGGCAAAGGTAGAGGAGAATCACTGTGAGCTTGAGGCCAGTCTTAGACTACAGTTAGTGGCAAAAAAAAAAAAAAAAAAAAAAAAAAAAAAAAAAGAAGAAGAAGAAGCAGCCAAAACCAGAAAACAACTTTAGGGCTAGAGAGATGGCTTAGCAGTTGCACATGCCCAGTAGGTGGTACAATTGTCTGGGGTTTGATTTTAGTAGCTAAGGCCCTGGTGTGCCAATTCTCTGTCTCTAAAAAAAATTAAAAAATAAAAATAAACTTTAATTATACATTGAGGCTGCCTGAGTAAGGTAAAAGAAAACTGAATCAGTTTTCCAGAACTGTGACCCACCTGTTATTTCTAAATGCATGTAACTGTCCATTGGTAGTGGTAAAGATAAAAAATTGAAGGGGTCAAATCGGACACTTATATGCCCACATGTCTTGCATTTGACTTGGGATCGCAGCTGCCCATGGAACAAGTCCACAACAATTGATCTATTTCTTCTCAGATGATTATCCCAGGCCTAGCAAGAAAAAAAAAGATCAGAAAATTTTATTTTCCAAAAATATTTTTTTCACAGATCTAAACATGTTGGTTAATTATACTCGATTCAAATGTGACCTCAATCTTCATTTAAAATATAAAAGCTTCATCTATAAACTTGTAATCCAGATATGTAATTTAAGACGTAATGCTACTCTGACCACTTGGGAACTTCCAGCTGTAGGTGAGTTTCCCCTCTACTGGGCCTGGGCTGGCTCCACCCAGGTCCAGCCAGAAGGGCCCCCAGCCCTTACTTTCCACATGGGTTCTTTATCCCCTCCAGCTCCCCAGGCAGGAGCATTTTTCCAGGTCCTCCATGTGGGATCTCTACCCATGCAGGTGCCTTTCGTTGGCTCTGTACTTCCCTAAGTAAATATAATATTTTAATAATTATCCTTCTCTGTCTTCTTATTACAAACGAACCTAGGGTTTGGGATTCAAGGACTTTTCTGGACCCTTAGCACCACGTTACAGTTGGCAACTCCAATGGGACAATCTTGAGAAGAAAACTTATGATTATTATATTATGGAAGAAAATGGGGAAGATTTTCTCCCATAATATAACAATTACATTTCCTGTATGACTTGGGATATTTCTACTGCTTCTTTCCACTTGTGGGGAAACGGAGTTGCTTTCTCCTCTTGTCAGTGGGTATAAGATTAATCAATTTGGTGCAGTTTCTCTTAAGTCTTATAACAAGGATGGCTAATTATTGGCTGAGATGAGATGACTAAAGGAACTGGGAAGTAACCTTTCAATGCTGGACATAGAATGCTTGTTAAAAATACTTTTTTTAAAAAAGCTGGGTATGGTGGTGCACACCTTTAATCCCAGCACTCAGGAGGCAGAGGTAGGAGGATTGTCATTGAGTCTGAGGCTAGCCTGAGACTACACAGTGAGTTCCAGGTCAGCCTGGGCTGGAGCAAGACCCCACTTTGAAAAAACAAAACAAAAAATAAATAAACGCCTTTTCTTGAGTGGATTTTAAATCAGAATGTTAAAATATGTAGATGAAGGTATATGTAGAAAGGATATAGCAGATCTAAAAAGACCAAATTTTGTCTTAAAATTCATTTCCTTTTATAAAGAACAAAAGGCTCTTTTTCAGGCTAAACACAGACACCAAGCCTAAAATTAATGATTTTTCAACAGTTTACAGACTCTTAAGGATGTTCTAAACTTTTTATATAGGGACACAGACTTAATCTAAATTCAGCTTATATTAGACACAGGTGATGTCCTGTCCTGGGTGCGTCAAAATGTAATTCACATTCTTTGGAGGTCTAACCAGGTTAGACACCTATCACCTTGTGTATTAAATTGGGTAAAATAAATTCCCTAGGTAAAAACAAATAAGCAATTTCAAAATAAGACAAGAAATGCCAGGATGCTTAGTTTTTTTGTCCTTTTGCTCTTGCTCACTGTTATAGGCCATTCAAAGTCATGGCAGTCTGGACTCTGGGAAAAGGCACGGCACCCCTTTATCTCAGACCCCGAGCAGGTAAGCCATGTGTCCTGCAGACCCTGTCCAGAGACAAAATGGCCAACTGTCTCTGGCAAGGTAACAAGAACGACAAACAGCATGTAACTTTGGTTCTCTTTATAGTTCCCTCATGTTCTTTTTTGGTGCATGTGGGGGGGGGGGACAGAGGGAGGAGATTGGCATTCCAGGGCCTCCAGCCAGTGTAATAGAACTCCAGATGCGTGTGCCACCTAGTGGGCATATGCTACCTTGTGTCTGGCTTATGTGGGACCTGGAGAGTTGAACATAAGTCCTTAGGCTTTACAGGCAAGTGCCTTAACTGCTAAGCCATCTCTCCAGCCCTATAGTTCCTTTCTTTTGAAGACCTGTCAGATGAAATTTCTCACTAGACAAAAAGGTCATATGGATAAACCAAGTCAAGGTATTTGATCAGGTTAGAAGCATCAGACTTACCTAAAATGTATAATAGGGTAGAAACAGATATGATAAAAAGGCATCAAAAGGCACCAAGTAAGTGGTCTCTCTCACCTAACTCTCTTTATTACCAACACAGATTAAGATCCTTACATTTAAGGTAACAAACCAGAGATTACCTTTAAAATGATATACTTTAGTCCCTAAACAATTCTGAAATATTCAAAAATGGGGGGACCCATATCCCAGGCTCCCACAGAGCAGGGAAAGCAGCCCCAGAAAAGCCTAACCCCAAAAGGGCATTTAGGCTGCTAAGACAGGAGTAAATGCGTGAGGTCTTCCCACTTGGGCCCATCTTGCCAGTGGCACTGCTCATATGCCGCGGTGTAAGACACACGCAGGGCTGGGGGAGCGCCGGGGGCACTCGGGCTTGTGGGCTGACCGGGTAGGATGGGCACGGGAATCCTGTCCTGGACCTTCCTTCCTCCCAGAGGCACCTAGACTTAATGGGACAATTAGAAGACATGCTAATGTAACTTCAGATACCTGTGAGGAGGAAATTCTTCTTAAAGATAAATTTTTTCCTCAGTCAGCACCTGATATTTGTAAAAAATTACAAAAATTGGTAGCTGAACCAGATAAGAGCTTACAAATGTTACTCCAGGTGGCAAATTCCATCTATTATAATCAGGAAGCCAAGAAAAAAAGGGGGGCCAGAAAGGGAGATAAAAGAAAAAGGATAGATGTCACCAGATCTTAACAGTAATAAAGGTTATTCAGGGAAGGGCTTCTCACTGAAACATTTAACTGGATAAAATCTAAAATGTTTACTTAAGTCCAAGGTTTTAACAGTAAAGAAACTGAGTCCAGCAGTTCACAACATCAATTTGTTGATGGTTTAAGGGATATAAAAACTGGCTTTGGGCTGGAGAGATGGCTTAGCGGTTAAGCGCTTGCCTGTGAAGCCTAAGGACCCCGGTTCAAGGCTCGGTTCCCCAGGTCCCACGTTAGCCAGATACACAAGGGGTGCACGTGTCTGGAGTTCGTTTGCAGTGGCTGGAAGCCCTGGCGCACCCATTCTCTCTCTCTCCCTCTATCTGTCTTTCTCTCTGAGTCTGACGCTCTCAAATAAATAAATAAATAAATTAAAAAAAAAAAAACTGGCTTTAAGAATCTTGGTAAATTAGCTTCCTCTACTTGTCAAGGTTTTAACTAGTGTAGAAAATAAGTCTTATGGTTAAGGATTTACTCATTAACAGCTCACCGAGGCTAATTTGTTATGGTTTAAGGGTTAGAAAAACTGGCTTTAAGGCTCTCAATAAAATAAATTAGGTTTCTCCATTTGCCCAAGTTTTAACTATTGAAGAAAGTGAGTCTTAAGATAAAGGTTCACATGTAAGTATTTAATTTGCAGAGATGAGGAACTCATACCTAAAGACATTATGACTTTAAAGATAGTTCCTGTTTTACTGATGCTAATTCTAGCAAGTCGTCACCAGGTTTAATCACTTAGGCTTAAGTGATCTAATTTTAGTCACTATAACCTTTATCCTCCTGTAGGTAAAATATGTTGGGATAGCTTGCTTAAGCTTTATCAATTTTAAGTGATGGGTAAGACAAAATTGTTTTACATTAATAAAAATACCTATTATAGGTAAGATTAATTACTATCCAAGATTAAGCTAAAAACACTGGTTGTCAAATGTTTTCTCTTTCAAAATAGATTTGTCAAGGGTTGTATTAGAGCTTAATTGTTTTGGCTCAACAATGACCAGATTCTGCTCTATTATATGTAAAGTAACTGTCTCATTTCTAAGTCCAGTACTTATAACAAAATTAACTCTTAAGACATATTCCCTACTTTAGGGTTTGGCCTCATGTTCAAACAATGGTCCTCATCTGAGAGAAATAATTTCAAGCTCTGTGGTTCTGTTTTCAACCTTCCCTGGGTAATTGGTACCCATACAGGAATCTGGACTAATCAAAGATGTTTTCAAACACAGGTACCAAGACTTTATACTGTCTTGTCTTTTTGCTGACAACTTCTAGGTTACATTAATTAATTTAGATGTTTATTATGTTCAAGACTGGTAATAGTTTCTGCCTATATTTATAGCTACTAGATATTTAAAGGATAAGATGTGCCTACTTTCTTTTTAAAAATTTTTGTTGTTGTTTTTGGAGGTAGAGTCTCACTCTAGGCCCAGGCTGACCTGGTATTCACTATGTAGTCTCAGGGTGGCCTCGAATTCACAGTGATTCTCCTACTCCTGCCTCCCAAGTGCCGGGATTAAGGCATACACCACCAAGCCCAGCTAGATGTGCCTACTTTCTGTGTTTCAGATAAGGCCTTTGCTGTCACAGGACAACTAAACTTAAAAAGGTTGGACCAAATGACTTTAAACTGTTGCGCCATTCTTTAACTAGATCTGCTTCAGTAATCACATATGCTCTATATGTACATACATCTAGGTTGATGTAACTTGTCTAAGTGTGTTAATCACCTATGTAGAAGCCAAAGCCAAATGGATTCACTGGAGTTAAAAAGGCCCTGCTCCCAGGTCATGGGACCACTGGAGATGATGCGACACTTTTACACTGGTTCTCTGGTAAGTCACCTGTTTTCCTGATCAGGGAGGATACGGAGATGCAGAAACAACAACAACAATCAGTGTATAATCTGCAACAGGAGAGTCACAACTAAAGACAAATCAGTCCTCCTGGCTTCCCAAAGAAGGGAGAACTACTTGGCCAGCATGGCCCTGACTCATCCTAACAAACAGCACCAGTACTGGAGAAGTGGTAGGGTTATTCCTGGGTCTCTAAAGTCTCCTTTGGAGAGCCATTAGTGACCTCCAAAATCACTTCTTTTTTTTTTTTTTTGAGGTAGTGTCTCGCTCTAGCCCAGGCTGACCTGGAATTCATGCTGTAGTCTTAGGGTGGCCTCAAACTCACAGTGATCCTCCTACCTCTGCCTCCCGAGTGCTGGGATTAAAGGCGTGCACCACCACACCTGGCTCTAAAATCAATTCTTGATTAAATTTTGGTTATATGCTTGGTCTTAAACACCCAGAGAGAAATTTATAAGCAAAGATAAAGGGATACCTCAAATATATGAACAGCTTATTATGTAACACAAGAACTTTCCAAGAGGGGAAAGTCATGAGCCCTAGGGGTGTAACACCTGCTGGTACCTGGCTAAATGCATATTATTATGCTCACCAAACTGCCCAGTAAATACTTTTCTTAATGTTCATACCCATATATTAATGCTACTCTCACTTTTGGTTGGAGAAGCTTCTCTTTTCAAGTGGCAGTGACCTCTAGGATCACTCAGAAGGTACCATAGTGGTGAGAAGTGACAGGAGTGCTCAGCACTGAAACACCTCTATCACACCTTCCAAGACTCAGGGTCCATTGTGGAAGAGGTGGTGGAAAGAATGTTAAGAGCCAAAGGACAGGTAGGACTCCTTAGAACGTGCTCCCTCCAGACACAAAATGGCCTGGATATCCAAGAGGGAAAACAAACAAGGCTTAAGACATGTTGTCCCCATCTCTAGTAGTTCTAATTCTATAATAAGGAAAAGCAGCCATAGATTCAAAATGGTTATTTTCAAACCTAAAATATAAATATGGATGACTCTGACCAAGGGTTGTTTAATTGAGAAGACTTCCTCATACTGGGAACAATGGTAAATCTTTTCTAACTTGTACCAGGACATCATTAAATAAGTCCTGAGGCCAAAAATACATTTGTACAACCCTTTATAGCACCAATGGCTCTATGGTACCAACCATTGGCCCTGGCTACCCCCAGGACAAATTAAAAAGGTATACTCTGGAAGGCTATTATACAAAATCATGTATATGCACCATTATCAAGGTTAAATGTTGTGTATATGCTCCTGATAACTCTGCAAATATCTCATCTGTTTTACAAGCCACACATAAACAGATTCAGGCCATGTTAGACACTCTTGTGCCATTCAATGAGCAGTTTTGGAAGAAAACCTCAGTCAGCTCATGCTCAGATGGTCTTGAGACAATCCAGCTCCTTCTGCCTGGGTTCCCTCAAATGCTCCCCAAGGCCTGGAAGTCCACAGGAAGAACAACCCTGAAGATGACCCGTTAGCTGTGTGCTTACTCCTTACTTTTATTTTTTCTCCCCAACATTTTATCTTCCTGCACTATAGCAATACATTTTTGGGGTCCTTTAGAATAGTTCTCCTCTTTGGGAAAGGCTCTTTAACTGCCATATTTCTATACCCCTGTTTAGCTGGAAATAGTTCGAGATCTGACCCCTAATAGAAGTTAAAAAGTGTCTTCTCATGAGAGGTGGGTACAGTTAGGATGGCTGGACCACTATAAGTAAAAAAGGGAGGAAAGTCTGCACTTGCTAGAAATCAAAGATGATCTGACTTCTCATCTCTTGCCTAATTTCCTAAACCTGTTTTCCCACAAACAACCTAGAACCCTCCTGGGAGAGAGGTCTTTCATCAGATGTAAACATTATGGTTGATCAAGTTCAGCCCCTGGAATTTGGTATGAGGGCTAGCCTATTCCTGAGGCAGGCCCTAGCCCTAACCAACCAGCTGTCCCTCTGGCTCACCTGAGCCAGAAGACAGACCACCTCTATAAAGTTATAAAATACCTTTGCAAGGGAAGGGCAGGTTTTCTGACTATTTGGGAACTTCCAGCTATGGATGAGTTTCTCCCTTGGCTGGGCTTGGACTGGCTTAGCCCAGGCCCAGGCCCAGGCCCAGGCCAAGCCCCAGCCAGAAGGACCCCTAGCCCTTACTCTCCGCATGAGTTCTGTATCCCTTGCAGCTCCCCACATGGCAGGAGCTCCTTGAGCTTTCTTTTCTCTTTTCTTTCCATGTTCCTCTCTTCCCAGGCCCTCCATGTGGGAGCCACATGGGTACCTTTCCCTGTCTCTATACTTCCCTCAATAAATATAATAATTTTAAAATGTAGGACTGGAGAGATGGCTTAGTGGTTGGTTAAATGCTTGCCTGTGAAGCCTAAGGACCTTCAGTTTGAGGCTTGGTTCCCCCAGGACCCATGTTAGCCAGATGGACAAGGGGGTGAATGCATCTGGAGTTCGTTTGCAGTGGCTGGAGGCCCTGGTGCGCCCATTCTCTCTTTCTCTGCCTGTTACTCTCAAATAAATAAATAAACAACAAAAAGTTTAAAAAAATGTTAATACCACATGTAACCAATTACTGAATAGAATGTACCTTTTTGGAGTATTTTACAAAATACTAAGTTTAGGGTCTAGATGTATAGCTGAGAGGTAGAGTGCTTGCTTAGCATACAAAATGCCCTGGGTTCTCTCCATACCACCCCTGAAAAATTAATAAAGAAATTCAGATGAAATTTCCTAGTTTTCATCTGGTTTTGCTGTGCTAACAGTTGTGAGTAGTAAGCATGCGTTGTTCACTAAAAAGCAGATAAAGCACTCATACTGGCCACTATAAAGGACTTTTTTTTTTTTTTTTTTTTAGTTGTTTGAGGTAGGGTCTCACTCTAGCCCAGGCTGCCCTGGAATTCACTCTGTATTCTCAGGGTAGCCTCAAACTCATGGTGATCCTCCTACCTCTGCCTCCTGAGTGATGGGATTAAAGGCATGTGCCACTACACCCAGCTAAGGACTTTAATTCTGTTGGGTAATTATTCCTACATCTTGTCCAATAAAGCTTGTAGTGTGAAAAAGCAATAGTTATTTCTACCGAAGTGCTTTTGTTTGTGCAGCAGCATCTAGCCGCGGAAAGTGGCTTGCGTTTAGGGGCACTGCGGCGCCCAGGCCGCGCAGGAAACGCACAGGTGACGCACCTCCGCAGCTACTTCCCGGTCGGGCCGGCCGTCACTGTCCTTCAGCTCCACATACGGCTTCTCGTGGACCCGGTTGAGATCTTCGTGAAGACCATCCAGGAGAAAAGCCAGAAGTTCTTGTGAGTCTTGCTGCTGGAAACCATTAAACCTGGGAGCATATTTTGCTATGGTCCACTACAAATAGGAATAAAAGCTGTTATTTCCTACTTCATAAATTTGGAATGGCTATGCTCCCCGAGCCAATCAGAGACACCGTAAGAAAACCAACAGCACAATATTCAGCCTGCCTCTATTTCAGCAAGTGTATTTTGGATACCCATTTAATTTTCCTAATCTTAATCTCAAATGGTAAAAATTTAGATTACTATCATATAATCAAACAGTTCTTTAGCTACATAGATATTTCAGATAGAAATGGTAACATGGCATTTGCTTTAACTCAAAGACTTTCTAGTCTAGATAAGTATTTTCTTCCAGTTACCTGTTCTGTCTTGCTGTATTATAATGTATTATTAGAGGCAAAATAGCATAGTATTTAACTATAAGACTTACAAACTTGTAAATTTGGGCAAATTAACCACTCTAAACCATAAAATGGGATTTAAAACATTGTATCTTATTATAGAATTGTTTATGCTGGACGTGGTGGCTCACACTTTTAATCCCAGTACTCAGGAGGCTAAAGTAGGAGGATTGCTATGAGTTTGAGACAAGCCTGGGCTAGAGTAAAACCTTGCCATAAAATAACAACAAAATTTATTTACAGAATTAAATGAGTGATACAATAAAAAGAACAGTTCCTTGCAAGTATTAAGCAATCAAATTTTAACCTATTGTTATTTATTATTTTTAATTTAAAAACCTATCTTATCTTTAAGGATAATAATTCTAATACTACTTACATTCACTACATGATATAAATCTAAGACTTATATAAGTCCATTACATTCTTTATTTTATTTTATTTTTTTTGGTTTTCCAAGGTAGGGTCTCACTCTAGCTCAGGCTGACCTGGAATTCACTATGTAGTCTCAGGGTGGCCTCGAACACACGGCGATCCTCCTACTTCTGCCTTCCCAGTGCTGGTATTAAAAGCATGTGCCACCACGCCCGGCTTCAATTACATTCTTTTATCTAGCTACTGTTTTATTGTACAGATAGAACAAATTATCTTGGTAATGATGAAAATATATTAAGAGATACAACTACCTTGCAGTTAGAATACTGCTAGCAGTAAAAGAGTACCAGAAAGGTTTATTCTTCATGTCAGTAGGATATCTGACAAATTCATAAAATAACAACATTCCAAATAGGGACTATGTCTTTTGTTCTTCCTGTTCATGACATATTAGTAAGTAGTCTTTTACACTGACTTGAACAAATAAAAATACCAGCTCTCAAGTTTACAACTAGTGAAGGATTCAAAAACACTGATGATCTGAATATAGAAAACATACAGTAAAATGAAAACTAAAGATTTTTCATATATTCTTAGCCTGCTTACCCGAAGCTTTAATGGGGCAACATTCTTCTGAGTTCCACTCCAAAGTTCCTGTACTAAATCACCATAACATTTAGCCATATGCCCTTTCATACCAATGGGATTTGTCCTAGAAGTTTGAGAGAAAAATCTGTTGGCAAAGAGTCTAATTTATAATCAGGTAGACATAGAAATGCCTATCACAGTGTAGTAAACCTATCAGTTATTGTTACCAGTAGTAGTACTACTAGCACTACTAGGAGAAGTAGCAGCAGCAACAAATCAAAATAGTATCCTAGGCTGGAGAGATAGCTCAGTAGTTAGGACACTTGTTTGCAAAGCCTGATGGCTCAGGAAGGATTCCCTAGTACCCATGTAAAGCCAGACACACAAAGTGGCACCATGCATTGGAAGTTTGTTTGCAGTGGCAGGGGGCCCTGGAGCACCCATTCCTCCTCTTTCTCATTCTCTCTCTGCTTGCAAGTAAACAAATAAATAGAGAAAGGAAAGGAAGGAGGGAGGAAGGGAGGAAGGAGAAAAAAAGGAAGGAAGAGAGGGAGGGGGGAAGGTAGGAGGGAAGAAGGGAAGGAGGGAGTGAGGGAGAAAGGGAAAGAGGGAGTGAGAGAGAGAGAAGGAGGAAGGGAAGGGAAGGAAGGGAAGGAAAGAAAGAGAAGGAGAGAAGGAAGGATCCCTTGGCTCTTATTTCGTACTAAATAAAGCAATAAGGTAAGATTTTTCTCCCCTTTGTCAAGGAAAAAGATTGAAGTGACACTGGATTCAGATCAAAGCCATAGAAGGTTAAGTTACTAGTGGCTCAAAAAGATTACCTGTTGAGCTCATAAAGATGCCTCCCTGAGATGAAATACTGTGTCAGTGGCTGTGTGTTACTAACACATTGGATGCTTGAATT
This sequence comes from Jaculus jaculus, assembly GCF_020740685.1. Classification (NCBI taxonomy): domain Eukaryota; kingdom Metazoa; phylum Chordata; class Mammalia; order Rodentia; family Dipodidae; genus Jaculus; species Jaculus jaculus. The sequence goes on from NC_059110.1 coordinate 95,310,694, forward strand.
CATGAAGCATGTGTTTCCCAGGTTACTCAGACCTGTGGCTCCTTTTTCGGTGGGAACTAGAATAAACAACATGAGACATGAACTACTATGGTAATATGCTATAGAACCTGTATTCAATACAGTGATTCTTTTCCTTTTCTTTGTGGCAGTGCCTTATCAGATAGCCCAGAGTGGTCTCAAAATAGGAACCTAGATGCCTCAGTCTTCAGTGTGCAGGCACTATAGGCATGTATCACCATACACTGGCTTCTCAACACAATGACTTTGTAAGCTTTTCATGGAGTGTATTTGGCAGCATGATTTTTTTTTTTTTTTTTTTTTTTTTTGAGGTAGAGTCTCATTCTAGCTCAGGCTGACCTGGAATTCACTATGTAGTCTCAGGGTGGCCTTGAATTCATGGCAATCCTTCTACCTCTGCCTCCCAAGTGCTAGGATTAAAGGTGTGAGTCACCATTCCCAGCAAGCATGATGATCTTTATTCACCTGTAATCTAGAAGTGGAATGTACTTTTTTTTTTTCATTTGCCAAATGCTTTTAATCATTGCTTCATGTTTAAAGGCTCTGAGGGGGTTGCCAAAGCAGGTAGTATGATCTGCATTTTAAGGGGTGGGTAAAGTGGTCACAGAAGGATTAAGAAGCAGTCCAAGGGCTGGAGAGATGGCTTAGCAGTTAAGGCACTTGCCTGAGAAGCTTAAGGACCCAGGTTCAATTCTCCAGATGCACAAAGTGGTACATGCATCTGGAGTTCATTTGCAGTGGCAGGAGGCCCTGGCATGCCCATTCTCTCTCTCTCTCTATCTGCTTCTTTCTATCCCTTTTTTTCTCAAATTTTTTAAATTATTTTTTTATTAACAACTTCCATGATTATAAACAATATCCCATGATAATGCCCTCCCTCCCCCACTTTCCCTTTTGAAACTCCATTCTCCATCATATCCCTTCCCCCTCTCAATAAGTCTCTTTTATTTTGATGTCATGATCTTTTCCTCCTATGATGATGATTTTGTGTAGGTAGTGTCAGGCACTGTGAGGTCATGGATATCCAGGCCATTTTGTGTCTGGAGGAGCACATTCTTTCTGCCACCTCTTCTGCAATGGACCCTGAGCCTTAGAAGGTATGATAGAGATGTTGCAGTGCTCTGTTACTTCTTCCCAGCACCATGAAGTGGAAGGTACTGTTTTTAAATGTTATGCTTGTTGGTATCTCTCATACTGGCAGTGGTGGCACATGCCTCTAATCCCAGCACTTGGGAAGTGGGGGAAGGAGGACCTTGTCTCAAACAAACAAACAACAAAACATAATTCAGTGCTCCAAGTAGGTCTTAAAAAAAATACCACAGCTGGGCATCCATGCCTTTAGTCCCAGCACTTGGGAGGCAGAGGTAGGAGGATTGATGTGAGCTCGAGGCCAGCATGAGACCACATAGTAAATTCCAGGTCAGCCTGAGCTAGAGTGAGACCCTACCTCAAAAAGCAAGCTCTTGGGCTGCAGAGATGGCTTAGCGGTTCAGGCATTTGCCTGCAACGCCAAAGGACCCAGATTCGATTCTCCAGTACCACATTAGCCAGATGCACAAATGCATCTGGAGTTCATTTACAGTGGCTGAAGGCTCTGGTGCGCCCATTCTCTCTCTCTGCCTCTTTCTCTGTCTCAAATATATATATGTATATTTTTTAAAAAGCTCTTGGCTGGGCTGGAGAGATGGCTTAGCGGTTAAGCGCCTGCCTGTGAAGCCTAAGGACCCCGGTTCGAGGCTCTGTTCCCCAGGTCCCATGTTAGCCAGATGCACAAGGGGGCACATGCGTCTGGAGTTCGTTTGCAGAGGCTGGAAGCCCTGGCACGCCCATTCTCTCTCTCCCTCTATCAGTCTTTCTCTCTGTGTCTGTCGCTCTCAAATAAATAAATAAATAAAAATTAAAAAAAAAATTAGAAAAAAAAAAAAGCTCTTGGCTGCCTAACCACTCTTGTACGTCCAGCTTCTGGTGAGATGCCCCTAGTCTCAGACAGTCTGGGCCAAATCGAGGGGAGAACTGCTAACCCTACTTTCCACATGGGTTCTTTTGTTTGTTTGCTTGTTTTTTGTTTTTCAAGGTCGGGTCTCACTGTACCTCAGACTGACCTGGAATTCACCACATAGCCTCAGGGTGGCCTCGAATTCATAGATTCTCCCACCAATGCAGCCCTCTGCCTCTGAGTGCTGGGATTAAAGGCGTGTGCCACTATGCCCAGCTAAAATGATTGCTTTTAGAGGCACAATCTAAATATGAGACCAAGTAGGCCTGGAACTGGCTATCTTCCTGTCTCTACATCCCAAATTCTAGGATTACTGAAGTGTTACCACCGTGTCCAGTATATAAATTATTTAACTACAAGGTTAGAAAGAGCTTCAGAAACCAATTTTGAGGGAGGTATGGTGGTTCATGCCTTTAAGCTCATTATTTGGGAGACTGAGTTAGGAGGATTGCCTGAGTTCAAATCCACCCTGGGCTACAGAGAAAGCAACTTAATGTTGGGCTTTCCTAATAAGAACAACATACCTGTAATCCCTGCATACCCCAGACACAATCAGAAGGCTCAAGTGTTCAAGGACGGCCCAGAAGACATAGTGAGACCACCTCAAAAAGCAACAGCAGCAAAAGCCTCTAAAAATAACATTCGGACTTACCTTTGTGTCTATCTATTTTACTACTGTTTGCTATAAAGGACATTTCCTCAGGCCAGCTCATATCTTTGTTGCGAACTAGAAAGATAGGTAGAAATGTGTTAATTTCTTATCCATACTACTCATCTTCAATCAATTGCTATGTTTTTTTAAGTTATTCCTAAACCAGGAACTTAAAAAAAATAATTCTAGAGCCAGACATGGTGGCTTATGTCTTAATTCCTGGTACTTGGGAGGCTGAGGTAGGAGGACTGCTGTGATTTCAAGGCCAACCTGGGCTATAAAGAGATCCTGTCTCAAAAACACACACACACACACACACACACACACACACACACACACACACACACACACAGTTTAGTAACTAGCTCTGAAATTATTCTTTTAGCTGCTACAAACAAATTCCAGATACATGCACCACTTTGGGTACTGGTGAATTGAACCTGGTCTTCAGGCTTTGCTGGCAAGTACTTAACTGCTGAGTCATCTCTCCACCCCTATTTTTCTTTTCTTTTTTGAGGCAAGCCCAACGGACTAGATTTTTATTTATTTATTATACGCATTTTTTTAAATGAGAGAGAGAGAGGATTGGCATACCAGGGCCTCCAGCCACTGCAATCAAGCTCGAGAAGCTTGCACCACCTTACGTATCTGGCTTATATGGGTTTGAAAAGTTGAATATGGGTTCTTAGGCTTCACAGACAAGTGCCTTAACTGCTAACACATCTCTCCAGCCCGTTTTTCTTTTTCTTTCTTTCTTTCTTTCTTTCTTTCTTTCTTTCTTTCTTTCTTTCTTTATTTATTTATTTATTTATTTATTTTTTTCTTAGGATCTTCTCTGACCTTTTTTTTTTTGTTGTTGTTGTTCTTTTGAAGTAGGGTCTTGCTCTTTCTTTTTCTTTTAAAAAAATTTGATTTATTTATTTAAGAGCAAAAAAGGCAGAGAGGGAGAGAAGGGGAGTCAAATCTGGGTTTTGCAGGTGAGCACCTTAATTACTATGTCATCTCTCCAGCCCCAGCTCTATTTTTCTTTTAAAGCAATTTAGATAGCAAAGTAAAAGTGCGTAAGAGTTGGACTAGAGAGAGATTCCCCGGCACAAGCCAGATGCACAAGGTAGCATGTGTATCTGGAGTTCACTTGCAGTGGCTGGAGACCCTGGCACGTTCATTCTCTTATCTGCCTGCTTTTCTCTCTCAAATAAATAAACAAGCAAATAAATAAATAAAATATTCAAAAAATACATAGAGTTTAATGGATTTTCCTTATTTATAGAACCCAAAAAATAATAGCTCTGGGGAAAAATTATAAAATAAGATGAGCAGTAATTCTTTAAAATCTTTCCCTAAAAGCATGATGTAGTCCAGCAATTGGGAGGCAAAAAGATCAAGAGTTAAAGAATATTCCCATCTACATAACAAATTCAAGGTCAGCCTAGGCTACACTGAGACCCTATCTCAAAAATACTGGGCAAGGGCTGGAGAAACAGCTTAGTGGTTAAGGCACTTGCCTGCGAAGCCTAAGGACCCATGTTTGATCTCTCTTCAGATCCCACATAAGCCAGATGCACAAAGGTGATATAAGCGCAAGGTTGCACATATGCACTAGGTGGTGCAAGTGTCTGGAGTTTGACTGCAGTGTTCTTGCTCTCTCTCTCTCTTAAACAAACAAACAAACAAACAAACAAACAAACAAAAAACAAGCAAGGGCTAGACAGAAGGCTCTCTATGTTTGCAGTCTGATGGCCAAGGTTCAGTTCTCTAGTAACCACATACAGCCAGATGCATAAAGTGACACATACATCTGGGATTCAATTGCAGTGGCAGGAGACCCTGGTGTGCTTATACTCACTCTTTCTGCCTGCCTCTGTCTCTCTTTCAAATAATTAAAAATATTTTAAAAAATACCAAGCAAAGTCAACCAAACCAACAAAAAGCCCAAGCCAACATTCCTCCACAAAATCCCAGTATATATGCACACATCTATTCTGTACCTTCAATTACCAGGTGCTGTTCATCCTGAATCTTCAAATATTCCAGCCTATGATCCTCATCATCCAGAAGAGTAAGATAATTCTACATAATGAGGATGGAATGCTTTTGTTAATTTGGCTAGTCAATTTGAAACAGAGAAACATGAATGCCAATTAAATTATTATTGCATTTCTATAACTTATATCATATTTAGTTGTTCATGCATATTTATAATTTAGGTGACAAATGAAGGAAAGAAATGTGATTCTCTATAATTTTACAAATATTCTCTATGTTCCTAAAGCAAAGTTGAATATAATTTGTGTATAGACTAGAAGATTCTTCACAGATCAAACCAAAGTTTACCAAGAATTACATTTTCTTTTCTTTCTCTCTCTCTCTCTTTTTTTTTTTTTTTAAGTTTTTTGAGGTAGGGTCTCAGTCTAGCCCAGGCCTGGTGTGTATCACCATGCCTAGACAAGAGTTACATTTTCTTTTTTAAAAAATTTATTTTTTTGAACACTTCCATAATTATAGACAATAAGCCATGGTAATTTCCTCACTTTCCCCCTATTTTCCCCTTTGCAAGGAGTTACTTTTTATTTTTATTTTGAGGTAGGGCTTCACTCTAGCCCATGCTGATCTGGAATTCACTATGTAGTCTTGGGGTGGTCTCAAACCCATGGTGATCCTCCTACCTCTGCCTCCTGAGTGCTGGGATTAAATGTGTTCTATAGAGTGTGCAGAAAAGAAATTTTCTTTCCCATTTTCACTGCTGTAAAAACTGAGACACAGTTAAGTGACTTGCCTTAGATTCATGACTAAAAAGTAGCAGAATCGGTATCTAATCCCGCAATGTGGCTGCACTAGCTATTTTCTTAATGACAATGTGATTCTGCCTTTCAATGGTAACCAAAGGAGGCTATAAGAAAGCACTAGGAAACAAAAAACTAGTTAAAATTGCACTTATGATCTAATTTCAGAGTAAATTTAATACTGACTATCACAGGAAGAACATGTAGACATTTAATAAAAGCACTGCAAGCTCTGAGGAGAGTGGAAGTTAAGAGCTGGTCAGGAAGGAAGGACTTCCACTATGTGCATGGTTTGAATTTTAATGTTACTTTAAAATAAACCCAACAAAATCTATACAGTTATAAAAGAAGATATTTAAGCCTGGTGTGGTGGCATACACCTTTAATCCCAGCACTTGGGAGGCAGAGGTAGAAGGATCGCTGTGAGTTCAAGGCCACCCTGAGACTCCATAGTGAATTCCAGGTCAGCCTGAGCTAGAGTGAGACCTACCTCGAAAGTTCCCTCCCCCCAAAAAAGATATTTTATATTATTTTACAATGTAACAGTAAGTTTTACAAGACAGAACTGTCCATGACAATCAATTGTGATGACCATCAACATGATTGCTATAGTCCAAGCTCTTATCCTCATGAAATACGATGTTTGTGAGTGAGTTTGTGGTGCTGGGGATTAAACCCAGAGTCTTACATATATTAGGTAAGTATTCTACCACTGAACCATATCGCCAGCATAATTTAACATTTAGTCAGAGTTTTCTTGACTCTGAAGATGCCTCTTACCTCACTATTATATAGCCATAGGCGCATATCTTCCTCTTTGATGCGAAGCCTTTGAGACAAGTATTCGTGAATTTCCTTGATAGTCTGCATTCTACTAAAACAGCCTGTATAGGCTAACACCCGCTTTAGAGGTGCATTCGGAGAAGGTACATTTCCTACAGTTACAGTAAACATGATAAGGAAAAGGAAGATATAAAAACACTTGTCTCAATAATGGTTACTTATTAATTTAGGAAATAATGATGATAAATAAGAATTAATTACAGGTTTAATAATTTTATAAATGAACAGCACTATTGAAGCTTGAAAATGGCCAGGTATAGTGACACATGCTTGTAATCCCAACACTTAGCAAGTGGAGGCAGCAGGATCAAGAATTTAAGGTGTGAGGGGCTGGGAAGATGGCTTAGTGGTTAAGGCACTTGCCTACAAAGCCAAAGGACCCAGGTTCGATTCTCCAGGACCCACATAAGCCAGATGCACAAGAGGGCGCAAGTATCTGGAATTCGTTTGCAGTGGCTGGAGGCCCTGGCACACCCATTCTCTCCTTCTCTCATCCCCCACCCACCTATTTCTCTCAAATAAAATAAATAAATAAAATATTTTAAAAAATAATTTAAGGTTTGATGGGCTACAATGGACCATCTCAAAAAGCCAAGGTGGGAGGGAAGGTTGAGAATAAAGAGAAAACCCACATGTCTCAAAGCCTCAATCTTGGAAACAACAAAAATAAAAGCATATAATTCTAGATAACTGGCATATTTTGGGTCCTAAGTATTTTAACATGCTGGCTAAAAACTGACATTAATATACAATTATCCTCAGTTTGGTAAGACTCAGTAGCAAGATGAAATAAAATGTGCTGGGAGGTAACACAGTAGCAAAGTGCTTCCCCATCCTATAGGAGCCCCTGAGTTTAATGCCCAGATCTTGGAGAAACAAAACAAAAACCAACAAAATAAGGAATGTGGGAGGTGGGGAGATAGCTCAGGCAGTCGAGCTTGCCTCACAAGCATGAGGATCTGAGTTCAATCCCCAGAACCAATGTAACAGTGCTAGATTTCGCAGTTCACACTTTTAAGCCCTGCACGGGAGAGGCAGAAAGGAGAGGATCCCCGGGGGCTTGAAGGCCAGCCAGTCTATTCTAACTGGTGAACTCCAGGCCAAGAAAAGACCTTGTCTCAACAAAAAAAAGTGGGGAGGGAACAGTATTCCTGAAAAATGACACTAGGTTGTCCTCTAGCCTCCACACGCATGCTCATGGACATGTGTGTACACATGCACATTTTAAAAAGTGGGAGCCAGGTGTGGTGACACGCTCCTTTAATTCCAGCACTTGGGAGGCAGAGGTAGGAGGATCACCAAGAGTTTGAGGCCATCCTGCAACTACATTGTGAATTCCAGGTCAGCCTGGGCTAGAGCAAGACCCTACCTCAAAAAAAAAAAAAAAAAAAAAAAAAAGAACCAAACAAAAAAGGTGGAGGCTGAAGAGATTGGTTAGCAGTTAAGGTGCTTGCCTGCAAAACCAAAGGACCCAGGTTCGATTCCCCAGGACCCAAGTAAGCCAGATGCACAATACTGGTAGCACATGCATCTGGAGTTTGTTTGCAGGGGCGGGAGGCCCTGGAGTGCCCATTCTCTATCTCTCTCTCAAATAAATAAATAAAAATTTTAAAAGTATTTTTAAAAAAGTGAAGTCAGGTGTGGTGGCACACACCTTTAATTCCACCATTAAGGAGACAGAGGTAGGAGGATTGCCATGAGTTTGAGGTCAATTTGGAACTTCATAGTAAGTTATAGGTCATCTTGGGCTATAGTGAGACCCTACCTTGAAAAAACAAAAACAAAAATAACAAAAAAAAAGCCAGGTGTGGTGGCACATGCCTTTAATCCCAGCACTTGGGCGGCAGAGGTAGGAGAATCACCTTGAGTTCGAGGCTACCTTGAGACTACAGAGTGAATTCCAGGTCAGCCTAGGCTAGAGTAAGACCCTACCTTAAACAAACAAAACGTGACAGTGATGAAACAGTACTGAATTTGACACCCACAGATAGATTCACTTATCTAACAGATTCACTTAATCTAACAATAAACTCTGAATCATTACTCCCTCATTTTCAGTCACTAAGGGACCCAATTACCTGGTAGCAGTTGACAGAAAGAAAATTTTGCCTGAAAGTCAAGTTGGTGGATTATACATGGCCAAACAGAATTTTTAAGTGAAGCCAAGAGGCTTCCCATGACTAAATAGCTGTCTGGTTGAAAAGGAGGGTGCAAATCATATAGATTGTTTGCCCAGTAAGAAGACAGCAGACATGATCTTGAATTGCTGAAGGGTTCAAAGTGAAAACAAAAAAATTGGCCATACAGTTTTCCCTCAGACTCCAATGAACTGGTTTGAGGACTCTCATCTTCAGAACACCAAATCCATGGATCCTCATCTTGTATACAGAATAGCACAGTATTCATATATAATCTATGGGGCTGGTGAGATGTTTTAGTGGTTAAGATGTCTGCCTGTAAAGACTAAGGACCCAGGTTCAACTCTCTAGAACCCATGTAAGCCAAATGCATATGGTGGCACATGTATCTGGAGTTTGTTTGCAGAGGCTGGAGCCCCTGGCATGTCCATTCTCTCTGGAGTCTCTCTCTCTCTCAATAAATAAGTAAATTTGAAAAAATAACATAGTATTTATGTATGCTTGCTCATTTACTCTACTTTTAATTACTTAATTTTTGGGGGGGGGGGTTGAGGTAGGGTCTCACTCTGGTCCACGCTGACCTGGAATTAACTCTGTAGTCTCAGGGTGGCCTTGAACTCATGGCGATCCTCCTACCTCTGCCTCCCAAGTGCTGGGATTAAAGGTGTACGCCACCACGCCCAGCTAATTACTTAATATTTACATGTGTATGTGAAGTATGTATGTGGTGCATGTATGCTGTGTGCAGATGCACTCATGCATGTGTATAGAGGCCATAGCAGAAGGTCAGATCTCTTCCTCTATTGCTTATTCATGTGTTTTCTTGAGACTCTGAACCCAGAGAAGCAACTTTTGTGAGCATTAGTAATTCTCTGGTCCCCTTCCTACAGGACTGGGGTGACTAATGTGCATGGCCATGCCCAGCTTTGTTTACTTATGAGAGATAGAGAGCATATGAATGCAAATGAGCACACCAGAAGCTCCTGCCACTGCAAACAAACAACAGACAAATGTGCCACTTTGTGCATCTTTATGCACAGCTTTTTATATGGGCACCAGGGTGTGGAACTCAGATTGCTCAGGCTTTAATGCCTGCAATGGAAAGTGCTCTTAACTGCTGAGCCATATTCCCACTCTTTCTCTCTCCTTCTCTTCCTTCCTTCCTTCACCCCCCTTTTCCTTTATTAGTGAGAGAGACAGAGAGAATACATGGGTGCACCAGGGCTTCTCTAGATGCTGAGCCCCTGTGTGCATTTGGCTTTATGTGGGTCCTAGGGAACTGAACCTAAGGTCATCAAGCTCTCTAGGCAAGTGCCTTTAACCATTGAGCCATTTCTCCAGCCTTATTTATTCATTCATTTGAGGGTAAAAGTAAAGAGAAAGACTCCCAAGAGTGGGAGTATTTCCCCTAAGACCAAGAGAGGAAGTTGCTGGATTAGGAGCTACAGGAATAAAAGCCCCAGAGTGTCAGAGCAAGCATGGTTAGGATTCCCGCTGAAATACAAAGAAGAGAAGGGAAAAGAAAGAAAAAGTGAGAAAAGCAGGCAGGCTCGGGCAAGGAGGATGCCCATATACCTTATCTTATTATTATTTGGCTTTTGTTTTTCAAGATAGGGTCTCGTTCTAGCCCAGGCTGACCTGGAATTCACTATGTAGTCTCAAGGTGGCCTCCAACTCACAGTGATCCACCTACCTCTGTCTCCCAAGTGCTGGGATTAAAGGGGTGCACCACCATGCCCGGTTACTACCCATATACTTTAAATCATCTTTAGATCACTTATAATTAATAATGTAGAAGGCTATTAGAATATAAGGAAAAATACCAAGATAAATGTCTGCATATGTTCAGTACATATGCAACTTTTTTTTCTGAATTATTTCAGATTTGAGGTTAGCTGAATCTGTGGCTGAGTAATCCATGGAATACGGAAGAATGATTGCATAGAGAGAAAGTGAAGAAGAAAGGAGAGTACATACTTCAAAGCAGGAGGGTTCAAATGACAAATTATGAAAACCAAAGACAGGTTGTTTAAAAAAACTTGCTAAGGACCCCGGTTCAACTCCCTAGGATCCACATAAGCCAGATATACAAGGGGGCGCATGCACCTGGGATTCATATGCAATGGCTAGAGACCCTGGCATACCCATTCTCTCTCTCAAATAAATAAATAAATAAAATATTTTAAAACTTACTAAATCCTGGTTAACTATATAATCAAAGCTATAATGTAAGTGGTTATCTCTGCCTATGACAGCTTAGATTTTGTTAAGCACACTAAACAAAAGCACAAACTTAACATCAATGTAGTAAGTCTAGCATTTTCTACCTATTTAGTAGTGGCTTGGCTTTTTTGTTGTTGTTGTTTATTTCATTTATTTGAGAGTGATAGAGAGAGAAAGAGGCAGATAGAGAGAAAAGAGAGAAGGGGTGCGCCAGGGTCTCCAGCCACTGCAAACGAACTCCAGATGCGTGCGCCCCCTTGTGCATCTGGCTAACGTGGGTCCTGGGGAATCAAGCCTTGAACTGGGGTCCTTAGGCTTCACAGGCAAGCGCTTAACCACTATAGCTTGGCTTTTTAAATGCCATTAAATGTGTTTTCAGTGTCTTTATCTATTAATTAAACCTAAGAACAATTTTAGCATTATTTGTTTTTTCAGAGCTTCTAAGAATTCACTTACCTAAGTTAGGCTGAGACATCATCTAAGGAATAATGACTTCTGTAACCTTGACTACAGAAAATGCTATAGTTATTATAATGATGGCAAGGTTTGAATACCTGTTACTTTAAAACAAATAAAGTCACCTGGCATAGTGGCGCACACCTTTAATCCCAGTACTCGGGAGGCTGAGGTAGGAGGATCACCGTGAGTTTGAGGCCACTCTGAGAATACAGAGTGAATTCCAGGTCAGCCTGGGCCAAAGTGAGACCCTACCTTGAAAAAAACAAAACAAAACAAAACAACAACAAAAAAGTCTAGTAAACAGTTGTAATAAATTGAGTATTTGAGAAAGATGCATGATAAAACAAAACTATGATCAATTTTTAAACAAACAGCAAAGCAAATCTTTTACTATCAGCAAGCAAAGGATAATGCTTTAAAAAATTAAAAGGACAATTTTTTCCAATTACACACCACAGTATTAGTTTTAAGATTACAGCAAGAAAGCAGTTTTATCAAATTTAAAATGATTAATGATTGATGTCACAACTAATCAATTAGGAATAAAGCTTCAAATGAAGAACAAATTTGGAGCATCAGAACAATCCAGTTCTAGGATTCAGAAGTATTTGCAAGTATAGTGTTCAAGTTAATCATTGTTTTTGTAAGCCATAATACAAAAATTTGAGTTCTAGACAGTTGAGCTCATTAAGCAGGCAGCCACTTATACATAATGCTGTGCTTTTGAATAGCACCTGCAAATCAGGAACTTGCAGAAGCAGCAAAAATCTAGGATAAGCACAAGAGTTACAGATACTAAAAACCCAACAACGCATATTGCCCGTCATTGTTATCTTTCAAAGAGAAACAAAACAGACATGCTACAGGTACAATGAACAGTAGGCTAATATTTCTATTTATTGGCAAGTTAAATCAGGAATGTTTAATAGAACCAGGAGTTGTGGTACAAGCCTTTGATCCCATCATGCAGGAAGCAGAGATAGGAGGATTGCTGTGAGTTTGAGAACAACCTGATACTATATAGTGAATTTCAGGTGAGCATGGGCTAGAGTAGGACCCTACCTTAAAAAAATAGTTTAATAGAAATTCTATTCATTGTTCCTTGATTTTGATGGTTTCTCTAAATACAATAGTGGTTAGGTAGAGCCACTGTCTTGCTATAATTCTTACCAAACACTATATGAAATAGTCCTCACATATTGTGTGAATATATATAACCTTTAAGGATGACATAAAAATAACTATGCTCAAACTTAAAGGAGAGCTAATGGTTACATAGGATTGGTGGTTTAAGGGTAGAGATAGCAACTGCATACTGAGGCATATTTTTTATTGTAATATCCTGACAATAGTAAACATAAAATCGGAGACTGCGTGAACAGATGTATTTAATACTTCTTTTTCTGCTAAAAAAAAAAAATCCAAATATTTTAAGGGGAAAGTTCACAGCAAGCACTATCCATCAATAAATTTAAAGTCAGAGAGAAATCAAAGGGAAACCTTTTGCATATATTAAAGTGGGAACTTATTCACATACTATATTGATAGGCATGGAGTTTTTCTTTTTTGGGGGGTGGAGCTTGGCAGTTCTCAAAGTGAATATATCAGGGTTAGCATGTGATTAGGTGACAAAGCACTTGCATACACTATACACAAGGCCCCGAGCCCAATCTCCACCACCATCAAGAAAGAAACACCGCTCCTACAATCAAAGCAACTATATCATTTTCATTTTGAAATTTCTATTTACTCTGTATTACTGGTCTTTTGCAAAACATTCTTAGGTATAACATGAAAAATATATCATGTTTTGCCAAAATAAAAACAAAAAAACTGCAGCGTAACAAGTATTACTCTAATAATTTGAGTGAGGTAGAAAACACCAATCAATAATTGGTAGGTTACATACAGCAACGATTTATAATGGCTTACCTCAAAAGAAAAAAAAGTAAAATCTATTTCTGTTTATTTTTTAAGTTTAAAACTAGAAAAGAAATATAACCCTTTTCAGTTTGCTGAAATTGAGGGATTTTTGCCTCTATTCCCATCCAGACTTGCACACAACCATAGATCTAAACCTGACAAATGACTTACTGATTCTGCTGATCCTGTATGAAAGCAGATAGGCACATGAATTAGTATCATGGCACCAGCCTTTGAGCAACCTGATTTTCAGTTTTTCTTTATTTTTAAGGAAATGTATGGCATTCTTGCTGCATTCTTAAGTTACCTCTCGGTAAATGTTGAGGAAACATTCTTAGGCTCATCATACCCATATTCACCCAGATGTTAGACTGCTGTGTTCGAGTGGCAGGCTGCTGTCGCAAAAAGAGGAGATAACGAGGAAATAATTCCAGCTCTGGGATGTCTGTCTTGCTATTCTTGATCACCTATATTTATGAAAAGTAAAAAGTGGTGATGACTCTAAAAGAAACAAAACCATTTTAACCTAACTTCGAGTTCTGTTTTTATTTTTATTTTACTTTTTAATATATTTTATTTTTATTTATTAATTAGAGAGAGAGAGATGGAGGTAGGGAGAGGATTGGAACACCAGGGCCTCTAGACACTGCAGATGAACTCCAGGCACGTGTGCTACCATGTGCATCTGGCTTATGTGGGTTCTGGGAAATCGAACCTGGGTCCTTAGCTTTGCAGGCCAGCAACTTACCTGCTAAGCCATCTCTCCAGCCCCGAATTTTGTTCTTAGAGCGTTTCACTATTTTGCCTAAACTGGCCTTGAACTCATGACCTTCCTGTTGAGGATTATAGTCATTTGCCACTAACTCCATCTGACAACAATGTTCAACAGTTCTCTATTTTTATTTGGTAATTTACTGACTCACATATATTTAAGTTACATAGATCTGAACATATTCAGGCACCTTAAAATAATCTTTCAACATTAGACTTCATTGTGGTTATTTCTGCTTCTTTCATTTAAAATCAAAATTAAGGGTTAAAAAAATAACCTTAAATATGGGCTGGTGATAACTCATTGGGTAATGAGTTATGCAAGCATAACTTCGATCCCCAGAATTCACATAAAAATACCAGGCAGAGACTAGTGGATCCCTGGGACTCTCTAGCCAGCCAGCCTAGTTTAACTTAGTGAGTTCCAGCCTAATGAGACTCTATCCCTAATAATGTGGGCATTCCTGAGGACTGACACCCAAGGCTGTCCTCTGGCCTCCACATGCATATGCATACATGTGCATCTACACACACACACAAATAAATAAAAACCCTTAACTATTAATTACGGCCCTACTTCTTTTGTATAATAATCCTCATTATATTTATATACTTTATATATATACTGCATATAAATGACCAACTATTAAAGGTAAACTCATAGAACTGAAAATACAAGTCAACAACTTGAAACTACTCACATTTATCCATATTATGCTACACCCCATAATTATCAGTATACTAATGTCACAAAACCTTATCAGTAGATAAGGCCCCCATTTTGTTAATACATAGAAAAAATTGTAAATTTGCCCAAAGTTTTCTTTCTAGTGTCAGTATTGATGACAGAACTGTTTGTTATATTAAAAACACTCTAAGCCAGACGTGGTGGTGCATGCCTTTAATCCCAACACTTGGGAGGCAGAGGTAGGAGGATTGCCGTGAGTTCAAGGCCACCCTGAGACTCCACAGTGAATTCCAGGTCAGTCATGGCTAGAGTGAGACCCTACCTCGAAAAACCAAAAAAAAAAAAAAAAACAACAAAAAAAAACCACTCTACTTGTACTCTACTTATATAACTGATCTTTTCATTCATACATGGCGCTATTGCTTACTTGCTTGGTTTGCTCTTTGAGACAGGGTCTTTTCATATAGTACAGGTCGGCTAGAATTTGCTATGCAGCCCAAGCTGGCCTGAAACTCATGATCCTCTTGCTTCTACCTCCCGAGTGCTAAGACTACAAGCTTGTGTTACCATGCCCATCTTTATTTATTTTTTGTACATGGTTAAAACAAGAAATTTGGGTGTGTGAACTCAGTTTTACACTATTGGTACAGGTTACAAGCAGCCTCTTCCACATAAAGTGCCTGTCACCCTGCCCTATGTTTTAAGATTAGCTTATTACCAGCCTCATGTTCTAATAGGCCAATATAGCTAATATTCAAATCTAAAACAGAAAACCTGACAAGGCCAGGTGGGGCATGCTTATAATTTTATCTTTTTTTTTTTTTTTTTTTTTTTTTTGGTTTTTCGAGGTAGGGTCTCACTCTGGTCCAGGCTGACCTGGAATTAACTCTGTAGTCTCAGGGTGGCCTTGAACTCACGGCGATCCTCCTACCTCTGCCTCCCGAGTGCTGGGATTAAAGGCGTGCGCCACCACGCCCGGCTGCATGCTTATAATTTTAGTATTTGGGAGCATTTTGAAGGCTGAAGTGGAAGGAGCAACAGAAACCCCACCCCTCTTTCATAAAATGGGGCAATAAAACATAAAAACAATAGTATAAACCAAATCTTTAGGACTTTGTTTGGGGGGGTAGAATCACTTGGCATTGAACTAGCAATCCTTTTTTTTTTTTTTTTTTTTTTAATTTATTTGAGAGCGACAGACACAGAGAGAAAGACAGATAGAGGGAGAGAGAGAGAATGGGCGCGCCAGGCCCATTCCAGCCTCTGCAAATGAACTCCAGACGCGTGCGCCCCCTTGTGCATCTGGCTAATGTGGGACCTGGGGAACCAAGCCTCGAACCGGGGTCCTTAGGCTTCACAGGCAAGCGCTTAACCGCTAAGCCATCTCTCTAGCCCTCAACTAGCAATCCTTTTTAGAACTTTTTGTTTTGTTTTGTTTTGTTTTGAGGTAGGGTCTCACTCTAGCTCAGGCTGACTTGGAATTCATTCTGTAGTCTCAGGGTACCCTTGAACTCATTGGGATCCTCCTACCTCTGCCTCCTAAGTACTGGGATTAAAGGCGTGCGCCACCACGCCTGGCAAGAACTATTTTTTAAAAAGTATTTTATTTAACCAGGTGTGGTGGCGCACGCCTTTAATCCCAGCACTCGGGAGGCAGAAGTAGAACTGCAGTGAGTTAAAGGCCAGCCACTCTGTGCATATGGTTTTCTTTTCTTTTCTTAAAATGTTTTTTTTTTGTTTTTGTTTTTTGAGGTAAGGTCTCACTCTAGCTCAGGGTGACCTGGAATTCACTATATAGTCTCAGGGTAGCCTCAAACTCAGGGTGATCCTCCTACCTCTGCCTCCCAAGTGCTGGGATTAAAGGCGTGCACCACCATGTGTGGCTTTGTGCATCTGGTTTTACGTGGGTACTGGGGAATCAAACCCAAGCCATCAGACCTCGCAAGCAAGAGCTTTCAATAGCTGAGCCTTCTCTCCAGCCTAATTCCTTGACTTTATATTAGTCTAGTGACTATTCTTTCTTACTCTATGTTGGCTATTCAATCTAATGTCAACATATCATATATACATATCAACATATGGTTGTTATATGAGAAAGAATAAAATGGGACATATTGCCCTGGCCATGGTGGTGCATGCCTTTAATCCCAGCACTTGGAAGGCAGAGGTAGGAGAAATGTCATTAGTTCAAGGCCATCCTGAGACTGCATAGTGAATTCCAGGTCAGCCTGGACTACAGCAAGCAAGACATGACCTTAAAACGCCAAAAAAGGGAGGTGGGGGGGCCATATCCTATAATTATTTGTTCAGGTTCTGTGATTTGAATAGGTTCTGAGAATTCTGCTACAATAAAGAACAAACTTATAGATGGGCATGGTGACACATGCCTTTAATCCCAGTACTTGGGAGGCAGAGGTAGGAGGATCGCCAAGAGTTCGAGGCCACCCTGAGACTACATAGTGAATTCTAGGTCAGCCTGAGCTAGAGTGAGACCCTACCTTGAAAAATCAAAAAAAAAAGAAAAAAAGGAACTTATGAACATGAAAATATGGAAGGCTAGAAAGTGGTTTAAATGATCAAGTGATTAAAGATGCTTGCTTGTAAAGCCTGTCTACTTGGGTTGGCTCAGGTTTGGTTCCCTAGTACCCACATAAAGACAGATGATCCAAGTAGGGTATGTGTCTGAAGTTCATTTGCAATGGCAAGAGGCTCTGGCATATCTGCCTGTTCATATTTGCTCTCTCCTTGCAAATAACTAAAAATATATTTAAAAATTCACATAGAAAAGTAATACAAGATTCTCTTCAGGCTGGAGAGGTGGCTCAGTAGTTAAAGGCATTTGCTTGTAAAGCCTGATGGCCCAGGTTTGACTTCCTAGCCCCATGTAAAGCCAGATGCACAAAGTAGCACATGTGTCTGAAGCTTATCTGTGGTGGTAGAAGGTCCTAGTGCATCCACACTTAATCTTTCTGCCTGTCACTTCCTTTCTCTCTTTCCAATAAATAAAATTTTTTGAATAAAGCTATTTTTTCAAAAAAGATTCTTGCGAGCCAGGCATGGTGGCATACACCTTTAATCCCAGCACTCCTGGGCAGAGGTAGGAGGATCACTGGGAGTTTGAGGCCACCCTGAGACTACATAGTGAATTCCAGGTCAGCTTGAGCTAGAGTGAGACTCTACCTCAAAACTCCATCCCCCCCCCCCCACAAAAAAAAAGATTCTTGGGCTGGAGAGATGGCTTAGCAGTTAAGGTGCTTGCCTGTGTAGCCTAGGGACCCATGTTTAACTCTCCAGGTCCCACGTAAGCCAGGTACACCAGGTAACACAAGCATGCACATGCACACAAGGTAGCATACATGTTTGGAGTTCGATTACAGTGGCTCTGGCACACCAATTCTTTCTCTTACTCTTGCTCTCTTGTATACACACACACACACACACATACACACACACACACACACACACACGTGTGCCAGTCTGTTGGGCTTGCCTCAAAAAAAAAAAAAAAAAAGACTCTTTTCAATACTTCTCATTGTATAAGGCACTATTAGCTATACTTACTGGTCTAGGGAGGGCCAGGTTTGCTCCATACCAGTGATAAAGTGCTCTCCATACAGGTTCTGGGACCATTTCATAATCTCTTCCATGGATCAGCTGTGGAGTTCGCTTTAAGCGCCCTCCTTCTAGTGTTAATGATGTAGCCTTAGAAAGAATCAGTATTGATTTTTAGTATTATAAAGCCTCTCATACATCAAGAAAATCTAGATACAGAACAAATCCATGCCATTTCCCAGTTTCATACTGCTGAAAACTTTTCTTTCTCCATTTTTTCTAGTGGTGCTCAGGATCAAACCTAGTGTCTTGCACTCAACAGGCAAATTACTACCACTGAGCTATATCCCCAGGCAAGAAAATGGAATTTTTTATGAGAAACTTTTTTTTGACTTTGCAATAAACTACTTAAGAAAAGGAACTCACAACAAATCATTTGAAGCAATCATTGAAGCATTTGGGAATAAGACTGGTTCTTACAGATTTCTTTTAAACAATAATTTTCATTTTGCAGTCAAATGCTCTACCACTGAGCTATACCCCACAATAATTATCATTTTGGAATAAAAAAGTCTATGTATATATGACATAACATTTTCACAATAGATGTTATAAGAATAGTATTTCCAAAGATCACTGTATAATTTCAAAGCAAGTAGTATAATAAAAGCCACCGCATAATCTCATGGAAATATACTATGAAAAGACATTTCTATCTAAAACAGGTTAATTTAGATGAATCACAATGTTTTGCTATGTGCTCAAAACCTCTGAATTTTTTAGCTACTTGAAAGACACCAATTTTAAGATACAATGTCAAACTACCTACCTTTACTGGCTCTTGAGTTACCAGTGGTTGGTTATCAATAGCTCCTGGTTTCTGAGGATTAAGGTGTAAAAGAATATTTCCATTGGTTCCTAGTAAACACTGGTTGTTATTGTCAGAAATATTATGTTGTCGAGAAAAGCACATATCTGTCCCCGGTGTGGCAGAATACAGAAAGCCTACCAGAAAAAAAAGAAGATAGACTCTCTTATTTTTAGTTATTATACATGAATAGGTTTGAAGATATGAACTCAAATGTGCACATACTGAGTACATCCAATATCTTGTTGTTATGTCAGGACAGTTTTAGATTTGCATAAATATACAGAAAACAGAGAGTATAGATGTAGTCTTCTGGATAAAAGATAGTATAGCATTAAATAGAATAAAAGCTTTCAAAAAATGTTACCAATTGAGTATCTGACCACCTTTCTAGACTATTGTAATAATTTATTTATTTATCCTTTTTTTGGGGGGGGGATCAAGGTGAGGTCTCTCTAGCCCAGACTGACCTGGAAATCGCTCTGTAATCTCAGGCTGGCCTCTTAACTCATGGTGATCCTCCTACCTCAGCTCATGGAGTGCTGGGACTAAAGATGTGTGACAGTATGCCCAGCTTGAAGATCAATTTGTTAAAATATTGTCTGTACATGATGCTTCCAATCGTTCCCTTTAGTCCTTTTTACTCAGCTGAAACTTAATGGTTCTGTATGACAAAGATGCTTTAATACTTCTATAACCCAACTCATTGAGGTGATCCCTGTTACTTTGCTGATAAAATGCAAGATTCTCAATCTCACCGTGTCATTATCTCCTCTTTGACATTTTCTTTCCCTTTACATGGAGGAGAGTAGGCAAACTGGCAGAGCTAGCATTTTTCCTGCCTGACACTACAAAACACTTAGCAGTCAGAAGTGCTATAATCAGCTCTAACACCAGGATTCAGGTCCATTCATTCTCTCACCCTCATTCCCTCTCCTTCTTTCTTGCTCTCTCCCCCATCTCCATTTCTCCCTCCTCCTTCTTTTTTCTCTCCTCTCACTTTTGATGCTGGGAATTGAATACTATGAACAATACTGTAAGGCACAAACAAGAAACAAGATTTTTTTCTTAGCCTTATCTAAGGTTCTGTTGTATGTGCAGCCCACAGGCTAAGCAGTATTACAAATAGAAGTCCACAAAGCAATTGGTAACTGGAGTGTTTACCCAAGATTAACATGTAGTCAAGAGTTAAAAATATCTTAATTTGGGAGGCAGGAGGATCTCTCTGAGTTCAAGGTCAGACACCTGACCTCAAAAAAACAAAAACAAGCAAACAAAAAGAATCTTAAGGGCTGGAGAGATGGCTTAGCAGTTAAGTGCTTGCCTGTGAAACCTAAGGACCCCGGTTCGAGGCTCGATTCCCTAAGGCCCATGTTAGCCAGATGCAAAAGGGGGCGCACTCATCTGGAGTTTGAATTTGCAGTGGCTGGAGGCCCTGGTGCACCCATTCTCTCTCTCTTTCTTTCTGCTTCTTCCTCTGTCTGTTGTTCTCAAATAAATAAATAAAAATAAACAAAAAAGTTCTTTTAAAAAAAAGAATCTTAAAATGCCCTCGGGTTCAAACTCTTAAGACATTACTCATCATTTTTGCATGTTATGGAATGGAAAATTTTATTTTCTGTTTTCAGAAGTCTGAAATATTGGTAAAACAGAATGAATAATAATCAAGAGATAAGATTTGACTAATGTAAAGTGAAATTTTCATATTGAGAGATTAATGAAGTCTAATTTTGAAGTTATTTTCATATTTTAAAAAATTATTTTACTTTATTTTTGGTGTAGGGTCCTACTCTAGCCCATACTGACCTGGATTTCACTATATAGTCCTAGGCTGGCCTTGAACTCATAGCAACCCTCTTTATCTCTGACTCCCAAGTGCTGGGATTAAAGGTGTGTCCACTACACCTAGCTAAGTTTTTATTTAAAAAGCTATTAATATCTCCAAGAATCTATTTGGTGCGTGCGTGTGTGCATAATGTATGAATATGTGCGTGTGTGGTGGTTATCATGTGCCACAACATGAATATGAAGACCAGAGGACAGCATTAGGTATCAATTGTGGCCTTTCACCTCTTTTTTTTTTTTCTTTTTTGGTTTTTCGAGGTAGGGTCTTCACTGTCACTCAGGCTGACCTAAAATTCAATATGTAGTCTCAGGGTGTCGTTGAACTCATGGAGATCCTCCTACCTCTGCTTCCCGAGTGCTGGGATGGAAGGTGTGCACCACCATGCCTGGCTTTCCACCTCTTTTGAGGCAGGGTTTCTCATTGTTCACTAATGTGTTTGCAAGGCTAGATGTTCTGGGAGCTTCTGGTAGATTCTCCTCTCTCTGCTTCCCACCTTGCCATAGGCACACCGGGATTGGCAAAGCCTACTACAGAATCCAGCTTTTACTTGGGGGGGGATCTGAAGTCAGATACTCACACTTGCACAGCAAGCACTTTATGCACTGAGCCATCTCCTCAGAATTTAAGGAGCCATATAATTAACTACTTCATTCAAAAGTTATTTCTGGGTGGGTATGGTGGTGCACGCCTTTAATTCCAGCATTTGGGAACCAGTGGTAGAAGGATTGCCATGAGTTCAAGGCCACCCCAAGACTACATAGTAAATTCCAGAACAGCCTGGGCTACAGTGAGACCCTACCTCAAAAACAAAACAAAAAATTCCTCCCAATGGGAATCTGATGCCAACTATCCAACCAATCAAAGTTAAGAATTAAACATGTTTGTAATTCTGTACTTGAGGTAAAGGCATGATTATCAGAAGTTTAAGGTCATCTTCAGCTATATAGCAAGTGCAAGGACAGCTTGAGCTGCATGAGACTGTTCCTTAAAAACCAAAACTGCCAGGCATGGTAGTGCACACCTTTAATCCCAGTACTTGGGAGGCAATGGTAGGAGGATTGCTGTGAGTTCAAGGCCACCCTGAGACTACATAGTGAACTCTCTAGATCAGCCTGAGCTAGAGTGAAACACTAGTTCAGAAAAAAAAAAAAAAAAAAACACAACCCAAAACCCATGGACTGGAGAGAGATGGGTCAGCAGTTAAGGCACTTGCTTGCAAAACCTAACTACCTGGGTCCATTTCCCAATACCTACGTAAAGCCAGATGCACAAAGTGGCACATGAGTCTGAAGTTTATTTATAGTGGCTAGAGGCCCTTGTATGCCCATTCTCTCTCTCTGTTTGCAAATATCTATCTATTTATCTATCTATCTATCCATCCATCCATCCATCCATCCATCCATCCATCCATCCATCCAAAAGCCAAAACCAGCTAGGCATGCTGGTGCCTAGCTTTGATCCCAGCATTTGGGAGGCAGAGGTAGGAGGATCACTGTGAGTTTGAGGTCAGCCTGGAACTACAGAGTGAGTTCCAGGTTAGCCTGGGCTAGAGTGAGACCTACTTAAAAAAAAAAAAAAAAAAAAAAAAAAACAGGGCTGGAGAGATGGCTTAGCAGTTAAGGCACTTGCCTACAAAGACTAAGGACCCAGGTTTGATTCTCTAAGTCTCATGTATACATCTGGAGTTTGTTTGCAGTGGCTAGAGAACCTGACACGCCCATTCTCTTTCTCTCCCTCTCTCTGTCTCTAAGAAATAAATAACAATAAAAACAAAAACAAACAAACAAACAAAGACAAAACCCTGAGTGTGGTGGTGCATGTTTTTAATCCCAGTTCTGGGGAGGTAGAGGTAGTAGAATCCTTGTGAGTTCAATTCAAGGTCAGCCTGAGACTACACAGTGAATTGCATTCAGGTCAGCCTGGGCTACAGTGAGACCATACCTCAAAAACAAGCAAACAAAAAACCCTAAAGAAAGGGTTCCACCCTCAGACTCTGACGCTTACATAGAATGCTCATTTAACCACTGACCCATCTCTCCAGGAAGGGGAGGTAGACATGGGAAGATAATAGTTAATATGAGCAAAATATATTACATACATATATAAATATTGTCAGTAAATTAAAACAAAAAGAAAAGTCCCCAAAGCAAAACAAAGAAAACATAACCAGGACGAAGCCTGAGAGTCAAGTCATTTTTACCACTGCCAGCAGATTCTGAGGCTTCAGATGCAGAAGAAATGTTGTCTGAAAATTTCTCTTCTGTGTTATTCATATAACTGAAGTTGCTACCAATTCTATCTTCACCATGTTCTATAGGTTGTATTGTTGTTCCAAATGAAAATTTTCCTCCATTCAGAACAGATGATGGCTCAATTACAACAGGGTTGGCATCCTGAAATCAGCCAGAAAAGAAAAAAAACATTTAATGCTATGAAAAATATGTAGCATTCAGAAAGTGAATGGCACAATTATTATTTATCATCCTGGATTGGTTATAGCCATTTTATTTTATTTTATTTTTTTAAAATATTTATTTGAGAGAGAGACACAGAGCAAGAGAATGAGCACACCAGGGCCTTTGGCCATTGCAAACAAATTCCAGACAAATTGCTACCTTGGGCATCTGGCTTACATGAGTACTAGGGAACTGAATGAACATGGGTCCTTAGGCTTCACAGGCAGCGCCTCCTCCACTAAGCCATCTCTCCAGCCCTCCAAATTTCATTATGATACAGACTTCACCTTTTCATGCATGTATGTACGTATTGACCTGGCACTTGCTATGTAACCCAGATTGGCCTCAAACTTGGTTATAGCCATTTTAAAATATAACTAGGCAGGCATGGGGACATCTTTAATCTCAGCACTCAGGAGGCAGAGAGAAAGAGTCACTCTAAATTCAAGGCCAACTATAAATACATACATACATACATACATACATACATACATGTATGAAGAGGACTGGAGAGATGGGTCAGTGGTTAAATGAGCATTCTATGTAAACGTCAGAGTCTGAGGGCGGCCTGAAATTACCCAAGTTTAAATCTCTGGATCCCAGTAAATAAGCTGGATATGGCTTGGCTATGTGTGCTTATAACCCAGATCTGCAAAGGAGAACAGATACTAGGAATGGCCTGGGCTCATGAAAAAACAGCAAGCTCCCATGTCAGTAAGAGATTCAAAATGAGAATGGCAGGACCAGTGATGAAGCAGGACACCTGATACTCTGTTCCAGCCACCATGGCCAGCGCATGGGGCACTACAAAGGCATATATATGTGCATACACCATGCACGCATGCATGCAAGAAAAAAAATCATGAAGAAATTAAATATCCTCTGTATTTAGATTCCATTATTTAGCAGTAACTACAGTTGATGTATTTTAATTCCTTTCCTTCCCTTCCTTCCTTCCTTTTTAAAATTTTTTTATTTATTTTTATTTTATTTATAGGCTGACCTGGTACTTACTCAGTAGCTCCAAGCTGGCCTTGAACTCACAGCAATCCTCCTATCTCTGCTTCCTGAATGCTGGATTAAAGGCATTCACCAACAATCCTGGGGGCTCCTTTCTATCTTTCAAGATAGAATCTCACTATGTCACCTGACCTCAAGATTCTCCTGTCTTAGCCTCCAAGTTGAGATTACTGGTGTCACCTGCCAACATATTTTCTTTTTCTTTTTTTTGTGATTTTTTTGTTTGCTTTCATTTTTCAAGATAGGTTCTCACTCTGTTTCAAGCTGACCTGGAATTCACTAGGCAGTCTCAGGATGGCCTCGAACTCATGGCAATCCGCCTACCACTGCCTTCCAAGTGCTGGGATTAAAGGTGCACGCCACCATGCCCCACTCATTTCTTGTTTTTTTGAAACAAGACCCAGGTTTGATTCCCCAGGACCCACGTAAGCCAGATGCACAACGTGGCACATGCATCTGGAGTTCGTTTGCAGTGGCCGGAGGCCCTGGTGTGCCCAGTCTCTCTCTCAAATAAATAAAATAAAAGAATACTGAAAATCTTTAAGGAATGTTTTTATTTGCTTGTAAGCAGAGAGGCGGGGTGAGAACGAGGAGGAAGGAAGAGTGAGCATGGACGTGCTAGTGCTCTCCAGATGCATGCACCACTTTGGCGTCTAGTTACATGGTACTGGGGAACCTGGACCACCAGGCTTTGCAAGCAAGAGCCATCTCTCTAGCCCCCACTTCAAACCTTTACCTAAACCAGCACATTTTATTACTACCACTAGTCACAGAATGTCTGACAGAGTTCAAAATCTTATGAAAAATGTAGAAAAATAGGTTCAACTCACATATTTGACATATTCTTTCCACTGTTGCCACCACTGCATGGAGATGATAAACCAATTGTGTCCTGGCTGCAGACCATACCTGCTTTCTCGTTCTAACCATCCTCTGTAGATGCAAAAGACATTCAATACATTAGCTGAGGTCTTGTGAAATATAAATAACCTGTTTTCAAGGCCAGATCTCACTCTAGCCCAAGCTGACCTGGCACTGACTCTGTAGTCCCAGGCTGGCTTCCAAATCAGCGATCCTCCCACCTCTGCCTCTCAAGTGCTGGGATTAAAGGCATGTGCTACCATGCTCAGCAGTTCAATGTATTTTGACCATTTTATAGATTGTGTATGTGTGTGTGTGCATATGCGCACACATGCCAGTTTCTCTTACCACAGGTCCTTGCTTGATTATTCTCATTACTGCACAGGAAACATGAATCATTTATTTAAAAAAAAAATGGGCCAGGAGAGGCGATACATGCCTTTAATCCCAGCACTTAGGAGGCAGAAGTAGGAGGACCACCATGAGTTTGAGGCCACGCTGAGACTGCATAGTGAATTCCAGGTTAGCTAGGCTAGAGTGAGACCCTACCTCAGGGAAAAAAAAAAAAAAAAGCTGGTGTGGTGGTGCACATCTTTTTTTTTTTATTTTTTGTTCATTTTTTATTTATTTATTTGAGAGCGACAGACACAGAGAGAAAGACAGATAGAGGGAGAGGGAGAGAATGGGCGTGCCAGAGCTTCCAGCCACTGCAAACGAACTCCAGACACGTGCGCCCCCTTGTGCATCTGGCTAACATGGGAACTGGGGAACCGAGCCTTGAACTGGGGTCCTTAGGCTTCACAGGCAAGCGCTTAACCGCTAAGCCAGCTCTCCAGCCCGGTGGTGCACATCTTTAATCCCAGCACTTGTAAGAGGATCACTGTGAGTTTGAGACCATCCTGAGACTACATAGTGAATCCCAGGCCAGCCTGGTAT
Organism: Jaculus jaculus; assembly: GCF_020740685.1. Taxonomy (NCBI): domain Eukaryota; kingdom Metazoa; phylum Chordata; class Mammalia; order Rodentia; family Dipodidae; genus Jaculus; species Jaculus jaculus. The sequence continues at coordinate 95,336,727 of NC_059110.1, forward strand.
ATAGTGAGACCCTACCTCGAAAAACCAGAAATAAATAAGTAAATAAATAAAATACAGAAAAATGGTAGGGCCGGAAAGATAGCTCAACAGATAAGGGTGTTTGCTAGGTTACCTTGTTAAAAATATCTTTCTTTACTTATATATTTTAAAATATATTTATTTATTTATTTATTTCCAAGAAGAGAGAGAGAAAATGAGGTGCATCAGGGCCTCTAGCCACTGCAAACAAACTCCAGATGCATGTGCCACTTTGTGCATCTGGCTTTATGGGGGGTACTGGGGAATTTAACCAAGGTCCTTAGGCTTTTCAGACAAGTATCTTAACCACTGAACCACCTCTCCAGTCCCCAAATATCTTTTTTGTTTGTTCTCTTTCTCATGATGCTGGGAGTTGAACAGAGTCTTCTGCATGCCAGGTAAGTACTCTAAAACTGAGCAACATCTCCAGCCCCACTGAGGTATAATTATTATTATTATTTTTGTTTGTTTTTTTGAGGTAGGGTCTTGCTCTGGTCCAGGCTGCACTACGAAGTCTTAGGGTAGCCTCAAACTCATGGTGATCCTCCTACCTCTGCCTCCCGAGTGCTGGGATTAAAGGCATGTGCCACCATGCCTGGCTACACTGAGGTATAATTTTAATGCTAAGCTGAATTCTAAATATATTTACTGCTATGGCTAAGTAAGAAGACACTTGAACAAAAACATTTTTACATGTAGCTATTTTTTAAAAAACAGCTTTACTGTATGATTAAAGTGGGAGATAATTTTACTTCAGAAGTCAATAATTTCAGGTGTTAGAAACTCAACAAGGAAAACACACAAAGAATCATGCTACAAATTTACCTAATAATTTGTCCTTCTTCTTCTGGAGTAGCTGGTCTTAACCCCAGAACTATGTGGCACACCTAAGGAAAAACAGAAAGATAAATCAAACTTTATGGTTAGTGCCAATGACTAGATCACATGATAGTTCACAATGTCTGCATTAAATTCACTTTTTGTATGAGAATCTAAAGCAAGTATAGTATCAGGCACAACCAATTTGTATACCATGGGCCCTATATAGCTGAGGATAACTATGGCAGCCCAATATAAAAACAAACTCATTTAAAACATTGTTTAGGGGCTGGAGAGATGGCTTAGTGGTTAAGGCACTTGCCTGTAAAGCCTAAGGACCCAGGTCTGACTCTCCAGATCCTATGTAAGCTATACGTACAAAGTGGCCTAAGCACAAGGTCACATATGCCCACTAAGTAAAACATGCATCTGAAGTTCGATTGTGACGGCTGGAGGCATACCAATTCTCTCTCATTAAAAAAAATTAAATAGCCAGGTGTGGTAGCGTACACCTTTAATCCCAGCACTTGGGAGGCAGAGGTCGGAGAATCACCATGAGTTTGAGGCCACCCTGAGACTACATAGTGAATTCCAGGTCAGCCTGAACCACAGTGAGACCCTACCTCAAAAAAAAAAAAAAAAAATTAAATAGCCAGCTGTGGTGGTGCACGCCTTTAATCCCAGTTCAAAGCTCGACTCCCCAGGACCCACATTAGCCAGATGCACAAGGTGGTGCGTGCAATCTGGAGTTCGTTTGCAGTAACTGGGGGCCCTGGTGCACCCATTCTCTCCCTTTCCCTTTCTCTCTTGTCTATTGTTCTCAAATAAGTAAATAAAAATAAAAATGAAAAAAAACCCATTTCTTAAAAAAATCCAAAAATATATGATGGAGAGCGGAATTTCAAAGGGGAAAGGGGGGGGGAGGGAATTACCATGAGATTTTTTTTATAATCATGGAAAATGTTAATAAAAATTAAAAAAAAATTTTTAAACCCAAAAATTAGTAGTTTTCCTATGTAGCAATACTGAACACTCTGAGAAAGAAATTAAAAAAAAAACCTATTCACCAATTTATTTATTTAAAATAAATTGAGAGCTATAAACATGGCTCAGCAGTTAAGGGTATGGTGTTTGCAAAGCCTTGATGGTCTGGGTTCAATTCCCCAGTACCCATGTAAAGTCAGTGAACAAAAATAAATAAATAAATAAAAATAAATTGAAGCCAGGTATGGTGGCACATGCCCTTAATGCCATGGCTCAGGAGGCAGAGGTAGGATGATTGCTGTGAGTTCAAGGCCAGACTTGGCTTCATAGTTAGCTCCAGGTCAGTCTGGGCTACCTCGAAAACAAACAAAATAAATTGAAATAAACATAACCAAAGAAGTGGCAGACCTTTACAATTAAAATTTTTAAACATCAAGGAGAAAAACTGAAGAAGACGTCTATCTGAAAATGGAAAGATCTTCCACAATTATGAGTCACCAGAATTACTATTTGTGAAAATGGCCGTATGACTGAAAGCAATATATAGATGCTATACCTTCCCCCAAGGGGAAAAAAAAAAAAGCTCTAAAACTCATATGGAACACAAAAGACCCCAATGAATCTAATCCTAAGCAAAAAGAACAATGTGGAAGGATCATTATAGCTGATTTCAAGCCATACTACGGTCATAGTAACAAAAACAGTATGATAGAGGCAGAAAAGTGAACTTGTAGATTAGCAGAATAGAATAGAATAGAGGACACAGAAATAAACCTTGATGAGAAGAATCTAGTTTCTGATGAGGATGCAAAGACACTGCATTTTCAATAGGTTGTGCTAGCAAAATTGGATATCTACATGTAGAACAGTGAAATTCTATCCACATCTCTAACCCTGTACAAAGATGATTCAAAATGGACTAAAGACCTTAATATAAAACCCCAAAGTCCAAAATTGTTAGAAAGGACTCCAGTTGTTCTGGAATTGAAAGCAAAAACTGACAAGTGAAACTGCATGAACTGCAGAGTGAAGGAAACAATGAAGTGAAGAGGTATCCTGCAAACTGAGAGAAAAATCTTCGCTAGCTAGACATCTGAGAGAAGACTTCACATCTACAATACATGAAGAACTTAGGATAGGCATGGTGGCTCATGCTTTTAATTCTAGCATTTGAGATGCTAAGGCTGGAGGGTTGTTATGAGGTGGAGGCAAGCTTGGGCTACAGAGTGAGCTCCAGGTCAGGTCAGTCTGGGCTATAGTAAGAAGCTGCCTCAAAAAGCCCTTGGGAGAAAGAAGGAAGAAAGATGAATGGATGGATGGATGGATGGATGGATGGATGGATGGATGGAAGGAAGGAAGGAAGGAAGGAAGGAAGGAAGGAAGGAAGGAAGGAAGGAAGGCTGTCAGGCTGACTGGCTTACTGCTAGATGGGAGGTGGAAACAGAAGACTTCCTCACAAATGTATTTTTAAAATATTTTATTTTTATTTGTTTATTTGACAGAGAAAGAGGGGGGAGAGAGAGCAAGAATGAATATGGGTGTGCCAGGGCTTCCAGCCACTGCAAATGAACTCCAGACACATGCACCCCTTTGTGCATCTGGCTAGCGTGGGTCCTGCGGAATAGAACCTGGGTCCTTTGGCTTTGCAGACAAATGCCTTAACTGCTAAGCCATCCCTCCAGCCTCTCCCCCCTTTTAAAAGATTTTGTTTATTTATTTATTAGAGACACACAGGGAGTGAGAATGGGCACGCCAGGGTCTCCAGCCACTGCAAACAAACTCCAGATACATGTGCTACCTTGTGCATCTGGCTTACATGGGACCTGGAGAATTGACCTGGGTCCTTAGGCTTCGCAAGCATGTGTCTTAACTGCTAAGCCATCTCTCCAGCCCACAATTCTTATTTTAATAACAACAACAAAAATATATATACACACACACACATACATATTTTATCAATGCCAGGCATGATGGTACATGCCTTTAATCCCAGCACTTGGGAGGCAGAGGTAGGAGGAGCACTGTGAGTTCGAAGCCAGCCTGGGAGTATACAGAGAGTTCCAGGACACCCTGGGCTAGAGTGAAACCCTATCTTGAAGAAAAAAAAGAACCCACAGAACCTACTACTGAGGATATTGTTTTAAGTGAGAAAAGACTCTTGACATTTTTTGAGTTAAGAAGCACGTTAGTTCTTTTTTTTTTAAAATTCATTAATTTATTTATTTAAGAGAGGGGGTCAGGGAGAGAGAGAGACTATGGGCGTACCAGGGCCTTTACCTACTGCAAACAAACTCCAGATGCATGCACCACCTTGTGCATGGTGGCTTATGTGGGTACTGAGGAATCAAACCTGGGTCCTTAGACTTTGCAGGCAAGTGCCTTAACCACTAAGCCATCTTTCCAGCCCAAGTCAGTTCTTTTTATGATGATAATCTATATTATTTTCATATATATTTGATAAAGCCATCAACTTAAATCTTAGCTGTAAATTACGCTATAGATGGATAGTATAAGCTTTAAATATAAAACAATTAGGCAAGCTTCCAAGAAGAAACCAATTTCTACTTATTTAAATATAGCTATGTTGTATGCAAGTTATCTTTTATTTTAAAATTATTTATTTATTTATTTGAGAGAGACACAGAGAGAGAGAGAGAGAGAGAGAGAGAGAGAGAGAGAGAGAGAGAGAGAGAGAGAATTGGTGCGCCAGGGCCTCTAGCCACTGCAAAAGAAGTCCAGTCACATGCACCACCTTGTGCATGTGGCTTACATGGGTCCTGAGCAATTGGACCTGGGTCCTTTGGCTTTCCAGACAAGTACCTTGACAGCTAAGCCATCTCTCCAGCCCCTATACCTTATTTTAAATGGAAAATCATGAACATACCATGCCATCATGATCTTACAGGGATGCTTTTATGGGGAAAGAAAAATAAAGAAACTAAAGTGATCACAGGATAATGTAACTGTCTTTCTTTTTTTAAAAAATATTGATTATCTTTATTTATTTGAGAGCAACAGAGAGAGAGAGAAAGAGGCAGACAGAAAGAGAAAGAATGGGTATACCAGGGCCTACAGCCACTGCAAATAAACTCCAGATGCTTGTGCACCTGGCTAACATGGGTCCTGGGAAATCAAGCCTTGAACCGGGGTCCTTAGGCTTCACAGGCAAGTGCTTAACTGCTAAGCCATCTCTCCAGTCCATAGCTGTGTCTTTCTATAAGACATAGTTTGGGCTCTCATATAAAAAGAAAAAAAATGACATGGTTTTGTATCTTATATACTGATAACTCACCTATTATATGATGGAAAAGATATTAACTATTGTAACTATTGGTACTATATTTTTCTGTTCCTGTCATTTACCTTAGACATACCTGGAAGAGGAGATTCAAAAATTCATTGGCAAGAACATTTTTCACACTCCAGATCTGATAGTCTTCCAAAGTAAGATGGCCTATCTGAAAGAGAACATTCAAATTGATCTCAGGTTAAGAATGTCCTTGTTTGTTTGTCTCTCTCTTGGTCTCAAATAAAGCCTTCCATCTGCTGGGTTAAAGGCATAAGCCACTACCCTCGATATATACCCTCATTTTTATAGCATGGAATAAACATGGCCATGTTTTCTGAAAGTAAACCAGTAATTTTTAGAAGATACTAGGTTCATATTTGCAAAGTAGGTCAACTGGGCATGGAAGCTCACACCTTTAATCCCAGCACTTGGGAGGCCAAGGTAGAAGGATTGCTGTGAGTTTGAGGTCAGCCTGAGACTAACTACAAGTCATCCTGGGCTAGAGTTAAGACCCTAATTGAAAAACCAAAAAAAAAGGTAGGTCACTTAGTATGAATTTATAAGTCAAATCATAAAAGTCCCCTTTGTAATTTTCTCCATGCAATACAAACACTTATTGACAATTTTTTCTTCAGTGAGTCCTAGGAAATAAGCTAAATATGGTGGTTCATGCCTGAAAATCCAGCATCTGGGATGTCATTCATTTAAATAAGGCCATGAGTTTTTAATCATATTACTTCATAGAGTTGTGGAAAGATCGGATGGGCTATCTGACAAATAATGTAGACATATTTTAAGCACAGGTCCAGATACGTGAGGATAGTGCAGAAGGGTTATTTGAAATAAACTAGTCATAGACTCACCTTTGTAGTATCATGTGCATTCAATATGCCTTCTACAATGTCAGAGAGATCCATATGTAATTCCTTTAAAAAGAAACCCCAAAAGAGTATTTATTTATTTGAGAAGGGAGAACGGGGGAGGAGGAAGAGACAGAAAGAGAATGGGTACACACAGCCTCTTACCATTGCAAGTAAATTCCAGATGCATACAGTACAACTACATTGTGCATCTGGCTTTATGTGGGTACTAAGGTATCAAACCTGGGCCTTTAGACTTTGCAAGCAAACACTTTTAACTGCTAAGCCTTCCCTCCCAAAAAAGAATAATTAGACATAAAGTAAGGGGAGCTGGACAGATGGCTCTTGCCTAAAAAGCCAAAGGACCCATGGTCAACACTCTGGATCCCATGTAAGCCAGATGCACAAGGTGATGCAAGCTCACAAGTTCACACACACATCTGAAGTTTGCCTGCAAGTGGTTGGAGGCCCTGGCACCAAGTGTCTGTCTGTCTGTCTGTCTCTTTCTCTCTCTCTCTCTCGTAAAAAAGAAAGGAAGGAAGGAAGGAAGGAGGGATTATAGGTTGGATTTGCTAGCACCCACATAAGCCAAATGCACAAGATGGCGCATGTGTTTGGAGCTTGAAGTGGCTAGAGGCCCTGCATGCTCATTCTTCCTCCATCTCTTTCTCTCAAATAAATAAATTAATTAATTAAAAAAATTAAAGAGCTGGGCATGGAGCCACACACTTTTAATACCAGTACTCAGTAGGCAGAGGTAGGAGGATCGCTGTGATTTTGAGGTCACCCTGAGAATACACAATGAATCCCAGGTTGGCCTGGGCTACAGAGAGACCCTAACTTGAAAAATCAAAAAAAAAAAAAAAAAAAAAGTAAGTGGATACAAACTATAAAATTTTTATTTATATATATTTATGAGAGAGAGAGAGAGAGATAATAGACAGACAGATATGAAGTATTAGGGCCTCTTGCAACTATAAGTGAACTCCAGACACATGTGCCATATTGTGCACCTGGCTTCACGTGAGTACTGAGGAACTGAACCTGGGCCAGCAGGATTTGTAAAAAAGTGTCTTTAACTGCTAAACCTTATCTCCAGCCCATAATTTTTTCATTTATTTTTTTCTCCTTGGTGGTACTAAAGAATTAAACGAAGGCTTTACACATACCAGGTAAAAATTCTTCCCCTCTACACTAAGCTACAATATACTCTATATTGGTCAAAACATTTTTATTTTATTTATTTGAGAGAGAAAAAGAGAAAGAGGCAGATATGTAGAGAGAATGGATGTACTAGGGCTTCTAGCTGCTGCCAATCAACTCCAGGTACATGTGCAACCTTGTGCATCTGGCTTACATGGGTCCTAGGGAATCAAACCTGGGTCTTTGGCTTTGCAGGCAAGCACCTTAACCATTAAGCCATCTCTCCAGCCCAACATTATTTTTTTTTTCCAGAGGTAGGGTTTCACTCTAGCTCAGGCTCTCCTGGAATTCACCATGTAGTCTCAGGGTGGCCTCGGACTCACAGCAATCCTCCTACCTCTGCCTCCCAAGTGCTGGGATTAAACATTTTTTAAAAATTAGTACATGTCAGGCGTGGTGGTGCATACCTTTAATCCCAGCACTCGGGAGGCAGAGGTAGGAGGACTGTTGTGAATTCAAGGCCACCCTGAGACTCCATAGTGAATTCCAGGTCAGCCTGGGCTACAGTGAGACCCTACCTCGAAAAACCAAAAAAAAAAAAAAAAAAAAAAAAAACCAAAAAATTATTACAAAAAGATTGTCATTTTGAAAATTAAGATAATTTCCTATTTTGCCATTCTGGTCTTTTATCAGTTGTTTATTAATTTTTTTGTGCAAATTTTTACCACTAGGTATGAATATATTGAGTAGCAGAAACATAGCAACTAAAAGCAGTAACAAGTCCTTTTTTTCTTTCACTCTTTGAATCATTCACTCCATCTTCCAATTGGAAATTTATACTGAGCAGGACACAGTGGCCTACCAAACCCTTGTAATCCCAGTACTTGGGAGGCTGAGGCAGAAGAATCAGGAATTCAAAGCCACCCTTACATTGTGAATTCAAAGCCAGTCTGGGTTACTTAAGCTACTGGTTACAAAACAAACAAACAAAAAACCCGAAAAGAACAAGAAATCAGAACTTACAGGGATATCATCAGTGCGGTTATCCTTCCAGACCTCCAAAAGTGCAACGACCATGTCTTTTAGTTCAGTCCTGGAGAGAACTCCATCACGGTCAACATCAAACACCTTGAAGCAAACTAATGAAAAGAAACTCTTATGGAGGGAACTCCTTTTTATTTATTTATTTGCACACAGAGAGGGATGGAGGGAGGACGGGAGTGCCAGGGCCTCTAGCCACTGCAAACAAACTGTAGATACATGTGCCACTTTATGCATCTGGCTTTATATGGGTACTGGGGAATAAGTGAACCTGGGTTGGTAGCCTTTGCAGGCAAGTGCCTTAACTGCAGAGCCATCTCTCCAGCCCCTAAAGTGAACTCTTTTTAGATTCTAAAAAATAATACATTTCATGATAAGCTGATCTGTATGATTACTTTTCCAAGCAAGGGTACACCACATCAGCTCATCACCATCTCTAGTCTTACTACGTATGACTGCATTTTTTAGAATATACAGAACCTGTGCATAGACATCATGACTACCTGTTATCCAGGATGGAGAGAACTATGGATCAGCCAAATACAGAGCTAACTTCTTTATATGCAGAAAGGAAGGGGTAGGTCATCAGACAGTAAGTATTACCTTATGGGTTTTGAGGAGGTAAGGCAAATTCTTAAATTTCAATCTCTCCTTCTCTCTTTTCCTCCCTCCTTTGTCTCCCCTGTTTTTCTGGTGGTGCTTTTAGATCAAACCTAGAGCCTTGGGCAAGCTAGGCAAGTGCCTACTCAGCTACATTTCCTATGCTCTTAAATTAATTTATAATACATGAAATTGATCATTACAGAGCTGTTTCTTAATGCTTAAAATATCCCATCTATATCAAAATTAGTAAAAAACTGATGTAAAGATTGTCTGCTTCCATTTTACCTCTCCAGTATAATTAGCGTACATTCAATTTTTTTGTCAAAAACAATTTCAACTCTTCAGTGTACTTCATCATCAACATGCTAAGAGGGCTGGAGAGATGGCTTAGTGGTTAGGCGCTTGCCTGTGAAGCCTAAGGACCCCGGTTCAAGGCTCAGTTCCCCAGGACCCACGTTAGCCAGATGCACAAGGGGGCGCACGCATCTGGAGTTCGTTTGCAGTGGCTGGAGGCCCTGGTGTGCCCATTCTCTCTCTCTCTCTATCTGCCTCTTTCTCTCTCTGTCACTATCAAATTAATAAATAAAGATAAGCAAAAAAAAAAATTAAAAACATGCTAAGAATTGGAAAATCGGGACCTTGCTGATTAATTCTAAATGAATCAGTTTAGTTTGTTAACATCCAGTAGCTCATCAGCAAAGTATTCTAAAACTGTTTTTTGAAGCAGTGTCACTCTAGCCCAGGATGAGCTGGAACTCACTCTGTAGCCCAGGCTGGTCTCAAACTCATGGTAATCTTCCTACCTCAGCCACCCGAGTGCTGGGATTAAAGGCATGAGCACCACACCCAGCAGAAATTTCTATTTATTTATTTGTTTTTTTTAACTTATATACTTTTTAATATTTTATTTATTTATTTGATGGCAGGGGAGAGAGAATGGTTGCACCAGGGCCTCCAGCCACTGGAAACAAACTCCAGATGCATGTGCCACCTTGTGCACTTGTCTTTATGTGGGTACTGGGAATTCAAACTTGGGTCCTTTGCCTTTGCCAGTGTTTTGACCATTAAAGCCATCTGTCCAGGCCCAAATTTCAAAATTTTAAAGGCAATAATTAGCCTCAAATGAGAAGCAGAATTTTCAGCCTCTTTATTTAACATTAAATTTTAATTTAAAAATTCTCATGCAGCTGGGCATGGTGGCAGACACCTTTAATCCCAGCACTCAGGGGGCAGAGGTAGGAGGAATGCCATGAATTCAAAGCCACCCTGAGGCTACATAGTGAATTGCAGGTCAGCCTGAGCTAAAGCATAAGCCTACCTCAAAACACCAAAAAAATTAAATTAAATTTAAAAAAAAGTTATCATGCAGCCAGTTGAAACAATAATACATCAACCGTTAATAAAAAAACTAAATTCTTAAGATTAAATATATATGTTCAGACATATGCTCTATTATAAAATAACCATGGTATTAAATCATTTCAGTCCACATTACTAAATAATATATAAATATCAAACACAACACTAAGACAGGCAACTTTTTTGACACTCTTTTGAGAAGTCAGCAATAATGACACTAGTAAATATATTTGAGTTAGATTACAATTAAATGTAAACTACTGTATCTCTTCAAATGTGGTTAAGATTTAATAATGATATATTTATTCATTTTAATAGCATTTTAGGTTAAAAAGACTATTTTAGTATTTAATAAAATTATGTTCTATTATGAGCTTTACCTTGCCAATAAAATACTAATATGTGCAAGAGATAGAAAATGAGTTATATTTCAAATTATACAAGGCACAGAATTATCTATACACTAACAGAAAATATTTTCTAATACTTAAAAATTTCCACCAGGCTTGGTGACTCATATCTGAAGTTCCAATACTCAGGAAGCTGAGACAGGAGGATCAAGAGTTTCAAGGGTGGAACGGGCTACACAGTAAGATCCTGTCTCAAAAATAAGCAAATAAAAAACAAAAAAAAACTCATTTGTCATGAAGTACAAATGTTTCAGGAAAATCAATCCCATTATTAACAGAAAATATTACAAATTATTTCCTAGTAAAAGATACCAACAAAAATGCAGGTAATTGCTTCCTTAAACTGACCTCAGTAAAATGCAAATAGGAAATTATTTGTCAACCTACCTGATAATTGCAAACCCCAAGTCTTTATCCACAGAAAATCTTACTTAAATGAAGGCTGGTTTTCTATGTATACAGTTTGCCATTTTTTTTTTTTTTTTCCTGAGGTAGGGTCTCACTCAAGCCCAGTCTGTCCTGGAGCTCTCACTCTCTGCAGTTCTAGGGTTGCCTGGAACTCACAGTGATCCTCCTACCTCTGCCTTCAATGCCAGGATTAAAGGTGTATGCCACCATGCCCAGCTCAGTTTGCAATGTTTTAAATACTGTGTGTCACACTTACATTTTTGTCTTTCAGCCAGGGGACCCCTGCAACAGGCTGATAACCCACAGGAGATCTCCTTGAAGTCTATGTGATTGTCACGATTTTCATCAAAAGCATTAAATAAACCTATAAAATAGAAAAGGACACCAAAAATCACAGTTAACAAGCTTCTTAATTTTAGTACCGACCTGTTTTGAAATTGGGAATGTCTCTTTCCCATAAACTGGGTGAATTTTAAAGTAAATTTACCAGTAGCTCCCCATTATCTCAGGAAATATTCTTTTAGGGTTTTTTGTTTTGTTTTGTTTTGTTTTTCGAGGTACACGTTCACTCTAGCACAGGCTGACCTGGAATTCACTATGTAGTCTCAGGGGAGCTTTGAACTCAGAGTAATCCACCTACCTTTGCCTCCAGAGTGCTGGGATTAAAGGCATGCACCACCACGCCCAGCTCTGTCTTTTCTTAGTACCATAACCAAAACTTATATCACAGCAGAAAATATATTCTTTTAGTGTTCTATTATGTCTGTACCACCCTTATATATATTGTAATAGCTTAAAGATGCCTATCATACATCCAGTTCAGCCTGGACTAGAGTGAAGCCCTACCTCAACAACAACAAAAGTCAAGGTCATAAATTACAGTCCTTCTTAGACATACTGACAAGGCACTAAAGGAGAGGGAAAAAATGAACTGCTAATTAAATGAATATTTAGATATATAATGTGGTAATATTTAAAGCTTTCATAAAGCTTTATTTGTTTTCTTTGAGGTAGGGTCTTGCTGTAGCCCAGGCTGACCTAGAATTCACTCTGTAGTCTCAGACTGGCCTCGAACTCACAGGGAGTCTCCTACCTTTGCCTTCCAAGTGCTGGGATTAAAGGCGTGTGCCAACACCTGGCTCCCGCAAGGCGTGGTAGCACACGCCTTTTTTAAAAATTTTTTTGTTTATTTTTATTTATCTATTTGAGAGAGAGAGAGAGAGAGAGAGAGAGAAGGAGGGAGGGAGAGAGAGAGAGGGAATGGGCGTGCCAGGGCCTCCAGCCACTGCAAACGAACTCCAGATGCATGCGCCCCCTTGTGCATCTGGCTAATGTGGGTCCTGGGGAATAGAGCCTTGAACTAGGGTCCTTAGGCTTCACAGGCAAGCGCTTAACCGCTAAGCCATCTCTCCAGCCCAGCACACGCCTTTAATCCCAGCCCTTGGGAGGCAGAGGTAGGAGGATTGTCGTAAGTTCGAGGTCACCCTGAGACTACACAGTGAATTCCAGGTCAGCGTGGACCAGAGTGAGACCCTGCCTCAAAAAAAACAAACAAACAAAAAAAAAAACCATAAAGCTTTTATATGAAGTAAAGTAAAATGCACAAGATGACAAAAACTTCTCTACTGTAACATCCTCTTAGCTTTCCACACATGTGAAAATTTCAGAAATGAAAAGATTTAAAATTGAATTTTATGCTTTTCAAACTGTTTTGTAAAAAACACAACATTTTTATTCTCAAATGAAAATTATCTACCAGTTGTTCAACTCTTACAAGGTAAAAAGCATAACTGCACTACTTAATAGGTAGAAACTCAAACTGTTCTGGCTCCACTCATGAACAATTTTTAAATATCTTAGGTAGCTAAAAATTGCAGATCTTATGTTCAAAGAATCTAATTCAGTGTCCCAGATTAAAAATTAAAACAGCCAGGCATGGTGATGCATGCCTTAAATCCCAGTACTCAGGAGGCAGAGGGAGGAGGATCACCATGAGTTTGAGGCCAGCCTGGGACTACATAGTGAATTCCAGGTCAGCCTGAGCTAGAGTGAGACCTTACCTCAAAAAACAAAAAATAAAATAAAATATAAAATTAAAACACTAAACCAGGCATGGAGGCACATGCCTGTAATCTCAGCACTTAGGAGCCATAGGAATAAGAATTAGGAGTTTCAAGGTCATCCTTGGCTAGATATTGAGTTCAAGGCAAGATGTCACTACCTGACCCTATCTCAAAAAAAAAAAAAAGAGAAAAAGAAAAAAAAAAAGAAAGAAAGAAAATAGATAAATGTTAGAAAACTAAAACTAGGAGGAGGCACAGTTAAGTGAGCTCCCAAGAGCAAGTTTAAAAACTTTAGAACCAGACTGGAGGTGCAATTTAGGGTAGAACACTTGCCTAACATCTTTAATCCTCAGCCCTGCAAAAAGCCCAAAACCCTTCGAAATGCACAACAGAAGCAGAACACGAGTATTCAGATTCCAAATATGATATTTATGGTGTCATTCACAATGTTTCTTTTATTAAAGGTTTTATTGGAGTAGGGTCTCACTGTAGCCAAGGCTGACATGGAATTCACTCTATAGTCCCAGGGTGATCTCAAACTCACAGCCATCCTCCTACCTCTCTCTGCTTCCCAAGTGCTGGGATTAGAGGTATGCACAAAACCTGGCCACAATGTTTCTTTATATTCTCTAACCTAAAAACAAAGTCTTATCAGAGTTAGAGTAGAGCTCAGAGATATTCTAATCCAGTATGTTCCAATTTATTTTTTTGGTGGGAACAGCAGCTGTGAAATCTTAAAAAAAAGAAAAATTCAAGGGCTGGGGAGATGGCTCAGCAGTTAAAGGTGCTTGCTTACAAAGCCTGCTGGCCTGGGTTCAATTTCCTAGGTATGCACATAAAGGCAGGTACACAAAATGACACATGACCCTAGAGTTCATTTGCAGCAAGAGGCCCTGGTGTAGCCACAGTGCCTGTCTTTTTCTCTCCCGTCTTTCTTTCCTTGTAAATAAGCAAACATGTAAGTACTTTCATATAGTTTTAATAGTTACAAAAAGAAATCAGGGTATTTTCCAAATAAATACATTAGTGGAACTGTCAGGTAACAAGGTTACAGGAAAGCCAAGTCTCGCTATAGGCTTGAGAGGCTATCTGATGACATCCATATAGCTTCTGAGTTGGTGGAAGTGAGTGCTCTGATAAGTTAATGCATTCTGAAAGTCATAAGGATGTTAGGTGATACACGGAGATGGGCAATGAATGGCTATTATAAGGCGACTAAAGACAGTCAAAGAAAACTTGGCTCTGGGTCAGCAGCATTCTAACTCGTCACAACCACAAAGTTTAACCTATCAATCAGCCTTATACAGTCTTTAACATGGGTGTGATTCCTCCTCCCCACCCCAGTGAACTCTTATGTGAATGAACAAATGCAAAGGTCCCTGAGCTGAGTGAGGGGACAAGTTAAGACACGAGCTCTATACATTTAGTGGTCACCATCACAATCGGTATTACCTTTAACACACCTTACTGGAGCACAATCTCATAATCACTAACTTGGCTAAACTGATTGTATATATGAAGATATTTTAGTCCAAAGAGCAAAACTGATTAATGCAAGGTTACACGGGTGGAATGAGAAGCTCAAATCCACAAATTTAGGGTCTACCTTAGTTTTTCTCCCCTATGGTGTACTTTAACAATAGTTAAAATGTTTTAGTTAGAAATGAGGTGGTCTCAGATACATTTATTTGTCAATGAACATTTGTAGAAAATGGAATGCTTCCTACCTTCACTTAGAGAAGGACGAATAGGAGGTGAAACCAATGGGCCAAATGTCTCTAAATCAAATCGTCCAGTCCGGGATTGAGCCTTCAATAACCAGTAGCGTTTCTCCAGATCAATGATGTCTGATTCCTCCACTGAAAGTCAAATCAAACATGATTATAGAGCCTCAGAATGCTCTTCTAAGCAGGTAACTCAACCTGATAACATATTTTCCAGGGGAATATTTTCTCAATGCAATTACCAAAAAATAATTATGTTCAAAACAAAATACTGAAAGCTAAATTTATGGTGTTTAAAAATTGTAAAAAATTAAATAAAAATAACAAAAGGCCATAAATGACTCAAATACTACCAAAAAAAAAAAAAAACCCACATACAAATGGAAGTATTTCTAAAAATTAGAGATAGGAAGTGCAGGGCTGTGACCCCAGAGATTAATAAAACTGGTAATAGGTAATCCTATTGCTTGCTTTCTGACTATGCCCACATCCTCCAAACTGTCACAACAGATGAGAAACCTCAGTACACACATTAATAATTTGTATCACTAACTTTGAAAAGAAGCAAGAAAACCAGTACCTGTTATTTTATTTGCACTTAATGAAATCATTGAACAGACCAGTTTCTCTGCCTTGACATTACTGACATTTGAGATCAAATCCTTCTTTGCCAGAAGCTGTCTAGTACATTCATTGCAGGATGCTTAGCTGTATCCTAAACTCTATCCACTAGATACCAGCAGCAGTTCCCAGTGGTAGTATTTAAATAATGTATCCAGAATATCCCATAGGAGACAAATATACTCATTTGTGTTGGACAAAATGTTAAGTAAATTCAACATTAGAAAAATAAGACTTTCAAGACATCAAAAGCTCAAGTACTATGAAGTACTATGTTGAATTCTTTATCAGCTTCACTCATTTTAAGCAAAATCAATATTGAAAACAATTTAGGTATAATTTTGAAACCATTACTTATGATTGAACTTGTAATCAGATAAAACAAAATTTTTCAGTAAAATGGTATTGGAAATAATTTACTTTGGAAATTTAATAAAAATAAACATTTAAAACCAGGTGTGGTGACGCACACATTTAATCCCAGCACTTGGGAGGCAGAGGTAGGTAGACTTCTGTGAGTTTGAGGCCAACTTGAGACTACATAGTGAATTCCAGGTTAGCCTGGGCTAAAGTGAGATCCTACCTTGAAAAACCAAAAAAAAAAAAAAAAAAAAGAAATGTTTAGTTAGGTAAAATCCTAAGACTTGAGCTGGAAAGATGGCTTGGCAGTTAAGGCACTTGCATATGAAGCCTAAGGTCCCAGGTTCAATGCCCCAGTACCCATGCAAGCCAGATGCACATGGTGGTGTATGCATCTGGAGTTCGTTTGTAGTGGCTAGAGGCCCTGGCATGCCCATATTCAATCTCTCTCCTCCCCTCCCTCTTTCAAAAAATAAAAATAAAAAATTTTAAATCCCAAGACTTAAATGACAACTAAGACTTTTAGGCACACCAAGCACGGTGTCTCATGCCTGTAATACCAGCATAGAGAGGCTGCAACAGGGCTGGAGAGATCTCTTAGTGGCTAAGGCACTTGCATGCGAAGCCGAAGGACCCAGGTTCAATTCTCCAGTACCCACGTAAGCCAGATGCACAAGGAAACACATGCATCTAGAGTTCATTTGCAGTGGCTAGAGGCCGTGGTGTGCCCATTCTCTCTGTGTCTGTCTGTCACTCATAAAAAGAGACTGAAACAAGTGGATAACCACAAGTTCAAGGCCAGCCTGGGCTACAGAATGAGACCATGTACAGTTTGGGGGGAGGGAATTTTATACTCACACGCCAATATAAATATACAAGACATCTTAAAAATTAGCTGTTAGAATTGGTCTTGAGTTTTATTAACATGCAATTTTATATTGTTCCTCTGTCCAATTAAGAAGTTTAGAGGTAGATCAGCAATTAGACTGTTTGTCACTTAAGCATGAGGGTCTCCCTTCCAGAGACCACCAAGTATGACTCTCTAGAGCACACATAAGTTGAGTAAGGCTACACACATCTACAACCCAAACCCACAGTAGGCAGAGCCAAGAGAACTGCTTGGGCTTACTGAGGGGACAGCAGCTCTGAGTTGAGGAAGAGACCCTGTTTCAAGGGAAGAAACATCTGATGAATAATGGAGGACACCTGACATTCTCTCCTCAGGCCTCTGCTTGCAGGGACATGGGGCATGTGAATCTGCACACACATGGGCATACAACATACATTACACACTTCACACATGAAAGTATATTTGTATGTGTATGTTATTCATATACAAGATATGAATACCTCAAATCATTAAGTCATTTCCAAAGTTTTTGAAATTCTTTCTTGTAAATGTACAAAAAAAATCTGTATCACAATCAATCCTAAAAAACAATTATTATTTTGACTTTTGCCACTCTGATGAAACTCGTTACTAATAACACTAGTTTAATTTTTCATTTGTTTGATTTGTTCTTTTTATTACACTTCTAATACATTTTGCTTCATAAAACACACTGCAAATATAGATAGGCAAGAAGAAAATGACAAGTAAAATGACCAAAAGGAAAAATACTTTCAAATTTTAGCAACAGAACGTCTATCACTCAAATCTGATATTTAAATTGAGTAGCATTTCTGTCCTCTAATCCTAAGTAAGACATCTGTTCACTTCACTTATAACAGTAGGGGGTAGAGGTAGAAAAGGAAGCCCTTCCTTTTATCCAGAGAAACATTAACGCAAATTCTAGATTTTCTTCCGTGTAATAAATTGACATAAAATATTTGACCCTAAAACAAAAGATGGAAGATATCAGCCTTGACAACAGAAACCACAATCTAATTTCTATGTTTCTAATTGCCGCAACAGGTGTATATAAATGATACATGATTAAGCAGTACTTATATAATAAAATTACAAAGATACATTAACCAATTTTTTAGTTTCAAAACTATCAGTTTCCTTTAAAAATATAAAAAAAACTATCAGATTGGCAATGCTCACCAATGAAAAACCACACTTCAGTGCTGACAATTACATACTGTTAATTTTCTGGATATAAATTACAAATTCCTTAAACATTTGTGGAAGCAAGCTAAAGTAAATTATATATACTACCTTATCATTTTCAAACATTTATAACAACTGGCAACTGAACTGCTGAAAGGATTCAACTAATCTTAATTTCACCTATTAAAGTTAGATGTAGCAATTTCAGTACTCTATTTGTCATTGGTAAATGAGTATCAAAAGTTACACTTACTGGCTAAATAAGAATAAATTTATCACCCACCTATAGGTATAATTCTTTCTGGGTCATCACAACAGCGTACCATATTCCCAACTTTCTATACCATTCTCAGCCAGACTTTGAGCCATCTTAAACAAGTATCACCTCACAGAAAGCCCCAGCAAAAACAACAGAAACAGATTCTCATCAAAACAAACCAGGCACAATACCCAAGTATTTTCATATGGCAACACAGTCCTTTAATATTTTTGAGCAAACAACCTGCTCTAAGAAGCAATGACCTTCTGAGATCTACTTAAAGTGGCTGTAAGCCTTACACGATTACTAAGAGATAAGAGGATAAGGAAGAAGAAACACAGATTTACTAGGCAGCTCATGGGCTAAGAATCACAGAAATGCCTTTTTCCTGAAGAAGACTTGAGTAGGGAAAAGTAAAAAGTGCTACAAGAACATAATAATACACCCAAGTTCAGTTGAAATAAATGCTAAAACAGACAGGGACAAATAAATTTCTTAGGTTAGAGATAAAAAGGAAATATTCATAATAAATTACATTGTCCTAAAATTTACCAAAACTATTACAATTACTATGGAACCCAATGGACTGGTAATTGCTATGCAGTCCAGACTAATCTTGAATCATACTAATTCTCCTGTCTCAGTTTCCTGAGAGTGTGATTATAGGTGTGTGCTCCCATACCTGACACTTTCAAACATATATGTTGTTGTTTTGTTTTTGAGGTTGGGTCTCACTCTAGCCCAGGCTGACCTGGAACTCACTCTGTAGTCCCAGGTTGGTCTTGAAACTCACAGTGACCCTCCTCCCTCTACGTCCTGAGTGCTGAGATTAAAGGCATGCGCTGTTGTGCCTGGCTGAATACTTTTTAAAGGGAAGGAAAGGAAAGAATTTAATAATACTTCTACTCTATTTCAAACTTTATCTTCAGTAGACTGACTCTGGTTTCAAAGATCAACTTATCACTAAGAATTCTGTCCATATATGACCAGCTTTATTTCGTGTCCCCCCTACCACCAAGTAGGGTCTCACTGAAGCCCAGGATGATCTGGAATTTCAAGCTATTATTATATTGACTTTGTTTAAATTAAGAAACTGAGTTCAATACTAGAGAGATGGCTTAGCAGTTAAGGCACTTGCTTACAAAGCCTAAGGACCCATGTTTGATTCTCCAGGACCCATGTAAGCCAGATGCACAAGTTGATGCAAATGTGTGAGGTCACACATGCATACAAGGTAGCATGCACATCTGGAGTTCAAATATAGTGGCTGGAGGCCCTGGCATATCAATTCTCTCTCTTTAAAAAAAAATAATAAAGCCAGGTGTGGTGGCGCACGCCTTTAATCCTAGCACTCGGGAGGCAGAGGTAGCAGGATCACTGTGAGTTCGAGGCTACCCTGAGACTCCTTAGTGAATTCCAGGTCAGCCTGGGCTACAGTGAGACCCTACCTCAAAAAAACAAAAACAATAATAATAATAATAATAATAATAACAATAGGCCAGTCTGTTGGGCTTACCACAAAAAAAAAAAAAAAAAAGGAAAGAAAGAAAGAAAAAGAACTGAGTTAAAGGCTGTAGAGATTGCTCAGTGGTTAAGACACATGCCTACAAAACATAACAACCCAGGTTCAATTTCCTACCCATATAAGCCAGATGCACAAGCTGGTACATGCATCTGGAATTCATCTGCAGTGGTAGAGGTTCTGGCATACCCATTCTTCCTCCCCGCTTTTTTTTTTTTTTTGAGGTAGGGTCTCACTCTGGTCCAGGCTGACCTGGAATTTACTATGGAGTCTCAGGGTAGCCTCAAACTCACGGCAATCATCCTACCTCTGCCCCCCAAGTGCTGGGATTAAAGGTGTATGCCACCACACCCAGCTACCTTCTCTTTCTCTTAAATAAATTTTTAAAAACACACATATACAAAAAAATTTTAAGAGAAATTGAGTTAAGCTGGGTGTGGTATCACACACTTATAATGCCAGCACTCAGGAAGCAGAAGCAGGAGGAGGATCACCTTAAATTTGAGGTTTCCCTGAGACTCCATAGTGAATTCCAGGTCAGCCTGGGCTAGAGTGAGCCTACCTCAAAAAAAAAAAAAAAAAAAGGGGGGGGCAGCTGGAGAGGTGACTTAGCAGTTAAGGTACTTGCCTGGGAAGCCTAAGGACCTAGGTTCGACTCCCCAGAACCCTTGTAAAGCCAGATGCACATGGTGGTGCATGCATTTGCAGTTCGTTTACAGTGGTTAGAAGCCTTGTTGTGCCCATTCTCATTCTCTCTTTTTCTCTCTCTCTAATAAATAAATAAAAATATTTAGAGGCTAGAGATATGGAGGACCCAGGTTTGATTACTCAGTAACCACATAAGCCAGATGCACAAGGTGGCACTTATGTCTGGAGTTTGTTTGCAGTGGTTGTAAGCCCTGGCACACCCATATTCATTCTCTCTCTCTCTCTAATAAATAAATAAATAAAAGTACTTAAAAAAAACTTCTGGGCTGGAGAGAGGGCTAAATGGTTAAGGTGCTTGCCTGTGAAGCCTATGGATTCATGTTCAACTCTCTAGGTCCCATGTAAGCCAGACACACAGTGATGCAAGTGCACAATGTTGCACACACACATAAGGAGGTACATGTATCTGGAGTTTCAATACAGTGACTAGAGGCCCTGGTGAGCCAATTCTCTCTCTCTCATTAAAAATAAAAGGCCAGCCTGTTGGGTTTGCCCACAAAAAATAAAAATAAAAATGATCTCCAGAGCTGAAGAGATGGCTTAGCAGTTAAGGCACTTGCCTGCAAAGCCTAAGGACTCATGTTCAACTCTCCAGGTCCCACGTAAGCCAAATGCACAACATGACACAAGGGCATAAGGTCATACATGTGCACAAGAAGGTGCACACATCTGGAGTTTGACTGCAGTGGCTGGAGGCCCTGGCATGCTAAATCTCTCTCTTTCTCTCCCTCTGTCTTGCTTTCTCTCTCTCTGACAAAAAGATTAAAAAAAAAACTTCCAAATGTGAAATAAACAAAAATTAGCCAGCTTAACTCAGTTTCTTAATTTAAACAAAGTCAATATAATAACAGCTTGAAATTTACAGTTCTGAAAAATGTACTTGTGGGCTGAAGAGATGGCTTAGTTGTTAAGGTACTTGCCTGGAAAGCCAAAGGACCAGGTTCAATGCCCCAGGATCAACATAAGCCAGATGCACAAGGTAACGCATTACTATGGAGTTCGTTTGCAGTGGCTGGATGCTCTGGTGTGCCCATTCTCTCTCTCTCTCAAATAAATTAATTTAAAAAAATTTAAATGTACTTGCCATAGGGCTGTGTGTATATATAGCTCAGTGGCAGAGCACTTGCCTAGGAAATACATAATGCAGGGTTCTATCTGTTGCACCACAAAGAGTAAAATAACAACTTGTGTGTAAACACACTAAGTTAATGATTCTAACTCTGTAGTGAATACAAACAACTCCTCAGTTTCATATTTAGTCTAGTATACCAAGAGCAACTCACAGACTAAATAGGATGGGAGCCTTATCTTTAGGGCTTGTAACTTATGGGGAGGGGGAGTCATTTCCAACTGACCCTAAGGTAAAGCAAAAGCAAATAAATTGGGCTGGAGAGATGGCTTAGCACTTAAGGCACTTGCCTGAAAAGGCAAAGGACCCAAGTGACTACTCATGGCTCACATTTATAAATGAGATGCACAAGATGGTGCATGCGTCTGGAGTTCGTTTACAGCGGCTGAAGGGCCTGGCACACCCATTCTCTTTCTCAAATAAATAAAATAAATATTCTTAAAAAATTTAAAAAGCAAGTGAATTACCTTAGTTAAAATGTATAGTAGCTAGAGAAATGGTTCAGTGGTTAAACACACTTGCTTGCAAAGACTGACAGCCTGAGTTCGATTCCCCAGTACCCACGTAAAGCCAGATGCACACAGAGGAGTATGTGTCTGGAGTTCCTTTTTAGTGGCAGGAGACCCAAGTGTACCCATACTCTCACTCTATATCTCTCTCTTTCTCAAATAAATAAATATATTTAAAATGTAAAGTGGGACATGGTGACAAAAACCTACAATTCTAGCTCTCAGGAAGCACAGGCAGGAGGATCCAGAGTTCCAGGCCAGCCTTGGGTACAAAGTAAGACCTGTATATTGCTATCTATATATTCATCTATATCATCACTTCTCCAAAGCTCAGGAAACATCATGGGAGAGAGAAGGAAGAATGTAGGAGTCAGTGAATGGAGGAGTGCTGTGGGCTTCTCAACATGACAATAGTCATTGCACTCATAAACTCACAGCAGCTGTAGTTACCTGTAGAAGACCTGAAGATTAGTCCTGTCAGCATTCTATCATGCATGGGGAAGAGATTCCTAAAATTGTACTCCCAAGGAGCTATTAGTAGTTAATGGCTGTGTGGGGTTATGAGAAATACCTTTCTTCAATTAATATAGCCACTGGTAAATTACACATGTACTAGGAAATAACCCCTCTCACACCTACATTCATGCAAATAACCCTAATTAAACTCAATGGACCTCTCTTTCTTATCCTTTCTCTCTCTGTCTCTCTGTCTCTCTCCCTGTGCACATGCACACAAAAGTCATAAAAGTAAGAGGGGGTAAGAGAGGGCAATGGGAGAGAATATGATCATATATGGATTTCATAATGTATAAGTTGTATACATATATAAAATTATTAAAAATAAAAATATTAAAGACATTGTTTTTTATTCTCTCCTATCATTAAAAAGTGGTAAGATAACTGGGCATGGTAGCACACACCTTTAATCCCAGCACTTGGGAGGCAGAGGTGGGGGGATCACTGTGAGTCTAAAGCTACCTGGGACTACAGAGTGAGTTCTAGGTCAACCTAGACTAGTGTAACCCTACCTCAAAAAAATAAAATAAAAAATAAGGGGCTAGAGAGATGGTTTAACAGTTAAGAAGCTTGCCTGTGAAGCCCAAGGACCCAGGTCTGCTTCCCCGGAACCCACATAAGCCATATCCACATGGTGGCACATGCATCTGCAGTTCGTTTGCAGTGGCTAGAGGTCCTGGTGTGCCCATTTTTTCTCTCTCTCTGATAAATAAATATATTTAAAAAATAATAAGCGCTAGAAATAAGACCTTACCTCAAACAAAATAAAACGAAACAAAACAAAACAAACAAAAAACACTGAAAAAAATGGTTCATAGCCAGATGTGGTAGCATATGCTTTTAATCCCAGCACTTGAAAGGCAGAGGTAGGAGGACAGCAGTGAGTTGGAGGCCAGCCTGAGACTACATAGTGAATTCCAGGTCAGCATGGACTAGAGCAAGACCCTACCTCAAAAAAAAAAAAAAAAAAAAAAAAAAAAAAAGCATCAGTATAAGAACATTATGATATTATCAGACAGTCATGTTAAAATTGAACAGGAAGCAATGGAATGTTATTACTTACAATGTGTGACTCCAGCCAGAGTTTGGTAGAAAGTAGGAGTATCACTGTCATCAGTGAGGGTAACATACACACCTCCCGATAGCAGCCAGCGAGAAAAGGTAAAAGCATCTTTGTTCAGGAGAAGCCAATTTCTAAATTTTTCATAGTTTACCTTTTCACCCTAAAATCAAAACACAAAAAATATAAGTTTAGTCAAATTTTAGGGCATAGATCATAAAACCTGAATAGCCTGCAAATGTACAATTAGTTGACCCTTACATTTCTATTACCTAAAAAGGAAAGATTAATAATAACATACAATACATAAAGTTAGAAAACAAACTTTTCAAAGATACTGTATTTCAGTTAAAATCTAAGTATGAAATCTATGTGCTAAGGGATAGAGATGGTTTAATAGTTAAGGCGCTCACTGGCAAAGCCAAAGCCAAAGGACCCAGGTTCGATTCCCCAGCACCCACGTAATGCCAGTTGCATAAGGTGGCACATATGACTGAAGTTCACTTACAATGGCTAGAGGCCCTGGTATACCCATTCTCTATCTCTATCTGCCTCTTTCTCA
Organism: Jaculus jaculus; assembly: GCF_020740685.1. Taxonomy (NCBI): domain Eukaryota; kingdom Metazoa; phylum Chordata; class Mammalia; order Rodentia; family Dipodidae; genus Jaculus; species Jaculus jaculus. The sequence continues at coordinate 95,360,750 of NC_059110.1, forward strand.
TTCTCTCTCTCTCAAATAAATAAATAAATAAATAAAATATTTTTAAAATCTACATGCTAATTGCTAATGATTTCATCAATTTATTCAGGCAGCCAATGCCAATAATAAGTTGCATTTTATTTATTTAGGATATATTTTGCAATCAGTAAACCATATTTCATTCAATATTTAACAAATCCAATTTCTCATTTATCTTTAGCACTTCATAATCTAAGTTTGCAAATTTCCATTTTTTTTCGTTTGTTTGTTTGTTGAGGTAGGCTCTCGCTGATCTGGAATTCACTATGTAGTCTCAGGGTGGCCTCAACTTCACAGCAATCCTTCTACCTCTGCCTCCAGAGTGCTGGGATTAAAGGCATGCGCCACCATGCCGGGCTTAAATTTGCCCACCTTAAACTTGCATATTTAAACTAAATCTGCTGAGGTAAAACTCTGATATTTCACTTGAAGATTAAAAGCAACAATCTGGGAGTCCTTTCTAGAGTAGATAATCATGGTCCCAGAAACTAACTACATATAAAAAGAAACAAGTTCATTTCCATTTCTTTGTTTTCTTTTCAAGTATTTGTCTTGCTAAATCTCTAGAGAAAACTATTCAGGTTGAAAAAAAAAAAAAAAGCCTTACTTAGCTGTCCAAGTCAACCCTTTCCTCCTCTTAGTGAGGACTAAAAATTCCACGAGAAAAAGAAAAAACTCACATTGGAGAGACAACAATGAATGACATCCAGGAGGACAACAACTCTAATCCTAACAGAGGTATTAGCACAAATAACTAGTAGGCTAAAATAAGATATGGTTGAAACAACTTCTATATTGTTCAATAGTGTTGGGCTGGAGAGATGGCTTAGCGGTTAAGCGCTTGCCTGTGAAGCCTAAGGACCCCGGTTCAAGGCTCGGTTCCCCAGGTCCCACGTTAGCCAGATGCACAAGGGGGCGCACGCGTCTGGAGTTCGTTTGCAGAGGCTGGAAGCCCTGGCGCGCCCATTCTCTCTCTCTCCCTCTATCTGTCTTTCTTCTATATGTCTTTCTCTCTGTGTCTGTCGCTCTCAAATAAATAAATAAATAAAACTTTAAAAAAAAATAGTGTTGCAGTCAGGTTTACATTGCTGGCAGAAAACACCAACCAAGAGCAGCTTGTGGGGGGGGGGTGATTTTGGCTTATAGACTTGAGGGGAGAAGCTCCGTGATGGCTGAGGAAAATGATGGCATAAGCAAAGGGTGTACATCACCTCCTGGCCAACATCAGATAGACAATAATAGCAGGAGAGTATGCCAAACACTGGCAAGGGGAAACTGGCAATAATGCCCCCAACAATATAATGCACCCAACAATACACTGCCTCCAGGAGGTGTTAATTCCCAAATCTTCATCAGCTGGGAACTTAGCATTCAGAACACCTAAGTCTATGGGGGACACCTGAATCCAACCACCACAAGTAGCATCCTATAAAGTTATGAAAACCAGCTCAGCCTGGTAGTTAGTGAACACTTAATATCAGAGCAACACAAACATTCATGATAACAACGACAGACTTGTCTCAGGCTTGTGGCAGGATATAAGACTCTGCCACATGCTTAGAAATGAAGGATACTATCTATCCACCTTCTTATTCAAGCTCATGTTTGTAAAAAGGGTAGCAGTATATAAGTTCCACAATTTCATGCATACTTCACACAGTTAGTGCCTATGATGCTTCAATTATAATTAGCCTTTCTTCTTAATAGTTATGGTTTTGTGAAATCTGCATTTGTCTTCCTCCTTTTCCCTGGCATACAACTCTTAAAACCCTTGAAATCTGCAAAATAAGTGTCTCTTTGTATGCTACTGAGTTGAGTGATGACTGGCAGTCTTCAGGTAGCTGCATGAATTAAGGTGACTAGCTAAAAAGAACAAGTAGCGATCACAGTTTGGGACTTTCAACTCCATCCTACAGCCACTAGGGCATAGGAGAGACTGAATGTTGAGCTGATCACTGTGGGGGTTTGAACGTAAAATGTCCCCCAAGGCCTCATGTATTTGTGACTAAGTCTCATACAGGATCCCTAGCTGGCGGAGCCTTGGGAGGTAGAACCTTGCTGGAGGAGGCATATCACTGTGGGATGGACCTTGAGGTTTATTAGTCCAGCTCCACAGGGAAGTCAGGACTATCTCATTCTTGCTGTTTCCTTTAAGCTAACGGATGACAAGATATGATGCCCAGCTGTCTGCTCTGTCATGCTTTCCTCAAAGGGACAAAACTTTCCCTCAAAACTATAGGGGAAACAAACCCTTTTCTTCCATAAGCAGCTTCTGGTTGGGTGTTTATCCCAGCAGTAAGATGATAATTGCTACAATCACCAATGACCAATCATTCAATCAATCTTGGCTATATAATGAAACTTCAATATATAAACCCAAAGGAATGGAACACACAGTCCTACATAACTCAGGGGTTGAGGCATATGAGTTGTGACACCAACCTAGGCAATAGAAGGAGACCCTAGGGCTGGAAAGATGGCTAGGCAGTTAAGGTGCTTGAAAAGCCAAATGAGCCCAGTTCAATTCCTCAGGTCTCATGTAAGCCAGATGCACAAGGTGGTGCATGCATCTGGAGTTCTTTTGCAGTGGTTGAAAGCCCTGGCATGCCCTTTCTTCCCCCACTCCCTCTGCCTATTTCTCTCTCAAATAAATAAATTAATTAAATTTTTAAAAGGAGAGCCTTTCACAAAACAAAGCAGAACTGGGTGCTAGGAGCTTTCTGAGAGTTGTAGACATGGAAATATTGAAGAGCGGCAGAGAAGAGAGAAAGCATGGAAGCTGAGCCCCTTCTCACATACCCTGCATGTGTTATCACAGTCTTTTTTGTTGTTGTTGTTTGGTTTTTCCAAGGTAGGGTCTCACTCTAGCCCAGGCTGACCTAGAAGTCACTATGTAGTCTCAGAGGGCCTGTACTCACAACGATCCTCCTTCCTCTGCCTTCCAAGAGCTGGGATTAGAGGTGTGCACCACCATGCCTGGCTTATTATTTATTTTTATTCTATTGTTTATGTAGTGGTGGGGTTCTAACCCAGAACCTTGAGCATGCTAAACAAGTACCCTACCACTGAGCTACACTCTCAGCCTGTCTTATTCTGACAATAACTGGCCCTGCTCCCATAACTCCAAGTTTAAGCATTTAAAAAAATTTTTAATTTATTTTAAGAGTGATAGGGAGGCAGATAGAAAGAAGATAGGCACACCAGGACCTCCAGCCACTGCAAATGAACTCCAGATGCATGTGCCCCCTTGTGCATCTGGCTTGTGTGGGTCCTGGGGAATTAAACCACAGTCCTTAGGCTTTGCAGGTAAATGCCTTAACTGCTAAGCCATCTCCCCAGCCAAAATTTAAGCATTTTGTTCTCTCCATCACTATTTCCTTTTAGAAACACATTTCTTCTAGCATCTAAACCCAGTGACTTTTGAACTCTACAGGGCCTATACCAAAGATTTTCCAAATCTAATGATCACTTCTCAGTAATGAAAAGTCAACTCATTTGACTTTCAGTATACATGATATAGCTGAGTTCATCATCCTTCTTGAACCTTCATTAATGTGCCTTCCAGAACACCATTCTCTTCAGACAATCCTCCTACCTTACAACACATGTACTTAGTTTATTTTGAATCTTCTTTATCTCGCTAATTTCTAAACACTGCGGTACTGGTGTAATTTCTAATCTATTTTGGATGATCTAAAAAGATGTTCTAGATCATCTCATCCTCACCTACAAGCTAATAAATCCTTTGCAGTGAACAATAGATTTATGCATAATATCTAAAAACATAGCTGAGGGGCTAGAGAGATAGCTTAAGTCAGTAAAGTGCTTGCCTTACCAGCATGAGGACCAGAGTCTGATCCCCAGTACCAATAAAAATGTCAGAGTGGTGGAATACCTGTAATCCTAGTGTTGGGGAGGTAGAGACAGGTGAATTCCTAAAGCTCACTGGCCGGCCAGTCTAATTAAGTCAGTAATCTCCAAGACAGTAAGATTCTGTCTCAAAAAAAAAAAAGAAAGAAAGAAAGAAAGATGACACCTGAGGCCTCCACATATATAGATGTATGTGCACCCACACACATTCATAAAAAGTAAACTTAAGCTAGGTGTGGTTGGCACACGCCTTTAACCCTGGCACTCAGGAGGCAGAGGCAGGAGGATCACCATGAGTTCAAGGCCACCCTGAGACTACATAGTGAATTCCAGGTCAGCCTGGGGCAGAGTGAGACCCTACCTCAAAAAACTTTAAAAAAAAAAAAAAAAGTAAACTTAAAACAGCTCTGCGGGCTGGAGAGATGGCTTAGTGGTTAAGGCGCTTGCCTGAAAAGCCAAAGGACCCAGGTACGATTCCCCAGGAGCCACGTAAGCCAGATGCAAAAGGCGGTGCATGTGTCTGTCTGTTTCAGTGGCTAGAGGCCCTGGTGTACCCATTCTTTCTCTGTCTGACTCCCTCTTTCTCTTTCTCTCTCCCTCAAATAAATAAAAATAAGTAAGAATGATAATTATGCATCAGAAGAGTATGAACTAATATACTCAAATGCATAAGGTGGCACATGGATCTGGAATTCATTTGCAGTGGCTAGAGGCCCTAGCATACCCATTCTCTCTCAAATAAATAAATAAATGAAATTTTAAAAAGTAGCTCTGCTAGGATCTTCAAATTTAATTAACTTTCTCTCCTTTCTCTCTCTCTATTTCTGTCTCTGTCTCCATCCTTTTAAGGCAGGGTCTCACTCTGTATACTAGGCTATCCTGGAAATCACTACATTGCCCAAGCTGGCCACAAACTCCAAGTGATCCTCCTAGCCTCAGCAACCCTAATGCTAGGATTACATGTGTGAGCCATGACACCTGGCAAATTAAACCTCTCTTGATAACCAGCTCCCCAAACCTCTTCTGCAATAGTCTTAGCTATCTCAATCAACATGAACTCCAATCATTTACTAAAATCAGGCTGCTTCTATTCTTTGTATTCACATAAAAAAACAAGAAAACATTCTGTTAAGTTCCCTAGCTCGCTGCTACTAAATGATCATCTTTTTGTTTGTTATTTTGAGGTGGGGGTCCTCACTCTAGATCAAGCTGACCTAGAATTCACTATGTAATCTCAGGGTAGCCTCAAACTCAAGGCGATCCTCCTACCTCTGCCTCCCAAGTGCTGGGATAAAATGTATGTGCCACCATACCTGGCTTCTAAATGCCATCTTAACAGGACTACAACCTGAGCTACATGAGACCTTGTCTTAAAACAAACAAAAAAAGACATCTCATGGATGTGTGGGGCCTCCCTATAATCCCAGCTATTCAGGAAGCTAAGGCAGGAGGAAGGAGAATCATAAGTTCAAGGCCTGCTTGAACTACACAAAAGTTCTAAGCCATTTCAAAATAAAAAGGACTGAGGATGTAGCTCAGTGGAGAATATTTGCCTAGCATATACAATGTTCTGGCTACAAGTCCCAGTATCACAAAGAGAGGATGGTGGAGAGAGAGAGAGAGAAGAAAAGAAAATCAGCAAAGAAGGGCTGGAGAGATGACTTAGTGGTTAAGAATACTGCTTGCGGGCTGGAGAGATGGCTCAGCGGTTAGGCACCTGCCTGTGAAGCCTGAGGACCCCGGTTCAAGGTCTATTTCCCAGGCCCCATGTTAGCCAGATGCATGGGGGGGCGGGTGCATGCGTCTGGAGTTTGTTTGCAGTGGCTGGAGGCCCTGACTCGCCCATTTTTTCTCTCTGTCTCCCTCTTTCTCTCTCTGTCTGTCGCTCTCAAATAAATAAATAAATAATTTTTTTTTAAAAAAGAATACTGCTTGCACAAGCATGAGGGCCTAGGGGGGGTCTGTGACCCTTGAGTTCAAGTCCCCAGAACCCACACAAATAGCTAGGCATGGCCAAGCATGACTGTAACTGGGGCTCATGAAATCAGTAAGCTCCAAAATCAGTAAAAAAAGACTCTGTCCAAGGAAATGAGCAATAGAGTGGACAGCTAACATTCTCACTGGCTTCTATGCATGCACAGGGCACCATATGTGTATAAACACACACACACACACACACACACCACATCTACTACACACGTGCATGCAGGAAAATAAAGTTTTTAAAAGGGCACCTTGGTGTCCCTCAACAGATGAGTGGATAATGAAGATGTGGCACATTTATACAATGGAGTTCTACTCAGTGGTAAAGAAAAATGAAGTTATGAAATTTGCAGAAAAATGGATGGACCTGGAAAGGATTATACTAAGTGAGGTAACCCAGGCCCAGAAAGCCAAGCGCCACATGTTCTCTATGTGGATCCTAGCTACAGATGATTGGGCTTCTGTGTGAGAATGAAAATACTTAGTAGCAGAGGCCAGTAAGGTAAAAAGGAGACATAAAGGGTAGAGAAAGGAAGGGAGGAGGATACTTAATAGGTTGATATTGTATATATGTAATTACAATGATTGTAATGGGGAGGTAATATGATGGAGAATGGAATTTCAAATGGGAAAGTGTGGGGGTGGGGAGGGAGGGAATTACCATGGGATATATTTTATAATCATGGAAAATGTTAATAAAAATTTAAAAATAAAAATAAATAAATAAAAAATAAAAAAATTTTTAAAAAGGGCATCTTGGGCTGGAGAGATGGCTTAGCGATTGAGGCTTATGCCTACAAAGCCTAAGGACCCAGGTTCCATTCCCCAGCACTCACATAAGCCATATGCACAAGGTGGCGCATGTGTTTGGAGTTTGTTTCCAGTGGTTGGAGGCCCTGGCATGCCCGTTCTCTCTATCTACCTCCCTCCCTCTCTCTTTCTCTTTCAAGTAAATAAATCAAAAAAATATTTTAAAGGTATCTTATATATTCTTCCTCTACTCCAAACCTTTCAAGGGTTTCTGTCTTACTCAGGGTCAAAGATAAAAAGATACACATCATAACCTACCCTCCATACCCCAATTATTTCACTTTGTTTCCTACTATTCTGTTGCTCATTCCATTTCAACTAAATGAACTTTGTTATGCTTTTTGGGCACAGAAAGCACACCTCCAGGACTGTGCTATATCTCTTTATGGGAGGTAGATACTACCATGATAGTATCTCTTTCAGTAAACTGTTTGCTTGAATTTCACTTTCTCTAACAGACTTTCCTAATCATCATATATAAAATACAGTCAACAGCCTCCCCCATCTTCATTCATCTCTCTTATTCTATTTTACTTTTCCTTACACCACTAATTAGCACCTAATACAATGCCTTCTATTGTCAGTAATTTTAGGAAATGGAGTGGCCAACAACATTTAGTTCCCATAAACAAAACAGGAGTGTATGCATAAAGGCTATTAAAAATTATACATTCTCCCTGAACAAAAGGAGCAGATGACTAATGCATTTGATATCTTTAGGAAAAATAAAATTGATCAAACGTGCAAAGTATAGTCCACAGCAACTTCCAGTAAGTACAGCAGAAACAAGATAAAATGCATATGAAGCTAGTGTGGTGTGGTTCATGCCTGTAATTCCTGCAGGATCCTATGTGCAACAGTGTCAGTATGCACGTGTGGGGGTGTGTCTCATTGTAATGAAAATATGCACAATCACCCTTACAGTAGAACTTAGAATGTTCAAGTTCACAAGTACAGCAGCAATGAGACAGACTCTTAAATTTCACTTTATCTGACAGATTTTCCCAACCATCCTAAATAAAATAGCAATGTTCAGCTTTCTCCTCCCCATCACCACCTACTTCCCTTATTCTATTTTATTTTTCTCTACATTAATTATTGGATAATGCAAGTGCTCTTTTTGAGTGTAGCAGATAAAGACTTGAAACAAAATAGGCTGGAGAGATGGCACAGTGGTTAAAGGCATTTGCTTACAGCATGGCAGCCTGGGTTCAAATCCCCAGTACCCAAGTAAAGCCAGATACACAAAGTGGCAAGAGACCCTGGTGCACCCATACTCACACACACACTCTCTCTGCTTAAAAACAAATGAGTAGTAAATAAACATTTTAAAAAGACCTAAAACATTAAATATAAAAATGCCAAGAACCCTCTAAGTATAAACATCTACACATCATAGCTAAACATATTACCCAACTAGGATTTAGTACATCAACAGGAAGGGAGTCTTTAACTATACCTCTGAGAAACACTTCCTGAGTGTATCTGGGACTTTTCCATCTACCATATGGAGCATTCTTTCCATCTCTTCCCGTACAACATAGCTCCCAGATTCACTTGCAAAAAGACTGAAGATGTCTAGGAGAAAGAAAAATGAATTAAACTTTTTAAATATTAATTTTTATTTTATATTAGTTATAACAGGTTGAATTAATCTTGACATAGATCAAGTATACTATGGTAGAAAAGGGAAGAGAAAGATTAATAGCAGTAATAACTAGTCAAGTACTTTATACATATAGCATGATCATCATCTTCATCTTCATCGAGACAGGGGGTTGTTATGTAGTCCTGACTGGCCTGGTATTCCCTATGGAGCCAAGGCTGACTCTGAGCTCATGACAATTTTCTTGTCTCAGCCCCCTGAATGCTGAGATTATAGTCAAGTGTCACCATGCCTCACTGTTTAATTTATTCTTTAAAATAGCCCAGAAATAATTTAAAATAGCAATGTGAAATTTTCTCTTTTTTATTTTATTTGTATTTATTTATTTGTAAGGGGGGAGAATGAGAGAGAAAAAATGGGTGTGCCAGGGCCTCTTGCACTGTAAACAAACTCCAGATATATGTACCACTTTGTGCATCTAGTTTTATGAGGGTTCTGGAGAACTGAATCCAGGCCATCAGGCCTTGTAAGCAAGAACCTTTAACCTCAGAGCCATCTCTCCAGCCCAAACTTCTCAAACTTACCAAATTTGTAAAAATGTTCACATGTGACAATACTAAGTGCTAGCAAAGACGGGGAAAAAAAACTCTTATACAGTATTAATGAGAGTATAAATAAATCTAAAATTCCGGCATAATTTGACAAAATCTAGAAGAGGAAAGCTGTATTTCCAAAAGTGCATTTCCATTCAATTCTACTTCAAACCTTGAGGAATTTCTAACACTTATGCACAAAACGCAATGCTCGTGTTAAACATTGTTTGAAATAGCAAAAATCAGAGAACCAGGCATGATGGCACATGTCTCTAACCCCAGCACTCAGGTGGCAGAGGTAGGAGGATCGCTGTAAATACAAGGCCACCCTGAAACTACATAGTGAATTCCAGGACAGCCTGGGCTACAGTGAGATCTTACCTCAAAAAAAAATTTTTTTTTAATCTTTTAAAAATGTGCAGTTTGGCCGTGCGTGGTGGCGCACACCTTTAATCCCAGCACTCAGGAGGCAGAGGTAGAAGGATCACCATGAATTCGAGGCCACCCTGAGACTACATGGTTAATTCCAGGTTAGCCTGGACCAGAGTAAGACCCTACCTCAAAAAATGAAGAAAAAAAAAGGTGCAGTTTAGGGCTGGGGATATTAACTAAGTTGGTAGAGCGCTTGTCTAGCATGCACAAAGCCCTGGGCTCAGTTGAGAGCAGTACTTAACACTCATAGTGATGGCTGCCTGTAACCCTAGTACTAGAAAGGTGTAAGTAGGAAGATCAGAAGTCTTGGCTATATAAGGAGTTTGAGGCCAACCTGAGCTACATGAGACACTGCCTCAAAAGAAAAAAAAAAAGTGCAGAGCTAGAAAGATGGTTCAGACATTAAAGATGCTTGCTTACAAAACCTGACAGCCAAAGTTTGATTCCCTAGTACTCACATAAAGCCAGACACACAAAGCAGCACAGGCATATGGAATTCATTGGTAGCAGCAAAAGGCCATGTGTGGCATGCCCATTCTCTCTCCCCTTCCCCCATCAAATAAATAAATATTTTTTAAAAACCAAAGTACAATTTTATGATTAGTTAGTACATTGACATTTTCATTAACCCAAATGAAACCTTACACCTTCTGTTGATACAGCTAAGTGGTGTGTGCTCGCCTAGCATGCATAAAACCCTGGGATTGCTCCCCAGTACCATAACACAGGTTAAAAAAATTTTTTTTTCTCATACCTATTAGTAGCCCATCTACTTCCCTACTAACAATTGCCCTGACAATCACATATCTACTATATTCTGACTCTATGACTTTGCTTATTTTAGAAACTCCATGTAACTATGATCATAATATATGACTGTCGTGACTAGGATCCATCACTCAGCAAGATGATTTTAAGGTATAACCATGTTGTAGCATAAATCAATACTTCCTTTCCTTATAAAGTAATACTCTGTTTACAGAAACATTACCTAGGATTGTATCTTTAGCACAATACATAAATAAATAAGTAAAGTGGCTACTGTACCATCTTACACTCCCAACAGCAATGTAAAAATGTTGCAATTTTCTGATGGGCATGGTGGCACACGTTAATCCCAGTCCTCAGGAGGCAGATGCAGGAGGATTGCCATGAGGTCAAGGCCACCCTGAGACTACAGAGTGAATTTCAGGTCAGCCTGAGCTAGAGACCCTACCTCAGGGGGGAAAAAAAAAAAAATGTTGCAATTTTTATAGGTGCCTGTCAGCAGTTGTCATCTATTTTTTTTCAAGGTAGGGTCTTACTGTTGCCCAGGCTGACCTGAAATTCACTCTGTAGTCCCAGGCTTGCCTCAAACTCACAGAGATCCTATCTGTTTTATTTTAATCATTCTAGTGAATATATTGTATCTCATAGTGATTTTTATTTACTTTCTCTAATGACTAATTACATTGAGTATATTTCAAATATTTATTGGTCACTTGTACACCTTTGGAGACATATCAACCCAAATCTTTTGCCTATCAGATTTGGAGGTAAATTATTGTGCACACACGTGATGCTATTATCATTTTGAGATAATGAAAATACTTACATTTTGTTTTCTCTTCATCTTTCCCTCTTGTAAGGAGGACAAGTCCAACTATTAAGTTATTGAAGTGCAACCCTTTGGCTGTTCCACCAAAAGAACAGTAAATCACCTACAATAAAATGATGAAGCCAATCTTAGATATTTTAGTTAAAGAATCCGAGGTAGTTGTCACCCTTAACAAATCTTGTTTCCATCTCTAGACAAGGTTCTCATAAATTTTAGTCTCTCCTTCTTTACACTGCAGTCAGTCAATAACCCATCTACTCTAACATAAATCTGCTACAGGTTTATGTAACTCAATGTTCTTTCTCTTTGGGAGTCCTTATCAAAATCCAAAGGGGAAAGGTCTCCCTTCAATAGCTGCAATAAGGTGACAATACTTACATGCAGTTATAGAACATTCGTTACCCTTAAACATGTTATTCTGAGTAGAACGAAATAACATTCTCTAGTGAAATGTTCACAATAATAAAGAAACTGAAAAAGACATTTAGAATCTCAGGAATGAGTACTATGACACTTAAAATTAAAGAAAATCTAGAGTTCAAAAAGGAACAGTATCAACAATGACTATAAGTTAATTTACTTATTCAAAATGTATGTGATTAGTTGTAAGTATCAGCCATACAGACCTGTCATTCAAGACAGTCTCACTATGTAGTTTAGACTGGAAGTGAAGTTGCTTTGTATCCCAAACAGGATACAAAGTCATGATTCTACTTATTTAGCCTCCTTAGTGCTGAGATTATAGGCATGTACTAGGATTACAGGCATTGAGCCACCACACTTGGTTTACAATTATAGGGAGTTAGCAATTTTGAGGCCAACCGGAACTAAACATGTAGTAAGTCCTTGTTTGGATAACACACACACACACACACACACACACACACACACACACACACACACACGTACACACGTACGTACATACGTACGTACATAGTGGCACTCAAGAGTCCAGCCTAGCAAAAATTAGCTAAGGGGAGACTTCCGGTTAAGATGGCGGCGTAGGTACCACGCCAAAGCAGCCTAAGGGGGAAAAAGACCAAAAAAACTCAGCAAAATACACACTTTTACTAAAAAGTGAGGTGTATAGGAAATTAAAGCGGCAGCGGAGAAGTAGAAGAGTTATAGAGCATCCAGAGCCTGCACAGGCGGGAAAAGCGGCTCCGGCAGCTCAGCCAACCGCCGCGGCCGCAGCGCAGCAGAAAACCACCAGACTCAGCTCGAGCCGCAGGAAAAGCCAGGTGCGGGATTTTCCCCTCACACCGCGCTCTCCGCAACTCGGAAACCTGAGGGGAGAGCGGCAGCAGGCAACGGAGGAGCAGACCGCGAGGTAGAAGAACATGTGGAGCAGCGAGACAACCAGAGCAGCCGCGGCTCCCTCCCCTCCCCCACTGCCTGAACCCAGCTCCAGCGAACAGAGCAGCGGCCCGGGACCCGGCCACGCCAACTTGGGCTGACAACGGGACCCAAGCAGGAGCAGAGTTCGGGAGCAACATCAGCGGCTCCAGCACCGGTAACAGCGGCCCCAGCAGCAGCAGACCCAGGAGCGGCAGCAGCAGCAGATCCCGCAGCAGCAGCTTCAGGGGGAGCAGCGGCAGTGGACACAGCAGCAGCAGCTTCAGCAGCAGTGGTGGCTCCAGCAGTGGCAGCTACAGCAGCAGGAGAGGCAGCAGCAGCGGCTCAGTTTGCCCCGTAGGAAAAGCAAATGCCCAGCTCCAGAAATCAGAACAGCAACTTGACTGAGACCAAAATCACCCAAGGTAACTGGGATTGCACCAGGGAAGGGTCTCACTTGGTCACAAGCTGACTTGGATCCCTCAACAGACCAGAAATCTTAACCTCTTTGTTGATAGAAGATCTGGTCATTATAATAACTACTCTTGCATACATACTCGGGGCTGTTTTTGATTGAATATGTACAGTGTTTAGTTAAATTTTAGAATCTACCTGTATTTTATTCCACTCAGCCTGCTTGAATACTCCTATAGCAGGGAAACTCAACCCCTAAGAACATCTTTGTAGATACTCTGAGAGTCTTAAGAGCCACACCTAACACCTTAACGTCCTACCCAAAAAATATATTACATCAAATCAATTGACACAGCTAAGAATACCCAGCTAGCTAGAAAATCCAAGAATTAACTTAATCCAAGATGCAAAAATATATACATTATAACACAAGAAACACTAAAAAGCAAGACGATATAAATCCACCTAAAAGTATTAATGCATCAGAAATGTCCTCCAGTGAGAAAGAGTTAGAGGAAATGCCTGAGAAAGAGTTCAAAAGAATAATTATAAATATGTTCAAAGAGGTCAAAGAACACATGAAAACAATCAAAGAGGAAATCAAAGGAATCAAAGAAGAGGCAGGACACCAATTTAATGAAATAAAGAAGGCAATACAAGACATAAATAGGGAAATAGAAATAATAAAAACCAGTCAGAATTACTAGCAATGAAGAACACAGTTAATGAAATAAAAAACTCTGTAGAAAATCTCACCAGTAGGATGGATGAGGGAGAGGACAGAATATCTAAGCTAGAAGACCAGGTGGCAGACCTAATGCAGTCCAACAAAGAGAAAGACAAACTTATAGAAAAGTATGAGTGGGAATTTCAAGATATTCGGGACACTATGAAAAGATCCAATATAAGAATTCAGGGCATAGTAGAAGGAGAAGAACTCCACTCCAGAGGCATAGTAGGCATCTTCAACAAAATCATAGAGGAAAATTTCCCCCAAATTGGGAAAGAGGTGCCAATACAGATACAGGAAGCCTTTAGAACCCCAGCCAGACAAAACCCAGAAAGAAACTCTCCTCGCCATATTATAATCAAACTTCCAAACACACACACCAAAGAAAAAATATTGAAAGCAGTTAGAGAGAAAAATCAAGTTACCTACAAAAGCAAGCCCATCAGGATTACAGCAGATTATTCAACACAAACTTTTAAAGCCAGAAGGGCTTGGAGTGATATATTCCAAGTTCTGAAAGATAACAACTGTCAACCAAGGTTACTTTATCCTGCAAAGTTATCCATTCAAATAGATGGAGAAATAAAGACATTCCATGACAAAAGCAGGTTAAAGGAGTATTTGAAGACAAAACCAGCTCTACAGAAAATACTTGATAGAATCCTCCATGCTGAACAAAAGGAAAAGCACACATATAAGGAACCTAGAAAAAACAAGCTATACTCAAATACCAGTTAACAGAAGAGAGCACAGGTAGAACCAGAAACACACACACACACAAAAATGGCAAACATAAATACACACCTTTCAATAATATCTCTTAATATAAATGGTCTCAATGCCCCAACGAAAAGACATAGATTTGCAGACTGGGTTAAAAAGCAGGATCCTACAATTTGTTGTCTCCAAGAAACTCACCTTTCTACAAAGGATAGACATTATCTTAGGGTGAAAGGTTGGAAGACAGTGTTTCAAGCAAATGGGCCTAGAAAACAAGCAGGGGTTGCTATCCTAATATCAGACAGAGTAGACTTTAGTCCGACGTTAGTCAAGAAAGATAAGGAAGGTCACTTTACATTGATTAAGGGCACACTGCAACAGGAGGACATTACAATCCTAAACATATATGCACCTAACATGGGGGCTCCCAAATTCGTCAAACAAACACTATTAGAACTAAGGTCACAGATAACACCTAACACAGTGGTGGTGGGTGACTTTAACACCCCACTCTCATCAATTGACAGGTCATCCAGGGAAAGAATAAACAGAGAGGCATCTGGACTAAATGAGGTCATAGAAGGAATGGACCTAACAGATATATACAGGACATTTCATCCAAAGGCTGCAGAATATACATTCTTTTCAGCAGCACATGGAACATTCTCTAAAATAGACCATATATTAGGACACAAAGCAAATCTTAACAAATTCAGGAAAATTGAAATAATTCCTTGCATTCTATCTGACCACAATGGAATTAAACTACAAATCAGTAGCAAGAAAGGCTATAGAGCATACACAAAATCATGGAAACTAAACAATACACTACTAAATGATGAGTGGGTCAATGAAGAAATCAAAAAGGAAATCAAAAAATTTATAGAGTCAAATGATAATGAGAACACAACATACCAAAATCTCTGGGACACAATGAAGGCAGTTCTAAGAGGTAAATTTATAGCCTTAAGTGCCTATATTAAGAAATTAGAAAGGTCGCAAGTAAACGACCTAATGCTTCGCCTTAAAGCCTTGGAAAAAGAAGAACAAGGCAAACCAAAAATCAGTAGACGGGAAGAAATAATAAAGATTAGGGCAGAAATTAATGAAATAGGAACAAAAAGAACAATCCAAAGAATTAATGAAACAAAGAGTTGGTTCTTTGAAAGGATAAACAAGATTGATAAACCCTTAGCAAATCTGACCAAAAGAAAGAGAGAAGAGACACAAATTAATAAAATCAGAGATGAACAAGGTAACATCACAACAGATTCCAGAGAAATTCAAAAAAACATAGGGACATACTATAAAAGCATATACTCCACAAAGTATGAAAATCTGAAAGAAATGGATGATTTCCTTGATCTATATGACCTACCTAAATTAAATCAAAATGAGATTAATCACTTAAATAGACCGATAACAAACATGGAGATCCAAACAGTTATCAATAATCTCCCAACTAAAAAAAGCCCAGGCCCGGATGGATTCACTGCTGAATTTTACCAGACTTTTAAGGAAGAGCTAACACCATTGCTTCTTAAGCTTTTCCAGGAAATAGAAAAAGAAGGAATTCTACCAAACTCCTTCTATGAGGCCAGCATCACCCTGATACCAAAACCAGGCAAAGATAGAACAAAAAAAGAAAATTACAGACCAATCTCCCTCATGAACATAGATGCAAAAATTCTCAACAAAATATTGGCAAACAGAATACAAGAGTATATCAAAAAGATCATTCACCCTGACCAAGTAGGCTTTATCCCAGAGATGCAGGCATGGTTCAACATACGCAAATCTATAAATGTAATACATTACATAAACGGGTTGAAGGACAAAAATCACATGATCATCTCATTAGATGCAGAGAAAGCATTTGACAAAATCCAACATCCCTTCATGATAAAAGTCCTACAGAGACTGGGAATAGAAGGAACATATCTCAATATAATAAAGGCTATTTATGACAAGCCTACAGCCAACATATTACTAAATGGGGAAAAACTGGAAGCTTTTCCACTAAAATCAGGAACAAGACAAGGGTGTCCACTGTCCCCACTTCTATTTAATATAGTTTTGGAAGTCTTAGCCATAGCAATAAGGCAAGAGACACACATAAAAGGGATACAAATTGGAAAGGAAGAAATCAAGTTATCATTATTTGCAGATGACATGATTCTATACATAAAGGACCCTAAAGACTCTACTAGCAAGCTGTTAGAGCTGATCAAAACCTACAGCAATGTAGCAGGATACAAAATAAATACACAGAAATCAGTAGCCTTCATATATGCTAACAACACACACACAGAGGATGAAATCAGAGAATCACTCCCATTCACAATTGCATCAAAAAAAATAAAATACCTTGGAATAAACCTAACCAAGGAAGTAAAGAATCTATACAATGAGAACTTTAAAACACTCAAGCGAGAAATTGCGGAAGACACTAGAAAGTGGAGAAACATCCCTTGTTCCTGGATTGGAAGAATCAATATCGTGAAAATGGCAATCTTACCTAAAGCAATCTACACATTTAATGCAATCCCTATCAAAATTCCAAAGGCTTTCTTCATGGAAATAGAGAAAAAAATCTAAAAATTCATTTGGAATCACAAAAAACCTCGAATATCTAAAATAATACTGAGCAACAAAAAAGAGGCTGGTGGTATCACCATACCTGATTTTAACCTATACTACAGAGTCATAGTAACAAAAACAGTATGGTACTGGCACAAAAACAGACATGTAGATCAGTGGAACAGAATAGAGGACCCAGATGTAAGCCCAAGTAGCTATAGCCACCTGATATTCGATAAAAATGCCAAAAATACTCATTGGAGAAGAGACAGCCTCTTCAGCAAATGGTGTTTTGAAAACTGGATAAATATCTGCAGAAGGATGAAAATAGATTCTTCTCTCTCGCCATGCACAAGAATTAAGTCCAAATGGATTAAAGACCTTAACATCAGACCGGAAACTTTGAAACTGCTAGAGGAAAAAGTAGGGGAAACCCTTCAACATATTGGTCTTGGCAAAGACTTTCTGAATACAACCCCAATTGCTCAGGCAATAAAACCACAGATTAACCACTGGGACCTAATGAAATTACAAAGATTTTGCACCGCAAAGGACACAGTGAAAAAAGCAAAGAGGCAACCTACAGAATGGGAAAAAAATCTTCGCCAGCTATATATCTGATAGAGAATTAATATCTAGGATATACAAAGAACTCAAAAAGTTAAATAATAAGGAATCAAACAAGCCAATCAAAAAATGGGCTATGGAGCTAAATAGAGAGTTCTCAAAGGAAGAAATACGAATGGCATATAAGCATCTAAAAAAATGTTCTACGTCACTAGTCATCAGGGAAATGCAGATTAAAACGACACTGAGGTTCCATCTCACTCCTGTCAGATTGGCCACCATCATGAAAACAAATGATCATAAATGTTGGCGGGGATGTGGAAAAAAAGGAACCCTTCTGCACTGCTGGTGGGAATGCAATCTGGTCCAGCCATTGTGGAAAACAGTGTGGAGGTTCCTAAAACAGCTAGAGATTGATTTACCATATGACCCAGCTATAGCGCTCCTAGGCATATATCCAAAGGACTCATCTCATTTCCTTAGAAGTACATGCTCAACCATGTTTATTGCTGCTCAATTTATAATAGCTGGGAAATGGAACCATTCTAGATGTCCCTCAACAGATGAGTGGATAATGAAGATGTGGTACATTTATACAATGGAGTTCTACTCAGCGGTAAAGAAAAATGAAGTTATGAAATTTGCAGAAAAATGGATGGACCTGGAAAGTATTATACTAAGTCAGGTAACCCAGGCCCAGAAAGCCAAGCGCCACATGTTCTCTCTCATATGTGGATCCTAGCTACAGATGACTGGGCTTCTGCGTGAGAATGAAAATACTTAGTAGCAGAGGCCAGTAAGTTGAAAAGGAGACATAAAGGGAAAAGACAGGAAGGGAGGAGGGTACTTAATAGGTTGATATTGTATATATGTAATTACAATGATTGTAATGGGGAGGTAATATGATGGAGAATGGAATTTCAAACGGGAAAGTGTGGGGGTGGGGAGGGAGGGAATTACCATGGGATATATTTTATAATCATGAAAAATGTTAATAAAAATTTAAAAAAAAATTAGCTAAGGGAGATGATTACAGATCAGGATATAAAAATTACAAAAAGAGCCTTGCGTGGCGGCGCACGCCTTTAGTCCCAGCACTCGGGAGGCAGAGGTAGGAGGATCGCCATGAGTTCGAGGCCACCCTGAGACTACATAGTGAATTCCAGGTCAGCCTGAGCCAGAGTGAGACCCTACCTCGAAAAACCAAAAAAAAAAAAAAAAAAAAAAAAATTACAAAAAGAACAGAATAAAAGCACATTTTACAGAATAACTTTTATTCCACAGCCCGAAACAGAAGGTAACAGAAAACCTTTATTCCTAGGACTGAAATGTGAGAACATAGTATCTCCAGACATATGGAAGTCCCCATAAGTGAGATCCAGGGTCACAATGCCTGTTTTTTTAGTTTAAAAAAATGAGAAAAAGCAGGGCATGGTGGCACATGCCTTTAATTCCAGCACTCGGGAGGCAGAGGTAGAAGGACTGCCATAAGTTCAAGACCACCCTGAGACTACATAGTGAATTCCAGGTCAGCCTAGGCTACAGCGAGACCCTACTTCGAAAAACAACAACGCACACACAACCCCCCAAAAATTAGGGGGTTTGGTTAAGGTAGATTTGCACTCTAGCACAGACTGACCTGGAACTCACTCTGTAGCTGCACACTGGCCTCAAACTCACAGAGCTCCTTCTATCTCAGCCTCCCAAGTGCTGGAGTTAAAGGCATGCACCACAATGCCCAGCTAATTTTAAAATATTTTTAAATTGGGCTGGAAAGATGATGGCTAAGCCGTTAAGGCATTTGCCTGTGAAGCCTAAGGACCCAGGTTTGATTCCCCAGTACTCATGTAAGCCACAAATGCACAAGGTGACACATGCATCTGGAGTTTGTTTGCAGTGGCAAGAGGCCCTGGCATGCCCATTCCCTCACTCTCTATCTGCCTTTCTCTCTCTCTCAAATAAATAACTACATTAAAACAATAGGGACTGGAGAGATGGTTAGCCATTAATGCACTTGCCTGTGAAGCCTAAGGACCCAGGTTTGATTCCCCAGTACCCATGTAAAGCCAGATGCACAAGGTGGCACATGTGTCTAGAGTTCATTTGCAGTGGCTGGAGGCCCTGCTGTGCCCATTCTCTCTATATATCTGCCTCTTCTTTATTGCAAATAAATGAATAAAATATTTTTTGAAAAACCAAGTTTTATTTATTTATTTCTTAGAGAGAGAGAGCCACAGAGAAAGAATGGGCACGTCAAGGTCTCTTGCAGCTACAAACCAACTCCAGATGCATGCATCATTTTATGCATCTGGCTTTACATGGGTATTGGGAAAGTGAACTGGGCCAGCAGGTTTTGAAGAGAAGTGGCTTTTAATCACTGAAGCACCTCCCTAGCTCTCACACAATGCCTGTTTAAGTCTGAGACAGAAATAGAACTTAAAGTGGCCCTCCCCAGTATTCCCTACTTCCAACATTATGCTAGCAAGTAATGAGGAACAAATTACAACAGAATATAAGTGATTCAAGTTAGAACAGAACTCAGCTTGGTGGCACAAGCCTATGATCTCAACTACTTGGGCGGCCTAGATTCATGACTTTTGCTCAAAAAATATTTTTCTTGAATAAACTTTATTACCCCTTTTGAACTGTTTGATTAATAAGCAACATAATTGGGCCAGGGACTATAGCTAGTAAGAGTGCTTCCCTGGCATGTGTAGAGCTTTGGGTTCAATGCCTAGTGGCAGTGCCACATAGAAAAAAATTAACCAAAATCAAATACAATATTTTCTGAGTCTAGGCAGATGGCTCAACAGTTAAAGATACTTACTGGGGTGGGGAGATGCCTCAAGTGTTTGTTTATAAAGAATGCTGGCCCAGGTTCAATTCCCCAAGTGGTGTGTGTGTGTGTGTGTGTGTAGAGCAAGAGAGAGAGAGAGAGAGAGAGAAGAGTATGGGTGTGTCAGGTCCTCTTGCCACTGCAAATGAACGCTAATATGCATGCACTACTTCATGTGCATCTGGGTTTATGTGAGTACTAAGGAAATCAAACCCAGGCTGACAATTTCTACAAGTAAGCAAATTTTACTGCTGAACTATTTCCCTAGTCCCCCAAGTGACTTTTCTAGGCTAATTTCCTCAACTGTAATATGGAATTAGTTTATACAATTATTCTTTAATTTTTTTATTTATATATTTGAGAGAGAGAGGCAGATACAGAGACATAATGGGTGTGCTGGGGCCTCCAGCTGGTGCAAATAAACTCCAGATACATGCACCACCTTGTGCATCTGGCTTACATGGGTCCTGGGGAATTGAACTTGGGTCCTTTGGCTTTGCAGGCAAGTGCCTTAACTGCTAAGCCATCCCTCCAGCCCCAATTATTCTTTTTATTTTTTAATTTTCTTTGAAAAATTTAAATACATTAATATACTATAATTTGATCATAATCCCCTAATATCTATGTCACCCTCTCCTACCTCCATTCCACTGAAGCCTCTCCTCTTTCCAAATAGTTCTTTTATTATTTTTTTTAATTTTTAATTTTTTTATTTTATTTGAGAGCGACAGACACAGAAAGAAAGACAGATAGAGGGAGAGAGAGAATGGGCGCGCCAGGGCTTCCAGCCTCTGCAAACGAACTCCAGACGCGTGCGCCCCCTTGTGCATCTGGCTAACGTGGGACCTGGGGAACTGAGCCCCAAACCGGGGTCCTTAGGCTTCACAGGCAAGCGCTTAACCGCTAAGCCATCTCTCCAGCCCTATTTTTATTTTTTTATGAGCAATAGAGAACAGATACATAAGAGAGAGAGAGAGAGAGAGAGAGAGAGAGAGAATTGGCACACCAGGACTTTGAGCCACTGAGACTGAACTTCAGATGTGTGTGCCACCTAGTATGCACGCGCACACAACCTTGCACTTGCATCACCTTTTGCGTATGGCTGACATGGGACCTGGGGAGTAGAACATGGGTCCTCAGGATTCACAAGCAAATGCCTTAACCACTAAGCCATCTCTCCATCCAAGGTGCCCTTTTATTTTGATACCTCATTCACTTTTATGTGTGCCCTATGCCATCATGTATATCAAATGTCCATGAAGACACAGGCAGTGTCACATGCCTTTAATCCCAGTACTTGGGAGGCAGAGGTAGGTCAATTGTCATGAGTTTGAGGTCAGCATGAGACTACATAATGAATTCCAGGTCAGCCTAGTGCAAGACCCTACCTCAGAAAAAACAAAAAAAAAAAAACAATGCTGATGAGGTCAACATTGTGCACGTCTTTATTTATTTTAGTTTTCAAGGTAGGGTCTCGCTCTAGTCCAGGCTGACCTGAAATTCACTATGTAGTCTCAGTCTGGCCTTGAACTCACAGTGATCTTCCTACCTCACCCTCCTGAGTGTTGGGATTAAAGGCATGAGCTACCATGCCTGACCTGCCTTTACTTTTATTTTTATTTTTGAGACAGGGTCTCATGTAGCTCTGACTAGCTTGGAACTCACTATGTGGCCAAGGATGACCATGATTTCTTTTCTTTTGGGTATTGTTTCAGTCCAGTTCAACATTGCTGGTAGAAATCACCCAACCAAGAGCAGCTTGTGGGGAAAAAGAGGTTTATTTTGGCCAACAGGCTTGAAGAGGAAGCTCCATGATGGCAGGGAAAATGATGGCATGAGCAGAGGTGTGGACATCACCCCCTGGCCAACATCAGGTGGACAATAGCAACAGGAGACTGTGCCAAACACTGGCATGAGAAAACTGGCTATAACACCCATAAACCTGCCCCCAACAATATACTTCCTCCAGGAATCGTTAATCCCCAAATCTCCATCAGCTAGGGAACCTAGTATCCAGAACACCTAAGTTTATGGGGGACACCTGAGTCAAACCACCACATTCTACCCCTGGACCCCCATAAAGTCAGCACCATCCATGATGTAAAATGTAATACATTCAGTTCAACTTTAAAAGTCTCCATATTTTTTAGTCAATCCCAATGATGTCCATACATCCCCATAGTCCAAGATCTTTTAACTGAGCCATAATAACAAAAAACATCCCCCCAAAATCCATAATGGCACAGAATAAAGATTCACACTACAAAAAATGGCATTGGGCATAGCAAAGAAACATTCAACCAATACAAGATTTAAAACAACCAGGGCAAACATCAAACTCTGTAGCTTCAAGTCCAGCAACTCTAGCCAGTGACAAATCTTCAAGTCCGATAATTCTAACCAGCAACAAGTCTCTTTCATTCCAATTCCACCCCTCCAGCTAGGATACTCCAAGTCCTGGAAAACTTCATCGGGGCTGGCAGCTTTCTTTAGCAGCCATCTCGTGATCCCGACATCTCCACTGGGTCTCCACTGCAATCCACGGTTCATCCTCATGGCCCCATGAGGTCTCCATGCAGGCATCCAGCAAACCTGCTTCACACTGCCCATGGCCATTTCCAAAACACAAGACCCTGTTGCAAACTCAATGACCCTCTCTTTCCTGCATTTCTTATACTCCACGATACCAGGTAGGGTGCCAATTTGTTAATCCGGGGATTATAAAGCAGACTTTGAAGAACAGGACACTCCTTGAGCACTCAGGTCCCTTCAAAAGAGTCTGCATTCTTCCTGTTGCCCCAGTGCAGGTCCCAGTCTCAAAGTTGTAATCTCTCAGTTGCAACTGAATGGGCAGCAATTCACCCAAAGATTTTTTTTTTCCTGTGCCATATCCCTTTGCTCACATCAGTTCATTTCTATGCAAAGCAACCCTGCACAACTTCTCAGGACACAGGCATTTCAACAAGCCTCTCACACAAACTGCTAGCCCAGTCCAAGCAAAGCTCTTCCTCACCCTCATAAGCCAAACCTCACAGTCCATAGTTCTTACTGTATTCAGGTCTTTCAACTCTGACCAGAATAGTCCATCAAGCTGTACTTATAGCACTGCAAGGCATCTCTTAGGCCAAGGTTTCAAATCCTTCCACATTCCTCTTGAAAATCAGCTCCAAAAGGCCAAAGCCACACAGTCAGGTGTCTAGCAGCAATCCCACTCCTTGGTACCACTTTGTTGTTGCAGTCTGGTTTGCATTGCTAGTAGAAATCACCCAACCAAGAGTAGCTTGTGGGGAAAAAAGAGGTTTATTTTGGCCAACAGGCTTGAAGAGGAAGCTCCATGATGGCAGGGGAAACCATGGCATGAGCAGAGGGTGGACATCACCCCCTAGCCAACCTAAGGTGGACAATAGCAACAGCAGAGTGTGCCAAACACTGGCATGGGGAAACTGGCTGTAATACCCATAAGCCCGCCCCCAACAATACACTGCCTTCAGAAGGCTTTAATTTCCAACTGACATCAGCTGGGTAATCTAGCATCCAGAACACCTAAATTTATGGGGGACACCTGAATCAAACCACCACAGGTATGTTTTTAATTTTGGGGTTTTTTTGTTGCTGTTGTTTTCCAAGGTAGGGTTTCATTCTAGGCCAGGCTGCCCTGGAATTCACTATGTAGCCTTAGGGTGGCCTTGAACTCATAACACTCCTCCTACTTCTGCCTCCTGAGTGCTGGGATTAAA
Organism: Jaculus jaculus; assembly: GCF_020740685.1. Classification (NCBI taxonomy): domain Eukaryota; kingdom Metazoa; phylum Chordata; class Mammalia; order Rodentia; family Dipodidae; genus Jaculus; species Jaculus jaculus. The sequence continues at coordinate 95,384,578 of NC_059110.1, forward strand.
GGTGTGCACCACCATCTCAGCTTTTAGGATATTTTTTAATGTTATTTTTATTTATCAAGTTTTTGGTTTTTCGAGGCAGGGTCTCACTCTAGCTCAGGCTGACCTGGAATTCACTGTATTCTCAGGATGGCCTTGAACTCACAACAGTCCTCCTACCTCTCCTCCCAAATGCTGGGATTAAAGGTGTACATCACCCCACCAGGCTCTTTTTAACTTTTTTTTTAATTGACAAATTCCATAATTACAGACAATAAACCTTGATAATTCCCTCCCCCACTTTCCCCTTCAGAAATCCACTCTATCATATTCCCTCCCTCTTTCCATTAGTCTATTTTTTATTTTGATGTCATCGTCTTTACCTCCTATTATGAGGGTCTTGTAATGGTAGGGCTAGGCAATGAGAGGTCACGGATACTGAAGCCAACTTCTGTCCGAGCAATTGCATTATAAGCAGTCCTACCCTTCCTTTGGCTCTTACATTCTTTCTGCCACCTCTTCTGCAATGGACCCTGAGCCCTGGAAGATATCATAGAGATTCTGCAGTGCAGACTACTCCTCTGTCACTTCTTCTTAGCACTATGGAGCCTTTTGGGTCATCCCAGTGATTACTGCCATTTGAAAAGAGAAGCTTCTCTAATGAAAAGCATTAATCTATGGGTATGAACGTTAAGTGCTTATAGGATGGTTAGGTGCATAAATGTCTAGAATTGTAATGTCTTCCTCTTGGAATTGTTCCTTTAAAATATAAGGTCGGGCTGGAGAGATGGCTTAGCGGTTAATTGCTTGCCTGTGAAGCCTAAGGACCCCGGTTCAAGGCTCAATTCCCCAGGACCCACGTTAATCAGATGCACAAGGGGGCACACGCTTCTGGAGTTCGTTTGCAGTGGCTGGAGGCCCTGGCGAGCCCATTCTCTCTTTCTATCTGCCTCTTTCTTGCTCTGTCGCTCTCAAATAAATAAAAGTACCAAAAAAAAATTTTTTTTAAAATATATAAGGTGACCTTCTTTATCTTTCCTCACTAATGTTGGTTTGAAGTCTATCCTGTCAGATATTAGGATAGCAACACCTGCTTGTTTCTTAGGCCAATTTGCTTGAAATACCATTTTCCATCCTTTCACCCTAAGATACTGTCATTTATGGAAAGTGAGTTTCTTAGAGACAACAAACAGAAGGATCCTGCCCTTTTTTTTTTTTTTTTTTTTTTTGGAGGTAAGGTTTCACTGTAGCTCAGGCTGACCTGGAATTCACTATGTAGTCTCAGGCTGGCCTCAAACTCACAGTGATCCTCCTACCTCTGCCTTCCAAATGCTGGGATTAAAGGTGTGTGCCACCATGCACAGTGGTTCCTGCCTTTTAATCCACTCTGCAAGCCCGTATCTTTTGGTTGGGGCATTGAGGTCAATTTTAATTAAGTATGTATTTATCCTCGCCATTCTTTTTCTTTTTATTTTGTAGAGCTTCCTGCTTTCCCTTTACTCTCTTATATTAAGTATTATTTGAATATAGCTTATGTTTCCTGCTTCCTCAGGTGTGTGTTTTCCTTTCCCTCCAGTGTAGAGGATCCCTTCAAGTATTTTCTGTTGAGCTGGCTTAGTGGTCATATACTCCTTTAGTCTGTTTTTGTTGTGGAATGTCCTTATTTCCCCATCAATTTGGATAGATACCTTTGGTGGATAAAGTATTCTTGGTTGGAAGTTGTTAGCTTTCATAACTTGAAATATTTCATTCCAAGATCTTCTCTGGCTTTTAAGGTTTGTGTTGAGTAATCTGCTATTATCCTGATGGGCTTGCCTTTATAAGTGACTTGCTTTTTCTAACTGCTTTCAATGCATTTTCTTTGGTTTGAGTGTTTAGTAGTTTAATTATAATATGGCAAGGAGAGGTTCTTTAGGTTTTGTTTGTTTGGTGTTTCCTGTACCTGCATTGGCATCTCTTTCCCAATTTGAGGGAAATTTTCTCCTATGATTTTGTTGAAATCACCTGCTATGCCTTTGGAGTGAAATTCTTCTACTATACCTTGAATTCTTAAGTTTGATCTTTTCATATTGTCCCAAATATCTTGAAATTCCCATTCTTATCTTCCTATTAGATTGTCTTTCTCTTTGCTGGACTGTATTAGATCTGCCACCTGGTCTTCTAGTTTAGATATTCTGTTCTTGCCTTCATCCACTCTATAGGTGAGATTTTCTACAAAGTTTTTTATTTGACTTACTGTTTTTTTCAATTGCTAGTATTTCTGATTGGTTTTTCTTCAGTATTTCTATTTCCTTACTCATGTCTTATATTGACCTCTTTATTTCATGAAGCTGGTTTCCTGTGTTCTCTTGGGATTCTTTCAGGAGTTTGTTTTTTTCTTTGATTTCACTGAACATAGTTATAATCATTCTTTTGAAAATCTTTCTCAAGGCATTTCAGTCTTAATGGAGTTCATTTCCAATGGATTTATCATTTTTCATAGAATTACACTGTCTTGATTTTTTTTGTTTCTTGTATTACAATGTAGATTTTTGCATCTTGGGTTAATTTGATGCTTGGGTTTTCTAATTATCTGCTATATTCTTAGATGTATAAATCTGATGTTATATATCTTCAGAGTAGAAGCTTAAGTTGCCAGGTGTGGCTCTTAAGTGACTCCCAGAGTAATAGTGAAGTGACCCTAGGTGTTGGATTTGCCTGCTATGCAAGTGTTCTAGTAGGCTGGGTGGAGCAAAAACTTGGCAAATTCTAAAATTCAACTGAACAATATACACTTTCAATTAAAACCAGCATTTATGTTAAAAGTAGGTATTAAAACAAACATAATCTAACAAAGTCAAAGTCCCTAAGGGAGTGTTTTCCCACACCCTTAATCCTATGAACTAGGGAGCTGAGATTTCTGGTCTATAAAGGGTTCCAGTTCAGCTTGGGGACAAGTGAGACCCTGCCCCCCAAGAATAACAGAAGAAAAAGACAAAGGCACTATAAATCAGGAAGCAACAAATGGCAACCCCAAAATAGTGTATTTAAGAATGGCAAAGCCAACCATCAATCAGATCTAACACATAACCTCCCCTGACATGGGAGGTGTGATTGACACTTCCAATGCAGACCTACATACGAGGCTTTTTTGGCAGGTACTGACCTGGTGTAAGTGGGCCCTGTTACCTTTTAGGATGGCTTTGGTCTCAGCTATGCTGTGTGTCTGCTTGGGTCCCTCTTTACTGTGCTATGGGTTCAGCTAGGCTGGCTGCATCCATGCATCTGCTACTCTGAGTGCCTGCGCTGGGTGCCATATAGCTGATATCCCTTCCCTATCTAGGTCTTCAGTGGTTGCCAGTGCTGGTGGTTGGGGGAGGGGAGGCTGTGGAGTGCCTGAAGCTGTACCAGAGCTGTGGCTGGTCCCCACGATCCTCTTCCTCACAAGCTTCTCCCTCCTATCTTCTCCTTCAGGTTTCTTGACTTTGTGAGGAGGCTGGTGTGAGGAAAAAATCCCTTTACCTGGCTTCTCCTGTGACTCATACTGAGCCGGGCAGCCATGCAGACCCACGCCACTGTTGGAGCCACTTCTGCCTGATTCTGAGATCGCTACAAGCTCTGGGTCTACTTCTCTGCTGAGATTAGTAATTTCTTATACACCTTCACTTTTCAATAGAAGAATGTATTTTGCTGTTTTTGTGCTTATTTCCTCCATAGCCTGCTTTGGCATGTCCAGTACAGTGCCATCTTACCTGGAAGTCCTCTCAAAATCATCCTTGATTTTTTTAAACTTTTATTTTTACTTATTAGAGAGAGGGAGAAGGGAAAGAATGGGTGCACCAGGGCCTCCAACCACTACGAATGAACTCCAGATGCATGTGCCACCTTGTGCATCTGGCTTTCATGGGTACTGGGGAACTGAACCTGGGTCCTTAGGCTTCGCAAGCACCTTGACTGCTAAGCCCAACCTTGAAGTTTTTGTTCCCCATGCTTCTAAATCCCAAGTGCTAGGCTGTGGGTTTTAAAACATGTAGAGTAGACAGTGTGTAACAAGTAGTAATGAAGCTTTGCAGACTGGGGATTTAGCTCTCAGCTGCAGAGTGCTTACCTAGCAAGCATGAGGCCTAAACACAAAGTGAGTTAAACTAAGAGAAAACATTATCTCATAGTCTGAATTCTTGTTAACTGCATAACATTAATCACTTTCAGATATGAATTTAGATTTATTATAACTAAAAAGTGCCATTATTTTGTTATTTAAAGATATTTATTTTCTTCTTTAATGCAAGAAAGAGAGAAGTGGAGCTCCAGGGCCTTCAGCCACTGCAATCAAACTCCAGACACATGTGCCCCTTTGTGCACATGTGACTGTGTATGTTTGTATCACTTTGTGCATCTGGCTTACACAGGACCTGGAGAGTCAAACGTGAGTCCTTAGGCTTCACAGGCAAGCATCTTAACTGCTAAGCAATCTCTCCAGCCCCTATTGTTTAATTAATTAATTAATTTGAGATATGGGGGGAACAGGCAGATAGAGAATGGGTGCACCAGGGCCTCAATCCTCTGCAAACTAACTCCAGACACATGTGCCACCTTGTACATCTAACTTTATGTGCCTTAACTGTTAAGCCATCTCTCCAACACACTACTTTTATTTTTTAAAAAGAAAGACATAAGGGTTGGAGAGATGGCTTAGTGGTTAAGGCATTTGTTTGCAAAGCCAAAGGATTCCAGTTCGATTCTCCAGGACCCACGTAAGCCAGATGTACAAGGGGACACATGCATCTTGAGTTCTTTGCAGTGGTTAGAGGCCCTGGTGTGCCCATTCTCTCCCCCCCTCTTTCTCAAATAAATAAAATAAAATAAATTTTAAAAAGAGAGAGAGAAAAAAGTTCAGAAAATACCAGAGTGGAACTTGAAAGACCATGTGAGAACACCAAGGGATTTCTTGTGGCAAGAGTGGACCAAAGCAGAAAGCCAGTACAGAGTTATATGGCATTTGGTCCTATGCTGTAACTAAATTAACAAATATAACTGGGTTCAGGGGCTGCAGAGAGGGCTTAGCAGTTAAAGTGCTTGCCTGCAAAGCCAAAGAACCATGGTTCAATTCCCCAAGATCATTCCCCAGAACTCACATATAAGCCAGATTGTACAAGGTAGCGCATGTGTGTGGAGTTCATTTGCAGCAGCTGGAAGCCCTGGCCCACCCATTCTCATTCTGTCTGTCTGTCTCTCTCTCTCTCTCTCTCTGTCTGCCCCTCCCTGTATCTCAAAATAAAATAAACAAAAATAAAATACAAATTTTTAAAAGAAATATGTGGCTTAATGCTACATAAATGTATTATGTTAACATTCTGAAGGTCATTTGTATCAGTGGCTAAGGTCAGGGTGTCTGCAGGTCTGCCTCATCCCACATGCTGTCAGGAAGGATCAGCTTCCATGTCTTTTCATCACCAGAATTTGTAAGACATAATGAAGGCAGTCCTAAGGGGAAAATTCATAACCCTAAAGTGCCTTCATATTAAAGACAAATTTATAACTTGTTTTTTTTTTCATTTTATTTGCAAGCAGAGACAGAGATTAAGAGAGACAGAGAGAAAGAGAATGGGTGCACCAGGGCCTCTAGCCACTGCAAACGCACCCAGACACATGCATCACTTTGTGCATCTGGCTTTACTTGGGTACTGGAGAATTGAACTCAAGTCATTAGGGTTTGTTGGCAAGTGCCTTAACTGCTGAGCCATCTCTCCAGCCCAAATTAATAACTTAACCACCCATCTAAAGGCATGGGAAAAATAAAAACATTCCAATCCCAAGAGCTCCAGACAGAAGTAAATAATCAAGATTGGAGCAGAAATCAATGAATTGGAAATTAAGAAAAGAATTTAAAAGAATGATGAAATGAAGAGCTGGTTCTTTGAAAAAAAAAATGAACAAGATGAATAAACTCATGGCCAATTTGCTCAAAAGAATAAAAGGAAAACTCTCAAACTAACAAGATAATTAATAAAAATGGAGAGGTCACAATTGACACCAATGAGATTGAATAAGTAATTAAAAACTTCCCAATCAAAAAAAAGAACCTGATGGATTCTTAACTGAATTCTACTAAACCACCAAAGAACTAAAACCATTTTTTCTCAAGTTATTTCACACAATTGGTACTCTCAAACTCCTTCTACAAAGCCAGCATTATTCTGATACCATAACTAAACAGAAACACAGTAAGAAAGAAAAATTATAGACCAATATCCCTAGTGAGCCTAGACGTAAAAATTCTCAATAAAATCCTTGTTAACCAAATTTTGAGAGCACATCAAAAGCATTATTCACCTTGATCAAGCAAACTTCATTCCAGGGATACAGGGGTGGCTCAATATACAGAAATCAATAAATCATAAATTAATTCAAACACAAGGACCACACATTTCATTTCAACAGATGAAAACACTGAAGAAAGGACTGGAAAGATGGATCAGCAATTAAAGCACTTGCCTGTAAAGCCCAAGGATTTGAGTTCGATTTCCCTCGTACCCAAATAAAACCAGATGCACAAAACGGCACCTGCATCTGGAGTCCACTTGCAGTGGCTGGAGGCACTGGTGCACCCATTTTCTTTGTTTGCCTCTCTTCTATCTTTACTTCTGCTTTCTAATAAATATATAAAAACACCAAGGAAAAACACTGAGGAGGATATGAGGAGATGGTAAGACCTCCCATGCTCATGGACTGCAAGACTGAACATAGTAAAAATGGTCATTTTACCAAAAGTAATTTATAGATTCAGTGCAATCCCTACTAAAATTCCAGCAACTCAGCTAGGCATGGTGACACATGCCTTTAATCCCAGCACTCGGGAGGCAGAGGTAGGAGGATCATCGAGAGTTTGAGGCCACCCTGAGCCTATATAGTGAATTCCAGGTCAGCCTGAGCTAGAGTGAGAGCCTACCTCGGAAAAAAAAAAAAAAAAAAAAAATCCAGCAACTTTCTTCACAAAGATCGAAAAAATAATCTCAAAATTCATATGGAAGAACAGAAGGCCTCAGAAACCCAAAACTATTCCCAGCAAATGAAACTCTTCGGGAGGCATCACCATACCTGACTCAAATGGTACTACAAAGCGATGGTTAATAACAATAGCATAGTGCTGGTACGAGAACAGACATAGAGATCAATGGAACAGAAGAGAACATCCAGGCCTTAGTTCAAACACCTATAGCCTCCTGATCGTTGACAAAGGAGCCACCAGTGCACACTAGAGAAAAGACAGAATTTTCATCAAATGGTGCTGGAGAAATTGGATATCCACATATAGAAAAATGAAACTAGACCCACTACACTCACCACGCACAAAAATCAATCCAAATGGATTAAAGACCTCGATAGAAGACCTGAAACTCTGCCAGGCATGGTGGCATACACCTTTAATATCAGTACTCAGGAGGCAGAGGTAGGAGGATTGCCTCAAGTTTGAGGCTACCCTGAGATTACATAGTGAATTTCACATCACCCTGGGCTAAAGCGAGACCCTACCTCGAATCAAAAAAAAAGAAAAAAAAAAGACCTGGAGAAACAGCTTAGTGGTTAAGGGCCTTTGGCTGCAAAGCCTAAGGACCCAGGTTTGATTCTCCAGGATCCACATAAGCCAGCTGCACAAGGTAGCACATGCATCTGGAGTTCATCTTTGTGTCCAGTCTCTCTATGTGTTCCCCTCTCTCAAATAAATAAATAAAAATTTTTTAAAAAGACTTCAAACTCAAACAACTGGGAGAAAAAATAGGGAGAACTCTCCAAGATATAGGAGTGGGGAAAGACTTCCTGAATAAGTACCCCAGTAGCTTTTAAACAACCAGTGGGATCTCGTGAAGCTAAAAAGCTTTTTCCTAAAACAAAAATATTTCATTTATTTACTTATTCATTTATATTGAGAAGGAAAGATAGAGAGAATAGGTGCACCAGGGCCTCCAGCCACTGCAAACAAACTCCAAATGCATGCAATACCTTGTGCACCTAGCTTTACAAGGGTAAAAGGGAATCAAAACTGGATCGTTAGGGCTTTGAAGACAAGCACCTTAACCACAAGGCCATCTCTCCAGCCTTTTAAGAAGCTTTGGAGTTAATTCCAGGTCAGCCTGGACCAGAGTGAGACCCTACCTCAAAAAACCAAAAAAAAAAAGAAGCTTTGGTACAGACAAGCACACCATAAACAGAGATAACAGACAATCCACAGAATGGGAGAAAATCTTCGCCAACTATACCTCTGACAGAAGACCTAATATCTAGAATCTACAAAGAACTCAAAAGACTAAGCAATAAATGATCAAACAATCCACTCAAAAAATGGGGCAGAAAATTGAACAGATTATTTTTCAAAGGAGGAAATACAAATGACCAATATTCATTTAAAGAAATGTTTGGCTGGGAAGAAGGTATCTCTAAGACCCATGCTGGACAGGGACAAATTAAGTAATGGGCTGGAGAGATGGCTTGGCCGTTAAGCGCTTGCCTGTGAAGCCTAAGGACCCCAGCTCGAGGCTCAATTCCCCAGGACCCACGTTAGCCAGATGCACAAGGGGCGCATGCATCTGAGTTCGTTTACAGAGGCTGGAAGCTCTGGCACACCCATTCTCTCCCTCCCTCCCTCCCTCCCTCTATCACTCTCAAATAAATAAATAAATAAATAAATTTAAAGTTTTTTTTTTTTTTTTAATTTGAGATAGAGGAGGAGGAGAGGCACAGAAAGAAAGAGAAATGATGGGCACGCCAGTGCCTCTAGCCACTCCAAATGAGCTCCAGATGCATGTGCCACCTTGCACATCTGGTGTTATATAGGTCCTGGGAAGTCAAACTCAGATCCTTAGGCTTTGCAGGCAAGTGCCTTAACCACCGAGTGATCTCTCCAGCTCCCAAACATGGGTGCTTTTTAAGTAAAAAGGAAATTAAAAAAAAAAAAGAACACAAGTCAGGTAACACACAAGAAATCCAGGCAGAGATAGTGTACACCAGGCACAGATGGGAATCCAACTTCAGATCCTCAAACCTCTACTATCTCTGCTGAGACTACAAGCCACACCTGGCTCAAAGTTCATTTTCAAATAAGCAAAGTGCTTTTACTTCGACCTTCTGCAACATTTGCTAACTATGTCACTGTCCATTTTGGACTTGATGAGAATTATGGGTAATATAGTGAGAATTATGGGTAGCTAAGACATAGTGAGAAATACACTGACATACAGTTCAAAGATATTAAATGAGTATTTTATTATCTTTCAAATAAACTGGCGAGTAAGGACTTAACATTGGTTCCAATACTAAGTGATAAACTTGGCAATTTTAGAAACATGACACATGCAGTTTCCTGACGTTAGGACCTGGAAATCTCTGAGGGACATTATTTAATCTACCACATTCACTAATTGGAGAAGCTGTTCCCAAGAGGAACTACCACTGCTTCCAGACCCCATCTCTGTCCTTCCTCCTGTATCTTGTCTTTGGATGCAAAGAAGTTAGGAAGGGAGTGGCACAGCAGGCTAGGTAAGGTTACACTTCTCTGACAAGACTGAAATAGAAGCTCCAGGGAAAAGGAGAGTAATGTGAACACTGAGGTGAGAAAAGAGTTTGGGAAAGTTATGTGTTTGTTTTGTTTTTGATATAGGATCTCACTCTAGCCCAGGCTGACCTGGAATTCACTATGTAGTCTCAGGGTGGCCTCAAACTCACAGCGATCCTCCTACTTCTGCCTCTCAAGTGTTGGGATTAAAGGCGTGCACCGCCACACCGGTAGGAAAGTTATCTTTTAACTCTTGGGTTTGTTTTCTATCTGTAAACCCTGAACAAACCAATCTGAACTAAAATTCAGTCCAAGACTGCCCACTAGGTGGTGCGCATGTGAGAATAATCAAAACAGTACTGTACAGGCTTTGCAAATTTAACTGACAAGAACACAACCAACAGATGACTAGTAGGAGGAACTTATATCCTGAGCCCATAGTTATCACAATGTGACAAAATATATTAATATCTTCACAGGCCTAGACCAAGAATCAGAATTTAATAGTATTCCAAATGTCTAAAATACAATCCAAAACTCCTCAGCAAATAAAGAACTAGGAAAATTTCTAGTCTAGAAAAAAAAAAATCAGCAGGTATCAACAAATTGATAAAACAGATGATACAGCTATTAGATAAGAACATTAGAGAATATATTATGAAATGTCCAAAGAAATGAAGGCAGATACTTTTTTTGGTTTCTCACTCTAGCTCAGGCTAAGCTGAAATTCACTATGCAGTCTCAGAGTGGCTTCAAATTGTGGCAACCCTCCTATCCCTGCTTCCCATGTGCTGGCTACATTTTAAAATATTTTTAAATTTTTTTATTTATTTTCCACTAGAGAGACAGAGAAAGACAGAGAATGAGAATGGGTGAACCAAGGCCTCTAGCCAGTGCAAACTCTAGACACATGTGTCACCTTGTGCATCTGGCTTACGTGGGTTCTGGAGAATGAAACCTTAGTCCTTAGGTTTCGCAGGCAATCGTCTTAACTGCTAAGCCATCTCTCCAGCCCCAGATACTCTTAAAATAAAAGGAAAGATAGAAACAGAAGATATAAAAGGAAAAAGCGGGAATTTTATGATGTAAATACAATACTCTTTCCAAAATTTAAATCTACTAACTTAGATTTCAGAAGTCAACTAATTGGAAACCTGAGCAAACAAGCTCCTCTGTGCCTAAGTACAGTGTATGCATATCATGGTCCACATGTGGCCATCAGAGGACTTCAGGTGCTGGCCCTCACTCCCACCATGTTTGAGGCGGGGTCTCTGGTGGTTGTTCACCTACTGAACTCTGAGCTCAGCTGGCTTGTGCGCTTCCAGGAGCCTATCCTGTCTCCCTGACGTCTGAGTACAGCCCTGCTACCTGCTTCAAGTTGGCTTTTATGTAGTCCCGAGGATCTGAACTCACATAGTCAGGCTTACATAGAAAGCACTTTGTGCACTGAGACATTTCCCCAGTCCCACAAGCTCCTCTTTTAACAGTGGCTAATCCTTGTGATAACCAACTCCATTAATCATTAATACATCAGTGTTAATTACTTTATCAGATGACTTCCGACACAGCCCCAATTATATTAGCTGGAAAAAAATTCTGTTTCAACTTGGCTGTAACTTTAGTCAATTTTTTAAAGACAAATTGCCAGACTGAAGAGATGGCTTAGTGGTTAAGCGCTTGCCTGTGAAGACTAAGGACCCCAGGACCCACGTTAGCCAGATGCACAAGGGGGAGCACACGTCTGGAGTTCCTTTGCAGTGGCTAGAAGCCCTGGCGTGACCACTCTCCTCTCTCTCTCTGCCTCTTTCTCTCTCTCTGTCACTCTCAAATAAATAAACAAACATAATTTTAAAAAATTTAAAGACAAATTGCCTATAGCTGGCACTCTGTGACTGTGGAATAAAGCTAATGAATAGAAAAGAGTGGTTAGTAGTGAAAGCATTTTGAGACAAAAATGTAAAATGTGACTAATAGGTAGGTCTTCCTCCTCCTCCTTCTCTCTCTCTCTCTCTCTCTCTCTCTTTTGTTCATTTGTTTTTCAGGTAGGTCTTACTCTAGCCCAGGCTGACCTGGAATGGGAATTTACTAGGTAGGCTCAGGCTGGCCTCAAACTCACAGCACTCCTCCTACATTTGCATCCCAAATGTTGGGATTAAAGGTGTGTGCCACCACACCTGGCAACATCCTGCTTCTTTAAAGTGTCAAGGCCTAAATGTCATCAAGCCTAAATAATATTTAAGTGTTTAAAATAATGTGGGTTTTTTTTGTTTTTTTTCCAAGGTAGGGTCTCACTCTAGCTCAGGCTGACCTGGAATTCACTATATAGTCTGAGAGTGGCCTTGAACTCATGGCAATCCACCTACCTCTGCCTCAGAAGTCTTGGGATTAAAGGTGTGCACCACCACGTCCAACCTAAAATAATGTTTTTATACAGGCTCACACCTGTAAGTCCAGCACTTGGGAAGCTGAAACGGGGTTGTGAATTCAAGGACAGCATAGCTACACATCAAGTTCCAGACAGTTGCAACCACAGCTAAGGAGGGAGGGGAAGGAGAAGACAAGAAAGGGGAAGGAAATGGAGGAAAAGGGAGGGTTGGGAAGTAGGAATAAGGAAGGAGAGAAGGATAAAGGAACAGAATGGAGGTGGGGGAGAGGAAGTACAGTTCTTGGATGGATTTATTAAGACTTATACTTAGCCGGGCGTGGTGGCGCACGCCTTTAATCCCAGCACTCGGGAGGCAGAGGTAGGAGGATCGCCGTGAGTTCGAGGCCACCCTGAGACTCCGTAGTGAATTCCAGGTCAGCCTGGGCTACAGTGAGACCCTACCTTGAAAAACCAAAAAAAAAAAAGGACTTATACTTAAAGCCAAGAAAATGCATACTAGGTGTGGTGCTTTGATTCAGATGTCTCCCATAAACTTAGGTGTTGTAGATGCTAGGTTCAGCTCAGTGTGGTGGCGCATGCCTTTAGTTCCAGCACTCGGGAGGCAGAGGTAGGAGGATCACCATGAGTTCGAGGCCACCCTGGAATTACATAGTGAATTCCAGGTTATCCTTGGCTAGAGTGAGATCCTACCTCAAAAAAAAAAAAAAAAAAATGCTAGGTTCCCAGCTGATGGAGATTTGGGAATTAATACCTCCTGGAGGGAGTGTATTGTTGGGGGCGGGCTTATAGGTGTTATAGCCAGTTTCCCCTGCCGGTGCTTGGCACACACTCCTGTTGCTATTGTCCACCTTATGTTGGCCAGGGGGTGCTGTTCACCCTCTGCTCATGCCATCGTTTTCCCCTGCCATCATGGAGCTTCTCCCCGAGCCTATAAGCCAAAATAAACCTCTTTTTCCCACAAGCTGCTCTTGACTGGGTGATTTCTACCAGCAATGTGAACCTGACTACAACACTGGGTTACTAAAAATATAAACTAAAACATATGTACATGCCAAAATTAAATTTGATTGATGACTACCACTTCAAATTTTCTTAAATTATTTATTGCTGAAATACAGAAAACCTCAATATTCTTACAAATAATTGAAAAATAATGAAATCTTGTAACATTCATGTTATACTAGGAACTAAAACAGGAACAGTCAACATAAATACTAAGATAAGATTTACAGATTGTAATTACAAAAAAAAAAAAAAGATTTCAAATCAGCAAGTGGTTGACTATCCTGTCAGCACCAATGTCAAGATCAAGATTTTTTATAACAGATGAAAACATTAGCTGCTTTTCTCTGGTTGATATAAATATTCCTGTTATTTTTGTAAACTATAACAGCTAATGATCAATGCCATCAAGATCTAACAACTGGGGGGCTAGAAAGGTGGTTCAGTGTTTAAAAACGTTTGCTTACAAAGCCTGCCAAGCCAGGTTCAATTCCACAGCCACCCACATAAAGCCAGATGGGCATTTGTATACAAGGTCAAGAGACCCTGATACACACACACACACACACACACACACACGCAATTAATAAAAATTTTAAAAGATAATCTAATCATTAAGGACTAGAGTTGACAAAACTATTAGTTAATAAAGCATATAAGTCCAGCAAAAAGGGCTTTAAATAATACAGATCAACTAAAAAGGGGAGAGAAGAAAAAAACAAAGAAAAACTACCAGTCTATGGGAGTTAACCTAAGCCTACAATACCTTCTAAAGTAGACACTCAATCTCAAGGGGCATCTACATAACCTCACATTAATGGAAAAATATCCTACTAACCAGCTGTTTGTTTTCACATGTTAAGCACTACACCTGAAAATACTCCAAGTCTAAGACTATCTTTGCTCATGCATATTTCCTCTAACTTGGAAAAAGGTTAAATGTTGAAATATTGCCAAGATCAGAAAAGGTAACTGACTTCAGGACTCTACTTTCCTAGTCATTGTCCTGGTTGTTCAGATGTTGCTGCTGGAGATAAAACTTACCAAGGCCTGGAGCAAGCTAAAGGCATGCTCTCTACCAATAGGCCACAATCTCCTGCCCTTGTTTTTTTTTTTTTAGTATAATTTTTGTTCATTTTTTATTTATTTATTTGAGAGCGACAGACACAGGGAGAAAGACAGAGGGAGAGAGAGAGAATGGGCGCGCCAGGGCTTCCAGCCTCTGCAAACAAACTCCAGACGCGTGCGCCCCCTTGTGCATCTGGCTAACGTGGGACCTGGGGAACCGAGCCTCGAACCGGGGTCCTTAGGCTTCACAGGCAAGCGCTTAACCGCTAAGCCATCTCTCCAGCCCCTGCCCTTGTTTTTTTCAGATAGGATCACAACATGCAACTCAACCTGGCTGTGTGTGAAACAATGTGCACTCACTCGTCATACCCTGCCACTCTCACTCCTCCTACCCCCCCCTCCATGCTAAGTGCTGGCGTTACGGGAGCTCAGCAGTAATACTAGTCATCCTTTCAACAGGGCTTTGCAGAGTAACACAGCACTAAAATGAAAGCACTAACAAGACAAAGATACCATAAAATTGTAATATAGGCAGCCTCTGGGATTTTTTTTTTTAATTTTCTTTGTTCATTTTTATTTATTTATTTGAGAGTGACACAGAGAGAGAAAGAGAATGGGTGCTCCAGGGCCTCCAGCCACTGCAAACGAACCCCAGATGCGTGCGCCCCCTTGTGCATCTGGCTAACGTGGGACCTGGGGAACCGAGCCTCGAACCGGGGTCCTAAGGCTTCACAGGCAAGCGCTTAACTGCTAAGCCATCTCTCCAGCCCTGGGATTTTTTTTTTTTTTTTTTTTTTTTGAGATAAGGTCTCACTCTAGCCCAGGCTGACCTGGAATTCACTAGGTAGTCTCAGGGTGGCCTTGAACTCATAACGATCTTCCTACCTCTGCCTCCTGAGTACTGTGATTAAAGATGTGTGCCACCACACCCAGCTTAGGGACATTTTTTTTTTTTGTAAATCATAGTTTGTCCATCAAGATTCATAATTTTCAGGTATGGTCGTACACATTTGTAACCCTAGCACTTGGAAGGTGAAGAGAGGAGGATCAGGAGTTCAAAGACAACTGTGGCTATAGAGCTTAAGGCCAACCAGGCCTACATGAGGTCAAGAAGAACAAGAAAGAGAAAGAGATGAAGAGAAAGGTCATAGTTTAGCAAGAATTACCTAACAATTAGTGACACTACTATCTAAAATGCACGGCTAGGGCTGGAGAGATGGCTTAGCGGTTAAGAGCTTGCCTGAGAAGTCTAAGGACCCCGGTTTGAGGCTCGAGTCCCCAGGACCCAAGTAAGCCAGATACACAAGGGGGTGCATGCATCTGGAGTTCCTTGGCAGTGGCTGGAGGCCCTGATGCGCCCATTCTTGCTCTCTCACTCTGTCACTTTCTCTCTCTGTCCGTTGCTCTCAAATAAACAAATAAAAATTTAAAAAAATTTTTTTAAATAAAATAAAATGCAGGGCTACATGCTACAAAAATAGACCTTAATGCTTGTGAGAACTTAGGAAAAAGAAACAATGTAGGGACTCTGAAGATAACTTAATGTTAAAGGCTTTTGTTTGCAAGCCTTCCAGCCCAAGTTCAATTCCCCAACAACTATGTAAAGCCAGTCATAAAAATGGCACATGGGGGGACTAGAGAGATGGCTTGCTTGCAAAGCCTAAGAATGCAGGTTCAATTCCCCAGTACCCACATAAGCCAGATACACAAGGTGGTGCATGCATCTGGAGTTGTTTGCAGTAACTAGAGGCCCTGGTGTACCCATATTCATTCTCCTCCCCCCACGACAGACAGACAGACAGACATATATATATATATATGTATGTATGTATATATATAAATATATCCCTCTCACAAATAAATAAATAAAATACCTTTTAAAAAAAATACACGTCTGGGCCAGGCATGGTGGCACACGCCTTTAGTCCTAGCACTCGGGAGGCAGAGGTAGGAGGATTGCCAACAGTTTGAGGCCACACTGAGACTACATAGTGAATTCCAGGTCAGCCTGAACTACAGTGAGACCCCACCTTGGAAAAAGAAAAAAAAACATGTCTGGTATTCATTTGTAGCATGAAGAGAGCATGCACAAACAGGTAAATAAATAATATTCATTTATTTATTTGAGAGCGAAAGACAAAGAAAGAGGCAGATAGAGAGAGAGAGAGGATGGGTGCACCAGGGCCTCCAGCCACTGCATGTGAACCCCAGACACATGCAACCCCTTGTTCATCTGGCTAACGTGGGACCCGGGGAATTGAGCCTCAAACTGTGGTCCTTAGGCTTCACAGGCAAGCACTTAACCACTAAGCCTTCTCTCCAGCCCAATAAATAATATTTTTTAAAAATGAAACAATGTGGCAGGAAGCCATGGAGATGACTGAGTAGGTAGTGTTTTCCAGATAATCAAAAGAAACCTGAGTTCAGATGCCCAGCATCCACATAAAAGCCAGGCACAGTGGCATGTACCTTTAATTCCAGCACAGTGGAAACAAAAGATTGCTGGGGATTGCTGGCTAGCTACTCTAGCCACATATGTGAACTCCAGGTTTAGTAGGAGACACTGACTCAAAAAATAAGGTGGTGGCTAGAAAGATGGCTTAGCAGTTAAGGCACTTGCCTGCAAAGCCCAAGGACCCAGGTTCGATTCCCCAGTATCCACGTAAGCCAGATGCACAAGGTGGCACATGCATCTGGGGTTGTTTGCAATGGCTAGAGGGCCTGGCATGCCCATTCTTTCCCTCTCTCTCCAATAAATAAAACTGAAAATAAAGTAAGTTGGACAGGCAAGCTGCGGGCACAGTACATAGGAATACCATGCTGGAATCAAAAGGAAAAACTAGCTCCCTCCTGGCTAGCCTTCACAGTGCTGGAAAGCCCAATGGGAGCTGCTGGAAGACACTGATCACCAATAGCATGAGCAAGCAGGGGACCCCGCAGACCATGAAGTCAACCAGCTGGACAAGTATATACTTATGCAATAGTGGCCCACAGCCTCTACAAGTAACCAACTGCTCTCTGACTGGACATGAGGGCCACTCAGTGAGAAAGAACTCATTATCTGGTACTGGAAGCCAAGACCAAATCCCATGGTCAGGAAACTCACAGACTTCAGAGAGAAACCCTACTGCTCTCTGGAGAAGAGTGGGCTTGTACACCAAAAGGTCTCTCAAAATAACTTTGCATGACCCCTTTAACTCAAGCTGCTCTCACTCTTGGTTGGAGAATCTGTTTTGTTTTATAGAAGACAGAGAAAACAGGAGAACCAAGATCCATTGACAAGACAAAAAGATAGCCAGTGCCCACCACAAGACATGCCAACTCTACCACATCTGCCAGGGCCCAGAAGAAATTGCAGGGGAAGTAGCAACATGAACATTGCTCTTACTGCTAGCCTGACAACCAGTTCCAAGGTGATAAAGACACAATGATCAATCAAAGCAGCGATCCAGGGCTGGCGAGATGGCTTAGTGGTTAAGGTACTTGCCTGCAAAGCCAAAGAACCTAGGTTCGATTCCCCAGTACCCACATAAGCCAGATGCACAAGCTGGCACATGCATCTGGAGTTGTTTGCAGTAGCTAGAGGCCCTGGTGCACCCATTCTCTCTCTCTCTCTCTCTCTCTCTCTCTCTCTCACACACACACACACACACACACACACAAATAATAATTTAAAAATTTTTAAGCAGAAATCCAGAGGCCACAGATATCTCAAGACTATATCAGACTTCCCAACAGGCTTTCCATGGCTCAAGGAACAGTACAGAAAATGGAGCAGAAAGACTAAGAGTCACAGAATGGGCAGAAATACCCTGAGGCATGATGATCCTACCTCTACCTCACAGGGACTGACTGAGGCCTTGATGATCCCACAGTGAATACCATAACCCCACTGAAAAGGGATCTAAGGAAAACGTGAACAGGGGTGAAGGAATAAAAGAGCATAACCAGTTACAATATATATAAAATTTAATTTAATTTAAAAAAAATAAAGTGGACAGAGATTGAAGAAATCATAAAACACTGACTTCTGGCCTCCCAACATGTACTCCTTCCCACACACATGACCCAACACATATATGAACATACATACATACCAAACAAACATATGCAAAAAATAAAATAAATAAAACTTATCCAAGCAGCTAAATGAAAGAAAGTAGATTAATATTGTTATGATACTTGTCAGAGGGAAATGAAATCAATTCTTGGACAGATTTAAGTTTCTAGTTAAAGAGACTGTTAACGGATAGCTGCCATAAATTTACTTGCCTACCATATTTTTCTCAAATAGTGAAAACCACTTATAAATGAACGTGAAAACAAGAAAAATTAGAAATTAATACTACATGAAAATGTTGTGTTATTAAATTTCTTTGTGGAGAATAGAAGTAGTAAGAAATGAAGCCAGGCATGGTAACACACACTTTTAATCCCAGCACTCGGGAGGCAGAAGTAGGAGGATCACCGAGAGTTCGAGACCAACCTGAGACAACAAAGTGAGCCTGAGCTAGAGTGAGACCCTACCTCAAAACACAAAAAAAATAAAAATAAAAAAAAATAAAGTGATAGTCTTAGCATCATTTCTTACTACTTCTATTCCCAGCACTTGGGAGGCAGAGGTAGGAGGATTACCATGAGTTCGAGACTACATAGTGAATTCCAGGTCAGCCTGGGGTAGAGTGAAACCCTACCTCAAAAAAAAACAAAAAATAAAAATAAAAAAAGAAGCCATGCGTGGTAGTGCATACCTTTAATCCCAGCACTTGGGAGACAGAGGTAGGAGAATCACCATGAGTTCAAGGCCACCCTAAGACTACATAATGAATTCCAAGTCAGCCTGAGCTGCATTGAAACCCTACCTCAAGAAAGCAAAAATAAAAACAAAAAACAAAAAAAAAAAAAAAGAAAGACAGTCTAAAGAAAACAAACACAAAGTTTATTAAGAATTAGGGCTGCAGTAAGCACTTCTCTTAATGTTCATACCCCTATATTAATGCCACTCTCACTTTTGGTTACAGAAACTTCTCTTTTCAGATGGCAGTGACCTTGGGATGACTCAGAAGGCACCATGGTGCTGAGAAGAAGTAACAGAGTGTTCAGCACTAAAATATCTCTATCATACCTTCCAAGGCTCAGGGTCCATTGCGGAAGAGGTGGCAGAAAGAATGTAAGAGCCAAAGGAAGAGTAGGACTCCTTACAACATGCTCCTCCAGACACAAAATAGCCTGGATATCCATGACCTCACAGTGCCTGACTATGGTGGTTTGATTCAGATGTCCCCCATAAACTAAGATGTTCTGAATGCTAGGTTTCCAGCTGATGGAGATTTGGAAGATATTTGGAATTTAACGCTTCCTGGTGGGAGTGCATTGTTGGGGTGGGCTTATGGGTGTTATAGCTAGTGTCCCCTTGCCAGTGTATGGAATGCTCTCCTGTTGCTATTGTCTACCTTATGTTGGCCAGGGGGTGATGTCCACCCTCTGCTCATGCCATCATTTTCCCTGCCACCATGTAGCTTACCCTCGAGCCTGTAAGACAAAATAAACCTTTTTTTCCCCACAAGCTGCTCTTGCTTGGGTGATTTCTACCAGCAATGCAATCCCAACTGTAACAGTAAAGATAGGAAGAAAAAATGATGACATCAAAATAAACGAGAGACTGACTGAGAGGGGGAGGGGATATGATGCAGAATGGAATTTCAAAGGGGAAAGTCGGGGGAGGGAGGGAACTACCATGGGATATTATTTACAATCATAGAAGTTATCAAGAAAAAATAAATTAAGAAAATAGAGCCAGGCGTGGTGGTGCACGCCTTTAATCCCAGCACTCGGAAGGCAGAGGTAGGAGGATCGCCGTGAGTTCAAGGCCACCCTGAGACTACAGAGTTAATTCCAGGTCAGCCTGGACCAGAGTGAGACCCTACCTCAAAAAACCAAAAAAAGAAAATAGAAAAGAATTAGGGCTGATGGATGTTGAGATGGCTTAGTGGTTAAGGCTCTTGCCTGCAAAGCCTAAGGACCTAAGTTCGATTCCCAGTACTCACATAAGCTAGATGCATAAGGTAGTGCATGCATCTGGAGTTTCCCTGCAATGGCTAGAGGCCCTGATGCATCCATTCTCTCTCTTATCTACCTCTTTTTCTCTCTCTCAAATAAATGAATTAAAACATTTTTTAAAAAAGAATTAGGGGCCGGGCCTGGTGGTGCACGACTTTAATCCCAGCACTTGGGAGGCAGAGGTAGGAGTATCGCTGTGAGTTCGAGGCCACCCTGAGACTACATAGTGAATTCCAGGTCAGCCTGGGCTAGAGTGAAACCCTACCCCCCCCCAAAAAAAAAAAAGAATTAGGGGCTGAAGGGATGGCTTAGCAATTAAGGCGTTTCCCTGCAAAGCCAAAGGACCCAGGTTTGATTCCCCAGGATCCATGTAAGCCAGATGTCCAAGGGGGTGCATGTGTCTGGAGTTCATTTGCAGTGGCTGGAGGCCACTCTCTCTACCTCTGTCAAATAAATAAATAAAAATAAGATATTACAAAAGAATTAGGGCTGAGGAGATGGCTTTTATGGATAAGGCACTTGTCATGCAAGCATGAGTACCTAAGATCATTTCCCCAGACTTTATATCAGTGCTGGACTCGGTGGTAGGTTTCTGTAATCCCAGCTCACAGATGGTGAGATGAAAGGGGAAGACAGGAGAATTTCCCCAAAGCTCCTTGACCAACTAGACTATTAGAGTAGAAACAATGGGAGACTTTGCCTTAAACAAAGTAGAAGACAAGAACTGACCCCAAAAGTTGTCCTCTGGCTTGCATAAGCATGATCTGTATGATACACACACACACCCTTACATACATGAGTATGTGAATAAATAAAACGTGTGTGTGTGTGTATGTGTGTGTGTACATACACATACATACATACATATTTTCTTAAAGGGGGCCAGATTGGTGACATATGCCTTTAATTCTAGCACTTGGGAGGCAGAGGTAGGAGGATCATTGTGAGTTTGAGGCTAGCCTGAGACTACATCAATCTGGGCATGAATGAGACCCTACCTCAAAAAGGGGGGCGGGGAGCTTAAACTGGTAAACAACTATCTGAAAGGAAAATCAAGAACATAAAGATTACCTCAGCAACTTTAGGAGGTACTCCGTCACCAAGCACCTCCCTGATGAAGCAGTGCTGGCCCATGTAATATGAAAGTCCACAGGTCCTCTTGAAGGCATCTTTGAGTCGTTTCAGCTCTACATCCGTAACTACAATCAAGAGATAGAAGATGGGTAAAAAACCAGAAAGAAAATGAACACTTTCAAAACCCAAGTCTTAGGACAGGCATGGCAGCACAGTACGTGGCAAGCTGAACCACGAGAATGGATTTTGACATAATCCTAAACTAAGTAGCTAGTTCTAGGCCAGTAAGACTCTTGACTAACAGGAGAGGAAGGGAGAGGAAGAGAAATAATAATAGCTATTATTATTATTTTGGTTTTTTGAGGTAGGGTTTTGCTCTAGCCCAAGCTGACCTGGAATTCACTAGGTAGTCTCAGGGTTGCCTTGAACTCACAGCGATCCTCCTACCCCTGCCTCCCGTGTGCTGG
The DNA here is from genome assembly GCF_020740685.1 of Jaculus jaculus. Taxonomy (NCBI): domain Eukaryota; kingdom Metazoa; phylum Chordata; class Mammalia; order Rodentia; family Dipodidae; genus Jaculus; species Jaculus jaculus. The sequence continues at coordinate 95,406,140 of NC_059110.1, forward strand.
GATTAAAGGCATGTACTACCATGCCCGACAAGAATTATTTTACAAAGAAAACAAGGTGTGGTGGCGATTCTTTTAATCCTAGCACTTGGGAGGCAGATGTAGGAGGATCGCCCTAAGTTTAAGGCCACCCTGAGACTACATAGTGAATTCCAGGTCAGCCTGAGCTAGAGTGAGACCCTACCTTGGAAAAAAAAAAAAAACAACTTACAAGCAGATCTAAGGTAGCTGAGAAGATAGCTCAGTTGGTAAAGTACTTGCCTTATAACTATAAGGACCTAAGTTCAATCCATAATATCCATGTAAAATGTCAGGCTGGTGACATAGACCTATAATCCCAGTACTGGGGAGGCAGAGACAGGAGCATCCCTGGAACTTCCAACCAGCTACATTAACCAAATTAGTGAGTTCCAAGGCAATGAGAGGCTCTGTCTCAAAACCATTCCTGAGGATGATACCGTGCACACACATAGACATGCATGCATATATATACACATATATGCATAGATATATACACAGAAAGGTAGATATGTATCAAAAATCTAAAAATTTTAGATGGCCAGTATAAACAATTACTGACCTGTTCCTTCAGTTTAGGAATTTCCAACTCTCTTTACTTTATACACAATCTGTATCTACAAAGATAGCAGTGAATTCCCTTCAACAGTAGGTGTTTGGGCTAGAGAGATGACCCAATAGTTAAGGCACTTGCTCACAAAGGCTGCTGGCTTGAGTTCAACTCCCTAGTACCCACATAAAGCCATACGCACTAAGTGACACATGTGTCTGGAGTTAGTTTGCAGCAACAAGAAGCCCTAGCATAACCTGTCTCTCCCTCCTTGCAAGTAAATAAAAATATTTTTAAAAATAGTATGTGTCAATCCAACAGTCACAACCAGAGGCACAGAAATGGTTCCTCTGACCCATGACATTTAAATCAAGTAAAAGGGATAACCACATGCCAGGCAGAGATAATGCATTGTTTCAAAGTATAGCACATATACCAATATACTGTGTACTACTATAGCAAAATAACCAAGGTAGGGGTAGTAAATAATAAGCCTAGAAGTGGAGAATACCAAGTTATAATGACTGCTCTGTCATAATAAGGAAGGGATACAATGAGCTACAACTCAGACAAAAACTTGGGCAAAATTGAAACAAGTAAATAAAGTTCAGAAAACTCACTAGAAAATAGTGCACAAGCCAGGTATAGTGGTACACTGCTTTAATCCCAGCACTTAGAAGGGAAGTAGGGAAATTGCTGTGGGACTGAGGCCAGCTACAGAGTAACTTCCAGGTCAGCCTGGGCTAGAGTGAGACCCTACCTCAAAAAATCAAAAAGAAAAGAAAAAAATAGTGCCCAGGAGAAAACAAATGTGGAAGCAAAAATTAGATGTTACTGCATGAAGAAAAGGAGCTAAATCTGGGTACTATCCAGTCAGAAAAGTCAAGAGGCCTTGCAGATGGACTGAGAGTAGCAGCCAAGAATATCCAAGTTCCTACCCTGGGAAGGATGGTATTATCATGGAGGTGAGGGATGCAGACAGACATACAGACAGACACACGCATATACACACACAAGTCAAAATAAAAGATAACTCTAACAAAGACCTATTGGATACAATAACATTGGGTGTTACATTGATTTATTGTTCTTTTTATTTATTAGAGAAAGAGAGAGAGAGAGAATGGACATGCCAGGGCCTTTAGCCACTATAAACAAACTCTAGAAGCATGCTCCACCTTGTGCACCTGGCTTATATGGGTCCTGGGGAATCAAACCTGGGTCCTTTGGTTTTGCAGGCAAGAAACTTAACTGCTAAGCCATTTCTCCAGCTCATGTTATTGTTTTATTTTATTCATTTACTTGGTTTTCTGAAGCAGGGTTTCACTCTAGTTCAGGTTGACTAGGAGAGGAGGGAGGGGAAGGGGGGGGAGGGGAGGGGAGGGGAGGGGAGGGGAGGCAGACATGGTGGCTCACACTTTAATCCCATCATCTGAGAATCTGAGGTAGGAGGATCACCATGAGTTGGAGGCCAGTCTGGATTATAAAGTGAGTTCCAGGGCAGCCTGGGCTAGAGTGAAACACTGCAGAAGGGAGGGAGGGTGGGAAGATGGTTCAGCAGTTAAAGGTGCTTGCTTGCAAAGCTTGTTGGCCCAGGATTCAATTCCCTACATGTAAAGCCAGATGCACAAAGTAGCACATACATCTAGAGCTTCTTTTTTTAATTTAATTTTTATTAACATTTTCCATGGTTATAAAAAAATATCCCATGGTAATACCCTCCCCCCCCATCTAGAGCTTCTTTACAGCAGCAAGAAGCCCCCAATGCAGCCACCTATATATACTTGCAAATAAAATTATTTATTTATTCATTTATTTATTTCCAAACACAAAGAGAAAAAGAGAGAGAAAGAGAAAGACAAGAGAGAGAGAATGGGTGCACAAGGATCTCTAGCCCCTGCAAACAAACTCCAGATGCATGTATCACTTTGTGCGTCTGGCTTTAAGTAGGTACTGGGGAAATCGAACCTGGGCCATCCAGGCATTGCAAGGAAGGGCCTTTAACAGCCAAACCATCTCTCCATCACCGCCCCCCTAATAAATATTCTTAAGGTTTAGAGAGATTTCATAAAAGAAAGAAATACAGAGCACTCCCACCATGTGGAAGGCAGAAGGAGTAGGGAGCCCATACTCATGTGAATAAGGGTCCCCTCCCCCACCCATCTCAGCCCAGCTGGGCTGAGATAAAGGAAACTTAATAGAGCATGGACCTGGGGCTTCAGGTGTCAGAAGAGATTAACATCTACTTATAAGCATCTCTTTATAATCTATTCCAGTGGGCTTCACTCTCAGACTCAATGAGTGTGAGAGAGAGTTGACTGGTGTGGACTCAGGGGGCTGGCTCAGAAGAGGTCAAGTTTGAGGGCTGAGCTTAACCAATCAAAATGCCAGGATCAGATTTAAACCCTAATTCTAGGAAAGAGGAACTCCTTCCCAGGGAGGGAAAAATATATATATATTTTTTAAAGAAAAGATTAGAAAAACCAGGCATTGTGGCACATGCCTTTAATCTCAGCCCTCAGGAGAACTGTTGTGAGTTCCAAGCCAACTTGAGACTACATAGTGAATTCCAGGTCAGCCTGGGCTACAGCGAGACTCTACCTTGAAAAAAACAAAGCAAAAAAGAAGAAAAGGAGGAGAGAAGAGAATGAAGGAAAGAGGAAGAAGGAAGGGAGGGAAAGGAAGGGAACATAAAGAGAAAGAGAAGGGAAAGGGGGGGAAGGGAAAATGTCCCTTATACATTTAAGCTACTACTACATTTCAGTAATTTACTGCAATGTGTGAATGAGGAATATGAATTTTTTTTTAATTTTTTTGTTCATTTTTATTTATTTATTTGAGAGCGACAGACAGAGAGAAAGAGGCAGATAGAGAGAATGGGCGCTCCAGGGCCTCCAGCCACTGCAAACAAACTCCACACGCGTGCGGCCCCTTGTGCATCTGGCTAACATGGGTCCTGGGGAATTGAGCCTCGAACCAGGGTCCTTAAGCTTCACAGGCAAGCGCTTAACCGCTAAGTCATCTCTCCAGCCCAATATGAATTTTTGGTACAATCTCTGTATTTTAAAAATGTTAAAAACTAACTTTAAAAATAACATGTAGGGCCGGTCATGGTGAAGCATGCCTTTTGCACTTGGGAGGCAGAGGTAGGAGGATCACTGAGTTCAAGGCCACCCTGAGACTGCATAGTGAATTCCAGGTCAGCCTGAGCTAGAGTGAGACCTTACCTCAAAAAAACAAAAAAAGTAGTCTCAATGTGGCATATCAGTTGCAGATGGCAAACTCTGGACAAATGTTAATGGGACAACAAATATACATAAAGGGCTGGAGAGATGGCTTAGTGGTTACGGTGCTTGTCTGTGAAGCCTAAGGACCCAGGTTTGATTCCCCAGAACCCATATAAGCCAGATGCTTATGGTGGTTCATGCATCTGGAGGTCGTTTGCAGTGGCTAAAGGCCCTGGTGTGCCCATTCATTCTTTCTCTTCGTACAAATAAATAAATAAAAACATATATATATGTATATATATGCATATATATACATATATAAGTATATATATACATACTTATATATATATACATACACACACACACATGCATACGTACACACAATATACATACCTCTAAATCTAGCCACTACCACTTACTAGCTAGGACAATATGAGTACCACTTACTGTACCACTTACTACCTCTAAGGACATGGGCAAATCACTAGAGTATCTCTATGCTTTGACTTACTCTTGTGTAATATGGTAAAATGCAATTGGCTTCCCAGTCTGAGTATAAGGACTTAATGAGATAATATATGATAAAAGACTTAATAAAGACTAAAAAAAATGAATGACCAATAAATGATACTATTGTGGTTTGAATGTGAAATGCGACCCCCTCCACACACACAGGCTCATGTTGAAAATTTGGCTCCCAAATGTTTTACACTATTTATGAGAGGTTGTAGAAACTACAGAAGGTAGGATCTAGAGCTTGAGAGATAGCCCAGTGGTTAAAGCGCTTGCCTACAAAGGCTAACGACTGGAGTTCAATTCCCCAGAACCCATATACAAGAAGATCACAAAGTGGTGCATGAACCTGGAGTCTGTCTGCAGTGCTTGGAGAACCTAGCATACCCATTCTCATTCTCTCTCTCTCTCTCAAAAATAAATAAGTAAGTAATGAAATCACTGGTGAGCCAATAGGGATGCAATATTCCTGGTTGTTTCCTGTCTCATGCACTGCTTCCTGCCTGTCCAGATAAGAATAAGCAGCCTCACACTCCCACCACCAGGAAAAGAGCTGCTCCTGTCACCTCCAACCATAATGGTAGGTAATCACTTGAAAGCAAAAACCAAAATAAACCCCTTCCTCCCTTAGGTAGCTTGTCAGGTATTTTGTCACAGCCAGGAAAAATAAATAATTTAGACAGTGTTTGAGAAGGTCCAACAATAATAAGAATTTACTCTGTACCTTTTTACTCCTAGGAAGAGAAATAGAAGCTATGAAAATGAGGAATGGGGGGGCGGGGAAAAGAGGGCTAGAGGAATGGCTTAGCAGTTAAGGTACTTGCCTGCAAAGCCAAAGGACCCAGGTTCAATTCCCCAGGACCCACATTAGCCAGATGCACAAGGGGTTACATTCGTCTGGAGTTCATTTACAGTGGCTGGAAGCCCTGGTGTGCCCATTCTCTCTCTTGCTGTCTGTCTGTCTGTCTGTCTCTCTCTCTCTGACTCTAATAAATAAAAATAAAATATCTAAAACAAAGAAAAACAGTTCTGAAAGTTAAGGAGGTAGGTTGCTTGTTACAATACTTTCCTAGCATGCACAAAGTACTGCAAGAAAGCTGATATGGTGATGCACACCTGTAAGAGGGAGACCTGGGAGCGGACGCTGGAGGATTCAAAATTCAATGTTCCTGCTAGCTATGTAGTAAATTCTAGATCAACCTGGTTTATATCAGCCCTTGTCTCAAAAAAAAAAATGGAGGTTGTAGGATGTACTTCAGTGTGTGCCTGGCATACACAAGGCCCTGGGTTCATTCTAAGTACCACAAAATAAGAAACAACAAAAAGTTTTGCCAAAAGCCATTAATACTACGCAAAAGGAGCAAACCAGGGGTTTATATAGTAGGCTATATAGCAATACTCTGTCTCAACATACACAGAGAGAGAGAGAGAGAGAGAGAGACAGAGGGAGAGATTAATTGAGAGAGGATCAAAGGTTCTGGCTAGGAGTATAGCTCAGGGGTAAACCTTGTGCTTAGCATGCACGAGGCCTAGCACGAGGAATTAAAAAAAGATCAAAGGTTCAATCTGGTCATCTTGCTGCATTTACTAGCTACAGGATGATCTAGACCTGGTATTTACTCAAAGTGTAAGTACATTTATTTCCTATATTTACTATACTTATCTACAAATTATCCTGTATTAATGAAAGTTGGATTAAAGTCACCCAGAACTCAATGATCTGTTTTTAAACTTTAAACTATGACAATAATACCTGAGTGTTTATTCCAAGCCCAGCACTGTTGTATCTTTAATCTAGTTCCTTTTGTTTTAAAGTATGCATACGGGCTGGAGAGATGGCTTAGCGGTTAAGCGCTTGCCTGTGAAGCCTAAGGACCCTGGTTCGAGGCTCGGTTCCCCAGGTCCCACGGCGCACGCGTCTGGAGTTCGTTTGCAGAGGCTGGAAGCCCTGGCGCGCCCATTCCCTCTCTCTCCCTCTATCTGTCTTTCTCTCTGTGTCTGTCGCTCTCAAATTAAAAAAAAAAAAAATTAAAAATAAAAAAAAGTATGCATACACTGTGAAATAAATACCACTACTCAGTTTTTGTTTTTTTTGTTTTTTTGTTTTTTTTAAATATTTTATTTTTATTTTATTTATTTATTTGAGAGAGACAGACACAGAGAGAAAGACAGGTAGAGGGAGAGAGAGGGAATGGGCGCGCCAGGGCTTCCAGCCTCTGCAAACGAACTCCAGACGCGTGCGCCCCCTTGTGCATCTGGCTAACGTGGGACCTGGGGAACCGAGCCTCGAACCGGGGTCCTTAGGCTTCACAGGCAAGCGCTTAACCGCTAAGCCATCTCTCCAGCCCCACTACTCAGTTTTTAACCCTGCCACACAACTGGAATCACCTGAAGAACATTTAGAGTACTGATGCCCAGTGCCCCTAGCCCCAACCAATACAACAAGCACTAGAGGAGTGGGGCACAGGGATTTAAAATGCATGTTAATATAATGATGCAAGTCTACAGAAAGTAATAAGGAAACCAGGCATCATGGCATGTCCAGAGCCATTTTGGCTGGACTTGTATCCATAGCCCTGGGCTTCTGGCCGCAAGACATTACCAAAACTATAGCAGCCTTCCTGTAAGTAAGATTGTGTATCTTCAGTGTCGGGAAGCCAGGAAGCCGTCTGGCAGCATAACCATAGCAGCCTACCTGTAAGCAAGATTAGGTATCTTCAGCCATTTGGCTGGTCCTTTGTACTGAGAAATGATTGAAATGCAAAAACTCTGGAAGGTTTTTTGATAAGGAATTTGTAAAGCTCATAAAATCTTTGTCCATGGAAAAACTGTTCGTAAAAAGATATAAAAAGGAATGCTGTGAAATAAACCATGTCTTCAGTCCTGGCTTGAGGCCTTGCTTCAGCCCTGGACTAGGGTCCATGCTTTCAGTCTTTCTTCTGTCTTTCCTTAATCCTCACTCCCCATCAGGCTCAAGCCCTTTCAGCTGGCAGGCTCCGGCAGTGGCACATGCCTTTAACCCCAGTATTTGGGAGGCAGAGGTCACAGGATCTCTGTAAATTCAAGGCCACCCTGAGACTAGATAGTGCATTCCAGGTCAGCCTGGCCTAGAGCAAAACCCTACCTCAAAAATCCAAAATGAAGCCCAGGCATGGTGGTGCATACCTTTAATCCCAGCACTCAGGAGGCAAAAGTAGGAGAATTGCAGTGATTTCGAGGCCACCCTGAGGCTACATAGTTAATTCCAGGACAGCCTGAGCTAGAGTGAAACTCTACCTCAAAAAAAAAAAAAAAAAAAAAAAAAAAAAAAACCAGAAAATAAGGATTTGGGGCTAGAGAGATGGCTCAGCACTTAAGGCACTTGCCTGTGAAGCCAAAGGACCCAGTTTGATACCCCAGGACCCACATAAACCAGATGTACAACATGGCAAATGCATCTGGAGTTTGTTTGCAGCAGCAGGAGGCCCTGGTGTGCCCATTCTCTCCCTCTCTCTACTTCCTTTTTCAAATAAATAAAAATAAACTTATAAAAAAGAAAGTAATAAGGAGTTTACAGGGTATAAATGAGTTCAGGGAGAACACACATGAAGGGATTATAAGGGAAGAATCTTGGAAAGTAGCAGTTCTTATACTACAAAATCAAAAAATCAACAGAGCCTGGCATGGTGGCACATACCTGTAATCCCAGTACTTGGAAGTGAGAGGGAAGAGGATTGGCTAAATAAAGTACAAGGCCAGTCAGGTCTAGACAGAAAATTCCTGGACAGCCAGGGCCACACAGAAAGGCCTACTCTCGTCCTGGGGAAGCACGTCAGTAGCATGCACAAAGCCCTGAGTTTGATGCAGCCACCACACAAAACTAGATTTAAAAAAAAAAAAAAAAAAAAAAACCTGAGTGCTTTCTTGTTTGTTTGGTTGGTTGGTTGGTTTTATAGATTTGCAATCCTTGCACTTGGGAGGTAGAGTTTGATGCAGCCACCACACAAAACTAGATATAAAAAAAAATTGAGTGCTTTTTTTGTTTGTTTGTTTGATTGGTTGGTTGGTTTTATAGATTTGCAATCCTTGCACTTGGGAGGTAAAAGCAAGAGGATCAGGAGTTCAAGGTTACCTGAACTATGTAAGACTAAGTTTTAAAAGCAAAAACAAAACAAAACAAAACAAAAAACCAGAAAAAACAGAAAGAACATGTCCAAAAGCAGGAAGGGAAGGAAACATCAGAAATGGTTGGACTACAGTTTGAGAGGATGTAAAGTAAAATGTGGGAACTGGAAGAAAGAAAAGTATGGGGAAAAAAGTTAGAAGGAACATACAGGAGAGTGAAAAATATGTTAGTAATCAGTTTTGGATTTTCAAGGAGTTACTCTTAGAATTATTCTCAAGAAAGTGTGAAACATGCTTGGGCTGCAAGGCCACTGAGAAATCCTGCTGGAACTGAGCTGATAACTTCCTCCATGTAGACCAACTGACAGAAAACTGAAAAAAGCCATTCTTCATGCAGTTCAATGGGAGAAAGAGAAATCACCAGTGAAGATAATCAACAGTGGACACTGAAAGCCTTAAACTTTGCCAGCCAGCCCAAATGAGCCAACTGGTACAATAGTGGCACATCTGTCATGGTAGAAACCAACTGCCCTCTAATTGGACTGAAGGCCCGCTCCATGGGAGGGAATATATCCCTGATACTGAAAACTTAAAACGGGGTAGTCATGAGCCCTAGGGATGTAATGTCTGCTGCTGTCTGGCTAAATGCATATACTATGCTTATCAAACTGCCCAGTAAGCACTTCTCTTAATGCTCATACCCATATATTAATGCTACTCTCACTTTTTTTTTTTTTTTTTTTAGAGGTAGGGTCTCAGTGTAGCCCAGGCTGACCTGGAATTCACTCTGTAGTCTCAGGGTGGCCTTGAACTCATCGAGATCCTCCTACCTCTGCCTCCCAAGTGCTGGGATTAAAGGCATGCACCACCACGCCTGGCACTACCCTTACTTTTGGTAGAGAATCTTCTCTTTTCAGATGGTAGTGACCTTGGGATGACTCAGAAGGCATCATGGTGCTAGAAAGAAGTGACAGGAGTGCTCAACACTGCAATATCACTATCACACCTTCCAAGGTTCAGGGTCTATTGTTGGAGAGGTGGTGGAAAGAATGTAAGAGCCAAAGGAAGGGTAGAACTCCTTACAACGTGCTCCTCCAGACACAAATAGCCAGGATATCCACAGTGCCTGACACTACTTCCACAAGACCATCATAATAGGAGGAAAAGATCACAACATCAAAATAAAAGAAAGACTGATTGAGAGGGGGAGGGGATATGATGGAGAGTAGAGTTTCAAAGGGGTAAGTGGGAGGAGGGAGGGCATTACCATGGGATATGTTTACAATCATGGAAGTTGTTAATTTAAAAAATTGAAAAAAAAAAGGAAGTATGAAGGAAGGTAGAAATTTTTTCCCACTGATTCAGATCTAGAAGCTACTGAAAACTAAAATAATTTTTATTTTTATTTATTTATTTGCAAGTAGAGAGAGAGAAAGAAGAGAGACAGAGACAGAATGAGCACGCCAGAGCCTGTAACCAGTGCAAAGAAACTCCAGATGCATGTGTCCTTTGAGTATCTGGCTTACGTGGGTCCTGAGGAAATCAAACCTGGATCCTTTGGCTTCATAGGCAAACACTTTAACTGCTAAGCCAACTCTCCAGCCCCTAAATCTGATTTAAAAGTCCTAAATTGTCCAGTGTTCAGAGACATAATATATCCACAATGAAAATGCTGACATTCTGAAAAAGAAACCTAGAGATGCACAATCCAGTGCTACCCCACTTAATTTCATTTTCAGGTAATAGAAGACAAGGAAGAAAGTTCAACAGGGTTTCGATTTAAGAACTCTTTCACCAAAAATAAGGTACAGGACCAAAGAAAAGATTCAGGGAACAAAAGTGAGCAGGATTGAGAAAAATGAGGACAATGGTAAGAAAGTTCAAGTTTTTTTTTAATTGGCTGGGCCACTCTGTTGGGCTTGGTGGCCCACACTTTTTTTTAACCGTTTTGTTGTTGTTGTTTATTTTTACTTATTTATTTGAGAGCAACAGACAGAAAGAGGTAGAGAGAGGGAGAGAGAGAGAGAGAGAGAATGGGTGCACCAGGGCCTCCAGCCACTGCAAACGAACTCCAGATGCGTGCGCCCCCTTGTGCATCTGGCTAATGTGGGTCCTGGGGAATCGAGCCTTGAACCGGGGTCCTTAGGCTTCACAGGCAAGCGCTTAACCGCTAAGCCATCTCTCCAGCCCAGAAAGTTCAAGTTTTAAAAAGAAAAAATAAGCAGGGACTAGAGAAATGACTCGGTAGATAAAGTGCTAGCTGTGTGACTTCAGAGCTGCAAACCCCACATAAAAACCACCTAGCCAGGTGAACAAGGCAGCCCTGCCTCAAAATGAGGAGGAAAGCAAGGACTGGTCCTCTGATTTCCATACATGAGTGTGCCACATGCATGACTGCAACACACATCATACATGCACTCCCAGCAAAAAAAAAAGTATGAATAATTTTAAAATAAATATTCAAAGCCAGGCATGGTGGCACACACCTTTAATCCCAGCACTCAGGAGGCAGAGGTAGGGGGAGCACCGTGAGTTCAAGGCCACCCTAAGACTACATAGTGACTCTCAGGTCAGCCTGGGCTAGAGTGAAACCCTACCTTGAAAAATCAAAATAAATAAATAAATATTCAAATTCACAGAAAATATTAAACAAAAGTGATAGAAGCTGAGCACAGAAGAAAAAAACACAAAACTATAATCCCACCACTCTGGAGACTAAGGCAGGAGGACTGTGAGTTCCACGCCAGCTTGGGCTATATAGTAAGATCCAACATAGTCAGAATAAGAACCAACATAGAGACAACCAGGCATGGTGGCACATGCTTTAATCCCAGCAGTCGGGAGGCAGAGGTAGGAGGAGTGCTGTGAGTTCAAGGCCACCCTGAGACTACACAGTGAATTCCATGTCAGCCTGGGCTAGAGCTAGTGGTGAAGCCGCTTGCCTGCAAAGCCTAAGGCTCCACATAAAACAGACACACAGTGACACAAGTGCGCAAGGTCACGCACATCTGAAGTTCAAGTGCAGTTGCTGAAGGTCCTGGCATGCCAACTCTCTCACCACCCCCTCTCATTAAAAAAAAAAAAAAAAAAAAAGTCTACTGGGCTTGCCTCAAAAAAAAGAATCAACATATAGCCGAGCATAGTGACACACGCCTTTAATCCCAGCACTCAGGAGACGAGGATCACTGTGAGTTCGAGGCCAACTTGGTACTACAGAATGAGTTCCACATCAGTCTGGGCTAGAGACTATGACTTGAAAAAAAAAAATCAACATATATCATGTTGATTATCCCTAATTTTAAAAAATTAAAACATAGTGTCAGTTATACTAAGTCAAGACTATTCAGATTCAAGGAGAGGGACCATACATTACACTTATCAATGAGAAAATGTTAAAGCCTATTTTAAGAAGCCTGTGGGCTAGGAGATGTTGCCATAGCCATCTTCTCAAAATATAACCTGCCATGTATGTGAATACTACATATTACATTAGGAGAATACCACATTGTATGCTTCCCTTTTACACACCTTTGCAAAACAGCTTAGACAAATATTCAAGACAATCCTACTTCTGCAAAACAGGAGTGCTACTGAAGAAGTCAGTTTGTAACAGTTAAATCATGTGACCACCTTTCAGTAATGCTAAATTATTACACAGGATTATGTCTACGCAAAGGTAGCATTTAACTAAATACTTAAATTTCCAATCTAACATTTAGAAAAGGTACAGTATCAATGGAGAGAAGACAATGAACAAAGCCATGAAGACTGCTGTCTTATCTGGAAAGATCAAAATCCCACCTGGGGGCTGGGGAAATGCCTCTCAGTGGATAAAGTGCTGGCACTTTAGATGGAATACCCAAATTCCATCCCCAGAACACAGGTAAAAAGCCAGAGGCCATATTGGGCTTCTGTAATCCCAGCATCTGTCATGTGGTGAGATGGTAGGTGGAGACAGGAGAATTTCCTAGTAGCTCAGGTAGAGCAACAAAGAACAAGAGAGTGAAAACAGAGGCAGAACTACAGAAATTGACCCCAAAATTGTCCTATGACTTCAACGTGCATGCTGTGGCAGTCACATAAACACATACACACACACAAATAAATACTGTAAAAAAATTAACCTTGAATTCCTATCTATGCCATACCTAAGAGCACCACCTCAGGTGTTGACACTAATCTAGCCTTAGAGAAAATAGAAAACCAGCAGAATTGTGACGCATTTCTTCACAAAAACAAAGCAGGGCTGGAGGCATGGCTTAGTGTTAAGGAGCTTGTGTGCGAAGCCTAAGGACTCATGTTGGACTCTCCAAATCAAACGTAAGCCAGACACACAAGGGGGGGCATCCATCTAGAGTTTGATTGCAGTGTCTGGAGGCTCTAGCATGTCAATCTCTCTATATATCTATCTATCTCCACCCCCACACCTTGTTCTCTCACTCATAAAGATGAATGCCACCATACCAAGCCAAAAAAAAAAAAGAAAAGAAAAGAAAAATACAAAACAAAAACCCTTCTGTATCTAAGATTTATCCAAAACAAGAAGAGAAGGGGCAAATGTAATGAGCAAAAATAATAAAATAGTCAGGCATGGTGGCACATGCCTTTAATCCCAACACTTGGGAAGCTGAGATAGAAGGATCACTGGGAGTTCAAGGCCACCCTGAGGCTACAGAGTGAATTCCAGGTCAACCAGAGCTTGAGTAAGACCCTACCTTGAAAAGCCAAAATACTACTAGTAATAATAATAATAACAATAATAATGCCATCTTACAATGACTCCTTAAAGCCCAGTGTGGTGGTGCACACCTTTAATCCCAGCACTTGGGAGGCAGAGGTAGAAGGATTGCTGTGAATTCAAGGCCACCCTGAGACTACATAGTGAATTCCAGGTCAGCCTGGGCTAGAATGAAACTCTACCTCGAAAGCCAAATTAAAAAAAAAAAAAAAAAAAAGGACTCCTTGATCTAAATTCTAGGTATATTCTAAGGGTTTAAATGAAAAAGTTATCTTTTCCTAAACTTAACTTGACTCCTGCAATGAAGTACAACTTACTAAGGAAAACAGAAATGTTCTCAGTGGAAAATAAAATAAAATATAACAGCAGTTAAGGAGCTTGCCTATAAAACCTAATGACCTGAGTTGGATTCCCCAAAATCCACATAAACCCAGATGCACTAAGTGGCACATGCATAATGGAGTCTTATTTGCAGTGACTAGAGGCCCTGATGCAACCATTCTCTCTGTAGACAGGTGTGGTGGCACATGCCTTTGATCTCAGCAGTTGGGAAGCAGAAGTAAGAGGTCACCATGAGTTCAAGGCTACCCTGAAACTATGTAGTGAATTCCAGGTCAGCCTGAACTAGAGCAAGACCCTACCTCAGAAAACTAAAAGAAAGGAAGGAAGAAAAGGAGGAAAGAAAGAAAAAAATGAAAGGAAGGAAGGAAAGAGGGAAGATAGGAAAGGGGTGGAGGGATGGCTTAGTGGTTAAGGTGTTTGCCTGCAAAGCCATAGGACCTTGATTCAATTCCCTGGGACTCACGTTAGCCAGATGCACAAGAGGGTGCACATGTATGGAGTTCATTTGCAGTGGCTGGAGGCCCTGGTATGCCCATTCTTTCTCTCTCTCCCTCTTTCTCTGTCAAATAAATAAATATTTTAAAAAATAAAGAGAGAGAAGGGAAGGGAAGGAAAAGGAAAAGGAAGGAGCACACACACATGGACTGGGGAAATAACTCAGTTGTTAAAGGTGCTTACTTGATGGCCTTGGTTCATTTCCCCAGTACCCACATAAAGCCAGATGCACAAAGTAGTACATTTCATTTGCAGTGGCAAAAGACCCTTGGTGCTCTCAAATAAAAGTATTTTTTTAAAAAAAGATAAAACCAACCAGGCATGGTAGTGCACACCTTTAATCCCAGCACTTGGGAGGCAGAGGAAGGAGGATCGCTGAGTTCGAGGCCACCTGGGCTAGTGTGAAACCCTACCTCAAAAAACCAGGAAAAAAAAAAAAAAAGATGGGCGTGGTTGTGCAAACCTTTAATCTCAGCACTCAGGAGGCAGAAGTAGGATGATTGTCGTGAGTTCAAGGCCACCCTGAGAGTACATTGTGAGTTCCCAGTCAGTGTGGGCTAGAGTGAGACCCTACCTTGGAAAACAAAAACTATAAATTCTAGGTTTTTTGAGGTAGGGTCTCACTGTATCCCAGGCTGACCTAGTATTCACTCTGTAGTCTCAGGGTAGCCTCAAACTCACAGCAATCCTCCTACCTCTGCTTCCCGAGTGCTTAGAATTCATAATTTTACCACACTTGTTTATTTTTCATTTGTTCATTTTGCACATATGTGATGTGGTGTGTGTGTGATGTGTGCATGTATAGCATATATCCATGAGTACACCTGCCAAGGCCAGAAGAGAGTTTCAGTGTCCTTTTCTCCACCATTCTTCTGTATTATTTCCTTGAGATAAGAGTTTTGTTTTTTGTTTTTGTTTTATTTATTTACTTGAGAGAAAGAAGGAGAGAGAGAGAGAGAGAGAGAGAGACAGAGACAGAGACAGAGAATGGGCGCCTCCGGGCCTCTAGCCACTGCAAACAAACTCCAGATGCATGCACCTCCTGTGCATCTGGCTAACGTAGATCCTGGACAATCAAACCAGGATTCTTTGGCTTTGCAAGCCTTAATCACTAAGCCATCTCCCCAGCAACCCCCCCTTTTTTTTTTTGAAGTAGGGTCTTGCTTTAGCCCACGCTGACTTGAAATTCACTATGTAGTCTGAGGCTGGCCTTGAACTCTCAGTGATCCTCCTATCTTGGCCTCCTGAGTACTGGGCTTAAAGGCATGCACCAAGAGACAAGTATTCCTGAGCTTGGGGCTGCCATTTTTAGTCAGACTGGCTCACTGGCAAGCCCTACTGATTCTCCACTCTCAGTTTCCCACAGGACAAGGATTGCAGGTGGTGGGCCAACACTCCACTTTTACCATAGGGTTTTTTTGGTTTTTTTTTGCTATTTTTATTATTTGTATATGTAGATGTGTGCATGTGTTTGGGTGTACACTTTTACAGTGACATGTGAGGTCAGAAGACAGCCTGTGGCATTTCTACCCTCCATCTACTCCTTTGAATAATCTTTTTTACTAATGATGCTGTAAGCTTCATCTCTGCCTTGCCTTACCACAGTGCATTGGGATTTCAGACATTTGTGCCACGTTGTGTCTGGCTTTATTTGGGTATTGAAGAAGATCAAACTCAGTTCACCACCCTTATAAAAAACTGTCCTTAACCACTGAGCAATCTCCCCAGCTCCTTACCATAGGTTTTTATAGAAAGGGAAAAGGCAGGCACATCAGAAACAAAAATTCAGCCAGGCATGGAGGCACACACCTTTAATCCCAATACCAGAGTGAAACCCTAACTTGAAAAACCGATTACTAATTTACAAAGCAGAACTATCAAAACTCATTCTAGGGCTGGAGAGATGGCTCAGAGGTCAAGCGTGCTTCCTGCACAAGCATGAGGGCCTGAGGTGGGAAAATTTCCAGAACCTACATTAACAGGTGGGTGTGACCACACACACCAATAATCTCAGTCCCACAAAGGGGAGCAGAGAGCAAGGAATCTCCCAAGGTTATGAAAAGCAGCAAGTTCCAAGGCTTTGGCTCAAATAAATAAACGAATGGGGATACTCAATGCTTTGCTCCAACCACCTCAGTCAAGTGCCTGGGGCACTACAAGGGCACACATGTGCACATACCACACACACACACACACACATATTACATACACACAAGCCAAAAAAGAAAAAGAAAAAAACCTAGGAAAAAATGAATTCAGCTAACTTTGTTTTAAGCAATAAATATCTTCAAAGCATTTAATCTTACGTTTCTTATCTAAAGCCACAAAACAAAAAACAACCTTCTATATCTAGGATTTATCCAAAAGCAAGATTTATCCAAAGCAAGAAAAGGAGGAGGCAAATGTAACTTGAGCAAAAATAGTAAGATAACAATAATAATGCCATTCTTAAATGACTCCTATATCTAAGGTTCTAGGTATATTCTAAGGGGTTAAATGAAAAAGACATCTTTTCCTATAGTTAACTTGACTTCTGAAATGAAGTACAATTTACTAAGGAAAACAGACACATTCTCAGTGGGAGAGAAAATAAAAGATAACAAGCTGGAGAGACGGCTCAGCAGTTAAGGAGCTTGCCTGTAAATCCTAACGACCCGAGTATGATTCCCTAGTACCCATATAAAGCCAGATGCACTAAGTGGCACATGCATCTGAAGTGTTGTTTGCAGCAGCTAGAGGCCCTGGTGCGCCCATTCTCTGTAGGCAGATGTGGTGGCACACGCCTTTAATCCCAGCATTTGGGAGGCAAGGGTAGGAGGATTGCTCTGAGTTGGAGCCCAGCCTGGGACTACATAGTGAATTTCCTAGGCTAGTGTGAGCAAGGGCCTCAGAAAGAAAAGAAAGAAAGAGAGGGAAACAAAAAGTTAAAAGATAGTGGCACACAGCTATAATCCCAGCAGCTGAGAAACAGAGTCCAGGAAGTGTCAGTCCCGGCAGGCCTGGTATACACAGCAAGTTCTAGGCTAGTCAGACAATAGACCAAGACTCTATCACAAACAACAACAAAACAAAAATAGATACCCAAGCAGTAATCTATCAGAGCAGGGGAATGGTAGCACACACCTATAATCCCAATAGTCAGGAGGATGAGACAAGGAGGATCTCCATGAGTTTGAAGGCAG
Source organism: Jaculus jaculus (assembly GCF_020740685.1). NCBI lineage: Eukaryota > Metazoa > Chordata > Mammalia > Rodentia > Dipodidae > Jaculus > Jaculus jaculus. The sequence continues at coordinate 95,423,306 of NC_059110.1, forward strand.
TCAAGGGTAGATACACAGCAAGACTCTGTCTCGAACTCCAATGTGTGTGTGTGCGTGCACACACACACACACACACATACACACACACACACACATGCATGAAGAAAAACAGTTCAAATAAAAATTTAGCCAGGCATAGTGGCACATGCCTTTAATACCAGCACTCAAGAGGCAGAGGTAGGAAGATCACTATGAGTTCGAGGCTACCCTGACATTACATAGTGAATTCCAGGTCAGCCTGGGCTACAGCAACACCCTACCTCAAAAAAAAAAAAAAACAAAACCTTAAGAATCAATCCTGTAGAGTACATCTGGGTAGTTATTTAAATGACAGAAGAAAATAAATCTCCACTCTGGTTTTTGAAGAGTATTAAGTCTGTCTCTCTACTATTACATTCCAGTTTACATTCCTGAGATCAACTGTAATTCAAAGTAGAAAACTATGATAACAGTATCTATACCATTTGGCCTCAATGTTCAAAGACATTGTTCAAAGACTGTTGCTCTGCCTGGGTCTGTGTGGAAAACTAAAAGTGGTTCCAGTCATCTCTACTACAATGTCCATCAAAGTTGTTCTTGGCCTTTCCACAACACACATGGTTAGTGGAGTCTGTAGGATGGATTGTCACTCCCTATCTTCATTTCACAGACTGCAGTGTCCGTAATCAAAACGAACCACACCATCTTTACAGAACATCAGGTTGCCCATCTGCTACCACGTCAGTTCGTGAGCATCCCCTGAGCTTCCTGCATTACATTAAAAAACTGAACTAACCTAAGAAATTCTGCCTCCTTCCTATCTTAATGTTCTTGCAAATGCATAAAAATATAAAGAATCTAGAATGGAATCTTTGTTTTGAACAGCGAGGCTACTTAATAAAAGAGTGAACCAGAACCAACTAATAAGCTCTAGGGCAATGGAAGTTGTATAAGTATTCTATAAAGAGTATCAGCTCCCATTCTGAAACATTTTCAAATATGCCACCAAAAAGTTAACTTCAAACAATTTCTAGGGAAGAATGAGTCTTTGATTAAAAAAAAAAAAAAAAAAACTGCAGGTGAACAAAACATAAATCAAAAAAGACATGGTAAAAAAAATAAAATAAAACATGGTGTAGTTTATGGTCATAGAAATCTGTTGAATGTTTACGTGCTAACATAGTTTTATAAAATTATCATTGAGGGGCGAGAGTAAGTTAAGGCGCTTGCCCGCAAAGCCTAACGACCAAGGTTAGATTCCCTAGTACCCATGTAAAGCCAGATACAAAAACTGGTGCATGCATATGAAGTTCATTTGCAGGAGCTGGAGGCCCTGGTGTGCCCATTCTCTATCTGCCTCTCTTCTAACTCTCTCTGCTTGCAAACAAACAAAAATAAAATAAAATAAGAAAAGAAAAGAATACAGCTTTGGCTGTAACAGTATTCTTAAAAGAACTGTCATTGACTGAACGTGCTTAAATGTCCATTACCTTTTCTTATTTTCTGCAATATAACAAAATGACTACTTAACATATGTTGATGGCAAGTTTTTTAGTTTATTCACTTGCTTCCAGCAGTTTCTCAAATCAGACACAATTTATCATTTTCTTGGTTCATAAATTTCTAATGCTAACAGCAACATGGCATTCATTAGTTCAACTACAATACATTTCCAAACATCCTCCTCTCCTGGGGGCAGGGGTACCTCTAGTCAAAAGACATCTAGCAACATAAATTCCTTTCTAAATCTAAGCAAAATGCAATGGGTTGTCTTCAGCATCTTTAACCTATTAACAGAACTAATAATAAAGTTTATATCCAACCTAACATTTTATTCTTTTCTTTTTTTTTTTCGAGGTAGAGTTTCACTCTAGTCCAGGCTGACCTGGAATTCACTATAGTCTCAGTGTGGCCTCGACCTCATGGTGATCCTCCTACCTCTGCCTCCCAAGTACACCACCATGCCCAACTTGTTAATGTTTTTTTTTTTTTTCTTTTTCTTTTTTGCATTTTATTTTTTTTTAATTTTTTTATTTATTTATTTGAGAGCGACAGACACAGAGAGAAAGACAGATAGAGGGAGAGAGAGAGAATGGGTGCGCCAGGGCTTCCAGCCTCTGCAAACGAACTCCAGATGCGTGCGCCCCCTTGTGCATCTGGCTAACGTGGGACCTGGGGAACCGAGCCTCGAACCGGGGTCCTTAGGCTTCACAGGCAAGCGCTTAACCGCTAAGCCATTTCTCCAGCCCTGCATTTTATTCTTTTTTTTCTTTTTTTAATTTATTTATTTGAGAGCAACAGACACAGAGAGAAAGACAGATAGAGGGAGAGAGAGAGAATGGGCGCGCCAGGGCCTCCAGCCTCTGCAAACGAACTCCAGACGCGTGCGCCCCCTTGTGCATCTGGCTAACGTGGGACCTGGGGAACTGAGCCTCGAACCGGGGTCCTTAGGCTTCACAGGCAAGCGCTTAACCGCTAAGCCATCTCTCCAGCCCCCTGCATTTTATTCTTTAAAAGCACTTTCAAGCTGGGCTTAGTAGCCCATGCCTATAATCCCAACACTTGGGAGATAAGAGACAGGATTATAGGTGTGAGTCACCTTGTGTAGCCTAAGCTTAGTTTTTGATTAAAAAAGACTGGAAAACAGTAATTTTTTTTAATTGACAACTTCCATAATTGTAGACAATAACCCATGGTAATTCCCTTCCTCCCCCCCAGTTTCCCCTTTGAAACTCCACTCTCCATCATACCCCTCCCCCTCTCAATCAGTCTCTCTTTTATTTTGATATCATGATCTTTTCCTCCTATTATGATGGTCTTGTATAGGTAGTGCCAGGCACTGCAAGGTCATGGATATCCAGGAGCATTTTCTTTACTTAAGAAAAAAACTTGTATTTGTTGAGTTAACTTTCTTTTCATTTTTCTTCAAACCACAAATCAGTAATGGTAATGCTGTTATCTACTTGAACTTCTTCTAATAGTGCAGAAATGACATTTAACCCCTGCATGTGATCAAACTGTTAAAATGTTGCCATTGGTACCAGTAGTTTTATAGTCATTTTTCTGAAAGTTATGATTGAGAGTTTAGGGTAGAATGACTATACAGTCATTTCCGTGGACCTGTGAATTATTAGGTCTATGGGACAGGTCTAAGGATACCAAAACCTTTAAGTCCCTTAAAATTTTCTCAGGTCCCTTATGTAAAATGACATACAAGCCTTTAATCCCAGCATTCGGGAGGCAGAGGTAGGAAGATCACAGTGAGTTCGAGGCCACCCTGAGAGTACATAGTGAATTCCAGGTCAGCCTGGGCTAGAGTGAGACCCTCCCTCAAAATAAAAAAATGCAAATATTTACATAAATCACATACACCCTTCCATAAAATTTGAATCACTTCTAGAATAATATCCTGAGCTCTCCTATTTTATTTTTATTTATTTGCAAGCAGAAAGAGATAGAAAGAATGGGTGGACCAAGGGCTATAGTGGCTGCAAATGAACTCCAGATGTATGTGCCACTTTCTGTATCTCTTTGTGCATCTGGCTTTATGTAGGTACAGGAGAATTGAACCTAGGTCATTAGGCTTTGCAGTCAAGTGCTTTAAACACTAAGCCATCTCTCCAGCTGTAGATTACTTTTTAAAATATATTTTATGGGCTGGAAGGATGGTTTAGTGGTTAAGGCATTTGCCTGCAAAGCCAAAGGACCCAGATTTGATTCCCCAGGACCCATGTTAGCCAGATGCACAAGGGGGCGCACAAGTCTGGAGTTCGTTTGCAGTGGCTGGAGGCCCTGGAATGCCTATTCCCCTCCCTCCTCCCTTCCTCCCTCTTTGTCAAATAAATAGATATTTTTTAAAAAATAAAATATATTTTATTTATTTAGTTATTTGAGAGAGTGAGAATGGGCACACCATGGTCTCCTGACATTGCAAATGAACTCTAGAACCATGCACCATTTTGTGCATCCAACTTTACCTAAGTGCTAAGGAATTGAACCCAATCCCCTAGGCTTTGCAAGTAAGTGCCTTTAACCACTGAGCCATCTCTCCAGCCTTTAACTAATTTTTTTATATTTATTTTATTTATTTGAGAGAAAGAGGGAGAAAAATAGGTAGGGAGAGAGAGAGAAAAGAGAGAATGGTGCACCAGGGCCTCCAAGCCACTGTGAATGAACTCCAGATGCGTGCGTTCCCTTGTGCATCTGGCTTACCTGGGTCCTAAAGAATGGAACCTGGGTCCTTTGGCTTTGCAGGCAAGCACCTTAACTGCTAAGCTATCCTTCCAGCCCTTTTAACCAATTTTTTAAAAATTTATTTATTTGTAAGCAGAGAAAGAAATGAGACAGACATGTAAAATGGAACAGCATGGCTGGGAGCTAGGAAAGAGTCAGTCCCCAGACAGTCAGCGTGTCTAGTGCCAGAAGGTGCTACATGGGCGACTGGGGGAAATGACCAATATCTGTCCAACCAACTCATGGTCTAACCTACTTAGCAACAAATAACCTGTTGTGATGCCCACACAAGTGCAATAGTGGCACACAGCCACAGTGGGGAACCAACTGCTCTTGATTTGGCTAACTGATCCCCTCAGTGGTACGGGACGCATAGCTGGAGCTGGGAAACAAGTCAGAACCATATCCAAACATAAGCCCACTCTCCAATATCAAGCTACCATCAATCATGGGCTACAAGAGGGCCTACACCTATTAAACTCTCTATTAAAAAAAGTAAGGGCTATCTCATTTGTCCTGGTGCTAACTTACTCTCCGTTGGAGAATCTGCTTCTCTTTTTCAGATAGATGTAGATCCTAAGGAGAGAGCCACCCCATCATACCTCAAAAGGGCCCCGGCTGAAACTAAGGAGAATTGGCGAAACAAGCAAGGATGCTGTTTTCCTGATGAACCAGATACCAGCACAAGGGGGAAGGAGACCAACACAGAGAAAAACCAACTCCTACCGAATCAGAGAGCCAGAGCCTCAGAGGCCCCCAACACCTCATCACTGAAGCAGACGAAAAATGAACCCAACCTGGCTCAGGGAAATTTTGTGGAAGAGGGGGCAGAAAGAATGTCAGAGCCACATGTTGGGTCATGATATGCAGAGACATTTATCGTACCAATAACTGTGGGCTAACTCCACAATGCACGACCCATATACCTCAACAAAGAGGGGCCAATGTGGAGGGGGTAGGTCACCGATAAGCTTAATAATGGTATCAAACTGCCTGTATTTGCTGAATACAAAACAAAACAAAACAAAACAAAACAAAACAAAACAAAACAAAACAAATAAAATAAAATAAAATAAAATAAAATAAAATAAAATAAAATAAAAAGAAGTGAGACAGACAGAATGGATGCACCAAAGTTTCTAGAAACTGGAAACAAACTCTAGACACATGGGCACATTGTGTGTCTGGCTTTAGGTGGGTACTGGGTAATTGAACATGAGTCCTTAGGCTTTGTGGGCCAGTGCCTTAACTGCTGAGCCATCTCTACAGCCCCCTTTAAGTGTTTTAAAAAAGACTTTTAGGGTGACTTGGCCACACACAGGGCGGGTGCTGTGGGTGCGGGCCAGCCACCGCTGGGTAGAGGATGGGAATGGGTATTTCTCGGCCATGACCCTGTGTCTTGCCAGCAGCAAAGATGAACCACGAGCAGGTGGGTGGCGCGCAGGCCAGGGAAGCCGGATGAGTAATGAACAAAGATTTGAAAATGCACAACAGGGAGTCATAGGAAAAAAGAAGAAAACCTCAAGAAGGGTCATCCACTTCGTTATTGGTGAAACAATGGAAGAGTACAGCACAGATAAAGATGAAGTTGACAGCCTAGAGAAGAAAGATATTTTACCTACAACTGATTCAACAAAACTTACCTGGGCCCCCACTTATGGTTTTGCATGCTTCAGGCTACATCAACCCTCTCGGTTTGAGACTTTCTTGGAGGGAAGACTGCATCTGTTTTGGACATCAATACCCCAAAATACCCATATGCCACTGATGAGTATTACCGGTTGGAGGAGGAAGAGGAAGAAGAAAACATGACGTCTGAAGAAGCAGAAAGACAGTACCGACAAAAGACAATGCAGGCTGAGTCCATTGTGCAGACAAATCAACCAGAACCAGTAGTATCCAGCTCCTTTGTGAATCTTAACTTTGAAATGAAGACTGTGAAATAGTTATAGAGAACAAACAAAATCCAGTCTCTGTTCCACTGTACAATGACAGGACTATAAAACGTTTAACCCTAAACTTTTCTTGTGCCAGGAATTCTGTGCATTCTCTATTCAGTGGGACTTAGAGCTATTATTTACATTTTACGTTATCTGGGAAGGGAAACTTACGTTCTAGCTATCAGAGTCAGATCTGAAGTTTGGACATCTGTACCTTGCTTTTACTACATGCCAATTTAGTGCTTTTGTTTCTTTAGGTATGGCTGGGGATCAAATCCAAAAACTCACGTGTGTGAGGCCAGCACTCTATCACTGAGTACTACCCTCTGTGTAGTACTGTGGTTTTAAATCTTTTCAAAAAATTGAACCTGGATCCTTAGGCATCACAGAGCTGGAGAGATGGCTTAATGGTTAAGGCATATGCCTGTGATGCCTAAGGACCCAGGTTCAATTCTCTAAGTCCTACACAAGCCAGATGTACAAGGTGGCATACACGTCTCGAGTTCATTTGCAGTGCCTAAGGCCCTGGTGTGCCTATTCTCATTCTTTCTATATCTTTCCCTCTCTCTGTCTCTAATAAATAAATAAATTTATAATAAAAAATTATCTAGTTAACTGATTGATTTGTAAGTAAGAGCTGGAGAGAGGGCTCAGTCATTAATGTGACGACCTCATTTGTAACTAAAAGTAGGTGAAGAACTGTGTGAACAGTGTAGAGATGCTGATCTTAAAAGCTTTCTCAGACATTGATGATTATATTAACAGCTTTCTAAAAGCATGAAGCTTTCAGTCTTCAATTTGTATAAACTGTACTTTAAAAGAACTCTAAACATACAGATAATGAGCACATTTTGGAAATCTGTCAATGAAATGTTTAAATGGAAGTTGAATTTTTTTAACTGAAAATTTAAAGTTCAAGTCCAAATTTTAGCTCAACTGAAATTGGGAGAATTTAGCAAAAAGAACTCTTCTTATGAGTCTTTAGTTATGTGGATTAATGATACAGTGGTTTATAATTTGTGACAGTAATCTTTTCATTATAAGTACAGAATTTGGTGCTTAATAAATTAATCTTAAGATTATGTAATCAATGTCACATTATAGTTTACTAACAAAAATTTTAAAAAGACTTTTAGAATTGAGTTTAATTTTCAAGGTAATTAATCTGTAACTGTACGGACCTGTAATCTGTAAGGAATTACTTTCTATGTCATCATTCACTTTGTTTTTCCTGAAGGAAGTTTTGTCCTAGTTAAATACAAAATTTCTATTGCTTTTTCATTACACTGTGACCTCATGGTAATGGTCATAAAGTCCTAAAGAAACAGATTTTTTGTTGTTCTTTTGGTTTTGGTTTTAAGGTAGGGTCTCACTTTAGCCCAGGCTGACCTGGAATTCACTATGTAGGCTCAGGCTGGCCTGGAACTCACAGTGAGCCTCCTCCTATGCTTCCTGTGTGCTGGGACTAAAGGTGTACAACACCAAGCCCAGTATATGTGGATTCTTAGTATGTTGGATCTTACTGTGTAGCCAAGGCTTGTTTTGTTTTTGAGACAGGGTCTCATGTAACCCAGGCTGGCCTTGAACTCACTATGTAGCTAAGGATATCCTTGAGCTTCTCATCCATCGGCTACCACCTCCCAAATGCTGGGATTATTACAGGCATGCACTGCAATGGCTGGTTTTATGTAATGCTGGAGATTGAGCTCAGGGATTAATGTATGCTATGCAAGCATTCTATCAACTGAACACCAAAAAAAAAAAAAAAATTAATTAAAAAGGGACTGGGATATAACTCAGTAGCAGAATGCTTACCTACCATGCCAGAGACCAATGGGATTCATTCCCAAAATAAATAAAAAATAATAAAAATAAAGTAAACCCATGTCTTAAAAGAATCTCATATATTGGAGCTGGGGAGACAGCTGAGCATTTAAAGGAGCTTATATGCAAAGCTTAGCAGCCTGGGTTCAATTCCCCAGCCACCCACATAAAACCAGATGGTCATTCATTTGCAGCACAAGAGAGCACAACACACACACATGCAAATAAATTAATTAAAAAAAGAATTTCGGGCTGGAGAGATGGCTTTGGTGGTTAAGTACTTGCCTGTGAAGCCTAAGGACCCCGGTTCAAGGCTCGATTCCCCAGGACCCACATTAGCCAGATACACAAGGAGGCACACACGTCTGGAGTTTGTTTGCAGTGGCTGGAGGCCCTGGCATGCCCATTCTCTCTCTCTTTCTCTCTCTCTGCCTTTCTCTCTGTGTCTGTCGGTCTCAAATAAAAAATGAACAACAACAACAAAAAAATGTTTTAAAGAATTTAGTGCCAGGCATGGTACCTTTAATTGAAGCACTCCAGAAGCAGAGGTAGGAGGATCACCATGAATTCAAGGCCAACCTGAAACTACATAGTGAATTCCAGGTAAGCTTGGGCTAGGGTGAGACTCTACCTCAAAAAAACAAACAAAAAAATTAGGGCTGGAAAGATGGCTCAGTGGGTAAAGCAAGGCCTGAAAGGCTAATAACCAAGTTTGGTTTTCCAGTATGCACATAAAGCCAGATGCACAGAGTGGCGCATGCATCTGGAGTTCACCCATTCTCATTCCCTCCCTCCTTCCTTCCCTCTCTCCTTGAAAATAAGTGAATAAAATATTTTGAAAAATTCAAACATTCTCAGTGAGTAAAAATTTCACCTATTATATCTAACCATCTTTGTATGTGTAGACTAAGGATCAAACCTAGGTAATGTATTCGACCACTGAGTTACATACTTTAGGTCTTTCACCCTGGTTTATAAAACACAATTTCATCCTTCCTGTTCCAAGAAAAACAGTAGATAAAATATAATAAAGCTCTTTACACTATACTCCAGTATGAATAATGTATCATTTGCTATATACATATAGGAGTGTGAGCCGGGCGTGGTGGCACACACCTTTAATCCCAGCACTCGGAAGGCAGAGGCAGGAGGATCACCATGAATTAGAGGCCACCCTAAGACTTCATAGTGAATTCCAGGTCGGCCTGGGCTAGAGTGAAACCCTACCCTGAAAAACCAAAAGAAAAAGAAAAAGAAAAAAAGAGTGGAGGGTGTTTACATGTGTGTGCATTTATGTGTGGGAGTACAAACGACATATGCCACAACATGCCAGGGAAGGTCAAAGGACAACTTTGGGGTATAGGTCCCCACCTTCCACTTTGTTTTGAAGCAGGGTTTCTACTTGCTCATTGCTGGATAGCTGGTCTGACAGCTTCTGGCCAATTCTTCTATCTCTGCCTCCTGGCTCCCTGTCAGTGGTACAGAAGCCCACAAAAATGCCAAGCTTTTTACATGGGGTCTGAGGATTTGAACTCAGATGTTAACACTCTCCAGCACACAGGGAAAATATGAGATGGCTGGTCGGGCAGCCTGTAATTCCAGCACTCCATAGGCAGAAAATACCTGGAGTGAGATGGCTAGCTAGACCACCCAAATTAATGAGCTTTGAGTCCTGATGCAACCTTTGGCCTCCACATACACATGCACCCCATACACATACCCACACAAACAACATATAAGCCAGGCATGGTGGTGCATGCCTTTAATCCCTGTACTCACGAGGCAGAGATAGGAGGATTGCCCTGAGTTCTAGGCCACCCTGAGACTCCATAGTGAATTCCAGGTCAGCCTGGACTAGAGTGAGAGCCTACCTTGAAAAACCAAAACCAAAACAAAACAAATCAAAAAAACATATACACATAAAAAATAAATAAACTTAAAAATTCTAGAGAGAGGGCTGGAGAGATGGCTTAGTGGTTAAGGAGCATGCCTGGGAAGCCTAGGGACCCAGCTTGGATTCTCTAGGACCCCACATAAGACAGATGCACAAGGTGGCACATGCATATAGAGTTCATTTGCAGTGGCTGGAGGTCCTGGCATGCCCATTCTCTCTCTCTCCCCCTGGCTCTAATAAATAAATCTTAAACTGGGAATGGTGGTACACACCTTTAATCCCAGCACTCGGGAGGTAGAGGTAGGAGAATCACAGTGAGTTCAAGGCCACTCTGAGACTACATAGTAAATTCCAGGTCAGTCTGGGCTAGAGTGAGACGCTACCTTAAAAAAAAAGGGGGAGAGCTGGAGGAATGGCTTAGTGGTTAAGGTATTTGCCTGCAAAGCCAAAGAACCCAGGTTCGATTCCCCAGGACCCACATTAGACAGATGCACAAGGAGCCACATGTATCTGGAGTTAGTTTGCAGTGGCTGAGACCCTGGTGCACCCACTTGTTCTCTGTCTCTCTCTGTCTTTCCTTCTTTCCCTGTCAAATAAATAAATAAAATATTTAAAATAATAATAATAAATCTTTTTTTAAAAATCTAGAGAGAAATGATGTTTTTTAAATATTTTTATTTATCTATTTGAGACAAGACAGTGTGGGCCTGCCAGGGCCACTTGCTCCTGCAAAAGAACTACAGACATGAGCCAGGTGTGGTAGTTCACGCCTTTAATCCCAGCACTTAGGCAACAGAGGTAGGAGGATTGCTGTGAGTTCAAGGCCAGCCTAGGACTACATAGTAAATTCCAGGGCAGTTTGGGCTAGAGTGAGACCCTACCTTGGGGAAAAAAAAAAAAAACAGAATTGCAGACAGGGGTAATGGGAAATCAAACCCAGGCCAGCAGGCTTTACAAATAAGTGTCATTAACCACTGAGCCATCTCCACAGCCCAAGAGAAAATATGGGGGGTTTTGTTGTTTTGCTTTTTATTTATTTATTTATTTTTGGTTGTTTGAGGTAGGGTCTCACTCTAGCCCAGGCTGACCTGGAATTCATTATGTAATCTCAGGGTGACCTCGAACTCATGGCAATCCTCCTACCTCTGCCTCCCAAGTGCTAGGATTAAAGGTGTGCACCACCATACCCAGTTTTCCAAGATTTAATCTTGCCACCACAAAATAGTAAGTTTAGGTGTTTATTTTCCTTACTACACACAGTAAGTACTTTATACTTAACTGCAATTTCCTCCTAACCATACATGGTTCTACAAATAATGTCAACATTACAACATTCTCAAGTTTTATTACATAAAAACAAAAGTGTACAAACACTTTACAAACCAAAGCATTAAAATAAGGAAGTACAGACTTCAGATGATGCAATTCACGTTTTTCTGAGAAAAATGAGTAAGTTTCTAGTACAAGGCTATCTATATATATAAAAAGAATTCATAGCCAGACATGGTATTGCACACCGATACCTGGAAGGTAGAGGCAGAACGATCAAGTTCAAGGCCAGCTTGTGCTACATATAACCAAGTTTGAGGCCAGCCTGTGCTACAAGTGACCCTATCTCAAAAAATCTAAAAATTGGGCTGGAGCGGGGTGCAGTGGCACACGCCTTTAATCCCCGCACTTGGGAGGCAGAGGTAGGAGGATTGCCGAGGCCACCCTGAGACTCCATAGTGAATTCCAGGTCAGCCTGGGTTAGAGTGAGACCCTACCTCAAAAAACAAACAAACAAAAAAAATGGGCTGGAAAGATGGCTCATTTGTTTAAGGCACTTGAAATCCTCATGGTCCAAGTTTGATTTCCCAGTACCCACATAAAGCCAGATGCACAAGTGGCACATGTGTCTGGCAGGAAGTCCTAGAACACTCATATTTCCCCTCCCTTTGTAAGTAAATAAATTAAATTTTAATTTTTTGCCAGGCATAGTGGCGCACACCTTTAATCCCAGCACTCAGGAGGCGAAGGTAGGGAATTACTGTGAGTTCGTGACCAGCCTGGGACTACAGAGTGAGTCCCCAGGTCAGCCTGGGCTAGAATGAGATCCTACCTCAAAAAAAAGTTTTTAACTATTTACAAAGCCTGCCAACTTGGGTTCAATACCATAGCCACCCAGGTAAAGCTGGACACAAAAAGTCTCATGTTCCTTTGTAAAGCAAACACAGACACACATACAAATAAAAACAAGTTCTAAAAAACTATCAGCCACAGGCTGAAGAGATGGCTTAGCAGTCAAGGCACTTGCCTGCAAAGCCTAAGGATCCAGGTTCAACTCCCCAGATGCCACATGAGCGAGATGTACATGGTGGCGCATGTGTCTGGTGTTTTGCAGTGGCTGGAGGCCCTGGTGTGCACACACTCTCTCTCTAACCCCACAATAAATAAATAAATAAATAATGAAAATTTCAAACTAACAGCAAAACATAACATGACAAATCTGAGAAAAAGAAACTAGAAATCCTTTCAGGAACCCCCTTATTGTTCATAAACACAGAGAAATGGCACAGAAAGAAATGAAATATTTGGGAGCTGGGGAAATGGCTTAGCGGTTAAGGCATTTGCCTGTGAAGCCTAAGGACCCCAGTTCAATTCCCTAGGACCCACATAAGCCAGATGCACAAGGAGGCGCACGCATTTGGAGATCTTCTGCAGTGGCTGGAGGCCCTAGTGTGTCCATTCTCTGTGCCTCTTCCTCTCTCTCTCACACGCACCCACACATGCATAAATAAATAAATAAATAAATAAATAAATAAATAAATAAATAAATAAAGTATTTTTTAAAAAAAGAAATGAAGTGAAATCTTTGGGCTCAAACTGCTGCCCATTCAGTTGCAACTGAGAGATTACAACCACTGACTGGGCCAGCTGATCCACACTGAGACAAAAGGAAAAAAATGCACTCTTGTAAAGGGGGTCTGAATGTTAAAGTAGTGTCCTGTTCTTCATAGTCTGCTTTATTCCCCCCTGGATTAACCAACTGGCAGCCCGCCTGGTACTAGGGAGCATAACAAATGCAGGAAAGAGAGGGGCATTGACTTTGCAACACAGTTTTGTGTTTTGGAAATGGCCATGGGCAGTATAAAGTAGGCTTGTTGGACTACCTGCACGGAGACCCAATGGTGCCATAAGGATGAACCATGGGCTACAGCACAGACCTAATGGAGATGCCAGGACTATGGGATGGGTGCCAAGGACAGCTGCCAGTATTAGATGAAGTTTTCTAGGACTCTGAGTAGTCTAGCTGGAGGGGTGGAATTGGAACTCCACAGACTTGTCACTAGTTAGATTTATCAGACTTAGAGATTTGTCACTGGTTGGAGTTGTCAGACTTGGAGCTACAGTTTTTTATGTTTTTCCTGTTTGTTTTAAATCTTGTGTGTGTGTGTATGTGTGTGTGTGTATATATATATTGTAACTTATTAGCAAATAGAGAGAAATGAGAGGAGACAGACAGAATGGGTGTGCCAGGGCCTCCAGCCACTGTGAACAAACTCCAAATGCATGCATCACTTTGTGCATCTGGCTATATGTGGGTACCAGGAAATCATATCCAGGTCATTAGGCTTTGCAAGCAAGCTCCTTAACTGTTAAGCCATCTCTCCAGTCTTAAATCTTTTATTTCTTTATGCCAAGGCCATGTTTTGCAGTGTGAATTTTTATTGTGTCATTATTGTGGTTTTTGGCATTATACCTCAGTTAAAAGACCTTTGATGGGCTGGAGAGATGGCTCAGCGGCTAAGACACTTGCCTGCAAAGCCAAAGGACCAAGGCTCGATTTCCTAGTACCCAACTAAAGCCTGATGATGCACAAGGTGGCACATGTGTCTGGAGTTCATTTGCAGTAGCTATAGGCCATGGTACACCCATTCTCTTTCTCTGCCAGGCAGTGTTGGAATTTTATTATAGGAGTAAATACATGCATACCCATGAAGTATACATACCAACTATCTCTGGTAATACTGTTCTTTCTTTTCATATTTTCAAAGTATTTTTATTTATTTAAGAGAAAAAAAAAAAAAAGAGTATGTACACACCAGGGCCTGTTGCCCCTGTAAATCAAGTGCAGATGTGCCACTTTGTGATTCTGACTTTACAAAGGTACTGGGGAACTGCACCCAGACCACCAGGGTTTGCAAGTGTCTTTAACTGCTAAGCTATCTCCTTTGGCCCTTTTCCTACTTTAAGTGTAAAAGAGCCAAGTAAATTCTATGAATAAGGTCAAACTTATAATTAATTTTATCCCATTAACTTTGTAGAACAAATCAGAAAGATGTCAGATCACAGCCGGGCGTGGTGGCACACACCTTTAATCCCAGCACTTGGGAGGCAGAAATAGGAGGATTGCCATGAGTTCAAGGCTACCCTGAGACTAATGAATGAATTCCAGGTCAGCCTGGGCTAGAATGAGATCCTACCTCAAAAAAACAAACAAACAAACAAAAAAGATGTCAGAACAAATCTAACATGTCAATTAGAATGACATATGAAATATAAACAAAAGCAGAAAAAGAAAATCGAAGGGCCAGGGATGTAATTCACTGGTAGAGTGCTGTCTAGTATGTACAAACCCCTGGGAGGTTCAATTTCTAGACTTGAGAAAAGAAAAAAAAGTATTATTTTTGATCTATTATGATTGTCTAAAACTTTTTTAATACTTTATTTCTATTTATTTGAGAGTGAGAGAAAGATACAAAAATAGGCAGGTAGAGAGAGAGAGAGAGAGAGAGAGAGAGAGAGAGAGAGAGAGAGAATGGGCATGCCAGGGCCTCCAGCCACTGTAAACGTACTCCAGATGAGTGTGTCCCCTTGTGCATCTGGCTTATGTGAGTCCTGGGGAGTCGAACCTGGGTCCTTTGGGTTTGCAAGCAAGTACCTTAACCGCTAAGCCATCTCTCCAGCCCTGTCTACAGCTTTTTAAAATACTTTATTTATCGGCCAAGCATGGTGGCACACACCTTTAATCCCAGCACTCAGGAGGCAGAGGTAGGAGGATCGCCATGAGTTCAAGGCCACCCTGAAACTCCATAGTGAATTCCAGGTCAGCCTAAGCTAGAGTGAAACCCTACCTAGGAAAAAAAAAAATTATCGGAGAGAGAGAGAGAGACAAGATAAAAAGAGGCAGATATATAGAGAGAATGGGCACGGCAGGACCTCTAGCCACTGCAAACGAACTCCAGATGCATGCGCCACCTTGTGCATCTGGCTTACATGGGTACCAGGGAATCAAACCAGGGTCCTTAGGCTTCCTAGGCAAGTGCCTTAACTGCTAAACCATCCCTCCAAAAAAAAAGTTTCTTTAATATTTTTATTTATTTATTTATTTGCAAGCAGAAAGAGAGAAAGAATGGTTGAGTAAGGGCCTCTAGCCACTACAAACGAACTCTAGATACAGATGCCCCTTTCATGGATCTGGCTTTACGTGGGCCCTTAGGGAACTGAACTTGGGTCATTAGGTTTTGCAGGCAAGCACCGTAACCACTGAGATATCTCTCCAGCCCCCACTAATTTGAGTACATAAAATGAAAAAAATCAATCATCAGTTACACCTAGTTTCTCTAAGATATTCTAAAAGGTGAAGAAAACCTAACTTCTTTCTTAGAAGATTTTTCTGCATTTGTCCTATACCACAATAGCTTAACATTAATGCTTTAAAAAAATTAATGCCAGCCAGGCATGATGACACACACCTTTAATCCCAACATTCAGGAGGCAGAGGTGGAAGGATTGCCATGAGTTCAAGGCCACTCCCGAGACTACATAGTGAATTCCAGGTAGGCCTGGACTAAAGTGAGATCCTACCTCAAACCACAAACACACAAATTAATGCTTAATACACAATATTAATGCATTATCAAGTAAAGCCAATGTTCAAATGTATACTAATCCAGTGGCATAACAGCGTACAACCTAGAAAAAGTTTCCTCTACTACATGAAGTGGCAAAGCACTACTAAGAGATAAGACTTCTGGAAGAGTTACTATATGAATAGTTGACAATCTTGGATGAAACTGCACAAAAGCAGGTCTAAAGAGATAGCTCAGTCTTACAAAACACTTACTATGCAAGGGTGAAGACTAGAATTCAGATCCCTAGCACCATGTAAATGCTGGGCATGGTGGTATATGTCTGCCATCCCAGAATTTAAGAGGCTGACATAAGCAGACCCCCAGAGCAAGCTGGTTAGCTAGAGTAGCCCATGAACTCTGTGTTCAAGTGAAAAACCCTGTCTCAATAAATAAGGTGGAGCCAAGCATGGTGGCGCATGCCTTTAATCCCAGCACTCGGGAGTCAGAGGTAGGAGGATTGCTGTGAGTTTGAGGCCACCCTGAGACTACATAGTAAATTCCAAGTCAGCCTGGGCTACAGTGAAACCCTACCTTAAAAAACCAAATAAATAAATAAATAAATAAAAATAAGGTAGAAAGCTAATGAGAAGGTACCCAACATTAGCCTCTGGCCTGACATGCACCCCCCCCCCACAAACACACATGCAAAAAAACATGCACAAGGAACATGAGTATAGCAAAATTTTAATATATAAAGGACTACATTTGAGAGACTATATATCTTAAAAATATCTCCTTCACATGGGCATAGAGGTCAGTTCTGGCCTAGTAGGCACAAAGGCCTACTTCAATTCCCAGTATCACAAAAAGAAAAGAGCTGGTATTTAAGCCTACTGTAGTGAGACAATCCTCACACTTGGGAGGTGAAGGCTAGTCTCAGCTACATGAGTCTAAGGTCAACCTGGGCAAAGACTACTTAAACAAAAAAAAAAAAAAAAAAACCCTAATAGCCAGTATTTTATCATCTACCATAAAGTGATGTATTAATCCATAGATTTACCCACTTAAATAGGTTATCTTGGGCTGGAGAGATGGCTTAGTGGTTAAGGCATTTGCCTGTGAAGCCAAAGGACCCAGGTTCAATTCCCCAGAACCCACATAAGCCAGATACACAGGGGGCACATGCATCTAGAGTTTGTTTGCAGTGGTCAGAGGCCCTGGCATGCCCATTCCCTCTGTCTTTCTTCTATCTCTCTCTGCTTGCAAATAAATAAATAAATAGGTTATCTACTCAGTTGTTAAAGTATGTTTGCCTACCACGCAAAAAGCCCTGGGTTCAAACCTCAACAAGAGTATTAACAGGGCATGGTGGCTCAAACCTGTAATTCTAGCCCTTGAAAGATGAAGGCAGGAGGAACAGAAGTTCCAGGTCATCCTTAGCTATACAGCACTTTCCAGGACAGCCCAAGCTACTGATATTGTCTCAAATACACCAGGCCTTTCATTACAAGGGTGCCTATAAAAGCAAGGAAAAAAAAAACTTCAAAGGAGAGAAATGTCATTTGCATCACTAAGTACCCCTCTTAACTTTCAAATGGTTTCAACACCAGTAATACATATAAACACTAGGCCCCAAAGCCAATGAGTTAATAAAGATAAAATTTCAGAGTTCTTTAAAAATATATATATCCTGAGTCCTTTGGCTTTGCAGGCAAGCACTTAAATGTTAAGTCATCTCTCCAGTCCAATTTCAGAGTTCTTAAAAGATACAAGCCAGCCAGGTGTGGTGTTGCACACCTTTAATCCCAGTACTGGGGAAGCAGAGGTAGGAAGAAAGCTGTGGGTTTGAGCCACGCTGATACTACATAGTGAATTTCATGTCAGCCTAAGCTTGAGACCCTACCTCAAAAAAGCAAAGGGCTGGAGAGATAGCTTAGTGTTTAAGGCACTTGCCTGAAAAGCCAAAGGACCCAGGATCAATTCCTTAGTACCCAAGTAAAGCCAGATGCACAAGGTGGTGCATGTGTCTGGAGTTTGTCTGCAGTGGCTACAGGCCCTGATGCACATTTTCTCTCTGCCTCTTTCTCTCTCTCTAAAATAAACAAATAATTTTTTTTTTAAAGTTAACTAACTGCCATACGTACAGGTTGGGAAAATGGTTCAGTCAGTAGTACTTGCAAGCACAAAGATCTGAGTTTCATTCCTGGGAATGATGGCACATGCCTTTAATCCCAGGACTCAGGAGGCAGAGGTAGGAGGACTGCTCTGAGTTAGAAATCAGCTTGAGACTACAACGTAAATTCCAGGCCAGCCTGGGATAGAGTAACACCCTACTTTGAAAAACCAAAAGATATAGAAAGATGGCTTAGCGGTTAAGGCATGTGCCTACGAAGCCAAAGGACCCAGGTTCAATTCCCCAGGACCCACATAAGCCAGATGCAAAAGGATTACATGTATCTGGAGTTTGTCTGCAGTGGCTAGAGGCCCTGGCATGACCATTCTCTTTCTGTCTGTCTCACTTCTCTCTCTCATTTTCTCTCTCTCTCTGCTTGAAAAATAAATAAATAAAATTTTAAAAAAGAAAAAAAAAACCAAAAGATAAAAAGAGCCATGAGTGGTGGCAAGCACTAGCGAGGTGAAGACTGGTCGACCCATGAGGCTTGCTGGCTAACCAGTCCAGCCTGCTGAATGAGTTTCAAGCCAGTGTAAGACCCCATTTCAAAAAAAGGCAGATACTGACTGAGGAAGAATACCCAAGGTTGTCATCTGGCCTTCACACTCACACATACCTTACACATGCATGCCCAAACACACACATAAAGAACTAATAGAAGCCAGGCGTGGTGGCGCATGCCTTTAATCCCAGCACACGGGAGGCAGAGGTAGGAGGAACGCCGTGAGTTCGAGGCCACCCTGAGACTACATAGTGAATTCCAGGTCAGCCTGAGCCAGAGTGAGACCCTACCTCAAAAAAAAAAAAAAAGAACTAATAGATAACCCAGTAATTCCACTCATGGGTATATAGCTATCGTGCCAAAAAAAAACTAAAAGCAGGAACCCAAAGAGATACATGACCATTCACAGCAATCAATGTTCACAATAGCCAAAAGGTGGAAACAACCCATGTAGTGTATCAATGGATAAAAAGGTAAACAAAATAGAGAAATTTATAAAAGGAATTCAATCTACATGGATGGACCTTAAAAACATTAACTTAAGTGAGGCACTAAAATAGACAAATACAGAAACAGAAAGTAGACAGAAGCTAAAATGAAAGCTAAGGCTGGGAATGTAACTCAATGATAAAGCACTTGCCTAGTATGTACAAGGCCCTAATTCTAATCCCTAGCACTCTTCAACAAAACAAAATAAAACAACAACAAAATAAAAATTAAAACTGGGCATACCCAGACATGGTGGTGCATGCTTTTAACACCTAGCACTTGGGAGGCAGAGGTAACAGGATTGCTGTTTGAGGCCAGGCTGGTATTACAGAGAGAGTTCCTAGTCAGCCTGGGCTAGAGTGAGACCCTATCATGAAAACAGACAGACAGAAAAAAAATCAGGCAGCCAGGTGTGGTGGCGCATGCCTTTAATCCCAGCACTCGGGAGGCAGAGGTAGGAGGACTGCCATGAGTTCAAGGTCACCCTGAGACTACATAGTGAATTCAAGTCAGCCTGTTCTAGAGTGAGACCCTACCATGAAAAACCAAGATAATAATAATAACAATTATTATAACATATATACATGTATATATTATACATACACGCACATACATATATGAAAGAAATAACAAACCAATTAACCTAGAGGATTCTTAGTGTAGAGAACAGAAAAAAGAAAAGCTTTTTGAGACAGGCTCTTTCTATAGCCCATACTGACTTGAAACTCACTATGCAGTGCCAGGCTGGCTTCAAACTCACAGCAATCCTCCTACCTCTGTCTCCCAAGCACTGGGATTAAAAGTGTGTGCCACCATGCCTGGCGAGATTAAAATTTTTAAGTAGGGACCAGAGTGGTGGCAAATGCACACAGTCCCAATTACTTAAGAAGCTGAGGCAGAAGACTGAGAGTTTGAGGCCAGTCTGAGCAACACAGAAACCTAGTGCCAAAAAAGAAAAAGAAAATTAAGTATAAATATGTATCAAATTAGATAACATGAGGCTGGAGAGATGGCTTAGTGGTTAAGCACTTGCCTGTGGAGCCTAAGGACCCCGGTTCGAGGCTAGATTCCTCAGGATCCACGTTAGCCAAATGCACAAGGGGGCACACGCATCTGGAGTTCGTTTGCAGTGGCTGTAGGCCCCAGCATGCCCATTCTCTCTCTCTATATATATATCTGCCTCTTTCTCTCTGTCTGTCGCTCTCAAATAAATAAATAAAAATAAACAAAAAATTTTTAATTAGATAACATAGAAAAAAGCTGACAAAAATTGTATAGAATTGTAATATAGCTTTCCTGGGTCCTCTATTCATATTAAATATTCACAACTTAAGAGAAATGTCTAAGAACCACTCAAGTCAAA
Organism: Jaculus jaculus; assembly: GCF_020740685.1. Taxonomy (NCBI): domain Eukaryota; kingdom Metazoa; phylum Chordata; class Mammalia; order Rodentia; family Dipodidae; genus Jaculus; species Jaculus jaculus. Next base: position 95,443,540 of record NC_059110.1, read on the forward strand.
GCCCACCTACAAAATTAAGACAGTTTTAATCATAGGTTCTAATTATATCTCCACTAATCTTGAGGCTGGGATGTAGCTCAATGTTACAACACATACTCATGGCATGTGCAACCACTGATTGTTTCTGGTTTTTCTAGGTAGGGTCTCACTCTAGCCCAGGCTGACCTAGAATTCATTATGTAGTCTCAGGGTGGCCTCAAACTCTCGAGTGCTGGGATTAATAGCATGTGCCACTGTGCCCAGCTTACTTTGGCCAAATCCCCAGAACATCAAGAGTTAAGAACAAGAAAAGATTTACTGGTCCTTACCTATCATTGTGTTTCCTTCTTCTTTCAGATTTACTGAGAACATCATAGATTCAGACACTTTTGATTTGGAACCAAGAGGCAATTCAAAAAGATTAAAATGGCATGTTTTCTCTTATTTGCAGAACATAGATTTCAAATTATATACATGTGTATATTTGTGTGGTGTGTGTATGTTTGTGTATGTGCATGTGCAGGTCATAAAGCTGGAAAGGGAATAATGAGAGAGAAGGGAGAGATCTTAAGGGAGGTAGGAAATAGAATAATGGAATCTATGTGTTATAAAAGCAGAAGAGGAGTCTAACGGGAAGGAAGAGAAGTTGGAGGATCAGCACGGGGGGGGGGGTGAATGGGGAAGGGTAGCAAATAAAAAAAAAATTTTAAACCCACCGGGTGTGGTGGCACAGGCCTTTAATCCCAGCACTGGGGAGGCAGATGTAGGAGGACCACTTTAAGTTCAAGGCTAGCCTGAGACTAAATAGTGAATTTCAGGTCATCTTGGGCTACAGCAAGACCTTACCTCAAAAAAAAAAAAATCATCCAGGCACTCAGAGGAGGCAGAAATAGAAGGATAGCTGTGAGTTTAAGGTCAGCCTAGGCTAGAGAGAGACAAAGAGGGATGGGGGAAGAATTATTTCACAAATGAATTTCTCCAGAACCTTTTATGAATCATTACCAAAAGACAACCATAGTAAATATTAAAAGGCTTATTCCATGGGCTGAAGAGATAGCTCAAGCAGTAAAGTACTTGCTATGTAAGCATGAGGAGCTGAGTTTGATCCCCAGAACCCCATGTAAAATATTAGGCATGGTGGTGCGGCTGTCTCCCCCAGGACTGGAGAGACAGGAGAATCCACAGGGTTCACTAGCCAGTGAATCTATCCTAACTGGCAAGCTTCCTGGGCAATGAGAGAGGTGGATGGAATTCCTAAAGATGACAACCAAAGTTCTCCTATGACCCATACGCATGCTCATACATGTGTACTTGCCCTTGAGTGCAGATACATATACAAACAATTGATTTCAGGCCAGACATCATGAAGAACACCTGTAATACCAGAGTACTGAAGATTCAGGCAAGAGGATCACAAGTTCAAAACCAGCCTGGGCAACTTAGTGAGAGCATGCCTCAAAATTCAAGGTCTGGATATGTAGCTCAAGTAGAGTGCTTCTCTAGATGCACAAGGCCAACTTTGATCCCTAGTACAGCAAAAAAATGAAATAAGTGATCTTTTCCATGTGTGTAAAGTAACTTGTCAACCTAACTTCTTTACAGAAATGGAACTGAAAGTTCCTCTGGAAAACCTCATTTTAGCATATTTTTGCTGTAAAAGCAGTCCACTACCAAGGTACCCAAGAAACATTACAACAAGGTTTGAAAATAGCAACGTTCCTAAATCTCGTTCATGAGGGAGTGAACTTGAGAAAGAGGAGGACTTGGAAGGAAATGAGGAAAGAAAAAAGGAAAGGAAGGAAGAAATAGAGACACAGAGAAAGAAAGAAAGAAACAAAGATGGGGCTATAGGGATGGCTTAGTGGTTAAGGCATTGCCTGTGAAGCCTAAGGACCTAGGTTCGATTCCCCAGAACTCTCCTTGTAAGCCAGATGAACATAGTGGCACATATATCTGGAGTTCATTCATTTGCAGTGGCTGGAGGCCCTGGCATGTCCATTCTCTCTCTTCTCTCCCTTTCAAACAAAATAAATATAAAACTAAAAAAGAAAAACAAATAAAAGCTAGTTTTGTCAGCTTTTTGTATCAATAACTACCTACCATTAACTTCTAAAACCTCCTCATTGCTGGGCATGGTGGTGCATGCCTCTAATACCAGCACTCGGGAGGCAGAGGTAGGAAGATTGATGTAAATTTGAGGCCACCCTGAGACTCCATGATGAACTCCTGGTCAGCCTGGGCTAGAGTGAGACCCTACCTTGAAAAACCAAAAAAAAAAAAAAAGTAATAATAATAATAATAATAATAATAAATAAATAAATAAAACCTCCTCATTGGCATGCAGAAAAGAGATGAAATAACTCAATTTAAACACAATACCATAAGGCCCAAATGTCAAAAGCAGAAGCATAAACAAGTCCTGAAAAGAGAAGTCAACTCTGAGTCCCATGTCTTTTCAGTACCTCATCAAACCTCCAACTTCTGTTATTGTTTGTTCTTTGTGACAGTCTGGCTTTTGTAGCCCTGGTTGGCCTCAAACTGGATACTGCCTGCTTCAGTCTTCAGAATACCAGGATTACAGGCATGTGCCATCACGTCTGGCTTTCAAACCCCTACTTTTTGTTTGTTTGTTTGTTGTTTTTCAAGGTAGGGTCTCATTCTAGCCCAGACTGACCTGGAATTAACTCTGTAGTTTCAGAGAGGCCTTGAACTCACGGTGATCCTCCTACCTTGGCCTCACAAGTGCTAGGATTAAAGGCATGAGCCACCAATTTTTAATTCATAAATAAAAATCTCTCCACCACTGCAGTTACTTAATAATTAAATCTTCTAATCCAAACTGTCAGTCTTAATCTCAGTGCTCAAATAACTGCAGGTTTTCTACAGTCACAGGAGTAATAATTCCTAACTTTTCCTGTGCTCTAGGTATAATCAAGTGCCTAACACCTTTGTTTTCTCCTCGTGAGAAAGAGCTAGCTATTGGATGGTCTTCACAATCCCAACTCTACATTGCCCACCATTTTGGAAAGCAACCCTGAGTTCTATTACTAAAAACTTTAAGTGATACTAAACGTAAGGCAAATGGGCTGGAAAGATGGTTTAGCAGTTAAGGCAGTTGCCTGTGAGGTCTAAGGTCCCAGGTTCTATTCTCCAGTTCCACATAAACCAGATGCACAAGGTGGCATATGTGTCTAAAGTTCGTTTGCAGTGGCTAGAGGCCCTGCTATGCCCATTCTTTCTCTTTCTCTCTCACATAAACAATGAACAACAACAACAAAAAGCAACAGCTGTCCAGTTTGATAAACGGAAGGTTACTGATCAGCAAGTGATGCCATTCTCACCCCCTAAAACCAAGGGCCCATCAGGGTATTTATCTCCTCTTTGTCACTCATCTTTCAAATGTATAGAGATTGTGAAGAAATATCTGCCAACTACTTAGATAATGGCATATGAGCACACTAATTTAAAACTGCTCCATTTTTTCCCTTAACAAGTAGTAAGACCATGCTAATTTCAGAGAGTTTAATTGAAGAATTTAACAAACTGACGTAAATAAAAATCAGTGGTTTGATATGACCCAGCTATAGCACTCCTAGGCATATATCTGAAGGAATCATCTCATTGCCTTAGAAGTACATGCTCAACCATGTTTATTGCTGCTCAATCTATAATAGCTGGGAAATGGAACCAGCCTAGATGTCCCTCAACTGATGAGTGGATAATGAAGATGTGGCAAATTTATACAATGGAGTTCTACTCAGCGGTAAAGAAAAATGAAGTTATGAAATTTGCAGAAAAATGGATGGACCTGGAAAGTATTATACTAAGTGAGGTAACCCAGGCCCAGAAAGCCAAGCGCCACATGTTCTCTCTCATATGTGGATCCTAGCTACAGATGACTGGGCTTCTGCGTGACAATGAAAATACTTAGTAGCAGAGGCCAGTAAGTTAAAAAGGAGACATAAAGGGAAGAGAAAGGAAGGGAGGAGGGTACTTAATAGGTTGATATTGTATATATGTAATTACAATGATTGTTATGGGGAGGTAATATGATAGAGAATGGAATTTCAAAGGAGAAAGTTGGGGGGAGGGAGGGAATTAACATGGGATTTTTTTTTATAATCATGGAAAATGCTAATAAAAATTTAAATAAACAAATAAATCGGTGGTTTGAGGGCAGGCATGGAAGCAGAGATAAGAGAATTGCCATGAGATCGAGGCTACCCTGAGACTGCATAGTGAATTTCGGGTTAGCCTGGGCTAGAGTGAGACCATATCTCAAGAAAAAAAAATCAGTGCTTTAATAAGAAAGAATGAACTTCACTGCAGGGCAAGGTGGCACATAATTATAATCTCAGCACTAGGACGCAGAAGCAGGAGGATTGCTTCAAGTTCAAGGCCAGTCTGAGCTACAGAGCAAACTCCAGCATAGCCTGGACCACTTAGCAAGACTCATTCTGGGACAAATAAACAAAGGGCCCCACAGAAGGTAACAATAGTGAAATCCAGTTTTCACTTATAGAACTTATACTAAACTAGTTAACATAACATAGGGAGTATCAAGTCTACTAAAATTTCTTAAAATATTTTTTATTTGAAAACAGAGAGACAAGACACACACACACACACACGCACACACACACACAGAGAGAGAGAGAGAGAGAGAGAGAGAGAGAGAAAGAGAGAGAAAATATGGGCATGCCAGGGCCTCTAGCCACTGCAAACCAACTCCAGATGCAGGAGTCCCTTTTGTGCATTTGGCTTTACATGGGTACTGGGGAACTGAACTTGGGTTGTTAGGTTTTGCAGGCAAGAGCCTTAAAAAGAGCCATCCGATGAACTTAAATGAACAAAATCTTGGTTGGAGTAGTCAATGTTTTAGGACATCTTAAGATAGGTTGATAAGCAAAATGTAAAGTACTAGAAACTTCAGCTATTACATGCTAAATCTTTCTATCAGCAAACACAAAAATCTTTAAGAGCTGGGCATGGTGGGCGCACGCATTTAATCCCAGCACTTGGGAGGCAGAGGTAGGAGGATCGCTGTGAGTTCAAGACCACCCGGAGACTCCATAGTGAATTCCAGGTCAGCCTGAACTAGAGTGAGACCCTACCTCATAAAACAAAAACAAACAAACAAACAAATCTCTGTAACTCTTTTTACTTTTTTCTGAAAATTAAATTCTTTAACTGACAATTATTGAGCACATACTATGAAATGAGTATAATGCCAAAGGACTTCCAAGTCATCATACACACTCTGAATTTCTATAGCAACTGTGGTACTTAATATACCATAATCTATGAAATACACATATACTACTGCATGTGCATACAATGTATGTGATGTGGTGTGTGTGGCACATGCACATGAGTGTATATATTCATGCATCCTGCACAGGTGCATGTGGTGTAATGGTCCTCTGCTATCACTCTTCAAGGGTACTTCCTTAAGACAGATTCTCTCCCTGAACTCGGAACTTGCCATTTTTGGTCAGTAAGCCCCATTCATTCTCTGGGTCTGTACTCCTCAGAGGTTACAGATATCCATGGCTACACCCAGCTTTATACATGCTTGGGCTGCAGGTCACTGAGAAATCAAGCTGGAGCTGAGCTGCAATCCTCCTCCCTGTTGACTAGTTGTTAAAATGCTGGAAAGTGCTACATTGCATGCAGCAGTGTTGAGCAGCAGTGTATCCTGCAAGCCTTAAGACTGGCCAGCAAGGCCAAGTGTGCCAACTGGTGTAATAATGACATGACTGTTATAGGGAAACCAACAGCTCTCTAACTGGACTGGAGGCCCACTCCACTAAAGGAAATACATGTCTGATACTGAAAATCTAGTCAAAAGCCTATGGATGAGAAGGTCATGAGCCCTGGGAGAGTAACACCTGCTGTTGACTGGCTAAATGTATATATTATGTGCACCAAACTGCCCTCTAAACACTTTTTTATATTTATAACCATATATTAGTGCTGCACTCTCTTTCTCCCCCACCCCTTGGCTTTACAAATTAGGGTCTCACTCTGGCCCAGCCTAACCTGGAATTCATTATGTAGTCTCAAACTGTCCTCAAACTCAAAGTGATCCTCCTACTTCTGCTGGGATTAAAGGCATGTGCCACCACACCCAGCAACTCTCACTTTTGGTTAGAGAAGCTTCACTTTTCAGATGACGATGTCCACTAGGATGACTCAAAAGTCACCATAGTGCTCTGAAGTGACAGTGAAATGTTCAGCATTGAGACATCTCTATCACACCCTCCAAGGCTCAGGGTCCATTGCAGAAGAGACGGCAGGAAGAATGAACAAAGAGTAGGACTGCTTATAATGCAATCTTCCAGACAAAAAATGCAAAAAATGGCCTTGATATTCATGACCTCACTAACACTACCTCCACAAGACCTTCATAATAGGAGGAAAAGATGATGACATTAGTATAAAAGAGACTAACTGGAAAGAAGGGAGTCAGTGGAGGGTCATTTGAGAAGGGGAGGATGGGGATGAGGGAGGAAATTATTTGCTGGGCATGGTGGCGCACGCCTTTAATCCCAGCACTCAGGAGGCAGAGGTAGGAGAATCACCATGAGTTCGAGGCCACCCTGAGACTACATAGTGAATTCCAGGTCAACCTGATCTACAGTGAGACCCTACCTTGGAAAAAAAATAAATAAAACTTTAAAATGTTAAAAAAAAAAAAAAGCCAAACCTTCTCTTACATTCTACTCAAGATATTTAAGACATAAGCCAAAAAATAAAAGCTACCACTAATGCTATTCACTTTCAGAAAGAAAAGCGTTAAATATTTGATATTAAGGAATATAGTAGCTATGTTTTTTCTATCATAAAAAATAAATAAATTTAAAAAATAAAAAAAGAAAAGCATTAAGGTTTATATAACTAACATACAGTCTAGCCAAATATACTAATTTGTAAAGCTTCTGAAATGTAAATGAGTCACTAGACTGCCCTTTTTCACTCAGGTCCAGTGTTATCTGTCATTAACATAATACTTCATTGCTAAGGCCCCACTTTGCAAGATAAACTGCCTGCAATTTCTTGTTTGTGGTAACATATTGGACTTTTTAATGCTGTGTAATATGGACAGGCAGTAGATAGGGCTCAAGAATTTTAATGAAAGCCAAAGGGTCAAATAGTTCAGTAGTTTTATCAAGCTTTTTTTTTCCTTGTACAACAATTCATGAACACACATAGGAATAAAATGTTTAAAAATCCTATATTCCCCTATTAAGTTTATACAATATAAACAAGCAAACAAAACTGATACAGACATTAGTACGTACTTTGGTTATTTAAGTGCTCCAACCAGGTTCTCAAACTATTTCTTTTTTTTTTTTTAATTAAAAAAAAAATTTTTGTTGTTATTTTATTTATTTTAGAGCGACAAACAGAGAAAAAGAGGCAGAGATAGAGAGAATGGGCGCGCCAGGGCCTCCAGCCACTGCAAACGAACTCCAGACGCGTGTTGGGTCCTGGGGAATCGAGCCTCGAACCGGAGTCCTTAGGCTTCACAGGCAAGCGCTTAACCGCTAAGCCATCTCTCCAGTCCTCTCAAACTATTTCTAAGCTCCAGCAAAAGCTCTATAAAATTCTTCTGTAGCCTTTACTGAATTCTATATTGAAGTCTGACATTTACTTGAGTAAATGTTTAAAAGTTACCCACCTTAAAAAAAAAGGGTTCCTGGTTTACATTTAGAAATGCCACTTTATCAACTTGCTCCTCTTTTGCTTTAATTTTCCTCTGTAGCAAAACTAATAAAAACAAATGTATTCAAACAACCTTTATTAAGACTTTAACAAATATTTTACTACCTCTTCAAACACACATTTTAAAATTCAAGAGGCACATAATTCATTAAAAAAACAAAAGTCCTTCATCAGATCAGCTTAAATGCATCATTAATTTATATTTCAAAACATACAATCTAAGTTTGCTTTGGATTAAACAGGCAAAAAAATTAAAGAGTTTGAATAAAGGTTTAATTTCAGAATTTCTAAATGCCAGGTCTATCACTGGCATTCACACTCTCAAACTTGAGAAATACTTCTGAAGCTTGAAGCTGTAAGTCAATTTGACTGATGCCCTCTTTCATGCCAATGTTAGCCATTGCCTAATTGAGGACAGACCTGTCAGGCTCAACAGCATCCCGGAAATGACTGGTCCACTAGGGCTGGAAATAGATCAAGAATTTGGAATATTTCTCTTATTGAATCAGGAAGAAAAAGTTCTAGTGAAATTGTGCTTAAAAACAATCATTATACTGTTCTGGAAGGGGAGGGGGAGGGGGAGGGGAAGACACTACATAAAAGGCATATTTTTGTTATTCTGTTAAGTGCACAAATCAATGCATCTAGATATTAGGTAGTGGATCCTATATATAAAAACGTTCACTCCTAAAGCCTCATTTTGAATGCCCTTTCCTTTAATTTTCATTTTCTGCCCCTTGGCTGCTAAAACCACCTGGAGCATGGCTAGTGTTTTCACTTAGAAAGCTGTTAAAAATAATGCCTAACCCCTAATCTGCTTAATGCTTTTCACTTCTTACCAAGAAAATCCATTAAATGTCGAAAAGAAATACAAGCACCGCACACATACACACTCAAATCCCAGTCATGAAAAATTAAGTCACATCCCGGCCATAAACTGTGCAATAGACACTTCCAGTTAGCGTGTGTTTTCAGTGATCGCGGACAACGGAACCGAGAGAGTAAGTGGTAGGGGGTTGGAGCTGTTAACAACACTCGGCATGGCAGCAGCAGGCCAGGACTGGCAGCAAGGCCAGTCTCTAAGGGGAGCAGCTATAACACACTACCACAATGCTGGATTTCCGAATGCCATCTTATGGGGGGGGGGGGGTGGTAAGAACCGGGAATCGAGTGCAGTAACAGCCTCTGGTGATGAAACCTAAGCTAAGGTCTTGTAGCCACACCAGCTGTCCAGGCTCATGTCACCTTAAGCACAACTTCAAGTCGTTCTTATCAAAGTCAGCTTCTCCAAGGGTGAGGGGGTGGCAGGAGTAAATGGATGGTCATTGCCCTCAAGAGAGTGGCAAAGGCCCTGACAGGGGAGGTGGTGGATTGGGGAGGGGGAAATCCTAGGCTCCCCAATAGGAAAGGATTTCTCGGAGCAAGGGCCTCCTCTCTCTTTTCCAGCCAAAGCGATTCGGAGCGAGCTTGGGATGTGGTCGGTGGGTTTTCTGAGTGTTTTTCTTTCTAATGAAGGAGTGCTATGAGAAAAATGGCAGTGGAGGATGAAGGGGGAAGGGGCTGGAAGGGCTGAAACCAGCAAGAAACGGTGGACAGGACTTCCTTGGACAACGACACGATAACACCGCCAGCCGAGGGCACGGGCCATCCCTGCCAGCGCCCGATACCCCCTTATCTCCCTTTCCCCTGGCGCCCCAATTCCCAAACACGGCTCCTGCCCACCCGAGCCCTCTCCTCTCCCACACAGCATCCATGCACACACGGCCGGCCTCCGCCAGCGACGCGCCACCGCCCTCCCCCGCCCCCCCAGCCGGGTCACCCACCCACCCACCCACCCACCCGGGCACCCCCTCGCCCGGCCCCTCCCCCCTCACCTCTCCTCAGCGCCTCCTCGTAGCTGAGGAATCCGATCCGTGACTCCTTGGCGCCCATGCTCCCCTCATCCCCTCGGCCGGGGGGTCGGAGCCTCCGTCTCGCCCCCTCCCCCACGCCCTCCCCCCCTTTACGCCTTGCTCCGCGGCGTCCCGGCTGACGGTGTCGGCGTTCCCTGGCCTCTCTCTCTCTCTCCTCCACCACCACCAACACCCCGCCTCCCCCAACACTAACAAGTGCGGCGACGGCCCCGGCGACTCCTCCCGACCGCCGCCACCGCCTCCATGCCGGATCACGTGACCCGCTCCCACCCCGCCCCCGTCCCCTTCCCCTCCCTCCTACTCCGCCCTTTTCTCCTCCTCTCTCCTCCCTTCCCTTCTCTCCCCACGCCTTCTTCCCTCCCTACCACCCCCGCCCCACCCCCCCACGGCCTCCCTCCTCCCGCCAGGCCCCGCCGAGGGTCACCTGACCCGAGGCCTGGGTGGGAACCGAGAGGTGGAGGAGGGGGGGCGGACTTCCGGGTAATGGCCGCCCGAGGACACACTCCGCCCCGCCCCACGCTAACTGCGCGCAGGGACGGAGGGGCGGGGCCGCGTGGCGCGTCACGCTCACCTTCCTGCCAATCCCAGGCGGCGAGACACGGCAGGGGGCGTGGCCTCCGCGGGCGAAGAGGGCGGGGACTTCCGTGACGCCCGAGGACCGTCCTTCCCGCCCCCGCGTTCTGACGTGCGACGGGCGGGGCCGGCGGGTTGTGGTCAGCGCTGCGTAGTGGCCAAAGACCTTCCCACCCACTCTCGGTTGACGGCTCGGGGATGTTAGGGAAGCGGTTCGTGAGAAAAGAGCGGGCAGGCGGGGAACTCCTGTAACTCAGGGAGGCTTTTAAGATTTTTTAAAATTTATTAGATAGGGCCTCTAAGCCACTGCAGACGAACTTCAGATGCATATGCCACCATCTGCATCTGGCTTACGTGGGACCTGGAGAATCAAACCTGTGTCCTTAGGCTTCGCAGGCATATGGCATGTGCCTTAACCGCTAAGTCATCTCTCCAGCCCTAATTTTTTTTTTCTGTCACCACCCGTTTTTTTAAAGATTTTATTTTTATTTATTCATTATGGTCGGGGAGAGAGAGAGAGTGAAAATGGGCGTGCCAGGACTTCCAGCCGCTGCAACCTCCAGATGCATGCGCCCACCTTGTGTATCTGGCTTACGTGGGCCCTGGGAATCGAGCCTGGGTCCTTTGACTTTGCAGGCAAGCCCCTCAACCGCTGCAGCCCCACTCAGGGGCTTTGTGACTGACAGAACTTGGGAAAGATGAGAACCCCAAGGCTTTCCGGTGCCAGTGGTATTATTTTTCCTAGTAGGCAAATCCTTTAGGACACTGAAACCTGTACCCAGATGGTTCTGCCCTCCCCAGCTCTCAGCCACCTATAGCTTTCCTTTCACAGTTTCAGGCCCTGCCACGCCTCTAGCTCTCCTCTGCTCATAGCCTGCCCTTTCTCCCTTCTCCCATTGGTTGTGTTATGGGTTGGTTTGCTGCTTTTAGGCATTTGTGGAGGTTTTTTGGTTTTGATTTTGATACAAGGTCTCACCATGTAGGCCAGGCTCGCTTCCATCTTGCCATCCTCCTGTCTCAATCTCCCACGTGTTGAACTTTTTAAAATTGTACTTGTAGCAAAAGAACAACATTTCAGTGTAAATTCAGTACCATCCAGATACATTTACATCGATATGTAGCCATTACCTTTTTTTCTTTTGGTTGGCTGGTTTTTGTTTTTCCAGGTAGGGTTTCACTCTATCCCTGGCTGATCTGGAATTCACTATGTAATATTAGGGTGGCCTTGAACTCATGGTGATCTTCCTACCTCTGCCTCCCAAGTGCTGGGATTAAAGGCATGGGCCACCAAGCCCAGCTTTTTCTTTTTTTTTTCTCTATTTCCGTGCATTTCAACTCTGGTTTGTTTTCTTTAGTCTTTACCCTGAAGGTCACAGTATAAAGTGTCTGGATAAGGAAACAAAACTGAAAAAATAACCATTTGGATTAGATTAGACTCGAGCTGCCAGTTAGGTAATCTAAGGCCAACAGAAGGACTTCAGTTACTAAAGCCACCTGACTCTTGTGTGCCCTGCTGGAGAAAGAAGGTGTTTCTTAACTTACCTTTCCTGGCAGACCAGATTAGCAGCGTGGCATTAGTCACAGCGCTGCTCTTTCCAGTTCACTGTGAGGCAGTTAATTTAAGACCTCAGATTAGTTGCATTGCTAAAAGGCCATGAATCAGGGGGTTGGGAATGTATTTCAAAGCCATTAATTTCCACATCATTAGTTCCATGTAGACGGCTGGCTGTCTTCAGACAAAACAATTCAATCTTCTTCATGCTGCACAGTATGAGCTCTGCATTCGATTATCATAATCAGAAATGAACCTAAAGCAAGGGCTCAGCTGTGAGGGGCAAAGACCCTTAAGAGTTTAGTTACAAGATAATCAGCATTCTTACTTTCCCAAACATTCCGTAAAGATGACCTTGCTAGGCAAAGAATAGCCCCAGATGTTTGACAACCCAATTGATTTATAATGGATTTGGAAGAAAACTTATTTTCTACCTTTGTGGCACTTATCCCACTAGAAAGATGGGAGTAATGTTGGAACCTGCTTCATGAACTAGTCACTTATCACAAAATAATCAGGGTAGAAAATCATACAAACATTATAAGAGTTGAGCAGTGCAATTAGACAGACCTGTGATCCCAGGTATGTAGAGGCAAAAAGATCACCACAAATTCAAGGCCAGTCTGGTCTACATAGTGAGACCCTGTTTCAAAAAGCAAAACAGCTTTTTCCTGTAGCCTCACCTGAAGAGGGATGTAAGTCTTTCCCTTTCTTGCCAGAGGAGCCAGGGAAGAGCACTTCTTTTGGCCTGGCATTTTCCTGCTTGCCTTCCACCTCTGTCATGCTTTGGGGTACTTTCTCACTTTGATTGTCTGTGTCATCTTTCTTTGATCTCTGAGTCCTTCACTATTTCTGCATCCTCTCTGGTCTTTCTGTGAAGGGGCTCTTTTGGTTTTTTTGTTGTTTTGTTTTGTTGTTGTTGTTGTTTGTCTTTTGAGGTAGTTTCATGCTAGCTCAGGCTAACCTGGAATTCACTATGTAGTCTCAGGGTGGCCTTGAACTCATGGCGATCCACGTACCTCTGCTTCCCAAGTGCTGGGTTTAAAGACGTGTGCCACCATGCCTGGCTGATCTGTTGGTTTTTATGCTTTGCCTTCTGCATAGGTGTACTCTGTAATGCCTCCGTAATGGAGATTCTCTCCATCTCCCCTCTCCCTTTCCATCCCACCAAGGAGAATTCTCCTCTGTCTTGAGACTTCCAGCTACTCTCCTCCCTGGAACTTAATCCCTCCTACAATAAACCTCATAATTCATGTTTTCTCCTTATATAAACTTAATAATTCATAAAAAATTTCCTTAACTTTCAGGCCTTGCTTCTCCCTCAAACCATAAAAATTTTCATTCCATCACAGAGTTTATCATGTATTAAACCCTTCTAAAAATTGTGAGCTGAGGCAGCAAAGAAATACTGTTTCTCCCTTGTCGGAGTTAAATTAAGCATATTATTGAAGGTAGTGAGAAAGATAGTTATGTCTTCTGAGAATTTTAAATGCTAAGCTAGAATCAAAACCTCCTTTCTGGTTTATATTACAAGTCATCAGGCAGTCAAATATTAAACTATCTTTCTATAACATAAAATTGATTTGATACTTGAATTTGATGATGTAGAAAATCTCAAGTCTACTTGTCATGCTGAAGGCAAGTCTATTAATCATTTTGTTCAGTTTCACTTAGTCCATTGAAGAGTTGGCCAGCCACTTCTCTTTAAGTATCTGGCTATACTTAGAAAAGTCTTGCTCTAACTATAAACATGCCTGTGAAAGGTTTGTCCATACAGAGACTTAAACTATGACAGATTGGTATGTAATTTCTACTTCCAGTTGTGCAACTTAAATGACAGTGTTCCTTAGTTTGTATTCCAGAAGAAATGACACAAGATGAGGACAGTCATTTTAGTACTTGCCAAAGAAGCTTAGCTAAACGAGAGACAGGTCCATAGAATAAAAGGGGGTGGAACAGCATCTGACCCATGTGTAACTTGAAAGAAGCCAACCAGCACTCTTGACATGTAATTATCCAGTAAGAATTGATTTTCTAGAGCTAGGGAGATGGTTCAACAGTTAAAGATGCTTTCACCCAGGGCTGGAGAAATGGCTTAGTGGTTAAGCACTTGCCTGTGAAGCCTAAGGACCCCGGTTCGAGGCTCGATTCCCCAAGACCCACGTAAGCCAGATACAGAAGGGGGTGCATGCATCTGGAGTTCATTTGCAGTGGCTGGAGGCTCTGGCGCACCCATTCTCTCCCTCCCCACACCCCACCTCTTTGTCTGTCTGTCGCTCATAAATAAAGAAATAAAAATACTATGAATGTTGTAAAATGCATAACAAAATATGTATGCACATTTAAAAGATTTTTTAAAAGAGCTGGGCATGGTGGCACACTGGTTTAATCCCAGCACTCGGGAGGCAGAGGTAGGAGGATCGCCATAAGTTCAAGGCCAGCCTGAGGAAAAGAATAAAAAAAAAGATACTTTCACCCAATCACTATCTACAACACATACCATATTTACCATGCACATATTTTCTTTTTATTTTTTTTTTTCAAGGTAGGTCTCAGTCTAGCACAGGCTGACCTGACACTCACTGTGTAGTCAAGGCTGGCCTCAAACTCACTTTGTGCATCTGGCTTTAACCTGGGTACTGGGGAACAAACCTGGAACATTAGGCTTTGCAGGCTATGTGCCTTAACCGCTGAACCATCTCTCTAGCTCCCGGCCTCAAACTCAGCAAATCCTCCTACTTCTGCCTCCTGGGTGCTGGGATTAAAGGTGTGCGCCACCATACCTGGCCTTGTTTTCTTCTTTTTTTTAAATATTTATTCAAGCCAGGCATGGTGGCGCACGCCTTTAATCACAGCACTAGGGAGGCAGAGAAAGGAGGATATTTGTGAGTTTGAGGCTATCCTGAGACTACATAATGAATTTCAGGTCACCCTCAGCTAGAGCAAGACACTACCTCAGAAAACCAAAATAAATAAATAAATAATAAAATACTTATTTGAGACAGAGGTAGATGGAATGGGCGACCCAGGACCTTTAGCCACTACAGACGAACTCCAGGCATATGTGCAACCTTGTGTATCTGGCTTTACATGGGTACTGGGAAATCAAACCTGAATCCTTTGGCTTTGTAGGAATGTGCCTTAACCACTAAGCAATCTCCCTAGCCCTCATTTTCTTCTTTTTTGTGTTTTATTTTGTTTTGAGATAGAGTCTCACCTTAGCCCAGGCTGACCTGGAATTCACTGTGAAGTCTCAGGATGGCCTCAAACTCTCAGCTGTTCTCCTACCTCTGTCTCCCAAGTGCTGTAATTAAAGGTGTGCACCATCATGCACACCAAAGATGTTTTTATGATTTTAGCCAGGCGTGGCAACACACACCTTTAATCCCAGACAGATGTAGGAGGATCTCTGTGAGTTTGAGGCCAGACTGAGGACTACAGAGTGAATTCCAGGTCAGCCTAAGCCCTACCCCCCAAAAAAATTCTCCAGGACCCATGTAAGCCAGATACACAAGGTGGGACATGTGTCTGGAGTTTGTTTGCAGCTGCTAAAGGCCCTGGCACACCCATTCTCTCCTTCTCTCTGTCTCTCTATTTGCCTCTTTCTTTCTCAAATAAATTAATAAAGGCTGGAGGAATGGCTTAGTAGTTAAGGCACTTGCCTATAAAGCCAGGACCCAGATTCGATTCCTCAGGACCCACATAAGCCAGATGCACAAGGTGGAATATGTATCTGGAGTTCGTTTGCGGTGGCTGGAGGCCCTGGCCCATTTCCTTTCTCTCTACCTCTTTCTTTCTGTCAAATAAACAGGTAAAATATGTAAAAATTACTTCCTCATAAAATTATCTGGGCCTAATGCCATTCCAAAAAAAATGATCACACATGCACCTGGAGTTTGTTTGCAGTGGCTAGAGGCCCTGCCCTGCCATACTCATTCTCACTCTCTATTTCTCTCTTTCCCTCTATCTCTATTAAATAAATTTAAAATAAATCTTAAAAAAGAAATAATAACTATTCTAGTGCCCAGGCAGTGGTGTCCCATACTTCCAATCACATCACTTGAGAAGTGGTGACAGGAAAATCAGGAGTTCAAGAGCAGTCTTGGCTGTGTGAGAAGACCCTGTAATCAAGCAAAAACAACAATAACAAAAATCGAGTACTTGGGCTGGAGGGATGGCTTAGCAGTTAAGGCATTTGCCTACAAAGCCAAAGGATACAGGTTTGATTCCCGAGGACCCACATTAGCTAGATGCACAAGGGTTGGGGGCACGTATCTGGAGTTCATTTGCAGTGAGTGGCTGGAGGCCCTGTTTTGCCCATTCTCTCTCTCTCCCTCTCTTTCTCTGTCAAATAAGTAAATAAAAAGTATTTTAAGTGAAGTTTGGATTCTTTTGTTGTTGCTTTTTTTTTTTTTTTTTTTTTGGTTTTTCAAGGTAGGGTCTCAGTCTAGCTCAGACTGACCTGGAATTCACTATGTAGTCTCAGGGTGTCCTCAAACTCACGAACTCACGATGATCCACCTACCTTTGCCTCCCAAGCGCTGGGATTAAAGGCATGCACCACCACGCCCAGCTTGGTTTTTTTGTTTTTGTTTTTTTTGTCAAAGGACAATTGCTCTCAAAATCAAGAGGGATGCTGACTGGGTAGTCCCCAAATTAAGGAGATTTTGTATGTTTTGTTTTTGCCTGTGTGTATGTATTTGTGGTATTTGTATATGTTCATGCACACATACACATACATGTATATGCATGTGTGTTCCTATGGGCACAAGTATGCGGGCATGTGCATATATGTTTCTGGTGGGGGGGCACATGTGTGTGCATGTGCATGTGCATGCACAAGTGTGTGTATGTGGAAGCCAAAGGTTGGTGTGACATGTCTCCCTCTATTGTGCTCCACCTTATTTATTGAGGCAGGGTCTGTCACTGAACCCACAACTCATTGGGTAAATAGGTTAGTCAACAGGCTATGGGGAACACTGTTCCCCAAGTCCCCAGCCCTGGGATCACAGGCACATGTCACCATGCCTGGCTTTTACATGAGTGCTGGGATCCAAATGTGGGTTCGCAGACTTGTACAACAAGCACTTTACTGACAGCCACTCCCCCAGCTACAAACTGGTTTCATTATTTTATTTTATTTTTTGTTTTGTATTTTGATTTTTCGAGATAGGGTCTCACTCCAGCCCAGACTGGCCTGGAATTTACTGTGTAGCCTCAGGCTGGCCTTGAACTCACAGAGAACCTCTTACCTCTCCAGTGCTGGGATTAAAGCTCATGCTAGGCTCCTGATTTTAGTTTTACAACTCTGCTCAGTTACTCATACCTGTTGGGAGTTGGGGAAAAGACTCAAATGCAGGTTTCTTAGAAAGAGGAAGAAAATTCATAAATATATATAAAAATATATATTAAAAAAGGAGTAAACCCAGTAGGGTAGCTCATGCTTAATCTCAACATGTGAGAAGCTGAGGTAGGAGGATTACTGTGAATTCCAAGCCAGCCTAGACTACAGAGTTCCAGATCACCCTGGGCTAGAGTGAGACTGCCTCAAAAAAGGAGGAGAGGAATAAGGAGGGAGAACAAAAAAGAGGAGGAGGTGGGAGGGGAGGAAGAAGAGGAATAGGAAAGGAAACCCTGCTATGTATGAATCAAAATTTTCAAGTTCTCACTCAGGAGGCAAAGGTAGGAGGATTATGTGAGTTCGAGGCCAACCTGATATTACAGAGTGAATCCCAGGTCAGCCTGGGCTAGAGTGAGACCCTACCTCAAAAAAAAAAAAAAAAAAAAAGGGCTGGAGAGATGACTTAGCAGTTAAGCACTTGCCTGTGAAGCCTAAGGACCCCAGTTCGAGGTTGGATTCCCCAGGACCCAAGTTAGCCAGATGCACAAAGGGGGCGCACATGTCTGGAGTTCGTTTGCAGTGGCTGGAAGTCCTGGCGCGCCCATTCTCTCTCCCTCTCTCTCTCTCCCTCCTTCTCTCTGTCGCTCTCAAATAAATAAATAAATAAAAAGAAAAACAAAAATTGCAAGTCTTTCTCTGGTGCCTACTTCACACGTTCCTCTGCCCTAACATTTAGTATAGAAGTTAGGAGTATATTTAAAAAAAAATTCTGGTAGTACTACAACCAAGATAAACATAGAATAGTATGAGAACCTACCATTGGGATAGGTATTAGTCAAAACCAAAGAAGTGAGATGCGAGAGGGAGATATTTATGTTATTTATGTTAAAGGGCAAATAAGAAATTAGCCATTGATTTATGCCAACAAATCCAAAGTGCCTACTATTTTCTAGAATTGAGCAAAGTAAAATAAAAGTTCCCTTACAAGCTGGGTGTGGTGGCTCACAACTTTAATCCCAGTACTTCCAGAGTCGAGGAAGGAGGATCACTGTGAGTTCAAGGCCAACTTGAGACTACATAGTGAACTCCTAGCTAGCACGAAAGCCTACCTCGAAAAACAACAATAAATAAATAAAAATTAAAAAGAGCTGGAGAGATGGCTCTGTGGCAAAGGTGCTTGCATGCAAAGCCTAAGAACTGGGGTTAATTTCCCCAGTAACCATGTAAAGCCAGATGCACAAACTGATGCATGTGTCTGGAGTTCATTTGCACCAGCTGGAAGCCCTGATGCATCCATTCTATCTGTCTCCTCTCTGTCATTTCTTGCAAATAAGTAAATAAAAACAAATTTTTTTAAGGATCTGGAGAGATGGCTTAGCAGTTAAGGCACTTGCCTGCATAGCCAAAAGTCCCAGGTTTGACTCCCCAGTACCCACATAAAACCATATGCACAAGGTGGCACATGCATCTGGAGTTTGCAGTGGCTGGACGCCCTGGCATTCCCATTCTCTCTATCTGCCTCTCTCTCTCTCCTCCTCCACCCCCCCTCTCAAATTTAAAAAAAATTAAAAAGATTTAAAGGCAAGATAGGGATGGAGAGATGGCTTAATGGTTAAGAAGCCTAAGGACCCTGTTTCGAGGCTCAATTCCCCAGTACCCATGTAAGCCAGATGCACAAGGTAGCGCATGCATCTGAAGTTCATTTGCAGTGGCTGAAAGCCCTGGTGCACCCATTCTCTCTTTCTCTCTCCCTGCCCCCCTCTCTGCCTCTTTCTGTGTCGCTCTCAAATAAATAAATTAAATTAAACAAAAAATATAAAAAGGCAAGATAAGTAAGAGACTCTGGCCTAAATAAGAATGGGATGGAGGAGTGATGGAGCCACATACCTTGACATCCTGCTCTGACCACTACAGGCAAGTCCTCAGCACATAGGGCACTGAAAGGGCACATGCACATGTATACAACACACACACACACACACACACACACACACACACACACACACACACACAAAATCTGGCCAGACATGGTGGCACACGCCTTTAATCCCAGCACTTGGGAGACAGATGCAAGAAGATGGTTGTGAGTTCAAGGCCACCCTGAGACTACATAGTGAATTCCAGGTCAGCCTGGGCTAGAGTGAGACACTACCTTGAAAAACCAAAAAAAAAAGAAAACAAGCCTAAAGCCACGTGTGGAATTACACATCTTTAATCCCAGCAGCTGGATTCTGAGCTACATGGTTATTGCAAGGCCAGTCTGGACTGTAGAAAGCCCCTACCCAGTGCTGGAGAGATGGCTTAGTGGCTAAAATGCTTGCCTGAGAAGCCTCCTGACCCAGGTTTGACTCCCCAGTACCCACATAAGCCAGATGCACAAGGTGGTGCATACATCAGGAGTTCATTTTGCCACAGCTGGAGGATCTAGTCTGCCCATTTTCTCTGTCTCTCTTCTATCTCTCTCTGCCTGCAAATAAATAAAAACAGAAAAAGAAAAAGTTAACATTAAAAATTTATTTATTTATTTGAGAGTGACAGAGAGAGAAAGAGGCAGAGAGAGAGAATGGGCGCACCAGGGCTTCCAGCCATTGCAAACAAACTCCAGATGCATGTGCCACCCTGTGCATCTGGCTTACATGGGTACTGAGGAATCAAGCCTTGAACTGGGGTCCTTAGGCTTCACAGGCAAGCACTTAGCCACTAAGCCATCTCTCCAACTCCCAGATAACATTTTAAAAATATTTTATTTTTAGCCAGGCGTGATGGTGCATGCCTTTAATCCTGGTACTTGGGAGGCAGAGGTAAGAGGATTACCATGAGTTCACATAGTGAATTTCAGGTCAGCCTGGGCTAGATCAAGACCCTACCTCAAAAAAAATAATAAAAAGCAGGGGGCCTGGAACAATGGCTTAGCAGTTAAGGCATTTGTCAGTAAAGCCAAAGGATACTGGTTCAATTCTCCAGGACCCACAAAGAGGCACATGCATCTGGAGTTTGTTTACAGTGGCTAAAGGCTCTGGTGTGCCCATATTCTCCCCTTTCTCTCTCTCTCTCCCTCTCTCTCTCTCTCTCTCTCTCTCTCTCTCTGCCTCTGTATCAAATAAATAAATAAACAAAATATATTTTTAAAAATATATATTTAAAAAAATAAAAAGCAGGGCTGGAGGAATTGCTTAGTGGTTAAGGCATGTGTCTGCAAAACCAAAAGACCCAGGTTTGATTCCCCAGGCCCCACCTAAGGCAGATGCACAAAGTGGTACATGTGTTTGGGGTTCGTTTGCAGTGGTATTTATTTATTAGAGAGAGAGAATAGGGACACCAGGGCCTCTAGCCCCTGCAAACTCCAGATGTGTGTGCCATTATGTTCATCTGGTTTATGTGAGTTCTGAGAATTGAACCTGAGTCCTTAGTCTTCACATCAAGCACCTTAACCACTAAGCCATGTCTCCAGCCCATAAACAAATCTTTTTAAATTTTTGTTTATTATTATTTATTTATTTGAGAGCGACAGACAGAGAGGTTGAGAGAGAGAGAGAGAATGGGTGCACCAGGATCTCCAGCCACTGCAACGAACTTCAGATGCATGTGCCACCTTGTGCATCTGGCTTATGTGGGCACTGGGAAATCAAGCCTTGTACCAGGATCCTTAGGCTTCACAGGCAAACACTTAACTGCTAAGCCATATCTCCAGCTCCTTTTTTTGTTGTTGTTGTTTTGTTTTGTTTTTCAAGGTAGGGTCTCACTCCAGCCCAGGCTGACCTGGAATTCACTTTTTGTTGTTTTTTGAAATAGGCTTTGCAGGCAAGTGCTTTAATCACTATGCCATCTCTCCATTCCTCATCCTCTTTATTTCTTGATATAGAGTCTCTTACTGAAACTGGCGCTGCCATTTTTCTGTCAAACCAGTAATTCTACTGTCTCCTATGCCCTCAAGACTAGAGTTATAGGCATATGTTGCCATGCTTGACTTTTTGAATGGGTGCTAGGGATCAAACAATTTAAGACAAGAATAAACTACAATGGGCTGGAGAGATAGATGGCTTAGAGGTTAAGGCTCTTGCCTATGAAGCCTAAGGACTCAGGCTCAATTCCCCAGTACCCATGTAAGCCAGATAATTCATGTAAAACAAGCCAGCATTACAGAATATACCTACAGCCACCTGTAACCTGTATCAGTTTTTTTGTTTGTTTGTTTGGTTTTTTTTTTTTTTGTGGGGGGTATTTGGGGCTTTTTTTTCTTGCTTGCTTTTTGTTTTTCTTTTTTGGTCTTTTGAGGTAGGGTTTCACTAGCTCAGGCTGACCTGGAATTCACTATGTAGTCTCAGGCTGGCCTCGAACTGACGGCGATCCTCCTGCCCCTGCCTCCTGCGCGCTGGGATTAAAGGCGTGCGCCACCGTGCTCAGGTTGTATCAGTTACTGTTTTATTGCTGGAACAAACGACCTGACCAGGAGCAGCTTACAGAAGAAAAGGGTTTACTTGGCTTACCGTTACAAGGGGAATTCCATCATGATGAGGAGAGCCTAGCAGAAGTAGGAAGCCAGGGTCACATCCTCTCATCCACCGGGAGGGAACAGACAGGGAGACAGCAAGCAGCACTGGGCTGTAATACCTCAAGGCCCAGCCCCCAGTGACACACATTCCTCAAACAAGGCTCTGCATCCTAAAGATTCCACAACCTCCTCAAACAGCTTCTGGTGGGGATGAGGTATTCAAACGCATGAGTCTGTGGGGGACCCTTTACACTCACCCCACCACAGAACCTTTAAGTGGAGAGGTGGAAGAAGGATGTCAGTCAGGAGAGCATGTATAAGCATAAATTTCGCGAATGAAACAAATAGACAAAGGAGATGGTAAATCAACAAAGAAAAGCAACTAACCCTTAGTGCAAATAGCAGAAATAAATAATCCAACTAATCAGAAATATTAATGAAAAATTAAAAGAATTAGCAAGCTTCTCTCAATGTAATCCTAAATGGTTTTAATTCTCTAATGAAAAGACCCACTCTAGGACTGGAGAGATGGCTTGCCTGTGAAGCCTAAGGACCCAGGTTCAATTCCCCAGGACCCACGTTAGCCAGATGTACAAGGGGGAGCATGGGTCTGGAGTTTGTTTGCAGTGACTAGAGGCACTGGTAACCCATTCTCTCTCTCTCTCTCTTTGTCTGTTAAAAAAAAAGTCTCACTCTATACCTGACATCACCTGATAGCAGAATGGCTGTGGAAAGTATGCCATGACATTCTGACCCAGAATGGGACGCCTGAGCCCATCAGATCGTTGGAAGCTTCAAGATCAGAATCTTCATGAGTTGGTTAGGTTCCTCGCTTCAAAAATGAAATGTGAGCCGGGCGTGGCGGCGTACACCTTTAATCCCAGCATTCAGGAGGCAGAGGTAGGAGGATCACCATGAGTTTGAGGCCACCCTGAGAATACAGAGTGAATTCCAGGTCAGCCTGGGCTAGAATGAGACCCTACCTTGAAAAACAAAAACAAAAACAAAAAAAAAGAAATGTAAGTTCCCCAGTTCCCACATAAGCCAAATGCACAAGGTGACACGTGCCTGAGGTTTGTTTGAGGTGGTTAGAGGCCCTGGCACACTTGTTCTTTCTCTATATGCCTTCCTCTTGCTCTCTCTCTAAAATAAATAAATAAAATATTTTTTAAAAAATGAAATGTGAAGGCTGGAGAAATGGCTTAGCAGTTAAAGCACTTGCCTGTGAAGCCTGAGGACCCATGTGTGACTCTCCAGGTCCCACATAAGCCAGACGCACAAGGTGATACCAGTACACAAGGTCACACCTGCATACAAGGTAGCACACACGTCTGTAGTTCTATTGTGTGGCTGGAGGCCCTGGCACACCAATTCACTTTCTCTCATAAAACAAATTACAAAAAAAAGAAAGAAAGAAAAAGAAATGTGAGGGCTGGAGACACAGTTGCTTCCCCACTGGGGCCTATGACCTCCCCACCCAAAAGTTTTGGCCTTGGCTTACAGTAGCAAACATGAATTTCTTCCAGTAAAGTAGCCCTTAGGACTGGAGAGATGGCTTAGTGGCTAAGCACTTGCCTGTGAAGCCTAAGGACCCCGGTTCGAGGCTTGATTCCCCAGGACCCACATTAGCCAAATGCACAAGGGGGCGCACGTATCTGGAATTCATTTGCAGTGGCTGGAAGCCCTGGCATGCCCATTCTCTCTCTCTCTCTCTGTAGCTCTCAAATAAATAAATAAAATAAACAAAAAAAATTTTAAGTAGCCCCTAAATTCAATTGGAAAGGAGTTGTTGGTGCTCATGATACATGTGCCACTAATAAACCCATAGCATATCTCGTCTGGCATGTTGGTAGCATAGTGTGCCGAGTCCATAACTGAGCAGAATTGATGGTGACAATTCTCTAGTGGCTCACCTAGCACCTTCAGTCACTGAAAGCTAGCCAGTAAGAAGAGTAGAGATCAGCTTGATTTTGCTAGTTCTTGTAATGAAAATTATATGGTGTGATATCTTCAGGATCTAATCATCTAGTTGTGGCACGCAAGGAATGGCAGTGACTGTGTTGTTTTGAGGATCTCTGGGTTTCTCTGGCTAACAATTCACAGAGAGGTAGCAGGCCCTTTGCCCTGGGATTTTATTCAACAACATTACATCTTCTGAGACTCGTTTTCCACCCAAGCAAGGTGCCTTCTTTCAAAGTCTAAGTACTGGTTTTCACTGCTCTTCCAAATTTGTAAGATTCTCAAGGACCAACATTATATAATGAAATCTTTTTACAGAGCATAGGCAGGATCCCTGAAAGCCTACTGCCTTCAAGCAAGTACCAGTTGATCTTGTGATTTAGCAGCTAAGAGGATACTTAAAAAAAAAAAAAAGTTGGGGCTGGAGAGATGGCTTAGCAGTTAAGGCACTTGCCTGCAAAGCCAAAGGACCTCAGTTCAACTCCCCAGGACCCACATAAGCCAGATGCACAAGGTGGTTCATGCATCTGTTGGCTGGAAGCCCTGGTGCACCCATTCTCCCTCTCTCTCTTTCTCTCTCAAATAAATGAATAAAAATTAATAAAAAATAAAAACAAAGTTCAAGCTGGCTGCAGTGGCACATGCTACCCTGAGACTACATAGACTATGTCAAAAAAAAAAAACAAAAAAAAAACAAAAACAGGACTGGAGAGATTGCTCAGTGGTTAAAGGTGCTGGCTTACAAAGCCTGGCAGCCTGACTTCAATTCTCTAATATCCATGTAAAGCCAGTTTCACAAAGTGGCGCATGTTTTGGCAGTTTGTTTATAATGGCAAGAGGTCCTAATACACCTGTTCATTCTCTCTCTCTCCATGCAAAAAAAATTTTTTTTTTTTTTGCTAATAAAAGGAGGTGAGGAGGCTAGGAGATGGCTTAGTGGTTAAGGGTCTCTATTTAATCCCTAGAGAAACTCTGCCAAGCAGGTAATTGCATTGTTTTGCGATTGAGGAAATTGTGGATGGGTCAGTAGTGTGATGGTAAATACTCAACAAGTTTGGCGAGGAGGGGGCAACCCTGCCCTGTACTGCTTTGGGTTTCTGTTGTTCAAATACTCTACATAGCCCATATCTAGTTACCAAGGTGACGTGACTAAACATAGGGTTGGGAATAAAGTCTGGCAGGACACCATTGAATAGTATTTCTACCACAGAGAAACAGCAGACAAAGCCTAAAAGGTATTGTAAAATATAGAAAAAAAAATACTACCTTGCTGACTTTTCAGTATTTATTGCATTTAGTTAGTTAGAAATAGGGTTTTGCCATGTAGCCCTATTTGGCCTTGAACTCTTGATTCTCCTGTCTCATGTCTTGGATTACAGATGAGCAACCACCATGCACACCACCTTGTTTTGTTTTGGTTTTTTGAGGTAGGGTTTCACTCTAGCTCAGGTTGACCTGGAATGCAGTATGTAGTTTCAGGGTGGCCTCGAACTCATGGCGATCCTCCTACCTCTGCCTCCCCAGTGCTGGGATTAAAGGCTTGTATGTCTGGCCTCCACACCCGGAAAAATTTGTCTATTTATTTATTTACTTAATTTTTTTTTGGTTTTTCAAGGTAGGGTCTCACTCTAGCCCAGGCTGACCTGGAATTCACTATGTAGTCTTAGGATGGCTTGAACTCATAGCAGTCCTCCTACCTCTGCCTCCAGAGTGCTGGGATTTAAAGATGTGTGCTTAAGGTATTTGCCTGCAAAGCCAAAGGACCTTGGTTTGATTCCCCAGGACCCATGTTAGCCAGGTGCACAAGACGGTGCATGTGTCTGGAGTTCGTCTGCAGTGGCTGAAGGCCCTGGCACGCCCATTTTCTCTCTCTCCCTCTTTCTGTCAAATAAATTAATTAAAATTTTAAAACTTTTTTAACTTTTTTTTTTTTTTTACTCAAGTATTTATTCACTGCAGCTCTTCCTACTCATCTCCCTAAATCCTATCTCAGAAAAGAAAACCTCCCAGAAAGAGCCAAGTAAAACTTATTAGGCTCTGGCCAGGTATGGCGGCACACATCTTTAATCCCAGCACTTGGGAGGCAGAGGTAGGAGGATCGCCATGAGTTCAAGGCCACCCTAAGACTACATAGTGAATTCCAGGTCAGTTGGGACTAGAGTGAAACCTTACCTCAAAAACAAAAAACAACAACAACAAAATATTAGGCTCTGGAGAGATGGCTCAGCAGTAAAGGTGCTTGCTTCCAAAGCCTACGGCCCAGGCTTGATTCTGTAGAACCCACATGGAGCCAGATGCACAGTGTTGTAGCACATGCATCTGGAGTTTGTTTGCAGTTGCAGGAGACCCTAGTAAGCTATTCTTTCTCTCTCTTCCATAAATAAAATATTTATTTTCATTTATTTACTTGAGAGAGAGGGCGAGAGAATGAATGGGCATGCCAGGGCCTCCAGCCATTGCAAATGAACTCCAGACATATGCGCTACCCTGTGCATCTGGCTTGTGTGGATCCTAGAAAATTGAACCTGAGTCCTTTGGCTTTGCAGGCAAGCACCTTAACCACTAAGCCATCTCTCCAGCCCTAAAATATTTTTAAAAAATCATTAGGCTCCTGGACATGGTGGCACATGCCTTTAATCCCAGCACTCGGGAGGCAGAGGTAGGAGGATCGCCATGAGTTCAAGGCCAGCCTGAGACACCATAGTGAATTCCAGGTCAGCCTGGGCTAGAGTGAGACCCTACCTCAAAAAAACAAAAAATCATTAGGCTCAGGCTGGAGAGATGGCTTAATGGTTAATTAAGATGCTTACCTGCCTGCAGAGCAAAAGGACAATTCTCCAGGTCCCACGTAAGCCAGGTGCACATGGTGGCACATGCATCTGGAATTTGTTTGCAGTGGCGACAGGCCCTGATGCGCCCATTCTCACTCTCTGTCTCCCCCCACACCGTCATCTCTAATAAATAAATATAAATAAATCTTTCTTAAAAATTATTAGGCTGGGCTGGAGAGATGGCTTAGCGGTTAAGCGCTTGCCTGTGAAGCCTAAGGACCCCAGTTCGAGGCTCGATTCCCCAGGACCCACATTAGCCAGATGCACAAGGGGCGCACGTGTCTGGAGGTCCTTTGTGGCTAGAGGCTCTGGTGTGCACATTCTCTATCTATCTATCTGCCTCTGTCTCTCTCATCTGTGGCTGTCAAATAAATAAATAAATAAATAAATAAAAACAAAATTAAAATAAAATTTATTAAAAAAAATTATTAGGCTCAGCAATGTGACATGATCACAGACACTTGCATATTATCAGATTATTTAGAAACGTGCTCTGGAGTTCTGAGGTTGTCATTCTTCAGTGGTATTTTGATACCCTGACAAGATATTTTTAGAGCACGCGAAGCCCAAATTAAAACATTGTGACAAAAAGAAAAAAAATAGGAATTTAAATCAAGTTCTATTAAGTGGACAACTTCAGTAAATAGCCAATAACAATGCAGGAAAAAGAACCAGGCATTTTTTGAGAACTATTTTGAGAGTAGCTAAAGATGACGAGGTGCTCACAACCTGTGTGCTTAGATGAGATCTGTGTCTTGCCAGACAGTGAGGGTCAGGCCTTGGCCTTGTAGCCCTTTTTGACAGGCCTGGATGCCTTGGATTTCATAAACAGAGCTTTCTGCCCACTGGTCAGGGCTGCATATAGGCCGACCCCATCAAGAAGTGAGAGGCTTGCTGGGCGTGGTGGCGCACGCCTTTAATCCCAGCACTCAGGACGCAGCGGTAGGAGGATCACCGTGAGTTTGAGGCCGTCCTGAGAATACACAGTGAATTCCAGGTCAGCCTGAGCTGTTTTACTATATGTGTCTGTAGCAGACAGATTTAGGTTTGCTGAGATGAACTTTCAGACCAGACAGTCATAGAGAAAGAGATATTTATTAAAGCTTCTAGATCCAAAGATGTTTTACAATGACAAAACAAAAATAAAAAACCCGGCCTGCTTTCACAGACCCAAACAGAGAGAGAGAAGCCATAAGCCAACCCAAAAACCACGCAACACACTTCAAGAAGTCCAGGTAGAACTAGACACTTTCTATATTTTTAGATCGAAGTTTTAAATCCACCATCACACTTTAGGGCTGGACCCCAAAATCCACCCAGTGACACTGCCTCCAGCCAGGTGGCTACAGACCCAATCTACAAATCAAACTACTAAAGCACTAAATATATTGGGGGCGTCTATTTAAACTACCACCGTGCTCAAGGATCCCCTAGCCTTGTTTAGTTCCTAGGCGCCTGATTCGGCCGGACACAGGTTAGGCCGCCAGTATCCTTGTACGCTTCTTGTGCCCTTACCCTCTCTAGGCTTGTCCTCTGCTGATGTTTCTCACTGAGGGATTTCATGACTCAGATTCTTTTTTAGTTTGAGAGACACAGAGAGAAAGAGGGATATATAGAGAGAGACACAGAGAGAGAATGGGCATGCCAGGGCCTTCAGCCGCTGCAAACAAACTCCAGGTGTGTGCGCCACCTTGTGCACATGTGCGTCATTGTGTGCTTGCAACCGGCTTACATGGGACCTGGGGATTCAAACCTGAGTTCTTAGGCTTCACAAGCAAGCACCTTAACCACTGAAGCCATCTCTCTAGCCCCGTGACTCAGATTTAAAGACCCATCTAACTTCCCTCAGGCCCATCAGTAGGTCACACTGAAGCTCTGTCTTAAATAATGACTCAGACTTTGCAGTGGCTTTGCAGTAGGGAGGCCCTCATCTGGGAGCCGCAGGTATTTTTTTCAGGCCCAACACTACATCTGGGACATGCAGTTATTGTTGCTGTTGTCTTGTTTTGTTTTGTTTTTGAGGCAAGGTCTCACTCTGGCCCAGGCTGACCTGGAACTCACTGTGTAGTCTCAGGCTGGCCTCAAACTCCTGATCCTCCTACCTCTGCCTCCCAAGTGCTGGGATTAAAGGCATGTGCCACCATGCCTGGCTTGTGACATGAATTTGCATGGCCTCACATTTCTTAGGATCTTGATATCATTATAGATAATTGAATAGTTTATAGTAAGGTCTTTTTTTTTTTTCTTTTAATATATTTTTATTTGCCAGGAGAGAGAAAGAGAGAGAAAATGAACACCAGGGCCTCCTGCTTCTGCAAAGGAACTCCTAACACATGTGCCATTTCGGGCATCTGGCTTTTCATGGGTGCTGGTGAACAAAACCCAGGCTATCAGGCTTTGTAAGCAAGCACCTTTAACTACTGAGCCATCTCCCAGCTGTCATGAGGGCTTCTTTAGTAATTCTAAGATGCCCTTTAGTTTCCTGCAAGGAATGGAACAGAGGAAAAGAAAGCTCTTTGCTTTAGGATAATAATATTTTTTTTTTCAAGGTAGAGCTTTATTCTAGCCCAGGCTGACCTAGAATTCACCATGTACTTTCAGAATGACCTCAAACTCATGGCAATCCTCCTACCTCAGCCTCCCAAATGCTGAGATTAAAGACATGTGCCACCACGCTCTTTAACAGAGAGAGTGGAAGGAGAGAGAGAAAGCAAAGATCTTCAGATCTATGCGGCAAAATGTAAGCATGAGGTGCTAAGAGGCAGTCTCAATGCTTACTTAATTCAGAACAAAAAACAAGAATTTTGGAAGCTCTGTCTAAAATTTAAGCCAAAGGGAGGGAATTACCACAGGATATATTTTATAATCATGGAAAATGTTAATAAAAATTTTAAAAATGAAAAAAAAAATAAAATAAAATTTAAGCCAAGTAGTGGCATACACCTTTAATCTCAGCACTTGAGAGGATTGCTGTGAGTTCGAGGCCACCCTGAGATTGCAGAGTGAATTCCAGGTCAGCCTAGGCTAGAGCAAGACCCTACCTCGAATAACCAAAAACTTTTTTTTCTTAAATATATTTATTTATTTGCACTTGTGTGGAGGGGGGCATGCCAGGGCCTTCTGCCACTGCAAACAAGCACCAGACATTTTTGCCACTTTTGGAGTCTGAAAATGAGTCCCAGGTGAACAGACTTTGCAAGCAAACACCATTAGCCTCTGAGCCATCTTCCTAGCCCCCAAGGCATATCATTTTCTTAACATGCAATCAATAAGCAAAATAAAAAAAAAAAAACCTTGCTATTTTGAAGGGTATACTTCAAGCATCTTTTCAATACATATCTGAACAATGGGATTATACCACATTGTTAGTTCAGTTCCTGTTTCCCAGTCCAATAATTACAGATATGGGGTAGCATTTTTAAAAGTTATATTTATTTATTTGTTTGCAAGCAGAGAGACATAGAAGAGAGACAGACAGAGAGAATGGGCACACCCAGGTCTCCAACCACTATAAATGAACTCCAGATGCATGTGCCACTTTGTGCATCTGGCTTTATGTGGGTACTGGGGATTCAAACTTGGGTTGTTAAGCTCTACAGGCAAGCACCTTGACCTCTGAACCATCTCTACAGCCCCCCCTTTTCAAAAGTGTATTGGGGTACCATTTTAACACTTTGTTTTTGTTTTTGTTTTTTCCGAGGTAAGGTTTCACTCTAGTCGAGACTGACCTGGAATTCACTATGTAGTCTCAGGGTGGCCTCGAACTCATGGTGATCCTTCTACTTCTGCCTCCCAACTGCTGGGATTAAAGACATGTGCCACCACACCTGGCCCTTAACACTTTTTTTTTTAAGTTTTTTATTTTATTAATTTATTTGAGAAAGAGAGAGAGAGAGGCATAGTGAGAGAAAGAGAAAGAGAGAGAGATAATGGGCGAGCCAGGGCCTCCAGCCACTGCAAATGAACTCCAGATGCATGCGCCCCCTTGTGCATCTGACTTATGTGGGTCCTGGGGAATTGAACCAAGGTCCTTTGGCTTTGCAGAGAAGCGCCTTAACTGATAAGCCATCTCTCCAACCCCCATTTTAACACTTTTTTAAATAATCATTTTATTCATACTGTTGTTGATGTCTTGTTTCCAAAATGTCACTATTTAAAATGCCATCTTTTCTCCTTGGGACTAATTCCTAGCAGAGAATGCACAAGTAATATTTCTTAGCACACTGCTTACCAATGATCACTTCCTATAAACGTGTACTGGAGGCCTCCTTTCTCCTTGCTCTTATCTTCAGAAATAATAATGAATGCTCAGAGAACAAACCTTCCAATTTGAACACTGAGAAGGGACTTTGATTGTGTGATCCCCCCCCCACCCCATCGAAGACATTTTCTGAATGTGATGGCACAAAGAATAGGCTAATGGTTTCAGGACAGAACGGACACTCAACCAAACTCCTAGGTCTCCCAGCCAAGTATCAAGAGCCACCCTGTCCCTGTCCTGTGCAGGCACACATCTGTCCAGAAAGGAGGTCCTTGGGACCTCAGTCCCAAGATCCGAGTCTGGGCTCTAATGGCCATCTCCCTCCATCACACTTGTGAGAGGAAATCTGTCCCCAAGCCCGGAAGACACGAAGGAGGGCCCCTGCAATGGCATCCAGTGTCCCAGCAAGTCAAGTGACTTCAAGCAAGTCAGTGACTTGGAGGGCAACAGTCTGCTGAAGGACTCGAGGAGGCCAAATGGCTGCAAGCTGGACCTTGGCATGCCCTGAGCGCCTCCCCGGAGGACCAGGCCCCTGAGACTCAAGCCCTCCATCCCCGTCCCTCGACCCAGGGCACGAAGGTGGCCACAGCCAGAGCAGAAGTCGAAAGGTGACCCAAAGATGGGCTCCTGGGCGGCTGACCTGGGGCAAGTGGTAGGACCTCTGCGTGGCCAGGCTCCTGTCCTGTGAGCCCAGGCCAGGGAGGGCTGTGATGAGCGAGGTGGTCATGAAACAACTCACCCTGGAAGCAAGCCCGCCGCCGCCGCCACCGCCACCCGACCACCACGCAGTGCAGTCGGTAGTGTCCCTAGAGATGCGCTGCCTGCCATTCTCTCCCTCAGCATGCCCTACCCTCTGGTCCTTTGTCCTGCAAAGGAATGTCGCCGAGGCCCGGCCTCCACTGTCCCCACGCAGGAGGACGGTGCAGAAGCCCCTACCACGGGTGGCCCGCCGTGAGCCCACCCGGCTCTCACTGTCGCCAGCTCGGGAGGCGCCGGCTCCCCAGGACGGCCCCCAGTCTGGAGGAGGGATGGCTCGGGCAGAGGTGAGGGGGTACCCCCCCCTCCCAGGAATGAGCGGATGCCACCGGGAGGGGCCCCGGCTGTCTGTGTTGGCAGTTGCCATGGTTTTACTCGGAGTTCTGGAGCCAACCCGCCCCGCTGCCTGGGGACACTCGGGACCCCCCTGCCAGCAGCCCGTGGGGACGTGAGGAGGGCCATCCCGGAGCCTGCCCGCACGGCTGTGCAGATGGAGGCCTCCGGGGACCAAGGGGGCG
The DNA here is from genome assembly GCF_020740685.1 of Jaculus jaculus. Classification (NCBI taxonomy): domain Eukaryota; kingdom Metazoa; phylum Chordata; class Mammalia; order Rodentia; family Dipodidae; genus Jaculus; species Jaculus jaculus. The sequence continues at coordinate 95,475,443 of NC_059110.1, forward strand.
AAGGAGACAAGCCATTCGAGAAGGTGGGGCGAGGCTGGCATGTGAGGGCACCGGGGAAGGAAGTGCCCAAGAGTCTTAAGTTTTTGGAAAGCTAAGAACATGAAATTCAAGGAAGAAGGAAAACTAGTGTGTGTGTGTGGGGGGGGGTGAGTTAGCAAGACACTCAAAGAGCAGGAGACTGGAATTCATTCACATATACTAGAGGTGTAAAGCACTTGTGCTAGCGTTGGGCTTGATCCCAGCACCACACACACACACACACACACACACACACACAGTGATAAACATGTTTATTAATTACATGCATTCAGGAACATGGTAAGGAGTCCAGTCTCGTGGTCAGTTTTGAAGGCTCAGGTAGTGGCAGGTGAGTAAAACCATGGCAACTGCCAACACATATATATGGTTATGTGGTATGTTTGGCATATTTATGGAGTTAATTAGCCGGAGTTCGCTCTCTCTAGGTTGAGGGGAGCCTGTCCCATCCACTTTCCAACCATCTTCATACCTTTGCCCTCATTCATCAAGGATCTTACTTTCTCCCCTGACACAGACAGAAGTTAATGCTCATTTTGTCCCCCCCGAGCGGCTTTGAAAAGATAGGCTGTAAAAAATAAACATAGAAACAAGCAGAATAAATAAATGAGGTCCTATTTATTCCCCCAAAGTCACCCACATTTTCTGATGTCTCAGTACTCTCACCTGTAACCAAGGATAATAATATCCAACCTCACATCTGTGGGAAAAGAAAATGAGTTAATGCTTATCGAAAGCTCTGTAAATGTACCTAGTAGGTATGAAAGGATAAGTATAAAATAAATAGGTGGAATGTTCTAAAATATTTTTTTTTTTAGGTAGGCTCTCATTCTAGCCCAGGTTAACCTGGAACTCACTTTGTAGCCCAAGCTGGCCTTGAACTCATGGAATGCTCCTACCTTTCTGCCTTCTGAATGCTGGAAGGAGAAAGTGCACCACCATGCTGTTCTAGGTTTTCTAAGCAGAGATTTTCAGAGATTTTTTTTTTTAACCTAGGCTCACTTATACTAATGCTGGCTCAAGAGACAGATCACAGGGAGAATGGACAAGGGTTTGGGGGCTGTAATTTAGGCTAATGCCTACCTAGCACAGCCTCTTAGGAGCTGTGGACCCCTCACTGGCTACCCTGCCTCCTTTTAGGTGACAACTGTTCCTTGCTTAGAGAGGACTTCCAGCGCCATCCCAGCTGGAGACTCCCTGATTCATCATGCCAAGGGCCTGAGCCAGGACACCTTCAAAATTGTAAGAGGCTCCCCTGGAGGAATTGGGAGGCCTCTGACATGCAGCCCACCACCCCACCTGTCACACTTTTGGAGTGGAAGTGGGCTGAGAGGTCCACTGGAGGCCTCTCATTAAACACACACAGCCTTTCGTGGGCCGTTAAGGACGACAGCCAGGCCAACCTGCTGGTCAACTGGGGCTGTCCACCTGTCTCTTCTCCCCACGCCCCATCAGCCCCTCACCTTGCCTGTCCCTTCCCCAGTGTAAAGAATACCTAAGGCCTCTGAAGAAGTTCTTGCGGAAGCTGAACCTGCCCAAGGACCTTCCCCAGAAGAAAAGGATCAAGCACACGAAGCAGAGCCTCGAAGCGCTGGGCGGCCACATCAACACCTTCCTGCGGCATTACTGCCGGGCCTGGGAGATCAAGCACTGGAAAAAGTAGGAACGCCTCTCTGCCTTTCCTCCCATGCCCACTCCTGGGTCCCCTACGTCCATTAAGATCACATCTTTTTTTTTTTTAATATATCTTATTTATTTATTTATTTTTTGGGTTTTTGAGGTAGGGTCTCCCTCTAGCCCAAGCTGACCTGAAATTCACTCTGAATTCTCAGGATGGCCTTGAACTCACAGCAATCCTCCTACCTCTGCCTCTTGAGTGCTGGGATTAAAGGCGTGCGCCACCATGCCTGACTTTTTTTTTTTTTATTTTATTTGATACAGAGAAAAAGGCAGATAGAGAGGAAGAGAGAGGGAGAGGATGGGCACGCCAGGGCCTTCAGCCACTGTAAATGAACTCTAGATGCATGCGCCCCCTTGTGCATCTGATTTATGTGGGTCCTGTAGATTCGAACTGGTATCCTCTGGCTTTGCAGGCAAATACCTTAACCACTTAACCATCTCTCCAGCCCCGAGATCACACCTTTCTTTTTATGGTTTAAAAATTATCAATATTGAGGTAGAAATTTTATTTAAAAAAGAAGAATTAGGCTGGGGAGATGGCTTAGCAGTTAAGCGCTTGCCTGTGAAGCCTAAGGACCCCGGTTCGAGGCTCGGTTCCCCAGGTCCCACGTTAGCCAGATGCACAAGGGGGCGCATGTGTCTGGAGTTCGTTTGCAGAGGCTGGAAGCCCTGGCGCGCCCATTCTCTCTCTCTTCCTCTATCTGTCTTTCTCTCTGTGTCTGTAGCTCTCAAATAAATAAATAAATAAATAAATAAAAGTATTTCTTAACTGGGCATGGTAGCATACACCTTTAATCCCAGCACTAGAGAGGCAGAGGTAGGAGAATCACTGTGAGTTTGAGGTCAGCCTGAGACTACATAGTGAATTCTAGGTCAGCCTGGACTAAAGCAAAGACCATCCCTCAAAAAAAAAAAAAAAAAAAAAGTCTCTCTTCTATAAATCTGTTCCCTCGTGTGTATGTATAGTGGAGATAACCATACCTACCTTATCTGGTCTATTGAGAGGCCTGCATAATTTTTTTTCCACTACTCGAAATGAAACACATGCTTAGCAAGCATGCTACCGCTGAACTATATGCTCAGATCTCTTTATTTTTAGAGACAGGGTCGCCCTAAGTTACCCTGGCTGGCCTTGGACTGACTGCAGCCCAGGCAGACCTTGAAGTTGCAACCTTCCTGCCTCAGCCTTCTGTACAGCTGAGCAAGCAGGCCTACACCACCAGGCCCAACTATGATTTAACATAAGTAAAGCACTTGGGACATATTTGTAGGAACACAAGAGATACTCAACAAGTATTAGTTCCTTTCTTTCCAAGGAGTCACCTCCAATCTTTTGCCCTGAAAACAAAACATAAGAATGCCCTCCCCTCTACCCTGGGAGATCTCACATACTTTCTAAGCAAGAATCCACACCATGGATGTGGTAAAATATGCTCACCTCATAGAATGGATACCAGAACAGAGCTCCAGGCATGCCACACAGCTATCTCAAAAACAATGGCATGCACCTATTAAGTAAAAATTTTCAATTACAGCTTATACAGAACCACTCAGCTTCTCCCTACAGCACATAAAAAGATTTAAGATTCTGGGTGCCTAGCATTAATTTACCCTCAGTAACAGAAGAGAAAATTCCCTTCATCCTTAAGATCTTTTATAATAATAAATTATTCTATATGTATGGAAGTTATCAATAAAAAGTGGCCTTCAGCCACTGTAAATGAACTCTAGACGCATGCGCTCCCTTGTGCATCTGATTTATGTGGGTCCTAGAGATTCGAACCGGTATCCTCTGGCTTTGCAGGCAAATACCTTAACCACTTAACCATCTCTCCATCCCTGAGATCACATCTTTTTTAAAAAATATATATTTTATTTTTACTTATTAATTTGAGAGAGAGAGAGAGAGAGAGATACAGAAATAGGCAAGGAGAGAGAGAATGGGTCCGTCAGGACATCCAGCCACTGCAAGTGAACAGATGCATGCACCCCCTTGTGCTTCTGGCTTATGTAGGTCCTGGGGAATCAAACCGAGGTCCTTTGGCTTTGCAGGCAAGTGCCTTAACCGCTCAGCCAATCCCTCCAGCCCTAAGATCACATCTTAAGGGCTGGGCACAGTGGTGCACACCTTTAATCCCAGCCCTTGGGAGCCAGAGGTAGGAGGATCGCCGGGAGTTCGAGGCCACCCTGAGACTCCATAGTGAATTCCAGGTCATCCTGGGCTAGAGTGAGACCCTACTTCAGAAAACAAACAAACAAACAAACAAGTCTTTCCAGAGCACCATCTAAGTGGACAGCTACTGTGTTGCAGGTACTTGCTACCAGCACATGATATTCCTGCCTTAGCATATCTCTACCTCCAATCCCTCAACCTGAAGGTGAGAAAGTAATAGGTGGCTCTTCATGCCTGGGTAGGTCCCAGCCACAACACCCATGCAGAAGCAGGAAGGGCCGTATTCCACCTCTCTGAGCCTCAGCTCTCGGTTCTCTTTTCCCCCTCCCCCCACAGGATGCTCTGGCGATTTGTCTCCCTCTTCTCCGAACTGGATGCAAAGCAGCTTCGCCGGCTCTACAAGTATAGCACTACCAACCAGACAGCCAAGTTTCTGGTGAGGCTCTCTAGAAACCTCTACAAGTATAGCACTACCAACCAGACAGCCAAGTTTCTGCTAGTGGGGAGTTGGTCAGTATGTTCTTGGATCATGAGAGGAGCTCTGGGCCCTCTGATGCAATCTGGCCCCTCTGGCTCTTTCCACAGTTCACTGCCTGAGGAAGACTCCTGTTCTGTTTCTACCTTTCCCTGTACTGGGCAAGCAGGCTCATGGGGTCACACACTTAACACCAAGTTCTTTTTATTATTTATTTACTTATTTATTGAGATAGAGAGAGAATTGGTGCACCAGGGCCTTCAACCACTGCAAACCATTTCCAGATGCATGTGCTACTTTGTGCATCTGGCTTACATAGGTCCTGGGGAATTGAACCTGTGTCCTTTGGCTTTGCAGGTAAGTGTCTTAACCACTAAGTCATCTCTCCAACTCAAGTTCTTTTTTTTTTTTTTAATTTATTTGTTTGAGAGCGACAGACACAGAGAGAAAGACAGATGGAGAGAGAGAGAATGGGCATGCCAGGGCTTCCAGCCTCTACTAACGAACTCCAGACGTGTGCACCCCCTTGTGCATCTGGCTAACGTGGGACCTGGGGAACCGAGCCTCGAACCGGGGTCCTTAGGCTTCACAGGCAAGCGTTTAACCGCTAAGCCATCTCTCCAGCCCCCAAGTTCTTTTTTAAAAAGAATTTTTTTTTTTTGAGGTAGGGTTTTACTCTTACCCAGGCTGACCTGGAACTCACTCTGTAGTCCCAGGCAGGATGCACAGTGATCCCCTTACCTCTGCCTCCTAAGTGCGGGGATTAAAGGCATGTGCCACCACACCCAGCTTAAAAAAATAGTTTTAAATTTATCTGTAAGCAGAGAGCGAGGGAATGAGATAGAATGGGTGTGACAGGATTTTTTGCCTCTGCAAATAAACTCTACATCTGGTTTTCTGAGCTTATTGAGGACTCAAACCTGGGCCAGCAGAGGCTTTGCAAACAAGCACCTTTAACTTCTGAGCCATCTCTACAGTCCCTTTTAAAATTTCCTTTTTGTTCCATTTTTGTTGGGCTTATTTGTTTTTGTTTTTCAAGGTTGAGTTTCACTGTAGCCCAAGTTGACCTAAAATTCACTATGTAGTCTCAGGCTGGCCTCGGACTCACAGCAATCCTCCTACCTTGGCCTCCTGAGTGCTGGGATTAAAGGTGTGTGCCACCATGTCTAGCTGTTATTTTTATCAAATATTTTTATTTATTTATTTGAGACAGAGAGATAAATAGAGAGAATGGCACACCAGGGCCTCTAGCTACTGTAAATGAACTCCAGATGCATGTGCTACCTTGTGTATCTGGTTTATGTGGGTCCTGGGGAATCAAACCTGGGTCCTTAGGCTTCTCAGACAAGCATTTTAGCCACTAAGCCATCCCTCCAGCCCTAGCTGTTATTATCGTTATTTTTTTGTTTTTGGTTTTTCGAGGTAGGGTCTCACTCTGGTCCAGGCTGACCTGGAATTAACTCTGTCATCTCAGGGTGGCCTTGAACTCATGGCAATCTTCCTACCTCTGCCTCCCAAGTGCTGGGATTAAAGGCGTGCGCCACCACACCCAGCTTTTTTTTGTTTTTTGGTTACTTAGCTGTTATTATTATTATTTTTTATTTATTAACAGACACAGAGAGAAAGACAGATAGAGGGAGAGAGAGAGAATGGGCGCGCCAGGGCTTCTAGCCTCTGCAAACGAACTCCAGACGCGTGCGCCCCCTTGTGCATCTGGCTAACGTGGGACCTGGGGAACCGAGCCTCAAACCAGGGTCCTTAGGCTTCACAGGCAAGCACTTAACCGCTAAGCCATCTCTCCAGCCCTTAGCTGTTATTTTTAAAAAAATATTTACTTATTTGTTTGAGAGAGAGGCAGATAGAAAATTCATTTTTTGTTTTTTTTAATATTTTTGTTTATTTTTATTTATTTATCTGAGAGAGAGAGAGAATGGGCATGCCAGGGCCTCCAGCCACTGCAAATGAACTCCAGATGCATGTGCCCCCTTGTGCATCTGGCTTATGTGGGTATTGGGGAGCTGAGCCTGGGTCCTTAAACTTCGTAAGCAAGCACCTTGACTGCTAAGCCATCTCCCCAGCCCTTATATAACAATAAATTTATACAAAATAAATTTATATAAAAATTTGTTATTTTTATATAACAAAAATATATTATTTGGAGCTGGAGAGGTGACTTAGTGGTTAAGGCATTTGCTTGCAAAGCCAAAGGACCCAGGTTCCATTCCTCAGGATTCACATAAGACAGATGCACAAGGTGGCACATGCATCTGGAGTTCATTTGCAGTGGCTGAAGGCCCTGGCATGCTCATTCTCTCTCTCTCTCAAATAAATAAAATAAAATTTAAAAATATTTTATTTGGTTGGGCGTGGTGGTGCACACTTTTAATCCCACCACTCAGGAGGCACAGGAAGGAGGATTGCTGTGAGTTCGAGGCCAGCCTGAGACTACAGAATAAATTCCAGGACAGCCTAAGCTAGAGTGAGACTTTAGAAAAAAAAATTATTTGGGCTAGAAAGATGGCTCAGCAGTGAAAGGCACTTGTATGCAAAGCCTGATAACCTAGCTTTAATTCCCAGTACCCACATAATGCCAAATGCAAAAAGTGCATGTGGAGTTCATTTGCAGAAGCAGGAGGACCTAGTAAAACAATACTCACTCTTGCTCTCTCTTATGAGAGCTATCAATAAAAAGTTGTTAATTTTTTAAACAGAAGCTACCTTTTTAAAAAAAAAAGATTTATTTTAATTTATTTATTAGAGACAGAGAGAGGGGTGGGGGAGAGAGAGAAAAAGTGAAAATGGGCGTGCCAGGGCCTCTAGCCACTGCAAACAAACTAGGGGCGCATGCGCCATTTTGTGCATCTATCTGGCTTATGTGGAACTTGGATAATCGAATCTGGGTCCTTAGGCTTTTTAGGCATGTGCCTTAACCGCTAAGCCATCTTTCCAAGCTCAATAAAAAGTTGTTTTTTTTTTTTTAATATCAGCAAATAAATATCTAGGCATAGTGGTGCGTGCCTGTAATCATAGCACACTGCTGAGACTGGAGGACTATACTTGGAACTACACCCAGGGACAGCCCGACCTAGAAGACAGTTGGTAGCCTGGTCCCACTCACATCCTTAGATTGATTTTGTTTGTTTGTTTGTTTGTTTTTCGTGGTAGTGTCTCACTCTAGCCCAGGCTGACCTGGAATTCACTATGTAGTCTCAAGATGGCCTCCAGCTCACTGCGATCCCCTACCTCTGCCTCCTAAGTGTTGAGATTAAAAGCGTGCGCCACCACACCAGACTACATCCTTAGATTCTTAACACCTTTTGACCCTACCCACTTAGCCAGGCAAATGTGAGAGGCAGCGATTTCAACACGTGCAGGGTTGGCCATGTGGAAGCCAGGCTCATCTTTCCCCCAATCTCTCTTCCACACTGGACCCCACTGCAGGTAGCATTCTGCCCCTTGGATGCACCAGAGAGATCTTTGCTGACCAACCAGGAGGACAGCCTTCCCAGACTCTGCAGTGCTTGGGGGCTGCACGGCAACATCAGCGGCATGAAGGAGAGGCTGTCCAAGATGCAAGCGCCCGGTCAAGAGGCTGCCATGCTGAAGGAGCCAAGGTCCCTGCGCCACGTCAGCAGAGGTGATGCCCACGGGATACTGCCGAGTGCCTGGGCTGGGAGATGCAGACCAGTCTGGGGGTTTTCTTGGAGCAGACTGGAGCCTCTGCACTGAGCCTGCCAGGTCCCTGTCCATCTTCTCTGCCTCCTGTGTTTTGCTCTGTTCTTCTTTCCTTCCCTTCTCTACAGTCTCTTTTCTATTTTTAGTTCCTCCTCCAGGTATGTTCATTATAGAATGTTTATATTTTGAAATATTTTTTGTTCATTTTTATTTACTTGAGAGCAACAGACAGAAAAAGAGGCAGATAGAGAGAGAATGGGCACTCCAGGGCTTCCGACTACTGCAAACGAACTCCAGATCCATGCAACACCCTGTGCATCTGGTTAATGTGGGTCCTGGGGAATCAGGCCTCGAACCGAGGTCCTTAGGCTTCACAGACAAGCGCTTAACTGCTAAGTCATCTCTCCAGCCCTAGAATTTTTTTAAATTTTTTGTCTTTTTTTGATTTATTTATTTGAGAGCAGCAGACAGGGACAGAAAGAGGCAGAGAGAGAGAATAAGCACACCAGGACCTCCAGCCACTGCAAATGAACTCCAGACACATGCACCCCCTTGTGCATTTGGCTAACGTGGGTCCTGGGGAATCGAGCTTCGAACCGGGGTCATTAGGCTTCACCGACAAGCACTTAACCACTAAGCCATCTCTCCAGCCCCTGGTCATTATAGAATGTTTAAAATGTAGATAAGGGGCTGGAGAGATGGCTTAGTGGTTAAGATGCTTGCCTGCAAAGCCAAAGGACCCAGGTTCAATTCCCAGGACCCACGTAAGCCAGATGCACTCTGCTTCTTTCTCTTTCTCTCAAATAAATAAATGAAAAATAATAAAATATTTCTAAAATGTAGATAGGTGTGAAAAGAGAGAAGGCGCCCAACGCCCAGAGGCCAGCACTTCTGCCATTGAGTGTGGTTCTTTCACTGTTCTGTACAAGTTCCCCAACAGAGGTTTCATAATGCACACAGTTTAAGAGAGAGAGAGGCAGATAGAGAATGGGCACACAAGGGCCTTCAGCCACTGCAAACCAATTCCAGACACATGTGCCCCGTTGTGCATCTGGCTTACTTTACGTGGGTCCTGGGGAATCGAACCTGGGTCCTTTGGCCTTGCAGGCAAGTGCTTCAACCGCTAGACCATCTTGCCAGGCAACACATACAGTTTGGAAAGCTGCATTCCCAGTTCCCATTTAAATCCAGGCACATTCCCATAGGATAAGAGGCAGGGTGGAGAGGGAGTATGGACTCTCGGGCAGTGCAGCAGTGGCAGGATGCCCACTGTTGCATGGAGTGGGATGCAAGGAAAAAAGAAAGGGACTCGCCCTTAACTGAGCCAGATGGCTTGTGTGCTCTCTGCAGTGCTTGGCTCCCTGTAGGGGCTGCAGCAGTCCTTAGTAAGCGAGGGGAGGGGGCGAGGCTAAGGTGGGAACCAGTAAGGGCCCCTGCTGTGCACCGAAGTGCCCAGATCCACCTCACACTGCTGGGACTCTCTCCTGTGCCATAGCTGCCTGGGCTCAACTACTGCTGGGGAAGGCGCATGCTACTGTATTGGAGGCCAGGGGAAGGCATAGGATGATGCTCTCTTCTGTTGCACATCCTCCTGAGCGCCAGAGAGAGTGGCCATAATTTTGAGTCGGCCACTTCTCTGAAGGCCTGGCTGGGTGGGTTTGTTTTAGTCAGGTTTGCAATGCTGGCAGGAAACACCAGACCAAGAGCAGCTTGTGGGAGAAAAAGTTTATTATGGCTTGTAGACTCAAGGGGAAACTCCATCATGGCAGGAGAAATGATGGCATGAGCAGAGGGTGGACATCACCTCCTGGCCAACATCAAGTGGGCAACTACAACAGGAGAGTGTGCCAAACACTGGCAAGGGGAAGCCCTCCCCAAGAATACACTGTCTCCAGGAGGCTTCAATTCTAAATTGCCATCAGCTGGGGACCTAGCATTCAGAACACCTAAGTTTATGGGAGACACCTGAATCAAACCACCGCATTCTGCCTCTGGCCCCCATAAACTGATAACCATACATGTTGTAAAATGCAATGTATTCATCCAACTTTAAAAGTCCCCATAAGGGCCAGGCATAGTGACACATGCCTTTAATCCCAGCACTGGGGAGGCAGAGGTAAGAGATCGCCGTGAGTTTGAGGCCACCCTGAGACTACATAGTGAATTTCAGGTCAGTCTGGGCTAAAGTGAGACTGTACCTCAAAAAAAAAACAAAACAATAAAATAAAAGTCCCCATAGTTTTTTTTTTATCAATAATATTCAAATGTCCTCATAATCCAAGGTCTTTTAACTGAGCCACAATATCAAAAATAAGTAAATAACACTTAAAATTTAAAAAAACCTAAAAATCAAAAAGCCCATAATGGCACAGAATTCAACACTCATGCTGCAAAAGATGACATTAGGCATAGCAAAGAAATATTCAACCAACACAAGATTTTAACAGGGCAAACATCAAACTCTGAAGCTCCAAGTCCAACAACTCTAGCCAGTGACCAGTCTCAAAATCTAGTAATTCTAACCAACAAGTCTCTGGAGTTCCAATTCTACCCATCCAGCTAGGCTACTCACAGTCCTGGGAAACTTCATCCAGGGCTGGCAGCAATCCTTGGCAGCCATCTCGAGGTCCTGGCATGTCCACTGGGTCTCCACTGCAACCCACAGTTCATCCTCATGGATCCAGCAGGTCTCCATGCAGGGCATCCAGCAAACCTGCTTCACACTGCCCAGAGCCATTTCCAAAGCACAAGACTGTGCTGCAAATTCAATGACCCTCTCTTTCCTGTATTTCTCATGCTCCACAATATCAGGCAGGGTGCCAATTTGTTCATCCAGGGGGGAATAAAGCAGACTTTGCAGAATAGGACACTCCTTGAGCAGTAAGGCCCCTTCAAAAGAGTCTGCATTCTTTTTTTTTTTAATCCATGATTACTGTTTTTTATTATCAGATTGAACTTTAAGTACTTTAAAATTTCTTTATTTTATTTATTTATTTGAGAGAGAAAGGAGAGAGAGAAAGAGGGAGAGAGAGAGAGAATGGCTGTGCCGGGTGCTCTAGCTGCTGCAAACAAACTCCAGATGCATGTGCACCTTGTGCATCTGGCTTTACGTGGGTCCTGGGAAATCAAACCTGGGTTATTAGGCTTTGCAGGCAAGTGCCTTAACTGCTGAGCCATCGCTCCAACTCCATATATGGCTTTTTAAAAAAAGTGTGTGCTGGGGATCAAACTCAGGTCCTCATGCTTGCACAGCAGGCGCTCTTACCCACTGACATGTCTTCCCAGTCCCTACTTCCCAGAGCTATGTTTTATTTTATTTTTTTGAGGTAGGGTTTCACTCTAGGCCAGGCTGACCTGGAATTCACTAGGTAGTCTCAGGGTGGCCTCGAACTCATGGTGATCCTCCTATCTCAGTTTTCTGAGTGCTGGATTAAAGATATGTGCCATTATACCTGCCTTATTTCCCAGATTAAAAAAAATACATATAAATATATTTTTTAACCAAAAAAAGACTATGCTGTATATGCTTTTTTTTTTTTTTTTTTGAGGCAGGATTTCACTCTAGCTCAGGCTGCCTTGAAATTCCCTATGTAGTCTCAGGCTGGCTTTGAACTCACAGCAATCCTAACTCTGCATCCTGAGTGCTGGGATTAAAGGTGTATACCACCACACCCAGCTGTATATGCAAATTTGATTTGAACTTGCTTTTAAAAATTAATGGCTAGGCTGGAGAGATGGCTTAGCAGTTAAGCACTTGCTTGTGAAACCTAAGGATCTCGGTTCGATGCTCAATTCCCCAGGACCCATGTAAACCAGATGCACAAAGTGGTGCATGCATCTGGAGTTTGTTTGCAGTGGCTGGAGGCCCTGGTGAGCCCATTCTATCCCTCTCTATTTGCCTCTTTCTCTCTCTGTCACTCTCAAATAAATAAATAAAAATGAAAAAAAAAATTGATGGCATCAAGCCTGAGGAGATGACTTAGCAGTTAAAGGCACTTGCTTGTAAGCCTCTTGGCCAGTGTTCAATAGCCACACACGTAAAGCTGGATGCAAAGTGTCACATGTGCCTCAAGCCATGGGAGGTAGAGCCAGGAGAATCTGGATGTTCATGGGCCAGTTAGACTGGCCCACACAGTGACAAAAGTGTCAAGAGAGAACCTGTCATTCCAGGTGTGGTGGCACTGCCACTTTAATCCCAGCATTCGGGAGGATGAGTTAGGATGACTGATGTGAGTTCAAGGCTACCCTGAGACTACATAGTGAATTCCTGGTCAGCTGGACTAGAAGGAGACCCTACCTCAAGAAACAAAACAAAACAAAACAAAAATGATAATAATGTTTTCAGGTCAACATTAAAAATATTTTATTTATTTACTTATTGCAGAGAGGGCCAGATAATATAGAGAGAATGGGTACGCCAGGGCCTCCAGCCACGCAAATGAACTCCAGACATATGTGCCACCTCGTGCAGCTGGCTTACGTGGGCACTGGGAAATTGAACCTGGCTCCTTAAGCTTTGCAGGCAAGCACCTTACATATCTCCTAAGCCATCTCTTCAGCCCAACATCTTCATTTCATGGAATAACTGAAACAAGTACTCCATATTCAAATTCCAGACATCACTATTGCTCACTCTGGCCTCTCAAACCATGCATTTTACCTGTCATATCAGTTAAATCTTTTCACCTAGCAAAGTCATGTGGAGGTCAGAGGACAACGTCCAGGGCAGCCTTCACCATTCCACCTCACTTGAGGCGGCGTTGCCGTCCATCTGGCTCTGCAGCTGTTCTTTGCCTCACTCAGTCTGCTGGGAAGTCTTGTCTCTGCCGCCACCACCCCGCCAGAGTGCTGGGATTACGGAAGCCCACCACAGCTTCCAGCTGACTTACATGGGGTCTGAAGCTCATACTCAGGTGCTCAAGCCTAAGAGGTAGACGCTTGATTCGCTGAGCCATCTCCCCATGGGGCTCCGCTTTTGGGATCTATTAACTTGTCTCTACCTTTAGGTCAAAAGTCTAAATGAATGAAGCTTTTGTTTGTTTGTTTGTTTAACACTGGAAATTGGCCTCACATAGGCTAGTCAAACATCCCACCTGAGCCTTGTCTCCAACCCCACCTCCTCCTCTCAGTCTTTTTCACTAAGACACATTAGCGATGATGCAGGTTCTCCCATTGTCACATGAGGAAGCAGGTAAGCTGGCGCACCCACCGTATGAAGGCCCTGGTCTCCTGCGGTGAGATGTCTGTCATGCGTGTGGTGCTCACAAGTGAGCTGTAATTAAAACTTGGCAGTGGAGTTTGCAAACACTGGTGTTTTCAAAGTACTTGGAACTGGTTGGTGAGATCTGAGAGGGAGGCAGGGAGGAATCATAACATGAAGCGAGAAGCTAAGAAAACTTGTGTCTGTCTGGACCGTGTCCTTAGCTTGCCGTAAAGGCTTTGGTCATGTCACTTCCTTGGTCCACGCCTGAGTAACAGCTCTCATCTATAAACTGGGGATGACGTCATCTCCTACTTCACAGGCTTGAGACTCAGTGGCCTACCTGGAGGTCATAGTTTTTCTTTTTTTAAAATAAAATATTGTATGTATTTATTTGAGAGAGAGAAAGAGGCAGATAGAAAGAGAGAGAGAATGGGCACGCCAGGGCCTCCAGCCACTGCAAATGAACTCCAGATGCTTGTGCCCCCTTGTGCATCTGGCTTATGTGGGTCCTGAGGTCCTGGATCCTTAGGTTTCATAGGCAAGTACCTTAACCATTAAGCAATCTCTGTAGCCCCATACATTTTTCTACTTTTATTTATTTATTTATTTTTTTGAGGTAGTTTCGCTTTAGCTCAGGCAGATCTGGAATTCACTATGTAGTCCCAGGGTGACCTCAGACTCAGTGATCCTCCTACCTCTGTCTCCCTAGTGCTGGGATTAAAGGTGTGCACCACCATGCCTGGGTATACATAGGTTTTCATTTCTCTATCCCCTTCACACTCTGCATTGGTTACTACGATTTTTTTTACTGCTTGTGATAGAGCCTCAAAAGCCTCTGACCAGAATTCTTTCTGTGTTTTCAGATTCTTTAAGGAAACCTCCTCAAAAACCAAAATTCAAGAGGAAGAGGATCAAGGAAGCCCCAGAAACACCTGAGAGCTATTCATAGGGAGACTCAGGGGACCGAAGCCAGCTCACCCTGAACCCCTGGGCATCTGTGCCGCTTCCTCGCGTCTAGTCCTGGCTGGGGAGCGGGAGGAGGTCCAAGAGTGGAGAGAGAAAACTAACCTTACAGAAAGGATGCTCAGTTCTTAGTTATGAATAAAAGGGGTGGGAAATAAACATCCTTAAGACAGTTCTGCTCTGTTTGCTCTCAGTCTCTCGTACCAGTGCCCACTGGCAGGTGCCTGTGCACACACTGGGCGGTAGTTGTGTGGCGGAGTACCAGAGGCTGATGAGGGAGGCGGCCATGTGGCAGCCATCACAGCAGGCTAAATACAGGGATGAGGGCAGGCCTGGGGAAGGCCGGAGCGTGTGGTGATGGTTAGAAGCTCCCCAGTTCTGAACCTGAGACTGCACTAAGCCCTAGGGCAAGGGCTCACATCCATTGTATGTGAGGTAGCGCACTGCCACCTGGAGGAGCTATGGGACACTGCAGCTGGCTTCCAAAATCTATGGGAAGATGGCGACCAGGAGGAGGGTATGAGTTTCCTTCAGTCTGCAAGGCCGAAAGGCAAAATGTGCAAAAGGGGAGGCCCTCTTTACTGTTTTCTCAAATTCAGGACAACCTTTGAATTCTAAAGTAGCAGACCATACGTTGTTGCTCTGCTCAAAACTCTCCAACAGTTCTTCGTTTCATCCAAAGTCAGTCAGCCAGGAATGCTTATTGTGCACACCTAAAATTCCAGTTTGGGGTTGGGTGAGGCAGAAGGACGGAGAGTTCCAGGCTGGACAACAAAGTTTGACTATCAAACAAAAGAGGTCCGAATCAGCCAGGCACGGTGGCATGCTTGTAATTCCAGTGCTCAGGAGGCAGAGACAGTGAGCTCCCTGCAGCTCACTGGCTGGCCAGTCTGGCCTACTTGGCTAGTTCCAAGCCAATGAGAGATCGTGTCTCAGAAAAAAAACAAAAAAACAAAAACAAACAAACAAACAAAAAAACAAGAGAGATGGCTCAGCGATTAAGACACATGCCTGCAAAGCCTAAGGACGCTGGTTTGATTCCCCAGTACCCATGTGAAGCCAGCTGAACAAGGTGGTGCATGTATCTGAAGTTTGTTGCAGTGGCTGGAGGCTCTGTCATGCTTACCCTCTCTTCCTATCTGCCTCTTTCTCTCTCTCAAATAAATATTAAAAATAAAATAGAAGATGCTGGGCCTGGTGGCAGATGCCTTTAATCCCAGCACTTGGGAGGCAAAGGTAGAGGATCGCTGTGAGTTCAAGGCCACCCAGAGACTCCATAATGAATTCCAGGTCAGCCTGGGCTAGAGTGTGAACCTACCTGGAAAAAAAAAAAAAAAAAAGAGGAAAGAGAGAGAAAGGCACTAAATGATGCTAAATGGAGCCAAGAACTACTTACTCTAGGGGACTCTTTTCCCTAACTGCATAGTTTCTTTTTTCTGCTGTCATCAGTATCAAGATTAGGGCTAAACCTTGAATATGTACATGGGCCTTGGGTGACCCAAACCATAATACCATTGCCTCAGTGCCTGTTTATGGGCTTCTTTCCCAATACAACTACTAGCCTCACTTTTTTGTTTTTCAAGGTAGGGTGTCACTCTAGCCCAGGCTGACCTGGAATTCATTATGTAGTCTCAGGGTGGCCTCGAACTCATGGCGATCCTCCGAAGTTCTGGGATTAAAGGCATGCACCACCATGCCCGGCTCACTTTTTAAATTTCTTTTGTTTATTTTTATTTATTTATTTGAGAGCGAAAAACAGAGAGAAAGAGGGAGAGGGGGCGGGAATGGGCATGCTAGGGCTTCCAGCCACTGCAAACGAACTGCAGACATGTGTGCCCCCTTGTGCATCTGGCTAACAGAGGTCCTGGGGAATCGAGCCCTGAACTGGGGTCCTTAGGCTTCACAGGCAAGCGTTTAACTACTAAGCCATCTCTCCAGCCCTTGCTTTACTTTTATAACTTCAAAACTTTATTCAAATATCACTTCCTCAACAAGGTCTAGATTTACCCATTTTTCTGGGGGGGGGGTGATTGGTTTCTAGGTAGGGTCTTGTTCTAGCCTAGACTGATCTGGAATTCACTTTGTAGTCTCAGGTTGTCCTCGAACAGAGGACAGAGATCCTACCTCTGCCTCCCGAGTGCTGGGTTTAAAGGCATGCACCACCACGCCCAGTTTGGCCCTATTTTTTTTTTTTTTTGGTTTTCTTTTTTTTTTTCCTTTCCTTTTCTTTTCTTTTCTTTTCTTGTTTTTCGAAGTAGTATTTCACTCTAGTCCAGGCTGACCTGGAATTCACTCCATAGTCTTGTAATGGCATAACTCATACTCTTATGGTTCAGAGGCAGAGCTCAACCCCAAACCCAAACCTGACAACAGGATTCTGTTCTTCCCAGAACTTCATCAGGTCTCTTAACTACTTTCAGTCTTTTAAAGTTGTAAGTCTAGGGAAGAATGACAGTCACTTTCATGAAGACTTAAAAATGCCCCCACAGGGCTGGGGTTATGACTATGCAGGAGTGAGGGTTGTTCAGCTCCCCAGCACCCATGTAAGTGTTGGGTGGGTGGTGGCCTGCCTGGAATCCCAGTGCTTGGGAGACAGAGGGGATCTCCAGGGCATGCTGGCCAAATTGGAGATCTGGGTTGAAATGAGAAATGCTGTCTGTTAATAAGGTAGAGAATGATGAAAAAGAACAGCTAGATGTCAATTTCTGGCCTCTATGTGCACACAAATGCACCTGCACACACACACACACACACACACACACACACACACACACACTGTCCAAGCAATCACGGACACACACATACCGCGCGTGGAACAAACAGTGCTGGCATCCATGTGTCACTCCCAAAGTGCTGCTGTGAGCACCGTCCCCAGCTGCCGTCACCATGGCCCTTCTGCCACACATCTTCATTTTCTTGAACAAGAGTCCTTTTGTTCTGCTTCCAACAGTTTCTCTCACACTACTCTCTAATAAGAACAGTCTGAAAAATCTAATTAATTCTGAGTCCCACCCAAAAGCAATCACAACTCAACTGGAAACAGATGCTGTATGAATGCAAGAGCACTATATTTATTAGGTCAATAATTCATTTTTAGCAATACAAGTACAGAATATATCACAATGCTGGTTACAAACATATTTAGTATGGTTTAATAGTTACAAATAATGGTGGGTACTACAAGTAGGTGAGAATGATATGAAAGGTCATTCTGACCCAATGAGGTGTCTTCAAAAATCTAATAATGACCTTAGATATTTCTATAGAAATTACTGTGGCACTAGTAGTGGGGATTTTCCTGTAAAGAATGTTAGTGATTTGTTTTTAATTGTTCCATTAAGAGCTTTGTATTTTGAGCCTATTAAACTAAAATCCCCTGTTGCTTAATAAAGTATAAAAATAGTACTGACCTGGTAATAATAAAATGTAGCATTCATTCACATCATAAAAGTAGAACTAAACTGAAAAGTTTTAGTTACCATGGCAACGTATCTTCCCATAAAAGGACTATACAGAAATGAGTTATGTTACACAAATGGTACCTGCGATGTTTATTTAGTGATCCAACACTGTGCACCACAAACTGAGTTTTCTAGATATCTATATATAGCATATATAATCTTAAAATTTTACTCTTGAAAAACATGTGCACTTCAACAAACTCACTAAGGCCACTCATGCTATAGATACCTAGGGCTGCAATTATGAATAGTTATTTAAGAAATCCTAAAGCACACTCCCTTTAGATCACCACCAGGGTAAAACCAGTTCTCTGCATAACATTCCTGAGATTTGGGGACAAAAGAACTACTAGTGTTTAAAGTTGGAGATTAATCCAAATACCGTATTGAATTTTTTCCCTGGTAACTTGAGGTCCTCTAAAGCCAAGAGGTGAAACAGGCATTTATTTTTCAAGCAAAAATAAAATTAATAAAGTATGGAAGCAGCAAGGCTATAAGTCCTGGGGAAAATGTAAAAAAAGGGGGGGGGGCAGTTAACAATACCTGCTACTTAACAAATCATTGAGTTTGTAAGTTCTGGCCAAAAGCTTCCTTCATGTTTAGACATGGGTTTACTGTCCAGTTTTCTTTGCTCACTACACAAATAAGCCAAGTGGTATACTCATTTCCAAGACTGAGCTGCTGTACTTAAAATTTACTTTTCTTTCTTTCTTTCTTTCTTTCTTTCTTTCTGTCTTTTTCTTTTCTTTTTTGAGACAAGGTTTTACTAGGTTGCCCAAGCTGATCAAGTGATCCTGTCTCAACCTCCACATGCAGATTTTTGCATTTAGTTTTCACAAGACAATGAACTCTCTTCATGGTAGGGGAGCAGAAGTCTTTGCAAATCCTGTTTTCACAATGCAAGAACAACTGTGCAAGGGTTACAACAAAGCAACAGTGAGGTCATTTTTAAACAGGCATTTGATGGCTAGAAGGGTCCTAATCCTTGGGTCAAAAGCTACTTTTGAGGACCCATAAATATTATCCACTAAACCCCAATGGGCTCTATTATACAAGCGAGTAACCGCTAGTGTGGCACATGCTGAGAGCTCCCTGATGCCCCCAACTGGAGTAGCACCAAACTTGAGACGAGGCAGAAGAGAAATCAGGGAAAGATGAGAGGAAAGGCCCTTACTTAACATTACGTGCAAAGTGTTGATTATTGTGAGATGAATTTTATTAATTTATTTTTTCCTTTGAGTTTGTTTGAGCCAGGGTCTCCCTTTGTAGCCCAGGCTGGCATGGAACTCAAGTTCATCTTGCCTCCAGAGGGCTGAGATTCAGTCGTGTGCTACCATGCCAAGATTTTTTTTTTTTTTTACATTTTTTCGAGGTAAAAAGTCTCACTCTAGTACAGGCTGACCTGGAATTCACTATGTATTCTCAGGGTGGCCTCGAACTCACAGCCATCCTCCTATCTCTGCCTTCCAAGTGCTGGGATTAAAGGCATATGCCACACGCCTGGCTTAAAATTTTTCTTTTTTAAATGTCAACTTGTGATGGTTATTTTTCTCTACCTTATCCTAAACATCTTTACTAAAGGGATAAATCCTACATTTAAAATTATCAGGGCATTATTTTTCACTACAATAAAGAAGACATATCAAGTCAAATCACTAACAGTAGTCTGTTTTCTTAAGCTACATTACAGACATATACCAACTTGTATGGACTTAAAGAAAAACGTCATAATTATAGTGGTGATAAGGAAAAAAAAACTGATAATGATATCTGGAAAAAAACCACACCTAACAGTTGCCATATGACATCATCACCATGTGATTCTATAACTAAAGATTATGTTACTTTATCACTATGTAAACAGTTCAAACTGAGTAACAGAAGACGAGGCCTTAGGTTATTTGATTTTACCCTACAGAATGCTGTTATGTGCACATCATCCCCCCCCCACAAAAATCAGATAAAAAAAACTTCATGTGGAAACATGTTTCAAAATATTTATTGAAAAACAATTTACCATGACATTCCTACACCACAAACACACCACAGGGCTCTCAGGAGCCAACAGAAGTACACAAAGCCTATCCTGAAAATGTCTTTGGAGGTATGAAATACACAGGCCCATAAGAATAGAGCTGAGTAACAACAATGTCAGTCCTTGGTCACACAAGACTACTTGCTAACAAGGTGCCTCTTGGCAGTAGACTGCAATAATTGGGAGAGGGACCAGCTTCAGTAACTGCAGGTGTGCCAATTTGCTTTTTCCAGAATTTAAAGAGAGTAATTCAACTAGAGGAATAAATCCAGGCTGCAAACCAAAGGCAACTCAGTGTGTGAGCATGCCTCATCTCTGGGTACACCCCAGCAAGTCCCTCCAAGGACCGAAGTGCACTGGCTTATAAATGACAGGACTGCAAATAGCAGTTTCAAGCAAAGGTAAAGTTGGGCACTTCAAAAAAAGTGCTGGAGATAAATCCTGAAATGTCTAACTTTTCTGTATGCTATACGGTGGACATGTTTTCCCCCATTCAACATGCATGTTAAAAGAACACTAAAATCCAACACACACCCACTCGCCCACATAGCACTCCAAGCATTCGCAGGAGCAGTATCTCCAACAGCCAAGTCACAGACCCCCGAAAATGGGGGAAACTCAGATTCTTAACTAGAGAGGCACCAGATGGGCCACTGTACTAAGAATTGAGGTAACAGCAAAAGACCTTTTGTTTCTTGGTTTGCTACATGTCACAACTTCTCAAATATGTATCTCACCCCAAAATTAAATACCTTGACTGGCTTAAGAAAAAGAATTAGGAGAAAATTAAAACCCAGTAACAAATTGGTGAAATAAACATATCATTAGAGGATCTTTCCACCTGACTTCTGGGTTCCGAATAAAATGACTAGTTGTACTATTATTTATTAATATAAAAAGGAAGGATTTTCTAAAAGGACTGATTTTTGTGCATTCATTTTCCTTAGTCCCCACAAACCAAATAGTACCAAAAAACTCCACCTGGAGACGAGCTGTGCCATGACTCTTACTTAGCCAGTATACTTGTTAACTGTGCTGATTATTAGGTAACAATTAAAATGAATTAAAATGAGGGTGGCAGCTGCAGCAGATCGTTACAGACTTGCATATGGCATTGCCATCTATGTACCTTGACTAAAGATTTGCCACAGAAGTTGCCAGATTTCCCCAGCTTGGTATCTATTACAGGAATATAACTTTTCATGATATAGCTAAATGAAATCATTCTACTGGTAAAGGCAAGTGCAGAGACTACAATAATGGTCCAAATAACCACCTTCTCCATTTGGCTGGTCCTTTCTACACCCTCCTGGTCCTACTAGCAAACACTATTAGAGTATCTTGCATTGTTGTACCAGAAACAAAGAGAGCTGAAACTGCTGGCCCATCAGATGTTACTTACAGGTCCACACTGGTCCAGTTCAGATGCTGACAGTCTTCCCTGACAATTTAGCTCTGGAGTGGTTGCATCCACTTCTGTAGGTAAGGTGGCCAACCCTAAGCCAGGATGTCCCTCTTTCATTAGCACTTGTATTTGTTTTTCCATACTGCATATAAAGACTTTTCTCCATAAAATTTCTTTACAATACAGTATTGAATACCTCCACATGGAAGAATTACATGTTAAAAAGTTGTTAAAACCATCCTTACATAATAAGAATGCAACTCTTAAACTCTTAAATAGTTTTATTTAGGGATTCTTTTTTTTTTTTTTTTCCTTTCAGGCTTTTTGAAAAAAAAAATGAACTTCTTTTTTAAAAAGAAAAAAAATCAAAAAGAAAGATTTCCTGTTTTTCTACTAGGTTGAAAATGTGGGCCAGACTACTTATACATGCGGTACATGCTGAATATAACTGAATATACGCTTATTCTACAGAAACTCTGCAAGATAGGGATTACCCAAAATAGGGTCTTCAATGGACTGGACCAGTGTTTCAATGCAAATTCCAGCCCCAAACATGGTTTTGATTTCACAGTATGAATGAATTCCCTGGAATCTGGGAAAGGTAATTGGTTAACTGAGGTTGTCCCTCAGCAGCTTGGTCCCTCAACATTCTGAGACATCAGGAAGGACTGCACCACTTCTTCAGTGGACTGGGGGCTGGTGTTGACATCTTCAAGGGCATCGGTCACGGAATACTGTCGATCTCGCAACCGGTTCCAGTTAGATAGAACATTGTGATATTCAAACACTTTCTCATAATTCCCAATGGAGTTGTAAAGTTTAATGAGACCTCGATAATCATATTCTAGTCCACTGTAGCCTTCACCAAATAGTTTCTTCCCTGAAAGTAACACATATGCACAAAAATAAAGTTAGTTCAAATTATAAACAAGAAGTTTGTTTTTTCAATGTAAACAGGGACTTAAGTCTTTAAATAGACTGGCTTGGTATTATTTTTTGGAAAGAATAGATGATGCAACTGTTTTTCTTTGGTTTGGTTTGGTTTTTCAAGGTAGGGTCTCACTCTAGCCCAGGCTGACCTGGACTTCACTATGTAGTCTCAGGGTGACCTTGAACTCACAGTGATCCTACCTCTGCCTCCTGAGTATTGGGATTAAAGGTGTGTGTCCCCACACCTGGCAGATGCAATTCTTCCACCAGTGCCTATTAAGCTACTCCAATTCAAAAGTGTTCCCTCAGATTAAAAAGCAATTACCCAAAGAAGGTGGCTTCAGTAAAATAGAATTACAACATTCCACAGTCTCTTTTTTCTTAATATTTTTAAATTTTATTTTGATTTATTTATTGAGAGAAAAAGAGAGAATGGGCGTAGCAGAGCCTCCAGCCACTACAAACCAATACCAGATGCATGTGCCACCTTGTGCATCTGTTTTCACATGGGTCAGTTTGGGGTGTTGTGAGATCAGGCCACACAAAATCCACAAAATTTTTAAGCCAGGCGTTTTTTTTTTTTTTTTTTTTTCAAGGTAGGGTTTCACTGTAGCCCAGGCTGACCTCAAACTCATGGTGATCCTCCTACTGCTGTCTCCAACGTGCTGGGATTAAAGTCATGTGCCACCATGCCTAGCTAAAAAAATTTAAAAAAAATTTTTTTTGAGCAAGAGTGTCAGCAAGAGAGACACAGAATGGGTGCACTAGGGCCTCTTGCTACTGAAAATGTCCTCCAGATGTCTGTGCTATTTTATGCATCTGGTTTTACATGGGTACTGGGCAACTGGAACTCTGGCTGGCAGGCTTTGCAACAAGTACCTTTAACTGCTGAGCCATCTCCCTAGCCCTCAAAAAAACAAACTTTTAAAAAATTACTAGTTCAGGACCAAGGAAGTGAACCCAGAATGGCTACGGGAGCCCTGTGTGTATATGGAGCCCCAGCTGGTTGGTAAGTGCAGCACAGCAAAGGGAAAAGGACAGTCTGCGGAAGCAACAATCCCAGGCCAACAGCATAAGCATAAAAAGGGAAATGTGATTTCTACCTCACACTTGCAGCATGCATGAATTTTCAGCCTGGGGAGATGGCACAGCAGTACGAGGCTTGCACAAGCATGAGGACCTGAATTCGCTCCCCGGCACTGTGAAAAGTGGAGGCATGGCTGCACAAGCCGGTAACTCCAGGGCTGATGTGGTCGGAGACAGGAAGACTGCTGGGGCTTCCTACTCAACTAGTCTAACCCCAAACAGCGTGAGTGCCCGTCCAGCCAGGTCCTCACTTAGCTGCCACATGCTCGTGCGCATTCTCCACACAGCCCAAGCTTAGAACTCTAGATCTAAGTGTGAGGAGTTAAGTTTCCAAAAGAAGTATTTTAGGAGAGTATTTTCATGACTTGTAGGAAAAGAGCATATATTTTGTTTTTGTATTAAACAGAGAATGGGCACATCAGGACCTCCAGCTACTGCAAATGAATTCCAGATGCATGTACCACCTTGTGCACCTGGCTATATGTGGGTACTGGGGAATCGAACCTGGGTCCTTTGGCTTTGCTGGCAATACTGTTAACAACTAAGCAATCTCTCCAGCCCCCCAAAAGCATTTAAGCTGAATGCAAAAAGTACTACTAAGAGCAACAACGACAACAAACTTAAAAATTTAATCATGTTAAAATCACAGAACTGTGAGCCTACATGTGGTGGCAATGCCTGTAACCCAAAACATGGGAGGTGGCTTCAGCTATGTAGCAAGTCTGAGGTCAGCTTGGGCTACATGAAACACTGTTTGAAAAAATTTAAACAGGGCTTGGGATATGTCTCCGTGGTTAAAGGTGCTCGTCTTACACAGCCCTGCAGGCCTGGAGTTCAAGTCTCCAGTACTCATGTAAAGCCAGATGCACAAAATGGTGCATTATATCTAGTCTTTGCCTCAGAAAGAGGTCCTGGCACACCATTTTCATTCTCCTTTTCTTCTCCTCTCTCTCTCTCTCTCTCCCCGCCCATATAAAAAGTAAAAATAGAAGGTCAGCTTCGGCAAAAGTAAGACACTACCTCAACCCCCCACCAAAAAAAAATAGAATTAAGGAGTTCTGTTCTTTTAAAGGGACCCTTAGGCAAACAAATAATAAAATGAGAAGATTAAAAAAAATGAGTATATGAGGTACAGGTAACCAACAAAGGCATGTCCTATTTATATTTCTATTATATAAGGTCAATATTGACAAACTACTTCAATAGGAAAATGGGCAAGAGACTTAACAGGTACTTCGTATGGTGATGGCCACGGTATTGTATTCTGCAATACTCTGAAATGGAGACAACTCAAAAGCTCCACATGTCCATTAATAGTAAGGTGGATAAATGGCGCACTAACCAAATCAAGTCTTATACAGTCATGGACTTAAATTAACAAGTGGCTGATATGTAATAATAGAGATGTATTTTACAATTCATGTCCACTATGTCAGATGCAAAAATACACTCCATTGAATATAAGTTCAAAGTTAGGCAAATTTGGGACTGGGAAGATGGCTTAGCACTTAAAGGTACTTGCTTGCAAACCCTGATCGTCCAGGTTCAATTACCCCATACTCATGTAAAGCCAGATGCACAAGGTGGTACATGCATCTGGAATTCATTTGTAACTGGCAAGAGGTCTCAGTATGCCTGTTCATTCTTTCTCTCCCCACTTCCTGAAAAAAAGGGGGAGTGCTAGAGAGATGGCTTAGCAGTTAAGACACTTGCTTGTGAAGCCTAAGGACCCAGGTTCAATTCCCCAGAACCTACATAAGCCAGATGTACATGGGTATGGAGTTTATCTGCAATGACTAGGGGTACCCATTCTAAGTATTAAAAAAAAACCAAAAAACAGCCGGGCATGGTGGTGCATGCCTTTAATCCTAGCACTTGGGAGGCAGAGGTAGGAAGATCACAGTGAGTTCAAGAGCTAGAGGCCACCCTGAGATTACATAGTGAATTCCAGGTCAGCCTGGGCTAGAGCAAGACCCTATCTTGAAAATGAATGAATAAATAAATAAATAAATAAACAAAAAACAAAAAACCCTGACTTGAACATTTGGGCTGAAGAGATGGCTCAGCACATTACCATTCTCTCCCTCTGTCAACTTCTCTCTCTCAAATAAAGTAAATAAAAAAAATATTGTAAAAAGTCAGGTAAATCTCATCTATTATGTTAAAAATATGGAAAGCTAGGTCTGAGGAGATAGCTCAGCATTTAAAGGTGCCTGCTGGCATGGATTCAATTCCTCAGCCACTCACGTAAAGCCAGATGAGCATTTTATTTGCAGCAGCAAGAAACCCTAGCTAGTCCATACACAAAGACACACACACAAATAAATAAAATAATTTAAATGACACTAAAAAAATAGAACAAAAACCACGAGAAGGCAGCTGGAGAGATGGCTTGTTGGGGCATGTTGGCGCACACCTTTAATCCCAGCACTCAGCAGGCAGAGGTAGGAGGATCGCTGAGAGTTCGAGGCCACCCAGAGAACACACAGTGAATTCCAGGTCAGCCTGGGCTAGAGCAAGACCCTACCTCAAAAAAAAAAAAAAGGCAAAGGTAGGAGGATCACTATGAGTTCAGGCAGAGGTAGAAAGACTGCTGGGAGTTTGAGGCCAGTTTGGGACTACAGAGTGTATTCCAGTTCGAGCTAGAGTGAGAGCCTACTTCAAAAAAAAAACAACCAAAAACAAAACACAATAAATATTTTTTTTGAAAAAAAAAAATCATGAAAAGGGGATGGAGAACTGGCTTAGCAGTTAAGGTGCTTGCCTGCCAAGCCTTAAGGAGCCAGGTTTAATTCCCCAGTTTGTTTTGAGGTGTGATCTCACTCTAATCCAGACTGACCTGGAACTTACACTGCAGTCCCAGGCTGGCCTGTAACTTACAGTGATCCTCTTCCTGTCTACTGAGTACTGGAATTAAAGGTGTGTGCTACCATGCTGGAGTTTTTTTTTTTTAAGTAGTAACATTCTTTATACAGTGTATAAAAATGCTGACATGTGATCTCTAGTCAACAGATTAAAGAAAATCTGAAAGTAACATACCAATTGCTATTGATCGCAAATAAAGTTTCTCAGCATTTTCATATTGATTCATGTCATAATTATATAAAGATGCCAAATGTCCCACAGAAAGGGCTACTTCATAATCTTCTTGACCAAGAAGTTGTTCTTTAATCTGAATGGCTTTGATGTGCATTTCTTCAGCTTCCTGAAAAAGAATTATACCAGACTGATGGTTACATTATACTTTTTAAATTAATATTTTCTTTATTTGCAAGCAGAGAATGAGAGTGTGTGTGTGTGTGTGTATAGGTGCGCCAGGGCCTCTTGCCACTGTAAACAAACTTCAGATTCATGCATACAAGCACACATTTTGTGCATGGGTTTATGTTTATGTGGGTCCTGGGGAAGCAAACCCAGGCTGTCAGACTTTGCAAGCAAGTACCTTTAACTGCTGAGCCATTTCTCCATCCCAGATTATTTATTTGCAAGCAGGGAGAGAGAATTGGTGGGGGGAGACAGACAGAACATGGGCACATTAGGGCCCCTCACCACTGCAAAAAGAATTCTGAATGCATGTGCCCTTTGTGCATCTGGCTTTACATGGGTAGTGGGGAAATGAACTCAAGCCAGCAGGTTTTGTAAGCCAGCACCTTCACCATGGAGTCACCTCCCTAGCCCCACATCTCTATATAATTTTATTTATCATTATGATTTTTAAAAATATTTATTTATTTATTTGAGACAGAGAGGGGGGGATAGGGAGACAGACAGGGAGAGGGAGAGAATGGGTGCACCAGGGCCTCTGGCTTATGTGGAATCTGGAGAATCAAACCTGGATCCTTAGGCTTTACAGGCAAGCACTCTCTCACTAAACCATCTCTCTAGCCCATCTTTATATAATTTTTTTCTCAATTTTTATTCACATTTTCCATGATTATAAAAAATATTCCATGGTAATACCCTCCCCCCCACTTTCCCCTTTGAAATGCCATTCTCCATCATATCCCCTTCCCATCTCAATCATTCTACCTACATATATACAATACCAACCTATTAAGTACCCTCCTCCCTTCCTTTCTCTTCCCTTTATATCTTTTTTAACTTACTGGCATCTTCTACTGAGTTTTTTCCTTCTCACGCAGAAGCCAAATCATCTGTAGCTAGGATCCACATATGAGGGAGAACATGTGGCGCTTGGCTTTCTGGAGCCCATCTTTACATATTTTTTAATTATAACTTGACTTCAGTGTTTGATGCTATTTTTCTCATCAATTAATGTATACTTCATTATTTAAATTTTATTAATTTAGGCATAGAATATAAACCATATTTACCTTAAATTTTCTCATTGACTGATAAAGTCTTCCAAGGTTACCATAGTGTTTCGCAGTCTGTACATTAAATTCTCCAAAAGCCTTTTTAGCTAGCTGGAGTGAAGACAAGTGTAAATCATGCGCTTCCTGAAGCAGCCTCTGTTCTGTTTCCTTATTATGACAGTCAATTGCAATCTCCTCCAAAATAAGTGCTGAATAAAGAAAGCAACAGATACTTTAAATCCATTCTTCAAATCTGATTGAAAATTAAAGATTACAACTATTTCTTTCTTTTGCATTCCATTCATTTACAACTATTTCTTAAATATTGAATATATTATGGCTTAGTATTGGTCAAAATCAAATATTTACTTTTTTCATGGTGGAAGAAGGTTAAGGCAGGGTTGTAATATGTACTCTAGACTCACTGTGAATTTGTGGCAATTCTCTTTCCTGTGCCACCACACTGAACCAAAACAATTCAATTAACTGTATAATTCTTGGGAAAGGGGAAATCATTCTATTTTGCATACTATAATAACTTCAAGTTTAGGCTAGGGAGAGGGCTCATGGTGTTTGCATGCAATGTGTTCTGGCCTGAGTTTAACTCCCTAGTACCCACTGAAAGCCAGATGCACAAAGTAGTATAAGTATCTGGGGCAACAAGAGGTCCTGGCATGCCAACACTCTCTCTGCTTGCAAATGAACATTTAAAATAAAATAAACCAGGCATGATGGTACACACACCTTAGTCCCATGGGAGGCAGAGGTAGAAGGATTGTTGTGAGTTCAAGGCTACCCTGAGACTGTATAATGAATTCCAGGTCAGCCTGGGCTAGAGACCCTACCTCAAAAAACCAAACCAAACCAAAACAAACAGCAACAAAAAGAAAAGAATTAATTATGTAGTCTCAGGGTGGCCTCGAACTCATGGCAATCCTCCTACCTCTGCCTCCCAAGTGCTGGGATTACAGGTATGTGCCACCATGCCCGGCTGGTCCATGTCTTTAATCCCAGCATTTGGGAGGCTGATCACTGTGAGTTCGAGGCCAGCCTGAGAGTACGTAGTGAATTCCAGGTCAATCTGACCTAAATTGAGACCCTACCTTGAAAAACCAAAAATAAATACATTTAAAAAGTAATGGTATATTAAAATTATTTTGCAAAACTAGCTTCTATTTCAATAGGCCATTATACATTTTGCTGATGAGAATTTGAGTTTTAGTTTTTTAGAGAGAGAGAGAGAGAGAGAGAGAATATTGTTACGCCAGGGCCTCAGCCACTGGATCATCTCCAGATGCTTGCACCACCTAGTGCACATGTGTGCCCATGTGTTTGCATTATGTGGGATCTGGAGAGAGATTGAACATGGGTCCTTAGACTTTGCAGGCAAGTGCCTTAGCTGCTAGGCCATCTCTTCAACCCTGTTTTTATTTTTAGAAAAACATTTTAATTTATTTATTTGCAAAGGGAGGGGGGAGAGGAAGGGAGGAGCTAGGAGAATGGGTTCAACAGGACCTCTTGCCACAACAAAGTCTAGATGCATATGACACTTTGTGCACCAGGCTGTCAGGCTTTGCACACAAGCTCCTTTACCCACTGAGCCATCTCTTCAGTCCTGAGAATTTGTTTTTAAAAGTAAATAGCATAATGGCACATGCCTCTAATCCCAATACTTGGGTGATCCAAGGCAGGAAGATCAGGAGTTCAAAGCTAGCCTGGGCTACATGAGAATCTATCTCAAAAAAAAGGGGGGGGGGGAGGGAAGGAAGGAGAGAAAAGGGAAAATTTTTTTCTTCTCTTTTCTTTCTTTTTTTGAGGTAGGGTCTCACTACAGCCCAGGCTGACCTGGAATTCACTATGTAATTTCAGGGTGGCCTCGAACTCATGATGATGATCCTACTTTTGCCTCCCAAATGCTGGTATTAAAGGCGTGATCCACAACACCTGGCCCTGGAAAAAAATATTTTTAAGGGCTGGAAAGATAGCTTAGGAGTAGGCTTGTAAAACCTAAGGACCAAGTCTCGACTCTCTCACATAAGCCAGATAAACAAAGTAACACATGTGCACAAGGTGGCGCATGTGTCTAAAGTTCAACTGTGGTGCCAGAGGCCCTGTTGCACCAATGCTCTCTCACTCACTAAAAAATATATATATGTATGTATTATATTATAAATAACATGTATTATAAATAATATAAAGATTTTATATATATATACATATATATGTATAATTTGTTTTGTTTCTTGAGGTAGGGTTTCACTCTAGTACAAGCTGAGCTGGAATTCATTATGTTGTCTCAGGGTGGCCTGGAACTCATGGTGATCCTTCTACCTTTGCCTCCCCAGTGCTGGGATTAAAGACATGCACCACCATGCCCACAAGTACACGCCTACAAAAGTAATTTTTTTAAAAGGGTAATGGGCCAGGCAAGGTAGAGCTCACATTTAATCCCAGTGCTTGGGAGTCAGAGGTAGGAAGATTGCTATGAGTAATAGGCCAGCCCTGGCTAGAGAGAGACACTACCTTGATAAAAAAAGGGAGGGGGAGTAAGTGGCAGAAGGGGCAAAAAATAAAAAGTATGGGCTGAAGGGGTGAAAGGCACTTGCTTGCATAGCCTGACAGCCTGGGTTCACTTTCTCAGATGCACAAAGTGGTATATAGATCTGGAGTTGGTTTGCAGTAGCAAGAGGCCTTGGCATCCCCTTTCTCTCTCCCTCTCCCTCCTCCTAAAATAATTAAATATATATACTTTTAAATTTTAAGTTACAAAACTGTGTCAAGGAATACCTAAGCACTTTTGAAAATTTTGAAACCAGCCTTCATAGAACCTTTAACCAAATACAACTAAAAGAATTTCCAACCAAATCAGACCAGAAGGCATTTCAATTTCAAAATCCATTCAATGCATTCAAATTCCATATAAAACCTTAAGAATAAATATATCCCTTTACAGGTAATTTTATTTTTTTGCAGACTGCCCATGTGAACAGAGGTAGGCCTAATAAGTTAACTTTACTTTACCATTTTTAAAGAAAATGTTTAAAACCAGTAAAATTCAGTTATAAAAATAAAATATACTAGAAGAATGAGTACATACCTAAATGTTCATCATTTATTAAATGAAAAAAATCAGGTAATAAACTTGGGAGGCAGAGATAGGATCACTGTGAGTTTGAGGTCAGCATAGGACTCTACCTCAAAATGGGGAGGGGGGTCTAAAATAATTAAAATGATGATTTAGGACTGGTGGGGCTTTGGATAGCTTTTATCAATTTATTTATTTTTGCTACTTTTTTTTTTTGGTTTTTCAAGGTAGAGTCTCACTCTAGCCCAGGTTGACCTGGAATTCACTATGTAACCTCAGGGTGGCCTTGAACTCATGGCAATCCTCCTACCTTGGCCTCCTGAGTGCTGGGACTAAAGGCATGTGCTGCCATGCCTGGCTCCTAACTTAATTTTTTAAATAAATTAGAATTAAGGCAATCTGAAATTAAGGTAACATTTATCCAGTTTGCATGGGATTATTATAAGCATGGTTCAATCACGCTAACAAAGTAAATTCATTAAGTAAAAGAGGATTAAAGTTAAATAAAAGGAAGAAGGGCTGGACAGATGGCTTAGCAGTTAGGGTGCTTGCCAGCAAAGCCAAAGGCCCCAGGTTCAATTCCCCAGTACCCATGTAGAGGCAGATGTACAAGGTGGCACATATGTCTGGATTTTGACTGCAGTGGCTGGAGACCCTGATGTGTCCATACTCCCTCTCTGCTTCTTTCTCTCAAACAAATAAATATTAAAAAAAAAAAAAAAGCAAGAAAGCAAGCAAGCAAGCAAGAAAGCCGGTGTGGCAGTGCACACCTTTAATCCCAGCACGTGGGAGGCAGAGGTAGGAGGATCACCATGAGTTTGAGGCCATCCTGAGACTCCATAGTGAATTCCAGGTCAGCCTGGGCTAGAGTGAGACCCTTCCTTGAAAAACCAACAACAACAACAAAAACCCCAGCAACAACAACAAAAACAACAAAAAGAAAATCCTTAGATGGAGTTGAGACAATCGCCTATTAGATAGATATATACAGTCTAATCCTACCTTTAAGGAAATAAACAAATGCCCTTTATTTTTTGCTGTTACTATAATCAATTTAAAATTATCTGAGACTAGATTACAAAGGATACCTTTCACCCTCTTCGAAGAAGCCAAAAGAAGATGATCTTCAGGTAGGATGTGCGTAATGATACCAATAGCTCTTTCTGCATGAAATCTGCAACACAGATAGACAAGATTCTGGCATTTCCTTTTAGTTACAAATGATAAAGCACTGTTTGTTTGTTTTTTTAAAAAAAGCAGTCATAATATTATACTGACAGAAATTATTTGTAAAATTATGGTCAAGAATATTTTGTTTGTTGTTGTAGCCTGGGACCTGAACCCAGCCCACACTAGGCAAATACTCTATTACCAAGCTTCATCTTCAGTCCCAATAATTAATTTATTCCAAATCACTAATATTTTGTGAACTTGCCCAGGCTGACCTGGAACTTACTCTGTAGTCCCAGGCTGGCCTCAAACTCACAGCAATCCTCTGACTTCTTGTATCCCAAATGCTGGGACTAAAATTGAACTTAACTTTTAACATCCACAGAGGTCTTCACTAGCCCACAAGGTTCAACATCATCTCTCACTCTGCCAACTCTCTGACATTTTCCTGCTCTTCTCATCCAATGCTTTTTACCCTCCAGTCACATACGCCTAAGCAGTTTCCTGGCGGTCTCACCTATGCACCTACCTCCCTCTATCTGCAATGCTCTCCCCTTCAATACCCACATGGCATATTCTCACTGAACAGGCTTTTCCAGAACAGACTACATAAATGTTCTTAAAAATAATCTACAAAGGCTAGAAAGATGGCTTAGCAGTTAAGGCACTTGTCTATGAAGCCTAAGGACCCAAGTTCAATTCCCCAGTACCCACATAAGCCATATATGCACAAGGTGGCACATGAGTTTGTTTGCAGTGGCTGGAGACCCTGTAGTGCCCATCCTCTCTTTCCCTCCCTCCTTCAAATAAAGAAATATTTTTTAAGAAAACAATCTACAATCACTTTCAAAACTCTTAGCTCTACTTTGTTCTCCACAGTAAACTTCTTTTTTCCCACAAGCTGCTCTTGGTTGGGAGATTTCTACCAGCAATGAGAACCTGACTGCAACACGCCTTAACCTCTAAGTCATCTCTCTAGCAGCCCCCCTCCCCCACCTCCCCTGTTGCATCTGACTTTAAGTGGGTCCTGGGGAACTGAGCCTGGATCCTTTAGCTTTGCCAGCAAGCACCTTAACTACGAAGTCATCTCTCCAGTCTAGATGTATTCTTCTGATGTATTCTTCTGTAATCACTACGTTTTCAAGCTCAATTGTTTCATTTCAAAATCTAGGCCATCTGTACTACCAGCCCTCCAGAAGATGAACAGAATAGCTTGAGACCAGGGCCAAGATATGCAACACAGCTAGACCCTACCTCCAAAACAGTAATACCTATCTTGCCCACCCCATCATCATATTATTATTATTAGAGACAGGGTCTTACTATGTAGCTCAAGCTGGCCTTGCATTTTATTTTCTTGCCTTAGCCTCTTTAGTGCTGAGATTAGAGAAAGGTTAAGTGCTGCCACATCCAGCCTGCCTTTTTTTTTATTTTTCCTCCAAAATATTACTGATCACTTTTCTTTTCTGTAAGGGGCCAGACAGTACTTTTGGTTATATTTGCTACACATTCTCTCATAGCTATTTAATTCTGCTATCATAGCATGAACACAGCCATAGAAAAAGAGATGAACTAATGAGCATGACAACATTCCAGGAAAATACCATTTTTACCTGTAGGCCACAGTTTACTAATTTTTTTTTTTCAAGATAGGGTTTCACTCTAGTCCAGGCTAACCTGGACTTTACTACGTAGTCTCAGGGTGGCCTTGGACTCACAGTAATCTTCCTACCTTTGCCTCCCAAGTTCTGGGATTAAGGGTGTGTGCCACCATGCCCGGCCAGTTTACTAATTTCAATCATTAAAGAATATATACTTTAGCAGGGCGTGGTGGCGTACACTAATCCCGGCACTCAGGAGGCAGAGGAAGGAGGATTACCCTGACTTCGAGGCCACCCTGAGACTACAGAGTAAATTCCAGGTCAGCCTGGGCCAGTGTGAGACCCTACCTGGAAAAACAAACAAACAAAAGAAACAAATAAACAAACAGAAAATAACATATGTATATACTTTATAGTATTAAAAGAATTCTAGCCAGGTACCTTTAATCCCAGCACTTGGGAGGCAAAAGGATCACTGTGATTTTGAGGCCAGCTTGGGTCTACAGGATGAGTTCCAGGTCAGCCGTGGGACTAGAGGGGAGGCTTAGCAGTTAAACCTTGCCTACAAAGTCAAAGGACCCAGGTCTGATTCCCCAGGACCCATGTGAGCTGGCACATGTATGTATGCAGTGAGTGGCTGGAGGCCCTAGCGTGCAGTCTCACTCTCTCAAACAAATGAATAAAAATTATTTAAAAAAAAAAAAAAGATAAGTTAGCCTGGGCTAGAATGAGACTCTGTCTCCCCCCCACGTGTCCCCAAAAGCAAAAACATGCAAGTAAATAAAAAAGAAAGAATTCTGTTAAGTAAAGTTTTTAGGATTCTGATCCTATTCTTTAGGTCTGCTGACACACATAGAAGAAATATGTATTCTTAAATTTGTGTCTGTAAGTAACTTTTAAGAAGTTTTTGGGTGTGTATATGCACGCCACTGCATGCATGTGGAGCCAGACACAACACTGCAGCGGAGGACCTTGCCTCCCACTTTGTCTACGCTGGGTATCCTGTGCTGCTCTCTGCTGCACATGGCAGGCTAGTCCGGGAGTTTCCGGGATTTCCCTGCCTCTGCTGGGATTACAGATGCCTGAGCTCTTGCACCTGGCCTAAGCTTGTAAGAGTTGTGCAGCAAGCATTCTTAACCACTGAGCCATCTCCCCAGTCCTGCATTTTATTTATTTATTTTATTTATTTACTGATTTTGTTCAAGGTAGGGTTTCACTCTAGCCCAGGCTGACCTGGAATTCACCATGTAGTAGAACTCACAGCGATTTCCTACCTCTGCCTCCCAAGTGCTGGGATTAAAGGCGTGTACCACCATGCCCAGCTTTCTGAGACTTTTCTTTTCTTTGGAATTTTCAAATTTTTGATGTTGGATTCATGTTATGCAGTAGATCTAAGCGACATCTGCACGATCTGGGTTGACAGACAACAGGCACTAGCTGACATAGACATTTCTCTACCACTGAACTCTCTTTTTCCTTAGCTTGGCTTCTGTTGGTCTGAAGGTGTACCCTTGATCTTGCCTTCCCATCTTCATGTAAGGGTTTCACATCTAACTCACAGACTATAGGCCAAGTATCCTATAAATCCAGGATTACTACACGACCAACTTACAGAGACCTCTAACATTTGCTTCTACCCAGAGTTCATACCCTAGTCCATGGCTGAGGATCTTAGCATGTATTATCAGTTACTGAGAATTTCTCTATGAATACAATATATAAATATAAATATATAATATACATAATAACATATAACAAATTAAAAATATATAATGTAAAAGGATATCCAGGGACTGGGTGTGGTGGCACACATCTTTAATCCCAGTACCTGGGAGGCAGAGGTAAGAGGACTACCCTGAGTTCGAGGCCACTCTGAGAATACACAGTTAATTCCAGACCAACCTGGGCTAGACCTAGACTAAGACCCTACCTTGAAAAAAACAACAAAAAAAAGTTGTATTTTATTCAGTAATTCTGTGTTCTCATCAGGGAGTTTTTTTAGGTTATTTAATTTGCCACTTAGGCAGAGGCTACTTAGTACTCAAACAAAAGTTACTAAAGGGAATACTGCAATGAAAATTGATATTCTAAGTGGAAATATACAAATCTTAATATGAAACTATATAAAGCCTAAATGAATGGCTTATAATCCAGCACAATTCTCATGGACTTTGAAAACATTTAGGCATCCTCTTAAAAGTACCAGGAAGACAAATTCAATCTATAAAGTACAAAGTATCAGGGGAAAATCAGTATTCCACCCTTCACTGAAAAGGAATGTGTAACTTACAATGCATTGTCGAACTTCCCAGAACTGTACTGGTGAACATAGGAAGAATACGCCAAGTCTTCATGAGCAGTTGCTACATGGATATTTTTGCCACCAAACACTGACTGTCGAATATCAAGGGCTGCCTGTATCATAAAAATATTCCATAATATTGTACAACTCTAGAAAACACCACCTAAGTAAAATTAAGCATCTTTATTGTTTATGTACTCAATAAAGTTCTACTGGATTTAAACGACAACAGAACCTGAAAGTCACACAAAAGGTCTTATTTTGCCAGGCGTGGTGGCGCACACCTTTAATCCCAGCACTCAGGAGGCAGAGGTAGGAGGATTGCCCTGAGTTCGAGGACACCCTGAGATTCTATAGTGAATTCTAGGTCAGCCTGGGCTAGAGTGAGATCCTACCTCAAAAAAACAAAAACAAAAACAAAAACAAAAAAAAGGTCTTATTTTGTGAAGAGGAGGAAGCCTGACTTAAGAGGCAGATAGCCCATTCTCTCTCTCTGCTAATAAAATGAATAAATAAATTTGAAAAATATTTTTAAAAATGGGCTGGAGAGATGGCTTAGTGGTTAAGGCATTTGCTTGTGAGGTCAAAGGACCCAGGTGCAGTTCACCAGGACCTATGTAAGACAGACATGCAGGGTGGCGCATGCACCTGGAGTTCATTTACTAGAGGCCTAGTACATCTACTCTCTCTGTGTATATGCCTCTTCTCTGTCAAATAAATAAATAAGTTTGAAA
Source organism: Jaculus jaculus (assembly GCF_020740685.1). Lineage (NCBI taxonomy): Eukaryota > Metazoa > Chordata > Mammalia > Rodentia > Dipodidae > Jaculus > Jaculus jaculus. The sequence goes on from NC_059110.1 coordinate 95,511,773, forward strand.
AAATAATTTTTTAAGTAGGTAGATGGATTACTAGTCATTCCTGTTTCGGGAATCCCCGTGATACTTTTCTCTATGTCCTTCTTTGAACATGAACTATGAAATCTAGAGCTGAAATTTACCTGAAATAACTTTAAGGCCTAAAATCATTGTTATCAGACCTCACTGGCAAAAACACCTGATAAATCAACCACAAACATGAGCCACCACCTGGGCAACTGAAGACAAAAAAGTACTCTGGTACATGGGCCTATAGCCTAATGATTCTATTCCTGAATGATTCTCAATTCCCAAAACACTCACTTTTAAGTCTAGGTGATACTTAGTAAAGTAATGGTGAGCACTGTAGGACAGGGACAACACTCAAATTTTATTTCTAGATATGGCTTATCTATGGTCATACAAGTACAGAATGCAAGTCAATTTAGTTTGAATAACAAAACAAATGTGAAACCATAAACATACCTGATAAATTGCAACAGACTGACAAATATTATCTACATTGAGTAAGTAGAATCCATAATCTAGCAGTGTGTCTGAATATTTTGGGTGTTTGGATCCAAAATGATCCCTACAAAAAGATATGAAACTATTAATAAGTCAGGTCAAGAGACAATTTAAAATAGCATTTTTAAGAACAATCACCTACCGTGCCAAATACACTGCATGTTTAATTAACTGTTCTGCCTTCTTAAATTCACGTTTTACTACACAAGCCTAAAGACAAAATGAGAAATTATATTAAGTAACCCTCAAACAATTCACTAGTGTGCTACAGTAAGTATACCTTAATGTAGGAATGTTATAAGTTAGTAAGAAGAAAAAAAAATTTCAGGGCTGGAGAAATTGGCTTAGTGGTTAAGGTGCTTGCCTACAAAGCCAAAGGACCCAAGTTCAATTCCCCAGGGCCCACGTAAGCCAGAAGCACAAGGTGGAGCATGCATCAGGAGTTCATTTGCAGTGGCTAGAGGCCCTTGAGTGCCCATTCTCTATCTGCTTGCGCCTTTCTCTCTCTGTCAAATAAATAAATTAATTAAATTAAATATTTTAAAAAACTTTCAAAGATAATATAATGAAAATGTTCTATTTGTAATTTATTTCCTTCTAAGTCTCTAAATTTTTTTTACTATACAGAGATCTATACACAATTTTGAGAAATCATTGAAGTTTAAAAGTTTGAGTCCGGCGTGGTGGCGCATGCCTTTAATCCCAGCACTTGGGAGGCAGAGGTAGGAGAACTGCCAAGAGTTAGAGGCCACCCTGAGACTACAGAGTGAATTCCAGGTTAGCCTGGGCTAGAATGAGACCCTACCTCAAAAAACAAAACAAACAAGAAAAAAACAACCACCACCACCAAAAAACAGTAACAACAACAACAAAAAAAAATTGAGCCAGGCGTGGTGGCTCACACCTTTAATCCCAGCATTTGGGAGGCAGAGGTAGGAGGATCTCCATGAGTTCGAGGCCACCCCGAGACTACATAGTTAATTCCAGATCAACCTGGACCAGATGAGACCCAACCTCAAAAAAACAAAACAAAACAAAACAAAAAAAACCCACACACACAAAAAGGAAAGAAAGTGAAATTGCATATAAGGGAGATATTTAACAACTACTAAGCTATCCTTTATAAGAAATATGATCAGAGCTCAGCCACTTTCAGTACAAGAAATTCAGGATTAAGAAAAACAAGTATTCAAGCCAAAACACACCAAAATATGTGATGCATACTTCACTGAGCTGAAACAATTATCAAATGAATTATATCACAGGTTTTCTTGGTAAAGAAAAATGAAAAAAAATATTTTAAACAGTTTTGCTTAGAAACCAGGTTTGTAGGCTGGGTATTGTGAACGCTTTAAATCCCAGCACTCAGGAGGCAGAGATAGGAGGAGTGCCATGAGTTAGAGGCTACCCTGAGATTACACAGTGAAATAGTGAATTCCAGGTCAGCTTGGGCTAGAGCTACCTTGGAAAAAAAAAAAAAAAAATCACATTTCTACAATGGAACATACATCTTATTAGTTTATACAATGTATAGCAACTAATGTTAAGTTTTTTAAAAATGCTACATTAAAATTTTTAAACCTGATAAATCCTATTATTCATTTAATAGTTTTAACATTATATTCACCTTAGAAGCTTGTCTTAAAACATCCACCACAACTTTGACTGGTAAGCCTGCCGTAATTTCTTTCATTGCCTCGATGCACCATTTGTATGCCTTAAAAAAATTTAAGAAGAAACAGAACTGTGATGAAATTTAATTGACATTATCTAATAAAATTAGTGTGAATATTTCCTATAAGCTTTCAAGTACTTAAAAACAGGAGGATTGCTATGAGCTCAAGACCAGCCTGGAACTAGAGAGTAAGTTCTAGGTCAGCCTGGGCTAGAAGTGAGACCCACCTTGAAAAACCAAAACAAACAAACAAAAGAAACTATGCTAATTATAGTACTGTTTAAAATACTGTCCTAAAACAGGGTGGAGCACAATTTTAATCTCAGCACTTAGGAGGCTGAGGTAGGAAGGCAGCTGTGAGTTCAAGGCCAGCCTGGAGCTAGAGAGTAAGTGACAAGTCAAACTGGGCTACAGTGAGACCCTGTATTGAAAAAAAAACAATATTAAAGGCAGGGCTAGCTCAGTGGCAGAGTGCTTGAAAATTAAAGGTATGTGAATGCCTTCTATGTTTGGCAAGTTTACTCAGAATGATACATTCAATCAGAAAACATCTAAGGAAGCCCACATCTGGTGGTGCATACCTTTAATCCCTGCTAAAACAAAACAAAACAAAACATAATTTAAATTAAAAAATTGGTAAAATTTAGCTACAGAATATATCCATTCAAACAAGTTAGGCAGAGAAACAGTCAAACAAATTAAGCAAAAAAGGCCCCAAACTACCTGTGTATATTTAAAAATCTACTTCACAAATTCTCCTTTTGCCTTACATATTTCATTAGGAAAAAAATATTTTTTCTTCTTCTTTTTTTTTTTTTTTGGTTTTTCGAGGTAGGGTCTCACTCTAGCCCAGGCTGACTTGGAATTCACTATGGAGTCCCAGGGTGGCCTCGAACTCATGGCAATCCTCCTACCTCAGCCTCCCGAGTGCTGGGCATGCGCCACCATGCCCGGCATTCCCTTTCTTAATATACTTTATTAAATAAACCTAATATGAGCAAGCTGGGCATGGTGGTATACGCCATAATCCCAATTACAGACTTGGGACACTAAGTCAGGAGGACCATGGGCTAACTAGAAAGAGCTTATCTCAAACTTAAACCTTAGGTGCTGGGAATCTAGCTCAGTTGGTAGAGTGCTTGCTGAGTATGTACCAAGACCTGAACTCGATTCTCAGCACCACATAAATTGGGTGTGATAGTGCATGACTCAAATGCTAGCACCTTGGATGTAAAGATAGGAGGATTAGAAGTTTAGGGTCATCCTTGGCTACGTAACAAGTCAAAGGCAGCCTGCAATAACTGAGACTGTGTGTCAAAAAACAAAACAGCCGAGCATAGTGGCGCACACTTCTAATCCCAGCACTCGGGAGGCAGAGGTAGGAGGATCACCAAGAGTTGGAGGCCACTCTGAGACGACACAGTGAATTCCAGGTCAGCCTGGTCTAGAGTGAGACCCTACATCAACAAAACAAACAACAACAAAAACACCCTAAAACCCCATATGTAAGATACGTAAAACATACCAGAAACAACTGATTTAATTCTATTTTGCAGGCAGCTACTAACAACGATAAGTACTTCAAAACCCTTGGCATATTAAAGTAGGAGAACCACAAGTTCAAGGTCAGCTTGGGTTACAAAGAAAATGTCATAAAACAGCAGCAGAAAATTCACATACCTCATCATAGTGACTTTTGGCAAAAAGCAGCGCACACAGTTCTCCATAGAGAGCGGCTTTGTTTGCTTGCTGGCCATGTTCTGACAGTTTATCCATATATGTCTGAGCTAATTTAAACGTTTCTTCACCTAAATGGTATTTGCAATTTCCATTTCGTACATGAAGCAACCTGCAAAAACAACTGTTCTTTATTCCTTGTACATCCAGCACCTGGGCCTAATATCCTTTAAAATACAACACAGAACCTAAATGACAGGTGGATGCAGAAAGTGAAGTAGCCCTGAAAGGACTAGCTAGAAATGAAGCTGATAATGCCCAGGGAAGCACAATACATGATCTTCCCAGAAAGCTCTCCAGGACTAATCTCATTCGATTTTAATCCCTTGCCTTCTCTAAACATTTATTTGGCATATTCACATGTGCTAAACTCTAAAACAAAATTACTTTTACCTGACATTAAAAAAAATCAGCCTGAAGCCGGGCGTGGTGGCTCACGCCTTTAATCCCAGCACTTGGGAGGCAGAGGTAGGAGGATTGCTGTGAGTTTGAGGCCATCCTGAGACTACATAGTGAATTCCAGGTCAGCCTGGGCTAGAGTGAGACCCTACCTCAAAAAACCAAAAAAAAGAAAAAAAAAAATCAGCCTGATACATTACCACTTACCATTACCACCTTTTTTGTTTTGTTTTCTGAGGTAAGGTCTCACGCTAGCTCAGGCTGACCTGGAATTCACTATGTAGTCTCAGGGTGTCCTGCCTCTGTATCAATTTAAAACTACTGTATAATTTTGTGCTCATAAGGCTTTCTTTTCTTACTGCTCACATCCATTCTAGTTCAAAACACTTTAATGACTATGAATTTATGATAGAAAGTACACATGAAGGGCTGGAAAGATGGCTTAGCAGTTAAGGAGTTTGCCTGCAAGCCAAAGGATCCCGGTGCGATTCCCCAGGACCCACGTAAGCCAGATGCACAAGGGAGCGCATATTCCTGGAGTTGTTTGCAGAGGCTAGAGGCTCTGGCCTGCCCATTCCCTCTCTCCCCCTTTCTCTCTGCCTCTTTCTCTTTCTCAAGTGAGTAAATGAATAAAAATTAAAAATTAAGGGCTGGAGAGGTGGCTTAGTGGTTTTGTTTGCCTACAAAGCCAAAGGATCCCAGTTCAACTCCCCAGGAGCCACATAAGTCAGATGCATGCACAAGGGGGCGCAGGCATCTGGAGTTCGTTTGCAGTGGCTAGAGGCCCTGGCGTGCCCATTCTCTCTATCAAATAAATAAATAAAATATTTTTAAAAATAGAGAAAAAAGTATGTAAACAAATTAAAAAGACAAAGAAGGTACATGTGAAGAAATACATTTCCGGAAGTTACACACAAAGAAGCTCTAAGTGTTTATTTTCTGACTCAATTCAACTAGAAAAAGCTAAACACTGTGTGGAATACATTTTGTACATTGTGGCACATAGTATGATTTTGAAAGAGAACTTGAATACAACAGTATTACTTAAAAGTTCACACTAGGGCTGGAGAGATGGCTTAGCGGTTAAGGAGGTTGCCTGCAAAGCCTAAGGACCCAGGTTTGTTTCCCAGTACCTACATAAGCCAGATGCATGCCCATTCTCTATCTGCCTCTATCTCTCTCCATCAAATAAAAATATTTATAAAGAAGTTCACATTGAAATTTTAGGAATACGCCAGCAATCAATATAGTCAGCTTAGTGAAGAACAACAATCTGAAATGAGAACCACTTTAAAATGAGTTTAAAGTTATGCAATCATAAAGATTTTCTTTTATCCATTCTTGTTCATATACTAATGTGGACTACATTTCATTTATTATCGTATAAGTATCATATCTGGGAAAGTTACATATGTCTAACTCAAAATGTTGTCCTGAAGTTCTGGGTTTAAAGATGTGAGGCCCCATGCCCCGCTACCTTCCATTGTTATTTAGGATCTGGACTGATAAGTCAGTGGTTACGAGCTAGCATGATGTCCTTAATTTTTTTGTTGTTGCTGTTGTTTTTGTTTTTGTTTTTCGAGGTAGGGTCTCACTCTGGTCCAGGCTGACCTGGAATTAACTCTATAGTCTCAGGGTGGCCTTGAACTCATGGCGATCCTCCTACCTCTGCCTCACGAGTGCTGGGATTAAAGGCGTGCGCCACCACGCCCGGCATGACCTTAATTTTTTAAACGTTTCTCTGTCTAACTTGTTTGAATAGACATGTTCTATTAACTGGATCTTAATAGATGTCTTATTGTTCTGGCTTGTGTGCATGTGTAACGTGGGAGGTGTGTATGTGGTGTCTTATATCCTTTTGTGGTAAGAGGCACTTGCCTATGGTAGCCAGCCAGAGCAAGGTGTTGGATATTCCACTTCGTCATTCTTCAACCTGGTCTTGTTTTGAGCCAGAGTCTCTCTATGGACTCTGGAGCTTACGGGGCTGTGATAACTCTCAAATCTCTGCTCCCTTGTGGGACTGGGGTTACAGCATGCCATGCCAGGCCTCAGAGTCAGTTCTCCAGTACAACAGATGTTTTTGACTGAGTGTCTTCTTCCTCTGGCCTCTGCACACATGTGCAAAGGGCACAAGCATTTGCACACCTACATTTACACTGCATACATTCATCCCACAAGTTTTGTGTGTAATGTACATGAATGCTTTTATGTGTATGGGCATGTGTCTTCTTTAGGTACATGTGTCATGTACAGGCAAGAAACTGACAGGTATTTTCCTCAACTATTCTTTACCATATTTTAAAATATTTTATATTTATGGGGGTGGGGAGAATGCACACACCAGGGCCTCTAGCCACTGCAAATGAGCTCCAGATGTATGCGCCACCTTGTGCATGTGGCTTACGTGAGTACTCGGGAATCGAACGTGGGTCCTTAGGCTTTGCAGACAAGTGACTTAACCGCTAAGCCATCCTTCCAGCCCTTCACTTTATTTATTGAAATATTTTATCTTTATTTATTTGAGAGAGACAAAAAAGCACGGGGGTGGCAGATAGAGAATGGGTGTGCCAGGGCATCCGACCACTGCAAACAAACTCCAGACACATGCGCTACCTTGGGCATCTGCCTTACGTGGGCCCTGGAGAAATGAACCTGGGTCCTTTGGTTTTACAGGCAAATGCCTTTATTGCTAAATCTCTCCAGTCTATAAACAAAAAAAGTTAAGAAGGGCTGAAGAGGCTGGGGAGATGGCTCAGTGGGTGAAGGGCTTGCATCCAAGCCTAAGAACCCGTATTTGTACTCTGCACACCTGTATACAAAACCAAGCACAGGGCTGGGACAATGGCTCAGTTGTTGAGGTGCTTGCTTAAAAAGCCTGACGGCCAGGGATCAAGTCCCCAAGAACCCTGTAAAGCCAGATGCACAAAGTGGCCCATGCATCTGGAGTTACTTTGTGGTGGCTAGAGTCCCTACTGTGTTCATTCTCTCTCTCTGAAATAAATAGCTGGGTATGGTAGCATACGCCTTTAATCCTGGTACTCGGGAGGCTGGGTTATAAGGACTGCCAGGAGTTTGAGGTCAGCCTGGAGCTACAGAGGAAATTCCAGGTCAGCCTGGGCTAGAGTGAGACCCTATCTTGAAAAGAACGAAAAATATCACTATTAGAAATATAAAGTTGAGCCAGGCGTGATGGTGCATGCCTTTAATCTCAGCACTTGGGAGGCAAAGATAGGAGGATGGCTTGAGTTCAAAGCCACCCTGAGACTACATAGTGAATTTCAGGTCAACTTGGCCTAGCAAGACTCTACCTTAAAAAAGAAAAGAAAAAACAAAAAAGGAGTTGAGGTCAGGCATGGTGGCGCATGCCTTTAATCCTAGGACTGGGGAGGAAGAAGTAGGAGAACTGCTGAGTTCAAGGCTAGTTGGGAAGGGGTGAGTTGGGGGAGGGGGAACTACCATGGTTTATTGTCTATAATTATGGAAGTTGTCAATAAAAAACAAAAAAAAAATTCTGGAAATTATTTAGTAACCAGCACACTGATGGGGTAACAAATTATTTATGCAAGAAAGGCACAGCTTGGTATTTTTTCTAGTCCCTACTGAAGGTCAAGTGAAACAAAAGGGCAAATCAAACACATGGAGACTTTCTGCGGACTGCATGTCCATCTGGCCTGACACTAAGCAGGATGCAAGATCCAAGAGACTTCTGGTCCTATGGTTGGGCCTATTTTTAAAAAATATAACTTTCTCATTTGCAAGGAGAGAGAGGAAGGGAGGGAGGGGAAGGGGAGAAAGGGAGGCAGAATGGGCACACCAGGGCTTCTAACTGCTGCAAACGAACTCTAGATGCATGTGCCACTTTGTGCATCTGGCTTTCCGGGAGTTACTAGGGAATCAAATCATTAGGCTTTGTAAACAAGCAACTTAACCACGAAACAATCTCTCAAGCCATTCTTTGTGTGTAGAGAGAGAGATTGTGTATTTGTGAGTGTGGGCATATGTGGAGGTCAGAGGAAAAGCTCAGGTGTTGGTAACCATCTCCTACCTTGTTTGAGACAGAGTTCCTTGTTTGCCACTATGCAAATCAGACTACCTGGCTTTCAAGCTTCTGAGGAGTCTCCTGTCTCCTTCTTGTATGAAATTTCGGACTTGTGCTACCACGTTCAGTTGTATGTGGTTTCTGAGAACTCAAAGTAAGGTCCTCCCATTTGCACAACAACCACTTTTATCCCCAGGGCTGTTCCTCAACCCAGAAGCAACAGCATTTTATTTTCATGTTTCACAAGAACATAAAAAGATAAAGTTACTGTATAGAACTACTGTTTAACAGCTAAACTATTCATAATTTAGAAATAAATACATTGTTATTATGTTTATAAATATATTTACTCTAAGACTGGGTAAGATTAACAGTAAAACGTGACTGGGTATGGCAGCGCACACCTTTAGTCCCAGCACTGAGGAGGCAGAAGTAGGAGGATCTCTGTGAGTTTGAGGCCAGCCTGAGACTACACAGTGAATTCCAGGCAGCCTAGGCTACAAGTACCTACTTAGAAAAAACAAAATAGGTGGGTGTGGGGGCACACTCCTTTAACCCCAGCCCTGGGGAGGCAGAGTATTGCCATGAATTCAAGGCCACCCTGAGACTACATAGTGAATTCCAGATCTTTGTGGGCTAGAACAAGACCCTACCTTGAACCCCCTCACCAACCTCAAAAGCAAAAGAAGTACCTGCATTAGTAATGAACCTGGGTTTCTAGAGACAGACTGTAACAAGTGTGACTCAATTAATGGGTTAACCCCTTGATTTGTTCCTAATGTGATAGCATTACTGATATGTGATAAGAAGGTAAAGCATGTGGATTTGAGTGGAATACCCATGTCAAATGCCAGGCATGGCAGAACATACCTGTAATCCTAGCTCTGGGGAGGAGACAGATGAATACCCTGGAGCTTGGTGGCCAGCCAGTCTAGACTAATTGATGAACTTCAGGCTAGAAACCCTGTCTCAAAGGATAAGAATGATGGCTGATGTTGTTTCCTGGCATGCACATACACATACACACATGTGCTACTTTTTTTAAAGTAGGAGGTAGGGCCCACTTGGAGGAAGTAGATCACTGTAACATATTTTTGGGGGCTGTATCTTGCCCTGGCCTTCTCATGTAGCCTTTGTTCAGACATGGTGTAAGCTACTCCAACATGCTTCTGCCACCATGATGTTTCGCTGAAGTGCATGGGACCAAGGAACATTGACTAAACCCCTGGAACAGTGAGCCAAAATAAATCTTTTCTCCTTTAAATGATTTACACATTTAGTTAAGACAATGAAAAAACAACTATCATACATTGAAGGAAAACTTAAGGAAATGAATCTCTCACCTACGTATCTTTTTCTAAGACTAGCTACCATCTTAGGAATAAATTCTGGGTGCAGCTCAGTGGCTGGTATGCAAGTGAATAAGATCTGTACGTCTGGGGGTTCAATTCTCAGCATAAAAGAATAAGAAGTATATGGTGGCACATACTTTTAGTCCCAGCACTCGGGAGGCAGAGGTAGGAGGATCGCCATGAGTTTGAGGCCACCCTGAGACTACATAGTGAATTCCAGGTCAGCCTGGGCTAGAGTGAGACCCTACCTTGAAAAAACAAAACAAAACAAGAAAGAAGAAACAAAAAATGAAAATAAATGGATTGTATGGGAAAGGCTAATGAAAATAGAGACTTAATATGGGCTTATTTTCAATTGTTTAAAATATTTTATTTATTTGTGAAGGGGGGAGGAAATGGGCACAGCAGTGCCTCTTGCCACTGCAAACAAACTTTAGATGCATGTGCCATTTTGTGCATCTGATTCTCCATGAGTACTGGAGAACTGAACCAGGGCAGTCAGGCTTTGCAAGCAAGTGCCTTTAACCACTGGACCATCTCTCTAGTCGCTATCTTCATTTTTTTGTTTTTCTAGGTACAGTGTTATTCTATCTAGCTCAGGTTCCCCTGGAATTCACTATGTAGTCTCAGGGTGGCCTCAAACTCATGGCGATCCTCTTAGCTCTGCATCCACGACCAGCTGTATTTTCAATTTTTATTGTGACAAAATGTGTAAGACAATTGCCAATGAACTTTTCTCTGCTTTTTTCTTTTGAGACAGGATCTCACTATGTAGTCGAGGCTAATCTCTAACTTCTGATCCTTCTTCCTATGCCTTTCAAGGGCTGGGATTACAAGTATGTGCTTCCACACCTAGCTGGAACCATTCCTAAGTGTACAGTTCAGTATCACTGATTCTACTTAGCATGTTATGCAGCCACCACCACCATTCAATCCCAAAACTTTTTCATATCCCAAACAGAAACTGCCATCATTAAGCAACAATTCCCCATTCTTCCTTATCCTCTAGCCCTTTGTTACTTTTAATCTACTTTTTGTTTCTTTCATTTATTTTTCTTTTTATTTTTGGCCAGATAGGGCCCTGTTTCTCACTCTAGCTCAGGCTGATCTGGAACTCATTCTGTAGCCCCAGTACTGGAATTAAAGACATATACCACCATGGCTAGCCCTTTTAATCTAGTTTGTATCTCTATAAATTGCTTCTTGTAGATATTTTATGAACATGTATTTTTTCCTCACCTCACAGAATAAAGCAGGTTCGCCTATGTTGCAGCACACACCAGAACCAGTTAAGTAATTCAATGTACATACAAACAACTGCTCATCTACCTATCTATGAATAGACATCTGGATCATTTTCACCTGCTGGCTCTCGTGTACATGGCCGCAGAATCTCGAGTCTTCACTTTCTATTCATATGGGCATACACTTTGGAATGAAATTACTGGGTCGCATGGTAATTCTAAATTTAGCTTTCGAGGCAATGCCAGACTGTACTCCACAACAGCTGCACCACTTTACACTCACACGAACATGGGCTTTCCCCATGCTCTTCATCCTCACGAGCATTTATTTTCTGGTTTTTGTTTTGCTTGGTTTTGTTTTTACAGTGCTGGTAATTGCTCCCAGAATGTGACACATGCTTGAGGCAAGAACTCTTACCACTGAGCTAATGTCTTTAGCCCCCTTGTCCCTTTAAAACTGGATACATTCTTGGTACATATAAACTGTTATCTGTGCTTGCCTTGGAGTTTTCTAATGGCTGATTCTATTTATCTTTTCATATGCTCCCTGAAAACTTATATATCTTCTTTGGAAGTCCCTTGCACATTTGAAAAATTGGGTCATTTGTTGTTTAGCTGTAATTCCATTTATTTATTTATTTATTTATTTATTTTTGAGGTTGGGCCTCACTCTGGTCCATTTGGCCCGGAATTAACTATGTAGTCTTAGGGTGGCCTCGAACTCACGGCGATCCTCCTACCTCTGCCTCCCAAGTGCTGGAATTAAAGGTGTGTGCCACTACACTGGCTCTTCCTTTTATTATATTTTTTTGGTTTTTCAAGGTAGGTTCTCACTCTGGCTCAGGCTTTCCTTTTATTTTTTTAAAATATTTTTATTTATTTGCAAACGCACACACATAGCTCTAGAGAGGAGGGAGGGAGGGAGGAAGGACATGAACTTAAATGTATTGGTGCTCCAGGGACTCCTGCGACTGCATATGAACTGCAAACAAACTCCAGACACATGGGCCACTTTCGTGTGTCTGCCCTTACATGGGTACTAGGGAATCAAACCCAGGCCATGAAGCTTTACAAGCAAGTGCCTTTAACTACTGAGCCATCTCTCCAGCCCCCAAGTCTCATTTTTTATCGTAATCATAGTCATCTTCCTCTTTTTGTTTTTCTTTGTTAGTTTGGTATGGTTACAGAAAATCACTGTAAAATGTAGCAGACATTGTTGGCTCCCTGAGAGCCATTCTTGCTCCTCTTGCTTGGAGACAGAGTCTGAATTTATTCAGGCATTAACTTCTTTCTCATAGGAATCAGGAATGATTCTTGATTAGCTTAAACTAATCAGAGTGTAGGCATATAAATCTCCTTGCCAGTGAATGACTCAGAAGTTACCAATGACCTGTCACTCTGGCTTATGACACTTTATGCTAGGTGGTTTCTGAGAAAGGTTTTCCTGTCTTTAAAAAAAAAAAAAAAAGTGCTTGAGAGGTGGTCATGGTGGTTTACACCTTTAATCCCAGCAGTTGGGAGGCAGAGATAGGAGGATTGCCTTGAGTTTGAGGCCACCCTGAGAATACATAGTGAATTCCAGGCCAGCCTGGGCTACAGTAAGACCCTACCTGGAAAAACCAAACAAACAAAAAAATACTTGAGAAAGGAGTCTTCTGCTAGACAATGGTATCTCAAACCACTGAATGATATTTACAACTTGGAAGATTGAAGAGCTAGCCAAAGACAAAACCAGTAAACAGAGGATTAGCCAGCAGATAGACTGAAAGAACTGAGTTTCTGGATAATCTCCACAAATTCTGAATTAACATACTCTAGAGGTAACTGATATTATATTAGTCTTCATATCAAATTCCTTGTATTGAAGCCGGGTGTGGTGGCGCACACCTTTAATACCAGCACTTGTGAGGCAGAGGTAGGAGGATTGCCATGATTCAAGGCCACCCTGAGCTAGAGTAAGACCCTACCTCAGAAAACAAAACAAACAAACAAAAAAAGTTTTTTGTATTGGGCTGGGCAAATGTCTCAGCAGTTAAAGGTACTTGTTTGAAAAGCCTGCTGGCCTGCGTTCATTTCCCCAGGGCCATGTAAAGCCTGAAGAGTTTGGCAAAATACTCTGGCATAACCACATATACACATGTACATAAATAAAAAAGTTTGTAATTTCAGGATACACAGATTAGGGAAGTGTCTGTCTTATTTGCTATACATAGCCTTCAGACCATTTTATAAATTATATATTCTATTACAAATATAACTTTCATATCAACTCACAGTCTCCATTTTGAATTATTTACTCTTAACAATTTTAGGTGGTGTTTCCTCTTAGAAAAATATAGCTATATTTTTTAGCCACTACATATCTGTAAGGTCATGTCCTCAAGAATGTTGGCTTCTATGAGTTTCCTGACCTGTGTTTCAAGTAAACCTTGCTTTTCCAAAGACTTAAATTTTTCAAAATGATAAGGCTTTAAAAACATGATCTAACAGAAGACTTTGTAAGACAACTTTACAGGACAATGTTTCCAGGGGGATAGGGATGGGAGACAGAGGGAAAAAAAAAAACCAAAAAACTTATCTTAGATTTAAGAATATTTGGTACTGAGAATTTCAATTTCAGTTCTATATTATTTCTAAAACTATTTTTTGGTTCATTTTTATTTATTTATTTGGGAATGACAAAGAGAACTCCAGACGCATGCGGCCCCTTATGCACGTGGCTAACGTGGGTCCTGGAGAATCGAGCCTCGAATCGGGGTCCTAGGCTTCACAGGCAAGAGCTTAACTGCTAAGCCATCTCTCCAGCCCCCCCCCCCCTTTTTTTTTAAATTTGGTAGGGTCTCACTCTAGCCCAGGCTGACCTGGAATTCACTATGTAGTCTCAGGGTGGCCTCAAACTCACAGCGATCTTCCTACCTCTGCCACTTGAGTGTTGGGATTAAAGGCGTGTGCCACAATGCCCAGCCTAAAACTTCCTTTTATCTCCAGTTTGGGGGAAAATCCTTAATTAAACCTTTTTACAAACTTTTACTTAATTCTTCATTTTCAAACTACTCAATTTACGTATGAGACAAACTTTGAATATTTTCCTCCAATAAGCACATGGCAACACCTTGGTATTTGAAAGTTCGTTTGTCCTAAAAATTGGTAAGGTGCAGTATCTTCTCTCAGTAAATGAGACACCATTTTGTTCTAATTCAGATTTAACTTTGGATTTCAGGAAATTAAATTACACAAAACTGAGGCTCTCTTTCATCCAGATTCAAGTCCCTGCCTTGCCCCTAAAGGCAGTTCCAAAGTTCCTTTCTTCATTTAAAAACAAAAGCCAGAGCTGGGTTAGTGGTTATGGTGCCTGTCTGTAAAGCCTAAGGATCCAGGTTCAATTCCCCAGTACACATGTAAGCCAGATGCACAAGGTGGTACATGCATCTGGAATTCCTTTTGCAGTGGCTACAGGCCCTGGAGCATCCACCCACTTCTTTGTGCCTCTCTTTCAAATATAAATAAATAATAATTTTTTAAAAAGTCAGCTGCACATGGTGGTGCATGCCTTTAATCCCAGCATTTGGGAGCAGAGGTAGGAGAATCCAGCCTGGGGACTACAGAGTTCCAGGTTAGCCTGTGCTAGAGTGAAACCCTACCTTGAAAACAAATAAAACAAAATGCCAGCCAGGTGTGGTGGTGTACACCTTTAATCCCAGCACTTTGGAGGCATAGGAGGATGCTGGTAAGTTCGAGGTCAGCCTGAGACTGCATAGTGAATTCCAGGTCAGCCTGGGCTATAGCAACACACTACCTCAAAAAACCAACCGAGGGCTAGAGAGATGGCTTAGAGGTTAATGCACTAGCTTGCAAAGCCTAAGGACCCATGTTCAACTCTCCAGATCTCAGGTAAGCCAAAGGCATAAGGTGACACATGTTCAAGGACACACATGTGCACAAGGTGGCACACACATCTGGAGTTCGACTTCAGAGGCTGGAGGTCCTGGCATACCAATTCTCTCACATTCTCTCATAAAAAAATTAAAATAACAACAAACAAACAATCAGGGGCTACAGAGATGGTTTAGCGATTAAGGCGCTTGCATGCAAAGCCTAAGGACCCAGGTTTGATTCCCCAGTACCTACATAAGCCAGATGCACAAGGTGGCAAATGTATCTGGAAATTGTAGGCAGTGGCTGGAGGCCTTGGAGCACCCAATTTTCCTCACTCTCTGCCTCTCTCTCTCTCAAATAAATAAATATTAAAAAAAAAAAAAGTCCAGACAGTGTGATGGGTTATACTGTAACCTCTGTATCTTAGGCTACACAATGAAACCCCGTCTCAAGAACGGGAGGGCAAGCCTGAGTTCAATTCCCCAGCACCCACATAAAGCTGGATACAAAGTGGCACATTTGTTTGTAATTGCAAGAAACCCTGGTGCATGAACACTAAAGAAAATCATCTGAGCCTGGCATGGTGGTATACGCCTTTAATCCCATCACTCAGGAGGCAATGGTAGGAGGATTGCTGTGAGTTTGAGGCCAGCCTGAGACTACCTAGTGAATTCTAGCTCAGCCTGGGCTTGAGTGAGACCCTACCTTGAAAAACCAAAGAAAATCTTCTGGAGAGATGGCTCAGCAGTTAAGGTGCTTGTCTGTAAAGCCTAACAACCCTGGTTCAATTCCCCAGTACCAACATAAAGCTGGATACACAAAGTAGCATATGCACCTTGAGTTTGTTTGCAGTGGCTAGAAGCCCTGGCATGCCCATACACACACACACACACACACACACACACACACACACACACACACACTACGTATGTATCCCTCTGCTTAAAGATAAAGGGCTGCAGAGATGGCTAAGGGCCCAAGTTTGACTCTCCAGGTCCCATGTAAGCCAGACGCACAAGATGATGCAACTGCACAAGATCACACATGTGTATAAGGTGGTGCATGTGTCTAAAGTTTGACTGCAGTGGCTGCACGCCAATTCTCTCTCTCTTTCTCTCTCACATTAAAATAAAAGGCCAGTCTGTTGGGCTTGCCTCATAAAATAAAATAAATAAAATAAAAATAAGTAAGCAAATAGGTTGGAATAAGTTACTGGTTAAGATGCTTGCCTGCAAAGCCTAAGGACACAGGTTCAACTCCTTAGACGTGGGACGTAAGCCAGACACACAAGGTGACACATGCATACAAGGTCTTATGTGCACACGTCTGGAGTATGATTGTAATAGCTATAGGACCTGGTGCAACTCATTCTCTCTCTCTTAAAAAAAGAGCTCCAGCTGAGCAAACCCTGAGGACAAAAGCTGCCGGCAAGCGTGGTCTCGCACATCCCAGGCCACTGTATAATTTGTGAGCTACCCAACTGGTGCATTTTTGCAGTTAAATCTTGTGTGTCTTCCCCACCATGGCTCAGCTCCAGGCACACCTTTACACTGAAAACAAGAAATACACAGTAGATGATGTTCCCTTCTCAATTTCTGCCACTTCCAAAAATGCCGACCTCAGTAGCATCATTAATAAACTACTGCAGGCCAAAAACGAGTTGCACAAGCATGTGGAGCTTGATTTCCTTATCAAGGGCCAGGGTCTGTGAATGCCCTTGGCCAAGCACATGGAACTGGAGAACATGCCATTGGAAGAGGTTGTGGAGCTAGAGTATGTGCAGGAATACACCGCACCCCAGCCAGAGCAGTGCATGTTCCATGATGACTGGATCAGTTCAATGGAAGGGGCAGAGGAATGGATCTTAACTGGAGTCTTAAGATAAGACTTCTCCAACCTGGCCGTTAGAATGAAAGTCAGTAATGACTATTGCGGGACATACAGATGGTGTGAAAGATGAGGCTTGGATAAAAAAGATAGCTTGTCTCGCTGGCTCTGAGTGCCTCTGTGGGTCAGATGATCCTCCTGTGGGAGTGGAATGTGAAGAGGAACAGGGTGAAGGTCTACCCTGCTGCAGAGGTCATGCCGGAAGCGTGGACTCCACAGCTGTTGGTAGCTCAATTTCCTCAGTACTGCGGTCAGACGCTGAAGAAATCAACAGTGTGTCTCGGGACCACAAAGTTAAGAGTGTGGGATGTTGAGTCTGGAGGTCTTAACTCAACTTTGTCAGGAAACAAAGTGTTTTAACTGTATTTCCTATTCCCCACTTTGTAAACACTTGGCATCTGGAAGCGCAGATAGGCATATCAGACTGTGGGACCCTCACACTAAAGATGGTTCTTTGGTGTCACTGTCTATAACCTCACGTACAGGCTGGCTCACATCAGTGAAGTGGTCTCCTACCCATGAACAGCAGCTGATTTCAAGCTCTTTAGATAATACTGTCAAGCTGTGGGATACAAGAAGTTGCAAGGCTCCTCTCTATGATTTGGCTGCTCATGAAGATAAAGTCCTAAGTGTGGACGGGACAGACCCGGGGCTACTTCTGAGGGAGGAGCGGACAGTAAGCTGTCCTCCTACAGATGCTCTCCTACTACTTCCCATGTGGGGGCGTGACGAAGACGGATAAAATGCTTTTTCTTGTTGGGATTTTGTTTTGTTTTTTTGAGACTGGTGGAGTCTCACTATAATGCCATAGACACTATAAATTAAACTGGTAGAGAATCTAGCTTACATCGTTAACACAGAGATGGACAACATCCTTTTAAAGTTTGCATAATGGTTCATCCTTCATAATAGGGAACATTTTACTATCATTGTGTCTTTCTTTTGTGTATATAATATTATAGTATATGGCCTATATTCTCTACCTTATGTAGAATCTTAAACGGGTTTAAAATTTTAAAAAAGAAAGAAAAAAAATCTTATGGTGAAGCATGCTTTTAATCCCAGCACTCAGGAGACAAAGGTAGGAGGATCGTTGTGTGTTTGAGGCCTCCTTGAGACTAATTCCAGGTTAGCCTGGACTAGAGCAAGACCCTACCTCAAAGAAACAACAAACAAACAAATAAATAAAAATAAACATAGGGGATGGCTCAGTAGTTAAAATCACTTGCTTGCAAAGCCTGCTGGTTCAGGTTCAATCAAAATCCCCAATACAGTACCTGAGTGGTGGCTTAGCAGTTAAAACGCTTTACTGCAAAGCCAAAGGACCCAGGCTCAATTCCCCAGGACCCACGTAAGGCAGGTACACAAAGTGGCACACGCGTCTGGAGTTCATCTGCAGTGGCTGCAGGGCCTAGAGCATCCACTCTCTTTCTCTTTGCCTCTCTCTCTTTCTCTTATAAATAAATAATAAAATATTTAAAAGGAAGAATATACAGAATTCTGAGCCAAAATTACAAATGCATTAAGTACCATTACAAAACCTAATTGCAGGCTCTGTCCCAACTTACCGTACACAACACTCCACTGCACGAAACCAGTGAAGCATCTCATCATGTAGAGTACACAACTGAAGGCAAGACAGAAAAACCTTTTCAGCATCACTGTACCAGCCTGCATCTGAAAGAAAGCCACCTGAAGAACAAGAAAAATAAGTAACTTTACGTAATTCAAAGTGTTTGAAAACTAAAGTGACATGCCTATTATCACTTACCTAAACTAATAAAACTCCATAATTATTATTATTATGTGTTTAAAGATAGGGCTGGAGGGATGGTTTAGTGGTTAAGGTGCTGACTGCAAAGCCATACGACTCAGGTTCAATTCCTCAGGACCCATGTAAGCCAGATGAACAAGGTGGCACATACATCTGGAGTTCTTTGGCACGGGCTGGAGGCCCTGGTGAGCCCATTCTCTCTCCTTCTCTCTCACAAATAAATAATTGAGAAAAAAAAAAAAAGTTTAAACCAAAATGTGCCCAGCATGGTGGTGCATGCCTTCAGTCCCAGCACTTGGGAGGCAGAGGTAGGAGGATTGCCATGAGTTCAAGGCCAGCCTGAGAGACCACTTAGTGAATTCCAGGTCAGCCTGGGCTAACAAAAAAACAAAAACAAAAAACCTGCCCAACATGGTGGCATATGCCTTTAATTCCAGCACTTGGAGGCAGAGTTAAGAGAACTGCTGAGTTCAAGACCACCCTGAGACTATTACAGTTAGTCTAGGCTAGAGAGATTCTACCGCGGAACCCCCTCTTATCCCTAAAAAAAAAAAAAATCCCAAACCAACACTCTTGTGTATCTGACTTATGTGGGTTCTAGGGAGTCGAACCTGGGTCTTCTGGCTTTGCAGGCAAGTGCCTTAACCACTAAGCCATCTCTCCAGCCGCCCTCCAAACCAACACTCTTGCAGACACAAAAGGCCTGGATATCCATGACCTCATAGTGCCTGGCACTACCTATACAAAGACCATCATAATAGGAGGAAAAGATGATGACATCAAAACAAAAGAGACTGGTTGAGAGAGGCAGGGAATATGATGGAAAGTGGAGTTGGAAGGGGAAAGTGGGGGAGGAGGGAATTATCATGGTTTATTGACTATAATTATGAAAGTTGTCAATAAAAAAAAATTTAAGGAAAAAAAAAAAAAAAAACCAAGCTGAGGATCACTGTGAGTCCAAGTCCAACCTGAGACTACCCAGTGAATTCCAGGCCATCCTGGGCTAGAGCAAGAGCCTTCCTCAAAAATCCCCCAAACAGGTTTGAACCCTCTAAGACTACTCCATAGCACAAGGGCTAACATTTTCTAGCTAATGAGCTAATAAGGTCTCACGTGTTTACGTGTGTTTCACTGGAGCTGGAGGACCTCACACATACTGAAGGAAGACAGAAGAAAGCTAGAACCTTTTAGGCAGTTTCAGTTAGAGACTGAGGCACAGGGAGACACCTCGCCCTGACACAAGAACAGAACTTTCCACAGTAATGGAACTTATGTCTCATCAAGACTGATCTACAGTGCCTCCTGCTGTCCACAGTCTAGTGTGCTACCTAGACAGACGGCCCAAATGGGCTGGCTCAGGTGGGCTGGCCCTGGGGTCCGTCCTCCAAATGTACAAACCAACTGGGTCTTCCCCTTGCATATAAAGGCTCTCATCTTTTTCCCTGCCTGGGCCTCTTTCCTCTTTGTGGAGCTCTCTCAATTCCCTCTTATCTCTGCTTGCATATGCATGTGTCTAGCTTCCCCTTCACTCAGCCTTGCTGGGCTGGAGGGGAGAGCACAATACTGTATCTTGATCTGGGATAACTTTTCTGCTGGCATCTGCTTTATAGTTCAGTGTCTTCTCACTTTGATTACATATGCATGGTTTTTCTCTGGTTTCTGAATCTTCCATGTGTGTATTTCCCTTACATTCTAAATCTTCCATGTGGGTGCTCTCAATTTCTCCAGGCCTGCCACCTGTGTAATTTTCTTTCTTTTTTTTTTTTAAATATTTTTGTTCATTTTTTTATTTATTTATCTGAGAGTGACAGACACAGAGAGAAAGACAGGTAGAGGGAGAGAGAGAGAATGGGCGCGCCAGGGCTTCCAGCCTCTGCAAACGAACTCCAGACGCGTGGGCCCCCTTGTGCATCTGGCTAACGTGGGACCTGGGGAACCGAGCCTCGAACCGGGGTCCTTAGGCTTCACAGGCAAGCGCTTAACCACTAAGCCATCTCTCCAGCCCTGTGTAATTTTCTTAATCTTGGGATAACCATGAGTGTAACTCTTCATTTCTCCTGAGTCCTCAGGCTTCACAGGCAAGTGCCCTAACTGCTAAGCCATCTCTCCAGCATGAGCTAATAAATTCTAATTATTTTAATACTTCCATCTTGCACCATACACCAAACTTTTCAATTACCCTATGTCATACTGCAAAAGAGGTAAGAAATGTGGACTTCTTGGTGTAATAGCAGATCACAAACATCACTACAATAGGAAAGCTTACTCATCTCATTTAGCAACCAAATGAATTACCGTCTTCCAGGAGCCCTAAATTTGTTGTTTGTTGAGATAAGCTCTCACCATGTAGCCCAAGCTATCCTCAAATGCTCTGTGTAGCCTAGGCTAGCCTTGAACACATAACCCTCTTGGCTCCGCCTTGTAAATGGTGGGATTACAGGCATATGCTACATTCCTAGCCAAAGATCCTAATGTCTTGGACATTACTTCCTCAGTATTATCCATCTCCTTTGAAGCTCTATTTTGTTCAGTGCCTTGTCAACTTGCTTAGGCTGGTCTCAAATTCACATTTCTCCTGCCCCAGTCTTCTATGTAGATAAGATTACAGGCACCTACCACCATGCCCACCTTTTATTGGAGTACCTTTGACCTCTATAGTGGCTAGCACTCAATCCATTTTTACTACACTATGCAAATAATTGTATATTATGGTAACCAGTCTACATGAATCCTCTTATTTAATTTTCATAGCATACCCTCAACTTAAATGCTACTAAAGCATCAACTAAACAGATAAGCCCAGTGATACCTTTATTTATTTTATTTTATTTTTTGGTACAATGGCTAACAAGCTTCAGAAGTTCTCAGGTCTCCGCTTTCTACAGGACTGGAGAATTACAAGTGTGTATGGCCATGCCTAGCTGGGTCCTAGGGAATTGAACTTGGTGAATCAGGCCC
Source organism: Jaculus jaculus (assembly GCF_020740685.1). Classification (NCBI taxonomy): domain Eukaryota; kingdom Metazoa; phylum Chordata; class Mammalia; order Rodentia; family Dipodidae; genus Jaculus; species Jaculus jaculus. Next base: position 95,533,218 of record NC_059110.1, read on the forward strand.
TTTCAGCCCTTCATGTTTGCACAGCAAGTGCTCTTACTCACTGAGCCACATCCCCAGCTTACATACTTATATTTAATTAAACCTAATATAGTCAAACACTTGTTTTATTAATTAGAACTGTGATTTATTTACAACATTCTAGAACCCTCGCCAAAAAAAAACTAGCAATCTTCTACTTATCACCAAACAGGATATGCTAGCTACTGAGTTATCTTTCTGTTTCAAACATTCTAGACCGTTTGATGGTGCTGAGGCAAGGGTCCTTCAAACACTTTTCTCCTTTGCCAGCTGGCTCCCTGCCAGGTTCTGCTAACAGGAAGTGCAAGAAAGGGATGCTGCAAGACTGGAAGGGCAAGAAGCACTCCTTCCTGCTATTGACAGGACACTCCAGGGTATGAGTCTTTCCTCTGGCAGTGGCAGTTCATTCCAGGACACAATAGTCACTTCCAACACTTGTAAAACCAATTTCACAGTACCTTGTCAGCAACAGCTAACAAGCTGCTGCTACCTTAGACCCATTTTCCATAGGACCCCCTTTTCATGGCTGAGGCCATAAAAAGCTAAGGATATCTCAGCTCCATAAGAACACTCAAGTTCCCAATTTACTATCATTCCAATCCCTTCTCTTAGCTCCCTGTAATCCCAACTACATGGAGCCAGTACTGTTTGTGAACACTCTAGGGTTCCCTGTTCTGGCTTTTCAGTTTGCTAATCATGGTTAAAAATTCTTGTTTAAAAAATATATTGGCCAGGTGTGGTGGTACACACCTTTACTCCCAGCACTCAGGAGGCAGAGGTAGAAGGACTGCCATGAGTTTGAGGCCATCCTAAGAATACAGAGTGAATTCCAGGTCAGCCTGGACTAGACTGAAACCCTACCTTGAAAACAAAAACAGACACACAAACACATACTGTTAGCCAGGCATGTGAGTCTGAGACTAGCCTGAGATTGACTACAGAATGAATTCCAGCCTGTGCTAGAGTGAAACCCTACCTCAAAAACAAAAACAAAAAACAGGGAATAAAAAGAAGAAACACAAAGTAGATGGATTATTGCCTGATATGGAAAGGGAATGAGGAACAAATGCTAATGGCTGCTGGTTTCTTTTGGAGGTGATGTTTTAAAATTTGCAGTGATGTTTACAAAGTTCTGTGAATGTATGAAAATCCACAGAGGGGCTGGAGAGATGGTTGAGTGGTTAAGGCATTTGCCAGCAAAGCCCAAGGACCCAAGTTTGATTCCCCAGTGCCCACATGGAGCCAGATGCTCAAAGTGATGTATACATCTGGAGTTCATTTGCAGTGGCTAGAGGCCCTGACACTCCCATTCTTTCTATCTGCCTCCATGTCTCTCAAATAAATTTAAAATACCATAAAACCACTGACTGGAAAGATGGTTCAATGATAAGTCTGCAGGACTCAGACCTAATTCCCCAGTACCTATATAAAGCCAAATGCACAAAGTGGCACATATGTCTGTAGTTCATTTGCAGTGGCAGGATGTCCTGGTACGCTCATTCATATTTTCTAATAAATAGATAAAACATTACAAATGTCATGAAATATTAACCAGTATTTTTTCACCCTGTATGTATAGCATAAAACTTTTCCAGAAAGCTTTTATTTTTTCCTTGACTTTTCTATTTTCCAGATAGGGTCTCAGTCTGATCCAAGCCAATCCTGGAACTCACTCTGTAGTCCTAGGCTGGCCTTGAACTCTCAATGATCCTCTTATCTTTGCTTCCTAAGTGCTAGGATTAAAAGCATGCACACCATGCCAGGCTTCCAAAAGTTTATATATTTATGTTTTCACTATCCTTACATCTCTATGATAATTCAAAATAACAATTCATCTTACAGATAGGAAAAACTGAGGCCACAAGATTAAGTCTTGTGCCATAGCAAACAGTAAGGAGGTGAAAGAATTTAGTGACAGCATGACATGATAAAAAGATGTGTGTTTGGATACAGAGACAGGATGCTAAATTTAGCTCACTAAAAGCTATGTGACTTGATCCAGTTTGTCAACTTTTCTGAGTATTTCCTCATATGTAAAATGCTATTAATGCTATCACTTTGCTGGAATGCCAGGGGGATTTAGGAAGCTACCCCTGAAATACCTACTACAGTGATTGGCATGGACTTAGTGCTTAATAAATCACACTTGGGTCTTCTGATAGCTTCCTCAAAATCTGCTGTGTAGCCTTTGGGAAACTGCTGGAGGAATCCTTTATTGTTAGCAGAATCCATTACAGAATAAGCCTCCTTTATTTTACCATTACTTACCTAAAACAAAGCCAACCTGAATGGCTTTCTCCTTTACTGCAGCATCTGATTCTGCTATGTAAGAGCACCGTCTGCTGAATGAATAGGCCAAGACTGAAGCAACTTTAACACCATGATCCATCAAAGCCTGAAAACAATGATGAAGCAAATGTCTGAAAGAGAAAGGAAAGGTTATTTTATACAGGCAGCTTTTGTTTGTCCTTTTAGAAACTAGATGTTCCCTATTAAAAAATGTTCCCACAGCCGGGCGTGGTGGTGCACACCTTTAATCTCAGCACTCGAGAGGCAAAGGTAGGAGGAGCACCCTGAGTTCGAGGCCACCCTGAGACTACATAGTGAATTCCAGGTCAGCCTGGACCAGAGTGAGACCCTACCTCAAAAAGAAAAAAACAACAAAAAAAAAACCCGGAATCTTGGGGCTGGAGAGATGGCTTATTGGTTAAGCGCTTGCCTGTGAAGCCCATGCACCCTGGTTTGAGGCTCGATATCCCAGTACCCACATAAGCCAGATGCACATGAAGCCAGATGCACATGTGTCTGCAGTTTGTTTGCTGGAGGCCCTCCCTGCCTCTTTCTCTGTCTGTTGCTCTCAAATAAATAAATGGGAAAAAAAAATGTAGCATGTAGGCACTTGCCTGCAAAGCTTTTGGACCCAAGTTCAATTCCCCAGGATCCATGCAGAGTCAGATGCACAAGGTGGCACACACATCATCATTTACTTGCAGTGGCTAGAGGCCCTGGCACGTCCATTCCTCCTCCCCCACCCCCCGCCGGCTTCTTTCTCTCACCTCCCTCAAATAAATAAATGAAAATAAAAGGGCTGGAGAGATGGCTTAGCAGTTAAAGCACTTGCCTGCAAACCCAAAGGACCCAGGTTTGATTCCCTAACACCCACATAAAGCCAGATGTACAAGGTGGTATATGCGTCTGGAGTTCATTTGCTGCAACTGGATGCCCTGGTATGCTCATTCTCCCTCTGCTTCTTTCTCTCTCTCTCTCAAATAAATGAATAAAAATAAAACTATTTTTAAAAAACTGTAGCTTGGGGCTGTAGAGATGGATTAATGGTTAAGGCATTTGCCTACAAAGTTTAAGGGCCCAGGTTCAATTGCTCAGTACCAACGTAAGCCAGATACACAAGGTGGTGCATGGGTCTGGAATTCATTTGCAGTGGCTAGAGGCCCTAGCATGCTCATTCTCTCTCTCACCATTTGCCTCTCAATCTCAAATAAATAAATAAATAAACAAACATTTTTTTTTTAAATGTAGTTTGGTATCTTTACTCAGGGATCATCCTGTACTACTCAGGAAAACCATGTCGCATGTAACAATAAGTTAAAGTTAACTTTTAAAGCCAGCATTAAAAATCAGTTACAAGAGCCGGACATAGTGGTGCACGCCTTTAATCCCAACACTCAGGAGGCAGAGGTAGGAGGACTGTCATGAGTTCGAGGCCACCCTGAGCCTACATAGTTAATTCCAGGTCAGCCTGGAGCAGAGAGAGACCCTACCTCGAAAAACCAAAAAAAAAAAAGAAAGAAAAACAATCAATTACACCTCAACACTTAGAAAGACAACCTAAAGCTTGCTGGGGTGGCATATGCCATCCTAGCACCCAAGAGGTGGAGGCAGGAGGATCAGGGCTACATGAGACTGACACACACAACTGAAAAACGAAAGCAAAATAAACAACAAAAAAAGATAACTCGCCCAGCGTGGTGGCACATGTGAAGGCAGAGGTAGGAGGTCAGCCTGTGCTAAAGTGAGACCCTACCTCGAAACAAGACAAAACAAAAAGATAACCCAATTAAAAATGGACAGCAGTTTGGAAAATATTTCTTCAAAAAGATATACCAATAGCCAATAAACACAAGATAAGATGCTTATTGTCATTAGTGATTAATGCAAAGCATATCAAAACCACAATGAGGCTGAGTGTGGTGGTGCTCAGGAGGCAGAGGTAGGAAGATCATTGAGTTCAGGACCACCTGAGACTACACAGTGAATTCCAGGTCAGCCTGGGCTAGAGACCCTGCCTTGATAAAACAAAACAATACAAAAAAAACACAATGAGGGCTAGAGAGATGGCTTAGCAGTTAAGTCGCTTGCCTATGAAGCCTAAGAACCCATATACAACTCCCTAGATCCTATGTAAGCCAGACACACAAGATGACACATGCCAAGGTCACACATGTGCACAAGCTGGCACACACATGCCTGGAGTTTAATTACCATGGCTGGAGGCCTTGGTGTGCCAATTTCTCTCTTGCTCTTACTGTCTCTCATAAAAAATAAAAATTTTTTTAAAAAGACAGAGTCTACACTACCAGATCAGTTCTGTATCTTGCCAGCCATGGCCCAGAGAACATTGCAGAAGAGGGGGCTGGATTTTAAGAGCCTCAGGGTAAGTAGGAATAGCCTGAGACAACATGTTTCCCTCACCCCTGCAGAAACTGACTATATGACCTCTTGGTTGCCACAGTGAGTATCAGTAATCCTACCAGAGACTTTTAGCAGAACTGGGGAAGGGATCGAAGGGTACGACCATTTTATTTTAAAAAACCAATAAAAAAGTGGCCCATATTATCTAAAATTTGTTAGCAGTGGTAGGAGGCCCTGGGAGACATACACATAAATAAGCCAGGCACACAAAGGTGAGGCAAGTACAATGTTGCATATGCCCACTAGGTGGTTCAAGTGCTTGGAGTTCAACTGCAGTGGCTGAAGCCCTGGAGAGCTAATTCTCTCTCTCTCTCTAAAATTTAAAAAAAAAAAAAATTAGCCAGGCGTGGTAGGGGAGGCAGAGGTAGGAGGATCACTGAGAGTTTAAGGCCTCCCTGAGACTGCATAGTTAATTCCAGGTCAGCCTGGACCACAGTGAGACCCTACCTCAAAAAAACAAAAAAAATTAAAAGGTATTGACTAGATGTGGAAAAACTGAAATCCTTACACATTTGTAACGGGAAAATAAAACAGTGCAACTTCTATGAAAAAAGTTTCATGAAAAAGCTAAACAAAACTGGATGTAGTGGCACATGCCTTTAATCCTAGCACTCCAGAGGCACAAGTACAAGGATCACCATGAGTTTGAGGCTACCCTGAGACTATACAGTGATTCCAGACCATCCTGAGTTAGAGTAAGAGCCTAGCGCAAAAACAAAATAAACAAACAAAAAAACCCCAACTCTACAGAATATGGGGCATAGTGTCACACACCTTTCATCACAGCACTTGGAAGACAGAGGTAGGGGGATCATCATGAGTTTGAGGCCACCCTGAGACTAGACAGTGAATTTTTAGGTCAGCCTGGGCTAGAGTGAGACCCAACCTTTCAAAACCAAAAACCAAAAACCAAAACCAAAACCAAAACCAAAACAAAAACAAAAACAAAAACAAACAAACAAAAAAAAAAGCTAGGACTGGAGAGACAGCTTAGCAGTTGTTTTCCAGAGAAGCCAAAGGACCCAGATTTGATTCCCCAGCACCCATGTAAGCCAAATGCACAAGATGGTGCATGCGCCTGGAGTTTGTTTGCAGCAGTGAAAGACCTGGCACGCCCATTCTCTACTCCCACACCCATCTGCCACTTTAAAAAAGAAGAAAAAGGCCTGGAGGAATGGCTTAGTGGTTAAGGTGTTTGCCTGCAAAGCCAAAGGACCCAGGTTCGATTTCCCAGGACCCAGATGCACAAGGGGGCACATATATCTGGAGTTTGTTTGCAGTGGCTGGAGGCCCTGGTGCACTAATTCTCTCTCTCCACTCCTCGTTATCTGTCAAACAAATAAATAAATAATATTTTTTAAAAAAAGAAAAAGCGGGCTGGAGAGATGGCTTAGCGGTTAAGCGCTTGCCTGTGAAGCCTAAGGACCCCGGTTCAAGGCTCGGTTCTCCAGGTCCCACGTTAGCCAGATGCACAAGGGGCGCACACGTCTGGAGTTTGTTTGCAGAGGCTGGAAGCCCTGGCGCGCCCATTCTCTCTCTCCCTCTATCTGTCTTTCTCTCTATGTCTGTCGCTCTCAAATAAATAAATTAAAAAAAAAATTAAAAAAAAGAAAAAGCTAAAGAGGGGGGCTGCTGGAGAGATTGCTTAGCAGTTAAGGTGCTTGCCTGCAAAGGACCCATGTAAGCCAGATGCACAAGGTGGTGCTTGTGTCTGGAATTTGCTTATAGTAGCTAAGGTACTGGAGAGCCAATTATCTCTCTCTGAAATAAATAAAATAAATTTATTAATATTAATATTAAATAAAAATTTATGGTGTATGCCTTGAATCCAAGCACTCAGGAGACAAAGGTAGGAGGATCGCTGTGAGTTTGAAGCCACCCCAAGACTACATAGTGAATTCCAGGTCAGCCTGGGCTACAGTGAGACCCTACCTCGAAAAAAAAATCAAAGGTATTGGTAAGATGTGAAAAAATTGGAAGCCTTACACATTTCTGATGGGAAAATAAAACAGTGCAGCTTCTGTGGGGGGAAAAAAAAAAGCTCATCAGAATATGGGGCATGATGGCACATACCTTTAATCCCAACACTTGGAAGACAAAGGTAGGAGGATCACCATGAGTTGAATTTTTATGTATTTATTTTACAGAGAAAGAGGGGGAGAGAGAGAAAGAACATGGGCGTGCCAGGGCCTCCAGCCACTGCAAACAAACTCCAAACACATGTGCCCCCTTATGCATCTGGCTAACATGGGTCCTGGGGATTAGAACCTGGTGGTTTTTCAGGCAAACTCCTTAACCACACTAAGCCATCCCTCCAGCCCCAAGTTCAAGGTTTTCTGAGGTAGGGTCTCATTCTAGCTCAGGCTGACCTGGAATTCACTATGTAGTCTCAGGGTGGCCTCTAACTCACAGTGATCCTCCTACCTCTGCCTCCCAAATGCTGGGATTAAATGTGTGTCTCATCATGCCCGGCTTTATTTTCGGTTGCATTTTAAAAAATATATTTTTAAGTTTTATTTATGTTTTGAGAGAGAGAGAGAGGAAAAAAAAAAAAGAGAGAAAGAGGGGGGAGAGAGAGAAAGAGAATATAAATGGACACACCAGGGCCTTTAGCTGCTGCAAACAAACTCCAGACACATGTGCCACTTTGTGCATCTGGGGAAATTACTCAGTGTTAAAGGTGTTTGGTTTGCTTGCAAAGTCTTATTCCCAAACATATGTGTAAAACCAGACACAAAAAGTGGTACAAATGGCATGTTTGTAGTAGCAAGAGACCCTGGTTTGCCCATATATACACATACGAAAAGATTTTTAAGGGCTGGAGAGATGGTTTAGTGGTTAAGGCACTTGCCTGTGAAACCAAAGGAACCAGGTTTGATTTCCCAGAACCCATGTAGGCCAGATGCACATGTGTCTGGAATTCGTTTGCAGTGGCTACAGGCCCTGGCATGCCCATTCTCTCTCTGCTTGCAAATAAATAAATAAATAAAAATTTTATTTTAAGAAAGGGTTTGGGGCTGGAGAGATGGCTTAGCAGTTAAGGTGCTTGCCTGCAAAGCCAAGAGATCCTGGTTCGATTCTCCAGGACCCATGTAAGCCAGATGCACAAGGGGGCGCATGCATCTGGAGTTCATTTGAAATAGCTAGAGGCTCTGGAGCACCCATTCTCTCTCTCTCTCTACCACTTTCTTTGTCAAATAAATAAAATATATTTAAAAACAAACACTAAGCGTGGTGTGGTGGCACATGCCTTTAATCCCAGCATTCGGGAGACAGGGGTAGGAGGATCACTATGAATTCGAGGGCAGCCTGAGAATAATAGTGAATTCCAGTTCAGCCTGGATTAGACAAAGACCCTACCTCAAAAACAAAACAAAACAAAAAACAAAGGATTTTAAAAACTATAATTTAAATGGTAAATTTTATGACATTTATGTGCTGTACAGCACAATCTTTGGGGAAAAAAAGATTTTGCTGCTGACTATGGTGGTAATCAAGAAATGAGGCAGGGGGGCTGGAGAGATGGCTTAGCGGTTAAGCGCTTGCCTGTGAAGCCTAAGGACCCCGGTTCGAGGCTCGGTTCCCCAGGTCCCACGTTAGCCAGATGCACAAGGGGGCGCACGCGTCTGGAGTTCGTTTGCAGTGGCTGGAAGCCCTGGCGCGCCCATTCTCTCTCTCTCCCTCTATCTGTCTTTCTCTCTGTGTCTGTCGCTCTCAAATAAATAAATAAATAAATAAATAAATAAATAAATAAAAAAGAAATGAGGCAAGGGCTGGAGAGATGGCTTAGCGGTTAAGCGCTTGCCTATGAAGCCTAAGGACCCCGGTTCAAGGCTCGGTTCCCCAGGTCCCACGTTAGCCAGATGCACAAGGGGCGCACGCGTCTGGAGTTCGTTTGCAGTGGCTGGAAGCCCTGGCGTGCCCATTCTCTCTCTCTACCTCTATCTGTCTTTCTCTCTATGTCTGTCGCTCTCAAATAAATAAATAAAAAATGAACAAAAAAAAAATTAAAAAAAAAAATGAGGCAGGATGATTGCTTGAATCTAGTATTTCAAAGCAAGCTTGGGGCATGGAGCAAGACCCTGCCTCAGAAAGGCCAGATGTGGTGATGCAATCCTGTAATCCCAGCACTAGGGAAGTTTAGGCAGAAGAAACACTGTGAGTTCTAGGCCTGCCTGGGCTACACAGCAAGATTCTGTCTCAAAAAACTGAGGGAGAGTTTCACATAGTGGTGCATGTCTTTAATCTCAGCAATGATGATGCCATATAGGAGGATCTCTTTGAGTTCAAGCCCAGTATGAGCTAAACAAGTGAGTTCTAGGTCAGCTTGAACTCATTTGAGGCCCTACTTCAAATGCAGATCCTAACTACAAATGTCTAGACTTGTGAGTTGGAGTAAACTTGGTAGTAGAGTAAGCTAGAAAGAAGGGAAGGAGGAGAGGAGAGGGCTTAAGGGGATGGTATGGTATATATGTAGGTAGATGAACAGATTACTGGGGGTGCAATGGCCTAAGTGAGGTCAAGGGAAGAGACTGAGTAAAGGAAGGGTGGGAAGATGTTGATTAAAATAAGAGAGACTGATTGAGAAGGGGAGGGGATGTGATAGTGGAGTTTCAAAGGGGAAAGTGGGGGGAGGGAGGAAATTACCATGGGATATTGTTTACACTTATGGAAGTTGTCAGTAAAAAAAATTTAAGATGCTGAGCTGGATGTGGTGGCACATACCTTTAATCCCAGCACTTGGGAGGCAGAGGTAGAAGGATCAGAGTCTGAGGCCACCCTGAGACTACATAGTTAATTCCAGGTCAGCCAGGACTAGAGTGAACCCAACCTTGAAAAACAAAAAAAAAATTTAAGATGTTATGAATAAGCCTTACAGAAACCTTTTTTTTTTTTTTTTTTTTTTTTTGGATAATGGCACACCCCAAAGCCATAGATTGTTACTAGAAAATTTCAGTGCCAGGGATGGGATACCTTCCAGTGAGTTGTTGGCCTGATGCCCCCAAAATTACAGGTCATTGCCAACTCTCTTTCTTGTTTCCCACCAGAAATAGATGGTAAGACCCTATTGCTGACGACTCCACATGCCTGTGCTGCAAGGTCACTGAGAAATCAAGCTGGAGCTGAGCTGAAAACCTCCTCTGTGTAGAGCAGCTGACACAAAGCTGGAAAAAGCTGGACAGCATGCAGCTCTATGGGAGACAGAAGTCATCAGCGGTGATAAACAACAGCAGACATTACAAGCCTTAAGTTTGGCCAGCCAGGCCAAATGACCAAATGGGTAACGTGTCTGTTATGGGGGAAACCAACCACTCCCTAATTGGACTGGAGGCCTGTTCCATGGGAAGGAATACATACCTGGTACTGAAAACCTAGTCAAAAGCCTATTGGGGGGGGGGGGGGTCATGAGCCCTAGGGGTTTAAGACCCACTGTCATCTGGCTAAATGTATGTACTACGCTCACCAAACTGCCCGGTAAGCATTTCTCTTAATGTTCATACCCATCTATTAATGCTACTCTCACTTTTGGCTACAGAAGCTTTTCTTTTCTGATGGCAGGGACCTTGGGATGACTCAGAAGGCACCATAGAGCTAAGAAGTACTACCTAACAAGACCCTCCTAATAGGAGGAAAAGATGACATCAAAATACATCAAAATAAGAGAGAAACCAGGGCTGGAGAGATGGCTTAGCAGTTAAGGTGCATGCCTGTGAAGCCTAAGGACCCCAGTTCAATTCTCCAAGTCCCACATAAGCCAGATGCACATGGTGGCACATGCGTCTGGAGCTCGTTTGCAGTGGGTCAAGGCCCTTGGGGTGCCCATTCTCTCTCTCTCTCTAATAAATAAATAATAATTAATTAATTAAATTAAAAAAGAGAAACTAAATGAGAGAGGGAAGGATATGATGGGAGGTGAACATGTGAAGGGGAAAGTAGGGGAGGGGAAGGAATTGTCATGGTTTATTGTCTATAATTATGGAAGTTACCAATAAAGAAAAGCTTAAAAAAAATGGTAGTGATTCTAAAAAGGAAAAGGTGAGGCATATTCTGAGAAATGTCTGGAAGAAAATTACAATTAATATTTTACAAGATATTTAGATTCCACAAATTCTTTCTTGCTGTAAAATTAAAGAGCTTTATAAAAAATGTATTCCTCTATTATTACATTTTTTTTTCTTTTTGTTTTTCCAAGTTTCACTCTAGCTCAGGCTAACCTGAAATTCACTATGTAATCTCAGGGCAGCCTCAAAGTCACGGCAATTCTCCTTCCTCTGCCTCCTGAATGCTGGGATTAAAGGTGTGCGCCACCATTAATTGCCATTTTAATTAATACACTGGAATAAAGAGACAAAAAAAGAAACACCTAAAGGGAGTGGGAAGGACAAGAAGGGAGTTATAGAATACATATACACAAAAGAATTTACCTTTTATCCAAAGCTCTCAAAACTTTAGCAAAAACTTCCAATTCACAGAATTCACTTCCCAGTTGACATAAGCGTCCCTGTTGATAAAGCTGAAATAAAAAAACTTGAATTTAATTACTAAAAATTAAATTATTTTTAACTTTCAATGTTCTGCTTTATATCTGATAAAGAACTGATTTAGTATTTGATTACGTTAATAAATATTATTCAAAGTCAGTATAATTATATAGTATTATCAGGAAGGATGCTTACACAAAGAAAACTGTAACACTAACAAATTTCTATAATTCATATATAAATCCTAACAGTTGTATATAATTGCTAAGAACTGGTATTTGTGGGGCTGGAGAGATAGCTTAGTGATTAAGGCACTTGCCTGCAAAGACTAAGGACCAAGGTTTGATTCTTCCAGGCCCATATAAGCCATATGTACAAGGTGGTGCATCTAGAGTTTGTTTGCAGTGGCTGGAGGCCCTGGCACATCCATTCTCCCCTCCCCTGTCTCTGTCTATCTATTTCTCTCCTTGCAAATAAATAAAAAAATAATTTTTATAAAAAGAATTGGTATTTGTAAGCCAGGTATAGTGGTACATGCTTTAATCCCAGCACTCAGGAGGCAGAGGTAGGAAGATCGCCATGAGTTCAAGGCCACCCTGAGACTACATAGTGAATTCCAGGTCAACCTGGGCTATAGTGAGACCTTACCTCAAAAAAAATAAATAAATTTTAGGAGAAAGTGTCAGGGGGGAGGGAGGGAATTACCATGGGATATATATATTTTTTTTATAATCATGAAAAATGTTAATAAAAATTTAAAAATAAAATATAAATAAATAAATAAATTTTAAAAACACAACAAGAAAGAATTAGTATTTGGAAAATACTTAGAATACTATCTGGGACACAGTAGTAAGTACTATGAAACACTACATACTTATGTATTTATTAAATGCAAAGCCCATTGTTGAAACTATTTAGTGTTTTCCTTACAAAGTAATAGTTAGCAAGGTCAGGGGAAGAAGCTGAGTAAAGGAAGGATGGGGGAAGGTTAATCAAAATTTAAGATGGTATGAATAAGATGTATGGAAACCTACTATTTTAGACAATGGTGCACACAGGAGCCATAGATTATTACTAGAAATTTTCAGTGCCAGGGATGGATACCTTCCAGTGAATTGCTGGCCAGGGAGGTCCCTGATGTCCCCCCAAAATTACAGGCCACTGTTGAGGTCCCTGTTTTCCCACCAGAAATAGAAGGTAAGACCCTATTGCTGAAGACACTACATGCCTAGGCTGCAAGGTTCTGAGAAATCAAGCTGGGGCTGAGCTGAAGAAAACCTCCCTATAGACTAGCTGACAGAAAGTTGGAAAAAGCTATGCAGCATGAAGCCCTATGGGGACAGAAGTCATCAACAGTGAAAACAGAGGGCACTGCATCCCTTAGTTCAGCCAGCCAGGTCAAATGACCGAATGGGTGCAACAGTGGCATGTCTTTTGTGGGGGGAACCAACTGTTCTCTAATTGGACCTGAGGCCCGCCCTATAGGAATATATGTCTGGTACTGAAAACCTAATCAACAGCCCATGAGGGGGGAGGCCCTGAGCCTCATGAGTGTAATGCCTACTCCTGTCTGGCTAAATGCATATATTATGCTCACCAAACTGCCCTGTAAGCACTTTAATGTTCAGCCATACATACGTACACATACACACACACACACACACACACACACATTTGTTTTTATTTGAAAGAGAAAGAGGGAGAGGGAAAGAGAGAGAGAGAGAATGGGCATGCCAGGTCCTTCAGCCACTGCACACAAACTCTAGACACATGTGCCAACTGGCTTATGTGGATCCTGGGTAATAGAACCGAGGTCCTTTGGCTTTGTAGGCAAATGCCTTAACCACTAAGGCATCTCTCTAGGAACCCCCCCTTTTTTTTTGAGGTAGGGTCTCACTCTGGACCAGGCTGACCTGGAACTTACTATGTAGTCTCAGGTTTGCCTCGAACTCATGGTGATCCTCCTACCTCTGCCTCCTGAATGCTGGGATTAAAGGCGTGCACCACCACACCCAGCCAGAACCATATGTTAATGCTACTCTCACTTTTGGTTAGAGAAGCTTTTTTTTGTTTCCCAGATGGCAGTGACCACTGAGAAAACTCAAAAGGCACCATAGTGCTATGAAGAAGTGACAGAAGTGTGCTCAGCACTGAAACATCTTTATCACATTTTCCAAGGCTCAGGGTCTATTGCAGAAGAGGTGACAGAAAGAATGTAAGAGCCAAAGGAAGGGTAGGACTGCTTATAATGCAATCATCCAGACAGAAACTGGCCTCGATATCCACACCTCACAGTGCCTGCACTACCTTCACAAGACCCTTATAATAGAAAAAGACGATGACATCAAAAAAAAGAGACTAATGAAAGAGGGAGGGGATATAATGGAGAGTAAATTGGTGAAGAGGAAAGTGGGGGAGGGAAGAGAATTATCACGGTTTACTGTAAGTATGGAAGAGGTCAATTTTTAAAAAAAGAGTGTGGTACTGCACACCTTTAATACCAGTATTCTGGAGGCTAAGGTAGGAGGAACACTGTAAATTCAAGGCCAGACTGAGACACATAGTGAGTTCCAGGTCTAATGATAGTGTCCAGAAAACAAAGTCTGTTTCAGTAGAGGCCCTTCAGACCACCTTAAAATCCTAAACTCAGTTCTGGACATGGTACTTCACAAGAATAATAGGATTTATAGATATAGCATAATCATTTATTCATTCTCACCAATTAGAACTGTCACTTAAAAGGACATTTTAAATGTACTAAAATGAAAATAATGTGCGTGTATTAAAAAAGTGCTGGAGAGATCACTTAGCGGTTAAGGCACTTGCCTGCAAAGCCAAAGGACCCAGGTACAATTCCCCAGGATCCACCCATATAAGCCAGATACACAAGGGGCACATGCATCTGGAGTCTGTCTGCAGTGGCTGGATGCCCTGGCATGTCCATTCTCTCTCTCTCTCTCAAATAAATAAATAAAAATGAATTTTAAAAAGAGAAGGAGAGAGAGAGACCAGTGCAGGGCTGGAGAGATGGCTTAGCGGTTAAGGTGCTTGCCTGAGAAGCCTAAGGACACATGCTTTGACTCTCCAGGTTCCACATAATGCAGACACATAATTTGATGGAAGCATGCAAACTCGCACAAATGCATCTTGAGTTCAACTGCAGTGGCTAGAGGCTTTGGTGCACCAATTTTCTCTCTCATAAAAAAAAATTACAGCTGGGCGTGGTGGTGCATGCCTTTAATCCCAGCACTCAGGAGGCAGAGGTAGGAGGATTGCTGAGAGTTCGAGGCCACCCTGAGACTACATAGTGGATTCCAGGCCAGCCTGGACCAGAGTGAGACCCTACCTCAAAAAACCAAAAAAAAAAAAAAAAAAAAGAATTACAATAAAAGAGAGACCATGGGCTGGAGAGATGGCTTAGCGATTAAGCACTTGCCTGTGAAGCCTAAGGACCCCAGTTCGAGGCTCGATTCCTCAGGACCCACGTTAGCCAGATGCACAAGGGGGGGCACATGCATCTGGAGTTCGTTTGCAGTGTCTAGAGGCCCTGGTGCGCCCATTCTCTCTCTCCCTCTGCCTCTTTCTTTCTGTTGCTCTCAAATCAATCAATAAATAAAATAAACAAAAAAAAAATTAAAAAGAGAGAGGCCAGTATAGCATTGAGAGGATAGCTTGATTAGCAAGTATGAGAACCTGAGTGTGATCCCAGGTACACAGCATATGCCTGGTATGCTGATGCATGCCTGTAACTCAAGTGCTGGGAACAGGTGGAAGTCAATCAGGTGCTCACTGGCCAGCCAGAACAGCCGATTAGTGAGCTTCAGGCTAATGAGATGCTGCCTCAAATAAGAGGTGGACAGAGCCGGGAGTGGTGACACACACCTTTAATCCCAGCACTCAGGAGGCAGAGGTAGGATTGCTGTGAGCTCAAGGCCACCGTCCTCTGGCCTCTACACAACGTGTAACAAAGAAACAAAGAGCTGGTTCTTTGAAAGTATAAACAAGATTTATAAACCTTTAGCAAATCTTACCAAAAGAAAGAGAGAAGAGACACAAATTAATAAAATTAGAGATGAAAAAGGCACCATCACAACAGATACCAGAGAAATTTAAAAAACCATAGGAACATAAGAACATATACTCCACTAAATTTGAAAATCTGAAAGAAATGGATGATTTTTTTGATGTATATGACCTACTAAAATTAAATTAAGATGAGATTAACCACTTAAATAGACCTGTAACAAGTAGGGAGATCCACGCAGATATATATATATATCTCACACACCAATGCTTCCCAAACTTTTCCATAAAATAGAAAATGAAGGAATCCTACCAAACTCCTTCTTCGAAGCCAGCATCACCCTGATACCAAAACCAGACCAAAATAGAACAAAAAAAGAAAATAAGAGACCAATCTCCCTCATGAACATAGATGCAAAAATTCTAAACAAAATGTTGGCAAACAGAATACCAGAATATATCACAAAGATCATTCACCCCCAACAAAGTAGGTTCTATCCCAGAGATGCAGGGATGGTTCAACATGTGCAAATTGATAAATGTAATACATTATATAAATGGACTGAAGGACAAAAACCACATGATCATCTCATTAGATGCAGAAAAAAGCATTTGACAAAATCCAACATCCATTCATGATAAAAGTCCTAGAGACTGGGATTAGAAGGAACATATCTCAACATAATAAAGGCTATTTATGACAAACCTACAGCCAATATAATACTAAATGGAAAAAAAAACTGGAAGGTTTTCCACTAAAATCAATAACAAGACAAGGGTGAACACTGTCCCCACTTTTAACACTGTCCCCACTTTTATTTAATACAGCAGTGGAAGTCTTAGCCTTAGCAATAAGGCAGGAGACACACAGAAAAGGGATACAAACTGAAAAGGAAGAGATCTGGTTATTATTATTATTTGCAGATGACATGATTTTCTACATAAAGGACCCTAAAGACTCTACCAGCAAACTGTGAGAGCTGATAAACACCTATAGCCATGTAGCAGGATACAAAATAAACACACAGAGATCAATAACCTACCTATATACTAACAACAAACATACAGAGGATGAAATCAGAGAATCACTCCCATACACAACTGCATCAAAAAAATATAACAAAGTATCTTGCAATAAACCTAACCAAAGAAGTGAAGGATCTCTACGATGAAAACTTTAAAACACTCAAGTGAGAAATTGCAGAAGACACTAGGAAACAGAGACATCCCTTGTTCTTGGATCAGAAGAATCAATATTGTAGCAATAGTAATCTTACCAAAAGCAATCTACGTATTTAATGCAATTCCCATCAAAATTCAAATGGCATTCTTCATGGAAATAGAAAAACAATCCAAAAATTCATTTGGAAGCACAAAAAACCTCTATCTAAAAATAATTTTGAGCAGCAAAAATAAGGCTGGTGGTATCACTATACCTGATTTTAACCTACATTACAGAGCCACAGTAACAAAAACAGCACGGTACTGGCACAAAAACAGACATGTAGATCAATGGAACAGAACAGAGGACCCAGATATAAGTCTGGGTAGCTACAGCAACCTGATCTTTGACAAAAATGGGAAAAGCTGGGTATGGTGGCACATGCCTTTAATCCCAGTACTCAGGAGACAGATGTAGGAGGATTGCCATGAGTTTGAGGCCAACCTGAGACAACATAGTGAATTCCAGAACCGCTTGAGCTAGTTTGAAACCCTACTTTGGAAAAAAAAGAATAAACAGCCAAAAATACTCTTTGGAGAAAAGACAGCCTCTTCAGCAAATGGTGCTGGGAAAACTGGATATGTATCTGTTGAAGGATGAAAATAGATCCTAATCTCTCTCCATACACAAGAATTAAGTCCAAAAGGATCAAAGAGGACTGAAGAGATGGCACAGTGGTTAAGGTGCCTCCCTGCGAAGCCTAAGGACTGAGGTTCGATTCTCCAGGTCCCACATAAGCCAGATGCACATGGCGGTGTATGCATCTAGAGTTCATGTGCAGTGGCTGGAGGCCCTGGTGTGCCCATTCTCTCACACACACTCTCTCTCCCCCTTTGTCTATCTCTAATAAATAAATAAAATCTTTTTTAAAAAAGGATCAAAGACCTTAATATCAGACCTGAAATTCTGAAACTGCTAGAGGAAAAAGTAGGGAATGGGCTGGAGAGATGGTTTAGTGTTTAAGCACTTGCCTGTCAAGCCTAAGGATGCAAGTTTGAGGCTTGATTCCCCAGGACCCATGTAAGCCAGATGCACATCTGGAGTTCGTTTGCAGTGGCTAGAGGCCCTGGCACGCCCATTCTCTCTACATATATCTGCCTCTTTGTCTATTGCTAATAAACAAAAATAAAGGAAAACATATTTTTTAAAAAGTAGGGGAAACCCTTCAACATATTGGTCTTGGTCAAGACTTTCTGAATATAACACCAACTGCTCAGAAAATAAAACCACGGATCAACCACTGGGACCTCAGGAAATTACAAAGGTTTTGTACAGTAATGGACACTGTGAATAGAGCAAAGAGGCAACAGGAGAAAATCTCTGCCAGCTATACATCTGCCAGAGATATACAAAATATACAGAACTCAAAAAAACTAAATAGTAAGGAATCAAACAACCCAATTAAAAAATGGACTACAGGCTAGGTGTGGTGGTGCACACCTTTAATGCTGGCACTTGGGAGGCAGAGGTAGGAGGATGACCGAGAGTTCGAGCCACCCTGAGACTACATAATTAATTCCAGGTCAGCCTGGATCAAACAGAGACCTTACCTCAAAAAAAAAAAAAAAAAAAGACAGGTGTGGTGGTACATGCCTTTAGTCCCAGCATTTGAGAGGCAGAGGTAGGATTGCTGTGAGTTCAAGGCCACCCTGAGACTCCACAGTGAATTCCAGGTCAGCCTGGGATAGAGCAAGACCCTACTTTGAAAAACCAAAAAGGACTGTGAACTAGAGAGTTCTCAAAAGAAGAAATACAGATGGCATATAAACATCTAAAGAAATATTCTACATCCCTAGCCACCAGAGAAATGCAGATTAAAACTACGTTGAGATTCCATCTCACTCATGTCAGAATGGCTACCATCATGAAAACAAATGATCATAAATGCTGGTGAGGATGTGGGAAAAGAGGAATCCCTGTTGGTGGGAATGCAATCTGGTCCAGCCATTGTGGAAATCGATGTGGAGGTTCCTGAAACAGCTAAAAATAGATCTACCATATGACCCAGCTATACCACTCCTAAGCATATACCCTAAGGACTCACCTTACAGATCAACCATGTTTACTGCCGCTCTATTCACAATAGCTAGGAAATGGAACCAGCTTAGATCTCCTTCAACTGATGAGTGGATAACAAAGATGTGGCATATTTACACAATGGAGTTCTACTCAGCGGTAAAGAAAAATGAAATTATTAAATTTGCAGGAAAATGGATGGATCTGGAAAGGATTATATTTAGTGGTAACCCAGGCCCAAAAAGCCAAACGTCACATGTTCTCTCTGGTATGTGGAGCCTAGCTACAAATGATTGGACTTCTATGTGAGTAGGAATAAAACTAGGTAGCAGGGGTTGGAGAGACGGCTTAGTGGTTAAGGCATTTGCCTGCAAAGGCAAAGGATCTTGGTTCAATTCTCCAGGACCCATGTAAGCCAGATGCACAAGGGGGCGCATGCATCTGGAGTTTGTTTGCAGTGGCTGGAGGCCCTGGCATGCCCATTCTCTCTCTCTCTCACTCAAACAAATAAAACATATTAAAAAAAAAAAAAAACTCAGTAGCAGAGGCCAATAAGCTACAAAGGGGATATAAAGGGAATAGAAAAGGGAAGGAGGGGGGCTTAATAGGATGGTACTGTATATATGTAAATAGAAGTACAGATTAATGGTGGTGAAAAGGCCTAAATGAAGTCAAAGGAAGAGACTGAGTAAAGGAAAGGTGGAGGGAGGGCTAAATCAAAATCTAAGAGGATATAAATAAGTAATATGGAAACCTACTTTTTTTGGACAATGTAACACTCAAAAGCCATAGATTGGTACTAGAAAATTTTCAGTTCCAGGGATGGGATATCTTCCAATGAGTTTTTGGCCATGGAGGTCCCTGATACAGCAAAAACATTAGAGGCCATTGTCAAGGCCCTTTGTTTCCCACCAGGAATAGATGGTAAGACCCTACTGCTGAAGACTCCACATGCTTGGGGCTGCAAGGTCACTGAGAAATCCTGCTGGAGCTGAGCTGAAAACCTCCTCCTTATAGACCAGCTGACAGAAAGCTGGAAAAAGCTACACTGCATGCAGCTCCATGGAAGAAAAAAAAACCACCAGTGGAGATAAACAACAGAGGACACTGCAAGCCTAAAAGTTGGGCAAATGGGAGCAATAGTGGCATGTCTGTAATGAGGGAAACCAACCACTCTTTAATTGGACTGGAGGCCTGCTCCACGGGAGGGAAAACAGGCCTGATACTGAAAACCTACAACAGGGGCATTCACGAGCCCTAGGAGTATAACGTGCTGGTGTCTGGCTAAATGTATATACTGTGTTTACCAAACTGTCCAGTAAGCACTTCTCTTAATGTTCATACCCATATATTAATGCTACTCTCACTTTTGGTTAGAGAATCTTCTATTTTCAGATGGCAGTGACCTTGGGATGACTCAGAAGGCACTATGGTGCTGAGAAGTGACAGAGGAGTGCTCATCACTGAAATATCTCTATCACATCTTCCAAAGCTCAGGGTCTACTGTGGAACAGGTGGCAGAAAGAATCTAAGAGCCAAAGGAAGTGTAGGACTCCTTATAACGTGCTCCTCCAGGCACAAAACGGGCTGGATATTCACGACCTCGCAGCACCTGACACTACCTACACAAGACCATCAATAGGAGGAAAAGATGATGACATCATAATAATAGAGAAACTAGGATTAGTGGCGCACACCTTTAATCCCAGCACTCAGAAGGCAGGGGTAGGAGAATTGCCATGAGTTCAAAGCCACCTTGAGACTACATAGCGAATTTCAGGTCAGCCTGGACTGCAGTCTCTACCTCGAAAAACCAAAAAGATAAAAAAAATTAAAAAATAAATAAATAAAAGACAGACGGATTGAGAGGGGGAAGAGGTATGATGGAGAGTAGAGTTCCAAAGGGGAAAGTAGGGGGAGGGAGATAATTACCATGGGTTGTTGTCTATATTTACGGAAGTTGTCAACATATATATATCTGTCTAACTTCACTATAAAAATTTTTAATGCTTTAGATTCTTTCTAGTGTTTACTATGCTCAATAAGTTAATTTCTTATTCTCTTGCTCCTGTGCCAATGCTACAATATTTTTAAATGTGTACTAAGTCACTTGACTATTTTACAATGCACACCTTTATAGCATGGTGGTGCATGCCTTAATCACAGCACTTGGGAGGCAGAAGTAGGTGTATAGATGTGAGTTTCAGGCCACCCTGAGACTACACAGTGAATTCCAGGTCAGCTTGGGCTAGAGAGCAAGACCCTACCTTGAAAAACCAGAAAAAATTTTTCCTTGGTTCATTTTTCTTAGATAATTGTTCCATGTGAGTGCCATATTTAATGTTTCCCATACCAATATATGCTGACCTTTTAGGTCAAACTGATAAATTTACATATATCATATTAACTTCCAATCTAGATACCAAGGACAGAGCTAGAGAAATGGCTCAGCAGTTAAGGCACTTGCCTACAAAACCTAACAACCTGAGTTCAATTTCCCAGTACCCATGTAAAGCCAGATGCACAAAGTGGTGCATGCATCTGGAGTTCATTTGCAGCAGCTGGAGGCCCTGGAATGCCCATTTCTTTCTCTCTTGCTCTTTTCCCACTCTGTTTGCAAATAAATAATTTTTTTAAAAAAGAAAAACAGCGAGAGCCGGACATGGTGGCATGTGCCTTTAATCCCAGCACTTGGGAGGCAGAGGAAGGAAGACCGCTATGAGTTTAAGGCCAGCCTGAGAGTACATAGTGAATTCCAGGTCAGCCTGGGCTAGAGTGAGACCCTATCTGGAAAAACAAAAACAAAACAGATATCAAGGATAACCAGCTATTTCCATTCTTTTTATAAAATATTTTTATTTATTTATTTGAGAGAGATGGAGAGTGTATGTGAATATGGGTGTGGCAGGGTCTTCTGTCACTGCATACAAACTCCAGATCCATGTGCCATTGTGTGTACCTGTGTGGGTACTGGAGAATCAAACCTGGATCATCTAACTTTGCAAGGGCCTTGAACTGTCATCTCTCCAGTCCTATTTCCATTCTTTTTAGACACTTCCCCCTATAGGTTTCCACTTATCTTTTGCTTGTTATTGACATAGGGCCTCATGTAGCCCAGGCCACCATGGCACTGGTTATACAGCACTAGAGATCAAACCCTGGAAGGGCTTTGTGCATATTAGGCAGGCACTCTATCGTGATTAAAGGCATGTGCCACCACGCCCAGCAGAATATCAGCTCTTTGTCAACTGTTGTATTTTTTTTTTAATGTAGGGTCTCACTCTAGCCTAAGTTGACCTGGAGTTCACTGTAGTCGTGGGTGGCCTTGAACTCATGGTGACCCTTCTACCTCTGCCTGCCAGGCATGGGCCACTACACCCAGCCCAAATACTTCATTTCCCCAGTATGTTACCAGCAAATCAAGATTTTCAGAATATTGGCTGAAACTACAGATGGCCAGACACACAACACAAATATGCACAGAAAAATAACCTTAAATCAGGCATTTATTAATGCATTTCACAGCGTAAGATATATAAGAGCAAAATCATTAGGTTTAACACTGCTTGCTAGACATGGTATATACTACCATGATGCCCATCTAAAGAAAAAAACTTTTAGTATTTTATTTTTACTTACTTGAGAGAGAGGGGGAGAGAGAGAGAGAAATGGGTTTGCAGGGCCTCCAGCCACTGCAAACAGACTCCAGATACATGCACTGGCTTTACATGGGTACTGGGGAATCAAACTGAGGATGTTAGGCTCTGAAGGCCAGCACCTTAACTCTCCAGCACCCACCCCCCCTTTTTTTCTGAGACATCTCACACTGTAGTTTAGGCTGGTCTAAAATTATGTAGCCAGGCTGGCTGTGAACTCTACAGATCCTTTTGCCTCAGCTTCCCTAGTGCTAGGATCGCAGCACAAAGCACATGCATGTGCGGAAGGACCAAGTATCTTTCTCTATCACTCTCCACCTTACTTAGTGAGGCAGGGGCTCTCACCTAAGTCCAGGGCTCACTAATTTAGCTAGCCAGCTTATTCCTGGGATCGTACCTTGCAGGCCTCCATGCTCATCTAGCACTTATGTGGGTGCTGGGCATCTGAATTCTTGTGTAGCATACAAGTTATTCACTGAGCCATCTCTCTAGCTCCCAATTTGTTTCTTAAGTTTCTGGGAGGTTTTGTTTGTTTCTGAGACAGGATCAGCCTTTCCTGCCATATGCTGTAGTAGCTATTCCCAACTTTATTTTTGTTGTTTTTCTAGGCAGGGTCTCGCTCTAGCCCAGACTGACCTGGAATTCACTATGCAGTCTCAGGTGGGCTGGAACTCACAGCAATCCTACTACCTCTACCTCTGCTGGGTTAAAGACACAATCCACCACATACCCCGGCTTATTTCCAACAAAAATTTGCAACTATTACCTCTTACTTCAGCAGGTCTTCTCACCTCCTAATTACTCCTTACAAACCTGCCCAAAACTGACACCTCAGATTTTTAACTCTTTCCTTAAGGCCTTATAGAAAGGAGTATTCTTTTCCCACCTGCACATGAAGACAAACACCTTAATAATTTATGCATAGCAAGGAGACAAGATCAAAAAGAGGCAAGACAAAATGAATGCTGAGGGCCTTTGCTCCCTAAGTTACTTCCAGCCTAAGTGGTACATAGTAAACCTCTCTTTTTTTCTTGAGAGTTTCATAGTCTAAGCTAGCCTCCAACTCGAACCAGACAGAGATGACCTTGAACTTCTGATCCTCTTGCCTCCACCACCTCACTGCTGAATTACAGACATGCACTAAACCTGGTTTATGTGGTGCTGGGGATCCAACCAAAGGCTTCATGCATACTAGGCATGCACTCTACCAACTGAACCACATCCTCAACCCTCAACCTCTCACTTTTTGATTTCTTCCATTCGTCCTCATGTATTCTAATGACTTTCATTCTTTAAAGAGAAAAAAGTATATGTAAAAAGATTGTTAATGTATTTTGGAACAAAAAATTAGAGTTGAAGTATTTGTTCATGTGGACAACTAAAGAATTTTAATCAGCAAAAAGGCAGAAACTAAAAATGTACAAGTCTATAAATTGGGTACTTAATATCAGCTTTACCCTTTTATGATTTATTATTCCTTTCTCATTTTTTCTTTGTACATTTAGCACAAGTTAAATTGGATAATAAAAAATATGAATTGCGCTGGGCGTGGTGGCGCACGCCTTTAATCCCAGCACTCGGGAGGCAGAGGTAGGAGGATCGCCATGAGTTCGAGGCCACCCTGAGACTACATAGTGAATTCCAGGTCAGCCTGCACTACAGAAAGACTCTACTTCAAAAAACCAAATAAAAAAGGGGATGGGGGTGGAGAGATGGCTCAGTGGTTAAGGTGCTTGCCTGCAAGACCTAACGACCCACATTCGATTTCCCAGTACATACATAGAACCAGAAGCACAAAGTGGCGCATACATCTGGAATTCTGTTGCAGTGACTAGAGGCTCTGATGTGCCCATTCTGTCTCTTTGTCTGCTTGCAGAAAAATAAAAATATTAAAAGGGGGGGCTGGAGAGATGGCTTAGTGGTTAAGGCATTTGCCTACAAAGCCAAGGGACCCAGATCCAATTCCCCAGAACCAACATAAGCCAGATGCACAAGGTGGCTCATGTGTCTGATGTTTATTTACAGTGGCTGAAGGCATTATTGCACCCATTTTCTCTCTCTGTGTCTCTCTCTCAAGTAAGATAAAAATCAATTATTTAAAAATGAGAGAGAAAAAAGATTACTTCATACTTTCTTTCACCCTTCCTACTTATTAACTTATCTAAATCATGAAACAGGATATTAACATGACACTGGAGTACCACCAATTATGAAACACAGGACCATTTTGATACCACATAAACTTTGTTTACAATTGTGCCTATGGATAGAATTAGGACTGTGCAGAGATCTGATTATGAGTTTATCCTTGGCTCTAAAGTGAAAAAAACTGGAATCAGCACACTCCCTAAAATTTCAAATTAGGCAAGGGATGAGTAACATTATTTGTATGTGGACTTAAAAATGATTAAAAAGTACTTCATGGGCTGGAGAGATGGACCCAGGTTCACTTCCCCAGTACCCATGTAGGACAGATGTACAAGGTGACCCATGTGTCTGGAGTTGATTTGCAGTGGCTACAGACCCTGGTATGACCATTCCCTTTCTATATCTATCTGCTTCTCTCTCTCTCAAAATAAATGAATAAATCAAATATTAAAGAACAATTTAGAAGTATCTTCTGGAAGCCGGGCATGGTGGCGCACACCTTTAATCCCAGCACTGGGAGGCAGAGGAAGGAGAATCACTGAGAGTTCAAGGCCATCCTGAGACTCCATAGTGAATTCCAGGTCAGCCTGGGCTAGAGTGAGACCCTACCTCGAAAAACCAAAAAAAAAGGGAGCCCTGGCACATGCACACACAAACATACATGTAAAAAAAGTAGTATCTTATTTGACAAATACCCTATGTGTTTTCTCATGCAGAATCTAGATATAAATACACAATGTGCCAGGCATGGTGGCACATGCCTTTAATCCCAGCACTCGGGAGGGCGAGGTAGGAGGATCACACATACCTGGAAAAGCATATGATAGATCTGTATGGAAATGTCATAATGAAGCCTATTATTTTATACAATGGATATATACTATATTTAAAAGCATTAAGCTGGGTTGGAGAGATGGCTTAATGCTGAAGGCGCTTGCCTGCAAAGCCAAAGTACCCAGGTTTGATTCCCCAGGGCCCACATAAGCCAGATGCATAAAGTGGCACATGCATCTCAAGTTTGTTTACAGTGGCCGGAGGCCCTGGAGCACCTATTCTCTCTCTCTCTTAAATAAATAAATAATTTTTTAAAGTATTAAGGGCAGGAAGGATGGCTTAGCAGTTAAGGTGCTTGCCTGCAAAGCCTACCCAGGTTCTATTCTCCAGGACTCACATTAGCTAGATGCACAAGGGGGCGCAAGCGTCTGGAGCTCATTTGCAGGGGCTGGAAGCCCTGGCATGCCCACTCTCTACCCTCCTCTTTCTGTCAAATAAATAAAATTAAAATATATTTTTTTAAAGTATTAAGCTGGAGGCTGAATACATGGCTCAGTGGTTAAAGGTAATTGTCTGTAACGCCTGGCAGCCCAGGGCTCAACTCTCCAGTACCTAAATAAAGCAAGATACACAAAATGGCACCAGTGTCTGGTGTTCCTTTGCAGCAGCAGGAGGCCCTGACACACCCATTCACATTCTCTGTCTGCTTGCAAATAGATTTAAATTAAACTTTTTTTTTTTTTTTTTTGAGGTAGGGTCTTCCTCTAGCCCAGGCTGACCTGGAATTCACTATGTAGTCTCAGGATGGCCTCGAACTCACGGCGATCTTCCTACTGCTGCCCCCTGAGTGCTGGGATTAAAGGTGTACACTACCATGGCCAGCTTTAAAAAAAAACAAAAAAGAATGATTGAGATGGGGAGGTAATATGATGGAGAATGGAATTTCAAAGGGAAAAGTGTCAGGGGGGAGGGAGGGAATTACCATGGGATTTTTTTTATAATCATGGAAAATGTTAATAAAAAAATAAAAATTAAAAAAGAAAGAAAGAAAGAAAAGCATTGCTGTGCTTGGTGGTTTATGTCTTTAATCCCAGCACTTGAGGATCACTGTGAGTTTGAGGTCACCCTGAAACTACATAGTGAATTCCAGGTCAGCCTGGACTAGAGTGCAACCCTTCCCCCAAAAAACAAAACAAAGTAATAAAGAAAGAAAGGGTATTAAACTGGGCACAATGGCACACACCTAATCCTAACTACTGGTGAGGCTGAGGCAGGAGGATCAAAAGTTTAAGACCTGCTTGGGCTACAGAGTGAGTTCAAGGGCAGCCTAGGCAACTTTAGTGAAATTCTATCTCAAAACAAAACAGATGGAAATGTCATAATGAAGCCTATTATTTTATACAATGGATATATGCTATATTTAAAAGCATTAAGCTGGGTTGGAGAGATGGCTTAATGCTGAAGGTGCTTGCCTGCAAAGCCAAAGTACCCAGGTTTGATTCCCCAGGGCCACTATCACATCTATCAGATCCTTCAAGGCTCAGGGACCACTGCAAAAGAAGTGGTGGGAAGAATGTTAAGAGCCATGCTAGAGAGATGGCTTAATGATTAAGGCACTTGCCTGCAAAGCCTAAGGACACAAGTTCAATTCCCCAGTACCCAATTATAAGCCAAATGCACAAGGTGGTGCATGCATCTGGAGTTTGTTTGCAGTGGCTGGAGGCTCTGGCACACCCACTCTCTCTCTATCTGCTTCTTCCTTCCTATGTCTTTCAAATAAATAAATATATTAAAAAAAAAAAAGAGCCAGGCTTGGTGACACCTTTACGTCTTTAATCCCAGCACTTGGGAGGAAGAGGTAGGAAGTAGGATGGCCTTGAGTTCGAGGCCACCTGAGA
Organism: Jaculus jaculus; assembly: GCF_020740685.1. Classification (NCBI taxonomy): domain Eukaryota; kingdom Metazoa; phylum Chordata; class Mammalia; order Rodentia; family Dipodidae; genus Jaculus; species Jaculus jaculus. Next base: position 95,560,168 of record NC_059110.1, read on the forward strand.
CTATATCATGAATTCCAGGTCAGCCTGAGCTAGAGTGAGAACCTACCTCAAAAATAAATAAATAAAATAAAATAAAATCCTAAAAAAAAAAAAATTAAGAATGTAAAAACCAAAGGAAGGAGAGGAATGCTTAAAATACTGTATTCCAGACACAAAGTGGCCTAGATAGTGATGACCTCAATATGGCTGATATGGCCAATGTCACCTACCCAAGACCTGCATAATAGGAGGGTAAACAAATGATGACATAAAAATAGAAGAGAGGGCTGGAGAGATGGCTTAGCGGTTAAGCGCTTGCCTGTGAAGCCTAAGGACCCCGGTTCGAGGCTCGGTTCCTCAGGTCCCACGTTAGCCAGATGCACAAGGGGGCGCACGCGTCTGGAGTTCGTTTGCAGAGGCTGGAAGCCCTGACGCGCCCATTCTCTCTCTCTCCCTCTATCTGTCTTTCTCTCTGTGTCTGTCGCTCTCAAATAAATAAAAAATTAAAAAAAAAAAAAATAGAAGAGAGATGGCCAGGCGTGGTGGTACATGCCTTTAATCCCAGCACTAGGGAGGCAGAGGTAGGAAGGCCGGTGTGAGTTCAAGGCCACCCTGAGATTATATAGTGAATTCCAGGTTAGCCTGAGCTAAAGTGAGACCCTACCTTGGAAAACCAAAAGAAAAGAAGAGAGACTAGTTGAGAAGAAGGGATTGAATGGAGGGGAGATTTGGGAGGAGGTTTTAAAAGGAAAGGTGGTGATCCTGGCATATTGGTTATAATTATGGAAGTTGTCAATAAAAAAGTTTACAATAGAATAGAGAAGTCAAGGGATGTGGTTCAGTGATTAAGCACTTGTGCATGTGCAAGGCCCTGTGTTCAACTCCCAGGATCAGCACAAAAAGAAAAAAGAAACAAGGTTATACTGTACTCCAGTTTAATTATGAGACTTAAACAACAAACGTGACAGCACTTCACACAGTTCCAGGCACAAACCTAGTACCTTCCTTTACCTTAGCATAGGGCCAGGTTCACAGTAAGAATATGCCTACTGGGCTGGAGAGATGGCTGAGCAGTGAAGGCGCATGCCTATGAAACCTAAGGACCCAGGTTTGATTCTTTAGGTCCTGTGTAAGCCAGATGCACACGGTGGTACATGCATCTGGAATTCATTTGCAGTGGCTACAGGCCATGGCATGCCCATTCCCATTCTCCCCCTCCCCCATCTCTAATAAATAAATAAATTAAAATAAGATCTTTAAAAAAAGAATATGACTATTAAATAGTAAATGACCAAAAATGTGTCAAAAGCACCATCTGTCCATACTCACTATTAATACCCTTGAAAGAAAGCTTCAATTAGAGTAGAGGTTACTAGAAGATGCTCCAGTATTGTGAAGAAATTAAAATAGTAAAGGTACTTTTATTGGTCAAATTCCCAGTGATCTGCTCTAAATGGTGTAAAAGTTCACACATGACTTAATGAAATGGACCAGAAATAGATTCTGCTGCAGTTTTCCATGTTGAGAAAGGCAAATATAATTTGTCCTTGGAGAGGATGTATCTATCTTAAGTGCACAAAATTTCCTTAGTTATATTCAAAAGTAAATCAAAGGAATTTGGAATGGAGGCAGTTTTTTCTCTAAATCCAAAAGCAGTAATACGCACAGTCGAAATGGATCTTCTCCATATATTTAGGAGGACAATTAGTGTATTTCTTAGAATTGGTACAAAGCCACAGAATGTATAAATAGATAGAATGCAGCATATCAGTTGCTAATTCTGAAAAAATATTCTCAGGCTAGAGAAAGCAGGCAATCTTCCCAATAAAACAAGTGTCACACAGCACTATACATATGTAAGACCATATGCATCTGTTCAATATCAAATTACGCTATTCCAGTCAACTTACTAATAAAGAAGTATTTATGATCTAAGTTTAAAAAAAAAAATCCTCCACTACTGTGGTCACATTTTGCAAGGGTGACTACTGGAGACTGGAGTTGCCCACGCTGACTCAAGGCGCAAGGCACGGAGGACTGAATAATAAATCCAGTGTTCACATTCAAATGTGGGGGAGAGGAAAAGGGAGGCTCCAAGTCCATAAAGTTCTCCTCCCTCTCAGAACACTGCAAAAATTGTCCACGTCCAAGGACACTTACCCTTGAAACTCCTTGGAGAGTGACTTGGAGACTTTTTGTTCAGATTTTTTGATGGGGAGAGATTTAGGAATGCTGCGAGATCGCAATTTTCACATACAGGGACAAAATTAAAATTTCTATTTCTTTCAGGAAATTTTACCGCTTCTTGAAAAAATAAAAGTCCACCAACATACTCACATTGACAAAATCCTTAATGCAACATAAAGTGTATAACACTACCACCACCAAAAAACCCCCCAAAAAACAAAAAACACCTTAAATCCTATGCAAAATGAAGCACACAGAATATTCCCAATGATCCCTAATTCGGAATGAGAAGAGAAAGGAGAAACGAAATTCTCCAAACAGGACAAAAAGGGGGGGGGGGAAGCACTCGAGGGAAGGCAGGCAGCGAGATGACCAAGTAGGGAGGGGCGCGGGGAGGAGCACATGAGAAAAGTCCAGCTGATGCTGACGCTCAGAAGAAGGGAAGGTGGAGAAATATCCCAAAGATAGAGGAAGAATGGGGTGTCAGCAGGCAAAAGGCCTAGTGGGTGGGCTCAGGGGACAGCACAGGGGGACAGCACTCAGGAGGAAGAGACGGCAGGCCCGCAGGGCTCCGGAGGCAGAAGCGGAGGATCCGGGGAGACTAAGTGCGGGAAAGCGGACCGGGCACGGGGAGGTGGGGGCAGCTCGGAGGCGAGCCCGCGGCGGTGTGCGGGGGTCCGCGGATGTGGAAGGAAGGGGGTGCGGCCCCGGGGGTCTGGGGCGGCAGCGCATCGAGCGGGCCCACCGGCCACCGTACCTTGTAGTAAACATCGAACTGGATATTCTCCGGCAAGGAACGGATGTCTCGGCGGGAGCGGATGTAGTTGTCCACGACGGCGGAGATGGCGGTGTTGTAGAGAGTCTCCGGGATCCACTCGAGCTCCACCGCCGCCATCTTCCTTCCCGCCTCCTCCTCCTCCTCCTCCTCCTCCTCCTCCTCCCGAAGGCCCCCGCCTCCCTCCGTAGCGAACCCCTCAGCGGGCCCCGGAGGATTCGGAGGGGCGGCGGCGGCGGCGGCGGCGGCCACGCGGACACACGGCAGAAAAGGCCCCGGCCGCCCGGCCTGCCTGCCTGCCCCGGGGCGTCGGGCGAGGGGCGGAGACAACGGACGCAGGCCCGGGGCTACGCGGCGGGACCGACGATCAGCGCACAGGGCCGAAGCCCAGCCTCACATTCCGGGTCTGAGAAGAACCCCGGGTTCCGGCCCAGCGCCGAGCTCTGCAGGGGCGGGACTACGCGGGCGGCGTCATGACGTCAGCGCGCGCCGGCGCGCGGGAGGGACAGGAATGCGGCAGCGGGCGGCTGGCGGACCGTCCCTCCCGGAGCCGGCGCTGGGTGCGGGGCCGGCTCGGACGCTGACGTCGAGTCGGTCACTCGGCGCGTCCTTCCCTTCGTTTGAGTCCTGCGTCCGGAGTTTTTTTTGTTTTTTTTTTTTTTGTGGGGGAGAACACGGACCCTCTTGAGCTTTCAGGTTAAAAGTTTAGAAAACGAGCCGGGCGTGGTGGTGCACGCCTTTAATCCCAGCCCTCCGGAGGTAGAGATAGGAGGATCACCGTTGAGTTCGAGGCCACCCTGAGACTCCATAGTGAATTCCAGGGCAGCGCGGGCTAGAGCGAGACCCTACTTTGAAAAACGAAAGTGAATAAATAAAAATAGATTTGCAAAAAAAAAAAAAAGGTTAGTGCCGAGAGTTCAAGGCCACCCTGAGACTACCTAGTGAATTTCAGGTCAGCCTGAACTACAGCGAGACCCTCGAAAAACCAAAAAATATATAAAATAAATTGAAAGAGCTCTGCTACAGTGATGAATATTTTTATCTGGGGCTGGAAAGATGGCTTAACAGTTAAGGCACTTGCCTGCAAAGCCTAAGGACGCAGGTTTGATTCCCCAGTGCCCACATAAAGCCAGAGGCAAAAGATGGCCCATGCAGCTGAAGTTTGTTGTAGCGGCTAGAGGCCCTGTGTTGCCCATTCTCTCTCCTTGCAAATAAGTAGCTTTTTTAAATAAATAAATAAATAAATAAAGCTTTCCATAGGGCTTATTCATACCCTCTTAAATTTTTTCCAAATTTTTATTAACAACTTCCATGATTATGAAAAATATCCCATGGTAATACCCTTCCCCCAGGAAGTAATTTTTTTTTAATCTGACACACATATGAGAAGGAAAGGCCTACCCTGAATGTGAGTAGTGCCATCCCATAAACTCAGTCCGGGACTAAATAAAAGGAGAAAGTAAGACCAGGCATCATGGAGCACACCTTTAATCCCAGCACTATGAAGGCAGAGGTAGGAGGATCAGTGAGTTTGAGGCCACCCTAAGAGAAAGCAAGCTCAGTGCCAGCCTTCATTTTTCTCATCTTCCCAACTGCAGTTGCAATGTGACTGGCCTGCTGCCTCACACTCCCGCTGCTGTGCCCTTTTTACCATGATGGACTTAACTGTGAGCCAAAATAACCCCTTTCTTTCTTAAATGGCTTTAATCCTAGCCCTCGGGAGGCAGAAGTAGGAGGATCACCATGAGTTCTAGGCCACCCTGAGACTCCATAGGCTGACCTGGCCTTGAACTCATGGCAATCCTCCTACCTCTGCCTTCCGAGGGCTGGGATTAAAGGCGTGCACCACCACGCCCGGCTTAAATTGCTTTTTGTCACAGCAATGAGATAAAAACAATCCAGCACTTTTTTTTTTTTCCAAGGTAGGGTCACACTTTGGCCAGGCTGACCTGGAATTCACTTTAGACTCAAGGCTCAGGTTGGACTTGAACTCACGGTGATCCTTCTACCTCTGCCTCCCCAGTGCTTGGATTAAAGGCGTAAGCCACCACACCCGGCTCTTACATTTCTTTTTCACTGAATTATTTAAGCATTTTATGCTGAAATACCAAGATGAAGGGTGTGTCGGAAGAATTTCTTCCAATTCCTTTAGTTCTAAATAACGGCATTATTGTTGTTTTGAGGATATGCATTGTTAAGAGTGACTAAGAAATCGGCAGTGTCACTGATTATTGAGATAGTTACTTCCTTGTTAAATTCCTAGAACAGAAGGATGCTGCATTAAGTTCTTGAAATGAGACTTGGAAAACTAAATTACATAAATAGCACATGTTCAGTCTGAGGAAGAAAAAGAACCAAACAAAATTTCCCAATTATTCAGCTATCTCTCCTTGCAGCCAAGATTATAACCCAGGGAGAAAACTGAACTCTTCATTTCTGTCTTATCACAGTCACCTTTTAGCCTTCTTTACGTAACCACTCACAGTATTTTTGTTTATCTTCAGACTTTTTCCCCAAATTCTTCTAGAATTCTGTCACCTCTAATGGGAGCGTCGGGTCACATTGACTCTAGTCAGGAAGAAGAGAAATATGAACACTGGTGCTCAGCTTGCATTCTCCTTTATTTCGCCCCAGGCTTCAGGCCATGGGATGGTGTTGCCCACATTCAGGATGGGTCTTCCCTCCTCAGTTAAATCTTTCTGAAAATGCGCTCAAAGACACATTCAGGGCTGGAGAGCTGGCTTAGTGGTTAAGGTGCTTGCCAGTAAAGCCAAAGGACCCAGGTTCGATTCCCAGTATCTATGTACACCCAGATGCACAAAGTGGCACATGTGTCTGGAGTTTGTTTGCAGTGCCTAGAGGCCCTAGTGTGCCCATTCTCTCTCTCTCTCCCCCCCCTCCCTTTTTCTCTCTCAATAATTTTTTTTTTTTTGAAGACACATTGCCAGGTATGGCTGGGCATGCCAATCCCAGGACTTGGGAGACAGAGGTAGGAAAATCACTGTGAGTTTGAGGCCACCCTGAGACTACATAGTGAATTTCAGGTTAGCCTAGGCTAGAGTGAGACCCTACCTCAAAAAAAAAAAAAAAGACACATTTGCCAGGTAAGGTGGCAGATGCCTTTAATCCCAGCACTGGGGAGGTAGGAGGATCTCCGTGAGTTTGAGGCCACCCTGAGACTACATAGTGAATTCCAAGTCAGGCTGGACTACAGCAAGAAAAAAAATATTAGACTAGAGGAAAAAAATAATATTAAATTTAGGAGCTGGGGAGATGGCTCAGTGGTTAAAGGTGCTTGCTTGGAAAGCCTGTGGCATTTATTCAATTCCCTAGCTACTCTCCATAGAGCTGGATCAGCAAGAGATCCTGGTGTACCCAGACACACACACATGTATACTTGCTTGCACAATTAAATATATTTTTTCTAATTCTTAAAGATTAAATCTAGTCTGGTTAACTATTATAATTAACCACCACATAACTCATTCTTCAGTAAATGTGATTTTTTTTTGTTTTTTTGTTTGTTTGGTTTGGTTTGGTTTTTGGTTTTTTAAGGTAGGGTTTCACTCTAGCTCAGGCTGACCTGGAATTCACTATGTAGTCTCAGGATGGCCTCACACTCACTGCAATTCTCCTACCTCTGCCTCCTGAGTGCTGAGATTAAAGGTGTGTGCCAACACACCTGGCAATATATGTGATTTCTTATTATATAGTCCATGAATTTAGAAAAGGTGTGGTTGGCCTCAAGATACAGTTAACAGATATAGCAAGTAAAAAATATAAGGCAGGGACTGGAGAGAAGGCTTAGTGGTTAAGGCGCTTGCCTGGAAAGCCAAAGCACCCAGATTTAATTCCCCAGGACCCACATAGGCTAGATGCACAAGGTGGCGCATGCTTCTAGAGTTCATTTGCAGTGGCTGAAGGCTCTGGTGTGTCCATTCTCTCTTTATCTGCTGCTCTTGTCTCTCTGTCTCTCTCAAATAAATAAATAAAATAGAAGTTTTAAAAAATGAATATATATATGACAGGGACCTGGAGAGATGGCTTAGTGGTTAAGGAACTTTCCTGCGAAGCATAAAACCCAGGTTCAACTCCCCAGTATCCACATGAGCCAGATGCACAAAGTGGCACATGCTTCTGGGGTTCATTTGCAGTGGCTAGTGTTCCTGGTGTGTCCTTTCTTTCTTTCTTTATCTCTCTCCCTGCTCACAAATAAATTAAGATTTTTTTTAAAAATACAAGGCAGAGGCAGGGTGATCATTGTGAGTTTGAGGCTAACCTGGAAGCACAGGTGAGTTCCAGATCAGTCTGGGCTAGGTGGCACATGCCTTTAATCCCAGCAGTCTGGAGGCAAAGGTGACAGGATTTCTCTGAGTTTGAGGTCACCCTGAAACTGGTGAATCCAGGTCAGTCTGGGCTATCCTCATCAGCCTAAGCTAGACTGAGACCGTATCTTGACGATATAAACAAAAATAAAAACAAAATAAATGCATGGCTGGAGAAATGGCTTAGTTGTTAAGGCACTTGCCTGCGAAGCTAAAGACCCAGGTTTGCTTCTTCAAGTTTCCATGTAAGCCAGATGCACAAGATGGCGCATGCATCTAGAGTTTGTTTACAGTGGCTGGAAGCCCTGGCACACCCATTCTCTCTCTTCCTGTACCCTGTCTCTAATAAATAAATAAGTAAAAATAAAATCTTTAAAAAATAAATGCAAATGCCTAAACCATCACCTAGAAGTACCTATAATAGACCATCCTAGCCTAAAACTTGAACTTATACTGATCTTGCCTCTGCCTCTCCAGTGCTGAAGTTATCAGCACTTACCCCCAAGCATAGCCTCTAATTATGTATTAATTTCAGATAAGTAATGAATGTGGTTTTTGTTTTTGTTTTTTGTAGAATGCAGCATGTGCTCTTGCTTAACCTGGAACTAACAATTCTTGCTTCAACCTCATGAGAACTGGAATTAAAGTTGTGTGCCACCTGGCTCTGCCAAATTGTTTTCAAACCTAAGCAAGTCCCAGGCTATAGTTTTACCCATTCCATTAGAGTCAGAGAAGAATATAATTCCTTCAGCCAATCCTAGGGCTGGGAAGATGGTTCAGTGGTTAAAGGTGCTTGCTATCAAATCCTGTATTAGTTTTTAGACACTGACTTTTTTTTTCCTTTTTGTTTTTCTGAGGTAGGGTCTCACTGTAGCCCAGGCTGACCTGGAACTCACTATGTAGTCTCAGGGTGGCCTCGAACTGACAGGGATTCTCCTACCTCTGCCTCCCAAATGCTGGGATTAAAGGTGTGTGCCGCCACGCCCGGTTTAGACACTGACTTTTTAAAAAATGTATTATTCAAAAGAAGAAATACAGATGGCATATAAGCATCTAAAAATATTTCTACATCCCTAGTCATCAGCAGATTAAAACTACAATAAGATTCCATCTCACTCATGTCACATTGGCTACCATCATGAAAACCAATGACTATAAATGCTGGTGAGGATGTGAAAAAAGAGGAACCCTTCTACATACATTGTTAGTGGGAATGCAATCTGGTCTAGCCATTGGAAATCAGTGTGGAGATTCCTAAGACAGCTAAAAATAGATCTAACATATGACCTAGCTATAGCACTCCTAGATATATATCCTAAGGAATCATCTCATTTCCTTAGAAATATGTGCTCATCCATGTTTATTTCTGCTCAATTCACAATAGCTGGGAAATGGAACCAGCCTCGATGTCCCTCAACTGATGAGTGGATAATGAAGATATGGCACATTTATACAATGGAGTTCTACTCAGCAGTAAAGAAAAATGGAGTTATGAAATTTGCAGGAAAATGGATGGACCTAGAAAGGATTATACTAAGTGAGGTAATCCAGGCCCAGAAAGCCAAGTGCCACATGTTCTCTTTCATATGTGGATCCTAGCTACAGGTGATTGGGCTTCTGTGTGAGAAGGAAAAAAGTAGCAGAGGCCAGTAAGCTAGAAAAGAGATATAAAGGGAAGAGAAAGGAAGGGAGGGGGGTACTTAATAGGATGATATTGTATATATGTAAGTAGAAGAATAGATTAATGGGGGTGAAAAGGCCCAAAATGAGGTCAGGGGAAGAGATTTGAGTAAAGGAAAGGTGGAGGGAGGGCTAATCAAAATATAAGAGGATATAAATAAACCATATGGAATGCTACATTTTTGGACAATGGAATACTCAGGAGCCGTAGATAGTTGCTAGAAAATTTTCAGTGCCAGGGATGGGATATCTTCCAGTGAGTTGTTGGCCAGGGAGGTCCCTGATGCCCCAAAAACATTATAGGCCATTGCCGAGGCCCTTGGTTTCCCACCAGGAATAGATGGTAAAACCCTGTTGCTGGGCTGGAGAGATGGCTTAGCAGTTAAGCGCTTGCCTGTGAAGCCTAAGGACCCCAGTTCAAGGCTCGATTCCCCAGGACCCACATTAGCCAGATGCACAAGAGTGCGCATGCATCTGAAGTTTGTTTGCAGTGGCTGGAGGCCCTGGCACACCCTTCTCTCTCTCTCTCTCTCTCTCTCTCTCTCTCTCTCTCTGTCTTGCTCAACTAAATAAATAAAAAAAGAACAACAACAAAAAATTTAACAAAAAACCCTATTGCTGAAGACTCCACATACTTGGGCTGCAAGGCCACTGAGAAATCCTGCTGGAACTGAGCTGATAACCTCTGCCGTATAGATCAGCTGACAGAAAGCTGGAAGAAGCCATTCTGCATGCAGTTCAATGGGAGAAAGAGAAATCACCAGTGAAGATACTCAACAGTGGACACTGCAAGCCTTAGATTTGGCCAGCCAGGCCAAATGAGCCAACAGGTGCAATAGTGGCACATCTGTCATGGTGGAAACCAACTGCCCTCTAATTGGTCTAGAGGCCAGCTCCATGGGAGGGAAATACATCCCTGATACTGGAAACTTAAAACAGGTATAGTCATGAACCCTAGGAGTGTAATGTCTTCTGTTGTCTGGCTCAATGTATATACTATGCTTATCAAACTGCCCAGTAAGCACTTCTGTTAATATTCATACTCTTATATTAATGCTACTCTCACTTTTGGTAGAGAATCTTCTCTTTTCAGATGACAGTGACCTTGAAATGACTCAGAAGGTATCATGGTGATCGAAAGAAATGACCACAGTGCTCAGTACTGCAATATCTCTATCACACCTTCCAAGGCTCAGGGTCTAATGCGGAAGAGGTGGCAGAAAGAATGTAAGAGTCAAAGGAAGGATAGGACTCCATACACATACAACGTGCTCCCTCCAGACACAAAATGGCCTGGATATCCATGACCTCACAGTGCCTGACACTACCTACACAAGACCATCATAAGAGGAGGTAAAGATCATGACATCAAAATTAAAAGAGAGACTGATTGAGATGGGGAGGGGTTATGATGGCAAATGGAGTTTCAAAGGGGAAAGTGGGGGGGAGGGAGGGTATTACCATGGAGTATTCTTTATAATCATGGAAGTTGTTAATAAAAATTAAAAAAAGAGAAAATTAACATAACTGAAAAAAATGTATTATTTCTTTACAAGTGGAGGAAGGGGGTGTAGAAAGGGAGAAAGCATAGGCACGCCAGGGCCTCTTGCCACTGCAAACAAATTCCAGACGCATGGGCCACTTTGTTCATCTGGCTCTTCACAGGTACTGTGGAATCGGGATGTCAGACTTTGTAAGCAAGTGCCTTTAACTGCTGAGCCATTTCCTCAGCCCCACTGACTTTTTTTTTTTTTTAAGTTCAAATAAACGTTTAGAACCCTTCTTTACAAAAGTGCATAACTACCCATTATCTGCAAATACTGCATGGGATATACTTATACTAAAATGGTGTTTGATGTTTATCTGCAATTCACATTTAATTGGGCACCTATAATTTTGTTTTTTCTTTTTGTTTTTTTGAGGTAGGGTCTCGCCCAGGCTGCCAAAAATTCACTATGTAGTCTCAGGGTGGCCTTGAATCCACCTACTTCCGCCTCCCCAGTGCTGTGATTAAAGGCGTGTGCCACCACATCTGGCTAGGGCACCTATAATTTTGTCTAGCACCTATATCACCAGGGATTCACGAAACAGTGCAGAAGTTCTGAGATATTTTGGCTGAGTCAGGGACAGCACACAGATCCTGTAAATAAAGGATGTGTATCAGATGAACATTTAATTCTGTCAGATCTTAGATGCTGATGGGCAAGGTTAGAGATTTTAAAATGGGGTCAGCATGTGGCTCAGTGGGAAAGCATGTGCATAGTATACAAGAGGCCCTGGGTTTGATCCCCAGATCCCCTCAGTACAAAAAAGAGCCTCCTCCCAGCACTTGGGAACAACCAAAAAAAAAAAAAAAAAAAAGGCTTCTTGATCTCTTTACTGCTTTGAGACAAAAGTTATTAAAATATTGAGATGTCCTTGAAATCTCTAAACAAAAAGAAACATGACAGGACTGGGAGGATATCTCAATCAGTAAAGGGTTTGCCATGTTTGCTTGAGGACCTAAATTCAATCCCTAGTACCCATATAAAATGATAGATGTGGTGGTACATGCCCGATAATCCCTGAGGTTGGTAGGCAAAAAAAACAAGAGGCTGTCTAGAGCTCATGGGCTAGTAACCAGTCTAGACTAGACTCTGTCACCAAAAGAGTGGATGACTGCCCAGGATCCAGGCTGGGGACTCTGTGGCATGCTACTTTGGAATCAAGCAAGGGCAGGTGGTGAAGATCATCAGAACCAGCAAGACAGCCGGCTGCTACATCACTTATTGGCTGGTGCAATAGCCGGGCCAGGTGTGATGCCACCAGTGAGTGCCTACATCTCCACCGCATGCCCAGACCAGTCCTGACCAGCATAGCACCCAAAGAGGGTCCCACGCATGCTTCTGCCAACCTTCTGTTCTCAAAACTAGAACCTGCCGGGTGTGGTGGCGCATGCCTTTAATCCCAGCACTCGGGAGGCACAGGTAGGAGGATCGCCATGAGTTCAAGGCCACCCTGAGACTACATAGTAAATTCCAGGTCAGCCTGGACCAGAGTGAGACCCTACCTCGAAAAACAAAAACAAAACAAAACAAAAAAAATTAGAACCCTTCATGGTCATTTGGCCAATAATGTCAAACACTATAATCTCAGCACTCGGGGGACCAGACCGAGGCAGGGGGATTACCAGAAGTTCAAGGCTACCATGGGCTCTATGATGAATGAGATCATGTCTCAAAAGGCAAACAACAAAGCTGGAGAGATAGCTGCGCAGTTACAGGCACGTGCTTGCAAAGCCTGCCCACCTGGATTCAATTTCCCAGTACCCACGCAAAGAAAGATGCATAAAGTGGCACATGTGTTTAAAGCGTGGGCACCAGGCTGGGAGGATGGCGGCCAAACTGGTTCTTCATCCACAAACATGTCAGGCTTGCCCCAGGGGCTTCCAAGAGGTTTGGGTCAGAGATGCTGAGGTTAGCATCACTGACCAGAGAACAGAGACGTGACCAGGTGACCACCCATGGCCTAGTTCACATAGCTGTCTTCCCATCCCACTCTGGACACTGGCCCTGGGGTGTCCCCTCTACTACTCCTCATGCTACCCAGGAAGACCATCTCCATCTGCCTTTCCTCTTTTTTTTTTTTAAATATTTTTTTTAAGAGCGACAGACACAGAGAGAAAGACAGATAGAGGGAGAGAGAGAATGGGCGCGCCAGGGCTTCCAGCCTCTGCAAATGAACTCCAGACGCGTGCGCCCCCTTGTGCATCTGGCTAACGTGGGACCTGGGGAACCGAGCCTCGAACTGGGGTCCTTAGGCTTCACAGGTAAGTGCTTAACCGCTAAGCCATCTCTCCAGCCCTGCCTTTCCTCTTTTGTAGGACACATAAGCTCTGGCTGAGGAGGCTGGCAGCAGACAGCAACCTGCTGCAGGTTCCCAGGATGCTGCGTGACTTGGAGCTCAGCATTCTCAGCACCCCAGGCCCCCATTTGCAATTCGCTTGTCATAGAAAGTTGTATAGTTGTGTATTCAAAGTTCAAAAAAATTAAAGATATTTTCTTTCTTCTTCTTCTTTTTTTTTTTTGTATTTTGAGGTAGGGTCTCACTCTAGCCCAGGCTGACCTGGAATTCACTATGTAGTCTCAGGCTGGCCTTGAACTCACAGTGATCCTCCTACCTCTGCTTCCTGAGTGCTGGGTTGAAAGGCCTGCACCACCATGCCCAGTATTAAAGATATTTTGAATAAATAATAATAAGAAGAAGAAAGTGGATGACTTTCCTGAAAATAACACTTGAGGGTATCTGGCCTCCATATGCATTAACACATGTGCATGTGTGCTGATACACATGTGAATACCCACACTGAACACACACATGAACACACACTGGAAGGACAGAAAGAAGGAAGGAAGAAGAAAAAGAACTGACCAATGGAGGGATGGCTTAGTAGTTAAGGTGTTTGCCTGCAAAGCCAAAGGACCCAGGCTCAATTCCCTAGGGCCCACGTAAGCCAGATGCACAAGGTAACATATACATGTGGAGTTTGTTTACAGTGGCTGGAGGCCCTGGTGCACCCATCCTCTCTCTCTCTCTCTTTCCCTCCTTCTGTCAAATAAATAAAATAAAAATAAAAATATTTAGAAGTAGCTGGGCATGGTGGTGCACGCCTTTAAACCCAGCACTGGGAAGCAGAGGTAGGAGGATCGCTGTGAGTTCGAGGCCACCCTGAGACTCCTTAGTGAATTCCAGGTCAGCCTGGGCTCGAGTGAGACCCTACCTCTAAAAACCAAATATATATATTTAGAAAAAAAAAAAAAAAAAAAAGAACTGGCCAATAGAAAACCCAAAGGAGCCAGGTGTGGTGGCGCACACCTTTAATCCCAGTACTCAGGAGGCTGAGGTAGGAAGATCGCTGTGAGTTCGAGGCCACCCTGAGACTACATAGTGAATTCCAGGTCAGCCTGGGCTATACAGTGAGATCCTACCTTGAAAAACAAACAAAAAAAAATTATTTATGCCTATAGATAAAGTGCTGCTCTCACTTTTAGTCAGAAAAGCTTCTTCTTACATTGGCAGTCACTACTGGGGAGACTCAAAGTTTGTCAAAGTGCTGAAAATAAGTGACTGTGTGAGTGCTAAGCAAGCCATCTCTGTCACTCCCTTCAAGGCTCAGGGAACAATGCCCAAGAGGGAGAGGAAAGCATGTATGAGCCTTAGGATGGGGAAGAGCGCTTTGGAATGCTGACTTCCAGACATGAGGTGGCCATAGCATTCATGATCTTACAGTGACTGTCGTTACCTGCACAGGACTTGCACAATGTTAGCCCGTCAACATTCCATCATGGGTAGTAGAGGAGGGGGAAAAAAAAGACATCAATGTACAAGAGGAACTAAGCTGGGCATGGTGGCACACACCTTCAATCCCAGCACTCGAGAGGCAGAGGTAGGAGGATCGCCGTGAGTTTGAGACCTCCCTGAGACCCCATAGTGAGTTCCAGGCCAGCCTGAGCTAGAGCAAGACTCTACCTTGAAAAAAATTATCAATAAAAAATTAATAAAAACAATTATACTATGCTGCTTTTCATATTACTGCATCGTAGAATCTGAGCTTCTTAGCAGTTGACACTAGATCACAAAGGGGCTTAGTTGTGATAGTAATATTCTTGACCTTTATTTTAAAGGTTAGAGGGAAGAAAAAAGATGGCAACAGCTGTAACCTTCAAAGACAGCCAGAAGATAATCTAGAATCATGTGCTCCCAGCTGCAGAAGCTAGAATACAGCAGACGTCTGCTAAGCTATTACTTTGGTTTTTAGTGGGCCTTTATATTTTGGTGGGCAGAGGACCTTTGTGTTATGAAGTTGACCTTTATAGCTCACCAAATTCCCTTTAAGCCTTGACATCTAGCAGCTTCATATTAGAAGGCTTTGCACTATGCTAAGACTTGAAAGGCTTGGATCTGGCCACAGAATGATTGCTGATAATCCTTACAGGCTGTCATGTATATATGTATATATTGTTTTGTTTTGTTTTTTAAATATTTTTTTTGTTCATTTTTATTGATTTATTTGAGAGTGACAGAGAGAGAGAGAGAAAGAGGCAGATAGAAGAGAGAATGGGCGCACCAGGGCTTCCAGCCATTGCAAACAAACTCCAGACGCGTGCGCCCCCTTGTGCATCTGGCTAACATGCGTCCTGGGGAATTGAGCCTTGAACTGGGGTCCTTAGGCTCCACAGGCAAGTGCTTAACTGCTAAGCCATCTCTCCAGCCCTTGTTTTGTTTTTTTCCAGGTAGTGTCTTGCTCTAGACCTGGCTGACCTGGAATTCACTATGGCTTTGAATTTATGGTGATCCTCCTACCTCTGCTTCCTGAGTGCTGGGACTAAAGGCATGCACCAGCACTCCAGGCAGTCATGTACATATTGTGACAGTTTTATTAAAGAGAGAGAGAGAGAATGGGCACACCAGGACTTCTAGCCACTGCAAACTAACTCTACACCCATGCATCACCATGTGCATCTGGCTTACTTGGGGAGAATCGAACCTGGTTCCTTAGGCTTTGCAGGCATGTGCCTTACCCACTAAGCCATCTCTATACAGACCGTGACAGTTTTTTTTTTAATTTTTTGTTTATTTTTGTTTATTTATTTGAGAGCGACAGATAGAAAAAAAAGGTAGAGAGAGAATGGGCTCACCAGGGCCTCCAGCCCATACAAATGAACTCCAGATGTGTGCGCCCCTTGTGCATCTGGCTAACATGGGTCCTGGGGAATTGAGCCTCGAACCAGGGTCCTTAGGCTTCATAGGCAAGCGCTTAACCACTAAGCCATCTCTCTAGCCTGTGACAGATTGTAAATGATAATTTCTGGGATTGGAAAGATGGCTCAGCAGTTGAAGGAACTTGCTTGCAAAGCCTGATGGCCTTGGTTCAATTCCCCAGCACCCATGTGAAGCAGGGCACAAGTTGGCACAGGCATGGGTGATCCTAACATGCCTATGACTAAGGAAGTGAATCTGGGAGAATCCGAAGCCCAGGGGCCAGCTAGATGGGGATTTGTTTGCAGCAGCAAGAGACCCCGTCTCAAAGACTATGGAGCATGAGAACCTCAAGGTCCTCTGAGCTCCATACACACATTGTGGCACGTGTGCACCCTCCACCACACTAATAAATACATTGTCTTGCCAGGTGTGATGGTGCACGCCTTTAGTCCCAGCACCCGGGAGGCTGTGAGGATCGCTGTGAGTTCAAGGCCACCCTGGGACAACATAGTGAATTCCAGGTCAGCTTGGGCTAGAGTGAGACCCTACCTTGAAAAACATTAATAATAATAAATAATTAAATAAATTATTTTATTTTATTTACAAGAGAGAGAAAGAGAATGGGCATACAGGGCCGGTTGATTCTGCAAACAAACGAGACATGTGCACCACTTTGGGCATCTGGCTTAGCGTCAATACTAAGGAATAGTACACAGGCCACTAGGCTTTGCAAGCAAGTGCCTTATGAGCCATCTCTCAGCCTGGATTAAAAAAAATTGGGGGCTGGAGAGATGGCTTAGCGGTTAAGTGCTTGCCTGTGAAGCCTAAGGACCCCGGTTCGAGGCTCGCTTCCCCAGGTCCCACGTTAGCCAGATGCACAAGGGGGTGCACGCGTCTGGAGTTCGTTTGCAGAGGCTGGAAGCCCTGGCGCACCCATTCTCTCTCTCTCTCCCTCCCTCTGTCTTTCTCTCTGTGTCTGTTGCTCTCAAATAAATAAATAAATAAATAATTTAAAAAAAAAAAAAAAGTAAAAAAAAATTGGCCAGGCATGGTGGCACACACCTTTAATCCCAGCACTCGGAGACAGCCGTAGGAGGATCACCATGAGTTCGAGGCTACCCTGAGACTACATAGTGAATTCCAGGTCAGCCTGGGCTAGAATGAGACCCTACCTCAAAAAACAAAAACAAAAAACCAACAAACAAAAAAAAAATTGGGAAAAAATGTGAAAGTTGGGCTGGTGGTGCACGCCTTTAATCCCAGCCCTTGGGAGGCAGAGGTAGGAGGATCGCCATGAATTCAAAGCCATCCTGAGACTACATAGTAAATTCCAGGTCAGCCTGGCCTAGAGCATGATCCTACATCAAAAAAACAAAACAAGGGGCTGGAGAGATGGCTTAGCGGTTAAGCGCTTGCCTGTGAAGCCTAAGGACCCTGGTTTGAGGCTCGGTTCCCCAGGTCCCACGTTAGCCAGATGCACAAGGGGGCTCACGAGTCTGGAGTTTGTTTGCAGAGGCTGGAAGCCCTGGCGCGCCCATTCTCTCTCTCTCTCCCTCTATCTGTCTTTCTCTCTGTGTCTGTCGCTCTCAAATAAATAAATAAAAATTTTGAAAACAAACAAACAAAAAAAAAAAAAACCAAAAATTGGGGGGCTGGAAATATTGCTCAGTGGTTAAGGTGCTTGCCTGTGAAGCCTAAGAACCTAGGTTTGGTTCTCCAGTATCCACATAAGCCAGATGATGCACAAAGGGGTGCATATGTTTAGAGTTCATTTGTAGTAGCTGGATGGCCTGGTGTGCCAATATCTCTCTCTCACTTTCTCACTCAAAATGGACAAATAAAATAAAAAAAAAAAAAAAAAGAAAACAAATTGGGGCTGGAGAGACAGCTAAGTGGTTAAGACACTTGCCTGCAAAGCCTAAGGACCCAGGTTCTATCCCCCAGTACTCATATAAAGCTGGGTGCACAAGGTGGCACATGCATCTGCAGTTCATTTGCAGGGCTGAAGAGAAGGCTTGATGGTTAAGGCACTTGCCTGGAGTTCCTTTGCAGTGGCTAGAGGCTTTGGCACACACATTCTCCCTATCTGCCTCTTTCTCTCTCATAAATAAATAAATGCTATAGACTACAGTATAAAAAGATTGTTGCTTGAGGCTGGAGAGATGGCTTAGTGGGTAAGGTGTTTGCCTGCAAAGCCAAAGGATCTCAGTTGGGTTCGCCAGGTCCCACGTAAGCCAGATGCACAAGGGGATGCATGCATCTGGAGATCATGTGCAGTGGCTGGAGGCCCTGGTGCACCCATTCTCTCTCTCTTCCTCTTTCCCTCTCTCAAATAAATAAATAAAATATATTAAAAAAAAGATTGTTGCTGAATGTGGTGGTCTCTTCCCCACTACAAATGAACTCCCGATGCATGTGCCACCTTGTACATCTTGTGTAACGTGACTACTGGGGTATCAAGCTCAGGTCCTTAGGCTTTGCAGGCAAGCGCCGTAAGTGCTGTGTCATCTCTCCAGTCCCACAAAGCCCTGAGTTCTATCGCCAGCACTGGATAAACCTGTAATACTAGACCTCGGAGGTGGAGGCCGGAGAACCAGCAACAGCAACAAAAAAATGTAAGGTGGACACTGGATGTCAACACACACAAACACACACATGAGTGCCCATACACACACATGTACCCACACACATACAAATATGTATACATGCATATCACAAACACTCCAAAAATAATAAACCTAAAAGGGGGCTGAGCTCAGGAGTGGAGTGATGCTTGCCTAGAATGTAAGAGGCCCTGGATTCAATCCCCAGAACAGCAAAGGAGAAAGAGAAGAAAAGGATAGAATTCATAATCTCTGCTGGACAATGTTCTCACAATTGCTTTGTTATACTTTTTTTTTTTTTTTTTTTTTGAGATAGGGTCTTGCTTTGTAACCAAGGCTGGCCTTGAAATTGCAATCCTCCTGCCATAGCCTCCCAATTACTGAGATTACAGGTTGGTTCACCATTCTCTGCCTGCTATACTATTTATAAGAAAGAACTTCCTAGACACAAAGTACTAAAATGTACATAAACTGGGCATGGTGGTACAGTAATCCCAGCACTCAGGAGGCAGAGGCAGAGGCAGAGGCAGAGGCAGAGGCAGAGGCAGGAGGATCACCGTAAATTCGAGGCCACCCTGAGACTACACAGTGAATTCTAGGTCAGTCTGGACTAGAGTGAGACCCTACCTCAAAAACAACAACCAAAAAAAATGTACACAATCTCAGCACTTGGGAGGCAGAGGTAGGGGGATCACTGAGTTCAAGGCTACCCTGAAAATACAGAGTGAATTCCAAGTCAGCTTGGGCTAGAGTGAGACCCTACCTTGAAAAACCAAATAATAATAATAATAATGTACACAGTGACTTTTTTGTCCTAAATCTGAAGTTTTTTTTTTTTTTCCAGAACCCTCCAAGCTAAATCCATACACTCAATACCCGTCATCCACAGATGGATAGTTACATGGATCCCAAAAGTAAGGTTTTCAAGGCATAGCTATGGCACCACACATCATCATGTCATAAAAACCAAATCATAAAGTTGCTCATCGGATTCAAAATCACTAAAGATCATATCAGAGCAAGTTTTTGTCAATAAATCCTGGCAACTTGGGGAAATTGCACATATTCGGAAATCAAGACTCATTCTCATCCCTCACTACCTATAGCTGCAGAAAATACTCTCTTCCTCCTTCATTTATTGTTTCCTTGCTTGCTTTTTCTTTCATTCTTTCCTTCCTTTTTCTTTTTCTTTTTTCTTTCTTTCTTTTTTTTTTTTTTTTTTTTTTGAGGTAGGGTCTCACCTACCCTGGGCTGACCTGGAATTCACTCTGTAATCTCAGGGAGGCCTTGAACTCATAGCAATCCTCCTACCTCTGCCTCCCAAGTGCTGGAATTAAAGGCATGTGTCACCATACCTGGGCTTTCCTTACTCTATTTTTGCTTGCTTACTAGCTTTTTCATTCTTTCTTTCCTCCCTTTATTGCTATTCCTTTCTTCCTTCCTTGCTTGATTTTTCTTTCTGTCATTTTTTTAAGACAGTAAGGTTTATTTACTTATTTATTAGAGAGAGATGAGAGAGAGAGAGAGACAATGGGCACGCCAGGGTCTCTAGCTGCTGCAAATGAACTCCAGATGCATGTGCCGTTTGTGCATCTGGCTTATGTGGGTCCTGGGGAGTTGAACCTGGATCCTTATTCTTCTCTCCAGCCCTCTTTCCCACATTCTTTCCTTACTTTCTTTTTTGCTTGTCTACTTGCATTTTCTTTTTCTTTTTCCTTTTGTTTTAGTTTTTTAAGATAGGGTTTCACTGTAGCCCAGGCTGACCTGGAATTCACTATGTAGTCTCAGGGTGGCCTCAAACTCATGCTGATCCTGCTACCTCTGCCTTCTGGATGCTGGGCTTAAAGGCGTGCGCCACCATGCCCGGTTTACTTGCATTTTCTTTCTCTTCCTTTCCTTTCCTTTGTTCTTGTGCGTATGCCATGCTAAATTACCCAGGCAGGTCTTCAACTTGCAATCCACTTGTCTCAGCCTCCTCAGTGATTGGGATTAGAGGTGCAGTTTATATATGCATGCAAGCAGAGACAGACAGAGAAAGAGAGAGAGAATGGGTGTGCCAGGGCCTCTAGATGCCACAAACTCCAAATGCATGTGCCACTTTGTGTATCTGGCTTTACATGGATACTGGGGAATTGAACACTGGTCGTTAGGCTTTGCAGGCAAGTAGCTTAACCACTGAGCCATCTCCCCAGCCCCAGGCTCAGCTCTTGAACCAATTTTCCTTTCTTCCTTCTTCCTTCCTTTATTGTTCATGTGTGTGGTGGGCATTCATGTATGTGTGCAAGATCACATGCATGTGGGTACACATGTGTCTATGCATCCATGTAGAGGCCAGAGGTTAACCCCAGACGTCTTGATTATTCTACACTTTGTGTACTGAAGCATGATCTCTTACTTGATCCCAGGGCTCACTGATTAAGCTAGCCTAGCTAGCCAGCTTGCCTTAGAAACTCCCTACTTTCTGCCTCTTCAGCACTGGGATTACAGGCAGGCAGCCACAACCACCTGGCATGTACTTGTGTGCCAGAGGTCCTAACTCAGCTCCTCACTGTTTGCATGGCAACTGAATGACCTTCCCAGCCCTTCCTCTTCTTCCTCCTCCTCCTCTTCTTGTTCCTCATTGTTTTCCTCGCCCTCTTCTTTCTCAGTGTCTTGCTATGTAGTCAGGCTGGCTTTCCTTGATTTGTGTGATGTGAGACTGCTTCAGTCTCTCTCTCTCTTTTTAATAGTTTTAAAAAATATTTTATTTGTTTATTTGAGAAAGAGGTTGTGTGTGTGTGTGTGTGTGTGTGTGAGAGAGAGAGAGAGAGAGAGAGAGAGAGAGAGAGAGAGAGGGAGAGAATGGGTGTACCAGGACCTCCAGCCACTGCAAATGAACTCTAGCTGCATGCGCCCCCTTGTGCATCTGGCTTACGTGGGTCCTGGAGAATTTAATTGGGATCTTTGGCTTTGCAGGCATATGCCTTAACTGCTAAGCCATCTCCAGCATTTTTTTTTTTTTGATGTAGGGTCTCACTGTAGCCCAGGCTGGTTTCAAACTCAATGCGATCCTCCTACCTCGAGCTCCCAAGTGCTGAGATTAAAGGTGTGTGCTACCCGTGTGTGTGTGTGTGTGTGTGTGTGTGTGTGTGTGTGTGTGTGTGTAGGTTTTCTTTGTATTTATTTATTGTTTTTTCTTAAAAAATTTTTTTTGTTCATTTTTATTTATTTATTTGAGAGTGACAGACAGAGAGAAAGAGGTAGATAGAGAGAGGGAATGGGTGCACCAGGGCCTCCAGCCACTGCAAATGAACTCCAGACGCATGCACCCCCTTGTGCATCTGGCTAACGTGGGTCCTGGGGAATCAAGCCTCGAACCAGGGTCCTTAGGCCTCACAGGCAAGTGCTTAACAGCTAAGCCATCTCTCTAGCCCTATTTATTGTTTTTTTCAAGGTAGGGTCTCACTCTAGCCCAGGCTGACATGGATTTCACTATATAATCTCAAATTGGTCTTGAACTCACAGCAATCCTCCTACCTCTGCCTCCCAAGTGCGGGGATTAAAGGTGCGTGTCACCATGCCTGGCTGTATTTATTTATTTTTTATTATAGAGAGAGAAAGAGAGAGAGAGAATTGGTGTATCAGGACCTCCAGCTGCTGTAACTGAACTCCAGATGCAAGCACCATTTTGTGTGCATGTGCGACCTTGTGTGTTTGCTTACATGGGACCCAGAGAGTCAAAAATGAGCCCTTAGGCTTTGTAGACAAGCACCTTAACCATTAGGCATCTCATCTCTCCAGCCCTATTTTTTTTTTTTTTTTTTTTTTTTGGCTTTTCAAGGCAGGATCTTGCTTTAGCTCAGGCTGACCTGGGATTCACTATGTAATCTCAGGCTGGCCTCGAACTCACAGTGCTGGGACTAAATGCTTACATCACCATGCCGGCTTCTTTTAGTTATTTATTTATATTGTTTATTTTTTATTATTATTTTTATTATTATTATTTTTTTTTTTTTTTGGTTTTTCGAGGCAGGGTCTCACTGTAGCCCAGGCTGGCCTGGAATTCACTATGGAGTCTCAGGGTGGCCTTGAACTTACGGCAATCCTCCCACCTCTGCCTCCCGAGTGCTGGGATTAAAGGCGTGCGCCACCACGCCCGGCTTATATTGTTTATTTTTTGAAATAGAGTCTCACTCTGACGCAAGCTGACCTGGAATTCACTATGTAGTTCTAGGCTGGTCTCAAACTCACAGTGATTCTCCCACCTCAGCATTCTGAATGCTAGAATCAAAGACATGCACCACCACGCGTGACTTATTTTTATTTTTCAATAGTTTTCTTTTTTTTTACATATTTTATTTGTTTACCTGAAAGGAGAGAAGACAATGTGTGCACCATGGCCTCTTGCCACTGCAAAAGCACTCCAGATGCATGCACCACTTTGTACATCTGGCTTTATGTGGGTATAGGTGATTTGAACCTGGGCCAAACCTGGGCTGGCAGGCTGTTGCAAGCAAACACCTTTAACTGCTCAGCCATCAACCCAGCCCTGCTTCTACCATTTGCCAAATGTAAATACCACTGTTATGAGCATAAATGTACAATTATCTGTTTGTATCCCTTTCAATGTTTTGGGGAATATACCCAGATGTAGAATGGTATGGTAATCTATGTTTAACTTTTTGAGGAACTGTCAAATTACTTTCTACAGCATCAGCACCATTTTACATTCTCATAAGCAGTGTAGAAGGGTTCCAGTTTCTCAACAGCTTAGATGGCCTAAGGACCCAGGTTCAATTCCCCAGTGCCCATGTAAAGCCAGATGTACAAAGTGGAGCATCCATCTGGAGTTCATTGGCAGTGGCTAGAGGCCCTGGCATGCCCATTCTCTCTCTCTCTCTTTCTCCCCATTCTCCTTCTCTGTCCCTCTTCTCTCTATCTCTGCTTGTAAATAAATAAGTAACAATTTTAAAAATAGGGCTGGAAATGGCAGCGCACACCTTTAATCTCAGCACTTGGGAGGCAGAGGTAGGAGGATTGTTGTGACTTCAAGACCACTCTGAGACTACATAGTGAATTCCAGGTCAGCCGGGCCAGAGTGAGACTCTACCTCAAAAAAAAATTTTCTTTTAGATATATAAACTGGGACTGGAGATATGGCTTAGTGGTTAAGGTATTTGCCTGCAAAGCCAAAAGATCCCGGTTCAGCTCTCCAGAACCCACAAAAGCCAGATGCACAAGGGAATGCATGCAACTGGAATTCGTTTGCAGTGGCTGGAGGCCCTGGCATGCCCATTCTTTCTCTCTCAAATAAATAAATATTTTTTTTTTAAAGAAAGAAATATTAGGGCTGGAGAGATAGCTTAGCAGTAAAGGCATTTGCCTGCAAAGCCAAAGATCCTGGTTTGAATCTCCATAACCCAGGTGGGCCAAATGCACAAGGAGGCGCATGCATCTGGAGTTCCTTTGCAGTGGCTGGAGGCCCTGGCTTGCCCATGCTCTCTCTCTTTCTCTCTCTCTCAAACATTATATATACATATATATATGTGTGTGTATATATATATATATATATATATATATATATATATATATATATATACACACACACACATATATATATATATATATATATATACATAAACTGATGTTATCTGCAGGTGGTCCTTGTTCCCTCCCATAGAGGCAGCAGCTAGTTTTTTTGTAATTTTTTAAAAATTTATTTATGATAGAGGGAGGAAGAAGCAGATAAAGAGAGAGAATGCACATGCCAGGGCCTGTAGCCACTGTAAGAAACAAACTCCAGGTGTATGCACCACCTTGTGCATCTGGCTTATGTAAGTACTGGGGAACTGAGCCTCGAACCAGGGTCCTTAGGCTTCACAGGCAAGCGCTTAACCACTAGGCCATCTCTCCAGCCTGCTTTCCCGTTTCTTAAACCATCCAGTTTTTCTGAAAAGGAGAAAGGAAAAGCAGAGAAAACCCAGAGCAGAAAACACAGAATGGGAGATGGCTCAGCAACTAAGGGTGCTTGCCTGAAAAGCCTGCCATGGAAAGCCAGGCGCACAAAGTGGTGCCTGCATTAGTTCATTTGCAGTGGCAGGAGGCCCCACAGCTGCCATACTCACTCTCCGTCTGCCTCCTCCCTTTCTCTCTTCAGTAAATAAATAAAAAAAAAAAATTAAGTCTTGAAAGGAATCTACACATACAGGGTCCTCATTCATAGGAAGAGTCCAGAAACATGGTTAGAACAGCTGCCAGATAGCGCCTTAGTATGCCTTTAGATAACAGCACAGAGCCCCGCCCCCATGGTTCTGAAGTAGAACAATGGGGCTGGAGAAATGGCTTAGAGATTAAGGCACTTGCCTATAAAACAAAGGACCCAGGTTTGATTTCCCAGGACCCACCTAAGCCAGTTACACAAGGTGGTACATGTGTCTGGAGTTCATTTGCAGCAGCTGAAGGCCCTGGTGCGCCCATTCTCTTTCTATTTGCCTCTCTCTTGATCTTGCTAATAAATAAAATATTTAAAAAACAAATAAGCTAGCCGTGGTGGCACATGCCTTTAACCCCAGCACTTGGGAGGCAGAGGTAGGTAACCAGGATTTTTTGTGAGTTCTAACTCCAAAGGCATAACCTTCCTTTTCCCTCTTTCTGTCTCTTCTTGGGATACCAGCCAGAACCTTAAGCAGGCTTGCCCTGGCACCCTGGGCTTTCTTTCTGGTTTCTCAATCCATTCCCTTTGCTTTACTTGGAGGAAGACAGTTGTTCTGTAACTGGATTGCTGCTACTGCTGCTGCCCAGTAGTAGGACACATGCCTAGTGTGTGAGAGAGCATTGCTTTGATCCCAACATAAAGTAAAAACAAGAGGAGGATGCTTTGTGGGGCTGGTGGCGCATGCCTCTAATTCCAACACTCTGGAGGCAGAGGGAGGAGGATTGCCACCTTGAGACTGCAGAGTGAATTCCAGATCAGTCTGGACTAGAATGAAACCCTACCTTGAAAACAAATAAAAAGACAAACTAGGCTGGAGAGATGGCTCAGCCGTTAAGGCACTTGCCTGCCAAACCAAAGGATCCTGGTTCAATTCCCCAGGACCCACACAAGCCAGATGCACAAGGGGGCACATGTGTCTGGAGTTCCCTTGCAGTGGCTACAAGCCACACTGATGGTCATGGGCAATGGCCAAGGGCTAAACATAAACAAGACATTGACCATCTTGCACATGTTAATCTCTAACAAAATGATGCTGCTCCAGCTAAGGCTTCTAGGTAGGGTCTCACTCTGGCCCAGGCTAACCCAGAATTCACTATGTAGTCTAAGGCTGGTCCCAAATTCATAGCGATCCTCCTACCTGTGCCTTCCGAATGCTGGAATTAAAGGCATGCAGCACCATGCCTGGATTTTATACCTAATTAAAAAAATGATTTCTATTTACTTATTTGCAAGCGGAGGAGGAGGAGGAGGAGAGAGAGAGAGAGAGAGAGAGAGAGAGACATGCCAGGGCCTCTTGCCACTGTAAATGAACTCCAGAAGCATGTGCCACTTAGTGTATCTGGATTTACGTGAGTACTGGGGAATTGAACCCAGTCTGTTATACTTTGCAAGCAAGCACCTTAACTGCTGAACCATCTCTGCAGTCTTCCAGGTAATTCTTGGCCCTTGAATCCCATCACTAAAGATTTCAGTTCAAGAGTCTGATTGGTTATTTTTGGTCATATGTCATATTGTCAAAAGACAGTATAATTATTTACTAAGATAACATCCAGTAGAAAAGAAATAATAGTAGATGGGGTCCAAGATGCCTGGCAAACAAAAACTACAAATGTCAGCCAAGTGTGGTGGCACACACCTTAAATCCCAGCACTAGGGAGGCAGAGGTAGAAGGATCTGTGAGTTCGAGGCCAACCTGAAACTACACAGTGAAGTCCAGATCAGCCTGTGCTGGGCTAGAATGAGAACCTTCCCAAAAAACTAAAAAAAAAAAAAAAGAAAACAAAAGAAAGTACAATGTCTGCCAGCTTGATTAACCAAATGACATATATATATATATATATATATATATATATATATATATATATATATATATATATATTTTTTTTTTTTTTTTTTTTTTGAGGTAGGGTTTCACTCTAGTCCAGGCTGACCTGGAATTCACTATGTAGTCTCAGGGTGGCCTTGAACTCACAGACACTATATCTGGCCCCCAAAATATATTTTTATCTGGGCATGGTGGCTCACATCTTTAATCTCAGCATTTGGGAGGCTGAGGTAGGAGGATCACTGTGAGTTCTAGGTAGGTCAGCCTGAGTTAGAGTCAGACCCTGCCACCAAAAAAAAAAAAAAAAAAAAAAAAAAAGTCTTACTCTATCTCATAGCCCCAGGCTGGCCTTGAACTCACAGCATTCCTCCTACCTCAGCCTCCTGACTGCTAAGGACCACAACACCATGCCAGGCCATTTGAAGTATACAAGTTAGTGACTTTCTTTGGTGTGCGTGTAGTATGTGTGGTGTGGTATGTGTGTTGTGCGTAGTGTGTGCACTTGTATGTTTTTGTTTCTTTGAGACAGAGTCTCTTCCTGAACCTGGAGCTGCTGTTTCCAGTCAGACTGGCTGACCCCAGTAATCCTCCTGTCTCAGCTCCCCTCAGGACTGAGGTTACAGTCATGTGTAGCCACCCTCAAACTTTTTTGCTTTGTTTTAAAATGTATTTAAATATGATATGATATTTTTGATATGATATGATATGATATGATAAATATTTAAACACATATATATGAGAGAGAAAGAGATAAGCAGAGAGAGAGAGAATGAGCACCAGGGCATTTAGCCACTGCAAATAAACTCCAGACATGGGTCTTGGTGAATCAAACCTGGGTCCTTAGGCTTCACAGGCCTAACTGCTAAGCAATCCCTCCAGCCCTGATTTTTTTTTTTTCCTTGAGGTAGGGTTTTACTCTAGCCCAGGCTGACCTGGAATTCCTTATGTGGTCTCAGGGTGGCCTCAAACTCACAGGGATCCTCCCACCTCTGCCTCTCCAGGGCTGGGACTAAAGGCGTGCACCACCGCACCCAGTTTAGACAGTTTGGGTTTTGTCACGTGGGTGCTGAGGTTTCATCTCAGATGGTCTCAGGCTCTCAGGCTTAAGCAGTCTTTCCTGCTGAGCTATTTTTCCAGCCCTTTAGTTTTTATTTATTTATCTTAATTCTTCCCTGCTCTGTCTTCTTGTTTGTTGTGGTTGCCTAAAATTAATTGACCCTCAGCCTCAGTAAATTGGCCCTGTAGAGAAAACCAGGTTTAATACTGTAGAATTATGATCCTTATCCCTTAAGACAGTAAACACTTCTCTTCCCTTCTCAGTCCTCTGAATCTTCTCTGTGTGACTTTTCCCCATAGCATGTCACACCATCTAACATTTCACATAAACTAGTAATTATTGTTGCTATTAATTTTATGGTAGTGGTGATTGAACCTGGAGTCTCATGTATATTAGGCAAGTCCTTTTTTGTTTTTTGAGGTAGGGTCTTGCTCTAGCCCAGGCTGACCTGGTATTCACTATGTAGTCTCATGGTGGCCTCAAACCCACGCAAGGTGATCCTCCTATATCTGCCTACCAAGTCCTGGGGTTAAAGGTGGGTGCCACCACACCAAGCCAAAAAAAATTTTTTTTGTTAGGCAACTTTTTTTGTTTTAATCACTAAGCTATATCCCCAACTACTAGATATATTTTTTTGGACAGGGTTTCATGTAGCCCAGGCTGGCCTCCAACTCAATACATAGTCGAGGGTGGCACTGATCTTCCAGTTCTCATGCCTCCACCTCCTGAGCGCTCGATTACAGGTGTGGGGGAGAGACCTTGCACAGTTTGATGCTGCGCTAGCGATTGAACTCAGGGCTTGGGAAATGTAGGCAAGTACTCTACCGAGTGAGCTACCTCCCCAGCCCTGCTGTGTTTTCTGTTATTTCCTGACCTCCTGCTCAACTGTTAAGTTCCACAATAGCAGGGAGTTTTAATCTTTTCCTTACTGTTGTCTCCAGTGAGTAGAGCAGTACCCAGCCCAGAACAGGTGCTCAATTAAGGGTTCATTTAGCTGGGTGTAGCTGCATGTGCTACAACCCAGCCCTGTGCGGAAAGCAGACTCTGAGGCTCTGAAAAACTGCAGGTCATCGGGCTGGAGAGATGGCTTAGTGGTTAAGCACTTGCCTGTGAAGCCTAAGGACCCCCGTTCGAGGCTCAGTTCCCCAGGACCCACGTTAGCCAGGTGCATAAGGGGGCACACGTGTCTGGAGTTCATTTGCAGTGGCTGGAGACCCTGGCACTTCATTCTCTCTCTAACTGCCTCTTTCTCTCACTCTCAAATAAATAAATAAAAATACACAAAATATTTTTAAAATTTAGCCCACAAAATTTTTTTTTAATTTTTAAATTTTTATTAACATTTTCCATTATTATTAAAAAAGATCCCATGGTAATTCCCTCCCTCCCCACCCCCACACTTTCCCCTTTGAAATTCCCACAAAAAAATTTAAAATAACCAGACTGCAGGTCTGAGCTCAGAGAAACTCTGTGCCGAGGAAATATGCATATAAGTAATAGAGGAGGGCATCTGGTCTCCTCTGCCCTCTCAACATGCACACACACACATGCATATGCCAATGCCAAAGGACCATGTACTACACACACATATGCTAAAATATTGTTGTTGCCAGGTGTGGTGGTGTATGCCTTTAAATCCCAGCACTTGTGAGGCAGAGGTATGAGGATCGCTATGAGTTCAAGGCCAGCCTGAGACTACATATTGAATTCTAGATCAGCCTGGGATAGAGCAAGACCCTATCTCGAAAAAAGAAAAGAAAGAAAAGAAAAAGATGCCAGGTGTGGTGGTGCATGCCTTTAATCCCAGCACTTGGGAGGAGCAGTAGGAGGATCGCTGTGAGTTCGAGGCCACCCTGAGACTCCATAGTGAATTCCAGGTCAGACTGGGCTAAAGTGAAACCTTACCTCAGAAAAACCAAAAAACAAAAAAAACAACCAAAAATAATGTCTTTTTCTGTTTAGGTACCCTAAAATGTAGAGGTTTGTTGTTGTTGTTTGTTTGTTTTCTTAATTTTCCCCAAGATAGAGTCTTACTCTACCCCAGACAGATGTGGAATTCACTCTGTATTTGCAGACTGACCTAAAGCTAGCAGTGATTCTCCTATCTCTACCTCCCCAGAACATTAAAGGCATGCACCATCACACCTGGTAAATGTAGAGACTCTTATCATTTTGTTTGTTTTTTGGTTTTTCGAGGTAGGGTCTCACTCTAATCCAGGCTGACCTGGAATTAACTGTATAGTCTCAGGCTGGGCTCGAACTCACAGCAATCCTCCTACCTTTGCCTCCCAAGTGCTGGAATTAAAGGTGTGTGCCACCACACCCAGCACTTTTTTTTTTTAAATTTTTGTTTAGTTTATTTATCTGAGAAAAGCGGAGAGAGAGAGAGAGAGAGAAAGACAGATACATAGAGAATGGGCATGCTAGGCCCTCCAGACACTGAAAACGAACTCAAGACATGTGCATGCCCTTGTGCATCTGGCTTATGTGGGTCCTGGAGAATTGGGCTTTGAATTGGGGTCCTTAGGCTTCACAGGCAAGCACTTAACGGCTAAGCCATCTCTCCAGCCCATGTTTGTTTGTTTTGAGGTAGGACTGACCTTGAATTCACTATGTAGTCTCAGGCTGGCCTCAAACTCACAGTGATCCTCCTACCTCTGCCTCAAAGAACTATTTGCTTATTTTTTATTGGGGGGGGGGGTGCAAGGGAGGGCTGGAGAGATGGCTTAGTGGTTAAGGTGTTTGCCTGCAAAGCCTAAAGACTCATGTCCGACTCTCCATATCCCCTGTAAATCAAATGCACAGGGAGACTCGAGCTCCTAATACGCACAAGATGGCACATGTGTCGAGTTCATTTGCAGTGGCTGGAGTCCCTGGCATGCCCATTCTCTCTCTCTCTCTCTCTCTCTCTCTGTCAAATAAATAAATAAATATATTTAAAAATACAAAAGAGAGACAGAGAGAGAAAAAGAGAGAGTATGGGCGTGCCAGGGCCTCCAACCATGCAAATGAACTCCAGATGCATGCACCACCCTCTATATCTGGCTTTATGTGGTTACTGGGGAATCAAACTTGGGCCCTTTGGCTTTGCCAGCAAGTATCTTAACCACTAAACCATCTCTCCAGCCCATGATCATTTTTTTCTACTAGCATTGGGAGTTAGCATTTAGAAAGCAGGCAGAGGGCTGGAAGGATGGCTTAGCAGTTAAGGTGTTTGACTGCAAAGCCAAAGGACCCAGGCTCGATTCCCCAGGACCCACGTTAGCCAGATGCACAAGGGGATACGCATGTCTGGAGTTCATTTACAGTGTCTGGAGGCCTTGGTGAGCCCTCTCTCTCTCTCTCTCTCTCTCTCTTTCTTTCTCTGTCAATAAATAAATGAAAGAAAGCAGGCAGAACAGGAAAACAGGAAAGTGCCCAGTTCACATGAGAAATAAAGTGGTAGAGAAGATACCCTCTGAGTTTCCAGGCCAATCACACCAATATGAAACAGGAGTTTCACTTTAGTCCCAGCACTTGGAAGGTAGGAGGACCATTGTAAGTTTGAGGCCAGCCTGAGACTATGTAGTGAATTCCAGGTCAGCCTGGGCTAGAGTAAGATAGTACCTCGAAAAAAAAATTTAAATAACCCAGCATGGGGAGATGACCTAATGGGTAACTGCTTGTGATGAAAGTATAAGGATCTGTGCTTGGCTCCCCAGCACCTACATAAAATGCCAGGCATCGTAGTGTGTGTGAATCCTGTTGTTGGGGTGGAGAAAAGCGGACCCTTGGGACTTACTGACTAACTAGTCCAGCCACATGAATGAATTCTGGGTTTTGAGATCCTCTTTTGAAAAACAAGGTAACGGGCTGGAGAAATGGCTCAGCAATTAAGGAGCTTTCCTGCAAAGCCTAAGGACCTGGGTTTGATTTCCTACTACCTACATAAAGCCAGATGCACAAGGTGGAGCATGCACCTAGAGTTCATTTGTAGTTGCTAGAGACCCTGGCATGCCCATTCTCTCTCTCTCTCTCTCCCTCTGCCTCTTTCTCTCTCTAACTCTCTCAAATAAATAAAATATTTAACAAAGAAGGAAAGGAAGGTAGAAATGAAAGAGCCGAGTGTGGTGGCACATGCCTTTAATCTCAGCACTCAGGAGGCAGAAGTAGGAGGATCGCCATGAGTTCAAGGCCACCCTGAGAGTACATAGTGAATTCCAGGTCAGCCTGAACTAGAGTGAGACCCTTCCTCGAAAAACCAAAGAAGGGCTGGAGAGATGGCTTAGCGGTTAAGCGCTTGCCTGTGAAGCCTAAGGACCCCGGTTCAAGGCTCGGTTCCCCAGGTCCCACGTTATCCAGATGCACAGGGGGACGCACGCGTCTGGAGTTCATTTGCAGAGTCTGGAAGCCCTGGCGCGCCCATTCTCTCTCTCTCCCTCTATCTGTCTTTCTCCCTGTGTCTGTCACTCTCAAATAAATAAATAAAAAATGAACAAAAAAAAAAAAAAAAGAAAAACCAAAGAAAAGAAAAAAAAGAAACATTGACCTCTAGTCTCCATGTAGGCACACATGTATACACACACAAAATTAAACCAAAATGACTAAATAAGATGGCTAATTATTAGCCTTGCATATATATTAAAAGCTAATTTTTGGGCTGGAGGAATGGCTTAGCAGTTAAGGTGGTTGCCTGCAAGGCCAAAGGACCTAGGTTCAATTCCCCAGGACCCACGTTGGCCAGATGCAAAAGGGGCACACGTATCTGGAGTTCATTTGCAGTGGCTAGAGGCCTTGGCATGCCCATTCTCTCTCTCTCTCTCTCTCTCTCTCTACTTCTTTCTCTGTCAAATAAATAAATAGATAAAAATAAAATATTTTTAAAAAGCTAATTTTTCTGCTTGCCACTGTACATGGCTGTAATCTCAACACACAGGAGGCTGAAGCAGGAGAACAGCAAGTTCCTGTCTAGCCTGAGCTACGCAGTGAGTCTCCGTCTACACAGAAAGCAGGCTGGAGAGATGGCTCAGTAGTTAAAGGCAATGCTTGTAAAGCCGGCCAGGCCAAATTCAATTCCCCAGCCACTCACATAAAACTGGCCAGGCATTTATTTGCAACAGCAAGAGGTCCTGGCACACCCATACACATGTACAAATCAATAAAATGTTTTGATTTCATCTGTTATTTATTTGCAGGGAAAGAGAGAGAATGGGTGTACACTGGGGCATCCTGCCACTCACTGCCAATGGAACTCCAGATGGGCTCACCGCCTGGTGCCCCCGGCTCTGTGTGGGTACCGGGAAATGAAACCTGGGCCATCAGGCTTTGTAAACAAACACTTTTAACTGCTGAGCCATTTCTCCAGCCTCCAAAATAATTTTGTTTTTATTTTTGTTTTTGAGGCAGGGTCTCACTCCAGCCGAGGCTGACCTGGATCTCACACTGCACCTCCAGGCAGCCCTTGAACTCTTGGCAATCCTCCTACCTCAGCCTCCCAAGTACTGAGATCAAAGGCGTGTGCCACCATACCCGGCAATCATTTTTTTTTAAGTCATTTTTTTTTCTACTTGGTAAAATAGCTAGCATAGGATTAAGTAAAAAGGTTATGCAAATATTTGCTGGCATAGGAATTCAATCAATTCCAATATGAGCTATGGAGTTTGACATTTTCTAGTAGCCAAGAAGTAAAAAGCAGCAGGTGAAATTAGTTTTAATTTAATGCTTGATGTGTTCTGGGAAACACACACAGAGTACAATGAAGTGAGTAGGACAACCCCTTCATTCTTCTCTGAAACTGCCCTCATTCCATTCATTCCTCAGTATTAACTCTTCAGTTTTCTTCCTTTGTTAGAAGAACAGTTTATTTTAGTTTTTCTCAAATTACCCAGGGGCTGGTGTTTTGTTTTTGTTTTTGCTTCTCCTTAGAAGGATCTTAACAGTATAAAATGGGCAAATGGTCTACCCCCAAGGTACATTCCAAGCCCTTTTTTGATATTGAGACAGGATTTTATTTATTTACTCATTTTTGATTTTTCAAAGTAGGGTCTCACTCTAGTTCAGGCTGACCTGGAATTCACTATGTACTCTCAGGGTGGCCTTGAACTCATGGTGATCCTCCTACCTCTGCCTCCTGAGTGCTGGGATTAAAGGTGTGCGTCACCATGCCTAGCTATATTTTTATTTTTATTTTTTAAAATATATTTTATTTATTTATTTGAGAGAGAGAAAGGGAGATAGAGAGAAAAAAGAAACAAAAAAGAGGGAGAAAGAGGGAGAGGATGGGTGCACCAGGGCCTCCAGCTGCTGCAAACGAACTCCAGATGCATGCACCCCCCCCTTGTGCATCTGACTTATGTGGGTCCTGGGGAATTAAACCAGGGTCGTTTGGCTTTGCAGGCAAACACTTTAACCTCTAAGCCATCTCTCCAGCCCCTCTATTTTTATTTTTGTTTATTTAATTTATTTATTTGAGAGCTACAGACAGAGAAAGAGGGAGAATGGGCGTGCCAGGGCTTCCAGCCACTACAAACGAACTCCAGACGCGTGCGCCCCCTTGTGCATCTGGCTAATGTGGGACCTGGGGAATTGAGCCTCGAACCGAGGTCCTTAGGCTTCACAGGCAAGTGCTTAACCGCTAAGCCATCTCTCCAGCCCTATTTTTATTTTTTAAGATATATTTATTTGCAAGAAGAGAGAGAGCGAGAATGGGTGCACCAAGGCCTCCAGCCACTGAAAATAAACTCCCAGTTCAAGTGCCACTTTGTATATCCTGTTTTATGTGGGTACTTGGGAATCAAACCCAGGTCATTAGAGTTTGCAGGCAAACACCTTAACTGTTGAGCTATCTTTCCAGCTCCCAGACAGGAGTTTATTAAGTTGGTCAGGCTGGCCTGGAACTTACTCTGTAGTCTAGGCAGGTCTTAAACTGCAACTTTCTACCTCAGTCCCTCAAGTAGCTGCAATTACAAGCCTGCACCACAAGGCTCAGCTTCATTCATTTATTTTGTTGTTTTTGTTTTTGTTTTATTAAGGTAGGGTTTCTGTCTAGTCCAGGCTGACTTGGAATTCACTATGTAGTTTCAGGGTGGACTCTAACTCATGAGATCCTCCTACCTCTGCCTCCCAAGTGCTGGGATTAAAGATGTGTACCACCACACCAGGCTTTTATTATTATTTTTATTTTTATATTTTGAGGTAGGGTCTCATTCTAGCTCAGGCTGACCTGGAGTTCACTATGTAGTCTCAGGACAGCCTTGAACTCTCTCTCTCTCTCTCAAGTAAATAAATAAATAAATAAATAAATAAAATAAGCAACCAGGCATGGTGGGCTTTTGGGGGGGATTATTTTATTTTTTAATTAATTAATTAGAGAGAGCGATAGAGTATTTATTTATTTATTTGAGAGAATGAAAGAGGGAAAGAGGCAGAAACAAAGAGAGAGAAAGAAAGAGAGAGAATGGGAGTGCCAGGGCCTCCAGCCAGTGCAAATAAACTCCAGACACATCACATGTACCACCCTGTGCATCTGGCTAACATGGGTCCTGGGGAATCGAACAGAGGTCCTTTGGCTTTGCAGGCAAATGCCTTAACCGCTAAGCCATCTTTCTAGCCCCGTATTTTATTTTTGAGAAAGAGAGATAGAGAGAGAGAAAGAGGCAGAGAGAGAAAGAATGAGTGTGCCAGGGCCTTTCAGCCTCTGTGAATGAACTCCAGATGTGTGCGCATGTGACATTGCATGCTTGCGTCACTGTGCATCTGGCCACATGGGACCTGGAGATTCCAACATGCGTTCTTAGGTTTTGCAGGCAAGTGCCTCAACCACTAAGTCATCTCTCCAGCCCAGGTGTTTTTTTTTTTGTTTTTTTTTTTGTTTGTTTGTTTTGTTATTTAAGCTAAGCAAAGTGGCCGGCACCTGTACTCTACAAACCCTGTTGGACCTGGTAATTCTGGCTTTTGATAACAGTGGCTAAATTTGAAGTCTTTCCCAAAGTGACAAAGCCCCTTTGAAGTACCTCCACAGTTGTCAATGCAGGAGACACTCGGGGGGGGGGGGGGGGAGTGTCTTCTGAGAGGCACAGGGAGCCACAGCAGTCCTTGTGGGTACTTTTGGTGGAGGAAGAGAACTGGTTTCCATTTTCCAGAGCTGGTGTGTTCAGTGGTTACTTTCCTCATTGCTTTCACAAATCCCTGACAAAGGCAGCTGCAGGAGGGAAGGGGTTACTTTGGCTTAAGGTTTGAAGGACAGTCTCATGGCAGGAAAGGCATGGTGCCAAGAGTGTGAGGTGGCTTCCCCTCATGACTATTAGCCAAAATAAAACCTTTCCTCCCTTCACCTGCTTTTGCTTGGGTGTTTTGTCCCAGCAACAGGAAAATAACTACAACATTGCCTAATCATGTAACACGTGCTCTTGACACATCCGTATTGAGAACGCCTTTGTACTGTGAATTACTTGGTATATATTCTGCCAAGCAGCTCAAGGTTAAATTTGTTGCCTATCCATTGAATGCATCTTTCCTAGCCTAGTCATTATATCTTATCTTTGTACCATTGGAACATTGGACTATTTCTCTCTTTATTTTTTTAAATATTTTTTTGTTATTATTTATTTATTTATTTGAGAGCGACAGACAGAGAAAGAGGCAGAGAGAGAGAGAGAGAGAGAGAGAGAGAATGGGTGTGCCAGGGCCTCCAACCACTGCAAACGAACTCCAAACACGTGTGCCCCCTGTGCATCTAGCTAATGTGGGTCCTGGGGAATCAAGCCTCGAACCGGGGTCCTTAGGCTTCACAGGCAAGCACTTAACTGCTAAACCATCTCTCCAGCCCTATTTCTCTCTATAGTTAAGAACTTAAGTTGGAGTCAGGCATGGTGGTGCACTCCTTTAATCCCAGAGCTTGAGAGGCGGAGGTAGGAGAATCGCTGTGAGTTCAAGGCTACCTTGAGACCACATACTGAATTCTAGGTCAGCCTGAGCTACAGTGAGACCCTACCTCAAAAAATAAAAACAAAACCAAACAAAAAATAATAATTTAAGCTGGGGCTTGAGGGATGGCCTAGTGGTTAAGGCACTTGCTTGCAAAGCGTAAGGACCCTTGTTTGCTCTCCAGATCTTATGTAAGTCAGATGCACAAAGGTGAGGCAAGTGCAAGGTCACACATGCCCACTAGGTGGCACAAGCGTCTGGAGTTCAATTTCAGTGGCTGAGGCCCTGGTGCACCAATTCTCTCTCTCTCTAAAATTAAAAAAAAAAAAAAAGAATTTAAGATGGGCATGGTGGTGTATGCCTTCAATCCCAGTACTTGAGGGTCAGAGACAGGAAAATTAAAGCAAATTCAAAGCCAACCCAGTAAACACTGAGAAATATAGGCCAGACAGGTTAACATTAAGAAGACCCTATCTCAAAACAACAACCAACGGACTGGAGAGATGGCCTAGTGGTTAAGGCGTTTGCCTGCAAAACCAAAGGACCCAGGTTTGATTTCCTAGTACCTGTGTAAAGCCACATGCACAGGGTGGTGCATGTGTCTGGAGTTCATTTTCAGTGACTCCTAGAGGCCCTGGCACACCTATATTCTCTCTTTGTGTCTAAAATTAATGAATAAATAAAATATTTGAAAAAGCAGACAAAACAAACAACCAAGAAGAGTTAAGTTTGTGCCATGTGTGGTGGTATACATCTGTAGTTCCTCTACCTCAGGAGGCAGTGATAGGAAAAATCAGGAGTTCAAGGTCATTCCTGGCTACATAGTGAGTTCAAGCTGGCCTCCTACTTCTGCCTCTCAAGTGCTGG
Source organism: Jaculus jaculus (assembly GCF_020740685.1). NCBI lineage: Eukaryota > Metazoa > Chordata > Mammalia > Rodentia > Dipodidae > Jaculus > Jaculus jaculus. Next base: position 95,597,304 of record NC_059110.1, read on the forward strand.
GATTAAGGAATGTGCCACTACACCTGGCAACACGCAGTATTTATTTATTTATTTGAGAGAGAAGGAGAAAGAGAGAGAGAAGAGAGAGAGAGAATGGGTATTCCAGAGCCTCTGGCCACTGCAAACAAACTCTAGATGCATGTGCTACTTTGTGCACCGGCATTGTGTGGGTTCTGGGGAATGAAACCTGGATCCCTAGGCTTCATAGACAAGTGCCTTAACTGCTAAGCCATTTCTCCAGCCAAAAATTAGTTTTTTTTAAAAAAAAAATTTATTTATTTATTTGAGAGAGAGAGAGAGAGAGGAGAGAAGGGGTGTGCCAGGACCTCCAACCCATTGCAAATTAACTCCAGGTGCATGTGCCCCCTTGTGCATCTGGCGTATGTGGGTCCTGGAGAGTCAAGCCAGGATCCTTTGGCTTTGCAGGCAAATGCCTTAACCGCTAAGCCATCTATCTGGCCCCAAAAATTAGCTTTAAAAATTTGTTTTTAGGGCTGGAGAGATGGCTTAGCGGTTAAGCACTTGCCTGTGAAGCCTAAGGACCCCGGTTCGAGGCTCGGTTCCCCAGGTCCCACGTTAGCCAGATGCACAAGGGGGCACACACATCTGGAGTTCGTTAGCAGAGGCTGGAAGCCCTGGCGCGCCCATTCTCTCTCTCTCCCTCTATCTGTCCTTCTCTCTGTGTCTGTCTCTCTCAAACAAATAAATAAAAAATTTAAAAAAATTGTTTTTATTTATTTTTTAGAGAGAAAGAGAATGCATGTGCCACGGCCTCTAGCCACTGCAAAGGAACTCCAAACACATGTGTCACCATGTGCATCTGGCTATGGTGGGGAATTGAACCTAGGTCCTTAGGCTTCACATGCAAGTGCCTTAACTGCTAAGCCATCCCTCCAGCCCAAAATTAGTTTTAAAATTACAGAATTAGCTGCCTCGATTGATACCCTACTTCAAAAAAAACATGTTTACAAAATGAATGGGAGCCAGATGTGGTGGTACAAACCTATAATCCCATGGGAAGGTATGCCATGAAAATTTTCTAGTAACAATCTATGGCTTCTGGATGCACCATTGTCCAAGACGCTAAGTTTCCATATGACTTATTCATACCTTCTTTGATTTTGATTAACCCTCCACCAATTCTTCCTTTACTCAATCTCTTCCTCTGACCTCACTTAGGGCCTAATTTCTATACTCTAGACATTGATTGGGTAGGATTGGTTTTCTACATTGCTGGCCTCACAAGTGCATTCATTCACATTTTAACTTATTGATGGAGCTGAAAGAATTTTTACATTAACTATTGTTTTTGTGAGCTTCTTATTTATGTTTTTCTCCCCTACCTCATAGTTGTTTTCTTTCACTATATATTAAAAATCATGTTTTTTAAATGATCTAATATATTTTCCCTGGATTGTCACTGGAATTTGTGTTCATTTATGGTAGTTTGGGACCTTAAAAACACATTTAATTTTTATGTGTACTGCTTTCTGGTTTTTTTGTTTGTTTGTTTGTTTTTGTTTTGTTTTTTAAGATAGGCTCTTGCTGTAGCCCAGGCTGAGCTGGAATTCACTATGTATTCTCCGGGTGACCTTGAACTCATGGTGACCCCCCTACCTCTGCCTCCTGAGTGCTAGGATTTATGAACCACCATGCCCGGCTTGCTTTCTGTTTTCGATGTTTTCTAGTATCTTGAAGTCAATGGGCATATTTTTCAGATTCTGTCTTCCACTGCCCAGGTTGTGTCAGTTCTTCTGGGAACACAGTGACTCCTATGGTGTTCCAGGGAGGGGAAGAAGGCCACAGCAGAGACCTCCCACACACTCTGGGCTGGCCTCCCAGACCCTGACCTGGGGCAAATAGGACGGGTGGTCTGGCTTCCCAGGCTTTATGAATGCCTCTTTGACACTACACTGGCCTTGAAGCTTTGCAGGAGGTGAAGGAGAACATTCACTTTATTCATCAGCTACATTGTACACAAAATGGGAAGTCATGGCTCATTTATTCTGTCACATTTTTCACTTTTATTTTATCAGATACAACCTACATAATGCTGCACCATTAAAAATATTTTCAATTACACACACACACACACATATATACATATATATATATACACACACACACACACACGCACACACACACATATATACATATGGTTTTTGAGGTAGGGTCTCACTCTAGCCTAGGCTGACCTGGAATTTACTATGGAGTCTCAGGGTGGCCTCTAACTCATGGTGATCCTCCTACCACTACCTCCTGAGTGCTGAGATTAAAGGAGTGCACCACCACACCCAACAAAAAATAAAATATTTATTTTAAATGGTGCAAAAAATTTTTTAGCTGGGCGTGGTGGTACATGACTTTAATCCCAGCACTCAGGAGGCAGAGATAGGAGGATCACCATTTCAAGGCCACCCTGAGACTCCATAGTGAATTCCAGGTCAACCTGAGTTAGAGTGAGACCCTACCTCGAAAAACCAAAATAAATAAATAAATAAATAAAACTTTTTATTTACTAGAGATAGAGGGGGAGTGAGGGAGAGAGGAAGAAGCAGATAGAGAGAGAGAGAGAGAATGGGTGCTCTAGGGCCTTCAGCCACTGTAAATGAACTCCAGACACATGTGCCACCTTATGCATTTGGCCTATGTGGGTACTGTAGAATCAAACCTGGGTCCTTAGGCTTCACAGGCAAGTGCCTTAACCGCTAAGCCATCTCTTCAGTTCTGCACCATTTTTTTAAGTTTTAAAAATTTTTTTTTCAAATACTATTTTATTATTATAAAATGCATGCTGAACATAAAAGTACATATTACAGAATATAAAAGGGCAAAATACAGGGGAGAGTAGAAAGGAAAAGATAAATGATAACAAAGTATCCATTTCCACAGAACCCATTCAGAATAAAACAAATGAGGCTGACAATAGGCACGGTACTCTGAAAACTAGGCCTCAACTGGCAAGGAGGAGTCTTAGTAGTGTGTCATAAGTGTCCTAAATTACACTCTGTTCGATGCAGTGTTGCGCAGTACGGCCATCAGTTTTGGATAGGAACCTGTGAGGAACTTGACTGCCTATCTGAAAGAGCAAAGCCCCAGGACTAATTACCTTCCCTACCTTCCATGAGGCTTTGTTTAGGTGGCCTTGGAATGGGGTATCAAAAACCCCATTCATTTCTGCTGCAAGTCCCCTCAGAACAGACACTGTGGACTCATCACTGGCATTCAGAATCCGGACAAAGAACTTACTCCACAATTCACCATCTTTTAGCTCAGCAGTGTTTTGGCTCAGTTTCCAGAGGAACCCATCCCAGAAGACCTGTAGGTGTTCCTTGAACAATAGTAAATGTGCTAAATCTGCTGTACAAACAGGTCGACCTGGTAGGGAGAACAGTTCGCCGGGGTCTTTTGTCCTTCCATGATCTGTACAGTCTGAAAGCCACTGGTGGTAAAGACGCCTGGCTGTGCCCTAAGCTCAACTTAGGAAGAGTCCACTATTTTCAAAGCCTGACTGTTCTCTTTACAATCACAGGGATCATGGATTCTGTTTCTTAGGATCAGACTCTTTGGACTCAAGTCTCCATGAACTATTTCAGCTTTGTGGAGCTTCTCTACTATTGTCAAAAGGCTGTAAATAATCAACACTGTTATGTCATGAGTAATGAATTCAGTGTTGGAGAAGATTCTCAAGGGTGGAATAGTTTACATACTGGTACAAAATAATACAGCCGTCTTGGAACTGATAATAGCTGCAAAACTGAAAAACTTCTTCATTCAGACGTTCCTTTAACTTGAGTAAAAGTCCCATGGCACAGGTTGAGAAGACACAGTGTCAAGGCGAAGCTTCATGATGCCAGGGGAAAGTGTGGCGTGAGCAGAGGTTAGGCAACGCCTCTGGCCATAGCAGATGGAAAACAGCAGCAGGAGACTGAGTCAAATTGTTAAGCTTATTTTATTTATTGAAAGAGTCAGATATAGAGTGACCGACAGAGAGAACGGGCATGCCAGGGCCTCCAGCCACTGCAAACAAACTCCAGATGTGTGCGCCCCCTTGTGCATCTGGTTAATGTGGGTCCTGGGGAATCAAACCTGGATCCTTTAGCTTTTCAGGCAAACGCCTTAACCATTAAGGCATCCCTCCAGCCCTGTACCTTTTTTTAAAAAAAATATATTTCATTTATTTATTTTCACTTGATCTTAGCCAAAAGGCTGAGAAACAATCATTTATTTGTTTTCAATAAGAGAGACAGAGAGAGGGAGAAAGAGAGAATGGACACCCCAGGATTTCCAGCAAGTGCAAACAAACTTCAGATGCATGTGCCACTTTGTGCACCTGGCCTTATGTGGATAATTGAACCCATGTCATTAGGTTTTGCTGACAAGCACCTTACCTACTGAGCAAGTTCTCCAGCCCTGGATCTTTTTGTTTGACTTGTTTTTTTTTTGTTGTTGTTGTTTATTTGTTTGTTTAAATATTTTTATTTATTTGACAGAGAGAAAGAGAGAGTGCATGAGCGAGAGAGCGAATGGGTGCACCAGGGTCTCCAGCCACTGCAATGAACTCCAGACACATGCACCACCTTGTGCAACTGGCTAATGTGGGTCCTGGGGAATCGTACCTAGGTCCTTAGGCTTCGCAGGCAAACGCCTTAACTGCTAAGCCATCCCTGCAGCCCTTGTTTTGTTTCAGAGGTAGGACCTCACTCTAGCCCAGGCTGATCTGGAATTCACTCTGTAGTCCAGGTTGACCTTGAATTTATGGCTCCTGTGTGGTAGAAGAAATTTGTCACTGCAAACAAATGCCCATCTAGCTTTTCGTGGCTGGATGCCTTTAACTGCTAAGCCATCTCCCCAGCCCCAGGTTTGTTTGTTTGTTTTTGTTACTGTTGTTGTTTGTTCATTTGAGGCAGGATCTCACTCCTGGACTGTTTGTTTTAAAGTCTTAATACTGGACATTTAATACTATGGCTTTTAAAAAAATACATTTATTTGCAGGGAGAGAGAGAGTGAGCACAGGGCTGTAGCCACTGAAAACAAACTCCAGATGAGTACACCACTTTGTGAATCTGGCTTTCCATGGGTACTGGGCAATCAAACCTGGGTTGTTACACTTTGCCAGCAAGCGCCTTAACTACTGAGCAATCTCTGCAGCCAATGGTATAGTTGTTGCGTCTGATGTTTTAAGAGAAATTAACACTCCTCAAATAAATCTCCCTCCTCTTCTCTCAAAGCAGCATTTAAATCCCCCAATTCTCCCTTCCCAATTCTTTTTCAGGTGAGGCATGTAGCTGGAAAGAGCTCATGATTTCTTTCTTGGAAGACAGTAGCTCTACCTGGCTCCTACCACGCCTACGTTGGCTCCTCCTGCTCTCCGCAGAGTGCTTCAGTCCACGAAGCTCTGAGAACCTGCGTCTTGTGCATGTTAGACAAGCATTCCGTCACTAGGCTGCATCCCCAGGCCCTACTTTTGTGTCTCTGAAAGAAAAAAATAATCATAAGGAAGCGGGCAATAGTTATTCCCAAAACTCTCACTAGTGGGCTGTTTTGTTTGGTTTGAGCTACTCATTTTCCAGTCTATTTCATAGTGAGAATTCACCGCACAGCACAGAAAGCAAAGGGGCAAGGTCTCCCTCTCCACCTCCTCCCCGGGCAGCCGGAGCACAAGAACGAGCGAATGTTCCTACTCTGGAATTTGGAGGTTGCATAAACGATGAGAAGATGAAGTGATGGACCGAATGCACTCACAAAGGGGCCCGTCACGACAGCCTCCTGCCACAGCGACGACCGTGAATGTCTCAGCTGTAGCTGAGCATGGCGGCGCATGCCTTTGATCCCAGCACTCACACTTGGGAAGCAGACATAGGAGGATCACTGAGTTCAAGGCCAGCCTGAAATGACATAATGAATTCGAGGTCAGCCTGGGCTAGAGTGAAACCCTACCTCAAAAAAAAAAAAAAAAAAAGGCTGAGCAGTTAAGGCGTTTGTCTGCAAAGCCAAAGGACCCTGGTTCTATTCCCCAGGACCTACGTAAGCCAGATGCACAAGAGGGCACATGTGTCTGGAGTTTGTTTGCAGTGGCTGGAGGCTCTGGTACACCTATTCTCTCTTTCTCTATATATGCCTCTTTCTCTCCCCCCCCCACCCCCGTCCTCTCTCTCAAGAAAAAAAAAGTAGCTCTGGTGATCCCTGTTTCTTGGGCCAGCATTGCTGGGGCCTCTGTTCACCTTCCAGGTCTGATGCCTCAGTATTGAAACTTCTTTTTAAGTTTTATTATTTATTATTTTTTTAATTTTTTATTTATTTATTTGAGAGCGACAGACACAGAGAGAAAGACAGATAGAACTCCAGACGCGTGCACCCCCTTGTGCATCTGGTTTACGTGGGTCCTGGGGGATCGAGCCTCAAACAGGGGTTCTTAAGTTTCACAGGCAAGCACTTAACTGCTAAGCCATCTCTCCAGCCTTCAGTATTGCATCTTTATGAGCTCAAACATCTTTCTACTCAGAAGATACAGAGTGAGAGATATCCCCCAAAGGAGGCCTTTGGGCAGCCCAAAACAGTAACAAATGGTCCACTGCATCTTTTTTCCTTCCTCTAGCATTCATCCCATACATTTAAAACTATTGAATTGGGCCAGGCATGGTGGCACACGCCTTTAATCCCAGCACTAGGGAAGCAGAGGTGGGAGGTTCCAGGCCACCCTGAGACTACATAGTGAATTCCAGGTCAGCTTGGACTAGAGTGAAACCCTACCTCGAAAAGTCAAAACAAACTGTTGAATTGGGAGCCAAGCATGGTGATGCACGCCTTTAATCCCAGCACTCAGGAGACAGAGGTAGGAGGATAGTTGTGAGTCTGAGACTACAGAGTAAATTCCAGGTCAGCCTGGGATAGAGCAAGACACTATCTCAAAACACACACACACACACACACACACACACACACACACCTGAATTAGCCAGGTGTTTTGGGGCACACCATTAATCCCAACACTAGGGAGGCAGAGGTAGGAGGATTGTCATGAGTTTAAGGCCACCCTGAGACTACACAGTGAATTCCAGCTCAGCCTGAGCTACAGTAAGCACCTTTAACTGCTGATCTATCTCCCGGGCCCTTGAATTTGTATTTCATCTTTAGTCTTTGTATACTTGTTTTTTGTTGTTTTTTTTTTTAATTATTTATTTATTTATTTGAGAGCGACAGACACAGAAAGACAGATAGAGGGAGAGAGAGAGAATGGGCGCGCCAGGGCTTCCAGCCTCTGCAAACGAACTCCAGACGCGTGCGCCCCCTTGTGCATCTGGCTAACGTGGGACCTGGGGAACCGAGCCTCGAACCGGGGTCCTTAGGCTTCACAGGCAAGCGCTTAACCGCTAAGCCATCTCTCCAGCCCACTTGTTTGTTTTTCTGAGGCAGGGTCTTGCTCTAGCCCAAGCTGACTTGGAATTAGTCTCAGCCTGGCCTCAAACACACAGTGATCCTCCTAGCTCAGCATCCTGACTGTTGGGATTAAAGGTGTGCACCACCACACCTTGCTGAGTTTGTGTATTATTGGCACTCCAGGACGGAAGACTGTTGATATAATTAGCATCTCTGCAAGCAAAGCTATATATCCCATAGTTTTGTCACCACTTGCTGCTGCTATAGATGTCTCAGTGGTAGCCACTACATCTGGTCCCACAGTCCTTAGAGCTGTGCTCTGTATTCTCCAGGTGAGGTGCTTCTTTTGTTTGCATCCTCACACTGACTGGAATTTTTCTCTCCCACCTGCTCATTGCTCAATATGCTGCCACAATTATTAAAAAGAAAATACAGGACCGGGTGTGGTGGTGCATGTCTTTAATCTCAGCTCTCCCAGGGGCAGAGCTAGAGCTAGACCCTATCTCAAAACACACACACACACACACACACACACACACACACACACACACAAAAGACAGGTGTGGTGGCGCACGCCTTTAATCCCAGCACTCAGGAGGCAGAGATAGGAGGATGGCCATGAGTTCGAGGCCACCCTGAGACTACATAGTGAATTCCAGGTCAGCCTGAGCTACAGTGAGACTGTACCTCAGAAAACCAATAATAATAATAATAATAACAACAACAATACTAAATAAAATAAAATAAGGAAAAGAAAACATAAGACTGGAGAATGACACTTAATTGTAGAGCACCTGCTCAGCATGTGCAGGATCCTGGGTCCAATGCCAAGCACCAGAACAAGGCAAAAAGAGCCAGGCATGGCGGTGCACACCTGTAACCTAAGCGCTTGAAAGGTGCAAGCAGAAGTACCCCAAGTTTCAGGACAGTTTGGACTACATAGAGAGCCCCAGGTCAGCGTGAGGTAGAATGAGACCCTGTCTCAAAACAAATCTCGGGCTGGAGGAATGACTGAGCTGTTAATGCTTGCCTGTGAAGCCTGAGGACTCATGTTTGACGCTCCGGGTCCCACATAAGCCAGATACGCAGTGACACAAGTACGTAAAGTCACACATGCGCACAAGGGAGTGTCTGTGGCTGGAGGACGAGCCCAGTGGCCCTGGCATGCCAATTCTCTCTTTCACTGCCTTCCTCTTGCTCTTGCTTTTGCTCTTACTGTCTCATTCTCACATTAAAAAACAAACAGAAAAATCTGGGCGTGGTGTTGCACGCCTTTAATTCCAGCACTCAGGACGCAGAGGTAGGAGGATGGCCATATTCAAGGCTACCCTGAGACTACATAGTGAATTCCAGGTCTGCCTGGGCTAGAGCGAGATCCTACATCAAAAAATCAAAAAGATGGGGCTGGAGAGATGGCTCAACGGTTAAGCGCTTTCCTGTGAACCCTAAGGCCCCCTTTTCAAGGCTCGATTCCCCATGACCCACGTTAGCCAGATGCACAAGCAGGCGCACACGTCTGGAGTTCGTTTGCAGAGGCTGGAGGCCCTGGCGCACCCATTCTCTCTCTATCTGTCTCTCTCTCTCCCTCTCTTTCTCTGTCACTCTCAAATAAATAAATAAATAAATAATCATAAAGAAAAAAAAAGAACTGTTAAAGTTCACATTTCTTTTTTTTTTTAAAGGTTAAGGAGATGGCTCAGTGGTTAAAAGAGCTTGCTTGCAAAGCCTGTTGACCTGGGTTCATTCCCTAGCACCCACGTAAAGGCAGATGTACAAAGTGGGCATGCATCTGGAGTTTGTTTCCAGTGGCAAGAGGTCTTCGTGCACCCATACACTCTCTCTGTCTTCTCTCTCTCTTCCCAAATAGAAAAATAAAAATAATATTTTAAAAACAAACCAGGCTGGGGAGATGATTCAGTGGTTAAAGGTGCTTGTTTGCAAAGCCCGATTGCTTAGGTTTAATTCCTTACCACCCACATCAAGTCAGATGCAAAGTGGGGCATACCTACCTTTGGAATTGGTTTACAGTGGCAAGAGACCATGGCATGCCATACATACTCACACACAAGAAAATTTAAAAAGAAGAAAGAGGGAGAGAGAAAGAAAGAAAGCAAAGCTAAACAAATAAAATAGATAAACAAACTTGGTGTGGTAGCACACGCCTTTAATCCCAGCACTTGAGAGGCAGAGGTAAGAGGATCAATGTGAATTTGAGGCCAGCCTGAGACTAGAGTGAGTTACAGAGCTAGAATGAGGCCCTACTTCAAAAAACAAATGAACATCTTGGCCAGGCGTGGTGGCGCACGCCTTTAATCCCAGCACTTGGGAGGCAAAGGTAGGAGGATTGCCACCCTGAGAATACATAGTGAATTCCAGGTCAGCCTGGACTAGAGTGAGACCCTACTTCAAAAAACCAAAAAATAAATAAATAAAATAAATGAACAGAGCTGGGTGTGGTAGAGCACGCCTTTAATCCCAGCACTCAGGAGGCAGAGATAGGAGGATGGCCATGAGTTCAAGGCCACCCTGAGACTACAGAGTGAATTCCAGGTCAGCCAGAGCTAGAGTGAGACCCTACCTCAAAAACACAAAAAATATAAAAAAAAATGAACAAACAAAAAAAAATAAAAAGGACTTTCAAAAACAATTTTTTGTTTGTTTTTTCAAGGTAGGATCTTGTTCTAGCCCAGGCTGACCTGGAATTCACTCTGTAGTCTCCGGCTGGCTACCAACTCTTAGTGATCCTCCTACCTCTGACTTCTGGAGTATGGGATTAAAGGTGTGCCCCACCACACCCTGCTCAAACATTTTTAAATATTTATCTATTTATTTTGGGTCTCACTCTAGCCTTGGCTGTCCTCACAGACTGACCTCCAACTCACAGGGATCCTACTTCCTCAGCCTCCTGAGTACCGGGATTAAGGGCGTGCCCCACCATACCCCATTTAGGAATTTTTTATTACTATTATTATTATTATTAGCTAGTTAGTTAGTTTTTTGGTGTAGGGTCTTGCTCTAGCCCAGGCTGACCTGGAATTCACTATGTAGTCTAAGGGTGGCCTCGAACTCGGGCGATTCTCTTACCTCTGCCTCCCGAGTGCTGCGATTAAAGGTGTGTCATGGCCTCCAGTCACTGACTGTAATGGAACTCTAGACATATGTGCCATCTTGTGCGCATGTGCACCCCTGCACTCTTGTGTCACCTTGTGTACCTGGCTTACATGGGACCTGAAGAGTTTAACATGAGCCTTGAGACTACACAGGCAAATGCCTTAATGGCTCAGCAATCTCTCCAGCCTCTGCTTAGGACTTAAGAAAACATATTTATATTATTTATTTATGCATGTATTGTATGTGTGTGTGTGTATGGGTGTGCCAGGGCTTCCTCACTGCAACTGAATGCCAGACACTTGCACCACTATTTTGTCTCTGGCTTTATGTGGGTGGCTAGGGAATTGGACTCAGGTCAGCTGTTGTAAGCAAGCGCCGTTAACCACAAGGGATTTTCCTAGCTCCAGATAATTAGGACTTTTCAAAATTAAATTCTTTCTTTTATTTTATTTTTTTTTTGTTCATTTTTTATTTATTTATTTGAGAGCAACAGACACAGGGAGAAAGACAGGTAGAGGGAGAGAGAGAATGGGCGCGCCAGGGCTTCCAGCCTCTGCAAACGAACTCCAGACGCGTGCGCCCCCTTGTGCATCTGGCTAACGTGGGACCTGGGGAACCGAGCCTTGAACCGGGGTTCTTAGGCTTCACAGGCAAGCACTTAACCGCTAAGCCATCTCTCCAGCCCTCAAAATTAAATTCTTAAACTGAGTGTGGTGGCACACACCTTTAATCCTAGCACTTGGGAGGCAAAAGTAGGAGGATCACCATGAGGTTGAGGTCACCCTGAGACTACATAGTGAATGCCAGGTCAGCCTGGGCTAGAGTGAGACCCTACCTCGAAAAAAAAAAAAAAAGGTATGTGAATGGTCAATAAGTAGAGATTCTATCCACATCATTAGCCATTCAGGAGCTCTAATATAAAAGCATGTTAAGAGCCAGGCGTGGTGGCGCACACCTTTAATTCCAGCACTCAGGAGGCAGAGGTAGGAGGATTGCGGTGAGTTCAAGGCCACCCTGAGACTACATAGTTAATTCCAGGTCAGCCTGGACCAGAGTGAGACCCCACCTTAAAAGAACAAAAAAACAAACAACAACAACAAAGAAAAGAAAGAAAGAAAGAACGAATGAAAAGCACGTTAAGGGCTGAAGAAATGGTTTAGTGGTCAAGGTGTTGTCAGCAAAGCCAAAGGACCCAGGTTCAGTCCCAGTACCCATGTAAGGCCAGATGCACAAGGTGGCACATACATCTGGAGTTTGTTTGGCATGCCCATTCTCTCTCTCTCTGCCTCTTTCTCTCTCAAATAAATATTTTTTTTCTTGTTTTGAGAATTTTTAAAAGCAAGTTAATACCAAATGTTGGCCAGGAAATGGAACAACTAGAACTCACAGTTGCTACTAATGGCTGTTTCTTCCAAAGTTAAACTTCCATTTGCCATCTAACCCAGCCATCCCATTGCTAATTGTGGCAGTCAGGTTCGCATTGCTGGCAGAAATCACCCCACCAAGAACAGCTTGTGGGGGGGAGGGGGAAGGTTTATTTTGGATTACAGATTTGAGGGGAGTCTCCATAATGGCAGGGGAAAACAATGGCATGATCAGAGGTTGGATATCACCCCCTGGCCAACATAAGGTGGACAATAGCAACAGGAGAGTGTGCCAAACACTGGCAAGAGGAAGCTGGCTATAATTCCCATAAGCCCGTCCCCAACAACACACTGCCTCCAGGAGGCATTTGTTCCCAAATCTCCATCAGCTGGGAACTCAGCATTCAGAACCCCTAAGCTTATGGGGGACACCTGAATCCAACCATCATACTAATACTTACTCAAGACAAATGAAAACAAATGTCCCACTGAGAGTGGCACTGAAGCTGGACCTGGTAGCAAATGCTTTTTTTTTTTTTTTTTAAATAATTTTATTTATTTGAGAGTGGCAGACACAGAGAGAAAGACAGATAGAGGGAGAGAGAGAGAATGGGCGCGCCAGGGCTTCCAGCCTCTGCAAACAAACTCCAGACGCGTGCGCCCCCTTGTGCATCTGGCTAACGTGGGACCTGGGGAACCGAGCCTCGAACCGGGGTCCTTAGGCTTCACAGGCAAGCGCTTAACCGCTAAGCCATCTCTCCAGCCCTGGTAGCAAATGCTTTTAACCTCAGAATTTGGGAGGCAGAGGTGGAAGGATCGCTGTGACTTCGAGGCCAACCTGGGACTACAGAAACAGTTCCAGGTCAGCCTGGGCTAGAGTGAGACCCTACCTCAAAAACAAACAAACAACTACAAAAAAAAAAAAAGTAAAAAGAAGAAAGAGAGAGCGGTACTCAAGGGCTAGGTCAAAGACACTTGCTTACAAAGTCTGACAGCCTGGGTTTGATTTCCCATCAGCCACGAAAAGTTAGCTGCACAAAGTGGCACATGAGTCCGGAACTCATTTGCAACAGCAGAGGCTCTGGTGTGCCCATTCTCTCTCTGCCTCTCTCTTTCTCTCTCTCTTTCTGCTTGTAAATAAATAACAAATAAATTTTTTTTTTTTAAGGGCTGGAGAAATGGCTTAGTGGTTAAGGAGCTTGCCTGCAAAAGCCTAAGGACCTAGGTTCGATTCTCCAAGTCCCACACAAGACAGATGCACATGGTGGCGCATGTGTTTGGAGTTCGTCTGCAGTGGCTGGAGGCCCTGGTGTGCCCATTGTCACCCCTCCCCCCGCCATCTCTGTCTCTAATAAAGACATAAATAAAAATAGATCTTTTTTTTTTTTTTTTTGGTTTTTTGAGGTAGGGCCTCACTGAGGCTCAGACTGACTTGGAATTCACTATGTAGTCTCAGGGTGGCCTCAAAATTTTATGGCGATCCTCCTACCTGCCTCCCGAGTGCTGGGATAAAATATAGATCTTTAAGGGGGCTGGAGAGATGGCTTAGTGGCTAAGGAATTTGCCTGCAAAGCCAAAGGACCTATGTCCGATTCCCCAGAATCCATGTAAGCCAGATGCACAAGATGGTACATGTGTCTGGAGTTCATTTGCAGTGGCTGGATGCCCTGACATGTCCATTCTCTCTCTCTCTCCTTCTGTCTCCTTTTGACTCTATCTCTCTCAAATAAATAAATAAACAATAAATAAATAAATCTTTAAAAAATATATGTATATTTTTCAGCAGCCAGGCATGGTGGCGCATACCTTTAATCCAAGCACTTGGAAGGCAGAGGTAGGAGGATTGCTGTGCGTTTGAGGCTACCCTAAAATTACATACTGAATTTCAGGTCATTCTGGGCTACAGCAAAATTCTACCTTGAAACATCCCCCCGCCAAAAAAAATTAACCCCAGTACATCCTTACTTTGACAATCCCTGCAGAGCAATGTTACAGTGCACTTCACTACTTCTCAGGAGGTAAAATGAGGTTCTTGACTTGCTCCCAGGTGGTTGTTCATTATTAGCACTTACAATTCGGGATTTTCTGATTGTTCCAGTGGGCAGGGTTTGTTGTTGTTGTTGTTGTTTTACTTTGGTTTTGTTCCCTCTTTCCCTCTGGGGCTGGTTCTTTCTAGGTTCCCTGGGTTGGTCTTGAACTCATGGGCTCAAGCGATCCTCCTGTGTCAGCCTCCTGAGTAACTGAACTATTGGCATGTACCTACATGGTCAGTTCTCAGCTACTTTCTGAAGTTGATGACTTCAAAGAATAAAATAATTAAATATGTTATTTTAACAATCTTGTGTTTACTGTTATGTAAATATTGAGTATGTGAGTTAAACAATTCTAATAAATCCTCATGCCTGCACTGGAGAGATGGCTTAGTGGTTAAGGCATTTGCCTGCAAAGCCAAAGGACCCAGGTTCAATTCCCCAGTACCTATGTAAGCCAGATGCACAAGGGGGCGCATGTGTCTGAAGTTAGTTTGCAGTGGCTGCAGGCCCCAGTGTGCCCATTCTCTCTCTGTCTGTCTCCTCCCTATCTCTCTCACTCTCTGCTTGCAAATAAATAAATAAAAATTAAAATATAAAAAAATCCTCATGCCTTTCTATCTGAGTTTTCAACTTCATGTTGTAAAATGCTTCTTTAAAGATGCTTTAGTGATAAATATTAAGAATATATAGATTTGTATGTCAACTTAGACTTCAGAAATCCATATATTTATTTTTTTAAGGCCTTCTAATTGCATGGGTAAATGGTATTTCAGAAAAATCCAAAAATATTTGCTAGTTTTGTCAAAAATTTCATGTGTCAGTAGCTGTCAGCTACCCATGTTAAGGGTTCATAAAAGAGTAGTTTAAAATTGTATGCATTTTATATTATCATGGTGTTTATGTGTACATTTCTAAATATTCAGTATTAAATTGTTACTATTGAGAACTTAAAAAAAATAAAGATTGAATTGTATGCCCTGTTGCATGAATTTCTTTGGGAAAAGTAAAAACAACAACAACAAAAAAATGTTGGGCTGATGAGATGGCACAGCTGTTAAAGTGCTTACCTGCCAAGCCTAACAACCCAGGTTCGATTCCCCAGTGCCCATGAAGAGCCAGATGCACAAGGTATCGCATACATTTGGAGTTTGTTTGCAGCTCTCTCTTTCTCTGAGTGCAAATAAATAAGTAAAATATTTTTTAAAAAATCCACTTCGAATTGGGAACTATTCCAATAGAACAAACAAGTCCACTATGACAAGTAAGTGAATTTATTAGGTGTGACTTAGACAGTGTAGGACAGCATAGGAGCAGCTGAACCACTTCCCCCCTCCAGCTCCCATTTTATTTTATTTTTGTCTGTTTTGAGATACGGGCTCATGTAGCTAAGGCTGGCTTCAAGCTTGTTATGTAGTTGAAGATGGCTTTGAATTCCTGACCCACATCTCCACTTCCCAGGTACTGGGATTGTAGCAGCACACTATGACATCTAGCTTTAGTTTGTTTCTATTTCTTCCTCTTTTATTATCATCATTTTTTAACTATTTTGTGTATTTTTATTTATTTATTTGATAGTGACAGAAAGAGAAAGAGGCAGAGAGAGAGAGTGAGAGGGAGAGAGAGAATGGGTGCGCCAGGGCCTCCAGCCACTGCAAACGAACTCCAGACACGTGCGCCCCCTTGTGCATCTGGCTAATGTGGGTTCTGGGGAATCGAGCCTCAAACCAGGGCTCTTAGGCTTCACAGGCAAGCGCTTAACTGCTAACTGCTAAGCCATCTCTCCAGCCCTTATTTATTTATTAGGAAGAGAGAGGAAGGGAGAGCAAGAGTAAGAGAGAGAGCGAGAGTGAGAATGAGAGAGAGAGAGGAATGGGTGTGCCAGGGCCTCTAGCCACTACAAATGAACTCTCAATGCATGTAGCATCTTGTGCATCTGGCTTATGTGTGTCCTGGGGAATTGAACGTGGGTCCGTAGGCTTTACAGGCAAAAGCTTTAACTGCTAAGCCATCTCTCCAGCCCTATTATCATTATTATATTATTATTACATGAGACAAGGTCTCAGTCTGTGTCCCAGGCTGACCTAGAACTCACTGTATAGCCCAGATTCAAACTCATGGTGATTTTCCTGCCTCAGACTCCTGAAAGCTGTGATTACAGGCACGAGCCCCCATGCCTGGCCTCCAAGCTCCTATTTTCTAGCACTGCAAGTCTGTGGCACCCAGCAGAGGGCAGAAGAAAACTTAGACTTAAGAGGAACTAAGCATTTTGCTACACTCTGTCTGTGTTCTTATCAGAAAATTTGGAGGTCACAGTATCATTACCTCTAGTCCCCTACATACATGCAGAAATCCTCTCTCTCAGAATCTCAGAATGCAGCCTACCTTAGACAAGAATTCAGAGGACTAATCTCCCAACAGTCCCCTACATACATGTTGAAGTCCTTTCTATCAGCATTTCAGAATGCAGCTTACGTTAGACACAAACACAATAAAACCTAGACTATGGTATGTCCTAGTTCGGTGACTGTTGTCATTACAGGCGGTATCCCAACACAAGACGTGACCTCACAAGAACACCATGTAATAACAGAGGCAGACTGGAGTTGCAGAACTAAAATCAGGAGGGCTGGAGAGATGGCTTAGCAGTTAAGACACTTGCCAACAAAGCCAAAGTACCCATGTTCGATTTCCTAATACCCAAGTAAAGCCAGGGGTACAAGGTGGTACATGCCTCTGGAGTTCACTTTCAGTGGCTAGAGGCCCTGTCATGCCCATTCTCTCTATATATATCTGCCTCTCTCTCTTAAATAAATATGTTTTTTGTTGTTTTTGTTTTTCTATTCTTTTTTAATTTTCTTTGGTTTTTCATGGTAGAGCCTTGCTTTAGAGCAGGCTGACCTGGAATTTACTATGTGGTCTCAGGGTGGCCTTGAACTCATGGCGATCCTCCTACCTCTGCCTCCCGAGTGCTGGGATTAAAGGCGTGCACCACCATGCCCGGTGCCTCTCACTGTGACCTTTTGTGACCCTGTCATGTCTGTTCTTATTTCCATGAAGTGGATTTTATTTCCTGTGGTTCCCCTCAGCTGCCAGATTCCATAAACCTCTGGAGCGTTCTGCATGTAACGTGTCCTTTGTGTGTGTTGATGGGGGGAGGAGCTATAAAACTTCTTTTTTTAAAATTATTTATTTATTTATTTGAGAGCGACAGACACAGAGAGAAAGACAGAGGGAGAGAGAGATAATGGGAGCGCCAGGGCTTCCAGCCTCTGCAAACGAACTCCAGATGTGTTTGCCCCCTTGTGCATCTGGCTAACATGGGACCTGGGGAACCGAGCCTCGAACCAGGGTCCTTAGGCTTCACAGGCAAGCGCTTAACCTCTAAGCCATCTCTCCAGCCCTAAAACTTCTTAATATTAATGCATATGCCCTCACCTTCACATGATCAATTTGTTTCTCCCAGGTGTTTCCCCACAACCTAGAATGACTTGTGAATTTCCGTTGCTTTGGGAAACTGGATGGAAGGTGGGAAAATCACTGTGAATGTCACGTGTGAAAGTAAGCCACCTGGTAGTCTCTCTCTTTCTCCTTTCTCTCCCTGTCTTTCTTTTCCAAAGGGAAAAAGCACCAAACCTAAGCACAATACATTTTAAATCTGATGTAAGATAAAATTTTGTTTTGTTTTTGTTATTCAAGGTAGGGTCTTGATGTAGCCCAGGCTGTCCTGGAACTCACAGAGATCTTCCTAGTTTAATCCCTAGTGATGGGATTAAAGGTGTGTACCACCATGCCTGGCAAAATAGAATTTCATTTGATTAAATTTGCCATAAATTTCCGGGTGTGGACAATCCAGGAGCAAGTTATGTTTTCTCTACACCGTCACTTGCAGGCTTCTAAGAGTGAGCACCTGACTCCTTAGGTTGTGCACAGTAGGACCCTCGTTCACCTCACCTTGGCCTCAGCCCTGTTCTTTCTCTCTCTTTCCAATGTTTTCTTTCTCCTTTCTTTCCTCCTTTCTCTCTTTCTTATTTTTTTTCCCTGAGGTAGGGTCTCCCTCTAGCCTGGGATGACCTAGAATTCACTATGGAGTCATAGGGTGGCCTTGAACTCACAGCCATCCTCCTCCCTTGCCTCCCGAGTTCTGGGATTAAAAGCGTGTGCCATCATCCCCATTTGTTTCATATATATATATTTTTAATGTATTTGTTTATTTATGTGTTTGTATGTATATACACACACATACATGAGAGACAGGGTAGCAAATAGAGAATGGGCACGCCAGAGCCTCAAGCCACTGCAAACAAATTCCAGATGCATGTGCCACCTGGAGATGTGTATCTGGGGAATTGAACCTGGGTCCTTAAGCTTCACAGGCAAGTGCCTGAACCACTGATCCATCTCTCCAGTCCTTCTTCATTTCTTTTTTTATACAGGGTTTCATGTACTCCAGGTTGGCCCCAAATTTTCTTTTTTCTTTTTTGGCTCCAAACTTACTTACTTTCTTTTTTTTAAAAAATTATTATTTATTTGTTTGAGAGAGAGAGAGAGTGAGAGAGCATATCAGGGCCTCCAGCTGCTGCAAACAAACTCTAGGTGCTTGCGTCACCTTGTGTATCTAGCTTATGTGGGTACTGGGGAATTGGCCCTCAAACTGGGGTCCTTAGGCTTCACAGGCAAGCGCTTGACCGCTAAGCCATCTCTCCAGCAACCCCCCTTTTTTTGTTTTTTTTCAAGCTAGGGTCTTGCTCTAGCCCCAGGCTGACCTGGAATTTATTATGTAGTTTCAGGGTGACCCAAACTTATGGTGATCCCCCTACCTCTGCCTCCTGAGTCATGGGATTAAAGGCGTGTGCCACCATGTCTGGCTTTGGCCCCATAGCATGTAACCCAGGATGACCCTAAACTTCTGATCTTCCTGCTTCCAACTCCCTAGTAGTGGTATTACAAACATGTGCCACTAGGGATCAAACCCAGGGCTTTGGGCATGTTAGGCAAGCATCAGTTCAGCTACATTCCCAGCCCCCCCTGACTTTTATTTGCTAATTTCATAGTATGCCTTTCAACACTTTTCTGAACATTGGTTCTCTAGGAGAAGCCGTCTGTGTATGCCACAGATCATTCCAGCAATTTTTTTTTTTTTTTTTTTTTTTTTTTTGGTTTTTCAAGGTAAGATCTCACTCTAGTCCAGGCTGACCTCATTCCAGCTCTTTGACTCTGACTTTGTCAAATGTTCCCCAGGCTCATATATCCTCCCTATTTTTCAAGACTATTGTCAAGACTGTTAGATGTGAAAGGTTTCTTATGTCATTTTACTCAGAAAATCACAGCCTAATCTGGTGTGGTGTCTCATGCCTTTAATCCTAGATCTTGGGAGGCCAAGATAGGAGGATCACTGTGAGTTCAAGGCCAACCTGAGACTACATAGTGAATTCCAGGTCAACCTGGACTAGAGCAAGACCCTACCTTGAAAAAAAAAAGTAAATATATATAAACCCATAAGATCACAGCGTGATTGACTGGAGGCCTATAATTCCAGCACTCAGGAAGCTGAGGCAGGTGGATCACCATGAGTTCAAGGCTACATAGTGAGCTCAGGACAGCCTGGGCTATAAGAGGGAGACCCCATCACAGAAACAATAACAATAATAACAATAAGATCGTGGCCTTTCTCCTTCATGTTTTGAGAACTCCCAGTCTGTCCTCTGACACTTCTGTATAAAAACCACCGTAAGCCCAGTTGATATCCAAATTACTAGCTGAGGGCTAGCAACAGAAATCTGTCTCACATCCCAACAATAACTGACATCTTCCTTCTCTACTAACTAGGTTCTCACAGGGATGATTTCTTCACAAAGGGCACATGCTCTGTCAAACTAGACATCAATCATGAAACACTGCATCATTTTCCAAAGGGCACATTTGGGGCTGGAGACATGGCTTAGTGATTAAGACACTTGCTTGCAAAGCCTAAGGACCCAGGTTCAATTCCCCAGTACCACCTAAGCCAGATACACAAGGTGGCACATGTGTCTGAAGTTCCTTAACAGCTGAGTCATCTCTCCAGCCCTATTTTGTTTTTAGGGTTTAGAGAGATTTTATTAGATTAAGAGGAGAAAGGAAAAGGAAGGTCAGAGTGCTCCTGCCATGCAGAAGGTAGGAGGAGGTAGAGAGACCATGTGAGAGTAAAGGTCTCCTCCCCCCATGTCCCAGACAGCCTTTAATCCTAGGCACTCAGGAGGCAGAGGCAGAGGCAGGAGTATCGCCATAAGTTCGAGGCCACCCTGAGACTACATAGTGAATTCCAGGTCAGCCTGGGCTAGAGTGAGACCCTACCTCAAAAAACCAAATAAGTGCCAGGCATGGTGGCATACGCCTTTAATCCCAGCCCTCGGGAGGCAGAGGTAGGAGGATTGCCAAGAGTTCGAGGCCACCCTGAGACTCCATACTTAATTCCAGGTCAGCCTGGACCAGAGTGAGACCCTACCTCGAAAAACCAAAAAAAAAAAAAAAAAAAAAACCAAAAAAAACCAAACAAACAAACACACACACACATTGTAAACTGGGTGTGGTGGCGCACACAGGTCTTTAATCCTAACACTCAGGAGGCTGAGGTAGAAGGATCTCTGAGTTCTAGGTCAGCCTGGGCTAGAGTGATATCCTGCCTCAAAGAGCCCAAATAAAAGCCTGGGTGAGACCATACCTGGAAAAACAAAACCACCTAAATAAATATATCATGTTAAATAGCAGAACAGCAAACAGTGGAACATACTGCATTGAAATCCAAAGAGCCTGGTCAGGCTGAGGAGGGGAGGAGCAGGTGGTCTTTGCAGAGCAGAGCTGTGGTTGTCTCCCTTGCACTTCCCCTCAACACCGCCCATATAGATCTGCATTCTGAGGGTAGGCCACTGGACCAGTTGTTGCTTAAACCATTTCCACATCTCCTCCTGGGATGCCTTGATGAGGCTCAGTGTGGCAGGGCCTGGGTGCTTGTTTTACTCTGGGACCTGCACCTGACTCCTTGTATGATCCCTGAGCCGCTGGTCTAGGAGGGTGGGAAGAAGGACGATGCTGAGCCCTCTCATTTTCTTTTATTTATCTATTTTGAGAGTGACAGAAAATGAGAGACAGATAGAGAGAGAGAGAATGGGCGCACCAGGGCCTCCAGCCATTGCAAACAAACTCCAGACGCGTGCACCCCCTTGTGCATCTGGCTAACGTGGGTCCTGGGGAATGGAGCCTTGAACCAGGGTCCTTAGGCTTCACAGGCAAGCGCTTAACCGCTAAGCCAGCTCTCCAGCCTGCTGCCCTCCACAAACCACTTTCACTCAGTTCCTTGTGTCATGCTTTGATGTCAGGTGATCACAATGTGTTCCTTAGCAGACAAGGGTCCTCCCAAAGATGCAAGAAGACTCCCCCCTACCCCTCTCCCCGAGATAGGGTCTCAGGCTGACCTGGAATTCACTATGGAGTCTCAGGGTGGCCTCAAACTCGCAGCGATCCTCCTACCTCTGCCTCCCGAGTGCTGGGATTAAAGGCATGCGCCACCACGCCCGGCAACTAGACAAGGGTCCTCCCAAAGATGCAAGAAGACTCCCCCCTACCCCTCTCCCCGAGATAGGGTCTCAGGCTGACCTGGAATTCACTATGGAGTCTCAGGGTGGCCTCAAACTCGCAGCGATCCTCCTACCTCTGCCTCCCGAGTGCTGGGATTAAAGGCATGCGCCACCACGCCCGGCAACTAGACTGCATTTCTTTCCTTCTTCCTTTGTATTTGATTGGGTGGAGGACACCTGTTCCTGTTCCTAGTGTTCATCTCCTCCATGTCCAGCATGCACCATCACATTGCCTTTCTGTCTCTCAGACAGACCAGCACAGCTATCTGTCTCCTAGGATGTTCCCATCTGCCCAGAATGCAGCCCTTCCTCCTGCGGCTGCACACGCCGCGCCTGAGGCTTCTTTTCATTCCCATTTCATGTAGCTATCACTTCCTAGAAGAGGAAGACTTTGGTCAACAAAAATAACCTATGCGCGCACATCTGTGTCACACAAGTATACTTCCTTGACTTAGTTTCTTCAGAACAGGTAGGAGTTTCTTTAGTTAATTTGTCATCTGTTTATTCATTGATCATCTGCTTCCCCTTCAGTTAAATTTAAAATTCAAGCACCTGCGTGCATGTGCACACACACACACACACACACACACATTTGCCTATAAGAGATTAATAATCTTTTTATTATTTTTTTCAAGGTAGGGTTTTACTCTAGCCCAGGCTGACCTGGAATTCACTGTGTGGTCTCAGAGTAGCCTCGAACTCACAGTGATCCTCCTACATCTGCCTCCCAAGTGCTGGGTTTAAAAGCCTGCGCCACCACTCTGATCAGAACATTTGAGAAGGGTTAATGTTGATTCATGGTGTCCCTGGCTTAAAGTACAAAGAGGACTTTGATGTCAGTGACAGAGATGACCAGTCCTGCAATACTCAGATCTAAGGGGAAAACCTAGTTATTCCATGACCTCATCTGAGTGATAATATTTTATTTTTGTACTTATGCTTAAAATCAATATAGGCAGATTGGAGAGACAGCTCAGCAGTTAAGGTGCTCGCCTGCAAAGCCTAACCTGGGTTCAGTTCCTCAGTTCCCACGTAAAGCCAGATGCACAAAGTGGTACATCTGGAATTTGTTTGCAGTGGCTAGGCACCCATTCTCACTCACTCTCTTTCTACTTGCAATAAATAAAATATTAAAAATAGGGCTGGAGCCGGGTGTGGTGATGCACACCTTTAATCCCAGCACTTGGGAGGCAGAGGTAGGAGGGTTGCCATGAGTTCAAGGCCAGCCTGAGACTACAGAGTGAATTCCAGGTCAGCCTGGGCTAGAGTGAGACCCTACCTCGAAAAACCAAAAAAAAAAAAAAAAAAAAAAAAGGGCTGGAGGGATGGCTTAGTGGTTAAGGTGTTTGTCTCAAAGCCAAAGGACCCAGGTTTGATTCCCCAGGACCTACATTAGCCAGATGCACAAGGGGGTGCACACATCTGGAGTTCGTTTGTAGTGGCTGGATGCCCTGATGTGCCAATTCTTTCTCTCTCAAATAAGAAATTTAAAAATAAATATATAGGGAGCAAGTATCTGGGAAGGGGAAGTCTACCCTTTCCTTCTCTAGTTAACTAAAAGAAGGGTTGAGGGCTTAAGAGATGGTTGAGTAGTTAAAGGCACTTGCTTGCACAGCCTGGCAGTCCTGGTTCGATTCCACAGTACTCATATAAAGTTAGATGCACAAAGTAGAGAATGCATCTGAAGTTTTTTGCAGTGTCAGGAGGCTCTAGCATTCTCCATTCTCTCTCTCTCTCTCATGTCTCTCTCTGCTTGCAAATAAATCAACCACATATAGAGAGGGCTGGGTATGGTGGTCCATGCCTTTAATTCCAGCCTTTAACCCCAGAAGGGTTGAGGAAGTTCATTCAAAAAGATGATCCAGCAGAAGCTACCTTTTGTACAAGCGTGTCATCTGTAAATGCCCTGCCAATGCAAGCACGAAATCTGTGATTGGGATGAAGTATTGACCAGCATATCCTGTGACGAAAGTAGAAAATGTCCCAAGTGGGCCTCTTTCTTTGATGTGTAGGTTGAATAGGTGGGGATGTTTATGAAGGAAGAGGAAAAATAGATCATGTCCTGAGTAGTTAGTGTACTGAAGTGATTGTGTCATTTCTGACCGTCGTGACACATCCTAGAACAATATAGGAACTTCCTTAAGAACAGACATTTGAGGGCCTGGAAAGATGGCCTAGCAGTTAAGCACTTGCCTGTGAAGCCCAAGGACCCAGGTTCGAGGCTCAATTCCCCAGGAACCACGTAAGCCAGATGCACAAGATGGCGAATGTATCTGGCATTCATTTGCAGTGGCTGGAGGCCCTGGTGTGCACATTCTCTCTCTCTCTGCCTGTTGCTTTCAAATAAATAAAAACAAACATACAAACAAACAAAAAAGAACAGACATTTGAAAAGGCTAATGTTGATTCATAGTGTCCCTGGCTTAAAGTGCACAGAGGACTGCGATGTAAGCGACAGAGATGACCAGTCCTGCAATACTCAGATCTACAGGGAAAATCTAGTTATTCCATGACCTCATCTGAGTGAGAGCTGACTACCACTGGGAAGGACTAATTTCTCCCTTGTGCCAGCTCAGACTATTTTCTGCTCTGTGGATTTGGAAGTAGTCCCACTCCTGGGAACTCAGTTCTACCTCTGCGATAATATGGTTCAAGCCCCTACACATTACTATCCTGTCTCTCACCCAGAATTCAGGTTCTCACCATTTCATATTAGGGCCTTTTATTTTATTATTTATGTATTTATTATTATTATTACTATTAGTTTTTCAAGGCAGGGTTTGCTCTAGCCCAGGTTGACCTGGAATTCACTATGTAGTCTCAGTGTGGCCTTGAACTCATACCGATCCTCCTACCTCTGCCTCCCCAGTGCTGGGATTAAAGGCATGCGCCACCACACCTGGCTTTAGGGGCCCTTATTTTAAAGGTCAATGTCCTATCTTTCATGCAATTCTCTCTACCAGAAATGTTCCATCCTTGACTTGTACATTGTAGTTTATCAAGAGCTCTGAGCTGGGTGTGGTGGAGACTTTAATCCCAGCACTGGAGGGGCAGAGGTAGGAGGATCGCCATGAGTTCTAGGCTACTCTGAGACTACATAGTGAATTCCAGGTCACCCTGAGCTACAGCAAGACCCTACCTTGAAAAAAACAAAAGAGCTCTTCCCTTTGCTGCATTTTTTCTTTTGTTTGTAATGCTAGTAAACTCAGAATCAAACCTTATATCCACTCAATGATAAATTGCCCTATGGGCTGTAGAGATTGCTTAATGGTTAAGGTGTTTGCCTGAAAAGCCTACGGACACAGGTTTGATTCCTCAGGACCCATGTAAGCCAGATACACAAAGTGGTGCATGTATCAGGAATTCATTTGAGCGGCTGGAGGCTCTGGCTCACTCTCTCTCTCCCTCCCTCCCTCTTTCTCTCTCAAATAAATTAAATTAAAAGGACAACCAATTTTTAAAAATAAATTGTCCTAATGTTTAATAAAATGCCTTTTTTTTTTTTTTTTTTTTTTTGGTTTTTCGAGGTAGGGTCTCACTCTAGCCCAGGCTGACCTGGAATTCACTATGGAGTCTCAGGATGGCCTCAAACTCACGGCAATCCTCCTACCTCTGCCTTCCGAGTGCTGTGATTAAAGGCGTGTGCCACCACACCCGGTGTAAAATGCCCATTTTTAATAAAATGCCAGACTTGGTGGCAGATGTCTTTAATTCTAGTACTTAGTAGGATGATCACTGTGAGTTCAAGGCCAGCCTGGGACTACAGAGTAAGGTTCATGTCAGCAAGGGCTAGGGTGAGAGTCTGCCTCAAAAAGAAAAACAAAACCACCTGAGCCAGAGTGAGACCCTACCTCAAAAAAAATTGCTCTAGGTAATTTTATTGATGTTAATTCCTATATACATTTTTGTTCTTATTTGGTTTTGGATTCATTGTTGTTTTGTTGAAGTGCTGGGGATCAAATCCAGAGCCTTGTGAATGCTAGGTAAGTGTCATTTGTAGCATAAACTTAAGAGAAAAGGAATTATTAGTACCTGATAATCTCATTCTCCCTCAGAGCTACCACTAGAACTTGAGACTTGGCCCTGTCATATTTCTCCTCATATAGATTTATTTATATACCTGTACATAATCTTGTACATTCCTTTTTTTATTTTTAAAATTTTACTTATTAGAGACACACACAGAGAGAGAATGAGAACGGGAGCGCCAGGGCCTCTAGCCACTGCAAACGAACTCCAGATGCATGTGCCACCATATGCATCTGGCTTACGTGGGACCTGGACAATAGAACCTGGGTCCTTAGGCTTCACAGGCAAGTGCCTTAACCACTAAGCCATCTCTCCAGCCCTATTCTTTTTTTTTTTAGATTTGTTTTTATTTATTTATTTGTTAGAGACAGACAGAAGGAGAGAGAGAGAGAGAATGGGCATGCCAGGGCCTCTAGCTACTGCAAATGAACCCCAGATCATTGCACCACCATGTGCATCTGGCTTATGTGAGACCTGGAGAATTGAACCTGGGTCCTTAGGCTTTCGAGACATGTACCTTAACCACTAAGCCATTTCTGCAACCACCCCCCCCCTTTTTTAAAATGTATTTATTTGAGAGTGACAGAGAAAGAACGAGGCAGATAGATAGAGAGAGAGAGAATGGGAGTGCCAGGACTTCCAGCCACTGCAGATGAACTCCAGACACATGCGCCCTCTTGTGCATCTGGCTAACGTGGGTCCTGGAGAATCAAGCCTTGAACCGGAGTCTTCAGGCTTCACAGGCAAGCGCTTAGCCACTAAGCCATCTCCAGCCTTCTTTTCTTTAGGTAGGGCTTTGCTGTAGCCCAGGCTGACCTGGAATTCACTCTGTAGTCTGAGGGTGTCCTCGAACTCACAGCGATCCTTCTACTTCTGCTTCCCAAGTGCTGGGATTAAAGACATGTGCCCAGTATTGTTTTGACAATGCCCTGGAGTAGAGCCTTTTTTTTTCTGTTCTTTTTTTTGCTGAGCTGAGTCCTAAATCAAATCAAATAGTCACACTGCCAAGCAATAGAAGTTTTCCAGGAAGCTGTAAGTTTGAACAGAATACCCACGATGCTAGGGGATGTTTCTTCCAACTAAGCTCACAAGAGGTCCCTCCTCTCTATTGGCAGAGACCACTGGCTTTGAGGCTGCCTCTGCTGAGCTGGGGAGGGAGACTCGTTAGGAATAGCATACCACCCACAAGTTAAACCATCACAGACTGCCCACAGGTTCAATAATTTCTGTTGGACAGAAAATTCCAGTTTGTTCTTTGGCTTTGGTTAATTTCCAAGGTTCTAAAGTGGATTTTAGTGGGTTTGCCAGGATTTGTATTGTTTTTGTGGAATAGTGAGTTCACTGAGGTCCTCACTTTGTTATTTGTTATTTTGGAAGTTAATTTCTTTTTTTTTTTTTTTTTATGTCCTCTAACAACTCTTAAAAAAAAGAGGGCTGGAAAGATGGCTTACTGGTTAAGCGCTTGCCTGTGAAGCCTAAGGATCCCAGTTTGAGGCTCCAGGACCTACATTAGCCAGATGCACAAGGGGGCAAACAGTCTGGAGTTCATTTGCAGTGGCTGGAGGCCCTGGCGTGCCCATTCTCTCTCTCTCTCTCTCTATCTGCCTCATTCTCTGTCTGTTGTTCTCAAATAAATAAATAAAAATAAAAATCTTAAAAGAAAGAAAGAACAGCACTGGGGAGTCAGAGGTAGGAGGATCGCCATGAGTTCAAGGCTCCCCTGAGACTACATAGTGAATTCCAGGCCAGCTTGCACTAGAGTGAAACCCTACCTCAAAACACCAAAAAGCCCCCTCCAAAACAAACAAACAAACAAACAAAAAAACCAAGCTGGAGAGATGACTTAGTGGTTAAGGTGCTTGTCTGTGAAGCCTAAGGACCCAGGTTTGATTCTTCAGGTCCCACATAAGCCAGATATACAAGGTGGCACATATGTCTATCTGGAGTTTGTCTGCAGTGGCTAGAGGCCCTGGTACGCCCATTCTCTCACCTTTCTTCTTTCTAAAAAATAAATAAAAATATTTTTTAGAGAGTCTAATTTAAAAGTTTGTCCTGTGCTGGGCATGGTGGTGCATGCCTTTAATCCCAGCACTCACACTCGGGAGACAGAGGTAGGAGAATCAGGACACTTGAGGCTACATTATGAATCCCAGGTCAGCCTGGCTGGAGTGAGACCCTACCTTGAAAAACCAAAATAAATACATAAATAAATAAAGGTTTGTTCTGCTTTAATCAAACTTAAAGTCAGACTATGAAGTGTCACCACAGTATAATTTAGTTTACTCTGATGTGGAATACTCTAGTGGTTCTTTTTATTTATTTATTTATTTATTTTTGGTTTTTCAAGGTAGGGTCTCACTCTAGCCCAGGCTGACCTGGAATTCACTATGTAGTCTCAGGCTGACCTCAAGCTCATGGCGATCCTCCCACCTCTGCTTCCTGAGCGCTGGGATTAAAGTTGTGCACCACCACTCCCAGAAAATTAAGTATATTTAAAAATGTTCTACTTTATTTTATTTATTTATTTGCAAGCAAAGAGACAGAGAAAGAGAGAAGGGAGATGGAAAGAGAAAGAGAGTGGGCACACCAGGGCCTCCAGCCACTGTAAACAAACTCCAGATACACATGTGGGGTGTGTGTGTGTGTGTGTGTGTGTGTGTGTTCATATGTGTCTGAGAGCATGCTTGTGGAGGCCAGAGGGTCACATTGGGTATCTTCCTTAGTCACTTTCCACCTTACTTTTTTTTTGGTGAATTCATGTGCTTATTTATTTATTTATTTTTTAATGAGAGACAGAGAAAAAAATTGGTGCACCAGGGCCTCCAGCCACTGCAATTGAACTCTAGATGCATGAACCACCTAGAGCGCATGTGCGACCTTGTGCTGCCATCACCTTGTATGTCTGGTTTACGTGCGATCTGGAGAGTTGAACATTGGTCCTTAGGCTTCACAGCCAAGTGCCTTAACTGCTAAGCTATCTCTCCAGCCCTCATAGGCTTATTAATGAAAAAAAAAATCATTTAGCTACATAAGCAGCCATAGGAAACATTATTTCTGTAGCCTAGAAGTAGAAAACCAACTGACTTAGAATGCACTCACACATTTACAACTCATTTGAATTGCTTTGATTCCAGTTATAGAATTAAGTCAAATATGTATCCACTGCATATATATATATGTAGTCATGTGTAGTCATAACTAGACTGGGAAAACAGTAGAGGGAGCTGCTGCCATTGTGGATGAGACTGGATTGGATGATGCTCCCACTTCTGCCAGGGCACCCGGGGTGACATGTCCTGGTTCCCTCTCTGCCTCCCCTAACCTCACCCCCTGCCCTGCAGGCAGGGTCTCACTCTAGCCCAGGCTGGCCTGGAACTCACCGCAATCTTCCCACCTCTCTCTCCTGAGTGCTGGGATTAAAGGTGTGTGCCACCATGCCCAGTTTGGTTCCCTCTTTTGGGGCTATTTGCTAGCTGGCTCCCTTAAAAGAACTATCTGACTCCGATTTTCCTCTCACATCTGGCTGGATTTATGTGGGTACTGGGGAATGGAACCCAGGTGATCAGGCCTTGTAAGCAAGCACCTTCAACCACTGAGCAATCTCCCCAGCCCTCCACTGTGATTTTGGTTTCAACCGTAAATGTTAACCTGGACTGTTGAGTAGGTCAAATAGCACTTACTTAATACCAAAGGTCAGGTGTCTCTGATAAAATATTTATCTAAGCTGGGCGTGGTGGCATACACCTTTAATCCCAGCACTCGGGAGGCAGAGGTAGGAGGATCGCAGTGAGTTCAAGGCCACCCTGAGACTACATAGTTAATTCCAGGTCAGCCTGGGCTAGAGTGAGACCCTACCTCGAAAATCAAAAAAAAAAAAAAATTATCTGACCATCCATTTCCTATAATATATGTCTATAGCCACAGCTACATAGTGAGTTCAAGGCCAGCCTGGTCTATGTGAACCCCAAGGGGAGCTGAGCCTAGTGGTGTGTACCCGTAGACCCAGGATACTGATGCAGGAGGATCCCTGGAGTCCCAACGTACAGACCAACCTGTCTGGACACCTGCCTAGCGTCTGCAGCCGGAGCTTCTCCTGTTCTTTGATGAAGTCTGGGATCTGCTTAGAGACTTCAAGGCAGCTTCAGCCAGCCACACTACCCAGAAACTCACTGAAGCCATGGACAAGCTGCTAGAAGTCCCCAGGGACACAGAGATGCCACCTCTGCCTATCCGTCACAAAGTGGCTATGGACCTTGCACAAACCCTGTGAGGTCACCCCCTAAGGGCTCTTTTGTATACATGAACTCTTTGAACACAGAGATGTCCCTAATGACCAAAGAGCCATAGAACATGGCCGGGTGTGGTGGCACAAGCTTTTAATCCTAGCACAGATGCTGAGGCAGGAGGGTCTGCTTGAGTTCAAGGCCACCCTGAGACTCCATAGTGAATACCAGGTCAGCCTGGGCCAGAGTGAGACCCTACCTCAAAAAAATCCAAAAAAGGTGGGGGAGCCTAGAATAGAGAGAATGGTCCACTTTAGTGTTTTTTTTTTTTTTTTTTTTAAGAGCTTTTGTTTGTTTGTTTTCGAGGTAGGGTCTCGCTCTAGCCCAGGCTGACCTGGGATTCACTATGGAGTCTCAGGGTGGTCTTTCATGGTGATGCTCCTACCTCTGCCTCCCCATGCCCAGCTTGTTTGTGTGTGTGTATTGACATAGAGCCTTGTGGTGGTTTGAACTAGGTGCCCCCCATAAACTCATGTGTTCTGAATGCTAGGTCCCCAGCTGATGGCAATCTGGAAATTGGAGCCATGTTGGAAGAGGTGTACTGGGGACGGGCTTACGGCTGTTAGAGCCAGCTTCCCCTTGCCAGTGTTTGACACACTCTCCTGCTGCTGCTATCAACCTGATGTTGGCCAGGAGTGAGGTCCACCCTCTGCTCATGCCACTTTCCCCTGCCATCATAGAGCTTCCCCTTGAATCTGCACTCCAAAATAAACCCTTTCCTCCCATCCGCTGCTTTTGATCGGGTGCCTTGTGCCGGCAACGAGGTGACTGAAACAAGCCTCATATAGCACAGGACGGCTTTGGACTTGTTATGTAGCCAAGGATGGCCTTGAGCTCCTCCCTGGTCCTCTATGTCCTGTGCGCTGAGATTGCAGGTGCCTCGCCGCACCCTGCTAGGGCAGCAATTTAACAATTTGAACAACAATGGCAAAAAAAAAAAAAAATCACAAAGGAAAACTTCTGAGGAAGATGAGCCACGGCTCAGGCTTCCTTTCAAGTCTGTGTAGGATGCTGAATCGTTGAACTGGTTATTACAACCCACATAATGAACGGCTCCAATAGCATTCAGGTAATAGTGAGAGGCCCATGGAAAATAAATTCAGAATATTTTTAGCCAGTCATCATATTTATCTAAACTAGAAAATGGAAAAGCTCTTTTTATAAGGCAAGATAGGTAAACATTTTAGGTTTTGTAGGCCAAGAGATACAATCAAGGTTATTATGTAGGTGCCCATGTAACTATTTAAAATACAATCATTGCCAGGCATGGAGGCTTATGCCTTTGATCCCTGCATGGGAGGCTGAGGTAGGAGGATCACAGTGAGTTTGAGGCCAGTCTGGGCTACAGAGTAAGTTTCAGGTCAGCCTGGTCTATAGTAAGACCCTGTCTCAAAAAAAAAAAAGTAATTTATAAATAATCATTTAAAATATAAAAACCAGGGCTGGAGAGATGGTTTAGCAGTTAAGGCACTTGCCTGCAGATGTATGCATGTAGAGTTCATTTTAATGGCTGGAGGCCATGGCATGCCCATTCTCTCTCTCTTTCTCTCCCTGCCTTTCTCTTTCTCTCTCTCTCAAATAAAAAATAAAATGAAATAAGCTGGATGTATTGGTACATACCTTTAATTCCAGCACTTGGGAGGCAGAGGTAGAAAGATCACCATGAGTTTGAGGTCAACCTGAGACTACATACTAAATTTCAGGTCAGCTTTGGCTAGAGCGAGACCCAACCACAAAAAATGAAAATAAATAAACATATAAACTAGTCGGGAGTGATGGTGCATGCCTTTTAATCCCAGCACTCAGGAGGCACAGTAGGAGGATTTCTGTGAGTTCAAGGCCAGCCTGAGACTGGGCTACAGTGAGAACCTACCTTGAAAAACAAAAAAACAAAATCTAAATTGGGTATGGCGATGCATACTTTAATCCTATCACTCAAGGGGCAGATGTAGGAGAATTCCTGTGAGTTCAAGGCCACCCTGTGACTACAGTGTGAATTCCAGGTCTGCCAAGGCTAAAGTGATACCCTTCCTTGAAAAAAAATAAAACAACATTATTCCGGAAACAAAGGCATTAGCTTAGTTGGTAGCATGCCTGCTTAGCGTGCACAACACCCTGGTCATGATCCCCAGCACGTGCCTATCATCCTGGCATTAGGGAGGCGGAAGCAACAGGGTCGGAAGTGCAAGACCATCCTTAGCTACAATAGTGAGTTTGAGGCCAGCCTGGAGTACAGAAGACCCTGTCTCAATAATAACACAGGGACTGGGGAGTTGACTGCGTGGGTAAGTGTTTGCTATGCCAGCATGAAGTCCCGAGTTCTAGTCTCCATCACACACATAAGACGCTGGGTATGGTGACATGAACCTGTCATCCCAGCACTGGGGAAGTAGAGACAGGAGGACCCTCAGGGCTGACCAGTTAGCTTGTCTAGCTAAATTGTTGAGTCCTGGGTCCAATGAGAGACCCTATCACAAGACACACCTTTAATCCCAGCACTCCAGAAACAGAGGTAGCAGAGTCTGTGAGTTCAAGGCCTACAGAGTGAATTCCAGGACAGCATGGACTAGAGTGAGACCCTATCTTATTTATTTGTCTTATTTATTTATTTATGAGAGCAAGAGAGGGAAAGAGGCAGGCAGAGAAAGAGAGAATGGGTGCGATAGAGGCTCTAGCCACTGCAAATGAACTCCAGACGCGTGTGCCAACCTTGTGCATCTGGCTTATGTGGGTTCTGGGGAATCAAAAAGAGGTCCTATGGCTTTGCAGGCAAATGCTTAAACTGCTAAGCTATCTCTCCAGCTCTGTGAAACCCTATCTTGAAACAAACAAAAAGCAAGGTGGGGGCTGGAGAGGTGGCTCAGTGGATAAGATGCTTGCTTGTGAAGCCTAAGGACTCAGGTTCCATACTCCAGAGCCCACGTAAGCCAGATGCACAAGGGGGCACATGCATCTGGGATTCATTTGCAATTGCTAGAGGCCCTGGTATGCCCATTCTCTCTCTCTCTCTTTTTCTCTCTGTGTGCCACTTTCTCTTTTTCAAATAAATACATTTTGTTGTTGTTTTTCTAGGTAGGGTCTCACTCTAGCCCAGGCTGACCTGGACTTCACTATGTAGTCTCAGGGTGGCCTCGAATTTATGGTTCTTCCACCTTTGCCTCCCGAGTGCTGAGATTAAAGGCGTGCGCCACCATACCCAGCTCCTCTGACTTTTGAACAAGACATCCTTTTCTATCTCCACTTCTCTAGTCATTCATGATCTTTTTTTTGATCTCCACCCCTCCTAGAACCACTATGCCTCCTTCAGGGCAAAGGGTCTGCTTATCTAAAACAGTTCCCTAGCCTTGGCCCCTCTGCTTCCTGTTGGGAGAGCTTTCCTGTGGATTCTACAATGTTTAGCAGCAACGCTTGTATCCACCCACTAGATGCCAGTAGCACTTTCTTTCTCCCAGTTGTGACAACCAAAACTCTCCCTAGATATTATCAAATATCCCTTTGGGAAAAGCATTGCCCACAGTTAAGAACTGCTGGCCTAAAAGATATGGATTTGAAGATATGGATTTGAGGCGAAGCGTGTTGGTGCACGCCTTTAATCCCAGCACTTGGGAAGTAGAGGTAGGAGGATCGCCATGAGTTTGAGGCCACCCTGAGACTACAGAGTGAATTCTAGGTCAGTCTGGGCTAGAGTGAGACCCTACCTTGAAAAACCAAAAAAAAAAAAAATGTGGATTTGGGAGTCAGCCTAGCATGTGAGGTCTGGGTTTCTATCCCCAGCACTACAGAGAGAAAAAAATAATTGTGCTATTCTGTCCTGGCAAACACTTGAGCGAAGGTTAGTAAAGACTTCTAAGAATGTTCTCGCAAGAGAAGCTATTCTTTCTCTCCCATCATAGGTGGTGTTGGCTGCCATAGGTAGGTCTGGATGAAGAAGGGGATGGCTTCTGATGATGCCACTGAATCACTGGCCCAACCAGTCCTGATGCCAGCCGTTCCTCTGCATTTAGCCCTGACTAATCTGTTCTTCCAAACATGCTTATTCACCCTGTCTCCCGAGTCTCACCCCTCCCACCTGTGTGGCATCTCAGGCTGTTCTCTTTTTTTTTTTTTTTTTTTTTGGTTTTTCGAGGTAGGGTCTCATTCTGGCTCAGGCTGACCTGGAATTAACTCTGTAGTCTCAGGGTGGCCTTGAACTCATGGTGATCCTCCTACCTCTGCCTCCCGAGTGCTGGGATTAAAGGCGTGCACCACCACACCCGGCTCAGGCTGTTCTCTTTAAATCACCATTTCACTGCATCGTTTGGTTTACTGCTCCCGTTTTCCTAGCAGATACTAACTTTAACTCTCTTCTTCTGCTAACTGGTTATGAAG
The DNA here is from genome assembly GCF_020740685.1 of Jaculus jaculus. NCBI lineage: Eukaryota > Metazoa > Chordata > Mammalia > Rodentia > Dipodidae > Jaculus > Jaculus jaculus. The sequence goes on from NC_059110.1 coordinate 95,631,485, forward strand.
GCCTGTGTCACTTCACCTGTCACGACCATCCCCGACTTCCACCCCCAAATCTCTGAAACATCTCTCTGCACAGCTGAGGGATCCCTGGAACAGAGGAGCAAAGAAAGGATCCAGAAACCTTTCCCTGAACCCGACTTTCAGTGGCACCTTCAGCTGATATTGGGTCAGGGCTGGAGCTGCGCCAACTTGAAAGTGTATCCGGGTGTCAGCACCTCTGCTTTCTTCCATTGTAGCCTTACAACTGAGAAACAGAGATAGGAAATCCAGACATCACGAGTCCTTACAGCTGAAAGGACCAGTAGACTTGAAGGCTTGGGTTCTATAGTTTTTGTCTGATTACAACTACATTCCCAGAGCCTGGCAAAGTCCTAGTCTATTGGAAGTGCTCAGTCAATACTCACTGAGTGAGCAAGTTCTGATATGACCATGCAAATGCCTGGTCTGCTGAGAAAGACAAAGTTGAGGGTTGGAGAAATGGCTCAGCACTTAAGGCATTTGCCTGCTATGCTTAACAACCTGAGTTTGATTCCCCGTGACACCATAAAGCCAGAAGCACAAAGTGGTACATGCATCTGGAGTTCATCTGCAATGCCTTAGAGACCCAGACACACCCATTTTTGTACTCTTTCTCTTCCCATGAAAATAAATAAATAAAATATATTTTTTTAAAAAGCCAGGGACGGGCTGGAGAGATGGCTTAGTGGTTAAGCGCTTGCCTGTGAAGCCTAAGGACCCCAATTGAGGCTCAATTCCCCAGGACCCATGTTAGCCAGATGCACAAGGGGGCACACGGTCTGGAGTTTGTTTACAGTGGCTGGAAGCCCTGGCGTGCCCATTCTCTCTCTCTCATTCCCTCCCTCTATCCCTCCTTCTCTCTGTTGCTCTCAAATAAATAAATAAAAATAAACTAACAAACAAAAAAAGCCAGGGGGCTGGAGAGATGGCTTAGTGGTTAAGGCTCTTGCCAACAAAGCCAAAGGACCCAGGTTCGATTTCCCAGGACCCACATAAGCCAGATGCACAAGGTGGCACATGAGTCTAGAGTTCATTTACAGTGGCTGAAGGCCCTGACATGCCACCCTGAACACTCCATTCCCTTCTAATCATTGCCTTCCATTTAAATTCTGTGTTTAGAAAGAGACGAAGGCAAACTTAGTGGCTCATGCTGGTCATTCCAGAACCAGGGAGGCTGAATCAGGAGGATTATCATGGATTTGAGGCCAAACCTGACTACATAAATAGTTCCAACACAGCCTGGGCTACAGGTGACCCTGTCTCCTAAAACAAAACAAACCACATAGAACATGGGCTGGAGAGATGGCTTAGTGGTTAAGGCTCTTCCCTGCAAAGCCAAAGGACCCAGGTTTGATTCTCTAGTACCCACATTTGCCATGTGCACAAGGTGGCACATGTGCCTGGGGTTTGTTTGCAGAGGCTGAAGGCTCTGGTGTGCCCATTCTCTTTATCTTTCTTAAATAAATAAACAAATAAATAAATAAAATTTAAAAAATAGAAAATAAAGCTGGGTGTGGTGGCACATGTCTTTAATCCCAGCACTTGGGAGGCAGCCGTGAGTTTGAGGCCACCCTGAAATGCCATAGTGAATTCAAGGTCAGCCTGAGCTAGAGCAAGAAGCTACCGCCAAAAACAAAAACAAACAAACAAAAAAAAACCCACCCAAAACAAGCAAACAAAAAAAAAAAAAACAGAGAGAGAGGGAGAGAGAGAGAGAGAGGGAGAGAGAGAGAGAGAGAGAGAGCGAGCCTAGTGTGGTGGCACACTTGGAAGACTGAGGCAGGAAAACTGCTATGAGTTCAAGGCCAGCCTAGGCTACATATCAACACTTTGTCTCAAAAATTAAAAATTTAGCTGGGCCTAGTGGCACACGCCTTTAATCCCAGCACTCAGGAGGCAGAGGTAGGAGAATCACTGTGAGTTCGAGGCCACCCTGAGAATACAGAGTGAATTCCAGGTCAGCCAGGGCTAGAGCAAGACCTTATATCAAACACACACACACACACACACACAAATTATTAGAGAGATGGCTCAGCAGTTAATGCACTTGCCTGCAAAGCCTGATGACCAGGAATCATTTCCCCAGTACTCACATAAAGCCAGATGTACAAAGTGGCACATGTGTTTGGAATTCGTTTGCAGTGTCTAGAGGCCCTGGCATGCCCATTCTCTCTCTGCTTGCAAATAAATATATAAATATATATGTTAAAAAACCCTCCAAGGGGCTGGAGAGATGGCTTAGCGGTTAAGGCACATGCCTATGAAGCCGAAGGACCCAGGTTCAATTCTTCAGATCCCACGTAAACCAGATGCTCATGAATTTGAGGCCAAACTTGCATATATAAACAGGCACATGCATATGGAGTTCTTTTGCACTGGCTAGAGGCCCTGGTGTGCCCATTCTCTCTCTCTCCCTCTCTCTGTCAATAATAATAATAATAATAATAATAATAATAATGATGATGATGTGCCCATTCTCTCTCTCCCTCTTTCTGTCTCTAATAATAATAATAATAATATCCTACAAGAACCAAGAATGGGAAAAGAGCAGTTTTTGAGCTGCATACCCATCTCCTCTCCAGCCTTCACCAAGCTCTCTCTCACGGCCTGCCTCGCTCCACTCCCACAAGACTGCCTCATAACCGGGACACCTTCCACCATAGCCACCTCAGCAAGTTCCCATTCGAACAAAGGCTTTAAATAAATGTCCACGTCCCCAACTCAGGGTGAGAAAGTCCAAACCATTTATATGTGGATTGACAAAGAAGGACTGAGCTACCAGAATGGCTCTCTTGCCTGTGAAGCCAAGTGTGTAGAAGTGTTGCCTGAGTGAAATTTTGATAAGTCTGGCACTTTTCAGTCCTATAACAGTGACATAAATCTTGTCCCTGTTTTGGGACCTTTTCCACAAATACCCCAATAAGTTGGTATTCTGTGAAGTTTTCAGATATAACCAGCATTCTGCAGAAGCCAAATTAAGGCTCATCTGTAAACAGATAATGAACATGGTGAGCAGCCACCACCCTGGTTTGGAATGGAGCAGGAATACATTCTCATGGGAACAGATGGACGCCCTTTGGTTGGCTATCCAACAGCCTCCCTAGGCCCCAAGGTCTTGTGTTTCTGTGGTGGTGTGGGAACAGAGTCTGCCATGGGATATCATGAGTGCTCCCTACCCTACCTACTGGAGTCAAGATTACGGGAATGGAGCTGGGCGTGGTGGCGCACGCCTTTAATCCCAGCCCTCGGGAGGCAGAGGTAGGAGGATCGCCGTGAGTACGAGGCCACCTTGAGACTACATAGTGAGTTCCAGGTCAGCCTGGGCTAGAGTGAGAGCCTACCTCGAGACACCACCCCCCAAAAAAAGATTATGGGCATGGATGTTGAAGTTATGCCAGCCCAGTGGACATGCCCAAGGTGGCCCTGTGAAGGAATGCGCACAGGAGGTCAACTGTGGTGGCCTATTTTATCTTGTATTGCATAGGTGAAGGTTCTCTGATCTAAGCTCACTCCTGGGAACGGATGTGGTGCAGGCTTCCATATCAACTTGAGCAATGTGGTGGTTTGATGCAGGTGTCCCCCATATACTTTAGAAGTTCTGAATGCTAGGTTCCCAGCTGATGGAGATTTGAGAATTAACGTCCCTGGAGGCAGTGTATTGTTGTGGGCAGGCTTTATGGGTGTTGTAGCCAGTTTCCCCATGCCAGTGTTTGGCACACTCTCTGGTTGCTATGGCCCACCTTATGTTGGTCAGGGGGTGATGTCTACCATCTGCTCAGGCCATTGTTTTCCCCTGCCATCATGGAGCTTCCCCCTCAACCCTATAAACCAAAATAAATTTCTTTTTTTTCCCACAAGCAGCTCTTGGTTGGGTGATTTCTACCAATAATGTGAACCTGACTGCAACAGTAAAGTGGTACCAAGGAGTAGGATTGCTGCTAGACACCTGACTTTGTGGCTTTGGCCTTTTGGAGCTGATTTTCAAGAGGAATGTGGAAAGATTTGAAACCTTAGCCTTGCAGTGCTATAAGACAGCTTGATAGACTATTCTGGTCAGAGTTGAATGACCTGAGTACAGTAAGAACTATGGACTGTGAGGTTTGGCTTATGAGGGTGAGGAAGACCTTTGCTTGGACTGGGCTAGCTGTTTGCATGAGAAGCTTGCTATTTTGCCCATGTCCAGTTGTGCAGGGTTGCTTTGCGTAGAAATGAACTGGTGTGAGCAGAGGGATATGGCACAGAAAAAATGAAATCTTTGGGCTTAAACTGTTGCCCATTCACCTGCAAAGTGTTTGAGAGATAACAACTATTGAGAGTTGGCCAGCTGACCTGCACTGGGGTAACAGGAAGAATGTAGACTCTTTTGAAGGGGCCTGAGTGCTCAAGGAGTGTCCTGTTCTTCAAAGTCTGCTTTATTCCTCCTTGGATTAACAAATTGTACCCTACCTGGTATTGTGGAGTATAAGAAATGCAGGAAAGAGAGGGTCATTGAGTTTGCAACACGGTCTTGTGTTTTGGAAATGGCCATGTGCAGTGTGAAGCAGGTTTGCTGGATGCCTACATGGAGACCCCATGGAGTCATGAGGATGAACTGTGGATTGCAGTGGAGACCCAGTGGAGATGCCAGGGCCACGAGATGGCTGCTAAGGAAAGCTGCCAGCCAGGATAAAGTTCTCCAGGACTGTGAGTAGCCTAGCTGGCGGAATTGGAAGTCCAGAGACTTGTTGCTGGTTAGAGTTATCAGATCGGGAGTTTTGTCACTAACTAGAGTTGTTGGACTTGGAGCTACAGAGTTTGGTATTTGCCCTGTTTAAATCATGTATTGCTTGAGTATTTCTTTGCTATGCCCAATGCCATCTTTTGTAGTGTGAATGTTTATTCTGTGCCATTATGGTTTTAGGGGGGATTTTTTGGTATTATGGCTTGGATTATGGGGATGCATGAACGTCATTGGAATTGATAAAAACTATGGGGACTTTTAAAGTTGGACTGAATGCATTGAATTTTAAACCATGGATGGCTATCAGTTTATGGGGACCAGGGGCGGAATGTGGTGGTTTGATTCAGGTGTTCCCATAGACTTAGGTGTTTTGAGTGCTAGGCTCCCAGCTGATGGAGATTTGAGAATTAATGCCCCTGGAGACAGTGTATTTTGGGGGTCAGGTTTATAGGTGTTATAGTCAGTTTCCCCATGCCAGTGTTTGGCACACTCTCCTGTTGCTATTGTCCCTTATGTTGGCCAGGGGGTGATGTCCACCCTCTGCTCATGCCATCATGGAGTTTCCCCCTTGAGCCTGTAAGCCAAAATAAACCCTTTTTTTCCCCACAAGCTGATCTTGGTTGGATGAATTCTACCAGCGATGCTGAACCTGATTGCAACAAGCACCAAAGCTATATGGGAAGAGAAGTGTCTGGAGTACACTGAGAAGGCCATTGGCAAGTCAAGCAAGTGGTAGCAGTACTGCATCCCTGTCTGTGATCCCAAAGGGGGCCTAGACAATGCATAGGGCCTAACCTCCAACATCAATGACTTTTCTTTTGTAAATTAAGTTAAATTAATTTATTTGAGAGAGAGAAAGAGAATGGATGTATCAGGGCCCCTAGTCACTGCAAATGAACTCCAGAAACATGTGCTAACTTGTGCATCTGGCTTATGTGGGGAATAGAACCTGGATCCTTAGGATAAGCAGGCAGGGTACTTAACCACTAAGCCATCTCTCCAGCCTCATCAATGACTTTTCTACTGGTGTTGCTAACCATAGTTTTGGCATATGCAACCCCTGAATGCTCAGCCAGAAGAGGGGTTACTTTGAGTTTGTTTGCAGTGGCTAGAGGCTCTGGTGCACCCATATTCATATTCTCTCTCCCTCTCTCTCACTCTCTCTCTCTCACACACACATACACACACACATCAAAAAATATTTTGCCAGGCATTATTGTGCATACCTTTAATCCCAGCAATTGGGAGGCAGAGGTAGAAAGATCACCATGAGTTCCAGGGCATCCTGAGACTACACAGGGAATTGCAGGTCAGCCTGGGATAGACTGAAGCCTTACCTCAAAAAAAAAAAAAAAAGAATAATAATAATAATTAAAAAAATAGCCAGACGTGGTGGCGCATGCCTTTAATCCCAGCACATGGGAGACAGAGGTAGGATGATTGCTGGGAGTTTGAGGCTGACCTGAGACCATATAGTGAATTCCAGGTCAGCCTGAGCTAGAGTGAGATTCTACCTGAAAACAACCAAAAGAAAAAAAAAAAGGCCATTCTGTTGGGCTTGTCTCCCCCCATTTTGTTTTCCTGGTTTTTTTTCGAGGTAGGGTCTCACTCTGGTCCAGACTGACCTGGAAGTCACTATGTAGTTTCAGGGTGGCCTTGAACTCATGGCAATCCTCCTACCTCTGCCTCCCAAATGCTGGGATTAAAGGTGTGTGCCACCACATCCGGCCCATTTTTTAAAATTTTTATTTATTTGCAAGTAGAGAGAAGAGAGAAAGAAAATACAGTGAGTACATATGTATGTCTGGCTTTACATGGGTGCTGGGAAATTGAAACCAGGCCAGCAGGCTTTGCAAGCAAGCACCTTTAACCACTGAGCCATCTCTCCAGCTCACTCTTGCTGCTTAATGCCAGGCGCTGTGGTGTCTAGCCTCTGCTCAACCATCCTTCTTTCTCTGTCCCGATAAAGCTTCCCCTCTAGACTGTAAGCTGAAATGAGCCCTTTCCTCCCATAAACTGCTTTGGGCGGCTTGCTTTGACTCAGTAACATGAACGTAGCTACAGCATATTTTCCCTCTAGCCCTCCTTTCCTGAGGCTGAAACACAACTGAACTAGGGAAGGGTCATGAGGGAATGGACATTTCTGAGTGTGCAAAACCAGTAAACATATGCAAATGATTTCCTCTACAAAGAAATCAAAAAGTAGTTCACATGGACTATATGTGTGAGGGTAACTGTTCCAGCCTTTTCCAGATATCAATTTTCCCTAAACAAACCTCATAATTCATAACGTCTCCATAAATAATTCAACAATTTATAATTTATCCTACTCAGTCTGTTTATTTCAATTCTCCATTAAAAAAAAAAATAGACAAGCTGGGTGTGGTGGCGCATGCCTTTAATTTAATAATTTAAAACAATCCATTCTGGAGCTAGAGAGATGGCTTAGTGGTTAAACGATTGCCTGTGAAGCCTAAGGACACCGGTTCGAGGCTCGATTTCCTAGGACCCACGTTAGCCAGATGCACAAGGGGCACATGCGTCTGGAGTTCAATTGCAGTGGCTGGAAGCCCAGGCGCTCCCATACTCTCTTTCTCTCTTGTCACTCTCAAATAAATAAATAAAAATGAACAACAACAAAAAATCCATTCTGAGAGCCAGGTGTGGTGGCACACACCTTTAATCCCAGCACTCCCAGGCATAGGTAGGAGGATCACCATGAATTTGAGACCACCCTGAGACCACCCTGAGACTATATAGTGAATTCCAGGTCAGCTTGGGCTAGAGTGAAACCCTGCCTTGGGAAAAAAGGGGGGGGGACTGTGGGATGGCTTAGTCAAAGGACTCTTGTTCGATTCTCCAGGACCCACATTAGTCAGATGCACAAGGGGGCACACACATCTGGAGTTCGTTTGTTTGCAATGGCCAGAGGCCCTGGTATGCCCATTCTCTCTCTCTTTCTCTCCCCCTCCCTCCCCCTCTTTCTTTGTCAAATAATAAATAAGTAAAAATATTTTTAAAAATTTAAAAAATTGGCCGGGCGTGGTGGCGCACGCCTTTAATCCCAGCACTTGGGAGGCAGAGGTAGGAGGATCGCCGAGAGTTCGAGGCCACCCTGAGACTCCATAGTGAATTCCAGGTCAGCCTGGGCTAGAGCGAGACCCTACCTCAAAAAAAAAAAATTCAAAAAATCAAAAATTTAAAAAATTGCCTGGTGTGTTGGCATATGTCTTTAATCCCAGCACTTGGGAGGCAGAGGTAGGAGGATCACTGTGAGTTCAAGGCCACCCTGAGACTCCATAGTGAATTCCAGGTCAGCCTGGGCTATAGTGAAACCCTACCTTGAAAAACCAAAATAAGGCCAGGCGTGGTGGCGCACACCTTTAATCCCAGCACTTGGGAGGCAAAGGTAGGAGGATTGCCATGAGTTCGAGACCAGAGATGTCCCTAATGACCAAAGAGCCATAGAACATGGCCGGGTGTGGTGGCACAAGCTTTTAATCCTAGCACAGATGCTGAGGCAGGAGGGTCTGCTTGAGTTCAAGGTCACCTTGAGACTCCATAGTGAATTCCAGGTCAGCCTGGGCTAGAGTGAGACCCTACCTTGAAAAAAAAAAAAAAAAGAAAAAAGAAAAAACCAAAAAAAAATTTAAAAAATTATTTGACTAGAGCTGAGTTGAAAATTTCCTCCATGCAGACCAGCTGACAGAAAGCTGGGAAAAGCTACACTGCATACAGATCAAGGGGGGAGAGAGAAATCACCAGTGGAGACACTGCAAGCCTTAAATTTGGCAGCCAGGACAAATGAGCCAGCAGGTATAATAGAGGCAGGTCTGTTATGGGGGAAACAGTCGCTTTCTAATTGGACTGGTGGCCGGCTCCATGGGAGGGAATACATTCCTGATACTGAAACCTACAACAGGGGTAGTCATGAGCCCTAGGGGTGTAATATCTGCTGCTGTCTGGCTAGATGTATATAATATGCTTATCAAACTGCCCAGTAAGCACTTCTCTTAATGTTCATACCCTTATATTAATGCTACTCTCACTTTTGGTACAGAATCTTCTCTTTTCAGATGGCAGTGACCTTGCGACGACTCAGAAGGTATCATGGTGCTGGAAAGAAGTGACCACAGAGCTCAGCACTGCAATATCTCTATCACACCTTCCAAGGCTCAGGGTCTAATGCGGAAGACGTGGCAGAAAGAATGTAAGAACCAAAGGAAGGGTAGGACTCCTTACAACGTGCTCCCCCCCCGAGACACAAAATGGCCTGGATATCCATGACCTCACAGTGCCTGACACTACCTACACAAGACCATCATAAGAGGGGGAAAAGGCCATGACATCAAAATAAAAGAGAGACTGATTAAGATGGGGAGGGGATATGATGGAGAATGGAGTTTCAAAGGAGAAAGTGGGGGGAGGGAGGAACTTACCATGGGTTATTGTCTATAATTATGGAAGTTGTCAATAAAAAAGTAAATTAATAAAAAAAGAAAAGAAATATTTGAGACAGAGAGAAAGAGGCAGAATCACAGAGAGAGTAAATGTGGGCACTCAAGGGCCTCCTGCCACTGCAAACAAACTCAGAGGTATGTGCTACTTCATGCAACTGGCTTTGTGTGGGTAACTGCGGAACTGAACCTGGGCGTCAAGCTTTGCAAGCAAGCAAGCATCTTCAACCGCTGAGCCATCTCCCCAGCCATCTCCTGACTTCTTCACCTCATTTGTCACTAAAGCCCATCCAGTAGCAATCCCAGAGAAGCTCTTTTAACCAGTCACCCACTTGGATGATCTACTCGATTAATCAATGCTCTCCATTGCCTCCAAAGTGCTATTGAAACCCAGTGCATGCGGAACCCTTGGGAACACGCTATTGCTCCCACATGTTGAGTCAATGTTTGCGCACCAACCTGCTTATTCTAGCTGGTCTTGTTTGAATTACATATTCAACAAAAAGTTACATCTCATGTAAAGTGTGTGTATAAGAAAAATAATTTCTTGGAGAGGTAATATCATAGAGAATGGAATTTCAAAGGGGAAAGTGTTGGGGGGGGAGGGAATTAACATGGGATATTTTTTTATAATCATGGAAAATGCTAATAAAAAATAAAAAGAAGGGCTGGAGAGATGGCTTAGCGGTTAAGTGCTTGCCTGTGAAGCCTAAGAACCCCGGTTCAAGGCTCGGTTCCCCAGGTCCCACGTTAGCCAGATGCACAAGGGGGCGCACGCGTCTGGAGTTCGTTTGCAGAGGCTGGAAGCCCTGGCGCGCCCATTCTCTCTCTCTCCCTCTATCTGTCTTTCTCTCTGTGTCTGTCGCTCTCAAATAAATAAATAATTAATTAAAAATAAAAAAATAAAAAAGAAAAAGAAAAAGAATTTCTCTTTATGAAAATTAAATTGAGGCCTGGGGATGTAGCTAAGTTGCAAGAGCACTTACCTAGCATTCATGAAGCTCTAAGGTCAATCCCCAGCATGATGGTACACACCTGTAACCCCGATCCTTGGGGAGAGGAAGCAAGAGGATCAGAAGTTCAATGTCAAGCTGGTGTGGCAGTACACACCTTTAATCCCAGCACTCAGGAGACAGATGTAGAAAGCTAGCCTGGGCTACAGAGAGACTCTACCTTGAAAAACCAAAAAAAAAAAAAAAGTTCAAAATCATTTTCAGGTACATAATGAGGTTGAGGCCAGCCTGAGTTACATAAGACATTATCTCAAACATAACATAAATAAATAACATAAATAAATCAAACAGTATGGAAAATTTTGATAAAAAATAAATCATATTTGGGCTGGGGAAATGGCTTGGCAGTTAAGGCACTTGCCTGAGAAGCCTAAAGATACTGGTTCAATTCCCTAGGACCCACGTAAGCCAGATGCACAAGGGGGCACATGCGTCTGGAGTTCGTTTGCAGTGGCTACAGGCCCTGGCATGCCCATTCTCACTTTCTCTCTATATGCCTCTCTCTCTCTCTCTCTCTTAAATAAATAAATAAAATATTTTTAAAAATCATATTTTAGGGCTGGAGAGATGGCTTAGCGGTTAAGCGCTTGCCTGTGAAGCCTAAGGACCCCGGTTCGAGGCTCGGTTCCCCAGGTCCCACATTAGCCAGATGCACAAGGGGGCGCACGCGTCTGGAGTTCGTTTACAGTGGCTGGAAGCCCTGGCACGCCCATTCTCTCTCTCTCCCTCTATCTGTCTTTCTCGCTGTGTCTGTCGCTCTCAAATAAATAAATAAAAAATGAACAAAAAAAAAATTTTAAAAAAAATCATATTTTAAAAATTGCAGATGAGCCGGGCATAGTGGTGCATATCTTTAATCCTAGCACTCCAGAGGCAGAGGTAGGAGGATCTCCGTGAGTTTGAGGCCACCCTGAGACTACATAGTGAATTTCAGGTCAGCCTGGGCTAGAGTGAGACCCTACCTCAAAAAAAGGGGGGGCTGGAAAGATGGCTTAGTGGTTAAGCACTTGCCTGTGATGCCTGAGGACCCCGTTCGAGGCTCAGTTCCCCAGGACCCACGTTAGCCAGATGCACAAGGTGGTGCACGTGTCTGGAATTTGATTGCAGTGGCTGGAGGCCCTGGTGCACCCATTCTCTCTCTGTCTATCTGCCTCTTTCTCTGTCTGTCATTCTCAAATAAATAAATAAAAATAAACAAAACATTTTAAAAAAATGGAAGATGAGGGCAGGGAAGATGGTTCAGCCATTAAAGGCGCTTGTTCCCTGGGATTCAATAAAGCCTTCCAGCTTGGTTTGATTCCCGAAGTGGTATAAACATCTGGGGTACATATGCAGTGGTGAAAGGTCCTAGTGTACCCATTTTATCTATTCTTCCACTTCTCTCTCTCTCCTTGAAAACAGATAAGTAAAATTATTTTTTAAAATTTCAGTTTGGGGGGCTGGAGAAATGGCTCAGTGGTTTAAGGCACTTGCCTGCAAAGCCTACCAATCTGAGTTCAATTCCTCAATACCCACAAAAAGCCATATGCACAAAGTGGCCTATGTGTCTGGAGTTTGCAGAGGCTAAAGACCTTGGTGCATCCATTCTCTGTCTCTGTCTCTCTGCCAGACACGGTGGCACATACTTTTAAATTAACTTTATTTATTTATTTGAAAGGGACAGACAGAGAAAGAAGCAGAGAGAGAGAAAGAGAGAGAGAGAGAGAGAATGGGCACGCCAGGGCCTCCAGCCACTGCAAATGAAGTCCAGATGCGAGTGCCCCCTTGTGCATCTGGCTAATGTGGGTTCTGGGGAATCAAGCCTCGAACCTGGGTCCTTAGGCTTCACAGGCAAGCGCTTAACCACTAAGCCATCTCTCCAGCTCAGCACATACTTTTAATCCCAGCACTCCAGAAACTGGAGAAGAAAAAATCATAGATGCAAACCATTTCTGGTAGTGCAGCCTGTAGCCCCAGCTACTTAGGAGACTGAGGCCTGAAGATGGTAAGTTCAAGGCCTCCCTGGACTTTTTTTTAGCAATTTAGTCCTTTTTTCATCCATTTAGCAAAATGTAATCTCAAAAAAAAGGGGGGGGGGTGGAGAGATGGCCTAGCGGTTAAGGCATTTGCTTGCAAAGCCAAAGGACCTCTGTTCAATTCCCCAGGATCCATGTAAGCCAGAAGCACAAGGGGGTGCATGTGTCTGGAATTGGTTTGCAGTGCTTGGAGGCCCTGGCACACCCATTCTCTCTCTCCCTCTCTTTGCCTCTTTGTCTCTCTCAAATAACTCAGGAGGCAGAGGTGGGAGAATCTCTGTAAATTCAAGGCTACCCTGAGACTACAAAGTGAATTCCAGGTCAGCCTGAGCTAGAGTGAAACCCTACCTCGAAAAAAAAAAAAGTCTGAGCCCAGGCTGGCCTCAAACTCACTATGTAGCTGAAGATGGCCTTGAACACTTTTTTTTTTTTTTTTGAAGCAGGGTCTCACTGTAGCTCAGGCTGACTTGGAATTCTCTATGTAGTCTCAGGCTGGCCTCGAACTCCTACCTACGTTTGCCTCCCAAATGCTGGGATTAAGTGTATGTGCCATCACACCTGACCCCTCAATATTTTTTTGAGACAGGGTCTCATTCTAGCCCAGGCTAACCAATAATGATCAGTAACCAGGCAGGCCTCAAATGTTCAAACACCCCACCCCACAAAAATATCCATAAGAAAGATCCTGAACTCCACACAGTAGATCATCCAAAGTAAAGTGTTTGGCCCTATATCAAGAGATTGGGGGCTGGTGAGCTGGCTCAGTGATTAAAGGCATTTACTTTGCAAGCCTGATGACCGGAGTTCAGAACTCCAGAATCTACATAAAATGGGATGCAAAAGCTAGCACCTGCCAGGTGTGGTGGCAAAGGTAGTGGAGGCAGAGGTAGGAGAATCACCATGAGTTCAAGGCCACCCTGAGACTACATAGTGAATTCCAGGTCAGCCTGGACTAGAGAGTGAGACTCTACCTTGAAAATACAAAATAAATAAATAAATAAAGGCACCTAAAAGCCAATGTAGTGTTTAAATTTTACTAGATGTGCATGTGGCGGAATATATCTGCAATCACTTTGGGAGGATAAAGTGGGAGAGTCTTTTGTGCTCCAAAGTTGAAATAAGGTAATACATTTTATTTTATTTTTTTTTCTTTTAAAAATATGGAACGCTTCACGAATTTGCGTGTCATCCTTGCGCAGGGGCCATGCTAATCTTCTCTGTATCGTTCCAATTTTAGTATATGTGCTGCCGAAGCGAGCACAACATTTTATTTTTATTTATATTTGAGAGAGAAAGAGGCAGAGAGAGTGGGGGGGGGGGCAAGATAGAGAGAGAGAATGGGCATGCCAGGGCCTTCAGCAGCTGCAAATGATCTCAAGAAGCATGTACCACCTTGTGCAGCTGGCTTATGTGGGTCCTGGGAACCAAACCTCGGTCCTTTAGCTTTGCAGGCCAGTGCCTTCAACACTAAGCCATCCTTCCATCCTGAAATAAGGCAATATAATGAGACCCTTCACATCCCATCTTAAAACACAAGAGAAATTTTGTTTTTTCTGGCCAAGCTTAACTTTTTTATTTTTCTTTTATTATTATTATTATTTTTAACCTTTTCACAATTTTTTATTAACATTTTCCATTATTATAAAAAATATCCCATGGTAATACCCTCTCTCCCCCCCACACACTTTCCCCTTTGAAATTCTATTCTCCATCATATTACCTCCCCATCTCAATCATTGTAGTTACATATTTACAATACCAACCTATTAAGTTCCCTCCTCCCTTCAAGAATTTTTTTTACTACATTATATTTTAAAGACACTTCTCTGAATTTGCCTCAAATTTTTTGTTTGTGTGCATATATGTATATTTATTTCAGAGAGCAGAGAGAGAGAGTATAGGCAGGCCTGGACGTCTTGCTGCTGCAAAAGAACTCCAGACAAATGTGCCACTTTGTGCACCTGGCTTTACATGGGCACTGGGGATTTGAACATAAGTCATCAGACTTTGCAAGCCCAAAGACTACTTTTTTCCACTACATATTTACTTGAATTCATTGTTACACGTTGAATTACTGGCTTACACTAGGCGATCAACATGCTTCAATCAGTCATACAATATTAATGCACGTGTCAGGAAATATATCCTGCAGTAAGTGACTTCCTTGGCAGTTTGCAGAGAGGTCATTAACTCCTGCCACTGATTAATGCATCAGTTATCATGGGATTATGAGTAAAGTGAGTCACCCCAACTGTTCATATTAGGTTTCTCTGCACTGTGATCCTAAGGTAATAGCATGAATTAAATGTACCTTTCAAGGACTGTAAGAAAAGTCATCATGTAATGGAATAAAAAAAATTATAAAAGAGGGCTGGAGAGATGGCTTAGTGGTTAAGGTGTTTGCCTTTAAATCCTAAGGACTCAGGTCCAATTCCCCAGTACCCATGTAAGCCAGGTGCATACGGTGGTGCATGCATTTAGAGTTCATTTGCTGTGGCTAGAGGCCCTGGTGAGCCCATTCTCTCTATTTATCTGCCCCCCAAATAAATAAATATATAAATGCAATAAAAATTATGAAAAAAATCATCATGTATTTAGTTGTTTATACCTGCTGTCAAATTGTTTTGACAGGGAAACATTGGCAGAGAGGTACAATACGTAATTGTTATGATGAAAATAAATTCATTGGTAGTACATAGTTCTCCGTCTCTGAAGTGAAGGTATAATAGAGATTAGGAATAATTTTACCAAAGCCTTATTTTGGAAAAAATGGCAGCAATGTTTAAGTTGCTACTGTTCTTCATTTGGATCTGGTATATGTACATTAAATTTTTTTTCAAGCAGATTACATTCTACAAGCAAGTGCCCTTAGCTGCTAAGCCATCTCTCCAGCCTGACTCAGACATACTTAACATATATTTATTTCATTGAGAGAGGGGTGAGAAAGAAAGAAGAGAGAGAATGAGCAAGCCAGGACCTTTTGCTGCTGCAAACAAACTCCAGACACAATGTGCCACCTTGTATATCTGGCTTTATGTGGGTACTGTGGAATCAAATCCAGGCCTTTAAGCTTAACAAGCAAGCACCTTTAGCCACTGAGCCATCTCTCCAGCCCAGAACTGACAAATTCTAATTAAGCCAAAACTAGACAGAGATGCTGGGTGTGGTGGTGCATGCCTTTAATCCCAGCACTTGGGAAGTAGCGATAGGTTGATTGCTATGAGTTTGAGGCCATCCTGAGACTACATAGTGAATTCCAGGTCAGCCTGAGCCACAGAGCAAGACCCTACCTAGAAAAACAAAAAACAAAACAAAACAAACTAGATTAAAGCCAAGCTGGAGGTCATGATTCACCCTCCTCACCTGCCTATTCCTTAGGGGACTGTCCAGCTGTCAGGACTTTCAGCTAGGACACCGTTGGTTGGCTCCAGGCAAAGATGTCACTCAGGTGAAGGAGTGACAAGGTTTCTTCTTCACTGTGGAGGACTCCATCCCTTATTCTCTCCATTGAGGGACTGAGACCACCGCCTTACTGAGTGGAGGGACTTAGGAGCTGAAGGTGGTAGCTACTCTGTGAGGCCCGGGATGGGGCTGAGTGTGTGATAGGTGAGGTGGAACTGGACCTGCTTGAATCTGAGGCAGAGTAGAGGGTGACACTGTGGCAATTTCCCTAAAGCCCTTCCAGTTCTGTATGGACCGGAGTGCACCAGAGCTGCAGGCCTGGCCTCCCAGCACTCTTGAAAACCTGGCTATCAGTTCCCGATTGTTTGGTGATTCTTGGTCAAAGCTGCATACCACAGTTTCTTCATCACAGAGGACCAGCCCACATGGCACCTTCGTGGGCTCATGGTATAGCAGGTATATGTCCAGATGGCTCTCATCGTGCCACGCAGCCTCGATGCCATTGGCCTGGTAGCCCACCATGGTCTCATGACAGGTCTTGGTGAGGCAGTACACCTCCATTACCGATCTCCCAAAGAAGGCTCCCATGTAGTAAAAATCACCCTCCCCCTGGGGTATGCAGGTCTGAGATTGGAGTTGGCACTCATAGGTGAAGTCCTCTTGGTTGTTCCTGTAGAAACCAGGGTGCAGAGTTCCAAGGAGAACTGACAGGATCTCCACACCCACGTGGTCACAGAACTTCACATCCATATCAGCACACACCAGGTAATCCACCTTGTGCTCGAAGCGCTGCTCTGAGAGGCGGCTGATCGTCTCCATGTGGTGCATAGATACGTCCTGCCAGTGAGGGTAGCTGGGCAGTCAGGACCACCAGCCACCATCCTGCTCCCAACAGCACTGCTGGCATGTCTGCTGGCCGGTCAGTGAAGACACAGGAGTTGACCCTGGGTCCAACCATGAAGTGCTGCTCTGCTGTCTCCAAGAACTACTTCAGATGGAAGACCACTTCCTTTTTTTTCTGAGGTAGGGTCTCACTCTAGCCCAGGTTTTCCTGAAATTCACTATGTAGTCTCAGGGTGGCCTCGAACTCACGGCGATCCTCCTACCTCTGCCTCCCGAGTGCTGGGATTAAAGGCGTGCACCACCACGCCCGGCTTCACTCCTACTCTTCTCAGAGGTTTCTGGGCTTCTCGGCAACTGGCTTCTGGGGCTCAAGTACATGTACCTAAAGACTAAGGTGAGAGCTGTTAGAGGAAAGATCTCAGGGTGAAGTGAGTAGTGTTTCGGCTTTCTAAAAGGCAGAGGTAGGGCTGCTGATTTAGCTCAGTGACAAGAGCAGGTCCTGGATTCAGTCTTCAGCACCGGAAGGGAAAGGCACACATCATCAGAATGGATTTTTGTTTATTTTTTTTGAGGTAGGGTCTCACTAGCCCAGGCTGACCTGGAATTCACTATGTAGTCTCAGGGTGGCCTCAAACTCACAACCATCCTCCTACCTCTGCCTCCCAAGTGCTGGGATTAAAGGCATGTGCCACTAGGGCCGGATGGAATAACACTCACTTTGCAAGGCCTGCACTGTGTGGCTGAGACTCCACTGCCACAGACTTCTCTCTCATGGTGTCCTAGTGCTCTTGAAGGCAACTCGCCTACAATCAGCTGCGTCATTTTGGCTACTGGAGGTTTGGATGGGCATCTGCAGCAATTGATGGAAATGGATCTGCTGTGTGCCCGCCGCTTGCAGTTGAAATGGGTGAATTCATGAAAGCCAGGAAAGTGGTGCTGGTCCTGGCTGGACACTACTGCAGACACAACGCTGTCATCCTGAATATTGATGATGGCACCTCTGACCATCCCTATGCCACTGCTTTGCTCTGGTGGCTGGATTTGACCGCTATCCATGCAAAGTGACAGCTGCCATGAGCAAGAAGAAAATTGCCAAAAGATCAAAGATCAAGTCTTTTGTGAAGGTTTATAACTATAATCACCTCATGCCCACAAGATATTCTGTGGATATCCCCTTTGACAAAACTGTTGTCAACAAAGATGTCTTCAGAGACCCAGCTCTGAAATGTAAGGCTAGACCAGAGGCTAAGGTCAAGTTTGAGGACAGATACAAGATGGGCAAGAACAAGCGGTTCTTTTCCAGAAGCATAGGTTTTTAGATGTGGTTTTTCTCCCCCATAATTAAAAATAAAACAATCAGGGCTGGATAAATGCCTTAGCAGTTAAGGCATTTGCCTGCAAAGCCTAAGGACCCTGGTTCAATTTCTCAGGACCCATGTAAACCAGATGCACAAGGGGGCACTTGTATCTGGAGTTCATTTTCAGTGGCTAGAGGCCCTGGCATGCCCAGTCTCTCTTTCTCTCTATCTGCCTCCCCGCCCCTCAGATAAATAAATAAAATAATTTTTAAAAATTAAAGAACCCAGGAATAGATGATAAGACCCTATTGCTGAGGACTCCACATACTTGGGCTGCAAGGCCACTGAGAAATCCTGCTGGAACTGAACTGATAACCTCCTCCATGTAGACCAGCTGACAGAAAGCTGGAAGAAGCCATTCTACATGCAGTTCAATGGGAGAAAGATATACCACCAGTGAAGATACTCAACAGTGGACACTGCAAGCCTTATAATTGGCCAGCCAGGCCAAATGAGCCAATGGGTGCAATAGTGGCACATCTGTCATGGTGGAAACCAACTGCCCTCCAATTGGACTGGAGGCCCTCTCCAAGGGAGGGAATACATCCCTGATACTGAAAACTTAAAACAGGGGTAGTCATGAGCCCTAGGGTTGTAACATCTGCTGATGTCTGGATAAGGGTATATACTATGCTTATCAAACTGCCCAGTAAACACTTTTCTTACTATTTATACCCTTATATTAATGCTACTCTCACTTTGGGTAGGGAATCTTCTCTTTTCAGATGGAAGTGACCTTGGGACAACTCAGAAGGTATCATGGTGCTGGAAAGAAGTAACTAGAGTACCGAGTAACATCTCAATCACACCTTCCAAGGCTCAGGGTCTAATGTGGAAGAGGTGGCAGAAAGAATGTAAGTGCCAAAGGAAGGGTTGGACTCCTTACAACGTGCTCCCTCTAGACCTCGATATCCATGAGCTCATAATGCCTGACACTACCTACACAAGACCATCATAAGAGGAGGGAAGGATCATGGCATTCAAATCGAGGAGAGACTTATTAAGATGGGGAGTGGATGTGATGGAGAATGGAATTTCAAAGGGGAGAAGGGGGGAGGGAGGACATTACCATGGGATATTTTTTCTAATCATGGAAAATGTTTAATAAAATTGAGAAAAAATAATCAAAGAAAATTGGGCTGGAGAGATGGCTTAGCAGTTAAGCACTTGCCTGTGAAGCCTAAGGACCCAGATTCAAGGCTCGATTCCCTAGGACCCACGTTAGCTAGATGCACAAGGGGCGGCATGCGTCTGGAGTTCATTTGCAGTGATGAGACTAAAGCAAAAGGATTGCCATGAGTTTGAGGCCATCCTAAGCTACATGAGTTTCATTCATGTCTAGATGGGCTGCTGAAATGAGCTCCTTGGGAGGCAGAGGTAGGAGGATCACTGTGAGTTGGAGGCCACCCTGAGATGGAATGGTGAATTCCAGGCCAGCCTGGGTTAGAGAGAGACCCTACCTTGAAAAACCAAAAAGAAAAATAAATAAGTAAATAAATAAATAAATAAATGAGCTCCTGTATCAAAAAGAAAGCAAAGTTGTGTGTGGAGGCACGCGCCTTTAATTCCAGCACTCTGGAGGCAGTGGTAAGAGGATCACTGTGAGTTCCAGACCAGCCAGAGACTACATAGTGAATTCCAGGTCAGCCTAGGCTAGAGTGAGACCCTACCTCAGAATAATAAAAAAAAAAAAAAAAAAGAAAAAAGAAAGAAAGAAAGGGGGGTTGGACAGATAGCTTAGCAGTTAAGGCACCTGTCTGCAAACCAAAGAAGCCAGGTTTGATTCCCTAGGATCCTCGCAACCAGATGCACAAGGTGGTACATGCGTCTGGAGTTTGTATGCAGAGGCTACAGACCTTGGAATGCCTTTTCTCTCTAGCTCTCTTGCTATGTCTCTCTCTCTGCCTTTTTATCTCTCATAAATAAATAAATAAATCCAAGAAGCTTTAATAAAACTGAATGATTGGGGGGATATCCATTCCAACTATCACACTATGTAAGTGTTACACTTTTGTCAGATTTCTTCCAATTTACCATGAAGTATATATAAAAATGATGTGCACTGCCAAGAAATGTGGAGTTACATTCCAACCTCCAGCTATCATCTTAATTTATGAGAATGAAACCAAGGGGAAGAGTTGCCAGCAGAGCATGGATCATGCCAGTATGGAACTTTTCCAAGTTTTCAGATCGTATCAGAACTGCTGAACAATGAAAGAATAATCCACGAACAAGTGTTACCTGGAACAGGTGTCCCCGAAGCAGCTACAGAAGTTGTTCAGTGTTTTACAAGGTTACTTAAAAGGACAGAGCCTGGCAGAAATTCGATGGGAAACCACCACTGATCCTGAGGAGGACCTGAACAAACTAGATGACTAGGAGCTCGTCAAAAGGAAGTGTATCATGGGATAACTTTTTTTTTTTAATTTTTATTTTTTGGTGTTTGAAGTAGGGTCTCGCTCTAGCTCAGGCTGACCTGGAATTCACTGTGTCTCAGGGTGGCCTGGAACTCATGGCAATCCTCCTACCTCTGCCTCCTGAGTGCTGGGATTAAAGGCGTGTGCCCCCATGCCCGGCATGGGCAAACTTATTTTTTTTAATTAATTTATTTTGACAGAGAAAAGGGAGAGAGAGAGAGAATGGGTGTGCCAGGGCCCCCAGCCACTGCAAACATACTCCAGACACGTGTGCCCCCTTGTGTATCTGGCTAACGTGGGTCCTGGGGAATCCAACCTGGGTCCTTTGGCTTTGCAGGCACACGTCTTAACTGCTAAGCCATCCCGCTAGTCCATGGATGAAGTTTTTGAGAAAAATCAGAAGAGGAAGGATGATTCAAATTTTGTTTATGACATTGAGGTTGAACTCCCACAGGATGAACAACTAGCCCTGTGGCTGGGACACAGAATCAACTGTTGAGTTCTGATACCAAACAGTTATTGGCTTGTAGAATGTCCATGTTTCTACAAATTATGTAGATTTGTTGGAGAAAAATTATTGTTTACTAAATGTGTATATGTTGGGTCATAAAACCAGTATATTTACATCTAGTATGTAGGCCTATAAGGAATGTAGAGAAAACAATATAGGAATCTGTGTGTAAGGTGCTTGCAATCTATTAAGGATAACTCAAAAACTTGTGAAAAGATAAATGAACAGTACTAAGCAATGCCATATGCTTGATAAAGGCTAAAGAATGTCAGATCCGGGCTGGAGAGATGGCTTAGCAGTTAAGGCATTTGCCTGCAAAGCCAAAAGACCCAGGTTTGATTCCCCAGGACCCACGTTAGCCAGATACACAAGGGGGCACACGTGTCTGGAATTCGTTTGTAGTGGTTGGAGGCCCTGGCATGCCCATTCTCTCTCTCTCTCTCTCTCCATCTTTTGTTATCTCAAATAAATCAATAAAAATAAAATATTAGAAGAATATCAGATCATAGGTGACCGTGGGGTAAAATAGTCAGGGAAGATGTTTTCCTTCAGTGGGAAGATGAGGCTTTGGCCCTTGACATATTGAACCTATGCAGGAATCCAGATGAGAGCTACTGAAGAAAGGGGAAGGGCATGGCAAAGAGACAAGAAGTAGAAACTTTTATTTGAAGAAGAGTGAACAAAGTATAGCTTGACAAGATTGGGATCATCCTGTGTGCATTGTTTTCTGTGTATTGAAACCAGGAAAAGAGTACCTGCAAAATGCTTGGCATTGCAGGTGGATACCATGTGATGGGCAGCAGGGCAATTCTGTCCTTCTGGAATCAGGATACATGTACTAAAGATACTCTGAAAAGCCAGGCGTGGTGGTGCACACCTTTAATCCCAGCATTCAGGAGGCAGAGGTAGGGGGATTGCCGTGAGTTCGAGACTCCATAGTGAATTCCAGGTCAGCCTAGGCTAGAGTGAGACCCTATGTCGAAAAACCAAAAAAAAAAAAAAAGATACTCTGAAACCCAGAACCTCTTCCCATAAATGAGCAGTTTATAAAATGGGAAATCTACTCATAAAAATAAATAATAGGTACTGCCAATTTTAGACCTGTTTATGAATTTGAGTGTACAAAAAGAGGATCTTTGTTTAACAAGGTAATGTGTGTGCAAATATATTTGTTCTTATGTCATTGGTAGAAATCTTGTGTCTTCTACAAGGAAATTATTCATTAAATAAAGCTGTAGAAAGGGAAAAAAAAAAGAAAAGCAAGCAAGCCTGGCGCGGTGACGCACACTTTGAATCCCAGTGCTATGGAGGCAGAGGTAGGAGGAGTACCGTGCGGTCGAGCCAGCCTGTGAATTCCTAGTGAATTCCAGGACAGTCTGGGCTAGAGCAAGACCCTACCTTGAAAAATCGTAAAAAAGAAAGGAAGGAGGAAAAAAATCTAAATGTGTAAGTAGAGCTATCTGAAAGCATGAATATTCCTCCTGCATTAATGACTCAAAACCCAGCTATCTGTGGAAAACATGACAGCTTGAATTTCCACGGCTAATTAGAACACAGACAGGTTTGACACCTTTGGGAGGCCGACAGCAGCACTTCTAATTTTGTGTCTTTCACCAATTGATATTCACGCACGATGAATGTGACAGTGACAGTCAGATTAGACTGATTATTTTGTTAAATACTGAGTTGCAAAAACAACAGGGTCACAGGAAAGGCAGGTTTGCAGAATTTAACCTCTCGAGACACATTATCGTGTAGTTGCTAATACACAGGAGGCTTTAATAGATGAATAATAGACTGCTAAAATGTCACTGGCAGAGCGTGGTGGCACACGCCTTTAATCCCAGCACTCGGGAGGCAGAGTTAGGAGGATCGCTGTCAATTCTAGTCCAGCCTAAGAATACAGAATGAGTTCCAGATCATCCTGGGCTACAGTGAGACCCTATTTCAAAGAAAATAAAAAGAAGAAAAATAACTAATGCACAAAACCATGTCGTCATGAAGAGAATGAGGAATTCTTTTTTTGTTTTGTTTTTTTCAAAGTAGGGTTTCACTTTAATCCAGGTACCACCACGCCTGGCCTGGCTATTTTTTCTAATTTTTTTTAAAATTTTTATTTATTTATTTGAGAGTGACACAGAGAGAGAAAGAGGCAGAGAGAGAGAGAGAGAGGGAGGGAGGGAGGGAGGGAGGGAGGGAGGGAAGGAGGGAGGGAAGGAGAGAATGGGTGCGCCAGGCCTTCCAGCCACCGCAAATAAACTCCAGACACATACACCCCTTGTGCATCTGGCTAATGTGGGTCCTGAGGAATCGAGCCTTGAACCAGGGTCCTTAGGCTTCACAGGCAAGCGCTTAACTGCTAAGCCATCTCTCTAGCCCTGGCCTGGCTATTTTTAACACATACGATATAATGTATTTTGTTCACATTCAATTCCCATTATCCTATCCTATCCCTCTCCCATTTTCTCAACTACTCTCCCTTCTTTGATGACCTTTTTCTTGTTTTGTGTGTATGGGATCTAGAGTTTTATTAGGGTGGCTTGAGTGAACATGAGTGGGGAGTTATTTACTAAAGCATGAGCAATTTACCAGGGGCAAACCACTAAAGACTGCAACTCCTACTCCCTCAGCAACCCTTAACTGTCTGCCAATAGCTCCTCAGGGATGGGTGGGGTCCTCGTGAACCCTTCTCCCATTTTTTTATTTTTTTGGTTTTTTGAGGTAGGGTCTCACTCTAGCCCAGGCTGACCTGGAATTCACTCTGTATTCTCAGGGTGGCCTCGAACTCATGGCAATCCTCTTACTTCTGCCTCCTGAGTACTGGGATTAAAGGCATGCGCCAATACACCTGGCTACCTTCTCCCGTTTTTTTTTTTTTTTTTTTTTTTTTTTGGTTTTTCGAGGTAGGGTCTCACTCTGGGCCAGGCTGACCTGGAATTAACTCTGTAGTCTCAGGGTGGCCTTGAACTCCTGGCAATCTTCCTACCTCTGCCTCCCAACCTTCTCCCGTTTTTATGATAAATGCTGATGGCCTCAATCTTGTGCAGGAAACCACAACTGCTGTGAATTCATGAATGTAATGATCATCTCATGTCCAGAAGACAGTGTTCCACAGTACTCCTCCCCATCCTCCAGCCCTTACATCCTTTCTGCCACCTCTTCCTTTATGTTCCCTGAGCTTTGGAACGGTGATATAGATGTCCTGTTTGGGGCCAAGCACACAGTATTCACTAATTCTCATGGCTTTGGCCAGATATAAATGGTGGTAGTTTGAATGTGAATGTATGTTCCCTATAGCCTCACAGGTTTTTGTTTGTTTGTTTGTTTTTGTGTAGGAGGATCGCCATGAGTTCGAGGCCATCCTGAGACTGCATTGTGAATTCCAGGTTAGCCTGGACTAGAGTGAAAGCCTACCTTGAAAAATGAAAAAAAAAAAGAAAAATCCAGGCATGGTGGTGCACAACTTTTTTTTTGAAATATTTTATTTATGAGAGAGGGGAAGAGAGAGAGGCAGGCAGATATAGAGAGAGAATGAATGGACACACTAACAAACTCCATATGCATGTGCCACCTTGTGCATGTGGCTTTACATGGGTGCTAGGGAATTGAACCCAGGTCCTGAGGCTTTGCAGGCAAGGTGTACACCTTCAATCCCAGCACTCAAGAGGCAGAGGTGGGAGGATTACTAGGAATTCGAGGCCAGCCTGAACTACAGAGTGAATTTCAGGTCAGCCTGGGCTAGTGTGAGACTCTACATTGAGGGGGAGGAGGGGGAAGAATTTGAGTGATTCCTGGAGGAAGTGAAGTGTCTGGTGGTAATATGAGATGCAGGACATAAGGTTAAAATACTATGAGGAAAACCTCTCCTGTACTTGAAACCTTGCAAGAGGGGCGGTTTTGTCAGGTGACAAACTAGTTCCAGCTGGAATAGGAAGTTGACACGAACATTTACAGACGAGGCCAAGAATAAAATGGAAATGGTTGGTAACAAATGTTGAAACACTTAGGATGTTTGGTGAAGAATGGAATATGGAGTCAGAGCAAGAGAGGTAGTTGAGTGTCCAGATAGTAGTCAGGGTAATTGTAGTTGATGATCTAGAGGCTATGGGCAGTGATTGAGGGAAAGTGGATTGAATGGTGTGATGGAATTATCTTTTGCCAATCTGTTCAGTCATAGTAGAGAAACTAAGGTCAATAATATATAGAAGAAATAACCTTTTCTGTTTCTGGCCTTGTGGTGTGGCTGGATTACATTTGCTAATATTTTGGGATTTTTTTGGGGGGGGGCGCTGGTTTGAGGTAATGTTTTATTGTAACCCAGGCTGACCTGGAACTCACTCTAGTCCCAGGCTGTCCTACCTCTGCCTCCCAATGGCTGAGATTGAAGGAGTACACCACCATGTCTGGCTTTTCTCTCTCTCTGTGTGTGTGTGTGTGTGTGTTTGGTTTTTCTTTTCTTTCTTCTTCTTTTTTTTTTTTTCAGTTTTTCGAGGTAGGGTCTCTAGCCCAGGCTGACCTGGAATTCACTATGGAGACTCAGGGTGGCCTCAAACTCATAGTGATCCTCCTACCTCTGCCTCCCGAGTGCTGGGATTAAAGGCGTGTGCCACCACGCCTGGCTTGTGTTTGGTTTTTCGATGTAGGGTCTCACTCTGGCTCAGGCTGACCTGAAATTCACTATGTAGTCTCAGGGTGGCCTCGAACTCACGTGATCCTCCTACCTCTGCCTCCCAAGTGCTGGGATTAAAGGCGTGCACCACCATGCCCGGCACACCCGGTTTATTTTGGTATTTATTTATTTGTTTTTCGAGGTCTCACTCTAGCCCAGGCTGACCTGGAATTCACTATGTAGTCTCAGGGTGGCCTCAAACTCACGGCAACCCTCCTATCTCTGCCTCCCGAGTGCTGGGATTAAAGGTGCGTAGCACCATGCTTGTATTTATTATTACTGGTTTTTATCTATTTGCAAGGAGAGAGAGTGGGTGTACCAGGGCCTCTTGTAACTGCAAACAAATTCTAGGTGCATGCGCCACTTTGTGTGTTTGGCTTTATGTGGGCACTAGGGAATTGAACCATGGCTGTCAGTCTTTGTATACAAGTGCCTTTAACTGCTAAGCCATCTCCCCAGGCCTTTTTTCGGTATTTTGAAACAGGGTCTCATGTAGTCCAGAGTAGCTCAAACTTGCTATGTAGTCAACTCCCGGTTCTCCTGCCTCTACCTTCCATGTGCGGGATTATAGTAATTTTTTAAAAAATATTTTATTTATTTATTCATTTGAGGGGGGGGAGAGAGGGAGAGAGGGAGGGAGAATATGGGCATGCCAGGACCTTCAGCCACTGCAAATGAACTCCAGACACATGTGCCATTTTGTGCATCTGGCTTAAGAGGGTCATGGAGAAATTGAACCTGGGTCCTTGGCTTTGTAGGCAAGTGTCTTAACCACTGAGGCATCTCTACAGCCCCACAAATATATTAGAATTAGTTTATGAAAGGGTCTATTTTGACTTATAGTTCAAAAGGGGAAGTTTCTTTCATTTCATTTCTTTCTTTTTTGGGGGGATAGGGTCTCACTGTAGCCCAGGCTGACCTGGTACTCACTCTGTAGTCCTAGGCTGGCCACCAACTTGTTCCTGGCAATCCTCCTACCTGAGCCACCCCAGTGCTGGGATTAATAGCGAGTGCCACCACTCCTGGCTCAAGGGGAAGTTTCATCATGGCTGGAAAAGAATGGCTAGAGCAGACCTGGCTTCACCTTGTCACACATCAGCAGGGAGCATATAGAGAGGGAACAGTCTAGCTGGAGCCAGCTGGGCTGGGCTATATAGCTGCCCAAGGCCTGCCCTCACTGGTACACCTTCTCCAGCAAGGCTGTGTCCAGCAAAGGCCTCTAGAGCAGGGTGAGGCTTAAATCACAAACATATGAAGCTACGAACCACAATAGGTATGGGGGATCATTACAACAGGGTCTTACAAATGAGATTGTGCTCAATCTCTATGTTTGTAAATATGCAAAGATTTTTTTTTTTTTTTTTTTTTTTTGGTTTTTCGAGGTAGGGTCTCACTCTGGCTCAGGCTGACCTGGAATTCACTATGGAGTCTCAGGGTGGCCTCGAACTCACGGCGATCCTCCTACCTCTGCCTCCCGAGTGCTGGGATTAAAGGCGTATGCCACCACGCCCGGCTTGATTTTTTTTTTTTTTTTTTTTTTGAGGAAGGGTCTGACTTACTAGCCCAGGCCGACCCAGAACTCTATTTCTAGGCTCGAACTCACAATAACCCCCCCCCCCACCTCTGCTGGGATTTAAAGGCATGAGCCACTACACTGTATGTTGCGGTTGTAGATACGTTTCCCCCATTCCTATTTCAGTGTCTTCAACCTGAAAATCTCTAACGTTGTAAACAGTGAACTATGAATACACTAGTTTACCGACTCGGAGGCTTATTTTAATTTCGTTGAAACCTGCTCAAGTTCAATCGTTTTAGCGCTAGGATCCTGATGCTTTGGTCGGAGAGAGAGAGAGAGATCCGTCAGCACATCCTGACATAAGCTATTTGCAAATGGTAACCTGGATACAGCAGGAATAAAAAAGGTGTATCCAGGGCTAGTCCGGAAAAAAAAAAAAAGAAAAAGAAAAGCTTTAAAGATGTTAAGAATTAAAACCATCTTTTTGAAGTCTCTGACTTAAAAGCTCTGGGAACCGGTATTGCGCAGTTGACAGTGGAAAATCCCCAACTTTTCCCATCGACACCCGACAGCCTCCGTCGTCCAGGTCCAGCCCCACGCGTCCCGTCCCACCCAAGCCCCGCGCACGCGTCGCCACACTTGTGGCAAGCCAGCTGACCAACGGTCTTTGCGAAGGGAAGTTTCGCGCCATTTCACTCCATCCAGTGCAAGGTCAAATCCACCCCCTTCCCCCCACGCTCTCCGAGTTTTCTATTTTCCGGGGAGGCCCGAGCCTGTAAAGCTTTTCTCCTCCAGATCAGCAGAGGGGACAAGAGCGGGGGTGGGGGTGGGGGTAGGGAAGCAAAACAAAACAAGCAGCACTACAATCCTGGGGACTGAGTCAAATAACCACCCCCCCCCCTCCAAAGCGACAGATGAAGGGGCTCGCAGGACAGCTCAGCCGCCGGGCCGAATCCGGAGGACGCAAAAGCCCCGGGCGCGAGGGGTGGAGCGGGGGCGGGAAGGCGGCTAGCAAACCCAGAGCTGCGCGCGGGCCCCAGCGTCCGCGGAGGGCGGAGCCACCGCAGCGGTTGCAAAGACCCCCAAGGCTCGGGCAGGAGGCGGAGGGCGGGCTCGCCCTGCTCGACTCCTGATTGGCCGGTCCCTGCAAGCTGCGTGACGTCACCGAGGGGCGAACGTCTGATTTGTTGAGTGGGCGCCAACAGGCGAGGGGGGGGGCGAAGCGGACGCGGAGGAGGCGGAGCTCAGCGCGCAGGCGCAGTGACTCTAGTTCTTCTGGCCCGGACGCTCCTGGCCCAGCTCTCGCGGACAAGTCCCGACATCGCGCGCAACCCCCCCCTTTCCTCCTCTCTCCCCCCCCCCCACTCCACTCTCGGGGACCGCCCCCCCCTCGTCGTCCTCCTCCTCTTCGCTGTCGGCGTCGTCGAAGATAAACAATAGTTGTGGTCCCGGCGGCGGCCGAGCCCGTCCGTGTGTCTCCTTCCCGCCGTGGAATTCGGCGGGCTGCGTGTTCGCGAACGGGGCGAGGTGGTGGCGAGGGGAGGACCGGTGGCGGGGGGCGGGGGGAGCTGGGTGATCTCCCCGGGCAGCCGGCCATGGCGGGGCTGTACTCGCTGGGAGTGAGCGTCTTCTCGGATCAGGGCGGGAGGAAGTACATGGAGGACGTGACTCAGATCGTCGTGGAGCCCGAGCTGACTGCAGAAGAAAAGCCGTCGCCCAGGCGGCGGTCTCTCGTCCGGCCGTCGTCTCCTCTGCGTTCCTCGGCCGGCGGCGGAGCGGCGGCGGCTAAAGGCCCGCCGGCGGCGGCGGCGGCGACAGCGACAGCGGCGGTTACCCGAGACGCTCGCGACCCTCCGGCGGACGCCGGGGCCTCGCCGGGAGCCGGCCGCTGCTGTCGCCGCCGCTCGTCGGTGGCCTTCTTCGCCGTGTGTGACGGGCACGGCGGGCGGGAGGCGGCACAGTTCGCCCGCGAGCACTTGTGGGCTTTCATCAAGAAGCAGAAGGGCTTCACATCGTCCGAGCCCGCCAAGGTCTGCGCTGCCATCCGCAAAGGCTTCCTCGCCTGTCACCTCGCCATGTGGAAGAAACTGGGTAAGTTCTCGGGATTGTTTGGCTCCTGCCTCTTGATTTCTTTTATATTTCTTCCCGCTTCCCCGAGGCTAGTTTAAGGCTGGGTGGTCGTCGTGGTGGTGGTGGTGGTGGTGGTGGGAGATGCTTTTTTTATAGCATCGGCACCGCGTGGTTCCCCACCACCACCACCACCAAGCCCGGTACTGGGAGTGATGCGAAGGGATCCCTTGCCCCTCGGCGAATTGGCGCGGGTTCGGGGCGCACCAACTTGGCCTGGATGGGGGGGAAGATGAAGGGAAGATGCTGTCTCCCGGCAACCGCTCGCTGCTGCTGTCTTGTCCTCCTCCCTCCCCACCCCACTCCCGCCCCTCCGCAAGCTCGAGGATATGGGGACGCTGCCGTCGCTCCCATCGCTGGTTCACTTGAGTGGCAGCCCGGTGAACTGTTTGAAACTCGGCGCGAGATTTTAACCAAAAAGATAAATTGAAGAGACGTGGTCCTGGAGAGATGGGCAAAATCGGAGCGTTCCCTTAACCCATCTGTCATAATTTTGCTCTTGTTGAGATTTTGTCCCTCTTGGATGCCTCCTACCGGTTGGCGTCACTTCTCCAAATCGACTCCCCCCTCCTCTCCCCCCCCCCCCACCCCCGGTTGCTCACCTAAGCTAATTTTGAAGGGCTGAAATAGAATCATTAGGGACCGGCTTAGTCCTGGAAGGAATTCTGTTGTGATCATGTTTTAGACTCGTAACGTGGGAAAAAAGTGCAAAATGTTAGAGCTTTTCCACGGGCCTTGTCAAAGGGAGTATGTGTTAACTTCTAGTCATTTATTTCTTGGTGGTGGTAAAGTAGTTGCTTAGCCACCTGCATCACCTGCATGAGGCTAATTCTCCAGCTTTCATAGTGAAAAGAACTATGCAGATTCCTAGCAAAATAGGTGAAGGTAAGGAGTTATATGCTAAAAGAAAGAAGTGGGTTTCTTAATTTCCAAGAATTCAGGATTAGTTGTAGGGTTGTGCATATTTTTGCATGATTTGTAAGACAGTATTTCTGTGTAAAACATCATCATACAGGATTATGCTTGCTTATATATTGCTGTGCACATCTTTGTTAGAGAAAAGTAATGCTTTTCTATCATGGAAAAAAAAACTTTGTGGTAGCATAATAAAGTTGTTTTATTTTCGTTAAAGAGACAGACATGGAGAAAACTGTTACAGATTTGTAAAATACAGAACATTTTTAGAAAGGTATTGTCATAGAGTTGTAAAGACTAGCTGGTTTCAGAGTCTGTTTTCCATCTGTTTGGCGGTTTGCCAAGAAGGATTTGATTGACTCAAAGACCAACCACTAGGCCTTTTGGAGGCGGTTCCCATCCAATCCCATGGGTCCCTATTATGGATTTACTTTGTTTTTGTGTGGACAGAAAGCAGGGCTGAAAGCACTGTAGTATATTCTAGAAATACATCATATCATTGACTGTAGAGGAACTAAAAGTGGACAGAGAGGCAACAATACACTGCAAGATTAGACACAAACAACTATTACAGAGCCTGTTTATTTTGCAGTATGCTTGGGGCAATGTGAACTTGCCACATGCTTGAACTTTAAGGATCAAACAAGCCTTTATAGCTGAATTTTATAGTTGGTTGGTGCCTTAACCCTATAATCTCATCAGAGGTGGGAGTATTGCTGCAAGTTCAAGGCCAGCTTTGACTACATAGGGAGACCTGGCTCAAAAACAAACAAACAAAAACCTAAAATAAAAAAATGGAGAGCTGGGCATGGTGGTGTATGCCTTTAATCTCAGCACTCAGGAGGCAGAGGTGGTAGGAGGATTGCCATGAGTTCAAGGTCACCCTGAGACTACATAGTGAATTCCAGGTCCGCCTGAGCTGGGGTGAGACCCTACCTTGAAAAACAAAACAACAACAAAAAAATTGGGGTTGAATGCTTGTGGTTAACCAACCTGTAGGAGGCATCCAAGAGGGACAAAGCCTGCAAAGCCAAAGGACCCAGGTTTGATTCCCAAGTACCCATATGAGCCAGGTGCACAAGGTGGCGCATGTGTCGGTTGTTTGCAGTGGCTGGAGGCCCTGGCACACTGTTCTTTCTCTCTACCTGCATCTTTGACTCTCTTGAATAATTAAATAAAAATAAAAAAAGTAGCCTGGCGTGGTGGTGTGTGCCTTTAATCCCAGCACTTGGGAGGCAGAGGTAGGAGGATTGCCATGAGATGGAGGCCACCCTGAGACTCCGTAGTGAATTCCAGGTCAGCCTGGGCTAGAGTGAGACCCTACCTTGAAAAACAAAAACAAAAACAAGCAAAAACCCAACCAAACAAACAAAAAGTAAAATGCTTGCTTCTTTGGTGGTGGTTTTTGTTTTTATTTTTTTCTGGTGCTGAGGTTGATACCCCACATATGCTAAGCATGAACATTTTCTTTAATAGAGCAGGGCCATGCTGTTGAAGATGAGTGTGTATTCTTTTTATATACACACACTGTCTGAATCAGGCTTTCATTCTTAGGATGCATGGTTTCCAGAGCCTTATGCTCAGACATGTGTTAAAGTTTTCTTTGTGCTACACTTAAACCTTGATTTCCATTCTTAAAACTTGGATTGCAAAAGAATGTTCAGCGGGCATGGAAGCGCACATTCCTGTAATGCACTCAGGAGGCGGAGGTAGGAGGATTGTTGTAAATTGGAGGCCAGCCTGGGACTACAGAGTGAGTTCTAGGTCAGCCTGGGCTAGAGTGAAACCCTACCTCAAAAAAACCAATCCCCCCCCCAAAAAAAATCATTTTAGGGCTTGAGATGTAGCTCAGTTGGTACAAGAATACTTGCTTAGCATTCCCAAGGCCCTGTTTTCGATGTGTTAGATTACTGCCCCACTCCCAAGCTCCTCAAATACATATTGCACTCCTAGCCCAGCATTGGGGCTTAATCTCAGCACTTGGGTGGGAGTGGTAGGAGGATCACTGTGAGTTTGATTCCAGCGTGGTACTACAGAGTTCCAGGTTAGCCTGGGCTAGAATGAGACTACCTTGAAAAACACAAACAAGAATAAAACAAAACAAAAACCCTACAAAAATCCTGATTCTCTTGCTTCAACCTCTCAAGTGCTAGAATTACAGGCATATGCCACCCTGTCTGGCTTTTAAAAAAATTTAGCCTGATGTGGTGGTACATGCCTTTAATCCCAGTACTCAGGAGGCACAGGTAGGAGGATTGTCATGAGTTCAAGGTCAGCCTGAGCTAGAAGTAGAAACCCTACCTTGAAAAACTAAAAAATAAACAAATAAAAATTTAAATTTATTTAGGGCTAGAGAGATGGCTTAGTGGTTAAGGCTCTTGACTGCAAAGCCAAAGGACCCAGGTTTGATTCCCCAGGACCCATATAGATGCACAGGGGGCACATGTATCTGGAGTTTGTGTGCAGCGGCTAGAGGCCCTGGTGTGCCCACTCTCTCTCTCTCTCTCTTCCTCTTTCTCAAATAAGTAAATAAATATATTTTTAAAACGTTTAATTTATTTATTTGTGAGAGAGAGAGGCAGAGAATAGGCATGCCAGGGCCTTTGGCCACTGCCATTGAGCTTCAGATGCACACACTACCTTGTGCATCTGGCTTTACATGGATACTGAGAAATCAAACCTGGGTCCTTTGTCTTTGCAGGCCATCTCTGCAGTTCATGTCTGGCTTAAAAAAAAAAAATTTTAGGAGCTGGAGAGGTGGCACTTGTGTATGAAGCCTAAGGATCCAGGTTCAGTTCCTAGTACTCATGTATGCCAAATGTACAAGGTGGTATATGTGTCTGGATTTCATTTGCAGTGGCTGGAGGCCCTGGTACACACATTCTCCCTCTCTTTACATGCCACCTCCTCTCTCTCTGCCAAATAAATAAATAAATATTTATTTGAGAAGGAGGGAGGGGGAATGAGAAGCCGTGCCAGATTCATGTGCCACCTTGTGCATCTGGGCTTTTTAAGATTTATTTTAATTTTTATTTGATGAGACAGGGTTCTCACTATGCAGTTAGTCTGCTTTGAACTTTAGATCCTTCTGCCTCAGCGTCTTCGGTGCTGTGGGTTTACTGGCATGTGTCACAAAGACTGACTGGCTTCTTCTCCCCTCCTGTCCCCTCCCTGCTCCTCCCCTCCCCTTAGGTGGATAGTTGTAAAAAATACAGTGACAGCCAGCTCAGTGTGATGCTGCTGCCTGCCAAGGCACTAGCCGTTTTACTAACCATTGCTTTTGTGCCATCAGTGCAAATGTCACCACAGAGAAGGGGAAGTGGTCCTTTAGAATGATTATGAGGAACTGCCTTAAAGATCGCACAGATCACTGAGGTACAGTCATGCTGTAGTGTCTCTTCTCAGTGGAGACTTGAGGGACTTTTGAGGGCTTTGGGGGCCGACAGTTGTCTTCCTTGTACTAATACTCTTAGGGTTGACGTCCTCCTCCTTTGTGCAAAGTAGCTTCTCAACAGCCAGATTAGTTGGCTTCCTTTCTTTACATTAAAATTTTTTTAAAAAATTTTATTTGTGAGCAGAGAGAAGGGGGGGGGGCATGAGTACAGCAGAGCCTCTTGGTACTGCAGATAAACTCCAGATTGTGCATCTGGCTTACTTGGGTACTGGGCAGGCAAGTACCTATAACCACTAAACCATCTCCCCAGCCCCATTTCTTTACATGTTTGATTAAAAATTCCCTTTTAAAAATATTTTATTTATTTGAGACAATGAGAGAGAAAGTAAGAAAGGCAGAGAGAGGGAGAGATAATGAATGCTGGAGCCACCATGCCTGGCTGTTGTTTTTTTTTAAAATATTTTTTGTTCATTTTTATTTATTTATTTGAGAGTGACAGAGACTGAAAGAGGCAGATACGGGGGGGGGGGGGGGGGAGAGGGAGAGAATGGGCGCGCCAGGGCTTCCAGCCACTGCAAACAAACTCCAGACGCGTGCGGCCCCTTGTGCATCTGGCTAACGTGGTTCCTAGAGAATCGATCCTCGAACCGGGGTCCTTAGGTTTCACAGGCAAGCGCTTAACCGCTAAGCCATCTCTCCAGCCCTATTGTTTGTTTTTTGAGACAGTTCCTCTTTGAAGCTAAGGCTAGCCTGAGTGCTAGGATATAAAGGTGTGAGCCTTCACCCCTGACTTATCTAGTTTTTTGTTTTTATTTGAGATAGGGTCTCACTCTAGCCCTGGTTGACTTGGAATTTATTCTTTAGTCCAGGCTGACCTGGAACTCACAATGATCCTCCTATCTCAGCCTCTGGAGTGCTGGAATTAAAGGCCTGCACCACTATATTCACATAAGTATTTCATTTTTTAAAAATTATAGTTTTAGCCAGGCATGATGGCACAGGCCTTTAATCCCAGTACTTGGGAGGCAGAGGTAGGAGGATCACCATGAGTTTGAGGCCACCCTGAGACTACATAGTGAATTCCAGGTGAGCCTGGACTAAAGTGAGACCTTACCTTGAAAAACTAAAATAAGTAAATAAACAAATAAAATACTTTTATTTTGATGGTTTTGAAATAGGGTCTTGGATAGCTCAAGTTGACCTCAAACTTGGCTGGGCAGTTAAGACTTTCTGGAACTCCTGATCTTCCTGTTTCTACTTCCCAAGTACTAGAATTTATTAATTATTACTTTCTTTTTTTTTTTTTTTTTTTTTGGTTTATTGAGGTAGGGTCTCAGTCTGGTCCAGGTTGACCTGGAATTAACTCTGTCATCTCAGAGTGGCCTTGAACGCATGGTGATCCTCCTACCTCTGCCTCCCGAGTGCTGGGATTCAAGGCGTGCACCACCACACCTGGCTAATTATTACTTTTTTTTTTTTTTTTTTTTTCGTGGTAGGGTCTCACTGTAGCCCAGGCTGACCTGGAATTCACTATGGAGTCTTAGGGTGGCCTCCAACAACTCATGGCAATCCTCCTACCTCTACCCTCCTGAGTGCTGGGATTAAAGGCATGTGCCACCATGCCCGGCTTTTATTACTATTTTTTTTAAAAAATAGCAGATATCTTTATTTAAGAGGGAGAGAGAGAGAGAATATGGGTACTTGAGGGCCTCTAGCCACTACAAACGAACTCCACAGGTATGTGCTACCTTTTGCACCTTGGCCCTACAAGGGTATTGGGGAATCAAACCTGGGTCCTTAGGCTTTACAGGCAAGCACTTTAACCACTGAGCAATCTCTCTACCCCTATTTATTGATTCTTATTTAATTGGTTTGAGAGAGAGAAAGAGGTAGATATTTGTAGAGAGAGAATGGGTGCACTAGGGCCTCTAGCTACTACTGCAAATGAACTCTAGAAGCATGTACCACCTTGTGCATTTGGCTTTATGTGGGTAATGGGGAATTGAACCAGGGTCCTTTGGCTTTACAGGCAAGTGTGTTAACTGCTAGGCCATCTCTCCAGCCCTATTACTATTTTTAGAAATAGTTTTAGAGCTGGGTGTGGTGGCGCACGCCTTTAATCCCAGCACTCAGAAGGCAGAGATAGGAGGATCACCCTGAGTTTGAGGCCACCCTGAGACTCCATAGTGAATTCCAGGTCAGCCTGGGCTAGAGTGAGACCCTACCTCAAAACAACAACAAAAATTTATTTGAGGGCAGGCAGAATGGGTGTGCCACTGCAAACCAAGTCCACGTGAATGCACATGTGGCTTTGTATTAGTATGGGGTAATCTAACCCAGGCCAGCAGGCTTTATGTTTTTTGCTTTTTGTTTGTTTTGGTAGGGTTTCACACTAACCCAGGCTGACCTGGAACTCACTTTGTAGTCTCAGGATGGCCTGTAACTCACATTGATCCTCCTACCTCTCTGCCTTCTGAGTGCTGGGATTAAAGGTGTGTGCCACCACACCAAGCCTAGGCATTGTAAGTAAATGCTTTGAACCACTCAGCCATTTTCCCTAGCTTCCAAATGCTAGAATTTAAAATTCATATTCTTCTTTAATTTTCAGGCACTCTGCCATTTAGCAATACTCTCAGCCCAAGTTTCTATGAACTTTTTGAGATTTACTCGTTTGAAGTAAGTTTTAGCAGTGCTGGGATTGAACCCAGGGCCTTGTGCATGTTAGGCAAGAGCTCTATCACTGAGCTGCATCTTCAGTTCTGAAATGTTCTTCCTCTTGATGGTTTAAAGAGAATGATGAACAAAGGGAAGTTTCTAGTTTTATGTTCTAGTCTTACCAAGAAAGCTAACAGCTTAGTGAAGAAATCAGTGAACCGTGCAGGGATAGGATAGCCACAGTGCTTTTGTAAAGGAAGATGAAATGCAGAAGTTTAGTTTGTTAACTTGGTCCGAGCATAGAACATTTGTTTTGGAAAAGTGATATATATGTGCATGTGGTGTATGTATGTGTGTATGTGCAGATGGGCATGCTCCCTGTGCATGGGTGTCCAGAGAGGCCAGGGGAGATGCTGGATGTCTTCTTCCTCTAGCACTTTACTGTCTTATTTTTCTTATTTTTTTTTTAATTTTATTTATTTATTTATTTGAGAGCGACAGACACAGAAAGACAGATAGAGGGAGAGAGAGAGAATGGGCGCGCCAGGGCTTCCAGCCTCTGCAAACGAACTCCAGACGCGTGCGCCCTCTTGTGCATCTGGCTAACGTGGGACCTGGGGAACCAAGCCTCGAACCGGGGTCCTTAGGCTTCACAGGCAAGTGCTTAACCGCTAAGCCATCTCTCCAGCCCAACTGTCTTATTTTTCTAGAGAGTCTTATATTGAACCTGGAGCTCAGGTTTCTTGCTTTGGTTGGCTGACTACCTAGCCCCTTGATTCTTCTGTGTTCTCACCTCAGCACTGGGTTAC
Source organism: Jaculus jaculus (assembly GCF_020740685.1). Lineage (NCBI taxonomy): Eukaryota > Metazoa > Chordata > Mammalia > Rodentia > Dipodidae > Jaculus > Jaculus jaculus. Next base: position 95,668,321 of record NC_059110.1, read on the forward strand.
AGGTATAAACTGTCATGTTTGGCTTTGTGCTGAGGATTGAGCAGCAAGCACTCTTAGCCACTGAGCCATCTCCTTAGTCCAGTCCTAGGCATTTTGGGGCTTGTAGGTAGATGGATCTTTGTATCTCAGTCTCCATTTTTTAACTACTTATTTATTCACAAGGAGAAAGGGGGAGAGACAGAGAGGGAGGGAAGGAAGGAAGAAAGAAAAGGAAAGAGAAAGAAAGAGTGCCTGGGGTCATCTTGCCACTAGAAACAAACTCCAGATGCATGCACCACTTTGTGCATCTGGTTTTCATTGGTAATGGGGAATCGAACCCAGGCCCATAGGCTTTTCAGGGAAGTGCCTTTAACCACAGAGCCATCTCTCCAGCCCTCAGTTTTATTTTTATATTGCCTTCTTTGTGCCTTCTCTTCCTTGTAAGGACAGTTGTCTTTGAAATTATTGTCCATTCTAATCCAGGATGATCTCTTTTTAAGATTCTTAACCTACTTAAATCTGCAAAGAACTCTTTTTCCAAATAAGGTCACATTCACAGGTTTTGTGTGGATATATCTTTTTTATTTGAGGAACCTGTTAGATGCCATCTTAATCAAGTTACCAAGTAGGTTTTTAAAATACATTTTTTTATTTATTTGTTTGAGGGAGAAAGAGGGAGGGGAGAAGAGAGAGAGAGAGAGAGAATGGACATGCCAGGGCCTCCAGCCACAGCAAATTAACTACAGATGCATGCTTCCCCTTGTGCATCTGGCTTACGTGGGTCCTGGAGAATCCAAGGGAGATCCTTTGGCTTTGCAGGCAAACGCCTTAACTGCTAAGACTTCTCTCAGGCCCAACAAGTAGTTTTTAAAACATGTTTTATTATTTTTTTTTTTTTTTGTAGAGAGAGAGAAAAAAAAAAGAGAGAATTGGCATGCCAGGGCCTCTCTCTCCAGCCCCAGTTTTTTTTTTTTTTTAATTTTAATGTATTATTTGTAAGCAGAGACATAGGAGAGAGAGATGCTTTAACAGGGTTGTGTGTTGGGGAAGTCCCTCACAGTGTGAGACAATTCAGAGGGTACCATGCACAGAGAGACTTTCAAAAGGCTTTGAGGGCAAATAAAATTCCTGGACTACAGCTGAGGTGAAAAGAGACTGGGGCTATAAAAGCAAAGCACAGCAAGGTCTTCTGATATGGCACTCTGTGCACGTCAGTGGTATTGTCAGTAGGACTACCTTCCATGTGCCGCTCCCAGCAAAACAAAGCAAAAGGAGAATCAAAAGCCGGGCATGGTGGCGCACGCCTTTAATCCCAGCACTCGGGAGGCAGAGGTAGGAGGATCATCTTGAGTTCGAGGCCACCCTGAGATTACATAGTGAATTCCAGGTCAGTCTGCACTAGAGTGAGACCTTACCTTGAAACTGCCACCCTCCCATTAAAAAAAATAAAAAAAAAAAAAGGAGAATCAAGGGATCAACCTGAGTGAATACTATTTGCTTTGAGAAGAAATATAGAAATCTTAGGAGTGTAGTAGCTTTCAGGTGCATACAGTTTGTGAGCTGATGAGTAGACAAGTATGATTCAAGGTGCCAGCTCCACCAAAAACATGAGCATACATTGGAGGGACAGTAGCCTTTAAGGAAATAGTAGAATCTGTGTCCTTTATGAAAAGTATTGTTTGGTCTGACAGGCATGAGACTGTGAATTTAACACTGTCAGACACTTCTCTCTTTTTTTTTTGTCAGAAAATAGATTTATTACTGATAGTGAAGCTGTCAGTATTCAGTACAGAGGTTGCATAAGCCAAGGTTGTTTTTATATTGATAAAAGTGCCTTCTCTTTCTTGTAATCATAAACATTATTCCAGGAAAAGGTACATTTCCTCTCTCTGTCTTCTCACTTGCGTGATCACCATAATAAGTTAAAGTGAAGTTAGTCTTATATAATCAAAGAAAAAACTTTTTAGTGTCAGACTCTTCTAAGGACATCTCCAGAACAGTACATCTAAACTCAATGCCTATTAATCCTAAGATTGCTATATTGGGGAGAAAGGGCTGCAGGTAAGATGGAATGTCTATGAAGGAGATCTCCTTTGAGACAGATTCATCAATCCATAAGAGAGTAAGCTCCACGATGCACACCACAACTTCAAGAAACTACTGTCTCAGTCGGGCATGATGGTGCACACCTTGAATCCCAGCACTCTGGAGGCAGAGGTAGGATTGCTATGAGTTTGAGGCCACCCTGAGACTATTTGGTGAATTCCAGGTCAACCTGGGCTAGAGTGAGACCTTGCCTCGGAAAAAAAGAAAAAGAAAAACCTACTGACTCCACAGGACAAGGATGAGTGCTATATGCTGAAACACAAACACCATGCTTCCTTCCTTTAGGCTTCTGGGGAAGGCACCCATAGCAAAGTCATTGTCTTGATGGGCTACTCATATAACGTGATGAAACTACAAAAGAGTCCCTTGATGTTTTATTTGCATATTTGCACGTTGTGTGCATGCACATGTGCACACACCAGGATTTCCTGCTACTGCAAAGAAACACCACATGCATGCATCACTTTGGGTCTGGCTTTATTTGACTGCTGGGGAATTTAACCCTAGCTGGCAGAATTAAAGGTTAAGGCCAGCAGGTTAAAGTCAAACAAACACCTTTAACTGTTGAGTCATCTCCCTGGCCCTGTGTATGTGGTTTATTTTATTTTTATTTATGTATTAGAGAGGGGTGGGGGAGAGGGAGACACGGAGAGAGAGAGAGATAAAATGGTCTTATCAGGGCCTCCAGCTGCTGTAGTTGAACTCCAGATGTACACACCACCTTGTGTGTCTGGCTTACATAGGTCCTGGGGAATCGAACCTGGGTCTTTTGGCTTTGCAGGTGAGCGCCTTAACTGCTAAGCCATCTTTCCAGCCTGTGCACTGGCTTTGTGATGCAGTGCGTTGGAAGGGGAGCCTAATGGAGCTCTTGGCTCTTCATGAGTTCATTAATGCTGTCCTTGAGAGGGCAGCTTAGTTGTGGTGGGTGTTCATTCTCCTTTTCTCTCTTTCTCTCCTGCTTGCTGTTTCTTCTTTTGCACTTCTGCCTCTTCCACAGATTAATGAAGCATACGACCTGTACCACAACTCACCAGGGGTAGCCATCCAACCTTGGGCTTCCCAGACTTCAGAACTGGAAGCCAGAATCAACAAGCCTCTCTCCCTTCCTCCCTCCCTTTCTTTTTGTGGGTACTGAGGAATGGAACCTGAGTCCTTTGGCTTTGCTGGCAAGCACCTTAACCACTAAGCCATCTCTTAAGCCCCAAGTTATTTAAACTTAAAAAAAAATTATTTGCAAGAAGACAGACAGAGAGAGAGAGAGGGAGGGAGGGAGAAAAGAAGGGGTGGGGGGAGAGAACAAGAGAAGGAATGAGTGCACCAGGGCCTCCTGCCACTGCAAAGAAACTACAGACACATGTGCCACTTTGTGCATCTGTCTTTTAACATGGGTACTGGGGTTTTGACCCCAGGCTGCCAGACTTTGTAAGCAAGTGCCTTTAACAGCTGAGTCACCTTTCCAGCCCTCCATTTAAACTTCTGACAACCTCCACACATAGACAACATGGTCATAATTCCCTCCCATCACTCATTTTTCTCCTTTCTTTATTCCTTTTCCACTGAATCCCTTCTTTCCAATTACTTTCTTTTTGATGTCATCATGTTTTTCCTCCTATTATGTAGTTAGTGTCAGCTACTGTGAGAGATGATTGTCATGACCATTTTGTGTCTGGAAGACGGTATTTCTCATTTTATATTCTTTCTTCCACCACTTCCACAATGGTCTCTGAGCCTTGGAGGGTGTGATAGAGGTATCTCAGTGCTGAAAATTTCACTTTCTCAGCACTTTTGAGTTTTGAGTCTCCCCAGTAGTAACCACCATCTGAAAGAGAAGTTTCTCTTACCAAAAGTGAGATTAACATTAATATATGGGCCTAAACATAAATGTTCAGAGGACAGTTTGGTTGGCATAGTGTATCAGTTTAGCCAGATGTCAGTAGTAGCTCCCCTTCTAGGGCTTTTGACTAGAATATCAGTGCCAGGTAAGGTTTTACTTCCTGGAAGTGGGCCTTGAATCCAATCAGAGAGCAGTTGGTTTCCCTTGGGATTTTCTTTTATTTATTTTTATTTGATTTTAGAGAGAGAGGAAGGGAGAGAGAGAATTGGCTTGCCAGGGGCTCTACCACTGAAATTGAATTACAGACACTTGCGCCACCCAATGGGCATGTGTGACCTTGTACTTGCCTCACCTTTGTGCATCTGGCTTACATGGGATCTGGAGAGTCAGACATAGGCCCTTGGCTTCACAGGTAAGCACTTTAACCGCTAAGCCATTTCTTTCTTTTTTTTTTTTAATTTTTTTAATTTATTTATTTGAGAGCGACAGACACAGAGAGAAAGATAGAGGGAGAGAGAGAGAGAATGGGCACGCCAGGGCTTCCAGCCTCTGCAAATGAACTCCAGACGCGTGCGCCCCCTTGTGCATCTGGCTAACGTGGGACCTGGGGAACCAAGCCTCGAACCAGGGTCCTTAGGCTTCACAGGCAAGCACTTAACCGCTAAGCCATCTCTCCAGCCCCTGCTAAGCCATTTCTTCAGCCCTTATTTTTTTGACTGTTACTAGTTGGTCAGGCTTTTTTTTTTCCTCAATTTTTATTAACACTTTCCATGATTATGAAAAAATACCCCATGGTAATACCCTCCCTCCCCCATTTTTTTTTTTAATGTGCATGCATGTGTGGAGATCAGATAGAGAAAAACGTTAGTGTGTTGGTTCTCTCCTTTACACCCACATCAGGATTGTAGATATGTATGCCACTTTGTATCTAGATTTACATGGGTGCTGAGCTCCAGTCAGCAAGCTTGTAGAACAAGTTCCTTTAACCACTGTGCCATCTTCTCCAGCCCTTTATCCTTGATTTGAATGCCAAGCATCTTACTCTTGGTTCTTGCATGACTTCCATCAAGACTTTGCATCCGAGTATCCTTAACTGTAAAATAGAGGTAATGAAAGAACTTACATCCTAATAGTGTGAGTATGTGTGGGTTGGTATATGGTCCAATTTGCAAATTTGTCACAAAGAAAATACTTAATTGTAAGATTCAGGAGTGACCAAGAACCTTGGAGACCACTCTGAGGCAAAGATGGAAGTTTTTATGGAGTTGCCAGGACTGGCTCTCAAGAGCGGAGCAGTCAGCTTAGGCTTACAGATAGTGGGCTGTATAGGCTCTTCAGTTGGGGGAAGCTGAGAAAGGGAAGGAATTTCTTTGTTGGGGCAGTAAATCTGTTCTTTTTTTTTTCACTCAATACAACTTTATTGTTTTAATAGAACTACAACTCATTAACTGCTGTACTGCATAGAATACTGTTGCATTTTACAAGAATGTGCGTTTTTTCAGCGGCAACTAAATATATTAGCAATCTAGTCAGCATCAACAAACCAATTCAGTTCAGATGACATTTTTCTATGAATCTCTGTTCTTTAGTCATAGGGTGAGACCAGAAGTGACCCAGTGAGAGAGATAGGGGGGGGCAGCCCTGTTAGGCAGGGGAGGGATAATGGATGGACAATTTCTTGAGGAATGTGGATGATTCACTTTGCCCTCCTGCTGTAACTCCATTTTGTAGTTTTTTCTCTATGTACATACACATATATTATTGTTTATTCATTTATTATTATTATTATTTTCTTTTTTGGTGTTTCGAGGTAGGGTCTCACTCTAGTCCAGACTGACCTGGAACTCACTATGTAGTCTCAGGGTGGCCTCGAACTCACGGTGATCCACCTACCTCTGCCTCCCAAGTGCTGGGATTAAAGGTGTGCACCACCACAACCAGCAGAGATAGGAGGATCACCGTGAGTTCAAGGTCACCCTGAGATTACATAGTGAATACCAGGTCAGCCTGGACTAGAGTGAAACCTTACCTTGAAAAAAATTTATTAGTAAGCAGAGAAAGAGTGATAGAGAGAAGAGAGAATGGGTGTGCCAGGTCCTCCAGATGTATGCACTACTGTGCATCTGCCTTTAGGTGGGTACTGGAGAGTTGAACTTGGGTTGTTAGGCTTTTGAGGAAAGCACCTTAAGTGCTAAGCCATCTCTTTAGCCCTGTGGCTTTTTTTTTTTTAATTAATTTATTTATTTGAAAGCAAAGGATGAGAGAGAAGGAATGGACACACCAGGGGCCTCCTGCCACTGCAAATGAACTCCAGATGCTTGTACCATTTTGTGTATCTGGTTTTACATGGGCACTGGAAAATCAAACTCATGCCAGCAGGCCTTATAAGTAAGTACCTTTACTGCTAAGCCATCTCTCCAGCCCCCTTGTTGGTTATTTTGAGGCAGGGTCTCATGTAGCCCAAGCTGGTCTTGAACTATTGCCTCCACCTTCCAAGTGCTGGATTGCAGACACCATATCCATGTCCATATCCATATCCAGCTACAGAAGCTTTGTAGTCTGATGCAATCCCACTTGTTTATTTTGTGCTTTTGGTATCAGAGCCAAAAAAGTCATTGTCAAGACCAATGTTAAGGAATTTATTTGGGAGACAAAGAAACAGGCAGATAGAGAACCAGGGCCTTTAGCCACTGCAAAAGAACTCCAGATGCATGTACTACTATGTGTATCTGGCTTACATGGTGTTGCAGTCCGGTTCGCATTGCTGGTAGAAATCACCCAACCAAGAGCAGCTTCTGGGAAAAAGAGGTTTATTTGGCTTACAGGCTCGAGGGGAAGCTCCACGATGGCAGGGGAAAACGATGGCATGAGCAGAGGGTGGACATCACCCCCTGGCCAACAGAAGATGGACTACAGCAACAGGAGGGTGTGCCAAACACTGGCATGGGGAAACTGGCTATAAAGCCCATAAGCCCGCCCCCAACAATACACTCTCTCCAGGAGGCATTAATTCCCAAATATCTATCAGCTGGGAACCTAGCATTCAGAACACCTAAGTTTATGGGGGACACCTGAATCAAACCACCACACATGGGTTCTGGGGAATTGAACCTGGGTCCTTAGGTTTTGCAGGTAAGCACCTTAATGGCTAAGCCATCTCTCCAGCCCCAGAAATATTTTATCTTTGTTTTTTTTTTCTTATGGTTTCAGTCTGTAACATCAACATCTTTAATAATTTGTACTTTATTTATGTGTGGTGTAAATAAGTATGATCATTATCTTTTCTTCTTCTATCTTGAGGTAGAGTCTCACTCTAGCACAGGCTGATCTGGAATTCACTGTGTAGTCTCAGGATAGCTTCAGATTCGTGGTGACCCTCCTGCCTCTACCTCCTGAGCGCTGGGATTTTTATTTATTTATTTGATAGAGAAAGAGGGAGAGAGAGAATGAATAGGTGCACCAGGGCCTTCAGCCATTGCAAATGAACTCCGTGTGACCCCTTGTGCCTCTAGCTTACATGGGTCCTGGGGAATTGAACCTGGGTCCTTTGGCTTTGCAGGCAAACACCTTAACCGCTAAGCCATCTCTCCAGCCTGCAACTATTCTTCATTAAAAAAATATTTTTAGTTATTTATTTGCAAGGCGGGGGAGAGAGAGAGGGAGGGAGGGAGAGAAAGGAAGTCAGACAGAGAATAGATGTCCTAGGACCTCCAGCCACTGTAAACAAACTTCAGGTGCCTGTACCACATTGTGCATCTGACTTATGTGGGCCCTGAGGAACTGAATCTGGGTTGCGAGGCTTTGTAGGCAAGTGCCTTAACCTCTGAGCAATCTCTCCAGCCCATTTTTTTTTTTTTTATCATTCAGATTATTTAATACCATGTGGTTTGTGTTTTCTTTATGGGAATAAATTAGGTTGTAACTAATAAACAATGACTTTTCTTAGTCTTCCATGGCCCAGGAGCTCAAGAATGAGAGCTACCCTTGAATAGTTCACAGATCACAGACTTATTTTGATGGGAGCTCTCCTCTCACTCCCCATCAGACATCACTTCTGGAGATGGCTGACAGGGCAGCCTTCAGCATGGAAGGACACTTGTTGTAGAAAGATATCATGAACCCCAATCAGGGCACTTGAGGACCTTCTGCTCACCTGCCCAGACCCTTCAACTTTGTCACTAGTTGTAGACACTGCGGTGCCATCCTCAGGGGTGCAGTCTCCACATGGGATACTGTGCTTTTGAGAGAGGCATATGGCTAGGGGCATCCAGTGACATCAGTTGGAATGAGGGTGCCCTGGCTTCTGGGTGCCTGGTCATTGGGGGACCCCTTCAGGGAAATGGCATTTTCTTCCTCCTTCTGAAGGCGTGCAGAGTGTCGGGGTCAGACAAGCTTCCTTTTCTTACAGCATGGATCTTCCTGAGCAGGAGTGCATCCGTCTCTTCTCCAGATGTTCTCCAGCAGCCTAGTTTGTCCCTCTGAAAGTTTGCACTTTGGTAGATCATAATTTGGTGAGATCATAATGGGTGTCTCTCGGTGGAATCTTGCTCAGAAATGGCTCCATGCTGGATGTTTTGGTTTCTGGAACGTTTCCTTTTCAAGCGGCCGCTGCTCCAGGCGCTCCTGTCTGAGATGCTCAAGGTTTTGCTGCTGTAGTTGCTCTGCTATCTGATGAAAAATGGAATTGTTCACGGATTCTGAAACATGAGCACCAGGGTGGTCAGGGTGTCCAGGTCACCCAAGGACAAGCCCTGACTTGATTTGCAGTTGGAAGGTTGAAGGTTCCCTCTGGCAGCATCCTACAACAAAGGACAGCAAATCTAATTTGCAAAACTTCGTCAGGGAGAAGGCATCACATGTGGCACCTGCTGTACACCTCCAGAGCAGAGTCCACCATAGCAGGAAAGGCATGGTTGGCTGGAGCAGGAAGTGGTCATGACCCAGACAGGAAGCAGAGGCAGCCCATATTGTGCCACTACACCTGGATTTGTTTGTTTGTTTTTTACTTGCTTTTTACTGACAACTTCCATAATTGTAAACAATATCCCATGGTAATTCCCTCCCTCCCCCACTTTCCACTCTCCATCATATCCCTTCCCCTTCTCAATCAGTCTCTTTTATTTTGATATCCTGATCTTTCCTTCCTATTATGATGGTCTTGTGTAGGTAGTGTCAGGCACCGTAAGGTCATGGATATCCAGGCCATTTTGTGTCTGGAGGAGCACGTTGTAAGGAATCCTACCCTTCACTGGCTCTTACATTCTCCCCCCACCCCCAGGTAGGGTCTCACTCTATCCCAGGCTGACCTGGAATTCACTCTGTAGTCTCAGGGTGGCCTTGAACTCATGGCGATCCTCCTACTTCTGTCTCCCAAGTGCTGGGATTAAAGGTGCCACCACGCCCGGCTTGGCTCTTACATTCTTTCCACCACCTCTTTCACAATGGACCCTGAGCCATGGAAGGTGTGATTAAGATATTTCAGTGCTGAGCACTTCTCTGTTACTTCGCAGCACCATGGTACCTCCTGTGTCATCCCAAGGTCACTGTCATCTGAAAAGAGAAGATTCTCTAACCAAATATTAGAGTAGCATTGATATATTGGTATAAGCATTAAGAGAAATGTTTACTGGGCAGTTTGGTGAGCATAGTATATACTTTTAGCCAGACAGCAGCAGATGTTACACTCCTAGGGCTTGAGTACCCTTGTTGTAGGTTTTCAGTATTAGGGATATATTCCCTCCCAGGGAGTGGGCCTCCAGTCAAATCAAGAGGGTGGTTGGTTTACCCCCTAACAGACGTGCCACCTTTGCACCAGTTGGCTCCTTTGGCCTGGCTAGCCAAATATAAGGCTTGCAGTGTCCACTGGTATCTTCACTGGTGATTTCTCTCTCTCTCATTGAACTGTTTGCAGAATGGCTTCTTCCAGCTTTCTGTCAGCTGGTCTACATGGATCTATGGCTCCTGTGTGTTCCATTGTCCAAAAAAGTGGATTTCCATATGACTTATTTATATCCTCTTAGATTTTGATTAGCCCTCCCTCCACCTTTCCTTACTCAGTCTGTTCCCTTGACCTCACTTAGTCCTTTTCACCCCCATTAATCTGTTCTTCTACTCATACATATAATACCATTCCATTAGGTCCAACCCCTTTCTATTCCCTTTATATCTGCTTTCTAGCTTACTGGCATATGCTACTGATTTTTCTTCGTACTCACACTTGTTTGGTTTTTGAGACAAGGACTGTTACGTAGCCTAGCTATATGTTGACCAGAATAGCCTCAAAGTTTTGGTGGTCTTCCTGCCTCTCTGCCTCCCAAGTTTTATTTTGTTTCAGTGTCTCATGTGGCCCAGGCTGTCCAGAACTTGCTGTATAGCTGAAGCTGGCCTTTAACTTCTTTTTTTCTTTTAAGTTTGATTTATTTTAAAAAATTTGATTTATTTATTTGAGAGAGAGAGAGAGAGAATGGGTGTGCCAGGGCCTCCAGCCACTACAAATGAACTCCAGATGTATGCACCCCTGTGCATCTGGCTTACGTGGGTCCTGGGGAGTCAAACCGGCATCCTTTGGCTTTGCAGGCAAATGCCTTAACTGCTAAGCCATGTCTCCACCCCTTATTTTTTTTTTTTAATATTTATTTGACATAGAAAGAGGGAGAGAGAGAGAATGGGCATGCCAGGGCTTCCAGCCATTGCAAACAAACTCCAGACGCATGTGTACCCTTGTGCACCTGGTTAACATGGGTCCTGGAGAGTCGAACCAGGATCCTTTGGCTTTGCAGGCAAATGCCTTAACTGCTAAGCCATTTCTCCAGCCCTAAAAAAAAAAAAAATTTAATATTTTATCTGGCCTTTACCTTCTAATTCTGCTGCTTCCATCTCCTTTGTACTAGTAGAGGTGTGTGCTGCCTATTTAATTGATCATCTGATTTTTTAAAAAGATTTTCTTTATGTTAATCTAGCAATCATATTATTGGGTTGTATTTTTTAAACCATTTGCATCCCTTTAACATTGATATATAAACTATTTGCTTTTTAAATTTTTTTTTATTTTTTTGGTTTTTTGAGGTAAGGTCTCACTCTAGCCCAGGCTGACCTGGAATTCACTATGTAGTGTCAGGGTGGCCTTGAACCAATGGTGATCCTCCTACCTCTGCCTCCTCAGTGCTGGGATTAAAGGCATAATCTGCTTGCATTTGAAAACGAAAACAAACTACTTAGCCTGAATATATTAGGGAATTCTTTGTACTTAATGAAAGTTGTCTGGTAGCCCACCCAGGTGCCCTGATTTTTCTTCTACTTCTCTTTGAGACCTGTTATCCAGCAATAGATCCATGCACTTAAGAGGAAGGTAGTATGGTTTATGACACTTAAGAGACTAAAACCTTTCATAGGCACTGACGTAGCTCTTACAGCTCAACTAATAATCTGCCAAAATAATTCCTCCCCATTTCGATCTTTGGCCTCTTCACTGACTTGTGAAATTTTCTAGGGCTCTGTTAACAGGGAAAACTAATTTATTTCCTTTCTTACTGGCAGTTCTTATGTTGGATTACAATACTGCATTCTGTTTTATTCTCAACGTAATTTTGGTTGTCTGTCTTTCCCCATGTTTCATGACTGCTGTGGGTCTTTTTGTAGATTTCGTTTTTTGTCTTTTTAGTAGAGTATTGGTGGGGAAAATATGCAAATAGTTTGGACTGTATCTGCCATCATGAATTTGACAGTATGGTTTAGAATTAAATGTGGGGTTCTGGCATTTCATTTCCTTATCTGGAAGATGTAAATAATGGGTGTCTTGTATCTCATCAGTTTCCTGTAAATATTAATTCTGGTAATATATGCAAAGTTTTTAGTACAGAATCTTATACGTAGTGTGCAATAAATGTTATTTGTTAGGCTTTGAATATTCAAAAGTTATTTAAAAAGCAAGTTAAGTAGCTGTTTTGGAAAGATTAATAAGTACCTGGCTAAATCATGTCAAACCTGATTATTTATAAAATGTAGTGGTGCACACCTTTAATCCCAGCACTTGGGAGGCAGAGGTAGGGGGATTGCTGTGAGTTTGAGGCCAGTCTGGGACTACAGAGTGAATTCCAGGTCAGCTTAGGCTCCTGTGAAACCCTGACTTAATTGAGTATTAAGCCCAGGACCTTGTGAATATAAGTGCTCTACCATAGAGCTACATCCCCAGCTTGATGTATGTGTGTGTATGCACTGTTTGTTTATTTATTTATTTTTATTTGAAACAGAGAGAAAGAATGAGAGAGGGGAGGGTGCGCCAGGGCCTCTAGTATAAACAAACTCCAGACACTTACGCCACCTAGTGGGACCTGAAGAATGGAACCTGGGTCCCTGTGTTTTGCACCAAGCACCTTAACCATTAGGCCTTCTCTCCAGTCCAGTTATCTTTTTTTTTTTTTTTCAAGGTAGGGTTTTGTTCTAGTAGTTCATGGTGTCCTTGAACTCTCGGTGATCCTCCTACCTCTACCTACCAAGTGCCATGCCTGGCTAGTTTATTTTTTTGGAGGAGGCAGGGTCTCACTCTAGCCCACATTGAGCTAGAATGTACTCTGTAGCCTAGCCTGGTCTCAAATTCACAGATGTGAGCCAGCATACCTAACTCAAAATAATTTTCTTAAATTTTTTCTTAAGCTAATTGAAATATGTATATGTATGTGTGTGTGTGTGTATATATATGTATGTATGTATGTATGTGTGTGTGTGTGTGTATATGTATGTGTGTGTATATAGATATATTTGTTTTTTCAAGGCAAGGTCTTGCTGTAGCCTAGCCTGATCTGGAACTCACTCTGTAGTCCCAGGCTGGCTTCAAACTCACAGCAATTCTACCTTTGCCTCCTGAGTGCTAGGAGGCTTGTGTCACCTCATCTGGCTACTAATTCAAGTATTTACATGTTGCTGTTCACATGCTGACAATATATTAATGTCCATATCTGGAAAAGTAAACCCTTTCTCTCTTTATTACAGCAGAGTGGCCAAAGACTATGACAGGTCTTCCCAGTACATCAGGGACGACGGCCAGTGTGGTCATCATACGAGGCATGAAGATGTATGTAGCTCACGTAGGTGACTCAGGAGTAGTCCTTGGAATTCAGGATGACCCGAAGGACGACTTTGTCAGAGCTGTGGAGGTGACACAAGACCATAAGCCAGAACTGCCCAAGGAAAGAGAGCGCATCGAAGGACTTGGTGGGAGGTAATCATTCTGTTTTGCTTTTCTTTAGTTCCTGTCTGTCTCTGTCCCTCTCTCTCTTAACTGAGAGAGCCTCACAATGTAGTCTAGGCTGACTAATCCTGTGTAGCCCCAGGTTGGTCTGTAGCTTGTTAACCTCCTGCCTGTGCCTTGGGAGTACTGAGATTACACATGCTCCTTTTTTGGGTGAGGGAGAGATGGGACCTCATGTAGCCTAAGCTAGCCTTGCACTCCTGTTCTCAACTGCCTGGATACAGAAATTCCAGGTGTGAACCAATCATGCCCAATATTTCTTCATTTATTAATTTTATTTTAATTTCATTTTATGAATTTTTTTCTTTTTTTTTTTTTTTTCTGAAGTAGAGTCTTGCTCTCACCCAGGGTAACCTGGAATTCAATATGGAGTTTCAGAATGGCCTCGAACTCATGGCAGTCCTTTTACCTCTGCTTCCTAAGTGCTGAACTTCTTTTTTGTTTAGTTAAAATAATTTCTCAGTGTTATTGATTTTTTAGAATTATTTATTTATTTGAGAGAGAGAAAGAGGCACATGAAGAGAATGGGAGGGAGACAGAATGGATGCACCAAGGCCTCTAGTCACTGAAATGAACTCCATATGCATGCACCACCTTGTGTATTTGGCTTTACATGGGGACTGGGGAATTGAGCCTAGGTCCTTAGGCTTCGCAAACAAGCACCTTAACTGCTAAGCCATTTCTCCAGCCCGTTATGGATTTTTAGTTTTCTTGATGCAAAAAATCATGTGTACTCAATTATTTTGAAATATGTAATTTCTGGTAATGGCTCCAAACAATGCATACAAGGATTTATTGACAATTGTTCATTTAAATTAATATGAACTTTAGAATCTGCTTTGAAAATGTGATTGTCATATATTGTTTTCAGTTTGTCTTGATAATGATTCTGGACAGATATATATATATATATTGGAGGGGGTGTTGTGTGTATGCATGTGTATATGCATGTATGCAGGTGGTCAATACCTGTAATCTCAGCACTTGGGAGACAGAGGTAGGAGGATCACTGTGAGTTCTAGGCTAGTCTGAGACTACATAGTGAATCCCAGGTTCAACCTGGGTTAGAGTGAATCCCTACCTCAAAAAACTAATAAATAGGGCTGGAGAGATGGATTAGTGATTTAGGTGTTTGCCTGCAAAGCCTTAGGACCCAGGTTTGATTCCCCAGGACCCACGTTAGCCAGATGCATAAGGGGGTGCATGCGTCTGGAGTTCATTGTGCAGTGGCTGGCGGCCCTGGTGCGCCCATTCTGTCTCTCGCTCTCCATCTCCCTCTTTCTCTGTCAAATAAATAGATAAAAACAAAATATTGTTTTTTAAGGTTTTTATTTATTTATTTGAGAGTGACAGAGAAAGAGGCAGAGAGAGAGTGAGAGAGAGAGAGAGAGAATGGGCGCACCAGGGCTTCCAGCCACTGCAAATGAACTCCAGATGCGTGCGCCCCCTTGTGCATCTAGCTAACGTGGGTCCTGGGGAATGGAGCCTTGAACTGGGGTCCTTAGGCTTCACAGGCAAGCGCTTAACTGCAACACCATCTCTCCAGCCCTAAAAATAAAATATTAAAAAAAAAGAAAAACCAAAAAAAAAATAATAATAAATAGTTGAGGGCTGGAGAGAAGGCTTAAGTTGAAGTGAAGCCTAAGAACCCAGGTTCAATTCCCCAGTATCCCCATAAGCCAGATGAACAGAGTGGTGTGTGTGTCTGGAGTTCATTTGCAATGGCTAGAGGCCCTGATGCACCTGTTTTTTTCTCTTTTCTACCACTTTCTCTCTCAATTAACTAAATAAAGTATTTTAAAAAGAAAAATAGTTGGGCTGGAGAAATGGCTAGTGGCTACAGGTACTTGCTTGCAAAACCTGGTGGCTTGGGTTCAAATACTTAGTACCTACATAAAGCCAGATGCATAATAAACTGCATGCATCATAGCAAGAGGCCCTGGCGTGCCCATTCCCTCTCTGATTCTTTCATTTTCTCTCTACTTGTAAGTAAGTAAAACATATTTAAAAAGAGAAAACAGCCAGGCATGGTGGCACATACCTTTATCCCAGCACTCCAGAGGCAGAGGTAGCAGAATTGCTAAGAGTTCGAGGCCACCTTGAGATTACATAGTGAATTCCAGGTCAGCCTGGGCTAGAGTGAGACCCTACCCTACCTTGGGGGGGGGGAGGGAAAGAGGCCGGGTGTAGTGGCACACACCTTTAATCCCAGCACTTGGGAGGTAGAGGTAGGAGGATCACCAAGAGTTCAAGACCACCCTGAGATTATATAGTGAATTACAGGTCAACCTGGACTAGAGTGACAGCCTACCTCAGAAAACCAAAAAAGAAAAAGAAAAAATGATTAACCTGGTATATTCCAAAGAAAGGTCTTAAAGTTATCTAAGGAATCTCCTTACCACCTTTTGAGAACCATTTTCCTAATACTTGTAAGGTTTCACATTTTATGCTTAATCGTTAACCCTCCTGGAATTTGAAAAATGTAATTACTATGGTTAATTATTGCTTTCTGTATAGCTACTAGTAACTATACCTAGCTTTCCTTACTGAGTCACTGGCTGAACATGCTTAAAATCTGTATTCAGTGGAAAGATACCCTTTTGTTGCACTGTTTCTACATAGAATGTCAACTGTTATAGGGCAACATTGCTTGTAGAATGGCCCTTGAATGAAATGTATGTGGGTAGAGAGGGCTTGAGTAGATTGTACATTTCTGTCTGGAAGCATAACCCTCATTCATGCAATTTGACTTGTTTAGGAACCACATAGGCCTTCCTCTAGAAGACGGGTTACTGTGGCACATGAAACTTACCTAACTGTGCCAGGCATGATGGCATATGCCTTTCATTTCAGCACTCTGGAGGTAGGAGGATCACTATGTCTTTGAGGCCTGCCTGGGCAACTTAGTGAATTTTAGGTCAGCCTGAGATAGAATGAGATCCTGCTTTAAAAAAAAAACAAAAAAAAAAAAAAAACAAGAAGCCAGTTGTGGTGGCACATGCCTTTAATTCCAGTACTTGGGAGGAAGAGGTACGAGTGAGTTCAAGGCTACTCTGAGACTACATAGTGACTTCTTGGTCAACCTGGGCTAGAGGGGAGACCCTACCTCGAAAAACCAAAATAAATAAATGAATAAATAAACAAGGGCTAGAGCGGTTAAGGCACTTGCCCGTGAAATCTAGGTTCAATTTCCCAGTATCCACATGAGCCAGATGTATAAAAAGCAAACAAAAGGGCCCAGTGGTTAAGGAGCTTGCCTGCGAAACCTAATGACCTGAGCTTGATTCCCCAATACTCACATAAAAGCCAGGTGCACAAGGCTGTCCATGCAGTGGAGTTTGTTTTCAGGGGCTAAAGGCCCTGTGCACCCATTCTCTGTCTCTGTTTACAAAGAAATAGAGAAAATTTCTTAAGGCCAAACTTATCTAAGGTAGACTTGCTTCCTTATCTAAATTTTAGGTTGCCTGTTTACTTAAAACCAAGCTGCTAGGCTGGAGAGATGGTCTAGTAGTTAAGGCACTTGCCTGCAAAGCCAAGGGACCCAAGTTCTATGTAAGTGAGATGCACAAGATGGTGTCGTCTGGTGTTCCTTTGCAACAGCTAGAGTCCCTGGTGTGCCCTTGCCCCCCCCCCCACCTCTTTCTCTCTGCCAAATAAATAAAAAATAATTAAAAAGAGCCAGGCATGGTGCCACATGCCTTTAATCCAAGCATTTAAAAAAATTGTTTATTTTTATTTATTTATTTGAGAGAGACAGAGAGGGAAAGAGGGAGAGAGAATGGGCGTGCCAGGGCCTCCGACCACTGCAAACGAACTCCAGACGCGTGCGCCCCCTTGTGCATCTGGCTAACGTGGGTCCTGGGGAATCGTGCCTCAAACCGGGGTCCTTAGGCTTCACAGGCAAGTGCTTGACCGCTACATCATCTCTCCAGCCCTAATCCCAGCATCTGAGAGAGAGAGGTAGGAGGATCACTAAGAGTTTGAGGCCACTCCGAGGCTCCATAGTGAATTCCAGGTCAGCCTGGGCCAGAGTGAGAACCTACCTCAAAAAACCAAGAAAAAAAAAAAAAAAGCTATCAAGCCAGACCTGATTAGCATATATGCCTATAATCCTAGCATTCATGATGCTGAGGCTGGAGGATTGACCCAAATCTGAGGACAACCTGGTTTTCATTGAAGCAGGAAACAAATAAACCCTCAGCTGATCTGTCATTTGGATGGCTAGAAAGTAACTCCTGAGTTTGTCCTCTGCATGGCTCACTGTGATCAAATAGTAGTAGAAAATAACTCCTGGACACATGAAGGATTGCTGAAGTGGCCATCCTGGCATACTTAATTTCATTCTGTAATGTATAACCTTAAGTGGATCTCCTTTAAGGGCATAGTCTGTTTAACCCTCTAAGTACAAGTTGTACAAAGTGGCCTTTGCAATTATAAATACAATTTCTACAATATACTTGGGTCATTTTTTCCTCCTATTTGTTCAGTCAGTAGGGCCATTATTAATTATGTTTTTTCAAGGTAGGGTTTCCCTCTAGCCCAGGCTGACCTGGAACTCACTCTGTAGTCCTAGGCTGTCCTTGAACTCAGTGATCCTCCTACCTCTGCCTCCCAAGTGCTGGGATTAAAGGTGTGCACCACCATGCCTGACTCTTTTTCTTATTTTTCATTGTGCACATTTATTTTTTTATTTTTACTTAAAAATTTTTTTGTTTATTTTTATTTATTTATTTGAGAGCGACAGATTGAAAGAGAGGGAGAGGGAGAGAGATAAAGAGAATAGACGTGCCAGGGCCTCCAGCTACTGCAAACGAACTCCAGACACGTGCACCCCCTGGTGCAAATGCCTTACGTGGGTCCTGTAGAATCGAGCCTCAAACCAGGATCCTTAGGCTTCACAGGCAAGCGTGTAACCTCTAAGCCATCTCTCCAGCCCTATTTTTACCTTTTTTTTTTTTTAATTTAAGAGAGAGGAAGAGGCAGATATCTAGAATGGGTGTGCCAGAGCCTGTAGCCACTGCACCACCTTGTGCACCTGACTTATGTGGGTACTGGGAATTGAACCTGGGTCCTTTGGCTTTGTAGGCAAGCATCTAACTGGAATATCTCCAGCCCTAAACACTTTTTTAAAAGTGTGTATAGGTATATATTTTTGTTTGTTTGTTTGTTTTTGTGGTAGGGTCTCACTCTATCCCAAGCTGACCTGTAATTCACTGGTAGCCTTGACCTCACAGCGATCCTTCTACCTTTGTCTCTCAAGTGCTGGGATTAAAGGCGTGTGCTAACCATGTCTGGCTCTAAATTTTTGTTGTTGTTGTTGTTTTTGTTTTTGGAGGTGGGGTCTCACACTGGTCCAGGCTGACCTGGAATTAACTATGTAGTCTCAGGGTGGCCTCGAATTCATACTGATCCTCCTACCCCTGCCTCCCAAGTGCTGGGATTAAAGGCGTGCGCCACCACTTCTGGCTTCTAAAATATTTTTATTTATTTATTTGCAAACAGAAAATAGAGACAGGCAGAGAGAATGGGTACACCAGGGCTTCCAGCCACTGCAGATGAACCCCAGGTGCATGCACCACTTTGTGCATCTGGCTTTACATAGGTACTGGGGATTCAAACCCAGGTCATTTGGCTTTGTAGGCAGGTGCCTTAACCAATAGGCCATCTCTCCAGCGTATGTGTATAAAACACATATTTTTAGTTTTTAGGGTTTTATCTTTGAGTTAGAATCTCATTCTAGCCAGGCTGACCTACAGGTGGTCAACTGTAGGAGGTCAGATAGCCATCCTCCTACCTCTGCCTCCTGAGTGTTGGAATTAAAGGTGTGCATTACCATGCCTGGCTATATATCTTGATTATTTACTTTCTTTACTTTTCAACCTGAATTTTAAAATAATATTTTCTCTGATTTTAATAACAATTTTAAGAATTTATGTTTTTGGCCTTTTCACTTAAGATACCATCTGGACAGTTGGACAGATGCTCTTTGCCATTTGGGAGCAGGTGTCTTTTTGCAAAATTTGAGCCATCTCATGATGTTATTTCCTTACTTCCCTCTGTCCCAACCTAGGCACTTGGCCAACACTCTGCTTTTCCAGCCTTCTGTTGATCTCAGCTGTCTGCATGTCAGGCTGTTCCTTTTATTTGCCTTTTAATCATGCCGAACAACAGCAGGGAGTGTAATGTAACATTGCTTTGACTTATTTTAAAAATAACTTTTTTGTTTACATTTATGTGTGGGGGTGCACATGCACGTGTTTGCATGTGCATGTAGAGGCCAGAGGTCTATGTCAGGTATCTTCCCTAATCACTGTTGCATTTTACTTTTGGAGACAGGGTCTCTTAGTGAATCTGAAGCTGTGATTCAGCTAGACTAGCTAGCCAGCAAGCCCCGGGGATCCTCCTGTGTTCACCTCCTAAGCTCGGGAAAGATAAGCAGGTACTCACCTGTACTTTTAAGTGGGTGCTGAGGCTCCATCCTCAGTTCCTCATGCTCCAGTGGCAAGAACTTGACCTTTTGGAAACTGTAACTAGTGCCATTGTTTGTTCTTTGCTTCGAGGAAACATAGAGATCATAATATCCTTGCGTATTCTATGTGTCAAGAGAGCTCCTAGAAAGACAGAAGAAAAAAGAGCTGGTATAGTCGTGATGGAAACTGCTACTATAATTACTTAATTATAAGCTTGGCCTTTTAGGGTGCAGTCTTTTAGAAAGAAGAATCTAGTTTTAAAATGAGGGAACGTTGGGATTTCTTCTCATGGGATCTCTTCACATTGTATTTCTCAAGTATGATAGATTCTTGTGAATGGTAAACTTACTCCTTATTTCCTTTCTGAGGATCCTCGGTGAAGAAAGCATACTATAACTGCATGACTGCCTTTGATATTATAGCTCTAGTTATGATTTACATGCTGCTGTCAGAACTATTCTCAAAAAGGATGCTAAATGGGCTAGAGAGATGGCTTAGCGGTTGAGGCATTTGCCTGCAAAGCCAAAGGACCCAGGTTTGATTTCCCAGGACCCATGTAAGCCAGATGCACAAGGTGATGCATGAGTTTGTTTGTAGTGGCTGGAGGCTCTGGCATGCTGCCCCTCCCTCCCCCCCCCCCCCTCTCTCTCATAAATAAAAAGTAACATTTTAAAAAATAAAAAGGATGGTAAATGAGGGACTTTGTGTTTGAGGTTAACATCTTTATGTTATGGTCATCCTGTACTTGTTTGTTTTAATCTTTTTTTTTTTTTTTTTCGAGGTAGAGTCTCACTCTAGCCCAGGCTGACCTGGAATTCATTATGGAGTCTCAGGGTGGCCTTGAACTCATGGCGATCCTCCTACCTCTGCTTCCTGAGTGCTGGGATTAAAGGCATGCACCACCATTCCTGGCTGTTTTAGTCTTTTACTGCCCTGTCTGATAATGTAACCACTAGCCATATGTGATTGCTTTAATTTATATTAATAAAAATTTGTAGAATCAAGCTGGGTGTGGGGGTGTACACTTTAAAAAAAATTTTTTTGTTGTTCATTATTTATTTATTTATTTGAGAGCGACAGACACAGAGAGAAAGACACATAGAGGGAGAGAGAGAGAATGGGCGCCCCAGGGCTTCCAGCCACTGCAAACGAACTCCAGATGCGTGCGCCCCCTTGTGCATCTGGCTATCATGGGACCTGGGGAACCGAGCCTTGAACCGGGGTCCTTAGGCTTCACAGGCAAGCGCTTAACCGCTAAGCCATCTCTCCAGCCCGGGGTGCACACTTTTAATCCCAGCACTCAGGAAGCAGGGGTAGGAGGATCGCCATGAGTTCAAGGCCACCCTGAGACTCCATAGTGAATTTCAGCTCAGCCTGGGCTAGAGTAAGACCCTACCTTGCAAAACCAAACAAAACAAAATTTGTAGAATCAGTTCATTTTCCCTAGTTCCATATATGGTGTTGTCTCTGTCTTTGTGGCTAATGACTATGGTATTAGAAATGCAGAATGACATTTCCATCATTGGAGGAAGTCACAGTACTGCTCCAATCAGTGGACTTGTCTTAGTTATGTACATTATGGTGGCAGCGCTCAAACAAAGAGGTGTGGTTGTTTGAATCAGATGTCCCCATAAACTTGTGTTCTGAATACTTTTTCCCTAGCTGGTGGCAATTTTGGGAGGTGAAGCCTTGCTGGAGGAGGTGTGTTGTTGGGTGCAGGCTTAGGGTGTTATAGCCAGCTCCCCCTTGCCAGAGCCTGGCTCATTCTTTGTTGTCCACCTGCTGTAACAGAGGTGGTGGCCAGCTTCTGCTCATGCCTTGCTTTCCCTGCCATCATTAACTATTTTTTAAAAACATTTTTGTTCACTTTATTTATTTATTTATTTATTGATTGATTGATTGATTGAGAGTGACAGAGAGAGTAAGAGGCAGAGAGAATGGGTGCGCCAGGGTCTCCAGATACATGCGCCCCCTTGTGCATCTGAGAGCGAATGTGGGTCCTGGGGAATTGAGCCTCGAACCAGGGTCCTTAGGCTTCACAGGCCTAAGCCATCTCTCCAGCCCTCATTAACTTTTTATTTACTCATTCATTTTTTTTTCCAGGTGGTAGGGTCTCACTGTAGCCCAGACTGACCTGGAATTCACTATGTAGTCTCAGGGTGGCCTCAAACTCACAGTGATCCTCTTACCTCTGCTTCCTGAGTGCTGAGATTAAAGGTGTGTGCCACCAGGCCTGGCTCCCTGCCATCATGAAACTTTCCCTCTGCTCTGTAAGCCAAAATAAAACCTCTCATCCTATGAGTCGCCTTTGGTTAGGTATTTTGTCCCAGTGATGAGGTGACTACAACAGTAGGCAAATCCTATACCACCAGGATACATCCTTAGCCTCACCTGCCTTCTTTTACTTTCTAAAGTTTGAAGCTGATAACTTATAGTCATGCTTTCTGTCTTTTCTGATAAGTTTGCCTTCACTTTGCTTGTTAGGCCCTTTTTCATTTTCTTTGTAGCATCTTCAGACATTTGAAGTTAGAGACGGAAAGCCATATATGGAGGGGAATGGGTTAGTAGCTCCTGGCTGAAATGTAGACCCTCCCCAAGTATTTGAATCATGCCTTTTCCATTGACATGGTCTTTACTCATTTTCATATTATTTGCAGTTGGTTCTGTCTAGTTTCCTTCAGTCAAATTCTTCTCATTAATTCTACCCTATTTTGCCCTCCCCCTTCAACCTCCTTCCCAGTCTTTTGAGGTAGGATCTCACTGTAGCCCAGGCTGACCTGGAATTCACAATCGAATTTCAGGGTGGCCTTGAACTCATGGTGATCCTCCTACCTCAGCCTCCTCAAGTGCTGGGATTAAAGGCATGAGCCACCACATCCAGCTTTTTTTTTTTTCCATTGTAACAGTAACATTGACTTCCGATTCTTTGTGTTTAAAACAGATGTCATTACTTTATGATAATATGATCTTATTAATTATTTAACTCATCAAGTCTAATTCAGTGTTTTACTTTAGTTATTTAGAGTTTTCACATGAACTCCATTTGTCTTTAGTGTGATGAACAAGTCTGGGGTGAATCGTGTGGTGTGGAAAAGACCTCGGCTCTCTCACAGTGGACCTGTTCGAAGGAGCACAGTTATTGACCAGATTCCTTTTCTGGCAGTGGCAAGAGCACTTGGTAAGATGGCCTTACATTTGCTGAAGTCGTGTGTGTGTGTGTGTGTGTGTGTGTGTGTATTTTACTTTTTATTTTTTGAGGTAGGGTCTCGTTCTAGCCCAGGCTAGAACCTTGAGTTCACTACGTAGTCTCAGGCTGGCCTTGACCTCACAGCAATTCTCGTACTTGGCCTCTTGAGTGCTGGGATTAAAGGCATGAGCTACCATGCCCAGATTATGTTATATTTTCCACAATATCTTGTGGTAAAATAGAACTAAACCCTCAAGTGGTAAGGATAGAGACCATGGTATGTATTGTGGCTGGGAAACATCAGCAGGGTGTTAAAGCACGTATTTCATTGTTGATTCTTCTTTGTTCCTGAGTCATGTCCAGTGTCTTGTTAACTTTCACCTGGACTGAGGAACGGATGGACACACCCATACACACAGGCTTAATGTACTTAATACTGTTTTTATTTGTTTGGTTGGTTTTGGCTTTTATTTAAGAGAGAGAAAGAGGCAGATAGAGAATGGATATACCAGGGCAAATGAACTCCTCTTGTACATCTGGCTGCATGGGTAGTGGGGAATTGAACTTGAGTCCTTAGGCTTTGCAGGCAAGGGCTGTAATTACTAAGCCATCTCTCCAGCCTGTGTGTGTGGGTGTGTGTATACTTTTTTTAATGAGAGAATTGGTGCACCAGGGCCTCTTGCGACTGCTGTTGAACTCCAGATACATGTGCCACTTTGTGCATCTGGTGATCTGGAGAGTAGAATCTGGCAAGCACCTTAACTGCTAAGTCATCTCTCCAGCCCTGGTTTTCTTTCTTTCTTTCTTTCTTTCTTTTTTTTTTTTTTTTTTTTTTTGATGAAATTAGGTTTCACTCTAGTCCAGGCTATACTAGAATTCACTTTGTATCTCCAGGCTGGCCTTAAAACTCACAGTGATCCTACTTCTGCCTACCAAGTGCTGACCACCATGATTTTGAGGCCAGCCTGGAGCTAGAGTAAATTCCAGGTCACCTTGGCTAGAGTTGAGACCCTACCTTGAAAAAAACACTCCCCCCAAAAGCAAAATAAAAATAAGAAAAAGAAAGGAAACAAGATAGACTAATGTAAACATTTACACAGTTGTATAGTTAGAAAGTTGCTGGGAAGCTCTCTGTAGGGCAGGTGGGGCATCCACAGAGTCAAGTGTTTGTGGGAAGCTGGTATGCTGAAATTTCCTGGTGTCCTTTGCACTGCCAGAGGACTGAGCAGAGAAGGGCTCACTAGAACTGGAGGAAATACCTCCTCTCCTCTGGTGTCCTTTCCATGCCCGCTGCTAAGAAAAGGGAAAATGGCCATCTAACACAACACTGACCATGTCTGCCAATGTTTGAGACTCCTTCTAGATCTATAGAAATAACGTGTCATGCTATTTTGCTGAACAAACGTATACCAATAATAAAAAGATTAATTTCTATTCCTTATTAGTGGGTTGATAGCTAAACTACACAGATTCTGAATTCATTATCAGTCACCAAAAGAGAAAGGCACCAGTATAGCTCAGTACAGTGCTTGCCTAGGCATGTGTGTGGCCCTGGACTTGACTCCCAGTACTACATATAGGTAGGCAGGTAGGTGGATTAAGGTAGATCAGTAGTTGCCAGGCATAGTGCCAATACCTTTAATCGTAGCACTCAGGAGGGTAGGAGGGTCAAATTGCTATGAGTTCTATTTATCTATTATTTACTAGGAATTGAACCCAGGATCTTGTGCATGCTAGGCAAATGCTATATTCCTAGCCCTGCTTAGACGTTTTTAATCACGAATGGGTTTGAACATTATCAAATGCTTTTCTACATCTATAGAAATGGGTGTGTAGATTTTCTTCTTTAATCTGTTGATACTGTCAGCTAAGAGTGGTATCTGCATCTTCTGTCCCTTTCCCCAGGTGACTTATGGAGCTATGATTTCTTCAGTGGCAAGTTTGTGGTGTCACCTGAACCAGACACAAGTGTCCACACTCTTGACCCTCAGAAGCACAAGTATATTATCCTGGGGAGTGATGGACTGTGGAACATGATTCCACCTCAGGATGCCGTCTCCATGTGCCAAGACCAAGAGGAGAAAAAATACATGACGGTGAGCAGTGATTCAGTAATTTGTCTACATTCTGCTGCATTTGTTAGTGGTCATCACTGTGAGCTAGTGATGTTCATCTCTGTATCCTTGTTGCCACTTCACTAAGCCTTGTAACCATTCCAGTTAATACCCTCTTCTGTCTAGAGCCTGCACAACCACCAGTCTTTTCTGTTTCTCGGTATTTGCCAGTTTTGGGTGTTTCCTATTTTTTCTTCCCTGTTCTGGGAATTGAACCTTAGGTTTCACAGGTGCTAGACAAGTGCTTTTTCTTTCTTTCTCTTTTTGCAATACTGGGGATTGAACCCAGGGCTTTGTGCATGCTACGCAAGTGCTCTACCACTGAGCTATATCTCCAGCTCTAGATAACTGCTTAATCATGAACTACACTTTCAATACCTTTTAACTTTTTTTTTTTTTAATGCAAAAGAACGAGAGTGAGAGAGACAGAATTGGTGTGCCAGGGCCTTCAGCCACTGAGTTGAACTCCAGATGTGTGTGTGACCTTGTGCACACGTATGTTCTTACACGCTTGCATCACCTTGTGCATCTGGCTCATGTGGGACCTAGAAAGTCAAACATGGCTTCTTAGGCTTCACAGTCAAGCGCCTTAACCTCTAAGCCATCTTCCCAGCCCTTAACTTTTTTTTTTTTTTTTTTTTGGTTTTCCAAAGTAGGATCTCACCGTAGCTCAGGCTGACCTGGAATTCACTATGTAGTCTCAGGGTGGTCTCGAACTCATGGTGATCCTCCTACCTCTGCCTCCTTAGTGCTGGGATTAAAGGCATGTGCCACCATACTCAGTTTAACTTTCTTTTGAGATAGGGTCTTTGTAAGTGATTTAGGCTAACCTTAAACTTGGGATTAGTTCTGCCTCATGCTTCCAAGTAGATGGAATTACAGGCGTGTACCACGATGTCTGGATGGGGTGTTTTCAGGATTCACATTGATAGCATTTGTTTGTCCATTCGTCAGTTGATGGCTGTTTAGGCTGCTTCCACTCTTTGGCTTCCACTTTTGCCATTAAAATATATGTTTTTATGTAGATATATTCTTAGTTCTCTTAGTTGTATACCTCATAGTGGTCACATGGTAACTGTGCCTCCTATCCTGATGTGCCCATCCCCTCCTCCCCTTCTTCTCTCTCTCTCTCTCTGCTTGCAAATAAGAGATTGTGTGTTAGTATGGGCGCACAGGGCCTCCTGCCGCGCTGCAGATGAACTCCAGATGCATACGCCACTTTGCATATCTGGCTTTATATGGGTGCTGGAGATTGAACCTGGGCCATGAGGCTTTGCCAGCAAGCGCCTTTAACAACTCTGAACCATCTAGCCAACTCTCCAACCCCAAATACCCTGTGGAGATTCTGGATAATGTTCTAAGAATTTAGGACCTTTGCTTTCTTTATTTGGCCACACTTACTACCCAATTTGTAGCTAGATATATATGTAGTGGCAAGTAAATGTGAGTTAATGCCCTTCTTGTTATTTTCTCTACAGGGTGAACATGGACAATCATGTGCCAAA
Organism: Jaculus jaculus; assembly: GCF_020740685.1. NCBI lineage: Eukaryota > Metazoa > Chordata > Mammalia > Rodentia > Dipodidae > Jaculus > Jaculus jaculus. The sequence continues at coordinate 95,694,763 of NC_059110.1, forward strand.
ATGCTTGTGAACAGAGCACTAGGCCGCTGGAGGCAGCGAATGCTCCGAGCAGACAACACCAGTGCAATCGTCATCTGCATCTCTCCAGAAGTGGACAATCAGGGAGACTTCAGTAATGAAGATGAGCTCTATCTCAACCTGACTGACAGTCCTTCTTACAATAGTCAGGAATCCTGTGTGATGATTCCTTCTCCATGTTCTACACCACCAGTCAAGGTGTGCAATTCTATATAGTCCCCCCCCCCCCCCAGCCACTGTAAATCTTGAGCCCTTTCTTTAAGGATTTTTTGTTTTATTTCTCTCTCTCTCTTTTTTTTTTTTTAATTTTTTTTAAATTATTTATTTATTTATTTATTTATTTGAGAGCGACAGACACAGAGAGAAAGACAGGTAGAGGGAGAGAGAGAGAATGGGCGCGCCAGGGCTTCCAGCCTCCGCAAACGAACTCCAGACGCGTGCGCCCCCTTGTGCATCTGGCTAACGTGGGACCTGGGGAACCGAGCCTCGAACCGGGGTCCTTAGGCTTCACAGGCAAGCGCTTAACCGCTAAGCCATCTCTCCAGCCCATCTTTTTTTTTTTTTTAAAGAGGATTTATTTTTGCACCTCTCTTTTTTTTTTAAGATTTTTATTTATTTATTTGATTATTTGAGAGTGACAGAGAGAGAAAGAGGCAGATAGTGAGAGAGAGAATGGGCGCGCCAGGGCCTCCAGCCACTGCAAACGAACTCCAGACGCGAGCGCCCCCTTGTGCATCTGGCTAACATGGGACCTGGGGAACCGAGCCTTGAACCGGAGTCCATAGGCTTCACAGGCAAGCACTTAACCACTATGCCATCTCTCCAGCCCTATTTCTCTCTCTTTATCAGGGCATGTGTGTGTGAAGCTCAGAGGACAACTTTTGTTTTAGCCCTCATTTATCCACCTCATTTGAGGCAGGGTTTCTCACTGTAGATTCTCATTCTGTTCTTTGCTAGGCTTACTCAAGCTTTCAGTGATTATTATTATTTTTTTTCTTTTCTGGTTTTTCGAGGTAGGGTTTCACTACTAGCCCAGGCTGACCTGGAATTCACTGTGTAGTCTGAGGGTGGTCTCACAGAGTTCCCCCGACCCCTGCCTCCCCAGTGCTGGGATTAAAAGCATGCATCACCAGGCCCAGCTTCAGGAAATTTTCTTGTGTCTCATCTTTCCATCAATGGCAGCATGCTAGAAGCCTGGCTTTTTACATGTGTGTGTGTGTGTGTGTGTGTGTGTGTGTGTGTGTGTGTATAAAATTTGCAAGTAGAAAGAGAGAATGGGCATGTCAGGGCCTCCAGCCACTGCAAATAAACTTCCCACTTTGTGTATCTGGCTTTATGTGCATACCGGGGAAACAAATTCCTTTGGCTTTACAGGCAAGCACTTTAACTGTTGAGCCATCTCTCCAGCCCTAGAAGCCTGCCTTTTTTTTGTTTTGTTTTATATATAACCCAGTCTGGCTTTAAACTTGTTAGTCTACTGGTATTGCAGGTTTGCCTTACTTACTACTTACTATACTTAATATGCAAATTAATATTGAATATGTTTAGGATATGATGAGTATTACATTTCCCTTTTTCCTGGTTTATTTGTGTGTGTTTTTTGTTTTTTTTCTAGGTTGGCTCTTGAACTTTCTAGCCAAGGCTGACCTAGAATCCACTATGTAGTTTCATGATGGCCTTGAGCTCACCACAATCATCCTGCCTCTGCCTCCCCAGTGCTGGGATTAAAGCATGTGCTACTATGCCCAGATCCTTGCTTGTGTTTTTATCCTAATTTTTCATACCAAAAATTACTAATATTAATAACTGCTTTAACATCAAGCATGGCTATAACAGGGTAAGATTGCATGTAGTAGTTGGAGCTATTTCATTAGCATTACATTATTACTGTACATAAAATTAAGATATAGAGGACTGGAAAAGATGGCTTAGTGGTTAAGGCATTTGCCTGCATAGCCCCTAAAGGGCCCAATTTCTATTCCCCAGGACCCACATAGGCCAGATGCACAGAGTTGCATGCATTTGGAGTACATTTGCAATGGCTGGAAGCCCTGGCGCGTCCATTCTCTCTCTGTTTCTGTCTCTCACACAAGTAAATAAATGAAATATATATATATATATTTAAAAAATGCCAGGCGTGGTGACACATGCCTTTAATCCCAGCACTTGGGAGGCAGAGGTAGGAGAATCACTGTGAGTCTTAAGCTACCCTAAGACTACATAGTTAATTCCAGGTCAGCCTGGACCAGAGTGAGACCCTACCTCAAAAAAAAAAAATAAAAAAAAAAATTAAGATATAGAGGAAGAGCTGGGTGTGGTGGCGCAAGCCTTTAATCATAGCACTTGGGAGGCTAAGATAGGAGGATCACCGTGAGTTTGAGGCCAACCTGAGACTACATAGTAAATTCCAGGTCTGCCTGGGCTAGTTAGACCCTACCTCCAAAAAAAATAAAAAGAAAAAGAAGAAGAGGAAGAGTGGGGAGGAGGAAGGAGAAAGAAGAAAAGAAAAGAAAAAAAATTTAAATAAATAAGAATATATTGATAGTGAACTCCAGGCCAGCCTGAGCTAGAGTGAGACCCTACCTCAAAAGAACAGGAAGAAGAAAAAAACATGTATATGACAAGCCAGGTGTGGTGATGCACACCTTTAATCCCAGCACTCGGCAGGCCGAGGTAGGAGGATCACTGAGTTCAAGGTCACCCTAAGACTGCATAGTGAATTCCAGGTCAGCCTGGATCACAGCGGACCCTACCTTGAGAAACCAATAAGAAAAAGAATATGATCCTGATGACTTTCTTCATGTTTGGGTACAGAGCAAGTGGGCTAAATAAATGTGTGCTAATAGCTGTTGTTTTCCTGTGTAGGGTCTCTTGCTATAGCTCAGGTGACCTGGAATTTACTGTGTAGTCTCAGAGTGGTCTCTGGCTCACAGTGATCTTCCTACCTCTGCCTCTCGAGTGCTGGGATTAAAGGTGTGCACCACTATATCTGGCTATTAATCGCTGTTTTATGAGTTCATTTTGAAGACTTAGATTATTTTATATGCCAGTAGTAGGGAAACACTTGTGACCACAGAAATTTTACTTACTTGGGTAGATTATTTTTTATCTGTAGCACTGAAGGCAGGACTCCATTTTATTGTTACCTTTATATTACCTTCTTGCCCATGTCACCACCCATCCCCAAAAAGCCTTTGCTCATGGTGCAGTAAATAAACACATGGTGAGAAAAGTGGTGCCTACTATCATGGTTTTGCCATCTTGGTAACTTTATAAGAGCTTAATATCCTATATCGTGGTTTTATTGAGCTCTGTAAAATATATTTTACCTTTTTGTTTTTTTCTCTAGTCACTGGAAGAGGACCCATGGCCCAGACTGAACCCCAAGGACCATATACCTGCTCTTGTTCGTAGTAATGCCTTCTCAGAAAATTTTTTAGAGGTCCCAGCTGAGATAGCACGAGGGAGTATCCAGGCTGTGGTTGAAGAAAGCTGCCCTAAAGCTCTGACTTTAAGGATACATGATTCTTTGAATAATACCCTGTCAGTTGGCCTTGTGCCAACCAATTCTACAAATACCATCATGGACCAAAAAAATTTAAAGCTGTCCACTCCTGGCCAGATGAAAGCTCAAGAAGTTGAAAGAACCCCTCCAGCCAACTTTAAAAGGACATTGGAAGAATCCAACTCCGGCCCCCTTATGAAGAAGCATCGACGCAGTGGCTTGAGTCGAAGTAGCGGTGCTCAGCCCGCAAGCCTCCCCACCGTCTCCGTCTCACAGAGGAAGAACTCTGTGAAACTCACCATGCGGCGCAGACTGAGGGGCCAGAAGAAAATCGGGAATCCTTTACTGCATCAGCACAGGAAAACTGTTTGTGTCTGCTGAAGTGTGTCTGGGAAGGGGTTTCCCTACTTAGGAGATGAGGGCTTTATGAATTTGGTGCCGAAGTTCAACTTTTTTTAAGGAGACAAAATAAAGAGTATACAGTTTGACATTTGGAATTTATCCTGGCCTTGTACTTGCCTGTATTATAAATGTGAATTTTGTAGATGTAGAGAATAAGTTGCTGTAAAATGTGTGTAAATTTGTATCCTTCACACAAATTCAGTCTCTTACTCTGATACATGGTAATTATGACTACAGGGCTAATGTTTAAGAAAAAAAAACTCAAAATAAGATTTTAAAAATACACTTAAACTTTTTAAAAATACTTAAAAATTTGTATATGCTACTTGTGATGAAAGCAACACAACTTTTTAAAGTAAATTAATGAGCAAACTGGAAAAGTGATGTATTTTCATAGTGATTTGTGCTCCACTTAATGTTTCCTAGGGACTATTAGTGTCTTAAAAATATTTTTTCTCATTTCATAATTCCGAATTAACTCTTTCATAGGAGAAGTATTGAGCCATGTTAATGTAGCTGGATATTAGTCTCCATTTCCCAGTTATACTATGCAGTGTCTGATTTCAGTAGTGTCTTTCTAAAACATTCATCATCAGGTATACTCACCGAATCTTTGGCCTAGAAAGAATTGTGTTTGCCTAAAACAATGCCCTTCCCAATTGTCCCTGAGCAATGGCATTATTGGGTGTTAAAGTAGTTACCCAATTCTAGTGTTCGCTTGAAATATGTGAAGTTTCTCTTGCTTATTTCAATAACAGATGGTGCTGCTAATTCCCAACAGTTCTTAAATTATTTTTTATCATACAGTTTTAATTGATTATGTGGGTACACTCATCTAATAAATCATGTTGCTGGATTTTGCTGGTGACTTTCCATGGTATGTATTAACAGTCTGTTGTATGTGATAATCATGCTTTATTGACTTGAAATACATATATTCATTTTTGCACTCTTGAGTTTATTTTAATACAGAATGCATAGCAGCAAGCTGAATATATGTTTTAAGTCAGTTTCAGTCTTCTTAGTATTTGGTTAAACATTGTTAATATTTTGATAAACTAACACTAAAACACTGAATATGAAAAACTGTTGTGGAAATTGTGTTCTATAATGAGAAAGATCTTAAACATACTAATTTGAAACAAGCAGTCTCACTGAAGCCAGGAGTGGTGGCTCGTGAGGTAGGAAGATTGTTCACAGCTTAAAAAAATTTTTTTTTGCTTAATTTTTTTTTATTTATTTGAGAGCGACAGACAGAGAAAGAGGCAGAGAGAGAGAATGGGTGCACCAGGGCCTCCAGCCACTGCAAATGAACTTCAGACGCATGCACCCCTTGTACATCTGGCTAACATGGGTCCTAGGGAATCGAGCCTCGAACCGGGGTCCTTAGGCTTCACAGGCAAGCAATTAACCGCTAAGCCATCTCTCCAGCCCCTGTTCACAGTTTTGAGGCCAGTTTGGGCTACAGTGTAAGACCTTGCCTCAAATAACAAAACAAGTCTTATTGAAAAATTAAAAGAGTTAGTTAATTCATGGGCTGGGAGTATATAGCTCAGTAGTAGAGTACCTGCTTATTGTGCCTGAGGCGTTGGGTTTAATCCAAATCACAAAGGGGGGGGGGAGGTAAAAAGAAAGAAAGAAAAAAAGTTAATTCACACATGCAACATCGATTGTGTTGGATATGCTAGGTATTACTCCATTTCTTTTGGTTTTCTGAGGCAGGGTCTTGTTCTAGCCCAGGCTGACCTGGAAATCACTATGTAGTCTTAGGGTGGCCCAAACTCACAGCAATCCTCCTACTTCAGCCAGAGACAGGCAGAGAGAGAGAGAGAGAGAATGGGCATGCCAGGGCCTCTAGCCACAGCAAATGAACTCTAGACCCATGTCCACCACATTATCTATCTGGTTTACATGGGTCCCTAGGCTTTGCAGGTAAGCTCCTTAACTACTAAGCCATCTCTCCAGGCCCTGCATTTTCTTTTTCACAGTGGTAGTATGAGATTCTCTCAGGACCCTTGCAAATTGACATTGGGTGTCTCCAACCACTCTCCATTTTCTTTTTTTCATTTTTTAAATTTTTATTAGCATTTTCCATAATTATAAAAAATCCCGTGTTAATTCCCCCCCCACTTTCTCCTTTGAAATTCCATTCTCCATCATATTACCTTGCCATAACAATCATTGTACTTACATATATACAATATCAACCTATTCAGTACCCTCCTCCCTTCCTTTCTCTTCCCTTTATGTCTCCTTTTTATCCATTTTCTTTACTAAGGCAGTGTCTCTCACTTGAACCAGAGCTGACCTACTCAGTCTAATGAGCCAGCTTGCCTTAGGGATCCTCTAGCTCCACCTACTGGGATGGCAGGTAGGTTGCCACAGTCACCCCACATGTCAGTTTGTAGCCGCTGTGTACATATAACCACACGTGTGTGAAAAAAAAATCACGTTTTAAAAAATTATTTACTTAACTGAGAGAGAATGGGCATGCCAGAGCCTCTGGCTACTGCAAATGAACTCCAGATGCATGCGCCACCTTGTGCATTTGACTTACATGGGTACTGGAGAATCGAACCTGGGTCCTTTGGCTTTGCAGGCAAGTGCCTTAACCACTAAGCCATCTCTCCAGTCCTGATCACAGTTTTGTTTTATCTCTGTGGAAAAGAAAATGGAGTAATTACAGTGGTTCTGAGTAGGTAGGTAGGTGGTAATGAGACTCATTTTACTCACTGCTTAGTATGTTGGGATGAGGTTTTTTGTTTGTGACAAGAGTCTTACTATGTGGCTCAAGCCGACCTTGAACTTTCCATCCTCCTGCCTCAGCCTCAGTGCTGAATTGGTGGTGTATGCCACCAAAGCCAGCTGGCACAAAGTTTTGCAAAATAGTTATTAGGCTGCCAAATATGAGGTAGAAACTTCTAAGTCTCAAATATGCATTTTTAAAAAAAATTATTTATTTATTTGAAAGCAGAGAGAGATACAGAGAAGAGACAGAATGGGCACACCAGGGCCTCTGGCCCCTGCAAAAGAACTCCAGATGTATGTGCTACTCTGTGCATCAGGCTTTACATGGGTGCTGGGGAATTGAACCTGTGTCATTTGGCCTTGCAGGCAACACTTTAACCACGAGGCCATCTCTTGATTCCCTCAAATCTGCATTCTTCAAGATAGGGTTTGCAGGTATTTATGGGATAAAGATGGGGTCTGAGGAGATGGCTCCGGTTCAAAGGACTGTACAAACCTGATCACTGGTGTTTAGATCCCTAGAACCCACATAAAGCTAGATGTAGTGATGTGTCTGTAATCCCAGTGTGCTCATGGCAGTGAGAAGCAGGGTCAGGAGAATCCTGAAGCTTGTGTGCTAGCTGGTCTGGCATTTGCAGCTGCGAATAAATAACCCTGTTCCGAGATGGAGGACACCCTGCACTTGCCCTTTGACCTCCACAGCCTGGGGTCCTGTTTCAAAAAAAAAAAGTTCAGTTAGGTGTCCTGGTGCACACCTTTAATCCCAGCACTCGGGAAGCAGAGAGAGGAAGATTGCCATGAGTTCAAGGCACCCTGAGACCACATAGTGAGTTTTAGGTCAGTCTGGGCTACAGTGAGACCCTACCTCGAAAAACAAAACAAAAATAAAATAAAAATAAGCAAGGAAACTGCATTTAAGCCTATGATCCTAATACTCAGGAGGTCGAGGCAGGAGATTGTGAGTTCAAAGCTTACCTTGGATATATATTGAGAACTTATCTCGAAAAACGAAACGGGCTGGAGGGATGGCTTAGCAGTTAAGGTGTTTGCCTACAAAGCCAAAGGACCCAGGTTCGATTCCCCAGTACCCATGTTAGCCAGATGCATAAGAGGGCACATGCATCTGGAGTTAGTTTTGAAGTGTCTGAAGGCCCTGGCGTGCCCATTCTCTCCCTCCCCCCTTTCTCTGTCAAATAAACAAAAACAAAATATTTAAAAATGAAACAGGATGGGCTGGAGAGATGGTTCTGAGGTTAAGATCCCTTGCTTTGCAAGCATAAGGACCTGAGTCCTATCCCCACCACACAGGTATGACTGCATGTTTGTACCTGTAATCAAGTGCTTAGGGAGGCTGAGACCAGGAAGATCACTGGCTCCCCGATTAGCCAATCTGACAGAAATCCAAGAAGTTCCAGGTTGAGTAAGAACAATAAAGGACACCTAATATCTTCCTCTGACCTCCACGTGCACACAAGAAGCATGCATTTCACAGCGTGTACATACACATGCACACACATGACACAAATGACGGGATGTAGCTGAATGTGTATTCATGTCTGAAATCCTGGGTTTGGTTTGCGGTACCACATCTACTTGGCGTGTTGGTGCACATGTGTAATCCCAGTATGTGAGAGGTGGAGGCAAGAGGGTCAGAAGTTCAAAAGTCATCTTTGGCTACATAGTGAGTTCAAACAAACCCAGCTTTGACTACACGAGACACTGTTTCAAAAAACAAAATGGCTGGAGAGTTGGGTTAGCAGGTAAGGCCTTTGCCTGCAAAGCCTAACCATCTGTGTTCAATTCCCTGGTATCCATATTAAGGCCCAATGCACAAAGTGGTGCATACATTTTAGAGTTCATTTTTAGTGCCTATTCTGTCTTCTATCTCTCTGTACTTTCAAATAAATAAAAATACTAAAAACCAACCATGACGACGAAATGTTGGGTGGCCTTAAGTGTGGGGAAAGGTGACTGGAGGTCTAATGACAACAGAGCACACATGATCACACTTCATGGTTCTTCAGGCTGGGGGTGTAGTGCAGTTGTCAGAGTGCTCACCTAGCTCAAGATCAGAAGTTCAAAGTCATCCTTGGCTACATAGCAAGTTCTACAGCCTGAAGTATATGAGACTTTTTCAAAACAACAAGAACAGACTTCATGGTTCTTCAGCGAGCATGCGTTCAGAGTGTGTCTGTTGTATTAGCATGCCCTAAACATGGGAGACTTTGGCCCTCAAATATCAAAAGATTACCAATAAAAGCCGGGTGTGGTGGCGCGTGCCTTTAATCCCAGCACTTGGGAGGCAGAGGTAGGAGGATCAAGGCCACCTTGAGACTATATGCTGAATTCCAGGTCATCCTGGGCTAGTGAGACCCAACCTCAAAAAAAAAAAAAAAAAAAAAAAAAAAAAGATTACCAATAAATTCTGGAGGTAGATCTCAATGGCAAAGTGTATGTGTAGTCTGTGTCAAGACCTGGAACTCCTAATGAACTAGGATGCCCCTACCCAAGTGGCCACTCTCAAGAAAGACAACTTGTGCTGTTAAATTAAGTACTTACTATAGATATTGCCCATCTTCTACATATGAACCCCACACAATTGGCCCACTCCCTCCCTTTCAGCTATATCCTCTGTATGAACTCAGCAGCTGCCTGCTTGCAGTATATTTGTCTGTTGTTTTTTTTTAATTTGTTTTTTGGTAGGGCCTCACTCTAGCCCAGGCTGACCTGGAATTCACTATGGAGTCTCAGGGTGGTCTGGAACTCACGGCGACCCTCCTACCTCTGCCTCCTGAGTGCTGGGATTAAAGGCGTGCACCATCACACTCAGCCTGGTAATTAAAAAATAATTTTTAAAAAACATTTCTGACATTTATTTTGGCAATTTTGTTTCTAAGTACTATTCTTGAGGTCAGAGATGATAGAACACATAAATTTTTAAACTTTGTGACACCTAACACCTCTCCTAAATTCTGTCACAGTGTTGCTCATGATGCCACTGCTTAATATGACAGGGTTTCTATAGTACATATTTCCTTTTAAAATACTCAGATGAAATCTGACTAAAAGCTTTCTTACATTCATAGGACACAGTACCCTACCAACTGAATAATCTGGGACAAATGTTAAAGATTTCTTGATATCAACTCTACTCATAACTACTCTCCTTTCATACAAATCCTTTAAAATAACAATGAAAATAGTACCTAGTATTTGTGATATGCTATGTTCACAGCATTGTTCTAAGTGCTTCTACATGTAACAACATTGCCAAAACTCCTACAAGAAAAGCCATTACTCATAAGGCTACCTTACAAATGATTAAGCCAGAGGATGAGTTACTAAAGGCTTTTCTATATTTACTATGCTAACAATAATTTTCTTTTATAATTTGTTGAAGTTTAGTAGGATTCTCGTAATGAAAGTTTCCCCATATGGATTGTATTAATGTTTCTATTCTCCCATGTAAACTCACAGGTGCTGGACCTTATAAGACAAATGAACACTTCTTTATTGATGACAGATGACTATAGAAAGCTTTCTATGTTAGTTGTAAAGAATCAGTTAATTCATATAAAAACTTGTGAATTATGACTGTCTATTCTACATTTCTTATAGACAAAAGATTTCTCACTGATAAGAATTCTTTGGTGTTGTGTTAGTTGTGAACCACGAGTAAATGCCTTCTCACATTCTTTATACTGATAAGGGTTTTCACCAGTATGAATTCACTGATGTCTAGAAAGGTGTGAGCTTTTTCTACATTCTTTGCATTCATAGGGCTTGTCACCAGTATGGACTCTCTGATGTAGAGTAAGTTGAGAGCCATGACTAAAGGCCTTTCCACATTCCTTACAATGATATGGTTTCTCACCAGTATGAATTCTCTGATACTGTATAAGCAGTAAGCCATGAACAAAAACTTTCCCACACTGATTACATACATGGGGTTTCCCACTGGTGTGAAGTCTCTGATGTTGAGAATGATGTGAACTCTGAGTGAAGGCCACTCTGCATTCTTTACATCTGTATGTTTTCTCACCAGTATTAATCCTTTGGTGTTGCATAAGTAGTGAGCCTTGAATAAAGGCCTTCCCACATTCCTTACATTCATATGGCTTTTCCCCATTATGAACTTAATGATGCCAGGAAAGCTGTGAACCACAAATAGAAGCCTTCCCATATACCTTGCATTCCTAGAGTTTCTCACCAGTATGAATTCTTCAACCAAAGTAAGTTGTGAAAGCTGTGTAAAGCCCTTTCTACATTCTTTGCATTCAAAGAGATTATCTCCAGTATTAAGTCTGCTGAGTTGAGTAAAAGCCTTCCCACATTCTTTACATTTGCAAGGTTTCTCACCAGTGTGGACATTTTTTTTTTTTTTGGCTTTCTAAGGTAGGGTCTCACTCTAGCTCAGGCTGACCTGGAATTCACTATTCTCCGGGTAGCCTCGAACTCTCGGCGATCCTCCTACCTCTGCTTCCCGAGTGCTGGGATAAAAGGCGTGCGCCACCACGCCCGGCTAGTGTGGACTTTTTGATGTTGGCTAAGTTGTGAACTTTGGGTGAAGGCTTTCCCAAGTCTTCACACCTATAGAGTTTTTCACCAGTATGAATTCTATGATGTAAAATGAGTTGGGAGCCCTGAATAAATGCCTTGCCACATTCCCTGCATGCATAAGGATTCTCACCAGTATGAAGTCTCTGACGAAGACTTAGCTGAGAATCGCGACTGAAGGCTTTCTCACACTGTGTACACTCACAGGGTTTCTCACCAGTGTGAATACTCTGATGCTGGGTTAAGAGAGAGGCTTACCTGAAGGTTTTCCCACATTCCTTACATTTCTAGGGCTTCTCTATAGAATGGCATCTCATATGTTGGCTCAAAACGGACATTTTATCATATGCAATTGCTCCTTGTCTGAAATATTCCCTCTGACTTCCTTGGTGCTTCCTTGACTTGCCTTTGACTGCTAAATACCTCTGTAGTTGGGCTCCACATGCCCACAAGTCTGCCACTGATTTCCCAATGAGATAATTCTGTTTAGTGTGTATTTTTTGTTTATTTTTATTTATTTATTTGAGAGTGACAGAGAGAGAAAGGTAGATAGAGAATGGGTGCGCTAGGGCCTCCAGCCACAGCAAACAAACTCCAGATGCATGTGCCCCCTTGTGCATCTGGCTTACGTGGGACCTGAGAAATCAAACCCTGAACTGGGGTCCTTAGGCCTCACAGGCAAGCATTTAACTGCTAAGCCATCTCTCCAGCCTACTGTGCATTTTTTTAATGCTTTTATTTACACATCTTGAAGGCAAGTCTCTCTACAGAATCTTGACTTGCCACAATGGTCACTCATTAATTTCATGGTATATGTTACCGTTTATATCTGTTTTTCAACTTCTTGAAGTCGTAGTGACACCACATTACTATAATTTTTCAACATTATATTTCTGTACAAATCCCTTTGGGCAGAGTCCAGGCATTTCCACTCTTCTTGAGAAAAGTCAATGGCAACATCCCGGATCTCTGAGACATGGTTTTTAGAGCTGTAAGAAATGACTGGTCCTCTTCTGGGTTATTTTAGAGAAGCATAGAGCCTGGAAAGGGTGAAGTTCAAACTGGTCTTTTTTTGTTTTTAAGGTAGGGTCTCACTCTAGCCCAGGCTGACCTGGAATTCACTATGTAGTCTCAGGGTGGCCTTCAACTCATGGCGATCCTACCTCTACCTCCCAACTGCTGGGATTAAAGGCATGTACCACCATACCCAGCTTCAGTGATGGGCTCTTAGGAGCCTCATCAGAGCTGTTTCACACAGCATTTGCCCTTGGGGGTACTCTCCTTGTGTCCCTTGGCCTTTCTTGTTTCTGCTGCGTGTAGTGGTTTGTTGAACAACTGTGGCCAACTGAAGATCTATACATGGCTGGGACTGCTCTTCAATAAGACCCGAGGCCTCCAGGCTGTGATTGCTGACCCCCATCACACATCAGGGCACAAGCTAAGGAGTTCCTTTAGCCCCCTGTGGAAAGCCTTACTTCTTATTCATAACTGTAGGCTGCTGGCTAGGGCAGCTCTTGTGGGATCTGAAGGGAATGGAAAAGGAAGCATGGTCTATCGGGATCTCCACATTCAATGCCAGAGCAATTAACAGAAGAAGCTTGTCCAGGTTGAATCCACACGTATTATGAGAGTCCCCTTCTCTCCTGTCTTGTCTACTTTCTTCTCTCTAGGATGTGAGGGTGCAGGGCACTCACTAAGTCAGGATGAATGGGATCCATACTTGCAACTTGGTCATAGCCAGGCCAGGCTTCATTTTAGTACCTGACGTGGAACCTCACTGCTCTTATCAGGCCACTCACTAGAAGACAATGGAGGAAGGTCTGCTGGGACTATATGATAATACATTCATGCACTCACTTTTCTAGTTTTTTGAGGTAGGGTCTCACTCTAGCCCAGGCTTACTTGTAATTCACTCTGTAGTCTCAGACTAGCCTCGAATTCATGACGATCCTCCTAAATCGGCCTCCTAAGCACTGGGATTAAAGGCATGTGCCACCACACCTGGCCTCCATTTCTTTTCTGAAAAAAAAGAGTTCTCATATAGCACAGGTTGGCCTTGAACTCCTGATCCTCCTCTATCTCCCAAGTGCTAGGATTACAGACATGTATCACCATGCTTGGCAAAACCTGTCTCTTGGAAGAAAAGAAACAAGTTATTTTTAAAAAATATAAATACATATATAAATATCTACATACATATATCTATATATCTATTTATCTATCTATATATATGTATAGGTTTTTCAATGTAGGGTCTCACTCTGGCCCAGGCTGACCTGGAATTCACTATGCAATCCCAGGCTGGCCTTGAACTCATTGCAATCCTCCTACCTCTGCCTCCTGAGTGCTGGGATTAAAGGTGTGCACCACCACACCCAGTTTAAAATATTTTTATCTTATTTTATTTATTTGAGAGAGAGAAAGAGAGAGGGAGAGAGAGATAGAAAGAGGCAGAGGGAGAGAATGGGTGCACCATGGGCCCCAGCCACTGCAAACAAACTCCAGACACATGCACCCTCTTGTGCATCTGGCTTATGTGGGTCCGGGGGAATCCAACCAGGGTCCTTAGGCTTTACAGAAATATGCCTTAACTCTAAGCCATTTCCCAAGTTCTAATCTTTTTGCTGTTGTTTTATTAAGGTAGGATCTCGTTTTAGTCCAGGCTGACCTGGAATTCATTATGTAGTCTTAGGGTGGCCTTGAACTCACGGAGATCCTCCTACCTCTGCCTCTTGAGTGCTGGGATTAAAGGTGTGCACCACCACGCCCAGCCTAAAATACTTTTTAATACTTATTTATTTTATTTACTTGAGAGAGACAAAGAGAAAGAGTCAGATAGAGAGAGAGGGGGAGAGAGGGAATGGACATGCCAAGGCCTTTAGCCACTGTAAATGAGCTACAGACATATGTGCCACCTTGTGCATCTGGCTTATATGGGTCCTGGGGAATCGAACCTGGGTCTTTTGGCTTTGCAGGCAAGTGCTATAACCACCAAGCCATGAAACAATTTATTAAACCTGTTAACTGGGATGGAGAGATGGCTTAGCAAAGCCAGAGGACCCAGGTTTGATTCCCTAGGTCCTACAAAAGCCAGATGTACTAGGTGGTGCATGTGTCTGGAGTTTGCAATAGCTGAGGCCCTGGCATGCCAATTCTCTCTATCTGCCTTTCTCTTCAAACAAATAAAATAAAGATCAAAAAAAAAACTATTAGCTGTAATAAATTATGGAGCACAATGGAAGAACCTTCTAAAACCCTGCCTTCTTTCCATCTGAGCTAGCTGACACCTTGTGCAATTAACTGTCCTATTCTGGACCCTGAGACCCAAAGGGTGAGGCCATACTAGCTAAACATTTTATGTCAGGCTCTACAGATATTAAACAAAAACTTGAAAAATTAGAACAGGGAGTGCTAGATCAGCAGAGAAGGTGCTTCCGTGCAAAAGCCTGATGGCACTGACAGCGCAGGTTCAAATCTCCAGGACCCATGTAAAGCCTGATGCACAAAGTGTCGTGTCACATGCATCTGGAGTTTGTTTGCAGAGGCTAGAGGCACTAGTGTGCTCATTTGCTCATTCTCTCTCTCCTTACAAATATATAAAGCATTTAAAAAAATTAGAACAGAGACACCAAATTCCACTCCCCACTTTATTAAACAATTGAGAGAAGGTCTTGAGAGCCAGAAGGACTAAACTAGAAGAAGGAGACAAATGACAGGCTCAATGCAGGGCCATAGCAATTGCCCAGCCCCACTGCCTATGTCAGGAAATCCTAGGGTGCCATCTAGAGGCCACCTTGCTCAGTCCAAGGGAACAGCCATTCTGACTATGGTTGTGATCAAACAGAACAATCAAGTCAGGAGTGCCCAAAGCCACTGGCCTATAAGCTTTCCCTCAGGCCATGGCCAAATTGCAAGTTGGAGAATCACTGGAAACAGATTTTTTCATGTCCACCTAATGAGGGTTAAGTATTTCTCTATCCAAGGACTACCATTCAGGTTAAAACTGAAAATGGACAAATGCCCTTAACTTTTTTCCAATGAACAAAGACTCTCATTCTTTGAGGACTGACGTGTCCCTGGGGCTATGTAGGCTTCTATATATTTTTTAAATCTTTTTTTGTGTGTTTTCGAGGTAGGGTCTTGCTCTAGCCCAGGATGACCCGGATCTCACTTCGTAGTCTCAGTTTGGCTTCAAACTCACAGCGAGCCTCCTAAGCTCTGCCTCGAAAGTGCTGGGATTAATGGCTTGTGCCACATGTCTGGCTTTGTTTTTTTTTTTTTTTTTTTGGTTTTTCGAGGTAGGGTTTCACTCTAGCTCAGGCTGACCTGGAATTCACTATGTAGTCTCAGGGTGGCCCCGAACTCATGGTGATCCTCATACCTTTGCCTCTCGAGTGCTGGGATTAAAGGTGTGTGCCACCATGTCTGGTTATTTTGTTTTTATCTCTTTTAAAAAGTATTTTATTTTTATTTATTTATTTGAGAGAGAGAGAAAAAAGGAGGCAGATAAAGAAAGAGAATGGGCACACCAAGACCTGTAGCTCATGCAAATGAACTCTAGACATATGTGTCACCTTGTGCATCTGACTTATGCAGGTCCTGGGGAATTGAACCTGGGTCTTTGACTTTGCAGGCAAGTGCCTTAAGTGCTAAGCCATGTCTCCAGCCCTTTAATTTTTGCCCCCTCATATTACGAGGGCCTTGTGTAGGTAGTGCCAGGTCATTTGTGTCTGGAAGACTATTGGAAGCAGTCCTACCTTTCTTTTCTTTTCTTTTTTAAAATATTTATTTATTTATTTGAGAGAGACAGAAAGAGAAAGAGGGAGAGAGAAAGAGAGGGAGAGAATGGGTGTGCCAGGGTCTCCAGCCACTACAAAGGAACTCCAGATGCATGCATCACCTCGTGCATTTGGCTTACATGGGTTCTGTGGAATTGAGCCTCGAGCCGGGGTCCTTAGGCTTCACAGGCAAGTGCTTAACTGCTAAGCCATCTCTCCAGCCCAGTCCTACCTTTCTTTTGGCCCTTATATTCTTTTTGGTCCCTCTTTTACAATGGACCCTGAACCTTGAAAGGGGTGATAGAGATATTTCAGTGCTGAGCACTCCTCTGTCACTTCTCAGCACTATTGTGCCTTTTGAGTCATCCTAGGGGTCAATGCCATCTAAAAGGAAAGCTTCTCTAGCCAAAAAGTGACAGTAGCATTAATATATAAGTATGAACATTAAGAGAAGCACTTACTGAGCAGTTTGGTGAGCACAATATATGTGTTTCATCAGACACTAGCAGGCGCTACACCTCTAGGGTTCATGACCTCCCATCACAGATTTTTCAGTATCAGTGATATCTTATTCCCTCCTGTGGAGTGGGCCTCCAGTCCAGTTAGTGAGTGATTGGTTTCCCCCATAACAGACATGCCACTATTTTGCACCCAATGGCTCCTTTGGCCTACCTGGCCAAACTCAAGGCTTGCAGTGTCCACTGTTCTTTATCTCCACTGATGACTTCTGTCTCCCATAGGGCTGTATGCAGCCCAGCTTTTTCCAGCTGTCAGCTGGTCTACAGGGAGGAGGTTTTCAGCTCAGCTCCAGCTTGATTTCTCAGTGACCTTGTAGCCTAAGCATGTGGAGTCTTCAGCAATACACTCATGCCTTTTTGTTCCTATCTAGATACCTCATCCTCCTCCTAGGTAGGGACATTATATCCAAGCCTCAGTCTCATCTATGAATTTTTGAGATTCTAGAGGCACTTATGATGGTCCCAGTCCTGAGCCTCCTGTCCTGCAAAGGCATAGGACTAATGAGGACCCCAAAAGTCTTCCCTATAATCTCTACTAGGAGGGCTGAGGAGATTCCTCAGCAATTAAAGGTGCTTGCTTGCAAAGCCCAACGGCCCAATTGGGGAAATGGAGCCTTGCTGGAGGAGGTGTGTTGCTGGGCGTGGCCTTTCGGGTGTTAGACAATGCCTCCTAGCTAGAGCTACTTCATTCCCTTGCTATTGTTTTCCGTCTGCTGTGGCAAGAGATGATGTTCTGCCTCTGCTCTAGGATGATGATAATTATTTTTTGGTTGACCTGGAATCCATTATGTAGTCTCAGGGTAGCCTTGAACTTTCAGAGCTCCTCCTACTTCTGCCTGCCAAGTGCAGGGATTAAAGGTGTATGCCACCAGACCTGGCACTAGGACTGGATTTTCCTGCCATCATGAAGCTTCCCACTGAGACTCTAATCTAAAATAGAGCCTTCCCTTCCAGCAGCTGCTTTTGGTTGGGTGTTTTGTCTCAGGAGAAGGTAACTGCCACAGGATCAAGAGTACTGGGAGTCAGCCAGGTGTGGGGGCAGAGGATCGCTGTGAGTTGGAGGCCACCCTGAGACTACACAGTGAATTCCAGGTCAGCCTGGGCTAGACTGAGACCCTACCTTGAAAAACCAAAAACAAACAAAAAAACCCCCAAAAACCTACTGGAAGTTATTTGAACCAGACTTATCATGTCTCCAACTGGTGCAAAGCTTATCACCATGGGTTCACTTGTGCAGAGGTAAGTCTATTCCAGTCCAGTTAGGAGTTGAGGGTAGGCAAGGCCAGAAGCACTCTTGGTTGAGAAGATTACAGGCTTTTTGGAGACTATGATAAGGGAGGTAGCTGTAGATGTTAGGAACAGTTATAGGAACATAATAAAAGTCATAATGGTTAAAATTGACCCCATGTGGCTGGGGATGTGGTTCAATTAGTAGAGTGTTTGCCTAGCATGCATGAAGCTCAAGGTTCCATCCCCAGTGTCACATATGGGTCGTGGTGGTGCATGCCTGTGATCCCAGCACTCCAGAGGTGAAGGCAGGAGGATCAGAAGTTCAGCCGCACAGCAAGTTTGAAGCCAGTCTAGGCTAACTGAGATCCAGTCTTCAACATAAGCACCATAAAGTGATTTCAGGCAGACAGGTGAAACCTATGCTAAAGGTTGTCATGAGAATGAGAGGAAACCCAAGGCCCTGTGTAGCAGCCTGGGAGCGTGGGGATAGCAGGGTAAAGATGGGGTCATAACCCAAGGAAAGTTAATGACCTCAGGCCAAACGTTGTTTAAAAGATCTCTTTAAAATTAAAAAAAAAAAGACAAATAAAACTTTAGGGCTGGAGAGCTGGCTTAGTGGTTAAGGTGCTTCACTGCAGAGCCAAAAGATCCAGGTTCAATTCCCCAGGACCCATGTAACCCAGGTGCATAAGGTGGCACATACATTGGGAGTTTGTCTGAAGTGGTTGGAAGCCTTGGCATGCCCATTCTTTCTCTGTGTGTGCCTCTTTCTCTCTTAAATAAATAAATAATTAATTAAAAATAACAAAACTTAAAAAAAAACCTGGGAGGCTGGAGAGATGGCTTAGCAGTTAAGGTACTTGTCTGTAAAGCCTAGTGACCTGAGTTTAACTCTCCAGTAACCATATAAAAAGCTAGATGCCCAAAGTGGCACATGCATTTGGAGTTTGTAGTGGCTGGAGGCCCTTCATGCCCATTCTTTTGGTCTATCTCTCTTCTCTCTCTGCTCACAAACAAATAAAGATTAAACTTTAAAGGTCTCTTTGAACAGGAACAGGTCCACGATGAATTTCTCAAATGGACTGAGTCTTGTGAGACATCAGCTGAGCACCACCATGCACATATCTAAAAGAACTCCTTCCCCTTCTAAAACAACTTCTCTCCCTTCTCCTCTTCCTTTTTTTCAGGCTGCCTTGGAACTCGGAGTCTTCCTGCATGAATCTCTCTAGTACTGAGATGTCAGGCACAGGCCATCATATCCAGCTTAAGGGGCAACTGTTAAAAGACACTGGGAATTTGGAAAGTGAAAGATGAACATTCAAAGCCATTTGTTACCTAAAGTTCAAACAGGCTAACAAATGGAACCCTTTGTTCTGCTTACTGGCACCAACTGAGCATTTAGATCAACTGGGTGATGTGATACCCATTTACCTGAAGTTATTTGTATATCTACTATTGTGATCACTATATCTAATTTGCAGATATATCCTGTCTCCACCCTTGACTGAATCTTTCCCATGAGATGGTTTTTCTATTAAATATTTCCCTCTTCAGTTGTGCGTGGTGGCGCACGCCTTTAATCCCAGCACTCGGGAGGCAGAGGTAAGAGGATTGCCATGAGTTCGAGGCCACCCTGAGACTCCACAGTGAATTCCAGATCAGCCTGGGCTATAGTGAGACCTTACCTTGAAAAAAAAAAAAAACCCTCTTTCATTGTGCTGAGACTTTTAAAAATGTTTACTGCTGTATTAGCCAATTTGTTATAAACATTATGCCTATTAATAAGATATAATCTCATGGATCTGTTATAATTAATTTGATAGTACATAATTTGATAAGTTGTATTTGAAAGAATGCAGAGCATCACTCAAAAGATAGATAAATGTATTATTCTTATAAAAGATACACAACCAGCAGGGTTTGGAGGCTCATGCCTTTAAATTGTCTTAACATTTAAAAACATTTACTGTGGGTATGGTATTTACATATGGGTATGGTCATGGTGGGGTCTCTTGCCATTGCAAATGAATTCAAGTTGCATGTATCACTTTTTGTATCTGGCTGCATGTGGGTGTTTGGGAATCAAACCGTGGCTGACAGGCTTTGCAAGCAAGTGCCTTTAACTGTTGCTTCATCAACCCAGCCCTAGTCTAGTCCTTTAATCCCAGCAATAGCGAGGTTGAAGTAGGAGGATTTCTGTGAGTTCTAGGTCAGCCTGGGCTACAGCAGGACTCTGTCTCAAAAAAAAAAAAAAGATACATAAGTGAGGAAATGACAACAGTGAGATCTTAATTAAGATAAGGGGGGGGGAGGCTCAGTAGGCAAAGTGTTAGCCAACCAAGCATGAGTTTGAATCCCCAGTACCCACTTAAAACACCAAGCATGCTAGCATGTGCCTGTCACCAGAGCGATCACACCCATCCACCCCTAGGACCCCTCCCCCCCACACACACGGGAGATGGATGATGGAGGTGTATTTCAGTTGGTAGTGTGCTTGCAAGCACGGGGCTCTAGGTTCGATCCCCAACTACGTATAAAACCAAATGTACTTTTATGTAATCGCAGCATACACTCACAGGTAGAGGCAGGAGGATTAGGAGTTTAAGGTCATTCTCGGCTACATAGGGAGTTTGAGGTTAGCTTGGTTGGATACCTTGTCAGAACAAAAAAAAGACGACGAGCTGGGCTTCGTGGTGCGTTTGTGATCCCACCACTTGGGAGTTGGTAGCAGCTGGATCGCCAGTTCGAGACTAGGGAGGGATACGTGGCAAGATCCTGTCTCAAAAAGCAAAAGAAAACCAAACCAAAAGCCCACCAACCCTTGCCAGGCATAGTGGCGCACGCCTTTAATCCCTTAAGTACTCGGGAGGCAGAGGTAGGCAAATGGCTGTGAGTTCGAGGTCACCCTGAGACTACATAGTGAATTCCAGGTCAGCCTGAGCTAGAGTGAGAGCTTATCTCGAAATATCAAAACAAAAACAAAACCAACCCCAAACGGTAAGATGGAAAACAGCAAGGTATGGAACGGGCCAGCTGTCTTAGCTGTCAAAACTCACATCGAGGGCTGGAGAGATGGCTTAGCGGTTAAGCGCTTTCCTGTGAAGCCTAAGGACCCCGATTCAAGGCTCCATTCCCCAGGTCCCACGTTAGCCAGAAGCACAAGGGGGCGCACGCGTCTGGAGTTCGTCTGCAGTGGCTGGAAGCCCTGGCGCGCCCATTCTCTCGTTCTCTTCCTCTCTCTCTCTCTGTGCCTCTTTCTCTGTCTGTCGCACTCAAATAAGTAAATAAACCAAAAAAAACAAACAAACAAACAAACAAACAAAAAAAACCTCACATCGACAAGATCACACACTCTGGGGCAGGTGGACCACACAGACCTGCCGGCCAGTTTCCACTCCCGGAAGATGAACACCTTTCCAAGGGCGGGGCGGAAGGCAGGCTGGGCCGCGTGAGTGGCTAGGTAAAGGTGATTGGCAGCTGCCACGTCCACGTGCTTTGAGCGTCCAACGAGCTGTCGCGAGAATTCGATGTAAACACACGAGTCTCCCTGGCTTCTGTCTCTGAGGCGCCGGGCTTGAGGTCCGCCGCAGTCTGGAATGTGTCCGAAGCTTCTTCCCCTCCCTCCAAAGTCACGAAGGTGTTCATGCCCGTGCAGCAGGCACGGCTTGAAGGTCCCCCTCACTTGCATTCGCAACCGAACCTGATCCATCGGGTTTCACCCGAACCTCCATACTGTTGTGTTTTCCCTCCAGCCCCAAGCTGATTGGATGATTAGAAGAGGCGGGTCCGCCCCTTTTCTAGTCGCTGATTGGCGAAGCTGAGCCGTGAGGGCGGGGCCCGCCTTGCTCTTGGGATTGGCTGACGCCGTGGTTCCGCCGAGGCGTGGTAGGAAGTGGTAGCTGTCAATCACGGGGTGGGGGGGAAGACTCCAAACACAGCCTGGAGCTGGAGAACAGCGTTTACCGGCGGAGCGGCCGGTGAGAGGAAGGGTTGGCTGAAGGGGGCTTTGGTTTGAGGGGTGCGGGAGGCTCGGAGAGGAAGAGGGACAGGCGACATGACGGGACATGGACGGGGTTTTGCTGGCGCGGATTAGACGGTGGTGGGGGGAAGGTGTTGAAAGCGGAGGGGGAGAGGGCAAGAGGCCAGAGGGCGGCCGGGGGCAGCGCTGGTGGCCGTGGGCTCTGGAGGTGAGGTGGGTAGTGCTGTGCCTGCTGTCTTCTGCAGAGCGGGGCCTGAGGGGCTGGCGAGGATCGGCCTGAGGTGACAAGGCCCTTGGAGGACAGGGGTTGGGGAGACTGGCTCAGATGAGAAGGGATGAAAAGGGAATGAGAGGGCTTGAGGGAGTTGGAGATAAGGGGTACTCCTTTGAGAAAGGGGTCAGCTGGGCTGGTTGGGGCACAAGGCATTTGGGGTGAATAGGGGGTGGAGAGCTATAGTTGGGGAGTTTTCATATAAGGTGCTAGAAATGCACCCTACTTAAGAGTGATGCTCTTAGCTCTTTCAAGATTACCTCCAGGCTGTGTGCTTTCTTGAGTCCTGTAAGAAACCTTCAGCACTGCTGGCAGTCTTTTGCTCCGTGCTCTTTCAGACGACTTCAGTGAGTCAAGAGCCCTTTAGATAACCTGTACAGATCAGGACTAAGTGAAGAGATAGGAAAATATAGGGGGCTTCTTAGATCATACAAGTTTATGTTACATATTTGTTTACACTCTGGAGATTATGTTACAATAGCTGGAGGTTAAAAATATGATTTAAATGTGACCATACAGTCTTACTCATAGGTTCCCAGCAGGTTTAATTGGAAGGTAAAGTAGTATCATGCCACTATTCTATTCTATTTATTTTTGTGGCTCAGCTGTTCTCAAACTCACTGGCCTGTGTAGCTGAGGATGACCTTGAACTCCTGATCCTACTGCCTCCACCTTCCTAGTGCTAGGTATTGTAGGCATGGACCACCACATCTGACGTTTTTTTTTGTTTGTTTTGTTTTGTTTTGTTTTGTTTTTGAGGTAGGGTCTCACTCTGGCTCAGGCTGACCTGGAATTCACTATGTAGTCTCAGGGTGGCCTCGAACTCTCGGTGATCCTCCTACACCTCTGCCTCCCGAGTGCTGGGATTAAAGGCGTGAGCCACCACGCCCGGCTCACATCTGACCTTTTTGTTTTGTTTGTTTGTTTTGTCTTGAGACTGGGTCTTGCTAAGTAGCCCAGGCTGTCCTTGAACTTGCAACAATCCTCCTGTCTCAGCCTCCTGAACATTGGGATTGCAAGTTTACAGATATGCGTCCTCATACTAGGTCTGTATTTGATATTCTAAGTGATCCTGAAGGACACTTGCCATTTTGTGATCTTCCCTTATCTTTCTAGTTCTATGTTAACAATAGAACAAAAGAACCAGTAAGAGTCTTAATTGGTTTTGTCATTCTGAGGTCTGGGAGTTCAAGGCCAGCCCTGACTACAGAGTGAGTGAGTTGCAGGCCAGCTTGAACTACAGAGTAAGACTTTGTCTCAAAAAAAAAAATACTCTTCTGTCTTCTTTTGCCTTTTTGGTTTAGTAGAAATTTCTGGAGTATTTTCTACTTTTCTTCTCTCCTTCCCTCCCTCCCCTCCCTCCCTCCCTCACTCCCCCCTCTCTCTCTTTTGAAGTAGGGTCTCTATCCCAGGCTGACCTGGAACTCATAGTGAACCTCCTACCTCTGCCTCCTGAGTTCTGGAATTAAAGGCGTACAGTACCATACCCAGTTTAAAAACAGTTTTGAAAAGGGATTTCTAGTGGGTAATCCTAAAACGTGTTTTCTCCCAAAACTAATGATTCACTTTTTTAAAAAATATTTTATTTGGAAACAGGTTTTATGAATGAAGCCATGGCTACAGATTCACCTAGAAGGCCCAGTCGTTGTACTGGTGGAGTTGTGGTTCGCCCTCAAGCTGTCACGTAAGCACCATTTTAGACAAGGCCAATACCTGGAAAAAAAAAAAAGACAGAACAATAACTACCATTCAGATTGTCATTTTGAATAGCTTTTATAAAAATCTTTAATTTTGGCTATATAGTTTAAATAAATGTCATTTTTAAGGCCAAATAAAAGGAATGGTTTGAGGAGTACATTGATGTATTCAGCACATTTAGTGAACGGTACTGTGCTAAATCCTGAAGAGTAATATTAGGGTTGGGAGTGTAGCATGTTGGTAGAGCACTTGCCTAATGTGGGGGCCCCTGGACTTGAT